>NC_141561.1:37821990-40727740 GCF_036417535.1 Chlamydotis macqueenii
GGAGGCATCACACTTGTATACCTTCCTCAAGTGGAGGATATTTATATATGAACAACATAATTCATGACTAGAACCATGCTCCCTCTTGGAACTCCTGGTTCACTACAACTACACACAAACATTTTGGTCAGGAGTTTGGGTTGCACCCATCTGGTTTTGCTGTGGCTTTTCAGCACAGTTAAATCCCAGACCAAAATATCGGTGTGTTGGAGCCAAAAAACTCCTGTGAACATTGCTAAGCAAAGCTCAGCTTTGGCACAAGACCTGTTGTCCCCCCACTACTCCTGTAACTCTTTTCAGCTTTCCAGGCTCCTCAGCAGCATGAGTTACTGCTGTAGTTTAGCCCCACTCAGGACCAAGCAATGCAGTCTCTCACTTATTCCCCCAATCCTTCAGTGGGATGGAGAGGAGAATTGGTAAAGAAAAGGTGGCAAAGCTCATGGGTTGAGACAAAAAAAAAAAAAAAGAAATTAAGAAAGATAACAGAAGAAAACAAAACAGTGATGGAAAACAAATATAGTACCATACCTCACAGCAAATCCTGATGCCCACCTTCCTCCTGAGTAGCAGGAGACTCTCTTCAGCACCTTCCTCACTGATATACTGAGCTGGTGTCCCACGGGATGGAACTGCCCTTTGGCTAATTTGGGTAACCTGTCCCAGCTGTTGGTTAATTAGTAACAGATCCCAGCTGTGTGCCCAGCCATAAGGGCCACCAGCTGCAGTTCCCCTCCCAGTTCAGGTGAATGTTAACTCTATCCTAGCCAGAACCAGGACAACTACAATTACCAATTTGTTTTTCCACAGTGATAAGATACTATAGGCTGGCATCACAGTAGATACTATACAAGCACAAAACAAAAAGACTGTCTCAGTCACTCTGCTTGACTTAGGTGCCCACATTTGGAGATCGCCTATGTAGTCAGTGGAGAGAAGCAGGCTCCCTCCTGAGAAAAAGTCCTAAGTGATCAGGACCTCTCAGAACTTCTAACTGCCATTAAGATCCACAGGATCAAACTAGAGCTAACTTGAAGAAAAATCCATTGCAGCAAACATAGCCTAGATCTTGGGACCATTACCTATTTCATCCTCTAGATCCAACCTTATTGTGCCACTCACTTCATGGTAACAGAGACAAAGCCTCATACTCCCACATCTAGTTATTAAAGCACCACTATCATGTTTTCCCAGGGAAAACACATTAACATTACACAACAATGCAAGGCCTATTATAGTTCAAAGGCTTTACGACAGAAACCATAAAGCCAGCAAATAAAGGAAGCTGAACGTTGTCTGGCTGTGAAATGGATGTTTGGGAAGTACGAGTCCAGTATCACCTGCTCCTCAGACAGACACATTGCTCCCTCATCTACTTTGGCCTTAAAACAGATTCCCCTTTCTAATCCCATTGGATACTCTGTCGATATTAAGTGCAGAGCTCAGATTAAAGGATGTGACGAATCTACTGAAAACAACGCTCTTCATTTGCATGTGCTTTCCGTGATGCTGATGCAAGAAAACTCTGTCACAGGCAATTATGAAAAACACTGGACATGAAAAGACTTCTATGGAGCTAGTTCTGACTAATGTTCTTGAGCAGACAAATTTATTTTTTTATGCTATATGAGCAATCACACATTCTTTAACAAATACCACCAAACCAGAGACTGACAACACAGGCAGGAGATCTCTGGGCTTTAAAGTCCGTATTAATAATTATCATAACAGCTGTTAAAATATATAATTAGAGTTTTATGGTACTGCGTACACTAAAAATGGTCCAAACAATATTTACATGATAGATCATAATAAGGAAACAGTTCCATGGGACACATACTGACTAGTGAAGAAAATAAAATGAAGTCACCCATCCCATGCAGCCCTTTTACTGTTATTGAGTACATGAATGAATCTTTATGATCCATTATGTCAACTCTCACTGACTTGAAAAGAAAGTCCTTATAATTTCTAGCAGTGAATTGAAAAAAAAGCAAATAATTTGCAGAAATTTCAACAAACAAGCATTTGGTCATTGATGTGAAATATACTGTAATTGCACATTATATCGGAATTTTCAGGAGGAACTATCTAAACACACTATCAAGCAAGCCTAAAAAGGGGGTGTAACAGGAATAATATAACATGTAAGGGGAAAGAAACCAAATATTTCAATACTAACCAAATAACTGCAATGCAGAGAAAGTTTTATTTTGAACTCAAATAGTGATCAGCTTCCTTAACTCCTAAATCCACTATCCTTGCATAAAAATCACAGACCTAACCAGATGCAATCGTATACCGTACAGCTTCTCCTCAGCCTGCTGAGCTGAGCCCCACAGTCAACAATCACGGGTTTTATTTGCTACGCTACCAAGTGACAGGTCACTGCCTTCAGTGCTCTCTGGTATCATCAGTGCAGTGCACTCTTCTTTCCAGTCACCTGTAGATTACTTTATAAGCCCAGTTTTCTGGGTGTCCCCTACCTCATCTGTGTTATTTTTACTTATGTTCATTAGGCTGAGTTTGCTTTTCTATCTATTCTTCCAAGATCTTCAATTCCCTGTATAATTTCTCCACTATTTTCACCTTTGCAGCGTCTTATATTTAATACCCTGGTGAATTGCATTAACATGCTGTTTACCTTTCCTTCACATAATTGTGAAGGTGGTCTAACGTGGATCCTTGCAAGTTGGCACTGATGAGAGATGCTGCTGAAGACAAAAAACCTTTTCCCCAGTTTGTTTTGGTTTGTTTGTTTGTTTGTTTGTTTTTTTTAAATCCAATCCTTTTTTCGCATAAGAACCTAACCGACAGTTCAGCTTCACATTCAGCTGGGCACACAAACATCCTTATCTCTAGTGGCACTAAGGGCTTAATCCACTTACATTTTTGTTACATTACTGTCCCACAACCACATCTGTGAATGCACCTCGCTACATTTGCCCACCTCAGACTACTGCCCACTGAAAACTAATTCCATGAAAGTTAACAGGAGCAATATCTATGCAGAGACAAAAATTTCACTATCAAACCCCCTCATTTTGTTAAGTAATTTCTAAAAGCATAGAAATGTTTCTCTGCATGTTTCTCTGTTAGGGCTCAGAAAGGCCAAAGGCAAGCAAAAAGAGGTGGCTCCATGTTAATCCTCCCCATCCAGCGTAAATAAGGGACAGCCATAAGTCAATCCTAGCTCAAATTTCCTTCAGCTCCACCATGAGCCCACCAACAGCAAACTCCTGATACAGCCAGTACGTTCCCTTACACACTGAAAATCTACCCCAGAGGATGAAAACAATCTCTGCTAGGTGTTTCTGGACCTTTATGCTAATCAAAATAGACTTAGCAGTCCAAGAAATGTGGTCCTGAATCACAATTCTAGCCTACATAACTAATTTGCTATGCTCCACCCCTCCTTCAGCTGAGGACAGAATACTCAACTAATGACTGGAAAAGGCGGTAGCAGGGGAGGTAGCTGGAGGGAAAAAAAAAACAGAACACGTGAAAAATCCTGCCTTTTGAACTGGAAACTGTGTATCTGTGGCTAAAAGTTGAAAGTGAGATTCTAGTATTCCCTTAGTACAAATGAATAATATATATTTCTTTTAAAATGTGTACTGTTCTCATATTTAGAAGCACATAACACCCACTCCCACACATCAAAAGAGACACAAGCAGTTCAAAGTTAGTATCCCAAGATGGACAAGGACGCCCAACAGAGGGGCTCGTATCATTCCATCCACTCCAAACCATCAAAACATCTGCAGTTGCCACAGTGCTTTGAAAGCAGGTATTAAAGCCTAATTACTGATTTAGATGGGTACACGGTCTCATACTCTTGACTGGAGAACACAGCAGAAGTGGGAAAACAAACAGAATTGTGGTCCGTGGAGTAAAGTTGAGAAAGAACACCTGTTCTTCTGTCTTTGGCATTAACCCACCTAATATATGACATGTAAATAAACTGAGCTTTGAAGTTGAGCTGTTAGAGGGCTTTAAGTTCCTACCTCAACCTTCCACATCTTCTCCTTTGAGTTTTATCTAGATATCCAAATAGGATTCAGTACAACCTTGAATATTTACCAAGTAGTTGCTTCTTGTAAATTTTGGTTATCAAGGCATTATTTTTTCCTGATGGACGATTCATATGTTCCGCATTCCTTACCCCTTCCACCAGTGGGGAGTTCAGCCGACTTTGAAGCTGCACTTTTAGAAATCTAATGGATTCTGCTAATCCTGGAAAGATAAATCTTAATATATAAAATATACAAGATAAACAATCAGACTGGGAAGTAAATTTGTTTATGTTTTAATAGCTTCTCTCTGCTGTGCAGCTCTCCACCAACCACAGCTTCCACAGAGCCTGGTGTTCACGAAACGGTGCTCCCTGGGGGTGGGAAGAATTTATCTCATGTTGTTCACATTAAGATGTGCTTTGTTTTATATTCTTTCTTTTTCAAGAACAAGGCTCCCTTCTGCCTTTCTCCATGTAATCTGAAGGTGTTTGAACACTGACAAATGTCAGCATTTATGTGCAGACTAGGAGTTTTTATCATGTGTAAACACAAATTTTAACTCACAGCTGATCTCGCGATTACCACCATTTCCACACTTAACCTAGATACGGGCAAACGTGTTCCATCGTACTGTCGCCTACCTGTCCTATGTACTAGCTCTGCTGGCAGGTAATTTTAGCCACAACTCAACATGCAAAATGACCACAGCGTTGCAGTCTATGTCTAGGTCCATTGAGCAGTTATATATCAAACACAGTTTTCACTTTGGACAAGGTTAACGTTGACAGACATATCTATAGTCAAAACTGCTTTTTCCTTACTCACACTGGTTCCTACATTGAAGCCTTCCTCAAGCAAATATTTAAGGACATTTCTAGATCGCTAGAATCAAGTCACCTGTATCCTCAAAGTTTTTTCACTGGCTCTGCCAAACGAGCAGACACGTGCTGGGCCCGGCCCTGTTCAACATCTTTGTCGGCGACATGGACAGTGGGATAGAGTGCACCCTCAGCAAATTCACCGACGACACCAAGCTGTGTGGTGCCGTCGACATGCTGGAAGGGAGGGATGCCATCCAGAGGGACCTTGACAGGCTGGAGAGGTGGGCCCGTGCCAACCTCATGAAGTTCAACCAGGCCAAGTGCAAGGTCCTGCACCTGGGTCGTGGCAATCCCAAGCACAAATACAGGCTGGGCGGGGATTGGATCGAGAGCAGCCCTGAGGAGAAGGACTTGGGAGTGCTGGTGGATGAGAAGCTTAACGTGAGCAGGCAATGCGCCCTTGCGGCCCAGAAGGCCAACCGCATCCTGGGCTGCATCAAGAGAAGCGTGGCCAGCAGGTCGAGGGAGGTGATTCTCCCCCTCTACTCTGCCCTGGTGAGACCCCACCTGGAGTGCTGTGTCCAGTTCTGGAGCCCCCAACACAAGAAGGACATGGACCAGTTGGAGAAGGTCCAGAGGAGGGCCACGAAGATGATAAAAGGGCTGGAGCACCTCTCTTATGAGGACAGGCTGAGAGAGTTGGGGCTGTTCAGCCTGCAGAAGAGGAGGCTCCGGGGAGACCTGACAGCGGTCTTCCAGTGCCTCAAGGGGGCCTACAAGAAAGATGGGGAAAGGCTGTTTAGTAGGGCCTGTTGCGATAGGACGAGAGGTGATGGTTTTAAAATAGAAGGGGGTAGATTTAGATTAGAAATTAGGAAAAAATTTTTTACGATGCGAGTTATAGAACACTGGAACAGGTTGCCCAGAAAGGTGGTGGATGCCCCATCCCTGGAAACGTTCAAGGCCAGGCTGGATGAGGCTCTGAGCAATCTGATCTAGTTGGGGATGTCCCTGCTCCTTGCAGGGGGGTTGGACAAGATGACCTTTTAAGGTCCCTTCCAACCCAAACCATTCTATGATTCTATGAACTACAGACTTGCCGTCTCTGACTGACAGTGCCCATCCATTCCTCCAGCAGTATACCACTAACCAAGATGTGCTGCTGAGAGCAACTGTGCTGTTAGGATACATCAAAATTTTTAACACAAGGTGACATAATTTACTGAAGATTTGCTCAGATTTCAGTTATCAGAGTGTTTACTGAAAAGAAAGCAGCAACAAGACTCAAAGAAATATATTACGTGCATTCCTTAAATTGTAGAAGTATGTCCTACTCATGCCTCATTTCTTTTCTAAAAGGTAGGATTCCTCATTTCACTCAGCAAAATAAATGAGGACAAAGAAAAAAATGTTAAGTATAGTTTTGAAAATGAATGTAACCTAGAATTCTAGACATTAGTATGTATTGATTGTAAATTAATGACATTTTATTATTAAGCACCCATGGTGCACAATGGATTTCTTTAAAACTAGTTTTAAATCTGAATTGCATAGTTCAGGAGAACAACCACATTTCTGTTATATTTTCACCATAAATTACTAAGAACTCTCAATTTTAACTCCTTGTTAATACAGTTGACTAGGAATAACTACTGAAATCTCTGGAATTACAGTATTGGTACGGTTTTTCATAGGCTTCTCTCCCTATAAAACTGAAATGCCCATCTGACATCTCTTACACCCCGGCATTTCTAGGCTGAGATTTTTCTCTTCTGTCACAATATAAAAAAGAAATGTTATTATTAAGAACTTGCACAGTGACTTTGTTTGAAGGCTTGTGCTTTAAGTAAACAGATTAACGTTCCTTGTAAAATATGCCAAGTCAGGCCCTGTATAATGTAGACTGATTTATCTGTGACAGAGAGCCAACTAAATCCACTAGACTGGGCTCACAGCTGAAGCCAGTTCATCAAGCAAAAGAATAATCCTCTTTATCAACTTGTCATATTTCCCATTTTCTTTGGGAAGAGTAATATTTTGCTTTAAATAAAGAAAACTAGATCTGTAATGACCATGGGCGCTGATGGACTGCTCTGAAACTCAAACCATCAACATCAGCTTACGGAGTTTCTCCATGCATAAAGCATTCCTGTTTAGAAGCAATAAACTCAGCCTGCTTCTCTGCAGCCAGATGCAGTCAACTGGCTCTGTGATTATGTCTGTTTACATTAAATTACTAATAAGAAAACACAGTTTTCTCAAATGGAAACTTCAAGTGCATTTTCCTGTAAGACATTATACACTGAGCGACTACTTTGCCTGGTGGCACTGCTTTCTCTTCATTAACTGTCAAATCCAAAAGTACCACAGAGCCGTGCAGCCTGAGCAGAGCGTGTAGCATCACTTGAGGAGCTGCAGAAATAAAAGGTAGTGCCTGTATTAAATCAGTATGTAGCCAAAACACTCAATGGGAGCTGCATCATATAGAGAATACAAATCCTAGCATAAAATTAGCCATTGAAACTCAGCAGGAACATTCCTTCCCTCTGCAACAGGTGTTCAGGGCAGACTTTTATACATTTTCTTCATCGCTACATTTTGGTTTCTATTAGACAAAGGCAGGCCTATTACCTTCACCTCACATCCTGTACAGCCTCTCAGGCAGAAGGCTGAACTTGAGTCTAAGTGGCTCAGAAATTATTTCAACCTGCCCACAGCTCTGCTGAAGAGCTGAACAGAAGATGACAGGACAGGAAGGAATGTTTGTGAGTATTTCAAATAACCAACAGGAGGAAACCTCTTTGAACACTCTGCTCTTCCTTCTGCTATTTTTTTTAAAAAACACTTTCCAAATTCCACTGGTGGAAAGTGCTTATAATTAATTTACATTCCAGTTAAGTGTTTGCTGAAACGAAGCTACTCAACATATGAAATATCTAAACCCACACACGACTAAACAAAATATTGCCTGTAGGATTGCAGATAGTTTGCCTACCTTAAAGCAGATGCAAGAGGATGGTTTCTCTACCTCAGGTCCTTCATTTTCACTTTACTTCACAAATCATCATCTTTCTTTCGAATATGCACTGGGCTCTCTTTCTAGACCTGCCCCTTTTGATTGCTTTTTGGAATGCCAGTCCTTCCTGAAAGTAATCGTTCAGAAGATTTGAAGAGCACAGAGCAGGTTTTTTTTGTCTAAGTGGCTGTGAACACTGGACTCTTTCTGCTTCCAGCTTTGAATCATATAGAGCAGTGAGCATTTGCTTTCACAAGCTCCAAGAGTATGCACGCTGGATCTGTAGAAGAATTTGTTTCCAAACATGCACTGGAGGATCCACAGAAGAATTTGTTTGCAAGCATGCACCTATATATTGTGCTTGTATTACATACATCCATATAGATACATACATATGATTCATAAATATTGAGGAAAATCCAAGGTAAATAAAGAGCAGGGTATAAGGAATTTATTTCTGAGTATGCCTGATGCTGCTTTTGGATTTATCACTATTATTTTACAAAGATAGCATTCTAAATGTCCTACACAAATTATATCAATCATTAGAATATCCCATTTGATTATGGGGAAGAACTCACATAAAATTGAGATCCTCCTTCAGACACAAGGCTCACATAGGATTATCTCCTATACAACAACATGCCTAAAAATTCTTCTGCGTCCGTAACTTACCAGTCATCTCCCAGTAGTTCTTATATTACCAAGTGAAGCAGAGAGAAACTCTGGTGTATCTTGCAACTCCTCTTAATTCCAGTCATTATCCCACTGCCAGCATTTCCACAGAGGCCACTCAGAAAAAAAGTAGTTTACTTTAGCAGCTCCAAACCCACCCACCTTCACTCCTCTCCTCTGTATCCACAGCCACCCAAAGGAATCTGTTTCCCTTCACCGGCTGGTAAAGGTAGCCAAGGGAAACCAGTCTTTGAGAATATTATCCTCATATTCTATTCTCAGCTCTGCCCATGGTTTTTTTTGCGTCTATGTACACATCAAATTCCTATCATCTTGATGGTCCCAGATGTGATCTGATTAGAAAAACAGCTTGTGTCCATGGTGCGGATACCGCTCAGAGTAACCTAGATTCTACAACAGCTGTTTTATTATTATTATTTTGCAGTATAGTATGGCCCACATAAAGGGAAATGATAATTCAGTAAAATAGCTCTTCCTTCTCCCAAATTTCAGTATGATAGAACATTGCAGAATTTATTGCAGGTATCGCCTGATCTATCTAAACGTTAAAAACACTCCTCTTCCAATAGCTGCTGAACTCCCAGAACAGAGCAGGCCAAGCATCTGGGGAAACAGTGATTCAGCTTAAAAATCTCCTTTTCAGCCACAACCCCCTTCCTCTCCCCCCACACCTAAGCACCAGCCTCTCCAGCAGACAGCGGATCCTCCTGACCTTGTGTGTTTCTTAGTTCTCACAGCTTCTGAAGCTCATTAGGGCTCAAGAAAACGAGGAGAGAGAAGGCTCGGACATATTTCTTTTCCCCATTTCTATCATAATGGAGAGAGGGATTGCCTCTCATTCCACTTCAAAAATGTATGTGTTTGAAGTATTTAAGCGAGAAGAGCACAGAAAGGTTGATGAAACCAGCTAGAGAGAATACACACAAACATACTGCTACAGCTCTAGCTTTCAGCTTGCTTTCTTAGTAATTGCTTTTTTTTTCTCATCTGAATTTTCCTGGAAAGGGAAAAGGTTCTCTTATTTTAAAAAATCCACTGCTTCTCAAAAGATGACTCAAACATCCCAAAGTTTGGAATTTGGATCCCAATCCAATGATTGATCCAGGATATCAAAGCAGAGAGGGTTCACACGAGGCTGAGGTGGTGAGAAAGCACCGAGCTTAGTCTGCATCCAAATCATTTACATGCCGAGGGTATTGTTGCCACAAAGGAGGGAAAAACATATCTACATGAGACAGGCCTATTTTAAAGCTGGAATATTATCTCTTCAATCTGTTCTTTGTCTATTATCCTCACTGTGATTGAGACTACCTATATTAACAAGTGGTCCATTTTTAGTGTAGGAATAGTTTTTACTCCCCCCGCCCCCCATCAGACCATGAGGCGCAGGGAAGGAGGCAATTTATTTCCGAAATGTACACATAATCTTTAAGGAAATTCATTCAATCAAACAAAGCAATGCCCACTGATACAGAGCCCACTGAAATGAACTGAACGTTTCCCAGTGGCTGATTGAAGTCTACTGGGAACTTGGAAGAGATCAGGTTGGCCACGCTGGTGAATTGCCCAACTAGAATTAGTCCTCTTCCCTCTGCTCCACCAGGTCATGGTTGTTTCTTTGCTTCTAACCAACCGATCTACAGGATCCATGTATCATGCTCCCCGCATTATTTTCAGATTAATTTGCAGATTAACATGCCATATTGCCAAAAGTAGGAATCACAATGTCTTCCTCTTCAGCATGACCTGTAAGCCTATACTCAGCGACACTGACATCAAGTCTATGGGTCCTAACCTGGCTGAACGTGAGCAGCATTAACTGGAACAAAACAAATGGTAAGAAATAAAAACACATCCTCTGTCCTTTGATTGCTTCTACTTTCTACTTTTCCACTGTCACTTCTTTTCACTCACGTTATGTTGCTTTACAGCTTCTGTGCCTTCTAAGAAATACCTCTGCTACTTAATTTCAGTGACATAGCTAAACATCATGAGGTTTACTACAAGTAGACAGCTACGAGTTAAAATGGAACAGCGAGTAAAATAAAAACACGTAACAGAAATCCAAGCAAGCATTTTAAGAGGCAAGTTACACCTTGGTGTATTGCTTTGATGGCTTGTGTTTCTAAAGGACAGGCCACGTCACAGGCACGGTATTGGCAGTCTAAGACAAATTATGTGAGGAAACAGTCCACACTTCTTTCTTACAAGGTTGATTGCATTTCAGACCATTTTCCTGAAGGTACTACAAGAAAAACTTCATATAATTTACAAATCAGGGATTACATCATGGCTGATCTTGTTTAACCAAAGTTTGGCCTTCGTCCTGATGACAAGGTTGAATTTGTTCTCAAATTTCTGCATAAACGCCACCACTCTTCAGGATGAGGCATTACCAGCTCTGTCGAGAGATGCACCAGAACAGGCAAGTACACGGTAAGGTCCTCACAACTCTCTGCCAATGAAAACCTCAAGCAGAACTAGCCAGCACATCTTTTTCACATTATCCCACAATCTCTTTTGTCTGCTTGATCACTTGCTCAATCTCAAATAACCACAGAAACAATTATCTGCATTATCTTCTATTGATTAAACAGCCAATATGTCTCCAAAAGAGCTTGTTCACCAGTGTGTGAAGATGGCGTCATTAAAAATTTACATCAGATGGAACAAAAGCATGATTTTTTTTTTTAACAAAAGCACTGTTATCCCTAAAGAAAACTTCACGTTCAAAGGTTATATAAAAATAAAAATAATATCTATATACTGTGCTTTCTAAAACTTCATAGTACCAAAGATACAGGTCCACCAAAGCATATTCCAGGAAAGGAAGGGAGGGACAAGACAAAAAAGAAAAAAAGATAAGAAAAGGAAGAGTCTGCACTGCAGAACAATATAAGACACTTAAGTACCTCACTAGTATCCAAGGCTTAGAAAACCTGATAGAGATGGACAAATTACAGCTTCCAATTTCTGTCATTAGTGGACAAACGTAGTAATGGGAAACAATCTGCTTTCAGTTGCATGAAATAAAATAAAAATGTTGAACCACTGACATACAAAAATGCTACTATATTTATTCAAAACACGTCTCACTCAAGTGAATACAGGTGCAAGAGAGTGCAGTCAAACAGGCAAGATCTGAATGAGTTTCTCCTATCTCCTAGCACGAGACAGCCTCAGAACTCAGAATTTTAACTGACCTAACTACTAACGAACAAGGATATGTCAGCACAACAGAAACCTTGTGTAAAGTCATGTGGAACTCTCACCCTGTTTCTCACTAAAGCTGACAGGAACCAAAGCCCAGTATTAAGCAGCTAGATTTGCTTGTGTGTCCAACTCAGTACTAGGAATCAAAATTCAAAGCAGGAACTCTGTGTCCCAATCTTGAAGCATGAGTCAAGAGCTGATCGTAGCTGGAAACTCTCATCACAGACACAAAACTGTAAACAACAACAGGAGGAACCAGTGAAGTCCTCTGGCCTGATTATCTGTATAGCATAGCCTACAGCCTTGGCCAAAATTCTTCGTGCTCACCAGAAAAAGTTACAGTCTTAATTTTACAAGTCCAGTGCTGCAGAATAGAATACTACTGGGAAGAGTCATTCCAGGGATTAATAACCCTCATTAGAAATGCTCTGGTATTTTGCTGCTTTGAACATGTCTTTCCTCAGATCCATTACCTCACAGACAAACACCCTATCCTTCTTTTCGGTCTGCTAGACTAACGCCATCTTTAAGCAAACTTGTGTTCCTCACCTGTGCACTTTCAGATGATAATCAGCTCTACACTTCCACCTTCAGTCAAAATAAACTTTAGATGTTGGAGATCCCAAACTTCTTCACCACGAGGCACAATGCACAAAGCTTTAATTATTCCTGGTGGCTCTTCTTTAAAGCCTCTGTAACATACAGTCCTTGAGAAAACAGTCAGTCTTTCTGAAGGTACAGAGCCTACATTCTTGATCAACTCTATCCACTGCCATTATAAGGAGGCAGAAAGAGGCAAAATACCTCTGCTTTACAGGAAAGAGATGCAAAGTAATCTGAACTAACAGCAAGAGGGCATTGCATGGGAAATTAGTTTAGTATTAGGCCCCCTTTCCCACTACAACTTTAATGCAGTTATTTGAAGCTCTTCATACAAAAAGCCCAAAGGTACAGATAATTTAGATGACATTTTCCCACCCTGTTACTTCACTTTACAACATGAGAGGAAAAGAATTATAGTAAGATAAAGTAACTTGGTCTGATGGCTCAATTTACTACTGCTCTATTCCTGCATGGTTGCTGGTATTTGTGATAGCACTTCCATCCTTGGTAAATGCTGCAGTAAAACTTTCCACATGTAGCACCAAAGGACATAAGTTTGTTAATCCCTTCAAATCTATAGTTTGTTTTATTAGTTGACCATTGTCTTTGCAGGCTAGATACTGGTAAAACTGGAAAATGTTATCAAATTCAAAGTTGGTATTTTCATTTTGGCAAAAACAAATTAAAAAGATTAATTGTGAACTCTATTATCATGACTAACAAGTTATCCGGTATTTTTGATCTAAAGCTGGCAAAACTGTTGCAAATTAACTGCGAAGTAGAACGTATGCTTTTGTATGTAAAATAAAAAAAAGGTAAGGTAAATTGCAGACTCCAAATACAAATTCTCATCTGCATCAAGTATTCTGCACTTCATCATTCCAGCAAATACTTAACTGGTTTTAAATACACAATGGAAAAGTATGCACGGGGGGAAATTCTTGCAAGATTACTTTATAGATACCAGAAAGGAATAAACCAAGAGCTTCCCATTTTACGCAAGAATTGCAGCTCCTTTATCCCCTGACGGGTCATGGTGAGCAAGCCAGAACGCTGACAATTAAGTCTTGGCTGGACTCTAAACTCAAATACATTTGTCATGTAAATTGTCTAAATACGGAAGAGCAACAAATCCTGCATTATGCAGGTAGACTGGAAGTAAGCCTGTAAGCTTCAGTTCTGATTTATTATATGTTAAATATTAATGAATTATTAAGAAACCATTCACTGAGGTTTAAACAACTCCACATCTTACATATTTCTAAAGCTCTACAAATGCATTCTAAATAACAAATAATTAATTTATAACAACATTAAATCTAAATTAAATCCCCATTTCAAGCCATAAAAGAAAGCCATTGGAGAGTGGCGAGATATTTACTGTTGTTCTATAATAAGGTCACTTCTTTGTGGTACAATTTTATTTCTGCATCCTATGTTTTTTTTGTGCAGCTAAGCCAGTACAGACACACAACACAAGGCTTACGTAGCCTGATGAGAAATAAAAGCAGTGACCTCTGCAATAGGGCTGTGTGGTGTTTTCCATTTTAACAAGCCATTTTCAATTTGGAATTTCCTAATGCTTCTTGTACTTAAGCAATGACCTGCCATGTTTGGCCTAATCACTTATTTTTTTCTGCTTATAGTTTCAGTATCAATCAGTCAGTTTTCTGAAGAAAGAATTCTCCTACTTTAAATGTACTTGAAAATTTATTTAGCAACTCGTGGTAGCAAAGTAAGAGAGGAAAAAAAAAGCAAGCTTTTATTGAGAAGTCTTTGAGTCTCTGCGAAGACATTTGGTTATGACCTGACAAAACTCCAATGCTTGGTAAATACTGTGTTTAGTGTATTCTGTACATTGTCCATGACACTTCAGAAAACTGACTTGAGAAAACAGTCAGTCTTTCTGAAGGTACGGAGCCTACATTCTTGCTGTTTGGGTGGGGCTGAACATGCACACAGCTCACCAAGCTGGACCTTGTACTGAAGGCACAGAGGGGCAGGACTTAATGGCCATCTGGTGTGAAGGTGGGGGATAACAGGTAATATGAAATTCATGATGTTAACTCTTGTGCTGAGCAGACCAAATACAAGTCCCTGCATGCTTCTGCACAAATGGCTCTTCAGAGCTCAGCAGCTGAAGAAGGCACAGGGGCTGGGACATACCGAACGAGACAACGAGGAGTGCCGCACCTATATTCACAATGAGACATGCTAAGGCACCTTCTGTAACCTCACTGTGACATTTCTCTGTTCGGTGTGCACCACTGCGCAATCATGAATATTGCCCAAACCCATCAAACAAGCACAGCTGCTGAGAAACTTGCTCTTTAAGTATCAACAATCTCAACATACTGCAAGATTATTTCACTCATATTCCACTCTTTGTATAATAAACTTCTAGAAACATACAGTTTCTGGCCTTATCTATCCTGTGCACTCTCAACAGGATCCTCAAAACTACTGGTGCCACAGAACGTATTTTAAAAAGCACTTGCGTGAAAATTGATTCTAGTTTCTTCCTTCTTCCAACCTTAACAGTTTATTTCTCCCTATAGCAGCAGATCCTACCAAATCCTTCCATACTATGAAACCACACCAGCCAACCCTGCTGAATAAACCAAATGAACTAGCAATCCTCGCAGATCCCAGACAAGTCTTTCTGAACATGTTATAGAACAGAAAGTTTTAATACAACAAGAGCTTTTTTTTTTTTGTCTGCGGTCAGGTCTGTACAGTAGAAAAGAAGGGAAACCAACTTAGCCTGTATTCCTCCTAAAGCTACAGGCAGTGAAATGCTGTGACAATAAAAGTGCCCACAGCAAAGGTCTGTCTGAGAACCAGTTCAGTAGCAGGAAGTTCTCACATGGAACAGGGATTTCTCTGTCAGTCTGTCTGAAACAGATCAAGTGTAAGCTCTATCCAACTCACAGAGACAGGATCAGAAACTGCCTGTTTTTCTAGTCTTGATTCTTAAAAAATAAAAAAAAAAAACCCGTTTCTTCAACTGCTCTGTTCTGATACAGCATCAGAAAGCTCCATATTAAAAGTCTCTCATGAGTAGCACCTTTTACCAAAACAAGTAACGTAGCTTAGTTTATACTCACAGATCCTTCTTTTCCTCTTATTTTTACACATAGATTCTCTTCCTCTTCCCCTCCAGAAAGACTACAATTATTCTACAAAAATACAGAGCATATGGAATGCTTTCCTCCAAGCAATGAAACAGAGCGCCATAAAAGCAATGAACATCAGCAGTTTATTAGAGGTGGTTTCCCTTCCCCATCATCTACTCAGAGCTGCTGTGAAATTCTATTGAAGTCATACTGTGAGGGGGTACGAAACAGCTATGAAAGGATCTGCCTGCATTACATAGGTTTACTGTTAATTAGCTCTTGTACACACATGCAGTACACAAACCCATCACTTTTAGGAAGTGATGATTTATTGAGAGGCTGTCCTTTGTTGATATAAAGCTAGCATTAGGATTGTAATTAGTTAACAGCTACACATCGTTTCATGTAACCACTTGACAACCGTGGTCCTAGCTAATTAGTTTCTGTTAGTTAAAAGGGAAATGTGAATTAAAATTTCTTAGGGCATAAATAGAGAGAGACATCAGCTTATTCAGACCAATAACATCAAGGGGCTAGTCCTTCCCTATCATACCCACCACGTGCTTCTGATCACATCTTCAGACTTGCAAGCTCGCACGCACTGGAAAATAGAAACCTCCCTCCTCCTTTGATGATCTCTTCTCTTTTAGTATTAAGTTGAATGAACCACAGAAACACATTTAAAATTCATACTTTGAGTAAAAATTTTGTCCATAGTCTAGCTTCAGTAACTGAGTTAGTCAAACTTTTCTGGTGGACTTGGGAGCAGAGGACTGCAGCATTTTGTGACTGCCTGGAGTAATTTTCTTAATGGATGGCAGAGTATTATTTTTACAGGTTTTCAATCTTCCTTTTAGGCAATGGTTATGAAAATCTTTGAAGCAGGCATACTCCTCCTTTCACCCTCTGTTCCAGAGCTCCTAACAAGTATGCTGTTCAACCCAAAGAAACCACTGACTGCAATTGTCAGAAGGTATTGAAAGGAGGAGTGCCACTCCAGTGAGGGGTGGGACAGGAGGATGCTAACTCCTTTGGGCACCCTGGGAAATTCCAGCCTCTGCCTGCTTTCCTTCTTTGCTGTAAGTTCCCTATAGAAGGGGGAACCCAAACTGAAGCCCAGTTTAGAGAGAAGGATGTCGTGCAGGACAGTGTTAAATGCCTTGCACAAGTCCAAGTAGATGACATCAGTTGCTCGTCCCTTGTCCACTGACGCTGTAACCTCGTCATAGAAGGGGATCTCCTCTCCGTTCCCTGCGCTGAGATTCTCAGCACAGCAGGAAGGAAGGAAGGAGATAGAAAGGAAGACAAAGAAGCAGTTATGCTAGTTACATGCCAAGTAAGGACTTCACCCTGCATGGGGAACTCTCTGCCGGCCTGTCCCATTCCTCCAGGCCTGTGTGTCATCTGAGCAACCTGAAGAGGCCAACCAGAAACCTGCTCAGCAAACCAGTTCAGTGCATCACACAAATTACAATCGGACTACATTGTGACAGGGACGCCCTGAATTAAACATGGTATAAATACAGACAGAAATTGTGTCACAAAAGCGAGGAAAAGCTTTCCCTGCCATATGATTTCAACTACAGTAAATGAAGAGCTATAATGACAATAACCAGAATTTGCAACTAACCTCAAGCAGAAGAGTCACTCATTTCTCCAGTGACTTGTAACTCCTTCAGAGTTTGAACTTTTCCTGCCAGATAAGACTATAGTGAAAGCCTTTGTGAGGACAAAGGCCAGCAAGGAACCTAACAAGTAATTTAAAAATCTACTAAGTAGTCTAGAGGAAAAGGGCTAAAATAGCCCTTATATGTGCCACGGAGCTGGAAATGGGAAAAGAAAGGGTTGCTGGCATCCGTTTGGACAGAACTCTATTGAAGCTAAAGGTTTTTAAAAAACCAAACACATATGCAGAAAGACATGCAATGCCAAAAGTAAGGATTTTTTTTTCCCACAAAATATAAGGGACCAAACTTAAGCAGAAAACTGACGTTTCACTGGTCATCTGGAAAACAAGCCATGTGATGCAGATCTGATTCATCTTTATTAAACACGACAGTAAGAATTCCTTGGCTATTCTACAAGATTCTTACAAAAGCTCTCAAGTCAATGGATCACGGAAAAACCAATTTGCAAACTGCAAAACTGGAAAGAAAAGTAACACTCATATGAAAATGGAAACAGGTGAAGACGAGAAATATCTTGTTGTTTGCAGTTAGAGTCCTGTTCTCGCTTTCAGCTACCTGAACCGCAGAGAACCCTTCAACTCACTGCTAATTCACATCAATGCAGAAATTCAAGCCAAAGGATAAGGGTAAAACCAATTATTAATTATTTTAAGGTCTATAAGTCTAAGGAGGGCATGCAATTGTTAAAGGGACATGAAGAAGGTACTATCTAAAGTGAAACATACCTGGTTTTGATTTACATCCCTACTGTAACAGAAAGTATCACTTTGCCAGTGCAGTTTTGCTCAGTTTTAGACCAAACAAAATGAACCACTTTCACAAACTGTCCCCGACAACCCCCATTTTCACTAATATAATGAATATAAAGGTATGACATTTCCTTCTCTGGCTTCAAAGTGAAAGAATACAAACATACTGACATGTAAACACAGTGCAGTAATTTTCCTAACACAAATTCAGCAAAGTTGGAACAACAAAAAACCCCATCCATCAGATCTAAAGGAACCACTTGAGGGATTCCCCCTCCCACTGAATGGATCAGGAAATTACTCACTTGAGCAGCATAAAACAACTGCTTTAATTTCCAGTCCCCTTGATAATTTACTTCGCTACCTTGACAGCAGATTCAAGGAGACAAACCCTATGATTCACACAACCTAAAACCAAAATAAGCATTGCCTGCTAACGCACGGCTTAAGCCTGGCACCGTACTAGACAACACTTCTAGTGTTGTGCCACCATGCTCAAGGTTCCACTCCTTTAATTCCACTTTTAAATATAGGGCCCAGCCTAACACCCCCTCTGATTAACAGGAGTCTTTCCATCAAATTCAGTGAGTATTTGGCAGTACCTCCAGAGACTTCACTACTACCTGAGCATTTTCAATGCAAAGCTAAGGTCTGGAGTTATATCACCTGAATTAAACAGTGAGCAAGGTCTGAGGGGCTTTTGGGCTAGCAGAGGAAGCTAGAGCAAGCAGCCTGTAACACTGTAAGTCACACCACAGTCAACAAGTTGTCTTCCTAATATAAAGCTCTTAATGTTCCCTCAAAAACTGATTAAAAATCCAGTTGATTTGTTATTTTTAAGTTGTTTACCAAAGCAAAGAACTTCAGCATGGCCTTCATTCTCTGTAGTTTGGTAAGCCCCTTAAACTCCTTAACTTGATGCAAATAATAATACATTTTCCATATTTGTACTTTGAGTAAAGTTGACAAACTGGAGAACTTTAAAACTGATTTTGGAGGAGTACATCTGAAACTGGAGAACTTTAAAACTGATTTTGGAGGAGTACATCTGAAACTGGAGAACTTTAAAACTGATTTTGGAGGAGTACATCTGAAAACGAGTCTCCTACAGAAGTATCTCAAACTGGATATCCCAGATCAGAAAGATGAAAACAAAATATTGAAATATTGAAAAAGCTCAGTCTTCATCTGTTGTTTACTCATTGGTCCATGAATTCAGTCAGAACAGATACTGATTTAATTAAACAAGTATACCACTTGATAGTGTTTATAGAGTACTGTTTTTCAAGTCTAAATATCTTCCCACTCAACAACTAGAAACAGGAATATTCACATTAGGTACACAACTGGGAAGGAAAAGCAACCTTAAAATCTTTTTTAAAAGACAAGAAAAAAAAAATCAAAGTAAAATCCTTAATGAGGTGAAGTTGATTGAAATGATAGATTTTTCATCCAATTTTAGCTCAGGAGAATAATCCCAAAGCCTGGAAGTCATACTAACCAGTTTGAATTTGAAAATAAACAGTCAGTGGCAATGAAGTGCTTTCAGGAAAAAGAATGCAGAATATAACAGAATGTTTTGGGAGTCTTCCTACAGTAATTTGTTTTGATCATTATTACTGAATTTTTTTAAACAGAGAATTAAAAAAAAATATTTAAAAAAAATCAAATAGTGTTATGTGAATTAAGGAAGAAATTCTGTTTTGCTAAGGCATTTACTTTTTTTCCAGATAAGTAGTATGGAAGAAGGAGCTTAACTTGCTGTTAAGCTCTGTCTTAAACCAAAAAAAACAACCAATAGAAAAAAAACGTAAATTCCAGTTTAAGCAGAGTTTTCACCATGTTTACTTCTAGTAAAATTTCATCGAGAAACACGTATTTCTGCAGAAAATTTCAGAACTGAATTCTTATTGATTTAAGCTAAAAATACAAAGAAAAAAGGCATTTTCTAATCAGCCTAAACACGTAAGATATTTAATTGGCTTTCAAATGGAAAAGTAAATTTGCATGTTCAGGGGCGTATCTTACTAAGAATAAATTACAATCTCCCTTGTAATTTGTGTTTCTGAACAAACTGGATAGTATAACATTCTGATGGCAATCGGGGAGGGACCTTGCGTACAAAAATGGAAAAGCGGTGGATGTTACCTAGCATGTTGTGGTAAAGTGGACTGTCGTGTCCATGGATAGTAAATGCAGTCATGACTAGCGGGACCTCTACACCTGCAGGCAATTACAGAACAAAAGACGTCATTTGCCATTCACAAGGACATGCACACGCATGCGCCCTTGTCCACACGTGTAGGATGGAAGACACACAGGGAATCATCACTCAGCAAGTACCTATCCATCAGGCCGATGCAATCCTCAATATGTGGCCCTATGCACCTGTAGCAAATCCAAATTGAAAACAGGGAGAGAGAGAGAGAGAGAGAGAGAGAAATCTGTTATTTACAGATCCAAGAAGCCGGAATCCCCTCTTTGTGACACATTCTTAATTATAATTCTCAAGCAAGACCCAAGTCACCACAAAATGATAGCTTGTCACAAAAACAACCTTGCAATAGGAACAATAATAGTAACACAAACAGCACTCCAAAGTTGGATGTATCTTGGCTCAAATAACACTTCAGGCAGGTTTCACCTGCATATGTGGGAGTCCTGACAATAAAGTTGCTTTTTCTGGATGTTGTCTGAATCATCAAACCAGTGATTACTGCACAAAAGCTGTTCGTTTGCAAGACAAGACCTTCAGGAGCACAATACAAAGCTTTTTTTCCTTTCCATCAGGGATGCAATTGTTCATTCTGTTCTAAGCTCCCAGCTAGGGCAACTGCAGTATTTTGGAAGCTGGCTATATTTTTACCAGTAAAGCTCAAGGATGAACTTCCAACAACCAAAATCAGAGGAAAATGGTATCTTATCTAAGAAAGCTGAAAGCCCTCCACCTGCAAAATCAGCAAGTGTTCACCAAAGGGGATGGGAATGTAGGGAATCACTTTATGCAGCAGCACTGAAGCACATCCATGGGGAAAGAGTCTGTTTGCAAAGCATGGATACGCGTGGACTTTCCGTGTCCTCAAGAAGAGTAGTAGGTGAAGTGGTGTCCTAGGTCCTCTGTGTTCAAACAGCAAGTCAATTTTCACAACAGTCAGGACTCTCAGAGACTGCTATGTAAAGTTAAGCTTTTAGGGGTTAAGACAACCTGGCACCCTTTAGTGCTGAATGCCCAGTTAGTCCTTCTGTGGCCATGGAGGGTACGTAGCTCTCACCGTTTTAAGGAAACCAAGCCGCTTATTTTAGCTCTTTAACAAGATCTCAGAGCCATTTTATTAACAGTCTTGTTGCTGGCTGTAGACCTACTACAGGAGCAGGTGATCTGACACGTCACTAGACTGAAACTCACCTCTGTTGAGGCATTTTAAATTTAAGGTATGATCCCCAATTCTTTTTAGTCTCCTGCTTTCAGTTTGGCTTTGATAGAGGGATATGCATGTCAAATATCTGGAAAAGTACAAATATGCTCCCACGAGATCTTCTTTCCACTTCACTATCATGTGCCACTCATCAACTTTTGCTCCATTTAAATTAGCTATCATTCTGCCATTATAAAGTAAGTTCCGAGAATTCAATTTCCCCTTACCTGCCCACCAGGGAGAGCAGAACGATAGTGAACCTTACCTCTTGTTTGTTTACTTGAAATTTTATTTTTAGATAAAAACCGTGACATGCAAACACAAATTGTAAGGAATTCCTCAATAATGTTTTCCTTCAGCAAATGTGCAGACATAAAAAGGATTCATTAAATACCCAGGTGGCCAGATAATTCACAAAGTGGAAAGTGTAGATACAAATGCAGTTCAAAAAACTTAACAGAGAGAGCTCTTGATGGGTTTTTTGAAATTTCAGCTGTTCTGGGCTTCAGGATTTCAGCCTTCAGGACTGTCTGAATTCTAACCAGTCCCAAACACATCCAACATTTCTTCCTTTTATGGCATTCTCAGCAATCTGCAGAAAACCAGTTCAGTAATGAAGGAGGTTTTAAAAAAAAAAAAAAAAAAGTTGTTCAGATCTTCCATTTCCCAGCATGTCAAGAGAAGCTAAGCTCAGATTCTTGCTATAACTACAAAGAAGGCACTCTTCAAATTAAGAGGTGTGAGTGCCCATTATTAGTTCAGATAACTGGCAGACTAACATAATGGGTCTATTGTCCTGGAGTCATTTGACATCTGTACATTTATTCTCTTAGACTTTTGGAGAATAGGACTTGAATCCAAGAAGAGAGTTGTTTGGACCTCACCTGCTCCAAGTTGAAATATCACTGATTTTTATTTAAACCTGTAATGTTCTTCAGCGGATTTCCCAGCACCAAACAGAAGATTCTGTCCAGGTGTGCAATTTCCAGTACTCCTAGTCACACCGAACAGCTTCCTACCCTCCCACTGGCTGTCCTGATTGCATGCAGAAAAGCACAATACTGTGTAAGGAACAGCAGTATCTATTAACAAGTTGATTCGCACCATCAAGTCATCAATTATTTTTCCTCTGGAAGTAAATTCCTTCTTTTCAGGCTTTTTGACATATATAAGTACAAGAATGACACAATCATACACCATACTGGTACTCCATTCACCCCCAGGGTTCCTTCTTCTGCTTGGGGTCTGTATGACATTTTCATTTCCAAGTTCGTTCTGTAAAATGAACTGGTTAATGGATACATGCCAATTTATTAATGATATATTCAGTACCTTATGACAATAAAACAAGCTTATACAGAAAATTACACTTGGAGCTCATCCTAGCTTTACAAATAATCATCCTCTGAAAGAAAATTATGAGTTAAAATAGTTTTGAAAATCAATATAACAGTTTTTTTTTCCTTAACCGATCCTTTTCCCCTCTATCACAAATATTGTCTTTCATCAATTTTCCTTAAGAATGATAGGTGAGGTCTTAACTGTTCACAGATGTGAAGTAGCAAAGCCATTCCTAGTC
Source organism: Chlamydotis macqueenii (assembly GCF_036417535.1). Lineage (NCBI taxonomy): Eukaryota > Metazoa > Chordata > Aves > Otidiformes > Otididae > Chlamydotis > Chlamydotis macqueenii. Next base: position 37,844,901 of record NC_141561.1, read on the forward strand.
AGATGAATTCTCAAAAAATCTTTGTGATCGGAAACAAACAAAACCGATTATATAATGGCACAAATGGATTAATTCTGGACAGGAGAAAACCTGAGTTGTGGTGATGACCTGGTCATCCAGCTATTGCTACGGATAAAGCCAGACGACGCAGAACCAGGGGGTCACTTACCTGACAGGAAGTGCATACTGATGGTGACCGTGAGAAAGTTGAACTGGGGCAGGGAGTAGGAGGAAATTTTGCATCAACAAAATAGTTACAGTTTCTTATTTGGAGTTTGTTGTCATTGAATTTGTACTGTTGTTTAATCTGGAATTAATTATGCCTTCCTAAAAATACATCTAACTTTAGGGGCAAGACAGTCCTCCTGCCTTCAAGTCCCTTCTGGTTCACACACATATTGATAAGGCTCCCATGACTTCTCTCTCTTGGCTTAGAAGGATAACAGCAGTTTTGGTGAAGAGTAATACTCCCTTGAAAAAGTCGTGTGAGAAAATGCCTACCTTTTATGAGAGGAGGTCTCAAGTGAAGTCTCCCATTTGTGTCTTACCCAGCGAGGAAGTAAGACTGTCAAACATTATCGTATAATTAGTATTTTCTATCTGTGAAAGTGTTCCATTTGGGCTAGCTCTGCAAGAAGAGGTGCCAAATGCTTTCCGACTCTCTTGAATTAAACAGGATAGCTGTCTCACATGCCTCAGATCTGCTCAAACTGGCTTCAAGCAGCTGATGTTTATGATGGGGATGCAAGGCCAAGAGCACAGTTGTTGCATCCAAGGAAGTCACTCCTTGATAGTTTTCTTAGTCAATGTAAGATCATTAACAGGTCTGGATAATTACACACCTATTAACAGGAGCAGCCATTATACTTGAATAAGGGAGGAGAATGGTGTTATCAAATCTCACGCTCCAGGGCGTAAAGCAATCATCTGCAAGTGCCAGGACGAAATTGTGGCAAAATGCTCACAGGAAGCACAGAGGTGGGACAGGTATCTTCCTTGGTGACAGCAACAGCTGGGGATGACTAGAAACAACATATGAAAACTAACAAATCATTTTAGCAAGCAGCCTGATTCAGAGCGCAGCACTGAAGGACTGAGATAATACCACACTGGGAGCACCGCTTTGCAGCAGCTCAACACTTTTTGACAAGTATCCATGCTGTACTCTGAGGGCATCGGTTTTATTCCAGCAATTTATCTGACCAAGACAAGAACACACATGCTAGATGAAGTGGACTTGCAGTTTCTCTGTACCATTCATTTGTGAGCCAAATATAAAGATGTGTTCCTTCCACAACCTATTTCACTGAAGAATCCTGATGGAGGGGAATTTAAATATTAATTTCTAAAGGAAGAATATGAAACTACAGAATCCAGCATTGAAGGAGAAATGGAGAGAGTAACTGATTTCCCTTCTCTCTGTGGGCATATTCAGCCCCTGACAATGTTGGCAAGAAGATGGACAACCCAAACATCTGGAGCAGTCATTAACAGTTTCATTAACACAAACACATGCCACAAAGTCTTTAGGAACACTAGAAAAGAACACCCATGCTCACTCAGATTTGGGGGGTGGTGGAGTGTTGTTTTTATGAGGGGTGACAAAATAACTAAGACTAGACACAGTCACCCTTTAATAAGAAGACGAGGATTTCTGCGAGGAATAGTATTTAACTCATGGCAAAGGGATAGCTCCTCACCTGGGAGATAACCACACCTTTGCACGTGTAACTCAGTGAAGCCTTTGGCCCTTTTACTACTGGTACTTTGTAATTTCTCTGGGGATTGGCACATGATGCTAAATCAGATATTCTTTCACCTAATTGGCTGCAGAAAAGAAAAAGATGGGAAAACTGAAAGTTCAAGCATTAAATGGCAACATAACTCAGCATAAAGGAACTCTGTCTCACCAAGGGTTGCCAATGAATACCGGCACGTTCAGTTACAACTGCCTAATGCTCTTCCTGTTTGTCTATGAACTAAAATGCCAGACTTTTACCATAAGGCATAAAAGCTTCCCTTCTTGATCCTGTTCTATCCAGGGAGATAAGAACAGACAACTGCTTGCAAAACACTGAAGAAGTGCAAAGGCATGGAAAACATTCTGCTCCCTTCCTTGCCTAGGAAAAGCACAGTTGCTGCATGAAGATAATAGCTAGATCAGTTAGATCTCCCTAGAGGAGAGGAGGAAAGAGGAAGAAGTGTCGCATTGTGGTATTTGGAGAGGCCAGCAGAACTGCAAGGCACTTTTCTTATGCAGTGCAGACAGTAAATCTATCATCCATAGCTGGGCTTGTCAGATTCGATCAGAATTGGCACTTCCACCATCTATTAAAGCCAAGACCAATCTTTTCATATTGTTTCTTACACTCTTCTTCCACAGTAGCAGCATTCTTCCTATCGCGTAACTGTTTTAAAGTGAGGGGAAGACAAATCTGTTATAGATCCTTGCTGTGTCTTTGAGATCTCACTTCCATTTCCCTAATGGCTCTATTGTAATTAGATTTGCAAAACCAGCAAACGGTCTCATTTTGAATGGCAACAGCTGCTGACATCAAGATTACATTGAATAATTTACGGGTTTCATTTTAGCTACTAAACAATAAGTCTCTTGTTGAAGATTATTTGACTGGCTGAAGTTTTATCTTTTTACCCCTGGCTGCCTCTCCCTTTCTTTACATGCTGGACGCCAGCAACTGTCCAATTGAAAAGACATTTATAACTTATGTGGCCCATGCAAAACAATAGTTGTGGGTGTAACTACTATTATTTTGTTGCACAGATTCTTAATTCTGGCTCAGACACATGGGCTGTATATATCCAAATGTAACAAGTGATTTTTGGCACTCAGACAGGACTTGAGAAACTGATGCTCAGACTCAAACTCCTGTACACAGTCTGGTTTTAGATAAACCCTTTGCATCACTCCCCATACAAAAAAGACAGCAATGACACTTTTGTCTCACCGTAGTGATGCTGGGTTAATTCACCAATACCAAGGAGGAGAGATGAAAATTCTGTCAAAAGTAAAGACTGAAAATAAAGTCATTTTACAGGCCTATACTTATCTGTCAATGGCAGCATTTGCTACAAACCAGTGCTAGCTAGAAAGAAACCTAAGAGCACTGCTGTGAAAAGTTGTTCTCTATGTTTTTCAAAAGGAGTGTAAGCTTTTCTTCTGATAAGCTGCTGGACATTCATGACTGGAACCTGAATCTTACGAGGCACCTGAAAATCTAAGGTTACACTACTGCCCCACACCGTTTTCAGGAGTGGGATAAGCGCTTTACCAAGCCAAGTATGTAAATCATCACGTGCTGTAAACAGTAAATAGGATGGCTCACTTCACAGAATTCACACTTACCCTTGGGTGCAGTTTGGATGACATGGATGGCACTCACGATCCTCATCGGCATATTTGAAAATGAAGCTATTGGCCCCTTGTAAGCCATCAGGACATTTTTCCACACAATTTGGACCATCCTTAAAATGGAAACACTTTGTGCAGTGATCAGGTCCCTGGAGAGCGTGGAAGAAAGAAACGCAGTGCATTCAAGTGACTCTGTCTTTTCCTGCTGCACTAGAATTGCAGGTCCTAGATTGACAGCACACTGAGCAGTAACTCTAGTAGCATTCCTTTCCCAATGAGCAGTAAATTATCTGTATGATTCCAGCCTCTGTTAAGGAGCAGCGGACACGTAAATTCTGCTGCTTTTGGCCATAAACTTATTCTGTAGAGTGTAAGACTAAATTCTAACTTCTAAACAGGTTTCTCAGTTATTGGTGTGCTTAACACAAGGGATTTCATTCCTACTCTAACTAGGAGAAATTTGCCGCAACCACATTTGCAAAGCAACTGCAATGGCCTTTCAGTGGGATCCTCTACCTCTGCACTCCATAATTATTTTCCATACTGCACTCTCCCTATGATAACTGGTCACAACAATACTGAAGAACTACAAAGTCTCCTTCTTATTAATTCATTTGTAGACTACACTGTTATGAACTACAAACCAAGGTTCCTAGACAATGTAAAAGTAAAATTTTAAAGCTGTGATGATAAGCCAGTATATAACCAAATCCGGTGTTCAGGCTGAGCACTGGTCTAGGATTTTACGTCCAGGAGCCCTGCTACAAATCCAAATTTCCCTCGTGTTGAGTACTTGAAACATGTAAAGCTTCTTGCTTTACATTTGTGCTGCAGAAAACACAGTATTGCAAGAAAAACAATGATGTCTTTTTTTTTTCCCCATTCATTAAGTATGGAGGTAAATGAAGAAATAAGTTAGGGGTTAATTTTTCTCAACAATGAAGAAACTAAAATAGAGCTCTTCATCACCCAGGATACTTGTGACTTTTAAACTTGGCAATATACAAAAGACCAAAAGAAAGAGATAACTTCGATCTCACAGAAGAGCAATGATCTTTGAAAGAAGACTCACCGGCTTTTAACCTTCATTTAGGGTTCACACAAACACAAAAAATTATCTCTCAAAACAATCTAAAAGGCTAACCTAAGTTAAACTTGGTCCCCTCTCCTATTGTTCAAGCTAACTGAGAGATTGAGACAAATTCCCACACTTTTTTTTTTGGGGGGGTGGGGGGGAAGGTAACTGAAGTTGTAGTAGAAAAGGACAGAACGGAGTATAAATAATTAAAACAGTGATAAAAAGGGCACTCAAATCACAACTGCATGCTGTAGCACTAAGGCATTAAGACAACTCAGGAAAGAAAGAGACACTACTTTTTAAACTCCTTTCTTAAGGAGACTAATCCAAGGAAGTTTATTCCCAGCACCAATTTAACTTGAGCAGAATTCTTTCTTTATATGCAGAATATGCATATTTTCTGCTTTTGTTCATGTTCATGTTCATTTTCAGTAGCCACTTTAAAGTCTGTAAGCAGAAAATGTCTGTGCTTTAGCACACTTTAATAAGCTAGTCCATAACACGCCAAATTTTGTTCTTACCGGCCCATAGCACGTCATCATGTTTTCTTCCATCTTTTCACACTGGGGATCACACTCCACACAGACAGAACCATTTGCAAATTCTCGAAATTCCCTATGAAAATATTTTGCAGGCAGGTTAGCAGAAAGCAACAGCAAGACTGAGATAAAATGGCTGGCTCTTCACCTGGTGGAAATCAATTCAGCCTCACCAAGATCAGCAGGCTGTGCCAGCTGAGATCACTTCTGTTAACGACATGATGCTGCTTTACACCAGCTGAAAACTGGGCCCCAACACCAGCCTCATTCATAGGCAGGTGAAGTAGCAGACATCTTCTTTACTAGTATAAAACTAGAGTGGTTTTTCTCCTCATTAACAGGACAAAGCAGCTCATTTCTCAATTTTTTATCTAGAGAATTGTCCCTCATGGCTCAGATTCAGGAAGCCGCTGGTTACACAAGACATCGCTATCAGATAGGAAAGGATTAGAAAGAGTATTGATCACAGTGCTGCTCCTGTTGTTTTAGTTAGGTCTCCGTGCGCACTCCTAAAAGCCCATTCTCCAAAAGGCTCATAACTTTTTCATCAACAACAATTCTAAACTGAGGTCTGAATCTATAAAATGTCAAAACAAATCCTTTTTCTCATTTATTCCATGTATCCACAAGAAACTATCACCCAAGTGATTTATTTTTTTTTTTTTTTTTATTAACCACTTACAAGGGGGGAAATAAGTAGTGCCAGTAGGTTGGATTTCTTCCATCAAACATGAAGCATCTCATTTCAGCTTTCAGTTGCTCCTCACAAAAAACCTCCAGCACCTTCTCAACACAATTCATTCCACCTTTTTGTACTCTGAGGTGAATTAACATTTGACCAGGTCACTTCTCTCCCCACTAACCACAGAGAGAATCCATGTACCTAGCTCACACTGGATACCTAAGCTTTGCATTTGGATCCCACCTAGCTACATTAACCAGTCAAAATACTTGCATTAAAAAGGTGAAGATGTCGCACACTCACGTCAGCGGGCTCTAGCAATATTCAGGTAAAGGTGAAGGCCTCTGCGCTCAGTTTATCCATGTTCTCCCTCCGCTCCTCTACAACCATTAGGATCTATTGCTAATACAGCTGAGGAAAACCTCATCTGACCACAGCAAGTAAGCTCACCTTTCTCTGGCTTTGGAGATGGAGCTCTCCTGTTGAGGACTAAGAGAAATCAAATACATCTGACCCTACCATGAAGCACTGTTGCTGCCCTCAGAGATGAACATGCAGAGCTCTCAAACAAACGAAAAACTGCTCCACAAGCCCAGGTCACAAATCACTTCACATACTTGGGAATGAACTGAGCCTGTGGAAAGTGTAAATACCACTCACTAATCGATACAGGTCAGAACATCCTGATGAGAGGGCTGGTCATGAAGGCCTCCTTGTCATCTTATTGTGATGAGGCTTCATGGCAACACCAGCCACCAAATGTGGTCCCATCTATTACGATGCATAGAACACAACTGGTCTGCAACTCTTCTTTTTTCTTTTTTTTTTTTTCTTTTTTTTTGTGGGGTGGAGGGAGGAGGAGGAGGCAGGCTTTTAAGCATATAAAACTGTACTCTGACAAGATTTTTTTTTTTTTTGCCTGCATTGTCCCAGTAAAAGAGTTTAGAATATTTTCACTTATATATGGGAGTTAATTCAATACTCTTTTCATAACAGTTACATGAGTTGGCATCCAAGACAGGAAAAGAAAGAAAAAGAAACCATATAGTGATCTTGTTTCCAATTAGAAGTTTGAGCCGAAAAAGATAATTAAAATAATTTAGGTTTTTTGTCTTGACTTTAAAAGAGGTGCCAGGGACCTTGCTATACCATTATATGGGAAGTTAAATTCCACCTGCTTCCCTCCACAGCCTAATTATGAATTTCTTCTACTGCAGCTAATATAAGCAGTTCAGCTCTATTTTTCTGCCAAAAGCCAGACTTTGTCACCTTGGCTGTGCTGTATGTAGGTACTCCCCTAACCATCCCCCAGAAGAGATGATGTACATGCATGAGTGGGAGAAGGAAAGGGGGAAAGATCTCATGTGGGTTTTATTATTCATATTTGTGTGTACACAAACTTATTGTATTATGAAAAAAAAAAAAAAAGAGAGTGAGTTTTCCTACTTTGGAGTCCTTAGTCTTTATCACAAACCTAAATGTAACTGCTCTGAAAGAACCTAATTGTATGTGTTTCTAAATAGGGGTGTCAATATTCAAGTAGGGCCACATGGTGGGATTTTTAGTCTTCACCTAAATCTAATTGTTCACATCATCAGGAATGCAAAAGGTGCAACAAACTTTTCATGTTGCATGAAATTTTTTAGCAGAATATTAGATAAAGCCTCCTACACAAGTTCAGATTTGGAAATACGTAAAACTTACCCCACAATACATTTCACACAAAATCACTAATATTGGCAATGGAACCAGATATTGATTAATGGAAAACCAAAATAACATACTCATTAAAGTTCTGAATAATCTAGTCAGCAACTTTAGGGAAAAGTGCAAGGGAAATACCTTACCCATCATACAGGTTACAAGAGTCTATGCAGGTCCTTCCCCTGATGAAGCGCTTGCAGGAGAGACACTGGTCTGGCCCTGGCCCCCAGCAGCCATCGCTTGAGCACAGCTCATTACACACCATTCCATCAGCAGCTGCAGAGAGAGAGGATGCAATCATTAATTTACACAGTCCTCTGAAATCCCAAGAAAAACATTTCATTTAGCATTCTGCCATACTCAGAAAAGCAAACTGGATGTTCAGATTTTCTAGAAACAGACTAGAGAAAAAACAGAAAACTATCATCATACCACTACAGACACACACTGTGCACTCACAGTTTGAATACTAGACACATTTCTGCTCTGCTCCTTTCAGAAAGGATGTAACAGAGTGAGAAAAAGGTTTAAGAGCGCTGCAAGGATGATCAAAATTAGAGAAGAGCTTCTATACTAGGAATAAACAGACGAGTAGCCTAAGATACGGGTGAGAAAGGACATGATAAACATCTATAAAATCATGAATAACAAGAAGATAAGTAAGCATGAAACAATTGTTCATTGCTTCCTCCAAGCCCCTCATGGACATTCAGAGATGCAGAAACCCAACAGGGTTCAAAACTGAGATTTTCTTCATAGAAAGTATAGATCAAGCTGCAGAATTCCCTGACACCGGACACAGTAAATGCAAAAAAAAAATTTAAAGAATTTGAAAAATCAATTGTCCAAATCCAGAGAACAGCCATTAAACTAAAATCTAAAAGAGTACCTCTGAATTTAGGACTCCCTGAAATAAAACTTAGGGCTAGTGGGGAAGAAAAGTCACCATTAACTTTGGTTTTTTTAATTGTTAATTGCAAAAACACCTGAAGACTGAAAATGCCTATATATAAAACTCAAAAAACATAAAATACACAGTGTCCCTTGTCTCAAAACCAAAATTCAGCTTAAATAAACGAAACGAACAAAGGCTAAGGGGGAAAGGTTGTTTCAAACAACATAATTAATTCTGTATTTTTATTTTATAGAAATTCTTCTCTACATAAATATCTAGATGACTGTAACAGATGGAGAAAATAAGCAAAGAACAAAAGGAAACACGTTATATCTCCAGCATCTGAAGAAAGTCCAGTTGCATAGATTCAGTCAGACCTCGGCATGTGAAAGGGTAGATCTCTTAATTTGAATTCACTCTTGCATGATAAAACATTTTACGCAAATGGTTACATACTAGACTGAGTAGATTAAAAATAGCAAAGATCTGAAATATCAGAGATGGCAAATATATAAACACTTGTTTGTTGTTTGGTGGTTTGTTTTTTTTTGGTTTTTTTTTTTTTTTTTTAATAACCAATGGAAATAACTTGAGGGAAGTGTCAAATAATCAGTTAAAAGTAGGTTTGCTGGTAGAATCCTACCACCACCTCCAATGCTGTAGCAATGAAGATGCTACAGACACACACATACCGAATACACCTGTAAAACAGCAACTGCTTATGCCCAGCACACATTTGAAAAGGGGCAATAGCCAAATCAACAGCAAATACTATTGCAAAAATGCAAAAAGCCCTCTGGTGGCTTTATATTAAATAAAAAGACAGTAGTTGTTTGTGTACTATTTTTCTACACTTCTTTCAGTACAGCAGCATAGCTGGAGGACTGGAAAAACAAGCCCTATTTTCCTTTCAGGATACTTGATGGTCTTGTCTCCACTGTCAAGGCTGGAGCGATGCAGTTAGGTCCTGTCCATTACAAGCTACCTTAACAAAGTAGTATACACAAAGCCCTTGTAAATCATGAAAGAGTCAGCAGAAGGATACTTTCTGCTCTCCACAGCGTATTTTAACCCTGGTTATTCTGTGCTACGGTGTATATAATGTCCCACATTTGAAGCACTGAGTATCTGCCATAGTAGCCTACTGTACAGGAGAGCACGCTGCTTCACACAGCGACTCTCCTTAACCGCTCTGCAACTGCTGCTTTTCATCATGCAGCATTGTTTGATGTTGACACCATGTTTGTCAAGCACATCCTTCTGATCTATACAGCATGCCTTGCCTATGTCCTCTTGTTTCCTACACAGCCATTCCTGCACCTCCTTGTGCCTGCTAACACGCAGAAAGTTCATGTCACACTGGCAGGGTGCTTTCCTTTGATATATACTATCTGTCCCATTCCTCTTCTCACTGTCACTCTGCTTTCTGACCACTGAATTTATCAAAAACCACTTATTTCACAAAAAAATATGCAACAGCTGTATGCCTGGTTTCTCTCTCCTAGCCCATGTAGCAAGCAAGCAAGAGGAGTGAAGCTTCTTCCATATCTCCCTTCTTTTTGCAATAGGACATCTTGCTCTATTGAGAACGGCAGATTGTCATCTACTTGTTTCTTTTTCTGCCTAGAACATTTTGATAATTCAGTGCCAAAAAAAGGATGTTTCATGTTTACACCTTTACAAGCAACACAGGAACCAATCCAAGATTTCATGCCCTCCAGCCCTCGCAGGCACACTGCTCAGGAACAAGAGGTCCACCAGCGTGCTTCCCACTTGTCCAGCGCTGCTGCCGACCCTGCACGGCTCTGCTGTACAATACATGTAATTCAGCAGGTAGATAAGCACTGTCTAATCCAATACAATACCACAGGTAACCTCAGACATGAAAAGTCTGCACACTCATGTCTTATCAAGGCTGGAACACTTGAATACTTTTTTTTTTTTTACTTTGATATCACATACTTTCTCAATGATAACATCCAGAAGGTGCTCGGAAATATCTTTTTGGTTCTTCTTTTCCCTTAAAGCTTAAATCAGGTACAGTCAGACATAAAATAATTAAATTTAGGAGGAATTCCAGGTGTTCATTTAATTTCCTTTAAAGTATATTTATTCTCAGCACAGCAAGAGAGACCTGAACTACTACCACGCCATTACAGAGAGATGTCTCGTTCCGAGATCTCCTGACAATCAGAAGTCATTCTGCTGCAGTCAAAGGAACCACACCACACAAAGTCAGTATGAGCAGAGACAAAAAAACTCAGCTTTTCATTATTGTCCTAAACCTAATTTTTAAAAGTGTGGCAAAGTTTCTGTAACAACTACCAGATGTCAGTAGTTCCACTATGCTGCCACTGACTGAACTTCATAGGAATAAAATGAACCAGGCAAAAGCTCTACATTAGCAAAAGCTACAGGTGCAGCCCACCCAGTTTCCTTTCTCGCCTACTTTTAGACATTTCATGTCTATCTCAGCCTAACGCTGGCCTTGTGCAACACAGTTCAGGAGGCACATTGACTTGGTAATAAAGGCCAGTTTTGGCCTATTTCACCTACACTGCCTACAGGAGGACTCAGAAAAAGCTCTGGGTGATACAGCCGGTTATTTCAGGGGAACCCCAATTATGCCTTAGGATTTAGAGCACACTTGAGAGCTCCCTCAGAGCAGGCTCCAGGACTTCATGCCTGGTCTGCCAGTCTCGCTTGATCTCATCCAGTCTCATGGTGACATGTGACAGACACTGACCAGACGAATATCCGAGTCCTGCCTCATGTTGCCTGCCACAGGGGTAGCTGGGATTAAGAGATAACTCCAGGCTTAAACTGTATCAGCAAATATATTTTTAAAAAGGAGGAAAAAACTCAAACCTAGAAACTATCACAGTTCTAATTAAGCCAACTTTTTATATAAATAGTTTTATTTTCTAGTCAATGACTCACTTGAAGTACTTGTCACATAATAAAAAAACCACCTTGCTTTGGAGATCCCTTTCAATCATTTTCAGTTTCAATTGGTTCTCATTTTCAATCTTAAGAATATTAGTAATTCTGATTTTTGTTTCACACACTCCTGTCACTGAAAGAGTTTCCTATTTGCTTTCTCACCTTTTTTTTCTAACTTGAAATTGTGCTTTTATTACTAGTGATTTCTTTTCTTTTTGCTGTTCTCAGCTGTCAGACTACTCTTGGACGGGAATTTATTTATACATGCACACACACAGTGTTGCACTACAATATCCCTTCAAATAGCAAGTGACACTATTACAAGATAGCTCAGAAAACATACTGAGCAACCTCATGCAAATAAAGAGAGAGCTTTTCAGTAAAGAAAATCATTACTATCCTATTGAAATCTAGCCAACACACTGCCTGTAGTCTTTGAAAAAAAGCAACAGGAAGAAAAATAAATCACTATTTCCTTCTGCTTATTTCTAAGTCATAAAAATGTTTCAATAAACGAATCTTGGCATGAAGGGAGTGGTTTTTGACAACTTATGAAAACCCATTACGCTTGTCTTTCTTCCTCTTCTTTAATTACAGGGATGGCTAAAGAAATGTTTCAATTTTAGACATATTATTTGGCATTTCCATGGGCTGAGAAGGTTCAGAAGCTCCAGCACATCACACGGCCACATGTGCAAGGAAAGAACAATAATGTTTTTGACAGGAACTCATTTTCATTGGGAGTTTTAGAACAAGCATTCATTCTTTATTAATGGGGTCACACAGGTTAGAAGTAGAAAGGTTCAATGTTTTCCCCCAACCTACATAGAACACAAAAAATTAGCTACCTAAAAAAAGAAAAAATATTGTTATTTGGCTATACACTTCTGGGCCTGATCCAAAGTTCCATGAACTCAATGGAAAAGCTCCCGCAGACTTCAATTAGCTTCGCATCAGGCCTGATAATAAATGTAATCATTTATTCAAGTTGTTAATTGGTGGCTAAATTGACATAATTCATAACAATCACATTTATAACAACCTTTGCCTAGAAAGGTTTCACTGTACACTGCAGGTGTCACTAAAGCTGAAAGAAATTATTTAAATAATTTTGTATAAAATAACTTTTTTTAATATTTATTTTGTGTGCACTCATATTTAACATGAGTCACCTCTGACTGTTCCATTAGAAAAAACCCATGCTGAGAAAAAAAGGCAGATTCTTCAGCAGAGAGCAACGGTAAAATCTGACTACCAGCGCACATTCTCTGGCAAATAACTTTATTGTCATTCATTCTGCATTAATAATGTGCATAACGAAGTAAGTTTTATGCACAAACTGTGTTTAAAATTACAGTTTATAGAAGCAGACAATTACAAGTCTACATTAAATGAGAGCCTCATGCACTGCATTTCAGATAAATGCTCCAATTATTTTCCACTAGGCTTACCAGTCTGAAGATGCCCATTTGCAATCTGAACTCCTCAACAACCTTGGGAAACACTATCAGACTGTGCAACGGTTGTTGAAGCCTGTTCTGGTTTTATGTAGTGAGAGGGGGCTACGATGGCAGCTTCTGTAGGAAACTGCTAGAAGTTTCCCCTTTATCCAGTGGACTCGGCCAGGCCTACGTCGGACCCATTGCTGGCCAAGGCCGAGCCAGTTGGTAGCAGAATGTTCCCTGATAACGGCTCTGCAGTAATGTATTTAAGAAAGGGAAAATAGGAAGGAAAAAAAAAAAAAAAAAGGAGAAGATGTGAAGAAGCTGAGCAGGGGCAGAGAGAGGGAGGTGCGAGCCCTGTGGGCCTTGCAGGCCTCACCCTCTGGCCTCCCGCCAGGCAGCCAACTGGGTCCAACTCGGCCCGGCCCGGCTGCAAGAAGTGGAGAGGAGATGAGCTGGACAATGTGAAGAGAACCTGAGAGGCGTCTGCCAGCCTGCTGTGAAGAATTTATTGTGAGAGGAACGGCTGCAGATGCCAAGGTCAGTGAAGAAGGAGCGGGGGGAGTAACGCGACTCCTGGCCAAGATTCCCCTGCAGCCCGTGGTGCAGCCCATGGTGGAGCAGGTTGTCCCCCTGCAGCCCATGGAGGTCCACGGAGGAGCAGAGATCCACCTGCAGCCCATGGAGGACCCCATGCTGGGGCAGGTGGAGGCCTGAAGGAGGCTGTGGCCCATGGCGGGCCCGCTGGGGCAGCTGTTCTGGAGGGACTGCACCCCGTGGAAGAGATGACCCACGCTGGAGCAGTTTCATGAAGGACTGTGGCCCGTGGGAGGGACCCCACAACGGAGCAGGGGAGGAACGCGAGGAGTTCTTCCCCCAACAATGAAGCAGTGGCGTAAAACAACGCGTCATGAACTGACTGTGACCCCCGTTCCCTCTTCCCCTCTGTGCCGCTCGAGGCGGGGAAGGTGGTGGAGATAATGTTAAGCCTGGGAAAAGGGAGGGGTGGGGGGAGGTTATCTTGTTCCTTTTCTCATTATCCTGCTTTGGTTTTAGTAATAAATGAATAGTTTTCCCCAAGTCGAGTCTGTTTTGCCCGTGACAGTAACTTTAAGGATTTCTCCCTCTCCTTATCTCAAACCTCAAGCCTTTTTCTTATATCATCTCTCACTGTTCTCTGGGAGTGTGGGGGGAGTGAGAAAGAGACTGCTTAGTCTGGTCCCAATTGGGGCTGAACTATGACATATTGTTAAGAAGTGGCAGAAATAGCAAGATGAAATTATTGATGGTATTGTGAATATAAAGTATATTTCGTGTGTTTCCTTATTGGGAAAAAAAAAAACCAACAAAAAAATCAGATTTCTGCCAAACCCTATAATGTCAATGTTATCTCAAAGATGAAGCATCACTATAGATTGAACTTTTCAACAAATATTTTGTTCCCTCAGCAATTTTTTTAATATTTCCTCACTGACTTCTGTGCTCAGTTGAACACAGCATTGAATAGTATGGAAAAGATATTGCCATCTTGTGATATATCCTAAAAATCACTTAAATATGATGCTGACTAGATTTTGGAAGTTCTTACACAATTTTTAAGAAAACCTACCCATGGGTATTAAATGTTTGCCATAACTTGCTTTAAGCCATTAACAAACACCAGGTAGTGAGGAAAGCAAACACAAGCTCATAGTGACTCAAAATATACGATGGAATAATAATAATAATAAACACACCCAAGAGTGGCTGTAATAATTAGCATGGTCTAGACTGGTTTCTTCACTGGAGACCATGTAAAAAACCATCTTGCTTGGGCATTTTTTTAACAGTTCACACCCTGCTAGTTACCATGCAAGTAGACGTATCTCTACCATAGAAGGTGTATTTCAATCCTGCAAATGTTTACTTACACATTTCCCTTCCCCATTCTGATTAGTCTTATTCATCACTCAGAGAGGCATGGGCATACGCCCACACATCTGCAGGATCAGGGCCCAGAACAGGCAAAATAACTCAAAGGCAGACATGGAAACCCCGAGAGACTTGCCCTCAGGTCCCAAGCGTCCAGGTAGTGGAAGATTCAGAGAAAACTCTCCTAAATCCCAGCCTGTTGGCTTGTCCTGAAAATCACAGATGTTTCAGCGGATGCTGGAGAAATGCATCTGGCTCTAAGGAACAGTTCTGCCTTACTCCAAGCAACTGTTAAGATTTTAGTTACGAGATCTAACCTGCAGCAGAACCCATTTAACTCCAGAGAGGTGCTGACTGACAGCCAGAGCAGAAGCAGCAGGATAGCTCTTCTCATCTAATGCTGACTCTCAAAAGGCCACAAAACACTAATTAATTCATTCAGAGAGACGTGCATAGAGAGAGAACACCACTGTTGCCTGTTAGGATTCAGGAAGGCAGCTAAGACACTGCCATCTGGTGGGAGTAACTTGGCCCCTAGCCTGCGTTCATTAAATACAGTCCATTTAATGAACACAGGTTAGAGTCCATTTTCAGAACTAACTCCTTGGTCCTGTAGCTTACACTGTGACTTCTTAAAATGCAATGAACGTGATTTATTTTCCTCATGAAGATTCCCTTGGTGTTAGACTTCATAAAATATCTTTAGGAGTATTTTTGTTCCTGGAAAATGATTATAACAAATCCTCAACAAGCTAGAAGTCAAATAAAGTTTACATTTTCCCTTTGTGTGCAAATGTAGTGACGAGACGTGTAGTGCACGAGGATGATGGGAGAGTACATCCAAGTTTCATCTGCCCTGGAAGCCCATGTTTCAGTAGCTGCGGTTCCTCCAAAGGGACTCAAACGTAATGATCACAGGAAAGGCCAAAGAGGTATTGATAAAGGAGTCCTGACAACTACTATGGGAAGATCTTCCAAACTACTGTGTTCAGCTATGTCCCCAAGTCTCAAATCAGTGAAACAAAAGAGATACTATTCCATGGAGGGAAACATACCTTACAAAGTTCAACTCTGAGTGGTTTTCCATTGTCTTCTAACATAGTGTAAGTTACAGAGAGTTTGAAGCAAAGAGGAAGCATTACTGTACAAGACATGGGGCCTATGTTCTACCCTCTTACAGTTGATTTTTATACTAAATCCTAGGAATGGAAGAGAGTTGGTCGTTCTTTCATTAAATGATGCATCATTATCAGTCAGCTGTTGCTAATCTCCTGTTAGAAAATGTCAAAGAGCACCGAAAGGAAGATGTTTCTCCCATAGTCAGCAGTTTTTATATAGTAGAGAGGAAACCTGTGCTCTCTGGAAGGTTCACGGGTTCACGTATCTCACAGCAAGATGTCACCTAGGATCTTGGAATGCAACCCTACTGATTCTTGCATGGTCATCAAGATCTTGTGCTTCTTCAGATAGATTTGGTTCTGTCAGGCCAAGAAATTCCTTACATGAAACCTCAAAGGGCTAATTCTTCCTGTCATGACATACAGAAGACACTTGTTACTCGACTGCTGGCACAGAACTAGGTTCCTCCCCACCATCCTATTAAATGCCAACCCCGGTACAGGCAAAAGCAACTAGCAATCCACCATCCCTGGGCAGATGCGATTCTCTTTCTTGGCAATATTTTTATTTCTCAAATAATATACCATTTTTCATAGTAGGCACTCTGTGTGGAGGCAGAAAAAAAAGAGTCTGCATACTGGAACTACAAGCCTCTTACAAATGCTCTAGCTGGCAAGACTGTAGGCACTAGTCACTCATGGGAAGTCAGGAGATTTCCTCCAAGTTTCTAAGGAGCTGATGGTGCCAAAAAATGCAAGCGTTTCCCTTGCAAGGCTGATCTTATTCAATGTTCAAATAATATTCACCCTCAGAAGAGATCAAAGCAAAGAAAAAGCCTTGAGATGGAAAAAATTTAAAGAGGACAGAAGCCATTAAGATGATGATACAGAGCTCATGGATGTTGAGCAACTAAAGCTAACCTAGAACAAGATAAAGTTGGGTGTGTTGAAAATAGAGATTGCACAGTTGTCTTTGTGCTGTAACTGGTTAACTAATTTCATTATTCAGGACTATTCTTGGACACTTCATCAACACTTAATTCCCACGTGACATTATCATCCTGTCTTTGATCATCTCTGGATGACCAAGAGAGCTACGGTACTCTCACAGAGAACTATCTGGATTAATTTACTCATGCCTTTGTCAGTGTTTGGCTGGGAAGATCACCAGGGCATGAAGCTGTTCAACACGCAGGACACCCTCGTGCACTTCCTCACCCCAGAAGTACCAGAAGACACTGCATTTCTCCTACAAAATGTTCTACCAAGTGTAAGGGTCTAATCCATAGTATCACAGCCTATGCCAAGGACGTATTTTTTAAAAACGTACACAAAAACTTCTGCCAAGAAAAGTTCTGTTCAACACATCCTTCTGTCTCACATAACAGAATGTTTACATCACAGGATAAAGTATGCTGCAGTTTAAAAGAGGACAGTGGTCCACTGGAAGTTGCAAAACAACCCTTTTCCTCTACACCCTCAGGCACAATCACAATTAAACTATCTATATCAACAGCAAGAGGCATTTCTTTAACCTTCACTTTTTAAACTTGTATGTAGAGAAATAGCCAAATAATAACAATTACAAAACAAAACCACACAGAGACCTACCAAATGAGACTATACACCTCATGTTGCTTCTACATGGTAGAAGAGATTAGAAAAATAACTGAGCAGCAGTGATTAATGTATAGTTGTGTTTCACCTAACACTGGAAGGTAGACTCCTACTACAGTGATAAGCACAGCCACAAATTCTCTCAAAGCATAGCAGAATAGTACTTCAAAGGAAGAAGGAGAAAAAGGAAAAAAAAAAAAAAAAAGGTAAAACAAACACTACATTAAATTACAAGCTGGACCAGAGCCTGAAAAAACCCAAAGTAAACCTTTCCGGCTGGTCAAAGCACAAAACCCAGAAACATCACATAAATATACAGCAACCTCATTAACTTCTTCTGTTGCTAGCAGTCTTACAGATGCTTAAAATGAACTGTATTGCTGTTACAATAGCACCGTATCCATGCAATGTGCTGCCTGATTTCTGCATAACCAAATTGTTTTAATATGCTACGTAGTGTTCATTTGCTATTTAGTACTAAGATCTCAGTCCAAGTACTGGTATGTAAGCTTTCCTGAAAGACAATTAGGCCCAATTAAAAGTCATCTCCCTCATCAGACAGGTCAAGTACAGAAAGGAAGAACCTAGTGATCAAAAACAGTCCTAAAATTCACCTTTCTGGATTAAGACAGCTTCACTTCGGTGAAGCAGGGTAAGAGAAGCAAAAGATGCTAATCTCACTCCATAAGGAAAGAGCCCTTGTTTGTAAATCTGTAAAATCAGTGCCTTTTATGAACGCTACATTCACTCCACACTGATGCCCTTCAGAATTCCCATTTGTGTAACCGGATCTCTAATATGGGAAGTTCATGTCATGGTAAAAAGGCAGCATACTTCCTCTTCTTCATTTGTTCACACTTCAAAATGTTTCATTTGCCTATAAATCTGCTCAGAGGCAGACTGGGCCAAATCCTTAGATTCTGCAAATGATCACAGCTCCACTGCTGTCCTTGGAGCTCCAAGAGACATCAGTCAAGTTTCTGGCCTGCTCACCGCACTGTATCCTGTCAGTTGTCGTACCACCTACCCCTAAGCGAGCCAATCATCGACAAGAAGATCTGCACTCAGCAGCAGTACTTACTGCAGTTCTCTGCCTTTTTATTTCGATGGATCACCGTCTTTTGACTGGGTGTGCTGAAGAGGCTGGTCCAGTTGACAGTGTGGTAGTAGCACAAATTGCTGTTGTCTGTTATGTAGATGTTGCCAGCACTGATTTGCTTCAAAGACTGAAACTGCAGAGAGGTAATGCCTTGTTGTTTTAGGATGAGTAAAGAAAGGCCACTGTGATGAAAACAAAAGTAAGAGAAATCAGGAATTAATTCCAGAAGGCAGAAGTACTTAGAGCTGGTTGGGAACCTCCCACTAGATTTCGTTCCTAGTGTAAGATGTTCTTTCCGGCAAAACTTAAATTTTGTCAGAAAACTTTTCTTTTGGGGTGAGACAAATATTTTATGGGGCAACATTCAGTTCTATTGTCTAAAAACTTATGAGTCCTGTAAGAACTGCGATACCATAAGCCGTGATGCTTGCAGCACTAGGCCAAGTGGGTCCGCAGAACTGCTCAACTACTTCCGTTTCAACCATTAAAATATTTTTTGAGATAAAGTACTGTTGAGAAAACAGAATAAAATCCAGATTTTTTTTTTCATCAGATTTAATGCCATGATAGTTTATATGCTAAGGAGAAACTGACAAAGTCATGCAAAACATAACAACATCTTCTGTCAAGCATCAAATTAATGTCATTTATAGTAACACAGGAAGAAATTGTTATTTTCAAGGGAATTTTTCCAGCTCACTTTCTACATTTCATTTTTCTTTTGTTGGAATATGTGGTTATCACCTTTCTTCATCAAATGGTAAATGATTGTCTGTGTAACATGGAAATGACTGCACATCTTTTATGACTGACGATTAGTGAAGACAATATCCACTTTCTGGGCATCCTTTAAGTTATTGTATTTTAATGATTATAATTGTTTTCCAGCTGTTTCAAATAAAAATTGCTACTTCCAAACAGAATGCAGGGCTGTAATTCAATGTCAAGGTTTCACTGCTATTCATACACTGCTTGGGCTGCTGTTTAAGATGCCAGCAGAATCCCATGACTGATTTACTACATTTACATAATGCGAACCACAGGTTGCTGTATGTATCAGTCAGGTACCTTCTTGTATTTCCCCCATTATTTCTCACCTTGTTTTCTTCTCTTCAATCCAACTCCTCCAAGAGAGTTTTCATATGGAAACATCTCTTGTAAAAATGGGAGTAGAGAGCTAATGTACACCCCATCTGCAAGGTACCTCAGTGATATTAGAGTTCTTCCATCTACTTAACCTTTTACCACTTCTTAAGACCACACTGTTCTTTGGGTACAGGAGCCCGCACTTCCAATTGCACTCATATAAACTTCCTGATTGTGCGGCTATGTTCTACTATCAATATCTTTCAAGTTACGTTTCACATTCACAAGGTATTTTAAACCATAAAATGTACTTTCCGGATAATTAATTCACAGCTACAGCAACAAAACAAAACGGTTTTTTGTTTTGTGGGTTTTTTTTTTTAAATAATTATGTTCAAAAGGTATTACTCATTATAAATAACTGATTAGCAAAGATACTGTTAATGAATACCTTGGTAACAGAGAAAAATACATCAGTTTACAGTGCCCTTCCCAAAGGATGTTGCATTGTGTGCTACTGAACAAAGGATCATTGAATACTAATTAAAAAAGATTCCATCAACAGAGGAAGTACCTTACCTATAGAGAGCTCTTCCACCGATAGTAACCAAGTTAGAAAACACCCTGAAATCTGTCATATTCTCAGGCCACGACTGTATGTTCAAGTACCCTGAAAGAGAAAAAGGCAAGCACAGGAATGTCAATGATTTCTGCTTTATCACATACAGGAGTTAGCACAGGCCTTAGCCTATAAATGACAGACAGTGCTGGTTTGACAAAAAGAAATAAATAGGTAATGAATGCTGCAGACTAATGTCTTGGAATTCATCAGGCTGCTCACCACTGCCTCCTCCAAGAAAGCAATGGAGGACTGGTCACAGCAGCATTACATCAACTTTGAACAGCCACAGTGAGGGGGAACCTGAACACAGGCTGGAATCTTGCAGGCCTCCAAGCCTTTCCTAAACAGCAGCAGTAGCAATAATGAAGATTTGCCTGAATGAAGAACATTGCATTTTAAAATGTGCTAGAGACTTACAACAGAAGTTGAGGGATCCATCACAATTCATTAAAAGATGAAGAGACTTTCCTAAAACAAAGAACTTCCGTTCGTTTCTGAGTGTGTGTGTGAGGACTCTCTGCACAAGTACGTGGGACTAATTACTTTGTGTTACACAGACCTCTACAGAGTGCAGCTCCCTATGATTTTGATTCAGCGCTGGACAGAAATGCAGTACATCTTTAAGCACAAGGGTAATTCCACTTAAGCAACAGAGCTGAGACTGTCAATTAGACAGTGCGCTTAAGAACGGCAAATTACAGACATGCAGATGTCAGATTATCTTTGACATTAATTAGGGAGAGACTTAGACCTTACTTTCATTTTTAATCCCACTGGTTTGCTGAAATATACGACTCTGAGAGGTGAAGTACGTGGGAGAGAACTCATTTCAAATGCCAAACACTTGTTGAGCTCCACCCAGCTACAATCACGTTGTAGTGTCCAAAGATCTTTTTTTCTGTGCATGAAATAGAACTTCTGGTTTTTGTGTTTCCCTATCTATACATAGTCAGCAATCAAACGAGAACTCAAAGCTGTGGAATCTTCCTCCCTGTCCCCCTCCCAGTGAAACAAGAAGCAGCAAGCTGCAAGAAATCAAAGTATGGAGTTCTAGCTATATGACCCCACTGAAAAGTCACAAAAGATGGGAGAGACTACCACCCCACACATTAGACATTTGTCTTTAAATTAAAGAAGCTAATTTGCAACAGCCTCTTCTGTTAGACCAAGAGAGGTACCTGCAGAAACAGATTGGCTTGTCTGTTTTTTTCCAAGGCATTTTTCAAATGCTTTCAGATGAAGGCAATGGTTTCCCACATTTCAGCACCATTATCCTCACTAGGTGTCCCCCCTTGCAACACTTGTCCCACTTTGCTAGCACGGAAGCAAGAACCCTCGCCCGCCTAACAGTAAGGTCTTGGACTTCTGATGCTTGTGTACCCTAAACATAATGGGCATTCTGTGTTCACGAGCAAAGGAGAACGCACTTGTGAATATCAACTGATATTGCAATTGTTGGGTATTAAACTTTAATCAGATGTACAGAGTCATGAGCTTAAAGAAAAAAAACACTTTGAGTTCTTCAGAAACACAACAAATGACAACAATAAATGCAAAGTGAGAAGTTCAAATTAAATGAAATCAGAAGTGGCTTACCTGTTATCTCTCTCACTGTTTGGAAGATATTTAATTTCTCTGGATTAATTGCAGCGATTGTGTGGTACGGGTCTCTGAAAGATTAAAAGCACAAAATGCGATGTTCCAAATTAAAAAAAGATCAGGTTCTCAAAGTCATACCATGTAGAAAGCAGTATTCAGGGGGTCAACACTTTGCTTTTATGTAGCATATACACCAGATTTCTTCAGATTATTTCCAGCTTCTTCAGACTGTTGTTCCTGCAGAACCTGTGTCTAAGTTCTTGCATGTCATCTTGAAGGAAAATAATGGTGTTTAGTATCTTTAAGCTTCACTTCTTAATATTTTAGAAATATTTACGCCATTTTAAAATTAAGGGATTCTAAACAACCGTGGGTGACCTCTTTAAACGAAAGATTAATTTTCAACATTTTTTACAGTAATACTAGCTCAAATGGTACAATTGCAATACTATACTACCAGGACTAAAAAACTGCTGCTGAAACGAATGACAAGCTATAAGCAAAACAAAACTAAGAGTGTGCCAGGAGTTCCTGACACGTGCATTAAAAAGGGTACACTTTTTAGAAGGTGTTGAACAGGGAGCATCAAAAAGCACAGGTCCTTGCCAATCAGGTTTGTCACTTGAGAAGTAAAATACTCCCACCAAACATTACAATCTCAAAGTTAGATATGCAACAGTGTAAAAAGACAAAGCTGACCTTGATTTTGAGAGTGTCATCATTTGGTAAATAACTTCTTTTCCCCCTAATTTTAAATGAGTAAAGACTCTCCAACTATTTAAGAAGCTAATTAGAAGCTTAACCCAAACAAAAATCCTTTAAGAACCCTTCCATAACACCATGTTATGGTATTTTTGTGGGTTTTCTGAGGTTAGGAAACATCCTCCGTAGATATGGAACATGCATTTCCACTTCTCCTCCTCCTGCTTTCCAAGAGACATCATTCTGGGAATTGGAACATGCAGGTAATCAACCAGACTGTCTTTGGGGACAAACCTCACAAGTCTATGTGGTGACAGACTGATAGGGTCACTTGTAACCATCCTGGAGGTGACCATACATTAGCAGCAACAAAATGAGTTCTTGAACCTTAACATAAAGCCCAGTGGACCACAGGAACATCAAATACACTTAATTTTAACAATGCAGGCTCTCAGAAAACTAGGTAACAAGTTTTGACAACCTAACAGAAACACAGTACTTCCCTTTTAAAAGGGATTACTGTTAAAAAGGGAAAACTCTTGATGGTAGAAAACATGAGGTTACAGAATTTCTCCTCCAAATCCTAAGATAAAGTAGCCTTTAAAAATACAAATATACATTTAAACCCCTTAAACAATCAAATATCTGATATGTTTTATCAACACGTAAAACTGTAGAATAATGCAGTCATCTTAGCAGAGCCAAGATTTTTCAGTAGAACAGGCACAGCTGAATTTTACAGCTCCAAGAATGAGAGTTTCAGCTTACTGCGAAACTGAAGATGGACAACTAAAGCAAAGATAAAAAGCTGGTGGGCACTGAGAGCTTGTTGCTCCCGCTGCAAGCTGGGGTGGGGGGAAGACAGATGCAGCATTTGCTGCTACCTGGGGCTGTCCCTCCTTGGTATATCCCATCCCTTCCATCCCAATCAGAAGGAAACAGTAGAGAGAAGGCTGCACTCGAGGTATACAGGCCTTAACAACTTTCCAGCCAATGTGTTTTCTGTCTCAGGCAGCAGCTATGTATCGTAATGAAGATCACTTTATCCATACACTTCAGCAGAACATTATCTTAAAAGAATGCATACTACTGACTCACTAAAATTGAGGTCTACCTTCATGCTGCTTAACTTCTGGACACTAATTAAAGCAAAGTCATAATTACTTAATTTATATATAAACTAATATGCATAATTGTACATCCAAACAATTCATAATTTTATTTATATATATATATATACACACACACATAGTTTGTCTACAATTATCACAAATTCACAGAGATGTGAAGTTCAAGTACCCAGGAAAGAGAAAGACAGCCTACAGAATCACAGAAGCAAAAATACGACGGGATCAACTGTAATAGCACAGTCCCCAATGAAAACTAACAAAAAAAGCCCACTCAGTGTCTTTCTCTGAAGTTATTCTCTGACACTGTAAAAAGTCTTTCAGTTCCCCACAGACAGCTAAACTAAGTCCCTACAATCTGAAACACTGAAAACTCGTACTTTTAAAAGCTGCAGTTCACTCTGAGTAAACAAATTCATAAAAGAAGTTAACTTAAAGTTCAAGTGGAAATATGTGTTCTTGTTGTTGCTCCATATTGTCCATTTATAAAGCGCTTGTGTAGCTACTGCCATTTTAAAAATTTCCTTTCTGTATTATTGATTTACAAAACTTAACAGAAATTTTAAACAAAAAGCTGTTCCAGAAATACCAAGTTATTTTAATTAATTCTCAAATCTTATGTTCTTTTAATAGATTCTAAATTTAGACTGCAATTTACACTGTGGAAAACTTTAGGGTTGCAGAACTCTGCATCCTCATACTTAAGGTTGGCTGGAGTGAAGAATGAGAAGACAAAGTGCCACATAGTTCCAGAATTATGTATCCTAGGCTTATATTCCTCTATTAAAATAGAACGAAGTATTGTAACCTTCTTCTTTATAGTCCATAATTTAAATATTTTTGAGACAAATATGGGTTTATTCAAGGTTGGTTTCAGTCCCTTTAATTTAGACAGATTTTTAAATGAGTTTTTAAATTATTTTTAACGGTTTAATCTTGTAAATTTGGAGTTAAGACAACTTCTGCAACAAAAGCAGTTTTAATACTCAAAATTACATTTCATGTAATGCACTGGAATAATCCACACAAAATTGCTCAAGTTCTGTAGCTGCTTATCTTATACGTACTAGCATACTTCTCATCCTGTGAGACTGAATGTATCTACATCCAGCCTCTCAGTTGGTCATTTGACCACATCAGAAAGTGTGATGGCCTGAGCACTGACTCCTGTGTGACCTGTTCCAGAGCTTCACCAAGTTCAAAGTAGCATTTCCTTAAACCAGTTGAACCAAAGCCCTTCTTCCTCCCTAGGCTACAGTCACCTTTCACACTGTACTCCCTTCCAGAGAGATGAGAAGACCAACAACACAGTCAAAGCTCACATTTGCTGGCTTTTTGAGAACCACTGAGCTGTAAGGTCCCTCTGAGGTGGATGTTCAACTGTCTTTCTCATGGCTGGAGTCAAGCTGCAGGTGAAGCATTATAACCATTCACTCTATCAAATCAGGGAAACGGGTCGTTTCTTTCCACCTCACCTAGTAGGGAAATTTGAGCCAGGCAGCCTAGCGTCAACCACTTCGTCATAACGTCAACATATCTGAATCTATAGAAAGACTGAAGAAAAATCTGCTGGCACTACTCATGCTGGAATTCTATTTCAGATCAATTAATCATACTTTCAACTATGTCATAAAGCCACAAACACAGAGCTGGTTTGGGAACTGTATTTAAGTTACCAAATCTTGATAACCAGCGGCAAGCAATGTTGAAAGCTCCAAGAAACCCAAAAAGCAAGTTAAAAATCTGAAGCCTACGCAGTGGTAGAAGCAATTAAGTACTCTACACTGTCAGTGTACCACAAAACATCTGCGTGCTTAACACAACAAAGGGGCAAAAGGGTCTAATCTTATTTGTGCATTTCAAGGATTTTTCTCATTTTAACAGGTCCAGAAATACCTTAAAGTGTCACATGAAATTCATCATGGCTCATTAAAACATGAAGGCTTCAACTAAAAAGATGATACAATAATATATGTGTGTTCTCTCAATAACAGAAAGAACACAATGCAAGAAAGAAAATAGTTGGCAGCGAGGCGTTGGACCTCGCCTGACTATCAAAACAGCGTATCTCTGTCTGTCTTCCCTGGACACATCCCACCCTTGCAGCATTTGCACCGTGCATTCACCTCTGCTACAATGGCAAACACATAGTATAACCAAACTATAAACAGCAAGGCACTAGTTATCTGGCTGGCATATCTCCATTTGGAAGAGTGAGACTTTTAAGTACTGGTTCTGTACCTCCACATCTTCCACCGTTACTAAGACTTATTCAAAATATACTGATAGTTAAACCAAAATACTGGATTTAAATACCAGTGAGTTTCGCATATGTCTGCAATTGAAACTTGAATATGTATTTCAAAACTGATTGACAAGAGGGCAGCGCTTTTGCATGTATATGCAGTGACAGCCACCCAGGCTATGACAATTTATGCTAGCTGAGGCACACTCTCTGTGTATTCTGCACATCAGACTGCTGGTCATACAAAATTTAAAACAAACTACTGGAAGGTAACTTCCCCTTCTCCCTTCTACTCTCTAACCAGCCATTATTGTAAGCCAGTACTGAGGATCTCAGGACACAATTCGTTTCAGCCGGCACCATGACATAACATCTTAACATTTTGTCACTTACCCATGAATCCCAGTAACAAGGAAGATAAGGTTGCCATTGATCTTGGTACAGTTTATGAACTTGTCAATGTTGCTGGAATCCACCGTCTGCGCTGACACTAAGCTCCCTGTTCCAATGCCATCACATGCTGCCAAAACAAGGAGTTTGTGTAAAGAACTAGGAAAAGCAATTACTGAATCAGAACATGTTGGCCTTCTAGACACCAGTCTTCATTTCTTTCAGAGATAAAAGAGCAGGTAGATGTTAAAACGGCACCCTTTACCCATATCCCTGAAGAAGCATGTGCCAATTTAAAACAAACAATAAGCTAAAGCACCTGCCCCAGAAGGACATCCTGGCACACAGGTTACGGTGTTTCACACTGCATCAAAGGCAAGTGTGAACCACACAAGATCCCATTTAAGCCAGCCATAAACAGATAGTTGATAACTTAGCTCAAACTAGCCTGATGGCCATACCATTTGCTTGTGCACTACTCACTGCAGAAACTGAGGGATCCTAACACTGCCAGCTCAAGAGGTCCCCTTTGCCCTGGTGGATTTGTGAACTTAACCACAGCAGCTTCCTTGTGAATTCCCTTCCAGATATGGCTTCCACTAGGATTGAAAAGTGGCACATGCCCATGTGGGAAAACTCACGGCGCTTTGCTCCTGAGAGCTTCAAGCAGGGAGGAGAAAGTCCCTAGTGGAGCTTGGGACAGCAAAGTAACCTATAGATTTCAGTCTTCTCAACAGCATTATCACCAAAAAAACTTCTAGTCTATGTTTTAGACAATTAAAAAGGAGGAGGAAGATTCTGGGTAAACGGAGGCTATTTATACTAAACTAGTGCCTACCTTTAGGACAAATGTCAGTGCAGGGCTTGCACATCTTAATACCGTTTTCTTCAACCTCCATTTTGGAGCTCGGACATGCACGGACACAGGAGCTGGAATCTACCACAAAGTTGTCTGAAAAGAAAAAGAAGATATTGGCAGAAAGTGAAGCACTGGTCTGAATAATACTGGGATGCATGTTTTTGGACTCTGTGTCAATACGTATTACTAATTACCTCAGCACTTCCACATTAACATTAACATTTAATGTCCAGCGTTTTCACAAGTGTATGAAATTAAGCATGTTGTTGGAGACTTACAAAAATTCATGAACTGTCGGGCCTGATCCCTCCCTCCTTCCCCAATTTGATTTTATTATTATTTGTAGTAAAAAAAGCTACAGTAATTGGAGAGAAATAAAACAAGATGCTCTGCCCTGCCTCTTCCATACACAAACAAACATATACATCTGGGATAAAACACTGCACAAGACAATGACAAGCATCTCAGTTTTGCCTTGTAAAACAACTGCCAAAGGGGATATAGATTGATTCTACCTAATTGAAAGCTTAACACTGTCAAGAAAGGGAGAAAGAAAAAAAAAAAAAAAAGAAAAGAAGTTCAATGAAGTATTTGAACAAAGAATCATATCCCTTAAGTACGGGATGGTATATCAGTTTTGTAAAAAACAAAATATATAAAAAATACCTTGCTCCAAAAAAAGATGAAACCACCACTGTATTACAGACAGAAAAGCCTTGACAGTTACAGCCTCAACCTACTGTCAATATGAACTTCTCCAAAGATTCAAAATTTGGATTTGGGTTTGGGTTGAATTATGGTTCTATTTATTAGAGGTTAGCCATCCTTATATGTACTTTATGGATAAAATAATTAATGCAAAAAACCAACTGTAAACCTTGGTGGGAAGGAAAGGGAGAGTAAGAATACCGTCTCCTTTTTTTTTTTTCTAGCTAAAACAGCAGTATCAAAGACTATGTAAGTGATGACCCTCTAATTTTTTCTACTACTTGTCATCATCTGTCTGGTATCTCAGAAGCATGTGTTTTTATGTGCATGGGATTATTCTTTTTTTAACTCCTTCTTCTCCTCTAATTTTACTCTGGAGTTTTAAGACTGTATTGTTGTCAGGATCGCATAGTTTTTCCTCACTGAGACAGAACTGGTCAGAAAATATTTATGGTAACTTTCTGTCAAGCCATAATTATCCCAACTTAAGAAAAGGGCATCAGTATCACGAAAGCATTTGGTGCCAGGTAGTCCTGGTGGTGGACTGTTACTTTTCTGAAACAGAGATTTATAAGCTTTTACAATCCCACTAACTATTTTAACAGTTCATTTTGAAATGTACAAACACTGATCTAAAGCATGAATGTAAGAAGTGGTGGCCATGAAAACAGAAACCTAGTGAATTCCCTTTCTTTAAGGAAATCATTATGGCATAGACACTTGGAAAGTGTCAGCACCCAGAACGTTACTGCCTTTACTTTACACATGACTGCGTTATTACAGGCTGCAAGCACGTGTGGAGTAATCTGAGATATTGCACTGTGCACTTGGCTCTCATTCTCCCGTTGTTTTGTAAGGCTCCCGAAATGCAACTCAAACTTTCCACCACTGCCAGGAAAGACAGCTAACACAGCACTTACGTGGGCATTTTTTGACGCAAAAAGCCCCATAGGTGTACTTGGCGTTGTGATTATGCTCCAGCTGGAAGGTGGTGGGATTGTATACGAAAGTCTGGGGGCACTGCGTGACACAAGCACCGCTATCATTGAAATTCATACAGGCCTGCAAAACAAGGGAGAAGAAAATATCAAATTAAATCATACAGCCGGTTTTGGGTGTTTTTTACTTTTAAATACAGTCTTGATTGTTCAGACTTGCTGCAAGAGTGAGGAATGTGATACAGAGTTTTTTAGCTTTCACTTTGGCTACTTGGATTTCTTGCTCAGATCTTGGCAAACACATGACTTACAAAAGGGGATTCACAAAGCCCCCTTAATCTGAAACACAGCTGACTGTTACAGCACTTCCTACAAAAACATAACAACACGTAATTTGTTTCATAACTACTGTTACTGCTAGCAATCGAGTAATTCACAACTCGATAGGACAGCCTGAAACTGCCAAGAGTGAACAGCTATTTACCACAAACAAACGCTAATGACTTTCTCAAAAGTCCAGCCTGTAGATTTCTTACAGCATGAGTCCATCCTCCAGCTGAAAACTGAAACTCCCAACCAGAAAGGGAGAGGGATGAGAACTTCTTTTGAGCTAGCACAGGAGGGGGTCATTTCCCTAAGTGGCAAGTTTAACAAGGTCAGTTGCTTCACACATTGAGAAAAGAAAATAGGACTTTGTATCACTTAGCATTCAAGCTCAGCCACCCACAGCTGACAGAGGACAGGGCCCTGACAAATGAAGAGGCAAGTGTGTGGATAAAGAGCGTAATGGTATGCAGGGAAAATAATTGACCGTGCAAGGTTGATAATTAGTAATAGAAAAACCCCACCGATTTTGACATTCCTTATCACCAGATATCGTGTCTATGGTTTTAACCACAGCTTGTAAAAAACTGTTGGGAGTGATATTCACAAAGCATACCACAAATGTCAAATTTCTTCTGAATATTAAAGCTGTAGCCTGGCTTGGATCCCTCTAGCAGTTTAAGCAACCAATGCTACTGGATTCTGCCTCCCCACAAACCTAATCTTCCAGGAGCCAGGCTGCTTTAGCAGTTTTAGTCCAGGGATGAGTCTTTCTGGTTCCTTTCCAGGTTGTAACAAATACAGATGGTTCTGAATCTTTAAAGAGTCAAGAAGTATACCAACACGTATGTCATGTTCCCTCCCCTCCAGGACTGGAAGTGAGAGAAAAGTGAGAAAGATTCCTCTGTTCTGCTGCTTTTACTGACAGACTTTATCTCCACTCAAATCGGGACCAGCAGGACTGAGGGAGGTTACTTGTCATATCAAAGGATTTCAGGAGGGAGAGGCTCATAAAGTAACCAAGGGAGAAGGACAAAAACTGCTGCTGAAAGGGACAAACGGAGTTTCTTGATTAGGGCACTGTCCTATATGGAGCATGAGCTAAGCTATACTGCTGGATCCTGTCTTTTCTGGTTCTTGTATTACAAAAACTGTCAGTTTCTCATAGCACTAGAAGGTGTTTTTTTTTTCTAACAAAGATAGATACAGTCAGTTGCTTCTTTATTAAGAACTGGATGGAAATCCACCCTACAAATAGAGTTGTGTCATTTTTCTGGTTCCACTGGGCACTCAACCAGGCCCTCCTATGCATTTCAAGTTTTAAACTCAGTTTGGTTTTGAATGCAAGATAAGAACACCTTTAAAACTTTGTTTTAGCATGTTTGCTCGCAGTTATGTCAGAGGACGATTATTGTCTTGCTTTTAGAACTGAATATGCAAATGATCATATGGCAACATATGGAAGAGGAGGGATTAATTTTATCCAGAAATATTAAACCCATATTTAGAACAGCATGCTGTTGCGAGCTGCCATAAAATGCTAAAGGATTTGTAATGCTTCATAAACTGTACTTTTGCTTATTAATAAATACTAATTTAGTTTGTTTCCTCAACACATTTTTTACATCCACTGTTGACTTAAAAGGGACTTTATCATGTACACGACAGCCCTCTGATAACAGTTTAGCAGATTCATACAGTAAAGCACACCAACACTCTTCGGAGAGATGGCACTTCTCAGGAAAAGCTCATCTAGAAGATTTGGGAACTTTTAATTTATGACTATAATGCTGTGTATACACTTGTAATTGCTTCAATAATATATGCAAACTTCTAGCATTTGGTGCTAAGCGCTGCTAAACTGTGAATGAAAGCACAAGAACATACGCAGGGAAAAAACAAAGCTGTGTATCTCAGCTGAAAGCTAAGCGCAGTTGTCTATAGCCTAAAGGGTTACACTTTTCACCCAGTGGGTACTAAGCAAGTAATGACTAGTCCTGAAAATTGCCAGACCCCTGCTGAATTTCTTTTACATTGCTCTTAGGCCAGGAGTGAATGAGAATGAAGCCGTGGGTGCTTCTCTGCTGGATCAGAACACACACACTAGTTGATTTGCAGCATACATATTTCCATAACTGCTACAACTCAGAAAGTCAAACTCATTTTCTCTCAGGTTGCAGTATTACAGAACTCACGCTGCAAATAACTTGTCCTGAACCTTTGAAAATGGATACGCATCAACCCATCAGCTGTGAGGATGTTCCACAACAGATATAAGGGAACAATAACTGCATTTTCACTCTTTTCCTATTTAGATTGTACATGACACAGGAAAGAATGTTATTTTCCCATCTCTCTAGTCCAAAGCCAAGACAGAACTTCCAGTGAGCTTTGGATCAGGCGTTCCACGTGTGCTGAATATCTACTTGTGCAAAGCCCCAGCCACGCAAAACAGCTGTAGCAAAACTTGTTAGCAGTTAAGTCAGGCCATCACTGCTTTTCATCAGCAGTGAAAGAAGAGCATTTAGAAAGTGGTTTTGAAGCACACCACCTACCACTATCAAATGATATCTGAACAGGTCTAGCCAGGGAAAGATTCATTTTTGCTGGTTCACTACAATCCACTTGCCCACGCTATAAAAATACCTGCAATTGTCCGTCCCGTAAGATCCCTCCTCCCAATCCTATCCGGCAGATTTTAAAAGAAGTCTGCCCAACTTTGTAGATATTTGTCCCTTCAATCACTTGGGTACCTTTGAAAAGCCACCTCTCTTTGCATGTTCTAGTCCTACGCTTCTTTAGGCCTACGTTTGCTTTGCCCTAAAAACATTAGGAAAACATGTCTCTGCAACCCAGTGTGATGAGCTACACATTTTTTTGACATCAGCGTTGGGTTCTGAAGCTGCTTACACTCTTATAAATAACGGACTACAAACAAGCCAAATTTGCCCAAAGGCCTATATATTCAGGTCATCTCTTTTTTTTAAGGAAAAAGTTAGCCTTTTCCTCTTTTCACCCTAAGGACTTGTAGTAGTATGCATTTGAGGTAGAGTATTTTGGAAACCACTTTCTTTCCATTTCCACTAAGAAGTATGCCCAGTAAAAGAGCCGAATTTAAATCAAGTCTGGCAGTAATAGGGAACAGCTTTCACAGAGAAGCTAAATTGTATTCTTGACTTTCAAACAAAAAGCACACAGAGTAGTAATAAAAGCCATGCTCAAATGTAATGATAAATACTTCTAAAAATTCCCTATCACCTCTAAAAGTTAATTTTAGAAAAGTAAAAGATAGAAATCACAGAGATTAGCATAATAATGGTTCCCAATCTGTATTTACAAATCTCATAAATCTGTTAATGGGTAATATTAAGTAGATAAGTGATGTTAATATAATGTGAAAAACATTAAATGCTAAAATTTGCAGTCTAAATCTGAGAGTGTGCATGCAATACATTAAAAGAGACAAAATTGTGAATTTCATGGATTAAAGCATTAAGAATTTGCAGCGCGACTGCCAGCAACAAGAAAAATGAGAAGTCTCACACGTACAAAGCAATCAGTGTCTTTAGGTCCGGAACAGCCTCCAGCACATTCCCGGTGGCAGCAGTCGCTGACGTAGGGCCCATAGCACCGTCCATCACACTGCTCTGCACACACGGTCTTCGTTACTGGAAGGAGGCAGGAAAAATCATCATGTCAGAAACAGAACTAAGGAGAGAGCTCTTCAGCTGCATGCTGAGGAGAAAACAACAAACCAAACAGCATGCTAAAAAAACCCTCAGCTTTTAAGGTAATTGCTTCAGTCATATTGGCCACTGACATCCTCCAGGACATCTTCACAATACCCTCTTTAGGAACATACGTATCGCTCAAGGGCTGCAGAGGAATAATTTTTAAAGCGTGCGCTCTTACCCTTGGAAATTCAGGCAGAATATTATTTTCAAATTATTAGGTTTTCTAAACAGGTGATGGAAGGATATGAAAGAAAGCCCCACAAAATAACAGAAGAGTCCAGCAGTTCTGGGTGAGTTTTCCCCCACGAAAAACAGCAACACTGAGTAAATGAACAAAATTCAGAGTGAGGCTAGCAATCTGCTGTTCTTGATGGCAACCAATTTGACAAATTGGCAATGAGATCACAGAACAGAATACAACCTGCAGATCGGAACACATTTGGAAACACAACTAACATTTTCTAAATAACACAATCTAGCCTTCATTCACAGGGAAAAAAAAAACAACTGTATTTTACCAACTGGAAAGCACAGTGATTTAAGCGGTACCACACTACTGTACCTCAGGGCTTAGTCTTGTGTAAAGAATGGTCAACAAGTGGACCCTCTTCCTCCCCTCATTCGGCTATAGCCCCTACCTTTATTTTAGGGAAAAAGAAATTAATAATATCTGCAGGATTATACCAACCACTGCCTACAGAATGCCAGGAAGCTGTGCTGTCAGCTGTCTTTTGATAAAATTAGAGATGTTACACTTCTGTAATTAACCTTTACCATTTATTTTGTTAAAAGCATTTAATTACATCTCTGTGGAAAACACTTTTCAAGAAGCCAGAGAACACAAAATTCCATCCAACTTTCTGCTTGACTCTACTATTTAATATATCAGTAACCCTGTTACAAGTACTTTCCAAAACAAATTCCCCCCACTACTTGCTAGAAATACTTAAGGTAATATCAAAGCTTCTTGATATACACAATATTTATTTAGGATATTAAAGTGTAAACAAACAAAGACAAGTAATAATTTATGATCTATGGAAGAAAGTGATGCACTTTTAGAGTAATTTCATCTTGCTGATAGCAGAGGCAAACCCCCAGACAGAAAACACTTTTGTGCCTTATGCAATGTGATTTAAGAAACAAGGGAAATGTCTCTAAATGCACTCTCTGTCAACACTGCTAGAGAAACAGATCAAAAGGGTTTGTTTAAGTAACAGTATTGAGAAACATTATGACAGAGATATGAAACAGTGGTATGTGGTAAGCAAAACACATGTTGCAGTATGCTACCACCACACCATTAGCTGACAGGGACAGAGTCTCATGAAAATGAACAAAGACTTCACTTGGTGACTGAATATTGTTTTCTGTCAGTTCAGAAATTGGTCCACAGAACCTTGATTTGCTCTGGACATGATCTGCTTTCACCTCAAAGGGAGGTGAGGCCTAGATTTATCCTGACTTTACTGAGGAACCTATTTGCCAGAGGCTTCCCCCTGCCATCAGAAGAGAGGCACAGATGCAGAGCTCATTCATTTCATCCCGTCACACAACCTAAATCCTCCACATTTATCTGTGTCACTCCTCAAACAAGGAGCTGGCCCCCGAGCCAAGGAAGCCCCGTCCAAACCCTCTGCCTCCCTTTTACACAGTAACCGTTCATGACTATGCGTACCTTGGTTTTTAAAATGGCCGCTCCGCGGCCACCATTTTCTGCCCCTCTGGCACTGCACCCCTCCTGGTGGCGGCAGCCCCTCCCCACTGCACATGCTCAGTGCCCCCTTCCAGAAGGTTCTGCAGGCGCACTGTCCGGGTTCCCCTCACCAGCCCTGCCCCACCTATCACACCCTAAAATTTATAGTGCACCAGTAGCATATTTCCTTTTTTTATATATTTTTTTTTAATTGCACTGCAGGCAGAGAGACAAGGAGCCAAATTTCAGGTGGATACAATCAATGCTGCTGACAACAGGAATAGAGAAGAGGACATGATAGCATACAATGGTCATTCAACAGCAAGATTGCTGCTAAAAACCATTCCTTGTTGTTGCTCCACAGCAATTTTAATGTTTTGCTTACACCTGGGAAGTTTTGGTGTAAAGCACCTCTATGAAGACAATTAGTATGAGCCACCTAATTAACTCAATTATAATTTATTCACCTCGGTGCCAGGTGCTGTTGGGAGGGAGTCAAGATGTCCGCCATCACTAGATAACCATTACTTCCCCATCGAGGAAGCTTCCTGGCAGACTTTTGAAAAGACAAAGAGGCCAAGCCCCAGCAGCACATCCCATACCACTGGCTGGGAATCCTCCACTGCTGCCTCCCCGAAAAACAAGGCCTGAGGAGGTGAATCCCCTGCCTCGAGGGGAGGAGGGACCTGCCTCTCCCGTGCCTGGTGTCCGTGCCCACAAACCACATTGACCACCCCGGGCCTGTTTAGAAAAAGCACGGTTGTCTTGTCAATTCAGGAGCTATTACTTTTAGTGAGCCAAGATCTGTATTTGCAGGATTACACACTTCTTCCAAGCTGAGCTGCAGATAATAGTGCTTTCCTAGGCTGCGTAGCTTCAACAGCAGTGGGAAACAAGCTCCAACAACGGCAATGGATTTAAGCAATTTACTGACGTCTTTTCAGCAGTTTTCACACTATTAGGCTAGGACAAAATAATCTAAATTATTCACTCTCCTCTAGAGCTGCACTGTAAGGTTTGTGCAACGTATAAAGTTACAGATATTGTCATTTAAAAAAAAATTCCTTAACTTAGACTACAATAGTTTATTCCAGAGTATGTTTTCCTTTTAAAAAAAAAAACAAGAGCACCCCCGGTACCAGGACTGACCAGGAGGGCTATGGCCCCTC
The DNA here is from genome assembly GCF_036417535.1 of Chlamydotis macqueenii. Lineage (NCBI taxonomy): Eukaryota > Metazoa > Chordata > Aves > Otidiformes > Otididae > Chlamydotis > Chlamydotis macqueenii. The sequence goes on from NC_141561.1 coordinate 37,880,498, forward strand.
CTTTTCAGCACAGTACTCGAACAGTGCCTTCAGAAAGCATGCTCTGCTTACGAGTAGGCACCAGTTTAATGAGGGCCTCTACCATGCTGCTCAGGACAGGGAACATTTGGAGTTCTCCTGAAGACTAGGAAGTTATAAAGTAGTTTGCAAAATTTACAATTACAGCAAAGGTTTGTCGTTGTTCTTTCTTAATTGTTTATTTTACTCAGAAAGCAAACAACGCCAACAGAAATGCCAACATTTCATTCTAGGAAAAGGCCACAACATACCATATTTAAATTCTGGTTCACAGCATGCTGTGTTTGCATTACAGCTGCTATTGAGGGTCCAGCTCAGAGGAGGACCTGCCAGGTATCTTCAGTGGCACCACACACCCAGACAGAAGAGAGCTTAGTGGGCTCTGAATGTTTTTAAGGACTCATATCCAAGACAGTTTATAATGAAGGGCTTTCCCCAAAGCAAAACAAACACAAGGCAATACTATGTATTGTTTAAAGTCCCGAAACAATCTGATTGTTCAGATTCCAACACACACAAATGAACAGGTCAACTTTCCATAATCAGTATCATGTGGTAAGCCTACAGAAAATGTACATAGCTGCACTGGTTTAAAAAGATAGAAAGCTTTTTTTTCCCCAAAAACTTACCTCCAAATCCAACAAACTGATTTTATAGCTATTACTCAAGACCTATCCAAAAGAGTGAAATGTAAAGGTAAATATTACCCCAAAAAATCAAACTATATGTTCAGGACGATGAATGCTGGTGGGTGGCTCCTACAAGGGACACGTGGCTTGAGATGGTGCTGAGAAGAGCGAGGGGGACAGATGGTAGTGAACTGGGCAGTAGCTGCAAACGGGCAGCACAAACACAGAGCAACCCTGCTGGAAGCTGAGAGAGAAGAGCAGAGCAACGCTGACATCCTCCTCCTGCTACCTACTGTAGAGACTGTTCACAGGGGAGCTGCTGGGCAGGGGTGAGCAGGAGCCCTCAACATCATGTCCTTCTTGCAGCTCCCCCACACACGTGAGATCCAGAAGTTCTGGGCTGGGACCTCAGAGGAATTTTAGGTGCCAGATACTTCTTTCATCACCCAACGTAACTGTGAGGACATCCTTCACTAATCACAACTGAGGCCCCAAGTTTCAAACAAGACTTTTGAGGGTCAGCACAACTACCTGCGCTTACGTCTACTGACCCTTTCTGAGATCCCAAGACATCTGATGGTCTGGCTGCACAGAACTATCACAGCTGGAGTCAGGACAGTCAAGAATGGCAAAGGTCTTGAGAAAACGTGCCCTGTGCTGGGACAGGTTTCTGGGAGAGGGCAGAACACTGACTGTCAATCTCTACTGCTATTTCACTGTGATATAGCAGTAAGCTTTGTTAAGGACAGGGTGGAATGGGCACTTCATACATGTGTGCAATTAATCAGTCTCTTATTGTTTCCCTTAATCTTTAATTATGTCAGGGCACTATAAATCTGCAAAGGAAAAAATGGGAAGTAACTGAAATCAATGAAAAAGTCTTAGGAACATGCAAAGTTATTAGAGAAATACAAGGATTTTAATTAAAGATGCTGGCTCCAAGCAAAAATGCTGGGTTACCCTGATTGATCTAAGCTGCTGGTTCAGCTTTCTGTCTCCCCCACCACACTCCCCCTTGCCTTCTGCTGCTCTAATTGGATACTCACTGCATCGGCACCTTCTTTTTCTCAGCAACATCAGCTGCACAAGACTATATAAACACAATTATGCTCAGGCCAGACTCCTGTACACATACACGGTCATGGAGCACTTTGCATTTGTTGCATGTTTTGGGTTTGATTTAAAGGCTATTTGCCTTTTTGCATTCCCTTAGTTTGGCTTATATTTTAATTTAGATTTCTCTCTTTTGTTTCAGTTACATTCCTCTAGGACAAAGTGCATAATCTGTCATTTTAATAAAATAATGTATTCAAATTTGTAAAAGTTTCAATTTCTTCTCATATGAAAAGTTAAAAAAACCCAAAACTCTTAACAGACTTCAAGAGCAAAAATAATAACAACCTAACCATCAATTTTCAAATTTGATTAGTAACTTCCAAAAGCATTTGTTCTTGTGGTTTTTTTTTTAAAGTGTTTACATTCTATTTAGTGGATGCCCAGTACTCTTTGAAAAATAGATTATTGTTAAAAGTATTTCCACACTGGCCTTTCCTGACACTAAAACAAAGAATACCATCTAGCTTCTACATGTTCAATATTAATATTTACTAATAATTTAATTTTAAAAGAAAAATGGATTGTTAACTGCATAAAACAGTACCTTGAAATTTTATCTTCTCTACTTCCTAACGGAACAGCTTATTTTACATTTCCTATTAATTGTCTTCTTAAATACATAAATTTTCTTGTCACATTTAGAGAGACATTAGGAGAGAGTTAGATTCAGGTGGTGTTTCAGATAGAGTTAGAAGTATAGAGAGATATTGCTGGAAGGCAACATAAGAAGCTAGGTAGATGATACTAATGTAAAAAACAAAAGGATTTTATTTTTTTTCCCATATGTAATTTGAAATGAAAGATACGGATTAAGATCTTTCATTTTTTATCCTTTCCGAGGAAAATAATTCAAATCTTATCTTGAGAGGGGGGCTCATTAGAATTTCTTGCTTCAGTGACTCAATAAAGAAAATGAAATTATTAAAATGCAGATGTACCTCTGAGTTGTTTCTAGGAAAAAAATAGTTTGACACTGGGATGTAGTACTGTCGAAGTATTTTCCTACACGTGTTTGAAAGATGTGCATTGCCAAGGTGACGAGGTTAAGGTATGCACTATGTTTGTAATACCACTCATCTGATCTCCAGCTTGTATCTAAGAATAACATTTATGAGCTTGAAAGCCAGGCACATTTTTTAAAGTCAGAAATGAAGGCAGCAAAAGCATAGCACCACTTGCATTTCTATGTTTTGAGTCCCTACTCATATTCTCATTCTTTGCTTCAGTTTGCAGAAAACACATTTTGAGAAAGTGCAGTGAAGAAATGCCCATTGCCAGCCTAATAGTCTGTCTTTTCCTTAAATCTTGCTGTTTAGCCAAGGTCACAGCCAAGGAAGTATATGACATAAAATTAACTCCTGCCCTTGAAAATCCGAGGCTGCAGAGTGTGCTTGAAGGTAAAAGGCCGTAGAGTAGCTATTTCAAATGAGGAATGTGTCATCTGTGTATCTCCCTGGAACTTAGATGGCATATGTCTGTCCACAGTTTATTATTTTCAATCCATGGTTGTGCCGTAGCCTGTGCCCACTGTTTGGATTTGAGAGGGCAGTCACTGTGAAGAGAGAGATAGCTGTCACTCCTGGAGCAAACCTACCGTGCGGCTCTGCTAAGCTTCTGACTTCACAGCACTGCAGATAAAGGGTTTTTTTTTTCTTTCTGGTATTACTAGATTAATCCACCAAATCAGCTCACTTATCTGAGAGGAGTGCTTTGTAGAGGTTGAGACCATGCGAGCTGATCCTGCCATATGGACTTCTGCAGCCACACAGAGTCCAGCTGGACTTTCCAACTTTACGTAAGGCTGGAGCCTCTGCTTGCTGGCACAAAGGCCTGAGCTAGGATCGTACCATCCTCATATAATATAACTGCCAAGATTTTACAGTGTTTTTGAATAAGCAAACCACATAAGGACTGAATAGGTCTACTCAAGGTTGGATGAACTACCCAGTTTCTTACAGAGTTACTAGTTTTAACAGACAAACAGGCCTCTCATTAGTACAGAGAAATAATCAGCATTAATTAATTCTAACCTAATCACGGTATAAAATAATTTGGTCAGCTTGAGTTTAAGGCCCTTTCCAATATCTGCTTCAGCACATAACCTTGAGGTAAGGAGGCTTTCTGAGCACTGATTTATTTGGTGCTTTCATAAAGACTGCCAGCAAAGGAAGGAGACATACTAGCTCGATTCAGATAAAGCAGAATCTGCTTACCATCACTGTACCTGGTTCATTACGCAGTTATTCCTACAATCTGTCCTAAAGAATTGTTAATCACACCTGCAGATAAAGCTCAATGAGACAGTAATGTATGAACATGTTAACATTAGCAGAGCTGTAACTGTCATCAGCTTTGCCAGCAACATGAGCTGATGCTCCTGAGCGAAAAGCAGCACCCAGCAGGGTGGCAGAGCCTCTGCAGGCACCCAGCTCCATCGCCTGGGCCCCTCACTTCACCACGGACAGCTCGTCAGCGTGCATTTCCTGCTCATGCTCGCTCCTAAAATGTTCATGTCAAGCTGTCCGCCATTTCTAATTTCCTCTTATTTCTTGCTCTGGGTAGTTAAAAAAAAAAAAAAAGGCAAAACCCCATAGCTGCACTGTTCCTAATATTTCCAACAAAAAAGGTAGATGACAAGGGGCTATCATCAGTTCAGAGTATTAGCTGGTGTGCTCGCTTTAGAGTGGTTAATTTGTCACAGTCCCTTCCTCCTATCTACAACTCAGCCAAGGAAACAAGCGCCAGCGAGAGCAGTGCTCTCTTGGGGAGATACCAGCAACCATTTCGTTTCCTAGGAAGAGTGACTCCAGTAAACGCAACCAATTTCCACTCTCCTAAATTTCAAATAACAGAAATGTAAAGGAGAGCTCTATTCCTGCAAGGAGGGAAAAAAAGAAAAAACTTGTAGGAAAAGACAGCTCTCAATTTTCTCCTCTGTTATATTTGCTAATATTGTGACTGCACTTCTAGCTCTTTAGTGCCTATCTGAAGGAGCTGAAAGCACACATGGAAGAAACTCTCTCAATATAGTTCATTTTTATTCAATTTTAATGCTCTCTAAATTCAAGAGGACAGACAGACATTGTGAACAACTCTTCACTTACTACTTTCTTCACAAAAAACCTATTATTCTCTCTTTCAGTACAACTCAAATACATTCCGAGTTATTATAAAGAGAACAATTCTTCAGGATAACTAATATTCCCAGGCTCCCACTGAAATTAACAGAATATTTAGGCCTTAGGAACTTTGCAGCATCACGCCGTCACTAAAGATCTCCAAATCTGCCTTGTAGTTTTTTTCTATTCCTACAGTATTCAATTCACTGTATTCCAAAGTAACCATCAATATACTCAGGAGCCATGCTCCATGTCACTGCCAAGAAGTGAAAAGAAAATTCAAGTTAGCTTAAGCATGTTAAGAAAGCACAAGGGAGGAAAGAAAAACATAAACTCACATGGGTGGGAAAAATCAGATCATCTGTTGGTAAAAAAACATGTTAAAAAAACTTGAAATATTTTAAGATTTATACTAAAACCAGAATTTATAGTATCATTTCACAATTAAAAAAAAAAAAGTAGGATCCTTGTTACATCATTTTTCAGTCCTGTGTTTCTCAGTCTTGCATACTTACAGGTCTGGCAGTGATTCTCTGTGGGTCCCCAGCACCGGCCTGTGCAGGACTTGTGGCATCGACCACCTGCAGGACAGACAGAAAGAGAGAGATTACAAATGTGGCCTGCTTTCATTTCTTCAAATTCCAGCAGCTGCTGAAGAGGAGGGTCCATCTTGTCTCTGGAAGGGGTTTTTTGCTTTACCAAGGCTGAAAGAGTGCCTGTACAAAAGGCCGAGATAAATGGCCAGAATTGGTGTTAAACATACATGAAATACGAGTACTTATCTAAGCGCTTTATAGCCTAAATACATCTCTGCTATGTATAATGAGTGGGACGTTTTAAAACAAAAAAAAAAAAGATGAACAAGTCTGGAGGACTGAGGAACAACTTCATGTTCCTTCAGAACCTAGAGGTGATGCTCTACATTGTCCTCCCACATGCTGACAGGTTTCGGCCCTCAAGAGAAAAGGAACTGGAAGTGCTTTCACTGTAAAATACAGACGGAGGAAGAAGAGTTAGCAATGGCAGCTTTTATAAACGGTTATAAACTACCAGTAATTAGTGACTCACACCCATTTGGACTGAAGAGAGTGTTGACAAGTTCACATCTTCAATTTCATGGCTTAATGCTGACCACTGTGTGAAGAAATGGAAAGCAGGCAGCAGGACTGGCACATTCTCCTCTGGCTGCATCTTACATTATTTGAGAGAACGCTTGGACAGTCCTGCGCCAGTTCTGACTGTGAGCAAATGGAGACCTCATTCCGCAGCTCCCGTCCAGACGTGGCCAGAGCTCAGTCACGCTCCTGCTCTTAGTGCTTCTCCCTCCTGAATGCCCAATGCCCGCAGAGCACACACGGAGAGCCTGCCTTACTGCACCCCGCACCCCAGCTGCTAAAACCCAGGTGTGCCAGTGTCTAAGCTGTAGGCAACCAAGCCCTTTACACCGAGCCAGACCCGAAGGCATGAACTGAGAAACCCTTGCTAAAGACTCTGCACAGTCCTTATCGCTGTTCTTTTGACCATAGGAACCAAACCTCATCTTTGATTAAACTTTTATTCATCACTGAATATTGCTGAGAATCTATTAAGCGAATTTCCCCTTTGAACCCGATCCAGAAGCTTACCTTTCAATCCTGTGTTAGCAGCTGCTGCTAACACTGCTCCATTAGACTAAATCAAATACTTCCCACACACCCTGACGGGAGACAGCGCTGGAGAAAATGCAAAGTGCCTCTCAGCAAAGGCTGGATCACCTCAAAAGAAAACACTCCTCTTCTGCTAGCAGCGTGCTTAAACCTGTGAGATGTTACAGAGTTGAGCAAACCCACTGTGATAGTTGTGTAAAGTCGGACTTTCTGTAGCTGCTTTTTCAAAGCTAGCGTTCTTCCCTCAGCGCTCCTGGTGCTATTGATGATGCTGTATGGTAATTACCACACTGTATGCCAACTACCTTGTTAAAACTACCAGCTCCTTGCTGCATTCATGTTCATTTAAAGCAATTATACTCAGGAAGCGTTGCTGCTGACATCACCAGCACATAATTTGCTGTCACATTCTGCCATCTGTTTGTTTAGATCATAAATGTACTATAAGTACATAATGCAAACTCATTCTGGCTGACGGGGAGGGGGCTCCATCTGGCATGAATAATGCAACTTTAATCAGTAATAACGATTATGATGATTATTAAGAGACTACTGGAACCCTGTGCAGAAAGCAAATACATCCGTACTGATTTATAAGAATGGAAGTTCAAAAAGCAGGCAAGGTAAACAGCAAATCAAAGGAAGAACTTTAACAGAGAAGACTCAGTAAGATGAAGTTTGTTTGTTGGCTTGCATGCTCATCCAACTGAATAAAAATGATCCCCAGGGAGTGGGTTTTATAAACTGGCTATCCCTGACCAACAGAACTGGGAAGGAGAAAGGCTAGGGCCCTGGATGCACACTCAAATAACCTTTCCACCACTTGATTTGCTTGGTCCTCACCTGAGCAAGAGCATCCCTTCTGGGGGCAACTAGGGAGGGATCACAACCCAGGGACAACACAGCCTCCTTTTGCAAGACTGTTTTATGCCTAGTCCTTCCTTGCAGTCAAATCTCATGCCTGTCTAGCTTGAGGGGTCTGGAGTTCAAGGAGAAAGCCAGAAGCCTTGCAGCTAGATGCAGTATAAAGCACTGCACAGATCACTTGTAACCACATATTCCTGAGACAGAACAAGGCACCAGCTTGGCTATTTCTTCCTCTTTCTGTCCCTGGATTCTAGCCCCATCCAAAAAACACTGTACGCACTGGGCTTTCCACTGCAGTGCATGCAGGGAGATAACACAGAAGAAACTTCAGGCACCCCTCCAAGTGATCACTAACTAGACAGGCCACCCACACTTCTGCAAAAGCTACACTTGAAATAAAAATCTTCATATTTGAAACTCCTAGGTGCAGAGCTGGTCCTTGGTACGCAACCAAAAATGTATTCAGCCAACTCTGCTCCTCTTGGAAGTAAAAGTGATCCAATATCTTCAAAAATAATTTCTTTTTTTTTTTTTTTAACTTGCACGCCTGCTTCCCGCTACCCGACTTTGGCAGTGTCAGATGATCATTTGCATTTAAACAGAGATATTTAACAATACAGCAAGAAAAGGTTGCCAGTTTTCTTTTTTTCTCACTGGGAACTCAAAGTATCTGCTTCATTGTTTTCACTTTTCTCAGCTGCACAGACACAACAGTGAGCTGCACTTATAGGCAGCACACCTCTGAATTGCATTGTTACATGTCCTTTTGAAGGTCAAATATACTGAGAAATAAAAACAAACTCCCTCCAAATAGGGTGCCTATATTGGCTTGTTTGTTAAAAAAGAAAAATAACTTTCTTTGCTCTCAGTACAAACTGGTCCAGATTCTGTATCACGTAACTCAGTCTTTCACCTGTTTTCCCCCACTATAATAAGGACAGATTGCTATCCATTAAAGATCAGCTCTGGAAATAAAACACAAAAATAGTCCCATGGAAGTCAACATAAGTAGCCAGGAGCATAAGGAGCATTCCTGGAAGGAACAGGTCTCACGATTAGATCTGTACGGCAGGCTTAAACGGTAATAAATCTATTGGCCACAAGACTGATGAGATCCTTGAAATAATTATACTACTTGCTCATAGATCTTTCTGTAGATAATTCTTAGGATTTTTAGATTGTAGTGAGCCAACAGATGTGAGAAAAATTTATCTAACAATTTCTTGGCATAAAATAAATTATTCCTGTTATTCCTTGTGTCTCTAAAATATTCTACAGCCCTCCAATGTATAGCTATGGGCTAAACATACAGTAAGGGCTAAAAGGATTAACTAAGCAAGAAATGGTAAACCATGAAACTGCAGAAGTGTTCTTACTTTTGATTTGATGCAGCAGAGAGTAAAGAAGTAGAACCCCCTCCTATGATTTCCTCCACTGGTTCTTGACAGCAAAAGATGCTGAGTGCCCTAAAGTCCTGGGGGCAATTGGTGGGACCTAGGAACACTCAAGTCACAGTGAAACAGCCCATCTGCAACAGATTATGTATGTTGTTTCTACAATCAAACAGTTATTAAAGAATTCCTGGAATTTGGAAAAAAAAAAACCCACCCAAAAAAACACCTCTGCAGGGCTCTACCTTGTAAGCACTACCTTGCCCATTCACTTAATTTTTGCACATTAGTGAAGACACGTCAGAAAAAAAGGCTTTTTTTCTTTTCTAAATGAGATACAGAGAGGAAGACCCTGGAAAAGTCTCCTACGTTGTTACAGAGGTGATGCTAGAGTACATTTCTGCTCCTGAAGAGCAGCATTGTTTTGCATACAGGATGAAATTTTATTCATTAGATGACAGAGGAGAAGGGAAGGTGTTAAAATGAGGCTTACATAATTTTTACAGAGTTTGTTATGAAATCTAAGTTTAGAAAGGGCAGATTCCCACTGGGACACAAGAATTAATTTTGCTTTGGCAAATTCCATGCAGAAAACCAACGGCTTGTCTCCTGGGCTCATCCTCCCTTAGCCAACACTACCGCAACAGATCTTCACTATGGACTCTGGTGCAGAGTATCGTTGTTGTGACTTCCAGAAGAGAGTTTTATTTGCAGGAGATGTGTCTGCTCTCCCAGCCGGGGAAGGTCCCAGCAGAAAGCTGGGACTCAGTAGCTTGGGAAAGACCAAGGTTACTTCATCCTTGTGCTTTCCTGAGAATTGAGAAGGGCTTCTTTTGGCTCCAGACTCACTTTATTATTTCAAGAACAGTAAAATCGCAAAGGATTAAGTTACTGACAAGACAAGAAAAATGAAGTCCTACTCTTAGCTCTAAGCTGAGTGTAGTACAGAGAAGAAACACTGCTTGTTCCCCATCAGCTATGCCAGCTGCCTCGAGCAGACCTCTCTCAACAGGAGAAGAAAAGCAGGAATAAAAGAAGAAATGGTCTCGCTTTCCACAAAGTTTACATTTACAGATGGTTTCTACCAGGTTAATAAATCATTAATAAATGTTAGCATATCTGCAACACGCTGATACCAAAGTGCAAATAAACACAGCAAAATATAATGGCTTGGATGGTTACAAACCATGGTTATAAGCAGCTTTTTTACTTATCTAACCATGTAAAATAATTGATTAACTAACAAAACATCTATAAATCATTTATTAGCTTCTCTAAGCTACTTATAAACTCATCCTTCAACTAAAAAGTTCACTCCGGCAAAAAACGATAGAGATGCCATATAGATGTTTCTAGATATAGCTAGCCCTAAGGTTCAAGATATTCCAGGTATACTCTGCGGCAAGAATCCCAGTCTCTTCTTTCCATTGCTTAGATGGGACAGAAGGTTTAAATACACTTGCGCGTTTTTTTTCTGGGCAGCTAAAACTCCCTAGATTTATGTATGAAGAGATAACAAAATCAAAACACAACTCAAACACTGCAGCACAGCATTAACATGAATTAAAGACACTATTGTTGTGATGGATTGTTCTGCCTTTATCAAGCTGTAATGCTTTCCGTGTCCCTGTTTGACTATTCCTATTGTCACACATTCATTCATTCATTCACATTTCTTTGTTAAGTAAAAATAATTTTGCATTTTCTAACAGCCCTGTGCTAGACTCTGGATCTCTTCTATTGATTCAAAAGTTAATTACCTAACAGAGACTCACACTTTTCAGGATTTCCTTTCTTCACAGCAGGAGAGACATATGTCGTAAGAGAAAGTAAAACTTTCAGTAAAAGAAGAAAGTGCCTCCTAGAAATATCTGGTGCTCCTTCCTCTCTGTGGAAGCATTATTGGACACAGAAATCTAAGGGTCACTTCCTCTACTGCTATGAAACCATGTTGCTTTCACTGATGTCAGATGAGTTCACTTCGGGATGTATCACCAAATAGTTTTCCAATATGGGATTAGTCCCCATAAAATTCAGGCTTTTCTTTAACAAGCTGTACCCGCACTGATAGCATTATTTTTATTGTGGCAAATAGCAGCACTTGAACTGACCTTTCTATCCTGTACCTGTATCGTTGCTTCTACCCCGAAGTCTCCGTACCCAAGAGAGGTGCCCTGCACAAATACGAACAGGATACCTTTACAGTGAAAATTCGCATAGCGTTCATCAATGATGAATACTTACACTGTGGAAAAGCAGGATAGCTCCTTCTGCGGATGCTACCACCATTCATCAATCTAAGTTTTCTAGTGCCCACCTCCTAACTACCAAGTGGGCACATCCAGGGTTGGGGACCATGGGGGCTCAACAACAGCAAAAGAAAACTCCCTCTAATGATCACTTCCAATTGGGACTTCTGCCTCTGCTATTCAACGCCTCTATCTTCCCTTCATCTTCCTCAGTAGATAAGGAGAGAGATGCACAAAAATGGAGAGGGATTCAGGCACAGGCAGCTGAAAAGAAACTGGCATGGGAAATGAAAACAATCCAAGAGATATGCCCTGAAAGATAGGCACAGGGAGAGATATGGGGACAGTGCGAGGGGGAGCGAGGAGAGGGAACAAAGATAAAACTGAACCGGCACCAAAGAAAACAAAAACTGAATACCACAGGGGGATGCATTTTCTTGAGTAATGTGGGATGGAGACAACCCTCGTGTGAGCACAGGGACCAGGGATCTGTTGAGAACTGCAAAATTACAGAGTATCGCTAGATACGCTGGTGGCAGACAGTGTTGATTTTAAGAGAGATTGGCCACCAGAGTTAAAGGAATAAATGGAAAGTCAAGAAGAGCGTGTCAGCAGTACTGAACGGGCTCGGGCCGCTGGATTCATATCTACTGCTGACAGCTCCGAGCTGATAGGAAGCTTACTGTAACGTTACTTCAGCTGCTAGAGAAAAATGTCTTCAGGCCACAGTAATGACTACAGAAAGGGACCTGAGGGGGGTAATGAAGACGCTGGTTATTTTTCTCTGCCTGGAACAGACAGCACTGGTAAGGCTGTATGACTCGATGCATTAATTGAGGGTTTAGTCATCCACACAAAATAAAAAGCTTCACGTATGAAATAGTCTAAAACTTTACACTGATTAAGCAATTAGGAGCTATTAATTATCACTGCTTATAGCTGTTAGCACAGAGCAATATAAGTGAATTCCCCTCACTGTGGTGGTGAATTAGTTCCAATCAGCATCAAACGCCTTTCTGAACATGCAGGGATCCTGAGCAAACGGTGAGGCACAGCCGGAAGGCTAAAAGGATAGGTCAAGTCATACCTGCTCCTTGGCAGGCTCATCAAGAACAACAAGCCCTCAGGAATCTTTCCTGGTAACCATTATTGTTAAAAAAATATATATATATACACCCCTTGAGTAAGCCATAGCTAACTGCCCATCCTCGCACACTTGCAGTGGAACCTCTGTCCCTGAACAGCAGAGCAGCTTGGTCCCTGTCTAATGGGGATCTACACCGGGGTCAACATGAAACACTCTCCCTCATATGGACCATCCTCAAAGCACACATATCACAACAACCCTGGATCCCTTCAAAATACAGGGGTAGCTCTTATTTTCCCTTTCCTCTGTGTGGAAGGAGAGAGTGATGTTCTACCATCTCTAGCTGTGAACACTCAACTAGGATGCGAGGTTAGGCATCTCACTTTCTCCTTTGCTTATTGTGATGAAGATTCTCGCCGCCCAGGAGAGCAACCCAAGAATCAGTCTACAGCCTGTTCTCTGGAAGGACAGAGCACAGAGCAGGCAGCTATCCCTTCCGATGACAGCTCTTCCAGGGAGCTCACTGGCTCTGAAAGGAGATACAATACATTTAAGTAGCAGTCCATGCCCCTAGGACTATTTCTGTATCCCCCCTAATGATTACTTAATACTCAGAATTGCACCAGAGGGAGTGGAAAAGACCCCAACTCAGACCAATGTGGGGCAGTTTCCACAGGGAGGTGGGAGACAGAAGGTACAGATTTGAATGCCATCAGGCAAGGTAGGAGCCTGAACTCTGCTCCCCTCCACATCCCAGGGAACTCCTAAGTTGCTAATGGATTTCAGAAAAGGGGAGAAAAGTCCTTCTCATTGAGGAAATTTGAGTGCAAGCAGAAGACATGCCTGTGAGAGGAAGGCAGCAAGCAAGCAGGCACTGCAGATTCCCAGCAGATAGAGACCATAAAAAGCCAACACCTTCTGTGCCTTTATATTCATTTCAGCATTTCCCGCTGTTTTGCTCCTGGCATGTATGGGCTCCCCCCTCTGCATGGGAATGTCCAAAAGTGCCTGAATTTCATATCTAAGAAGCAGACACTGGGATGCCTAACCTTGCAACACCCACGCCCTCCCTTGCCCTGAGATACTGCCCAGTAGCTTTTGGCCCAGGTGCTTTTTATTCTGGCTCGCAGCAACAGGTACTTCTGTTTGTTGTGTGACAACACAGGAAATTAAAAAAAAAAAAAAGCCAAGCAGCAGTGACTCCTACTACTCCTACTGAACACAGCATCAGATGTGCACCCATATCAGTGCCTGTAATAAATCTTAAGGCTGAGAAGTGAAGGATGCAGATACAGGTTTCTGTTTTGGACACAATGTGTAACACTGGGCAAGAAATCTCTGCACTGTTAGAGGAGATTTTCACAAAAGGCTCTCAGTAAACTCAAAAGACACACTTGAAAAGTAAGTGCCAAAGCTGGGAGCATTTTTGGGCCTGTTTAATGCCAACTCCTCCACCCGCAAACAGATCAAGTCTGTCAATACCACGTAAGTCAAAATAATGTCCTGTAATAAAGTTCCTGTAATGCTGCGGGAGCAGTAATAAAGCTTGAACAGAGGGACATACAGTTTTCATTTTTTAAATAAAGTAATAACCCCAAAGAAAGGAAAAGAGGAGTTGAAATTGAAGTGGCTTTTAAAATTCATTTTACTTTTTCTTGATGCCATGCAATATTCCTAGGGTCTGGACAGGTGCAGTTAGATGTGCTCATGTTTTAACCAACCTTTTGACTCAATTAGATGGAAATACTAGAAAGGAACTCCCCATTCCCATGCACTCTGGAGTCCAGTCTTAGACAAACTCTGGATAAGTATCATAATATGCTTATTCAAATGTAATTGCTTACTCAAAATGCATCTCTGGCTATTTGAAACAAAACTGATTATTACAAAGCAATACCTGGGCAACAGAAGTCCTTTCTCTGTTGGAAAACAATACTTGGGCATATACTGTGATATTTAGATTCAGTGTTTCCTATCCAGAAATATTAAATGAAAATAATCATACAAACAAATGCCAGACTGCAATTTCCTGGATAATCTTCAGCTATCAGAGATCTGCACAGAGGTGATGCGGTGGACATTCTGTGACTGTAGTGTAGGTGTAATACAACGAATTTGGTATGAAGCTGTTTTCATATGCAGCAATTTGTATAAAACCACTTGAAAACCCTGGATTAAGTATCTTACTCTGCAAATATTCCCAACACTTCCCCATGTCAGAACACTTCAGTGATGATGGCTTTTATGAGGTTTAGAAAGTAAATGACAAGTTCCTACAAGAGGACCAGAAAGCAGATTTTGAGATGTGAAAGCTCCTTTGAATACTAGCTGATGGAGATCTGAACGTGGAGATCCCACGCACAGGGACAGAAAGTGCGAGGGATTGCAGAAGCATAAAATACACTCTTCTTTTTTGCTTTGCTACTTCCTACACCTCGTCCGTTGCTTAGCAGACAAACATCCCTTCTGCTCACCCAGCTTCATTTGAAGCCGCTGCACCGTCCTCTTCCCTGCTGAAGGTGTGAAGGGACCTGAGAGAAGCCTCTGGAACAGCCCTGAGTTTGAGCAGAGCAGCAGCCAGAGCTCTTTGGCCAGGCTGTCCACAAAAGCAGGACAGGAACTTTAGTGACAGTTGCGAACTTCTGCCAAAACAGGCATGTGTAACAAAATCCTTAAAAAAATGCAGATACGATAGCAATAAAGGCTTGGGGTGGCTTTGTGTTTTACGCAAGCAACAGAAGAGTCTGTTGGGAACTGTATCACAATGCCGGCTGGCTAGTCCCAACACTGCACCCACCCACCGCCACCAAGCGATGCTCCCCCCCTCACGCCCTGCGCAGCAGCACCAACCAAGCCCACTCTGGGCTGGCGGCTGGGACGTGCATCTTGCAGATCTAACAGACAGCTTCAAAAGGGTGGGAGGCACACAGCAGCTTCCAGAACCAGTAGATGCAATTAGAGGGCTGATTTTATCATCTTTCTTTTCTTCCTCTTTCCCTCCGCGGCTCTTCAAAGGCAGCTAGCTAGAGCAGATGGAGCTTGCTGTGAAAGACCAATTCCACCCATCCACCCACTCACTACAAATCTGCCAATTACCATTCAGCTAGACTACTTTAAATATTCGGAGTATTTGGGGTTTATTTCCTACTTTCAAGAAACACCGGTGTTTGTGATAAAGCAAGCTGCTTATACTGGAAAGGGATGCTTTCATCTGAACTGAAAGTCTCTCCCTTGTGCCGTATACTGCTTAAACGCCAATCTGCTGACAAAGAGGTGGTGCACAGCAATACGTTATACACACACAGGTTGCCATGAAAAGATAAGCATTCACCAGCAGTTGCCACATGCTACTATGTGGAGCACTACTTAAATTCTGTAGCTACGTAACTAGTGCCAGGTCGCAATATTTTTATACATCAGCACGGTAACCTGTGCTACTCGGTGGGTGACATTCACCTGTAGCTGCTAGAAAATGGAAGGAAGATACCCAGGAAAACAGGTCAGCACGATGGCAGGGAGGGCATTGGTTTTGGGGTTGGGTATTTTTTTTCATGTTTTTGAAAAATACATTTTTCACTGCAAAGAGATACCCATATCAGAGCTTCTTAGAAACTGTTAAGGCCGGCTTTCTCAGTGCCCACGACTCCCAGAGATCCTCGGCTTTGTGGCAGTTCCCTTGCTAGATCTCTGGATTAGGCTCTGGCAGCCTAAGGAGTTTTGTCCCTCACGGCATTATTTATTTGTATTAGCTGGGTGTACTTGAGTTTGTTACTTACTTTTTGTTCTGTGAACTCAACTGTTAGAGCCATCGTATTTCCATTAAACGCCACATCTACCTGCCTTTCAAATCTGTTTCAAATCCATCTCCAGTTACATATGGTTGGGAAAAACTATTCCTTAAAATCAGTTTCTTCTGTTACTATATTTGTCTTTCAATTCCAGGTAAATAAATACATTTTGTCCTGACTAGAGATTCCTTCACAGTAGGAAAAGCAACCTCCACATGTGCTGAACAAAAGGTGGTTGTGGGACTTTCCGGCTGTCTATATTCAGCTCTGATACACACTTTCCTTTTTTCTTTCCAACTGAGATATCCATGAAACTGCTGCTAAAATGCCATGCTGCAAGCCCTTGAAGTATGTTCTGCACAGAAGGAGCTTTCACAAAATGGTTTAGTTATTTGTGGCTTTTTTTTCAAAAAGAACAGCTTCTCCTCCTGGTTTTGCCACGGCGACACGGGCAGCAGGGACTATATTCTGTACCGATACCACCCGCCTGCGGAGGCCCCGTTCGCTGCTCTCCAAACATACATTTAACATGTTAATTGAACTTCAAGTAATAACCTCACTGAAAGGTTATAATTTAACAAACTCTGCAATAACAAATGTGTTCAGTTCATGCTTTCTGGAATGCCATTTTCTCCGTAGGTAGCTTCCAATTTAGATGTACACCAGAAATGATACACTAGCTATTCTGAAAGTTGGTTTGAAGCGTGAATTAGTCACTTCCCTCTTTTCTTTTTGCCAGCACACATAAGTACACTGTTGTTACTCTGGCCTTCTGTAAAGCAAAATCCTTGTGCTTTGAAAAAGCACAAAATATCTTGCAGGAGCAACTGGACAAAACGCAGTTATCTCACCTGTGTCTCGGTACTGAGGGCTAGGGTTTTTATTTACAGAAATTTATTATTTACACGTAATTTCTCCTGTTACTGGAGCATCCACTGGTCTAAAGGAAAGCTTTCCATGTACTTGTATCTACACTGCATTCAGCTCTCCTGATTTTTTACTAACCAATGGCATTTTCACTTGAGAAAGGACTCTATCCTCTCTCCCACTCTAACCCGAGACTCCCCACTTCACCTGGGGGCTTCCTGACCTTCCAGGCAGATCTGGTCCTGCCTGAGAGCCTGTTCTGGATGGTCCAGCTGGAAACATTGGTGTGCACATCTGTAGCATTTTATACAATTTAGCCACAGCGTAACTGCGAACCGGTAGAAGGTTTGCACTCCTGAGAGAGACAGCAAGGATCTGAGGATCCTCTCTTTTTCAGAACTATCACACAGTTACCTCAGAATTAAATACCCAGTGGTTTGACTAAAGTATAAATTTCCAGATAAGTCACTGTGTGTAAAAATGATCCATTTCTAATATTATGACTACTGGTAAAAAAAAAAAAAAAAAAAAAAAAAAAGAAAAGAGTTACTGTGCTCTGTGAAGAATTACAAGGCCGCTACTGAACATTCAATCAACGTACTGGCTACCCGTCAGACCTCATTCTGTGGCTGCAACAAATGGCCGTACACAAATTCACCTGCACCCCTCACCAGCAACGCCAAACACAGACTGCTAACAGCCAACGGAGAACAAAGCTTCGCACTTAGACAAAATCCCACGCAAATATCAACTTAGGCTTTTTGTGAAACACACTACACGAATATACTATGCACGCTGAAAGGAATATACATGTATCCAGGTAGCTGATTTTCTCCTGTACCAACATAAAAAAATGTAAGGAGCTTTTGGCCTTAAACTAGTCTGGCATAAAGAGGCATTGCTACTAAACCAAGTTTCTACCAAATTTTTCCCATTTCAGCGATTTTTAAAAGAAGTATCTTTTTAGAAATGGTATTACTCCTTTTGCTAGTATGTGGAAACCTTGCAGTAGAACATGGTCCAGCAAATTCTCAGTTTACCAGGGCCGATGGGGCAGCAGGTTAACCCAAACACAGCAACTCTCAAACAGTGTGTAAGAGCGAAAATAATAAGAATTCGGAGCCAGCACTGACTCACAGCGACCAAGTACATACTATACAGAAGTAAGGATGTCAAACTAAGCTAGAATGGTTCCAAACACACCTGCATCCAGGTAAGGTCAGTCACAGCCTGGATTGTCTGCACCAGGAGAACAGAGCACTGACTTCATACACAACTGTGCAGCTGGCTAGTCTGTTTTCTGCTCCTTTAATTAAAATGCAAAGCACTGGCTAAATGGTAAACATTTAATTAGATTTGTCTCTATGTTTCAATATTAATAACACACATGAAAAATGCATTAAGAGCCAGCTAATTGGGGGCTCTCCAAAAGTAGCTGTAAATGAGCAATTATAATACAATTGGGGTGTGGTTCCCCAGGGATCATCACAGGACTGATGCTTTTTCATATTCCAACCAAAGGTTTAGAAATTATTTAAGAATCCCAGGCAATAAAACATACAGATGATTGGAAGACTGAAATCCCAGCAAATTACAGTGAAAAGCAGCCAGTATCAGAGACTGAGTCAGGCTGGGGGGCAAGCTGGTGTAACTCACACCACTTGTCTTTTACACAGCCAAACATAAGATTATATATTTCAAAATAAAGCACACAGGCTTCATTTTATGGAAAACGGGGTGTCTCTAAAACACACAGATGTCACAACTGCCTGAATACCAGGTTCCTTATGTGAAGTTGAAACACAGAAGATACAATTTCTCCTTCTACAGGATATTCGTCAAATCAGTACGAATCAATATGTAAAAAAGAGGGAAGATGTTTTCAAGCAGTGTTTCCCTTGAATACATCATGGAATTTATTGAATCACAGGTACACAGCTAAAGACCAAGCCTTTTCTTCCTATGCGTCATGGAACAATGTGGAAGTATTCCTGCACAGCTCAGAAACTGAGCAGTTTTACACCAGCAGGTGCAATGAGATACAAAGCAATGACACAGGACTGCTACGGTAGGAATAGCAAGGAACTGAAGTTGTTCTGCTTGAAAAAATACCTTGCAAAAAAAAAATCCAGCTTTTTTCACAGCCAGCGTGGGCTCAGTGGAAAAGCCAGACCAGGCTAAGGGAAATTCTTCCCCAGATCTCTCAGCACTTCAGAGCCTGAGCAGAAATTCCAGTTCACAACAACACTGTAAAATGGACTTACTTTTCACAGAGTTCAGCTTTCACAACTCTGGACACACGCTGACACGCAGTCCTGCATTTTTCTTGAATAATTTATTGGAAAGCAGCATTTGTTTTTAAACTTGAAAATGGAATGTAATTTCTTAATCTTTATTACCCAGACAGTTACCAGCTCCATCATGAACATGCATCCACATAGTTTCAGTATTTTCAAAGTCATTATTGACTTATTTGAACCTATGCTATTAGCTATGCAAGCGACCTCAATGCAATAATTCAAGCACCTCAGGCTTTTCTGTGAAACAAAATCTCCAACCAAAGCTCCACTGAAAATTCTGATTTAAGATTACGGTGTCCTTGTCAAATGCTGCAAAAAACTCACCTGGCGCAACGAGGGGCTGGTCCAGTTTCTGCTAAACACCAAGCCAAGGAGGACATGGAGGACACTGGCCAAAGCAGCTGAGTTTTCACCGCACTTTCCCTCAAGCTGGTGACACAGGATTTGTCTACTAATCTAGAGGTGTTTTAGGCAAGAAGTCTAATGCTTATTTCCTGCTTTATTTCTTGCACCATGGCTGGGAAGTGCACTTTGGGTTTCTAGCTCCAAAGGACAGAGCTCCAGCTCCTCAGTTAAGGGACTAAAACCAAGTGGATGTGGCAAGAAGGGAACAGGCTCTTGCAAAGCGTGGCTTTAGCGTGCCTGAATTCATGGCTTAGTTTTGAAAGGAGAGAAAATAGATTTTTAGCATTGCAGAAACAAATCAGTAACTTATACCCAAAGGGAAAATTTTGTTCCTTAGACAGTTAAGCACTTCTGAGATTCCCATTACAAGGTGCCCAGCTTAAAAACTCCAGGCTGCTAGCGATGATTTCAGGTCAATGAGTGATCCCTGGTACAACGTTTATTTATTACATCTCACCAGTACACACTGAGCTCTGCGCCCGCAGCCACTGGCTGCATTCAGCTGTACAGTAAGGCTGTGTAATTCAAAGGCCTCTAACACAAAGCTTTTCTGCATACATTTGAACAGAAGATGAAACAAGGGGCAGAATGCATTTCGGGCTAAAGAAAAAAGGAGAAGCAGCACTTAGGATTCGTATGTCTGCAGTATTTCTATTCTAGCGGTTAAGACGTGATGGCCTTTTCAACTGGCTTCTTAACGCTGATGTAACAATGAAAGCCTGCGAAGGAGGGAATCAGAGCAGCTTTATCCCCAGAGTTCACTGGCCACATTCTCTTCTGTCTAACACTGATGTAAATGAAGGGGATTGCCAGAGTTGGCAGATCCAAGGTATGAAATGAGCACAGAGGCAGGGTGACTGATTTCATTTCAAAGCATCTTCATTTCACTCTGCTGTTTTGTCTTCCTCCTCTGCTGATTGCCTCGGAGCAGCAGGGAGGGTTGCAAGTGAAATTATCCCTGAAGTGGGACCATTATCAGCTCTTCTGCCTGGCCTGGGAGGAGAGCAGCAGGGGCAGCTTGGGGTGTTGGCTCCTCACGGGGGGGGGAAGACGAGGAAGGAGCGTGGCCGAGCCCCGCGCACACATGCGCTGGTGCACAGGTGCTCCTAGTACGACAGCGCATTTCTACCAACCTGCTGGCATTCCCTCTGACATCGGCAAAAACTCAGCAAGCGTTGGGCTCTTCTCTGAATGCAGGCCCTTGTTTTTTTTCAGAGATGTAGACACTTTGGGGGAGATTTTATATTGGCGACTGACGGCTGCCAACAAGGCGAGCAATGCCAAAACACCAAACTGTGGTTTAAGCTTTAGGACCTACTGGAATGATGAAATGCCTGATTCTGACATTCATCTGCAGCCTTTTGTCCCTGAAATATTCTCTGTCAGGGAGCACTACTGAGGTGGTCACAGCAAAACAGCCCTAACAATTCCTGGGGCATAAGCTACCCTCCAGCCCTGGCTAAACATGGCACATAGGCCAATGCATCCAGCCAGGTCTTACACGATCACACGTTTATACAGACTTCCCTAAATCACTACCAGTACAGACTTTGTTGAGCTTGACGCAGAAGGTTTGGTTGGTTTACATTCCCAGACTGCTGCAGCCTCTCTGACAGACCTTCTCCCTCTCCTGTAAAGGTTTTTAGACTCTCTCATTCTTTTCAAGATATTCTGATGTGGAAAGTCCCAGAGGGCTTTCCTTGCACTCAGGATATTCTGGGTAATGCCAAGCAACCTGCACTTACTCAGTTCCAATGGACTTCACCAAGATTTGCATTTGATAGGAGGTACCTGAGACTTCAGGCAATTTAATACGGTCATGTAAAATAAACAGTAAATGACATATACATGCTGGATCCAAAAAAGTAGGAGTCACAGTCTATGCAGAAATGTACCAAAGAGTTTGCAATTCACTGTGTATCATTTGCAGCAGTGGAAAAATAGCAAGGCTGGGCCCAGCAAGCACCCCCACTGCCTAGCACATCATGAAAAGTGACATGTGAGCCAAATTTGAGAAGCATATACCTTATTTAATGATACTGTATAGTGATTTCCATTTTAGGGTTATAATACAATGTTCATTTCTCCAAGTCCTTTCTGCACCAGTACAAATCAGTGTAGCATATTCCATTTCTCCTGCCTCTTGACAGGTAGTAATAAGGTTCCACATTTGACTGATTTCATCTGAAGGCTTTAAATATACACACACACATATGTGTGTGTGTGTGTAATACCTGCACGCACATGCATGGGCAGCTATTTAATTTTAGACTCTTTAAAATGGTGATTTCTGTACCTCAATTCTTTGTTTCTCGAGGCCTTAACACCTTTGTTAAACCATTTTAGCCATTGGTTGGCTGTGTAATGGGGTTTAGACTTTCACCTACGTAAGCTGTAAAGTCAGAAACGGTTTGGATTAGCTAATTTAATCAAATTTCACAGAACTCATGAATGGTATTGAGATGGAATCCAGTTTCTTGAATGAGAAGACTTATGTTTATTAAATTAAATACAGTCCAGCTGTGCTCTGCTCCATCCTAAGTGAGGAAAAATAAAGTAAAACTGGGGTGGCTATCTTAATTAAGCTGCCTTGGTACATAGCTCTCAATCCTCATTGAAATAATGCTGTTTATCAGGTTTATCAAGCACAAATGGCAAAGAACAGATTGTTCCTTCCCTATGCTTCAAAACAACTAAAAAGAAATGAAAAAATGTTTTAAGAAAACTGGACATAGGTATATACATTCTTTGATCTTGCAGTGGGAGCTAATATTTGCCTTTATCACTATCAGGTGTGATTCCAAAAGTACTCAGCACTGATATTGTTCCGATTCCTCTGCAGTTCCCAGTAAAACTTTCGCTAGCTCAAAAAGATAGTATTGATGGCGGTTGCTTTTGTAAAAGAGCTTATTACCTTGGTGTTGCAGAAGTACGTGTCTCAAAGAACTGGTAAGGATTAAAGAAAACCCAGTAACAGAACAGGATAGAGTAACAGTCAAGTCGTCCTCTTGTTGAAGTAATGACTCATAAAAGGGTACAGGCATTCCCTAACCTTCAAAGGTTTTATCAGTTCTGCTCAGAACTGATCATCACCAGCAATGAGGTTTTTTAATGTGCAAATACGATAGCTGGCTGTATTACAACTACGTCGGGTTTCCAGCCTTCAGGAAGGAAGCCTTCAGCTGTGCTCTGGTGTTGAGGGTAGCAGATCAGCTTTCGTATATCTCACCCGCTCATATAAAATCTTTTATACCACAAAGCACTTGTTTTTTAACCAATTTACTGCTTAGAAATTAAGGGGACTCATCAAATATCTAGAGTCTAAGTTTTTTTCCCTCCAAGTTCCTAACATACAGCTGAAGAACTGAAGTTTTTCTGGGCTGAAGCAGAAGCTAAAGAGGCAATCAGTCATTGATACATCCTTGACAACATCTTAGGATATGGTAAGCAGTCCAGAATGTCCCTATATCTGGAATGCTCAGAACAATATATCTGCTGTGGTGTCACTCCTGACATCAGATATAAACTTCTTCCCAGCCTATACCTGAATTTGGATGTCGATACCTCCTGAGGGTACTGTTCAATAGCATGGCATTCATTCTGAATGCACTTTACTACATTATAGAATATTTTACCTAAACACTTTGTATCACTGTCACCCCATTCACTAGAATTCATTATTGCTGCAAGAATCATCAAAATACTACTGAAGGTGAGTAACTCTAGGGAAGGGAAATAGATAAATAGATCGAACAAATTAATCAAAGTACATAGATACTCCAAGTTTGAAATAGAGAGCATTAAAATACAGAGCGCATATTAAAAACAGAGAAATATTGGCTATATTGTGAAAAGCACCCCATCCTCTGCAAATTCTGTCTGTCCTCACAGATACACACAAGACAACAGGCTATTTCTTTCTCATCTAAAGTCAGAATATCCATAAGCTTGTACCATAATTACTCCAGCAGCTAATTATGATGCCACAGACAGACCATTGTGACTCAAGGACCAGCCTGAGCAGCAGGAACAAATGCAAAGCAAACAATAACGTCTGTGCTTCCACAGCAGCACAGCAGCTTTAGCAATAAATAGAATAAAGAATATACAAAAGAGAGAAAACAGATGAGAGAAAATTCAGAAAATATATGATGTTCACAAACGCTCTCTACAAACCAAGTGTTTTTAAGATTAGACTAAGTGTTGCTACAAGCATCGTACAAACTTTGAAGAATGCAGTGAAGAATGCAGGGAAAATTTACAAATATAATTCTCAGTAACAGAGGATGAGGGAAAACTTGTGGTCACATTTATCCTGCTTCATGCTGAGTGGATGACAAGACTAAGGATAAAACCAGTACTTACATCCTGAGCTGCCATTTGTTGGAACCAAAGTGAAGTTGGAGGCCCAGGGGTTACGCACGATATCCTGCCAATGAATGGTGTCCGCGAAGCAAAGAAATTTGTTCTGGCCAACATACACCCCTCCATTCAGTATTTCTGCATAAAAGAACAAGAGAACATACTTGTAAGACTTCAGACAGCCGGTAAAATCAGTTGCTGCTTTGTGTACTGGAGAGAGAGGGCATGAAATTTAAACACAAAAAAAATTCTCACTGTAATCTCACTGAATACTCTGAAAACTGGAGGGCAAGTAGCTTACAGTATTTCTAAATAGGAACCATTCATTTATATGCAGAAGAAACCCGATGAAGAGAGCCGCATAGTTGCTAGGTGAGTTACTGGGTTTACCTGTTGTTCCAGCGTAATCAAGTACGGAACAGTACTGTCATTTGTGGTCAAATAACCTTCAAGACTTAACCGACTTTAAAAACACAAGCAGTCAACCACACTGTGCTGTATTTCATTAATACGTATGAACATTTAAAAAATACAATAAACTAACGTGCTCCGCTGGGGTAGGAACTTTCTGAGCCCACAGTACATGAGAAGGGTCCAGTCCGGACCATACTTTTCCGGTGTCCAGAAAAGTATGGGTTTTGATCAGTCTGTGCTGCTGTAATACCATGATCCAAAATACTCAGGTACTCAGTCTCTATGATCTAAATCTCAAATACTATGATCCAGAAGTACTACTGGCATGCCTTGCTGGAAGCATTGTGTCAAATGGAGACGGTTTCTGAGCAGATGAATGTTGCGGGGGTTTTTAAAATTTCATGTTTATATCAGTTTGTTATAAAAAATGGCTTGTTGTCCTGTCTGTAAAGACTTGATTTGTCAAAGTTCAACAAGAAAATGATCTTACAGTTGCTGGTTGTAGCACCAGAGTTTCCTCTGGAGCAGTAAGTTAGGTTTTTTACTCTCTAAACTCCTGTTCATATTCACAGTTTCTCTACTTAACCTGGCTCTCATACTTCCAAAGCAGAGGACACTCCACGTGACTTTCATTAAAGTTAACAGGAGCTAATGCAGCTAAAACCTCCTGCACTGCTTCGCCTCAGAGATTCAAGCCTCAGCACAGAAATGCTGAAGGTCAGTTACTAATGGCACCTTAGGATGACATTAAGTGGTGCTGTACAGCCAGGAGCGTCACACTTCTCACAGAGACAGTAAATCCTGATGATGGTAGCAATGATTAACGTTGTCTGATCATCCTTACTGCCCAGGAAAAGGAAAAACCTTTAAAAGCTGTAGTGGGAATGCTAATGTTGACAAACAACGAGGAAGGAATTACTGCCTTTTTTTTTTTCATTTCAGGGTTTACAGGCCACAGCATACAGAGGAGGTATGCCCCAAGAGAAGAACGTATTAAATAAAGGATCATCGGTAGGTACATCCTTCCACCATATTAATCAGTTCAGAGTATTACCATTTCTTAGAAACATCTCGTTTAAAAGCTTGGCTTTTCACTGAAAAGGGGCTTAAAAATGAAAACAATAATCATCATCTTATACAGAGGAGAATCCAGATTAGAGATACAGCAATGACCTGTCTGTATGATATTCTTATGATCCCTGAAAAAAACCCATACAGCATCTGTTAGCAATTCCGCTCTGGGGAAAAAGCGGGACTTAGCAGAACACTTGAAAACATGACTAGTGCCGATTTCTGTGTTGTCCCAGCTATCCAGGATTACCTAATCCATTATGGCCCAGATTTTGATTAAAAATAACATCTAACAAGCCATGAAAAAATGTAAAATCTACACTCATAGTTTCTGAAACACTTGCATATGATTCCAAACAGGGTCACTCTGGACACCTGCACTGGCGTGATTTCTGGTTTTCAGAGCATTCACTCATGACGATACCTATCCAATTTCCTTTTCTGCTAGGAACTCTGATGCATTCTTGTATAGTAGGCAGCATCTCTGTCTAAAAGTAAAATAGTTTAAATTTGTAGAGAAAGACTTTTTTTCAGCATTAAAGTAATCAGAAAGTGTCCCCTCTGTACTGTCAGGGAAGCTGACAATTTCCCCTGTGATTTGCTAACAGCAAGCATGGAAAATGTTCTGCCTTCCCTCATCACTGAATGTAAGCGTTGTTCCTGCTGCCCTTCCCCAAAAACTGATGCAGGCTCTTTATTTGCTCTGCACTGCACTGTTTGTCACAGATGACAGAATTAAAGTCCACAGGTCTATTCATGCAGCGAGGCGCTAATAAACCTGAGTAATACCACCAAAGATGGGCTTTTACAGATATTAAATAACTCTGAGTCCAAAGTTTAGTACAATCGTTCAAATACTTGTGCTTGGCTCTTCCTGCTCTGTGGGATCAGATTTCTACCTTCCCATTCCAACCTGCTATCCTACTTTTCTTTACCCCGAGTCCTTGGCATGTGTACATCAGCACAGACGCATCTGCTTCGCTGACTTAAACTCAAAAGGCATTCCGCACTTCTCTGCCCTCTCTTAGCAAGAACAATGCCTGGAAAGACCTAATAAACCCTGTAACATGGTGAGCAAATGAAGCACAAATGTAATCAATATACAATAGAGCTACTGTATAATGAACTCATCATCGTAAAGTCATCATTTCATTTTAATTTACAGCACTGAAAGAGAAAGACAAAGTTAAACAACAAACAGGAGGAGAAAGGCAGGCATCTCTGCCTATGCAGATGAGCTGGCAAAGGAAGCCAGGCAAGAAGAGCCTTCTCCTCCTGCCTGTGACACCTGAGGTGCCTCTCTGCTGAACCCTGAGACTGGAGCAGGAAGGAGAATGACAAGTCCCCTAGCGAATTCTGTGATTTCTACCACGAAGAAAGAAGCTAGTTCCTGCCAAAGCAGCACTAAAAGGAACTGCTCACAATGGAACGTATTTTAAATATAATTTTGGGGAGAGTACTTATGTCTTCTGAAACAATTTTTTGTGACATTGGAAAGTCTAAGTACAACACTGCTGCCTGAGACAGGAGGCAGAGTGCTCTGCTCCATCAGCCGCTGCCTGAAATACCTACTGTACCACGCTGGCAGCAACCCTCACCCTTGGACTTCTGTGCTGCCCAGAGACACGGAGTTAAACAAAGGGGCTTTGAAGCACAAGTTCCACGCAAAGGAGTAGCTCCAAGCTCTTTTGCCGCTTGATTCTGAAGTTAATGCAAAATCCTATCACCTTCCTTATTATAGCTAATTTACTGGCTTAAAAGCAGCGTAATTCTGTAACCAAAGTTGTATGAAAATAAATCAGCAAGTGCACTCACTACTGACTTCCGTCATTATTTTGCTTATTGCTGCCAAATGATTGTGGGGAATTTACATCTGCATATTATTAAAATTCTACTAAATGGTTATTTATTCAGGAAGCTGAATCAGAAATGTATTATCTGTTATACCTGCTATTTTCTTGCTTCCATTAGCTCAGGGATCAAGCGGTACCACTACCATATAACTTTGGTAGCCTACCATGCAATACTTACAATACCAACAGGAGAAATGGAAACATACACATCCATTCATCCACCCATTCTTCTTCATCCATCTGTTAGAAGGACATTTTCTTCTCCTGACTTTTTCTTTTCTACAGTGTAATCCCTGACGGTCTAATATCCAGTTCTAATGTGGATTAAGTTGCAAAAGTTGTTCACATTCTGCAATGTATCCTGAAGCACAAGTAACTCCTGTGCGTTGATATGCAGTGGGGGCTGTAGGCACCCATCCAGCAATAGAATCTGGTTCCAAAATTGTTATAGAACTGGTTATAAAATTGTTATTGCTATTTAAGGTTACAAATTAAAAGCTATTCTCTGGTGCTACAAAGCCAGTTGCCATGATGAACTGGAAGAAGGCACAGTGAGAACGCAAATAACTAGCTCTAAAGTGGGCAGAGAAAGGGGAAGGAGTTCATTAGAAACAACTGCCGGGCACATCCACTGTAACCACCTCAAAAGCAAAACAGATGATATCTTATACCTTCCAAGCTGACTGCCTGCTGACTGTCTTTTACAACACACCATATACATATATATGTATTACATAGTGCCTGTTGATGATGCCTTAATTTCCAAGGTCAGCCTTCACTAGAGCTGAAGCGCCTTTGCATGCTGAGAGTGCTGCGTCTTCACCACCCTCACCCAGGTGATGGGCATCTGTTGTCAAATACCGTATCACTCTCCAAACACTGCCATATTTCACGCAAGATGCTGAATGCATTATCTGAAAATGGCTTTGGCCTGGAAATTTCATGCCAAACCAAGTCTTTTGATCTCTTAGCACAGCTGATTGCTGACGACCCACTGGGAAAGCACTTCAGGTTCATCATTAATAAGCTATGTCTTAAAGGGTAATGAGAACTGGGTGCTTCAGGAGACAATAGCTCATCCATCATCAATCAAGATCTGAAGTTTTTATACAGATGATTTAAGAAGAGTTGGACTGTGTAAAATTGAAATGTCACATTTGTATTGGGAGATGGGGGGAGCTTGATAATGAAAATGAGAGTTTTAACCTTCTCCATTTCCGCTCAATGACCATACTCAGAAGCTCATGGAAGTGGAATCTGTGTACCAGCTAGAAGCCCCAGACAGCCTTCGATCTCAATTACACAATTTCAAGTAAAGATTATTTGGGTCATTAGCTGGAAGTCAGTTTCAAGGCTTGATGGTAACAGCAAGATATTCTTTATTTCTATTAAAAGCATTCAGTGTTATGTGCAGCCTGCAGGTCCGTACTTCCAACTGCTCAATAACTAAGAGCACTGGATTGTACCACCTGAGCATAAATCTTCCAGATCTAGCTACCTATTTTGCTGCTTAAATAAAAATAGTCATTTGATTACCTTTCACTGAGTTTAATGGGATGCCTTTTCACCACTTCACTGCAAATGTGTGTGAAGAGGGGCTCACAGGGTCCTTGTGAGTCATTTAGCTACTTCATTAAAGGACAACAGGCTCTGGTCAATGCTAGCAATCTCCCAAAGGGAGTACTGTTTTCAGAAATGGGTTCAGCCGTACTAAACCATCTCAAAAACGTTATTTCTATCTGCTCAGGTTATTCCTCTGTCCATGCTTGCCCTGAATTCTTCCTTCTTGCAGCTTTATTAAAATTAAGACATCAAATAATTTAACTGGTTACTCCGTAAAATGAAACATCACCGCAAATGGTCGCAGCCCTTTGCAGTATACACACCAGAGTTACCACATATGTTCCACGAACACCTTGTTCTCAGCAAAGTGCAAGTTGGCGTGCAAGTCTGCGTCAGGCTAATGGGCCTCATTCACCTTGCACCGGACACATAAAATGCGCCCACGGGGCCCAAAAGGGTTCAGTGCATGCAGAAAGTCATCCACAGAACAGTGCAGAAACAGATGAATTAAATAAGTAATCTTCCAGTGATCACAGCAGCTTCTGCCTACTTGGATCTTGATTCCCCACAGAGCTTAGGCCCAGGTTTACACTTAAATGATCTCCTTCCCCTCCGTTCTGGAGGAGGCTTCCTGCTCCTGTAATAATTACTCTGTTTTGACAACAGAGAATAAAAAAAAGTACTGATTCCAACCAACACTACTTTCACTAACCACGCACCTGCCATCGGTATCGCATATCCCTGATGCTAATTACCAACAGAGCAGATACGAAGCTGTATGACCAGCCTTAGCTCCGGCGTTGTCATTGCAGATGGCAACTGCAGAAGCCGCAGTAGCTGTTTACGATGTCACCCACCTCATTTGTTTGCCTCTCTTCCCATCACTAGCTTTTGAAAGCTGTTTGACTCTGTTGACTTTGCAGGTGAGGAGCTTTCACGTAATATGTTGACCCTGTTACGGGGATATTAATTTTCAGGAGCAGATGCTAATTGCCTCACTTCTTTTTCCAGTCAAATTCTGATCCTGATGTTAGCGGCCAAGTGCTTGATTTACTGTTTTCTTAATATAGTTTTGGGGGTGACGGGTAGATTAACAGATACAAAACATAACATCATAACAATCCACGTGGCTTTCTGTGGGTTCTTCCAAATCAAAGAGGGAGGCAGAAAAGGGCCTGGTAGTCCTTGTGGGTGGCAAGACGGACACGAATCAGCAGCGCACCCATGCAGTGATGAAGGGTGATTACACCATGGGCTGCAGAAGCAGAACCAGGAGGTGAAGCACTGGGTCCATTTTGGGCACCCCAGTGCAACACAGTTGTTGCCAAACTACAAGAGTGTCCAGGGAAGAACCACTATGATGGTTAGTGGCTGGAGGAGTTGTCATATGAGGAGAGGTGAGAGGACCTGGGCTTGTTTAACCTGAAGAGATGACTGGGGAGGGGGAGAGCTAACTCCAGGCTGCCTCTACCTAAAGGAGGGCTGCAGGGGAAGACAGAGCCAGGCTCTTCTCAGAAGTGCATGGCTTAAGGACAAGAAGCAACTGGTACAAGCTGCAGCATAGGAAACAGTGATTAGACATCAGAAATATAGTCTTCATGCCAAGAGTGGTTATGCACAGGAGTAGACTGACCAGAGAAGCAGTGCTACGTCCATCTCTAGAGATGTTCATAAACAACAATCTGATACTTGTCTGACGTTAGTCCTGCTCCGAGCAGAAGACTGGTTCAGATAACCTCCAGATATCCTTTCCAACCTAAATTATTTTCTCTTTCTATGATTATTAATCATCTACTACCACAGTACTTAGAACACTCCACAAGCAATCCATTCTCTCCATTTTCACAAAAGCATACTTAATTTTAAACTTTTATCTACTGATGAGCATTTGGTGATGCAAAATGCTCATCTGGAAGGTAACATGTTTAAAAGCATGTCATGTGCATGTACAAAGAAGTGCTACAGTATTTGAAAGACACAACCTATGTCACCGTCGCTGTCCCCCATTTCACGCAAAGGGGACATCTGGACTAGGAAACATTACAGCTTTCAGCATGAAAGAACTGTTGCCCTTTGATCTTTTGATTTTTTGTTCGCAAAAAGAAAATTGTGTTCATTTAAGTCACTGTAATGAATCACTGATGTGTTTCAAATTACTGTCTATGGAGAGCATGACACATTGCTAGCTCTTGAGCTCAGTAAGAGCAGTAATAAGTCAAAAGTCAGAAATGAGCAGTCATTTCATTCACCGGAGCCATGACTTAACATTCAGGTAGCACAGCACTCCCTGACGGGGATATCTGCATCCCGGTTAGCAGCGATGGCACGTTCAGGAAGAGGCGAGCCGTTTCTGCAGCGCGCTGCTCTGTGCCTCTTCAGTGGGTCCTCTGATAACATGCCGTTATTTGGCAGCGCTTACCTTTCAGCTGTTCCAAAAACCATACCTCTGAGTACAGATTTCAGCAAGGAAACACAGCTGTGGGCATCTGATTATTCTGAAGTTACTAAAACCTGCTGAATTCGAAATAAATCATCTCTCTTCTGCCCTGTTCTTATCTTCAGCTGGAAGTCAGCAGAAGGTGCAGAAGGGGAAATGATGTGCAGTGCACTGGGTGCACCAAGAGGGCAAACAAAGTCTCCCTGGTGTCCTAGCAGGCTCCAGAAAGCCTGAAGGCTCTGACAGACAGCCCAGTACTGGAGTTCTTTTCTGCCGTCTGGTCATCTTTGATGGTGAGCACCTTGTGTCACCTCTTTTGCCCTCTTGAAGTGCTACCCATGCCCTATAGCTGCAACAACCCCTCCATCTATCACACTGAGCAGGCTCTGCAAAGGTGCAACAACAACATACAATCAAGCCACCTTCCTGGCTCACAGTGATGGTTTCACATTCATTTTTCCTCATAACTTGTCTAGAGCTTTTGCTGTAATAGAAGCATTTGTCCAGATGAATGGTTTCTGATCCTGAGAGGCAGCATGTTTGTTTACCAGCCCTACAGCAACACGAGTGGCTTTCAGCAGTTTCCTAGTGCTTCCAGGATATTTTAATTGGCTGCAGATTCACCTACAAACTCTACAGAGAACCACCAGTTGAGGCTTCCTGGTGGCAAGACTGCAGACTGATCCTTCAGCTGTCCTCCTTCGCCTATGACCAGCTGTTCTCCTAGTTCAGAGTCCTGGTGTACAATACTGGGACCTAAACCTGCCCTGCTGCTCCAACAGCGACTCATTTCACCTCCTCCCTTCCCTGATCTCAAGGGCAGGCAGCCAACAATCAAAGGAGTCTGATGAAACATGGGGCAGCAGGGGAGTGTCCTAGTCCAGGTCAGAAAAAGTAGAAGCTGGTGCCCTGAGCCACCTAGTAGGTATGAGGTTCACCGAGCCAAACCGAACCCTTACGGAAACCAGCTCTCCACTGAAGACCACATTACATTTCATAGCATCTATGTGGGCCAAATTTGAAAAATGGCACTGACAGTACTTATTTTTATTTTTTTCCCCTAAACTTTTCTCTCCTCAAAGGGTGTTCATATAATTTCTCCACCCAGGATGAGGCCACATACTTTGACTGATTCAGTTCTGTGTTGCCAAGACAGACACAAGCATTTTAAACGCCTCTCCTTGTCAGGACGCTTGCTATGTAATATTTTGATCAAACTTGTAATGTTTCATGTCTGCTGGTGGCAGCTCTCAATTTATCTTTTCCATCTGCTGAGATATGTAACTGTGAGACTATAGAGTCCCTGCTCTCCTGGCATCAGCTCTTTTAAGAGGCACCTTGCGAGTAAATGTTGTGTGACAGTTTGTCTGCCATTGCTGCTGCACCCGAGAGGGCTTTTCACGTGGAAGTCAAGCAGCAGCAGGAACAGAAACCTCAGCGGGGCCAGGGGCGTCTGAATACAGCAGGGTTTCCCTGCAGCATCCCCAGGAGCTGGCATTATCTGGTGGTATATTTTTTAATTCTTTTCATACAACTGCTGACAAATTCAAGAAGCCTGCTTTCTATCCCAAGCACATCTGGCACTCAGGCCACGCACTTGGCAAACAGATTGATGGCCTTCTGTCTTGGAGCGCAAGTGCCTCAAGTACATCCTGATTGGCATCAACATGCAGAAATTCCTTCTCCCTTCAAAAAAACCAAACCCCAGTTAAGATCTGGATGTAGTGGTAATTTCCTCTATTTTCTGAAAGGCTGTAAAAAATTACCAGCTCCACAGAGCCCTTCTCTTTCAAAACTGTCATAATGTGGCTTGGAATAATCCTGGAAGGGTGCCCAGAGCCACGTCCAGCTGCATCCTGCGTTTCAGTACAAGCATTTGCATACGGGCTGGTAATTGGCATGCATCTGGTTTTACGCCAGCTCCAGCAATTGCATAACCTAACTAATCTTTTTTTCTGGGCTCGAAAGAGGAGTCTGTGTCCACTGAGCTTCAAATCTCTATATGGGATCCGTTCAAGTATGCTCTCACACTTCTGTGCCACGTTGTTAACCTCTCCTGAGATACGGTGCCGACTTTTCGAAGAGAAATTTTAATTGAAATTTGTCTGAGGTGGGAAGTGTCTGTGCATTTCCCTGGCTCTCCTGCGCTGAAACTGTGTGAATGACATGCTGAAAATCCTCCTCCCGCACGGGGGACTGTTCTTAGGCTCCGATGAGCTGCAAGGACTTTGGATCATTTGCCCTCCCAGTGCTGTGGCTGGTGACGGTGAGATAGCCAAAAGATCGTCTGTAAACTGAGGAACTTGCATGTTAATCACAGCAATCAGTAAGGCCTTCTTTATAAGCTAATGAGTTTGATAAGGTCTAAGCCTCAAGCATCCCAACTCACATTTTTTTCCCCTTTTGCTAAGAGGTCACTGTCAGTCCTGCTTCTTGCTTCTGCATGCACACTAAACTGAGGTTTCAAATCTGATGGGATGTCAGGGAATCTGTCCATGCTAGTGAGCCACCGACCCTGTGGAAACACAGTTCCTGCTAACTGTTTTCCCTCCCCAAAACTCATATATCTTCTGTGATACTCATGTTTAACCACATCCTTTTCGACCTTAATTATGCTCACGTTCTGTGCACCTATTATAAGGTAATAGTGAAACAGTGGCGACAACTACGATGCAGCTGTTAACATGAAAAAATCCAGAATTCAGGCCAATTTTCCTTAAACTATTAAACTCAAATCAGATGCTTAGGTAAGGCAAATAAACAGACGTGAATTCATGCCAAAATAACCACTTTGGATAGCGGGAGCTAAAGCAATGGGTGAGAAAGTCCTAAGCAGAAGAGAGAGTTCAGGGTTAGTTCATTCACTTTTTTAAGATTACCATCATTCTCCTCGAGTGCTCTCCAGTTCTGCTTGCTCTTACATACGAGCCCTTCTCATCTCCCACCAATCCTGATTTTATAAACACCTCATCCTGCACATCTAGCTTCTTAAAAGCCACAACAAAAACATTCTCTTCTTTCTTTCCATCAATATTTTGATTGTAACCAACATGGCCGTACACACTTTTCCCAACGCACCCCTTTCTTTTCCCAGCAGATGAACTGCACTGAACCTGAGCTGCTCCCTGGTATGATGCAGTAGACCAAGAGTGGTGCTGTGGCCTGGAGTCACATGGAAGTAAAACTGCGGTGAGATCTCTGCCTCCATCAGCAGAGGACATACTCTGCTCCCAGCAGTGGCTCGTCACATGGTGGACAGTCCCTTTTCTAACTCATTTCTGCTCTGTACGCATGCAACCTTGGTATGAGCTAGGGTTGCTTTCCTTGTTATATTTGATTGCAGAATACCCTTTCTTCCTGGAAAACGGATCGGTTTGCTTCCAGCGTTTTACTGCTCTGCAGTTAAACCAGTCCAAGCAGCTTCTGTCTGCAGGCAACGAAAGCGCACAGTTTGTCCTTGTCTACACTCTAGCTAAACTGCAGCTGGCACTGATTGATGGTATTTATTTCAGTGAGATCATTTTTAATAATGTAGGCAACAGGAGGGAAGAGTAAGTGCTCAGACCCACCAATGCTGTCTTACTAACTGCTGTCCTTAGTATTAAGAATGAGTCTAAGTAATTTTTTTTTTGCCAAAGAGCTTCCTAAAAAACCCTACAGAAAAGAGGGAGAGCACACAAACAGACCACGGGCTGTGAACAGAGGTGCTGCGGGTGAAAGAAAGCAGCTGTCCTCCTGCCTTCAGGGCTCGGCTCAGCAGGGTTCAAGCCTGAATCTCTGCCCTGCACTGCCCACGGTTGGCTTTGCAGCTTTTTTTACTGTGGCCTTGTAATGTTGATGCATGTCAGGCAATTTATAAGTAAATCACTAATCATAACAGAGATCCTGAATGGTAATTTCTCTCTCAGTCCACTGAGGGCTGTGCCTCAGAACTGAATAAATGTAAAGGGACAGGAATATTCATCCAATCCAATATAGGGGGAAAAAATATATTCTTCTGTGTTAATATAACTCCTTGTTTGGCTTTAACAGCTTGTCCTTGTCTTCAGCTTCAGAAGTTCTTGCTCTAATTGCACAGGCAGTCAGCATAAGGCTGCTGAAGCTATATACCTGGCTATTCCTGGTCTTCAAAGGCTACAAAACATCTGTTGGTTGGCAAGAGCAATTAATTAGCAAAATTGAAAAGATGGTTCCTTTTTACAAAGGCTTGGATGAAGCAGGGGAGGGGGAGATGGCTCCAGGAAAGTCAAGCTTTATGAAAGCCTGTAAGCTGTGTGCCTCTGGGCAAATTCCCAAGGCTGAAATCTCAATGAATTTAATGGTTCTTAATTCCACAGGATTTCTAATTACAGCCAAGAGAAGGTAATGAGATATGATGTAAATGTTTAAATGACAATAAAGAAAATAAAAAGCCTGTCAAATTTACTAGTCTGTCTCCCAGACACAGCTCCTTGCAGCTCGAGCACTCACATGAGTGCTCAGAGAAACTAACTGATTCCACGGACACAGCAACCGGGAGGAAAATAAAATGGTTCCCAAACCATCCTCCCCCACGCCTTGTTAGAGGCCGTTTCCTAATGAAGATGACCACCTCTTTTAGTACACCTCTATAGGTCTGAAAAACTTCGGTGGCTACAACAAGCTGCATCCTGGAGTCTCCCTACATTTGTAGGAAAATCTCCTCCTTCCCATCCCAAATCTTCCCATATGCTAGCTCCTTGCTCTTCTCCAGGGTCTTTCTCCTGGCTTGGGGCTCGCTCACAGCCTCCCTGTCTGCCCTCCAAAAGCACACGGGCACAGCACTGGGGGCTCTCAGCCAGGGCTATGTCGGTCACCGAGTGCTGCTGGGAAGCAGCCTTCCTCCCCCTGTCCCACCACCACCTTCCTCTCCCTGCCACACTGTCGCTTCTGCCTAATACAAACTCACACCCTTTCCACTGAATACCAACTCAACGGTTCAACAAAACTCCCACTTCGGCACTGCACGGGGCACACGTGTTTCCAACTCTGGTCTGCAGTTTTTAGATGCTTGGTTGTTTTTCCACTTAGAAGCTGCCAGGTGCTTTCCAGGGGAGCTTAGGCTTGCTAAGAAGAGTATAAGGAATTTTTGCAAACAACAAGCAATATCCCTCCTTCCCCTTTCCCAAGGAAACCCTGCGGTTTGACTGGAGGAAGCACATTCTTTACTATGGGGCTCGGTGCTCAGGCCTAGCGCAGCAGCACTGCAAAGGTCACAACCAAAGCAGGGCCCAGCTGAGGACGTGCAAGAGGGGAAGAGCATCATCTCCACTGCGTCCACCTCTCCTATGAATTCGCCTTGTGTGAGACTGTCTCTGAAGGGGTAGGCTGGACAGGTGGGGAAGGAAGAGTTGGGCCAGAGCAAGAATTTGGATAAACAAGCTCAGCTCAGGCTCATCTCCCTCCTCAAGCACTGTAAAGTACTGCGTGAATGTCAGCTCAGCCTGAGCTAGCTCAAGCCTTGCCCCTGCCCCTAATGCTAACAGAGGAGAAAATGTCCTTCACTGCCAGCCAGCACTTGTCACAAGAGGGACAAAGTACTCAGGGCTCCAGCAGGCACTCTGAGATGTCTGGATTCACACATTTGCTCGTCTGGGATGCAAAATACAGCTCCAAGCAGCAATAAAAGGACACTGTCAGTGTCACCAGGACCCAATGGCCACTGCCACAGGTGCTGACACCTCTCTTGCACTTGCTCTTCTTCACCTGCTTCCGAGTTATGGAAGAGGTGATTTAAGTTCAAACAAGTTCGAACCTGAAGTTTCTGTTCACGGTTGCTTAAATCTGACACGGGGATGATAGCTGGTTCAACAGAGAAATACAACTGCTGAATCACCAGCTGCTTCTCCCAAGTACAGTGTGTTCCATACTGGACATACACACTGCAGCAGGCTGAACTCTCCTGGACGCTGCCCACTCTCCCTGTACCACACAGGATACTGGTAACTGCCTCTTACTCAAGAGCCACACCCTCTGTTTCACCTCTCTGGCAGAACAGACCGAAATCAGAAGCCTTGACAGCTCTTACCTGCATCTAACTCTCAGTGTGCCCAGCTGGGACTTGAACTCGCACTCTTAAAAAGGGCAGTGCCAGCAGCCCCAGGGGCGCCCACACTGCAAATTAAATCTACCATATGGCATATGGGTACTTGGAGGGGTCTGAGATAAATCTCAGCTAAGAAGAAACATAAAGGCACTCACTGCACTCATTTGCAAGAAGGCAGAAGGAGAATATGGCTACACATCAAATACACAAGAGAACAACCTTATGATGATGAAACAACCACCCATAATTACAAATTTAGGAATTTTTTTCTTTGGTTATTTTGAGTCCTTTTCAGGAATAATTAACCTTTCCTAGTACATGAAATGTTTCTTGCCAGACAAGAATAAACAGAAGACTAAGTATGTTTCAAGACTTAAAAAAAAAAAAAAAAAAAAAAATTCAGATCTGTTCAGTCATGGGGTTCCTGTACATTTTCCCTTTAAACTCATAACACAGTTTTATATTTACTTTGTTAATTAAAACTGAGATTTATTAAATTTGTAACTTAAAAATCCAATAAAGAAGAAGCCACCATAGGCAAAACCATTCCCTCTGGTATAGCAGTTACAGCAGCTATCAATCCGCTGGGAACACAGCTACACAAATTGACTGTGCCTATCAGAAAGTGATAAAACAACATCCCACTGATGTAGGAAAGGTTTGCTTATCAGCAGCACGTGCCATTGTTACACAAAATACAGAACTATGTTCCATACAGGCAATCTAAGGATGAGGTTTTTTCCCCTCTGAGGTACTCTCTATGCTGTATTATTGTTATTCCAGTAACACCTATCTCAGAAATTAATTCAACGCAAGTATCCTGGATGCAGAGAAGCTGGAGCAGACAGCACTCTATACATAAGGGATACCAAACCCGTGCTGTTCTTTACCTCAGAATTTTTTCCAATAATTTTGAACTGTTCATTAAATAACCAATGCTCTTTGAGCAAGCAAGACACTGAACTGAAAAGAAACCCTGAAGAGAAATAGTGCAAACCTGCCCTGAGAGCTTTCATGTGCTTCCCGTTGCTAAGGGGCACAACGAGCGCTTGTTCAGGATGAACACATCACCGGGCTCTTCTGCAGAGCCTGTTGGGCTGGACAGGAGGTACAGCAGAAACTGGGCGGGATGTTAAGATCCATTTCTTCTGTGCTCTTCCCTCACTGCTTGAAAAATAGATAAGAAACAGAGAGGAGTCTTCAACTTTTAACCTTGTTATATATTTGGGGAAGGATGTACCGGCTTCAGAAGTTTCTGTTTGTTTGTTGATTCATTGTGTAATTAACCTTGTGCTTATGACTCAATGAATTGCTAAAAAAGCCTGTGTATGCGTCAGCCTCTTTCTAAATAAAATACAGTCAGTGTTCCTAAATGGTATTGCACTAGCAACAGTGAAAACCAAAGCCTGGTCTAATCATACAAATTATTACCGTAAATATTTAGGACTGAGTATGGCCTTTGTAAAGTACTAAACAGTAGTAACAGGCAAGACATAAAACTTGTAATGAACCTTACCCATTCTCTTGCATGAAAAATTAATTTTTAGGCTTAGAGTTTCTTCACTCTACACACAAGTGTGATTTCTGAAGACTACAAACATGTTTTGCTGTAGCTCCCAAATGTTTTCATTTATTTGCTGCAGTTGTTTGCGCAAGTGAATTCCTGCTCAAGAGAAAACCAGAAGGTCTCAGAGACCCATGTAAAAGAGCTTGTGGATCACTTCAAACCAGAAAAATCTGTGTGGACATCCTGAAACGTCTCTCGCTGCCTATTTGGGCACATGGGAGTTTCAATCACTCCACCAAGGACCAGAAACAAAAGCCATGACCAGCATGAGCGGCCATCATGCCCTTCAAGTAACAGCTAGATTTAACTCCACTGCAATGGTTTTATCAGCACCTCCAAGCTAAACTTGATATTTTTGCAAATATCTCGTCTTATTTTGACTGAAAGATAAAATAATGTTAAAAAAAAAATTTACTGTGGTACACCACCAGGCATCAGCCTGGCTGCAAACTACTCCAAGCTGCAGTTACGTCAAGCACAGGTCTCTCCATATTCTCGTTCCACCTGGTCGCACATCTCTTTGCGCAGCTGAGGAACACACGCTCTGACCAATTCAAATGTTCTTCACAGTATTTTGATTTGAAAAAAAAATATAAAATAATCCTAAGTCACTTGAAAATATTTTACCACCACTGAAGTTTTTATTCATTGAAATGTATCAGTACTCATATTTATTATTAGTAGATTACTTATTAGTACAAAATGAACTGGAGTCCATTTAAAGGCCAATAAAATCCACCAAGGCAAATAGAAATAGAAGAAACTCATGTCAATTTTAAAAGAATCAAGATCTTTAGGAAAACAAATTAATACCCAAATAACTGTCATTCCTGAAGTGTTTCTTAGCCAAGACAACTTAGTGACTCAGCTCCCAGCCTGGCAATTAGAATTGGCAAAGTACTTGATTGATACAATAACAGTACTTAAATTAATGAAGGAGATAACGCCTATAATCAAGAAAAACCTAGAAAGAGTCTAGGTAGCATGTTATTATACCACAAAAGAGCTGATTTGTTTTGATTTCGGTTGTGCCTCCGTACATTTACTAAATGTGGTTCATTTTATAGGGATTTTCATCTCTTTATGCACACAGCAGTTCCCATTAAAATGCCAACTTGGTTAATGATAAATCCCAGGGAGTTTGCAAGTTTATGGGATGTGAATCCTACAGAAAATTTCAGTCACCTCTCCCTAAAAGCTGCTGCTGACTATTTAGTGACAATCAAGTTTGCAGACCAGAAATTCAGAACCGCTAAGATCTGGTGCAGATAGAAAATGAACTGACAGATTTATATGTCAAAATGAGCTCTCTGGAAAGTGTCTCCTCTTCTCAACAACTTCAAATTCCATTCTCCAGGGTTTCTGACTGCTTAGCACATTCACAAATCTATGAAAGCACACAGTATTTTCATTTAGGATGGATCTTACACCACTCCTGGTGACCCACTAGCACGATGCCTCTTCTCGGGGACGGGAACTTTCAGTGGACTCCGATGTAGCCGCAGGCTCTCACTGGGGAATATTTCAGGGTTTCTTGCAATTGGCCGTTTGCCAGCTTCCCACAGAGAAAGCCAGACTAACTGGAAGATATATCACCAGGCCCTGACACTTCATATTTCTCCATCACTGGCAGGACCGTCATCCTTCAAAAGTCCATTTCCAACTCAGCTGTCTGAGAGGAATGAAAAATCATTCTTCTAAAAAGTCTAGGCAAGTAAAGAAAGATAAATGGATTTGATCTAAAAGTTGTTGCAGATGTGAAATGACATGAGAAGACACAAGTACTAGTTTATTTAGGACAGTAGCCTAAGACATGGGCTTAAATGCCCATCTTTGGCAAATGCAGGCAAGCAGTCTTTTCCAAAGCTTTACTTCTAATGAGATTCATATTATAGAGATAACCTTGGTACAGATATGATGTCCTTTGCTCTAGCACCTGTCACAGATCCACTTTCTTGTCTTGCCAAGCTCTTGAGGGGCATGCTTGCTCTCTGGAGTAGCAAACGGAAGGCATCTGTCAGAGTGCCAGAGGTTGTCGTTAAAAACAAATGGAGAAATAACAACAAAATGAAGAAACGCGTAGTGCTTGGGAACCTCTGCCAAAACCTCTCCAGTTTAAGATGTCACTATTGCTGTAACAAAAGGACTAGACGAAATGCACTTGTACATGCCAGAGTTGCTACCTTCATAAATTGTTGGATGAATTCCTGGTTGTATTAATAACCTCCGCTATATTCAGAGAGTAAACACCACTGCTCACAAAAATCCCCCCAAACTTCATAATCCTTGCTAAAAGTGTATTGTTCAAAGGATGCAAAACCATGCCTTTTATCAAATATGTAAACCAAATAGGACACCTAAGCCCTTAAAATCAATTGCTACACTTTTCTTTAATTTATTGATATCCACAAGCAACACACATCTACCAAAGAAGAAAGAGGGAGAGAAAAGGGCAGTTGCACAGGCACTTGGAGCTCTGAAATACTCCACACCTATATTATGCAGACAGGGGAATCCCAAAGGATTCAAACAGTAACAGCTCCCCTTCCCGCAACCCACGAAGATTACATGATCAACACAATGTAACAGGGAGGATCCATTCAAGCCACATCTGCCATCCGTATACGGACACTCACCAGAATCACGTGAGCTATTTGATCTAA
This sequence comes from Chlamydotis macqueenii, assembly GCF_036417535.1. Lineage (NCBI taxonomy): Eukaryota > Metazoa > Chordata > Aves > Otidiformes > Otididae > Chlamydotis > Chlamydotis macqueenii. Next base: position 37,921,974 of record NC_141561.1, read on the forward strand.
TTTCATAGAATGGTTTGGGTGGGAAGGGACCTTTGAAGGCCACCCAGTCCAACCCCCCTGCAAGGAGCAGGGACACCTCCAACCGAATCAGGTTGCTCAGAGCCTCATCCAACCCGGCCTTGAATGTTTCCAGGGATGGGGTATCAACCACCTTCTCTGGGCAACCTGGGCCAGTGCCTCACCACCGTCACTGTGAAGAATTTCTTTCTTCTGTGTAATATAAACCTACCCTCTTCCAGTTTAAAGCCTTTACCCCTTGTCCTATCACTACATGCCCTTGCCAAAAGTCCCTCTCCAGCTTTCCTGTAATCCCCCTTTAGGTACTGGAAGGCTGCTATAAGGTCTCCAGCCCTCTGATTGTCTTCGTGGCCTCCTCCCTCCACTCTGTACGTTGCCAGTAGCGGGAGTAAGAGACAGAGGCACGCACCTCTACTGGCTCGTACAGAAACACTACTGTGTGCAGGCTGTGTGTTTTGTGGAAGCTGCCTTTTCCTCAATGGATGCAGAGTGTTAGCTTTAAAAGGCTGAGATAAAATCTGAAGTCCGTGAAACACATCCCAGACACCAGAGTCAATAATACGGTCAATAATGAAAGACCCAGTTTCTTTTTCCCCGCTGGTAACACGACGTACTTTCAGCTCACCATGCAAGCGCTGCTGCTTCTCCTCGCATGCCTCTCAGATGCAGTTCCAGAATTAAGCTCCCATCGATTCCTACTTTCTACAGACTGCTGGATCAAAGACCATACCAACTTATTTATGACCAGAGGTTTTTAAGTAATAAAGTGAAGCAAAACAAAGCAAAACTCAAAACCCATAAAACATCCTGTTTTCTCCTTCTCCCTTATACACATTCACTTAGCAAAATTTCAGCTCAGGGAAATGTGAAATCCATTCCAAGTTATCACCAAAGACTGCACGTTTAAAACAGAAAGCTACAGCTATGCTATTCAACACCCTAAGGCTTTTTGCTTAACACTGGTTTTGGCAGACCTGTGAGGTTTCCAGTCCACAAATGAAAACTAGCAGCAATCTGTCCGTGGTATTTCTGGTGCAAAGGCCACAAAGAACAAGCTGTGGCGATAAGAACCAAGACAAGGCAGTTTCTAACACCACCAGCTCTTTCAGTGTTCTTTTCATTTCATAGTACACAATGAGGAGCAATGGAAGAAGTTAGAGCTGTACCATCACACGACCATGAGCAAACACTCAAAATCTAGAGAGAGTAGTTTCCATGTAGGATTTCCCTTCTCCCTCTAAAATTCAGACTGAATTTTATACTCAGAGGCAATTAAGAAAGCCTCCTGAAATGTCAGCAGTGCCAAGAATATGGGTGTGTGCACAGTCAGGAACCCACCTGCTCATCAAATCGAGGCCTCTCTTGGCAAGTTTTATCAGCAGGTGATTTCCCCTTTTCCTGATTTTACAGCATTTCCCCAATGTTACAGCTGACTGAAGGAAATAATGTTGATTGTTAATTTTAAGTTTTAATTTCTTAATTAATCACAGGCATAAGTAGTTACGGTTTGCACACTCCTTTTAGCCTTTCTTTAGGACCATGCGTAACAGAGGCAGCAACACAAGAAACTAGTAACTTATTGCAGCTCAGAAAGAGGTGAAACAGCTGATGCATTCAAGGAAGCAGATGTTCTTGTAAGCACTTGTAAAACTGAGTTGAAGCCATCTGGTCCCAATGCTTTGCCACTTGGAAGATTTGACACTGCATTCTCAATTTCCTCTCTTGATAGCACTGATTCTAATTGAGGTTTCTATTCCTCCGAGGGTCATGTGGAGTTAAGTTTCTCCCAGAAATTATGCCCTGGTTTAAAAGTGACATTTTCCAATGTAAAATGAAGTTTAAATAAAAATGAACACAGACCTCTGTCACCTTCTCATTCCCTGTATGCCCCCGAGATGGTACCATCAGTGAAACTGGAAAGGGATATATAAATACCAATAATAGACAGACCTTTTTTTCCCAAACCTCAAAGTCTGCTTTTGCACTTCAGTTACAGTTGACACTTTGTGGTCTTGACACCATGAGGCTGGGAAGCAATGAACTTTGGCTTGCAAAGCCCAGAGAGTTATTTTAAGACTTTCTGCTCTGTGTCTAGGCCGCCCTTAAACACTTCTGACTGCCAGGGCTGTCCTAGTGGAGGTTATTATCTCGTACCAGATTCCTTTTTCACAGGGATTCCTCCTGTTGTGTAACACTCGCAGGGCAGCCCTACCCTTCACCTTCCCATGTGCCTGCTGAGGGTTATCACCGGATAAAAGGGTTGTGGAGACAACTGTTGTGGCCCACTAGGATTTGGCTGCCACCTGTCCCACTGGAGGCCATCAACCTGGAGCTTTAATCAGAGCATCTTTGATACCAGGACGACCTATGCGTCCTTATTTTATCAGTGCCGGGGCCTTAGCACGACTGAGGATCACATTTCAGACCGTGGAGCCAGGCTGATTTACAGCAGTTGCAAATTCCGCCTTACATCTTTTGCTTTGCCCTTTAAGCATGTATTTTCGCTTTCCGAGGTACTCGCCCTTCTCTGTGACAGCTCACAAGTCAACACTCAAGAAAAAGATGCTCCAGCTGGCTAAATGCCAACCACCTGCTAGAGGTACTTGTAATAAAGCAGCTTTCCTACTGGATGTTCCCTGCATTCGTCCTGGAAGTGGACTCTGACTCGGGACTGCATTACAACATACATGGGGACATCACAGGCAGTGCTCAACACATTTGCTTTTTTCAATACTCTATGCCTGGAACACTGCTTTTTTTTTTTCTTCTTTTGCTTTTTTTTTTTTTTTTTTTCTTTTTACAATTGAATAGGCTATGTAAAATAAGTATCAACCTAACACTTGATAAAAAACACTTCTCTGGAGAACATATGTTAACCATTCATCATGACTGAACACAAAAAGTTCCTGCTGTGGATGTGCAGAGGCTTCATGCACAGGGCTGCACAGAAAGGCCATTTAGAAGTCGGGGTTTGCATCACACTACCATCTGCAAAACACTCTGCACAGTTCATCCCCAAAGGGCTTTCTCCAGGCTAACTGCAAGTAAAATCAGCACAAAGAGTTTTTGATACTTCTAAAGTCTGTATTGTGGCCTAGCAAGCTTTATTATTGGAAAAAATTTCCTACCAAAATTTTTCTGTGCCCAGTTTATTCTGGTACTTCTAGTTACAGTTCATTCCTTGTGCCTGGGCTTTTTTTTTTTTTTTTTCTGAATTTAAGCAAAGAAATAAGTTAAGCTTTCATTGCTGTGGCATTTACAGCCCTCCACAATATTTCATGCAAAATTGAAGACCTTCCAAATCTGGATTCTTTTTGAGTTGGAGAAGTTCTACCAACATGAAGCATCTCCTAATATTCCCTGCTGCCACTCCATTTCTGTAATTGCAGGCTTGCTCCCTTTGTAGTTTCTTATAATGAACCAGAACAAAACCCACAGTACGTCAGGACTAAAGTGTTGCCCATGTATTGAGAACACGCTGCTGTTCCCAGGAGCGCGTATTGTTTCCGAAGAGCTTTGATGACATGGTGTCAGAAATAAACCAGCAGAGAGATTGTTCCTGTCAAGTAATCACAAATACCTAATTTTAGTGCTGCAGGATGTTTCAGCTTTAACAAGCCCCCAGACCGAGCAGAGCGAAAGTTGTACTGTTACAGTCTCTGCCCTTGCAGGGTTTAGAAGTACAAAGGGAAATCTAAGGTGGACTGAGGGTGCTGGTGGAAAGGGTCCGTGCAGAGTGTCAGATTTTTGGTCAAAAAAGCTGAGCATCCCTTGAGAATGCCATGCACTCTGTGTATTCTGCCCAGTTGTAGTTTTCTCTAGGGAAGTGGGTTGGAGAGGCTGTGGTAAAAGCCAAAGCCCTGGTAATATGAAAATGCTTTTTTTGTGGAGGCCTCTGGAATTTAGCGGAACCCTGCAAAATATTAGGAGACACAGGCTTGTATGCGATGGTCTGTCCAAGGCCTCTCCAGACTGCCATGGTGCACCATGCGCTGCAGAACAATTTTACCATTATTACACAGTTTGCATGGTCACCTCTCATGGCAGAAGGGAGCACATTTGGGATGAACTCCTCATTAACTTTTCCAATGTTATATCTCAGAAGGTTCAAAACCAACAAATCACTCAGATGACAGCCACTCTGAGATGATTAATTCCTGAAATCTATTATAACACTGGGAAGAGGAAAAAAATTATGTAGGAAACCTGAAACTCTCTTAGAGGAGAATGTCTCTCCTAAACCAAGAAACGGTAGAGGCACACGAAAAATGCATACACAAACAGCTGAAAAGCAAACAAAGAGGCTAAAAAGGGATAATCATACCTACATCCATGTGGCTAAACGCTTCGCCAGAATCACAAAGGTGTAGATCCTCTCTCAGAAATACCAGACCAAAACAGTGAAAGATCTGTCAGATGGTGAGCAGCCTAAAACCCATGAGATGAAAAAACATTAAGGTGGCCCAGATACTGCTCTTTGTGGGCTTATCCACATGTGGTAGGCTGTAAAGACAGTTTTGCTCATTTGTAGCAGACAGACGAATTCTAAAATAAACAGAACTGATAACCAGTGTTTTATTTATTAGCTAGGCGCTCAACAGTGACTGATCAGCAACCAACCAATATTCAGTATGTAGTACATCTCTGGGTACTACTGCAGTACAAATTAAAAAAAAAAATCACTGTATTTTTCTGGGTGCTTTACAGGAAAAACAGTAAAAGCTACAGTGAAAGAACAGAGACATCTACATAGTCAGGCACAGGTCACCACTGCTGGATCTGCGGTGTGGGAACTGAAAGCAGGGACATTTACACCAACACTTCAGACAACACAGCTAGAGCAATCACACGCACAGTGCAGGAATTTTATGTGATGGCAGTTTCCAGTTACTCCCAGGCTGACCATCCTAGCAGGAAATACGGATATTCTGTTAGTTTTACTACTACCAGCGCTGTGTTATTACACACAGCTCACCCGATTTAAAAACATTAGGAGACACGGGCTTGGCCAAAGCCCCAACAAACTTAAGTGGTACAGCATGAGGACCAGAGCCCCAAAGGAATGGGAGATTTTTATCATTAGTATGTATTCACAAGCTCTTCTGACAAACCCTCCTACCGCATCCTGGGCTGCATCAAGAGGAGCGTGGCCAGCAGGTCGAGGGAGGTGATTCTCCCCCTCTACTCTGCCCTGGTGAGACCCCACCTGGAGTCCTGCGTCCAGTTCTGGAGCCCCCAACACAAGAAGGACATGGACCAGTTGGAGAAGGTCCAGAGGAGGGCCACGAAGATGATAAAAGGGCTGGAGCACCTCTCTTATGAGGACAGGCTGAGAGAGCTGGGGCTGTTCAGCCTGCAGAAGAGGAGGCTCCGGGGAGACCTGATAGCGGTCTTCCAGTACCTCAAGGGGGCCTACAAGAAAGATGGGGAGAGGCTGTTTAGTAGGGCCTGTTGTGATAGGACGAGAGGTAATGGTTTTAAAATAGTGGGGGGTAGATTTAGATTGGAAATTAGGAAAAAATTTTTTATGATGTGAGTTACAGAACACTGGAACAGGTTGCCCAGAAAGGTGGTGGAAGCCCCATCTCTGGAAACGTTCAAGGACAGGCTGGATGAGGCTCTGAGCAACCTGATCTGGTTGGAGATGTCCCTGCTCCTTGCAGGGGGGTTGGACTGGAGGGGCTTTGAAGGTCCCTTCCAACCCTAACCATTCTATGATTCTATGATTCTACATCCAGAGAATGCCAAAATTGCTATATTAATTCCATTTGCCCAATACTATTTTCTGCACTAACTGGTTTGGCCAGTGAAATATCTCCACTGCACAGGACTGAATTGCTGCAGGATGGAGATAAATCTGAGTGATATTTCGATTTGGGATTAAATCATTAGCATTAGCTGGCCTAGTTTCCCGAACCAGTAAGTGAAGACATGTTGTTTTAGATCAGAAAATAATCCAGCTGTAGTAGCTGTTCCAAAGGGAAAATATGGGAAATGGTTTATAACCACGTTACGTGAAAACTGCGAGACCTGTTTTCAAGGGATTTCAAATTCTGAAGTCTGACTTCCTTGTCTTTTAAGCTGAAAGTCAAAAATTTAAATTCCTCTGGCAAAAAAAAAGATCTCTTTCTCAGATTACTTGAAGCATTTCATTTCAGCAAATGTAAATATTTCCTTTTGATTTGCCCTTAGAAAAATTTAATATATATTACAGAGGAAAATATTCAAAGCAGAATCTATTTTTAAAATTAAAAACTGAAATGGTGCATTGTCAGAACTGTCTTGGGAGAGTCAGAAAATCCCCTAAGTAAATTCTGCTGAAACGGCCTCCTCTACAAAACCATTTCAGTTCTGATAGAGGCACATACCGTCACTGAACACGGTTCAGGTGCAACTTTACCAGCAAGATCCCACTTCAGACAGGTCTCCTGCACTAAAAAGTCAGGACAAGCCCTGAAAAGATGTGTTCTTCCATCAATTAGGCTAAAACCATTCCCTAGGGCATAATGAAGAACAGAAGAACATGTTCCCAGCTGAGACTGAAAAAAGAGATAACTGCTAAAAATGGGCTATTATAGAGGGAGTATTAAGTATACCACTTAATTGGAAGAGTATTTTCTGCTCTTTGTTACTAGCTTCAGTACTCAAAATATCTTGCAAAAAAATGGAGTATATGAAATCTAAAATGAACACTTTTTCATCATGTTCAGAACTAATTCTAATTAAGACCTTGTTTCAAAATATGCAGAATCTAAATAGAAAACACATATCATCTTGGGAAACTAAAAATATGTTTCCCCAGGCAATAGTAAGGTTGTGCTTTCAGAAAGCTCCCCCCGCCTTGAAATCTTGACAAGAGAATGTGAGGATGAACGAGGTGTTAGCAGATGCACAAAACTAGCAAAGATGACTGAAATAAAACATATATTATAAGAAAGTCAACTACTTTTTCACACTACCATTTTGATTAGAAATGTTTTCCTCATCACCTTCACAAGAAAGGTCATGAAAGGGCTTCCCATTGTCCTTAAGGCAAGGGATGACAGCCTGTGTGATAAATTCTTATTTTCAAGGTGTTGTTCCTGATATCTGCCTGAAACTTCCACGTCTTTGGAAAGTTTGGCAGGTTCACTCTGGGTAAATTCTAAGCCACTCATTACAGACAATACACAAGAATTTTACACAGGGAGGTTTCAAGTTTTCAAGATGATACCATTTTCAGATCATTACTACGTGTCTTCATTACCCCAAAGCGAGGAGAGAAGCCAAAATAGCTGCCAGGGCAGCTAAGAAAAGTTCTTAATGTGATGATGCCTTTTTGGTCCTAATTACTTACAGAGTAACTTGTTCTCACCATCACTAAATTCACCTCCATTTTGACGAAGAGAACAAGAGCTCCAGTTGCAGTCACCTGAGACAACTGGAGTCACCCGAGAGACTTGGTAGTAGCTTCTGCTCCCTGCCCGGGTAACTGCAACATTTCTGCCAAAGCAGGCTAATGGGTTACATGCTTCCTGGGCGAGTTCTGGAACGAATAATCATTTACGCAGAAAATCAGAAAACTTTCAGCATTCATAAGCAGTTTCTGTCTCCTTCCCACTGTAAAGCAAATAACCTCACAAAGAAAATGCAATGGGAAGTGGGGCATACATTTGCAACACTAAGTGTGAATTGGGCATTTGTGGGAGCTTGCCAAAGTGTCTAAGTACCAGAAATGTCCTGCTGGGATGGACCAGTGGTCCAGCCAGCCTGGTCTGGTTCTCTGCATGGCAAAAGGGCTGGTGCTTAGGGATAAGAGGTAGCCTGGCCTCTCCTCCAGCATCCCCCACCACCCACAGCCATTATTTTGGGGGATGCCAGGTTCATACCTAGCCATTTATGGACCTGTCTCCACCAGCTTGTCCAAACCCTTTTCAGCCCACTGGTAGCACCTGTCTCCCCAGCCGCACGGGACAGCGAGTTCTGGGCATTCATCACCTCCCATGCAAAGAAATTCTTTCTTTTATCTCTTACAGATCAATCTCCTGCTTATTTCTCCAAACACCCCTTGCTTCAGCATCACAGAATTTGATGAACAGCAATTCTACATCCAACTTACCCATCACCTTCCTGATTTTGCAAACCACAATCATATTCCCCCCACAGCCTTCAGCTCTCCAAAGTGACATCGCAGACTTCTTAGATGCTCCTTATAAAGCAGCTGCTCCGTGCACCTAAGCATTTCAGTTGCCTTTCTCTGTACCTACTGTAGTTCTACAACAGTCGTCCTGAAATAGTAAGATCAGAACCTGCATGTGCTATTCTGTTTATTTCTTAATTACTGCTCTACACGTTAAACTAACTTGCCTTCGAAAAAGTAAGGCACAAAGTGTATCACAGAGCATCTCTCACAGGGCAAATTGACACACACTTCCTGCATTCCTGTTTTTTATCTACTAAAGCCAAACCCCCTCTGATCCTTCTGATAAAGAGAACCCCATCTCCTGAGTAAGAACCCCAGTTGCTTCCAGCTGGCATTTGGTTTACAGACTCCTAGGTCTCTTCTGATTTTTTAACAATGTATTTACTTTCCTACACATCTTGTAGTTGAGCAACTTTGGACATCATGCTACGAGAGGAGAGGAGAGCTGTAATTCTGAGGGCAGAATGTGTTGGTGGCTGGAGGAAGGTCTGGGACCCAGAAGATTCAGGTGTAATTTTCTTGCTATGTCACAAAATTTTCTTGGGCAAGCCATGGCTGTCTTGGTTCCCCCCAGTACAACGGAGACAGTAGCAAGTCTCTGACTCCTGAGGATGCTGTAAAGCTACAGACATTAACAACTACAGGGTCCTCCATCAGCCAAAATCAGTACATAAAAAAATAACAGCTGCTTCATCAGAGAAGCAGGGACCGATCTCCTTGTCTGGAAGGCTCCCATTTTAAACCCTTTGTCAAATGCGTAAGACTCCCTGAGGCCAGGAGAACATTATCTTAACCTCCAGTCATAAAGTGCTCCTTTACACTCTGGCTGTGGAAAGGCTGACGAGCTGGAAGAAGAAATATGTACTGTGTGTATAATAGGGGGGACGATGACACACGGGGACAGGACGATGACACACAATGACACAAAATCCATCTCCTGTTCCTTATGAAGCACTTCCCCATCTATATAAGAACCACCAACTAATTATTTATTGTTTCCATTCTGGAAGTGCACATCACAGTGGCTCCGGGGAAGATCTTTCATCTTCTGTGCTGTAACTCCTCAGAGCGCAGGGGCTTTAGTACCGCAGTGTCTCGAGACCCTGCTGCTCCCACAAGTGCAAGAGAGGTTCCGCACTAAAACAGAATTATTAAGTGCTGTTATTAACTTGCAAGTCTGCTCATTGCCTAAACAACTAATATGCACCTTGGATCCTTGCCCCGTGAGGGATCTTCCCTTCCTCAGTTCCCTAAGAAACTGGTTTATTCATACCCACATTGTTCTGTGAAGGCAAATGTGATTGCTTTTAACATAACATTAATGTTATGAAGGTTTGATTAAAGCTAACTACCATTACAGGAAGATCATTGATTTTTTTTTTTTTTTTAATAGGTTGATTACTCGCCTGTGTGCACAGCCTATGAAGGCTATAACAGCAAGATATTTTAGAAACTGAATGCCTATTTCCTCTCAGTAAAGGGTTTATCAAATTTTGCAAATCAAAGGAGAAGAAGCAGTCATCACTTTTAAAAAAAAAAAAGTTGCCATAAAGCAGCATATGAGATAACTCTTTCCCAATACCAAAAATCAGAAATAATGCACCCCTTGCACTTTCCATTAACAGGCAATATCCCCTTTAACTTCCCCCGCCAAACAGGGGGGAAGTTTTTCTCAAAGGCTGATTTCCACCTCAAAGCAGGCTGCAATCCAATATATGCATAAACTTTCTATTTCTGAAGATGTTTGTACAAGGAGTGGAGAAATGCAGGATTATTTACTGGAGCAAGAGGTAATGAAATAAAAATACACAAGAAAATATTATTTGTATAAAGTCTGGTTTAAATTAGGACTACAGCGTTTATAGTATTTCCTACTCTTTTTTACATGTAACAGGTTTTTTACTTAGTTGAAAGTTTTTCTTCTTTGGTCTTTTTTTTTTTTTAAAGAATGATGACTGATATCCCACTTCAATGACTCAGTCCAAAAAATACAGAAACTCCCCTTGGGAATTTCCAAACTTTTTCTTCTTTAATGGAAGATAATATTCTGCAGCTACCCTAGGGGCTAGAGTTTGAAATTAATGCTTCTGTCTTTTTTTCCACAGTTCTCATGGAAGAAATGAACCAACACTCCTAACAGTACAAATCTAAAATGTTTTTATTAGTATTATTTTCATGCCTATAGAAGAAAAAAGGAAGGAAAAGTACTAGATTGAGAAAATCTTCAAATAAAAACTATTAAGTTTGCAGTCACTGGGCTAAAACAGAATTCTGAAATACAGGAATGTATTTCAGACAGGTAGAATATTTGCCTAAGAAACAAAAATTGCTCATACATGCGTTATTTATAACATCATTGACTTGCCAACCTGTAATTAAATCCTACTAAGTGTTTTGATTGTTTTATCTTTGCTGCTGTATACACAAAATCCTCTGCTGCTTTTTCAGAAAATCAAGAATAATCACAAACAGAAAAACAAACAAAAAAGAGAGTAAAGAAAAGCTATCTCAACTAAAGAAAAAAAAAGAGAGAGAAAAAAACCCACAAAAAAAACCCCACAACAAACAAAATTTATATTTAAAACCTAAAATACCCCATATGCTGCACATTCCATAGCGGCACATCCACACGGAACACCTGCAGCTCCCGCTCCAGTGCTGGTAAGCAGGTCTGGGCGCTGAGAAGAGTTGGAGGCTGCACAGCCAGAACCTTTGTCTTCCCCATCTCTGAGCATGGTAGCAAGACCCAGAGGGTGTCCCCTCAACAGGAAAAAGCTCCTGCAATTAAGGCTGAACATATTTCAACCTCACAGTCAGAACTGAGTAAGACCAGGCTCCCGAAGCACTCTGCTCCCCCGGCACAGGCACCTCTCCGGTGGGACGCTCCTACAGCACCCCACCCAGCACAGCTCTACAAGTTCAGTGGAAAAAGCTTCACCAGCACCTGGCTAGCAGCAGTGTTCACTCTGCTTCCCAAATCAAGGATGTAATGCCACAGTCCTTGAAATTACTGGTCCAAGGGAAAAAAAAATAAAAAAGAAATAAAAAAAAAGATTGTGTTCTATGCAAATAAGCCATTTTAGACAGCAGTGGCAGAGCACAGAAACACTTCAGGCAGCAAACCCTGGCTAATGGCTGATCTGCATCACTTTCTTGCTGTTTTTCCAATGTTCAGCAGCTCTGCAAGTACTTAGTTTCCTTAACCTACTGTTGACAAAAGACACTTTTCATACACAGGATTCAATGTTGAGAAAAACCCACGGCTCTTGGAGCGGACTAGTATTTTCTTAAGCTACACTGACCCTTCCAAATGAAACTGCTCACCTCTCCTCCCCATTTGCTCAGCATAACCCCCAGCGTTTGACTTTTGTCCATGCTGGGGTGGATTCTGCACCCAGCCCAACACATTGAGTTTATCTGTTCGGTGAACCTGAGGAGGGGTGCGGCTGTGTACCACAGCAGCACAGATACTTACAGTGTCTGTGCAAATACCACATCCCAGGAGGTATTGCAGCATGAAAAGCTACCAAATGACAGGCATCAGGAAACACAGTTCAATGCCAGTAAGGCAAAGGGACACAGCATACAGATGTGTGCCGTAAGACTGGAGAACCACAATTCCAACGTCATTATTGGGAAGTATTTGTCAACCGGGATGTACTGGAAAAGGACAGTGTACATTTAGAGACCTGTTTCAGATGGCAGAGCGCAACGCCGTCTCAGCAGCACTGGAGCCTGATGTGGGCTAAAGCAGGGAAGTACTTTTTTTAATTGCCCTAAAGAATGCAGTACTGATAACTATAATTCACCATGAAAGTAGGCAAACTCTTTGCAAAAGTAGGAATTCCACAGACCTAATATGCTCAACTGCACACGTTTTCTTCTAATAGTTATAGCCAGATGATAGAGCAGCATGATACCATACATACCAAAATGGTCCACTTCTCCTAAAAGCACTATATGAAACAGCCTGTTTTCCTGTGTTCACAAAGCTCGTAGGATCATTTCTAGGGACGAGCCAACATCTTGATTTTCTGGTATATACTATGGCCTTGTGAGGTTGGCTAGATTCTCATCTTGTGTCTCTTATTGTGTTTTCAAAAAGTCTTCATGACAAAAATATTTACTGTGGAGAAGAAGCCACCATGTGCCTTGCTAGGAATAAATTAGGCGTGTTTATGCTGCCCTGGTTGCTGCGATCTGCACCTATGCTAGTTGGGGAAGAGGTGCTTCAAGGCTCTCAACAGAAGCACTTCGGAAATGCCTGGCGTCACCTTGAGGTGTCCCTCCTCATAGATGCCTCCTAACACCTGTAGCTTGCCTTTTCACATAGATCCAACCACGTGCCCATTTTGAGGAGCATTAGGTCTGTCAAATCACACTCACCACCTCAATTAGGATCGTCGCTCTGTGGGAGACCAGAAGCGTCAATTCCAGCCCAAGCGCTCTACGAACACACTCCTTTCTTCAGCCTTGATTAAAGCATTTCTATTCTCTGTGAGTACCTGCCAGAAGAGCTGCTGTGCCTGGGGAACTGCCTCCCACCAGCCAGCCTGGTAAGACAAGCGCAAAACATCACAGAGCTGCTCACCTCAGAAGCTACTGACTCATTTCAGAAGGTCAAAAGTTTAAAAAACATGAGCATCTTTTTTACAAAATACACATTCTTCTACTTGAGACAGAACATAAGGTTGTCCTGTGTAATTTGCTCATAAGCCACCTAAGAAAAAGATGGTCTTGGGAGAACTCGGAGGTGGGCGAAAGCCGGTTCAGTAGCTGCGTGCAGGGAATAGCTACTGTCAGCTTGAGGTCAAAGCAGAGCCCTACAGGGAGCGGTGCTGAGGAGCCTCTCTCATTCTCTACAACTACAGACAAGAAGGTATGCCGAAATGTTTTAAGACACTGCTAAGCTTTGAGAGACCTCAAATAAATGGAGGAATACAATTAGAATTCAAGTGGTCCTGGCAAATCGAAAAAATGGTGTGAAAAGAACAAAAATCATGGAGACAAGTGCCGGGGACTATCCTTAGACAGAAATAATCTGCTGTACAAACATCGAGTGAGAAAAGAGGAGAGAGAAGTTCTTCAGGAAAACATTTTGATCTGCAGGCCTAAGATATTGTCACGAACCGGCTGTGACATCTTGTCACAAAGAGAGGTGAACATCATACTGCAGTGCACAGAGAGGCACAGAGCCCGCAGTGTTTATGAGATAATCCTTTCACGCTGCTCGTCCCTGGCAAGACGGCAGCTCAAACTCCAGCTGAGTGTGAGCACTGCACTTCAAAATGAGATGGACCCATGGAGAAAATTCAGAGGGGAAAAAAAATGAGAAGTGAGCAGCGACCTACAAGGGTGGGTAGAGAGAAAGAGGGTTGTTTGGTTTAAGGAAAAATGGATTAAGGAAGAAAGTGATAAAAGTCATTCCTGCACAGAGGGAGGGAATAATCTCCTCCCCTGACCAAGGGGATACTCCTGACGTGGAGTAACGAGCTACAGCAGAGGGAGGAAGGGTTCAGAAAAAGTGAAGCACAGAGACCAAGTCCAGTCTGCCTTGAGGAGTCACCTGAAATCTAAGAGCTGCTTCCATGTGTAATGCTGGCTCGGTGATTTCCTCTGTGCATCCCTTGTTAGAGCACTTGGCTCACTGTATGAGACGCCCCCTCAGCCCATCAGCCACTTCTGCTGTCCAGGAGACGCAACACACTTCGCTGAGGAGATGTAGTGCCTGGCTAAGAGGTGCTCTGGAGATGGGAAGCACTTCGCTTCCCATCCTTCTTAAGCTTAAAATGAAGCAAAACTAAAGCAAAACAGTGCTTCCAATGAGTGAAGTGTGACCCTTTGAAAGATCAGAATTTATTGAATCATGCCACCTATAAACGAAACAGCACCAATCTGACTGGCAAAGTCAGGTGACACGCTCCTTTTTGTTCCATCTGGAGTTGTCAGTACTTCCAAATAACAAAATGAATGACAGGAAACTAATGAATGTACTGCTAAGGCAGCTTTTCTTACACATTTTGTCAAGGTCTTCAAACGACTTTTTGGCAACTATCAGCAGTAATGCCATCCAGTGCTGACAGTACCTCTGCACAGCTGGCAGACAAGGGGCAGGTTGGCAGAGAGCGTTAATTACAGCCTATAATTCATTCCCAAGTGCAACACCGTACTCAGCACAACCAACACTCAGAAAGGTTCAGTCTCCAAAGGCAAGGGGACTGCTAGGAGTACATCACATAAGAGAACCTTTCAAAGCCACCAGCAAGACTGTCTCTTCCTTCCCTGAATTTTATTCAAAATTAAATTAATTATTGTTTGTCCGGTTAATTTGTTTTAATTCTGTGATCAGAAGAGCTTAAGGCAAAAATGTCCTAATTGTTTAATATGCCTAATTAGAGCCAAGGTTGCAAAGGAGTCTTGTTCACGCCATTGGGTCAAACTTTTCAGGAGTGATAAATGATAACAGAAAGGGGTAAGCTGACATATTGAGAAAGGGACCCATTTTTTAGTGGGGAAATAACCAGTGCTCTTGGAAAACCAACTGCTTTGAGGAATGTCAACTCAGACCTCCAAAAATGGAAGTACCTTATGAAGACAGAAGCCCAAAACAGATCGGTGTGTTGAGCGATTTGAAAAGACATATTTTCTGTAACATGACAGCAGAGGTTTACTGAACATTTCTGAAAAGAAGAGTTGTTATTTACATGCCTAAACAAGAAATGAAATCTTCTGTGAACGTGGCTTCAATCCTGAATGGTGAACAGTTGATATTCCAGGGGTAACAATTCTGAAAACCACACTTTTGCAGCCATTCCTTGAAATTAGCGAGCTCAAGGTAAGAGGGGCCACAGCCCACGGTATACAGCAATATTGCAGTACAAGTAACACATAGTAACTGAAGCAAATAATATGTGTAATTGCTTTTGAACAGTTTGCAGTGAACCCTCTTAGAGGACCAAGGCTAGCCTCTCAGAAAACGTGGGCTCAGCTCCACGACCTCCTCTCCCTGTGGCAAATTTTCATCCTCCCTGTAAACCGAATTACATTTAGGGCCAAAATACGACACTTGTGGAGCTCTTACGAGCACATTTTGTACTGATGCGAGTTATCACAGAAGCAAGAGGAACGTGAACATGAGTAAGATGTCTGATTAATCATATCTATACAAGTGACAAAGGCTTTAAAAAAGAAACCAGCTTCCTGTAAAACAGTGACGGTAACTCTTAAAATATTCTGATTGCTGGACATGTATTATTTCACAGTAATTAAATGTTCTTCCTTCCTTTCACCCTAACTGTATTATAATTTGTGACATAAAAAGACATGAAAAGGACAAATGCCATATTGTCTGCCACAGCTGAGGAGAAGGCAAACTGGAGAAAGGCTGTTTTGCAAAGTTGATTTTTGAAGATTTCAGACTACATTTGAGGGTGAGCATCCAACCTGCAGAGAACTCATAGGCACTGGTACTTCCTCCCTTCCTTCCCACGGGGGCTGTAGCTCCCTTCCCTTCTCCTCCAGTTTCTCCTCTGCCCTGCTTCGTTTCCTCCCCTCCTGCTAAACAAGATCAGCTCAGGGTGCAACAGCATCCATCAACAGGGTTAGCGAGGCCACGCTTAACTCTTCAGTGTAAAAAGGCCCCCAAACTCCCCTGAATGGTTCGAAAATTCAACAGGTTATGCTTTGCTCTTTTGTCTTTTAATTGAAGACAGATTCTGTTTCTTGCCTTGTTTTTGACCTTTTGAAATATATGTTGCTTTGTTCCTTCTGCACCAGAAAGCCTGCTCTTTCTTTGGATCCAGAAGCTAAGCATCACCGCTTGAGCCCCACAACTGCTGCCTGGGCTTCACTGCTACGACCATACCCCAGCTGGCATTATGCTTGCATAAAATCATAGGGTCCAAGCAACAAGTAGGGAGGGATTGTTTTCAGAAAGCATTTTGAAACTCAACTTCACAGCAAACTTTGATATGAATATCTACCGCACTCTTTAAAAACCGCATTATATGGTGTCGTAGTTCAGCCCCGATCAGGACCAGACTACGCAGTCTCTCTCTCGCTCCCCCCACCCTCCGAGAGAATAGGGGGAGATGATATAAGAAAAAACAGCTCAAGGTTTGAGATAAGGACGGGGAGAAATCCTTAAAGTTACCGTCACAGGCAAAACAGACTCGACTTGGGGAAAACTATTCATTTATTTCTAAAATTAGCAGGAGAATGAGACAGGTAACAAGATAACCTCCCCCCCACCCCTCCCTCTTCCCGGGCTTAACATTATCTCTACTACCTTCCCCTCCCGAGCGGCACGGGGGGGGAAAAGGGAATGGGGGTCGCGGTCAGTTCATCACGCGTTGTTTTACGCCGCTGTATCATCGTCGGGGGAAGAACTCCTCGCATTCCTCCTCTGCTCCAGCGTGGGGTCCCTCCCACGGGCCACAGTCCTTCGTGAAACTGCTCCAGCGTGGGTCATCTCTTCCACGGGGTGCAGTCCCTCTAGAACAGCTGTCCCAGCGGGCCCTCCACGGGCCACAGCCTCCTTCAGGCCTCCACCTGCTCTGGCGTGGGGTCCTCCACGGGCTGCAGGTGGATCTCTGCCCCTCCGTGGACCTCCATGGGCTGCAGGGGGACAACCCGCTCCACCATGGTCTTCACCACGAGTTGCAGAGGAATCTTGGCCAGGAGCCACATTACTCCTCCCCCTCCTTCTTCACTGACCTTGGCGTCTGCAGCCGTTCCTCACAACAGGCTGGCAGACGCCTCTCAGGATCCTTTTTACATCTTATTCACTTCTCATCTCCTCTCCAATTCTTGCAGCCGGGCCGGGCCGAGTTGGGCCCAGTCGGCTGCCCGGCGGGAGGCCAGAGGGTGAGGCCTGCAAGGCCCATGAGGCCTGCGCCTCCCCCTCTCTGCCCCCCGCTCAGCTGCTTCACATCTTCTCCTCTCTTTTTCCTGTTTTCCCCTACTTAAATACGTTATCGCAGAGGCGTTATCACGGGACATTCTGCTACCAATTGGCTCAGCCTTGGCCAGCAGCGGGTCCGCCCTAGGCCCGGCCGAGTCCACTGAACAAAGGGGAGCGACTTCTAGCAGTTTCCTACAGAAGCTACCACCTTAGGCCCCCCCTCACTAACAAAACCAGAACATATGGGCACCCTTCCCATGCTGTTCTACTCAACCTTCAAGTTTCCATATGAAATTAATAAAATGCGTTCACTGACTTCAGTGATCTGTGACTCCAAATTATACACTGGGTTTACTTGTTGGTTTAACACAAACATCTAATTATATTTAGAAAAAGTTTAACATGAGAACATTAGCCTGGGCAAATCTTACTTTTTAATACATGCCACAGTGCCAGCTGTGCATTCTGAACCCATTAATGATTGTTTCACACAGCATTAATATGTGCAGCAGGATCTGCAGAATTATTTCAAACGGGAAAGCGGTTCAGTTCTAACATTTGACCACTATATACTGTAAATTGCTTATTAGCAGCAAATTGATGCTGAGGGAAATTGGCTATTTCAAAAGCAAACCTACCTGACCCATCAGAATTAGGCCATTAGCTGATTTTGTTTGCTACATGCAACTCCTGCAAACAGAGGGAAGTTGAAGAGCAGGCTGGCTCCTCAGCCGGCAGAAGCAGGGGGGATCACTAAGCTGGCTTTGCTCTGAGCGTGACAATGACAGCTCGGTTCACGCATACTTACTTCCCAGCACGGAGCAACACTCTCAGTTATCTCCCATTTCTGGCCTTTCTTCCCCATCACAGCAGAGCAGAAAAGAGGTCAAGAAAGTACAAAAAGCTCGCTAGAAAATTATTGCCGAAGGACCTCAGTGATTTGCTTTTGTGACTGTCACTAGCAACGAACGGATGGTAGGATTAATGGATTTTTTTTCTGGGCAAAAATAATTATGATCCTGTATTTTTTCATCCTTTAGCTCCTATGAATTACACAAGTTCATTTAAATACATAGGGCTTAAGGATTTTTTTTCTTCTAACAAAAAAAAGAAAAAAAAGATACTAAGCTCCATCTCCATAAGCACTATCATCATAAGCAAAGCAATGACGGACACAAGCAAATCCAGATATAAATTATTAGAGCCTGGCAGAGGACCATGGCTGTCCACAACTGCATTCTCACTGATTTGTAGAGCTCTGACTTCCTACTGCCCTATCTTTGCATACTGGTCAGTAAAAACTAGACAGTTTCACCCGTGTTAGAAGGAGACTGTATAATGAGTAGGAGAAAAAAAAAAAGTAATGAAAAAAGCTACCTTGTTTTTTGGTGGTGTTTCGATTTTTTTTTTTTTTTAACAACTTTGCTCCATTTGGTCACAGGGAACACCAATGCAGGGTGCTAGGAGGTCAGCTTGTCCAGATGCTACCACTGCCTTGATGGCACAGCATTTGTTCTACTCAAGTAACATGAAAAAATGTTGACCTTTGCATGTGAAGCCCAAAGTTTTCTGAGCTGACTGCATACATCCACCAACAATCTCAAAAAAAGACAACCATAAATGCACCCAGAGTGCTGCTGAACAGGATCCCTCTGAACATCCAAATGGAGCTGAAAAGGGTCGATGCCCAAGGCCTAGATGGCAGCAATGCGATTAGTGAAGATGATAGCCCTTAGGCCAGGACATACCTGCTGTAGATGAGATTGGCAGAGCAAGTCAGACCTTTTTACCCCTTTCACTTGATGCAATATTTGGTGTGAACAGTTTCAAAGGCATCCACCACTTTCTGCTGTGTATAGATAAAAGAATAAATGAAGAAACCAAGTGCAAGTGCACTTTATCAAACAGAGGCTACCTGGTTAGATGTAACAATACCTGAAACACATTCACAGCACAGGCTCAGCTTGGTTCAAGACTAAGAGCGCACATAGAAAGCCACTTTAAATTCTTGCACTTGTCTTGGAAAGTCCACAGAAACCAAGACCATCACACGATTACAGCATTTTAGGTTCCGGTTACACTCAAAGCAGTCTCTTTTTCCTGGGCATGTCTATCTTTCTGCTTCTGCTGCCACAAAATGACAAACAAGCTCAAACAACACAGCATAGGAACATGAAATTTGCCCAAAGTCAAGTGTATATGGAATAACTGCTTCAGATGTCTCCATTATGTACAAAACCTCACAGGATTTTTAAGGAAAAAAGGAAGGAAAAGACATGAATCTGCAGCTTTGCTTATGGCTTATGCCTAACTTGAACTGGGTAGAAGACTAAAACTGCTTCACTCCAGCTTGGTTTTAAACCAAGCCACAGGTCTCACGCAGGCATGCACCTTCCCCTTGCAATGTTTCTAATGAAGATGTCTACCCCTGCTCCCGTGTCTAAGGGGCTTCTTTGTCCTGAACAAAAACCACTTTGGACTTTGCAGGCAGGTAAATCCCCCCCAGAACACTGCAATGGATTTAGAAAGGCTAGCACTGAGAAATACCAGCAAACCTCACCCACCTAACTTCTAGACTTGGAGAAAAAAATCTCCCTCCCCAACCCCATGTTGCGTGTGTAATCAAAAGCACTAGACAGAAGTAAAAGAAACTAAAAAGTACTTTTCCTAGGCAATTTTTCCAACACTGCTTTTGTTGTTCAGCTCTTCAATTTTGTTCTCACTTTTAATGGTTTGTGAAGCTTTGACTAACAGAGAAATTATGCTAAGCATACTTTAAAGTGATGCTACTTATAAAATACTCTATTTACAGTTTTGAAACACTGGAAATAAATACTGTTTATATCATTTCAGGACAACAAAACAATTACCACTTTATTTTGTTAACACATTTCAGCCACAACAGCGTGTGGTGGTCTTTGGCTCGCAGAGACCAAAAACCAGTAGCCGAAAGTCATTCCCCATTAGCACTGCCGAGTTTGCCCTTTGCGTATCACGTAGCCTGATCAGACTGGAAGTCATTTCTTAAGATTTGCTTTGAGGTTTTGTTCAGCTAGAAGATTTCAAGAGGCAGCCAGCATTTGGCAAAACATGCTACAGATTTGGGAGAGTCTATTAAAGCCTGAAATACCTCCCTTGATTTTGCAGTGCTTGGTAAGATTTTTCCTGTCCTTGGGAGAAGATGACTTTGCTTCTGCATGCAGCCAGCTGCAAGAAGTTTAGTTGCTTTTTTACACGCACATACAATGGTCATTTGGATCTAATAATAAACAGTGTTTTGCACAGACAATGAGTTTCTAGCCAGTCCCAGAGTTTCACAGCTCCCGATACCTGTGTGTGTTTATGTACAAAAGCAGAGCCCTCTGTCCTGCCTAAAGGCACACCTTGGCCCTAAATGACTTTAACTATTTCACTTGGTTAAATACATCACTTACTCTCTGTGCTGAATGTGCTTGCTGGAGTCCTACTTCCACAAACACAGTTGCTGTCCCCATGTCTCCTGCAGGAACCTTATTTTTAGGAGTTAAAGGCTCCAGCACATTGCCCACACTCCTGGCCACCGGGGAGAACCAAGGGAGAACAGAACAGAACAGAAACGAGTGACTCTCATGATCCAAATGTATGCAAGTTACTGCTCACTCTTTCCACCTCATCAGAAAATTAAGCGAGAGAAAAAAAGAAAGACCTCGTCCTCCCCCATAATCATTTCAGATTAATTCTTTTTTTCAATTACAGCACTCTTTCGTTCCAGCTCTGCCTAATACCCTGCAGTTTGTTCACCTGTAGAAGCAACTGTCCCTTACCTCTCTTCTCTGTTGTCCCCCTTCCCATGGGCTAGTTTGGTTTGAGACACATCCCTTGCTAGAATAGACAAGATTAATATAGCTTTCCCATCAAATTTAGGCAAGAATATTCAGATGCTTTAGCAGCTGCCTGGGCTTCTTAGGAACTCTGTAATCCTTTAATCTTCAGACACTTTTTTTTTTTTCCATAAAAGATTCACAAGCAAAACAAATGCAATATGGATCAAAAATTCAATCAGAATGCTTAAAATGCAATTACATTCATCAGGGTGTTCTGTTAGGTTGGGTATTAAATCTGGGTTTTATTCAATATCCTTCTTTTATTATAAAGCAATAGTTTTCCACTCTGTAAATCATCTGATCCCTAGGCTAAAGTCCTCTTTGCTCAAAACATATACAAAAAATGGGGGGCGGGGGGGGTGAAGAGCTGGTGAAAAATTCCTGCACAAGACCGCTCCAGTGGAGATATAAGAAAGAGACACATAAGATAGAGCAAAGACATTGCTACTGAAGCAGGGAGGCTAATTTCAGAATTTGAGACTCTGCAGTTATGGCTTTAATAAGTAGTTGTCAAATGAGCTCCTTCTTTAACTCCATTTTCAAAGCAAACCCAAGTGTCTGCTCGCACCTCTCTGTGAGCGTTTCTCCCCATCTTGCAGTTTTAAAGGGGTTCTGAAATTTAATCACATTGTTTTGCACCAGAGCTATTTGGAAATTTTCCAACTCAACGGATTTTTCTTCGGGAAACGCCAACCTGTTCAAACCCAAACTTTTTGTGAAAATACAACTTCAACCAAGTCTTTTGGCACAGAGACATTTCAGACTCAGGAGGGAGCTCCCGGGGAGAGACTCATTCTGTCCAGACAACTTCTTCAGAAGCTGTTAGTGCTCAGGCTTGGGTCTGGGGGATTTGGCTCAAGGAGACTTGGGTCCCCCTTCACTCCCTCTCCTGTGCCCCCACATTCCTCCTACCAGAAAGGCTTTGCTTTTATCAGACTACAGCCCAACAAAAGCCTGAAATGTCTTTCCTCCTCCCACTGAGAGGTAAAACTGAAGCATGCAGAGATGGCCCAGCAGGTCGTCACCATCAGCTTCCCGCAGAGCCTCCAGCGCGGCCAGCCCCAACCTGCTGCGCATACAGTTGCTTTCCTGCCCTGCAATCGAGTTCCTCATCATTCAAGCACAACCAAAAGCCTGCAAGTAAAAGGCTGCTTTTCCTTCCTATCAGAGCACGCACGTCGCCTTGCACTACACCTTTCTGGTGGTTCACAGCTGCGGGGTGGTGGGTTAAGATGACTCTACTGCTTCTCAGATGCTAGCTGACAGACTTTCAGCAGCTCTTATCATGCTTAGTGCATCTACAATGAGGTTCAAGGACTCAGTAGCTTGCTGTGCACAATCAGCGAAGGCCAGGGATGGCACCGGCTTAATGATTTGGATAATCTGCAAAGTAGGCCTCAGAAATTAATCTAATTAACATTGTATCATTCTCTTTAGTGCTTTGAGACAGACTGGATTAGTATTTTTACGACTGGCATGGACAACATCAAGCAGAGGATGAGTGGGGTCCCCTCTGCATATACATTAAGAGGTCCATTATAATTTGAGTTGTGCAGTGGTCCAGAAGCTACAGGAAATAACTTGCAAAGCCTTGGTAGCTCCACACACTGCCCTCCAACTGTTTCTTTACAAAATTAAGCTGTGATGTTGTTAGATGCCTAAAATTCACTGTATTTTACAACAGCTGAGCAAAATTCAGTACTGCTACACGCAACAAATTACAATGGTATTTTACCAGCTGACATTCATCTGAGTTTGACTGACAGCTGTCACAACCCAGTGTCTGTAATATCTCAGCTTGGCACCTTGGAAGTCAGTGGGATCTCTGCGAAACTGTTGTGTCTGAGCACACTTCACCAAACTGCTTCCAATGCTTGTACAAGCCACTGACCAGCGGTGCTCCTACCGCTATTCCTGAGGCACGAAGAATCAGCGTCCTAAAAGGTCCTCCAAAAAGCAGCAGTGTCACATTTTCAACTTCTCAGATACACACTGACAGACACTCTTCTAGTTGAGACAACCTGTACTTCTCTGCCTGGATTGCCTTCTGTAACTCACTGCCAGTTGTGAATTCTGGTCTAGAGATTTCTAAGCAAGATATCAGAGGTTTCCCAATAACACATCATTAATTTGATGAAAGGTTTTGTGCCAATTGGGAGACCAATTTTGAAATAATGATACCGAGTGTTTTGTTAACTGGAATTAAGATTATTGGCATTTCCATTTCATCTATGACAGCAACTTATTCAAAACCAAAAGTCATTTTGGGTGACACTCATTTTCTCAATTTAAAATACTTGCTGATAGCAATTAAATTCCTTCAATCAAATGAGAGAAATTTATCAAAATCGAAATAAAATTTGTATTTGATCACACCGACAATTTTGGTGGGGACACTGTGCCACCCTGTTCCCAGTCATATTTCACTTCCAGCTGCAGCGAAGGGACACACAGGGGCCCAGCACAGAGCTGCCCCAAAGCCCTGAGAGATGTGAGCTTCCCTGTCAGCTATTCTGACAAGAAGGATGAGAGCATTCTGTGCGATGGAGTCGTGACTCTCATTTCCAAATGAGCAATAAACTATAAAAAGGTGTCAACGTAGCCAGATGGAACAATTTGTACATTGCTTCCAGTTAAAGAAACTACTGCTATTCTGTAATTCTTTTTTTTTTTTCCTTTTGTTTGTTTGAGAAGATGGAAAGACACTGAGTTTGAAAAAGAACTTAGGTTTCCAAGCAAATAGCTGTGCCAGGAGCATAATCAAGACACTTTTCTCTTTTCATAGCTGAAATAATACATAGAGAAGGTGGAGAAAGCTTGCTAACACAGATGTATTAGTGATCAGTACGAGTGTAAGTGAAAAACTTAGTATTAAATATATACATTCCTGCATGCTTATAAATGTAAAATATAACATATATAAGATATGTTAAGTATGGAAAGATTTCTTTGATAAATTGGTTCCTAGTATGCATAAAACAAGCCTAGCTAAAACCAGTAGCTCAGAGAGTTCGACTTCTTTCCCCCATGATGAAAATTCTAGCTTTTTTTTTTCAGCTGCAAGGTTATTACTGTCACACACAGAAAGGGCTATTCCTGATTTATAGACGCAGTAAAGTACTTATTCCATGTAAAAAGTTGCCTTGCAAAAATAGTTAATTTTTTTAATTAAAAATTTAAAATATTCCATGAATTTAACTCAAGAAGGTTACAGACTTTTGAAAACCATATGTAAAACAGGCTGTCAGAAACATGAACATCACATTAGGGCTCTTGGATTAGGTTGGTGGATCGCTCATAGAGCGCAACCAATTGCAGATGTTCACTAAATTGCCAGGGGAGACAAGGATGCCCTGGAACAGCTAATGCTTCAAACACCAGGATTCCCATCATGGAAAGCCCTGTAGCTGGGCTTCGGGCCAGTCTCATAACCCAGACTGAAAGGCCAACAGAATGCATTTGATGTCAGAGCCACGTTAAGGGGAAGTGTTTGTCTGAGTTCAGCGAGAGGTGATGCACCAGTACCTGATTTGCTCTACTGCCTGTCTCTCGGAGGAAGATAATACTAATGCTTTTAATATGCATGTTTCTTACTCCGCAGCTTTAGCTGTTCACCTGCATAACCCCACAAGACGCAGCAAGTTCCCTTTTCTTCATTCTACCTTTGCCTGTGCCATTTCCTTCTCTGCTGATTTACAGTAACATCAATAAGGAGGCAATCAAGGTGCATCAAGAGGTCAGTGGCTCCACTTTCCTGACCCCTTAAGCAGGTGTTTCTACAATGCCCGCAGAGCAGGCAATTGGGCAGCACTTCAGGCCCGCTTCACACTTATTTCAGCGAGATCCAAATGTGCCCAAGGTCAGCTTTCACATACACCACAGCTCCGTTGCTCACTGCCCTCTGCTCCTGCACTCATCCTCAGCCCCTGCAAACTGCAAAATGTTCTTAAACTCAAAAAGCAGCAGCCACGTTAGCTTAATTCACTGCCAGCAAAAATCAGTGCACAATATGCACGACAGTAGCGGTCCTAACCCAACAAGCTGTTCTGGCCACAAAGTCCAAGTGGGGAAAGTGACTCTGCCATGCTTTTGACAGTTGGTCTCCAACAGTCTTGTTTCCCTGGCAGACAAGTTTACACCACTCAGAGGTGTTATGACAGACAAAATGGGCTACACAAAATAACCTCAGTGTTAATGGCAGTCGCACACATTAAGTATAGTAAGCAGATGAAGAATTAAATCAAACGCTCCCTGGAAAACTAGCTTGCTTAGATTTCACCTTCCGTGGCATCCAATTTACAAAAACTTCCTTTATACTGTGCTTCCTTTTCCCATATTTTGCTTTCTCCCGTCTGAATCTTTCTCTTCATTTCCGTCAGGGTTGTTGCTGAATTCCAATTAAATCATAAAAATGAGTAAGAACAAAAGGAAGAGCAACATAACCAATGCAGACCTGAGCAGGTGACAATCGCAGACCAGAGCTATCACAGAAGGTATTTTAAAAGTGTCATGTCAAACAAATGAACTAATTACAATATGCCTTCAGTGAACCCAGGACAGTATTTCATGGCAGAAAAACTCTCTAACATAAATCTAAAGGTAGGAGGAATGGCTTGTACCCAAAATAGCGCTCCTGCAGCTATTTCTTGGAAAACAACCTAGTCCCAGAGTCAAAGGTGCACTCTTAGAAGGTCAAACACAAGTAAACGCAAAAATGTAGTGAAAAAGCATCAGTAGTATACAAGCACAAAAGTAATCAACCCAGCTCAGACTAGGTTTTCTTCTATGTCCTTCCTTCTTCTGTTGTTACACAGTGCTTGAGAGAAACATGTTCCTTTAAGGAAAATGGATTCCTACCAGTGGGGAGCTGTGGCATTTTCTTGCCCTGAAGAGCACTGCAATGGTGAAAGCTGGTATTGCCTGCATCAAGAGCTGCCCCGTTACTCGAGGCTGCCACGCTCCTGACAGCAGCAGGTATTGCAGCAGCGAGTTCCACAAATCAGCCAGCTGCCTACAAATGCTTTTATTATTCCTTGTTTCATGCTTATGGTGTTAATCTTTCTCATCTGTGTGATGAAAACCTACAAAGAAGAGAGTTATTAGTCTGCTCACATGTGCCATCGCCAAATTGAACAATTGCCCCAGTACTCCCATTGGAAACCTCCCTCTGCACAACTTTCTTGGGGCTGCCCAGTTTACAGCACAAAACAGAATGAAAAACAAATCCTCAGTCTCTTTGCAAAGATTTGTATGTGGTACCTGGAACAACGCACACCATTCTAGGGATGACTGGGCATTTTGGGACGGTACAAGTGCTGCACAGCACAGTGAACAGCTTCTTACAAGAGCAGCACTACTCTCTGGACTACTTCAATAGTTGTTCTTCATACACTTCTCAATATTCTGAGAGTAGCTTTGGGTAAAAAAAAAAAAAAAAAAAAAAAAAAAACACAAAACACAAAACAAAAAAACCCCCACACAGATGTTTTCATTGAATTGTTGATCCTTTGATAACAAAGCAAGCAATTTCTGGAACAGCCTCAGGGAAATTTGCGTTGGTTCTTAAGCAATAAAGCAAATTAGTACCATAGCTTTAAAGGTTAACAGACAGAATAATCCTATCCAATACTGAGGGAAGAAGATGAAATGATTAAAAAAATCCATTTGTTGCTACGTTGTGATGTTGTCTATTATAAATAATAGTATAAATTCAGCTCCTTTGCATTCCATGAAGACCTGATTCCTGCACATACAGTTACACAGAACAGTCTCTGCCCTGCACAGCTTGCAGAGAGGATGGACAAGCCAGGTGAAACTAAGGCAGAGAGGCACAAAAGGGCATCGCACAGCAGGTCAGATTGGCAGAGGCGACACTGCAGCCAGAGCCATGGTCTTTGGATGCACAGCGCTAGGCTTTATCCTGCGGCCCACTGAGACTCTCAAAGACACTCAACAAAACAGAACTGAAATCCCCCAAAATATCCGTCTTGTGTACCTGCAGAGAGCAGGGCAGGACAGACTGAACGCTTCTCTGTCGCACAGCGTCAGAAACGATTACGTGGTCCTCAAACCTAACACCGAAACACCCGCTTCTCCCCCAGGCTGGCAGCAAAGAAACTGGCTCACGGATACCACGAGATGGCAAGCTGTTGCACACGCAGGCGTTTCAAATGGGTCATTTACTCTGTTGCAGCAGCTAGGCTGTGCTTGGGAGCTAAGCTGGTTAATTTGGATCTAGTTTAGGTACCTTTCTGATCCAGATGAGTAAGCTTAAACCATGCTCTGCGCTACCCAAAAGCTACACAGCTGCTTTAGCACAGTGCTAGACTTGGGCTGATATATTCTGACACACAACTCAGCATGGTGTTACCGAAGAGAGACAGCTCAGACTCAGTTGTAGGCATCAGCAAAGCAAACTCACACTGACGTGTAAAACACTATAGACATAACTTCAGCCACCCTGCAGTTAGCAGTGTAAGCAGATCCCCTCCTAAGGAGTCCAGTCTGATTAATTCTCTAGCACTCCTTCGCTGGAACACCAGGCAGAAAATGAGACAGGCCCATTCTCCCCTGACAACCATGTAACACCCCCCCCCCCCCCAATTACCCAAGCCACCTTCAGAGCATCACCTCCACCACAAATGGACATACCTATCACCGCAGCCTCTCAGAAGACAGGGCACATGCACAACTATGAAAAAGGAGGAAGAAAACCAAATGCTAAGAAATCTCCCTCTTTGGACCCCTTTCTTTTTCCCACCACAGCTCACAGCGGGTCTCTGACTGTGAAGACAACACTGAGTTCACATCTCCTTTCCCTCCAGGCTCCTAATTCTTCTTCCCCTTCACCGACAAGCACTTGAAAAGGATAACGGGGCACAGAAACCACAACGCTGGCTCTTTACCCCTTGCCGTAAGGCTCAGCTAGGCCACCTCTCCTTGACAGCTTCGACCAACCAGGACAGAGTCTCACCATACTCAGGCGCTGATGAGGTCTGAGCGTGAGGGGCCACAGCTTCAGGTGGTGCAGGAGGTCCTTGAAGCGATGCTTCCAAGATTCCAGCTCAGCAGCTTAAGAAATTCCCACTGATGCTGGGGCTTTTATTTATTTCAGTCTCTTGCTAAGCAGCAGCAGTTCAAATTCTACAGAATATCTTCATCAGACTTTGGGCACTGACAGGCCTTGGCACGGGGCACTGCACCACCTCTGTGACACTACGTCCCTTTAAAGCATCACATCGATGCAGCTTTTTTTCTTCAATCAAACAACCGGTGGTCACAGAACTACTGGTTATTTACTAGTCTCCAGGTCAGGGCTTGAAAAGAAATCTTGTCTGGAACATTTAACAGTTTGATTTCCCACATGGATGATTTTACTGTATCTGAAAACTGCTTGTTCCATCATCCCACAGCAGCTTCCAAGTCACAGTATAAAAGAAAGTTATTCTCTTCCTTAATTGATAAAATATGCTTGTCCTGAAGACTACATTTGCATAACACAAAGTACCAACACATGCTTTCTTTTCCTTTTTCAGATTTATCTTTTACATGGAAAGGACTACAAGCATTGCCTCATGTAATGGAAAAGAGAAAAGAAATAAAGAGAGACAAAGAGAGCAAAAACTGATGGAGATGGGAGAAAAGAAAATATTTCCTTTGGCAAAATCAAGACTAAGTGCAAATAACAAGGAAAATATGAATGACATCTTGAAATGTAAAGTGATGGGCATGGTGACATAGTTTATAAAAAATGGTTAGTTTTTGGAATAGGAAACTGCCAGGAGTCTCATCCAGCCCCACACCCATGAATGAAGAGAGTTCAAAGGCTGCTCACTGGTAGTTGTCAGGGCTGCACTGGCCTCTTTCAGGGTCCCTTTTCTGCCTGGGATGTTAAAAGCCACACTGTAGAGGTAGGTGAGGGGTCCCAAAGAGCGAGAAAGCCCTAAATGAAACAGCACTAGGATATCAAGTTTAACATCATCTGGCCCTCTCCTTTATTTACCTTAGGGCTGTTTGCAATTAGACTTGCATACTTAATACTCTTTTGTGGAGGGATCCTGCATGAAAACACACGGTTATGTGACTCCCTGTTCCACCAGCACACCTTCAAAGCCTTCCACATCAAAAGATGCCTTTTCTGAACATGGGCTACAGGACTGGCTTCATGTGCCATCCTCTACGTTTTCATTTCAGCTACTATGTGGAGCATGAAGAAACCAACCAGTAGTTGGGTTCTTCTGGCACTTTGAAATCAGTGGAGTTAAGATGCCCTACAAGGTGTTCACTACTTGTTCAGGAAAGACAATATTTTGATTTTGAGCATGGAAATGAAGGTAAGGATGCCTCGGATGAGAAATTCAGTATTTGGCAAATCCACTGAAAGAAGTCATGCCAAGTATTGATCTACTGCTTTTGTTTTTACTATGTAACAAGCAAAGGTGTTAAAAATTAAAACACTGTAGGAATAATGCAGCATCGCTAAGCTATCTTTCTGCCATCTGTCAAGTTTGTAGTATTTTCAAACTACTCTCAAGCGAATTACTAATTCATCACAACATCTCTCTTCCTGCCATATGATAAAATAGGATACAATTGCTAATGTAGTACAGTTAACCTCTGTCAGGAGTTTGTATATTTGTGCAGAACCATAAATGCATTGTTAGTGTGTGCCAGAAGGCTTCTGGCAGCCTTCCTAAGGATTTGTCAAAAAACAATTTGGATCCCCATCGCAGCAAATGCGGAGCCAAAGACTGAATTCTGCTGTACGTCAGAGTCTCGACAAAAGCAGCGTTTACAGATAATAAGAATCCAGGGCTGGTGGATTTATTGCTGTGGACAACAGCATCATGTCTTTTCCCAGCATCTACGTGACGTGATGTGATGAATATCATGCTTTTTTCCTCAATTACCCAAATTACCTCCTGATCCTTTGGCAGGTTGTTGATTGCTTCACAGCGACCAGGCGAGGTCTCACCTCCAGTTTCACATCTACCAAGATGGCCGGGCAATGTTCTGATTTACAGGCGGCCCAAGCAAGGCCTGAATCACACCCATTAAATCTCAAGTGGAGGAATTAAACAGGCATCCTCCTTGGCAGAAACAGCCAAGCTCATCGCTTTTTGGTTTTTATCTTTTACATGAAACTAATGGAACCAGTTTATTTGTGTCCAATTTTCAATTATAAAGAGATTGTTCTTTTTAAGTGTTAACAAAGCAAAAGCAGAACGAGTCACCCCAATTACTGTTATCTGTGGTTTTTACACCGTCCTACCCATCTGAGATACATAATTAACCAACCCTTCTATTCTGTAAGCTCTTCACACATCTTAGTCTGCAATTTTCTGCTTTTCTGCCCCCTTGCTGATGCAATTTTATTTCACAAGTTTATTGACAGTAAATATCATAAATTTTTATTTTCTCAGAAGAAATCTCTGGTGCTTCGGACCCTGCTAAAGCTGGATGATACAAACTTTGTATAACGAGTTACTATTGAATATTAACAGCTGAAATATTAATAATTAAAGGAATGCCAAGCAATAGCAGCGTTTTCCAGATTATGGCCACCTAAGGATAACCACTGAATAGAAGAGACATTTGAGCCTGTAGAAGCTTAAACAGAAGCAAAGCTGTGAAAATAAAGGGTGGAGATGCTGAGAAGGGAGGGAAAATTGATTCAAGGTAATAAAAGAAAAATCTAGCAGTGTGATTGAAGGAGAAATGCAAAAGCTAATTTGATACAAAGCATGCTTCAGTTCTGCTTTAAACACGCTAAACCATAAGGGCATCCTTTCTTAGGTACAGCCCCAAAAGCTTTGTTTCTCACAGTAAGAGAAACCGCAATATATTGCAGGTTACGGGCTTAACGAAGAAAGCTGTTGGACAGGCAGATACCAAAACCACATCTGACCACTGAACTATTACACCAGCCAAGACTGTTTCATTTGTGAGACCAAGGAAAGAGATTAAAATGAAAGTCCAGGTGCCTAACCAACAGGGCAGGAGGTAGTAAAGCCAGAGCCAAGTTGGAAACCGATGAAGCACTGTCGTTACAAAGAAATTGTCAAAGAGTTAAGGTCAGCTAGCTAAAGGAGTAGGAGATGGGCAGGAGGCTGCTGAGGATTGAAGCCAGGCCTGATAATTGAAAGAAGATAATAGAAATCATCAAGGTAGAAACAAAAAAAAATGATGGTTAACATGAATGGCAAACATTAGTCTGCTGCTTTTAGTAAAGTGCTGCTTTCATCAGTTAAGAGTCTGTTCCTGAATTTCAGAGTCCTGACTCAAAACAGCCAAAATTATTCCCACTCTCAGTGCTAAAGGGCATCTTTGACAGTAATGGCATCTTAGCATTTAAAAATAAACGTGTGCATATATTGACAGTTGGACTTGATGATCTTAGAGGTCTCTTTCAACCTTAAAGATTCTATGATTCTATGTGCATACTACCACTGCCACCACCACCCATGTTCTAACTGAGCCTTTTGGTCCCTGGTGAGCTCAGGTCTCTGCAGCCTCCTCTGCCTGAAGAGAGTTCACCTTTCCTCTGCGTTATCAGGACAGCCACCTTGTGATGGAACAACAAGGAAAAGACCACTCGTTCAAAGAAAACTGCTTTCTATTTACTAACCAAACCCCAAAGCCCAGCATAGATTCTGTTGTTCCTGAGATCTTCCAAAAGCTTTTTCACTTTACTTTTACTTTACTTCACACTTCATGGCCCTAACGCATTAAACCCACATATTTTCCAACACACACGGTGCAAAGCACAGGAAAGATGTCACTGCCCCAGAGGGTCTAAATACAGAAATGTAGAAGTAATGTAGATTTGTAGTAAATGTACATGTAGTAAATGTAGATTGTGTGTGTGTAAATGTCTGTGGGCTCCTGAGTTTGTTACCAGCCCTGCCTGTATATCCCACAACTTGCTTGCTGGATTCCTGCAGCAGCAAATGCTAACGGCGATGTTCGGCTGAATGGGCCCTAAAGATGCAGGCACCAGCACAGAGCACTGACCTGCTCGTGGCTTACCTGGGGTGAACCTGGCACAGCTACAGAGAAATAAACAGCTTTCGTACTTTCCCTTTGGTCTCTAAACGTATTTTTTTTTAATTGTGGGCTGCATCCCCAGCAGATATAAATTTGCATAGCTCCTTTATAATCAGTGAACCATGTCTATTTACACCAGGTGAACAGCTAGTCCTACACTTTCAATGGCTTTCCAGTTTCAGATGGGCTGGAAAATTAAGATTTCTCAGTTCTAAATGCATTCCTGAACCTCTCTTCTTTCTAATGTGTCTATCCTCCCTCCTTCTCCATTCCTTTTAACCTACACATTTTCAGGTCGTTTAGTTCAGAATGCAAACACAGATGAGTTATTAGGAGTTGAACATTGCCAATCGTGCATGTAATGTGACTTTGTTTCACAAGGAGTAATAAGCATATCTGCACTAACAGAAGTAAGGACTCGTAGTTCAGGAAGACATGATACAACAGGAGATGTCTCAGCAATCTAACAAGCAAACGCTCTTTTGCCTAAAAACTTTTTCAAGTACTTCCAAGCTGAGGATATAAGCTAAGAGTAGCAGAAAGGACCAGGCCAGTGGAACTAGCTATAATTTCATGGACCGCCACCACTACCATCACCAGGATGAAAAAAAAAAAAAAAAAAAAAAAAAAAGATCATCTAGAGGGGAAAGGGTAATAATGAGTGTTCTTCAACATGTCAAATACAAAATACTGCAGAAATGTTGAGGCCTGGAAAAGGGCTAAGCTAAAAGGAAAAGGGCGATGGTTGCACAGGATTGGAGAAAGTAAGAGCTGACCCCTAAAAAAAGTGTCATTTATTTTAGACAAGCTGATCCTCCAGGCTCAGAATTTAACTTGTTTTTACTGCTGTTTTATTACTTTTTCCATTTTGCCATGACAAGCTAATGATTTTTGCAAAAATGTACCATGACAAATCTGCCCCTGCAGGTGGTTTTACACATGCTACGTTCACAAAAGGCTTTGATCCCTCTTCTCTTTTTAGTTTTTCGCCTTCTGTTGTGTTTTCAGGTTATTTTTTCTTCCAAAAAAAACAACTAAAGGAGAGAAAAACAGACACTGAGGATCTCATAGGTAGGACACAGTCCAACACGGTCCCACTAAACGAAGAGATACAGGCCTAACGGAAGGTTTGCAGCTGACTTCCCTCACATCTCTACCTCTTATAACTGGAGTGGGTCATTTGCAGGCCCGCTTGCTGGTCAAGGACATTCAATATGCTACTCACATGGTCACAAGACACTAAAACGAGGAGCTGCTCCCCCTGAGGGACTGTGACACTGACAAGTCACTACTGTTGCACTGCAATGCTCCCTGTCCCAGACCACCCTGTATGCTGCCAGGACAGCTGAAAACACTGGCAGAACAGCTCTCCCAAATGGAGGTCATCTTTAGGAAATCTTCAGGTAAGCCCTTTTGTCATGGCAGTTTTGACTGCACAGCCATGTAACACCGTGGGCGTTTGATTTCTGTGCAGCACACGCACCAAACCATCACTTGAGCTGCAGCGCACCATCTTTGGAGCTCCACGCTGTATTGCCACCAGGAGAGGCAGTCCAGCTTCCCACCATACCCTGGGTAGCTGGATATCAACCATGCTATGTCAATGGGAGCTGCCCACCTCCTCAGAAAATTAGGCTTTATTCCTCTGGATCGTATTCCCTATTTATTACCTGGTATCTGTGAACGGAAATAACAACAGCTGTTGCACAGAGACTGGGAAGAGAAGGCGGGGTGAGATGGACTTTATAAACACTTATAACTTCTAAAGATTATTCCTTTTGAAGCTAGACATACATTTTAATCAGCTACTTTCATCATTATTCATGAATGAATTATTAATTAGTCCCCCTGACTAAAAATATCATTTCCAGCTTGCTGCAAAAATACACACACACAAACATGAAAAAATAATACAAGAAAAGGAAGATATTCCACATCATTAGCACTAGAGTAAAGGCTGGGTATTTGATCTCAGTTTAATTATGAATGCCTAGTTTGAAAGAACATTTCCACATCACCAGTCAATAACGCTGCTGTGTGCACTTGAGTGTAAGATACGTTAAGAGGCAGTATTGGCAACGGCTTATTTTCCAGCAGCTTCACTCACTATGTTAATAGGTATGCGTGCATAAGTACCTGCACAAATACATCCCTTGCTAAAAGCCTTTTTGTCTTGTGACTTCATATTCAAAACTGGGAAAAACCCAGCAGCTAAACGTGGCTATTTCTGATTCCAAGGCAATCCAAGGCTTCAACCACTGTATGACCCCTAAGAAAGAGTCAGCCTTTCCCACCAGCCTTATGTGGGCACAAGAAAAAGAAAAGGAAAATCCAAAGAGGAGAAGTATCATTTTACTTTACAGATGGGGAAACAGGGTCAGGAGAGCAGAGATAACTTACCCAAGACATAAGTAAGGCCTGAGCCCTACCTGCCAAGGAAAACCAACTGAGCTACATTATTCCTTCATATCCTTATGTATCTATACTGTTCAGTGTGGAAAAACTCTCCACAACATGCACATTAATTCCCTCACCTCACCTTTCCCCAGACTGTCATCCATAGGCATCTGGCCAGCTGGAGGCCCAGTTTTTCCAAGAGGGAACCCAAGATGGCTCTGTAATGACCAATATCATGGTTTCTGTCACGTACCACCATACAGTAAGGAGGTATGTTCATGGTGATGTTGCTCACAGAGCTACTGCTAACAGGAGGGTGTGAAGAAGACAGAGGAAGGTGACATCTGGGAGCCAGCAGCTACAGAGGACTCTGATCAGTTTATAGGGTTGTTTTGTTTTGTTTGGTGTCATCTGTGTCCCTCGACACCCACCCCCCTCCCCCAAGGACAGAGACAACTAGCAATTGTGCCTTTTTGTTATCTGAATTGTTTTCCTCGATGAGCTCATCCCTTCAGAAGCCGCTGAAATGTTAATTTCCGAAATGATCAAAAAGCTTCTAAACTAAGAAAATGCTGCACGCTCAGGGAAAGAGGGGAAAGGTTCAGAGGAACTGGAAATGACTTGTTATTCTTCAAAAATCTGGGCCATCCTCTGAATGCTGTTATTTTTAAACAGTTGGAGGTATGTAAACACTCACCAAAAAAAAAAAAAAAAAAAAAATTCCTGTTTCACCAGAGGTCTAACAAAAACTGTATCTAACAGGTTTCACGAACCTTGTTTGGGCTATTTGAACTATTACTATATTACATGCATCTGCCTCAAGCCTACTCCAATCAAATAGTAGTTTTTTAACATGTATTTATCATGACCAGGGCAAATGAACTAAGGTAACCAATGGAAAACATGTCCAAGACACAAGCTTTCACCTGAACTTGCCTGAGGAGGTCAAAGTCAAAGATGCACTGTGATAAACAGAGCAAGGAGAGGAGGATTTAGTGCTTACTGCAGAACAGCAGCTGTTCATCTGCACAGCACTAGGGGATGGATTTTTTTAAAAATTAAGGAAGGTGCTTGAAGGGGAATCTGCCGAACTTGGGTACTTCTATCCTCTCAGGACCAAGATGGGCTTCTCTGGCAGTTCCACCTCTTTGAATCATGTTTACAGCTCTGTCCCTTTTTTTCTTTTCCTCCAGACCTCCACAGAGATTGTATTCACATAGGTTTCATCTTGCCTGGCGTGCTCTTTTAGGTCCATTTTCAGCTCAGCAGGTTTGTAGATCTTGCTCCACTGCCCACATCTGACTCAGCTTTACCTGTGGATTCCTGCTTGCTAACCCAGAAGAGTTCCCCCCGGGATGCCGTGCTTGGCATGCTTGCAGTACTGTCAGGCGCACACACTCTGCGCTGACTTTTCTGCTCATAGAGCACATTCAGGTCAGGCTCTTCCAAAGTGGAATCATACACATCGCTTTCGTTGTTATTAATATTTCATTAATTTCCCAGCTACAGTAGTTTTCCCTTGAGAGATCATTAATAAAATACCACCCAAATCAGCAAGATAACAGGCAAAGTGACCAAACTACAAAACAAGTTTAATTACCTTCGTGTTATACCTTCACAAGCGCCAGCTTTAAATTAAAGAATTGTAAAAACTAAAGCTTTGATGATGATGAGGTCTATTGCTTCCTATGTCTTGTCATTTTAATTACTTTGATTTTCCCCTAGTTCCTCTATTTTGTTTGGAAGAAGGATGAGAGTGCCTGAAGATGTTAATGGAGAGTTGCTGGGAGGATCTGAGCAAAACTTCCCTGACATGAACCACCAACAGTGGAGCCATCTCACCAATATGCAAACCTCACAGTGAATTCAATGCTGCCCAACGTGGTAACTCTTTCAGGGATAGAGAAAAAGATGAGATTGCTGAACTAGCTAAATTCTATTTCTTCTGAGGTTAACATATACATTTCGCCAATAGCCAGTATCTGAGATTCAAAAGCAACCCAAATAAGAAAAGAAGAAAATAGCATTTTTTGAGGTCTGCTCACAGAAATGACGCGGCAACTGACCAATTAACGAGCATACTCTACAAAAAACAAATAAAGCAAAGGGCTGAAGCAGCACAAAGAAGAAAGATACTTAATGTTTCCTTAAAAACATATGTACATGGTGGTAGTGCTTCATACGATGTCAAGCCTCCCAGCAGGCTTTGGACTCCAGCATGTATGAACACTTCATGAAATAGAGCTTTTCATGGGAATCAAACCAAGCATGTACAGAAATGTTTCAACTGTCTCCCATTTCTTCATCTGCAGATGATTGTCCCGAGTTTCCTCCCCAGACTGCTCTCTTCTCCAGTTGTGAACGAAACCTCATTTCATACAGAAGTCTTTACCTAACTTGTATTATTTCTATGGCTCTCCTATGGGTATTTTCATGTTTTATTTTTTAAGCTCCAGCTACTTTGGAGTACCCAAAATTGTATGGGCTTTTGTCCAAAAATAAACTACTACATAAAATTACTCAACTAACACTAACATAGTGGAGCAGTACCACAGGCCATATTTTAAGGCTTCACAACTGAGGCCCTGCTGTGTGATAACCTGAAGCAGTTGCATCTTTCCCCAAACGAGGACTCTGTCTCCGTAATTCAGAACATGGGGTTCTTCACGGAGTAAGCAAGAAATGAGTAATTCCCAGGCGCACCCACGCTACCTGCGTTTAAAAATGAATTCAGATGGCAATGATTTCAAATCAGATCTACCAATCACTAAAGAAAACATGCTAGCTTTTCTTAAGATCCACTAAATCCTCACAATGCACATCATCATCAGGATAAACACGATCCTCACAATTTGGCCCATAATGACTCTAGTGCCAATTCCTATTGTAAGCAAGTAATTCCTATAAGCAAGGGAAATGCATTTCACACTTTTACTGTGATTACTTTTAAACTCAAAGTAGGAGGTTTTGTAAGTATATATAAAAGTACACACCATGTGCATGTGTGTGTGTGTGCATGCCTGGGTATATACGAATTTTATTTTATAGAAAATTCTACTGAACCTACAACAGAAATAAACATATAATGTTGAGACCACTTCATGCCTGTGTTAAATATAAAAAAAAAAAAAAAAAAAGGAACATACACAGATGTCTATCATTCACTCTTAAAATTTCTTTCCTATTGAAAGAATTCTCAGTTCCAGCCTGGAATTAATTATTGCACTGTAGGTCCTACCAAGTTGTACTCTTTTTAAGCCTAGCAAAGAAAAAATGAAGTAGATTTGTTACACAGAGAAGCTGAAAGGTAAGCACTTCTTCTGCCAAGACAGAAAGTAAGTCAATAACTGATTCTTTGATGGTTCACTAAAAAAGCTGAATCTTCAGTGACAGAATAGTGAAACCATTTTGAAAATGTACAGAAAGAGGCAGCTAGAACAAAGAACAATAAAAGACTGACAGATGAAATAAAGAAATAACTGTTGTAATCTTCTCTAACACTTAGTATGACTTTGATCATCTTCAGTAACTCTTCTGATGCACGGCAAAATCCATTCCAAAACAAATTTGCATACAGGAACTTTTTTTTACAGTGCTCAAGATGCATTTCTTGAGTGCACCAAAAAGAAAAAACTATTTAAATGAGACAGCAGACAAATATGGCACTAACCAAGGGCAAAGAGACACCAGCAAGTAATTCTCCTTGCCCTTCTGACAAACTTACATCAAACTTTTTCCTAACCAAAAGAGAACATTAACTACAGGGCTGCAAAGTGCTGAACCCCACCTGGACAACCAACAGTCTGCCACACATTAAAACCTGTAAGATGGTTCAGTGAACAACGTTAATAATGCCAAAGCTGTCACAGCATGAAGAAGGGGGGCTCTTGCACAGAGGGGGCTCAGGAAGTTGGGCTCTCAGTATGGGAGTCCAATGCAGGCTCTCTGGTCCGAGCTTTGGCCAAAAGAGCTGAGGAGTAGGTGCTGTGTTTGGCATCCAGCAGGACCTTGGAGGATTGTGTCTGTTTTTGGTGACAAAATCAGACTACAGATGAACTGAATAAGGTTGAGAAGTAAGCCATAATGATTAGAAATCATGATTTAGTGAAAGGCTTCTGAATCTCCATCTATTTTCTTTTCTGAAATAGAGCTAAGCGCTGACCTTATCACAATCCACAAATACCAACATAGGGAACAGACACCGGATAGGAAGAGGCTCTTCATTCCAGCAGACAAATATCCTGGACATGCCAAGTAACACTACAGGAACTCAGGCAAGAAACGCTGCATGAGCTCTGAAGGGGAAAAGTTACTAGCCAGCCCAACGAAAGGCCAGCGCTGAGGCAAGGCTCCCTCGGGGCAGCCTACCTTCAAAAGGCAGAGGGGGCATTGCCAGTACAAACAAATCAATGGACATTTTCTGGGCTGTTTCATGCAGGAAATGTAACTACATCATCATACACCCTTTTCAGGCTTTGTAATGAGATGATCTGTGGAAACCGTGGAGTCAAATGCGGCTTAGTGCTCTAAGAGCCTGAGCATTTGAAGCAAAATATGCAAATAACAACATGGAAGTCCATGAGCCTGCTCCTAGAGGCAAACTCTTTGCTAGATTGTGCTCATACCTTGCAGAACTTGCTGGGGCCAGCACTCACACATCCCCATGCTATATGGGTACGGTTTTCCGCAGGGATGTAATGAGATTTTCACCTGTCATGCAAAATCCAGTCAGTACACCACCACCACTGAT
Organism: Chlamydotis macqueenii; assembly: GCF_036417535.1. Taxonomy (NCBI): domain Eukaryota; kingdom Metazoa; phylum Chordata; class Aves; order Otidiformes; family Otididae; genus Chlamydotis; species Chlamydotis macqueenii. Next base: position 37,961,132 of record NC_141561.1, read on the forward strand.
TGATTTAGAAAATCCTGCCCTACGTGAATGAGCATTCATTTGCTTCATCCTCCTTTTACTATGTAACATGCCTTAAAACATTGCCTTGGGGAGTCTGAAAAAATATTAAAGTGATTACATAGTAATTTATGCAAATTGCTATGTTAATTTTGAAATTACTTAATTCTCTAAAATGCTAGCAGTTTTTAGTGTCCTGAGCTGGCTCCTGAAACACTCCTTCAGAGGTGGGAACAAGCAAAGGTTTTGTAACATCCCTGCAGCAGAGTCTCGCACGACGTTGCAGAAGCACAAAGGGAAGGAAACGTGCATCTTCAAAGAGGCCTGGAGCACTTCCAGGGGACAGGAAGCCATAACTGCTTGTTAGGGCCCAGTAGTACAACAGAAATTAAGAGCAACAGTAAGGAATACTAGGAGCAGAAGTGCATGGGGCTTTGTGACTCATCTGCTGTCGTCACACAACAGCCACCACAACGAGGTGGCACAGATGGCCAGGTACTTCTCTTTTTCTGCACCTCTTCCCATTAACTTCCTAATTCCTCCAGAAAACTAAATTCACTGTTTGCTAATTTGGACTGGAAGTCACTGAATAATACAAGCTTGTACCTCTACTGTCCTCTGACCAGCTCTCATAGCCAGCTCCACAATAGGTACCGCAGGAGCAGGTGCATAGGAAATCTGTTAATATAATACAATGAGATCTACCTGTACAATATTTGTTACCACTTCTGACATCAAATATTTCCCATTAACGTGTCACAACTCCTACTCCTTGGAGATCCCTTCAAAGGTTCCTCCCGGTTTGAGATAAGTTTGCTGTTAGCCATTGCTCCTCCAAAGGTGGCCTGTTCTAGGTCAGCAGTGAAGTGGAATGGAAAGAAGATGGGAGCCCTCCCTGAAGCACAGAGGAGCCACGGAAGTCCTAAGGGAATGCCAGTCATTCAGAGATGAGGAAAAACATTTGCTTACTTTCAGTGAAGGAGGAGGAATGAATGAGGATCCCCATGTCTGCTGCAATCCTGAATAGTTGGTCTTAATCACTGGGAGAGGCTCCACAGCTAGCAGCTAGAGATCAACGGACATAGCAATCCCCTTTGGGCTGAATCTCTATAAAGAACACATTCTGACTAACAGTGGCTAAATGATAAACTCAGCCATTTATGATTATTTAGTCATGATTGCCGTGATGGAAAAGACCTCAAAGATGTAAGAAGCATCCATATGTTTTGAATAAATCAGTTAAGAATAGAGACTTTATTGAGCAGCACATTAGAGCAGATGGGCACAGTGGAATAAGCTTCTAGCCTTAATTAGTAAGGAAAACAGTGACCTGCTTTCAATTTTAAAAATATACACAGTAATAATTTACAGGATGCAGAGCACACCATGGCCTAAGTAAACGCCAGGTCTGTCTGACTGTGAACCACCAGTGCCATATGTCTTGCTAAAGCTCATAGTATGCTTTTAATATGCTAAATGTATCCCTAAAAGGATACTAAAAGCCTTACATTAGCATAATCTGGATGATCTTTGAATATACAATCAGTGCACGACATGCAGAGACTTGCTGTCATGGCCTAATTAAAAACGAATAGTGTAGCATATTGACCTAACAAAAGTAATTTCTTCATCTCAACTTATCTCTGCTGTTCCTTTTAGTGCTTTGGCTGGAGCCAGCAAGAGAGTTGAATTGAACTCCCTTTAGTACCCAGCAGCTTTCAGGTGCTAGTTTTTAATCTCAAACAATCTTCATATTTTGCTAAAACTTTTCTTTTTTGTGTGTGTAAACAGAATATATCGTGACTTCCAGTGGGAACAATACTTAGCCCACTCATCAGATACCTTCTGGTGCCTGCAGCACTCAGGAATGAGGAGGTCTTCCTCAGCCAAGGTTCAATACTTGATCTGTCCCAGCAGACGCGTAATAGATCACCTACAAAGTGCCAATGCATCACTATAAATGGAAATCAAATTACATATGGCTGTCAAAAGCAATTCACTCCAAATTACACAGATGCAGTTTCTCCAGTCAATGCAAATAAGAATGCTTCGGTTACAGTGACCAAGCACAACTTTGTACTTACACTACTCCTCAACATCAATCTGCTAAATCTACCAATCCACATGGCAGGAAAACCCTACGAAACTTCTGTGTGTGTCCTATTTGCAAGCAAGCAACACAGAGCCACCGCCAGTTTGCCTCCCCATTTCCCCAGATGTGCAAAGGATGGTGCAAGGACCATTTCTCAAGCTTCACCTTAGCCTTAGCTCCACCACACTGTCCCTAGCCACAGATATACGGCTTACATGGGGAAATATCCTTTTGCAGCGACAAGATGGGTGGGAAAATCAGGTCCCTCATTTGCCATGGTGACATTCCCCTTCTCAACTTTTCTGTCTACTCAAACTATTCTTTTAAATTATAAAACAGGAAAGGTGAGAAAAGTAAATAATTACCTAATTTATAGCTTTCTACTAACACAATTAGAATCTGTAACCACTTCCTCTCCATTTATCGTTTAGTGTAGGTTTTCAGCATGCAGTCAGTCACTTGCATCTTTATTACACACTGGTGGAGCAGGAATTTAAATCTCTGCCCTCAACAGAACAGTGACAGGGTTTTGTATTTTGTTTTGCTTAAACAGGGCCTTGATACAGAGGTGTATTAAGTTTCACAGATGTCTTATCAGTCCCTGGTATTTTCCGTAACTTTATTTTGAAGTCCAGTTAATTTGAAAGTCAATCTTTCTACTTGCATTAGGTATCTAGTGATTTAAGGAACACTGGAATGAACGCCAACATGCAACATAGAGGACATGCTCTCAAAAACTCATTAATAAATTACTATTATATATGTCTGTGTTAACCTAAAGCAAGCCACCAGTTTTTGCTAAGCAACTTTTTTCGCCTTCCTGCTAAGAACAGTGCAGCTAAAAGCTAGCATGTACCATGATCCATGTAATTCCTGTCTGGCTGTATCTGCTAAACCACTCACAAGGTGTTGTAACTTTGGTGTTGCAAATCAAGCTTTCATTCTAAAACCAGATCCCAGGTTTCTCACATATCAGAGCTGGCTGAGAATGAACTGTTCCCTTCACAGCTCAGAACTATCAGACGCAGAAATCACAGTCAGCTCTAATCTTCAACCCCTGGCAAAGAAAAACACAGTTTCAATTCCTGCTAAAAGTCTACTTCTTGCTGGTATGTCTGAAATGTCTCTGGCAACTTTCTATTCTATTTTAAAATAAAAATTTGCCAGCTTGCTATGTCTGAGGAAAAGAACGCCTTAAAGGGCTCAATCTTGCTCAAATAAGGCAAAATGTAGATTGGATTCAATGAGTCAAGAGAGCATCTCTAATATTTAGGTTTATATTCTACCCAGGACTTGTGTATGGGTAACTTAGGGGTTTTTTTTGTAATTTCAAGCCTGAAAATCTACCAGGCTCCCTGCATGGTGAATGTACAAGCACACCCTTCAGTTCCACTGCACTCTCTTACACTCAAGCACCTTTCCCCACTTACATAGGCAAGCTTACAAAGGCAGCTCACACCACCTTCAGACTGGAAGACATTCCTAATCCCGCCTTGCATGCATACATATAGGTCTGCAGCTTGCTTGGACTTAGAGGGCCAGAGCTCAACTGCCTGGGCATACTGATGGAGAGATACTGAAGACAAGAAGTCTGGCTCTTCCCACTGTGGTAGGCAGCTATCACAAGCAGTGAGGGGATGCATCTCCCATCACAGGCAGTGACCAAAGGAACCAGGCACTCGCTGACCCTATGCATTTTCCAGAGTCTAATTTTGATATTTGTATGTAATATAGCAGCAATTTATTAGCAATATAAAGAATAATCCAATACATGTGATGAGGAGTAGGAAGGCATTTTCTGCAAACATTATAAAACCCCTATGAAGCAGGTGAGAAAGCTGGGGAAGTCTTAGAGTTGTGGAGATATTTTCCCCTCTCCCTGACACGATGAGTTTGGCTTGGCTGGTTTGAATTTAACAGGACCTATCAATGAAGTACCAAGCTGCTGTTCGCACTAGAATTGCCTGATAAGTGATTGGACTTAACATGTCATGAGTGATAAGATGCAGACACAAACCACAAGCAAGACACAGACTCCAGGGTGGCAGGGATGTCCCCGCATCATGACCACACTGGCTTCACTCAGGTTGGCCTTGGAGGAACTCCCCCTCCAGATTTCTGCACAGCCTTTTGCTTTTGTAAGAGGGGGTTTTGACCCACCTTCTCTTTGCCAAGCTGCTGTGGTTCAGCTTGCACACCAGAAGGTGCTGCTCTCGCCCACAGCTCCCGCTCCAGCAGGGCCGAGGGTCACCAACCTGACTGCCAGCAGCCACAAGTGTCCCTGGGCTGAAAGCGATCTCAAAAACGAAATGCCTGTGAAGAGTGGGAATTCCTGAAAAAGGCCCTTCTCCTTGCTTAGTGTTCTTGTTAAGTGGTATCTATTTCTGGACAGATTACAAACACTGAAGACAGTTGTTGCCACATTTAAAAATAGCCCTGGAGGAAGGCTTAACCTTCCCCTGACCAGCAGCAAATTGTAATTGCTATTCCTAGATCAAAAAGACAATTATTTCGCAGATCCTATAAAGGAATGAAGAGATCAGGAATATATACACATGAGATCCCTTCAGGAGTTTCTTGCCCTACCTACCCCTGAGTCTGCACCCAAATAACTACCCCAGCATCTGAGCCGTAGACTCAAATCCCAAACTTATTTCAATGTTGTAGCAACGCTGATTGCAGTGGTCCACCTCTCACACTCCAAGTACTTATAAACCTACGAGAACAGCAGGAAAATGTCCTTGTGTTCAAAGCCCACAGGAACTTCCATTCACCCCATATTTTACTTTGCAGCTCGCTTAAGCTGTGGCTTTAACGCCAACCATTTGTTTTGTAATCCCTGTTTACAAGCAAAGGGCTTTAACTGTCTTAAAAACTAACACTTAGTGGAGCTGCCCCACAGCATATTTAGCAAGGGCAGCACCCTAAGGGCTTGTACACACACATCGTGCTAGCACCATGTAAGGTGCTACAAGCAAACCAGAGTCTCTGGTTTGTCTTACAGAAGCAGACGACTAGTGTCTTTCACTACACGTTTAAGAAATTACGAAAAGTTTACACCTGTTAAATAAGTCTCATCTGTGATTGAAATTAAAATGACTCTACAGTCTTAGCAACTCTATCTCCAAGCTTATCCAAGTTACATGGGTCACTGTCCTGAAAAATTTTACTTCCGAGCTCAGAGTCAAGCACTTGGATCGCATTTACAGCTGAGTTGCACACTGTGTACAGTTACATGCACAAGTGCATCCCCGCAAGGTGGGAACTGAAAGGAAGCATCACCAAGCCCCACGCTCTCGAAATTCCTGACAGGCTCACATGATGCTGCTTGACCAAACAGTTAAAGCCAACTCCCTTCAGCCTGTTGTGTGAGCAACTTGAGCCTGCGCCTGCAAGCCAAGGCTCCATCTTCTCTGCTCTTCTGGCTCTTCACATTAAATATAATGGAACTCTACACTGAGGGACTATTTAAAATACCCTTCCAGGAATAGTCTCAAATAAATGCTTCCCTTCTCACGATCAGATTCTAGAAAGGCTTTTTCAAACTACGAGTTTTAGAAGCTCAGTCCTGCCTAATGCTAAGGGACGCACAGCTTCATGGCATATGGGTGGCTGGCAGGGGCACAGCGCGGGTGCCACACGCATTCCCAGACACATCCCACCCATCAGCTCCCACCCAGCCCCTCAAAGCACCCTGAAATCAGGAGAAAGCCGCTTCCTCGCAAGAGACATGATTAAAAAACTAGGGGCAACACTTTCACCAAAAAGCAATGGGGACACTGGGTAGTCTGTAGGTCACGCTACCTTTGGAAACCTCAGGTATACACCCTTATTGAGCATGGCTCAATTTTGAATTTGAGCCTTCACATTTCATATACCCACTGCTTTCAGAAACAATGCATACAGAACAGGGGAAATACTGCATGTAAAGCACATATATGCTTTTAATACATATATAAGTATTTTAATTGAAGTATTATTATTAAGATAAAAACTTTAAAGCAAAGCTTACGGCTTTAGGCTGTGTGTGTAGGCACATATACACAAACCTTTATTTTGGGGAAACGTTCATCTTATTTGATTCACTGTAACTATGTGCAATTTTCATAGAGCAAATCACTAAAGGATCTGATATTGTATAAGGAAACCACTCATTTTCATTTTAAACCATTCTTTTGTCATGGGAAATGTAAAACAATTTATGAAATTAAAATATTTCATAGACTAATGATGAAAGGTCTCATCCAAAGTCAATAGAAAAAGAAAATTCATTTCATTTGTTTTGGATTTCTCTCAGATGTGTCACTCCATTTCAACTAACTGCCTTGCCACAAAAAAAGAAACAGAGGGCAAGGCGCATGCAGAGGGCAGCGGCCAAGGCAGCAGGCAGGGCACTGCCGGTGCAACCCGCCCAGTCCAGGCCTACTGGAAGGAGGTTCAAATGGGATCTGGGCCATTCGTAGGCGAGACTTGCTGGCGAGCGAGTGAGCTCCTGACACAAAAACTGATCCAGCTCAAACTGGATTCTCTAAACTGTAAGCACACCAACCTGTAAGGTAATCAGCTCATATATATGCCAGGACACTAACTCTGGCACCTTACAGTCCCAAAGACTGTAGGGAACATAAAGAACCCTGTAAAAGCAGGAGGAAGTTTAAGGCAAGAGATTTAAAGAATTTTGAAAGCAAGGAGGTCCTTTGAACACACAAATGCTGTGGGCAACCAGACACAGCTTTACTATACTAAACCCAGAAACAGCTTAGAAGTATGTCTGTCTAAAGACAGTATCAGAAGAAAATCACGTCTCTGACCACAAAATGCCGCCTCTGTTCTCAATATCCGCGCAATGCCAGGCCAGAAACATGCAAGCAGTCTGCTTTATACCTACTGAGAGCAAGATTAAAAGTAAGCTCCTCTCAAACATGAATTCTGTAATCAGCAACGATAATGAAATACCGGGGTGCGGCTCAGCTGCCCATTCCCCATCCTGTTAACGCTATCAGAGACTGCCACCGCCTCCCTCCTGCCACAGGCAGGACAACATCCCAGTCCAGCAGCTGATGAGCAGACAGGAGTGAAAAAATGCCTTTTCAGACCAGCAGAGAAAAGAGAAAGGCATTTTTCTGCCAGCAGCAAGGGCAGCGCTACAGGTGTCTGAAACTGCAATGCAAGAGCCTTCATCTCTTCTGTGCAAGTTCAGTGCTATCCTGGGACAGAGTGTATTGCTCAGGAATAGCGCCAGCAACATGCAGGAAATAATATCCGAGGCAGTAATCGGAGCAGACTACTTGAGAAGGGATGCCACTTTTGTCCCTCTTTTGAAGATAAGTCCACACTCTGAGACACCAGCATTAAAATGTGTTAGGCAGCTCGCAGGAGAGCACTGGATTAAACTAGTTTTGAGTCATTTGTGAGTTTGCAATCCCCTTTGATAGGGCCGTATTTGTTTTCTTCACATTGCTTTGGTAATTGTGGAGGGTTTTGTATACTGCTGCATATTTGGGGGAAAACTCTTATAGCTGGGTGCCACTTCACGTATTTGTGGGAATAAACACGCCAATGTGAATTTGGGAATACCACAAAGGAAACGTACTATTGTCATTAAATACTTGCCCTACAGCAGGGCGGTCAGGGCCCCCACAAGGCTGGGCAACACAAGGCACCATCAAGAGACACAACTTGTCAAAGGCTGTAGAGGAACAGGGTGCCTGTACCCACAACAGCAGCCACGTCTCCGGAGCCTCAGGCCAAGGTCTGCTGCCTGGAAGATGCTCTGTGACACATCTGATTGCAACCCTCTGCACAATTTTTGACTGCAGGCGAGATGAATTGTCATAGTACTCTGAAGTGGCTATGAGCATATATGCAGGCTTATTGAGCCATAAATCTAGGAAGCAATGTGTTCAGGTGATTTCCAAGTTCACCTAAGTTTTATGAAACCTATTTTTTAGCCAAACAACTGCAAATGAGCAGTGCCTGGTGACATTTTATTACATTTTCACTTATTATGCCTTAGCGGTAAATTGTTGTCCCCAATCAGTGCTTCAGTATCAGAGAGACTGGTAAAGACAGTCGCCTAAAGAAACCAGAGATAATAGATTTGACTGTCTATCTCTACAAAATGGGCTCCTTTTCATTTTTCAGTGCAGCTTGGAGTCCTGATTAAAACAATAAACCAATACAATGAACAATTAAGAGAGTGGAGAAGCAGGTATGCCAGTCAAAACTAGCAGCCATACTACAGCAATAAATAAAGTAACAACAGCACCCAGAAAGGAGCAGTTTACGCTGAATGTTACACTAAGTATTCTTGAAATGGATGTTTTACAGTGATGCTATTAAGCATATTTACACCATCCTAATGTGGAAGAGAAGACTATGAAGGATTTTCCTTTTCTAATTACATTCCATAACAACATGAGTACTTGATTTATTAGTTTACAATTATCCCTACATTACAGAAGAGTATCTGCCCATGGAAACACCCGTGTTTTTATGGTGCTACTAATGAACAGCACTTTCATAAAGTTTTCAAAGACTCAAAGTCTTGAAAGTTTTCAAAGATGAAAAAACCAGAAGCTTAAAAACAAACCATGCTTATATTTCCTTCCCATACATTTTGGTTAATAGCGTTGTAATCATAATTGCCCAAGAGCCTGTCAGTGGAACATACATTTTATTTCCACTTCTAAGAGATTACCACAGGGTCACCCTCTCTGCCACTTGTGACTGCCTAATGAACACCAGAAACCCACCGCTGTGTCCTCCTTCTCTCTCATACATTACTTACGAGTTGGCAGGCCCTGGTAACCATTTGGAAAGCAGGCCTATCGTGAGGTTAGCAGCTCATTAAATGCTGCTCCTCAGAGCTAATAAACGCGCATTAGCTGAATTCTACATTGCAAGTGACTGGCAAACCTCAGGCCTCCCTGTTGCATTCCCTGGCCATCACACGGCATGGTGCGCTACAGTAATTAACATGAAAATGCATGCTAATTCTGTTGATATTTGATATAGAGCAGTGTTGCCTCAAAGTGGTTGTCAAAGCCATGTTTGCTGATAATAAATGGTTCCTATGCAAGCGAACGCAGCAGCCTGGGTGTTTATCATATTACATGTTATGGGCTCTCAACTCTGAATATTCATGGTGGGAAATTAAGCTGTAATTTTTGGATGCTAACAGTAGTAAATGTTTAATGTCACTGGGTTTTGGTAGAGCTTTAGGTAGTGTAAGAAATAAAAAGCCAGACACACAATCCATTTTTAAAGTAGCAACTGAAAGGAAGCCTCCTAAAAGGTTACGTTGAGGCATCAAAATAAGAGACACAGTCAAACAACTGCATACTTGTAGGGTTTAGAAACAAACAAAACACTCTAGGCCCTAGTTCTGTTTATATATATGCTTCTCCTAATATTTGGGAAATTACTGGTTTATGTAAGTGCCTCACTTTTCAGCAGTCAGTTTTCTAAACCCTAGGCCCACAGCCTGCTGAAATACTCCCCCAAAAAATAACAAAACAAGAGAAGAGCATGCTAGTTACTCTAGGGATGGGCCTATGCCCTGCTTACGAATCAAGGAGTTCACCTTCCTCCACTTTGTGTTTTTTTAAATACTCAAAAAAGATCCACTCATTGTTTTCAACAAACTGCGAGAAGGATAAACAGATTCAATGCCTGAAACATCCCTGTGGGACAGAGTCACCAGGGAGAACGACATCACAAAGAGGTGCAGTTCTTCACGGTAGTCAGAAGATCAGAGGAGCAGCATTCCCAGAAGAAGGGCTTTCCCATCTCTCTACGACATTTGACAGATCAAAGCCAGTGAGTGGCTGGTAACGGTCCTAACATCCTCTAAACACATACTGTACATGCACACACAATGCGGTTCGATCTATATGACTTGGGGTCAGTCACCAGATGACAGCAGAAGTGGCACAACAACAGGAAAGCAGAAGGCAGCACAGACCTTGAAAAGCCTGAAAGAAAACTCATAAAAGGCACAAAGTCTGCCATCCATTTTATGTGCTCCATCAAGTTCACTGACCTACTTGTACACTTTTCCTCCACTGGCCCTGAAAGGAGCTAAAATATCGTTCCTTACAAAGAGCCAAACAGTTATTAAAATTGGGAAACAGAAGCTTTTCATAAAGTAGGCTCTGTAGGAAGCCTGTCCTATCTGATCTCATTCTTCTCCCTGGTCATCAATAACCAGTCCTGAACAGTGTTGCTTTACAGAGCTTGTTGCTCTGGTGTTACCCCAGAGCAATGAGTCTGCGGCTTTCAGCTGCTATGTGATTTTTAATTGTAATAAGGGAGTCCTTTCTGGCATTCTTGTGTTGCTACGGAATGTATGGTTCTTGTCCCAGGCTGCAGTTTCTCACAGCAATCATATATTCCCTTGGACAAACACGCTAATTAAAATGTCATTGTGCCATTTCTTTCTGCATGAGACCACAGTTCTGTTTTTAAGAAAAACTCAGCAACAAGGTAGTAGAATTGCAAAACTGGGCTATGGGAAGATAAGAGCATTACTAATTACATCTTCCATCTGCCTGCAATCCTGTGATACTGCTGAAATGTAAGCGTGAGGTCTAGCACAAGCAACAGGCTGCAAATGGGATCTTGGGCACTGACCAGTTCCCTCTGCTCCCGAAGAACCCATCTGGATGACTTTAATAAGCTGTTCATGCCTTTCAGCTCTCAATCACAAGGCTTGGACAGAAGACAGAGATTGATTTAACAGAGAATGAATGTAATGCTCTGCAAGGAGCTTAGACTGCACCAATTAATCAATTATCCGAGTACATTCCAATTTAATACATTCATTACTATTCTAATCTTTAATCAACTGCTTGTTCCATGCACTATGCGGTTCCTGCGTTTCTGCGTAAAGCACAATATTCACCTTGCAAAGTAAAAACACCACTTCCAGTGCCAAACATGAAAACCCAGAAGTGTGTTGACCACTGTATAATGCGAACAATCTTGTCACTAATGGTTTACAGACCATGCTGGCACTTGCTGTGGCTTTGATACACTCGTTAAAAATATTTATTGAAGAAACTGATCTGAATAATGATTTTACCTTCATGTCTCAGCCCGGCACATGCAGCTGAAACTGCTACTGAATTTCCTAAAGTCAGAAGTGCTTTCAAGCTGTGATTTTTTTTTCTTTTTTTTTTTTAAAGGAGGAAGAAAGTTTGACAACTGTTAAACTGTTTGCATCACCTCCAAGTCTTAGGTGTATCGCTACCCTCTCTCCCCCTCTTCTGGCTCTAGTGTAGGGGTAGCTCCATTCCCAGAGGAGACGGTCGACCCCAGCAAGGCCTGATCCAAAGCCCATTTAAGGCTGGAGAACCCCTCCCTTGACTTCAATGGGTGCCACAGTGTGTTCGTAACAGTCTGTTGTTAATTTTCTGATCCACTTATTCTATGAAATGAGTGACCTTTATGTCTCTTTGCCCTCATAAGAATTTCATGTATTTGTTTCAGTACAGGAGATGTTCTGCCAGAAAGTGCTCTAGAATCCTCATCAGCAGCCAGGAGCTGAGGAAGCTCCTTCTTTAACACAATCTCTTCTTCACTGTGCCATGAAGGAGTCCTGGTGACAGAAGATCGGGGTAAAGCAGCAAGGAAAAGTGAGATCTTGGACTGAAGGTAAAAGTGGATAAAAAATTATCTGCAGTGGTGAGGAAAAAAAAAGCACTTGTTGATAATAAGTCTGGTGTTTGATGTGCACACGTACTTCACTATCTAGCTTTTCATCAAGAGCCAGAGGATTTATCCTTCAGGCATGAGAGATGGAACAGCTTAAAATGGTCAGTGACCACAGAAAGGATTAGCACATTATTATCTTTTTAATCCACAACATTTACTTTTTCAGGATTTATTGGAGCTAATACAAAAGTGATTAGTGTTCTGGTTTTGCCAAAGTAAGAGGTTGTTTATGACTCCATTCCCACACGTTGCCTGTAATCAACAGATAGTGCTGGCTGGAAAGTGGCCAACAACAGAAAGTTTCATCATCTACAACATATTCACCGAAGTGACTTGTGCAATTCCTATTCAGTACCTGGACCTTCTAAAAAGCACAAGTATGTTACATTACCCCACCCTGCAAGCACACAATAAAAAGTGGCATGAAAAGTCCTTCAGCTTTTTTGGCTTTGCTAGACGTGCTATTTTTACAAATGTGGCATAACCAGCCCCCAGCATTCCAGGACCTCAGTCAGCCCCCTATTCGTCATGACTAAAAAATGCGGAGATGTTAAAAACAATCAATGTTATTTTTCATACGTGCATTCTAGCTTCTGGAATTCAGGATCAGCATTTTTCATTTTCACTCCACATTTCTGATGGCTAGAAATGAATTTATTTGTTTTTAAATGGAAGCAGAAATTCTCAGGTCATCACAAAACTTCAGCACCTAAGGTTTTAAGAAGAATCTCCAAATTGACTTTTCCAAACCTGTCTATGTAATTTAAGATGTTCAATCTCTTTTTCAGAATAACACTGGAATCTGAGACCTCAGGATTGTGTGTTCCACCCTTTCCAAACCAGACTTGTGTTCCTAGAGTGCATATCATTTTAAAAGGTATTTAGATGGCTAACTCCTACTAATTTGACTCAGATGCTTTAAATACGGTTCTCAGCACTTTTTGAAAACATGGCTTATTATTTTAGGTCTTTGGCTTTTCAAAGTCGTACTTAAAATACCGTCATAAAAAAAAAAAAGTAGAAGAAAACTGGTAAGCTGAAAGGATGATCAGACAGGCACATGCAGAGAAGTAAGAAACTAGAAAACTTTCTTCTTACCATTCTCTTACTTAGAACTAAAAATTAAAATAATAGAATAGTTTTGGTTGGAAAGGATCTTTAAAGGTCACGTAGCTCAACACCTCCTGCAAGGAGCAGGGACATCTCCAACCAGATCAGGTTGCTCAGAGCCCCGTCCAACCTGGCCTGGAATGTTTCCAGGGATGGGGCATCCACCACCTCTCTGGGCAACCTGTTCCAGTGTGCCATCACCTTCATCATAAAAAATTTCTTCCTTATTCTAATCTAAATCTACCCTCTTTTAGTTTAAAACCATTAACCCTTGTCCTACTCACAACACGCCCTGCTAAGAAGTTCCTCCTCATCTTTCCTGTAGGCCCCTTTAAGTAGTGGAAGACTGCAATAAGGTCTCCCCGGAGCCTCCTCTTCTCCAGGCTGAGCAGCCCCAGCTCTCTCAGCCTGGCCTCACAGGAGAGGTGCTCCAGCCCTCTGATGACTTTCACGGCCTCCTCCGGACTTGCTCCAGCTGGTCCGTGTCCTACTTACAGTTGGTGCTCCAGAACCGGATGCAGTACTGCAGTACTGCATCCAGTGGGGTCTCACGAGAGCGGGGCAGAATCACCTCCCACGCTGCTTTTGATGCAGCCCTTGCACTTTATTGACACTTACACTTTACTTACACCGATTAAGTTTGTTTCTATCTGTGTTTGGAACAGACTTGGAGAAGTAAAATTTGTTTCTCCAACCCTCTCTAACACTTAACAGAATCAAACCAAACTCCATAAATGTACAAATGTATGCTGCCAATCTGTTATATATTACTAAGTTCTTGGCTTTTCAAAGACAGAGACATAGGAATACCCTTTAATCCTGCAAATGGTATGAAGCTATACAAGGGAAATAGCATAACTTGCCCCTATAAACCCTAGACTGTGATAGCTTTGTATTGCAGTCAATCCTCTTTGGTTCATTACAGAAACAGCAAGCAATGTGTGCCTCCACACAGACACAAGCCAGTCAGGATTCTTACTCCACTTGGTATTTGAAAACATATCCCAGGCCTTAGTGTATTTGGAAAGAATACCTGTACTAAATCTCTCCAGCACGGAAATGCTCCTTTAAGAAAGACCCTAAAAACAAAGGCGAATAAAATTAACTGTGGGTTGATTCCTCTAGTTCTTCATTCACCTTGAGGCTGAAAGGACAACAGACAAGCTGGTGAGAGCTTTCTGAGAAAGTCTGGACTGCAGATCAAACGTGAACTACTATACAACTTCGAAGCAGATTAGTATTTCAAAACGTCTTTTCTCATTTAAAGGTTACGTCTGTATTGCAATCACTGTATCTAGATCTCCTACTGTGAACAGTGTGACTTGGGTAGCACCGAGATCATTTTGGGCCTGCAGTCCAAATCTGGGGAAGCCTTTGTGGCCTATGCTGGATTCCCTTGTTCCCACTGCCAAGAGCAGCTGAGCCAGGCAGCTAGCTGGGCTCTAAATCCCTGCCTTCTGCAATGCAGACACGCGCTTCAGCACTCGTGCAGACAAGGCAGAACACATAACCACCCTGCACTGTCAGGCCACAGAATTACTAAATTCTCCACACACTGAGGTTGCCACTTGGTGCTTCGTGAGGCAGCACCTGTGCTGCATATGCTACAGGTTTTGTGTTCTAGCAAACACCTTCGTCAACCACATACACTTGTAAACCTCAGCTTGGACAAAACCTGCGTGGTGCTAGACAGACACTTGCCCATTGTCCTGAGAGCACGCTGCCAGCTCACACCAACCTTCCCTCTCCCTCCCAGCCTTGGCGCTGCCAGGAAGTGCCTGACCCCAAAGGGAACGAACTCCCTTGTGCTGGGGAGCTGCCAGGTTCACCCCACTCTGCTGGGCCAGAGCAGCCCACAGGGGTCAGGGAACTGCCAGAGCTGTCCCTGTACATCTACATGTAACAAAAGTTAAAAGTTAGTGTTTAAACCATACTTAAATTAGTTGTCACTCTCCTTCCATTTCCTGTACACGTTTCATATCTGCATCTGAGCTTCCATTAGGATCGTTTCTTGCAGAGCGAGCCTTTTAAGACAACAGTGCAAAAAGCTCTGGCAAGAATTCAGGCAATACACTTCCCCATCACATGGCAGACAGGTGGAAAACATGAAAGGAAACCAGTCAATAGCTGCTTGCTATCTCACCCCCTCTGAACTGCAAAAATTTCTTAGGGAGCTGTGAATTACTCCCCTATTGTTCTTGCTACATTATTATTTTGGAGTGGCTCATGCCTGTGTTATTTGGTTGCCTGCTTTGTTTGCCTTATCAGTTTGCTGTTGATGTATGTATCAGTTTGGGTGATGCATAATTGAAACAGCCCTGTTTCACCACGTCACTCACATATCCCTTTAGACAATGCATCAAGTGTGATAGCAAAAAAAACCCCACAATATAAACTTCAACCACTGCAGCTTCCCTGTGTTTTTATTGAAACTGTCCCTTCTGGGATACGCGTATCTCATCAGAAATAGGTCTGTGCTACAAAAGCCAGTATTTGTTTCCTGGTGACATACCTGAGCATGACAGTTTGTTGACATAAGAAAGAACAGAGTCTGACAGCAGGTGAGGCTGGACAATCCTCCCCAACTTCTCAGCATCCGCAGTTCCCTGACAAAACTTCCCAGGAGGTACTGAGCATGTGGAGATACATCTGAAGATGGTGATCACAGATTAGAGGTACACCAAACATTTCTAAGTGCGAGGCTAGATACTCCACAAATGTTTATATCACAAAGAACAAACTCTGCTCCTCCTCTCCCACGCACACTCTGCCCCCTCTCTTTCAGCCCCAGCCACTGTGGCCAGTACTGCAGACTACCTAGCAGTCTAGAGTCCCATCTCCTTTCACATCTTCTCCAGAGTCTCAATCCATGGGACACAGTTGATGCCCCCTCTATCCTCTCTTTCTAACAGAGTCTTTTTTTGTCTGCCATTGAGTCTAGAGCTCCTGTCCAGGCTCTTCTCATGATACAACAGTATCTCTCCTTCAAGAAACAATTTCACCCTTCTCTGTTTCCTTCCAGATTCCACTGTGTGACTACTACTGTAGCTCACCGCTCTAAACATGCCTTTTTCTTCTCCTTCCATTTTATGACTCCTCATCACATCAAATAAAAGCAAAGTTTATTCACTTTCAGGATCTTACAGAGCCTGTCATTCTCTCATGCACTATTTACATCTTCTCCTACCTTCAATAAGCCCATCACGTCTTAATGTGTAAAACGCAAGATACGTTTTCAAACATCTTTTGTTCTTTCTTCTGTGCTGTATCTCAAGGATATGGATGTCCAGCAAATGATCTCATCGAGTACTTTAAAATCCTTCCCCTCAAACCTTCTTTGCCTTCATACAGAATTGAAACTTGGCTGTGTTGGTAGCTATAGATGTGCAGAACTGATGCTTGTCATAAGAAGCAGCTCTGTCTCCTTGTGTTTGCTTTTACCCTCCTCTCTGAGTCCACCGATGGTCTCCTGACTTAATCACACTGAGCTACTTGGAGCAGGGACTATTTTTTCCACTATTCTATGAGTTTCTGAGACATGATTGGGAAGTGCTGCTTACAGATGAGTCCTCTATAAACTGATGACCCTTATGTTGCAGAAAAAAAGTAGCTCAGGTCTATATGCTAACATTGACAGAAGTTTAAATTTACTTGTAAACTCATTACTTAAAACATGAATACAACCCCTAATTTAGGAAACACTTTTCTCAACAGGTAAGAGAAGTAGTTTCAGGAGACTGTGCTGTTGCCATATAACACTGTCCCACCATCTAAAACCTTGGTAATAGGTCGGGTAATCCTATGCAAAAATAAGGCAAAACACATTCCTGTAAGACATTTAGGGCACAAAGAGCATGTACAGCACCAGTTATCACAGCTCAACTGTTGAGTGATAACTTACAAAGAAGCAACTCATGAACCTGTGGTAACTCACACACCTGCAATCATCTTCCACATCCTGTCTTCATGGAGGATTAAAGAGAAACCATGGTTCTCACTGCAGGCCCAGCGGCCAGCTCAGGAAGATGATAGGTTAGGCTTCGATTCCTTTCCACACTGTCAGTGGAGCAGAGTTTTGGTCACAAGTGTTAGTTTAGGGGCTTAAGATTAGCTCTCGTGGCTGAGATAAAAAGAGCCTGTCAGGTTAACACGTGAAGAAACTCTGGTATATAGGACAAAGAGAGACCAAGCTCAGCCAAAGCTGCAAGGCACTATCTGAAAAGTGAAAGAAACATTTGCTTAAAGGCTCTTAATTGTTTTTGTTTGGCCTGGGAGGCATTAGGCAAGATAGTAAAGAAGTAGGTCTGTAAGCCTTTTGTCCCTCTTCCTTTCTCCAGATGCTAGGTAACAGTGCATTTGGGAGCAAAAGTGTTAAATAAATGGTCTTTTTCAAGCAGATGCCTTGCAGAAAGGAGGCTGCTGCTAAGGTATTCACGCAATGCTAGCATCAGTTCAAGGTCAAAATTAGGGACAAGGTTAGTAAGGCATCCCAACATTACAGTCAGCAGGGCAAGAGACACCTTTTCCCCTTCAGTTGCATTTACTTCTCCCCTAAATTTTCACCTTGCTCTTGGTCAAAGCAGTAGCAAGAAATAAAAAAAAGGCCTATTCTTCACATAAGGCTTGCATCGGTTTAACTAAAATCAGTTTTGACGTCAAAACAGTTCAGCAGGTACGAAGCCCCAAGCGAACGCACGTAACTTAGTGCACAGACACCAATTTAGCTCATCTGAGTTCCTGAAGTAGGCTAAATCAATACAAGGCACTTGTAAATGGATTTAAAAGAACATTCATGTGGGATTTGTTTCAATGTAACAAGTCATGTTAAGGAGCAATTTTAGTTAAACCCAAGTATTTTTCTTTGTGGGCTCTCCTTAAACCCTAGACGATGACACTAATTACCCATATAAGAAAAAGCACAGAGGAAAGCAACCCTTGTATCTCCAAGCAGGCTACTCTCTCTCTCTCTCAGATCCCACAGAAGATAGATGTGAAATCAGCCATCAGAACTTCATATCACAAACCGCCCAGTGCTGGGTCAGCGAAACTGCCGTTATGCAATGCCAAAGCACATAAACACCAGTCACATGCTAATACCAAGAGAGAGACAGTGACCTCTTCCAGTAACCTCTGAGATGCTGCAAACAGCGTAGCTCCCATCTTCAAGGCTACGCCTGTGCCGAGTCAGAAGCAGCAAGGCAGCTTTCTCATGCTGCTCATGTAAAGACCTCTGACTTGCTTTGGATACCAGCAAGGTATTGTAAGGCTATAAAACTATTACATCTGAACTCAACCAGACCGAAGGCAGTCCCTTCCAACCCTCCTTTCCTCCACAACAGGACATTCTTTCCATGCCCCACAGTTCCTTTCCTAGGACTGGCACAATAAGATAACCTGTCACAACCTGTCTCCATACAGGCAAACTTCATCTCTTCCCAGAAACACCCAACGAAAAATAAGATGGAAGGCAGCTCCCTCCAGAGAAGGATGCAAGAAAGAAGAGTTAGCAAACAGGAATGTTGGAGCATATACGCCCAGGAAGCCCAGGCCACATTTGGCCCTCCTGTTGTGACAAGCAAGCAATAATCTGCACCATCCAAATCCTGCGGGATGGCAAGTCTCCGGAGCAGAGAAGCACACAGGCAACACTGCCACTTCTTCCTCAGAAGCAAAGCAGTAAGGTTGGACAGGCCCACTGACAGAACAGTAATTGCAATTACATGTTTTTTCTATTTACACCAGAGGCTAAATTAACAGATTAATGTTTACTTCCAGCCACTGCTACCAGCCTGAAGGGGAAATGGAGCAGAATGAGGTCAGCAGAGGTCATAGCTCATTCAACTCATCAGCATAGTCAAATTTGCTCAGCAGAGCTTTGATTACTTTTACAAACTTCAAGGCTGGTTTGGGGTAAGAATTTTTTTAGAATAAAAGGCTAAAACTAAGGTCGTGTTAAGATATTAATAATCTCTCAACTAGCAAAACTATTATCTTTATTTGGGAAGCTGAATGCTTCTGAATATTAAATCAAAACCACTCAGCTCTGAACATCTAGAAGTCTTGCTCCTGGATGAAATGGGAGCTGTTGTGAGATTTACCGAGCTTGTGCACAGTAACTGTACAGCCCATGGGATGAAGCCGTTACACAGTCACAGCCATTAAAATACACCTCCCAGCTCTTCTTGAAACACACAGAGGAGGATGCTGCCCTTGCAACCTGTGCATATTTTAGCTTGGTGCCTCCTTTTAAGACACCAAGTCTCACTTAACAATCAGCACTCTCTAAAGCAGAAGGGCCTCCGAGTCCAGTCGTTGCTTAAGGGTTTGGGACTGTCACCTTCACCTGACAGCAGCACTACAGCGCACACCTGGAACCGGCCTGTATCAGCACTTCAGTGTGACTGCCATTTAAGTTGTGGTAGTACGGCTACCACAAGTAATAGTTAACTCAGCAGGAGCAAAGAAAACCATAGTCGTGTGGTCACAACATCATTTCAGAACTCCTACACTGCACCTGCATGTTACTGTGAGCAAACACCAGCTGGGGGGACGGTCAGTAGCAGGACTTGGACATCTGTCTGAAGAACAGCATACATCTCCTGTTAAAGAAATAAACAAACAGTGCTTTGGTCTGTAAAAAGAGCCAGCAGAGTGCTTCGTTCTCAGGGTGGGGGGGGGAAGGGAGCGGAGTGTCACCACCTCGGAACAAAACACAATTCCTGCTTGTCCCGGTGAGGCTGGCAGAGAGCACCAATACTATGGACACGCCAGGCTTTGGATGTCCTGCCAATGCTGGTCAATATCTGATTCTCCCAGAACATGGCTTGTAACTATTGATTCAACAAGAGGGAAAGTCTTTATCAGTCCCCATGGGCTTCTTCCACAGCCTTTTCGTGCACAGTCTAGGGCACATTCAACTGCGTCCAACCCAGCTTTCCCATGAGTCACGAATGGGACAGGGAGCTTTGCCTTTATTCTCCCTGTATTTGTCTCATCCTTTTCTTCATTACAACTTTTTTATTATTATTAATGCTTGCCCCTCTTCTGCATTACATTTTTTCATTAGTGTTTGCAACACTGTGGTCAGGATAATAGATCTTTAACTGGCTGAGGCTTGTAGAGAATTCAAGTATTAGGGGAAGATAATCATTACTATTTCATGGAAACGAAACTCGGTTAACTCCACCAGAGACGAGAAACCCATCTCCTGGGCTACACATCCACTTCGCTTCTCATGCAAAACTAGTAAAGAGTAATTTCAGTAGGATCTGGATTGGGCCCTCAAGCCAGGGAACGAATGCAGTCATGTCCTAAAGCTCACCACTAATTCAGGTGCACTTATTTGACATTGCTTTGGCCTAAAAAAAAAAAAAAAAAAAAAAAACCACAAAACCGAAAACGAACTAGCAGGCTTTTAAAAAAGAAGTTGTAACAACAGTAAACCATGGGCACCACTCCAAGACACGATGTGCTCCTGCATTTAATTCTCCACTCTAGAACCAGAGACATACTGATAGCCCAGAGTTCATCATATCGCTTAAAACTTAGCATAGATGCACAGAAGTTAGGGCTATGCATCCAGTGTAACTGCGAAAGTCATTGCTAGGGACAGCCACAGCAGTCTGAAGCTAATATATTGGGTTCAGGTCAAACATGGCAACACGCAGCTCCCGAATGAAGACAATTTACCCTGCCAAGAAGCAGGTAGCTCATGTCAAACCCTGCTGACAGATCAGCATCACAACCAGCAGCTGAGCCGATTCATTTACAACTTGCTCTGTATATGTATTTTCCATCGGACACGCTATTACAACAAAGGAAGTATCTTATGATGGATATTGAGATCAAATATGAGGAGAAAACAACTTTTCAACTCTTTGTAAGGATTTTTAAAACCTTGCACTTCCATGATCAGGTAAACAAGCCAAGACCATATACTTCAGTCAGCTGAAATCTGATGGAAAAGAAAATTAAGGCTAAAACAGATTCAATTATTATTGTTCAATTAACACAAATTATTTTGTTTGGTTGAAAATGCAAGTTAATTTACAGAAGAAAGCATGAAAAGCTGTTAAATATCATAATCCATACATTTTCACTTTTAAATGAAAGATGGTGCCTGACAAACTGCACTTTTCCCTTGTTTTTTAAACTACTCCTTTCTCACAGAAAGCTTCCCTGTCAGCCATGTTTCATTTTTTAAAAAGTTCTCAAGAAATCTGCTACTAGCTCAAAATGAAGTCTACATACAGGAGACTGGAGCAGACGAGCTTCTTTCACCCTGTGTAATAGTCCCAGCAAGAACATCTTGAACCTCTCCAGGTAAACTCAGCCTCTGCATCCTGCCCTCAGGTACCTGTGCCCCAGAGCCATTTTTGAACCTGACCGACTCTACAGCCCCTGCACTGGGATGGGACCAGTTCCCAGAGTTTTCACAGCCTTTAGCATAGATCTGAATGCATGCCCAGCTGACCAGTTAAAAAACAACACCACGGAAAAACCCAAAAAGCTACCATAATCTCCACTCTCCAGCACGGTAAACAGAGACGTCTTTGATGGTGCCCTTCCTTCTGTGCCCCTGCACTGGGACTACCTCTGGTTTCAAACCCAAAGCACGTGGCTACGCTATTTCTGAGAGGCAGAAGTCAGCTCTCGGGGGAAACTCCAGCATGAGCACAGCGTTTGCACAACAATTGGCCAGACAGACACCCTCTGGATTCTAAACCTTAAAGAAATGAAAGCACATCCATGAAAGTTTCACGAAGGGGAAGGAAAAAAAAAAAAAAAAAAAGGCAAAGGGGTTTCAGAGAAGACAGCCCCTTGAGCAATTTCCAAATATCAAAGAAAAAAGCCTCCAGCGTGTTCTCCTCATCTGATACCTTTGTTCCCCCACACTCCACGCCTGCAGGTACATTCCTAGCGATGCACAAAGGCTCCCTACAGCCCACGGACAGCTCTGCGTCCACACGCATTACCTGTCTCCCGCTCTGATTACCTCAGGCTGTCACTTCAGACCAATCAAAGTTCATTTTATATGGAAAGCGGCTATTGCAAAGCTAGGTTGGACCGATCAGGGAGTCTCAAGTCCCAGCGAACTCCAGCAGTTCTGTATCAGATGCACTCCTGCACAGCCTGTCTGCTCCTCCATCTGTAACGCAGTTACCGTTCAGGTGAGTCCTTCTGCTCCACCATTAGATTGTGGAAATACTTGGGCATTTCCCATTTTCTTACCTCTGTTCACACTGTGATTTCCTTCCTTCTGCAGGTCTGCATCTCTATTTTTATGTTCCCCTCGAGGTTACCTTTTCCTGCCCATCTCAGCGACTTCGCAGAAAGGCAGGGCAGGCAGCTGCGTGTTTCACTGTTTACAAAGCACACTCACAATCACAGCACGCCCAGAACTGCTGCCCTTGGACGCATCCCTGTCATCACATCCACTCTCATGGGGCAGGGCGTGGGTAGCAAATGAGGCAGGCCAGGAAGGGTCTCTGGAGACAGCTGTAATTGTCAGCCCCTTTTACTTCCCCCAGTCACTTAAGGAAAGCTCCTGATGGTGAACTCCTTGCTCCCCATCAGGAACTGCCGCTATCTGTGTGCCAATTCAGAAGCAGTGTTCATGTGGGTAAGCTAACAGGAGTTTTCCTCACCCTGGAAACTGCAGGCAGGACCTGTCAGCGTAGCACTGCAGATGAGTTCAATCTGTTGGAACTTCTTCTTTCATAGACTAACACACAACATAGCCTCATAACAGCAGCATCTCCCTTTCACATCCCAACATGCAAAGCTTGTGTGATCAAACTGAGTTTCAGATAAACCCTTAATGAACTGCTGCTCACTGCTGGCGCTGCACTGCCACACGTCTCGAGGCTGCTGCAGACTCACCCAGGTTAAAACTACCCCGTGTTGGTTTTGAGAAGACTAGTCCCAGTGCTGGCCAGGCTGACACTTGCGATGCTGCAAAGAACAGGTTTGTGCGCAGGAAAGGAACAGGCAGCCTGGGGTGGAGTTGGTCAAGCAGAAGGTGGGAGCACTTGCCTCTGTCAGCCTGCAGGCAGCGAAGGCTACATGAGTCTTGCCCCTGTGCCGAGCTTTTGGGAGGGCTCCTCTGCTTCCTCTGTCCGCAGAGGCTTCCCTGGAGCTAGATGTGGTAAATGAAAGTTTTTGGTTCATTGCCTTTCCAGTCCCTCCATATAGGGTTTCTAGGGAATTTCCCTCATCAGCAAAGGATGTGAAAATACACAGGCCTGAAAATATCCTAGGAACACTAATTATTTCCACTGTGTAAACCTAGGGGTCTGAGTCAAAGTTCTTTGAACTCAGTGGGACTTTTGTGTTTGCAATGAACAGCATCCTAAACCCCAGCTCCTTATTCCTATAGGTTGGTAAGAAAAGCTAGAAAAGGGAGCTGACTGTTGGATTTGGGTTTAAATCTAGGTCCGTAAGCACATGCTGCCTCGTAGACATACACTACCTCGCAAACATGCTGCAAAGCCATTGAAATGCCTTTGCTGATCTTTAAGTAAAGGCACTAAACTTGACACCTGATCCCCAGAGTTTGATGTCATTTTGAGCCCCAGACGTCAGCAGCCCCATGCTGCCAGAGGCTGGTTCCCCTGCCCCACCAGTGGCTCACACCCCTGTTGCGGGCAGACACAGAGAGCCCCCCACCCCGTGGCAACTGAACTATCTTGCTCAGGAACCTGCCTTTTGCTACAGAGTGCTGATACGTTACGTTCCCCATATAACACAAGCACCGAATTCCTTGTCAGCTGTAGCCTGTCAGAAGGAAATAAGAAAATCAATGGATTCAGAAGACTGTAGAGAGAAACAGGGGAGGGGAAAAAAAAAAAAAAGGGAAGAAAACCCACTGAAATTAACACTTCTTTCATTCATCTGAACTGAAGAAGATACACTACTGGAGTAGTATGGATTTTAATAGGATTTTAATTTCTAAAATATCTAGTCAATACCAGAACTTGGCCTGGGCGGTGCGAGTACAATCCAGCTCTTCCTTTCCTTTCCAAGCTGGTGAGAAGCTGGGATATATTTTTTTTCAGCAGTGCTGTTGCTGTAAACCGTACAGTTTCTTCCTGACTGTAACACTTATTGCATTTTACTTAAGTTATAGTGTAGCTCAACACAGATCTGTCTGCCAAAGTTGGGTGTTTCGTAATGTCAACCACTCCTGAGCCATGTGATTGAAATGGAGGGATTACTCTGTTCAGATGTTTAACTCCCCGCAAAGCATGTAGCCAGAGAAAGCCCTGTGCTGCTAAAGCTCTCAAGTCACTGAAGTCAGGCAAAGCTACTCCATTACTAGGAGGCTTCAGTATTACTGGATTTATCTTGATTGCCCATATTTCTAAAAAGCTAAAGGGTGTTTTACGCTTACAGTACAAGGAGAATTTCTTATTTCATAATTGACAAGTGCACAGATAGAGGGAACTACTGCAGAGCAGGGAAAAGGAGAAACTGCCCAGAAAAAGTGAGAGATCGGCATTATTATTTTACACAGCATTATCAGGTGACAATGGCGGCATACCTGGATATTTTTTATAATGACATTTAAACTAACATTTGTCAGTGTCAAAAATTGAATTCCACATCACACCAGATCCTCCCTGGGTAGCATTTTCATACCAAACTTTCAAAATTAGTCCAATTAAACATTATCAGCTCCGTTGTAGAAGTGATGATTCACAACAGAAAGCAGCAGATGCGTACAATATCACGGGGCTAGCAAGGATTTCCTCTGTCTACTCTAGACAGTAGTCCTTCCTCCCAGTCCACTACTGATCTTTACACAGCATCCATATACTTAAGAAATCCCAGGACAACGTGCCTCTGTTTGCAGGGACCACAGTTAGAGAGGAGCGATCTGCCTGTGTCCACCTTGCCGAGTTGTTTAGTCCAAGCACAGGACCAGAGTGGTGCGATTAACGCCA
This sequence comes from Chlamydotis macqueenii, assembly GCF_036417535.1. Taxonomy (NCBI): domain Eukaryota; kingdom Metazoa; phylum Chordata; class Aves; order Otidiformes; family Otididae; genus Chlamydotis; species Chlamydotis macqueenii. Next base: position 37,985,993 of record NC_141561.1, read on the forward strand.
TTTCTAAAGCTAGCTAGGCTTGATGCTAGCTCAAGGATCCCTGCACAGAGCCCCGCTGCACGGTGCAGACATGCCTCGAGTCAGCTGTCGTTAGCTGGTATTAATCCTGAGAGAGCACCCTGAACACAACATCCCTAAAAGGGCTTAAGTGGGAGTTAGGCACTAGTTAACTTATAAATTAAAGCGTGAATTAAATTATCCACTGAAGAAAGTAAAGAGCAATTTACATTTCAGTTCATTATGAAGTTAAAGCAAGTAAGCCAATTTACACCAGCTAAGGATTTGGCCTAGTTTCTCCTCCGCATGATTCTAAGCCCTGTTTTGCTGCAGGAGAAACTGCGCAGCAAAGTTATCCTGCTGCATGACATCGGTGCCTCACATCAAACATTCTGCCTGTCACTTTCAATAAACTGTTTTAGACCATTTGCAATTCACTATATGCATTTCATGGTTCATTTGAAAATATTGGGGGGCAGAGGGACACCAGCAAACAACTTTCAGTGGGATCCTTTGAGTTTCCAGTTAAAAACACTTACCAATATTTATAATTATTATGATGAGCTTTTTGTTTAATTCCCGACATAATCATTCTAAACAAGGTTGCACATTTCTGACACCAGAGACAGAACTGAAAACAGTAAAGTGCTTTGTAAAAATGAAAACTGAGCATAAACTGTTGATCAACAAGTTGCAAAGAATCACAGATGGTAGTTAAACCTTTTAGCACAATACAAGCATATGCAAATCCTTCAGAAAGATAGTACAAAATTCTAGCCTTAGTGAAATTTAAAAAACAATGCCCCACTCTTGTTACTGAACATAAACTCATGAGTATAAATCTCATAGGGCTCAAAATCAGTATTTATTTCTAGCCAGACACAATACCCCTATTTGCCTTGATAACACCTGTGAGCAATTTTCTGCTAGCTGGAGGCAGTTACTCCTCAGCCTGCAGGTCCCGTATCTGGGATTCCTCGGGGCCATATCTGCAGCCATAGGCTGAGGAGTGCCCGGAAGCATTCCCAGGCACCCTTGTCAACTGGCAGGAAGCAGCCTGAATCCACGCTAGTAACTGCCTCCGTGCTGAGCACAGGGCGGCTGCCTACCGACTGCCAGCAGAGATCGGTCTCTGGACTCTCCTGGCTGTCAAATCATGCCTACGATGTGTGAGGAGAACAGAAGCTGGAATGGGGCTTTTTTTCCTCCCAGAAAATTGTCTAATAGTGTCCTGAGGGAGAGGAGTCGGACGTGCGCTAGCAGGCATGCTTGCATTTATGAGCATGGGAGCAGCCACAAGCCTTGGCCCTTCTCTCCATAGGGGCAACAGGAGCAAGGGGGAACCTGTGGCAGGGACCTGCACCGTGCCCTTGAGGTCTGTGCCACCGCACAGAAGAGCCCTCCTTTCCTAAGGGAAGCAGAGCCATGCTTACGGTATTCCTCCCTTTGCTCCCACCCACCAGCCAGTCAGCAAAGAGGTGCTGGGATACAAATGCCTGTGTGGGCCGTGCAGCTCCAGGGATACACGGAAAGGAGCACTCCTGGGCAGTCTCAGAGCCAGTGCAGCTTCTTCTGCAGGGCAGATAACTCCTGCAGCAGCCCTGCATGCAGAGGGTACCAAAGGGATTTTTTAAACAAACTCCTCACTCCTCCATGTATCCTAGCAACACCTCTCTGAGGAGAGAGATGTGATGCCTTGTCCACCTGTTGCACAGGAAGCCAAAGGCAAGTTACATATTGTTTTCTTCCCAGCTTGGCCCACTAGTAGAAAAGCTGCAGCGATTAAGGAATGTGTCACAATCAGGGTACCCTGGTCTTGTCCACTCAGGTCTGGTGCCACACACAGCCGTTCACATCTCTAAACACCACAAACTAAGCACTGATTCGTGCAGCGTGCCTGTGGTCCGAGGAAAGTTCTTGCTAGCACAGGCTGAGGGCTTTGTGATCAAGGCAATAAAAAGGGGGTGACCTTAATCCCTGCTGCAGAAACGCTCTATGTGCAGTCACACAGCACTGAAGGAGCTCAGGTCCTGAACTGGCATCTAAATATGGTTTCCAAAACCAGTCAACAACACTGAAAGAAAATTAGACTCCTCTCATGCCCCTCCCTCCAATCTGATCAAGCTACAATATTAATTATAGCAAATTAACAGTCCTTGTTAAAAAAAAAAAAAATCCCAAGAAGCTCATTGAAAAGCAACCTTTTTCATAAGAGATATTCTTTTTTTTTCCCTCTGTCCTCTAAAGCACCCCTTAGCATTTTCTGTTTCTTGTGGGGAAAAAAATAAACTGAAAATGTTACCGAAATTATCATAGAACTTAAAAATTTTGTTTTATAGAACCAATAAAAATAAATCTAACCAAAGCCTTAAAAAAAAAAAAAAAAAAAACCAAAAAACCCTATTACAAGATCTGTAGAAGAGGAAATTTACAACAGATCACTTTCCACACCTGGTGAAGACGGTCCTTTCCCTATGATTCTTCCACTCATCAAATTAGATTTCCTTTCTTTGGCGATCACCGACCAAACCCTTTCGGCTACAACATGCATTTGTCACTTGAACCGCAGTTATCTTATCATTTGCATTCCTTCAAAACAAACAGATAAAAACCTATGTATTTTTTGTGTTACTGAACTAACCAGTGCTAAGTCCATTTTATGATTTTATGCTAATGTACTACAGGAATTCAGTGGCTGCACAGGCACACACAGGGGAGCCTCTGTTCCCAGGGCCAATAGGGAAGATGAGGTTATCACTGCTCAGTCAAAGATACATCATTTGCTGTAGATCTCTCTTATTCATCTTCACTCAGAGGAAAATATGGGATGCTTCATAAGTGGTTTTGGCACTTCTGAATCATCCCTCTTTCCCCACTCATGAAGATAAACGCTGTAATGAAACGCAGCCATCAGGTATTCTCTATATTCGGCGTACTCAAAGCGTGAACTATGATCATGCCCTTTCATTGGATAAGTTAAGCTTGACTGCCTAGCTACCTGGGGAAGACAGGAGCGATTTGCACTAACTCACAGGCAATGAATGGAAGAAGGTGGCATACCTCCTCTCTCAGTATTGGTTGTTCTGCTAATCTCAGGCTGAATAATATGTTCAGTACGTCAAACTTTCCTTTTCACTTTAAGGCTACTTGGCAGCTGAATCTGCAAGCTGAGGTGAGTCCAGCTGAGATGGCAGCAGCCACGTCATTAGTTCAATGTCTGGTTTTGACACTTTTGTGGGAACCGCTAAGTTTTTATAACAAGTGAGAAAAGAATTTTTATAGGTAGGATTTTTGCAAGTGTCACATGAATTTCAGGATGTGGTCCTGGCCCGAGCCACACAAACAAAACTGCCTTTTGGGTTGACAGACATCATGAGTGAGAACTGGATCATGTTTTCTGTGTGAGATAAAACTTACTGCCTCCACAGCTGTCATTTTTTTTATAGTGTAAGGGAGGAAATCCAAGCATTTAAAGTTGCGTTTAAATAGGAAAACCTGACAGACATATCTGGTAATAAAAACACAGCTGTTAACAACACATTGAAAATAATGCAATGGCATTGCACAGGAGGCTGAAACCCTGTCTCTGGCTAAGTTAGGATGATCCGCAGGTGAGAGCAGCTTCCTCATTTATTTAACACAGGGAGAAGTGTTTGTATTTGTATATTGTGCAGTACTGGGCAGAAACACCCCCAGGATCCCATCAACCAGACACTGCACAAAGAAGAACAGAACTTCCCAAACTTCTGCGAACAAGGCATAAGCCCTGGAAAGCCAGTTCTTCACACACAAGGCAGGAGTTATGTTAATATTTCACTCAAGTGGAAGAGATGCACCACTCAAAGCCAGTCTCTTGAAATCTGCAGTGGACTAGAAGCTTGAAGGATGTAAGCCTACAGGGTCTGCTTCATCTTATTAAATTTAGGAAATCACTGGTTGTTTCTCATGTAAATATGGAGCAGTTGGTAGACACAGGATAGATTTAGACACAGCTGATCTGTCGCAGCCTCGCAACATCATCGGCTCCCACAAAAACCAGTTATTTTTATGCAGTTACTAATGCTAAGGATGTGTTAGGAAAATAAGTTAAGTATTAATATGCTCCAAAATGGACTTGCATTTGCAACAAGAAGCAGGTTATGGGTTAAAATAGCCAGGTGCATCTTAACCAGTATAGAAAACAGTCAAAGAACAGCTGCTGAAGAGACTCATGAGGCCCTAGCACATGCTATCTAGAAAGTATTAAGAGTATTTTGAAGGACACGCTGGCTCATACCCAGCACTCAGAAGCTATTTTAAGTGCTCAGTGGAGACAAGCTAGTGTTATTAGGGCACTTCTCTTCTGAGAGACAACACCACGTTTTGAGCCAAATAATTCCATCAGAGGGCTTTGTAAACACCTAAATCAGATGAAGTAGCTGTGATGATCTCATGTTAGGAAAGATTCAGAGGCTGAGCTAAGGCATGTTTTCTTAATACATCTGGAAAGAAAGTCAAGCTATTAGCTGGGCAGTTTAGGTGCTGTGCCTATCACATAAAAGCAGCTTCCAGAGAGAATCTCTGGAGTTAAAGGAACTGCCTATTGGTGCAGGGCAGCTGGTTCCAGAAGGAAACCTTGAGCCAGAGCCTACAAGATAAGGTTTTTTATCTTACTGAGTAGCAAAGCCATGGCTAAACAAGCACTGAAAATACAGCCCTCGCTTCCTGGCAGCACAGCAGCCTAAGACCCAAGAGGAAAAGGTCCTAGTCCTTCTCTGGCTTCAGTCTCACATCACCTTTTGTCTCAATTTCACTCAGCCTAATGTCTTTTACAAAGCATTTTGAGACCCACAGACAAGAAAAAGTATATGAAGGAGCAGGCAACACTATTATTGCCCAATGCTATGGCTCTGTATTATGTGAAGGCATAGACTGTCACAATGAAGACTCTAAATCAGAAAGATGGGAAGAAATGTGGGAACAGAAGAGGAGGAAATTGGATTATGATAGTGATAGAGAAAAGAGCTGTAGATGGCAGGGATTTACGGACCTTCGGAAGCACTCTGATATCAGCATGATGGTCTCTGTAAAGAAAATTGTTAAAAATGTGACCAGGAGAAAAAGCCTGATCAGAAAGTGTCAGCCAAAACTGTTTTATTTTGTAAAATATTTCAAGCCACCTTTTCCCTTCTGTTTTTGAAAGCTTAGCTCTACAGCATGGTGAGGCTTGAATAACAGGGTACTGTAATCACTTGTGTGCCACACTGAATACTGCGACATGAAAAAAGCAGAGACTGAAGGGTGCCTAAATATAGTTCAGAAGGCTCCCACCTCTCTGTACTCAGGTTCAAACTCCACACCCAGCTCAGGTCAGTGATTTTCAGTCAGCATTTAGCCACTAGCAGAAATAAGGCCATTTCACAATCACCAAAGCTTAGGGTAGAAATGATCACAGCTGATGAGGAACCAGGTAAAAATAAAATACTTCCAAGTGAACTCCCTAAACAGTTTGCCACTGCCTGCACTTTATTAAGTTACAGTCCAGTGATATCTAGCCGATTTTTAATCTCCCAAACCACTGACTGTAGATCTCAGCAGGGAGAAACCAAATGTTGATCTAGCCCACGTCATGATCCAGCCCTGAATTTACAGATGAACATAAAACCATGGACTTAGCTTAAACTTTTGTCTCAAGAAAAAAAAGGACTTGTCTCACTATATATAAAACACTACTTATGCTTAGAAAGGGGACTTCTAAAAATAAATACACCTAAGATGCAGTCTCCTCCTCCCACCGTCTTCCTCTTCTCCCACTTCCCCAGTGCAGGAGCAATGGTGACACAGACAGCAGTAAGAGCAGAGGCAGAGGGGACTCTAAAGCTAAGCTAACTTGTCAGAAAATACATAACACCTGAAGCAACACATGTGCAATAACCAAAGATCACGAGGAAAACAGCATGCTCATGTCCTCAAAACTAAGAAAAAAGTTCATCTACTCTTTCAACAACTATTTTTGTTTCAAATATACTCTTGGCATGACTTCCATACACAGCCTTTGTATGAAAGTACAAAGAAAAGTACAGTTGTGAACCAAAAAAGGAATGAAATGAAGTACCAACAAGCCTCTCGAACAACACACAACTGCCAGCTTCTTGTGGTATTCTGTTATTTCCAGAATGCAAGTGTCCGAGGGCACTGGGGCAAATATTCAACAAGCTCATTTGTTTATTGCAACTAATCCATAACACTTGTGAGTTTCACTTACCTGTCAAGTTCTTCAAGCCAAGCTCCCTGAGTCCAAAGTTTCCATCCTTTCTGTAGTTAAGAAATATTGCCAAAGCATATCGCTCTTCATAGAGTTTGGTCCCACGGACGATGCGCAGGTTCTCCAAAGGCAGGTATTCAAACTGATTCAAAGCCACCAAAACATAGCCCGTGACTTCTCGGATAGACTGAAAGACAAAAATTAATCAAACACATTAGAAATGTTCCATTTTTAATTGTTCTGGGTTTCTCACACAATGGATGCTTTATTATGAGATGCTGGTACCCAAGGTAAAAATAAAACAACTTGGGAAAACAAATTATGCTTCAACTTACTGATTTTAACCACATTTCTGTTCTCAATTTAACTGAGTTTATTAGAGATACTGGGTGAGAGAGACACCTCTGGAAGAGCTCACCACTGAACAGGAACGGATGGCAGAAACGGAGGGCAGGTTTGGAAGGGTAAATAAAGACAAAGCATATATGTATTAACACCCACTTTTGTATTTGTAAACAGAATCAATCATTGAACATTTGCAAAGATTCAAGTTCAAGTTTCATTTGGAAGTACTGGAACTGTACATGTTATATATCCCAGACTTTGATCAAAACCGGTATCAAAACCTTTACCAAAACGTTTGCTGCATCTTTGGGTTGAATGAAATCTTTCTTTGCTTTAGATGAACTACTCAATAACCCTCCTGCTCATATTCAGGAAGTCACTGCCTGGGTTGTAAAGGGAAAAAACACCCCAAAACCCAATAACTAGAAACAGTTTTTCAAAGTCCGAAAGACTAACAGAACTAAGATGTTTTTAGAAAGAAAAAAAAAAACATTTTAAAGAATGCTCTTCTAGAAAACAAAGTTTATTCTAAGCAACTAAAAAAAAAAGTCCTAGAAATCTGCAAATGCCTTTGAAAAGTGTTGTTTCAACACTTGCACAGAGCCACACCATGCTCAATAGGACTTTGCACAGGCTGAGCGAGGAATGCTCCTGCCCAGAGTTGCTCCCAGAAACAGGATCTCCATGTTGGAAAGGGTTTCTCAAATACTGTTTTCAAATCTTACCTAATTCCATGCCCGCAACAGCCTGCAAACAACTTTATCTGCGTATATTTATGTGTGTATGCATATTTAATGGACAGAAATTGATATAACTACTTGTGTGCTTAAGTGGATACACGCACTTTTTTCTTCCCTTTGGCAAAGTCAATACGTTAAACTACACACAGAAAGAAAAATCCTGCATAGAGTAATGTGCACAGACCATAACTAACATGATGGGGACTCCAGTCAATACCATAATAAAACCAAAGAGGCAAGCAATAGCAGGCATCGAATTAAATGTGTTGTTTAAGTATCATTAATAAAGAAAGGCAACGTGGATTTGCAGCACCAGGGACAGGCTTTGCTTTGCTGGTTCAGTCCTGTTGCCACGATTTCCTAAGCATGTAAGAGCCTTTTAATTAGGTTTATAAAAGTTCATAAGATTATTAACGAGTGTGGCAGTACACAAAAGGAAGGATTTATATGCCACAAACTCTAGGCACTAGCTGTCCTCCTAAAGTCAAACGTCTGTACGCAGCTGAAGCTGCTGAAAAAGCTCTGGAGCTAGTTCAAGACTTACTTGGCATCTAAACAGAGCAGAGTGTCATTACAGGACTTTGATGAGAGCCCAGTGAGTTGAGCTAGGTTGAGGAGTACGGTTCAGTAGCTCGATATTAAATGTAGAATGCTTTATACCCTGGGACACTGACTCCATTACAATCAGAAGTTTGCCAGCACTTTCACGACAGCTCTTTGCTTTCAGACATTTCAGCTTACCCAGTTTGGTCAGGAATTCGTTTTTCATTGTATGCAAAAATTTGCTTCAGCTAGCTGTTTCAGCTTCTTTTCAGAATTCAGGAAATATTAAAATTATGCTCATGGCTTCAATTTCCCCACTGATATTCTAGGGATACTGTGATTACTGTAATTAATTTAAAGGGACATTTAACTCGGAATTGAGTTGAAAAAAAACTAAAAGCAGTTCCAAACATGCATCTGACCAAGTCCTCCCTGCCAATTTTTGTCACTTATAACGGTTTCTATTTTTAGGGTATGCCTTATTATCTGCCAAACAGCAAGTCCACTTGAAAAGGCTCTAATTCAGCTTTGCACTGAAATTACACACACACACACTCACTCAGGATCAAATCTTCATTGCAAAGTTTAAAAAACAAAACAAAACACCAAAAAAAAAAAAAACCACCCCAAATCCCTGTACTCTGTTTGGTTTATCTGACTGAAACAACAAATTATGGCAAGTACTTGGACAAGCCAGAGGGTCCTTTCTAGTCTCATGGCTTCCACCATACTATACAACCTCTTTATTTGCTGGAGAAACTACCATGCTAATCCCTGCAAAACAAAATTATGAAAATAAACCAAAGGGTTTTTAACTTACTAGAACATAGTAACCTGACTGACCAAATCTAGTGCTCTGTTTTATTAATTTGGGGTTTTATTTTATATTTTAATTCAAATTGAATGAAAAAAAAAACCAAAGTAATAGCATGTTTTGCAGGACAGTGTATTTTCTGACTGGCCCAGCTTGAAAAAACATACAGGGAGTGCAGCAAACAGCTCAGGTTTTGGCTGCTCCTGGCCAAAACTGTCACATTGCCAGTCACTGCAAGATTTGACATGATTCTTACTGAAACTAGACACCTGCCCTCTTGGAGCTCACCCCAAGCCCTGTTGGAGTCACCGCAAAGACGTCTGTTGGCTTCCATGCAGACTCACAAATCTCGATGCCAGACAGGATCAGACAGCCTGATCTCCTCCTCTGCAATTCATGCCAAGGTTAGGCATTATTTGAACCTCTCATCTTCTGTATACAAGGCTGAACACTTTCCTGTTCAGGTATCCTGCACTCAGGAACAAGTTCAGGTATCCTAGTGCTCTATTTTAGCTGCTTTTGCTTCAGCATTAATCCGTGTCCCACCAAGAAGGTGGCATGGCTCACAGTGGTGATAGTTCGAGTGCCACCTCCTGGCTTGATTCTCCTGCTAGGGCTGGAAGTCCTCACAAAAATACATTTCCTGTGAGTCAGTCCAATGGGGGGGGGGGGGAGGGGGGGGGCAGGGGGAGGAGGGAGACAAAGACACAAATAACTACATTTCAATTCCCATGACCTGCAACTGGAATGGAAAGAGGTAGATTAATTTCCAACAGACTTAAACTAAAAGTTTCTGATGGGGAAAACCAGATGAACTCTGTCAGCCTCCAATCTTGATTGCTGACCACTGTGACTTTGCGGGACTTCCCGCTCATTTCCATTACAGCATTATTTCGACTGGGAATTCCTGGCCAGCATGACCTTGCCTTTCCCTTGTCACCTCTCTAGCTCTTGAGACATTACGTGTTATGTGAAGAAGCCATCGAGTGAGACAGCAAAAGACTCTTGCTCCTGTCACGCTTTGGCAAATGCAGTTTGGCTCCCGAAAGCTGTCTGGGGACAGCAGCAGGAACAAGAGCATTGATTTGAAGGAAGAACTAGCTGAAACACCCAGGCTCCCTGTTGCAAAGGGATAAGGGACCCTGTTCATCGAGCCCTCTGAGCAGAAGCCTGGCCGTTTGAAAGCAGATGAGACACCTCTGAGGATTTAAGAGCCAAAGGCGTCTGGCTCCTTTGACTGGGCCTATTAGGTGTGAGATCCTGAAATAAGAAAGGGCATGCTTCTAGCAGGAAAGAAAATGAGTCAAAACAAAACAAGGTATTAATCCTTGACAAATCAAAAGCCTCATGAGCTGCTTTAAAACCACACCAAGCCACAGGATTCAAGTCTGATATATTTACCAGAGGAAAGCTCTTCAGCCACGTGCATTTTCAGATGGGAGATGAGTACTCGTGCTCCGCAGTGTGCTCTCCCTAAGGCCCAGCGCCGCCCTGCACCTCAAAAACAGGCATGGCAACCTATAAATCGATCTGCTAACAGCCTCTGCTAACCCAAACATAGCCAAATTTGGGGTTTTAAACCTAAAAACACATTGCCTTTTGATGACAATGGACCCAGTCAAGGCTGTATGTCCCCAAACTCCTCGTGCCTCCAGGCGCTGCCCTGCCGCAGGCGGCTGCTGCGCCTCAGGGGCTGCCACAAAATGGCGGCCGCCGCTCCCCCTCCTCAGCCCTGCCGGGGCAGCCGGGCATGCGCAGGGCCCCAGAATGACACCAAAAATAAACGGGTTCTTTCCAGAGGTTCTTTTTCAGGTAATGAACTGTAACAAAAGAGCTCCAGACAATCTGTTCCCTTAATTACAACTAATATTAGCTGAGCACAGGTAAAGCATTTTAAGCTCCCAATAGCAAAGCCAGAATTATCCTGTCAGCTGGGAGTAGAAGACAAGATTGTTCCTCGCCATCTTAAATCGTCCTTTGGCTCAAGTCAAACGGAGCAAAAATCACAGCAAAACTTCATCATTCTGGCCAGAACAACAGATCAATGCACGATTAGGGAAGCTGATGTTTCTCATAAACACTACCAAGGCCTCTCAACATCTATCAGGGACGGTTAGACTGTGGCTAAGGCATGGAAGAGAGCGACATTGTAGGGTTTTATTTCAGCTCCAGCTGTGTTATTTATCCAGTCGCTGAACCTGATCCAGCAAAGCCCTCGCTGCCTCATCTGACCAGACATGCATCCCCAGCACGGTATTCAGCCCAACAGCAACCTGTTTTGGGGGGTCTGCCCACACTTGTGGGACCCCAATTAATTATTTTCTAGGTTAATTTTGCCCTTTTCCATGCAAGCTAAATATGCTTCAAGTCTGCTTTTATCTCACTTCAAAAGTGCCAATAAACACAAGTGCAGGATGTGAGGACCATCTAGTAAATGAGTAGGTTTAATTCACAAACATACATCCCCCCCAAAAAAGTGTAACAAATATATATGCAGTAAATTCACTTAATAGACAAAAGCCTTTGCTTTTCAAGTAGTCATTTGCAGCAAGACAGAGGTGCTTTGGTCCCCAGGGGAAGTCAGGGTGCAACACCTGGGAGTACAAAGGCAGGCAGCTACCGGGAAGAATTTGGGGAGGCACAGGGGTTTCCACAGGGAAGGGGTTTCTTCTTCTTCCATCACAAGGAGGGAAATAAGAAGGGCAAAAAACTTTAAATTAGATATATGTAGGGAATAAGCCAAGTGAACACTTCTCATCCCATCTCTTGCAAACCCAGTAATTTCTATTTTCAGGGGATATCCATTTCATGAGGCAGTGGCCAGGCTCCTCACGCAGCTCAGCTGCCGGCAGATAATGGACATCTCCTGACTCTGATCCAAGGAGCTAGGCTGACCCTCCACAACATGAACCGTGCACTTTGTCACACTACATTAGAAATCCAACTTTCTTAGGATTTAAGTGATACAAAGGGGAAAAGAGTTCCTAAGTGCATCGTTCTTTTTTCCACCTTAACAAAGGATAACATGCCACAGCCAAGTCATGATTAAAATAACAAATGTGAATAGTTACCACCACAAAGCTTTTGCATCTCGAGTTGACTTGAAAAGAGCATTTCACATTTTGCTTTTTGATCAATTAAAAGGTATGCATTTATATCTGGCTAGAACTGTGCAACACTCAACTGGCCAAATTTGTTTCCTGTTTTTATTAAGAGGAAAACCCACAATACTGCAAAGACAATACTTGCTCAACTTCAAACAAGTTCTCAGAGCAATTGTAATATCCACCTGCAGAAAATCCAGTTGGGCATGTTTGCAAGTGTGCTGTTAATCTAAAACACCATAAATTAATTTTCCTTATTTTTCATACAATTTCACCCATGCAACAGAATACATCTTTCATTGTCATAACTAAAAAAAAAAAAGTTAGTGTTTACTGATTAACCACAAAGTGGCCTCTAAGCAGCTACAACACTTGCAACACTAACTCTAAGGGAAATGCTAATACCCAAAATGTAGAAATAGCTAGCGTACCACAATTTATGGAGCTCAGTTAGCTGTTCCACGCAGTGCTCATTGATGGTTATGAATTTTTAATGACACGATAAACTGAGATTTTCAAAGGAGTTCAGGAGATGTATTTACAGGATTCAGTGGCATGGCTGTTGCCAGCTTCTCTCAAAGCCCCATCCATAACCATGAGAAATATGTAGTACATACTGACATTTCTCATTTCTAAGAGGACACTCCATTTAGAGACAATGTCAAAGCTAACACAGAGCACGCACGTAAGGAATTTTGTTCCACAACGAGCTTGTGTCTTGTCTCCTTCCACGGTGTGCATCCTTCAATTACATCAACGCTTGTGAAATTGTGATGTTAAGCTCTTCTGAGCACCAGCATTTTTTCAGCTATGCTGTACAAGCTTCAATAAAAATCCCTCAAGTTTCAGCACACTGATGAATATCAGAACACAGATCGTAAAAAACATTTTTCTGGTGCCTGATCCAGAAGCAAGCTGTGTATCATCACTAGAGTTCCCTTGGCAGCTGCAGAGAATTTATTGTCCGAAACACTAATGCTGCAGTTCACATTCAAATCTGTTATCAAAAAAAGACAAACTTCTGGTAGTCTTTCAGTTTGCTTGAAGATGTATTAAAGGCAAAGGAAGGGCTTGGTTGTAATTTTGTTATGAGCTGTACCTGAGGGGCCTTGTGCTGCTGCACGGCTGCAGAACTGATCTCTGATTCAGTATTTAAGACAGCTGGTAGAAACTTTAAATCATACTCTTTTCCTCATAGACACCTAGCATTCTTTGGTAACATGCTTACAAAATATTAAAAATATCCTGAGCAGCAGATCAATGGATTGAACACAGCACTCGATTTCCTCAAATTTAAAGTAGCAGTCAGGTAGATGCATCTTTTGTTAAAGCTGTTCAAAATTTGTACGGGAAGATTTTGCCACATAATTTATAGAACTCACCTTAGGAGTTGTTGAAATAAAGCTTTGTTTTCTGAATGATTGCTCTTTACATTACATTATTGCAAGAGTAGGACTTCTCATACATTACAGCAGGAGAACTAGTTGTATAGTTACTTATTTACCGAGCTTGGTGTAGGAATCACACTGTTGCATACATGAGGCAAGTTACGCTAAGTCTGAGCTAATTTACCTTACAGAAGGGTCTAGGGAGGGCCTGGAGCCAAAACAAATGCATGTCTAGAATCTGTTAAACTGCAGATCAATGCCCAAATCTGGCATTTAGAAAGGAAGTCCCTTAAACAACACATAAGTGATGGTGATGGACAAAAATACGGGAAGCCTTTGAAATGTGTATCTTGACTCATTTTGAGAAGTATTACTGGGAAAACAATGTGGGATTGATGTAGTTTAGCCATCAGGACCAAGCCATGCAGTCTCTCACACAGTCCCCCGACCCTCCAGTGGGACAGAAGGGAGAATTGGTAAAAAAAAGGCAGGAAAACTCATGAGTTGAGATGAAAGAAACAAAAAAATTTTAAAGAAATAACACAAGAAAACAAAACAGAGATGGAAAACAAATACAGTACAATACCTCACAGCAAATCCTGACGCCCAGCTTCCTCCTGAGTAGCAGGAGCCTCCCCTCAGCCCCCTCCTCACTGACACCCTGAGCTGGTGTCCCATGGGATGGAACGGCCCCTGGGCCAGTTTGGGTAACCTGTCCCAGCTGGTGGCTGAGCAGTAACCTGCCCCAGCTGTGTCCCCAGCCACAGGGGCCACCAGCTCCAGCTCCCCTCCCAGTTCAGGTGAATGGCTATCCTAGCCAGAACCTGGACAGGGTTGAGAAAAATAAAACAATAATGAAATAACAATAAAATAATGTGAGAATGGGAACATTAATTAGAAATAATAGGTAAATAACATGACCAAAAAAATCTGCATTTGCTTTCAAATTTTGAAATACAGTTTCTAAAGATGAATCCAAGTATTATTCCTGTTGGCTGAATTAGACTTAAGCTCAGGTACCAGCTTGCACCATGTGTCTTTGCCTATTTTTCAGTTAAAAACCTATAAATGGAGAAACCAATCAGGCTTACATCATCATATGCGAGTCTTCCCAATGTTTTCTGTCTAAAACATAATTCCTCTGTTTGTCTATCTGCTCAGGAAGTGCCTAACTTCCAGGTATACGGGCTGCCTGAGCGCACACAATAAATCCAAAGCTGTTTCTGTTGAGCAACGTTATGACCTAGACAAGCCTCTACTCTGTAACAACCCCATCTTCACAGCTAACATTTCCTATCCCGAGGAAAGCTATAGGTGACTACGTTTTTACCAAGACCATAAGAATTTTGACATTGTATCTGTAATACCCGATTGTCCTTCAACATACTTGCAGAGTGGTTTCCTGGAGAGTTTACTGTACCATCTCCCAAGGGAAAACTTAGTCATAAATTAAATTGGAAAGACTAAAATGAGAGCATTATGCTGTTACAAAATGCTTTACCATTTGGGCTCTTTAGTCTTAGCTGCATTTTGCAGAATCTCAAAGCACATCAGCTTAGAGCTGCCCAGTTACAAGAAGAGACAGATGCCTTTTGCTTTCTCTGCTTTTGGGAGTTTCAATCACGTAAAACATGGTTTCTTTCCAGGCAAGATAAAAACTGCACAAACTGCTACTTCATAAACCAAATAATATCAACGCTCTGGAAGAATTTTAGGAAAGTAATAACCATGGGAAAACACATCCCCTTTTATCAATTTTCCTCAGACAACACAGCCTATGAGAAGCTGTGAGCATGTTCGAGGCTCTCGGGATGCTTTCACCAGGAAAGACAAAGCACGGGCTGTCTTATCAAACCAATACCTGAAACTGCTTCACAGAGGCAGCGCGGGCCAGCGGCGTGAGCGCTGCATTCGCATGTCTGCATCCGCAATCAGCTTTGACATTTCTTTTCTGCAGAGCCCTCAGAGCAGAGGTGCTTACCTAACAACGCAAGGAGCCCTGACCCCAGTTGTTACCTTCACTGCACAATGCTCCACGGTCACATTTACGCACAGCGCGACTGCACTGCCACAGGCACCCTGAGATGTCAACGGACTGAATCAGGTTGGTGTATTTATTTTGGCATATCAAAGATATGCCAAGATATCATCTACAAAAGAAGAAAAAAGCATTCAGCTCCTCGTTTCTATTTGTGATACTCTAAATCCCCATAACATTTTTGCTTATGTCTAAGCTGACAGGCTGCTTATTTAGTCCTCCGGGTCACAAAACTGGTTGGAGCACAGCAGGGAGCCCATCCATGCCCGATTCTCCTTCCCACGGAAAGAAAATGGAAGAGGAGGAGGAGCAGGACCGATGCTCCCAGTCTCCCAGCTTCTCCAGCTTACATGCAGCCTGAGATTGCAAGGGGGTGAAGTTTCATCCAGTGAACAAAAAGTAGAGGTGAAAAAGGCTGTCTTTCCCACGATGGTTATGAAAGGTCAAGTGTCTGATCACAAGTCAAACGGAAGAATACACACATGACAAATGCAGCGCAGGCTGTAACACGGTGTCCAGAACTACCCACCACTGTAAGCAAGCTGCCTGCAAAGGCCCTGGGAATGTTTTCTGGACACTTAACAGTAGAAGGAGGTTTCATTTGTTCATTTAATATATGTTGAGTGACAGGCTTTGTACATCAGATACTGTGATTTCTTTTTTCCTAGAAGACAGCCAAGTTAGCTGGTATGAATTACAGGAAAGTCTACAGTTAGCCAGATTAATTAAATGCATTTATTAAAATTTCTCCACCATCAACTGTGGAAGCACCAGGAACCCTCAGTTGGCATAATTCCCACTCCATGGAGTAATGCAGAATGAATTAAACATCCCAGAGATCCGGTATAAGGTGGAGCTGAACAACAGGACTTTTATAATTTTCTATTCAAACTGCAGGTGAAGGTGTCAGGCCACTCCTAAAGCAAAAGACTGTTTCTATTTCTGGACGCTGGAACTGACTACACATAGCGACAGTGTGTCAACCTTGCCAAATTTCAGCTAAATAACCTCAGTCTGGGCTTCTGGTTTTTTGCAAGAAGCAAATAGCTGGCTGTCCAACCCTGAAAAAGCAGTTAGCTGCTTCTTCGAGAGCTTTGCTTTTCCCTCCCAAGAGAATAATTTCTTAAAAACATACTTTCCGTTCCTTTTATATGTGCAACAGCTTTAATGAGTGTTTTAAATGCATTTCCTGGGTGGAACCAACTTTATTAGCACTCTTTGACATCTTTACACACATAAATTGGTGAATATTGGAGTTGTTGACTGTCTGGTTTCATTGAATCTTCATCCACAGAATGCATTTCAGCAACTCTCATTTCTGGCTTAGCATAAACAAATACATGATCTGAGCTCAACATCACACCTACCTATTGAAACTATTTCTGCCTTTGTAACTCTAATCTCTTCAAGAATGGAAACCCTGGAGAGATTCATTAATCGCTGGCTTTTGATTAGGTTTATTTCTATTAAGATAAAAAGTGAAGAGGCTTCTTGTTGTTCTTAAAGCTGTGTTTTCATTTTGTTTATCTAGAAGCTTGAGAATAGCTCTGTTATTCAGGCTTTAACAGATTGTTAAAGTCTCCTTCAAGGATAGATCCATAATTTATAAGATGTGAGCAATCAGTAAACGTATCTGATTTTCAAATTCAGACATATTCTTTAGGAAAGACACGTAAACTCCAAATTCTGAGATTATGCAGGGTGCCACCAACCAGGAATACAACCTCTAGTCCACAGTGACCGAACTAACCATAAGATTAGATTTTTCTCTGCATTAGTTCCACTATTTTTCTTCAAGGGTGCATGCTAAAAACTTCTCCCACTCATTACATCTTCTGTATGGTTCCTGAATCAAGACGCATAATCATACGGGAGATGAGAGCTTTTTTTTAAAATCATGTCTAGAATAACCAGACCCCTTAAATACCCCATGTTCCCACACGCATTTATTGAAACAGTGAACAAACAGTGGTTCCCTCAAGGTGCACAAACAACAATTTTCAATTAAATTATAGGTGAGTTAAGGGATGGGGTTGTTGAAAAAGTTCTACATAAAATTATTTCTCTCTTTTCCACAAACAAGACTAGAAATTTGCTCTTGATCTAAAATTCTAAAAAGTGTAAGAATTAAAAGTCCAGAAGAAATGGTGATCTCATGAAAGGGAAAGATGGAAAGCCAGGCAAGAGATCAGAGAAGAAAAGCAAGCTACTCATGATCAGAGCAGACAGAGAATGACAGAATGTGTCCTTCCTAATGCAAGGCAGATTCAGGCAGCTGTCATTCTGGCATTATCTAATTGCTCAGTGCTTGAGTTTGCAATCTTACCGCTTTATTTTTGTATCATTTTGTTCTTTTTTTTTAGGGAAAGCACAGCAGGAAAAGTGCAATACTCTGTGCAAGATATAATTTCCTCCAGTACTTATCAGCAGCAAGTGATTGGACAAGAAATCTTTTGCCAATGGCTTAATTAGAAGAAACGTCTATATTTAATAATATTCCTTAATGTTCTGAACCATACACAGTAACTTCTTGAAGGAGAAAAAGTAGAGTAGTTATTGTCATAGCTAAGGATGGAAGAAAGGTTCAGTCACTAAAGTAATCACAGAAACAATGTTATTAGCTATACAGGAATAATCTCAAAGGAGTTCCCAGCTGTTTGACAACGACAAAATAATTCAGCAAGCTAAAAAAGGGCCTCTCCTCTCACCTGTTTTTATTAATACTCTTATTAGCTTTCCCTGAAAGATTGCTTTTCACAAGCTACTATTGTACTTAATATTAAATAAAATTAACCATGGCAGGTTTTTAATTATGTCTTCTGAACCCCTAAGCAGAGGCTGCTCACCAGTGCATCCCTCAGCTGGGATGTCCCCTGCAGCAGGAGTGGTTCAGCGGCCAGACCCCAAAACACTTACAATGCACTTGTGTCCCCGAGACACTGAGTGCTGCACCCAAGTGAGTTGGGATGTGTCCAAAAAAAAAAAAAAAAAAACCCACACAAAAAGAGCAAGGTCTAGGCTGAACGGACTGAATTTGTCCACTATCACCTCCTTAACCTCACTGATCACGTTGGGGACGTATGCTCCCTCGAAAAGAGGACGCAGTGGGTTGAGTGGTCATCCAGGACCCAAGACCAGGCTTTAGCACACCCAGCAAAGATTTCTCTTCCAACAAGGGCAATCACTGCCCAAAGTCAGCAGCCAGCTGTTGGCTTGGAGGTGGCCTTGAAAATGTGTCTGTCGTTGAATCAGGAACACAAGGAAAGAAAAGATGGCTTGAGAGAGAAAAGGGAGCTCAAGGACCCAGCTATATCAGAAGGCCAGCAGTGGTATTTCATAGATATTAATTACTGTATAGCCTGTAAACTATACAGAAGGTGCCAGCTGCTGTGAGCTATGCCCATTCAAGGTCAGATTATCATGAAATCATTACAGGAGAGGCTGCTTTTACTTAGCATATAATTGCTGAACCTAAGCACACTCGATACAACCAACAGGAAAATTAATTATTTAAATAGTCTTTTTTTGTTTTTTTTTTTTTTTTTTTAACAAATAATATTACCATTTCAATTACATCAGTATTAATTTAACTCTAAAAAGTCCCTGAGGATTTTGCAGAATTAAGTTTTGCCACTCAGGAGTTTTCAGAAATTTTCTGATCTTCTGCACGACATACATATGTGTGTGTGTGCGTATACCTATATATAGCTGTTGTATGTATTTACAAATACACACATATGCTTTTTAAAAAATTGTCTGTGTTTGTATTCCTGCAGAATTTCTTGTCTTCAGATACTTTCGGTATCTAAAAATGCAATCTTTAGATAGTTTCCTCACTGAATTGCATGCTGCTGAGAGACAAGAGAAAAATCCTGGCTAAGATGACAGGTGTTTCTCAGCTGAGCAAAACCAGTTCTCATGCTCTCAGCACCCAGCCTGACTTTAAGGCTCAATCAGCAGGTATAATAGCAGGTTAAAGCTGGAAGCATTTCTGACTCCAAAGGACATTATTTTTTCTTTTTACCCAGTTCTCTTCTACTTGGGGTAACCAACGGTTCTGAGAGCCAACTGGGAAAACAGAAGATGGCAGGTCAGGAGTACTTTTCTCCTCCTTCTTTTCTCACATGGAAGCAACCAAACGCTTTTGGTCGCCTGCTCTTTTGTAACACTCTTGTGCGTGAGCGTGTGAGCCCACACAGGTTGCACTTCATACTCTGCAGTCCTGCCCGCCGGGGCACGAGGAGCTCGTGTTTCGCTCTCCGACTCACAGATGCAGCAAGGTATTTACAGTATTTTTCCTAATGGGTTTCCATGGATGGCTGACCTTTGGGCTGAATACTTCAGCATCCTACTTTGCCAATGTCTGTTACAGTACCTTCCTATCCCTGATTGACCCTGCCAGACCATGAATATTTGATACTAAATTAAAGCATTACAAACCAAGGGATAAATTCTGTCCAGGACCCTCGCAGACCTTAATTACACTTGCCAGTGTGAACGTTAAAGGCCTGTCATTGCAAGAGCTTTGGGCTTTGGCTTCTGCTGAGCCAGAGTTTGAGAAAAGAGGGAACTGTCATCTGCCCACGCCTTCTCAAAAGCAAAGGGTTTTTATTTTACTTGACATGTGCTTCTGTGTTGGTGCTGTCCTTTAGTTCAAACTGCTCGCAGGTATTGACAGCAATTAATAAACCATTTGAGGCTTGGTTTTGCTACTAAACAAGCCAAGCTCAGCTCTTCCAGTCTTCTCTTCTTTTAGAGACTCTCTGCTCCCTTCCACCAGCCCAGTAGTCCATCTCTGCCTCTCTGTTCCCCAAGGGAGGATTTAGAAAGTCTTCCTTTGCCTTCATAAAATCACCAGCTTTTTAACCTCTCGTTTAGTCTGTAAGCTTTCCAGAAAAGGGAAAGGTCTGTGTCACACAATGGCCTTATGCTGCTTAATGGAATTCTTAACTGAAAGTTGCAAAGTCAAGAGTAAATCACAAATTATCAGTAGTTACAGAAAAATGGTCATGATCTTTGTAAGTCAATGCTTAGAGATTAGCGAAGAGAGCTGAAAAGCGGCTGTTCTACATAAGCATTTCTTTCAAATTCTCATTAAAACAGAGCCAATTATAACGTCTGCACACCCTGTACTACAAATCCTAGCAATCCTGCCATTTCCACTGAAGGTTCATTGGCTTTCCCATCTTGTCTTTCCAACATTTCCCATTGGGCTCCCAGGTTAACCTGTCTTACCAGCACCTAAAGATCAGCAGGCGCTCACTCTCTAAAGAGGTAATTACAGCCCCGGCACTCCAGCGGCTTTGCCTTGCCAGAACATCATCAAAACAGTACAAATGGGTACAGGGGACTCCAATAACCCAACCAACCACAGCAAACTCCAGGAAACAAAGAACAGATCCCCTGGCTCTCAACACAGCATCATGGTCTAAGGGGTAACAACCGCTGGAGAAACTTCACTATCACAGCCTTTGCAACCCTCACTGCAGATATTAGACTGAAGATACGGATGCGAGACAAGGATCTGGAAGGCACCAGAGGCTCATTCTCATGTCACTTCACATTCTGGTGTTTCCAACAACAAGGCAAACTGCATTTTCCTTTTTCTGACAGAGTCAAAGTTAACTCACAGGACACTTACAAATTAACACGGGTTCTTCGCTTTGGCTGTTCTTGATGAGATTTATAATGAAAGCTCATTCAATTAAAACAGAGAGAACCCTAACAAAGCATCGCTCTAAACCAGAATTTCATCATTACCTGTCTAAGGGCCAAGAAGTGGGGGGAGACACCTGAGGGCAAATTTACCTAACTGTTCCACAAGAGATCCTTATGTTTAATCATAGACTGCTTCAAATGAACTCCCAACAGTTTTAATTAATTATCTTCATGCTACACCCTCTCATGGAACTGAAAGTATTCCCCCATTCCTATCTTTGCCAGTAAGCCATCACTTTCAGCATTCCACGACACCTGAGGAATGGGACTGATGAGAGTCGATGACAGGATTGCACATGCGTGCCTATGTGTGCCTGCAAAGGCACAGAACGGGTGGCCAGACAAAGAGGTTTGCCTGCTTGCACGGCTGCTCACAGCAGGTATTTTCCTTCTCCTTCTAGGAAAGTGGCGCTGGGATTCACTTCACCTGTACCAACAACACTGAATGTGTATTTCAATATTAGCAATTACGTGACACATAGAATCATAGAATGGTTAGGGTTGGAAGGGACCTTCAAAGGCCATCTAGTCCAACCCCCCTGCAAGGAGCAAGGACATCTCCAACCAGAGCAGGTCGCTCAGAGCCTCATCCAACCTGGCCTGGAATGTTTCCAGGGATGGGGCTTCCACGACCTCTCTGGGCAACCTGTTCCAGTGTTCTACATCAAGTAGAAGGAAATATTTTCCGTTCAGAAACGCTCCTGAACTGCAGGGTGTAACCCTCAAATGAGTCTAGATGGCAGCCCTGGCTTAAGGCATGGAGCATCCCAAGTCTCCCACCTCCAAAACTCAACTTACCTAGTGCTGGAGGGGAACTATTGTCTTACTCTCTGAAAACTAAAAATCATAGCACAACACAGCACATTCTGGTGAGTCATAACCAAACAGGCTCCACCGGAAGCAAATCAGGATGGATACTGAAATTTTGCTACGGGTCAAGGTGTTCATAAATTATCAGAGCCACAAGCTCTGCCCCAAAGGCTTGCTCAGGGCCTAATTACAATATGACCAGCTCCAGAAATTACCACACAGCATTCAGCTCTCTAAACCACTAAGAATCAGGCGACACTGGTAGATGACTGGGGTGCTACATTGCTCTCTGCTCCTTGGCTCCCTACCCTTATCCTCTCCAGTGTGTTTATGAATTTCTGGAGACAATCTACAGAACGTGCGAACTGCCAGAGGAGGTTTAGCAAGCGCGAACGCACACTGTAGAAAACTAGCGTTACACCAGGCAAGCGTCTTCATCTTTTACGGTTAGTGACTGCCTTTCCTAGGTCCTGCTTCTCGGACCATTAGTAGGCATCTCTCTGGCAGCTGCTGAAGGGCTGATCATGCACGGGGCGGCCAAATATTCTTCATGTTCTGATTAAACTTTCCTCCTCAAACCACAATACTTGGCTAATCAGCATCGTTTACATCTCCATATATAACACTTGCTATTTCTGAGGCACAGCTAAAAGTAACTCTCTGTCAAAGCTACTTACGTACACAAGAAAACTCAGCACAAGAAAGACAGGGGTAGGGTAAGGAGGGAGGGGAAGAGCGCTGCCTTCTAGGTGGGCAAAAATGCTGACATGACAAATCTTCCTCCTTAATCGACTTATTTACCTTCTTGAAAGCTCATGATGACAAACTACCTGAACTGGAGCGGCTTGCGAGCTGATATCCCTCAGCGTCTGCTGCAGTAAATTATTGCCTGACTCTGCTGATGGAGATAGAGAGAGGTGATAGTGTTCCATAACAAAGGATAAATGGTAATACCCACTATTTCTTTCCACTCTGCAACCGAACTGCTGCTACGGAGTGCTTAGATTAGGAAGTCAGTGCTATTAAAATAAAATGGCTTTCTCCCTTTTTTTTATTTTCTCCCTAAGGTGAACAATGCCTATAAAAAAGCCGTATATTTCCTAATAAATACTAAGCCGTGCTAAAATCAGATAACTGAGTTTATGCTAAGTTCTAAAATGCATTTTTTGGCAACAAACAGCCATTCAGATATCAATAAACATTGTGCACTTCATCATCATCCTGCTGGGTTTTCAGCTGGCAAAAAGAGCTGTTTATGTTATGTGTCTTCAGTTCCCAATTTCTCGGTATCCCGCTGCTGCTGTCCCCGCCTCTCCCCTTCTCTGAGCTGATTTCCAACGTGCACGTGTGTTGCTACTGCAAGAGCTCTGCTCCTTTGTATTTTTCCTGCATATCACTTGGTGGAGAAGCTTCTGCTCGCCACGTCGCAAATGCAGGCTGTGGACAAAGTATGGGAGACTACCAACAGTTCCTACTGATATAGGTAGGACATGGTTCCACTTTGGTAGCTGTGGATTTAATTACACCCTCCATAAAGACACAGCCAGTAGCACACGCATGAAACGCAGTGCACAGCCCTTTACTAGATGTCTGTAACTACTGGAAGGTGAGAAATGTGGCTCAGGGAGCGGGGCACAAGGGAAGGAGGAGGTCACACCAACGTAATATCAAGGTAGCAAATGGAGACAGAGCCAGGGAGTGAGATCCACTCAGTCTGCAATGCTGCATTTGAGGTCAGCACAACAAACCGGATGCTGTGGAAATGCTGATTGGAAGCAGCGCATGGCTCCTGTTTCTCAAAAACCAAACAAACTGATGCTCACTGAGAGCGAGCTGAGAATCTGCTCATTGTGCACAATGCGGGCTATCAGCAGGGGAAAACTGCTGGAAAACCGGCTTTGATCCTCTGCTGTGTCAACTGTGAACATCCCTTGGAGACGGCAGCTACCCTGGCAATCCCCAGGTGAGGGACTGCCCAGCACACCTCTCACTTCCCACCACTGAAGCCGCGATGACTCCCTTGCTGCCACCTTTAACTCTCCCGAGTCTCCGCGTGGCAGCTCCTGGCAAACCGAAGGGAGGATTGCACCGGCTTCCTCTCCAGGAGCACGCAGCCCTCTTCACGGAAGAGAAAGGCTGTTGCTCACTGACACAAACCAGCTGCTTTCCATCAGCCCTCCCGAGGCACCAGCACTACGCGGGTGCTACGCTGGAGGTCCTGCAATCCGTGGTTCCTGCACAGGAAATAATTCCCTGAGCAGCCAACATGTCGACTAGCGCTCATCCCCGATCCTTCACGAGCTGGGCGTTTGACACTGGCTGGCACCGGCACAGATCCTGCACGGCCAGATAACCAGGACCCCATTAATACCACAGGCATTTATTGGATTTTTTCACTTGGGTAGATATGATTAGAACAGCATAAAATGCTGTTGTTCCGATCATTTATCTTGATCATATTTAATTTCTCTTAAGAGCCTCTGGTCCTAGGCATTTCAGCTATGGCTAGTTTTGTGGCATTGGCCTTTTCCCCTCCTCCTGAAGCCAATTTGTAGGTGAACATTAGTTCACAACCTGCAGGCAAAACTACAACCTTGGCTGCAACGCAGCCCTACAAGCTTGAAATTTAGGATCAGGGTTGCCCACAGTGGGGTCTGCAAGTCGCAGCTCATACCCACAGCCTGGCAGGAGGTGCCTACAGCCACGAGGACAGGCTGTCTCAGGAGCCAGCTCCATGCGCTGCGTGAGGACAGACAGACCAGGAGAGTTCGGGAGCCCGCAGGGCTCAAGGGCGGGAGGTGAGGAAGAGAAGCAGGTTCATGAGCAGCAGAAAGCATGGCCACTGGTGTTCCCTAATGCTTCCTGGGGAGGATTTTCTTGAGATTAACGGTCCGGTGAAGCAGGAGCTGCAGTGAGTCCCTATGGGGACGCCCTGACTTGTGTCCCTGCCATCTACCCTGTGATCATTTTCCCAGTCCTTGTGGAACACACTGGCATTGGAAACTCCATCTGACTGACAAATTTGGTTGAAACTAGACAATTAAAGCTAAAAGGGAAGACACACACAACCCTTCAGTGCTTAAGAAACCTGTCTGTAAAGGGGCTGGGTAAGGGAGACAGAACTAAAGGAACAGCAAGTTTATCCACCCATTTACCTGCTCCCTCCTTGTATTCAACGCCAGAAGCCGACACATACTGGTGTGAGCTGTCTCAAGATCATTTATGATTTTGACCTCCAGCTTGAAATGAAATTCAAGCAGTGGGGACATCACACTAACAATGCAGGAATATTAAACCCATAACCTGAATTTCCTTGGACAATGAGGATCAGCAATTCTAGAAAACTACCAAAAACGGGTGTGGATAACCTGAGTCAGGGCTTTGAACAACTGACAATGTTGACGGAACGAGATGGAGGTCATCCAACTCTTTCTCCGGATGCTTCAGACAGCAGAATGCTGGAGAAAATGAAGCCCGGGACAGGACTGGCCCCAGGAACCTGGGTGTCCCCCACCCTATGTTTAACACCGCAGGCCCAGCCTGGAAAGTTAAAACCACTGCGGCTGAAGGCGGCACAACACGATAACTCAACATTTCACAGAAGATGAGGGCAGAGAAAGAGAAGGTGCCAAACTCTGTAGCCAAAATGTCAGCGCAATAACAGAATTATTACTTCCAGTACATGTCTGGCACTCCCATTCCCCAAATGACAGATTTACTCAGATACCTTTTAAAAGTATTGACTATAAAAGATGTCAGGGTGATTGACGGACCAGAAAAGTGTAAATAAAAGAGCCCTAAATTGCATCATTTGGGTAAATATGTATTTATACAGTTTGGAAAGAAAAGCCTTGTTATTCAACTGTTGGACAGCAGCAGCGACACAGGAGCCGTTCTGGTTTATAATGCAAATCATGCAATTTGGGACACGCATTATGTGTATTAAAAATGCAAAGTAAGATCCATGTGAAATGCTGTTAATTTGCAGTAGCCACTTTTCAAAGTATAATTTCTCAGGCATTTACATATTTTTTCAGTTAAAAAAAAAATTAAAAAGTATTTAGAACATTTCCCATATCTCATTTGTTGGATCAAGATACTTTTCAGCTACGGAAACATGACGATGGCAATAGAAACTGGTAAATCACTAATTTCCTTTCTTTTTAAAATCAAATATAAATTAAATATAGGAGTCTCATATCTAACAGGCCAAACATTTTTAATTACAATCTGATCTCATTTGAACTATATGATCATCTTTGTCAACTCCTGGCCCTTGTAAGAGTATTTATGCTGACAAAAGAGGCACGGAGCATCCGGCAGCGAGAAACTCCAATATGAAGCAGAGTTGTGCTCTGTGGGTCAGCCCCACACAAGCTGGGCCTCGAGCAGGGAGCAAGGGGGCCCTAGCAGGAGTCTTGTGGCTGCTCAAACCTTTGCCTGCTTCGGCTCCAGTTCTCCCTCTCCACACGCCCTGCTGAAAGAGCTTCCAAGGACGATGGCCGGGAGGTGGAAGCATCCACGACACTTGGTGGTTGCACATTTTTCCTACCGTTACCTCAAGAACCTCTGAGCCCTTCCATGCCAGGAACACCCCCCCACTGCTGTGTCTCCTCGAGAGGTGACTGTCTTCTCCCTTCCTACCCAATCAGCATATTTATTTACTAAATTTGGAGATCTTGAAAAATATCACAAAGATTCTCCTTGGGGATCCAGAGGAAGGGGTATCCAAAGAAAATGAAGGACAAACAGTACGTTTCCACTGCAGCGTATTCCAGGACACCTAATATCCAGGATTGTAATTTTGCATTGCAATACAATGTGAAAACAATTTATATACATAAAGTCAGAAACAGAGATTTTATTTGGGGGTACTTTTCCTCGCTTTAGTTTTACAACTGCCCATCTGAAGAAGCTGGCACTCAGGCCCGGGCAGCTCTCAGCTGTAAGCATCCTTCCTCTCTTAAAAAAACTAAAGGGCTGTGACCGCCCGGGCCCTCCCTGCAGCCACAAGTAGCCAGAGGCCGGTAGTTCTCCTGCATGATACTAATTCCCACAGCCGAGACGGGACGTGGAAACAGTATCTCTGGGTCCGAGCCCTAATCCCAGCTCTGCCACAGCAGAGTCGGTGCGTAACCCACGGCAAGCCATTCTGGCGTGCGCCCCGATTGCTCGCTCTCTACTCCAAACCCCGTCGTAGGCGCTGGGGAGCAAGCGAATCCACGGGCTTTAACAGCGTTTGGATCGTGCCCAGGAATGCTTGGTAGCACTCCTGGAGGTTATTGCGCAGAAAGTATTATTTAAACCTAGCTACTTTATTATTTTCCCAGCGGCACGTCAAACAATAACCCTCGAAGTGGCGAAGCCAAGCCGCAGCCTTTGTCAGATTAACCTTCCTAGAGGCCTTCTGAAATCAATTGCAAATGTTAGCTCCGAAGGAGCAGGCAGATAAAAAGCCGTATCTGTCCTCCCCCACTAACTTCCATTTCAAGTTGCAAAACCAATCCACAGTCCCATTACAAATCAGATCTGAAAAATGCTGCTTGATTATTTTTTTAAGAGCTCAAACTAGGTCACCAAAAATAGAGTCCCTAATGGGCTAAATCTGGAAAAAGACTGCTCAAAATTAAAAAGTTCCTGGGCTCCACGACTACACAAAAGCTTTTTGAGTCGACTGCTCGCAACTACACAAACCGCATCCTCTGCCACACATGGCAGAAACCCAGCCCGCCAGATGCTAAGCGATCATTTGTGCAAAGTGTAAAGCAGTTTTCAAAAACCCACATAGGAATTTTTATTCTTAGAAAATTGCTCTCCAGCTTCTTTCCCCTCATTAGGAAGTGCTTTATAAACACGGCTCCCGAGGCTGGCCGGCCGGGCCGCTGCGAAGCCGAGGCTTTCGGCTCCTGTTGCTGCTCTCAGGCTTTTCTCAAGCGCGTGGCAGGGGACAGCATTCGACCCTTGGACTAACAGACCCACCAGAAGGTTTGCAGAAGAATACACCTTCACAGGCAACCAGAGGCAATATGGGGCATTTTTGCTGGGCAGCTCTAATCAGAAGCCCCCATTAAATGGTTAGCAGGTGGCCTGCTGAACCACCATGCTGAAAGGCACATGAGCAGTCACAACACAGAGGAATATTTGCCTTATTTTCAAAAATAGGATACCCTCAACAGAAACGCCCTCCAGCCAGTGACGGCTGAGAGCCGATGACCATACATCAAGGTGCTGCAGAAACACCGGTGAACGCTGCTGCACCTAACTCCTCACAGCATTGCCTGTGGTCCCATGCTTAAACCCAGCGCCATTTTCAGGGCAGACAAAGCAATGGGAGACATCCTGCTCTGGGGACAATCTCTGGTCTGCAATGATGCGCAGCACCTGTAGCTCTCCCAGGTTGCCTCTCTCCATCCTAATTGGATTTAATGCAGAAAACTATGATAAGGGGTCTTGAAGCCGTGGTGTATAAATAAGGAAAAAAAAATGTTATGTAGTCTGATTGCTTTCTCCCAGGAACCTTCTATCTTTTGAACAAATGTTTCTATGGATAAAAGCAAGTTCTGCCAGATTCATCGACACAGACAGAGAAAACATCCTCTAGGAAGTACATACTGGCCTCGGTAGTAAACAGATGCGCTCATGTTTTGGACATGAGTCACCTTCTGCACAAAGCTCATGAAAAATCGATCAAAGTCAAGGGCAGTCTTCCTTTCAGAACAGACCAGATCAGACACACATTTTGGAGACAGTCTAGCGAGCAAATGTCTGAAAGCCAAGAAGCTGAAGTGGTACTTTTTAGCCCCACCTCCCCCCTTCGCCAAAGAGTTAGTCAAAACATTTTACCTCCGCCTGTTTCCTCTCTGTACCATGAGGACTTTGCATAACATCCCTTGGATGAGGGATGCTTCAGTACATGCCAATCAGGATCCTGACTTTTCTGCAGCAGCCTGCTGTCACCCACACCGAGGATCTGACTTGGAGGTTTCCAAGGATGGGTCTGTTTGCTCGAGAGCACAGACAGGGCTGATTCGGTTTGCTCTGCATTTTATTTTTGCTGTACGTGCCTACTGGATTGCACCTCTCACAGAAATGTCACTTTCCGGCAGACCGACCTTTGAAAAAAGTGAAACTTTTTTTTTTTAAAAAATCTATGATTAAAGCCCAGCCATATGTTGGAGAGAACTCCATCTCTTCAGATTTTCCACCTACACAGTGAGCACCTTACTGCACTTGTCCTCTTACATTACACTACACAACATGATGGAACAAGACATCGATAACAGCATGATGTGAAGTGTAAAACAAAACAAGAAAGCTCTAAACAGATTTTTCTTTGAAAAGGGTTTTTTTGTTTGTTTGGTTTTTTTTTTTCAGAAAGTGCAGATCTCAGGGTACTGAGACATGGAGCGGTTTCCCACTTCTGGGTAGGTGGGGTGAAAACAAGCCGGGTAAGCAACAAGGAAAATGTAATGCTCTCTGATCTCAGCTCAGGGGTGGCAATGAAGTGACAGACTGCGGTGATACCCAAGGGTGAGTTCAAACTAACCTGCTTATGAACAGCCTCACAGCTGGTCCGAGGAGGATGGGCAAGGCAAAAGGCACATACCATCTTCTCGTGCCTGCTGCTGCTGTCTGTGCATCACGTCCATGCTGAACGCAAGGAAGACTGCAAGTACAGCTGCTACAGGCTTTTCCACCTGGGAGTGGAAAAGGGACAGGGACACGGGTGGGTGTGACTTGCTTTGGTCTTTTTATAACAGCTGTGGAATCGGAAAGGCACGGAAAATAACAGTCTTGCTATTGGTTTTAAAGCCCATGACCAAAATTCATGCCTGTTAGTCCACATGCCAATTTTGTTTCTAATAGGTCAATAGAAACATTGTGGTACTGAAATTCCCTCAGTATGCTTTACATTGACAGGCTCACACGCTTTTTCCTCGGATCCCTTCAGTGCAGTCAGCTGTCTGGCACTGCACGGCGCGTAGGAGTCCGGACAGACCTTCCCCACAGTACACAAGTGTGGCTTTCCAGTGTGGGCAGCCTACTGCAGAGGTCTGCACAAATTCACCAAGGGTTAGCGGGATACAGTTCTGCCAAAAATGCCCGTGGGATCCACATAGTTTGAACTGTAGGCACTAGTGTCATCTCAGCCTACTTGTATGCATATGTGAACGCTGTTCAGCCGGCATTCATTTTCCACATGCGGTCGTAGGAGTTTGTACAGGGGGAGATTAATTTTACAGGACCACAGCCTCAAGTCTTTTCAGGCAAATCGCCCACTGATTTCAGAGAGGACTGCCGGCATTTTAGGACTCTTGCTTAAAGCCCTCTCTGTCTTTGTATGAAGTGGATACCTTTTAATGTAGGCTGTGGTATCCTTGTTGTCACGTATAGAACTTTTCAAGCTTTAGAAGCAACAAGAGTTCATGGAGGTGATCCAGCAAGTCTAAGAGAAGACACATACAGGGGATCAGGTGAGGAATCAAACTCTCATTTATTAGGGCAGGGAGGGAGAGCACAGACACCAAATTGCCCCCATCTCAACTCCTGCCCTCCTCTCCTTCCATCTTCCAAACAGCATTCCCCTTCCCTTAAGCAAAAGGGCCCCTGATAGCTTCCATTTAACAGCTTTGCACAAGATGTGCAGCTTAAAACCTTCATGCAGACTTAGGACACAAAGAGTGAAACCACAGATCCTCAACCAAGCTTCAGGAAAATTCATTACCTGTACTCTGATTTTACACTGCAAGTTACACAAAACATTACTGGGCTCATGCAACCAGCCTGTTGTAGCCAGGTTATGGGCACAGCTCTTGGAGGGGAAGATGGACTTGAGTTTGGTCAGCTGAAGTACACAACTCACCTGCTATTTCCACATATGGATGTTAAACTGGTCATAACAGAATTTTACAGGGACCTAAAATCAGGACTTATGACTCAAACTGCTCTTAAGTTGCACATGGTAAATTATAGCAATTACTCTGTTCTGTCAACTAGATGAAAAACGAGCAATTTTTCTTTTGCCCCTAAGTAGGGGGTCACAGAATCTGCTGGAGAGTGCCGCAGTCGCAGCAGGCGTGCGGAGGGCGTAGGCAAGGACAGGACAAGGGAAGGGTGGCCACAGCCAGGACAGGGGTCAGGAATCACCCAACGCCTTCCAGCTGTTCCCTCATTTTGTGCTTTGAAACAAGCTATTTCTAGCACTAAAGGCTTGAAAAACACAAGTTTTTACCATATGGCAACACTGAGTGCTCGCCGAACACTCATGAGCTCTTCTTTACAGCCGTGCAGTGAAGCTGCACTTTAAAGTCTCCAAAGAGAGACACGGGAGAGCGTCAGCGCTTTCATTAGCCATTTTACTGCAGGAATACTCGTCAAGAGCCGCACAGCCAGTCTGGAACTTGGGCAAAGCATGTTCTCTCCATAAAAGAGTAAATAAATTAGCTTTTCCATCAATGCCTCTTGTTTTCTCGCTTGACAAAGAGTAGTTTTTCATTACTCCAATTGCTTTGTGCATTGGTCAGTGAAGTCCCGAACATTAAATTCTGCTCAGGAGTTTGAAAAATTCAGTCCAGATAACTTTTATTTTTCAGCCTTGTTTTTGC
This sequence comes from Chlamydotis macqueenii, assembly GCF_036417535.1. Lineage (NCBI taxonomy): Eukaryota > Metazoa > Chordata > Aves > Otidiformes > Otididae > Chlamydotis > Chlamydotis macqueenii. The sequence goes on from NC_141561.1 coordinate 38,017,339, forward strand.
CAGCACAGAAATGTTCTTTCGTGTGGCTCTATCAGGCACACGCATTACAGCACTCTGACATCTCCCCGCAACATGCACCCGCGCTCTGGAAGGCCCCTATCTGTTTCTCCTGGCTGCTGTCATTAACCAGCGAGCAAATCATTCAACATTAAAATACCAGCATCCAAGCCACCTGCATGTTTCTGCCACACACCAGACATCCGCGTCCTTTTCTAGACAGCAGTACAACATCTTCCTTTCTCATGCAAACTTCCACCCACCCACGTACCGCACATAATGACTCAAAAGCAAAGGCAGCGGATTAATTATGCCTCTGATGTTCTCCAGCTTTTTGTTCTCACCATTATCCAATTCTGAGAGACTGGCATCCCTACATTCACAGAAGCCTCTTTCAGCGGACGGCTGCGTCTGTCAGATGGCGAGCAAGGCAGAAACACCGCGCGGAGCAGCGCTGAGCTACGCCACCGTGAGATCTGGCCCTCAATTTGTGCATACCATCGCTGCAATCGCATTCCTACTGACAAAGTTCAACAAAACTGCATTTTCTTCATTTTCTTTCTTCTCCCTAGAAACCTGATTACTCCAAGACTAGGATCAAAACTCCTCTGAGTTTGTTTAACTACCAGTGCAGAAAATAAAGACAGCATGTTTTTGTTAAAGGAGATGATGAAATATTCAAAGCATATTCACCCTTTAAAGCATCCCTTTAAGTACAATAACCTAAACCCTGGAAAACAGTGATTTTTTTTTTTTAATTAAGGTGAAAATCATCTCAGAAATACAAAATCCCATAGCTACTACTGTCCTTTTCAGCTTCATTCATGAACACCAAAAGCTTTCCTCTCCTTTGCACAGAAGCTTCTGCTTTCATGTTTTTGCCGTGGGCTCTAATTTTTTAATAAAAATAACAGCTAATTCAATCTCAGCGCTCAACTGTCCGGGGCTTCATTTCTTATGAGAGACTAATTTTGGAGTTTTGCCATAATTCTGCTGTGTCTACACTTTATCTGATTTTTATCGACTACTTTAATTAAAATGACTTGCCATACAATACTAATTGATTTTGTGATAAAATAATTAATAGCAATTAAATCATTTTTGAAGTAATTAGCATATGTAATTTTTCCTCCAGCTGTCATTCTCTGCCTCTCAGAAGCCCTGCCCTTAGGGCAGGAGAAGTAAAACAGCACGGTTTCCTTATCCAGATGTCCACAGAGGATGCTTGGCCCAGTGCCTCTGTGAACGGGTATTCTGAGCGCTCCATCAGCCTCAAATAATATCTGTATCACCATCCAGCGATCACCATGCAGCCAGCCTCTCTCTAAACGAGATGGCGAGGTGTTTGTGGAGATGTTGCCCAGGAAATGCTAAGATGCTGCACTGTAATTAACCTCTCTTTAATTATAACCTGAGAGCATCATGCACACACTATAAAATGAAGGATTTTTTTCCCCATTCTCAGCATCTTTCTCTCTCCCAGCCCTTCACGTCGGCGCATGCAGTGTCAGTTTCGGATCACGCACACATCCCTGAGGCTGAACTACGACACGGAGTGAACTCTCCAGTCACAACCAAAATAACCTTTGGCTTCTAATGGAACTCACGAGCCATTGGAAACGGGAGCTGCACATCCCATGGATCTGCAAAGGCAGGCGAGCAGGGCGGGACACGTGCCGGCACCCTATGCGATGCCCAACACGAGTAACGTTCAAAAAGCCGTTTCGTCGGTGCTCGCAGTCCTGCAGGCTGTGAGGCGCTGACCCCACTACAAAGATAGCCTGTGAACACTGGGTAAGAAAATTGCTCTAGAAGCGCACGCCACCGTTTAAAACAGCGTCAAACCCAGGGACCGGACCCCGGCACAGCAGGCACTTCAGGACTGCGAGTTTTCTATTTGAAAAGCTTTTTCTGAGACAATGGCCGAGAGTGGAACAGAACAGATTTTATAGTCTCTGCTACCTAAATCATGCATCCTAAGTAATCTTCTAGACTACTGAAAAACACCAAGGAGCTACCACCCAGGACCCCCTATGCACTGCACTGGAAAATCTTCTAACACTAGCAACATGCTGAAGGAGGAGGGAACCTGAAGGTGCAAAACAGTCCTCAACCTCTGCAGCCATGGGTGGAAGGAATTAAATCCATCACCAGGTCGGCGAGAATTGCCCTACCGTGGTGCAAAAGAAGACGCTGCCACAGAGGCTGCGAGTGTGGAGGACGGAGAATAAAAGCACCCGGATCCCTGGCAGCAGCCACTTCTTCAGAGACCGGCGACAAGGCTGTGCTCCCCTTAGGGACAGCATCCAAACCTGACCCAGGACACATCACTGACCTGGGAGCGTATGATGAAGCAAAAGCAAAGCAAATTAAACACCAAATTTAGTTCCTGTGGTCAGGACACCAGAAAGCTTTATGTACAAATATTTTCCTTTTAACTGTTCTTCTACCGCACTGACCGTTTTTTATTACAAATTTTCATTTATTCTAAAAATTTGTTTTCAATTTGTTTCATTTTTATATTTATATTTATGCCTGTCGCCTAGATCTAGAGCTGTCTTTGCCTAATAGCGTGAACTTCTGACACCCCAAAAAGGTGAGTTATAATGGCTCTGGGAATTGCTTTTCATACCCGCTCAGCTCTAGGTATAACCTAGAACTTGGGGCACGTTTGAATTAAGACGCCATGAAAGCAGACAGTTTCATAGAAAATCCGTTGTCTTTTGTGGCACGAGTTTCATATTTTTTCATTTCTTCCTTCCCCTCTCTTGGGAAGATACACAAAAGCCCTGGAGCCCAGCACTCTGTGATCTCTTGTTGTTTTGATGGGGGAACACACCACGATTCCACCTTCCACTTCTTCCTTGTTTCCACTCAGTTTTGACTCCCTCCTAAATATTCCTCTGAACAATAAGGTTGAATAAAATCCATTCCTGCTTTGTGTCAGATTATGTCAAATAGGACGAGAGCGATAGCAACCTCACACCCTGAAATTCCAGCAACCACGTCCCGGCTGTGGAGCCCAGCAACGACAGTCACAGCTTTCCTTACGGAGGGAAAGGAAAGTGAGATGGATTTCAAGCTTTGAGCCAAAAATGCTCCACTGAGCCCAGCCTAACTTTCTGGCAGTGCCTTTTTCTCTTCATTTTATCTCTTTTTTTTTTTTTTTTTTTCTATTGCAGTAACTTTGGAAATCCCAGAAGAAAAAAAACCAATGTTTTGGTTGATCTCAGACTGAAATATTTCTGATGAGCTGACTGGAATACCCTGATTCAGTTCAGTTCATCCTTAACTTGTAACATGTTGCTTCCCTGACACTTAACAATTTATAGCTTTGCTGATTTTTAAGCTGAACTTGCAACTCAGACCACACCACGGTGCAGCTGGTACCGTCACACCTCACAACACAATTCACTTTGTCATTGCCGATACATTTCTGCACAGGCATTTCATCCTGCTGAATTCCTGGATATTTCAACTTGTGATCCCACATCAGGATTATGGTAAATGTTGAAAGGGTAAAATTTTCCCACGAGGCAGGAATATCAATGCTGCATTTAACCTTGAAGTTTACATTGCTGGTGTTAGTGGAAAAGTCTTCTGCGGCTCTTCAATAGCTCATTATCCAAAACCACTGGGCAATGCACACTCAAAACAAAAACCCCAAAAATGACCCTGCCAAGACTGAATGACCAAAGAATTGAAAGGAAAAAAAAAAGCCGTTTGGTCTAACTGACCACGGAGCTAGTGCAAATCAACACCAAGGTGATGGCAGGAGGAATCAGTTGTGACAAGATGAAAAAGTACCTCTACCTTAGTCATAAAAGAAAATGTATGAAATTCTCAAGAAGATAAATAAAATCTGTTTCACGCAGGAATTATCAAGGCCTTATTATGTCAGGAGAAATAGTAATTCTCTTCTCCCTTCCTCCCTTTCTCCACCCTGACTGCCAAACATACAGAAACACAAGCTGCTGATGAACTGACGTGAAGTGGAGAGCTTCTGGCCAGTTCAACAACCAGAAGTATTTTAACTGTCGTTAGACTGACCCAAAGTAAGTTTTCCCTTTTTCAGTTTTCCAAATTAGTCTTTAATGAGATTAGGGGAAATGAACAGATTTCAGACTCTTTCCAACAAGAAGAAATGGCATTAAAAAAGGAGCCATGACAATTTCACAGATGTCCTGTCCTCCTCCCTTCGCACGGCTCCTCTATCAACAGACTCCTCACCAAAAACGTATTAATAGCCAGCTCAGACATAATTACCGTTACTGGGCCTTACTCCACCGTTCTTCTTCAAGAAGGCTCTCTGTGAAGTCACCAGAGAGCCCTAGACAAGGGCCAGGTAGATATTACTAAACCTCTGCATCCTAGTAGAGGAACAGCACATTTTGAGAGGCGAGTACAAGAGGAAGACGAAATTTTGCACAAGAGTAGTCGAAATAGATTGAAATAATTAAAAAAGGCTGGAGGGAGAAAGAGATTGAAAGGAATATAATGAGCCAAGGCACTGGATGTCACTGTTGGTGGAACAAGACAAAGGCAGAACAGCTGTGCAAGACGATGGGATCGCTACCAGCAAGCTGGAAACAACATAAAATTAGCGCATCCGTAATTTATTCACCCTTTGAATGTTAAGATTTAGGTTCAATATTACCAGGCAGCAACAAGTGAATGCCAGTCATTTATTTACGTTACTCTTCAATATGGAGCTTAACAGATTGATTTACAGAGAAACTTTGGCAGATTTCGTTCTGACAACTCTTTTAGGGGAAAAATAACAAGCCTGTAGCCAACCCCACTTGAGCTTCACCTCCCTGCCCCTACGGGGCCATTTAAAAGACTGAATCTGGAATGCAGTAGATGATGTGAGGTATTTAAATCCACATTTACAGGCTCTAGAAAGTCACTGAAATTTTAAGGACTGGAGCAATTTGAAAAGCTACTGAGTTTCACGTTCAAGACTCAGGATTAATCTACCAGTGGGAGCACTGCTAGGGGTGACCATGCCCACACCAGGCTGGCCACGCTTTCCAGCGACGTGCTTCAAAATGCTCTGCAAGAACCATTTAGTGTACTTACATATACTATACTGAAAATACACATACTGAAATATAGACTGAAATGATATCATTTCAGTATATTTATATGTGTGTGGCCTTGGCGCAGCCCTGGCCCTTTCCTCCTGCACGGTACACCCCAAAACACCCTTCCCCAAACCAGCAGTCCCACACAAATCCAGCTCAGCCCTCGCAGCCCCCAGCACCTTCCCTCCAGGAGCTTCACCAGCCCCAGCAGCTCCCTCAGGCCCGGCTCCAAGGCTGTGCCAGGCTCCGCTCCAAGGCTGTGCCGGGCCCTGCTCCCGCCGCACCGCGGCCGGCTCCAGCCTTCCCCTAGTTGGCAACTCACCTTTCTGATTTCTATTCCTAACAGTGGACACAGTTTAAATATAAAATGAAAGGTTTGCACGTAATTTTGTGAATTTTAACTGTGAGTTTGATTCACCTTCATTCATTGAGTCAAATCTTAAGAGCATGTGAATAATGCCAAAAAAAACCACTGCATACTTAAGAGTTAGATGAGTTTTAGCACACAGGAACCTCCATTCGATGATTCATAGGATAAACATTATTCGTCTTTAGCAATTCATGAAAACCATTAAAAAAAATATTTACAGTCACCCAGTAAGAGAACAGAAATTATTAAGGATGGCACACATAGATGGTGTGATTGAACACAACTTACCAGCAGAAAACCAGTGAAATATCCCTCAGAGCAGTTCACTGCCAACTCATGGCACAGGAAATATTTCTCCAAAGTACAGTAGATAGCAACTGCTTGTAAATACTAGAAGTGTGTGAGGAATATGAAATTGGCCATCAGCAATTTGCTAACCACATCAGCAGCAGAAACCTCAGACCACTAGAAAATGATCATTTTAAATAAGCAAGTGCTTAAGTTCATCTTTATGTAGCATAGTGAAGCAGGTACTCAAGTCCACAAGCCAAAGACATTTACTCGCACGCTCCGAGTTAAATAGATGTCAAAAAGCTTTGCTGGATGGTCTGCCACTGAGTCCAGGCCAGAATGAATGGCTGATACATCTGAGACAGACTCCAGCTACAATCAGTGATGGGAAATAGCAACACAGTGACAAATACATGCAGAAAAGATAATAATGTGCAAAAATGGTGCTCAAGAGCCAAACGTGTTGGACAAGTTCCTGGCAATCTACATGACGACCTACTGCATCTCTCCTTTCTAACCTGCATCTAATTCATGCAGAAGCTTTAGCTCCACGCAACAGAACTGTTACATGGACAGAGAACATTTGGGCTCAAATTAATGAACCCTGCAGGAGTATAGAAACTCAACATCTGAGAGCTCTGTGAGTCCCGTGCTTTACCTCTGGAGATTGTCCCAGTAACACACGGGAGGTGATGGCTGCGCAGACCATCTGACTTGCTGCAACAGGAAAGCTCTTTCCACCTCCAGAACTGCAACCCAGGAAAACCTTTCCTCCATTCTACTTGTTCCATTTCTGGATATGTATGCTCAAGCCCGTAACGTGACCTGGAGTCTTACAAGGTGTGACCTCCCGTGGTCTCCTGGCCCAGAGCAGGGATCTCATGCAGCATTTCAATAAGCCTTGCAAAGGTCAGTAATTTTCAGCAGGAGGGTTAAAGCATCAAGGTTTCCTGCTCTAGAGAACGTATATTCTCTAGAAAAATAAGCACGTGAATATAAAAGCACTGGAGCTTGTCAGAAGCGAAATGTTCCTTGTGAATAGTATTAAAAACGCCTATTATGGCTCCACACTGTGCGTTCCCAGCTTCGCAGGGATGGGATCCATCTCTGAGTAAGAACACAATCCTGACAATTTAAACCAGCACAGACCGGCACTTAAGTCCACAGCTCGAACTGCCTCTCAGCATTATCGTTTCCTTCAGACACCAGAAGGGTCACCAGCACAGACTGGGGAAATGCTCACTGCCCGCAGGTTCTCTGAAGTATTTCAAGGCACTACATTTCCTTTCTAGCTCTTTTCTAATCTATAAGAAAAGAAAGCCATCTTGAATGTTTTGATATTAAGCATGCAAAGGCTGTTTATCTGTGCCATTATAGTACAGCTTTAAAGTCCTCACATTTTATTTTTTTCTATTATTTTTAACTATTGGGGGGGGGGGAGAAAGAACCACCACCATCACCAAATGGATTTACAAGGCTGGCATGGACTCAAAGCTGAAGTTGATCAGAACAAAGCTTTGAATACAAGGAAAAATAACTAAGCCAGTTCTGTGAAGCTTTTCATAGATGTGGTCTTCGCTCAAGCCATGAAATCCTGCTGGAGAAACTTCAGCTTGTCCTTTCAAGAAATACCCAAAGGCTCCCCAAGCCACAGTCTCTTCGGAGTGATTGGAGAGCGCCATCCATGTTAAGCGTTACCATCTTCTCCGTGCCTCAAGCTCGAGCTACTGGAAGGTTATCTCAGTGCAGCAAGACAGGCGCTTGGACACAAACACCAAAGTGGAAGGGAAATTACTCCCCCAGCACGCACTTCATAAAACTTTGCAGCAGGTCACATCAGGAGCAGTCAACTCCCCTGTCACAGTTTAAGGGAAAGAGTGTGCTTTCCTAAACAATGAGAGCCATGTCAGTGCTAAATTCCCTCCAAGTGCCCAAAATTAGCTCCAGCCAACAAATAACCCAAGAGCAAGAGTTGGCTTCATTTGCATTGATTTATCACCACATATAACGAGTCCTGACCTAGTCCCACTGCAAGCAGCCTAACCCTTGCTGACACTGCACCATCTATCTTTTCCCTGGGTCTTGCCTTCAAGTCTGGAGGCACTTTGCATTGGAATAAAGCAGATTTGATATTGACCACAAACGTCTTTGCATGATTCACTGCCACTTCTCACTGCCTCCCCGAATTCTTCATTAGTTTGCAGAAGGAACACGGGTAATTGCATTTTATTTTGTTCATAGCCTTGTTAACTTATTACAAGAGTATAAAAATGAACGTTGGCAGAGCTATATCCTGAGATCATTCAAAGTCATACACTTCCTCTAAGTCTCAATTTTTTTTTCTCCACAAATGAAACAAGGGCAAAAAGTCTCTCTTCCCATTTATCTCTGAGGGGACTGACCCAAAAGCCTGTAGTTGTGCCCGTGTTCAAACCCTGACTGAAATTCCATAATGACTAGATGTGTTCTTTTCACCTTGGCATATCACTTCCAACTGCCAGAACACAGATGTAAGGGTAAATAATTCCACTTTTTGGGGTCCCCCTGAGAAGTTTAGCTTGAGCTCTAATTAGGAAGGGGTTGCCTTCCCTTGCCCGCCATTTGTCTAACTTTGGTATGGTTCTGGCACGGCTAGAATATCTCCCGTGGGCCTCTCAGAGACGCGCTCACTATTTGCTCCACTCAAAGCACAAATACAAAAGGCAGCTCTTGTGCATCCACAAGCCAACAGGTTCAACTGAGTTCTACAGAGTACATGAAAACGCAACACAATCTGGGGAGTTTTAGCCCAGATACAAAGCCACTTTAACTACCTGCCCAGGCAAAAGGAAATAAAGTCAGCGACACAGAAGTCCTCTCTCTTTACAGAGCCGGCTGCCCTGAAACGCCTGACCAAGCCCACGGTTTAGTAGGGTTGACCCCATGGGAGAGCACAGGCTAATGCAGACCATGCCCTCTCCAGCAGTCCCGTGGTTTTAAGCCAAGGGCAAGTCCCCACAGCTGCCTGAGGACTCGTTTTACCAAATTTGCAGAAAACTGGAAGAAGCAAAGTTGACTGCCCCAGTCTGCAAGGCGTGGCCGGCAAATCTGACAGCCCAAACCCATAAAAGACCAGCTGCTACCACGGACGTCAAGGACGAGATCTGTGTCTGAGCTGACATTTGGCTTGGCCCTCATGAAACAGGGCTGCCTCAACCAGGTTTGCACTGACCAGAGCAGTCAGCTGAGACCAGGCAAGAAACATCATCTAAACCACTCGCACAGCAAAGCACATCATGCAACTCTTTGCTGGTGGCTTGGTAACTAAGCTCTTAGTTTTTATTTTATTTTTTTTTTCACAGGGATGTAAGAGATCTAATGCTCAAAGAGGATGTATATAAAAAGACTAAAAGAGATTTAATCTATAGCTCACTTTTTCAGAGGCTAATCTATCCCCCATAGTGGAATGCAGCTTTTGCACTGTTAGTGTCCACTGGAATAAGATTTCTGAGTAAGCCCATGAATTCTGAGGATGCAAAGTCATTAGAGAGTGAAGTAAAGTAGCAGTGGGCACAAAAATATCACAAAAATTTAAATAAACTAGAAAAGCGCCCCAGAATAGGGTATTTTGAAGGATAGTCAAACTGCAATCTAACATATCCAGTCCAAATCATTCCCTGAAGGAATGCAACCTCCTAAACTAGGAACATCACACAGCTATCTGAATTTGCTACTGCCGGTACCCTTTATCCTCAATTAAAAGAGGGCACCCATCAAGTAAAGATTTTTGCCATAGCTAAACAGGGTTTTTGGATAAACATTTTGACTGCTCTCCAGGAAAATTCTGCCTGCCTTGGAAATCATGGCCTTTGGGCCAGGATACTTTAAAAAGACAATAAAAATCACCGGACAAAGTTTTTTCCTTTTATTTTCTTGGCTTTAAAATATGTGAAGATTTAAGCGGTCAATTTTTTTGCTTTTCTCATGTTTTCATGATTTAGCTGGGATTTTTTTGAGGGGGTAGGGCGGGTGGGACACGGCATGACACTTAGGCTTGGCAGATAGAGATTTCCCTGCAATCCCTCCTCTGATCACTACAATTGACACACATTCTAATCTGCCCTACTCTTTTAGACTTCAGAGATCTCCTCACACCCACAGGGACCGAGGCTTCAAAGAGAGACTCTTCGGAGACTTCTTCAGTGCCCCCATCTTCAGCAGCCACATTTCTAACCTATTCCTAAAGCCCCTAAACAGAGTGTTTTCTCTGCATCTGATACCAAGATATACTGTCAGCATCTATAAAGAAACTTTCTTGTACCACAAAGACCTGCATACACAGAGAAGAAAGTGAAAATAAAGTCATACAGTCTATAAAGTTAAGTTAAAGCACATTAAATCCTCACACAGATGCTTTTTTTATATGTAGGAAGCCAGGCTTGAGTTCAGGTGGTGTGACTTCGTGCCAAGGTATCGGCTGGGACCCCTGTCTCTTGCTAACCTGCCATCTTTCAAGGAATTACAGTTTCTAACATGTCATTTCAGAAGGAATTGTGGTAAATCCCACACCCCGTTGTGTGAAAAGATTGCCTCGTGTTGCTCTGCATTGTGCTTTTAGAGCACCTGTGCCAGGAGCCAAAACCTTGTTGCCCTCCCACGGTGCAGGTGCTGCTCGAGCCAGGTTCTCCGAACATCTGCACGGCTTCCAGCTCCCGCACTTAGCCAGGAAACACAGCGATGCACATGCTAAAAATAACAGGAAACTCACCTTTTCAAATGAAGGCTGTTTTCCTCCCCATGCCCCAGCTTCACTTTTGACAAGAAAATAGAAAGCAGGAAGAGCTAAAAACCTCAGCATCTGCAGAAAGTTTCATTGCTGAAGTCTGATTTGAGGTTCTTTCTAACAAAACCCAACTCACTAATTCTTCTCATCTATGTGCTGCCTGAATACTCTCTGGAAGAAAGTGCAACTGGAGAACCTAACAGAAATACAGTTCCTTTGGAGTAACTTCCCAAAAAAGCAATGAAAACCAGACAGTCATTTATTCCGCTTTCAAAATGCAACAAAACCTGACAAATGCCAGCGATTGACAGCATGGGGTTTAGAAAGGGTAAGAGCAACACTCAACCAGAGAAACACAGACACACTGCCAGAAACACATCTGGCCAAGAAACAGCCGTTTTCCGAAACGACACACACAACTATAAATAGCAAAGACCTTCAAGGAAAAGTGAAATGAAATATTTTCTTAGCAAAACCAAAATCTGAACCAAAAAAAAAAAAAAAAAAAAAGAGTTTTATAAGAATTTTGGTTTTGGTTTTTTTTTTTTTGGTTTTTTTTTTTTTTTTAAAAAGACGTTTCATTGAAAACATCTGGTGGAAAAAAAAACCCCACAAATCAACCAGGTGGAAAGTCCTTATTTTTCTTCTTGATCATTACAACAAAGATCACTGGATCAGCTTGAAGCACACGAACTATTCTGGAGATGCTGGGCCACACCGCAGCTGACAGTGGTGCCTCTGGCAGACATGTAGCTGGGACAAGTTTGAAAGCTGTTCCCTACTCTTTAGCTGAGGACCATGGAAAACATTTTGTATCAAATAAAAAACCACCAGGATCAGAAAGTGCTGCCTGCACTATGAAACCCTGCGATATTTTTTCCCAACTGCCCAGCATCAAAGTGCATCCTCTATAATCAGAGACCTTGCACTTGCTTGATCTGACACCCTGCACCTTTAACTGGCCCTTTTTTTTTTGTGGTTACTTCCCATCCTCTCACAGGATCTAAGAAAATAATTAAATTTATTGCTTTTGGTAAATATTTCTTACCCACCCAGGCAAGGAAAAAAGTTAAATGCTGGAATGAAAGAGGTGACCATCTCATTACAGGCCACTGCTATGATGTTTTCTCACTGTTTATCTCTCTACGGAGCCCTACTTTCTGCCTCTGGAAAACACCAGCTTTTAAATCACACGTTCTCCGCGATTATTAGGTTCTCGCTTTACGCTGCTTTGCAAGACACAACCCTGACAAAGGAATATTCTATAAAGCAAGAAAATCCCACTCGTCACACTTGTCCGTAGGCTCTGGGGCGGCTATTTGGCAAGTGACTGCTCAAGCTCTCCTTGACTGGAAATCAGAATAGCTCAGATCTCGCTCCCAGCCTTCATGGGATGAATAAAGATACGCAGTCAGAGAGGAGAAATACCAGAAGTTACCCAAGTCAGCAGAGTTTCAGGTGAAGGCTTATACGATTTACCATCTGCTTGCAATTACTGCTGCACCATGCAGGTAGCTCGCAGCTCCTCATCGCTTCCATCGACGGTTTTCCAGAAAAAAAACCCAATTGCAACAGGCTGGATGGAGGTGTCTGTTTAGGTACTCGCCTGCCACTGAATCTAAATGGATTTAAACTGGCTCCGTCACAGCAGAAGCACAGAAAAGGAAAAGATATCTAAAGGCACAATGGAAATTAACAGAGAAATTCCCCTGGATGGCTCCAACACTGCCACATTTTCCCTAGCAAAAAGCAGCCTGGACTATGGCCACATGCCGCACCAGCCCTTATCACAACCATGAAATGGATGGAGTAACAGCACATCACCTCGCTCCGCTCTCTCCTTTATTCCGCCTCCTCTAAATATTTATTGAAACCGATAGACTGGGCACTGCGCTTCAGCTGCTGTATGCCAAACTTTATCATGCTTTTCCACACAGGAGGATGCTAATAATGAGGATGCTTCCAAGTTTTGAAAAAAAATTGCAAATCTCCAGCATACAGGGCTAAAGACAGCTTGAAAGAAACAGCTATGAGCTACTGCTCCTACACCAGGGATAAGTTTACTCTGCTGAAACCTGATGTTGGCTGATTCACATGAATGACAGGTAGGCTGCAGAGAGGGTCAGAGTCCAGAGAAATCCCTGTGTTTTTGGTGCTTACCTGAATTATCCTGGCCTCTCGTGTCTGAAAGGCTGCAGCAGCAGCTCTTCACAAGCAATCTTTGATATATTTCCGGTACTCCTGATATCTTTTGCTATACCTGGTATTTTTGACAGGTGCAGATGAAAAAAAACCACAGCTCTCCACTTCAGCCTACTGCTGTGTGCTGGAGTTCTCCCGGATGCTATTTATTACCTACACTGCAGCAGCGGCTGTGAACATCGACCCAAAGTGAAAGTCCTGCCCTTGGGCTACCGATAGCCAAACTCAAAGACAGGAGAAAATCAGGAGATGCAGCAATCTCTTGTGAGAAGTAGGAGGGAAGCTCAGGGATAAACCTGAAAAGCGCTGTCAGCTCTGGGGAGAATGCGCCCATGTTTCCTTGTGCGGAGGGAATTGTTCTGCCCATGGTGAGACTTAAGGAGAGATCAGAAACAAGGCCAGATTCCAGGTTTCCGGGCTTTCATCAAGAGCCCCTGTCCCGCACCAAAGGAGTCGGAGGCAGCGTCTGAAGGATATCTGGATGGAAGGGCTGGCAGGTTACATATAATGAATAGAAAAAATAATGGGAGGAGTGAGGTTAAACATTTCTGAGCCTTTCGAAAAGGCTGGCGTCCCCCCTTCAGCAAAGGCAATGCTTTGGGACAGAGCAGACGGCACCTCTCCTGCTAACAAGCTGGATTTCAGCCTCATTTAGGGTGTGAGCGAGTTAATTTTCCCAAAGCATTCAGCTATGCAGCAGCACAGGCATCCTTCTCACATGGCATGTTGTTCTAACAGATCAAAACTCCATTGTTTTTAAAATGTCATTAAATACACATTCAGCTGTCAGACATTAGCACACATGACAAAAAAATAAATTGATGGTTGAGACTGAAAATCCAGCCTGATGTGCTATCCCTAATTCACCCCGGGTATTTCAGCGGACTCTTCGGAGTGTGTGATCCATTACAGCCTATTCGCTGTAATACCGAAACGCAACAACGGATGAGTCAAAGGCAGAATGTCAGGTCAAATTTTTCAGGCTTAACTCAGAATTTAATTGCATTTAGAGGTTTAAGTCAGACTATTACAACTGCCTTTAAGGTAATCTCCTCATGTGGGAGGGAGTATGTATGTCCCACACCCAGGTACACCTGCTAACCCTCTCTGATGTTAACCATCGCTCAACGCAGCTGCTGTAAGACCTCTCTTCTTCTCATTTTTTACTGACTGCTGCTGACTAATCAGTTTAGCCTGTAAGCCAGGAAGCAAGGGACTCACCTCCAGCTCAGCTATAGCAGCGCACGGAAACTCTGCAATAGGGATTTCACAAAGAAGGAGGCTTAGAGAACACTGAAGTTTACGGGAGCAAGGCATCGCGAGTCTCTGCAGGATTTTGTGCCCCTAGTTAGGAGTCGATGGCTAACGTGAACACATCTGAGAACTCAGCCCACACAAAACAAGAGGCACGTGGCTTGAATCCTGGCTGGGAATTTGCCTGCACTGGAGTGGTAAGTACTGTTAGGAGTAAAGCTGCTGGGCACTGTATGCAAATACTTCCAAGAGGTGACAGCAGACTGGATTTTTATGCTAATACCAAGTCAGCAGCTCAGTGCAAAGGTTGCAGAGACAAAAGCAGCACCCCCAAAACAGGGGGCTTGGAGGCTGCTTCACACCTAATACACAAACCATAAGCAGCACCAATTCTCCTGGCTAAAATGTTGGTATTTCAAGCCAGACACCCACCACTGTACCTCAGTGGGGACGTACCTGTCCATCCTCACCCTAACGATGGCTGTCTCCATCACCCTATCCATTCGCAACCACAGCGCTGCCATTCTCACGCTGCCCCTACCCATGCAGTACTCGGGCCTCTCCCAGCGTTTGCTGACCTTCCCTCCTATCACCCGCATACAGGCACCCACCTATAATAAAAATAAATTAAAGAATAAATAAATAAACCCCCTCTTTTCCCCAATATTGCAAGTTCATCACTCCTTGGCCAAGCTGTGGCGAGCAGAGCACCAATGTGGACGTTCAGACATCCCCTGCCAGGTCTTCCGCACATCTCAGGTCTTTCTCTCACTACTACTCAACCTCTCCAACTCCCTCAACTGTTTGGACTCAAACATCACTGAGCAGAACTCCCTCTTCCAAAATGAATTTTTCTATAGTGATATTCAGGTGGACTATATCATCACACAAATACTTATAGACCCAAGATATTATTTTGTGCTTTTTTTTTTTTTTTTAAATTTAAGAATCCAAATTCTCCCACTCAAAGAGAATTATCTTGCTGCTTATAATAAAATTAAAAAAAAAAAAACGTACTGAGCCTTCTTTGGCTGTTTGGACCAACTAGTTCAGCAAAAAGTGAAATTTCTTCTCTCGCTCTTCAAATAGCCTTTGAATTAAGTACTTGTTGCAGCAATAGAAAGTTTGGTTTGTTTTTGCCATCAGAATCGAGATCAAGAAGAGATGAGATGCTCTAGGATGAAAGGCAGAAATTCCAGATGAAAGACTGAAACCCAAAGAAGATTTAAAATAACTGCACAAAGGTGCTGGGAAAAAAAACATGGATAACTCCACGGTGCCAGGCTTGGTTCCAGCATATGTGCTCTCCCAGTGCCTTGTGCTGGAGGCAAATAAACACCAGAAAGAGCCAGAGGGTTGCAAGCGTTGGTTGAGATGGAGCCCACCACCCCCAATGTCAGCATCACCCCTGCTTATCCCTGAGCCTAACTGGAGGTTTATGGTCCCGGTGGGGGATTTCTAGTCGCAGCCCTCCCTTGCCCTTTGGCAGCTCATTCCAAGCAATGCTTTCATTGTGGGTCTCAACTTTCTCCGTTTTGGAAACTTAACCCTAACCACCTGTCAGCCCTGAGGTGAGACTTAGACCCCCAACTGTCCCAGCAGACAGCTTTGCTCCTCTCCTGTGCCACACCTTGGGTGGCCTCTGCTTGGGGCCCAAGGCAATGAGGGCTCCTTCACAGACCACACTGTGTTACCACATCCACCACAACTAATACACCGCTGTCGTAGTTCAGCCCCGATCAGGACCAGACTACGCAGTCTCTCTCTCGCTCCCCCCACCCTCTAAGAGAATAGGGGGAGATAATATAAGAAAAACGGCTCAAGGTTTGAGATAAGGACGGGGAGAAATCCTTAAAGTTACCGTCACGGGCAAAACAGACTCGACTTGGGGAAAACTATTCATTTATTTCTAAAATTAGCAGGAGAATGAGACAGGGAACAAGATAACCTCCCCCCCCACCCCTCCCCTCTTCCCGGGCTTAACATTATCTCTACCACCTTCCCCTCCCGAGCGGCACGGGGGGGGGAAAGGGAATGGGGGTCGCGGTCAGTTCATCACGCGTTGTTTTACGCCGCTGTATCATCGTCAGGGGAAGAACTCCTCGCATTCCTCCTCTGCTCCAGCGTGGGGTCCCTCCCACGGGCCACAGTCCTTCGTGAAACTGCTCCAGCATGGGTCATCTCTTCCACGGGCTGCAGTCCCTCTAGAACAGCTGCCCCAGCGGGCCCTCCACGGGCCACAGCCTCCTTCAGGCCTCCACCTGCTCTGGCGTGGGGTCCTTCACAGGCTGCAGGTGGATCTCTGCCCCTCCGTGGACCTCCATGGGCTGCAGGGGGACAACCCGCTCCACCATGGTCTTCACCACGAGTTGCAGAGGAATCTTGGCCAGGAGCCATATTACTCCTCCCCCTCCTTCTGAACTGACCTTGGCGTCTGCAGCCGTTCCTCACAACAGGCTGGCAGACGCCTCTCAGGATCCTTTTTACATCTTATTCACTTCTCATCTGCTCTCCACTTCCTGCACCCAGGCCAGGCCGAGTTGGGCCCAGTCGGCTGCCCGGCGGGAGGCCAGAGGGTGAGGCCTGCAAGGCCCATGAGGCTCGCGCCTCCCCCTCTCTGCCCCCCGCTCAGCTGCTTCACATCTTCTCCTCCTCTTTTTCCTGTTTTCCCCTACTTAAATACGTTATCGCAGAGGCGTTATCATGAGACATTCTGCTACCAATTGGCTCGGCCTTGGCCAGCAGCGGGTATGCCCTAGGCCCGTCCGAGTCCACTGAACAAAGGGGAGCGACTTCTAGCAGTTTCCTACAGAAGCTGCCACCTTAGGCCCCCCCTCACTAACAAAACCAGAACAACCGCAAATCAGTAGCCAATTTTTCTCTGGTCCAGCTTTTACTCCAAAGTTATATTTTTGCTTGGCTCAAACAAGCTCAGCCTGGCTGCACGTAGGATGCTGCAGATGCAGTCATGCAGGGCCCGATTGCATCAGTGGTAAAACATGCTCCATCTCATTTCCTAAGCCCAAATTTATAAAGGCAGTACAGCACAAAGGTCTTTTAATCACCAAATATTCTTCTAATGGAGAACACACTCTTTGGGGGCGGGGGGGGTGTGTTTCAAAGTTCATTTTTCAATTTACAAGCTCCCTACCTACTTTTCATCAGGATCACATCAGGGGCCACCCTTTGATAATCAGACAGAAATGAGTTCAGCATAAAAGAGCTCTGACAACCTGTGGGAAGTAGGCTAAAATCCGTAATAACCACAAAAACCAAACTCAAATCAAGGTAAATCAACAAAAGCCATAATAGAAAAGATTAGAGATAATCAGCTATTATTGCAGAGAAACAATTTCACGACAAAGACAGAAAGAAGGGAAAGCAAAAACCGACTTCCAACCTTAAAAAACTCAATTTGGTTCGTGTGGGTTCAGCATCTTCAGTGCTGATACAGATCTAAACCCTTCCTCAGTCTGGAATAAACATGCTGAAATTCCTTACTAAGGTCTACAAGCCCACCCAAGGCGGCTCCAGCAGCGGATGGGTGCTACCAGAAAGCTGAACTGGGGTGCCCCAGATGAAATTCCGGGCAAGGGATTACCAGATCTGAAACACCTTGCAAAAATTTTTTTCCATACTTAGATTTTTATTACACCATAAACCTGTTGCTCTGGAATAATCACAAAAAAATTACCTTGTAAAATACTCAAACATTGACTTTTTTTTTTGTGTCTGTGCCTTTTCCTGTGTTTCATTTGGCGACGCTGGTAAATTCCTTGGAGGTGCTTCCAAAAAAATTAGTTGGGGTGTCAAAAAAAATCAGCCCACATTCTATTCCTTGCCAAACCCCACTAGCAGAGAGACCAGCATGCCGAAGAGCCTACTAATTTGAATTTAACTAAAGAAGTTAAACAAACAGCTTCACAGCATCCAAATACTTTACCTCATAAGCAAACAAATATTATAGAATTAACAAAGAGGTGCCAATCTAATTAAAATCAATCCACAGATATCTCTAAACACCAAGGGAGCCTGATTAGTAGCTGTTTATAGTAGCTGCTCAAGCAAATTGTCGAGGAGTAATAACTGATCTTGTCACTTGCCAGAAAGATTCTTCTCTCCTCCAAAACATTCCTTCGGCTTCAATGTATTCAAAGTTCACGCTTTAAAACGAACCAGCATCTTTTGTGGCATAATTCCTTCTAAACAGCAGTTTTCAGAAAACGCACGTTCCAGGAGCGATTGCTCCGTGAGCATCGCCACGCGCTCGTGAGGCTGCATGAAGGGTTCCTCTTGGTGGGGAAAGGAGCCAGCGGTGTTCAAAGCTGCCCAGCCAAGAACTGCCCGGGACTTCGGCACTATTTTTCTTAAATACACTGGCTGCCTCATTGCAGCAGAATTGATTACAAATAGGCTTCTCAATAAAATTTTTGACAGAGCATATTTATTCAGACCTCTCACACCTTTTCCTTTCTCCCATCTATTTGAGCGGCATCTTAATGAATCTCTTTTGCAAAACAGACTGCAATTTTTCAAAAGACTTTTACAAATATTTGAGGCAGGGGTGAAGGGTAGAAGAGACTTCAAAATATAGGAACTATTTAATCCCCTCAAGATGTCCACAGGTCACCCCTGTGCCCACGTTCCTCATCCAGGCAGGCAGTCCTCCTCCTGCACCCCGAATCGCACTTGCCCATGAGCCCTTCGGGGTGCTCTGCTTTCATCTATCTTGAGCATCAGCTGCCCAACTGCAACACAAGCAACGCCAGACATCTAAGAAGGGGGCTGCAAGGAAATAAAATCCTGTAGGTGCTCCAGTTGGACACTAATTACTGCTAGGGGAGAGACTCAGAAAGACAGAGAGAAACAAAAAGTGAAAGGGAATAAATCTCCTCAGACATGACGCTTTGATCCGTTCCTGTAGACTGGCTACGTACGCGAACGGCAATCTCGGGGGCTGAAGAACTACAGCACCTGAGCACATCTGCCTCATTGGGAACACAGGACACGTGGCACCCTAAATAAAATTAGAGGGGTTTCTTTTTCCCCCAGGTTCTTTCCAGGGTTTTCAAGACTGGCATTTGCCAAACCGAGAGAAGATAAGAGAGAAAAAAAAAAAACCAAAAAGGAATCTGAGAAAAGAATGAAATTAAGGCTGAGATATAAGTACTTTGAGTAGGAAAAACCATTTTTCACTTGGGCACTCAGTCCACGCTGGGAGAAAACTGGTTGCTGCACAGAGATGCTCTCTAAGTCAGGAGGAAAATGATGAGCCCCAGGCAAATTTCTAGACACCTTGAAGATCAGTAAATCCCAAAAACTCCCCAGAGAAGTGACAACACTGAGATAGAGCATGGGGTGAAAGTGTTTCCTCCCTTGGATGACCCGTGTATTTCATGACTAGTCTGAAGGCAGAGCATATTAAAACGCCCTTTGGCAAAAGCACTGAAGGAAGCAAAAACTGAAATGGGAGATAGAGGTTGTACCAGACCCTCTTCAGAACCAAAAAATCACTAGAAAATATGGGAATCAAAACACAGCAGCCTCAGGACCATCTCACCTGGACTGTCTACAGATTTCACAGGGTTCAGCTGATACACAGGACCTTCTGGGGCTGTG
Source organism: Chlamydotis macqueenii (assembly GCF_036417535.1). Lineage (NCBI taxonomy): Eukaryota > Metazoa > Chordata > Aves > Otidiformes > Otididae > Chlamydotis > Chlamydotis macqueenii. The sequence goes on from NC_141561.1 coordinate 38,036,921, forward strand.
ACAGACACCAAAACACATGAGACTCCTCAACAGTCACATACCCTTCCCGCTCTTAAATGCAAGTCCTTACAGTCTACAAGGTCTGAGGAGAGGAGGTGGCAGAGCTCCTCCAGCACATGGGCCTGCTCTCCCCCTGTCATTATGCGTATGTGTCTGAAGTATTTTATTTCTTATCAGCCACAGGACCAGTGTCCCCAGCGAGATACCTCCAGAGATGCCCATCTCTACTCTCTCTGCCTCCTCCTCCTCCCTGTGCCAACCCCAAAGGTGGCAACAGCAGAATGTGCAAACTCAGGCTGTGCAAGGACATCTGCAGCCCCAAACAATACCGAGTGGAACAAATCACTCACTGTTGCTCTTTTAGGCACTGAGTGGGAAAGCGAAGTCTAGAGGCTCAATCTGCGGGTGCCGCCCCTCCCCTGCAAACGGCACAGCTGCCGAAATGCATTTGTTTTTAGAAAGAGAGGAAAAAGAGTTTTTTTTCAGTATCCAATTCACAGAGCTTTGCTTTTTCCTTTTTTTTTTCCCTAATGTGAAAAGTGCTTTGTGAATGGGCCAGCTAAAATTATTTATAATGAGCTAATTTCCATAAAATTGGGCTAATTAATTTCCATGCTGCCTGATGAAAATTGCTAACATCGGCTTTTTCCCAACAATCAAGGTCCTGTAGGCAACCTCACACCCATCTGACTGGAAGAAGGTCCAAGCTGGATCCTCAGCTAGCGTAAATCAGTAGAGTTGTGTGCTCATTTACAGAGGAAAAAAAATAAAAGTAGTTTGGGCCATTTTACAGTTTTACCTGGGGGCAAGAATGCATTCTCTTCAATTAAGGGCATATATAAACACAGGGGCACAACAAAAAGCTTGTTCTTCAAGCTCCTGAAAGCCAGGCAAAGACGCAGCTCAAGCAAAACGCATTTACCCTCCACTGAATTTACAAAACAACCTCAGTTGTGGTGCAGCAGTCAACCAGAAAGTGACAGGAGGGGCAGCGCGAAGGAGCAGCTCCTTACCGGAGCGCTCCAGTGCCTCAAGGCTGCACAAACAGCTGAGGGACATGCGCACTCCTAACTGATTTGCATGTGAAAATAGCCACTGAAGGGATTAATATTACCCTTTTAAAGCCATTTCACACAGCATTAGTGGACACAAGTCCAGCTACGGCGAGTCCTGCTGAGAAGAGTTGACTTTGCAAAACAAAACGATGACATCCAACATGAACGGGATTTCAGAGGTATAATCAAAGGCAGTATTCGGCTGGTCTCAAAATCAGGAAAGTGCTCCTTGTAGCATCTTTGACAATATTTTCTAAATCACATTAAGCTTTAAGTCCCTAAGCCCACACATCACCAAAGGCAACTACTGTTAGCATTTAGAAAGATATTATTGAGTTGTTACATGGCCTTGAGATGCTTCTTGCACTTCTAAGAAATATTCTATTGATATTCTTGTGCTATTTGCATGTGAACTCTTTCCTGTAAGCTTAGAGGCGGATGCTTGTGACCGTCATACCTCCTGTAATGTTAACATCCACACCTCCAGCCTCCCTGAAAACATTTTTCCAAGACAGAAAAATCTTTCCGGTTAACACTCTGGATCAACTTGTTTATTGTACTATAGTAAACTTAAGTAAAGCAGACCCAAACAACTCATTTCTCATGTCTAAATACTGCTAAATGATAGTGTATCAAGCTAATTTTGCCTTAGGCTTATTAACACAAATTGAATTTGGCACTAATCAGATACCAACTTGGTATGCAATATGGAAATGCACGATTTGCACTGACTGCTGAAAATACAGTAATTGTATTCGTGCAAGACACCTCTCTTGTAAAAACCCACAATCATCAGCAGTCAGACGATGTCTGGACATTGTCTGGGCAAGGTGTCTGCTCGTGGCCTCAGGCTTATGCTTTCAAACAACATACAGAAACTAAGGCCACAGGCTTCAGCTTTTCAGGTTACCCTGTGCCCCCTCACCTTCCAGGCCTCAGATGCTGTGTTGGAATCTGCAGCTTCACGGATACTTCTTACCAGAAACATCGTGAGAAATGTGTGGACGTCTGACTGTGGGCTATCGCGGTCACTTCCACGGCGAGGATCTCTGAAATACTCCTTGTGGCTTGGTGGGATCAAGCACGACAATTCTGTATGCTGAGGTGTACAGGACGGGATGATCTGCCCTTCTGCAGAGACACCATCCTGGGCAAAGGCTGTGTCATGCACAGGACTAGCACAGCACATCCTCTACCGAACAACATCTGCCAGCAGAGCTAGAACATGGCGTCCACCTCCAAAATCCAGATAGGCAACCACGCAGGGCAGTGTTGCAGCAGGAGGAAGGGGTGAGGGATGTTATATTGATATTCTGGAGCCTCTATGCACTCCTCTGAAACAGGCCCAGCTATCCTGGTGCCTGTGAGGGAAATACTTACTGTAACCTGTGCGCTCAAGGCCGACATCTCTTCTTCAGCTTAGCCTACCACAAACACAGACACTTTTGTTGTTGATATAAATGCCCAATCCTTTTTTTTGCAAAGGACAACCCATTATAACAGGAGTGGAGCCACCGATCACCTTCTGATACATGCATATACGTACATTTAATACTCTGCATTCCTAATATATTTAAAGCATTGCATTAAACTTTCAGTTTGAAGGTGTTTCAGAGTGTCCCCACCAGGAGGAAACACAACTCCATCACCCCTGCGGCTCTGACATCCAAGCCTTATCCCAATCTTTCACAATTGATGGAAACTCTTTTAGAACTCATTCAAAGGCTTCATTTCTATACTGCCTTTATGCTCCCTATTAGTCCAACATGCATACTAGGCACAACCACAGTAGAGATTTATGTGAATATATATATTATATAGCTAAAACTTTGTCATATGTCAAGCTAATCTCTCTTTCTCCTTTTATTTCCACTCCTGTCCTTACAGAGGCACTTTATTCTACTGAAATATTAATTATGATTTTTCTTTCCCTCGATGTGCCTACATTTGTCTTTTGTTTCTATTTACTGCTTTGTGACAGCTCAAGACAAGACAGTCAATAACTCTGTTTTCCACTCCCAAGCAATTTGAATGGATGACTTGCAAGAAAATAAAAGAAATTTAAAAGATGTATGGTGCTGGGGAGGAGGACATGAATATTATACCACGGTCATTCTGGATGACATTTTCCAAAGGGGCTCCTCTAATTGCTTTTTAGTCTTTAATTCAGCGCGGCATAGTCTCAGCCTGGCCTTGGTGTCAATAGCAGAATGAACACTCATTTAGAGAGCGAAATAAGGCTCACTGATGTGTTTGTGTTTCTGCCTCAACACAGAAACTCCCTGGCAGAGCTTTTAAACTCCATGCATGGATCAACAGGGAGGAAAAATGGTTGGAACACAGAGGTACCAGGAAAAACATGTTTTGATTGTCATTACCTGCAAAGAAAATCTCTGTGAATGCAGCCATGACAGGAAAAAAACGTGAAGATTTTCAGTATGGCTCCGGACGAAGTCCTGATCTAATACCGTGCAGCCCATGCCGCCCTGCAAGGCACCCGGTGTGGAGCTGGGGCGATGGTGCAGCAGGCGAGTGCACACGCAGCACGAGCAGTGAGGTTACGGACAGAGGAGGTGGGTACGACTGCACGTCCACATCAATATCTGACCTGGGGCTTTAATTCCTTTCTGCAAGATTCTGTTCAGCCTCCCTCCAAACGTATAACTGTCACTGAAAAGATGCAAAAGCCACCACATTTAAGCCTGGGAAATGGACATAAAAATTAATTCCAATGCCGAGTTAGCTGTGGGTCTTACCACTCTAAGGTACCATTAAATTCATGCACTTAGAAAAGGATTTCAGTAAGGATCCCACAGCTGAAAAGACAAGCAGAGCATTCTTGAGTACAGCAGCAAGTCTTTTAAAGGTGTAAATACAACCCCTCCAGGCCATGCCTGCGATCAGGGCCGAAAAGGAGCTTCGCCTGTGGAGAAGGATTCACTGCCTGCACCAGCTGACGGCAGATCTATGGGTTCTCGTCCAGTCCAACCCTACGGGCTCTGCTCCACTGGGCTGGCAGCCTCTCCAGAACCACCTTTCCTCCATTGCTCCTGAAAGAAACAGCCAACTGACAACCTCTCCTATTATCATTTCCATGTTTCAACTGCTAGGTTTGGCCCAAAACCAGAAATGCAGAAGTAAAGAAATGAATGATGAACATGTTAAACATAAACACGTTGCACCCTCCAGAAAGGATCCACTCAAGTTTTGAGAAATGACGCTCGGTAGGTTAACAGGAACGCTCACATCAGCTGAAGCAGCTGCAATGCGGCAGTCGGCTTCACTCTGGGAGGATTTTGGGACCCTCACAGTAAGAACAGATCCTCAAGCTGAGATGAGCAGTTGCCATTCTTGAAGGGCCCCATCCTGATCAGAGAACTGGATTTCCCCTCTTGGAAACCTTGTACTGGGTCAGTCCCGAGCCGTCTGTACAGCATCAGCCACAATCCCGCATGGGCACCCATCGCTACTGCACGGCCACAGGCTAAGCTTCCCCGTTTCACCTAAAGGAACTTTTCCAGAGCGCAGCTGCTATTACACAGTGAAGCCCAAACAGACAGACTTGTTAAAATAACACATCACCTATGCCTGAAACAGAGGTGCTCAAGAAAATACAATGAAATCCTTACAAGACAAAGAAATAAGAAACTTCCCAAACTTCTAACAGGAAAGGATCAATGAAAAGAACATGTCATTCTGCTCAATAAATGTGTTTTTGGCAAACTGCAGTAAATACATTCTAAAAAACATTAGTTACAGTGTATTAAATATGTTTTTTAATGCAATAGCTTTATTCCATTTCGCCTAAAACTTGTTGCATCCAGGATGTGTCATTGTAACTCTATTTTAAGGCTAATTTTTTCACAGATATTTGAAAGACGTGGGTGTCTGATGTTCATTCATTTTTAAGAGCAACTGAAACTCGACTCAGCTGCGCTGAAACGCTCCATTAGAAATCACGCTGCGCTGGGTTAGCATACGTTCGCTGAAACGCAGCATGCTGCTAATATGTGAACTTAGTACGCACTATGTTATTAAACAATAATGAAACGAGGTCCTAAACGGCAGTGTTTCAGATGGAGATGTAAGAGACTTTAATCACATTTATTTACTTCGCTCCCAAGGCAGAGTCAGCTTAACGCACCCGCACATCCCCGTGCTACCGCGAGCTGCAGGAGCTCCAGCTCCCCTCTCTTGCCCCAAAACTCCCAACATCATCTGCCGGACGCATTTGGATCAAGGTGGAACAAGGCCCCTTGACTTCAGGACCTGAAGCAGCTTCCTCTTGCTGGCATTACAGCCTGTAATCCCCCCTGCAAATCAACAGCCTCCATCCTGAAACTCCACTCGCCGCTATGACCTGAAGGTCCCTCCAAAGCCTCTGCCCTCTGATACTCAGACGCCTTTTTTTAACATAAAGTTAGCCTGTTTGCTCTTATCCAACTCTGTCCTTTTAGCCTTCATACCGCTTTTTCCTCTTCTGTGTTTCTTCCCTTCCCACCAGCAATCTTAATTCCTTTCAGCTCGTTCATTAATGCACTTAAGTAACTTAAACTCACCCACGCAGGCTCCCTAGGCACTGCGCTGGCCCTCTTTGCAGCCTAGCTTATCCAGATCTCACTTGCTTACACCGATCCCACCTTTCTGTTTCCATACAGTATTTATTTCTGCATCTTTCACCAGAAGCACATAATCCTCCATTCTCCCCCGTGACATTATTTGCACTAAAAGAGCATTTGAAGATTTCATTTGTTTCTTACTGACCAAGCACTCGGTACCTCAGCTGGCTGTAACAGTATACAGCATTATTCCTGTAAAGCTTGCAAAGGGCAGAATGATGAAACACTCAAATAAAACGCAGTAAGGCATAGAACGGAACAGCAAATCAGCACATCACTAAATGACCTGACCAAACCAGTCCCACTGTCGCCCTAATTCCATCTGAGATTACACTGTTGATGATGACAATCAGTGTGAGGTGGTTTGATTTTCAGTAGAAAACTATCCTGAGGTGAAAGAAGGAAGGTAACCCCCAAAAAATTATTTTTAAAAACACTATCAACGATATCATTAGCTCTCCAGGGAGGCATGCAGATTGCAGTCTTGCAGAAGGCACGGGTGCTGAGAGTGTCCTGATGGACCAAGGACGAGGGACAAGCCTGCCCTGTGCTATCAGCCAGCTCTCGCTCTCCACGCGCCATGGTTTAGGTTTAGAATTGACGCGGAGATACCTTGACAAATATTACTGGCACATTAAAATTTGCACATTGAGGTGGGAATAAGATCTCCTGAGGTTAGTACAGACACATGGGTAAGTATGCGTGCTTAACCTCATCCACACAATTACAGCATTGGTATGCTGGGATGCGGGAGACAGGGAGAAACTCCTACTCCATCATCTTGTGGGGAGGGAACAGACATGAAGTTGGGTATTTTAAAATAATGTCTATGTTGTCATAACTTGCTGGAGTCGCCCAAGACACAAGGGCTTCCCCATCAGTTTTGTACAAAGCTGAAACCAAAACTCACTCCGTTTCACTAGCAAATGAAAAATCAAACCCAGATACGCCAACCTCCCTCAAAGCGCTGCTCCTCAATCCTGAGCAGCTTTTTACCACAGCGTAACTCAAATTGCACAGATGAGAGAGAGCTCACATCCCACTTTGGGGCACCTCAGTATGAAACTACTGATCAGCCCTTAAGCTGTACGGCAGCGGTTCCCCCCACTGAGCTGCGGCCACAGCCTTGCGCATCACGGTGAGCTGTGCTGGTGGCTGCGGATGGCGGCGTGCCAGGTGGCACCTCGACACCTTCCCCGCTGGAGACCAGACTGCCAGGCACAGGGCAGATTTGATCAAATTAAGCAAAATTCCCAGCCTAGGAGTTTTGTAGGGAGAAGCAGGCTAGTGTCACTATTCCCTGGGGCTTTTGGGGGCAGCAGCAGCAATTTGCAGGCACAGAGGCAGCAGAAGTGAGGGCAGCAGACCTGCACCTCCATTTGTGCCCCAGCAGGGATCCCCTCAGCATCCCCCAGCACCCCAAAAGCAGTCACATGGGCAGACAGGAAAAACTCAAAGGCACTTTGGGCAGTGGTTTCGCCCCAGGACTCCCATGAATCAGTTCTGTCCATACTGAATGTGTGTCTTTGACGGGAGGTTAATTTGCAGCAGCATCCGCTGCCCTTTAGTCCCAGATACTCGTCCGCAAATCGACTGCCTCCGCAGCAAGGAGGATGCGAGAGGCTCTTCAGGACAAACAGCTTAAAACACCGATCGCCACGCTGCCGTCTGTTTGCTGCACGCACCCTGACAACTTTCCCCCACTCAATAAAATATGTACAAGGAAATAAGAAAATAACAGTATCAATGGGGAGTATCAGCCTCTGCGGCAAAGGCAGGAAGACGGCCCCGGAGCGGGGAAGGCATGTCCTTCAATATTTAACTTCTTCACTCTTTGTTCTCTGTCTCAAGTTGAACAATACGTTAATTACCTGATGAAGCGTTATAATTACTCTAACAGCTCTGCTCTTAGTTATAATTACTGCATCAACACTTTCTTTTTCATATGCTTCAATCTATACCTATTACATTGTCATGATGAAGACACATTAACATTATAATACTGTATAATTAGCTGATGAGCAATTAAATTATTCCACTGCTCTTGTTCCTCTTTGCCAAGAGGTTGCTTTCCAAGTGCTATTATCTTCTTTTTCTCTAGCTTGCTTCAGAGGTTGTTTTTTTCTCTATTTTAAAAAAAAGACTTCATATATTTTATTCAAACAATTTTGTTTAAAATTCCAAGAGAGTATGGCAGTTAAGGTCCTAGAGAAGTCAATTTGTTTCAAATATTTTAAACTTCTTACCTCTCAAATACAAGCTGGTTTTGTTTTCCAAATGCTGCCTAGAATAGGAAAGTATCAGAGAAATATTTGTGAAAAAAAATAAATTAATCATAAATTGCTTCTTTAAAACACTTGGAGTCACATCATGGAATTATGCTAATAAGGAGAAAATGGCAAAAAGAACGGACTGGCTTTGTTTTTATCCCCATATTTATGCTACTTTATACCTGAAGGAAAAACTACCAAAAGTATGTTTTGCAGTTTTTTTCGCAACATCTTGAAAAAAGACATTGCTCGGCATAACTATTTGAGAACCCTGACTCCATCTAGACAGCAGCACTGGGCAAATGTTCATGGCGTACAGGAAATCTCCTAACAAACACCGCGCACGACAGGACAATGCTGTGCCAGACTTTTTTATCTCCAGCACTCATCTTGATTATTACCCTGCCTTGTAGGTCTCGCTTGCTTTGTCCACTCACTTGATTTTTGTGACTGGAAATTGCTCATTTGATAGTTCAATCAGTGCAAGTGGTTCGTATGTTATTGTACAGCCTTTCCCCTCTTGCCCTCCTGGCTAAAATAATTTTCATATGGTTGCAAAATATCTACAGCATTGCATCTCTGGAAATAGTGGATGCATCAGTTTTAGGTGGCACTGGGCTGCCCAGTTTCCATCCTGGGATTACTTCTGACTTCTTTTCAGCCATGCTTTGCTGCCACGGCTGTTGCTCTTCAATCAACGCTTTGTAATCAAACAGTTCTTTCGATGTAGTAAAGCAGAAATATGAGCAAAGCGCCTTGGTACAACAACAGGGGAGGCCCTGGTGATGCTGTCTGACCCCAGACACTTGGGGAGCAGGCTGTCACCAAACAGCACTGACTTTCCCCACCCACCTACCAAGCTTTCCACAGGAGGCTTCTCCATCTTTCTTAGTACAAGAAACCATCCATTACCATTTGAAGAGAAAGACAATCGGTTAAAATCACGCCCCTCATTTGCTATGTTGGTTCAATTCCTCACTTCAGACCTACCCACTGAGGCTTCTGCCATCTACCACAGCAAAGCCAAATTTCTCGTCTTCATGCTCAAGCTGTTACTGGGCAAAATTCCTCATCTGCTGTAGGCAGCAGCCCTTGAAGTGCTCAAGCCTGTGCTTGCATTCATCTCTACCCAAGAAAACCCTGAAGGACCTGACTAAATTTGTCCCAGTGAGAATTACTAAAAGTGTGTGGCATCTGAATAAACATCCAGAGGATGGAAAGTTGGCATGAAGGAATTCTTTTTTTTTTTTTGGGACTCTTTCTTGAAGGCTCCCTGCCTCTGCAACACCTGCACCCACCTCACTACCAATAACGTACTCAAGAGTTTTTAGCACCCATCCCCTAAAATCTGTCTGACTCCTGCCCGCACCCACCCCTGCCACCCCAGCTCTCTGCCCTTTGACGCAGGGAACGGTTTCCACTTAAGCGCTCTGCTCACAGGAAGGGTTTTGCATTTGCTCACCTCTTCCCTGCGTTAGTCCTAACGCTTCTGGGTGAGGTGTGAGACTTGGAAGGGTTTGTCAGATGGGAAAGCACCAGGAAAATCAGCATTTATCCTCTCTGATGCTACCGCCACTTCCCACAGTGCTCAGGGCAGACTGCATTAATCCCAGACAGAGGGACTGATGGCTCAGCTCTTGCAGCCATTCAAATCCGTGATAATTTTTGGAAGTTTCTGTTCATCTACTGGCAACTCTGCTGCGTTTAAGTTATTTTCAAACCATAACGATAAAGGACGTGTTTATTCCCTCTTATCTTCCATGAAAACTCCCTATTTATTTTCTACGAAGTTCTTTGCAGAGATACCATGAAGGCACAAGAGCATGCTGCAAGACGATAAACAGCGCTGAAAAGCAGCATACAGGGGCTGATGCCTTCCCATCCTGCGATCCCTCATATCCTCATCTCCACACGCATAGGTCACAGCATCACTCACACGCGGCCGCATCTCTTGCCTTGTGACCGCGGCAAGCTCCACCCTGGCCCCAAAGGAGCTGCAGTCTGGTGTTGCCATCCGGGCGCCTGCAAGCTGCCTCGCACGCAAGTAAGGGAGAACAGCATCACCAACAAGCAGTGATCAGCACAACACTGTTTCTTTCTTGATATCTCTATTTGCTGGAACCAGGATAGAAAGTTCAACATCTTGGCAACATGTTGTTGTTTCAGGCTTTTTTTTGGCAGCACTCCTTCAAAAACCAAGCCATTTGGCAGATGTGGCCCATAAACACAGCCAGCCAGCTCAATTGTTTAGCCTCAATCCTTACTCATCCTGCAAAGGCAAAGGCTTTGCATGATGAACATACACTCCTTGGACAGCCAGGCTTTATTACCACCATTTTATTTTTAGCAGAGCTTCCGGAGAGTCGGCCCCAGCACACAGAGCTGGTACGGGTACATCCTGAACACCAATGGACCCACACAAAGGTCTCCCCACCAGCTGCCTCTAGAAGAAAAGCTCAGCTTTTAAAAGATTTCTAGCGTACCCCCACAGTGAACACCACCGCAGCAGTGCCGGGGACTCACTCTCCCAAACAGTCAGGGATGTGGCTTTTCTTCCAGTACCGGCTAAATTCAGAAGATTTACAGTCACATCCCAGTGCCCGCCAAGGTCACCACCCGCAGCTGAAGAGCTGAACTTCGTGCTTAATTTTTGGAAAAAGGGTCAGCTTCAGTCCCTGCAGCTACGCTGGACCGATTTGAGCTCTCTCTCCCCGCTCCCCAACAACACGCTTTTTTTCAGCGCTCGCAGCTTTTCAGCTTTACAAAACATCTCATCGTTTTTGCCCATGCCATTTATTTCCCAATGTTGTTTTAAACCGTTTGCACATGGCCTCTGGTATCTCAGCGGGTGAGCACTTTACAAATAAAATGATGAGGAGGGTTAAAAGAATGCGATTTGATAATTCACGCTAGTAGCAGCCAGATGTCTTATTGCCTTAGAAAGAAACAAAAAGGAGAAAACAGATCATCCTCTTGTGGGTTTAGCTGTACATAGAACACTTAAAATAAAAGCAAAATAATATACCAGATGCAAAAACTTAAAAGCTTAATGGAAGTGAGCTGAAAAGCAAATGTACAAAGAAACGACGAAGCATGTGCTCCCTCACGCTATTCTCCATCACTGGTACTCGCACCCAGTAAGGTTTCGGTAGCACAAAGCTCTCCAAGAAACAACTTCTGCATACTAAAAATTCTGCATTTAAAATAAAACTATCACACACGGTATCAAGCTAAGTCCAAATCAGAGCAGAAAGGGAGCTACGGACCCCGGCTCTCCCCACTGTGGCAGGTGAGAGAAGCAGCAGGCACCCGTGCAGGGGCTCCATGGAGGGGAACCAGAGGGTTCCTTGCATTTTTACATCACCCTCTGAGAGTGACCTGACCTGGAGCAGCAAAGAGTCTCATCTTGAGATCAAGTAACTCAGAATAATTTGACAAAATCCAAACCAAACGATTTAAAAGAGGTCACTCCCATTTCCAATCCCCAGCTGAGCTGCCATTTGGGCATGCCATACGCCGCCTGATTTTCAGGGTGTCTTAGCTCCCGTTGCCAGCTTGGGAAAACTGTGGCCCCACTGGACCTTGGAGGAGTGGATGAGAAAAAAATGCCACCTCCCCGAAGACCACACAGCAACATCAGACCTGCCTGCAGGGCTGGCCAGTGCCACCGAGGCACGCATGCACGTCCCAGTGCTGGGAAAAAAATTACACTGTCATCGCACGCTGGTGGGGCAAAACCCAGTGGAGATATAACTCGTGCCAAAGGCTTTGCAGAAAGAGATCTTTTCCTCTGCAGGAACCATGAAATGCCATAAAGCATGTCTGGGAGCATGCATTTGAGAGAGCAGGTTTTAGCTATAAGGCACGGAGGGGGAAACAGTCATGCACAAATCTCAGGACTGTACATGTGATCACCTTCCAGAAACCACGTGGAGCCTAGTATTAAGCCTAAATCTAGTTCTGCCTCAGCAGCAATAACTAAACTAGCAAAATAATCCAGATAGTGGACAAATTCAAACATAGGGAATTATTAAAAAGTAAAGTCAACATCTAAAGGTGTTTTTTATATTTTTTTCTCCTCTCTTAATAAAGCAGACAGACATTCACCAAGAACCTGAGTTAATGCTCCTTGAAGGCAATTTTCCACTGAATTTCACAAAGCTACGGATTTTGTTCCTGGGGAACTTGGAGGTAGTTTCAGCAACAGTCTCTTCAAACACAGTTTGCAAGCTCACGAGTGCCTCTGTATTTGTTTAACCCTTTGACAGAAGACAGGAGAAAGCTGAGTGCAGACTGTCAGTATTCACAGATGCCCAGGACTATGTTCCCTCTGAAATCACACTGAACGTTAAGTTTATGGGTCCCATCTCCAAGAAACCACCTGCTTAGCAGATAAAACCTGGCATACCGCCACTGGCATCAGTCAGTATCAGCTAATTGATACTTGCTGAAATTATAGAAATCATTTATTTTGGATAGAGCATGTAGGCCCAGTATTGATATTAGGATAGGGGTAGTCATACATCTGAATAAAACCAGGATACATGTTTTTGTGGTTCCAGAAATTATTTAAATTGGATAAAGTTAATATGGCTAGTATTGGGACGGGGGTTCTTAGATACCCAAATAAAATTAGGATACACTCAACCATTGGCCTACCAAGGAGCAGCACCCCACAGCCCAGCACATCTCCAAACCACCACACCTCTCCTGCTCTCCGGAGATTTCCCACAGCACCAGTTGCAACCAAATCACATTCCAGCACTTCACGACCTGTAATGAAGATCTCAAGGGGCATGAATGAGCCAAAACAAGGACAAGAATGGGCTAACAAAGCTGAGTTTAATCACCACTAGAATTCTGTGACTCCACTTGGAGTCAGAAAGGCAGGAGAAAGCACTCCAGGCAGAGAGGTTCAGTGAAGAGCAGGTTAAGCAGCACTTCAACTGTGTAGCTACCAATTACATAGGTGTGACAAGAGGCAAAATGAAATGCATCCTTGTACCAAACCCTTCCTCCTTTTACACCCTGGCTACAACTCCTTCCTTTATCTGGAAAGGGCACAAACTGATCGGATTTCTTGGTCACAGCATCATTTCTTTGACAAGGGCCGTGGTCAAGCAAGAGTGCCATGCCAGATTCATTCCAAGATTAAATAAGCAAATTTAGTTTTCAATGATGACACGTATGTATTCACATGCTCTGCCCCCCCCAAAAAAAAACAACAAACAAACAAACAAAAAAAACCAAAAGCAATGTTGGAATGCCTTCTAGCTTTCCTTGTGAAGCTGTAACTGAGGAGTAGGAGAAGTGAAATGGTCAATAGGGAACCTGTTCACTTCTTTGTGCATAACTCCTTCCAACAACCAACACGGCAGAAGGGGGATTCCTCAGACTTACCATGCAAAGAGATTTTTTTTTTTCACCAACACTTCCCATAGCACTATTAATTTTAAGCAGAAATGTCATCCTTTACATAGCACATGAAAAAACCCAGGCAAAATCTCAACCATCTTGACACAGACACTTTTGCTGAGCGTTTAGCATGATTTCCACCAGAAGATCAAGGCCTCACCAGCATGCCAGATGCTGTTATTTTCCAGAGCAGAGGAATTCAATGCCCATTCAAGCCCACGAGGTTGTATAGAGAGCTGGAAAAATGAGGCATTTCTTTCCATATCCACTATTTAATGCACAGTAGCATGCCTCGGCCAACGCCGTACCGTCCAGCTCCCACCATCAGGAGGCCTGGAGACAACAAACGCTGTGACCAGTAGGGACAGACACTGCCCCTTCCTTTGGGATAAATGGGAAACGCAACTGAGTCCAGTGACTGAAGCATGGCAGATGCCACCAAAACAAAAGGCATGTCCATGTCTCGGCTGTGTAGGGGGAAGGTCTGCCAGTACAGTGAGGGACAGCATGTGCGTGGGAAACTGAAGACCCCGGAGAAACCGGGGAAGAAGCAGAAACACATGGCAAGAGCTCCTGTAATTGGAGAATGCCCGGCCCCATGCAAGGATAGCACGTGCCAGGCTGAGCAGTGACTGCTGGGTGAAGCTTGGAAGAGTAACTAAAGCAATTACCTCCTCTGATTTTCTGAAATCCCTTCTGCGTTCAGAGAAAGAGGGCTTTGGGCAGTGACAGATGGCCCCTCATGAGTCTTGCTGTGTCAGTTTGAGGCTTTGGACGTGTCCAGCCAGCCCTTCTGCACTACGGCCTGCAGCAGTGGCGTCAGCAGAAGGTGACCAGGGGCCAGCGCTGACAACCCAGACGCATCCCAGGTGGAGAGCCCAGGCTCTTGACTTCGGCTGCCAACTGAGGTGGGCTTTCGCTCAAATGTTGGTCAACAAAGCAGAGTAGCTACAGCCTGAGGGGACTCTGCTGGTGGGACAGGCAGCTGGAGGGGGACATGCCTTAAACCAGCGCACAAAGCTGCCTAAATCCTCAGCAATTTCCATACAAATAAGTGCAACTGGGAAATAAGCATTTAAAACGCTTGTCTTCAAAAGTCTCTCTCCTTTCTTGGACAAAAGTACTGCTAGACAGAAGTTTGGGTAATGGCTTAGATGAAGAAGGGCAACCATACCAAGTATTCACTCCAGCGTGCATTGACACTGCCCAGGCGCAGAGGAAAACTGAAGTCCAGAGAGGAAAAATAACTGTACTGCAAGAATTGCAGCGCGGTGCAGCAAGGATCGCATCATACAGCTGACACGAAAGTGAAACTACAGCAGCCGGGGGCACCTTTTCTGTGGCACCTCCAGACTTGAATTCCTACCTTTACCCAGGTCTCCTGGAGCAAGGTGCACGTGCACGTGGATGCACAGAGGTGCGCACGCACCACACCACTTGCTTTAAACCTGAAAGCCTTTGGGCAACATTATAAGCAAAACATTCCATGTAATAAAGCTAAAAAACAGGTGCTTAGCACCTATTTGAACCTGCCACGTCACTCCCTAGCCAAACAGCCTGCCCCTAATCAGCATTCCTCATGACAGGTTGGTATTGTAATTTATAAAATTAGACTAAGCGCTATTGTGCCAAATGGCAATATAATTTAAATTCCCTTTATTTAAACAACTGCTAGCTCTTGCACAGAAAGTACTGCACTTGAGGTAAGCACATTACTTTTAATTCTCTGCTTCCCTATTGTGTCAAGTATTTTCTTGTGGCTGACCTGACTCCCACGTCTATTCTGTTCTGTAACCCTTCTTTCATTCATCACCACAAATCTGAAATGAGGCCCTTGAATATCATATCGCTCAATACAGCATCTTCGTCTGTGCCTGCTTATGCACAACCCCCAGCAATCTAAAGAACAGCCCTCCAGCAGAACATACCGACAGGCACTTGTAATTGAAAATGCAATAGCAGAAAACAAAGAGAGAACTGACAGCGCCCAGCATCACAAAGCGACAGGAAATACCTGAAATGCTAAACTGCCTCCACGAGAGGCACGGCAGAAATGTTGCCTTTGCCATCAGCGCTGGGCTTCTAACAAAGATGACGCTCGTACCTTCCCGGGGTCAAAGAAGAGCTCTGTAAGTAAAAATTTGCTATGGCTGTGAGCTCATCCATATTGTGGGGAAAATAACACAGTCTGCACCAAAGCAGGGACTAACCAGTAAGAAATACACGTCATTGAGAAATGGCAGCCCAGAAAACACGTTGTCTTAAGCAACAGTGTAAAAGTTACAGCAGTACACTCTGAACACTCAAATTCAATGCAAAGGGATGTGTTAAAACCACCCTCGGTGTTACCTTTTCCCTCCTCCTTCGCCATCCACTTCTGCACCTTGCCTATAGTGCGAAATAAGTGTACTTCACATCACGCATGCTAACAGCGACGTTAAAAAAGCGACCCAGCATACCACACTGAATTAACTTTTATAGCCCTTTCTTACATTTTAACATCATTTACCATAATGTTAGTGCTACTGTGCTCATATGAGGTAATGTGAACAGATCTAGCTGGAAAACAGTGTTTTCCACTCAACCACTCAGAGATCAAAAAGAAATCAGTTTTCAGTTTGCACTGGCACAGAATCCCCAGCCCATATTGATAGGTTTCCGTGAAAGACGCTGACCTGGCAAAACCAGCATTGCCTAACAATAACAGAAGTTTAAAAAATCCCTAATTCACTACTTCATGGGAGGAAACAGAAGAAGCTAACTGGAATGGCAACAGCCTCCTGGGGCAACAGCTGTGGGCATGGCACCCCAGGAAAGGGACTCCAAGAACATGACCTGGATTTAGAAAAAAAATGAGGGTAAGAAAAGGAAGACCCTTCGAGGAGAAATGGAGGTGCACCTCCCCTGGGGGTGATCCACACTGACCAGTGGCATCAGACATGTCCAGTGCAGCAGGATGTGAAGGATAAAACTCTCTGAGGTGCAGATCAGCAGTCCTCAAGTTTCTGGTACGCGATGACTGAAGAGAGATTTGCTGAGATGGGTGATCCTCTGGGGATGGGACAGATAAGTTGCTTTCCAGCAGGATTTACACATACACACAAGCACATAAATATTCTCTCAGCATTGCTTTTCCATGCAAACAACTGAGACTCACAATTGTGATCATGTATCTGTGGCATCAGCCATCAGCCACAGGATATGGTCTAAACCTCCCGCAAGTCATACACCACACTCGGCAGGACAGAGTGGCAATTGCTAGAAAATGCTCATTTTCAGTCTACTCACTGAAACAGCAATGTCTTTTCTCAAAGGTATAGATACCATAATAGCTCAGAAAACTGTAATTAAACACACCGTTGGGCCAATGTCTTTTACTATGCATTAAGCACCACCTTCTCGTTCAATTAAAAAAAGGAAAAAAAAAACAAAAGAGATTTTTTCCTGTTGGACTATACCAAATACAGAAAACCCCGCTGGGCTGAAAAAGTTTATTTTCTTTGATTTATTGCTCCTTACTTATTCATATCTGGCTGATAATTTATCTAAATGAAATCTCTTCAAGACACTTGGCACTAATACCAGAAATCATGCATTACCACACACCTCCAAAATATTTGTGAGTATAAAGATTTCAACGTGGGAATGGTGGTCGAGGAAGGGTAACACACCACCGGATTGCAAGTAGAGCTTTTGCCCACGATCTATCATGCAGTAGAGATGATCTAAACTACCATTGCTCATGAACCCCTGTGATTGCCACGTTCGAGCAAAGCTACCATACCTCTGGAAAGCAAACTGGGATTTTAATTTCAAGACTAACCTGCATTGGTGTTCGAGGGCTGTGCTGCCAGATCTCTGGGGAAGGAGCAGGGGTGAGAATGGATGAAACGCTAGATTCATGATGAAAATGGCATAAGAGAGAAGAGAATTAGCAATCAGCACAAATTAAACTCAGGAGGACAAGGTGACCTGGCTTTGGCCACAGCAAAGGCCAGAGTTTTGGAGCCAAGGAAACACACAGTTCTTTTCTTTACTCCCTGATGGTTATCAGCTCTTTTTTTAAGGGCTGTGTATGCTAAGCATGCACTACCTACACACACAGCATTTCCATCCTGCTTCTCTAACTGCTCTAATCATGCATTTCATTATTAAGGCAATTTCTAATGTCACACATTGCATTAACCAAGTCTTTCAATTTATTTTCTTCTTCACTTTTCTCAGCTAATAAAAGGAGAGCAAGGAAGAAGGGGAAAGAAACTGCCCACGTTCAACTCTGTAAATATTTAAACGAGCTCTGCGCAGGCTTTTGAAGTTCACCCCTCCCAGAACTAGGGCGACTTGATTGCATTTTTACTGCAGCTACAGATTGGAAACAATTTCTGCAGAGGTGGGTTTACAGGGCACTGGGACACCGGTTTCCAGCTGGATGCTCTAACTGGGTGGCTCAGAAATGTCTACAGCCTCGGTAGCTGCAGTTCCTCCCTTTTAAAGCCTATTAGAGTCCAACGAGTAACTTGGTTTTCACTCATCGCAGAGGAAGGGGATCCTAAGTCACGGGGCTGATCATTTCCAGCCTGTAAATTCACTAGAAATACCTCCCCTGCCCTTCTCCTCCTCACAAACTCGGCAGCTTATTATTTTATGGATTTGCCCGTTTCTTTGCTGTCAACTGCTACTAGTCTTGCACCAGGATCTTAACTGAGCAGAGGACATTGTCCTGTTGGCTCAGCTCAGTGAACCACTGCAACTGATAGCTGCCTGATTTGGTTGGGAAAGCAGCAGCAACTGGCCTCCTAATCCAGACAAAAATAAATCCCTAGGGCAAAGTACCAAGGTGGGCACCTATAATCAGATCTGTCCCACTCTGAAACTGTTCAGGAAGCCCTTTTAAATCCTCGGCGAGCACCTCAAGTTGCCCAGCGGTATGCTGCGAAGGCAGGACCAAACACAGAGTGGAAAAGGATAAGCCCTTGAGGCATCGCAGCCCGAATCCCTGCAACAGTGTGCTGGCACCTGCACAGAAAAAACGCCCTCACAGCATCGTTGTAGGTCTAGATAACCATGCCTTATCCTGACTTTATTGTACGGTGGTGACATACAAGCACAGAAGAAAGCTGAAAAACAGCAAAGGGCTCTTTTCTAATCTTGCTGTCTTGCTAAGGACCCTTCACTCGAAGTGATAAGACAAGATCAGCGGTGACGGCATTCATAACTGAAAGCAAACATCCATTATCCGGCTTTCAGTGACTTCCGTGGCATGGCTGTTGGTTATGTTTCCTAATACCTTTACAGAGCCCAGAGCAATTTCAACTTAAGATGCTATTTTAAGCAATTGGATGCTAAACATGTTTTTGCCATCAACAGGAGTCTGCCTGACACCTCACAGCAGCTGTTAAAAAGGTTTGTCCCTGTCTACATTGACCATAAGACATACTGAGTAGCAACTTCGTTAATGTGATGAAAAACACTTCTTATTTTCAACTGAAGATAGAACCTCACTTATTGATCCTTAACAGAGCAGGTCCCTTTCCCACTGATGGGGTCGGAAGGTACCATCGGCGCTGGACAGCCGAAGTTTCATCTCACTCAAGCTTTTCTGAGCAACAGCAGCTGGATCGCTCACAGCATTCGCTTTTGCTCCACAGCCACGGACTGTTGCATCCCTATCCATCCCAACATCCCGCAGCACCAATGTCCCACCCCACCGCCAGCCCCCACGGCAACGCTCTGTAGGCAGAATGCTGGGCTTAGTTTCCAACTAGACCAAGATGCGTGCTAAAGCACTAAACTATATTTTTCTGTGCCTCTGGAGAACAGGAGAGAGAGACGGGGAAAGACACAGAGATGAAATGGCTGTGATCACCAATAGCAACTGTACTTTCAGTCTCGTGGCCAGCGTCGAGGCCCCAGGCAGCGGAGAGGCCCCAGGCAGGCAAGGCAGGCTAGAAGAGCCCCCAGATAGTAAAAACTAACTGACAGCCTCCAGTGCTGAGCTGGAATAAAATGGAGTGTGTGCGCTGTGAAATACAGCAAAAGGCAGCTAAAAGTATGTAATGGGATAAATGTATTAAACAAGCGGTTTTCTTGGAAGACAGAGGTGTCTCAAGAGCATCATGCACGATTCTGTGGAGAGACTCAAGCCACGCACCTCCTCCCAGGCCCTTAGTGCAAAAAGCTTTCCAAATGCTAAACATTGCCTAAACAGATAAATTTAGGTGCTCAGATTGACTGCTCTTTGCCACAGAATGACTGACAGCTTACAGAAACCAGGCAGAGAATTAATGTGTTTGAAAGTGCCACAATAATCACAATATATTTACATTTTTCTGACACATTAGTCAAACATTTATCATTTCTTAAAACGTAGCTATGATACTTTGTCTAAACTGTCATGAGTCACGATGTAATTACATGGTAATCATATGGCAATTAATTTATATGATATTCATTTGAAACAGAGAAGAATTAGGCTTGTGATAGCGTGCAAAATTAACAGGCACACCAGACAAGGAACAGAAATTAAGCCACTGAAGAAAAAAAAAAAAACCACCCACAGTAGAAAAATAAATTTTAAAAATCAATGTTTAAACAAATTGCTCCAAGCTTAGGGAAAAGCTACGAGAATAAACCATCCAATTTTCTGTTTCTGAATTTCTGAGACAACTTCTCAAAAGTTTTCTTTTTTAACTTCAAGTTTAACCCCTTCCATCCATCATAAAGGATCATTTTTATCTACCTACAACGTGCAGTTTAACCATTTCCAAGCTGAAAAACATACAGAAAACAAATAAATAATAATGTAAAGGATCCCTGTGGTTTTTATTTGTGACCCATTTTAGGATTTCAGGTCTCCAGAATGCTGTCAAGATTTCTGACAACAGATGCTACGATACGGCGCGCACCGGCAATGCTCACACGCTAATAGAAAATCAGTGGCAATACTGAGCCCTCCTTGCTTCAGAGCCCTCCAGCCCTGCAATCTCTTTTTCTAATTTATTAGATAACTCCAGGTCAAAGCTGGCCGCCTCGGGTGCTGAGCGTTGGTCACCGAGCTGAACCCCACGGCGATGGGGAACTCAGGTAGGGACAAGGCTGGAGGGAGGAAAAGATAACTGGGGCACAAATACAATACTGTCTCTATCCAAAATCTGAGAGGGACGACAGATGACAGGGAAACAAAACAGACAAGCCAGAAAACCAGGAGGGACCTGCCAAAAAAAAAGTTCTGAACTTACAAGCAGCTTTTAACAGCAACAGAGAGTAAATAATGAAAAAACAAAATTGTTTCACAGTGAACAAAATTAAGATGCCGTAACATGGTGAATTATTCTATTTACAACTTCCTTTTAAAAAGCCATACTAATTAATAACTTTGGTTAATCTCATTCTTATTCACAAGACAGCCTGTATTTATTTTGCAAAGAAAACGTTTAACTGGAATAGCCTATCGAGGTCTTCCTACCTCAGCTTCAGCAGTTGTCTTGGGAAACAGCACTGTAGTCATATTTAATACATGCACTGTGTACAGCAACTTTGATGAAAGGGGAAATAAAGTTATATAATTATTGCATTAATTATACATTATACATCTTTGTTCAGTGGCCCTTAGTGCTTTTCAGAATACCCGGGTCACCTGGAGAAAAATGACACCACAAAGCCTTCTCATTAACATTGCGACGGGGAGCCTCGGACACCGCAGGCAGCTGGTGAGAACGAAACTCAACATTTACTCAAGTAAATAAATCCCATAAAGTAGGTGAGATGGGGTACAGGGGTCATGCAGGCAGCTGCAGTCATCTTCCCAGCAATCCCCTTAGCCTGTGTGGGTCAGTGTCTTGGAAAAGTCTCTGAAACCCAAACCCACCCCAGCCCCTCACCTTGGGATGCTCTTGAAGCATGTCTGGAACTCTTGATTTTTTTAACAGCAGTTTAAGTTCACCTGACATGGTGCTGCTAAAACTTCCTCGTCCCCTTCCTCCTCGCTCTCCCTCATCCAATTACAGAGTTCAGCCTGGAGCTTCCTGCACTGGGAAACTGGAAGCATCACGGTTTAGTAACCCACTAAGGAGCTCCCTGTGCACCTGAGATAGCCTCATCCTGCAAGAACAAGCTTTCTCCCCGCCACTGCATGTCAGGGAGCAGCAAATCCCAAACTACAGAAACCACATGCTGATGTGGGGTCTGAAAGCATGGAGGGGCAGCCTCCATGGCAAAATGTGGTGCCAGGAGCAGCGCTGTCCCTGCTGCTCCTAGTCCCCAAGCCTGATGGCCAGCCAGGCCACCCACTATTAGGCTGTCCTTGGCAAAATCACCAAATGAGCCAGTCTGAACAAAAAAAAACCCAACCCCCTTTTTTGAGGAAAGAGCTGAGGAATAGTGGGTGCTATTGCCCTGGGAAGCTCCAACCACAACCACCACACAAAGATGGTGGAGGTGGCACCAGACACTATGTGGGACAGAACACTAACAAAGACACAGAGGACCCTGTAAAACAGGATTAATCTGGGGGGTCACAGTTGCTTGGGGCCTTTCATACATGTTGACTTAGAACTTCTTGTTGCCTCACTTGTACACATGTGAAACGGGGCACGAATCGTCTCTGGCCATACACCAGCACAGAGCAGACGTCATCTTGTTCAGGCCACAGATGACAAATGACACTCAAACAGCGTCCCGTCACTTCTTATATATCACAACTTCATCGATAGCTGCCGCACTACAGAGTTGCTCCTGGGCTCCTCCTCTGCGCTACAGGGAGGAAAATGGATATTTCAATCTCCTGACCCCATTTACTTGTCGCTTTTCTATTTGCGTGGAGTAAATACACCAAGGCTTACGCAAATAATGAAAAAATAATAATTACCTAATGAATTCTCTGATTGATTTGATAAATGCTTTCCAAACAGAAAGGAAAATGGAATAATAAATAACATACTCCTCTGCTAATGGAAACAGTTTTGAATAAACTTGCACACGTCTGGCAGGGTTTGCTGAGGCAGTACGTGCACAGGTACTGTGCCTGCCGGGAACCACTGACGTGAGTTTTGGTGTGCTGTCAGTCCATCTGACAAAACACCTGTTTTTTTTCAGGAGTGAAATGGAGGATGTGTAAAGGAGCTGAGGCAAAGGGATATCCTGGCCCAGAGAGGTGAGACAGTTGCACCTTGTATCCATCAACCTCCATGGGTACAGCGTGCACATGTTAAACTGTGCTGAGCTGATGTTTACAGACTGACAGAGAAAGGCTTCAAGTGGTTTTGCCTTTTCTAAAACCTGAAGTCGCATCGGTTCAAGTTCAAACGCAACAGAGAGCTGCTGCGTCCAGGCACAGGCTGGTACCCTTGCACTGCACTGGGCACGCACCTCTTACCCTGACAGGTCTCCTCACACCTGAAGCCTTCACCAGGCTCTGCAGCAGATCCTTCCTTCTCTCCTCGGCACATGCCTGAGGCGGCTGAGCTTGCAGGAAAGGATTCAGCTGAACTTTCTGTTTCCTTCTTGCTGCCTTCCTCATCTGCAAAGCTAACCTCTGGGAAGCACATGCTCAGCTCCCACATCGTACCTATGTGAGATGCATATAGAGCAGGCTGGGAAAAGTGTCAGCAAATACATTATTTATCAGATTATTGAGCGGGTTTAGCTTGGATGATCAATATGAAGAAACCTCCAAATGCTCTGAAATGCTTAACAAGGCAAAATCCTTGGATCCACCAGATCAGTATTCCAGTCTTTGCAAGGACTGGATTCTTCTCTGGCATTTAGGGGATTTCAGGTTGGAATTTCTGCCACCTTTCCTGCATGGGCGACTTAACAGCATCAGTTCAACCTCACAGGGGCCAGAAGCACTGCACGCCTTTCTGCCCGCAGGCTCATCTGCAAAAGCAACACCTCTCCACTGCGCTTTGCAGCTCCCAGCTCTTTCACAGTTCTCCAAGAGAAACCATAAAACCTTCTGGAAGCAAAACCAAAATATTCCATTTCCCAAGTTTTCTGGAGAAGGATTCTCAATGCATGCATGTAAAAAAAATAAAACATTGCTGACTTTTTTTGCACAACTACCCAGAGCTTCACCATGCTGGCTGGCTGTGGGACAGAAGAAAAGTATTTTCAAGACTTACTGAAACAACATTTCTCTTGTTCCTGCAGTATATGCCCAAAATAGCTTTCACAGAAGACACTTGATGGAAAATGCTTTAATGGACTATAAATTCTGCCATCTCTTCTACATCTGCTCTGGGCTTCAGTTAAATGTGGCAAAGAAGAACTATTTGTAGGTAAATAAATTATTCTTCCATGGATAAAACTAGCCAATGTGGGAAACCGAATCTGGTTCAATTAGTGCCTCCATGACAGTAATGAGAAAAATACTCTAGCATGATCTATCTTAAATCTAAGTGAAAAGGCTCCAGCAGGGACTTAGCAATGGGCTAATTGTACATAATTAAACAATGTAACAGCACCATTTACAACAATTTCAATGAAGTTCAATGATACACACATTTACTAATTTTATCACAACATCTGTGATCTCCGTTTTGTTTCATTTATCACATTTCTTACAGAGGCAACGGCTCTTTTCAGTACAACAAAAACTGACCTGCATTTTTATGAATAACCTGCTTCCATCAAATTTTAACTCAGCAAAGAGAAGGCAGATTTGATAAAATGCCATGAAAAAAAAAAAATCTATCCTTATTAGGTTGGAGAAAGTTTTCAAAGAACAAACATATCAGCATGGGGGAAGAAAAGATCAATTTTTGGTTAACCAAAGTATATTGAGTATTAATCTTGAATGCATGTAGCAAATAGCTCTGGCTAGAAAGGGGAAGGAAAAAAATGCTGAAAAAAAACAAGGTGTTCATTGCTTCGTAGTTTACCAGAACGTATTATTTAAAACAAATTATGAACTTTGAGCTGAACAAAAAAAAATTTCAGTTGTCACAAAGCAACATTTTCCAGATTTCTCACTCTGGTCAATCTCAAAAGACTTTTCTAACTCTTTCCCAGTTCAGTCACCAAGCTGATGCATCAAATATTTGCATGGCTCTGACTATCACAAAGGTTTGCTTCTCTTGGTCACAAATCCACCTTTGCCATCTCCCTCACCCAGGTGACTGCTGTCACTATTAGGTCTCTCATTTATAAAACATTATCCACTACCTTTTTTTCCTTATTGCAAAAGCTTTACCATCTACAGCACGACAAATACTGACAAAACATCCTTTCAATGTCACGAAAAGAGCACCCACACCCCAGCGCCACTCCAGCTTAACAAGATTAAATCACACCACAGAGATGCCATGAAGGCATCAGCAGAGGTGCTCGTGCTCATCTCTCCAGCATGTTTTTCCCCAAAGGTGCTGGGCTGGGTATCACCTCAGTTTGGCCTCAAGTAGCAGCCCCGACAGGAGACAGTCCTCCAAGGCTCTGGTGCGTGCATAAAGAGCCCAGTTTTAAAGCTAAAACAAAAAAATTCACTTGACTTTTCCCAGAGGAATAGGATTCCCCCATTCACTGTAATACTGGTTGCTGTATAGTGTCTATGTTTCAACTTGCATCTGTGGTCCTCAGAGGTGCCAAAGAAAAACAGCTGTCTGGTTTCAATTTGCCATTGCTCCAGTGGATGAGCTTTAGAGGCCTCCTGAGGAAGACTTAAAAAAAAAAAAAAAAAAGGTGGAAACCTCTGAATGAAAACAAGAGGAATTAAATTAGGAATCTTAGAGGCAAGGATGATTCTGTGTCACCTTGTATTTCTAGGATGAAAATCTCTGCCAGGCACCCAGAAGAGGAAAAGGAGCAGAGGTCTTAACGTAAGATGGAACAATCATGTGATAAAGGCATGTCGGGGCTTGAGTGAGAGCCAGAACGAGATGGGGAAACTTAGATTTCTGCCTCTAACAAGCTTGTCCAGACCCAAGTCCCAGGCAGGAACAAAGCTGCCTGTTATGCATAGTCAGGTATCAAGTTTGCTGGGATCCCTGAGAGAAAAGTCTCTGCTCAGCCACCATCGCATGCAAACCATGGAGCGATGCAGTAAATGGTCTTTGGCAGAGGGCAAAGGGCTTTCACACTGACAGCCCCAATATAAGAGATCGTGGTTCATCCCCCCCCTCCTTTTAGGGAAACAGCACACAGATCCTACCCATCCTGCTATTCCTCCGACCAGCCTTGATCGAGCTTGCCCAGGTTACTGCCTCTCTTTGAAGAAGGCAGACCTCTGGGGAAGTGTATCAAGAGTAAATCGCAATCAGTCTTCATAAAAAAAAAAAAAAAAAAAAACAAACCCACGGATAAAGCAGAAAAGCAAGACTGCCCACAACAGCTGGCAACTTTTCCTCCTACAGTTACCTCTATCGGCACCACGCAGATCTTCCACTCTCTCTCCTTATCTTGCAAAGCAAGCCAGAAAAATGAGGAGATGTCCAAGAAGAGGAAAGAGAAACTGAAGCTGGGAAATAATAGGCAATGAATCTGAAATTTGAAGAACAGTCTTTTTTTTCCCTGGTAGTATTGTTCCAAGCAGCATGGGCTTGTAGAAGTCTAATCACTTCCCATCCAGCTCATCAATCACACGAGGGAACCGGCTCCTCGCACAACGGAGTGAGTCTCAAATTGGCTCCCACCAATAATAAAAGGTAGCGGAGAAGGACAATCCCTTCAGAGGATTGTTTAATAAATCTTGTCTAGACAGGGAACACAAGAGAAACAGAAAAGATTTCTTGGAAGACGGTGGCCATTCAGTCCCATCCCGCTTACATTACTGATACATGCTTGCTGCAACCGATACTTTAATATGAATTTTCATATTTTGATTCTTGTTATTCAGCATCATCCAAAATTAAACATTAAAATTTAAATATTTAAAAACAGGCTAAGGTAATAATTGAAGCTGATGGAAATCGCATGCTGGCACTGCTCCTGCTGCGTGTGCTTTTTGGCTGCAAAAACGCCCAAGAGAGACACTGTTGCTATTTTCAGCAGTTGCTGACATTTTACTGCAATTTATTCTCATTTTCTCCTCTTCTTCTTAAAAATAACAACACCACTACTATTCTAATAATAAACTGCCAGGGCTCACGGCTGAAAGACCTTTCAGGAAAGGACTGCTTCTGCCAGCAAAGGGTGCCTAAGCTCGGCGCACGCTGACGGCTTGTGGAGCACACCCCGTACGAAGCCCAGCCGGCTGCTCGCCACGGCACACTCAGCGCTACGCTACCCTTTGGTTTCTTAGTCAGAAGTTTTTCTTTCGGTAGCCTGTCCTTTCCAGTGCAGGGGCCCAACTGTCAGCTACCAGCAAAAATCCCCTTCCAGGCTATATTTGGTGTATTTTTTTGATGGCTTCCTCCTCCCTCCTCCACTTTTATCTGTCAGAAGCCCTAAAGACTCCCACAAGCCATAAAGTGTTTCTGACATTCATGGCTTTTAGATCCCAGGTTTCAAAGAACCGCTGAAGGTTATGTTGATTAAGCCCAAAGACGTATTTCTAGAAAGCTGTAGCTTAAATAAAAAAAATAAAAAAAATAATAAAAAAAAAAGGTGTTTTGCTGTCACAGCAATCAGCCAAAACTGCTACTGAACCAGAGCATATGGGAGCTGAAAGCCATCAAAGAAACGTGTGATGTTCCAGGCTGCTAAGATTTGCTCTCTCCAGCAGAGATCAGATGCAGTAGGGAAGCACAAGAGGTATTTAGCTCAATTAAAAAATAAACAAATAAAAACAAAGCCTTGTATTGAGTGAGATGATGGCCAATTACCTGCCAGTTAAATGAGGGCTAAGAAAAATCATTGCCTCTTAAAAGTACTATCAGACAAGAGCCCTTTTTATTCTGTGAGAGCCCCAGAGGAGCACTACGAGATGTCTCTGGAGGATGGAGCTGGAGACGTTGATTTAGGGAAACAAGAGGAGCCTTTACTGGGAGCTATCCCAAAACTCAGGATGAAGGCCTCCTCATTTTGCTTCTGAGAAGTGCCTGCTAACCAGACACAACGGGATTCATCCTTCTGGCAAATTAACATCCAGTGGACGTTGTCTGCAGTAGATCTGATAAATATTTGCATCTGCTATGAATTCATGGCATGATGCAGTATTAAAATTTCATGGGAAGAAAAAAATTAAAAAATGCTAAAGGAGCTGTCGGGTTTGGGCTCCTCACAGTTGCAGGGACAGTTACAGGCGTTAGACACTAAAACTGCCAGTTGCTTCAGCTAACAAAATTTCAGCCCTTATTAGACATAAAAAGATACGGAATTTATTTCCAGAGGTGAGTTGAAACTCAACACTTTAGGTACAGCAGTTCAGCAAGGGCTTTAAAAGACCTCAAACTTCAAAAGGAGCAAAACCAAAAACCAGGACCACGTCTCACCATCTGAAGGTACATTTGGAGAAAGGTGATCTTTTATGGGAGGAGCTGAGGTGCAGGAATGCCATCAAAATTATTTCCCTTTTAAATGGAAATCTCAGGGAGTGTGTCAACTCTGTTCAGTGTCATTTAAGTAAACAGAAACTTTTTAACTCCCGGCTGTTTGTGCAAGTGTGTGCAAGTTAACTTATTTTTACTTTCCATTCAGGGCTGATCTTTCCACAAGCACATTGCCAGGCAGATCAGGCTGGATACCAGCTGGATCAAGAGGATACCAGCCCCAGAACGAACGAGTGCCTAAGGTCTCTTGGAAAGAGCTGCTCCGCACCTCCCAGCATAGAGTCGTAAGAAACCACTCTTAGAACTTTACCTGAGGTGAGACAGAAAAATTCCTAACACAGACTGCTCCAAATGCCACCTGAAAAATCCTTTTTCAGAAAATAAATACACCTGTGGGCTGTTTTACTCCTCCTTGGTGCACAAAAGCACGCAGACATCAGCCATGGATCCACACCAGGATCTCCACTGCACAACCCAGGTACCTTACACTGCCGTAATGGAAATCAAAGAACAAGAAAAATATCAAAACCATCAAACCAGGTGCACATGGATGGAGGAAAGGGTGTTTTTCCTGACTCAAGCTGTTCCCTCTCCATCCAGCCCCTGGGGTACGGGTGCCTGCGCTGCAGCACACACAGCCCCCCCATGGAATACAGACCCCGCAGGCCAGCTCCTTGTTCCTGCAGCACCCCTGGGTTTCCTCTCATGCTGTCTTCCCAAGTAGCACTTTTCTTACGGAAGCAGGAAAAGGTGACCAAAAGTACACAGAGCCGAGTGCACAGAAAAGCACCCACTCACGCCAGGAACCACACAGGTTAGACCTTTGCAGACTGAAAACACAATATCGAGGTAAATGAGCCATACACCCAATATTTCCCATCGATGCTGAACAAGCATTTCACTCCCATCTCAGCAACACCAAAGAAGACACCAAGTGCACAGGGTCAAACGCTTGCAGCAGGAATAACTAGGGGGAAAAGCATTAGGGGAAAAGCATACTTATTAATTACCTCTTATATTAAATAAAACCAACACCGTTTTGGTCAAATATCAGGATTCTGAAGTCAAAGCAAAATGGTATTTTGACATTTTACCAAAATTCACTTTCTGAATAATTCCAGCCAGCTCTATTTAGCCCTATACTGCTCAGTCGCACACCCACCGACACAAGCTGAATTGATCCCAAAGCAGACACCATCAACGCTGCTGCAAAAGATGCAAACAGATTGATGTAGATACAGATTTACATGTGCTGGACATACCCTGCCCACAGAAACGCTGGTTTGCCCACTAGGAACACCCGCAGTGATGCCATCATTTCATGATTTTGGGACTCAGCTGCTTCGTCAGCACAGTCTGGGCATGCAGTCTGGGCATGCACCACATCAATTTGCAAGGTGAGGGGTCTTCACTGTAAACGAAGCAAAATTTCTCTATTTCAGTGGCCAGTAACGGAGAAATTTTTGATCCGAAGGCCATAACAATAACAAGGAAAAGATCACCTGAGCACACTTGCTTTGGAAGGATTGGATTTCCTTACACACATTACCAATTACTTCCCAACAGGCCCTAACCATACATATTTAATTTTACATTTGATCAGTTTGAGTGATTTCGGTGTCACCCAACCAGGGACACTTACAGGCAGCGCAAGAAATAAATGCCCTTTTAACCACATTTTCTTCTTAGATATGCATTGTTCTGCTAAAATAATTCATTGTATCCTAATGAAATGAGCACGGCTGGCTACAAGAACGAATGGATACTCACTCCCCGGCGATGGGTATTTATGTGCAGGGACGAAGGGTCTGTAATGGAAGATCTATCGTTAGCGCCTGAATCCTTTTTATCTTCATTTCACATGACAGGAGTGAACCGAGTGTTGTTTTGGGGGTATAATTGATCTACGGCGGAAACAAATCAGCTCCGCAGCTAAGCGAGGAGATGAAGTAGCGGATAATCCATAGTTGAAAACCAGCTGTTCTGCTGAGATCAAATGATTACTTTGGCACTGAAATGATTAGCTGACAGGGGAGCGTGTTTCAGCACCCGCCGTCATTACTGAGCACCGCTGCCGTAACCTCCGGCCACACAGGTGCCAGGCACCAGAGCTAATTGACAGCAGGGCTGGGATCAGCTTGCCGTTTGCTAAATTGATGGACCTCACCTGGCCTCAATTACAAACACCAGCATCTTCACGAAACAACCAGGCAGAGGAGGCGGGGAAGGTGGTACGCAGTCAACCATCAGATAACTGTGACTGCAACAAATGCCAGCAAAACATTTTAGGTTAAAGCTGCATGGCTGTCTCTGCTCTGGACAGTAGTTCTAACACAGCATAAATATTAGCAGCTATTTTCCTCTTATTTCTCTCTGCTTGCACACCTCTGACAATTACCGAGAACTGAAATTCACCCCATCCCTTTCTGCAGTGCCCTGCCGTAAGGATTCCTGCGATGGCTGTTTTTAATCAGTTTCCCTGTTTTAGGCAAGGTAAGGCAAGCTACCACCTGCTCAAGAGAACATTACACAAATGGGACAGAAATGCAGGCAGGACACAGGTTTGCAGTTGTCTTGTTTTTCCTTAATCATCTTCTGTGCCTTCAACTACAAGAACCTTTTCCAAACCACCTGAAGATAACGGAGGCTGCACAGCAGATGAAACACAAACACATTCACATCAGCAGTCTGCAGGGACTGCCTATCACAGCAGCAGGGATGTTCTGCTTCCAGCTCGCCGGCTCAGAGAGCGGGAGGGTAACCCGTCTGCAGAGTGTACTTCCTCTCTTCTTCCTCTTACCTAAAAACTCATCAGATTCCAAACAAAGCAAAAACGCTATTTCAAAAGTGACAGCAATCTATACCACCTATTAGGTCAGGTTTTCCACATGCATATCAAAGCAAGACAGCTCCTTAAAGCAGATATATTTTCTTCTCCTTGATCACTCAGCAGGTTTGAAAGGAATCCAAACCTCTCAAAGAGGTTACTCCACACTTTTGCAGAGACAATCGTTAATTCCCTGATATTCATTATGGATTTTCCTTTCTTAGGCCGTTACTCTGCACCGTACTTTTGAAGGATGAACTTTCACTATTATTGCTGAGATATGTATTACACAGGGTTGTTACTTTTGATTTACAGCAGCAATATGACGCGTGCCTCACCATCCCGTTCACTCTCCCCTGCCCTTCAGCCTTTTCTGGAGGGGAAGCCGATGAGTATGGAGGTGGGGGGTTGTTTTCAGAAGCCCCCTTCCAAATTCAAGGCAGGAGGGGTCTTTCTATGTATAAACCAGCACCACTGGTATGAAAAGGATTTAAAGCAACAATGTTTCAGATCTCAAGCTTCCCTGTTTGGAGGCAGTAATATACTCACAGGTAGCCTCCGTGAGTTGGTTTCTTTGTCGGTGTTTTACAGGTTGTGCCCTGCAGGAAGACACAGATACTTCCACCATCACCATCATTATCCAGAATGACAAAACAATTTATAATGTTTTACAGCTTCTTTGAGGATCTGAATTCATCCCAAAACATCAGAAGCAGAATGAGTGGCGACATCAGGCTTTGGCCACCATTCCAGCTCTCGCACCACCTGGTTATGTCCCTTCCATCCTATTCCAATTGAACAGCGTCTACTGCAAGGGTCTTGTCTCAATCTTGGTCTCATTAAAGTTGTTTTCTTAAAGTAAGAGCATAAATTCTCTTACAAAAATGTTTCTTTTTTTTCGTATAACCTCTCCCTCCAGTGAGCAACAATAAGCTATCACTATTATTTTTCCTGCACAACACAGAGCAGGTTTGTCAAAATCGGCATGATCTTTCTACTCTGCTTTTTAACATTTTCAAGTCTACTATGTTCAGACAGTACTCAGAGGACTTCATTCTTGCTCTCTGGCAGGACTAACGACCACCAAAGGGGGAAAAGAAACACTACATGCTATTCAATGCAGCATGCAGACACTATCACCCTTCCACTTAACTCAGACACAAACACTAGAAGCCCATGAGACCAGTTCCACTTAACCACCTGCAGAAGTACTGCCTTGAAGTAGGTCCTCATCGCTTTCACAAAAACATCCCGATTCCACCTTTCCGCAATGATGTTCGACACTGGGGACACCTCACCTGAGAAATCAGGGGTACTTGATTTCATACCCCATAGGGTTCAGCACTCAGAGCCAGCTCTCACTGTAAGTGGCTAACAGAGGTGTCCCTGCTAGCTGCTCAGGTTGGGCAAACCCACTCTCAACCCCAGAAAGACACATCTGCTATCAAGCCCCAGCCAGCTCCAGTCTCCCTGGCTCCTCAGACCAGCCCCACACAACCGAGCAGGTTTCGCTAGGACGCATCCTTGTGAACGCTCCCGTGACATGCTATTTTTGAGGCAGACACTCAGGAAGGCAAATTTCTCCCTCCGTCCCAGCCTTCCTGGGCACCTACGCAGGATGCCTGTGCAACGCACAAGGGCCATAATTAGATGGCCCAGCGCTAGTATCAGGTTTGGGGTGGGAGCGTTGCTGTTGCCAAATGCTGCAATCTGCACAATTGTGCTGACATTTCTGAACTGTAAAAGCCCTCCGGGCAGGCATCTACAGAGGAAACCTTTAAAATTGATCCGACTTAGCACAAAAACTGTTGGCTAAGCCTCCGTTCGTCCCTCTGCTCCTCCACCCCTTGACACAGCTTACAGCAAAAGACTTTGCTTTCCCTTTCATACGGCTTTTAACAGCAATTCAAGCCCATTGATCCAGGACTCTGAGTCAGTGTATTACAATGCAAGATTATTCAGCCTCTGACAGTCCGTTTATTTAATTTCATTTCATTCCACAGTAAAATGGGATGGGAGGGAGGGAGAGCTAGAGGAAAAATTGGCAACATATTGCCTAATTGCTCAGGAAACCAGAAAAATGTCCCTCAAAGGAAAGTATAAAATATTTCGACTTGGCACAAGCTGCTATTCCACCATTAGATATGTATCTATATGCCTATCTATACCTAACCCGTGCCTCCCGACTCCAACCTCTGTTCCATGGAAAGATTCAAGAGGGTAGGTGGACAAAGAGGAGAATAAATAAATCTTAACAACACTTGAGCAAGGATTGTCAGTGAACAGCGTGAAACGGTGGAGTTTATGCCATCTCCTAGCCAGGGTTCGGACTAAGCCTGAAAACTCATTTATGCCAAATAACCTTTCTTTCTCTGGTTGGAATTAAACAACTCATTTGCTTTATAACCGAGTAAATCCATTTATAACTTTAAAAAGTGTTTGCAACTAGGTTTTTTCTTCTGTTGTTTAGTTTAACTTTACTCCGTTGTTTGCTTTAGTCTGGCTTCAATTAGGCCATCATTTCCAATCCTATTGATAAGGGAGAGGTTTACAAGAGTAAAAGCATTAACAGCATAAGGTGGTTGAAAGGGAGAGCATAATTGGTTCCACTCGCCTAGAGGGAAGATCAGCTTCTAGGAGAAACAACACCTAATTAAGAAGGCTTGCACTGTTTTATTTTTAATAATGTCCTCTCTCCACTACCAGCTTTTTTTAGTACCCATCACAGCAGCTTCTGGGTTCCAGCTCAGCCACACGTATTTTGCAGACGCGCAGGAGCTGACAGTGTCAGACCCTGTCATGGACAGACAGAAGGAAGAGTCTGACAAGACACTAAACAACAGGAAAAGAAACAGTTTAATAGTCTGTATTTAATTAAAAAAATAACAAGCCTAGACAGAGCCACGAATCTCAGCAGTTGCTTTTGTTCACATTAAGAATTCAACTCCTGATCTGTATGTTCACTGGTGGCCAAGCTTCTGGGTGCCAGGACCAGCTGAAAAGCACCACCAGTTTGTCAGGCATTTGGCCAGCCATGCACAGGCAGTGGCAGGTCACACAGGGGACAAGTGAGGTGACAGTGCTGGCCCAGGCGCTAGCCTAGACTAACACAGGGCAGTGTGAGGAAGGAGGTTTAGCTGCACCTCAAAGATGCCCAGCAGACATTGCCCAAGGAGTAACGCACTTCCACCCGCACATGTTGATCACAAAGGCAACGCCTGGGGTCAGCATGTACCTCGAAATACAGCCCCATATAGAAGGCTGTTAGGAAGGGAACAAGATCTGTGTTACGGAAGAGGAGGAGAAAGGTCTTCCTGGCTGTTACTGATGCTTAGTGACCAAAATGCAGGAACACATCCATTTTGCAGACTGCTTAACAGCTTAAGTGAAGGGTCTCCAGACCTGTCCAGGACATCCCTGGGGTGATGGCAGACTTTGCCAGCTCCTCCAAACGCTTTCCTCTACCATTAACATCCTCCATATGCTGCCCAGCCTGAGCTGTTGCCAGCTGGCACTCATCCACCATGTTACCTCTGCCAAACCTGGAAAGCACTCCACCTGGAGCAGTGAATCCCAAGTCTTGGGCATATTTTTGGTACTGGGGCCTCTCACACCTCATGATCTCCCAGCAATGGGGCTGGGAAGGGGGTGCAATACTGTCAAACAGCAAACATCACTTGCAGCTGTGGCTGGCACCCTGTCACAAGCAGGAACACTTCCATGTTGTTCCTCCCAAGCCCACCTGGCCTTGCAGGCACTCCTGCAGCACCCAAAAGCTGCCAGAGAGGCTCCTGAGGTTCAGCAGGACCAGTAAGACAGACAGACTCCCACCTCATTGCAAGGAGGACCCGCGCAGCCCCTGGGCATGGGGGGAGCCACCCCACATCACCTCCCCAGCAGTCTGCTCTGCCTAACGAAGGGCGGCTTCGCTGCAACCACAAAAACAGGATAGCAAGCAGAAAGGATATTACTGATCTTGAGCATGTGCCTGGGTCTGGGTTACTCTGAATAATTTAAGTCAGGCTTCTTTTATCTCTCTCCTGCTCCAGAGTTGCTACCGCTGGCACGCACATGAATCAAACAGGCTTCCCGGGTGCCT
Organism: Chlamydotis macqueenii; assembly: GCF_036417535.1. Taxonomy (NCBI): domain Eukaryota; kingdom Metazoa; phylum Chordata; class Aves; order Otidiformes; family Otididae; genus Chlamydotis; species Chlamydotis macqueenii. Next base: position 38,071,629 of record NC_141561.1, read on the forward strand.
CCCGTACAATGGGAGCTGGAAGGAAAATGCTAAAAGACAATTTAAAGAGACTCCTTAATCACCCTGGACTTCAAATCTTCACCTCTCATCTTCACACGTGATACAACAGAAGGATGCTTCCCACAAGTGAAGCGGGGACAGGTAGAGGCTGCGGGAGAACTGGAGAAGCTCTTGGCCGTTGCCAACACAATGAAGCGGGACATGAAGGCCCCACGATCCCCAGGTTGGGATCCATTCCCGCGTCCTCCTCAAGTCCCAGTAGGGGAGCCTCTCTGAACTCCCCATTCACGGGGGTACACGTGTGTCAGTGAAGAGCTTCTTAACACCACCTGCTAGTCACTCCACACAGAATACAGCGCCTGTTTTATACAGCAAATCGATCACAGGAACGCGGACACAAGGGAACATAGCTGCTCGTGCCTCCAGCAGCTTCGGCAGCACTCTTGAGAGCAGCCCTGTGGCAGACGGGACGTGACGAGCAGCTCAGTACCATCCCCAGCAGGCCCAGGCTCCCCTGGAAAAGGCCATCATCTGCAGCCCTCCTCCATTACAACCTCCCCAAAAAACTGCTTCCTGGAGGGGTCACACAGCACCTGCTACAAACAGACACAAAGGGCCACTTTACAGTCATCCCTGCCCCAAAACAGGAGCCTGCATTTTCTCAGCATGCAACTCTGCCCCTAAACACAAGTGGCTATCTTTCATATGAAGCCACTAAAAATAACTGCTAAATTAAGGGAGCAATAGCTAATGTACATATATTTGGTTATGGCTTGGCAAACCCAGCTCAAGGATTAATTGCATATTAATTCTCTTCTATGTTTGTCTTAAAGAAGCTAAAAATTAATTTAAGCAGAAGAGTACCAGCTTGCACAGGCTTTAAGTTTCTCTCAGCCAAAAGCAAAGCCCAAACTCCATCGCAGAGCTGATCTGGGTTGCTTGCTGGTAAGGAAAGGACGAGAGCAGAAAGAGAGATTGCACAAGCTGATTTTCTGATTTATTTTAGGGATGAGAGGTTGGCGTTGTGTATGGAAGAGAAAGGAGCCTCCTAGCCCAGTTACTCTGCTTGTTGCAATGCCCTGGACAACCATGAAAATAAAAGAATAGGGCTGGAAGGAGCACAAAACCTGGGTCAAGATCTGTCTGTGGGGAGCTAGCAAAAGCATTAGCTACTTGGAGAGAACAAGCTGCCAGGTTTGTAAACAATATTTTAAAAAAGCTGTGCAAGAGCCAGACAGAAATAGCTACACAGCAAGTGAGGCCGATACGGCAAGGTGAGGAGGAGGTGGAAGGTGGGCAGAGGGCTCAGGGTCACCCCTCAAAGCTCTGCAGCTCTACTGAGGTCCGGTGGGAGAGAGGAGCCACCGCAGCGGTGGCACAGCAAGCATAGGGCGGTTGTCAGCCGTCCACGATTATTTGCGTCCCTGAGTAGGCAAGAGTGCCCAGGTGCAAGGGGGAAATGTTGGCAAAAAGGCAAGGAGGGAGGCAGACGGGAGGCTGGCAGCCGCGCAGGCAGCTTTTGTGGGGGGAAGGAAGAAGGAAGGGGAGGTGTGAGCAGGGTCCCTGTGCTGCTGCATCTGGCAGAGGAGATGCACCAGCAGCAGCTAGAGGCTTACGCCAAAGAGGCCTTGGCAGAGGCATGAATCGAGCAGCACCGTGTCCAGTATCTACCAAAAATGGGTTGAAACCAGCCAGGCTGTTGAAAAGGGGGTTTTGAGCTTCTGAGGAAGGGAGGCAGAGGCAGCTACGGGCAGTCCGCAGCGCTACAAGGACACACCTGCATTACTGATGCCCAACTGAGCACAGAACAGTACACGCCGCAGAGATGTGGATGCTGTCTTATCAGCAGATCATGATGGGGAACACAACTGAAGCACAAAAATAATGTAACACCTCTGAACAAATTAAGGCCACAAAGCACTGCAGGTCTTTTACCTACCAGCTGGGGAGGCTCTGGGAGCAGTGGAATCAGCCTGGTGAGATTATGCTGGGGACTACGTGGCATGTAATACTCATCTTCAATAGCAGAGAGCAGGCACCAAACACCCAGGCGCTGTCCCACGCATCACGGGATGAGAGCAACCTGAACACCGCTGGTTGGTCAGCAGCAAGGGACACAAGTGAGACAGCACAATCTTCGGAGAGGGGGAGAGTGCTGCTTTGGAAACACTTCAGAAATGCTGGTCCCTGCCTTGAGGTTGGCGGAACCGTGAGATTTGTTATCATCATCTCGCCTTGGCAATCTATACACCCTGGCCATTCTGAAATTAGTTTAAAACGCTGGGATTATTTCAGGTTACTGTTTCTGCAAAAGCAATGGGAAATGGCAGAAGAAGCTGTCCTCCTAGAGCTGTATAACACATGCTTTTTGCAGTTTGCCTCTGCTCCCGCTCCACCCTCTGAGTTTGAGACCCTACTTACCCTCAACACAGCTCGGGTTCCTTCAGCACAGTTGGTGGCTGATCACAGCCAGCAAAAAAACATTTTATCCACACCAGAAGCACGGCCTGGCATGCTGCTGGCCTCTTGTAACCCACCCAGCACAGCAGTTGTGTTTATTGCTGCGTGTGCAGGATGCCCTAGCCAGATCCATATAGCAAGTTGGAGGTGTCCTCTTTCCACCTGGATTTCTGTGGCACGCACAGCCCTGCCCCTCATGCTGCTGCTGGCACACCATTAGGCTCTTTATGCTTCGTTTTCAAATGGGTAAAGTCCCAGCAGGGCAATTACAAATATAGAAATACACCTATTTGATTTCCAGGTCTGTAATTACCTGGAGGCCGCTTAGCCTCTTGCCAGCCAAGAACGAAACCCATGCTGGCGAGAATCTCCTGGTGCAACTCACTGTGGGACAAATGCTACAGGGCAGCTTTGCCCAGCAAACCCCTCTAAAATCCCTGTGCTGGTGTAAAGCCAGACTGCAACATTTTCCAAGCACTTGTGGGGAAAATCTCCCTCCCACATAACCACAGCCACCCTGTAGCATCTCTTTCTGGGGACTCTTGACAGGCACTACACATCCTGCTCCCCTTCTGCTGAGCTGGGACCTTACTGAAGCTTGTTAGTTGGGACTTAAAATACCATTTTGCTGCAGAGGAGTACGCAGAGCTGTGCTGCCAGGCCTTCAGGAGTCATATGTATCATCACAGGGATCTGCCAGGAAAACTGGACAAGGCAACACCCTCCCGTCTCTGCACTCCCCTTCCCAACACGTCTGTTCAGACTGCAGGTTGCCTTCCATGCCGATGTCTCTGCTGCGCTCTACCACTTGGGCTTTCAGAAGGGTCTGCTTAGACCCATTTTGCTACAAAAGACCAAAAAGCTTTTTACCCCCAGATTCCATCTGCCACAACGTCTAAATGTGATTGTAAAGAAAGCAGTAAGTACAGACTGGCGCCAGTTTCCACCGAGCATGCAGTTATGTATGCTGACAAAGGGAAGCTGGGGCTGTACATCTTCGCGGTAACTGCAGCGGCTGTAAAGCTGCCCACCGTGAAACGCCCACCCGGTTAAACGGCAGGCAGATAGCTGCCAACGTAGCTGTGGCTGAGGGTGCTACAGAGGCACCAGAGAGGTAAATGAAAAAAGAATTTATAAAGCGGTGGCAGACCATTTTCAAAGGCTGTTGATTGCAGTTAGCAATAAGTTTCATAATCATTTAGGAGAGTTATTGCCGGCAACAGCACAGAAGTTTGGTCATGTCTTCAAAAATAAATAATCTGAATTGGTTAAATAAAATCCAGGCGCAAGACAAAAAGTCACTGACTGAATTGCTAAAAGCCCGGGGATTAGTCAAAGATAACTCTCATTTACCAAATGTGTTAAACAGAACAAAAGTGCTTGCAGAAGATTGTTCTGTGGTACACTAATTCTGTATTTTATTTTGAAAATTGAATACAGAGATGCTATTAAGAAATAAGAACTGTCCACAATACAAACTGTCAGCTTTGCCAAGTGAAACAGGTTGCTGCTGTTGAAACCAGCAGGTTGCTGCTTCTGAAACCAGTCATTCACAATACGAACCAGTGCACGATCTGAGCTTTTCTCAAGTTCTTTTCCAAAATCCAAACCATGGAAATAAATCTCAGCTCTAGCCTTGATGAGACTCAAGACATGTACCTGCCCATCAGCTTAACTACTTTCACAGAGCAAAAACCTGGCTCATGCAATTAGCTGAAGGATGGCGGTGCCTTGGGCAGTAGTGGGAGATGGAGCCTGACCTCTTCCCACCATCACTGCTGAATTCCTGGGTGAGCCTTGACATGCGGCATGGACAAGGGAGATCTCGGGGTCTGTCTTCCACCCCATTACTTCTCCTGCCCATTTCAGTCACGCTCCTGGAAACAGTAAGTGCCTTTCCTCACTGCAGCCTATGCCAGCAGAGAGACTGCCTTGGCCACGATGGGAGCTGCCACTCCAGTAGCAAGGCACCACATTCACCTAATCCTCATTTCATTGCTGCAGCTTGTAGTGACGGGACGTCAATGACTGAATTACCCTGTGTACATTTCCTGTGAGTAGGCTGAGCCTCAGAACAGTAATAAAGAGACTAGGCTATCAGCCCACAGTCAGAACCACGTTGCTTTTCCCAGCGCTCAGGCTTAGACACATTTTTTTCCTCCTACCGAGCGCTCCTTCCCTCTGCCAGGACTCCCATTGCAGCCACGGTGCGGGGAAGCACCGAGCAGCAGGAACAGAGCTGATGGAGCTGGAGGGTAGCACACGCAGAGGACAACCTCACATCGCAGTTGCTCACCCTTGTTTTGGCCAGCCACAGACAAGCAATATCAAGACTATAACACAACCAGAAGCAAAAGTAAAATACATAAAACTAAATAAGGAGATTTTTACTCCTGTTCTGCGCACATAGGAAAATGGTAGGAAAAAACCACTACTGCGGGTAGCCCCTTCTTACATGAACGAAGCTCCTCATGACCCCTAAGCCATGCGCTCGCTTGCAGGCCTGGAAGTTTAAGTGGTTGAGCATTTTCTTCAGGTCACAGGCAGTCCTTTTTAGTCTTAATCAACAGATATACAGAGAGCTAAACTCATGGACATAAAGCAAATCTACTTAGCGAATAAATGTCTAAATATGAGAGATGAGATGCTGATCTTTTAACGTTCCTCTGCAGGGTAAATAAAATTATGGGTTTTTTTCACTTCAATTCATTTATGGTATTCATTTATTACTACATGATAAAAGGCTCAGCATGCTCAGCTCGCCACGTCTTCCCTCCACCCTGGAGTGAGAGGCTGCCCAGTTAACCTGAGCACTAACGAGAAGGCAGGCGGCCACACAAAGCCACGGTACTCATCAGCCGGATGTACAGACAACCCAAGGGCAGGTCAACTCCCTACCTGAGGTCTGTTCAGTGGAGAAACGGGGCAATTACTGCAACAGAGACTAAGGAAAATTGGAGCAGGCTGGAAAAATATCTTGCACAACGAGTTAAAACAAGTAATACTGCCTAACTAACAAATGTCAAACTATTGGTGTAAATTTGCCAACATTTATTTATTTGCCTCACCAAGAACATGTTCTCCTCTGTTTGGTTTTCTATTTTAATGACTACAATTTATCATATTAACTAGACTTCCAGTTTTTGCTGGGTTTTGTTTCAAGTTCTGCTTTTTGCTGAGGCATCTGTGAGAGGGCAGTCTCAGGTAAGAGAAGTAATAAAACTAATAAAAAAGGGACAGTAACTGTCATCAGAAAGCACAAGTGACTGAACAACCTTCATTTACTACAAAGGGCCTGTCTTTCTTCCTCTCATTTGCTGATTTTACTGCCCACTTTCCACCAATCTTTTACTCTGCTTACGGCAGCTCTCCGCAAGGAACGTTAATTCCCCAGTTTCCTAATAATTTGCTTTCCCTACCTACCAGCAGGCAGCTTAAGGAGGAAGGAAGGAAGGAAAGTCAAAGCGAGAGAACTGTCCGTGATGAATTCAAGCCTTGCAATGATGAATTCAAGCAATTCGAAGGCCCAGTCAGGAGTTTCAGGAGGCATTTGAAACTCCAGCGATGCCTGAATCAGTGCAGGGATCCTGCCCGCACAGGAGGTATCTATCTGCCGCCTGTCTAACGCAGTGGGAAACCAGTCAGTCCAGCTGCACCAAGGCTGTATCTATTTCAGAGCACAAGCATATGTGTTTTCCCCACCTGTCACAACTGTGAAATGTATAGATAGCATTTACTTCCTAGGCATTCGTCGCTCAAATTAACAGGCAACCTGTTAGTCTGAGTGTAATTAGCACCCCAAACTTTACTCCAGACGTATCTGGTAGCTGAACTTTGCTTGCAGATCTTTTCACAGCCTGGTGTACGCTTAGAGTAAATATAGGCCAACATATAGAGTGGAAAGCCTGTGAAATCTCCAACAAATTTTATCCGAAGTGCAGCTAAACATGCTGTCGGAGAATCTGCTCTGCCTTTGTTGGAACCCATAACGGCAAGTTCACATTTTCACAAACTGAAAGTGAGCATCAGGCTCACCCGAGACCCAGCAAACCAACCCACAGTGTAACACAACCTGCCAGGGCTGACTCCTGACACTCTCTTCCTGCTGCCGGATCTAAACCTGTTGCTCCCTCTACGTGCTTTTTAAGAAAATATCAGTTACACACAGACACGTATCATGAAAAGTGCCATTAGCATTTTGCAGAAGTATATGCGAGCGATACCATATGATACAAGGGTGTAAACCCATATCTGTGCCACGGCTTGACAACTTCTACCAGAGAGTATGACCAGCAAGCTGCAGCCACACTGCCAGGGGCTGCCTTTTCTCCCGTGGCCCTCACACCTGCATCCCAGTTTCCTCCACTGTTGCAGCCACGTTTTCTGCAGCATCTCAGAAGCCCAGCTGAGTGCAACAAATCACTCCTTTACTGCAATATTTCTTCAAATACAATCAATTTTGAAATGCCAAATAAGGACAGGCTTAAATTATTTTAATTTGCATTCATTCTCCCTCCTTGTGGTTGCTAACACGTTAACAGGGAACACACAAACCACGTTGAAATGTTCCTTCACAAACCCAGAAGCATGTTATTTACTCAATATTTGAAGTAATGAGGGCTGAGGGAGCGCACAACCCAGGCTCCATGGTGGCAGGACAGCCTTCATCTATCCCAGAACTCCCCTGGACACTGGAGATTCAATTAGGCTCATAACTCCAGTCTCGTACACGAAGAAGGTTTTATGTTCATTCAGAAATAACTTTTTTTCTTTTTCTTAAATGCTCCACAAACGTTGCCCAGAATTCTTCCCTTGCTTAGTCTATCAACCAGCATTTTATTAGGACTAGCTTCTCCAAGCCTCTCGTACTTATCCGCACGATTCTCTGACCGTCCTAAACCTTACCTTACCTGCTCCGTACCCGCTGGCAATATACACTGATAGAGACCTGCAAGGTGTCACCTTTCTGTGCGGTGACATGGCTTTCCCCCCCCAAGTCCTGGATAAATTTAAACGACGCATACTCAGAGCATCTGTCACAGCAATGACATCGCTCTTGTTTTCTGCACATCTGTGACATTTTATCATCCTCTTATATCACAGTAGAGCTGGTGGGAAAGAGAATTGCCCTTCTCCAGCCCAGCACCTGTAGTTACTCCCCTAAAACACAGAAGACAGAAGGAAGTGAAAAAAAAAAGAAGATTGCTTACCCGCAAGAAGGAGAGGTCTCGGTTGTGCTCAATGCTGGTGATTTCCAGGTTGCCCATAACTACCTCACAGTTCTCATAGTACTTGCGCAGGGCCCGGTACTGCTGCTCCAGGTCAGAAAGGGAGCTCAGCTTGTTCTCGGTGCCAGCACACACTGCAAGAAACCATGGCACAAACAATGAGGATGAGTGTGGAAGAGGAGCAGAGAAGAAAACAAAGTTTGCATACAGAGATACAGGTAATTAACAAAAATCCTGATTTGTTCACAGGATTGGGTCTTGCAAAAAAAAAAAAAACAAAACAAAACAAAAAACAAAACAAAACCCCACAACCAAAAAAAAGCACAAGTTACTTCAATATCAGTAGTAGAGATTAGAAGGTACAAATATGGTCCAACATCAATCATCTCAGCAACTGAAACACATTTCAGCAAAGGAGACAAAGGGCTGGTATTTACGACCAAATGTAGAAAGGCTGAAAACACAGAAATGCAGGAAAAATGCAAAACTAGTTGACCTCAGCACCTACAGGGCCAAACCCAGGTAGGCGTCGGCCAAGTCCCTACCAGTTCTGCCAATGACAGAATCAGACACTGAACAGAGATGTGCCAATCACAGACTAAAGGACGTAAGGCTGGAAAAATCTGTGCCCCCAGGCTGACCTGGGTAATCCAACATTTTCCCTGCTCAGCTGATGCTCAGAACAGTCTGTTGGACAAGCCAAGAGTAACCTGACCAGAAGGCTTATACCCAACCTTGTTTTCCTCATCACTTTAAGTCTCCAGCTCTTTCCAGCTTTATGCAATTACACAGGAGAAAGACAAGAGCAAAAAAAAAAATACCATTTTTCCACAACACCAGACTGCGATCTGAATGCACAACGGAGATGTGTCGAAACACCAACCTAATACAGTTAGTTTTCAGAAAACGCCCTTTAACACATACTACTCTGTTCTCAAGTTTGAAGCTCAGTTCAAAGCTACCGCAGAATCAAAGCTCTGCTCAGTCCACTAGCTTACCGCGCAAAAAGCAACGTCTAAAACAAATGCGAATAAGAAACACAGAAGTAGCATTTTACAACAGCAGGTTTTCACGCAGCTCTCAGCCTACCAGGACAGCAACGCTATTTAAATGGTCAAGTGTTTTTTTGCACGCACTACCAACAGCTTACGGGTTTTTCTTATCCACAAGCAAATTAATCTGAATAGATCTAAACTTTTGAAACGGGCATAATATTATGCGAAACATGAGCCAGACTAGAATAGCATTGCTGGAGCCATTCCCACTCCTGGATTAGATCAATACAAACAAAACTCTCCACGTGTGGAGGCACCATCAGTAAAATTAGCTAAAATCTGCCCTTTTGAAGGATGCGAATCCTTTTTTCAAATATCAGAAGTAATTAGGTTTTTGAGTACTACTATCATTGACGCTTTACTTACTACATCCCCCGCACTGTATTTTTCTTAATAGAAATGGGAACAATTCTCATCTCTCTTCTCCACTGCAGCATCTCTGCTCTTCTGCCAGGGCGATTCGAGCTTCAAGCAGCCTCTCAGCGAAGGGCTTCAGGAGGCAGCCAGAAACCCACAAACTCCTCAAAGTCTTCTCCCAAGGAAACTCCCTCTGCCCTAAAAACGGCAGTAGAAATCTGTTCCTCCTGAACCGTAACTCCCCAGCAGAGACAGAGAGCAGGGGCTGGTTTCACGGCCAGCCATTCACAGGATGAAGGTTTTATCAGATAATTTTTGGGTTTTGTGTTTCCAGCAGCTAAAGAGCACAGACCAAAGCTGAACAGGTAGTATTGTAGGACTGCTTTTCCAAGTACACATTTGGTCTAGATAGCAAAGGAAATGTTATAAAGGATGTAATCTTTTTATTTCTTTCTATGACCTGGTAGAAGCAAAATTTCTAAGCCCTTGCTAAGTTTAAAAACTTGTAATATTTTACATATATTCATCATACTGTGTTGCAGAAAAATAAAACTAGTCGGCTTGCGTGGGTTTAAAAACAAAAACTACCATCTCAAGTCAAGGCTTAATTTAAAGCACTAACATTCCCATATTTGAAAGTTTTCTTGTAAAACCTTACCACTTGCAGTAAAACATAACTAAACAAGATGTTAGTTTTAATATTTTAATAGCCATTTTGGGGGATTCCCAAGATGGAAAGACATGGTCCCATTGGGACCTGATGTAGCTCTACCGGACTGGGAACACCTGGAATGATTAATCACCACTGCTAGGGGACAGCACATCTTTCTTTTTGAAACCCAAAGCCCTGTCCTAGCTCATATTAAAATTTTTATTTGGAACAACCTCAAGATCTGCCCCTACAAGCATCTCCACCCTTCAGGGAAATGCATGCCTGTCCCTGCGAGGAGACTTAAAAAATGTTTGCTACCAATTACGGAATCAGTTTGTTTGCTTTTACCTTAAAAGCAGCAGCACCCATAACAACAAGATTCAGTGTGTTTCCAGCCGAATAAGTATGATTCTGTCTTAAGACTCCCAAGGACTAATAAATAATTTCTGTTCTATTTTGCAATCAATGCTGAGGATCAACACAGTTCAGAAAACAATCCCAGCAGCTCAACTACTAAAGCTATATACTGCAACACTGGTGCTTCCTGTTGCACACCCATTAAACATTTCCCGAAAGCTAATTTAGCCATTTGTTGCTGTAAGGAGGCAAAACACCTGGAGCCTGATCTTGCAAGAGGATTCAACGGGGGTGAAGCCAGCCCAGATGTAAGCTGAGGCTGCAGGTTTTATTTCTGTGAGATTTATTTTGTACAACCAATTTTCTACAATCAAACTGTTGCAGTAACTACTCCCAGCTTCTGATTAAGCTATGGAAATCAATTCCTTCAGATTAATAAAAATCTTAAAAGTAAATTTAGAAGAAATCATGTTGATCTCTCAAATGTATCTCATAGCCTTTCCAAGCATTTAATTTCTGCCTTAAAAACAGAAAACCCCTCTGGTCCTCTATTTACAGAACATGTCTGTGTACCAGTTCGCACCTGGCCCTTTGGTGCCTTCAAAATATGCGGCAAAAGGTCCGTGCAATCCAGATCCTCACAGTCTGCTCCTGCTGCAAAATCTGGGAAACTGTAATACTTAAGTCTCACTCATTATCAAATTAAGTAGTCTCTTGCTCACTCCCTCCACCCTCTGTGGGAATAGGGAGAGATAATATAAGGGGGGGGGGGGGAAGGTTCGAGCTTTGAGAGTTTGAGATAAGGACAGGGAGAAATCCTTAAAGTTATCATTACAGGCAAAACAGACTCGACTTGGGAAAACTATTTGTTTATCATTAAAATCAAACCAGGATAATGAGAAAGGGAACAATATAACTTCCTCCCACCCCTCTCTCTTCTCAGGCTTAAACTTAATGTCAATTATCTCTATCTCCTTTCCCCCCACCTCCTGGCACAGGAGGAAAGAGGGAATGGGGGTTACGGTCAGTTCATGACGCGTTGTTTTACGCCGCTGCTTCATGGTTGGGGGGAGAACTCCTCGCATTCCTCCCCTGCTCCATCGTGGGGTCCTCCCCGGGCTGCAGGGGGATCTCTGCTGCTCCGTGGGGCTCCATGGGCTGCAGGGGCACAGCCGGCCTCACCATGGGCTGCACGGGAATCTCGTCAGGAGCGACATTACTCTTCCCCACTTCTTCACATTGGCATCCACAGCCGTTCCTCTCACAAGAAATTCTTCACAACAGGCAGGCAGACGCCTCTCAGGTTCTCTTCACATCTCATCTCCTCTCCACTTCTTGCAGCCGGGCCGGGCCGAGTTGGGCCCAGTCACCACCCGGCGGGAGGCCAGAGGGTGAGGCCTGCAAGGCCCACAGGGCTCGCGCCTCCCTCTCTCTGCCCCCTCTCAGCTCCTTCACATCATCTTCCCTTTTTTTTTTTTTTTTAAATTTCTCCCCTTCTTAAATACATTATTGCAGAGGCATTATCAGGGAACATTCTGCTACCAACTGGCTCAGCCTTGGCCAGCAGCAGGTCCGCCCTAGGCCTGGCCAAGTCCACTGGACAAAGGGGAAACTTCTAGCCGTTTCCTACAGAAGCTGCCACCGTAGCCCCCCTCGCCCCCAAATAAAACCAGGACAGAAACCAAGAAGTCACTGGCCAGCATCAATCCTCCCAACCGCAGCTTGGCTTTTACAGCTCTGTACTGTACTGACAGGCCATCTCCCCTCACAAAAAGAAACTGGTTACAGATGACCTCAAATCAAGCAGGACACTGACAGTCAGACTGTCCTGCACCACCCAAGGCACAGCACAGCAGTGGGGATTTTCTGACACCGGCCCCCGACCCGCAGGACAGCTGAAGCAGAACCTGAACCCCGAGTGGGAGCGCACCCCGACCTGGGGAACAGTTGAAGTCCCAAAGTAACCACGGGTCACCAATAATCCAGCAATCTCTCTGTGCCTCAGCTTTACAGCACCAGTTTTGTACAAATACTTTCAGTGCACCTAATAACTGTGCCGCATTCAAAATACAAAAGGGAAAACCATATCAGTTTTTAAGAAAAGCAGATCAGATCAATTGTCACTCGTAGGAAGATAGAGCTGGGACAGTATCTCCATCCTTCACACACAGTCCTTTAAAATAGAGATATTAGCTATGCTGTTGGGGTTTTTTTTAAGGTAAAATACAATTAACAGGGTAAAAAGCCATTCAGGCCATGAGGGAGAAATGCTGCTGCCACGTACAGTCACAAAGGAGGTCCTATTTGCCCACACACAGCAGGACCCAAACCTGCGAGGGACACAGGCCGGAAAGCAGGCTGTGAACTGCGAGTTAACAGTAAGTTTTACCCCTTATTTTGAGGAGGGAATTCCCAGCTGCTCCAGGGCAAATATAATCATTTTGAGTCTGATTTGACAAAACAGTCAAGAAGCAGTAAAGCGTGAGTCGGGAGCTGACTAAGTCCGTCTGCCCCTGAGTCGGCGCAGAGTGTGAACACATCCCTCTCATCCTGCTCATCTCTTGGAAAAGCAACAGGCATCTATGTGTTGTAGCAGGTCTTTAAAATTAAGTGCTAAAATAATACATATTTTCAGGGATGCTCCAGCTCTATATAGGTATAAACATCAACAAAACAAAAAATGTATTTCCTTGTCATGCCATGCAAAACCACCATAATCTATATTTCATAAACTCTCTTCAAAGCACTTTGTTGCGTGTTGTTAAACACATTATTTTATACAGCGCCAGAAACTGATGAGCAGCAAGAAAATAAAGATTGCGCATTAAAAGCTGTCCCTGCAGCAGAATCTCTCCTGGTTAATAAAATATACTAATTCCCTTACCTCTAACAGAGGTCAAAAAAGTCAGAGCTTAAGATACACCTCCAGCCTGCAGTTTCTCTGGCTGTTGAGCATCTCTGAGCACGTACACTCCTGACTTGCTCCTGACCAGGTTACCAGCGTGCCAGGAAGCTCTCAAACACATCTCTCCACCAACACACGCTTGGCCGCTACCCCTCTTTCCATATTCCGGCAACTAGCCTCAGAGCACAACGGGTACGTGCCCAGAGACACCCACCACAAACGCTATCCCGGAGCTGAAGGATGTGCACCTTCCCACCTGGGAAGCCCCAAATGGGTGGAGACGGTGACCAGCCAGGCTGCCAGCCCGTGGCCGCTTCTCATCTACACTGCAAACGCGTGCAATTTTGGGTGGGCGCCGGGGCAGAGCACTGCTTGGCCATCAGAAAAGTCAATTTCAGGCATTACTCACATATTCACACTTCATGTTCAGTTGTTTACTTATTACCAGCCACCTAAAGTGATGGAGAAAAGCTTCGGCTCCTAATGGCCCCAATTACAGCAGTAATCATCGTCTGTATTGAACTGAACTTACGTTTTTCATCAATATTCATGCACATGACTTGGAAATTCATTTCCCATTGACAGTTTTTTCATAACAAAGCCAAATCATTTCAACGCTCACTCAAAGGCAGCAAATAATGAAAGCATTTTAGAACACCCTTTAGCTTCTGCTTTTTAGGCCATTATTTTGCTCTGCTCTGTTGATGATAAATCTATACGTTAAATTAAGAAATCACATTTGACTCAATCTAGTTCTGTTTCTTGTAATATTAATTGATTTTATAATCTCCCAGCTCAACAGATGAACCGACTTTTGGAAGGAGGTCCTCTTTTTTCATTTCTTATTTGATTCCTCTTCGGATATGCCTACATTTGGAGTTATTCGGGAAGAGTCAATGCCATCACCTCCAGCATGGTCACCCTCACCTGAAATACTGGTGTCTCGCTCCTCTCCCAAAGCACATTCAGACTAGCAGTGATGAGGCATCCTCTCTGCCAACACCAAGGGAGCTATCTCAAGCATCTGGATATATTATTTTTAATCATAAAAAAGTTGTTATTATCTGTTTGCTGCGGATGCACCAAAGGAGAGCGGCGAGTTTGCCCCGCACCAGCCTCCACCTGAACGCAGCACAACCTCCCTTTGTCGATCAATTTGTCAAGTGGGCCAAAAAGGCTTAAATTCTCAGGCTCACTGTTTTCAGAAGAGTGTTTACAAAGAGAATTACACATTCCTTCATCCCAGACAGGATGAGCCCAACAACAGCCAGCACTCTCTTTCTAACACCTTCTTCTCCTGTACTTCCCACTTATTTACTTAATTAGCTGTGTTTTTTACAGACAGCACCATCATCAGGGATTCTTGAAAGGCAGCTAAGGTAACTATTTATTAATAATTGCAAACACTCACAGCAATTTGTTAAGACCCTCAGATGGGGGGAAACACTCGAGCCCCTTAAGGAACAAACTAATTACCAGCAATGCCGCAGCAGTCCCCATTCATTTCATCATGCTCCGCGCTCTCAGCAACTGCCTGGGCACCCTATCATGTGCGCACACAGAAGAAAGGGTAAACACACTTTTAATCCTTTCATTATTATTTTACAACTCTCCTTGAGTGAGCTGCAAAAGCCCCGGATTTTCTTGCAATTAGGCACGTCCTAATGAAAGGAAGGATTGCCTGCACTCGCAGTCTTGGGGATGTCTCCCGGGAGAAGGCAAAACACTCCTTGAGGTCACCAGCCCTTTTCCTGTAAACCCAGCAGTTCTGGAGAGTGTTTCAAAATTAGAGGCTTGCTTTCCCTAGGTGAGACTGAAATGAAGGAGAGCCTAATTTTCTCTGTACTCCTAATTAAAAGCTCAGCTGGCACAAGTGTTTTCCTTCCGGGAGGTTTGCTCTATGCTAGAAAATTATTATTCCATTTGAATCCAGTTGCACGCAACCAACCCAACTGCCACGAACCACTGGACAGCCGCGTGGTCAGGAGAGGAGCAGCTCAGCATTGCCATCCAAGCTGCCGTTCAGTCCGTCAGAGCATCATCAGGATGAGGTGACATAGTATGGGCTGGCCCATACATGTGGCCACGAGCCACATCACCAGGGCTTTAAGCCCTTACATCCACATGCAAACAGCCTAGAAACACAAGCTTTGGAGTGCTGTTATTTGACTTCTGAGTTAAGCTCTGCACAACTAAAGTGGGAAAAAAAAAAAACAAAACAAAAAAAAAAAAAAAAACCCCAAAAAACCCCACCCTATAATTTTCATCCAGACTTGAATCTGCAATGCTGAAAGGATACTGAAATAATTCCACAGCCTTTCTTCTCTTTGCATGGAGAAGAGGTTCCTTGGTTGACTGCACCAAGGACCAAAAGCATTAATTCCCTGATATTTGCTGGCTAAAGCCCCAAATATCGTTTCACACACCATTGTAAAAGCTTCTCAGCACTTCCAGAAAAGTAGCAGGAATGTGTTTTAGCAGAGTGGTCCCACCTCCAATAGAAGCTCATCAAGATGCCACCTACAGAGGGAAGATCTTTCTCAAGTTTATGAACAGGAACACAAATAGGCACAGTAAAGACCGACAGCGATCGTAACTTCATCAAGAAGGACTAGTTATGTGTGATATCACCTTCCTGAGCTGATGGCACCCTCTCCCTGCACCAAGCTGTCCAAAATCTGTTTGCAGGATCCTACACAGCATATTTTACCAATGTAGCACTCCTGCTCGTACCAACCAAAAAACAGCATCAAGATGCTGACTAGATTTATACTGCAACGCTTCAAGGATAATCCCCTGTGCCGACCATGTCAAGCCATTGTCATCCGATTGCGTTATGCCAACATTTCCAGCATTGTTTCTTATGGTTTCCTCACATATTATGATACAGCAACTGGAAAAGGCAAAATGGGAAAAGTGTACTGCAGGACCTACATCACACAGCTACCACTAAAAAAAAAAGCAGAAGAGGCTTTGCCAATAGTTCTTTCCCCTGCAAAGCCTTCGTAATCAAATTAATTTCTGTGGGTATTTCCTTCTTCCCTTTTCCTCCCTACTCTTCAGACACACACACACACACACTTTCTTTCCTCATTTCATTCTATTTTGAGAGTAAATAGTTGCTTCTTAACTATAATGTAGGTACCGGACTTGACAAGCAATTAAAGCAAACAATTTCCACTCATCTAACTTTGCCAAATTAGTCAGCTGCCATCTGCTCTATCATCTGGCTCTCCTTGAGGTCTTGCTGTGAATCTGGAAGCGTTCGCTCCGACAAGGAGGCAGCGGATAAGCCTCCAAGCTGGCGGGGAACCCAAGGGAGGGAGGTGACACGGGGGTGATACGTGGCCCCGTGCCACTCACCACCACTCCAATCGTGCCAGCTCCGAGGAGGGGCTCATTGGCTCCGGTGGTCAAACTGGTAAATTATCAGCATGCACGTTGTGATAGAAAAGCATTTGAAATTAAAGATTTATTTTACAGCCACTTACATGGCATGGTAGCTTAGAAGGAGCGTGGGATTTTCTTACTAGATGCAGGATGCAAAAAATAACTTGCCTTACTGAAGCATCTTCAGCATTTACAATTTAGTTCCCAATTAAGTGCAAGCAATTAATAGACATTATCTAAGATTTGAGTTGTCTCTGCTCACAGCACTTGGCTTAGTTCAGGCCTCATTTTCAGACAGCGACAAAGTTTGCAAATAGCTCCGAAATACAACGCCAGTCTCCTCTGCCAAGCACTGGCAAGACCTTTCTCTATTGCCAGGTCTCCAGATAGGGGGCTCCTTGGTGGGTCTCCCAGTACGATTAAGAATATTACCAGCACCTCTTTTCCAACTGACCTACGTTTCCTCCCTGAGGAAATTAATACCCCTGCAGAGTGCAAGTTAGTCCACGCAAATGTTGCCGTTGCTCAGAACCACCACACAGAGGAACGGCTCTCCATGTTGTTGGTGACGACCATCACAGATCGTCTATTCCTGCACTAGTCTCCAGTTCGGTTACTGGAGTGCAGCACACAAAATCAATCATGTGAATCTAACTCTTAATGCCAAGAACCAAAATCCTTCCCTACAGTACCAAAGCACAGGCCATCACCAATGCCTTCTCAGATTAATAAGTCTGCAGATAAATGATCACGAGTAATACAAGGCCACGTGTTCTTGGGCAGCTAAATGCAGAGCGCAGTGCCAAGCTGAAGGCCTAGAGTTTGCAAATATTGCTCTCCTCGCTTTCCAACCCTCACCCTTCCAAGTCCCATTAGAACGCTGTGGCAACAGTTCACCCAACCTGCTTCCCTCCATCACTGCCCCGCGGTGTATCCCGGCTCCCTCCTAGGGCAAAGCGGTGGAAATATTTGCAGGTCTCAGCAATAGGATGGATCTAGTTCGCTTTTTCCATGCCAGGGGAAGGAGTGGGGGACAGATGATGGAGCACAAACCACAAGCACCAGGTGAACACATGCATGGGTGGCATCAGGGGGAGCAGAAGGAGGACAGGCACTTGGACCGGGTTTTGTACATGTGCCTTCAACACAAACTAATTTAGCGAGGGATGCCAATAACACCTGCTGTGAGGCTGGTCTGAAATCACTTCCCAGCTCACAAACCAAGCTCCTCCTCACCCGCAGCGCGCTGCTGGGGGTGCTCAGCCTGCACAGAGCATTGCCGCGGTGCGGTGACAGCGACCACCTTCCCCAGCAGCTCCTGCCCTTCTCCCAGAACTCACGCGGCTCCACGACAGCCAGGGGCCTTCGTCTGCCTGCCTTCCTTTCTTCTCCTTCCCCAGAGGGTCCCTGAATACCGCAAGCATTCACTCAACTTAAATGCATTTTAATTAACATTGTACAAACATGCCGAGTTTGCGCGTGCACAAGGGAGTGCATTCGTTCAGCTTCTGCCTGATTCTCAGCCCAAGAAATCCAGCGGGAGCGTTGGCAGCCGCTGCAGCGGGAACAGGATTGCAGTCCTCGCCGCCTGGCCAATATTTAAAACACACTTGGCAAAGTGCACAGAAGCCCTCAGATCTTCCTTACTACTATTTAAGCACTGTTTATGTAAAAGATGCAGCTCAGACAGGGTAGGTGGAACAGGTGCTTTTGTATCTGCTAACGAAACTGTGGGTAATTAGTCACCGCTACAGCACACAGCAACTGCCACATCATTACAGCATATGCTCGAGCCACTCGTGACTTAAAAGGTATTTCCCCAAGCTCTCCCACAGAAATTTTTCTTGCATTACATTAGTAATTATCACACAACCCAAATACCACCTAATAAAATTATATAAATGACTACGAAATTTAAGCACATAAAGAAATGGACAGCTTCAGAGAGAACAACGTCCCTCAACTCTGACAACTTTGCAAGACAAAACTGCAGATGGGCCTACACAAAAAGTCTCTGGAAAACACATTTGTGAAATAAAGAAAGCCAGCATCTCACAGGAAGCCATGGTCATGCCTTGGCTTAGGTGTCCCCATCATCCAGGCAAGAGCAAATCCAACACTTCGGAGCTGCTTTGCCCAGGTGCTTCAAGGTGACTACGCAATGCAGGAGAACGTGATTAAACACACTGCCCTATTTTTGCCAATGTACACAGGTCTATTAAGTTGAAACTGCATGTAGTTTATTTTTCACTGATGAAAATAACAGGCTCTCAAGCAACAAGATAACCTTGTCAAGCAGACAGGAGAACTCAGCTCGTGTAAGACAGCTGAAATGGTAATTATTTAAACCTGGAAGAACTGCAGATGAGGGGAACGGCATTGCAGGGAGAGGCAGGGGCTGCGCTGAGGCTGGCTGGGGTGAATGCCGCACTTCGTCTGAAGCCAAAACACGTTGGACCTGGGAACAGGGACCACGTCCTGGTGTCTGTGGCAGTTATATACGTTAAGGTAACCAAGTCGAAGAATTAATCTCAAGTGCTCTCTTACACAAGCCTTCCTTAAACTGATGGTTGTATTTTCCTAATTGCCCATGGCTAAACAAAGTAACAAACCCCATGTGATATTAAACCAAGTACTTTCAGATATCAGCTTTTACACAGGAAAAACAAACTTTCAATAACTCAAGGCTACGCAAGAATCTTTTTGCTTCTGTATGCTATTTTTGAAAATATACAGTCTAACCTTAAGCTAGCATCACCTGCCACAGTCAGTCTGTTGTAGTTCACGCGCGTTTCACACGAACACCTCCAGACAGGTTGCGGAGCGGGTACAACACTGCCGCAGGGCACGCTCCGGAGCGGAGGTGCACGTGGACACTAAACTCCCACCTCCTCAAACCTGCACGTTTTGCACCAAGTCCTGGATTGCAGAATTTAAATTAAACATTATCAAAATAAAACGCTAAATAAAATCAGCCTATTCTTCACACATGCCAAGCACCAAATAAATTCCACCATGTACTACCAATAATTTTTTCCACCCAACACCATACCTCTACCCGTTGTTAAGAAAGTAAACAAGCTACTTTTTAGCTTCACTGAGACTGTTGGCCCAGGCTGCTATTAAATCTGCACTAAGGGGGCAGATGAAGGACTTGTACTTGCGTTGGTAACCTGATTGTACATGAGCAGTACATTCAGGCAAACTCCTGCAGCGCTGAAGTTTCCACCTATTTTACCCGGGAGGTGAGGACTGCACGTCTGTGTCTGATGAGCTGCTTGGTTTGTCTCATTGAGTGTTTAAAAATGAGCGAGCGAGGGGCTGGAATCACAGACTGACTTGCCCCTCTTCATGCAACTTCTGCTGAGCCTTTGTAAACAGTTTCACCTTCCGAGGCTGCAAGGGGGCATGGGGGGAGTCAAAGTTGCTGTGAAATTGCTCCTCAAATGCACTTCCCCTGTAGTCAAATCTGGCAAAGCAACTCCAAAATCTCCAGTTGTTTTCCTCGCCCAACCTACTGCTGCACTGGACTAACCCAAGGCATATTTATTTGTTATTTTTTGTTTCATGTACTTCCAAAAATCATGCCAAAATGTAACTTCCAAGTAATCATACTTGTCAAAATTGTGTATTACGTTCTTTATTTGTATTCTTTATACATCAGTTTGCTCAAATACGCTCCCTCTTAATACTGTCTGTTCTTTCTGCTTGGCTTTTATAATGCACTGCATATATATTTTATAAAGGTTTGGGTTTATTCTCCCCCACCACCCCCAAGAGACTGCCCTTAAACTTCTGTCCATTGATTGTGACGGTATCAATTTGTAAAGGTCAACAGAAAGCTTCTCTGACAGCTGAACTCAGAAAGCAATTTTTAAATGAGCTGTTTCTCTTCCTCTACAAAGCAAGATGCCAACAAAATCAAAACCCAAGGTCTTTATTTCACTAGCTTAACCGCTGGCTTTGATAGGCTTCGGATCTCTGATGGCCGCTGAACACTCCTTGGAAATCTCAGCTTGTTTGAGGGTCTTAAAAAACAACAACATGTCAAAAAGTAGGCTGCTGAAGAGAAAGACTTAGGAAAAGAAGAACATAAATTTCACTGCTCCTCTGGAAACCTCTGCAGACCTCAAGTAAGAGAGCTCCCAGGGATCACCACACAAATGTCACCGCTGTGTGGGTTTGGCCTCATGCATCCTTTTATCACACATGAATAACTTGCATTTTGCAGTTAAAAAAAAAAACAAAAAAACCCTCACAACCAGCTGGCTAGTCAAGAAACAGACGATGCCAACTTATTTTGACGCTTGCTTCAGATCTGTACTGAGAGAACAGGTTATTTTGTCTGGGGTTGTGATCAAAAGCCTCTTCAAAAGGCTTCCGCCCTTTCCCCCATCCCACAGTTTACCGACCATCTCAAATTCATAACCATTGAAAGTAAGGCTACACAATTTATGGCACTGTTATACATGAAGAAAACCTGCCATAAATCAAAGAAAACAGTTATATAAATGAGCATAAAAGTGCAGGGAAATGTCACAAGATAGCAATAAAGTATCTTCCGAACGGTAAACCCCAGGAGCAGAAGCACCATTAGTTTTGAATCCTCTGCTCGGCAGAGGCAGGCCTGGTTTATCACTGCAGTAATCAGTGCTGGAGCTTGCCTCCCTTAATAACCGCCGATTCGGGCAAAACCGCAGACCCTTGGCGGGGAGTTGGGGAAGGCAGGAGGAAGCAAAGGCAGCGAACGCACATCGGCTCTCAGATCAGTCAGAAGCATCACCGCATGTCCCACGTGTCTTCCCCCGCTGCTAAGTCTACGCAGAGCACATCGTGGAGCACGTTCTCATATATACACACACACGTTCATACATAAGGATTGGTCTTTTTCGAGCCTGAGCTATTTTCTTGACCCCTTGTCACTGAAATATAGAAATCATAGAGGGCTGATTCTCGTTGCATCTGTAAGAAGAGAGATGCCCACCCCACAGCGGCCAGCCAGGCCTCCTCTGCAGATATTGCAAAGCAAGCCGCTTTAGCAAAAAGACAGCAGTACAGAATGGACACAAACCTTGCCTGGGGAACGAACTGCCCAAATCCACCGGCCAGACCTCCCCTGGGGATCGAGGAGGCTGTGGCCAACACCGCAGTCCGGGGAGGAAGTCACAAGGGACTCTGGAAGTGCAGGGTGAGGGGTTTAACCCTGCAAATGGCCATAAAGCCGACTTCCCAGGCCCCACGTTACATACATGTAACAGCAAAATACCAAGGAATTTGTTGGAATGAGGGAAAAGCAGTGCCTTGTACAACAGAACTGCCCCAGAAACAGTGATGGCAGCACTGGGAGGATCTGTGGCCAGATTAAAGCTTCAGCCTGTAGCATAACAAGAGGACAGCAGGAGAAATGTCGCTCTGAGACTGAGCGTGGTGCAGGAGACTCCCACTTCCCAGCCCTTGGGCTTATTTCTTGTGTCTGTGTACAAGCCATTCCCTGATCCCTTCCAGCTTTGAAAATTCCCAGGACTATTCCTAAACTCTTAAGAGGACATTTACATGCACCTTAATCCTGCAAATGGTAACCATTAGCTCACTGTTAAAATAACACATCCCAGTGATGTGCCGAAATAATTTGCTTTCTGGTTCTTAACCTGAGGCGAGGGGGAAAAAGGAAAAGACGTAGCAGATGGCTGGTTGCTTTTTTCGAAGATGCAGATGACATATTCCCACAGACCAAAACCAGATTCATATTCCTTCCTCTCACAAGAAGATGACAGCGCTTCTGCCTGAAGACCTCCCCACCTGATTTTATTTTCATAAACACACACTGAGAAAGGCGGCCGAGTGACAGGTGCCTCGCTCCTCGTCACCAGGTAGAAAGCAACAGGTACGTTATTAGCAGCCTCATTAAGAAGAAAAGGCCGAGAAGCAATTTTCCCAAGGCAAGCCCTCTGCAAGGAGGCTGCTCCCAGGGTCCCCATTTCATTAATACCTTCCTCTTGCTCGCTCCGCTCCATGATCCGGATGAGTTGAACCTGGGAAACGGGAGGGGGAGCCCGGACAGGGGGCACGGGGCGCCCGGCATGTGATCCCGGCCAAACCTTGTGCCAGTAGCTTTGGCCGCCGCCGTGAGCTTAAGTGATGCTGGAGCACGCGCAGCCGGAGCGGCTCAGCGCAAATTTACCCGTTGCAAAATGTCCTTGAGGCTGCCTGCCTGTGACGGGAAAACGGCAGCGAAGGTCAGCGAAGCTAATTTGACAGTAACGAGCCTGGCTCTGCATTGCTTGGCGATACGGTGGCCCTATCCTTAAAAACACCCATGCCCCCCCGCAAAACCATCTCGCAGGGCGCAAAGAAGTTCCCAGGAGCAGGGCTCCCCGTTTCCCATCCTTAATACCATGCTTACAACATGCACTCGCTTTTTATTACGACCACAGAAAAAAGCACAACCCAGCTAGGACTCCTAGGAACAGCTTAATTAATAACAATTAGCCGCAGCACAATTGTGATTCAGGTGGCGTTTTGGAGCATGAAGGAGAAACTTGACACTTTTGCTTGTGTGCACAGACATAAGAAATTCCAGGCAAAGTTAATGGAAACTGAGCGGCTGAGCGACGCCGAAATTCAAATGTACTGTAAAATTACTAAATGATTTCAATGTCACAGGAAGGCGTCGTGCCACTTCCAGGATTATCAGCCCTTGCAGAGTTTGAATAATATTTGGTCAAACATCTCAGGAGCACATCACTGGGATATTACAAAAATCACTGGTATAATATAAAATACTTACATATTTTTGAAAGGGGAGGGGAAAAAAAAAAAAAAATCCCTGTTTACAGCAAAGGAGAGGCAACAGCCTTGAAAAGACCCCTGATGGGGTGAGATGCCAGCAGGTCGAGGGGCGTGCGGGGTGCCAGCCTCGCACTCCCCAAAGCAACCCAGTCCCTGCCTGGCAGCGGGTTCCCCGAAGGGGGCTGATGGTCCCCCCCTCGCCGAGGCAAAGGGGAAGGACACTTTATGAAATTGCAGTTGTCTGAAGCGGTCAAAACACCTGCCAGTCACGGCAGGTTTATTGGCCACGCTCCCCGCAAGGGGGGCTGCATCTGAGCGCCTCCGCCTTCATTAGTGTCACCGCAGTCAGATGCAATTTCTGTTTAAATATACACGGGGAATATGAAGACAGCCCAGGCACCTACTTTCAAACAAGAGGAAAAAGGTGGAGGCTTCAAAGCCTTTTGTCGGAGAACAAGGGAAATTCTTTGCTAGAGAACGAGCTGACCCTGCTCCTAACAGAGAGTATTTCCTGGCTCCTTGGTGGACAGGAGGGAATATGTTTGGAGGATGTGATACAGGTGTGATGCAGCTAGAAAACCAAGTGTTTCAAGCTCCTTACCAACAGTAAAAATAGCATTCTTCAAAGTAGGTAGACCAAGAACACGCGAGCTAAAACTGAAAATGGAAAAGGGTGGCTCCTGCCCCAAAGCCATGCAACAAACCCCACCCCAGCAGAGGTTTCCCCCAGGAGATGGTGTTATCATATGTTCACTAATGGACGCTTTCCTTAGAATTTAAAAAAGACAAGCCATATCGTGGTAAAAATGTATCTGAATGTATGCAAACTGTTCCAGGGCTTCTGCCAGAGCCTGCAGACAGATGGGCCAAAAATATGCCTCCCAGCAGCACAAATCCACCCCAGTTGTCCCCCGCACCGCCATCCCGAGAGCACTCAGCTGGCTCAACAGCACTGGCACTACCTAATGCTCAGCAGCCAAGGAAATACAGATCATCACATCACAAACTTGCCAGATCATCTCTACACCTCCTTTGCAGCTAGAGTATGGCACTAGATTTTTCTTTTTTGTTAGGTTTCTGCAAGATCTCTCATTTTGCCATAACAAATTCCCATCAAACTTAAGTTTGACAACATACAGCATCAAGAAAACTGGTTGGGCATCAGTCTCTCTCTTGCTGGTAGTGCTGGATGAGAAAAAAAAAACAGCGTTTGATAAACAGCTCTGGATCCTATTGTATCACCTACATCAGCCTGAAAGGTCTGTGGCTCTCTACACCCAAAGAAGACAGTAACCTGCAACTAATTGCCCCTATAGATTTTGTTCTTAATACAACAGCTGAAGTTCAAAAAACAGGTTTAGTACTTGCTCAGTTTTAGGCTGATGTGCTGCTTCTCAAGAGAGATGACAACTGTTTGTCATTTAAAATAGTGGCCCTACTCCTCCTAAAAGGCTGCAGAAATGACCCAAAACAGACCCATGCTCTGCAAATGTGCCATCGGGGAAACACAAGCACCTCCTGAAATGAAAGGTTCTCCATTATGATGAGGGGAGGTAAGTCTCTTACACTCAGCCTGGAGACAGGAGGAAATACCACACAAAAAAAATATGGGGCCCGCAAGCGTCGCCCCAGGCCAGGGGTGCAGAGGATGCACCCAGCTCGCCTGGGAACGGGACACTCACACCCTGCTGCAGCAGAAAACTCTTCCTAAGTCAGACATGTACTGCGCTGAATCCTTCCTCTCCCCTTCGCTCGCGCTAGCACGATATGATTAATATCACATCAAATTTGTCTTTGTACAATATCCCTCCGATCTTTCCTCGTGTAATGTTCGCTTTACATCAGGCGACAGTTTTAGTGATTCCTCCTTTATTTGCATGTCCCCTTGAAGAAGCTTCATTTCTCCTTCTAATCAAGCCATTAATTTTCACGAAAATCGTTCCCACCCTGAGATGGCTGGATTCTAATTTGTCTCTGTCACACAAATGACAAGTATCACCTCATTGCCATGCTGTGATGTTCCTCCACATACCTGTATTTGAGTAGGAAAAGTACCAAGATTATTTTTTTCACAGCCATCACTGCTTTTCTCCTTGGCAGTTTGATTCTATCATGATCCTTCCTCCACGTACTTGGTAGTAATATTCTACAGCTGCTCACTTTTTATTTCAAAGCAGATCTTGTTCATGATTTTTTTTTTTGTAATGGGAGAAGTGGAAATGATGGTGCCAGAATTACTTTTCCTTTTTATCTTCTCTGCATCCTGTTTACCCACAGTACTGCCCACCTGGGACGGCAGCGCATACTCCCCTGCTATCAGATTGATGCACCCTTCCGAAACCTCTTCCCCCTTCCGTAGCGCTGTCAGCACATGGATTCTCACATGCCTTAGTCATACAGCCCTGTAACAAAACCTGAATGCTTCACAGTAAGACAGAGTTCACACAACCTGAAATCCCACTGGGGCAGCTCCTCCCTTTCCTATCTTCTTACAATTACATCCCTTGCTCCTCCTGCATCTTTTTTCTGGATCCAAGACTGTCCTCCCTAATTCTGGGCCACCAGTCAGGAGAATCATGAAATGCTTTCAGAAAAGTTAACATAAAGTGTGGCTGTAAATGACGACAGAGAGCTGTACAGTTTGCAACTCATTTCTTTGTCACTTTTGTTATCAATACAGCAAAACTACTAACTACATCACCAATTTACTACACTGCCATCACACCTCAGTCTTGAACACACCCGGAACGTGCGGCAGGGAAATCAAAGACTGAAACTCAGAGCTGCCAGATTCCCGTGCCCGGGTCGTGGCCACTGGACCATCCATACTCTCTCCCCGGTCCACAAAACTTGTTTCTGAAAAGCAGCACTCTGCCGTCACTGAGCCTGCCCGACTACAAACGAGGACTTGGCCAGGGGAAAGATCTTGCATCATGATTCACAGCATATCTGGGATCTTCTGTAAGGCACTAACTTGATATTAACATCAAAAAACGTGGCCTCTCATAGATTTTAAGAGCACTGATTGAATTCTCTCTCATCTCACGCTTCTTCTCCTTGTGGAAGCGTACTTGAGCCCCAAAACCACCCCCAAAATCGTATTTGGAGAAAGGCTGGGGCTGCAACTCCTTCACTAGCTATTCCCAGCACACAGGATATTAGATACCAACAAATTCCAGTCCAACACCGTTAAATAAATCAAATCTTCCTCTTAAAGATAGATTACTTTTGCTTCATTAAAGCATCAGAGTTGTACGCACACCCTTGAGGACTGCCCTGCCTTTTTTATTTCCTTTCTGTTGTGCCTACCACATAGCCTTGCAGAGAACACCGCCAAAAGTGATGGGAAAAGAAAAGTTGAATTATCCAGAGAACGTGAAGACCTTGCAAGGTTTTCTGGTTTTTTTTTTTCTTTTTAATTGTCAGCTCAGCAGGTAATTTCCACTGATGGGCCTGGGTTACCTGGATATATATTCACACGGCACCCAGGGTTCACGCTGTTGCTGCTCGGTAATACTGAGAGCAGCACTCCAGGGAGAGGGTTATTCACCAGAGCAGCAGCCTGGTCCTTGCCCTCAAGGTTTTTCATAGCAATGCTTCTCCGTCCTTATCTGGCCTGCCCCCTTATTGCCTTTCCTGCTGCCCCTCCTCTCCCAGTGATGCCCCAGTGCCAGATTTATCTGCATCCTCCGCACAGCCTTCATCTGCAAGGTCACTCTGTGTGCTCACACACCTCCCAAAAGCCCCCATTTCCCCTCACATGGAGCCAAAACCACTTCAGCAAGGTAAGAGAAACCCAACGCACCCGAACTACGCAGCGCCGGCGGGTGGGAGCATGCCATTCCTTCGGAGGGCAATTCAAACACCGCGTTGGGGCTAATTTTGGTGCCGGCAGGAGTAAGCTCCGAGGCACCAATTCAGCAAATTACAGAAGCACATATTCCATTGGAAATGTTCAAGATCCACTTAATAGGGATGAACTGTGAGTGAAAGGATTGATTTTGTGCAATACCGTCTCCCTCCCTCTCCTGCTCTTACAGGCTGCTATTACATCGTGTGCAAACGTTAGTCACGTATTTCCAACCTTGTAATTGCACAAATCAATGGAATTCTCAACCAGAAAAAGGCAAAGTAGCAGAGAGTTTCCTAACATGTCTCATCCTTGCTGAAGTAATCAGAGATCATATGAATCACTGTATTTGAGTACGATTTCAAAACCAAACTTCAGGAAAGAAATTCAGTTAGGAAAAAAAAAAAAAAAACCCCAAACAAAAAAACCCCCCTCAGAATTAAACTGACAAAAAAAGTTGTGTTTTGCAATTCTACTGTGAAATCCTCCAAATGAATTTCAATGCTTGATCTGAGATACAACAGATACAAAGCATGTGCGCAGGGGGAAAGCACGTGTACTTTTTAATCACACCGAAATAAAACCTCTACAAGTGACAGCTCGCAGAACAGCAGAAGAGAACCTATTTCTAGATTTGGAGATAACACTGCTACTTGTTAAGGTTCAGCTGGTCTTGGAAAAAAGTAAATGCATGAACTTCAGAAAATTTCTTTTTTTCCCAGCTGGGAGAAATTGTTACAATTCTTAAAATGTCTTGTAAGAAAAAACTGTGAAACAATACCGAGCAACACTACCCAGCAAAAATTCAGATTCATTTTGTATGATGGATTTATCTCGTTGGCCCCCAGACTAAAAACTTTTCATTCAGTTCTAATTTACTCAGCCAAGCTCCTGATTTTATAGACATGCAGCAAACTCGACACAGATGAATCACCTTGCAAACAGCAGACCTGGAGTACAGGCAGACGCACTGGTGGAAAAAAGCGGACTGGAAGAGAGATTTCCCTGTTTTGCAGGCCACTGAATTTAATTATAAAATAAGTTTAATTGAAAACGCAGACATTTTCTCTTTCTTCTCCATCAGATCATTGTTATTGCTAGATCACTTGATTCTAAAAGAGTGCATAGCTTAGGGGACATCACTCCTGGTAACACTTTTGTTCATTTTCGGTGTATTCTGGGTTAACAATGTCTGCTGATTGTATTTTGCCTCCAGTTTTAAGGTATTTGACCACAGGTTACTGTGACCTTATGCTCTGTGTCAATGCAGAATCGCTGCCTGACCAGGGACATGCGTCAGGAGACAGCATCTCACCTGGGACCAAATTTTGTGCTGAATTCAAGCTCCCTCCTCTGATGGCTCACACTTTTCCCTCCAGTGCTTAAATCCATCTCTGCTCCTGAAGCAATCCCAGTGAAAGCCCAATTTCAAGTGCCCTGATTTCAAGAGGTCTCAAAAAAAAACAAACAGAAGAGAGAGAAAAGCTACTGCAAAGGGGAGACTCACAGATCCAAATTCATTATCTGGAAAAGAGATCAGAGGGACAGACACGGGATTCGCAATTCCAGAGAATCAAAGGTGTGAGATCTGCCAAACCAAGGAGGAAAATAAAAGTCAGTGGAGGAATACCCGATGAGAAATAAACCAAGACAGCAACGTGGTTTTAAGGTCGGGAAGGAGCAAGACAGGACCAAGTCTGAAACAAAAGCATTTTAGTTACTGGTTTTGAAGCCTCTTATTCAGTGGCCTGGCAATCAGTAAGAGCAACAGGGTTCCTTTTCTTATTTTAAACACTATCAACTAAATTAACCTCCCTGTAAGAATTCCTCTCTAATTTTAAAACTTGCAAGCCTCTCTTTGGGTACTTAAGGAGCAGTCAGGCATCTCATCACCGTCTGGGTTTCAGGTAGCGCAAAGAGCTGCGCTCCACAGATTGAAGCACGGTTTCTCTGAAAATACATTTTGACAGAAAGCAGGCTAAAATATGGATTTTTATGTCCTCTATTTAAAATACCTGCCTCAGCTTGTCAGATCTTAAAGAGTTATACAAGCATTTTCCAAATGTGACGGAAAATCTCAGTGAAAGAAAGGAAACCTTTGACAGAATTTAGGGGGATCAATCCTTTCCTGAAATTAAATAAAAAAAAAATTAAAAAAAAAAACCAAACCCAAAAAACAAAAACAAACCAAAAACAAAACCAAGCCTAAGTCTTACTCCCTTTTAGGAAGGAGAAAGAATTAGGTAAATGTCTGAAAACGTTCCATTTGCTGAAACTAGTGAAAAAAATAAAAATATCTAAAATATATCACTAAAGAAAAACCCTCCTTGATTAAAATACATAGCATCTTGCGTTCAGGTCTGTAAGATGTTTCCTGGGAATTAATGTTAGATTTCATTTTGCGTTATGGGAATCCCCTGCTGTACATCACATGTATAGCATGGTCACAACAATGAGGTAAGTAGGATCTCCTCTATCTTGTTTTAACTTCAGTTTGTCCAGTAAATGGATGGAATAAGCAGGTTTTCCTCCACTGAGGATAATAATAGGAAGAATAAAAAAAATTTCATCTTTGCTTATGTCTGCATTTAGGGGGTTTTACTTGCTTTTGGGATCACACAGCAGTAACGTTCATGAGATTAAGTTGTGAGCTCTTTGTTGTTGGTCATGATTGATTTTTAACTTCACCACCCCCAAAACTCCCACACACTACAGCCACTGCTTTTATGTTTTCTTCTCTTCCTCAGTAGAAGTTTTCTGGGGGAGAGAAGAAGGACGGGGCTGGATTGAGATTGATCACCCTCCCGGTGGCATTTGAAGATTCAAGCTGTGCCTTATCGTCAGGGAGGATGCAGCAGCAGCAGCTCTGCAGACATCAGCAGGGGCTACCTGTTTGGCTATAGAGTTTTCAAGATTTTTAAATGATTTCTGAGTGCTCCTCATTAGCAGAACAGGTGTCCTCCACTGCAGTCCCCCTGGAGCTGAATAAAACCAACACCTCAAAGAGAGATGTTACAGCACTTGGCGATCTTTTACCTATTTAGAAGAGGATGTGATAAGAAAAGGAACAGACAATAGCGACTGCTTTATTCCTCAGACAAGGCTACCAAAATGATTTGGGGACAAATGATGCTAGTATGATTTTTTGGCTTTAGAGGAGAACTGAACACCAAATATGCTCAAATAAGGTGGTAGGTTTTTCTAGACTTGCTCCTGAACTGAAAATGTACTTTGTTTCCAGCTGAGGGAGAAAAGACCTTTTCCATTTAGTACTTGTCCAAGTCCACTGAAGTCACTAGGAATGGAGCAATGCCTAAACCCAACCACGTTGAAGTGTTTTTTTTGTTGGACTGGGTCATGTACCCTTGACCACGAGTCACCCAGAGATGAGCTTCCCTCACCAGATACTGCTGAGAGTCTAAGGGGAGACAGACTGAGAACAAGTACACCACAAAGTGCATAAAAACTTTCTACTACCAGTTTGCTTTCAGATTATTTCCTAGTAAATCACCACTCTCACTGCTTGTCTCATAATTTCACTAAGTAAGAGGCTGCGTCCAGCTGGAAGGTGTCCACACTGAACTGCCAGAAGCAGGGTTTCCACGCTGGTTTTGAATAAACTGCACATCTTCCAAACCCGGTCATTTAAAACAAACTGCCCCAGTACTGTTTGTAGTCAAGGATATCGTTTACAGTCAGCAACAACAATTCTACAGCCTCCAAGTCAGAGACATGAGGAAATAATACCTCGCTCATCTCTGTATCAAGGACAGAAGTCAACTTGTTCTGGAGCAGCACGTATTTTCATTTTGTGAACGTAACAAAGGTGAGTACCCTTGAACCGTCATGAGCAAAGCCCTTCCATTTTGAAATTTAGATGCAGACAAAAACCAAAGAGCAAGATTGCTGTATCTTCTAAACGATCCTGAAGCTCAAGCATACTGTTACATGGGTATAAGTGTCTCGGCCTGTGGCTCCTGAAGCTGGTACCTTGGTGAAATGAAGGAGACAGATGCACTCAGCACAAAGGCTAAAGAGGGTGCTTGGGCAGACACAGCACTACAAAGAAAGCAGCAAGCCAAGCAAAACCAGGGAATTTTGCAGCAAAGTAACTCTCAGGAAATTTTATGTCACAGAAGCAGAAGAAGAGGTCTAGAAGGGGCCCTGGGAGGTCACAGAGCCCGTCCCCCCTACCCAGCCACGTGATCCTCCCTCATGCAGTTTGAGGTTCTCTGTGTATTCTCACACGCTTATAAAGGCCAAGATGACTGTTAGATACAGCTCAGAACATGGCCATACGACTGCCTGAGGCCACCGTTAAAATGAACATATATGCCCACGTGTCTCTGCTACAATTCTGCCTGAATAGCTTCAGACCCCTACACCACATAAAATCCTCACCTGCCGTTCAGTGTCGGTCCCCAACCATGGTCACCACTGGGGTTCACCCGGGGGGAGGTCACCCTCCCCAACAGCTCATCCGATTCTTTCTTTACCACCCATTTAAAACCTCAATCCCAGGTAAGTAACACTTGGGTGAGAGTAGCAGCTGCCAAGACGTCTCAGCATAGCTGCATGTGCCGCCCAGCGCAGGCTGGTGCAACACCGTCACAGCTAATACATTAAATTCTTTCACACCAGGCCAGGGCTTTTCCAGGCTGGAGCCTTTTTGGAGAGCAAGAGGTGCAGGGAATCTCACAGCTGACATTCACTGGTATTTACCCAAACCACTTTTATTTATCATTCCCTGAAATAAACAACCCAAATCACCTCTATTTATTAGTCACTCAGCTAGAGGAAAACAAACACACAAGAAAAATGAGTGACAGGCTACATCCGAGCAAATAACTGGGAGATAAAGGATGCACAGGCATTGCTGGGAGAGCCTCCGGGAGCTCCTTGACCGCTGCTGGGGGAGCCTGCCTCCCACCTGCACCGCATCCGTAAGCGCAGAGGACGAAGGCTGGGCTCTGACGCCAACGCGAGCAGCAATGCCGTCCCACACGCGTGGCAGCAGGCGGAGAGGGGGAACAGCTCAGCCAAGAGAGCAGGAAGGTGTCTGAAGTCAGCCTGAACGGTGAAGGTTAAATAAGGGCTCCCACTGCCATTATTTATCCCCCGAAACAGCTGGGAAACTTCCGAAGTAGTTAATATATCACAGGAGTGGAGGAAGCGAGACCGACTATATAAACACACCTCGGGGCCTGCTACTGTTCCCATTAACCGCCTGTCTCCGAAAAGGTCTGCCATTAGACAGCCTCCCGCTGCAGCCGCTCTGATTGAACTCCGCAGGTAGGGCAGGGAATTAGAGCGAAACGCATCTCTGAAGATGACTCACAAGTGGTTTTTTTGGGGAGACAACACTTGCATGGCAATTTGGGGAGGGGCTGAGGCCACTCACATGCTCGAGCCCCCGTTCTCTGCCTGTCCCCCTGCAAAGCCGCCTCCGTGACATCAGCTCTCATGCGGGGAGAGACGCAGAAGAGGATGTGGTTGTGCGTTAAATAGGAGCGAACGTGCCAGTCTATTCCAGTAAGGTTCAAGCTGCAAAAGACAGTGGGGATGAAAACAAATGAAAAGGACTCCATTCAAATTCACACAGGATGCAGGTGAACCCTGAAAAATTATCAAGGGCTGATATCCTAGGTGCCAGAATATGTCAGGGAGAAGCGTCACAAGGTTAGATGTCTATTAAAAAAATTATATGGATGCAAGAATCTGAGACAGCTGAAATACTCTTTCTTGGTGTTACCATCGCACCATCTACAATAAAAGGGGGTGATGCTCTAGAGCAGTTCTCAGTTCAGCTTTGCAAGAGACAAGAAACAATGCTCCTGCATGCTGGAGCCATGAACTCAAATACAGCTAAGGTGAAATAGTGAGTTTTATGTCCCTTGGGGAGGAAGCTTGGTAAGATTACTGGAAATTGTCTATTTTATCTCATGCTGTAGCCTACAGGAGGCACCTAGTGCCAGCAAAAATGCCTGTCCCAATCTCACCTTTTTGTCTTTGCGCCACAGGTACCGTAATCTTTCTGTTGAGTAGCTTGAGAACAATACCCAGATGAAACACCTGAAACAATTCAAGCTAAAAGGAAAATACTACGGCTCAGTTCAAAGCACCTGAACCGAGCAGAAACCTTCCTGCAACCTTAACCACCACTGTCATTGTTATTTTCAGGAACCAAATGTAAAGCAAATGGAAGTACAACACATCACCATTAGGGTACGTCAAGACAGATGCCTTTGAAAGGAAGGAATGGTGATAACTACGGTGTACAAGCAAAAAATTTGCTTTTACTGTTCAGAAATCTTCTTCCCTTTTATACGGGGGAATGTAGCATCTGCTACTAATATAATGCACCAATAATTGAGGCACATAGTGTATACTCACGGGAACCATACGGCTGTTTTATTTATTCTTGACCAACTGCAAAGATAAACAGATTTCACTGAAAGCAGTACATATGGAATCCTGTCTTCATGGAGAGCCTATGTATTTCTGCAGGGAGGTAAGCGCTGAAACACAATAGAGTCTCCGTTGTGAATGCTAATGGAACTAGCAGAAAATGAGGTAGTACCATCAAGTTTGACCTTGAAACCTCTCCTCTGCGTGGAGGAGTGGCATCCAGGTTAGCTGAGTACCTGTGGAGGGAATGGATTCAAGACTTCTTAGGAGCCCACGCTCACCAAAACAAAAACGGAGCTGCAAAGCCCAAAACTACCGCATGTGCTTGCTTGAAACGCTAGCAGAGGAGTCTAGATAAAAGGTAAATAAGCAAAAAGCGAATACAACTCTCATTCCCTGCCACCGTGCCTCGTGTGCAAACAATATAGTCATACACTGCTTGACTCTTACTACAGATGACTCTGGGAAGAAAAAAAACAAACCAAACACACAAAAAGCTATCAGAATAAAGATACACACACATAAATAAAGGCAAGTTCACAAAGCCTGGTGGGTGGTCAGTACCACAGATGACTAGCTAGCAGTCATATGCATGGATTTTTCTTGCACACAGGTGTTTCATTTTGGATTTGACAGCCAGCCAAAATCAGACATATTTTGGGGGGGGATCCCTCACAGTTGTTGCGCAGAGAGACTGGAAGGGAGCTCTCCGTGCTCTCATTACAATAATCCTCCTTCCTAACAGCTTCAGTGCTGCAGCAGATCTCTCACTTTGTTCTCCTGCAGCACGATTACAAACAAACCAGCCTGCCAAGGTGCACAGATCTTTCCACCAATAACCCTAACAGTATTTGCTCTTCCTCCGCTTTCTTCTAAGTTAAATACTGCTGTCTTCATCCTTTAGGGAGAGCTGAAGACGACGACAGGAACTCCATCAGGTCCAGCCTTTTGATTGATTCCAGCACGTAATGTTTAGCTTCTGATGCAGTTTGTAAGCAGACAGGGAAATGACGACTTTGCCTAGGAAGATGCTAGATAAAAAAGTCCTAAAAACAACAGTTTTATGGACTCCATCAAAGAGCTGTTTGGCTTTGCACAATCTTGAACTCCGCTGAGAGCAGTGAATCGAAATCTGTGGTAGAAGCTTTCCAAGTACACACAGGAGAATACCCACTTTCTCTTCCTGGGTTTTAAGTAAAAGATATATGTCAGCTTTAAAGAGAAGAAACTGCATCTCCTTATGAATGAGTACAGATTACAAGCAAGGGTTTTTGAAAACCTGAACCTAATAACTCAGCTTCTGTCACCTCTAGCTGAATGAGAAGCAAATCATGTCTCAAAAAACTGTTCATTGGCTACATTAGAAAAATCTCAAAATTATTTTGTTCATGTATGGTGACTCACAAGAAACTTTAAAATGCCTGAAGTGAGAGGCAGTCTTTTCTAACCCACATGTTGCTCAGGCTACATATAGCCAGACCTAATCCACCTTCACCCCTCCAGGTTTCTGACACAGACAGCCTGCATCTCTGAGACAAACAAACAGCCCTACATAAACCATTCCTGTTCCTGACATCTTCCAGTGATAAAGATCCCACAGTGTCGCTCCAGTTTATCTATTGCAATGCTTCTCCATCCTTAGTGTTAGAAAGATTCCCCCCAAAACCTAACTTCTCTCCTTCTTGCTGGGATTTAAGACCATGATTCACCCTTTCAATCTTTTCTGTAGCATCCTTTTTTTTTTTTTAATACACAAGACTACCTACCTCACTCTGCCCTACGTCTCTTCTACACCAAGCTTTTCATCCTTCTTTTTCTTTCAGTCTGCCCAAAACCAGGTGCAATGTTACAGCCGAGGGGTGACTTCACATCGCCTCATGAGATGTTCTGTTTATAACACCAAATACAATGCTAGCTTTCTCTGCAGGAGCTCGTGTATAGCTTCTGGCTTACGATCCCCCATCACCTCTGTATTAATAACAGCTATTTAAGGGAAATTCTTTGCTTTGGCATCCATTCCAACACAACGTACTAGATGTTTCACAGCATGGTCTTGCCACGCACCGGATTAGGCTCCAATTCTGAAATTTGCTCTATATAATGGCTTTTAGAGATGAATACATTTGCAGTAGCAGTATCTGAATGAAGCACTTCCATTAATACAGTGAAGAACAGAAGATAAAGAGTTTACTGGGTGAATCCACCCACGAGTGCTTCCAAAAATGAGTTTGAGCTATCCAGTTTAGAGATGATGCATTTGTGTCCTCCAGCCTCACCTAAGTCAACAAGCTCCCTCCTGCCCACCGGCTGACAGGCTCCCAGCGCTGGCGAGGAAAGAGAAAGAGGAGAGGAGCAGCACAGCGGTGGGGGCTCGGGGAGACACGGTTGCCGTCACTTGCAGCCACTGACCTCCGTGCCACTCTCACCTCGGCTCCATCCCTCTGCACCCCACCGGCAGCTCTGATCTGATTTACTGATCTATTACCCATTTATATCAGGACCTTCTTCAGGACAAAATTGAAGCCTGCGTCTCCATGAAAGGCTATAAAGAAACCCACACACATTCAAGAATCATTACAGGGTGATATTTTACTCTGTTAGCCCATTAAACAACAGATGAAATACCAGGCTACTGAAATCATAGCAGCGGTGTGGTTTCTAAGACACAGCTCTTAAAAGACCACATATCTTTTATTCTCATAAACTATATTTTTTTTTTATATTCCAGAAGCCATCATCTGCAGAAAGGATATTATCTTATCGCTTGGCAATGGCAAATCCATTTTCAGTAAAGAATGGGTGTTCAGAGGCTACTAGTATCACTCACTGCTGCTTGCAAATGTTGGCGTTACAATTGTAATTTCTTCTGAGTAGAAGGATGAATTACATTTAGATTAATAACTGAGACTCCAACAAAAAAAAAAAAATCTTTAAAATATATTTACCACATGTTAGTTCCAAACTGGGTTTGCAAGCTTGGATTTGTTCTCCATTCCCTGGAGTTGTGCATCAAGGTCTGCCTATGCCGAAGCAGCGCTTCACACTAAAGCAGAAATAATTTAATGCGGCCTAATTGTTTCATGGAAGCATCTTTAAAACGACGCATAGTTTCCCAGAAGTCCCTGGAAAACAGCTCAAGGAAAACGGCACCACTCTTGTCAAGGCAGACCAGGTCCCACCGCCGCTGCAGGGCCCGGAGAGCCCCCGAGGCCACGGCACGCTGCGCTCATACACGTTGGCTGTGATCCTCGACACAGCCAGCATTTCTGAGCAGCTTAGGGGGACTCAAAAACCACAGAATTTGTGTAGCCTGTGAAAATAAAGAGCCATTTTGGCTGCAAGCAGCCCCAGGTCTCAAAGTTTACTGATTCTCCTGCAGCTCCCAGTACAGGCCAAGCCTCTGAGAAGCTGTACAGCTCTGCCATGCTTGTAAATCACCTTAACCAAGCAAGCTTGGAAATTGGAAATATCTCCTGTTATGAGTTACATTCACAGTCAATCCAAACCACAAACACATCATGTTCTTCACCAAATTCCAGCCGGAGGTCCTGATGCTTTAGAGAGGCTTTTAAGCTGGTGATTTTACATCCCAAACAAAGCACCTCCCAAGGAATCCTTAAATACCTCCAGCAATAATGTATTTAAAGAAGTTTTTATATCAACGACCTTTCTGTATTTCCTCTCTCCCTGCCTCCTGGAAACTTTTGTCTGCTCAGATGTGTTACAGCAGTTATGTTTCATGACTGACAATTATCTCATAATGAAAAACAAGTCACAATTAATAAAGCTCAAAACTAATACCTGCTAAACTCATTTAATGATTTAATGAAGTAGGAAAGAGTCTTATGAAAAGATTTTAAAAGCGAGGGACTCAATTTCCAATTAGAGCCAACAATCATTTGAGAGCCTGCAGGCTCCCAAGGTAAGAGAATGGGAAGAAAGGAAGGGGAACAAAAAAAACCACGAAGATTTTTCTTTGTGTACTTCTGAAATGTAAGACTCTGTCCTTTACACTATTTGTGCTGTAGCAGCCTGTCCAGCTGGGACAGCGTTATTCATGGATTTTAAGAGTTCGATAGAAACACACAGCACATTGCCAGGGTTCGCAACGCTCCCCGTTTGGCCCGTGTACGCGCGGCATCTGAAACGCAGACGTCCGAACCCAACTCTCGCAGTAAGCGCGGTCCCATAACAAGATGGCACGTTTCTGACACACAATGAGTGTGCTAAAGGGAAATAAAACCAGCTGCGCCTCCATTTTGGCAAGGGAACTGTACCCGTATTGGTAGAGGCGAGCCATGCCCGCAGCAGAGAGGTGACCACAATGAGCCGCTTCGGCACAGGGCCAGGCCCGCGTTCAGAACAACGCACCCCAACCCGCTCCCAGGGCAGACACCTGTGCCTGACCGAGCCCACGGCCACGTGCAGGATGCACCCCCACCGCCAGGATGCAAAGGGACAGGGCACTGGGTGGAGGACAGGTACGCATCAACGGGATCAAACAGTGTCCTACCAGCTATTAGTCCCAACGGCAGGCGCTGCGACGAGCAGGTATCGACTCTGCAGGAGCAGGAAACACTCTGCTAGCGAGCTGAAGGAAATTACTGGATCGCATGTAACTCCAAAGACAATGCAAGTTCAATTTACAACTGTAAATTTGATTCTTGAATGATGATACACCTTTAAACGTTTTCGCACTCGACCAGCTCTGCTAATAAGCGTAAAACTAATTTAATATTGTGCTATTCATTAATCACTTCTATGGAAGAGAAACATTGAGTGCAGGGGGCACCCTACAGAGGAGTTTGCAGCGTCAGACTTTTACCAAGAAGTATACCGCACAACCCCAAGCACAACAGCCTAAGTATTAAAAGAATTCATCATCACTTCTGAAAAAAAGCAGGACTAAAGGAAAACACCAAGCAGCAGGCTTTCAAAGAACATACAAGAAAAATCACAGTTAGGGAAAGCATTTCCTAGACCATCAAAATATCCAGATTTTACAGAAATTACATCAGACCCCAGTTTGGTTTAGAAGGCACTTACAATCTGGGGGAAATAAATTTCCCAGCAACTTCAATGGGCTTTGCCAGCAATCAACAATTGCAGACAACAAAGCAGAAGAGAGACAAGGAGCTCAAAGCCAACAGATGTGGCAAAGTCAGATCCAGCTCAGCACCAAGGTTTCATGCAAAATTGAGGCGTTTTTCTTTTTCAATCCATTATACCTACAAGCACACTCTTTCTGGGATATTCCTTTTTGCATCTGCAGTACTAACCCTAGTATTTGTCAGCTTATTTCCTCCTAAAAAAAAACCTGGTGACTAAATAGCTCAAATAATGAGATGTTAATGTCTCATTTCTGGACCTGTCAGGTGGCACCTCTCTGATGTCTTCACCTCCAGTGAGAGTGACAGTTCCCAGCCGGGCTCCAGAAAGCTACCCTGAGGCTGTCCACCCACAGGACTCCCCTGTGACTTCAGAGCAGCCCAGTGGCTGAATCCCTCTTAGTTATCCATGAAACTCTCAACTGTTGGCAGTTTTCAAGGTGAAAAATCCTATAGTTCATGCCCAGGAAATATAAATCTAAGTCCAGGAGGATCTACAGACAAACTGCATGATTTTAAAATGGGTAAAACAATGAACACAGATAAATTTGCAAAGAGTTGGATCAAATCTCACCTCCCGTTCTGAATATGCTCACAAACGTCTCTGTGTTTGCAGCTTATCGTCAGGCCAATGCTCCTGTTAGCCAGGACTTTCACAGCTGTTCCCACCCTCACTCCGAACACAGCACCTGGACCTCACCAAGAGGTAACTGCTCGCTTGGGAGACAGGGACAGACAGGGCAGAGGAACACACTGCACAGGCAGGAACAACTTGCAGGGTTGTTATCATCATTATGATTTTCAGCAGATTCTACGTTATCTCCCCCACACCATGGGGACACGTGGGCACGGGGAAGCAGCTGAGAACAATGGCAAACTCTCCATGGAGCAGCGCTCAGCTGGGATCGTGCTCTTCACTTGCCTTACATCCAGATGAGCTCTGCGTCCATCCGAGTATTATATTTATCATCCATCTCTATGATACATCTCATAAAAAGAAAAATCATTCGGCACTCCTTCATTTTGAGGCTGCTAAAGGTCACTGCCTTGAGGGCTAAGAAAAGTGAAACAGAAATTACACATGCAGTACAAGGTGCTCCCTGTCCCCTCTGCCACACCACCCCCCTGCCTTCTTGCTTTCTCTCAGAAAAGAAAAAAAAATTCAGAAAAGTTCACAGCTCCTCATCATGACAAACGTTGGGACTCCAAGCCCAGAGCCGCCTGCGCTCCCGCAGTTATCACCATGCCAAAGGAACGTCAGTGCTTCTTACAGATCTGAGGGTATCGACTGGCGACTGAACCGCACTGTAAATTGCGGAAACTCCATTTACTGCGATGGCTCATGCCTGGCTCAACGGTGATTCACACCAGCTCCCTCTTGTCAAGTCACACATGATTTATATTTTATTTTTACTAGACCTACAAGAGTTTCACATACTTAAACACAAAAACACTTGCATGATTTTGGCCGATGTCATGTATGTTTAGCTCCTGTACGTATGTATCTCCAAGGCAAAGACAGCCTGCTCCCTGCCACACGCAAAGCAAACTGTGAAGTTGGAGTAACTTCATCCATTTTAACTTCATCCATTATAAAACAATAATTCTTATTTTCACACCCAGGGTACTCACAAGGGTTTGCAATACAAGACAAAGCTTCCAAAAAAGCAGGTTTAATCTTTTTCAGTTTGTGGTCTCCAGAAATTTTATGGTGAAAGCTTGCAACCACATACAGAAAATTTACGTCTGTTAACAGTAAGCCTCTTTT
Source organism: Chlamydotis macqueenii (assembly GCF_036417535.1). NCBI lineage: Eukaryota > Metazoa > Chordata > Aves > Otidiformes > Otididae > Chlamydotis > Chlamydotis macqueenii. Next base: position 38,111,956 of record NC_141561.1, read on the forward strand.
CTTACTTGCGTTTTATGGACCCCCTCAGAAAAAGCACATAGGCCCCCAAGACGACAGATCACAATTTAAAAATCCTGTTGTAAAGGCGTCCTGAACTGTTTACAGGGACACTGTCCCTAAATACTGCACACCACCTAACACATGTAACCTTGACATAAAGTGCTTATTTCAGAATATAAATCCCTGAACCCATTTTTTCTCTCTGAAGCTAGTTCTCCAGAAGAACTAAAAGCAAATTCAAAATCTGTTTCCCGAAACCACCACGTTTCTCAGCTGATTCGGGCAGTCAGCTCTGGGTTCTACATTGGATGGTGGCAACGTCAGATGTCTTGGACACTCGGACTCCATGGAAGAAACAATCTCTCCCTGCTCAGTCTGGGACAAGTAAGACTCATAAAACACTTGATGTGGTTAAACTGCATCCTTATTCTACATGTAGGAGAAAAGAGCCACAAAACTATACTTTGTCAGAGGTCAGGCGGAGTCAGGCATCACAGCTCCCTGTTGCAACCAGGAGCACCTTACACTCCCTTTGCAGGGAACGAGGGCAGGTGTGGTCAAAAACGGGGAGCTCAAAGGGTTTTTTGCCGCGGCTGTCAGTGAACGCAGGCAGTACCACAAACCTCGTGTGCAAGAGATCGGCATCACCAATACCCTCTGTCACGCTCCAGGCTGCTTGGATAGGGGAACACCATGATTTTAAATTTCATTGCTGCAAAATACAGGTATAATTTATCTAGCGCTTAACTTCATGGCTTCATTGAATCACTGAATTAAGATGGATTTAAGCCCTAACTTAAATCGTCTTGCTTAATCAAGGTCTATAGTGGATTGGAATTATTACAGAAGCACTTCTGTGGTGCCCAAACCCCCTCTTCTCCCTGTCTTCTCTTCCATAGCCTGCCTGAGGAGCAGCAAGAAATATTTAAAGAAGTTATTCTCCTTCCCTTTTTAATAAAATGTTCTCTCCATCTATCCCCAAATCAAATTTAATACACAACAATAAAACACGCATTAGTCTTCCTGTCAGAAATTGCAATCACATCTCAGGTGAAGAGCACCAACTCAGCCCCAAGGCTGCAGTCAGCCAGGTTTCATTTGACTATGACGTTCTCTGGGAAAAACAGAAAGAAATCTATCTGTGCCGACACAATCAAGACTGCAATAGCCAAAATACCACAGCTGTTCTTGGAATATTTCAGATAATGCTCTGCCATCGTTGATATTAGGAGCGCCTGTCTCTTCCAGTGCTCTGCTACAATAATCAGCATGCCAATAGGAATAGCTGCCACCCTCCCAGCTGCCGAGCAGCTCCTACACATTTAATTTTGGCTATTCTTTTCCCTCTGCAGCTCTGTATTTTTTGCATCACAGGCATTAGAAAAAGAGGCTGCCCAAGAGAAAATGAAGAATTTAGCTACTCCAATGTAACTATAAGGGAGGGCAGCGCTCGGACTGGGTACACGGACCTCTCAAGACAGCAAGGTGTCCCAGCACGTGCTTCCGTCAGAGCCCATCAGTAATTCCACCACCTTCAAAGCGACCTGCAACCTGCTTTAAACCAGGTGCACGTTTGGGCCCAGATCCCCAGAGGCACCGAGCATTATGTGCCATGAAAAACAGCTCTGTATCCTCGGTGCCATGTCTGATCAGAGGATAGATGCAGAAACACATTTCTTCTGCAAAACCACGGTCAAATCCAGAAAAGGGGAAATGTCTTAGAACAACAACAGGAAAAAAAAATAAATAATTTACTATATTGCCCTTCATTAAAAAAGGAAAAGTTAGGAAAAGTAACTATTTCATGTTTTAAAACAATTCTATGAAAATTGATGCCATGAAAACCAGATCTCCAAGACGAGATGTCCTTACATCAAGCATTTTCAAAGGCCCAAATCTCTGGGACATCACTGAGATTTATGTAAGTCCTATCTGATCTATGGTATCTTTCCTAACGGCATGCAAAAATTCTGATCCATGGAGCTTTCCAAAAATCAGAGAAGTCTGAATTTCTGTCTTGAAATAGGATGCTGTAGTATCTAGAAATGTGCTGACAGCATGGACCGAACACATATGACAAGAAGAGAAAAAAAAAGCAAGCTTAAAACAGTTGTGTAAGATGTCTTCTTCATATGCAAACCCTGTCAGCTTCCAGTGAATGACACTGAATTGCAACACGAGACCATTTCCCTCGGCTATTCCCTGTTGCACAAATGCCAATGAGTTCACTGAATACATAACAGCAGATTACGATATCTAAGCACGCCTTGAGAAACCAGAGAAATCCCATAATATATTATTATAATCTATATAAAGCCTTCAGTAAAGAGGTTAATTATGGATTAAATGGTCATGCTTGCTTGTGTATCTTCAGGCTAGTGATCCTTAAAATGCAATAATACAATCACAGAGATCTTTGTAATAGGAACAGTGGGATTCCTCCCATCCATTTTCAGCCATCCAGAGGTGAAACGCAGTGCCAGTAGTAAGTTCTGCCTACAGACTGGGAGACAGTAAGCTACTGAAAGGGGGCAAATTCAACTTCAAACGGTTGGTTTAGTTGGGATAAAATCACCCATAGAGGTACCCACAGATGAGAGACAATGCCTGCCGTCTTGTCTTAGCTAAGTACCTAAGCAAAATCATACTTCAGCATCTTTTAAACCTAATTAAACTCAGCCTTCCCGGTTTCTGAATATAGGTTTATTTAGATTTCAGTTCTTCCTTGAAAGGGCTAAGATTCAAATCAAGTCCAGTGGTGATGCCACAGCATCACCAGGCATCTTTTAGTCATTTTATTTCCCTCATGAACTTACAAAATCACGTGTAGGGAGGCGCGGGGTTCAGCTGGAGGGAGGTTGTCCAGTCGGGAACGTGTCAGCCCAGAGCAGCGCCAGCTGAGCCCACAGGTCATCGCGCCCGGAGCTACTGAGTACCTGAACTGATCTGCACAAGGACATGAATACCGTGGAAGTTCGGTTGCTTTAATGAGTTTATCAGGATTTTACAGTAACTTGTAATTAATTTCATACTCACTGCAAACCATCGAATAGTATCTTTCAAACAGAATTTTCCAAGTATAGATTTGCAGTTGAATAAGGATTGTTTCCCCAGAAGTATATTTAACACACACTGGTTTAACATCGTTTACCAGACCAGGAGGAATCCTGCATTCAGTGGACTGGCCACCGCTTCAGTAAATAAGCTCTCTCAGACGTGCTCAGCCCACAGAAATTTACATTTTTAGTCCCGGGACACCACAGTTTCTTTCCCGGTCAAGACAAAGATGGCTTTCATCATGCTGATGTTTTAATCTGGGATCCTATTGGCAAGCTAAAACATCAGTCAAAAGTCACAGATTCAGTACTGGCAAGCTGAGATAGAAATAGAACAAGTTAGATAGAGTTTGGATGCTGCTCTTCAAAAAATCCTTCTTGGCTGGAAGTGATATGACACTTAGGAGAGGAACTTTGGTGCCAGTGGGTTATCGTCAAGAAAATGTAAGAGCCCAGTGCCCCTCAGGTGATTCAGAAATTTCTTCAGAGACCCACAGCCGACCACATGGGTTTTCACACGAGAAATTCATGCAGCAAAATCAGCACTGCTGGGGTCCTGCCCCCAAGGCATCTTTCCTGAAAACTATCCCGGTGGGCTGGGAAGGAATGCAATACGATACGGAGTTAATGGTGGAGGACTAAGCGCTTGCCTTCATCAATTACTCATTAATAAATACCAGAAAGTCAGTCTATAGACCTTAATCCCTGAAAAGCCCAGCGACTGGCATGGCTGGGATCTTGTGTGTCTGGGATGATGAGTGCACTCAACAAATGTTAGCAGGAGGTGTAAAGCGCGTATCTGGGTATCACAGACAGGTTCACCAAACATTCCTGTGGGCCTTCGGCCACTTCACCACAGACACTGTCACACTTCAAAATAACATTAAATTTCTAAACTCTTCCTCGTATTGAAGTGTCAAGAATATGCTGGCTGAAACAATGAAGGGAAAATGTGTTTCATAGCAGGATGTAAGTCTAACTTTGAAGAGTAAATGGAGATGAAACTCTCAGACTATTTCAGAAAGCCCAAAGCAAATTACCTGAGAAATATTTTACTGAGTGCCATGCAACTATTCCATGTATTTTACACACACAGAATGTCAGCTGTCCTCTTTTTTCCCCTCAGCATTTTCCTTGACCTAGGACCAGGCTACCAGTGTCACTTCAGTTTGGGTGTCTCTCTCTTCGTGACTTGTGCTGTTGTCACAGATGAATTTCTAGAAATCAGCTTCTGACTTACCTGAGAAACTGTTCTGATCTGAGAGTGGGAGAGAGATAAAAAGAGAAGATGAACAGAAAGAGAAACCCAACAACATTACGCTGGGAGAGGCATCCACCGGCTGGCATCAACTCTGTCCCTATTCCCTGCAAAAGCAAGCAACTGTCCTATTTACGAGGACCCATCATGGGTTGCCCAGGAGGGCCAGGAACGACGCAGATACGGTCTTGCAGAGCGGCTCCATTTACATTCCCAGCGAGCTCACCTGTTTTCAGTAAATTTTGCAGTTACACTGCAGACAGATCAATCCTGTGATTTGCTTTCAGCAGGGAGGCAGGAACCCCCTCTGGCATTTCCTATTTTTAAACAACTGAAGTTGTTTTGTATTTCCTAAACCATATTGATCCACGAGGCTAATGATAGTTTTTATTAAAGCTCCCTTTTGTACTCTCTGTCACAGAAGAAGCCTTGGAAATTACAATTAGTGATACGGAAAATATTTTAAATTCATTTTACCACACAAGTCTGCTGCCAGCTCCTGCCGTGTGCAGAACAGAACAATAACCACAAATTCTGTCGCTCCCATGCAGAAGTACCAATGGATGACTACACAAGCAATAGGGAAGGCTTATATAGGGTGCAACTGCTACACCTTTAATTTACGTATTATCTGTTATATGATTTAATAATAAAAATAACACGGGCATGGTCCTACAGTTCAAATATACTGAAATATGTGCAGAGCTCCTCCTCCAAAGTAATTTAATTTTCAGTTTGCCAATGGAATGAGAAAGCAAGATTTAATTTTAAAATCATTCCTCAACCTCAGAGTGTGAAAAAGTTGAGGGTAGACAAAATATCTTGTTAACATAAAGGGCATTTGTCAAAATAAATGTATTAGTAAGGGACCACATCTCTGACGGACATAAAAAAAAGAAAAAAAAGGAAAACCCACCCAACCCCTACATGAACCTGGCCAAGAAACCAGAAGAGCACAAGCAGGTTTAGGTCACTAAGAGGCTTTTGTCCTCCACTCCCACTGCACATGTAGTGCCCAGTCATGTTTCCCTGCCCAAAAGGACGACCCTGAGCACCCACTCCTTGTCACCTTGAATTGGCACCTATGTCTGTCAAAAATACTTACAGTACCAAATAAAACAGTCACTTTTGGGAAAGTAAAAGCGAAGTATTACCCCTTCTCCCTGGGGAAAAAAAAAAAACAAACAACCAACCAACCACACAAAAAAAAACCACAACCCCACAAAAAAAAAAAAAAACCCATGTTTTCATCATCTGGATCTAAACCACTGTTTCTCCTCTAGAAAAAAAAACTGTAATAGTCATTTCCATAAAATGGTACTGCTGGGAATTAACAAGCTAATAAAAAGGACTTTAAGGATGCATTAAACTTGGGTTGGGGAACTCTCTTGCATTTGCAGTATAAATGCTAATAAAATTATAAATCAGTTATTAACTTTTTATATCCCTGCCAAGTGATAAAGACTTTTTAAAAAAAAAAGAAAAGATGTTAAAAAGGCTATAGATGTTCATTTTAAGAGGAAAAATTGAGCAGTCCAGACAATGCAAAAATGACTTGCACCACATGAATTCTTCGTACAGCCCTGAAAAAACACACTTGTCTCCCCAGTGCAATTTGGTATTGGTATCTGATACACTGTGAGGGTGAAGAAGAAAAAAAAAAAAAAAAAATCACTTTTCCTTTAAAAGCTGATTAACGCAGCATCCCACCAGCACGTGTCCAAGGCGCAGGGGTTCCCCAGGCATCGCTCACCCGACAATATGCCGTTCATGTCAAGCCTTGGCTGACAACACCCCGTGTCTGCCCAGTAGAGCCCTACAACTTTCTCGCTGTACTCACCACACCAGCCTATTCAGCGCGCTCATTGTTCCAGCCAGCAACAACCCCCGGCTAATTGCTACACGTGAAAGGGAAATTAAAAGGATGGTCCTTTGAGACTGCTACGTCTGCTTCCAAATAAATATAATTAGCAGAGAAAGGGAAAAGACTGTAATTGCTTCAGACTTAGTGGTATAGAAGGGATTTAGGGATTAATATTTCGGGGAACAATCCGTCTGCCAGCTCAGTGTTTGAGAATGCAGAGTAATGACAGGACCTTGCAACCCCAAAACCTGCGATCCTTCAGGATGGAAAACCAAGGCCAACTGGCCAGAAATGGGACCAGAGAAGCTCACTGGGGAGATGACCTCCTGGCACTTCCAGGGAGCTGACATCAATAAGCAAACACATCCGCGGGATGTCCCAGCCCCTTGCAGAAGCAATTCTTGAAGTGCCTTGTCCAACACTGGAAAACCATGTTATTACAGGAGATGGGGGACATTGCAAGAGCTTCTTTCCAGCACTGAAAGACCTCAGGCTCACATTTGGTAGCGTAGGTGGCACAGACACATTACAAAACCCAAGACAGAGGCAGATACAACAACACAAGACCTCCTCTCTGCTGCAGGAGGCAGCAATAGTTTCAGCGACACTAAAAAGCCCTCCCTTTCACAGAGAAAGAGCTTTGCTCCTGCCTGGGTTTGCGATACCGGGCTCGTGGCTCCTCATCATCTTGTGCAGAGTCTCACAGCCCAGGGGCTGGGGAGCTCAGCTCCTGAAGGGAGCCCTCTCGCCAGCCAGCTGAGCCACTCCTCCCACTCCACGCCACCACAAGCAGATGCTTTTACTTTCTCCCATACCGTGCTGCAGAGAAAAAACATTTCAGAGCATCTGAAATAAACACCTATTTATGCATCAGAATATAGAGTTGTGAGTTTAAAAAAAAAAAAAATCCTTATTAGCAGAGAGCCATCTGAGATTTAAAAGTGCTGAGAGCCACGCAATTTTGAAAATTCAGCTCTTGTTTAAGTGAATTAATGGGTGCTGAGTAGCTGTTCAGTCTGAACTCAGTACTGCGTGCTGAGGCTTTCAGCCCATGCACAATAGTACGAAGAGTGGTACCTTTAATAGACTGACTGAAAGCAGCCAGAAAAAGTAGACAACCAGTTGGAAAAACACGAGCACAACCCAAAAGGTTTGTGTTCCTTTTCTCTATACCGGCTTCCAGAAGAAGTGCTTCATTCACAGCCCTCTACCATCAGAATTCACTTCAAAATTTGCATTAGAAACAAGCCTTTCACAAATTTATTTGAGAAAATTAGTTAAATAGGATTATTTTACTCAGTATTTCCCTTCCTGGTGTCACTTGAGGTAAGACCCAACCACACTTTAGTTACTTCCTGAGTATCCGACTCCATATAAGCCATATCACGTAAATCTAGCTCAAAAACCAATTGTGCCTGAAGCTAACATATTTTATTAGCTTCACGAAACCCCGTTTTTGCCCAGCCCCTCACAGACACAACAGGTACCATTTCACCACAGATCTCAAGCCACACAGGTTACGTTGTCATGGAAACACAAAACCAACCAAAACAGGCAACAAATGTTCACATGGTTACAACTCCCTTGGTCCATCAGTCCTTCCTTCACCTTCCCCTCCTTCAGAAAAGAGGGGAGAAATGTGCTGCTACTGTGATTCAGTCAAGTATGGAAACCTAGAGCTGCTCCTCTCCACTCCCTGCTCTTCAGAAAAACCCCAAACTCGCTTTGAGACAAGTCCATGCCAAGAAGGCAAACCTACTAGGTTTATTTTTCCCTAAAACATGCAACTACAGGAAGCCAGAATTAAAACAAAACAAAACAACAAAAAAAAAAATTTAAAAAGGACAGAAAAGGAGAGTCTTGACTTTCCTTCTGGAGTTCTCTTCACTTGTCATAATGTTTAAGGACCTAATGCCTGTTGATTAATTCCCCTCTTTATCATCAGCTAATCAACATGCAGCTCCTACTATGTCAAATTACCTGAAAATGATAAAAATCAATGGAGTGTGTTGTTTTTCCCCTTTCCAGTATATGAAATCCTACCTGAGAACAATACCAGAATAACTCTGGGAAACACTGAAGACAGTCACTCAAGCACAGAGACCGGCATCATTCATTTTTATTCTGGTCATGTTTTGAGAAGTCCTTCCACCAAACTTCAAGAACAAACAAGTCGTTTGGACCAAGCGTTTTGGGCTGGCTGCCTTCTCTCTTTTGCTAAGCTCTGAAGCAAGACAGGATGTGTTATCACATGTATCGTTCAGACTTAAGTAATTCCATAAAGTAAATGAGAAAAAAATATACTTACGTTAGGAAATTCACTGCAAAACACACAACAGCAAAATTTCCTGGTGTTTTTGATGCAAAGCAGCTGCAGCATTGCAGACATCATTTTGGTATCAGATAAGCTGACCATAACTAATTTAGTTACTATGCTAACTCTTCTATTTTAACTGATTCACAGGAATAGAAAAGTAACACAACTCAAACTGGGAGTTTGTTTGGCAGTGCCTCCTATTAAAACTAACTGGAAAGGAGCAGTATACACATTAACGGGATTTTACGACAGATACATATTCTTACACAGCTGACAGAGGCAAATTTAAAATTACATTAAGGCTTCAACAACAAAAGACAAAGTGCTACTCAAGACTCCTTCAACTCCACTGTGGGATTCAGCAACGCAGTGTGCTCTGTGGACACGGCTTCCGATGTGGTGAAGGCACAGCTCTAGGAAAACCTTATGCCAGCGATCTTCATGGTAGAAAGCGAAGGCATTAAGCTGTAAACACACACTTTTCCTAGAATACCACAGCTTTTCTCTCTCGAGATGGGAAATAGTGACATTAAGTCAGACGCCACCAGCACGCGACTGGCTTTGCCTTCTCACACAACCAGTATCAAACACATCTGAGGAGATAAACCCCTGAATTTCCTCACTTCTTCACGGCTTTTGTATTCCAGCACTAGTGAGCATACTAGATCAATAAATGGCACAGCATTCGATCACTGTTTCCCTTCAGAGTTTGTAATTCAGTACCAGACAATCTGCAGAAACCTGCACAGACGCTTACCAAGCGTTTTTTCAAGACTGCTGATAGCTAATCAGGACCAGAGGATGGTTATTGCCCTGTATTATATGTTTGCATGCACATCTGATGAAAAGAACATAACCAAGGAGATTTTTTTAATATACCTTTACAGCATACATTGCATCCCATTGCCCCATCAAAGCCACGGAGAAGCGTTGTGGACATCGCACAGCACACGCTGGCACAATCCTAAGGTCCTGGGGCCAGCTACCTCTGTCTTTTTTTAATAAACTCTGATTATCTTAGGAGAAAAGTTTCAATGAACCTAAGATGTAGTTCACAGGCAGCCATTACATTTTTATTTCCCCAGGCTTGTGGATTTAATCAACTGTCACCCACAGACCTCATTAGATAAGGCCTGCAAGCCTCCATCATGCAGTTCCTATGTTGCGATGCCACTTTTGCAATCCAGAGCTTAGGTCGTGTGTGGAGACTTGTCCAGGTTCAAAACACCCAGGTCAGTTTTGCGTCCAAGCCAGGGTACAGTCACAGTGGATATCTCTTCAAAAGCAGTCTAAAAGGCTGTACAAAACTTCTCCTAGGAGCGCTCCTGCTCCCAGACTCGCAGCTTGCTACATCTGTCTGCCCGGTGTCTGGTCAGAGATTAAATTTTCCTGGTCCACACTGCCAGTTCAGCCTCAGTCTCCACAACCACTCAGCCAAAAATTCAGAAGAAAACCAGAGCAATAGAAAAAAATAAGAGTGCAGACGACACAGGAACCATAAATCATTGCCAAGATGCTTGCAATCACATAGTCCTCACCATTTCATCATCCCAACTCTGAGCTAGTCCTTGTTTTCAGATACGCTGCGGGCCCTGCCTTTGCTGTCCCAGCCAGGTTATTTTGGCAGGACGGGCTCTGGCTCAATGCCAAGGCATCACTTGGCCTCAGGATCAAGGCAGAACGGTATTTGTTTTTCTGCCATGTAGTACTGGCTTAAAGAACAACAACAAAAAAAAAAATAGAGACACATAATTTCTGCCGCCTTCTAATCACACGAAAGTGAGCAAAGCTCCCACAAAGATCCCAGGTTATTAAAGACTTTGCCTTTTGTTTTGCTTTTTTAAACTTCTTTTTCTTTTCTGTGAAAACAACGTCACCTATGTCAACAGACTTGGGCCAAAAGTAACCAACTGCAAAATCCTTGCCAGTTTGGGTTTTTTTAAACAACATTCCTTAGACATTTCCTTGCTAAGTGTGACATTCAGACTTACTGTAGTTACAGAGCTGCTGAACTCAAGGAGCAGGGGTTAAATGTGAGGGTACGCTTCTACCCAAAGATACTGACTCTTTCCCCACACCCCTCCAACAAAGCAAGTTCTAATGCAATACAATTTGAAGACTAAAAGACAGAAGCAACATCAGATTACACACAACCAGAGTCTGCCACATACAGAGAGAAGAAAAATGAGATAGGAAATGGTAACAGATGTGGCGTGTCGAAAGCGTGTGACACCAAAAGGATTCCTGCAATGCCGGACCTGGTGCCCTAGCAAGGCACAAATCGCACTGCTGGCTCTGGTCCTCCCAGTTTGCAGGCCTGGAAATTAATCAACAACGAACTGGGAAAGGTCATTAAAGAAATAACTATAAATTCTTTAAAAGACCTTAATAAACCTCCTGAAGCAGCAGCAACTGCCAAAAACTGTAAGATGTGCAGTTGCTTTATTAGGCTATAAAACTGGAGAGGGGTCAGGACAGAAGGTGAGAGATGGGGTCAGGATAAGCAACGGCAGGTGCTGCTCTGCTATTTGAAAACTCTGTTTTTAACCATTCCACTGATAGAGCTTTTGTGCACTTGCACTGAAGACAGCAAACAGATGTCATCTGTGGGACTCTGCAAAGCTCCAAGCAGTCTGGAGGTCAGGGCTTAAGGGCTGCTCAAGCGCTAGGGGCTTCCCATCAAAGCCCACCGCTTCCAACCTGGGTCTCCCCACGGGGCTGTACCACTCATTTCCTCCATATCCATCAATAAACCACCACACAAAATTGCTAGGCAAATAACAACCCATTTCTAGACACTTTTGATTAGGGCTGGTCAGATTTACTTGAACAAAGGCCTTTACACTCCAAAGACCAAACATGTCATTTGAAACATCACAGGTTGAGCTACCAGGAATTTCTTATGGAAATGTGCAGTCACAGGGAAGAAAAATTCCATTAAAAGTTGCCAGATCAGGCAAGCCAGAAACTGGAACTCTGATCCCTTCTATCCCAGACCATTATTCGGGTTATGAAAGCACGTTTACTTCCAAAAAGTTTTGTAGACAGATTGCCATCTCTATCAAGTACTTCAGCTTAAATAAAATGACAGATAAAGAGACTTCTAACTGCACAAGCTCGAGGAGCTTCTGAAGGGCTTAGGAGAGTTTAAAACAGAACGAAAGGCTTTATGGTTCAGGGGGATGACATCTACAGTTTTTCTCTAATGCACAAGAGGACGTCTCCTTTCAGGAGCGACCAAGTCAGAAGTTAAGTTTAACCCATCAACCTGAACTTACCAAGTTTTCCATCTGACAAGCAATGCTTTATTTGACTGACAACATTACCTTTTACCACTTAATTCTGGCAGAACACAGGTTAAATAAATCTTGATCTACTTTGAATTTGTTGTAGCTAATGACTTTGAACTTAAAGGTCTTATGACTAAACGGCTGTAATCAGGCAAATATGCTAAGTTACTGCAGAAAGTAGAAGGTACCTTGAAAGAAGAAACTGCATCAATTTATGCCAAGAAAACTGGATGTTAATGAATATTGTTGAACTGTTCTCTGCAACACCAGGTTTCTGGCTCAGACAAACATGTTTCTCATCTACAGTGTTTATCTCCTGCCAATATAAATCCAGTCAAACTGGCTCCATCTAATTCACACTCAATATGCCCTTGCAGAAACAAACACAGAAAAGAGAAGTCTTTATCAAGAAACAGTCCTGCATAGCGCAGAGTAACTCTCCTTCTTGCTCGAGGTAATTATCTCCCCATTTTAGATAATTCCCTTTTATCGTCCATTTTAGAGGCACTGCTTATAGAGGAAGGGCTGATGAAGTAAGGACTGTAACCTAACAGATCCTCAAACGCAGCCAAAATCCCTTGACATTTGCTGGAAGCTCTGGGTCTTTGAAAGATAGCACGTGGCCTCATTCAAGACAACAGGAATGTTGCCCTTCTTTTCTGTGGAGATGAAGGTTTCACAAGATCTTGCGTATGAGGAGAGGGACACAGCGTATTTTGCTCTCTGGTGACTTACAGCTGGGACTGCAGTGGGACAGGGGGCACCACGTGTGCTGTGTGAAGACAGGCTTATTCAAAAATAATGCCCAAAAGAAACACGGTTCCATTACGCACAAAGGTGGAAAAGCTCAACCAGCAGCTAAAATACATCTTCAGGACACAGATTCAAACTGTATCTCAGTATTTACAAAAAGCTAAATTAAAGTAAATAGCTTGCTCAGTTGCAAAGCCATGCAGTGCATGACCACAGGTGCACATGAACAATACAAAGAGTGAAGGCTGAGCTTCAGGTGAGATGTGAGAAGTGTTCCCCGCCCCAGCTCGACTGTGTTCTCCTGAGTCTGAATCTCTAGATTCTGAGAAATGAGAAAATACTGAAGCCCTGTCCGTGCTGCTGAATAACACAGTGTTTATTTCTACTATACTTTGTTAAATAAACTCTTGCAACCAAGCGGTTTGGATCCTTTAAAAAAAAAAAAAAAAAAAAGGTTATCCAAACAGAACTAATTTGTTACAATTCACCCACAGGAATGGGTAAATAAAAACTGCAAATTAAATAAAATTACTTCCTCCTGCTCTTTAAGACCTATTTTTCCTTTAAAGTGCATAAAAAAAATAAATTAGATTAGGCTTGGATTTTACCATCTTTGTCTTGTTAAATCCTCCCAGAGGAGGTAGAGGTGGCAGCACAGCAATAATATTACATGTGACGACATTCCTTTGTCTCACTCCCTCAATTACCCCATGCCAAGGGGGTAATCATGCCAAGGATTTGGGGACTCAGCACTCTTTTTTTTTTTTTTTTTTTTTTTAAACCTCCATCTGTGTTAGTAATTTGAATTGACGTGGCAACAAGGATCCCTCCAAGCCTGTGTCAAGTTATGAAATAATTTGCTTCACATTTCCAGGGCATTTCTTCCAGACAGGTGGGTATTTGCCTCTCCCTGTAGGAAGATGTTTAGTATGCGCTTGGTTGAGTTCTTACTAGCGGGTCCCTAGGAGGTTTCAACGCCCCAAAGGTTTGGGAAAGAGCGGATCCACATTTGTCTTTCATCACCAACAAGCAGCGGTCCAACGCTTCACCGGACATCTCTCAATAGAGAACATGATTAGAGAGCTAGTACTTGCATCACCTCTACTGTCATCACATTTTAATCAAACAAAACACGTCTCGTGATTTTGTAACAGAGATCACTACTCATAAAGAAGTTTTCTGCCCGATAACTTTGCCTCCACTCTTCAGCACCATGCTTTACCAGTGCTCTGACTGTGAGGTTAACAGTGAAACGGTTAGTAAGTGGATGTAATACATTCTGGGACACGTACCATCACTGCTTCTCTTTGTGAAGAGATAAACACAATTTTTCTGCTGGAGTAACGCTTGGAAGACTTTCTGAAAAATCTTACAGCAATTAGGCTAATTTACCCCTGCCAAGCAGATGCCAGAAATTAAAACTTGCAAGAATGACAGACTTGTATGATAGCTAAAGACAGAAGAAAATTGCAAGATCCAAGATTATCATTCTCTCGCCTGTATAGAAGTGATTGTAATTATTGTTTGGTGCTCAACTATTCTGGGGCAGGCACCAAGGAAAGACATCTATCAAGACATTTGGATTAGTTTAGGCACCCTGCTCAAAGGGGTAATAAACGCTGGGCTAAAAATACCAGTGACATTTCAATATTAATAAAGATGCGTGCTCAAGTATCGCTGTAGCGATCCTTCCGCAATGCTTTGCTGTGTCTCTGTTGTGTGCTGGCTCGCGTTTACCTTCCAGCTTCCCGAAGGTGATCTGCACCTTGCTGTAGTCTGCGCCATGTGCTGTCCAAAAATCACCCCTTGACCCAATTCCTCAGTATATAAGCGCTTTAACTTGCCTGCTCCCACATCTGTACTTTACATTGGTAATGTACAAGATTATAACAAATTAAAAACTGATGCAAGAAATGAAAGTGGCTGCTAACAAACTCAAGATTACTTAGGGTTCAATCTTGTAAAGCAAAGTAAGAGAAAGCAGAGATGCCAATCCTATTTGGTGTTTAAAACTGCTTCCAAAAGCATCTAGGTTTTATTCAGCTTTCCTGAGCTTACAGGAAGCATTTGGAGGACATTACAGAAATTGATTTGAATATATATTCCTTGAGCACTACATGCAACTATAGCCTCTATTTAAAAAAAAAAAAAAAAAAAAGATACCCCTCTCCTAACAGTTTAATTTCACTGAGTCCTCTCACAGTATTGCCCAGCACTCCGCTAATACTAAAGATTCCCATCCCCAACAGACCGGTCTCCAAACCTCTGCAGTTTGTACATTTAAAAAACAAAAAAAAAAACCAAAAAAAAAACCCAAAAGACAAAACAAACAAACAAAAAAATAAACCACCAACCAAACATTTTTGCAACTTTCCATTCTTGCCCACGAGAGCCAGCCAGACCCACCCATGAGCGCGCACCTCGCGGCGCATCTCAGCACGACGCATCTCCTCCCAAGGTGATGCCGAACAGTTGGAGGTTAAACCCTGCCACTTGCAAAGTACAAACCTCCCTCCTCCCCTCCCGGACCCAAGCACATTTGGTATGCTAATTGTTAGGAAATAATCAACATGGAGCTTGACGCTGCGGCTGTCAGAGCATCGCTTCTCCATGTACAACAGCATCCTAATGAAGAAGCCCCTGGACTTAATGCAGATTGAAGAGTTTCTAGAGCAGAGCTGACAAAAGCGTATTTATTCACCGCTGCCTTATTTTCATCTCTGCGTTTTGCAAATTCTCTGTAATTATGCATGCAGGTTGGCTTCAGCTGTATTGCCCTCTCCTAGAGTTGTGAGCATATTAATAAAAATAAATAAGCCCGGTTTGCTAAAAGAGCTTTAAAGAGGTAGATGTCCAATTAAATTCCCAGGCTCCTTTGAAAATCCTAGCATTTTTCACTGTCAGGTGCCATTAGAATAAGAAAGGTCACAGGCAAAGAGGGATCTCGTGTAATTCCTTGTGAAGAACGCGGTCCGCAAGCAGACGGCATTAGGAGTCACGACAACAAATGCTTCCCAGCAGAAATCCAAAGTTTGCTTTGCAAAAAATATAGCCTACTGCTAAATTTATTTTGGTGACAGCTAGGTGAAGAGAACAAGCACATTTTTTTTGAATCATTTTCGGAAACTTTTGCCTCAATTTTGTTCAAAGACAGACCAGCATAGGTTGTTACGTTCACTCTTGTATTAATAAGCAGAAAGGCAACGGCAATCCAGCACCTCCCTGCATTGCATGTGCTCGACAGCCAGGACAATAAATTTAGCTGGAAACAGAGGCAAGAAGACAGATGTTTTGTGTTTCAACAGCTCCAAGAAATGCTTTGTGCAACCCGACCAACAAAGCCCTGTGGGCTGTTTTTATAGTCTGGATCTATCTGGAAGGTTAAGTGAGAAAATCAGCTTTAGAAATATTACTTATCGGTGTACTGTCACAGCGCGCTTCCCGAGGAGGATTATCCCACACCAAACAAACAAAATAAGCACCGGGAGAGAATCCCATTAGCAATTGCAAACCCGTGGCCTTGCTGTGGGTGCCATTTGCATACATTACAATTGCACAACGTTTAAAAAATGCAAATTGGATTTCATTTTCCCCTGGCTACCTGCCCGTTTTTCTTTAAATTGATTTATTAATGTCCACTGTTGCTTTGCAGTTTTATCCTTTTAGCAATAATAGATGTAATATATCACAAAAACAAATTTTTAAGAGTACATCATTAGAGTGATGTAGCACTGGTAATAAACCCCTTCACACTTGGATGAACTTAAATCAGTTTCTCTTTATTGATTTTTGGTCGTAACATAATTTTAAAGTTCAACTCAGTTAATAAAAAAAAGATTTGCCCCGGTGTCGTGTGTAAAACCCTTGTGCTGTAAGTTTTCCCCGTCATCTGTTGCAAAGGCTCTTACAGATTTATACATTCGGCGGCTCAAACGGCGGCTCGTCGTTACAGAGCCTGTCTTATCTTCTCCGCTGACCTGCATCTATCTGCCTGTCTTTACGGCCACACAAGTTGGTGCACAATAGATCTTCACTCTGCAACCATCCATCCAAACGCACACAGTCATTTTGTATTTCCAGCAGCATTTTGAGTAATGGTCATTTGCATTTTACCAAACCCTCTGACTTTACCGAGTGTTCTGCATTGACAAAGCCATTTGCACGACCATGCCTTTTATTTTCTTCCAGCAGAAAAGCAATAATCCACCTTTTCCACTTAGCTTTTCTGACAATGTAAATTTTAAAAACTGGTGGAATATTTGCATGGTTATTTTTTGCCTTTTTTTTTTTTAAATACAGTTTTTAATCTTCCCGAAGCACAGAGTCGCACAGAGAGCATAAGTTAATGACAGCTGAGCTTAGGGATTTATTGGTTGAAACTGCTCGATAAGGACGTGTATGATTTAGACAGGGATATAATCACTCATCTCCTCTCTTGCTCCCCTGGAAAAGGTATCATGACTGTGCTACAGACTGACGATGTGGCTTCACTGTTATCAGAGTGTCCAAAGGACGGTGTAGACGCTCCCACTCCTTTGGCCTATTGCTGTATCTCCACAGCACAAAGACCATGGAGAAAAGCTGCTGCCAAACCCAACAAACAGGGCAAAACTACCCCAGCTCCAGGTGACACATTTCTGAAGAACATGAACTGCTCAAACTCTCACATTTCTTACAGGACCCATTAAATAATTTTAGAAATAAAAGACATGAAAACCTACCAGTGCTTATTAAACAGCTGGCCACCTGAATCCACTCGCCCTACTTTTTAGGCCACCATTTGAAAATCAGAGAGTAAACTGCCTGGCTCGAGATCTTTAGAAAGAGACTGTGCTTTCTAGCATTTCTGCAGGACCCAGCCCTGTTATGACCCCAGTCTTGAACCATGAAAAACTGCTGCAATAATACAAATAACTGGGCAATGGTAACTATCAGCCAAACCTGCGTGTTTTTGTGCTCTTCCCCCGCCCTGCCACGCGATCAGCGCCTCTGAGCTCTCACATGGGGTTCCTGGAGCCCTCCCAGAGCTCCCCGGAGCACTAGGAAAGCACCCTGCAAGCCTGGGTGTTGCACAAAATACCAACCAAAGTTTTGGTTTGTTCTTTTTTGTTTTGTTTTTTGGGTTTTTTTTGTTGTTGTTGTTTTTGTTTGGTTTTTTTTTTCCATTTTCTCTCATTTAACAGGCCACAGAGCGTCTCCAGAATGGTCTCCTACAGACAGAGAGGGTGACTGGTCCTGGAAAAGACTGTAACATTGGTAAAGGACTATAAGATAAGATATACAGTGGTTGGAAAGACAGTTCAGACTCTGACCCCAGATGAGTTCAAACAGATGCCCTGTTACACACTTATCCGTCCAACGGCTTACCTAATCCAATACAGCCTACAGATATCTTTATGTATTGGCTCACTCCAGAAACTTCAAAGTGAACAAAAATGAGATCACTTGGAACTGGTGGCCCATAAGGAAACTTCATGACTGAAGAAGAGAACGGCTTGCTTATATCCCAGACAGTGAATCAGTCACATAGACCTTCATTCAACAGGAACTTAGGGCTAGTGGGTGCTGTATTTACTGGCACATCATTTACAAAATTTGTATTCTGAAAACATAAGAAATAAGTGAATCATATCATAAATCTCATGTGCTACCCACCAGAACAAATTATTCTTGTAACAATAAGGAAATTCTTACTTCCATACATTTGCACTGACTTAGACTCAAGAACAATAATTCATTCTCCGGTAAGCACTGATTTCTGGTTTTCTTTTGCTGTTTGCGTACGGTCTTAATAAAAACATGTCCATGCATCCATACACACTGAACGGCTGTAGGTAGGGTTCAGGTTTGTACCATGTCTATGCAGTGACACACAGGGTACGTCTGTGAAGGCAAAATAGGTGGTTATGAATAAGTTGTCTTGACTGGTTAAAGAACGACAAGAATAAAAGGAAGAGGTTTTAAGTTTTAACATTCTAATTCCCAGTCTGTGCTACTTTTTTTTTTTTGGGAAATAGATTTAAGATTCATCCCTCTCTACCTTTGTCCTGGAAGACTTGCATCAATAGCTAGTTACAAGAAAAAAATTAATCCCCTACCTGACACCTACTGTACAACAAAAATAAGCAGTTCAAGATTTGCCCTCACAAAAGAAACGCACAAAGCACCAACTTGGAGCACGACTCATTCCCTACAGCAGAGCGACGCGTTTCCCGAATCCCAGCCTCGGCAGCACGCTGAATCGCAAGCGCCGGCACAGCCCGAGCCGCTCCGAACACCTGGCGACGGCCCCGCTCCTGCTCGTTCGGCTCTGTTACAAGTAAGCTGCTAATGAGGAAATCCATAACCTTTTACAACAGCTGCTGTGAAATATTCTTTCTTGATACGTAATGGCGTATTGATTTTTAATTTCACAATATGCAAACATGACATTTGCAATAGTGACTCCATACACACAAAAGCTGTATTTTTGGACTTTTCGATCTGTAGGACATTTTGCAAGCATTTGCCATCAATAAGTAGGCAAAGGAAACCCAATCCTAACCACGAGGGGTTGCCTGCCTGTAAAAAACACTGCAACTATGGATTTCTCCCTGAATAAAAATTCTCTCGTATAAAGCTGATGTCAACAGCTACACGTAATGAACTTGTCAGGCCTCAAGGTTAATTTCACGCCACAGTGATAGAGGCATTACGGATGGGGTAGCACCTCTGCCTTGACTCTACAACTGCCCTGCATTTCCTGTTCCAAGAGGGAACCCAATAGCATCGCTCCGGCTCCCACCTCCCTCGCTGGACCCGTGCCTCTTTTTTCTTCCTTGCAAAGAGCAATGGTGGAAATACCAATGCAGATTCATCATTTGCACAAATGAGATTTAGGAAAAATACATTTTGCGTCTGTAAAAAAAATTCTTATGACTGACATACTGAAAAAAAAAAAAAAAATTAGCACCACATCCATTTTCTGGCATAGGTCCTTGAAACTGGGGAGGAGCGAGACCAGAGAGGTCACTGCCACATCAGCAACATGTTTCCACGTTAAAAAAAAATAAATAAATAAACCATAATTCTGGCCATGTTGTACCGCATAACCCATGCCCACTGGAAAGACCTACTACAATTTGAAACCAAGTCTGGGTTTGCAGGGCGCGGGCAGGGCGGTACAATCCCAAACCAAACCCCTCTCCCCAGTGGGTGGCCAGTTCAGTCAAAAGTGGGTTGCTCTTTCCCTGGCTGGGTAAAATTTTTCTATTGCTGGGAAACCACTGAGGAAATACCCAGCAATTAAATTCATTAGATGATACCTTGATTTCTTACAAGCAATCACTATTAGTTCAGACACGTGGGGGAAAAGAAAAAAGCAGCTGTTCTTTAACGTAGCCCTTGTCTCTGCCTTATGTTAGAGACGCAAGTATTTAAATCACTTTTTGAGTTCCCTTAATATTTCAGATTCCTGAGCCCCTCTTTTCCTCATGTACATACAAATTTTACCTACAGGGGCAAAACCAGCTCTGCCCTATGGACAAATGGAAAAAATATCCACAGGGCACATCTCCAGCTGGGATAAACTGGCCTGGTTTTACCAACTTCAACAGAGTGACACTGGTTTACACCAGCGGAGACTCTGGTCTTACATTTACTTTTCAACTAATGCACTTAAAATATCTTCTTGGAATCAATGTCACATAATATAATATCATCCCAAGAATGCACACACTGAATGTCAAGGAGAGAAAAAAAAAAAAATACATCTTGCATAGACTTATGCCATGTTCATAATCGTTCTCTTAATTTTAAAGCAATTCAAAAGGAAAAAAAAATGCTTAACATTTCTCGAGATGCACCCTATAATCTTACAACATATTTAGAATAGGAAATTAAAGCTGAGCTAAACTACCAATTGTGTCAGCAAAAACAGCCTTTCATGGCAAAAAATGACAATTTTCTGTCTTTGAAAGCTGCCTTTTCCAGTTTAAAGAAAAAAAAAAATCAAGCAGGCATGAAAAGTAGTTTGCCCTTTTATTGTGCAAACCAGCAAAAATACATTCCTCCCTGCGAGTCTTTTTCCAAATTAAATATGTATTTTTTTTACTGTAAGTCTCTTGGAGATCAGTCACTTGGTAGCAAAAGATTAAAAAACCAGCATTTAACTAGACAAAGGCAAATAATCAAGCCATTGCCATTTTGAACAGCGACAGGTTTTATCCAAATACTCAGTGAGTTTATTTTTACCTTCTCCTAAACGCTCTCCCTGGGTGCAATTTTGACCCCATTGTGTAAAATGGCACGAGCGCACCTGACTTCAGCACAGCTCACCCATTTGGAAGTCTCGGTCCCTCAGCGTAAGGCGCGTTTGAGGACTTCTTGAATGCTACAAACGGAAGAGCCATCAGCATGGCACAGGCAATTCAAAAGCAGCATCGCTTTACGCGACCTGGTAAATCCCCAATTCTAATCTCTGCCCCAGGCTCCTGCGGCACTATGAACATCTCGGTGCACGCCTTTAGGCTTTCACGATTTAGCAGGGAATTCAGTTTGCTTTTGTATTCCCAAGCTACTCCGGGTTAGCCTAGATGAACAGAGGCTCTCATCCCCCCATGCTCCTCCAGGCACAGGACGCTCAACTGGGAGCTACAAGAGGACCTTTTAGTAGGACAATTTCCCCAAGGCACCTCTTTGATTTGCTTTCTGTGTAGTTGTACACTGAAGGGATTCACTTTGGGCTCATAATACTTTCTCATTTATGTCCTAGCGTACACACGCTGCCCAAATCACAGAGCCTGTGAACCAGATGCCCACCTACAAGCAAGGTCTGGTACCGGCTTTGCACCTGGCTGCCCTCCATTGTCACCGGCAGCTTTAAAACAAAACTTGTATGGAAGAAGGAAATGGGACAACCGGTTATTCATCCCGTGCTGTTAACGCTGAAATAGGCTCCTGTAAGACCTGAGCAACAACTCTTCTACTCAAGCCATTAGTCAGTGACAAGGGAAAGCCACTTGATAAAGCCAAGGCTGTAGGTATAAATAAAAATAAAATGACCTTAAATCGCTAGCTCAGCACAAGAGGGCATAAAAATTGGGAAGAAGAGAGACCCAAGTGTTAGCCTCTGCCCAAGGAATAATAACAAAGAGAAAAGGCAAAATCAGCACTCCGATCTCGCTGGCCTGCCAGGGCCCGGCAAGTAGCTCTGCGGGGCCAATTAAAGGGCGGTGGTGGGCGGCGGGAGAGGCAGCGACCCTGGCCAGCGCGCTGCCGGCCGGAGAGGTGTAATGAAAGATGGCAGTGACGGACAGCCCGCTCGCGCGTGCCTTTGAATAAAATGCAAATCCATTAACAAAGCATGGTGGGGGTTCCCCCCTGCGTGCTAGCACGAGGTGGATCAGAAGCAAAGCACTGGGCTCTTCCCTTCTGATTCCAGCCCGGAGTGTTTTAAGGTACAAAGTGCCACACTTGGGGAAATTGTGACCCCCCGGGCATCACTGCAGAGTACTGGGTTTGCTATCACATCCGCCCCGTGCCAGCAACATTTCCATGCCCAGAGGGCAAAGTAGGAAGGGAATAAGCTTTGTATGTGGCTCTGCATCGGTCCCCTTCGGCTTAATTCAGGGTCAGAAAGGTCAAGCCCTAATAAAAGGAGATATTTCTTTGAACGACATTTACTCCTCTCCTCTATCACCACCTAATGAACCGCAATTGAGACCGTGAAGCATTACACAGCTCCTGAGCGAGTGCTATGGCTGAACTGCTGGAAACCATAAGGAGCAGCAATATCACTCCATCACCTGGCACGGGCTCTGCTCCCGGGGCTTTCCTGCGCTTCCCAGCGGGGTGGGGATGTCAGCTTTGCCTTTTCTGCCAGTCACAATTCAACATTCAAACATCAGAAATGCCAGAGCAGCAGAGGACAGAAGAAAAAGAAAAGCAGTTTCAGGCTGTTGTGTCAATAACTGAATCCTGAATTTATTTTAATGACTTGCTGAAAACTGTAACATTGAGGAGAATCACAGCAAGGAAAAAACTACCATCCCAAAATTGCTTAAGTGAGCTTTAGTGTAATTTTGCATTTATTAAAAAAACCTCAGTTGAGCATAAGTGAAGATAAGGCAGGCAAATGCAAACCAAGTAATGGTTTCTACTGGATAGAAGTCATAGTGAAACCAGAAATGCAATTTAAAAAACCCAACGTCTATGACACATCAACAATAGGAAGAAAAAAAAACCCAAACCTAAAAACCACGACACAGCAAAACCACATCACAAAGAACCCACTTCATTGATATCGAATTGGGAGGAGGAAACCCCCCCAAAACCCCTGTTCACACTGAAACCTTCTCACGCAGTCAATGACCCCCCTCCAACAGCTTTGCCAGCCACAGCCTCTCTCAAGCCTGCCCCTGCCAGCTGGAGAAGGCAGCATCTCCTCCGGCCCTGCGCGGGCAATACCGGCTGCGCCGCACCAGGAGGAACGCTGCTTCGTAACCTGTTTGTGCCACCCAAGCAAGCGCTCAGTTTTCCAGCGGTGCTTGTAAAAGGCCCCAAGGTTCAAGAGCAGCTCGTGGCAAGTACGCAGATAATCCAAGGACACATTTGCAATTACAAGATAAGCCAAATCAAGGGCAAGAGTGCACTCTCCTTTTGAGAAGTCTCTGGCCCAGCAGTGATCTGCTTTTTCCCCCCAGAAAGCCCTGTTACCCACTGCCCCTCCATGGGTACCCTCTCCATACCCAACAAACCCTCAGCCTCTGCATTTCCCCACCTTGGCTTCCAAGATCACCCACGGTATCCAAATACTTTGTTCCACACATCCACCCTGTACATACAAAAACAAATCATACTGCAAAAGGCCACTTCTGCTGTATCAGATAGTATCACAAAAATTAAACTCACTCCACTACGCTCAAGCAATCCTACTCAACAGCAAAGTTTCCGAGAGCCCCTGTCCTGCTGAATACCTCGCATCTAAGAGGGATATTTGCTGCTGATTGGATTATAACACAAGTGAAAATTCATATGCATTAATGATAAAATCCCTTATTAGTGGCACAGATGAATGTATAGTCATGGGGCGTATTAGTAACTAACTTTTAAATGGAGATTATTTCTCTGAATAAAAAGGCAGAAATAATCCTCTCTAAACCCGCTTCATTTTTAATATTTGCTGCCAACAGCTAGATCTGCTTGCTTCCGTTCCTGATATACCCTAAAACCTTACAGCTTGTAATATGTCCTCTGTGTATGCGTCACATCACTTAACCCAAAAAAAAAAAAAAAAAAAAAAAAAAAAAACCCCAAAAAAACCCAAAAAAAAAACCGACTAAAAGACTAA
Organism: Chlamydotis macqueenii; assembly: GCF_036417535.1. Taxonomy (NCBI): domain Eukaryota; kingdom Metazoa; phylum Chordata; class Aves; order Otidiformes; family Otididae; genus Chlamydotis; species Chlamydotis macqueenii. Next base: position 38,135,823 of record NC_141561.1, read on the forward strand.
AAAGAAGTGGGACCCCAGTAACCCTGAGGATGGTTAGGATGATACCTAGCAGGGTCTGATAAGGAAAAGGGCCAGTTTCTGCACCCCACCTTCAGGGGGTGCAAGCTAACATCGCGCAGTGACCAGTGGCCCTGCAGAGAAGGGCCGGAGGGCTACTGGGGACACCAAGCTGTCTATGGGGCTGGTGGAGAGGAGGCAACCAGCTGCCCACATCTACCTTTCCAACGGGAAGAAGGATCCCATCCCTGGATGAAGCGATGCTCCTTGAACCAGTGTAAGTAATCTGCTCTGGCGGGGGGCTCCCCTGGAACGGCAGCTGGAGCTGGGTGACCTCCGAAGGGCCCCTCTGGTGGCACTTCTGTCATTCTGCAGCCCAAAAACTACAGGTAAAGCCTTTAACAGCCCCGCTGCAAGCACTTATCTTACTCTAGGACTTACGCTCTCTATCACAACAAGGCAACAGAAGGAATAAATTTGCCTTCTGTCAGGCAGAATCGAAGATATGAATAAAGCATTACAAGGCAATTTCAGCAACGCAGATCTTTGAACTGTGCTCCGCTTTCCCATCACTGCCCCCCTAACCACCGTGGCAGAAGTAAAGATCCCTCTTCACCACACTGGGACCTTCTTTTGACGTTGACTAGAGAGGGAAGAGAGCATGCTCGGACCCAATGGATTATTGGTCAGTATATAAAAAAGCTGCTTATTAAAGATGACTTCTGCCTGAAGACCCGCGCAGAGCGGTGCAGGATAAACAGCAGTGAGATTTACGGCAATGAGCCACCGTGTCCTTTGACATTGCACTGTCAAAGCAAAAACAAGTGAGATTCAGTGGCTCCCTGCCAGCCAGCTCCAGCTAAAGGCCATGCCACACCAGTCGCGTTATTACACTGATGAAGAGCTTGTACAAAAAAAAGGGAAAACTGTCCATCACTTACTTCAGTCTCTGTCTAAAACTATTTCCTCCTGCTAGCCTTTGCTCTCTTTCTTCCCGGCATTTCTTTCTCGATGTCCTTTTTCTTTTAGCCACTATTTCCAGAAACAGTTACTGACTTGCCATCCTTAGGATGATGCACGTTAAAGAGGCTGAAGATTTATTTCACCGATGGAAGTCACCCCGAATCAAACGCCACTTTTGAGCACACCAGTCTGACTCTTTCCACCCTTTTTTTATAGCCTCATCCTGCAATAATATTTAAATAAAGCTCCCACTCAATATTACAGGATCACTCACAGCAACGGCAGCCTCAGATAATGCTTTCTCAGCTAGACCAGGTTTTCTTTAAGGTCGCAGTCCTGTAAACACTCAAGTACGTGAGCAATGCCCTTGATTTCTGGGAGCTACTCGCATGTTTAAAGATGCACAAATGCCCTGCAGCTGGCTGGAGCCAGACGTGCATAGGCATAGAGCTAGCTTTTAAAAATGGAGAAAAGTGTTCAGTTAATAAATTACTTGTTAACTGACCCGCCAGTTCCAAACAGAGCAACTCGAGTGAAAACAACACAGAAAAAACGTGCATTTGGAATCCAGCCCTGTTCGGATCCCCAGCACCCTCCCTACCCAGTGACTTCCAAGAAGGCTGCACGAGGCACCCAGCCCGACGCACGAGCAGCCGTTTCACACCAAATAGGATCATCCTTTCATTTTCTCAATTACCTCAGTAACCAAAAGCACACGTCTAGAGATCCGCCGTATTTCTGACAGTAAATAATGCTGTTTCTGCAGTAAATTCATTTAGTTATTCTTCACAAAGGAATTTTTTAAGGACATCCCACTGCATTTCTACATTTCATTTGTGAGAGGAAAATAACTTCCGTCCTGGAATGGTCTGCAGTGAACTATCTGTAGGTATACATAAGTATATCTCTTCTAACATGAAAACATGTCTTTTCAGTGAACAGTTGCATTGCATTTTATATGTGACCTTGTTACGCTTTTAATTTGACCACATCAGCATCCAAAAATCATGGAATGGATATCCTCAGAAACATTTATGTTATACACAGATATATATACACACACATATACAGAATTTTTTTAAGCTGTAGTTTTCTTTGGCTTGTTTAATACACTAAATGTTTACATTTTTCTGTTTCTCTCTAATTTTCTTTTTATCAAAGCTGAAATTCTCATAAATCACACAGTTCCTGGAGTTTGGGTTTTAGGAATGTAAAACATGACAACATGGATTTTAAGAGGAAATAAAACTCCAGCTGGAGGTTAGGGGAATCTGCAGATACTTGGTATCTGCAGATTAGACCTGACGCCTTGGGGTGACAAAGCAGCAGCCTACACAATAATTTCACATAGTGAAAAAAGAGCAGCTCACATGTGGTATCTTGGAAATAAATTTGAAATAAAAAAGCAGCCATTCTGATTCACGGTTGTTCCAAGTTACAGAACCTTCTATTATCACAGCATTCAAACCTTTCCTCAAAGAGTTAGGAGCTTTTCTGTCTGTGAAGTGACAACGGCAGCTCTGCTCCCGCGACGGCAGGACCAAACACCGCCTTTTGTAGGAGTCAGATTCCTGGGCACGCAGCGAAGCAACCCGACCATCTCTGGCAGTCAATATTTCTCCCAATTTCCTTGCCTTTCATCAGCATCCTTACCAAAATTCTGCATTTCCAGTGAGAGCTTTGCTCATCAATAACAGCTCAGGGCAAATTCACTGTCGTGGGAAACAGTCAACCCTGGCAGTTTTGACAAGCTGAAAGGTTTTCCTGAGCGAGGGGAATGGTGGGAAAAATGGCCCCACCAGCACCCACTATCTAAAAATAAAAGCATACACCAGCCATTGGGGGAAACGATAACAAAATGCTATTGAGATTAAAGCCATGAACTCTCTGAGATGCTGATTCCCTGCCAGAAACCCGCAAACGAGCACAGTGCGGCATTATTTGGCCGTTTGCTGATCTTCCCAGCGCATCGGGCAGCACTGGAGCAGCCGGCCCGCGGCAGAGCCCTCTATTATCTGCCAATTTGTACCGTGTCAGAGGAAACAGCCCTTCACGTCCGACTTCTGCGAAGAGCGGGGACTCACCCCCCAAATTCACGGCTAATGCTCGTTTCTCGTCTAACTAGATGGGTTGAATAGCCAAGAGCCCACACGGTCTGTTATTAGTAGCATCGTTCTGTGATGTCCTCTGTTTCTCAAGGGAGTGGGTTTAAGGGAAAGCCCTTCTTATACTTTCCATTTCTTATCCCTCACCCCATCCCTGAGATGTATTTTTAGGAAAAAGTATTGCAATATTTTCCAATAAAACCTCTACAATTTTCACCCCAAAATATTGTGTTGCTTTTAGTAATTTACTTTTTATTTTTATAAAAATCTGAGAAATGTCTATTTGTGCATGAAATTCAGTTTTTTAAGAAATCTAAACTAAAAGAAACAAAAGCAACTTTACCACATGGCATGCGAGAAGCAGCGTTAACCCTTCACACCGCCACACCCACTGCTAAAGGGGGGCCCACGTTTCACCCATCCCACCGCAAAGGGATACGGCATCCGCAGCACTAACAGGGCAACAGGCATAGCTGAGAAATAACCTCATGAACATTTCATGCTGTCAGACCACATCTTCAGTTGCCTTTGTCAAAAAGGACATGGTTTTCTGGCCATATTTTTTTTGTTCGCCATAGCACCTTCTCAGCAGGGTTGTAAGGATGAAGCGACCAAACTCTTGGTCACCATCACCTGAAGGACCAGAACGTCGCTCCTATCATTCCTTCAACTAAATAAAATGCCAGTTAAGGATAATAAAATTTTACTGTAGCACACAGCCTCAGTGCCCGATTACCAAGTATCAGACCATAACATTCAGCCTTAAATAGCCAATCTGGGTTTGTAACAAGCATTGCCAACAACAACCAGAAAGTTAAGTTTAGATCTGAGCACAAGTATTCTTGGCAATCATTTGTGGTAATTGTGTCTCAAGCTGGTATGATTTCATAAACATGGAGATCTCACGCAGAGCTAGGAATAACACTTTTGTTAATACTCCTCACGCAAACAGAGCAAAGAATTACAAACAATCTCTGAGGGCTAAAACTAGCAAAGATAATACAAAGATGCTGGAATGATAAAATATCTGCAATTAAACTGAACACCTTTTTTGGGGAGCTACACAAAGGGCTCCAGTAACAGACCCTAAGAGCACAAGAGTTCTATTTGCTGGGGGCTAGGGCTTCCGTAAGACCTCAGCAATGGCACAATTGCATAAACTTCTCAAGAACACGTAAAAAAAATTGTAGCCATAGAGACTGTGCAGAACACCTAACCTACCAGTGGCGTACTTGGTCCACCCATACATTTGAAGGTTGAAATCACAGGGAGAGCCTAAGGACCATAGAGCAGCAGCACAGAAGTCTCCCTCACTCCTCACGTAGCCCCATTCTATGTCCCTGAACCTGTGTTTTAGCTTATCTGCTAAAGATAAGGCACAGCATCCAGCAAATTTCCTATGCCATCTCTTGATAGCTAGAAGAGCTGGGACATCTTGTCCTGCGGTCTTAGAGCCACTGGCAAGCCAGGATACAGCACCTGAGGGTTGCACTGACTCACTTGGGAACAGGGCTAGCAGCTAGCGGATCTGCCTTGCCACCACAGTCACAGGACCTGGCGTGGCCAAAAGATCATCCAAGATAACTGCTGTGGGGAGAAAAATAAAGATTGTTGCCCCTCCCACTCCAACACAGACAAATGCAACCTACTTTGTCCGGACCGATGCTATACAACCTAACGAGCTTGCCTGCTCTGCTTCAACGCCTATTTTCCATTTAGCTCCTTCATAAAAATAAAGGAGGTGGCACTGCACACAAAGTCCTTTAGCTGCTTACCAAGCCCCCAAAGGAGCCGGTATTTTTCCACGCATCTTTAAAGTAATGCTAATTACATTATACACAGTGGCAAATATACACAGGGGACAACAGTATATTTTTAATTAAGTATTACTATTGCTTCCACTGTCTCTTATCCTCATTCACATCAGAGGAAGAGTAAGCAAGGTACCCTCACAGCTTGTCAAGCCCATCTTCCTGCTGTGCTACAGCAGATGAGCCTCTGGGTCCCAGCCCCTCCAGCAACCTGCCCCTACCTAACGGTGGGCACCGATCCCTACATTGTTATTTTAAAGGGGTTATTCTCCAACAGTAAGAAAAAAAAAGAAAGAAAGAAAAGAAAAAAAAAAACCAAAACACACACTAAGTTCACAGCCAACATCCTTCTCCTCTCCGCTGAGCTCACCAGCTCTCATTCAGCTGACGGTGCCTTTAAATCATAAGCATATTTACTTATCCGGCATTAAGCTGTAAGCACAACTTAAAGGATGTTCAACACAGTTAATAACTAAATACTATAAATCCCACAGTGAACATATGTAGTCATATATAAATTATACATTATCATGAAAATGTATTTATACATGCAAACAAATTTTTCAGGGATTACTCTTGCAATTCCCCTTATAAAACTGTAGAGTATCCCTTCTCCAGCATTGTTTCTTTATATTTGTTAAATCAAATGCCAGTGAGAGATCATAAGGACAGATTATAAAACCAAACGGAGGTAAATCTTACTAAGAAAATAAATAAAATCACACTACTTTCCCAGTTTCAATGTAATTTCTGAGCTTTCGCAGTAGAGCCCAGTCCTGTTCTAGGGGAAGAGAGGAAGACACAAGAGTCCTGCCGCATTCCAGTGCTCAAGATAGCGGAGCGGCGCTGGATCCTGGTCACAGGGTGCCAGCAGCAGCAAGCTGCTGGGTAGGCACGTGCCTGCATGCAGAAAGATCCCTCTGTCCCATGGCATTTATAGCCGATATACTGGAAAACACAGCCAAGGGGAAGCACTCCTCCACAGAGACCTCAGGCAGGGAGTTCCCGGGGGCTCCTTCACCCTCCCATGGCACGTGGGAGCAACCAGGCGGCTCTGTGAGGAGACACTGACACTGTGCCTTGGGAAGTTCAGGTGAGAGCCAGGTGCAGATATCGGTAAACAGACATCTTGCCTGGCCTCCGCCGGTCACTGAACTGTGGGTCCAGTATCACATTTACCAGGGCTCAGCAAGTGTCTGTGCCACCTTAAGGCGTCTAGTAGGTAGCAGAAGCTGGTTTTAGCATTTTAGGATTTCTTTCCACACCCAAGAATAACATGTTCCCAGGGATAGTCCAAATCTCTGCAACTACCTACACCAGTCATGGGGAGCGGGGAAGGGGCTGATAAAACACAGCACGCTGCTCGCGTGGGGTCAGGCCACTCCTCAACTCCATTGCAACTTCTCCCCTCCACACGCTGCAGTCATGACACAGCACTGCAAGAACATTCCTCGATGATTCAGCTCTTCCACACTGAAGAGCTTGAAAAATTGTTCTCCATGCTATTTATTAGAAACAGTTTTAGTCTGGACTACAGACATAACAGACTGGTGCATTCAAGTTAACCATCCTATTAAAAAAAAAAAAAAAACCAAAAAAAAAAAAAACAAACCTAAAAAAAAAAAACATCCCACACCAAAAGACCAAACCCAACTATCACAATCATGCTTGAGCCGAGCAGAACAAGCACTCTCCTTCCAAGTAAAACACTGTTCACCCTCCTTATTCAACGTGTGTTTATGCAACCAGTTCTGTACAAGTCTATTCCAGAGCTTTGCAGACCCTGATGACAGGTGCCATGGGACTGACGGTTACAGGCACCAGTGTGGGTGTGTTAGGCTCAACAAATCCAACTCCGTATCTCACCCAGGTCCAAGGGACCCAAGTGATTTACGGAAAAAAAAACAAAAAAAACCAACACCAAACAAGTTTCTCCTAAGCCAGCCTACGCTCACAGAACAGGCTCTGCTTGGGTAGAAGAGTGCATGCACAATGGATAATTTAACTTGGGGTTAGCAGGCTCAAATTGAGCATGTTTCTGCATAGCAGAGAAATTGGTCAGACCGGTTTTGTCAGAGCACACTGTTCTTCAACCAGTGGGAATACACAGAAAACATGCAGAGTGCATTATCGCTCAATTTTCAGCAGAAACACTAAAACAAATTAATATCAGTAGAAGTCAATTTACATTTTGGTATTTCAAAAGAAAACACTACTAATTTATCTTCCTACTAGTACAGAGGGAATCAAGCCTGCACAGAACTTGGTTTCTGTCCCCAGCTCTGCACGACAAACCCTAAGGTAGTCCACACCGCACGCTCTGTCGCATCTAATTGATAGAAATGAGAGAGGCAACGCGCGAGGTGCTGCAACGCAAGCCGGTGCTCCAACTTTTCTCCTCACTTGCAATATGCACGCGTAGTTTGGGGGCAGTAAGAGCCTGTTACTGCAAGACAAATTCAGAGCTAAAAGGATATGGCAGCCCTCCACACTGTAGTCTGATTGCATTAGACTGAGCACAGCGTAAGAAATAAATATTTAGACAGGGTAGATGGCACCCTGAACACATCGCGGTGTCAGTTCTGATCTCTGACAAGCGAAAAGCACCCTCTTCTTCCTGCGCTCACGTGAAGCTCGCCACCTCTCGCTGTCTCATCCAGATGGTGTGCGGGCAGCGCTCCTCTGCTTCGTTCCTAGACAGCTAGAAACCCCAGCCAATCTGCCATGCTATTTCTGTCTCTCTGCGCTGGCTATCTATCACTGCCAGCGCACCGACTGCAGTACACGCTCCTTCTCTGTTGCTGTTTACAATTTTAAAGAAAAAAAAAAAAAAGAAATCTCTGAGTCCTAAATTACAATAGAGCTTCAGCTGCACAGTAGGTAATTAAGAAATCTGGGAGCTTGCAACTTCCCAGGAGGCAGCGGACTTAATTAAAATTAAAGCATTTCATTTGAAGTGGGTGGTGTGACCCTCTTTCTGCCAGGCTTCAGGCCCATGGAAACCCCTCACTGGTAGCTATGTAAGCTCTGGGTATTAGGATAAATGTTTTCATATGTAAATTGAGCAAGCATTCCTCAGTGCCCTGCCTACAGAGCTCCTTTATTGCTTCTCCCATACAGTTGTGCCCAGCAAACAACAAAAGGCAACCTGTGTTTATAGGGCACTGGCTTGACATTCAAGCAATCCGCGCTCCAAATACTCAGCTGTGCCAAATGTCAGCAATGTGATGTGGGCAGGTCAAACACTGCTCTGTCTCATAGTTCCCCCATCAAGAAAAATGGAAACAATTTGTACTTCTCTCCCACTTAACCTATATAAAACCATAAACTTTTCAGAGCATGGATGGACTCTAATTACACAGAAGCACAGCAGCAAAGGAGGCAGGCGCTCTCTCGTCTGTCAGCGCCATCTCAGACAATGGAAACAGCAAATAAAGCACACTGGACCAGGTGCTCCATCCTCTCCCTCCTGCTTCTTGGGTTGTCACAAACCCAGTTCACACTGGGTACGCCTGCTCAGCGCAACGCGCAGTCCCAGCCCACGGCGTGTCGGATGGCAGCGCGGGGGCTTTGCCGGGAGGGATGCAGGGAACAGAGCCATCCCTGCTACAGCCTTTCACCCAATTACAGCTGCCCACAGCAGAGCAAGGGAGGAAAAGTTAAGCTGCAATTTGTGACAGCAGAGCTTCTCCTGGATTCAGACTAATTGCCCACCATTACCTGTAATTGCTGCACATTCTCCACTGCAAGCAAAGCCTGTATTTGTTTTAAAAGGAGAAGCAACCACAGCTACAAGAGGTGAAAGCAGGCACAAGCACATTCCTCACAGTAACATCAGCCAGGGTAAGAGTGGGGTCCTCAAGGATGCTACACCAGCACCAGCCACGCTTCCTCCCCTGCTCACCCCGTGGAGGTATTCATCATCCACAGGAGAAGATGAAGCAAAAAGCTGTATCTCCTAAAAATATCAACTGCGATAGGGAACTAAACAGGTAAAGAGCTAAAAGCTGTCCAGCAATGCAGGGGGAGCCCAGAGCACTTTAAGGCAGTGGATTGCCTGAGAATGCATCAGAGAAAGATGGCCAAGTGACCAGGTGAAGTCCTGTGCTACAGGATGTATTAAGAAAATAGGATTAAAAAAAAAAAAAAAACCAAAACAAAAAACACCCACAGTCCGTAATAGAGGTTAACAAGGCACGTGGGCAAGGATTTTTACAAGGCATCCTGCCTACTTGAACATGACACAGCCCAAAATGGAAGCTGACAGCACAAAGTGAGGAAAAATGATCACAGTGACACAACCTGAGGTTGTGGCTGCCGAGCTCCTGTTCTGACATCTGAAAAAGCACTGGCCCACAACAGTGAACCAAGACAACTTAATTGCTGTTTCAAGATAATTACTATCGGTTGGCTGTACTTCCTTCAATAGACATTAGTCCATCTGAGCTGTTTATATTCCCCTTTGCAGTCTCCCAGGCTCTCTAGTACTGCCCCGTTGCAGCTCAGCTAGGACACGGTCATCTCAAAAACCAGGGCAAAACAAGAGGAACAGCCAGCGCTGAAAACAGCAGAATGAAACACCCAGCACCCGTAACAATTTCTTCTATGCAGCTTTTGACCGCCACTCAACTTTCCTGGCTACTGTTCAAGTGTTCTCACAGCTCAGCTATTGCTATGCAAGAGGCTGAGGCTCTGTAGCGGCAAGCAGAAAAAGATGACAGTTGTTGGAAAAGAGAATAATCAAATTTAGCTGAAGTGCTCTAACCACCAAGAAATAAAATTTTTTAAAAACCCCACAACAAAAAAAAACAAAAAACAAAAAACCACCACCAACATGACTTGGAAATGTGAAGGAAAACTATAATGGAAAGCAGGGCCTTCTAAATTAACAGCACTGGCTTCTCGCATCTTGTAGAGCAGGCTGCAGAAACCCACCAGTTCATGTCCACTCCCAGCAGGGTATCTGCGCTTCAGGAAAATACCGTTGTTTTGGGGAGCCTAATATATTCAAGACCTCCAGGACACGAGGTGTTTGCTTCCCTGGTATTTCAGAAACAAGAAGAAAGGCTAGATGGATTCTTTGTTTTGACCTGCTCCAGCTGTTCTTACTCCACACAACTGAAGCACAGCCAACTGGCACCACTGGTGCACATCTGAGTGACGAGGACTCTCCCAACAGTCGTCGCTTCTGAGGAGTGCAGCTTCCGTGTGCCACTGCAGAAATCACGAGCTAAGCTCTCGCAAGGAAAACAGGAAAGTTGCCTTCTCTTTGACAACATATTGCAACTAATTGCTCAAGTTGTCAGGTACAGAGACAGATTCTATATATCAACTTAAAATATCTTAAATACGCAAGAACGTATAGGAGGCTGTGTGTAAACTGGTAACACAATAGTGGAAGAAACTGAAAGAAAAAAGTCTAATTTATACTAATAAAATCATTCCAACTGAGCAGGTAGCTGCCAGTTGCTCTGTTTAAAAAGCCTCTATTAAATGCGGCAATTTTTCGTTTCAAGTGTTTTGATTGTGACTATGGGCACTGGCACCTGAATTTCTGCAAAGAGGAAGCCGTTGATTTTGCCAGTGTCTGTGTGCACAAAAGAAGAAGGAAAAACCTTAGGTTTCCTTTCTTTCAGTTTATTCCTACTCAACCAAGCACTTCACAAGTGTTTCAGAGCACTGAAGTCCTCTTCAGTCTTAATTAGGCCATTTATTCTGTGAAGTTCCCAAGATTTTGATGAGAACACTTTTCCTGCATCGCGTTCTGCTTTCAAAAGGTTGCACACCACAGACACTGCCTGAGAAAATCTTCCAGTGGCCCTGCGAGCCACAGGCGTGTGACGTGATGCTGCTTCATAGCGGGGACAGTTCGATCCCGCATTTTCATGCACTTAACTCAAGTAGGATGTTTTCATGCTGTTTTCCCTTACCAACTGAGGTTGGAACAAGCACAAGTCACAAAGCAAGTTGTCTGACAAGGCCACGTCTTCCATTTCAGTCTCAAAGCAGTTCATATAAAGCAAATTTGACAAAATTACTATGAGAAATCTGATACTCATCCCCCAGGTACATCATGGATTCAGGGAACATTCAAGGACAAATTTCTGACAAAACAGTGCAGCTCTGCCTGGTGTTTGGCTGTAGATTTCAATAGTTTCCAGCACATCTGCTGCGGGGCTGCTGGAGCAGGAGATTTTGAAGCTACCAAGCCAGAGGGGAGCCTGGATGAGTACCTGAATAGAGGGCAAGGATTTATTTCTTGCCTAAAGCCCACTTGAGCCCTCCAGCTGCCTTGCTCATCCAGCTACTTGCCTCCTCTGAGGCACTGGCATCCCTGTGTGTCCCCGCAGGGCTACAAGTGCATTAAAGAGCAAAAGACAAATTACTAACCAGCGTTAATCCTTCTTACCTGCTCACAATTAGGAGAGTTTGCTTTAGAGAGACAAAAAAAATTGCTCTAAGCACAGCTGTGACTGAGACCTGGTGCCTCAGACTTGGTCTGGATGATCAAAATCCCTAAAAGGTAAGGACAGGCTAGTGAGACAGCAATGCAAAACCTGGTCAGGGGCTCATTTACAAGGATGCTTACTTCAAATCACCACTGGCCCCAATTAGAACGCAGGCTGAGGAAATGTCTTCAGAGAACAGATTTTTTTTATCATGGTCTCCAAAGGAGCACAATTAAAAAAGTTCAAGGTATCTTTGCCACAGTGCGAACATCAAGTCAAATGTGAAATAAGCAGGGAAGGCAAGCAGATCACTTATTTTCCCCAAGAGAATAACGATACACACTGACAGGCTGATAAAACCACTAAAATGTGATCCTACTAGCCACATGGCAGGGCCAAACAAATCCGATAAAAATCTCGTCAGCGTTTCACATAGCTGTACAATACGCAAAGTAACATCAGGCAAGGATTAAGTGAAAAAATAAACCCTCCGACACCGCAGGAGCTGAATGCCATAAACATTTCAGAAGTCTTAGAAACATATTTCCTCACCCAGGTCTTTAAAGTGGAAAATCCGTCCCCAAGAAATAAGCTCTAAAACACCACACATGAATTCACAGACTGGAGAAAATCACTACGCATGAGGAGGTCACTGTAAAATGCTAAAGACAGACACAGGTCTGCAGAGGGAGAGGTTTCATTGACTGGACTGGGCCTTCCCATGGTATCACCCTCACGGCGATGAACACAGGAGCACATCAGTAGAGGTCTTTACAGCCCTCTTGAATGGAGCCCGCCCTCCTTGGTCATCTGCAGAAACAGTATTCCTGCCCTGGTTCAGATTGTTATATTTACGGAGTGGCTTAGAAGGAGGTTGCCCACCTCTCCCAACCACACTCAGCATTTGTGTGCCCTGTTAAGGCACTTGGGTTTGGTCTCACCCTTACCACTGGCTGACACAGGAGCCGGGCCACAGGCCCCGTTCGGACCACGCTGCAGGTCTGAACCACCTCAGCCAGTGGACACACGCCCAAGGCAAAGGTGACTGTGCTGAAACCCACGGTAGCAGCCCGCCTCGCGTGCACTGGGAGACATCACCGTGCTGCCTCCCCACCCACCCAGGAGGTGCCAGCACAGACGGCACATTTCATACCTCGATTTTGCCGCTCAGCAAGAGCAGGTGATAATTTTTGGCAGCCCTCATCTAAACCTCACCATATGGAGCTTGTTCCCGTGTTGTTGCTCTCCCAACTTTCCTGCTTTACCATCAACTCATTAACTGCTTTCAGAAAACCAACAGCAGCATTTCACAGATGCCAGCACTGGATATTCAGCAGAAAAAGTTTGCTCCTTGCTCTTTCTGCAAGACTCAGGAGCCATGAGGTCTTCCCATTTTGGGCTGCTGCTAACCACAGCGAGGGAGGGAGCACCAGTTTGGCACGTGTCTCCGGGACACTGAAGCCCTGAGCCATGCACGTGGGGTGGACAGGGCCGGGCAGGACAGTCCATGGGATGCTGGCAACCTCCACAGAAACAGCCCTGTCCCCTAGGCACACTTACGAGGCACTGACCACTGTGTGAGCATTTGCAGGGTGTCCAGGATCCAAAAACTCCATCCATGCATCAGACACCCAAATACTGAAGGCAAATTTTGCCTGTGATGTTAGGCAAATTGCCTGGACTCTGGGTCTCTGGTTTTTGATTCACCTGACTAGTCTGCAATGTGTTTGGGATGGAGACCCTTCTCCTCCTGCACAAAGACCTCACATCTCAGTTAGGGCGCTTCTGTGCTATTTTTAACACAGGCAATAAATCATACCTCAAATTCTGAGCGTTTATCTTACCAGATTCCCAAAACCCACCCTTGACTTGCTAAGCCAGCAGGCATGCAAACGCTACAAACAGGCAGCAGCCGTCTCTCTCGACCATCATTACCCATTTGCAGGGCTTGGATCTGCAATGAACAACCCAGCCACGAGCTCTCAGATCGCAGCTCTGCGAGGAGCAGCAAGTATTTATTTAGTTTCTAGCACAGACCCCTGAAGCAAGCACATCTTGTCATAAAGAAACCCTTGCAGTGGAAGTCACACGCTTCCTCTGTTTAAGTCTGTGCTGTGAATGTGACACACGCTCCGTTTTCAAGGAATGAAACTGGCTGTGAAGGCTGAAAGCCAGAGCCTGCAGCTCAGCTGGTAGGGCTGGAGCCCTGGGATGCAGAAGCCCATATGCATCCCAGGTTTCCTCAGGCTACTCTAATTTTTCAGTCAGACTGCTGGGCAAACTGGACACTGCCGCCTTCTGCTCAGGCTGCCAGGGGAGGCTGCGTACTTGGCCAGCTCCTCAGCACAAGCGAAATGGCACCTGCCAGGCGAGAATCAGAGAAGCACAATTTAAAATGGATTTTTCCCTTCGCTGCCCTGAGAGCCCTAGCAGCCATGCCCACCCCATCCCCACATTCACCAGCATGGTAGGCTCATGCCTCTCCCTCTCAGGTGGCCTTGCTAAGAGTTATGAACAGGACCATCCTCCTCCTTCTGGGCAGAAACAAAGCTGCAGGACCTCCCCTGAGCCCTTTACAGCAGGTCCCACAGAGTCCTCCCCTCTTTACCTCACCTCCCTAAAAATCCAGACAGCCTTCTAATCCACATGCCCAATGCTGTGTGACAACACAGCACATAATTAATAATAATAAAAAAAAGGTTTCAATTAACTTTTTATGACTTCTTGAAAACCATCTGTGTAATTTTGCAGCATTTCCTTTTAATCCCACTGACAGAATTACGTTCATCTGCCCGAAAGACCGCATTTGTTGTGACTATCACAAGACCTCATTTGGTGGACGTCACGGCCCATTACCTGTTTTTAATAGCAGGCCAACCTCTCTCCGGCTTCTGCGTGCTGCAGCAGACTCTGCTCTCCTGCAACCATCACGAGTGGCCCCAGCCCCATGGCTGTCCCATGGACCCTGCTTGGCAGCACTGAGCAGCAAAGAATAAGGAGATTTTGCTGGGTAGAGTTATTTTTGAGCTATGTACCTGCCTCCCCATTGCTTTCTTCCTTTGAACAGCTGTTTATGCTCACGCAAAGGGAGTTTTCAGCATTTTACATCCACTTTTAACAAATACTGAGGATTGCACTGGGACCACGGCAACCTGGCACATATCTGAACACACATAGAGCCCACTAAGCCTTGCCAACATCCCATGCGACAGGGCAGGACCCCAGGAGAGGGTTGCAAGCAGGGAGCCTGCAAGCTCACAGCCACTAGCAGGACAGCCCACTTGGCCCCTTCCCACGTGTGCCAGCACAGGCTCTCATCACCCCCACAACCGCTGCCATGCTCCGGGGAGCCAGGGCATCCCCTCTCCCCGGCTCTGCCTTTCCCTTTTGCTCACCAAGCACTCCAAGGCTGTATTTGTGCAGCCATCGGTACTTCGTGTCCCTGCAGCGTGAGTAATTTCATCATGAAAAACTGGAGAAGAGGGCTGCCTCCACTCCCTCCAGCTCTCCTACTAAAAAGGCTTCACCTCCTGATTTAGCAGAACTATCTTTAAGCGGCTGCTTTTAATTTTGCAGTCTTCTGTTGGGTTTTTAGTCTTTACAAGAGACTACGCGCAAGGTGATAGTTTTGAAACCATATTAAAACTGGGCAATTGCACAGAATCGGTCCACCTGCTACTCCAGAAGGCAATTTTGAGCATCGTTCAGTAACGGGGATGGCAAAAGCACCACAGCTAAAACTCCAGCCTTCAGTTGACAGAAAGAGTTAAGAGACTGATGTGGGCTTCAGCAGTTTACCGCTGTCCCCAGGCTCCCAGGCAGCTGGTCCAAGTGTGCCTGACACCCTCTGATTGGCCTCACATCTCTCTCTGTCTGTCAGAGTTAATATTTGGATGATGTTTTCAAGTGTCCATCTCCCCCGCTTACAGAATCATGCAGGGGCTTACCCATCAACAGTTAGGTAGCAGTTGTTGCAGTGTGCAAACCTTTGAAATGGAGATGTCTTGGGAAAGTGAGGGATTGGTTTTGGTTTTTTTCCCCTTTCTACAAATTCAAATGCTGTCGGAATGGCATGTCATAAAAATCAGTGATAAAAAATTCATAACAACCCCTCCAGGCTAGAAGAGCGGCTGCTTATTGTATTTACTAAGCCACTGTCTGGGAGCCTGAAGCCTGATTTCACACCAATCCACTCATTAAACATCTAGATCAACATTGTACAGATTAGGGGGAAATGCAAACAGCAACACTGGATCTGCCTGCAGAGATCACAGCAGAAGGAAACAAAAGCCCTATGTGTTCTTTTCTTAAACCCCCCCCTTTCAGCAATACCAGTACGGATCTTGCTCCTCCTTGCTGTGTTCCCACCTGCTCTGCTCTGCCGGGTTTTGCTGGCTTGGTCCCCTCCGCTGAAGGATCAGCAGCCCAAACCGAAGCCTGCAGGTGCCAGCACGGGAGCCAGCCGAGGACACCGCTGTGTGGCACATGACGCTGATTTTTCACGAATCCGCAATCTCATTTATTCTGTGGTGCTCTCGGAGGAGAAACCACAACGGGCTCTTCCCTGTTGTTTTAAGCTTCTCTCGCCTAAAAGGAAGGACTCCTCACCGAAAGATGACTGCGTGGTTTCCCCGTGTATGTTTTCTCCATTTTAATAAGCTTACACAGGAAAGACTGAAGCTAATATCAGAGATACAAATTGCTCAAAATCATCATCTGATAGGGAGAGATTATCACCCTGAAATGGCTCATTTAAAAGGAGGCAGCTAATAGCTATGCTTAAACTCTGGAAATCCTTTCAGAAGATATTCTATCCCTCTACTGACAATGTGCTGATTTGTTTTTTTTTTAAAAAACAACAGCCTCAGCTTGAATCTACTCAGTTTGAGGTAGGAAGGGTGTCAGTGCTTTGACTTTTATGTTCACAGTTCTGTGTTTTTAAAGTGTAATTTCCCCACACACCCCCATCATGTTGCTGGTTGGAAGATCACAAAAAGCACAAGGAAAACTAGCTTGGCCAAATTTCTTACACAGAAAAGAGCGAAGCTTCCTACACCCAAGGATCTTCAGGACCCTGCTGTCCAACTTCGCACGGAGAGGAGACTCTGAAAACCACAACCAGTACAATGACAGAAATGGAGCCCGAATGCAAAAAATTGAAAAGGGTCAATAAAATTATTTATCAAGAGCCTCTTTTCTCATAGAGTCACATAAAGAGAGTTTGTTTGGTTACCTACAGAGTATTTTCAGGGCGGCGAAACATCCACAACAAATGGATCTCTGAATTGCCCGCATCTCCAGTATTTCTAGCAGCTGCAACACCGGCCAGTCTGCAGACCAGCTTTGTGCAGGATCCACCCACCTTGGCAACACACGTAAGCCTCCGTTCCCACAGCAGCTCAACAGCCCAGTCCTTAAAGCACTGCCATCCCCTCCGGCACAGTACAGGGCTGCTTGCTCTCCTTCGAGCAATGAAGGCCCAGAAAAGCTTTGCAGCTTTCCCAAAGTACCAGAGCTGTCCCTCTAGCTGCCCAGCGAAAACCACCGGAATGCTGTGAACAAGCCCCAGGGCCAGTCCTCAGCCACTCACAACCAGTAGCGCTCTCCTGGTCCACTGCAAACTGAGCGTTGCATCATGGCAAAGATGGGACACTTGGTGCCCAAGCTGCAAGTTCAGGCCCCGCTAAAAGGAGAAAAGGAGCTGTTGTTTCCATTGCAGTAATAGCTACACAACGGATGTCAGGACATGACTCTTTTGTGTCAGGTACACCCCGTTCAAACACACATACGCACACAGAAAGTCCTTCCTTAAAGAGCTTTAAGTCTAACTACGGGACTAATGGGCTGTAAGCAAGACCTTAGATTAGTCCCTTGAACAAAAATCTGCCGCATGAGGCGCTACCCCTGGAACCTACAATACAGCCCAACAGAGAAAACGCAACAGAAGTCTCCTGTCATAAAAATAAATGGATCAATGAACGCTTCAAAGAGCGCAGTAAAAGCGGAATGATAATCCAGGTTTCCTAGAAACCCATCTCAGAGCCCGGCGCTGGCAGAAGCATTTCATACAGTCGCATGGGAGCCCTGCTTTAAGCGCCCTCCCAAAGGGGGCACCTCTGAGGAGCCAAATCCCCCCTGCCTCTCCAGGGAGAGGGGCTGGCAGCTCTGACTGGCTCTCTGCAAAGCCTCGTCCTCCCAGCTCCTGTCCTCCTGTAAGCTCCCGCTGCAGCTTTTCAAAGAGAAAAGGAGAGCACGTACCATGAGCAAACAAAGGCTTTGTTCCAGCCCTTCTTGCCACTCTCTCCAACAAAATTTCTGAAAAACCAGAAACATCAGCTGTCCTCTGGAAACGCTCATCAGCAATCTGTCTGATTTCATAAAAAAAATCTCAAGCCTTTTGGTTTGCAGCACTTCCTGGGTACAGGCTAAAACATTTTATGCAGAAGAGTTCTTCTTTTTCAGACTTCCAAAATGCTCTAAGCATAAAAAAAAAAAAAAAAAAAACCAAAACCAAAAAGACAGTGCCCACATTGCTTTAAATTGCACAATTGAGGCTGTGACTGGAAGGAGAAAAAGCCTCCACGTCTCTCAATCCCCATCTTG
The DNA here is from genome assembly GCF_036417535.1 of Chlamydotis macqueenii. Classification (NCBI taxonomy): domain Eukaryota; kingdom Metazoa; phylum Chordata; class Aves; order Otidiformes; family Otididae; genus Chlamydotis; species Chlamydotis macqueenii. The sequence goes on from NC_141561.1 coordinate 38,153,751, forward strand.
GGCATCACACAGCTTTTGTAAAGAACAGATCTACCCTTCCCACACATTTCACACCCTTCGGGCTAGCGATGGACATATGGCATTGCCTGAAAGAGCAGAAAAAGGACAAAATGCATCTCCTCCTTGGTAGCAAGGACATCAGCTGCTTGCTAGGTATTAAAATGAAAGACCTCCATGTACTAGCAGAGGTAAAAACCCTATTTATCTGTTGGAGCCCTCAGCCTCCAGATCCTCCACCTTCTCTAATGGTATTTGTTTCCACATTTGCGCTTGTCTGCAGAGGTGTGAAACAGAACTCATTATCAAGATAAATGACCTAAAAAACAAGCCTACACAAGTGACAAAAGCAGAAGCTGCACAGCACTGTACGGATACAGAGACTCCAGCACACAAATCTACCACATAAGAGAACTTGGTGGCAAAGTCCCAAGTCATTACATCTTTGGTGCAGAAGAAAACTGGACGTGGGATCTTGCAAGCCACCTCATGAGAAGTAGCCCCGTGTCATTTACAACAATCCCATTCCATACCATGACTGGGCTGGATAAAAGCAGACCAAACTTCTGCTGAGGTTGATATCCGCCACGCTCAGGTTCAGTGCCGGCAGCATTCAGCGATCCCGGCCCCAGGCTGTCTAATTAACTGTGACCGCGTGCTGCTCCCAGTCCCTGCTGGGCAGCTCCAGGAAACACAGGACTGCCTGGCTTTTGAACATCTCACTTTAAAAAAAAAAAAAAAAAAAACAAACTGCTCATACTTTTAGGAGAGCAGAGATGCTATTGATTCAGCAACCCAGGATTTTGGGAGGTTGCTGAGGTTTGCTTTTATTTGCCCTGAGAAAGAAAAAACTACATACAGTGACACCACCAGAAGGAAAGAAGCCAAGTTCTCCCACTTCCACAGCGAGGGAAACATCAAGTAGAGTACAACATAAAGCTTTTTCAAAGTACCTGCAGTTTTCCCCCCATCTCACTGCCCCTACAATCGTATTTCAAGTCTGGAGCAAACTCCCATTTCCCCCTTGAGCCATCCCAACCCACGCTTTTTGGTGCAGGTTAAAACCTCCTACCGCACAGGCTTGGCCCCCCTCTATGTTTAAAGGAGGATATTTTCCTTAAACACAGAAAAGGTTTGGCTTGCCTTCAAGCTTTGGGTAAAGATCATAGTTGGGTTCAGGTAGTTCATTTCCCCTACAGTGGCTCACCGTCCCTCGGTCATGGGAGGAATGAAATAAACTCAAATCACCATTTTATCTTACAAGTCAATGGAGCTCTAAATTGCCTTTAAATCTGAGGTCTAGTCTACCCTCCGGCACAGCAAACAGCCTTCTCACAGCATCCGCAGGGGCTGGAGAGAAACCGCACTCCTGCTTGCTTCTGAGGTCAGGCTACTGGTATTAACATCCAAATAACAGCTCAGCCCCACTTCAAGGGTGCCTCTTACCTCCTACTCCTTACACAAGAGCTCAGACATCTCCTCACTGGTTGCTATTCCTGGGGGCATCCAGGCCCAGCTGCAGTAGAAAGAGTGAATAATTAGTTCTGCTGCAGCCCTTCGCTGCCAAAGCACGAACCTTTGTGCTGAGGTCTCCCAGAGTATATTTTGACAGAGCGGAGAGGAAGGTTGGTTGTGCCTTGCACCGGGGCTGTAGCATGGCCAGTCTTGAAAATCAGGCATGTTCAACCTTCTTCCTTCCAGCATCCTCCTCCTAGTCACAGAGGTATGGATGTCAGAGGCTCTCCAACAAGTGACATATCACCTCCTAAATCCTTTACCCACACATAAAACAGGACACAACTGATCCATGGGTTTTACTCCAAGGAAGTCACCCTTTGCTTGCACCCCCAGGAGCAGAGGCAGCGGCCCACCCTGGGATGGTGAGGACTGCTGTTCCCCTACGTTAAGCCGCAGCGGTCAGAGGATGTGCTCTGCCCATCTTGACTAACTTCTGCTTATTAAAAACGAGCACAAGCTCAGAGTGAGCAATTAAAAGCCCTGATCTACAAATACCAGTTCAACTGGATGCCACTGGGTGTGGTGGATGCAAGACGGAAACACGTGCTTACATGCAGTGGGAGAAAGGGGATTTAGGCTAAACACCAGGTTCTGGGGAGTATCCACAAGGATCCAGAGCTGATCCCTGTCTGCAACAGGACACTGGGCTGGCTGGACTCAGCACAGAAAACTGAAATCTGTAGAAGGCAGCCTCTAAATCATGAAAAAAATAATTCTAGACATAACCCATCCCTTCTGCCCCCCTCTCCTCGTATGTGCCTTTATTTGGCCTGAACACAATGGCATTCACTTCTTCAAGTCCTGAAAGAATCAGGTAAATGCAAATCTTTTGGTTTACTGGTTGTTCTAGTGGGTTGAAGCACTGCTTATCCCTCCGGGAACTCCATGCCTTTCCCTGCCAGATCTAGTTATTAAAGAAATTTTACACATTTGATGAAGGATTTCCCCCCCTCCCCAGAAGAGATGAAATCCTCTTTGCAGCTCATGCCGTTTACATGTCTAATCCGTTCAGTTCTGCCCATCAGCTCTGCCCAGCACGTCCATTACAGCTGGAACTCCTGGTCAGCACAGCCGGACTCAATACATTATTTATTATTTGGAAAATTCATATTTCAGACCTATGGCTTTCCTTGAGACTGTTTTTCTTGTTTGGAGACACAGTAAGACACACAGCTTCAGTTTATACTTTGCTGCTTGCCATTTATGGTTTTGTTGCAAGTTTAAAGAAAAAAGGCAGTAAGAATAGTGTTCAGTGCTCCTACCTCATATGTGACTAAATACTGGCTAGAATAGTGCTAGGACGTGATTTTATATTCGCATTTTTTTAATGAAATGGTACTATTGAAGGTAATCCATGACATGTTTTGTTATTTTATTTTGCCTTACCCATTGTGAAAAGTGCTCGTCATGGCAAAGTAACAAGCAAAAACACCATGAAAAACAGCTCCCAGGTAACCTGATCAAGTCTTCCCGATAACACTCAGGACATACCTCCGGTATGGGCTCGGTGAAGGCTTAAAAATGATTATTTCAAAGTATTTGATGGGAAAGAGAAAGACAGCATGTGCATAAACAGCATGTCTAAATAAATGAGGAACCACAACCCTTCTAACCGTGTTCTCCATCACACACCCTAAGTGGGCTGTGCGTCACCAGGATGTTCGTGTACCTGTTTAAGCACACGTATGCATACACTGAGGTCTAGTCAACGGGCTTGCAATAACTTTAAGTGTCTTGCTGAATCAGAGCCTCAGGAGAAAAGAATCATGCAGTTGAAAACCACCTCACAATGCATTTGAAAAAAGGCAAAATTAAAGCTTTATGGTCAATGCAGTTCCTCAAATATTTTCCAAATGCTCACCACCCCAACCTTAATGCTCTTTTAATAAGGTCTGTGGAGTGTATTTGTTCTACTACATATCCTACATCTACTCAATAAACAGAATAATGCAAAAAAATCTGTCCTGGTGTGATTTATTGATTCATTGTCCCTGCTTCAAAATGCTCAGTGAATGCTACAGGACCAACCATACTAAAATGTCCTAGTAGGGATGTCCCCAGGAGGGCAGTATGTCCACATGAAGAGCAAGGGGGCCAGGGCAGCACCCTACAGCCAAGTGCTTTTATCCCTGCAGCACCTCTTGGAGCACACAACAGCAAAGGCAGGTCTCAACTGGCAATTGCCTCAAAGCACCTCCCACACTGCACATCCAAACCCTCAGTTACTTCAACAACAAAGCTCCTCATCCTGTCCCAAAGCAAGGATGGTGGTAACAGTTTTCAGCTACACAAAAAGCTCTCTCCTTCAAACCTCCGAACCAGAAGTTTGCAGAAGAATACATTGTTTTTTCCAGCTCTGTCACAGAGAAAAACACCAAGTTATTCTGGAAGGTAATTGCAAAGGTTGTATCTTCAGGAATAGTACTGCCTTCCAGAAATAAAGCAAAAAATTCTGGTTACAGACTGACCGTTGCTGGCTTAAACCACCAAAAGAGTGAGTCATCCATTCTGGTCCTGTCCCGAGGGAGGCTGCAACAACAACTATCGGCATTTTACTGGAACACTGTGTTCCAAATATGACAGCAGCAAGGAGTATTGGAGCCCTTTAATGAAATTTCAATATTGTTTGTTTTCAGAAATTGTGACTCAGCCAAATATATTCTAAGTTATTAAAATTTCTTAAGCCCTGGAGCTTTTTATGGAGCTGTAGTATTGCCATAATTTCATTACTTCATTAGTTTTATTAATAATTAGCTATTTTACTAAGAAGCAGCAGTGACAGAAAACAACGTCCAAAAACTCAAAACTGCCTTAAAACATGTAATTCTTTCTACAAGCATAGCTGTGGTGAGGAACGTGAACACGGCTGAATTAGAGAATATTATGCTGTGCCCTTCAGAAACAGCAACAAAACTTCCCCTGAAATCCCGCAACACGTCGGTGCTTCCAACAACCCTCCTGCAGACCTCGCTAACGCCAGCTCCCTGACAGATCTCATGTTTTAACAGCATCGGCTTTTCTGTGGTTGAGCAGAGGAGCCGGTAAATAGGCAGCAGCATGCGTGCGAGCGCCGTGCCAGCAGCGGGGGGGAGCTGCTGCTGAACCCCGCTTTTGGCTCCAGGAGAAGCCCAGCTCAGCACCCACAGGGCAACACACACCTCAGGAACATCAGACATACACCAGCAGCAAACATCAGGTGAAGCTTGTCCACACACCGACATGAACAGCAAAACTGAGTACTGCATTAATACCACCTGCCTTTTTTTCTTCTTTTTTTTCTTCTTTTCTTTTTAATAAAAACAAACAGAAATCAAGCACTTAACTCACACACACAGGCTGACCCCCCTCATCCCCACAAAGAGCCCAATGTTTTCCACACATCAAAACCAACTTGGTAGCTACAGGGCTCACACTGTGTCCCATCACACACAACTGAGAAATGCTGTAGCTTTTAAGTTGCTTCCACTCCCTCATCGTATTAAAAATAAACACTAAAAATCAGCTTGTTCAGTAGATAATTTTCTTTAACGACCACAGCGAGGTCTATAAATCACAGAATCACAACAAAAAGATCAATAGGTCCAGTGAGGTTGGGGAGGAGTGGAAGGAGGACTTCTCCCAACATATTATCAATATTCAGACAAATTAGCATTGCACGTTTCAGTAGGAATAGCTCTATATCCAAGCAGCAGAGTGTGACCCACTGATTTTGAAGCTCCTGGCCCAGCACAAGGGAGGTCATGTCCACTTCTGGATGCATCTCCCCTCTGCAGAGTGCAATGCCTTCTGAACGCAACAGGCAGATAAAAGCACATACTGGTGCAATTAAATCAATTACAGCATCTGTGGAGCAGTATCATGACTTGTTCTGGAAGGCTTGCAAAGGGCTAAATGTCCAAAACATCTCTGCTAGGAAATTAATATTCGAACAAGTATTAGAGCACGTATTAGCTGTATACAATAACTCCCTCTGCACTTAGCAGCAGCATCAATCACGAGGCAGGGATGAGAAAAACTTCCCTGCAAATAAAGCAAAGCAAGCTGGCGCTGCTCATGATCCGATTCGTTTTGACACAACTGCATTGTTGCATGTTTGCCATTGTGCTTTTGTACGACGAGGCATTTCTCACCCGTGGGCTCATGTACCCCCCGCCTTCTCTCCCTTACATTACACTGCTGTTCAATGGCAAGCGAGCGCTCTGAGCAAAATGTTTAATTTGCAGGCACGTGCTATTCCCTTTTTGATTATCCATCTCCCCACACAATAAAATCCAGCTGATGCAGAACTCTGCAAGTGCTGCCAACTCAAACTGCAGGCAAAGGTTCATTTAGCAGCAGAGCAACACCTCTGAAATTCTCATTTATTGTATTCTGCTGCCAATCACATTAATTCCAACACAAATGTCAAAATAAGATTAAAAAAAAATTGCCTGATTAAAAGAGTGAGCAACAAGGAAAGCTCTTTACATATAGTTTAAAACAAAAGGTCCGTTTAAATTAAGTAACTCCCTTCCCTTTTCTGCATCTGCAGGCAAATGCAAACTCTTGAAAACAAGAGGCAATTATTTAGCCTGGATAAAGTGGCAAAACCTCAGCACCGACCTCAGCTACTCTTGGTACCTCTAGTCCCAGAAAAGAACTTTTCTGCAGTTTCTCATTCAGTCTTATTAAAAACCAAAAGGAAAAAAATGCCTGTCTTCCCAAGCAGATACCCACCTTACACATCCTCCACACCCCAAGTCCACCATAGCAACATCTTAAGCATTTCACGCCGAGCTGTACTGACACGCACATGGCCAATCAAGCAGAAGCCGCCGACTCTGCCGAATAAGCAGCAGGTGGACACGTTAGCTTGCTGGAACAGGCACCCACCATGTAGCCCACTAAAACATGAGCAAGGAAATTGAAAGGGGATGAGTCTCTCCTGCTGGTAATTGACCCATTTCAGCATGCTCCAAACATCATTTTACTTATACCATCCTTCTACCCTGTACAGGTTTTTGTTATTTTTAACCTATATTGAGTCACTGTCTTTGTGACCTGGGAAATGCAAGAAAACCTGTTCCTGAGTTGAGACTGCTTGCCTCTATGCCAGTAAAATCTGCAAGAGACAGCCCATAAACATAGCCCACCATGCGTACACCGAGTGTAAGTAAGCAGTAGAAGTATTTTTCAGATACATAAACATATGCTTTGTATGTTATTATTCACGTCTTTGTTTTTAAGCATGTGTTAATAGATATTCCCTACTGAGAAAGACATTTTACTAAGGTCAAGCCAGGAAGCACTATAATTAAGAGAGCTCATCCAGCCACGATCTCTTCCTCTTCTGCACATCTGTCCTGCTGCCCTCTCTGCTAATAATATCAAACTCATTTATAGGATTCATTTTCTTCTTCTGCAAGCAGGCTTTGCCCTAACCCAGGGCTGCTCGGGGAAATGATCCTCGGCTGCTCGGTTTTCTCAGATGTACATGACCTCGCTGCACGCGCAGAAGTTCCCTTTTCATCTGCCAGCCTGCAGACAAAAGCAAGAGAACACAAATCTCTCTGGCATACAGAGTGCCTAACCAAGCACTTCTCCTGAAGTGACATCTCTTGGAGGCTCTGCGGGCCATTGATTGCACGTCACGTCCAAGATTTGGCCCCTGTTCCACCCTTCTGTGCTTGCATCTCAGCTCAGGGATGTGAGAAGACAATGGAGGAGAAGAGGCTTGTTAAGCCACCTGAAAAAGCTGGACCTTGGGTAACTGGTACCGAAAATAACTTGCATTTCCATGAATAACTCACACAAAATCAAAAGCAACCTTCCCAGCTCTGAATAGTTGGCTCAAATAGGACTGAAGGCCCTTGAGTCCTCTGGGCAAGTTCCCGGCAGGACGGATCATAAGGCGGCACAATCTGCCTCACACAGAAACCTGCTAGGACTCTCCTTCCCAGTGCTCCTAGCGCGGAACCATCCCACAGCTTCGCTCTTTAGCCAGTTCAAAGCCCTTCTCCATTTCCCAGCCTAAACTGAATCACAAGTACTTTAAAGTGGATTTTTCTTCTCATAGGTGCTTCTTATACAGCTCTTGCTTTATGATCACAAGTGAAATCTTCTTTAGTAACACAAATCTGATGACAAACTGCTTACAGAAAATCCACAAACTAAGCTTCTATTTGGGTGCAAAATTCCCACCCAAGTCAAAGCTATGCTTGAGGTAGCTCTAAAATAACCACTGCTCAAAAAAAAAAAAAAAAAAAAAAATCAGATGCCAGAAGTGCAATTCTGATCTCCTCAAAGAAGTTAACAGCAATACTCTGGCCCTAATTCAGGATCATCAAGTTGTTCATGGGCTGAGGGCTATCCCTACCCGTAACAGATGCAGCATCTTGCATCCACATCTAGAACCCTGCTGCCTCTGCTCCTCTCCAGCCTGTTCAAAATTAACCCCCTTCCCTCCCTGCACGGCAAGGATCAAAGCAGGCCAGCATCCAGGCAGTTTTGACTAAATACATCTTATCCAGGGAACATAAAGCTTCTGGTGTCACAGCTGTACAAAGATGCCTCGTGAAGCTAGAGTAATTCAACAACAAAAACCCCCTCTGCATTAAACTGTCTGATTGATCGATTGCTGTCTTTGCCAATTAAGTAAAACCAGAGCTCCTCTATCTTTTAATATAACGATAACTGTGAACCACAGGGGCTAGAGCAACTCTTAACTGCTCTCACCTTCATTTCCCATCTTACAGTAACCACTGGAGCAGCATTTACTATATAGGACACAGAGCCATTGTGCCAATCGGTCCCTGCAGACCTTCTGGAGCACTTTGCTGCAAAAGCAATTCTCATTTTTAACTCCAACACCCTCTAAGTGAACAATGCATTTTCAAAATAATCTCACAGCTCGAAAGACTCGGCCTTTCCACTTTCTTTTTTTCCCTGCCTTTTCCTTTAAGTGCTTAAGCTTGGCTCATCTTTCAATTCAAGAGCCAAAAAAAGGCACTGTGGACCACAGCAAGCAATCCAACGGCTTCATCACTGACATTGGCTTCCAGTCTCCATTTTAAAATAAAGATGCGGCACCAGAGAAGAGGCTGACTTTATCACCGGGGGGTTTGGGTAGCAGGAAGAGAAGTTCCCATTTGTAACGGCACAGAGCTCAGAAAGACCCAGTCAATACGGGAACGTGGTGGCAGGCAAAGAAAAGAGCCAGATCCACCCAGTTTGCTCACAGACTTTTTGACACAGAGATAAAATTTTAGTTTAAGTGAAGCAATTTTCTTCTTTTAAACACGCAATTACTGCACTCAATCAAAGCAGTACATTAGCTGGGTAAACAGAACGGGGGTGACTGAAAGTTATCCCCACAAGACTGAAAATTTTCAATGAAAAAGAATAGTGTTTTAAACCATATCTGTCCACACTGTATTTGCATTTGATTTTTAAACATACCAGCTTCTACCAAAACAAGGCACTGCAGGATTTCCCTTTCATTTTACAGCTACTTTCCCTAGCTTTTTTCCTCCCCCCTCCCTTTCACTTCTGAGAAATGTGGGCGGGTCGGTGAAATCAATGTTTTTACTTCAATCTTCCTCCAAAGGCCATCAGGATGAATGTTCACGTGCTTATCAATAGTCCTTACAGTAAAGGCAAGAGTTATGACAAGAACAATATATCCAGCCCAAATTTCTGGTACTCAGGCACAAGGGCCTGGCTTCTACGGGAACGCTTACCAGAACGTGGTCATCTAAACTTGTCGCCTAAGTGTTTTTGCAATAATGTTACTCACAGAATCAAGAAAGTGTCATTTCTCGTTGTCTAGCAGACAAGAGAAATGAAGTTTAAATTCAAGCTGTGTAGGAGAATATTAATTTCACCTTAATAAATCACTTTATAAAATAAATCTTTTCCTGCCAAGACAAGCTAATATCGCAAGACCTTCCATGCTGAAACGTGCCATCAAGGCTGGATTTGTCATTGCCACGTTTATCTCACAGACATTTTAGAGGAAGTCATAGATGTGTTTCCCACTGTAGTGACAGGAGCTATTTTCACTGTAATGCTGTGATAATGCAACAGCACAGATCATTACCAGATACCACGTTTCCAGTTATCATGTCTGGGAGCAACTAGTCAACTACTGCAGACAGGAGCTTTCACTGGAATTATGCTGGCAGGAGACTGAACCTGAACAGAGGTGATAAAATTATTTTCAGAACACTTTCAATTAAGCTGCCTATGCACACACTGCAGTTGAATTTAAAACAATATTAAGGGTTAAAAAATAAATGTTCCTGGGACAGTCAACTATTGGCTAAACAAAACTTTCAAAATTTATCTTTAAGTTAATAATACGACAGCAGTAATTCCCAGGTTACTGGTAATTGCTATCATTGCATGCCTACCTTATTGACCTGACGCCTAGACACCACAGTGACAGATACCTGATCTGTGCCTTGGAGCCACCGATAGTTGATGGGGCAACAGGTAAGGGATTCACAGTCTACCTGGAAGCCTTTAGCAATTTTCATTTCAGACATAACAGGTGAGCTTTAGTATATTTTGAAAAACTAAAGTTTTGCACTTAATTTTTAAAAGGTCATAGGAAAGGTCAGTGAACAACCATTCTATGATTCTATGAAAATACCTCGTTACATGTGTCAGTTGCGTTAATTATACCAACAGCGGGGAAACTGAGGCGGGGAGCTCCAGGCCCTGGCAAGCCCTATGATGCCTGTAGATACGACAACAGCAGGGGTAGCTCAGGCAGCCCCATCAGAGGAGACCGTTTGTACAGGATCACCTTCTCACAGCAGTAGCATCGACGGGGAGAAGCCCCCGTTAGCACAGCACACTTCCGAACTCTCTCCCGTTTGAACCTCAGCCACAGATTCTCTCTTTTTCACGGAGGGTTTTGGCCAGCACCACAAGCACATGGGTGCCACGAGTCAGCAGCTCTGTGTACGGCACTGGAAAAAATTCAAATATTTTCACTACCTCTTCATCGAGGCCTTTGTCTTTGCTAAGTGGGCTTGGAGAGAGTGGGCCCTGTGTGTTATTCAGAGCATGACTGCTCTGCTTTGTCCGGCTTTCTGTGCCTCACATGCCCCTTCTTGATAAAAAATACTTTTTATTTTCTTTCCAAAACATTCTTACAAGTACTAAGAAGTACAGGGAGCACAAACCTCTAATTTAGCCCAGGTTGCAGAAATTGTTTAAACCTGACCGCTACTCTGCGCATCCAACCACTAGATAAACTTATCTCATCTGCAATACTCCCGTTCATGTTGATATACGGCTGGAGGAAGTAAGAGTGAGCATCTTCGCACATTTCAGGTAGCTGCTACCGAACTGTACCAGATACTTGGTTTCTCTTTTCTCATGGCAAAGTTTGAGACCCCCTCACTCCCAGTACAGCCAACAAGCCCAACTGCTCCATCACAAGTTTTGTTCAGTCCCTTTGGGGGCATTTATTCTCATCAGTACGCAGAAAGTGAAATTGGTGCATCAATTAGTCCTATCTGATTATCTTGAAATTCTCCTCCCTGGAAAGCCAGCAGAGGATGCTCAGACAGGAAACAAAAGTCTCTTTCAACGGGGCCATAAAGCACAAAATAAACAACAAAAATCAATTAAAAAAATCAAGGTCAACGTTTTCCAAGCTGCTAAACTGAGCCTGCGGATGGAAAGAAACAAACATACAAGAAATATTTCTCATAATCTCCTAGATGTAGGAGGGAACAGTTCCATGCCTCAACAGGAGCTTTACCTTGGCAGGATGTAAAGCTACCACTGGCACATGGCCGGGGGACTCTGCTGTCCTTTCTCCCCTTCCCACAGCCAAGAGAAGGAACATCCAAGGTTGGTTTGAGCCTCAGCGAACTCATGGGAGCCCCTTGTCAACAGAACTCCCAGACAGTGACTCTGCAGTAGAGGATTTTTAACACGCAAAGGAAAAATAAAAGCCCTCTCGGCTCTCCCCTTCTACCCTCACTGCCAGGCAGACTCCCTTTTCTGCTTAATTTTTTGTTTTTACTATTTATTTAATTTAATTTCTTAGAAAAGCTAGGTCATAAGCCATCTGATGACTTTGTAAATGCAAAGGGCCAATGTTGTGGAACAGACAATCTAATGACATAGTGTTTAGTGTTCCCTAAAGCGGGAGACAGATGAAGGGAAACAGTGAACCGGCAACCTTAGCATAATTAAGACAAGCCTGAGTGCTTGCTGTAGTGCCATTACATTAATCTCACATCGGTGGCACCTGGCTAAAATTTATGAGAGATGTAAAAAGGGCCTTTTGGACTGACCTTGATAAGACAGTGTTATTTATCACGTGAGGGAGCAGGCAAACAAAAAATGAGCTAGGAGAGAGAAGAGAAGCCCTGGACTAAAATCTGCTTACACCTGAAATTTTAAACAAGAGTGTGCCTGTACAGTAGTTCCATCTGGCAACTATAATCAATCAATATGATTTTGTATTACTAGAACACCACAGAAGATAAGAGTGGAGCAACCCAGGCACTCGGCACAGTGCAGCCTTGTGAAGTCAAGACTCACAGCCTGCAGATTTTTCAAACTGGCAGATTTTTACATCCAAGAATTTACTCTTATTTTTTAAAATTCTCCCACCATGAAATAAAATGGAACTTGTACATAAGAGTGATTTCACACTGGAAAAATATATCTGCACTAAAATTATATCATGTATATAACAGCATAAAATAAAGAAAAAATACATGATTATTTGATGCATTTCATGACATCCTAAATATACAAAAAATTGAAGAGGATGAAACTTTAGGTCAAATATTTACTTCCCACAGAATCAACATAAAATCTCAAAGTATTGTAAAAAACCACAACTTGAGAGTCCCCAGTTGCCTGCGACAGCCAGTGACTGTGGCCGCAGACACCAACTGTATGCAAAGCTGGGCCCAAGACCTCAAAGCACCTCCCTGCCAAAACAATACCCACCTTTCCATCGCACAGAACAAACTGAACCAGAGGTTACTTTAGCCCTGAAGGGAGCCCATCCAGAGCAGGATGAAGATTAGACATTATGTCTTTAGAGAAAACAATCCTTAAAACAACTGAAGGGATCTAGGCCAAGCCTTTTCCTACCCAGTTAGATAGCTGGGTAGGTTCTGAAGCTGAAGTCTACAAACACCACCATTCTTTATTTTGGCTGGTGCATTTCCAGATTTCAGAGTGAGCTGTTTAAGTAAATGCTTTCAGACAAGACACTCAAACAGCAGCACACGTTAAGAATCTGAAGTGCAAAGAGCAAAGCAACAAAGCATGCTAAGGCTCCTGCCAAACCTACGCTGCATCACTAGTGGCGTCCACTTTTATAATCTACTACAGCAGAAGATCCATCAGATTGACCACATCACACGTTTCAGCTTCTTACCTGTGGATTATTTGTTCCCTGCCGTTTGACTGTGGGCATCCTTCCCCAGAGAGAGTTTCTTCAGAGAATATTGCTCAAGGACTTGGGAAAAAGTGAGCGCATGACCATTATAACCCAAAACCCTCCTCTCCCCACCAGTATCTTCCCTTTGGTCACCAGATTGGCACCCAGCTGCTCTCTAATGAAAACCCAGGCCCATCAAAGCCTCTCTGAAACACACAAGCTGGCCTTTCTCTTTCCATTAGAGACCGAACAGAGGGGCTCAGAAACATCCTTGTGCTTTTATTGTAGGTGCCAAAATGGAGACCTTTCATTTTTAAGCTGCGATCAAACGAACGTCAAAGTCAATAGTTTCCCACAGACCTTTTGAAACACAGGGATGCTGCTCTGATGCAGTAAAGGCAAAGAAACTGCCTGTGACCCATACCTGTTAGAACACTTAGCTGCAAAAAGAAGAAGGTAATCTATGTCCAATGGGTAACTACCGCACCCAGGCCAGGTTACTTTCCCTGGGGAATGCCTTTTGCACAGATGAAATTAAAAAGAAAAAAAAATAAAAATCCCACGCACAAAAAAAAAAAAAAAACCAACCAAAATGCACTAGAATTTCCAGATTTTTGAGCCTCGTAATACTAGTAACACTAGTAATACTGCTGAATTACTCCAGGGAAAGGAGAAGGTTGTAACATTTTGTGTATCTTGAACCTCTAAGCAGCATGGATTTTCAGCACCACAACAAAACCACTAACTTATTAAAACAAAAAAAAACCAACCCAAACAAAATAACAAACAGCAAAATCATCTCCTATAGATCAGTTCATTATAGGGCACATATAATATCCCAGTTTATATTCTTACCAATGCAAAGGTGGAACTGAGATGTGGGGAGCAGGGGGGATAAGAAAAATCAACGACCTAGACCCTACAAAGCTACGGTTCTGCTCCAGGTCATCTTCTGGGGGAACCTGCTGTTCCCAGTGACTACAAAGGATGCTGAGGCACACCACTGCTCAAACAAATTTCGTCTTCCCACAGCCTTCCACCCTTCAGATTTATTTTGCATCAAAACAAAAGGTGTTTTGAAATCTTCAGAGAGGAAGAGAGCGATATGTACATTCATCCTTACTAGGAAATCATACCTCTGACAGCTGAGGGCCTAGGCTGGTATCTAGAAGACAGTAAAGCATCTACGTCAAATCAGTAAAATCTGGTAGCTGGCTGAGAGTTTGGCTTCTCTGGGACCAACGTGTGTTGTCCTCTGCTTTCCTCCTGCCTATTGTAAGGGCAAAGGGAGGAAACTCAGGAGGATTTGCTGGAGTGGCCCTGTAGGGATGACCTGCACCCAGCTCACTCCAGGCAGCAGCAGGAAGCCCCAGCGGGAACTGGGTTTGCAGCCGGAGAGCAGTCTTCCCTATCCCACAGCTCCAGGACCCAGCACAGGCTCCAGCCTCCTGGCACAAACCCAGCTGTCTTTCATCAAATAACACTCCCCGGGGGATAAAATAATACTATCTACCAGAGTCAGCATCTCTAGGCAAACAAGACAAGGCTCTTTGGCACATTTCTGTTGAAACTAGAGTTATGTTGTCAGACACTTCACACACTCAGAGAACCCTGCTCCTATCTCATCCAGCCTTCAGAGAAAGCAGATTCTGTTTCAGACAGAAATTTGTGCTCAAATTTCAGGGAAAAGCCCTGAGACACAGCATTATCTTTTTCCTGCTTCACCAACCCCCTCCTAACGAGGCTTTAGGGCTCCCTCTGAAAAACGACACTTCTTGTCAGATAAACCAGCACAGCTTCTGGTCCCAACTCTTACACAGTTATAATCCCAGCTCTGCTGTCAGAAAGGAGAGGATAATTCTCCCATTTTAAACAAAACCCCAAAAGAACAAGGGTTTTCCTGACCCTCTCCAAGTACAAACATCATTGTGCAACATCCAACAGCTAAATTCAGCAAGGCCCATATATTTCCAGCGCAAAGAAATTAAAAAAAAAACAAAAACCAAAGTCAAATCATGATTTGCCCAAGATGGTAACTGAAATGCTGTGGCCTGCCCTGAACTATCCTGTTATAAATGTAAAATTTAAAGCCAAGTTACCATGTTATTTCTTATCCAGAGAGAGAATTTCTTCAGCTCAGTTCGAAGAAAGAAGCTATGAAGACTAAACAGCAATTATTTAAATACCTCAGCAATAGACTTGTTAATGGTTTTGTATGTTTCCTAATAATACATTGATTTTAATCTAACCTCAGTATCACTGAATTTAGGGGACTGGTCTTTGTGAACTAAGTACATGGGCGTTTTTATTTAACCAGACACTGCCTCCTTCATCTGACAACAGGAGCCTACAGCAGGCAGCGGCTGTGCCAAGCGCAGCAATAACGGCGGAGACACCAGAGCCAATCGTATGACAGGCCGAGAGGATCTTTGACATGCCAGGTTTATCCAGTCTGCCCCGTGCTGACCACATCATTTCCACCTGACGGCTCTCCACAGGGCTGCCTTCCTCCCATGCACGCACGCCTGTGGGGAACAGGAAAGACCGAAACCTTCTTGTCTTCTCCGGTGCCATTCCCTAGACTCCCTCCTGCTGCTGGAAATATTTCAGCCAAAGTCTGTTTTTAAACTGGTGTCTGAGAGAAAGGCTGAACAACAAATGGAAACATTACACTGTGATGAAAAAGTGTATCAGAGGAAGATACCATGAATAGCAAACAGCAACAAAGAGGAACTATTTACACATAAAAGGCGTTATCAAAGTTGCCATTCAACTTGTGTTAATCAACAGGTTCAGATAAGACTAAGTCCTTCTCGTGGGATAGGCTCCATCAGACCTTCCAATTTAAATAGCTTTGTTTATAACTCCTTTTCATCCCCGCACAAAGACTCCATTTTCTCTCTTTCTTGCTCTCCTTCTCTCTTTGTTGGTGCTGTTTACTCCCAGGTCTGTTTCTGAACTCTCTGTCTAATTAGCTCTTGATAGATCCGCTGCCCTGTTTCCACAAACATTTAATTCTGCCGTCAGTCCCATTTACATTACAGCATGTTGCATTGTCTTTTACCAACCTAATTTTGTTTGAGTGAATGTAAATCCCATTAAGCAGTCACTGTGTACCTATTAGACTGTGGCATATAAACTCAGAAACCCTCCTTATTTACAAGAGCGAACATAAGGCCCGATTCATAAAGGATTTCTAGGACACTGCAATTTGTGCTTTCTCTCAAACTACAGAAAATTCTTAAAGGCTGCAAAACTCTTTTCTTCAAGGTAGTATTGTTGAACTGCCCAAAACTCGACATGTTCCAACCACTGCATAACCGACAATAATAATGCTTTTATAATTCTAATGAGTCCCCAGGGAGTGCTCACTAATTAGAGCAGTGATTTAAAGTTGTCATTACGAGTTGCTCTATGTCTACTCTGGATTTTACTTCATTTTTTGTGTGAGAAGAATACTTGGGTAAGCTGTCCAACTGTAACAAAACAAACCCTGACACATCACTCTTTTTCCTAAGCTAATTACCGTAGCATGAGGAAAGAAAAGTCTGTATGAAACTCATGGAGGTGATCAATACAGTTCTGAAGTTTCACCTGGAGTGAACTTTCATTCAAAACAATCTCCCTTTTGCCAAAAATCTTAACAGTTCAGCTGGAGTCAAGCTCTTGTCTGAGTTTTTCCTCAGGAAGGGAAATGTTCCCTGCTCTATTAACACAGGGCGACCCAGGATATTCCCAGAGCGCCAAACCCAACGTGGTTATGAGCATTTCCTTTGTCAGAGGCCAAAACAGCAGCAGTATTTTGCAATATGTCAGAGCCCACAGCCTGTACAACCTCC
Organism: Chlamydotis macqueenii; assembly: GCF_036417535.1. NCBI lineage: Eukaryota > Metazoa > Chordata > Aves > Otidiformes > Otididae > Chlamydotis > Chlamydotis macqueenii. The sequence continues at coordinate 38,170,506 of NC_141561.1, forward strand.
AGCTGCCCTGTCAGTCCTCACCGGGATGGCCTTGGGTGGAAAGGTGACACGGAGTCCCACTGTGGAGGGTGCTAAGGTCCTTCCCAGCAAAGCCCTCTGCAGGGACAGGGCAGTGTAATTTAATGGAACTACACTCATTTATATAAAAGTCTTGCTCAGCAAGCGCAAAGTCCAAACAGCAATAATATTCCTGCCAGAGTAATCTGGGAGAACTGGTTTCATCAATCGACACTTCTCACACTGTAACAAATTCTCCACATCAAAACTCAGAAGCAGCTAGAGGGAAAAATATTCACACAGATTATTAACAAGTTCTAGGTACTAAGAAATTAAGTTCGTTCCCAAAGGCAGCACTGGAGTTTTTCTTCTGCAATTTCGTCCCATTTCAAAAAAAAACAAACAAAAAACCACCCACAACCCCCCCCCGCCCCCCCCGGCCAAATAACAACAAAGCCTAGTTAATGCTAGTTAATTAAAATTGCAAAGTTAAATTTAAAAAAGTTTTACTATGGCCACAAAATAGATACAAATTTCCAATTAGCTGCCCAAAAATTAGCTGAAAAGCACAACTTCAGGTTGAATTAATTGAACAGCTTGGGGGGGGGGGAAATGAAGGAATTGTACAGTTGTCAATATGTTTCATATAAATTATTTTCAGTTTTCTAAATACTTTAAGGTATTTTTAAACTAATTGTTGGTTTGTTGGGGGTTTTTTTTTGTGTTTTTGTTTGTTTTTCATTTAGAAGCTGCCATTTTCCAGCATCTCTCTTAAAATAAAGTAAACTTTTCCTTGGACACTGAATGGAAATTCCATTACTCACTTAACTTGTGCTCAGAAAGCCAGAATGGAGAGTATTTAAGATACTGGTATTTCTAAGTATGTCACTTAGATGCATGGTTCTTATCAACCTTCATTAAGGGTAAGAAGCACAATCCCTTTCTGAATAAAAGCTTAAGACAAGCGCTTTCATGACACTTGCCATCGCTTAAATGAGCTGAAAGGATGATGGCATGAGCTGAAACAATATCTACCATGCCAGGAGGAATACAGGAGAACCGTACTCATTTGCTCATGATTTTGTCTATGGCTTACAGGCAATCAGAAGTACTGTTATGTAATTAAACCAAACAGAACTTACAGTTTTCAATGTAGATGAAATATTTCATTTCAGCATCAGAAATAAGCAAACAAGCTCAAAAAGACGTTTCGCATCCATGCCCACAGTTATTTCGGAGTACCCATCGCCTCGTTTTGAAGCAGAGAATACAAAAGGCAGACAACTCCGCCAGGTGTACAGTACGAACCTGCGTCTCCGTGGCAGACTGCTAATTTCTTTGCCACATATGCTCTAATTTTGGATAATAGCTTGACTTGAAATCGCAGCTCACATTTGATAGATCTAGCTGATCAGCACTTTCCCACTGTTTATATACTGTGAGAAGCAGGCAGGAGCGAAATGGAGAAAACACAATTGGGAGGGAAGGTCATTTCACCTGCAGCATTCCCAGGTGACCCAAACACACGCTTCCTCCCAGCTAGCTCCCCCTGCCCACCTTGGGAACGACCGAGCATTTATTAATTCCTACCCATGGGTGACAACTCTCCCAGTTTTTCCCAGACTACAGCAGATACTCACACTCTCCTGCGTGAAGGTCCTCGATTGCTCAGCAAAATACCAGTACTCAGCAGCACACCACTGTCAGTCCTGACACTAATTGATCATTAATGTCCAAACAGGCTGTTGATTGGCACTAATTTGTTAGCTATAGCTTACCAAATCCTTTGGGAAGCTAAATCAGTGTGATGTATTTCACTGTGCTATAACAGTACAGGTTTCAAAGGTTACCTAACCCTGAGACAGGCTTAAAAAATGTTGTTGTTAAGATACAGTTGGCCCATCAAGTAATAAACACGAGGGATGTATACTGGAAATCTTACAAAGAAATATACTTCAATGCCTCTAAAAGCAGATTTAAAAGCTGTTTTTACATCCTATCTGCAGCTCCCTGCAAGTGACTCAAACGCAAACAAAATTTGATGCCACCATCAAACCCATCTCTACACATCCCACATTGAAATATCCAAGAATCCATAAAAATTAAAGCCTGCAACTTCTATAGCAGTACAATAGAGGCACACAACACAACTCAGAGAGATGTCCTAAACCTGCACCCCTCCCCTGTAGACAGGAACTTTAAAGCTGATTTCATTTAAAATGGAGTTGAACTACTGCTATCTGCTTCCATGTCATGTTACATAAAGAACTTTCACAGTATATTCAGGCAAAAGTCTTCTCCACTAAAGACTTATCCAGCCCAATGAGATTCTCACCCTCGGGGGTAAACCCTCATAAAAACAGCAGATAATATTGAAGGAAACATCCAAATCAAAGTCTCTATCTATAGTTTCTAACTGAAAAATAATCTGACCTTGAATAGCTCGAGTCTACCTTTTGTTACCACTGACCTCAAAAATGGCACAAAATTTTTAAAAGTAACACTTAAGTAGTTTGGAGCTCCAGTTAACTGAAATCCCGCGACATGGGACTGGGATCAAGACACCCTTCCTCTGTCAACCCATGACTATTGCGTTGCATACAGACGTCCACGTGTTCCCTGCTCCACGACAAGGCAAGATGCTCTCCAGACGCAGACGGTGAAGCTTTGCCCACAGAAGAGATCAGGGACATGGCAAGTAGGTGTTTTCCCAACGCTCCCCTGGTAGGGTGATGTTTCCCCCCTCCCAATACACACACATCCCCTGGTTGGTTACCTCTCAACAATCCAAGAGCATTATTCTACAAGAAACTTTCATCTACCTTATTTAAATTATGGCTTTAAACACAAACACGGAACTCCAGTTTTTGTGGTCCAGTTCCCTGGCATCAATAAAAGCCAGTCCTAATCCCATCACCACTTCTTAGGCTCCGTATCTGATGTCATAAAACAAACTACATTTTAAAGGCTTTCTGCACAGCAGTTTGTTTGCAGCGAAGTCAGTGAAGCTCTGATAGAACAGTAAGAAATTATGGACCTCATATTTCCTATGCCTTGGAAAAAATAAAACTGCTCTATTTTTATTGGGATCATACCTTGAAATACTAAGTTTCTGATGTGAAAAATGTGTTTCATCTACCAACAAACATAGCTTTTAGCTTTCCACCTCAGACCTTTCCTGCCTGACTGCGTTCCAGAAAACACTTGGGTTTTTTTTTCCTTTCCAAAAGCATTTGAAGTTCTACTTCATCCTCTCTTCTTTTATCCTTGCTATCATCTACGTATAATTTACACTGTCACTATATATTGTCTCTGTACTATGTATTCTTGAACTTTTTTCTGTTAAGTATTACAGATAAACCTTTCAAAATAGACACATTTCAGTGATCCCTACTCATTCTCCAGCTTTAATAAATGCATGCTACGTAGGTGTGCTTTGCCTATTGCCTTTTTTTTTTTTTTTTTTTCTTTTAAGTCCACGTTTGTACAGATGCAAAGTAGAGGACACTACAAGGAGAGAACCACAGGCTGCAGCCTGCACATGTGCACATCGCACTACTAGGAAGAAACTCTTTGGTTACACTCACGCAGCTAAAAGGAAGAGGTTGGCAAGTGAACAGCCAGAAGGGCATAGTAGGGTGCTAAGTCTTGGAAACCTCCTAGAGACAGTCTTTTAGCAGATTGATTTTCATGTGCCTTCAGGCTGACACAACGCCACGCGTGAGAACCCCTCTCAGTTACCCAGTGAACTGGGTCGTGTGTGACAGTATTAGTTAGATGGTCCTAGGATGTGACAGCAGAGAGGGAACCAGCTGTCCAAGGCTAATGTGCCATCTGTGCCTAAAATATTCTGCCAATTGTGTTGGCAGAAGATAAAAAGTGTGCCCCTTTATTGGGCTATAAATCACAAGCAAGTCTTGTGCATTGTCAATTAAATGGTGATATACTGAGTGGCCCGGATGCTTCATTGACTTCCAGTCTTTTGAGTGTGACATTTGGTGGTATGACCACTACAGAGGTCATTAGCTACAAACCTAAAGCAGCCTGAACAACTCCCCAAGTGACAGGTCCATGGTTTACTGCTGTCCACGAAAGCATTCAACCCATTTGGTAATGGGTTTAACTCCTTGGGTCAAAGAAAGAAAGAAGCATACATAGCAGAACAAATATTATAGATTTTGTTTTTCTATTTTCCTTATTCCTGAGTATTTTTCCATCTTTTTAGTTACAATCACAAGCAGACACCCATCTCATCTTCTCACAAATGGTGTTTTGGTGGAACAGCTGTCAATTCTGCAACCAGTGCCTGGAGCCTGGGTTGGCTGGGCTCAGCTCCTGGATGACTGTAAAACTCAGGTGAGCAGAGTTTCACACACTCCATCATATTCTTCTACCAAAGCCTTACCAGTACTTTGTTCATGCAGGTCAACGTGCATATTAGAAAACCCTGTGGTACAGCTGAGAAAGTAGTGACAGCAGAGGCCAAGCACCACTACCACTTATCGAAATTATCTTTACACAGCAGCCTCTGTACCGAGTCAGAAGAAAGGGCCTGCTAGCCTTTGCCTGGACTCTAGCCACAGCTGAAGCAGATGCCTACAGAGGACTAAGAGCACAGCAAGCAGAAACAGCTCTTCCTTCACAGCAGCCTCCCAGCAAATCCCAGCCTCTGGAGCCAGACATGGGTTTGCACACATCTTTCATTGCCATGTTACGGTGTGTGACCACCACCTTCCAACCCAACTCCTGGCACATAACTGGCATAATCGGTAATACGATGAACAGATCTTTCAGAACAGAGAAATGTTGTACCTATGGATTCACTGTGAGTTGCCAGTGCAAAGAAAAAAAAAAAAGAGAGAAAAAAAAAAAAAAAAAGGAGGGAAGACCAAAAACTGAGATTCATTTCTACAAGATTACAAGATACAAGACAGCCTCCTAATAAACAGCTACTGACTGGGGCAAAGAAACAGGAGGCTGGTACCTTTTCAGCTGCCAAACGTAGTATGTTAGATAGGTAATCCAACAACAATGACACACAGACGGAACCACATTTTATGGCACTGGCCTTGCCATTGACCATGCCATAAAATACAGGATCAAAATCATTGATTCTTAACTTGGAAGTACCGAATATCTGACCAGTACCGAATATCTGACTCTTTTTTTTTTTCTTGGGAAGAACTCTGGAGGGGCAACATTCACAGTGAAATCTCAATTTGTTACCACAAATCCGTAAGTCTACTTCCTATCATTTTCATTAGAAGAAAAAAGACAAAAGGAAGATTCCTTCAAAGCCCTTTTCCAGCTCAATTGCATCTGTCTTCGCCTGGGTATTAAAAGCACAGCAAGTCTGAACAGAGATTTTTCCCTGGGACTTATTACACCAATATTGGTGAGCATTTTTGAGTACTTGTATTGCAAGACATGAAGACAAAAAAGAATATTACACTTAACTGAGGCTTAACTTACACTTAATTTAAAGAAGTAAGCATAATTTTCCAGATGTCCATTGCATTTGTAATTCACTGTTGACCTCCACTGTCTATTTGTGACCAAAACAGCACTTTAAAGTCTATGTGAAACTCTCCTCCCCAAAATAAGTAAGTTATTTTTAAGTGAGCCACTTTTCCTGATGATTTTTTTAAGTCACTTCTAAATTGCACTGCCATAGGTAGGAAATTGAGTAAACATCTAGCCTTAAGAATATTTTCTTATCAAATGGGAAGATCGAGGGAAATTCACTGTGAGAGACATGAGAAGAACAAAATAAAGATCTATTAACTATCGATGGAAATGTCATAGCATTTTTCTTTCATTTTATTCTGTCTGTGCTTGATCTATTCGCATCAAAATCATAACAGGCTGTTGGACTTGGTAGCGAACTACTGTACATGTGCTTTCAATTCATCTTTCTATTTTCCTCTGTGCTGCTTCTGCCAGCTTCCTATTTTTCTCACAGATTTAATTCCTAGTTCTCTGCCAGGCAATATTAAAGTTGCTAAAACAAAGACAAACAGAAGAACAGGATTAGGGATGAGTTTACAAAATATAGTAGCTGTATGGGCTTACAACACCTACTGCCAAAAATCACTGCGAAGAACTAACATTACTGTGCTGTCTGGTATTCCCTAGCTAGCCCCTAGGCTAACAGCAAGGAAATCCGCAGTAACGTCATCTGCTGGCAAACAGAAAAACCACAACGTTTTTAATTGAGAATTAAATGTCACTGAATACTCCATCATCTTCTGTATGCCAGGAGGTGGAAGAAACCGGGTTCAGCCTGAAGCAGAACATTTTTCTAAGGCTCACTCACGTGAGGTTAACGCGTGCTTTCTGATTTCTCCTGTGTAACTCAGCTAGGAGGAGGAAGAGGAGTGTTTTAATATCCGGCTTTTATAACACCAAAGCAGAAGCTGTAGTGCTTAATTCTGAGTAGCTTTGTTCCACTTTGGAAGGAAACAAATACACATGTAATTTTTATATAGAAAATACATTTAACAATGGAAAACAGAAGTATTAGTGTTACCAGTTATATCAGAGGGTGGCATGACAAAAAAATTCTGATTACAGTCATTAACTGCATTAGTCACTGAAATGTCAATAGTCACTGAAAGAGCTAAGCAAGAGATACTGAAAGCCGTTCAAGCAGATCCGTTTTTCTGAAACAGGATATCATTTCAAGTTAGCAGGCCTCTCTGGAGGACAGTCAATAATCCCAGGGAGCTGTCTGCCAAGGTACCTCTTGGCTTTATAACCAGTAGGCACAGTAGTTTCTAACAAAACACTGTGTTGAAGGGCTGAGTTATGTATCTCTATCAGGAGACTCAAGTGCATCAGGTAACACTATATACTGATTTCAGTCATCCATGCCCAACTCCAGTATTTAAGGAAACCAAAACTATATGCACAAATCATTTTGCAAGGATTTATTAAGAGGACAAACTGGACTGCTCCTTCAGAGGAATTTTCAGTTGACCAGATGAAAGAAAAAGATTCATTTACTATTAAGCACCGTTTCTATGGAAAGACTTCTTTCAAAAGAAGAGACAAATGGCAGCTGGGCACCGAGCTCCCACTGATGCTCAAGCCTAATTCTCAGCAGGGCATACGGAAATCTCCCATATGACTTTTTACGCTGGACTGCCACCTACTCCTTTCAAGTTAATTTTCAGATAAGCACATGGTTCTTCTTGCATTCGTTACTAACAAAACTCCCACAACATAAAAAGAAAGAGGCCATTTACAAACAGTTCACAATCAGAGTTGGCTAGAAATGCTATACTGTGCATCTCTGCTTTGGTCAAGCACGAATAACCTATAGCATCTGCCTAAAACATGTTATATGTTCAACTTATTAGTTGCACGCCCTTCACAAGATATGAAGTGATTTCTCCGGAGAGCTCAAATCGCAGCTCATTATTGCCAGCTACGTGAAACAGTGTCTGAGACACGGCAGTAACGACATGGCATTATTCAGAGATAACATCCCCAATAATATCTGTGCCCCATCACTGTAGTAAGCCATGAGGATGAACAGTGGGCTGCAGAAATCCCAGACTCCGGGCACAAATGAGCAGGGATAGCTGACAGACATTTCTGTTGTGTGCAGAGATCACGCAGTATTTGCGGCAATTCTTTTTCTTCCCCCAGGAAGCATGCTGCTCTTCCAGTTGAGCTAACTTTATTTACAGTAGTTTCTTTCTACGCAGTATTACACGCTTGTTTTTAGCCTCACAATTTAACTACAGTAGGTCCTAGATTAGATCAGCCTGGTTGCTACTCGCATTTGATTTACAGATAACAGCTTTTCTCCCATGCACGCGCAGACTCTGCATCTTTTGCCTCGGCTGCTGGAGCAAGCTGGGGGATGTCTTTACATCAGCAAATTGTTTCACCTAAGCAGCAGCCTCAAAAAGCAGGTTAATTTGCACTGTTCAAATATAATCACTTTTAAAAAGGAAAGGACTCATTACTTTAGTGATGTTTCCTGGTCCATTGCACCATTGTTGGAAACACTGTCAGTAAACAAATTACGTCTAACACTGTGCCCTTCCACTGAACAGATCTCCTGAGAATATCTTGTTATGCATAATGCTTTCTTTCACGCTTCTGTGTCTGGCAGAAGAACACAAGCATCTCTCTACAAATGCTGGATACTTTCCTCCCATATTTTCCATCTAAAAATAAATAAAGTGGGTAATAACTAAATCTCACTACTGAAACTTTCCTTTCAAGTGGCAATATCAAGTAATTTTTTTCCCTATCCTAGCAGTCACTTTTAGTACTTTCACCTACACAGAAAAAAAGGACCAATCTCCAGAGAGGGCTGAGGATCCTCTGCCTAAAAATAAAAAATAAAGCAGATACTTTGTAGATGTCTCCACATTCAGGTGTTGCAGTATTTGGGAGTATTTGCACATTTCAGAACCACTAACTAGATAAAACTACCAGGTTCATCTGAGGAGGAAGCTAAACCCAAACATTATGGGCAATTTTCCTGTTAACTGACTGCCAGGACCATGGAAATAGATATCTTTCTGGGAAGTCACTCCTGCAGCACTGTACTATTATAGCTTGAAAACTGTATTAACGGATAGACGGAACTTGCAAAACATGCTGACAGCTTTGCTGGCAAAACAACAATTCTTGTGAATTAAATTCATCACCAAGTTGAAGGCTTCCCTCCCCCCAGTAAGCCCTCCTCTCACCTGGAGGTTTCTTCAGCAATTACTCAGTTTGTATACTTCTTGGTGTATCAAAACTACAGCAGTTAGTGAGAATTACAAGGCATAAATTGAATCTCTTTTTACCGCAGTGGACTTAAACCACCACTTCAGTTATGGCTATTTAAACAGATTATCCCCTGTAGAGTTTTACATCAAATCAATCATCTCCCCAAACATCACCGGACAAACATTACACCGAGAGGTTTACCTGCTCCTTACCCAAGGTACCACCAGCAAGCCCTGATGATCCTCCTGTCCAGTACAGCAGGGGCCATCCCCAGTGACCACAGTTGTTCCAAGAGGAGGTGTGAGATGCCAAGTGCTTTTGGACATTGAGTCCAAACAACCATCTGGTAATCACAAACCACGTTAAAACGTGAACCCAAAGAGTTTGTAAAACAACTGCACAACAGTAACACTTCCCAAGACAACCCTTTTTTTTTCAAAACCAGGTATATTGGAAAACTCCCCTCCCATTGCCTTTGCACAGTACACTTTGATTTCTAATTAATAGTATTTGCCTGCAGCCAGTGGTGGCATCACACAAAATACAAAACCAGAGTGCATGTAAGCCAGGGAAGCAGGGAAAGGAAAAATCTCATGAGGAAGGACATAACACACTGGAAAACAAAATGATTCATGCAGAACCTGGGTAAGAAAGAACAAACTTAACAAAAATTACTGAACTACAAAATTATCACTATATAACAGGAAAATACTCCCATTGTTTTGCTCCCCCCATCCTTTAATTTTGAGTGCCTGTACAGCAGGAAACCATGTGGCACTACAGAAATCTTTAAGATGTGCAAGAAACATGTTGTGGTTTTGTTTAGTGAGGGGGGGCCTAAGGTGGCAGCTTCTGTAGGAAACTGCTAGAAGTTTCCCCTTTGTCCAGTGGACTCGGCCGGGCCTAGGGCGGACCTGCTGCTGGCCAAGGCTGACCCATGGTAGCAGAATGTTCCCTGATAACACCTCCGCAATAACGTATTTAAGAAGGGGAAAAGGGGAAAACAGGAGGAAAAAAAAAAAAAAAAAAGGAGAAGAGAAGATGTGAAGAAGCTGAGCGGGGGCAGAGGCGCAGAGGGGGAGGCGCAGGCCTCATGGGCCTTGCAGGCCTCACCCTCTGGCCTCTTGCCAGGCAGCCGACTGGGCCCGACTCAGTCCAGCCCAGCTGCAAGAAGTGGAGAGGAGATGAGCTGGACAATGTGAAGAGAACCTGAGAGGCGTCTGCCTGCCTGTTGTAAAGAATTTTTCTTGTGAGAGGAATGGCTGCAGACGCCAAGGTCAGTGAAGAAGGAGGGGGAGCAGTAACGCGGCTCCTGGCCAAGATTCCCCTGCAGCCCCTGGTGCAGCCCATGGTGGAGCAGGTTGTCCCCCTGCAGCCCATGGAGGCCCAGAGATCCCCCTGCAGCCCATGGAGGACCCCACGCCAGGGCAGGCGGATGCCTGAAGGAGGCTGTGGCCTGTGGAGGGCCCGCTGGGACAGCCGTTTTGGAGGGACTGCACCCCATGGGGGAGATGACCCACGCCGGAGCAGTTCCACAAAGGACTGTGGCCCGTGGGAGGGACCCCACAATGGAGCAGGGGAGGAGTGTGAGGAGTTCTTCCCCCAACCATGAAGCAGCGGCATAAAACAACGTATGATGAACTGACCGCAACCCCCATTCCCTCTCCCCCCTGTGCCACTCATGGAGGGGGGGAAGGTAGTAGAGAGTTAAGCTCAGGAAGAGGGAGGGGTGGGGGAGGTTATCTTGTTCTCAGTCTCATTCTCCTGCTGTTTGTAATAATAAATGAGTAGTTTTCCCCACGTCGAGTCTGTTTTGCCCGTAATGGTAACTTTAAGGATTTCTCCCTGTCCTTATCTCAAACCTTGAGTCATTTTTCTTATATCATCTCCCCCTATTCTGTCAGAGGGTGGGGGGAGTGAGAGAGAGACTGCGTAGTCTGGTCCTGATTGCAGCTGAACTACGACAAAACAGGAAGGAATTTGGAAACACTATAGGCAATTCTGGCCAGAATATCATTGGCAAGGAAAACTTTAATTTCATCTGAAGCCCTGCTTTGAGGGTTCAAGTGAGACTCAACAGCAGGTCTGGGGTATGCAGGAGAACTCTGCCCACATCTGCAGGCTACAGCACAGTTAGCTGTCTGCCTTAGTGGCAAAGGAAGATTTCAAGAGGAGAATCAGTCATTGCGGGGGGGGGGCAGGGGGGAAGTCAAATATTTGGAAAGGAGAACCAGGAAAGGAAGGGAAGAACAGCCAAGGGCTGGTTGTGGTGCAGAAAAGCTGCTTTGCCACACTTAGCAAGTAGAACGCCACTAGAGGAAGCATACAGAGAACAATGAACACACCACTCAGCATCAAAATGCTCCTACATAAAAAACCAAGAGGGACAAAATAAAACTTCAGCACAGGCAGAAGAGCCTCATCAAAAAGAGCTGCTCATATATATTACTGTAAGTCATCAAGGAAGTCAGTAAAACATCAGCAGGTCTTCATAGTTATTGGGGTTTTTTCCAACCGTAAGCTGAAGCTGCCAGCTAACAAAGCATTTTGAGTGACCCTCTAGTCTGATGAAATCTCAGGGAGAGCTTATATTTCAGCTATCCTTCAATGCAGAAAGGGCAGCCCACGGTAGACTTCCCAAACGCTTGCACCGATTCTTACAACTCCACTGGACTCAAAAAACTGGAAAAATCAGCACCAGAGAGGCAGGAACTGCCAAGACCCTCCGGCTCCAAGGCCAGCACAGAGCTGCTTAAATGTAAAGTGATGCTCACAAATCAGTGTGCAATTGTCTGAGCACAATCTGCGAGGCAAGCCCGAGGCTTGGGAGAAAGTGAGCTGCTAAAGTTTATTATTACACTCACGTATATTTTATAATAATCTGTTGTAGGGCTTAGGAAAGAAAAGATATCAGATAGGACTGAAACAGTAAAGAAGGATGGAATTCTATCCCAAACGACCTTTTCACACAGTGTTCCACCTCTAACTTCTGAAAATGAGAGTTTACTTAATTAACCACTCTTACAGCAAAACCCACTCATGCAAAATGAGGAATGGGTTTCCCACCCACAAGGGTTGGTTACAGCATCAGAAGCTACTCTCTAAAGCCTGTCAGGACTCAATCCAGAACCTGAAGTGTTGGACTGACCTCCCTTTCTGTCTGCTCCAGTTGGATAAACTGTTGGGAAAGATCTCTTACCAGGCATTAAAAAAAGTACAAAGAACAAAAATGGGGAACTGCAGCAAATGAACATTTTGTGGTGTCGGGCAAGATAACACAGGAAATGAATGCAACATCATGCAAGTGTGCCCTTGTGGGTTCTTACATCATAAGATCATAATCAACTTTGTTCTAGCTATAAATGTGTGTTTTGGAGATGGCTATTTCAAGGCGGGCATCAATCATTTTTAATTGAGTCAGGCTTATTTACTGACTTCGTACTTCATGTTTTCCTTGGACAAGTACATTACACGAAACAAGAAAAATTGAAAAATGCTGCCTTTCTGATATGGTGGGTAATACTGCACATATTCATAATGTATCCATCCAATTTTCCTGACAAGACACATTGGTATAACAGTAATCAAAACATACAACCAGGTCCCTTAAACTCTCTGACACCGGTCCTCAGTTACATCTCAATATGCTGGGAGCTGAAAGTGATGAACGCCAGAACTATGAATGCTGAACAGGACAACTAACACTAGTAGCGAAACGCAAAACACATCTGAATATGAATTGGTAGTCTCAAATTAAATAGCTCTGATTTTGATAGCTAGTAAACATATTTATAATCATTCAGATGCTAAAATATGTGCTTCTAGTCCTTTGATGAATAAATATGAAAGCTGTGCCTGTTGATAAATACTTACACATTCATTTCTTTAGTTGGAATACAAATCACACTTAACTTTTTTTTTTTTTTTTACTAAATGGGCTAGGACTCTTTCAGCAAGTCTATCTCACTGTAACACCACCACTGACTATGGATGGTACACAAAGCCATTATATACGATTCCACTGGTGTTCTGACAAAAGCCTTTCACACAGAGTTAAACTCTTCAGTGCATTTGCTACTTGGGTTGATCAACAGTCTGGTTAATTTCTTTTTATTTTTTTTTAAATGAAGATGCATTCTCAATTCAGCATTTTGTTGATGTATAAATATCATATTTTTATTATATCCACAGTGAATAATACCAGTTAGTGTGGTTAGAAGCCTGGGGAGGGGAGGAAATACACCCCAAAATAATCAGACAAAAAAAATAAAGAGCTAGCTAAATGTAATTTTAAGGACATGTTTTCAACAGTTCAGTGGCAGAGCAGGGAAAAGGAAGAGGGCATGCAGCTCCTTAAACCTACAAACAGTTGGAAGAAAGATCACTTGGCATGAAACTGCCTTCCTCTGAGTCCAAGCAGGCTGAATTTTACCTCCTGTGAGTTTTGGAAGGAACAGCTGACAAGGAAGGGAAAAAGTAGCAATCTAAAGTACATATTTGGACACAATAATTTATCTAGGGAATAGAGCATAAAAACACAAATGCTTTTTCAACTGCTCCAAGAAGATCTTAAATGAAGGAAAGCAGAGGAATTAAGATCTCCCCACATGGACACTCACCTAACAAAGCTGATGGGTGCTGAATTCCCACATCTTTGGAAGAAGTGCACAAGTTGCTTCGAATTATGCAATAATTACAATACTGCCTAAAGGTTTCTAAAGTCAGTTTTACAAATACACCCAGTACATAAACCAGAAGTCAAGCTGTTCAAAAATAAATAAATAAACGCATCAAATTGACCCTAAAATGATGAGATTAGGATGGGGAAAAAAAATTTAAAACACTGAAAATATTAGTTTAGCCCTTTCATAAATTTTTTTCTTTGCCATGTGGTTTTGGAGCCTGTTTCACTTCTATTATATTTTCCCCATGATTGTGAAGTTCAGAAATCACTTTCAAGAAATTAAAATTAAAAAAAAAAAAAAAAAAAAAAAAAGGCAGCAGTGAACATTGCCACATAGATAAACAAATCCAAGAATCCAAGAGCAAAGATTCTCAAAGAAAAGTATGTTTAGATGTATGAAAAACAGAATGGTGAACAGTAACAATACCCAAGATTAATATTTAGTTGCAGTGATGCTAGCATGACACTCATTTCTCAAGGATGCTTAAATGGTAATCAACTCTTCCCCCCTCCCCAAGCATTAAACCAACAGTAAATCCAGAACAGATTCATCTTTAATGTTCCCGCAGAACACAAGACGCCACTGCTGCTTGTTTTCCCCATATTTCACTTGACCTGTTCATGCACGTGTTCGCATTCAAAAACTACATTAACACATACAGCTCAAAAGGGATAAGCGTTTCACAAATTTAAACTGACTGTGGTCTTCAGAAAACAGCCTCTCACTCCCAGTCCACGCAGACCAACAGCGCATCCCTCTGTCAGGAAAACTCGCACCAGATTTGGCCCCGACAGCGTTTCCTAACCATTCTATGATTCTACGATTCTTCCTTTAAACAAGAGGGTCAATCAGAACCATAGCCTACATACAGCCAAGGATGCTTTGCAAACTTGTTCTTCTTCCTTCAAATGGCATGATTAATATGAACACAAATGCAAAACTTCACAATCTAAATTAAAATTCAAGAGGAAGAGGGAAAATGTGACACCTTGTATTTTAAAGCATAATGTTATGCAGAGACTGGACCACTTTTACCAACCAAGCAAGACATGACATGAAGTTTAATAAATATTCAACAAGAAAAAAAAGGAAGAAATATGAATTTGATGAAGTTTGCAGGCAATTAGAGCAATTTATTTCACTATTAACATGACAGACTAAATGGAAATCAGCTATGGGTGAAAATGCAGTTTTACTGCCCGGTATTCAGACCGCTGTGTAATTAAATAATGAAACGGGTGAGAGGCATCCACGACTGACTTCTCTAGCGAGGCAACCATCCATCACAGCCTTGCCTCCTGCCAGCGCAGTCCTGAGACAGTGTTTGTGGGGATGTGTGTGCGCCTGCCTGCGTGTAACGCTACAGGTGGGATTTCTTTCTGCTATGCAAAGAACATTTCCCACACAGCTAGCTTACCTCTGCTTCTGCTGCACTGAAAATGACAGCTACAGCTATGGGGTATCAAGTTTCGTTTACGGCTTGCTTTATTAAAAAAAAAAAAAAAAATTAATTAGACATTAAGCAAGTCAACATTTCATCTCATTCCAGACTGAAACTAAAGAGCTATGCCATTCCTTTCCCCCTCCATGGACACTCATTAGGAAGCCATGACTCTCTCACATCAGATCCCGTAGAAAGAAGCAAAAATATTCTGCTTAATTCACCACATGTGACTCTTTGACCTTCTAGGAGATTTAGGGCATGAGGGGCACAGATACATCAGAACACAATGATTGCTGCCATTCTAGATTTGAGCATGTGTACACCACTATTTCAAGATAAATTTCACAGTTTATGTATGTTAAATCAATACCTGGATATTTTCTTATCTTTTCAATAGCAAGCACTGCTCTGAACAGAGCCAGCAAGTTGGTCTCAGTCATTGAGCTGCTGTTCCTGACAGACTCTTCAGCAACTGAGTTAAGTCAGTTGTGTTTGACAGGTTGTTCAAGGTTAATAAAATGCTCCCTTTCTAAAACAGCTTTCTTTGTCTGGCAGTACATACAGTGAGAGATGTGCAAAACACTTGCTCTAAATAATTCCTCATTTTGACTAAACTTCACTCAAATGCTGTCTTTTTGCAAGAGGATTAAAATAAACCCAACAAAAACAAAAACCAAAAAACTTCAAATAGGTCTACTTGCAAGCTTACATCATGTATGAAAACTAAAATAGGCAAGTTTGGAAAGTCCAATTTTTAAGAAGCTTTTAAGGTATTTCCTTTTCGGAAATCCGCACAGTATCTAGGATCCTGCAAATAAAATCTCTTTACAATGATGCCAGCTGGTCACCCAAAAACTGCATATACATTTGAAAATCTATTACTAAACGACTCTATCTTGCAGCATATAACATACAACTCAGCTATTGCTACTTACAACTTCAGAGCTGGTCCATCCACTAATAGCCATCACCATGGGAACAAGGAAACAAGCACCAGTGAAAGGGAAAATATTTTCTTCATCCCTGAAAACCTACAAAGATGTGTGCCTGCCTTCCCTCAGTTGCATTTCAGCCATCAACTTACTGCTGAAGCAACTGGGACTCTGCAACTCAAAAATCAATGGTATTCCATTCAAAATTAAGAACATTTCTATGGATCAGAATTTCAGTTTGAATAAAGGTACCCATCTTTGTTCCAATGATAGGAAACATGCTTTAGGAATCAATTTCAGACTCAGTTTCAAAAGGAAAAAAGAGGACCTCGAAAGCTTTGATCTGGTAGACCCTGAGAAAAGCATATCCTGTAGTGTCAATATTCCATTTATTTCATCATAAGACTACAGATTTTCAGGAAAGAAACTAAGAAAAGGAAGGAAAAAAAGAAAGCTACCCCAATTAAATCTACTCCAATTAGCTTAATTTCAGCTATGCATAGAAAAAATTCACCTATATAGCAAATGCTACAGCCAAGTCAACACAGCATCAGTTCACTGTTAGAGCAGACACAGCGCCATATCATCGATTTACAAGATACAACATGGTTGACTTAATATGCATATTGGTATACAAAGTGGCAAAGAACATGCATATGATCAAAAAGCACATGCACATTTTAACAGCGATGAGCTAGCATACCAGCTTGTACTAACAGGTTAGATAACACCCTGGCCCTACTGAAATCAATGGAAAGCTTGCAACAGTCTGCAGCATGGCCAGAATTACAGCCCAGCATGTTCTGCAGAGTCCAGCACAGTGCAAAAACCTCCATCATCTCCTGAAATTAGACAGGCACCTTAGAAGGTCCGCTTTAATTAAACCCACTAAAGGAGCAAGAAAGTGATTTGATGTACAAACCAACTCGTGAAGGATCCATGGCACTGCTATTAGATATAAAGTTGTATTCCAGTTTTAAAAGCACGTGTGGCACTGATATGCTAATTAAAGTAAAAAGAGAGTGAGATGGCCAGCCATCTTCTACATCAAGAGGAATACCTTGATCCCATCTCGCAGCTCCACCGCCTGCTAGCTGGTATGTTGTTCCCTTGTCAGGGCATCAGAAGGCTACCTCAGTAACGAGGAGCCTGTAGCTATTAATTTTTCATAGGGAGTACGTATCGCCGCAGCATTGTGAAGAGTTATGGACAGGGAGAAATGAGAAATCAAAAAGAAAGCACAGTATCTTTAATCATCATTCCTCCCCCCCTCCCAGGTTGAAAACACAGAGCACCTCATTAGGACAGAGGTGACAGGGCACAGGCACCGGCTGCGGGGGGGGTTCCCCCGCCAGCACCAGGCAAACTCCACAGGCACGGCGGGAATGGTGGCATCACGGACAACACACACATAGCCCAGCACAACACCACCAGCCACTATTAGGGAGGGTAACAAAACGCTCTGCCTGTGGCAAAACAACAGGCACCTGCTCTCCACAGTCTAAACAAATCCTTCATCTGGTTACCAAATATTTTAAAAGGACTGTAAGGGAGCAGCACAGCAAAAATAGCCACACCACTCCTTTTCATAGCAACTGTGTATCAGCAAAACTCATTAGAAATCTCAGGAGTCGCCACCCCCTGCTATTAACAGAATGAATTAATTACATTATTTTAATGCTTTTTCAATTTGCATTTGCATTTATCCAAATGCCATTGTGTTAAGTAGCATTAATTACACGGTTTTGTCTGGGACATCACATTTACAGTAGCATCTGTTGAGCTACTGACATGCAGGACCTGCAACATTTGAATTTTTTCTGACAACCATCAAGCTAAATAGCTGGTGATGCTTCGTTAGAGCTTCCCTGAAGTTTCAGAGACGCTGTGGCCTCTGCTCTGCATGCCCTCCATGTTTCCTGGAGCCACAGGAAGAGCTAAGCGGAAACACAGTCTCTTTTCTCCAAATTGCTTGGGGTTTTAATTTTTTTGTTTGTTTGTTTTAATTTGTTACCTATATGCTCTCCAGGACAGATTAAACAAGTTTCTTTCCCCAGTGGTTTTGTTACTGGGCTCCAGCTCTGCCTGTTGTAACCCCAGTCCCCTAGAGCTCTCCCAGCTCAGGGCCTGCCCACAACTGCCCTGTTTTCCTCAGCACCAGGCCCTCAGGGCAGAAACACCTCAAAAAAAAAAAACAAAAACCAAAAAAAACCCCCAAAACCAAAATCCCCGGGGTCCTTTGGGGAACACTGACTCCCAGCCACAGCGATACTCCCCCCAGGAGGAGGGGGCAGCAGGGCGACATTTTGTGTGGCCCATCCCCTCAGCACAGCCTGTCCCTGAGGCAGTGAGGAAGCCAGCTGGAGCATGGCCGCCATTTTCTCACTGGGACCTCATTTTCCTGAGCTACCCTTCCACAGGAAAAGAAACAGGAAAAAAAAAAAAGGACCAGAGGACATACCTGAAAGAGATACAGAAACCTCCACAAATGCTCCCAAAGCCGGGGGAGGGTCCTGGCCTGTCTTGATTGTGTATAAATATTTTGGCGGTTCCTGCTGAGGCAGCATCGAGCACCTGTGGGGACTGCCCAGGCACTTGCCAGAAAACACCAACATCACCTGTGAGCCAGGTATCACCAGAGGATTCAGTGCTCTCCCTCACCATTTTGAGCTACAAGTGCTTCTTGAGAACTGGATACCATCTCCAAGGCAAAACACCTCCTCGGTGAGGAGAGTGCCTTGTCTCTCATCGCTGGTCCTCAGGGAAGCCCAGTCCCTGCTATCACTCCCAGAAGTGCCATGGCATCTTTGCAGCAGGAATATCAGAAAAGGCAGGTCTAGCCAAAACAAGTCAACAGGCAGCACGAAACCAGAGAGCAGCGGAGGTGCTTCAGTGCAGAAAATGCAGACAAGAGGGCCAAGGCGTGCGATCTTGGCACCAGCAGCCGCTGTGCCAGACGATGGCAGCTGGACAGAGGGAGGCCCTGCCCCAAAATGGCCCCAGAGAGAGCCCCGGGGGCTGGAGACTACCGAGTCCAGTTTCCAACTGTGCTAAGATGTGTGAAGTTTATTATGAAGAATAAAATTCCTAGTCACACAAATAAGTAAGACCTTGTTGGGAAAGAACTGGCATGCCTTTTATAAAGGGAAATCTTGCCTTGGTAACCTGGAGTCGTATGAGATGGTCAGTTGGCATGTCGAATGAAAGGTATTTTCAAAATAACTGGATTTCCAAAAAGCTTTTGATAAAGCCTTACACAAAAGATTATTAAAGAAACTAAGCTGTCATGAGCCTGAAGAAAAGTCTCTTTTATGGACCAAAAGCTGGTTAGGAAGCAAAAGGTTTGGGGCTGATGAAAAGCTAGAACTGGGGTCCTCCAGGGATGCACATTTGTGAGAATTTCATTCAATACCTTCATAATAGACCTGCAAAAGGGAGAAACCATGAAATCTCAAGAGCCTGCAGATGAAACTAAACCATTTGGGGTAGTCAAATGGCACAGCAATGGTGAAGAACACCAGCAGGAAGTCAAAAAGGTGAGTGAATGAGCAAGCAGGAAGCAGCTGAGCCTCACTAGATAAGCCTAAAGGTAATACATGTAGGGATAATAACCTACACCATGCCTACGTGCTGCTGAGCTCACGGGAGTCACAGCTTCAAGATCCTGGAGTCATCACTGACAGTTATCTGAAACCATCAGGTCATTGTGCAGTGGCCTCCCAAAAAGAGTCAACAAAATGCTGTGAATCATCTGGAGGGATACTGTGAAAGGGACAGGTGTTGCTTTGCCACTTCACAAACTCTTGGCATGTCCCCATCCTGTCTGCGGTCCTGGTCTTGGGAAGGCTACAGCAATTTGGCAAGGGCAACTGATACGGTAAGGGGGATAGAGCCGCTGCCTTGCGTGAGGAGAGATTGCCCAGCTTGGGGAGGAGAAAGCTGAAGAGGGATTGCTGTTTTAAGGCAGATGCAGGGGATAAGCTTAAGAAGGTGCAAATTGCCAAGTGCTGTCGAACGAGTAGTAGGGAGAGACTGATTTAGAAGAGAGAAAAAATAATAATTTCTTTGCACAAGAATTGGCGAACACCTGGGACTTGCTGCCCCACAAGGCTTAGCAGACAGGCCGTGCCAGGGGACTCAAAAGGGGCCAAACTCATGGACAACAGGTTCACAAACAGATATTGGGATGGTAGGCAGGGATTTCACATCCCCAAAACAACTGTGGCTGGTGGGGGTACTGGGGGAGAGGCCAGGCTACCCTCCTCTCCCTAAACACTAGCCCCTTCTGCCATGCAGAGAGGCAGACTGGGCGGTCTGGACCACCAGTCTGACACAGCAGGCACGGTGACAGAAATGCAGAGTGCTGTAGAGAAGGACCTCATAAGGTCTTTCAAAGTGCTAAATAAATAAATAAATATTTCCATTTGAAAGACTTCTCTGCTAACCAAATCTCTGCAAAGCCCTGGAATATTTTCCAGTGTTGATGTGCGAACAGTACATTAGTGTGTGAGGGCACTTGAAAAGTCTCTTGGGTCACCAGGTGGCAGGGAGTAGAGGAAAGGCAAAAAGGAGAAGAAAGAAGAACTATGTCCAAATCTGCCCAAATCATTAGCTCGTTCCAAATGTTCAGCTGAAGTCTCTGGCCAGGTCTTCCGTGCCCTGAGTGCTTTCCCCATCCTTGCTGTGTCAGTATAAATTATTGTCAACATTAATTCTTTTGTTTCTTCTCCTTCCTAACAGATGTAGTAATCACACATTTGGACACTGGCAATATTTCTAATTATATAATAGGGGAAGAGATAGAATTAATTAATGATCCAAGTTAGATACAAAATCTGAGTTAATTTCTTGCAGGTTTTTGAGTGGTTACTTATGGCTAGAGGTGTTCTTGCGGGCTTCCAGCTTTGTCACAGGACCCAGCCACGCATGCCAATGAGAAAACAGGCATTTCGGAAAGAGAATAGGCCGGATATTGAAGGACCCACCACCACAAAAACTATTTTCTTAGTGGCAACAGGCCTCAGATAGTAGCTGGAGTCAATGCAAAGCAGTACTGCCAGAAATTAAATTTCCCTGCTGGGAGCACGGTACAGTGATTCTATACGAGTGTTTCTTCATTTTCCCCCTCCACACACACTGTTTTTCCTTGTCTGCTCACCTATCTGATTGCTTCCTCCACATAAAAAGACAGCTGCTTTCCACCAAGAAGAACACCACGAACAAATCACACATGCACGAAACCACAGAATATTTCAAGGACAATGAAAATTATCAAGGCCACCACAGTCCTCAGGCAACTGTACAAGTGTACCGCTAACTGGGAGAGATGAGCTGCGGATCCGACGCAGATCGGCTGCTCTGGGTCTGTGTGAGATGAGTATATAGCACACAATATACACTGTGCCGGCAGGGAGACAGTCACATAACACCTAGCTAATCTATACGGGCACGCTGCATTTACAGGCAGCCACTTGCTGGAGGTATTGTAAATTGTCACAAAAGAGTCCGACACAAAGGAAAGGGAAGGAGCTGAACAAATAGGAATAAAGCCTGTTTGCAGTCAGGATTGCAACTTCTGTTCTTCTTCTGGAAGTTTTAAAAGTTGTTAAATTAATCTCCTATAAAATTATATCTACATAAGGTTAAATGTGTAGTAAAAATGAGACTATTCAGTTAATAATGCAGTCTTAGATGGAGTGGTTAAGAGGCAATAGTTCTCAATGAGATTATGTTTCACAGCTTTTAAGATCAATAAAAAGATTTACATTTTCAGTGTCTAGTTATTTTGGGTGGTTTCAGCTTGGGATATGAAACTTACCCAAGAGACAGATGTTTTTTCTGGAAAAGGCTGCGTCCCATCTCCGAACTCCCCGTTTCTAGTGTTCAAATTCACTACCAATTTTTTTTTTTTAAATGCCTCCTGCTATATTTTTGTGGGTGTTTGCAAAAACACATACCTAAGCCCTTTAGAAGAGGAAGATGCATACATAAAAACCTGCAGCGCAAATGACTTTATATCCGTTATGAAGCTGATCTGGCATAACAAGAAAAAACTCCATCGTCAGCACTGGAATGATAATTATTTATCAGTCAAGAACATTTAAACAGATATTGGGGCAGCATAAGACCAACCTAACTGCCATTTCACCACGTGACCAACACAAGAAGGGCCTATCCGTAGCACCCAGTGCTTGCACAGCCCACGCTTGCAAGGTACAACCTTCATACAAATAAGAGACAATTCCAATGCTTCTCCAACCTGCAGCCGGTGCCAGAGCCGGGAGCCGCCGGCTAAGCTGATCCCAACTCCACATCCTGGAGCTGAATCGAGCTCAGGTCTGTACTTAGCACCAGCACTGGGAAATAGCATTTAACTCTGCTAATGTAGCAGCAGTCATGTACGCTAGTCAGCAACAAATTGAATCAACTCTAAACACGCACAGAACAGCTGGACTCAGCTTCTACAAGAGATGCAAGGTCTCCTGAGGCCTCTATGTATATTTTATTATGCAATTTCTCTAGTCCTTGAATTCCTATTTTTACTGTCATGATAATTTTTTAAACAAGCAAAGTTGTTGACAAACACTGTGCTCACAGCCTTGCTCAGCTAACTATTGCACTTAAATGACTCTCACCACTCCTCAACCTTTGAGGAAAACTCAACTCAGATGCCATTTACTACCTCTCTTGATGGAATTCAGCTGGCTGGCCTTTTGCTATGACAAACATCCAGGCTCCCCAAAGTTACCCCTTCATCAGATTCAATGACTGCACATTTGCAGCAAACAAATACTCCAATTCCCACTATGCACTCTTTCTTTTATCATTAACTTTCTCCTACTCAGTGTACACAAGCTGAACAGTAACTCACTCATGCTGAAACAAGCTTTCAGGTGAATTTACCTTGGAGTCCTCAGTGATGGTGAGCAAGTTCCCCACCACTCTCTCTCAGAATTGCACTCACACTGCCCCTGGTATTTGGATAAAAATGGTTTGTCAATAAAGTGCTGAAAGAAATTGCCTGTTTAGAGTATGTACTGTCAGCTGACAGGACTGAACAACTAGCTTACCTTTACAAAAACAGGATAATTTTTACTTGCCAGGGAAGAATTTCAGGCCTAGTTGCTTTATTTCTTAAAATACTCTCCCCCCCCCCCCCAAAATAATTTCTCATTCAGTATTGAGGCTTGGCCTCTCTCTAAACAAGAACAGGATATTTTTCTTTTTGGTTTGAAAGCGGATGTTGATGTTTAACAGGTTCTATAGCTCTGGGCATTATTATTTTTCAAGCTACTTAACAGCTTGAATACGCCTTTTCTTTAATGGCCACATTCCAGAAATTCCTAGCTCTAACCTTATACACTGAGACAAAAGCCTTGTGTCTTTGCATTAGCTCCGAGGGGTGTTATAAATGAAGGTCACCAAGTCATCTGGCCACAAGTCTAGCTAGGGACAGCTTACGGTCTCTTTATAATTACAACTGCCTAGATCCCTCGCAAGGCACATGACCTCCAACTTCGGTTGTCTGATTTTGTTTTTTTTTTTTTTTAAATCATCATTTAATTTGTCCTACATATATACACATATATATGCAGACATTAAATGTATGCTTATACACACACTTGTATGCAAAGGTCATCTTTTTATTGTCAGTATTGACACACCAGAGCTAAGAGTCGTGATACAGGACCTCACTGATTTTTACGTACTTGCCACAGTGGGAAGGCGACTCCGATTCGAACGCTAGCTGTCTTTGGTGAGGCAGACAAGTGCTAGCAAAAATTACATACTATACGTCTTCCAATCAAGCAAGACATGACTGAAATAATCAAACCTCTAAGGAATAGCTATAAAACACAAGGCAGGAAGTGGAAAAACTTTTAATACAAACAAAACTAACAAATCTGAAATTAACCCGATTTTAAAACCACCTGAGTTGCCTCAGATAACTGAACAGGGTTAAGTTCACGCACTTCACTCTAGGTAGCACCATGAGGAAGAGCACAGCTCCCAGGATTTCTCTCCTTAGGTCTTGTAATATTTGTCTCACTAAATCCTATTTTGCCAAAGCAAAACAAATGAAATTTTAAGAGTAATGAGCACCTCTTTCCAACCCCCACCCCTCTCTGTCCTTCAGTTTTACTGCTGTATTTCTTTCCATCATGCTCATAGAGCTTATTGTTAGAATACAGAAAGTGAACAGTCAGCTAAATCAACATCTACCTGTCGCTAGGGAGCTAGATAACATTCCCTGTCATACAAGAAATAAGGGAAGATACGTCTGGATGGCCATCTTTCACCCCAGCAGCCGCCAAAGTCGGCAGATGGCTGGAAGGACGGTGGCTCAATTCGCTTTTGATCACCGATCCGAGTTTGGAAGAAAAGCTACGCCCGGGCACCCCTGCACTCAGATGCGGCAGCTTTGAACAGAAGACACACTTGGTGATTTGACAACACTCATCTCTCTCTCCTCTGAAGGATATGAAAAGATGGATTAAGACAAACCTTGTGCCAAGCTTTATAATGCACTTCTAATGAAACACGCTGGAAATCAATGCTTCTCCAATGTCCTGCCATTTCCTTGGACTTGCCAGTGGAGTGGAAAGCAGATATTCAATAACTGACACAGATTACTTCTAAATGCCAAAACACATTAACAAATACAGTCTGTTGTTGTAGGGTACATATTTAGTTTCTGGTGTTTGCTATTAAAAAAAACACACCAATGTGTCAAGAAAAGAAAAAAGAAAACCACAAACCAAACACCCGACTGAACTCCAGAGTCCACCACTAAGTTCAAGTGGTTTATGCAGAGGTCTGACACAGCCATGGATGACATTAAGAAATTCTTCACTGCCCTGATTCATCTTGTTAGTCCCTTTATTTCAGCACATGTAATTTGTTCTTCCCCTGCCCTCCCTCAGTCATGCCTCTTCCTACATGACATACTTTGTCTAGCTTCTAAGAACAAGACAGAGGGTTTTTTCTTCTAAAGAATGCTGCTGCCTGCTGTAAGGACAGAGTTCATCTACTCCCTGGGGGTAAATACATTAGAGATGGGATACAAGGAATGTAAAGTTTTGTTAACCTATCACAACTTCTGAATCTACAAATCCAGCATGGCAAACCTTTTGTTCCTCCATTAATTTGGGGACAGAGTCACAGGCATCCACCACATAAAGATCAAAGTCAGTTTCTCCAAGAAGTATGCCAACTCTGCTTTCAGCATGAGGGCTACGCTCAGGATGGCTCCACACGTGAGATTCAAGACCACTACTGCCACTCTTAAAATGCTTATCTACCAGCTGAGTCAAAACACACACGTACAAGTAATGTTGTGCAGGCCTGTGTGTTATTGCAATCCACGCAGAAACAGAATTAAACCATCCAAAAGGTTAATTCTCATAAAAGCGGTGACCAAGGAGCGGGCATGGGGAGGGAAGCCATGGGATGTTGCCATGGACAAGAGGTTGGTGGTGCGGGGTCAGCTCAGCAGCCGGTGCAGAGGAGAGCAGCCAAGTAGCCCAGATGTTTCCTGCTGAAGGAGGAAGGCGACTGCAGGGAAGGAGCAGAGCCAGCTGCCCCAGCTGTCTTTGATAGCTGGAGGGGAAGGTCTCTGGGTGTTTTGGCATACTGCCTCCTCCCCAAGCTGGGCCCATAACAGGGAGAGGCCACAAGGAAGCAGGAGAGACTTCAAGATCACTGTCACTTTCAGAGCCTTGTGCAAGACAAGTGATACTATCACCCAACAAAATAAAGATTCCACTAAAAAAGCCTCTAAAGCCTCCCACAAAACCATTTTGTAAAGATTGGTAGCAATGGAACATATGTACCAACAGGGAAGAGATGTGGAATGTACCAAGAAAAACACCAGCATTGCTGACGGAGAGAACTAGGGAAAATCCATTGGCAAAACCAGCAGCTTAGGTTTTGCAGCTTACTCTCTGCTTTATGTAAAACTCTACCCTCAATATTAGTTCAATATTTATGATTCCACATCTATACACATACCTGCACAGACACCAGGAGCTTGTTCCACCATCCAATAAAGTGAGGCAGGAGACAGAAAATAAATACACCATATATAATAAATGTGACTTTTGCCAAGGACATTTATGACTGGCGGAAGGGAGGCAATGCAGGAACTGAGAGTGACTTCACTGACTGAAGCAGAAAAATGCCTCAGTACCCAGCCTCTCACCATTACATCACATTAAGGCAACCCAGCAAGTGGAAATACAATAGCAAGGTTGTGGCAAGGTACCTACGCTGTATTTTCCTTGGTTTTATTTATTCATATCTGACAAAGATTATTTGTCCTTTGCTTTCAGCCTCTGGTCCTGCTCCACCTCAGTACACCATGGTACCTCCATGGGAGCATAAGGCAACAGCATTAGGTATAGAGGCATCTGCCCTTGCATACAGTTTAATTTGTTCCTGAGTTAATAACAGAGAAATCTCCTCGTATTCCAGCATTTCCTGAGGGGAAATTGACCCCTTTCATCTACACAGCCCAGCATTCTCTCCCAGACATGAGGACTATGGCCCATCATTGGCTGATGATGGAGGATTTTGCATGAGGTGCAATAAGTCCGAAAAGGACAAATCTTTCTTCATTCATAACTAGCTCTGCATCCCTAGAGTACTTTGGCTCCACTACAGGCCATAGTTCTGATGCCTTTTCTCTTACGTTGATTCAAGTCACTTGACTTCCCTTGCATCCTGGGGTCTCATTAAGTCCATCAAACTACAAAACACACATGAAAGGAAAGTGGGCCCAAAATGCATGTGGGATCACAAAAAACAGAGATTGATGTAATCCAGTCAACTTCAATGGGAGTTGGCTGCCCAGCTCTTTTGAAAACACAAGACTATGCCACTTGCCCTTGTTACGAGGAGAAAAACATCCAATCTAGAAATGTAAGACAAGCACCAACTCCATCTCTCTATCAGAAACCCCCACTAATTACTTCATTTTACATCTTCTTTAAGTATCCAGTTCACAAAAGACTCCAGTAGGTGAAGCAACAGAGGAAGAAGAGGAGAGTGATTCCAGCAACGTGAAATGCAGCAGGCTCATCATTCATCAGCTGCAGGCCCAGAGCTCAACACTGCTAATTAATAAGGTGGTGCTCAAGGTTTGAAGACCATTCTCTAGACATATCTCAGATTATAATGGCATCTGGTACTTGGTCTGAACCAAAAAAAAAAAAAAACAAAAACAAAAAACAAACAAACAAAAAAAACCAAACAAAAAAACAAACAAACAAAAAAAAACACTAAAGTCCTCCTAAACCACTGAACTAAAACTAAATTACTCAGTCAAGCCAGACTGTGACTGTAAACCAAAGAGTTATTACCACTGTGGCTTGCAGCCCAACATGATTGACCAAGGTTTATACTCGCTGTTATCAAACACGGCTAACAGCGACCTGGACAGCTGGGCACTCAGCTCTGTGACCAACCTGCTGTGTGGCACTGGGGCTCGTTTCACCCCGCTGTACCTTCTCCTCCTCACTGCTTTGGTGAGCTGTAAGCTCTTTGTAAAGGCCTCTAGTCCCGTACCAAGCATTTGCCCTACATCCAGTAGAAGGCAACCTCAGCTTCATCTGGAGACTGGAATGCAACTTCTATTCCTGTGGGTGTAAATGCATACCACATATGCAAAATCCTGCAGGGAGAAGGTGTCACTTAACCTCTCAACTCCCTTCCCTTTCTCACCCAAAAGTCATCATGAAAAGATAGATAGAATGATGTTTAAAATATAGATCTTGAAACACTTATTAAAAATATAAGGAAGAGATCACAGAATCATAGAATAGTTGGGGTTGGAAGGGACCTTTAAAGGTCATCTAGTCCAACCCCCAAAGCTCTTGGAATGCTAAAATTCAGCCAAGTTGCACATGCAAACACACACATGCACACTGTAGAGCGTGTATCATATTCATGGCATGCAGCGTAACCATCAGGGAAAGCTTTATTAGATGAAAATGAGCCTGTTGTAAGAGATTTCCTTGCAATTATTCTGCTGCCATTATCCTGGCCAGGCATTCATGCAGCTTTTCAAATTAATATGCTTAGTTTTCTGAGCAGGAGATCAGAAGACTGGAATTCTATGGGAAACTCAATTACCAATGAAAATGATTGCTTGAGCGTTCGAGAAATTGGAATTACATCTAACTGTGAACAGCAGATTATTATCTGGATTATAGAAGACACTTTGAAATTAACTCAGATGTACAGCTATATACATCTTGAGGATGGTACCCACATAGATTTCTAGGGCTCCTCTCAGGCACCAAGGGGCTCACTCTCAAACAGAAAATAAATTACCAACGTGGTTTTGTTGGCTTTCGGGCAGGAATGCAAAAAGCCAATATTCCTGCTGAGAAGTCAAAAAGCAGAAAACAATGACAACAAAATCACCAAGAGAGTTTGCCTGGGACTTGTTCCTTTCCCGTTTTGTATTCCTCTGGTGTGGATGAACATTAGTATGGTGCTGTATAGTGGGCTTTTTTCTGCTTGAGGGCTGTGCTTGTCTGGTTGTAGGCTGCTGGTGTGCTCAGGTGGTGGTTACACACTCAGAGTGGCATAGCTTTAATAAATGAAGGTATCCTCCTGCCTATGAGCTCTGCTATAGCACAGAGATGAGCTTAAGTGATGGAACAAGAGGACATAAGAAAAGGGTTTAAGACGAAGACGTTTGGGATTTCTCAGAGAGCAGAACAGGACACTTTGTAAGGGAAAGAGATTTGAGGATTTTGTTCCATTTCTCTCTGAAGGTAAGCAAGCACTACAGGGAAAAAAAAAGATTATAGTATTGAGAAAGCATTTGAGAATTACAAAAAACACAAAAGGATACAGATCTATATGATGCATACAGAGTAAATATCTGGCAGAAATGATGCACGAAGTATACCTTGCAGATTGGCATCAAAATGGCACAAAGAGTAGAGAAGGAGCTGGGAATGATGTTGAAGCTCAGACAGTGGGCATGAGGATATAATAGCAGAGGCAATGTGGACAATTCGAGACCAGCAGGTATTTATGTACAGATTTGACACAAAAAAAAAAAAAAAAAAAAAAATCTGTGGTACCAAAAAGTGGTAAAAAAACTATCCAGGAAATGAGAAATTGAACTGGGGAGTAAAGTCGCTGCACAGGACAGCACACTGAGAAAACAAAGACAAAATTGCAATGAAGCTGTGAAAAGGAAGCGGTTGGTTTTTTTTTTTTAACGAAAATACTATGAGGCAGCTAGGCAGTATCACAAGCAGAGTCCCCCCGGGGATAGAGAAAGATCTGTTAGTGCCTGGTGAGAAAGCCGCAGGAGCTTCCTCCATATAAATGGTTTCAAACAGAAGGAGGCTGGGGGACAGGCATGCAAAGTAACCAGGGAGCCTAATTCAGAAAGCAGACTCAGAAACTGAACTTATTTAGACTCAGAAAATAAAGGTTAAGAGGGCATTTACTTGTTTATTCCATATATGTTACCAAGGAGATATATTGTATTTCCACAAAACTAACAAACAAAAAAAATCCCAAACTGAACTTGTTTAATGCAGTGCTGGCAACAGAACAAGTAATGTAGGCAGAGTAGGCTCAGGTTGGCAATAAGGGTTTCCTTACATCCAAGGAGTCCCAGAATTGTCCTCCCAAAGCAAGAGCAAAAGCAAAAATGGCAACCTAGAACTCTCAGGCAGGGCACAATATATATTAGAGAAGGGATTACATGATACAATGGTATGCAAGAACTGAGACCAAACTGGACAGCCTTCTGCTCCCAATCAGGTGACATCTCAGCTATTTCCAAACATAAACACACTTTTACCACCACAGCCCCAGTTTTGTTCAAAGAAAAAGGCAAAGACTGCCTCATAAAATAGAAACTCCCAGTTTACTAGTCAAAATCTAGCTCACTCTCCTTAAAAATGCCTTCAGGATGACCTTTTCTATATCACACTTCCCCACGTACAAATGCGTACATGTTCATTCACAGCTGATCAAAACACAAATGCACTTCAATGCAGACTCACCCCTTCCAGAGATACTTTCCAGACTTGGCTTTGTAGTACCAAGCCAACTTGTCAGTAACTCACTCCACCAGCCTTTAAAACCCATCAGAGAGCGCTCCGTTCCTTTTACACACCTATAAAACTTGAGTTGTGAGCAAGCAAATTTTGTCTGCACTCTGACTTCAGGTAGTCTGGCCAAGCCATTTCACCCAGGCAGCTCTCTGACTAAGAACTGGTGTTACTCATATGTTTTGAAGGTCACTGCATAGGCTGCCATTTCTTACTGCAGAAAAAAAATTACTTGAGCCTTGAAAATTCAAACCAAGTGCCAAGGAAAGATCTCAGAGTTTACTGCAGGAGCCAGTTCAGAAGGAGAGAACAACTTGTTCATTAAGTTACTTGACAGCAAACATCTACTTTGAAGGAAGTTGTTTTGATTTGCTGGGTTTTGTTTTCTATTTAATTGCTGATAGATAGCAAAGCTAGAGACCAGAAACAGGATTCCTTTAAGTTTTGCTTTAATTTCTACCACTGCCCCAGTTTCATCACCCATGAGTTACACTCCAACACACAGGCGAGTTTTTTGTAACCACACCATGAGACACAGATAGTCCCTGAGCGTGCAAGATAAAAAAGAAACCAACTCTTCCTCAGGTTTGCAACTATCTTCCACTTGCCCATAGAGCTCTTTGCTCCATAGCTGCTGGGACTTACCTCCAATCCAAGCAGGTCTGCTTCCCACGTCACCCTTCCCTGCTTTCCAGGACAGCTTTCCTTTGCTTTAAAGCACTAACAAAGTTTGTGAAGCCTTTCCATACTTTTAGGGAACATCTCCCAGCCTGCTCCTGACCTGAAAACTGAGACCTCCTGATACAACTAAGTTATATGCTCTGCAGCCCCACCAGCAATTAAAAAAAAATTGCCCCCAGCTGCAACCAGGGCTTTCACCTGCTGCAGGTGCATCTGAGTACCAGTCCTCCTAAAAGGCCCATCACCCCTGCAACAAAAACACTGTTTCTCCAGCCTTTTCCTTACACAAGGAAGCTGAACTGGCTGCAGAAAGGAGCTCAGGATGGAGAATGCATCCCACGGAATAGTCAGGAGAAGTCAGAGCCGTCTGCCCTGCTCTCGCTTGGATTTCTAGCCTCACAACAGTCACCCACTGCAAAAATACTAGGCAAACCCCCCCACAAACACAGACGCCAATGCTGACCTCTTACTTGCCTTCGAAGAGGCATTAGCAAGTCCATAAGACATGTCCATGCAGAACTCGAATTTGGAATAAACAGAGCATTTTCTAGACCTTGCTAGCAGCATACAGAAGTACCACCATTAAATATTCATCCTCCAGTGGGACATGCGTGACTCCCATAACCAACATGCTGCCTATTCCTCACATTAGCCTTGCATCTCTTCATGAAAACACTGCAATTTCCTCAGCCCAATGCCAAGAGGTTTGCATCAAATATGTAATAATAATAATAAAGGCAAAAATCGTAGTAACAAACTGGAGACTGACTGTACATAGTACATTATCATTACTATAGCAGAAAGACAAGAAGGATCAAAGGACAGAGATGAGACAGCATGGTGAGGAGCATGGCATCTTTCTCAGATCTGCAGGCAGCTTAAGATGCAGCGCTAACACAGGCATATCAACTCCAGCCTACTGATTGATATTTTAAATGATCATGTTAGAAGCCATTTCACTTCTGATTATTTCCGTGGAAAACATCCAGCTCATGCTGTTGGCCCACATTTGTGAGGAAAGGGGAAACGTAAGCACAGTTACAGCATCAGCTCGTGTCTCAAGGGGCACAGGATCAGTTCCCAGCTCCCTCGACGCTGCCTTCACTGGCTGGCAATTGCTTGGCTGGTGCCTTGCTCCTCTGCCTAGACTTGTTAGCTCACATTTTAAATTATTTGGAGACATTTAGGTGCCTCTGGAAATATGTTTTCTTTGTGTTTAAGAGCTAAAACCAAGGGCTTCTACCAGGTAGTCATATGTAGACACTGCAAACATCTGTGGCATACTGAAAACACAAAAAGAAAATACATTGACTTTAAATATATGAATTCAAGTAAAACAGAATGAGTTCAGCATCAAACTGGATGTAATTAGGCAATTACGTAGATTGTTCTGCTGGACAAAAATGTCTTTTTCTGGGCTCAAGGATGTTTCTGCAGTTACATAAGCAGTCCCAAACTTCGATGGGAGACTTTGCAGAAGGCATGCAGCAACGGCTAATGGTATCTCCACTTCTAGGTTTAACCATTTTTCTCAAAGGTGTTGAGCTGCTCTTCGAGGATCAGCCATTTACACTATCCTTGCCCAAGGAAACAGACACATCCAAACAGAGAATAAAAAGAGGGAAAAAGGTTTGCAGCGGAGGGATAACCAGCTATATGACCTAGAAGCAATCCCACTGGACTCCCTCGCATCTCAAATCCAACATGGCTCTTTCTACTCTATACTTCATTTTCAAAAAATGATAAATGTGCCATTGTCTGACTAGAGCCCTAGGGAAACACAAAGGAATCCATAAGCAATAAAGCACCAGCTGCTTCCCTGTAGCTAAGTTTATCACAGTTTAACAACAAACACTGTTAATGTAACTTACAGCCTCTGTATATTAAGCGTCTCCAAGTAGACACCTGCTGGAGTGAAAGTTTCTAGTCCTTGCGCTCAGAAACATATCAAAGAAATGCTGTTCGCCAAAGAACAATACATATCAGTATGTATACTTCTAGATTTATGTTTATGTAGATGTTGACATATGAATATATGTAAATGAATATATATATCTATATCTTATATATACATGTATGTATAAATGTATATACACATACATTTTCACAGATAGTAGCCAAAATGAAACATTTGTGGGCAAAAGCCTTCCACATAAACCAGTGAGGACTCCTCACTGGCACGAGTAAGACCTAAGTTTCAGGACAACCTCCCTTGTCTTGAAAGGCCACAGCCTGCATGAGCTGAGAAAGACTAAGGCACACCTGGAACGAGAAGTCTAGCAGGCCTGTATTGGGATACAGGGCAATTGTTGGGGGTGGGAATCAAAGACATAACACTACCCAGGTGACCAAAGAGGAAAAATCTGTCGGTAGACAAGGGCGGCCCTTGAACCAAGGGCTCAGTTGAGCACAGTATCTAAGGGATGTTTAATTCCCACAGTGCTCAGTCAGGTTTGCAAACGTGTTCAAAGCTAAGCACAAACCTAGGTGCATTCCCGAGTAAGAACAGTAGCCAATCCATCGTGGGAAGGTTAATAAGAGGTTTTAGGTAGATAAAAATATGAGATGCATCAGTTAGACATCCTTTACTCCTCCAGCATCCCCTGGCACTGCCAAGCTGTCTTCACCAGCCATGTTGCAAGAGTTTATACAACAGCTTACCCTGAGCTCACCTGACAGTTACAATTGCTTAGGAATTACAAAACTAGGAAGGGGAGTTAAGGCCTGTTATACGGTGATCACCTCATGCCCAGAGCAAAATTACAGTTGTCACAGGTGCTAGCTTACACTGGCCGGTTATTTTTATTTTCCAGTCTGTTATTGTTACTAAACACTGCAGAGCTCCACATCCCACACGCAAAATTTTCATTCAGCTGTACCCAGGGTTTGTTCTTCAGCCCCTCCTATTAAGTTATGTTGGGACTGTAAGGGCAGATGGAACGTTAGTTTTCACTTAAACCCAGAATTACAGACCACGTCAGCACTGTTTCTGCATGGGAGAGGAAGAGTGAGGGGAGTCACCAGCCGCAGCTGCCACGCCTCCATGAGTAAAGTCCCCTACCCATGGCGGGCTGAAGGCTAAGCTCCGCTTTAAAGTCAGTTAAACTTTTGCCCCTCTTTTACCTCCTAGCAAGTTGTCCTCTCAGTTTCAAACCTGGTTCCCCCTCAAATTACTTGATCCTTGCTCTTACTTCTCTTGCAATCAAAAAGATTGAACAGGGATGGAAGATTTGTAATGTGGGCTCTACAGAGACAGAAAATATTGCTCCACAATATTCTCTCACCCTTTTTATTTTCTTTGACATATCCAATGGGTCACCAGAGCCTACAACAAGTAAAACGTACACATGCCCTTACGAAGGAAATTGTTTGCCAAGATCACAGAACAGGGTGTGAAAGACAACTCGAGGAGTCAACGACATCAATTTTCATGGCACCATTATATAATACAGAGAGTGGAGAGAAACTTTGCATCCCCCAGAAATGAATTAAGTAGCATCTACTAAAAGCAGTATCATTTTCCCCAAGCTTACTAATCCTGAGTAGGCTCTGTTCAGCTTTTCTGCTGTTTCATACAGTAGCAGTGTGATAGAAGAGAAGGAGGTCTGCCTTGTCTCACTACAGCCGACAGCACGTGAGAATCAATGCACTGAAGTAACTCCCATCTCTGTGATGCCATGAAACTTCTGGTTTCCAGCCTATAAACACTGTAAGCCCTCAAAGCGTCCCAAAGATAAAACGAGACACAGGATTTAGTTCCGAAGTCATGGTTAATGACAGCACTTCTCGGGAGTTATATTAAACTGTAAACCTTGGTGGCAAAGGCAATCTCCAGCTATTAGAGATCAGGGTGAAGTCTGCCATGTTATCTTATACATCAGCTTCACGGGTTTAACACTTTCCTCCAAAGCTCCGGTATTCTGCCTCGGAGAGATACAGGGTATACAGGGGATTTAATAGACCTAAATGCGATACTGGCTGCCAAATTCCTCTATCCTAATTTTTTTTTAATAAAAGAAAAATATCTAATAAATAACAGATGCTTGGCATCAGTCTTTGAGGAAGATGCTAACAATGCTGGGTTATTTCCATAGAAATGGACTGACTTTACAAACCAATGGAGATCCACATAACAGTACTCTTCTGCATATAATCATTATTCCTTAGCCTACTAAATTTATGCCTCTAAACAGATTTCAAACCCAAGCTTATGAATCCTCCCAAATACAAAATTAACCAACTTCAACATTTTCATTAACTACCAGAGGACTCTGGAATCTCAATAAGAGTATGTGGAGTGGCACAGGCACCACGTGGCTTCCAATAAGCTGAAAGAAAAACAACCAAAAATAACTGACTCTGTTACTGACATTCCTGTTTGGAAAACGGTACCGATCATGGTTCATGCGAGATCGGCTGGCTTTTCAGTTAGCTTCTTCGTCGTCTCCATTTTTCAGTCCTCCCACTCCAACAAATTTAACTAGCAATCTTTATAAATCGGCCAATAAATTACTGTAGAAGGAGAATATACTTCCTGTCTAAATAAATGATAGCTGAAAAGTTCCTAATGGGCCTTGTACGTGGGAAGAGGCTGGCTTTGTTCAAAGGGCTGCATGGTTTTTTCATAAAAAAATACAGAGGCTTCATTCACCCAGCCTCCTTATCTGCACCTGTCGTCGCTGTGGCTTGGCAGCTTTTCCTCGGCCGTGTGCCGTACGTTATTTTCTCTCAAAAACCAGAGGTCAAGCCTGCCTATAGGACATCAACGGGAGGTGGCCATCGCTGCATCTCAGCATCACTCCCTTGATCTGGCACCACATCTCCCAGCCCCCATCGAGCACGAGCAGCTGTCTGTCCTGCTCCACGTGCCTGCGCCATTCGGCGCTGGGCTTTGGCTCCCCGCAATGCTGAATTGCTCATGGGCTTGTCTCGGTGTGAGTAACGCGCGATGTCGACCCCCTGGAGTCCCCACAGCCATAGCTCAGCTCACCCTCCTCCCTCGGTGATGCAACTTCTGCATTTATATTTTGAAAATTTGAAGATTTTTCTATTTATACAATTACATTACCTACTGCTTCTGCATCTTAGAAACAGCCCCGGTGGACAAATATGCCTGAAAAAATAATGGAAACCTACATGTTTGTTTTAACTTCCTGAATTCTCTTGAGAATAAGTGGAAATTAATCTTGCCAATGCTTTCACACAAGCCACCTTATCCTGAAAGGGATACGCTCCCAAGCTGAGTGAGGTCTTTGATGAGTAAGAGAGACGAAGAAAATTAAAATGCTGGCAATTAGCTGCCTTTACTTTATTGGCAGACCAGATACTGCCCTAATTATACCACACTCGACTTTGCACCAGCATGGCCCCTTAGAAAGCCCTGCCTTTCACACATCATTAATATCGCTCGTGTCATGTGCCAATGCAGGACTACCACCGCAAGACAAACAACATTAATGCAATACAACAGCTACACTTAAAATACACATTTATTGTCAGATTAGCCCCGCTCCCCGCTTGAGTAGCATACGCTCTAATCTACTACAGCAGTTGCAGACAGTGCAAATGCCAAAGGATCCTAAGTGGAACACGTCACAGGGCACGCTGACTTTTAGACTCATGGCAGGCACAGACATCAAAAAATTTCCTTGAAAAGTGGTCAGAAGGATTTGTGTGATTGACACAAGGTATGGCTCCTTCGATTACATCACCAATCCTGCACTCTCTGTAGTCCCTGAACTAAAGCTTCCCATTTTCAACTAAGCAAGCAAGATCTAGCAGACTCTACAGAGTCACAGTTGTAGTAAAGAAAACCTACAATTTTGGAGCCTCCTGCCAGGAGCAGATGTCACCCTCAGGAGGTTTGCACAAATCTTCATCAAGATATCTCAAAAAGCATCTGCAATTAGGAGAAGGGATGAAAAGAATTACTGCATCCCTCCTATTAATGTCAGCTGGAGCCAGCTTAATCTCCCTGCACGGTCTTCATGAGCTACTCCTGCAATTCTTACTGAGCTTATATTTTTCTGTTGCTTACAGTAAGCGTATTTGTTTGCAAGTGATAGCAATTCTGGCTTTGTATGCGTGCCGAGGTTACAAAACACGAGACGTATTCACTCAGGCAGGGATGATATTGCATCACCTTGTCTGACTTCCAAGTTACCTTGCATATGAACCCAGATCTCCAAACCGAAACGATCACGTCCTAGCGCCAAGCACTCTCAGCACCTCATTTTGGCTCTGGATAGTTTTGAAAGCAGCGTGTCACCGTACCCCGAGCTCCTTTATTGCTCAGCATATCACCTGGCGTGAACAGCTTCTCCTCTCAACCTTGTTCTCAAGCCTTCACAAACACTTCATTATCTTTTCTGAAATAGAAACGGTTACAGCAATACAGCTGTTCGCCCAGTCATCAAGCTGTGTCAACCTTCGACGGTACACAGCCCATGCTCGCAGCGCGTTGTCTGCTAACAGAGCACATAACACATAACGTGATCTACACCAGGCAGTGAATTTTACTTTAGAGCAAAAAGGAAACCTTGGCTCAGGCAACTCCGCTTCTCCTCCATACCTTTGAGCCTGTTCTCTACTCCTTCCCCCAATCTAATCTACTTTGTTCCTGAGACGTCTCTTCTCTGTCTCGCCACTCCCTTTGGTCCTTACCTAGCCCCTGGCACATTCCTGAGATAACTATTCTCTTTTGAGGTGGGCTGCTAGAAAAAGATTGGAAAATAGGTTTTGGAAGGAAGAAATCCCTTCATACGACTACATCATCGCTTAGCAAAGTACAGTAACAACCATGGACCACTGGGGAAGGAGAACAAACTCCTGCCAGATTCCCAAACACAATAGGAAACTTGACTTTTCTTAGGTGTAAAGACAAATAATTTGTCAAAAAAAATTGAATTTCTGTCTGAAGTCCTATTATGGAATTTAATGAACTAGAAATACTGATGTTCCCTGGGAAGAAACTGAAGTGAGCCCTATCTGGAAATGATGTCAGTGTTACCTGATAAACCCAAAGCTAAGTCTTGATACACAAGCATTTGCGCAGGCTGCACACGCGACACTACTGCGTGCCCGTTGCCCAGTGGGCTGGCAGAGCACAAGGTTTGGCCCTGGGACAGCCACCCCTTGCAGCTGCCCTGGGAAGGGGCCTCTGTTCCGCTGGAAATCCTCAGAGCCAAGGCACTGCCACAAAATGTCCAGCTTAAAAAAAAAAAAAAAAAAAGAGCTGTTTTTTTTCTAAAAAAAACACACCCAACTCAACAGTGTTTGATCAAAAAGAAGGCCATAGAGTGTGGAGGATAGGGCGCTTGAATAATCAAAGTGGGCTTCCTTGCTCTGCTGCCCTGATCAGCCCTGCCCAGGCTACATCTCCTTGTCAAGCTCTCCTCTTGAGCGTTTTTCTGAAATACAAATATGTTTACAATGGGACACTCAAATTTCATGCTCTTTCATTAATAGCCAGGAACTAAAAACAATTAAACTACCATGCCATGAGTAACACTTCAAAGGTCTTAAAAGTTATCTCACTTCTACTGGAAGAGACAGGTGAATCGAACGAGAAGGATATTACGATGCCTGCAGCCACTCTGCAAAATGACGGCTGCCTCCAAACCTCTTCCCAAAATCCACCATTTAATCTGTTAATCACATCTGAAAATGGATGTGTGTGTCAAAAGGAAACAAAACAACTGGCTCGATTGGATTTGGATAAGAAAAAAACCCTTTCAGAGATGGCTGTTCGACCCTGCAATCCGATTTCTGTCATTAGAAACTGTTTGTACTGGGCTCTGCTTGGAGGATGGCACGACTATGAGAGGAAGTAACCCGCATTAGAACAACAAATACACCTGGTGTGAAAGCAGTGAACTTTAAAAGCCTTTCAGAAATTCAAAGTATTATTTAGTCAATCATACACCACAAGGCTGCCCCCAGAGCTGTATGTCATTTTGATAAATTAACTTGAAAGACTTGGAGCGTAATAAAGTCAAACCCAGACCCCAGACTACAGCAATCATGCTTGAATGCAGGGTAAAATACTTCCCACAATAAAAGTCACACGTGCTACTGTTTAACGTTTAAGATAATTTTGAACCTGATCAAGGTCAGCAGTTGCATAATGATTTTCGGCTTCGTTGGTTTTCTGTGCGTTTGGGTGCTCAGGAGCAATACTAAAAACATCAACCTCTGGGAAATACTTGCCTCACCCACAAACACTGCTTAGGATTCAGCATCCCTGCAAGGTAGGTTGTGGAAAAAAAAAGAGGCAATAATTTTTCAAGGAGAGAACATGAAAAATATGGCATTTTGTTCCCTTGAATTTCTCCACAGATGAAAGTAACGCTGCACAACACGAGAGGGGAAGAGGCGCTGCAGACAGGATGGTACTAATTTAGTATGGGGAACGAAAGAAGGCTGCTGAGAGGAGCGCACATGCCTTAAGTACAAATATCCACGGTGGTGGGAAGCCCTCCACGCACAGCACCCTGTCTCTCTCCAGGAACCAGTAAGACCCTCCAGCTGCTGTCAGGGCACCATGCCCTTGTTCTTTTTTTTTTTTTTTTTTGGTAATTGAATCACTTCTCTTTCAAAAAAGCCCTAACAAAAAAAAACCCAAAAAACTCTATTTCTGGCCCAGCTCTGATGCTGCCCCTCATTTTGAGCATCAATTTAGCAGAATTTGCTAGATGTTGCTGCTGCGTGTCGACTTAGAAAATATTTTTTCATGTCTGAACAGGGTTTTAGATTTCAAAGCAGTACTGCATTGCGATCGGGGATGTACCGCCGCTCTTCACAGAAGCTGGGGCACAGCACAGAGCGGGTGGCCGTGCTGCGCTGGGCTGGGCTTGCCTGCTGGGAAGCCTCTCCCAGAGCACAGCTGGTTTCCCAGCCCCAGGTACAAGCATCTCTATCTTTTTAGAAGAGAGTATTGCTGCTCCTGCTGTTTCTGATTATTTCTATAGCGAAATTGGTAAATAAAGCATGTTACTCCAAGTCTAACCAGAGCCTTCATGGCCGGTTGTTTCTCTTTCCATCATTATTTCCCCGCTGAGCTGTCAGCAGGCGCAGCAGCGGGGCGATGGGCGGCTGTCGGAGGGAAGAGCAGCCCCCATCTCCCTGGTTTCTGCTGGTACATTCCCACGCTCGGGGCCACGAGCTGTTGAAGGAGCAAGTAATGCTCACGCATCGGCCTTTGCGAAAACATAACCTCAGGGAGGGGAAAAAAGAGTATTACTTTTCACAGAGAGTAAACACTGTGACTCAGTTTTATTTCACAGGAATTCTGACTAATTTGGTGCTGGAGGAAGGAAAAAAATACAGTTTTTCCTGCCAATGTGTCTAATAGAATCTAGTATTGATCTGCTAATTTTTTGTCACCTAGGTAATACCTCTGACACCAGCACAGTTAATCTTACATGAGCCCCAGCAATTCTTGTGAGTAAAGGACGTAGGACTCTGTCCATCACCCTAACAAACAGCTGAACTTCGGACACTGAAGGCCCATTCAGAACAGCACAGCTACTCTAAAATCTACCCAAAAAAATCACTTTTTCTGATCAGCTTTCCTTGTGGGATGCTGCTGAGCAGACCTCACTCAGCTCCCCTCCTGAAGGCAGCCCCAACGGCTCCTCCACCACAGGACCTGGAGCCAGGCTCCTCTTTGCTTTGGCTCAGTTGTGCCTTAAACTGGAGTCCTAGTTATCTCATTTTTTCACTTGACTGCGCAGAGCAATCAAAAAATGCTCTTTTATTTTGCATCAGAGTTTGGGCATTGCCTTCCCACTTCTGAAACGACAAATGAAAAACAGAGTGGGAAAATCACCATCACGGCTCTCTGCAGAGCACTTGGGGCAGGCGGCCGTTAGTAGTTGTCAGGCTTTACAGTCCTAACGCTCACGTCTCGTTTTACCAAACGCCCCAAAACCTGCACATTGCTCTGCTTTCCTGAAAGCCCTCCCGGGAGTGCTGCGTCCCTCCCTCCTCACTCTTCCGCCCAAGTGTCCCCTGTAATCACCATTTCTGCCAAGGAGACCACGCAGGCTCTCTGGGCTGCCCTAGATGAAAACAACCCTTCCCAGCCTTCAAATTTATATCTTTTCTTTGTTTAAGGGTCCACACCACCCTACTTGCTTAATTTACACCAGTGCTTACTCTCTTATCCTCTGGCTTTGAATGCTCTGTGCAGTGAGCAACATAAATCCCACCTTCTCTGCCTTCCAGAGATGGTCTGGTGCATCTTTTCTACTGGTGGAAACAAGCTCAAAATCTTCCTAAGATGGCAGCTCCTCTCCATTCCCTATCTCCCTCATACACCAAAAGGAAACTCGCCCAGTGCACTGAGAGAACCCGTCCCCAGCCTCCAATTTACCTCCTGGTAATAAGCATTAATACCAGAGCACTGGGGCTCTGGGTTATCTACAAACTTTAGAAGACCATCCAATATTTCTATTGTCTTCTTTCCTAAAGATTTTTCTTTTGGACGTAACAGCTGTATGCATAAAGAATATTTACTTAACATAAACATGCAACCAGAGAAAGAAAAGCTACAATTCCTAAAAAGCAACACGAACATCCAACCGACGCATGTCAAAGCACCTAGGAAATGAGGCCGATAGATCTGAAGCTTCCTGTTGTTACTTGTGAAAAAAATAAACAACTACAGGGGACTATTTACTGGAAAATGACTACCCTCGGGAGATGCCGTTCGTTACTGCATAGAGGGGGTGCTTGCCCAGTTTAGATTTTTGCAGCTACTTTTGGTCGCAGCCAGGGCTGCCTGAAGTATCTGACACAGCACGATGGCACCAAGCAGCTTCTTGCATTTTGATGGAACTTTGCTAAATGCACTAGTAAGAGAGGGGAAAAGAAAACAGAAGACAAAATAAGTGAAATTAATCTGCCCAGCATCACAATAACCCCCTTCTTGCACACTTTTAAAACAAAAAAAGCCCCCATACTTGGGTTTCTGTTTCCCTGCCCCTCAGCTGGGGTTCGATACGCAAACACTTCTGAAGTGGCCCATTTTTCCCAAGGGGAAAGACACCAACCCCAGGCGCTCCCGCACAATCCACAGCAGCGGGTGCTGTTAGCCAGCCCCTTTCCCCATGAATCGGCGTCTGTGCTGGCCAAATCAATAGCAGTCTGTGCGCAGACAGAGCCACGTCAGTCCTAAGCCAGAGCTGGCGGCGGTGGCTCGATGCCGCGCTTCAACTGTAAAAGGTTTTTGCTCGCTATTGAACCCCAAGTAGGTTAAAATAAACCCTGGTTAAGGCAGGGAGGAGGGTGGAAGGTGCTACACAAATATATGCATTGCTCCGAGCATCCTTGGGCTGCGGCAAGAAATGCTTGTCTCTTCTCCCTACGAGATGAGAGCTACAGGACAGTCCATTTTTCCAGGTTTTATCTCAATTAGAGAAAATTGGTTTGCACAGGTCTCGGGCAGCATAATCAGCATGTTATGTCTAACATTACAGATCTGAATCTGGTTATATTTAAGAAAGGGTAGTGCTATACGGCATATCACAATGAGCGTATTGTTCTTGCTGTCGAGAAGGGGCCATGTTTTAATTTTGCTAGCAACGAAATAACAAAAGGGTCATTTCCAAAGGAAATAACAAGAATTAATTAACCAGAACTGAGGAGCTTGCTTTCAAGCCAGGATTTCACTTTGAACTCAAGGACATCCTAAATTCCCATACCTTGAGCACCACGGCTCTGAAGAAACAACCCTGTTTTGGGTTTGTTTGCGGAGAACAAGGCAGTGATGCTCAGCATGTGTACTGCTGTGTGTGAACTCTCCGACTGAAGTCACGTTTATTCATTAGTATGCATCTCTTCCCAAAGTATGCTTCCCCATGTTTTCCAGCTCCTCCTTGGAGTTAATAGGTCTTATTGTTCCTACCTGCCTGCTGGATTAGGCACAAGCTTTTCTGGAAGACAGAAGCCAAGTAACCATGACTACATGTAAAAACAGGTCCACAGCCTTCAGATTTTTCCACCAATCTTGAAAAGTCACAGTGGTTTATAGCTTTTAAATTGTGTTGTACTTTACCTCTCAAGTGTAATTAATTTACAGAAAAGTCCTTGATTTTACCTAAAAATAATTTTTAAAATGTTTCTAAGGCAGATGCCATTTGAGCTTCAGGACACAAGGATGTCTCAGCTGGTTTCCCTAGGAAAGTAGAAGGAGTTTTCTCAAATACTTTTAAAGATAACTCTCAGTTTTGCTTTCAGAGGTCACATTCCCCCATGTGATAATTATTACCTCAAGAATTCTCTGTGATGGAGATGGTGAGAAGAGCAGCAGGAACGGCCAGACTCCTGCAGCAGCACACAGAACAAGCCTGGCTCTTCCTGCTCCTCAAAAACCAGAGATGAAGCCTTTGCAAGGTCTGAAGTAAAAACATATTCACACACAGGAATAAGACAGAAATAACTTCTGCTTGATCCAAATAAAGCAGAAGGCTGGATGCTGTGGTGCTGGAGCTACACACAAAATAAGGTACATGAGTCAGGATTTGAAGGCTGACTTCACTTAAGCTTGGCTGAAGCTACTGAGTAGAAAATATTATCTTTAATAGGCTTTACTGAATCCCATCCACATTATTCGCTCATAGATTTTGTGTTCTGAACAGTTCACAGCTCTAAACCTCTTTAAAGACAGCAAGATCTTTTATTTGTGCAGCAGCTTTAAAAAGCCAACATTTGTTTGCGCTTACAAAGTCTGTTCTTCAAACAACAGTTGATGAAAACAGCGCTTCTCAATTAAACTAGCATATATTAACATTTATTAATTTCTCCTCACTCCTTTGGTTTAGCCTCAGAGTGACAAATAGGCCACAAAGACTTCAGCCAGCTCCTGATGCTGTGGCCACAGAGGAAGCTCGGGAGGTGCACGCAAGCACCCATCTTCTGTAGGCATCACCAACACGCGTGTTTTGCGGCGCTGTTTAGCCAGGACAGAGGTGACTTTCTGTGCCCTCTGACAGTAGGATGCCATAGGTCTTCAGTCAGGGTAGGACGCAGTTCTGGGGAAACCGTGGTAAGGTTCAGATCACAATTTCCTCTGCGTTTGCA
The DNA here is from genome assembly GCF_036417535.1 of Chlamydotis macqueenii. NCBI lineage: Eukaryota > Metazoa > Chordata > Aves > Otidiformes > Otididae > Chlamydotis > Chlamydotis macqueenii. The sequence continues at coordinate 38,214,148 of NC_141561.1, forward strand.
ACATGGTTCTGATTTCTGCAAACCCTGGGAGCTGCAGGAAATGATGAGATTGGGACTGGACTCAGGCAGGGCTGCCTGACCACCCGCAGCAGTGGGGCAACGCATATACCCACAGCTGCAGCTCTTTGCTCTTCCTCCACAAAATAACCCCTCTCACCTGGCATAAACCCCCCTTCTGCAGCATTCCAGCAGGCGTCGGTTTCTGTGGGACACAGCATTTCCCTTGGCAAGAAATCCAACCTCTGCCACAGCTGCACACACCGTTTCTTTTACTTTCAGAATAAACCCAACCAAAAACAAAGCACAGACAGAAATATGTGACGCTCCTGGTAGGTGATGAGGTGCTCCAGCAAAAGCCCTACAGACACACAACTTATTCCTTTCTACTCCATCTGATCACAGCAACATGACAAAGTCAGATGCACGACAGCTAAACAAACAAGCAAGCACTCCACATCTGATGTGCTTTAGAGCACGACACATGCGCTGTAAAGTTTGCCCATTCCTTTTTTCAGTGCAGGGTTTGAAATCTGGCTCCGGCATTGCCTCTAGTTCACCACTGTTTGCAGAACAAAGATGCCGCAGTGTGTAGTGCCAGAAACACTTCCACAACAGCGAGCCACTGAAAGGAAAAGGTGTTTCAGGAGCAAAAGGGAACAACGTGCCTATGGTGTAATGACACAGAGTATATGCTCAAGAAGAAAACAGAACTGAAGCACTCTTTTCTTTTATTCTCCTAAAGTCAAGAAGGATGGAAACCCTCTGTCAAAGTAAGTAGCCTTTCTTTCCAGACAGCACCAAAAAATGCAGTTACTGAAAAACGTACGCTTGTAGATGACCAGAATATATCTTGTCCTCCAGCAAAAGAGAGTCCCAGAGAGTTTTAAGGTCTTCTTGAGAGCCGTAAGAGCATGTTCTCCCTTTCCTTTAAACTACCAGGAGAACTGTAAACCTGACGTATAGCATCATCTAAAAAAAAATGAAGGCTTCCAGCCATCAAAAGTAGTGCAACGTAAACTTAAATATTTGATTCCTAGGAGCAGCCATATAACAAGATAAGGGAACATACCGATGAGTGCAGAGTAAACTCATAACTGCATCTTTTACAATTCTGCCCCTGAGCTCCTGTATTTCAACATATAAAACAGAAAGATAATCTCCATATGGCTTTCTCTTCAGAACTTCAACAAAAAAAAAAAGTCAGAGCCAAATGAACATGGTTTATACCCACTCAGTATGTATTTCCTGTCTCATATTGCAGTTTCTTCCGATTTCCCCCGATGGAGGCGGCACCTCCCTGTATCAGCTCAATTAAGAAGGTTGCTGGCCTATAGCCACAAAAACTCCCTAACCATTATACCAACAAAGAGGGAAGATTTTGGCCAACTGATGGGGCTGCTCGCATACAAATTGGGAAACTCAAGTTATTAATGACAATAAAGAAGCAACACGAAATTAGGGGGAGCAGTGCCTTGTTCCCAATTAAGTCAATGGCCATTTTATCAGTGACCGTGGTGGGGTAAGGACATGGCTCACTGTAATTAAATTCTTTTTTCCTTTTTGAAGTTTGGGCTGCAATATATTAATTTACTGTGCCTCTGACAGGACATTCTGGCTGCAATTTATTTAATGAGGAGAATCAGAGGAAGAAACAAATGAGGCAGGACAGCAGCAGAAGATTCATGGTGTGTTGAAAAGAGAAGAGGAAAGCAGAGATGCGATTATGTCCCTACGTGTTTTTAAGAAGAACTACAAACTTGAGCAAAAAGAAAGACTTCACAAAGCTGACGGTTCTATAAGATGAGAAGCAGTTTATTTTCCTCAAACAAAACCAAATCAGGTGGATTTCGTATGGAGGTTTTCTCAGTATCTTGTAGGAAAGTAGCAGTGAGCAGAGAGGAGGTCAAGCAGTAAAAGGCTGGAAATTTGGTGCGCTGCCCCCCAAAAACTACTCATGTAAAGCCAGCTATCTGCTGCAGAGGAGGATTCGAATGGCAATTCCAGGCTCCCTGTGCCTTTTCAACAAAACTCAAAGTAAAGGACAACACCACAGAGAAGAAATTGGAAGCACTGGCACATTTGGAGCTTGTGGATGGCAAGTACAGGGAATTTCCAGCCCCTGTGGTGCTGGGAGGGAGGGACGCGGCACTTTGCAAATCCCCAAGCAAGGAGCCCTCCTAGCCCCTGGCGCTACACAAGCCCCACTTTAGGCAGCCTTGGAAGCCATCTAGAGTTATTGTGGGTATTGGCTTTGTAGCATGAGATGGCCTTTTTTTTGGTTTAGTTATTTTTTCTCTTTGTGTTTAGGTTACAGAGAAATTGTGGAGACGGTTCAGTGTGGTGCAGGCAAGGTGGGCGCCTAACAGGGAGAGAAGCCAGCATCGAAGACTGTGAGCGTCCGGGCTGTGTTCACAACACTTTTGTCTCCGTAGGATTTTCCAGTGCTCTTCAAAAGGCTAAATTTGCGGAAAAGTGACACAGCAGCAATTTAAGGACTGCCGGAGGTTCTCGGTGGCATAGAGCTTTGCTGTGAAGTGACATATAGAGACAAACACTGATCCTGGAGCCAGGCTAAACTCATCACTGTGTCACAACAGATAGTTAAATTTAAATGTGTGTCCAGTACTCGCCATTTCAGTAGGTTGCAATCAGCTTGAATGGATATTACCTGAATAAATCAGAGCTGAGTGGAACATCCATTTCTTGTACAACAGAGCAGCGCAAATTACCCAAGGCTGAAACGAGTTGGTGCAGAGCCTCTAGCTGGTGTTATTGGAACCTCAGTGCAACACTGCAGTACAAAAGAACAAATTTTGGTGTATTGTGGACTCCCTGAAAATGCAAAGTGCTTGCCACTGCAGTGTCCGAGCTGGTAAATTACTGTGATTGCTTCTACAGAGATCACATCATCTGTTGGATGAGTATGTACCATCATCTGCCTAGGCTGGCCCTCTTTACATGAGTATGGAAGGAGCATTCTTCATAGCAACCAGAAATGACAACAAATTTGATGTGGCTGCATTCGATCTTGGGACAGGTCAGCCTCGGGCAGCGCCCAGGAGTTACGTCTCCGTGTGATATATCTGTATTTTTTCTAGGGAAAGGTTTTTTCTCATTACTATTCCCGGTTACATCTGGGGGATGTTTTTGAAGTGGATTTCCTGACTGGCCCCGCTTATTGTGCTTGGGTTCGTGAATGAAGCTGCCTCGGGGTGCCTGTGCTGCATTTCTTCGGGGTGAAACTCCACCATGTGATGTGCTCCAAATCACTGTTAAGGCTTTCTGCTTGCTCATAAGCATTTAGTTCAAAGGACACGGTTAAACCAAGTCTACACTAAGATTCCCAAATGTATTTGCTGTGGGTGTCAGGTTCTATGACTCTGGTATGACCACCACGAAAAATGAATGTGTCTTTAGACATTTGTCCTGAAAGGCAAAGTGTTCTCCCTGTGCAGCTCCCACAGCTATCAGAACACCACATAAACAAATGCTCTCCATTATGAGGGCAACCAACTCCATTAAAAAAAATGGCAACATCCCAAAAACTACACTTTACATTTCTTGCATGTGTTTTCACATATGCTACTGCCCTGCACGTTTAAGCAGCAAATAAATCAGTTCCTCACACAAAGCTTCCGAGGCAGGAATACACTAATAGAGAATTTACTCGGTATGTGGTCTGTGCAAAGACGTGTAAGAAAAGCTTCAATTTCTCAGGTTTGCTCCCCTCGGGCACCAGCAGCGAGGCACGTGGCTCCCCGGAACACAAGGATGATATTCAGCAGCATGGTTATTGTATTAGCAAGGTAAACACTGGTATCTCCGCTTGCTCCTGCCCCGCTCTGCCTATCACTCCCCTCCATTGGTTTGAGTTCTCTCTCACGTACAAAATCACATAGGTATAGGACAAAAATGAGCGATTTTATGAATTCTTCCTTCTCATACCAACTCAAGAATAACAGACAAAACAAAACTGCCTCTATGAAATGTTTTGAGTGATGGTTAGTTGGATGTTTGAGTTTTTGATTTTGGGCCATTTGCCTTTCATACTAAAAGTTTACGGGCAAGATGTCTCTATGGGATATTGCACTCCTGCACATGCTGTTGTGGGGAACCCATGCATCAGTGCAATGCCCATGCACCAGCAGATCGCTATGTCCAACCAGAGGTGCAACAATTAGAATCACATAAAATATAGTAAGTAAAGAAATAAATTATTTTGGTTGCATTAAAAAGTAAATTGTTAACAGGGCATTGGATGGGAAAATCTTCCTTAAGGCAGAGTAGTGAAAGCTTTGTGTAGTAATGTATAAAAGGTAAGGATAGTTATTGCCTGGTTTCCATAAAACCAGACTCTCTGTTCTGGCACTATCCTCTTGCCCACCTTTTCCTCCTAGTTGGTCCATCACTTAACCCCACGATGGTCTCTCAAAGAGGTCTGTAACAACGTAACTGCAGAACACTTTGTAGGAGATGCAGCTAGTAAGGGAATACAATCAACCCACATTCACGCTTTTATTCACTGTAATTTGTTTGTTGGCATTGAAGAAAATGGATGAGAGATTCCCTCCGTGCTGCGCCTCCCCCAGCAGCCCTGAGCGACAGCCTCTCCCTGCTTCACCTCTCCAAACCAACGTGATGCATCATCCTTCGGCTGCGAGCTCGCGCTAACAGAAAGCGCTCTCTGTTCTGGGAACATCAGAGACGTGCCAAAGCCAGAACAAAGTAAATTACCACTACCTTTAATTCCTACTGGGTACAATATTAGAGCCAACGAGAATTGAAGGGGCAGCACAAGGCTTGCAAGCAAACAGACGTAGGGTTTACTGTCTCAGCAGAGGTTCTCCAAACAGCACCTGAAAAATTATCCCTGAGATAGTCTGCCCTGCCAGGGTCTCCCAAACATGGTTTTCTGCCAAAATGACCCAGATTTACAACGGAGTGGGAAGAATATCCAAATGACAGCCTAACAATTCCCCCAAAACCTTCTGGAAAAGTACGAATTCACCCTTATGGCCGAAGAGCGTGCATATTTAGTAATGGCAAAAAGTAATGACGGAAATGATCACTGAGGTGAGGTGAGTTACAAACGGAAGCAGATCCCACCATAACCACTGCAGCTGCCGAGTGAGAGAAAGCAAAGGTTCGATAGCAAAAACAACACACATCATGGCCAAGATTTTCACGCATCCGTGGTACAGCCAAGCCCTGGGGGGAGACCCTATGGGAACACCCTGCCGAACTGTCTTTCTTACAGAGCAAAGGGGCATGAAGACATGGAGGCACCTTCTTCCCCAGCATTACACAATCGCAATGCCTGGGCTTTGACCATGGGAAAAGGCACCTTTGGGAGACAATGGCTCAAGGTTACCACTACCTCCACCCTGGTCCTTTCCTGGAAGGACTGGAAAAGCCTTTCTGGAGCTCCCCAAGCAGATGACTTAAACCCGGCTTGCAAAGAGCAGGTCAGCCAAGCCCAGCTAGCGGGTTTCCACCTGGCTGCTCCTGTGAGAAGACTGTCTTGAACAACTAAATATAGCAACTTTGCACAGATTTGTCGACAGTTGGCTTTCTGCTCTCCAAAATTATTAAAATAGTAAAAGTGAAAAGCCAATCACTTAGAAAGAAAAATGCCCTTTTTTTCCACTTAGGGGAAAAAAAAAGCCTCTAAACTTGAAGCAACGCAGCCAGATTACCCACCGGTTTTGAGGGATCATCTAGGTCTACTGGTATTGTCACAGCCCCACCACAAGCTACCTCCACCACCACCACACCTGCCTCTGGCATTAAACAGCCTCTGGACATCGTGTTGCTCAAAGCTCTGGCGCAGAGGCACCTCATCTCCTCTCTTGCACGCTCCTCCCCATTCATTTTGATCCTTCTCTCTGGTTTCCCCCCATACTTTTCTTTGCTCTTTCCTTCTTCCTTCCCTACACCAGGCAATGCGCTTCCCTCACCCAAAACCTACTTTCTGCTCATTAGGAACATGGGAGTAGGTCCTTGTTATGATATATTTACTTTAATTATATTCTTTAGCAACCAGATGTCTTTGTAAGCTGTGAGTTCTTCCACGCAGAATATATTCCTTGATAATCAAGGGGAAAAAAAGTGGCCACTCCAGCTGTGACTCAAGGAACTCAATTTGTTTACACGGGTAGGTGCTTATTAAACACCTCCTTACTAAAGAAATCTCCAAATCAACATATCAGTACATTTATTTTCATTGCTTATGGAGGTATCTCAGTGAAAACAGGATTTGGACAGCAAACTAGAGCCCAAGATCGCTGTGCTGTACCAAGAGAATGCCACGGCCAATGAAGCTAACAGCTACGGCAAGGAAGAGAGCTGCTACATGTAATCAAACACTACAACTGAATTCTGAAATTTTAAGTCAACTGAATATTGATCCTATTTTTTATACTATCATTAAACCACTTGAAAATATTGTAATGCCATCCCTCTGCTCCTGGAGAGCACCTACTGCCAGGGAGGCAATCTGCAGCAGTGATTACCCACAGGACAGCACATAACGGGTTCAGACAGATGATTGCTTGCTTATCCCTTCCCAGCAGGAGCAAGGAGCCACTGAGCACAGCGGGGGGGAAGAGGCCCTCTTCCGCTGAGTGCTAATTTGGGTAATGGATACAGGTACTGGAGGCTAAGGGAGCAGCTTCCACCTGATGCACTCTGGGGATTCACACATGAGCTGACTTTTTGGATGCTCTCATTGCAGCATTGCTTTCAGAACAAATTTTCTTATTTTTATCCAGAGATCAGACTCTGATGGCCATAGTTCAGTTTTTTAACAGTTACTCCACGCTTCCCAGTTGAAAAATGAAGCCAAGTCCTAGGATCTGGCCTCAGACACAGCCAGGAGCAACAGCTGTGGTCTCCCGTCCAGGACAGCTGGGGCAAAAGCACGCTGCCGGCACTAAGCACCTCCAGTACGGTACAGTTTTGAGCAGGGATTAGCCCATGCCGTGGAGAGATGGAGGGACCAGAGTCCTTGCTCATCTGCAGGAATGAGTGATGCAGGAATGAGTGATGCAGGACTGTAACACAGAACTAGACTTTGAATAAGCTGGGAAGAGAGAAGAAAGGAGCTCGACTGAAGGGATGACACAACAAAGAGGGCAATGAGGACAACGGCAGTCATGCAAGCACCAAGGTCTCGGCAGCATCTCCTGAGCACCTCGCTCCCAAACTGCCAGAGCCGCACTGCGCTGTACCAAGCCCCAGCTGCGGCTCTGGCACAGCGGTGAAGCTACCTGCAACTGCCTCGCTGGGGCCTTCTGTCAGCAGGCTTATTTACTAAACCAGGGAATAATACATCTCGCGTAACATAATTTACTGCACAATTTCACAGCACTTCTCGAAAAACTCATCCTGGTGTCATTGCGATTACCAGCCACGATCTCTGCATCTGTCTTTTTAGCTGGATGCTGGTTTGTGCTGTTTCATCCATAATTGTACCACAAGAGAAATAAGCTGGTCCATTATTTATTTTTTTTTTTTAATCCCAAAAGATAATATCCCACTACCCTTCCCCATCATTTCATAAATCAACACACAGGGGGTTTATGTTGATTAAATTACATAACATAATGATGCTTTATTTTTTTTCTTAAAGCACAGAAGAAAAAAAATATAACCTACAATTGTGATGTGTACCTGCACCCAGCAGCAAGGGCTAACAAGCCAAAGAAATAATCCACACCAAATTGCTCAACATGGAATTCCAGGGTTCCTGTTGGCTCTCACTTCCCAAAAAGCACTGCTTTAATTATCGCCATCAGTCTCCCAGACAAGGCACTTAAGAGCTTGAGCTGCTGTAAATACTCCCTTGATAGCAGACAAGGAATCTGCTGAAAGAGGGTTTTGTGTGGGGGAACCTCAGGGGTGCGGAGGTGAGTCTGGGGAACGTGCAGCTCCAAAAACAGCAGGAAAGGTGGCAAAAGGGCACACAAAAATGCCGGCTGGCTTCACCCTGTTGTGATCAACGTGAAGTCGATGAAGGTCCACCAGGGAAGCGTTTGGAGCAGGTATTGCCATTCATCTCTCTGTATTTCTCAGGATCCTCCTCTGGTCCCCAGAAGCTCGTGCCAAGGGACTTCCCCAGTCACAGGTTGTTTCTCTGTATTTAATAACACTCTATGTACTTTTTTTTCTATAAGTGTGTTCCTCACTGTATTTCAAAACATGTCATCAATTTTAGTGTTTAAATGAACTCAGGAACTTGGGCTTAAAGCTGTCTCCACTATAAATAAGTGATTGATACTAGCGATGAGTTGTGCCTGCTCCTGTTAGAGATTAATTTGGCCCCCGCCACTCTCTGCAGACAGACAAGCTGGCTTTCCTGGAAAAGGCAGCTGCATTTTGAGTTTTCCCACGTTTGGGGCCAATTCCTACTTTTGGCAAAAGCATCGTGGCAGAGCCCAACCTCCTCATGCTCCTCCTTTTGCAGCTCTTTGCCCTGGGAAAGTACAGGGAGATGGCTCCCCTAGGGTGAAACAGGAAAGGAGCCCGGTCCCCTGTGCCTGCTGCTGGTGCCCCACTGAAAAGCCATTTTCTTGGAGAGACCTGGATGGGTACATCCACACACCTCTACACATGGCTGCTGCAAACAGCAATTCGATTATAAGATGGGGGAAAACGAACACTGCTTTGCATGCAGCGCTGTGTCTCACCTTTATCAGTTTTGGAATGACCCAAGGACTGCAGCGCCCAACTCCAGAGCAAACCAACAGGCTGAAGAAACCCACCTCTAAATCTCTGCTTCTCTGCCCACTCCCCTCGCTTTGCACCTTTGTTCGAATCATTTATTTATTAACTTCCCTGGCTGAGAAGTTAAGCAAGAGAAAGAGTCAATCATCAACACCAGGGACATTTTATGCAGATAGAAGTGTATTTTCAGTCACAGTCTACAACCCGCCAGCTTCTACGTGCCAACCATGAAGCAGCTTTTTCCTGGGTGAACACCACAGTGATTAAGAGCTTCAAAATACTGCCCATCTACCAACACCACCACTGCAGTTTTTAGGCTCTCAGTGCGGGTTCACCTGCATATGTGTATTTTTACCCCTCCTGCAGCATAGTGGCCCGTCTCCGCGTGCCCAGGCACAGCACTTTTTTGGTAACACAGCAATAACAGGTAAGGGTAACTCTGCAACCCTTATTTCGACAGCAAGCAGGTGAAGATGAATGATGATAAACAGCAAAGGGGAGCCACCAGTCCATGCCACTGCCAAACTTCCCGGTGACCCGTTTTTAATGACTAGAGCATCACACACTGAGCTTGACTTTTTATACAGAGAACACTTAAAACAGTTAAAAGGATGGAGCCAGACTCTAAAACTGGAGCCAAACAAGTATCACAGAGTATCCTGAAGGAGGGCTGAGAAACCAGTGCCTGAGCTGGAGCTGCCATAACCCATTGGCTCCCCAGGGGCAACCCCAGCACGGCTCCCTCCACTCCCAGGTACTGACTCACAGGCCCAAGATTTTTTTCAAATGCACACAATGCTCCTTCCCAGGCATTTCCAACTACAGCTCCTACTTTTATGTATTAAAAACAACAATATGCATTTCTGTCTCAAGCCTCTCAACTCTTGCAAGGAAAGCAGCCCCAATCAGCATCCTCACAGGCTGGGGCAGCCTGCTTTTGCTGAGGGGAAAGAAACATCGCAGAGAGGAATGCTGATGAACAAATACACATTCTCCCTTGAGTTTTCTATTTTGTTTTTCCCTTTAAAAAAGAAGAAAATAAAAGAACCAACAAAACCAGTTCTCCCCCCCCCGCCCCCCCGCAAAGTCAGATGTATCAGATCCTCCACCACCAGTACATCACCCCAATTTATTACAGTAAAATACACTGTAGCCATTTAACAGGGGGCCAGAAGAGCTGTGTGGCTTTTTCCAGGGTGGAAGTGGGCCCAAGACCACAAATGCAAGGCTGAGAGCAGGCAGTACAACCAGGACACGTCAGCCTAGGAAGGCAGGGACAGGCCAGTCCTCCTGGGGCAGTTCAGAAACTGGTTTCACAAAACACAAATAAGACACTTAACTTCCCAACACAGCATCCCAGGCCCCCCTCAACCTTCCCCAGCACACATATCAGACGTGACACCAAACAGACAGGCTGCCCAGGACCCAGGAGTCACTAGCACAAATGTACAGGACCTACAACTGGGTGCAACAGAGGATGTAAACACGTTATCTTATTTTAAAAGGCAGAGGTTTACTGAAGTGTGTTGACTCCAAAAACTAACAACCTTAGCCTTAAGCCCTTCCACCACCACCCCCAGCAATTTAATAATCTCAGATTAGTTGGCAAAAGCAAACACAGGCTCCAGGTGTGCTGGGATAAAATCACTTTAGTGGTGATGTGGCCCATGAAAAACCACTTCCAACTCCCTCGGAAGGGATCAGAAAGAAAAAGACCATCTTCCATTTGCCAGGCAATGCAGTTGCTCTCACTTTGCTTAAAATGTGCCCAACCACTCCAGGGGGACCATTTCACATGCGCAGGTTGCTCCATAAAAACACCACCAGGAGAGCTTAACCCCAGCCCCCTGCCTACAGCTCTGTCCCGGGCGCCAGCACGCTACCAGGCACACAGCTCTGCCATAAACCTTCGAGAAAAGCAATTCTTTCTCTCTGATGTAAAATACCTTCCTTCCTCCACTTTCTCTCATAATTTGATGCTGCATCATCACACGAAAGCATCTCAGTATTTTATAGAGCAGCATAAAAATTCACGAGGGGGGGCGGGGGGGGGGGGGGGAAACCACCCCAGTTTGGTGGCAGAGAGAGACCTCCAGTTAAACAAGACTGGTTTAACACGTCTGTGCTTCTCTATGATATTACATCACCATTTTTTGTTGTTTAAATGCACGCGATGGTTTATGCTCTGAGGACTACGATAACACGGAGAGCTCCCCCCTTTCACAAGTGCCTCAAGGGGCCATCATCACTCAGGGCAAGCAAGGCTGTTGGTGTTACTTTCAGGAGCAATTTAATCGACTTTGTAAAGGTTAGGACAAAATTAAGATTAAGCTTTCATGTTCTCGACACTTCCTTTTTCTTTTTCTTTTTTTTTAAAGGTATTTTGAAGAAATTATTGCTGCAATAAAGGAAAGGACAAATACATGTCAGTAATAGAAAACAGATTTATATTGCTGCTGTGACAAATTGGCCGTGCGCACTGTGCCCCTGGTCGGAGGGGACACCCCAGCCCGGCCTTGCTTAATGGCAACTTCTCATCCTCTCCTGCCAGGCCAAGTTTCCACCTGGAGATTTGATATTTGCCTTCACGGCTGGTTCTTAATCAAATAGGGTACTTTCAGAGCGAAATTACCGTGGCTGTATTACAGATATAAGACATCTCGCTTCAAGGGCATTAAGCCAACCATTAAATGATGAACATCAGAAAGAAACTTTCCTTGTGAGCAAGTTATTATGTCCCGGCGGTGCCGCTTGCATTTCTGCTCAAACAAAGACACCTTTGCACCACCTCCTCCCACGCACCTGCACCCTACCTGGCACGTGGGACTTGGTCTTTCCGCATCATCCCTTCCCAGGGGAGATGCCCCTGTGAGCCCTGAGCACCTGACCCCCCATCCAACACCTTTCCCCTTGCAGAAAAGCAAGTGGGGGGATCGCAGGGACCACGTTAGAGGATAGCAGTATTCATATTTAGCACCTCAGGCCCCGCTGACCCGTGGTTCTCCAGCCCTGACCACATACCAAGGAACCCCGAAGAGCATCGCTGTTGCTTTCAGCCATATTAGAACGAAGCTTCACATTTGTTTCTGGCCATCAAGAGGCACTTGATTTACATTCTCAGGGATGCGCTGTGATTTGGGAGGGCTCCCCTCCCTGAAAACATTACTGTGCTCACATGCCACAGCTCTCCTTTGTTACAGCCACTTTTTAGGGCTGTGAAACCACCCAAAACTTGCACTAGCAGCTGCCCACCAGCCTACATGCCCAGTGCAGGTTGGATCCGCTGTGCAGATTCGACGAGTGCTGTTTCTGGGGAAGATTTGCCAAGATCAGAGCAAGGAGGAGAGTCCACAGCACTAATTTCATTCAAACCACCTGTAAATCTCCATGCTGTGGCAGGCTCCCAATGAATAAATTCCCATTGCGTGCACATGTAAAACAAGCGGTTCAGCTGAGAAGGCAGGGACTGAGTTACACAAGGTAAAGTTATAGACCATAATTTTTAGTGGCTTTTCTATGTAGTTACTTTCAAATTATCCATTATCCTTATTTTCTTTTTCTCCCAGCTGGAAGATAATTCAAAATTAACTTGATTACACACACGTCCCATCAGTGCTAACACTACTGGAATAAAAAAAAAAGTTTTCCTTGTTACTGCCTAGTGCTCAATTTTCTGATTTGATTTTTTTTTCACGCATTTAATACAGCTTGTTAAGTAGCAATATAATCAAGAATGGCAAGCACGGAGACCAGTTTTACAGTGATTAAATCATCTCTAAAGAAACTAGCAACAAGAGTTGGAACAAAAATTTGATCCTGCTGGAAATCCATTTGTTTTAAAAAAGATAGACTTGCTAGAAAGAGCACTGATTAAATCAGCTGAGGCACTGTATAAAATAACTGGGTTGGGGGGAAGGGGCTGGTTAATTATTACGCTATAAACATTATCACAGACCTGAGTATTTGCAGAGATAAGTCAGTTGTGTGTTTTTACAGTGACAAATCTACAAGATTTCTGTCCAGAACAACAGGGGTATAGAATTATATATACACACACACACATATATACCCTGTATAAAACATACAGTAATTAAAAAAGAGGCAAACCCAAAGCCAAGGCTAACGCCTCCCAGCAGTTATTGCCACGAAGACAGATGCAATGCTCACAGAAAACAAACTCTTGTTGCCTGCACGCGATATCCCAGGACACAGAGCATGCCCCATGCTGGGTGGCACAGTTTTCCTTCTCCGACACTTTTCCCCTACAAGAAGGAGCCATGGGGTGAGCACACCAGTATTTCTGCTTCCTGGTGGAGCTCCTGGAGATCCATGAACAAGGAACCACAGCTGAGCCACCAGCACCTGCAGGACAACTGATATTCTTTTCTCCATTCATGTAATCATTTTTTAATTAACAACAGTTGGAGCATCTCTACATTATAAATGTGAGTGCAAGGGATAATTGCATTATTTGTACAAAAATATTACTAAGGGTTTTAGAAGAAGATATTCCAGAGTAAGATAAGTAAATGCTTAATATGTACAAAGTTCTTAAATACTGCAAAATTTGGACTCTTACAACCAAGCTCTTGTATTACCTTTCACTTTTTTTTTAAATATTTTACTGTACTGTGTTGATTTTCGATTATAAATACTGCCTACACACCATTGCTAGGCAGCATTTCAAATGACAGAGGTTAACCTGCATACACAGCCCCCTTGAAACAGCCCAAGATCCGCTGCCCCGTGCCAGCAATCAACATCCCGTAACTGATCCCCTCATTTAACAAACTGAACTCAACTGAACTTGGTTTTAGGGGTAGGTGGCACTCCTCAGGCAAGTCAAAGCTTTGGCATTCTCCTCCATTACCTTAGATTATACCAGAGCAGATCCTCATTACTCTTTAAATATTCACGTTAACATCAACCGCAGAGAGCCAGGAACAGCCAAACGGACCGATAAAGAGAGCATCTGTTCAGCAACAGATGTGTTGGGAAACTCTTTTGACTGGGCAGATTTTATGTGTACTTATGTTTATACATAGATAAGTGCATACACACACACATATATATATATATATATATTTTTTTTAAGCATACAGATACTGAACCATTGCATTAATTTTAAGGATGTTTAAAAAAAAAAAAAAAACATAGAAGGATGCAGACTTCGAAAATCATGAAGTTCACACAAAAGGGTTACAAGAGAGGAGAGGCATCCTTCCCCACGTTTTCCATGGAACTGCCAGCTCTGCAATCCCTTATCTAATGCTGCTGCTTTTGGCAAGGGGAGAGGAAAAGCTAGGAACACGAAGGAGGAGAAAGCTGCCCCAGTGCAAAACACAGCAAACTGAGAACAAGAAAAAACACTTAAAATAAAAGAGAATAGCAGGACAATGGAAGCACTGAAAAGTTTCCCATAGTTCCCACAACTTCCTACAGTCGCTCTTCTTTCCAGAATTCCTGTATAGAAAAAATGTACCGCGTCTTCACAATACAAGCATCGCTCTCACAGCATTGAATCCGAGCTTAGTTTTCTGTAATCCAACACCTTCCCCAAACAGAGGAGATCCCAAAGGCACTCCAAGACGTTCACAACATAGAAGCTAAAGAGAGAGGCCAACGCACCAGGAGGGACAACTCTGAAGCGGTGAGATGCTCACCTGCTAGGGACGGCTATGGGTTTGCTCACTTCTTTAGTAAAATATTTTATATTTTAAAATATACATGATCCCCTGCTGCGGGGTACCCAGCCCACGGCTCAGAGCTGCCTGTGACAAGCTGTCATTAGCACCCTATTCCTGCTTTCCTCTGCTTTCTATCTTGGTCATTAGCTTCAAAAATACCGCACGGAAGACAGGAAAATACCGCACGGAAGACAGGAAAATACCGCACGGAAGACAGGAAAATACCGCACGGAAGACAGGAAAATACCGCACGGAAGACAGGAAAATACCGCACGGAAGACAGGAAAATACCGCACGGAAGACAGGAAAATACCGCACGGAAGACAGGAAAATACCGCACGGAAGACAGGAAAATACCGCACGGAAGACAGGAAAATACCGCACGGAAGACAGGAAAATACCGCACGGAAGACAGGAAAATACCGCACGGAAGACAGGAAAATACCGCACGGAAGACAGGAAAATACCGCACGGAAGACAGGAAAACGGCTTACAAGAAAAATAAACACATCTTTGTCTGCTCTGAAAATGGAAACTATAGGATTAAAGGTATCCGTATAAAAAGTAATATCACAAATGAGCTGGAAGCTGGTTTGTTTTTTTAAATCAAGAGAGTGAAGACTCAGAGGTATGCACTGTGCCCTGTTAATCCACCAGCTATCTGAATATCGTAATCCTTTACTTTGTTCACCCCTTTTATTTTATTTTCTTACCCTGAATACTTACTGTCTCTTCATAAGCAGTCTTTACCAAGAGCACAGATTTCCTTTCCCATTGTTGGAAATATTTACCTTACAACTTCATGCTGCTTCTGGTTAGCTGCAGAGATGCTTCTAAAGATGCCTAAAATCTGAATAATTGCAGAAAATCAAAGTGAATGAGCAAACACTGTCTGCGATTACATGGCCTGGCTCATCCTCAGACATACTGAAATGCAGCAGTGACCAGGAGCCTTAGGCAAAACTACTGAAATCACAACCACAATTTGACCAGCCCAATATTGTCTTCAAGGGCATTAAGCCCTGCTACTCATCCAGGGAAAGGAAAAAAAGAGTGACAGGTTCAAAGGTAGTACGCTACTATGCTAACAAGTTGTTATTCCAATTTGGTGACTGCTGCCTTCTTTCCCTCTCCTTGTTATTTTGGTTATTCCCCCTTCAGTCATGTCACTGTGAGATGCTAACAGGCTGCCAAATAAACCCTTTGCAGAACATAAGGACGTTACATGCTTCATGATTCCTAAAGAAAACACCTAGTACTGTATTAAGGATTTTACGTAGTTCGATTTAACTCTTGTGTACTTGCATTAGGCTCCCATGAATGAGGGCTCCCCAAAAAGCTGTGCCCTCCGCTTGCTTTCTGCGCCCTCCACTCAGCCTCCACTTCTCCTTCCCCACCTGGGCGGCCAGGGGAGCAGCGAAACGAAGGGTGTCTTGGGGTGCACACGGCAGACACACAGAGGGCTGGAAGGCTCACTCTGCTCGCTCCTGCCAGATGCTGCATGACCCTCTGAGGGCGTTCAGATTCCTGCCTCAACGGCAGGATGTCGTTTTGGGAGCCACGCATGTAAAAGCCACAAAAAAAAAAAAAAAAAAAAAAAAGCCCTTCCCTGAACTCAGAAATGATGCTTTTGAACTGCTACTAGTATTTTTTAATAAACTACACTTGTCCAAAATGACAAAGTATTTAAGAGAAAATGACACTAATTTATGCAACAGTAAATGATATAATTGCAATATTCATTTCCACCTCAAGTCAATTTTCAAGGTGGTAATGGAAACCAATATGGCTTGATTGGGAAACATCTGGCAGGCAAATCCAAGGAGAGCGGCTCAGAGCTCAGAAAGCACAACGACATTGAAGAGACTCGGCCAATTCTGCTGCAGAGGCAAAGGCACACACTGCCACCACCCAGCTACACTCCTGTACGTAGCTGGCCAGAAAACAATGCTTGTTCTCCCTATCCAAATTCAACCCAAGGGGAGAGAAATTCAGCTGAGTGCCGCAGACGTGGCACAGCGACCACCGCAAAGCAAGTTCTCCGAGAAAGACGCATAACTTGGTAAGCACCGCTGGCGGCAGCGGCAGGAGGAACAACCTTCCTGCAAGATGTTCTGCCGTGTATCATGTTCACCACCAGTGCATGCACTCCCTCTTCCCAATCCCTTTTCCAACACTGAATTACATCCTAGTGCCTGCATAAAGCCTTGTACACCACAGAGCTGGCAATCAACTAGAAGTTTACTCAAAGCACTTACCAATCACACATTAGAAGCAGAGAATCAGAACAAATCTCAGTTTATGTGCATTTCTGCTGTAAAAACCACAACTCCTTCTATTCATAATAAGGAGTTGTGTGGAACTGTAGAACTTTTTTGACCTAAAAAAGTCTACTCAGTAACCTCTTTTTGCACTGCTGGAGCTAAAGTTGAGAGCACACCTTGCATCAGAAAGCTTTGATTATCAGCTTAAGATTTGGAAGAAGGGAATTTCTCCATCGCCTCAGGAAAAAACTGCTCTCTCACTGTATCACTGCATTTGTCCCACTATGCCAAAGCACAAATACACGTCACAGAAGTGATGTCCCGTGATGATGCTCTGCTCTTCTCAGGGGAAATTAATGAAAACAACTCTTCTTTATATATATTTAAAAAAATAATCTAAATTATAGTAAAGTCACATAATAGCTGCTATTATGGAGAAGAAAGGTAACAAAAAGTTACATTACTATGCCAGATTTTTTTTATTTTTCCTAAGAACCACCCTCCAAGGACTCCAGATAACCAAATAAACAGCACTAGACAGAACAGGGTCATTGGAAGGACCTCAAGTCTGGCCACAACAAAGGAAGATTTCTACTACATTCACATCTCTTTATTAAAAAAGGTTGCTGGAAAGAGAAGTTCCGATGGCTTTTGTTGAAGAAAAGCCAGTTTGTGATTAGTACACCGCAGAAAAGGTTGAAGAACACTTTGTCCATTTGAAATTCTGAACTCTGAAGTATTTTTTTACCCAGGTTAGTGAAAGCTTGGATGAATCAATATTCTTTGTGCATCCACTGCACAGTTCAAAGCTGCCTGTCTCCTGATTCCGCGGCTGCAACATGTCTGTTCAAGAACTCGAAAAAACTGTACAGAGAAAATAATATAAGAAGTTTTAAGTCTGCATCAGTTTGCCTTTTCTTCCTTGCTCCACTTATTTCTCCATTTTTTTCACCATCCTGAACATCCCTACAGCAGTGTCTCGATGTATCTAACAGTTTCTATGTATCTAACAGTTTGCTTCCTTCTAAAACAGGATATTGAGTATTTTTCATTTAATTCAGGCAGCAAAATCTATTTACTCTACAACAGAAATTGCCTGAAGGTCACCAAGAGTCCCACAAAGTCCTACACAGAGCTCCCCTGGAATTAACCACCGCCTAAAGGTCTTCGTTGGCAGACTCCTTTGAATCGTCAATACCTATTACTCGTACCTGTTACTTGATCTTTTTCTGGAGCACCATCTCGAAGCCCTCTGACAGTAGGCTTGTTCTAGAAGTTACCTTCCCCAGGTTAAAAACTATCAAGGCACTGAATTCATGCAGGCATGGAACTTTAAGATCAAGAATGACTGCACCTAACACAAACAAGATAAAAAAATGTGGACTTTTGAGATTCCCTGCTATCTGAGAGCAGAAAGCAAATCTTGTGGATGACATAAGATGGCAAGATTAAGACATTTGCAGCAGTGACAAAATGGGAAATTAAAAGAGCTTTATCCTTCCAAGATAACTTAGTATAATCTGTAGAAATGTCACACTGGAATTCAGCTCAGCAACCACACTGGCAAAACATGGTTTTGAGTAATCACAGGAATGAGTTAATCAATCCAGTGTTGTTCATGGAGAGAAAATTGACACGGAAACACTGAGGAATACCCTTATCTGGAGCATCACCAGAGTGGCTCCACTCCACAACAGGCTCTTACAACGCAGCCTTGGAGGCAACACCAATGTTAGCCCAGCATCCCTTCAAAAGAGCTTCCTTTTCCTGCTCCCAAAGCATACAGCAGAACTCCCGACAACCTCCACATCTTGACAATCATTGCACTTATGAACTTGCATCACAAAAAAAAAAAAAAAAAATTCAGAGTTTCTAACCTTCCCATTTCCTTAGGGAAAGTCTGAACCTGAAACACAGCCTTTCACCCAAGCTGGATTTAATTGCATTTAAAAAAATAAAGCAGAAAGAAAACACACTACTTCGCTCCCTTTTCCTTAGCAAAGAACAGGGGCTAACGATTGTGCTTACAAAACACTTAAAATCTGAATTGTTTAGGTAAACACAAGGCCTAACTACAGAGAGTTTAGAAAGGACACAATCAGCAGTTCATCATCTCAGACCCTTAGGAAAGCTGATCACTGGGATATTACAGTGGAGACCGGAGTTAGCACTACAGGATTTCTGTCTTCAGCTACTTTTTTAATTGCACAAATCGACACAGCAGACATTTCACTATCTGCACATGCCTTTGGTGAGCTACACTAGAGCTGGTGATGTGCCTTTGCTTATGAACAACATTGATGCATGGTGTGGGACCAACCCAGTGCCTCCACGGCACAGCTCGGCAAACAACCCTAAAGCCATCAATTAGTTACGACAGGGTATAAAAAAACCACTACTTTTTATCAGAAAACTACCCAGTACAACAATGTAGTGAGAATGTTCATGTAATGGTTTCTGAGGAATCCTTTTGACCTGGACGCATCCTCAGGTCAGCCTTCATCGCAGAGTCACCCAGTGATCAGCAGGACCCTGAGCAACTCAATGTGATGTCCACGGTGGTTTTGCTTTGGGCTGGGGTTGAACCAAATGACCTCCCACGTCCCATCCAGTCTAAATTGGCCAACTCAGTGGTGAAAGACTAGAGGGGAGGAAGGATGGAGGTGATCCCTGAAGACCCACACATAGTCTAAGGAGAGGACACAGCCCAAATGGCCGTGACTTGAATACTCAGGCTACTCTCTGCATCACACGGCACTTGTGCTAACTGCAGCCTCAATCAAGTGCTGTTTTGACAGCTTAAAATGAGAGAGACCGTTCTTCATGAAGGAATTCAAGCTCTATCCACTGAATGGAAAACTACCTCGTTCACACTCTGTATCTGCCAATCTCACCGGTCTGCCTAGGCCTTGGGAATAAGGGACAAAATGAAGTTAGTGTGACATGACAGGATATTTTTGAACATCAAATTTATGCCACATTGTTGATTCATTTATCATTCATAACAAATTGCTTTGCAAATATTTTGCTAAAGTGCCATGATGTTGGGAAAGACAACTTTTTTGTTTTGCTTTGTTTTTTAAACAAACTGACATCTGAAATAACACACCACACTTAGTCCGGGAATGAGCTAGCTTCGGGGATGGACAGCCAACTCCCAAATCCTGAGCACCCATGGTAAGAACTAGAGGGCAAGAAACTCTCACAGGTAGGAAGAATTCCTTCAGAAAACACATCTAAGTGGTGCATGCCATTACAAATTGGTGAGGAGAAACTTTTTAGCAGGGCCTGTTCCGATACGACAAAGGGTAATGGTTTTAAAATAGAAGGAGGTAGATTTAGATTAGACATCAGGAAAATATTTTTTACAATGAGGGTGGTGGAACACTGGCCCAGGTTGCCCAGAGAGGTGGTAGATGCCCCATCCCTGGAAACGTTCCAGGCTAGGTTGGACGGGGCTCTGAGCAACCTGATCTGGTTGGAGATGTCCCTGCTCCTTGCAGTGGTTTGGACTAGATGGGCTTTAAATGTCCCTTCCAATCCAAAGCATTCTGTGATTCTATGATTTAGACACGTGCCTATTATTAAGCGTTGGAGGAAATTACTAGGAACTCGCTAGACATCACTCACTTGTGCTAAATTCCTATTTGTATGTGGATTGGGAAGTGTCCCTCCATCAGCAGGATAAAGCAGATTCAGGCAGTGTCAGTGAGCGATGGCCGCAGCTGGAGCCATCTGGGCTGAACGTGGCTCTAGGAGCTGCTGTTCAAGTCCCTTTAGGACATCAGTGGGGTTTTCACACTGAAGCTGCCAACCAGAGGAGGCTCCTCCAAGCCAGTGGGAAACAGCAGCAGGGAACAGCAGAGGGGAGCCCTCACTGATCTTTCAGAGCCTTTCCCAGGTGACAACAGGCATCACCCAGAGGAGTTTATATCAGCTGTAACCACTGCAAGAGATCAAGAAGAAGCCATCCCAATTTTGCTTCTGACTAAAATCACTATTTGTTTTACAATACACGGTTAAACAAACCAAACCCTATTCTCTCGCTTCAACAAAATCCGTTTCAGATGCTGAGGAAATACTCTTCTATCAAACACTAAGCACAAGAGATGAAAAGTCTGCTGATCTCACTGGAAAAAGCTCCCACGAATTTAATAGGGGCAGGATTTCCCTCCCTGCCTTTGAGACATTACTTTATCACTGTGGTGTGCAGAATGGATTACACCAGCCTTGCTAATTCAGGCAAGCTCTGAATAGCGGCGAAGCCAGCCGACGAGCCAGTGCCTTTTATTATTCCCCCATCACCGCTTCCTTAGTATGCAACTGAGCGTGCACGGCAGAAAGCATCGGCCTTTTCTTCGCGCTTCCGCGCAGGGCAGCACTGTTGTGGTAACCTCGACGGCATCCCTCCCAGAGTGAAGGCTGCCTTCATTCAGAGGGACACGCAGGTGTCCTCCCTCCCCGCCAGCACGGGCGGCAGCTGTACCAACACCAGCCAAAAACCCACAGTCCCTAATTGGGCATCCTCATCCTTGCAGGGGCTGCTCAGCACAGCCAGACCCACACGCCTCGCCAGACCCCAAAACTGCATCCAGCACTCAGGGATGCTCAGGAGGGTGAGGAGAGACCTGGCGCTGGCTGGATGCTCACGCAGGTCAATAATCTGTGTATACACGGGCACCCACCACCCAGCTAACGCACCCCTTGACTATGGGACAGGGTTATCCGTGCTGATTTTGGTCATCTTGAGGACAGAAATGCTTAGTTAACCAAATCCATTCAACAGGCTCTCTGGTAAAAAAATTATCGCATACATAGCCTATTATTGACTTATGTGCCGTTTTCTCAGGATAGACTGACAAACCACAAATAACTGTATTCCTCTCATTTATTATCTAACCCAACGAAATTTTATTTTCATAAGCATCTTAGCTGGTGGAGAAAAACCTCTCATATTTCCCAAGTGCTGTTCAACAGTTTAGTCCTATGCATGGTCAAAGTCCCCTTCTGGAAGATACATGTATGTGCTGGCACACACACGCTTAGACACGCTCAGGCAGTGCCAGCGCCCCTTTGCAAAAGATCTCTGCTAAGAACATAAAGCATTTAATAGGCCCAACAGCCCAGGTATCTCCTGCACAAACCACATGGAGCATAAACCTTGTGCCATGGATTTGCTCAAAAAAAAGCAATGCCTTCTTTTTTATAAGTATATATATAATCTATATATATATATAAAATATGCTTCTGGCTGTATGAATATTACTCTCATTTTTAAACTAAAGCTCAAATAAGGAATATTTGCTTTTGCCTACAATTATTTGGGGGTTTTGTTTTTTCGTACAGAATGACAGATGATACTGTCTTTCCAAACTGACAGAGCAAAAGAGATTACAGTGATAATCAGGTTACCTTAGATAGAAAGAAAAGAGAGATTCAGAGATACTCTTCTGCCTAACAATCCCCAGACTTAACATTTTCATCTGCTGGGTGAGCACTCTCTCTGTAAGGTTTATTTGAACATATAACTTTCTCACTAAAGCATTTTCTGGCTTCTTAGTGTTTCTCTAAGGATCTTCAGCTAAAAATAAGTTATACTTTCAAAGTATGACCCTAACACAAATTGGAGAAGATATATCACGGTAATTTTGTTTATCTTATAATAAAAGAAAATGAGGAATATTCCTCACTTGAACTGAAATTAAAAAAAAAAACAAAAAAAAAACAAAAACAAAACAAAACCACAAACAGGAAAAACAAACCACACCAACAAAAAAAAACCAAACCACTAGAAGGGAATAAACCAGCGTCTGTCCATCTGCAACAAGTCTCTAACCAAGCACTTCATTAATTACCTTGAGACAAAGCCAGCAGCAAAGATTTACATTCCTGGGGTGCACACACAGTTCATGGACCTTTGAGCCATGCAAAAGGGAAGCTCCAAAACCCGAAAATGAGCACACTGGATAACCTGCTCCGGTCCCACAGCCACAGTCGCAGTTCAGTTTTCCTTTCCCGTGTTGCAGGTGATGACCCCAAGCTCAAGTCTCCAAGTTTGACCCTCCTGGGCTTCTTTTCCCTGCGTTTTTAATGTTCAGCATGAAAGACAAATCATGACTGGTGCCACAAGTTCCTCTCTAATACGCATTTGAGAATAAGACCACAGCAGTACTGGTGCAGCACCTATAGTCCTCTAAGACTGGGTTAAGTCCCAGAGCGCAGAGAGGGCTAAAATAAACGCACGTGACCCCTGCAGCCCCCAAATCTTTTGGTCAGCACGTCTGACAACATGCTTTCACAAATCCCAAAGGAAATGTAAAGCAATGAGAAGATCCTAGTTTCCATTTCATCTTTCTAGGCTCAGCAACTCACATCTGGATTTAGCACCATACCAGCATCAACTTAAGCCTGGGGAGGATCTGGCTTTTTCAGATGTTATTCCATCAGCTCAGACACAGTGCTTAGCAGTTAGCAAATGCATTGCTAAAATGAGAGCCCTTTGCCATTATCAAATTAACAATACAATTAGGCAACAGGGGAGCTGTCTGCATGCATCTTCAACTGTGACAATCTATAAAACCTTAGGTCCATTCCCAAGGAACACTGACAGACCTGGGGAGGTTTGCTCACGTACACAGTACCTTTGACTTTGAAAAGGACTCACCCTCACTGGTGAACTCCCAGAACATGACAGACCATTTGCAGGATCGGGGGCCATGATAAGGCTTTGCAAATTGAAGATCCAAGTTAAATTTGGATTTCAAAAGTATATTTGATCTGCAACACCAAAAATCACAAAAAGAAAAGTCTTTCCATGTATAACATTGGCTTGGGTTAACAAACAGTGTTTATCAATGATACACACATAAATCTCAGTATTGTTGGGCTGATTTAAAACACTGGATAAATGAATAAAAATAGGTAATCATTCCACTTGTTACCATTTAAAAATGGATACATTAAAAATAATATAAGAGTTACTAAATATCAAGTTCGAAATCTTAAAAATGGAGGGGAAGCTATTTGATGGCAGAATACCAAGCCAGAACCCTAATTCTACATCAAAACACAAGTGGGTAAACCTCAGGGCATCTCTCCTCTGCCTGTCAGGCAGCAGCTGCCGGGGAAGGGGCTGGGAGAGCCGTTGAGATGGGCATCAGGAGACACGCAGCTCAGAGCTGGAGGAAACCGAGGTCTTCAGTTCACCTTTTATTCTCCTTTTTCTCTCTAAGATGTATGACAGACTCATCGACTTCCTTTTTTTTGTTTCTCTTTTGATGCATTTATGAGCACTTGATTTGTATTCATAAAGGCTGTAGGAATATCAGCATTAGAAACGTAACTCTCAGTACTGATGGAAAGGTCTAGTCTGAAAAACACCTCCAAGGAAATTCTCAGGACTGCCCAGCTTAAGCCTGCAGCTCTGAATTAGACCAAGCCAGGAATCTTTTCAGACAAAACATTTTCTTTTTCCTTTGCTGAAAATGGTGATTCCTCAAAACCCAACCACACTGGGTCTGAGGAGGACTTTTAGAAAAAGCCCAGAATTTCAATACCACAACATCTGTTCAAAACCAGAATGAAAAAGAAAAGGTCTCTGAAAGCCAGACAACATTGTGGGATAAAACAAGCACTGTCTGCTGCAGAGGAAACCCAGCCTGGGCTACAGGTGCGAGCTTCAGATCAAGGACAGGGTGAGTGAGACAACCCCAAATCCACGTGCTCCCTGTGCCATTCGGTTGCTCATTCCCAAATCCTAGAGATAGAACGAATCGCTACGAGCAGTGGAATTACTAACACTCTTGTGGTTCCAGAGGCTGAACTTTCTGCCTTAATAAAACCTCTGCTCTTCACGCAGCAGCTGCTTTTGAAGCCTCTGGTGAGCAATGAGCAGTTACTCTAGATGAATGCAGTGACTGCCAAACAAAACACGCGATCAATGTTGACTCCATCATCTCAAAAACACTGCATCAGATGAAGCCACATGACCTAAAATTTATTTCTTATTAAATTTCATTTTACATTTCTTCACAAGGTAATTAAAAAGCTTATGGGCAAAGATATAGAAAGTACTAAAAAAGATGCATACAGAAAGATCTTACTGAACTTAATGCAGCATGAAATTATTCAACGGGCCGGTTTAAATACTTAGCTGTAAAAACAGACAGTATAAAAGCAGGTTTCACTGGTCTTTGTTTAACAGTTGAGATGATCTTTTGGTTTTTCTTTAATATTTGGAAATGCTGTCTTTTTAAAAAACTAAGTATCTATGTCCTCAGACAGTTCCTAGAAGTACAGCTCGCTGACTGCTACAGCACTAGGCACAAAATGTAAAAGGCCAAGGACTCACTTCTCTTTTTTTAATTCTCTGAAACCATCCTTCTCAAAGCAATACAAAATACTACACAAGTCATGTTTCTATTCTGATTGACTTTTCATTTTACCAGGCTCAACACGTTTAAACCACTATCTTATTGCGACCTGAAATATTTCAGGGTTATGGTTATTTTACAAATGATTGTCAAGAGCAAATTTACAAATTAATCCTAAAGTAGCAAAAAAAAAAAAAAAAAATGACTGCTGAATAATTTCTGTGACTCTCCCCAATGTTTGCACAATTCTTTGCTTAATTCCCACTGGCCAAACACGTCTGCTGGCAGGGAGAGCTGGAGATGTAGCACAGGCTGTGCCTACGCTGCATCTTCTAGCCAAATAAAGAGTTTTAATTTTTTTTTCTTACACCTAATCTTATTAACTCTTCCAGTGCTGACACAAAGACATCTATTCCCATTAAATTTTCCTTTTTAAAGGTTAATGGGACCTTCTTCAAACAACCCGCTGGTGACCCCCTGCATTCAGTGAAGGACTCGGAGCACCCACCAACGCGGGACGCGTGTATTTTGACAGTGATGATCGTAATCCACTTCCGATCTCGCACCAAGTCGGGTGGCTGGTGTGGCCACACGCTAACGCTCACTCCCTGCCGTTCGAAACGCATCCCCTCCTCCTGACACGATCGGCCACAAGAGCATTCGAGACGAAGTGAACAACTCTCTCAAATTCAGGAGGAGAGAAGTGAATATAAAATAATTATTAAGAAACCCAATTAAGGAAGTAAAATGTGATTTTTGCCCACCAAGCACTTCAGCAGCAATTTTAAATGTTGTAAAAGCTGTCAAATATTATGTTAATCTTGATTTCTTTTAAAAACCTTGCAGCTGATAGAATGCTAAAAAGGGAACTTGTTAAATGTCGCTTCACTGTATGCACAAACTACCCAGGTTTTTCTTTTAAACTATGCTTCACTGTGCTTTCCTATTGTACTCCCCCCCCCTCCCCCCCCCAAGGACAGGGAGAGAAAATAATGCTGAGGATACTTATTTTCCAAAATACTCTAATGAAGTCAGTGGAGACTCCGGGAGCTCGATACCATAAATAGAGAAAATAAACAGAACATATCAATCAAACCAACCCAGCTTGGATTGCATCTATAACAAAAATAACGAAGGAAACAACAACCTGTTCAGCAGGGGAATAGCAGAGAAAATATTGACTTGTTAAAGAGAAGCTACGGACACATTTTGAGCTCTGAGGCAGCTGTAATTGTTTCTAAATAAAGCTAAAAGTCTGCACGGTCAGCCCGCTCCTGAAAGGATTCATACTGCTGAACTACAAACAGGTGGGATTTTCATCATCATTTCTCCTCTAATTTTTTTTGATGGAACAAAAATACTGATGTCGGCTAATTTTCAAAAGGAAATACAAGGCATGCATGCTGGCATTTTTTTTGTCACTGAAACACTTCTGTATGTATATTGCACTTGTCTTCTGCTTTTATTGACCTTTTGGGTCACCTTAAGTGAGTCCGAAGTATAACTCCACTTGTGGCACAACTCCACAAGGGTTTCCAGTGCCCCACAGTCCCTCCCAAGCCATGCCCCTGCACGAGCTCAGTAGAGGAGCACCACAAAGACCTCACAGGGAATACCCCTCGGCAGCACTGCATTGCTGGGGAAGATAGACGCGTGCTGCTAGAGCAATGTTTTCATGATACTTGCACATGAAACGTTCACAACTACCTCTCTAAATCAATCTGGTTTTTGGCAGAGACTATATTAATTACTGCTAGGACAACTGCTGTGGCCCTTCCTTTCCTCCCCAATGCCATCTCTCCTGCTCAGCTCTGGGCTCTGGTAGCCACGTGCCAGCTGAGAGGCAGAAAAACCTCTCCTTTTTTGAGTGGTAATTATAATTCTCCTTGTTAAAATAAAATCCTTTCTGTGATTAAATTTCAATCTGAGCAGGCTCATTTTCTCATTTGCAGATTTTATTAGTTTGTGGGAATATCTGCTTTCTCTCCTTGGAATTTATTCTTAAATTACTCTCCCTTTTTTTTTTCTTTTTTTTTCTCCAAAATCCCTCTCTTTCAAGTGACATTTGCCAACATTAGTCTGATTTAAGACCTTTTATCCAACCCATTGCCTTTTACTTAACTATATTGCTTCCAAGACCACTGGGATCTCCAGGCATTAATCATTAGTATTCGTGCTGAAGTTGGCTTTAGGCAACAAGTCACCGTTTCTTCAGGGAATGCTGTGCACCATCAGCTGAAATGCTCCAAACAGTTTGCTCTAGTAAATTAACTCTAAAAGCAAACTGTATTCTCCATGCCCATCAAAACTTGATTATATGTAGGGGGCCTACAAGAAAGATGGGGAGAGGCTGTTTAGTAGGGCCTGTTGCAATAAGACAAGGAGTAATGGTTTTAAAATAGTGGGGGGTAGATTTAGATTGGAAATTAGGAAAAAATTTTTTACAATGCGAATTATAGAACACTGGAACAGGTTGCCCAGAGAGGTGGTGGAGGCCCCATCCCTGGAAACGTTCAAGGCCAGGCTGGATGAGGCTCTGAGCAACCTGATCTGGTTGGGGATGTCCCTGCTCCTTGCAGGGGGGTTGGACTAGATGACCTCTGAAGGTCCCTTCCAACCCTAACCATTCTATGATTCTATGATTCTATAAAACCCCTCTTGTCAAAACGCCTATTCAGCAGCACTGTGGACCAACTCTATGGCTGAGATTGCCATACCCCATACCCAATCTTATCTCGTTCCTTCATTAATTTAGGCTGAACTTCCTTACCTCTCTTCCATTGGTCAAGGGAAGGGAGGCCTACAGTCTTGTGTCTTGGAGCAACGAGCCAACCCCATCTGCTCGGCCAAATCAGTCAATGGTGTGATCTCACATCTAGCAGCAGACCTAAAGCTGGATCATCTAAGCACCCCATATGAAGAAGAAAAAAAAAACAAACAAAAACAACAAAACACAAACAAAGGAAGCCCCACAGGACACCACGCCAAACAAAAAACCCTTTGCATTTTGTGTTCGGTTTGCTACTGCAGCACCACCTCTGTGCAGCAGGGAGCAGAGCCTGGAGCTTTTGCCTTTACCAAATGCTCTGAGCACCCTGCCATGCTGCATCTCAAACCATTGCTCGCATCAGAATGGCTGCAAGGTGCCTATAAACTACTATCATTAAGAATCTGAAAAAAAAAAAAACCTAACCGAAAAAAAAACCAAAACAAAAACAAAAAACAACAAAAAAAAAAAAAAAAAAAACACCAAAAACCAACCATCAGAGGTGATAAGGTGAGCTCACATTCATCTTCAGTCATTGTGGCCATTTAAATCAAGCGGGTTTTTGCATTTTGCAGAACTGCCCCAACTCCACCTTGTACAACTCAGGGTGCACCTAGCCAGCTGTAGATATCACACATTAAAACACTGTAACATTGGTTTTTCCAAGCACATGGAAATTTCCTAGCTGCTTCTGGTTAGTTTGGGCAGCACTGGGAAATAAGATGGGAATAATGCACTTCAACATTAGCCTTACTTAAATCCAGTGATGTCCCCCAAAATAGCTATGCCCTTGCTTTCAGTTTTAAGCTGCATTTTGCATAAATCCCAGCCATGAGGGCTGTGTAAGCCTACACTGTCTTCGGGATGTCCAGAAACAGGAGATTTCCAAGGTTCCTAAGGACACATCAGGCTCCCAAAGACATCCCCTAATCACAAAGGGCTTGCATCAGAAGCATCAGACTTTGTTCTTCTGAAAGCGCACAAGACATATTGCACTGGTTTTACTTGTTCTCTTGGTGTTTATTATTAGAGAACAGCAGTCACATTCCCAGTCAGAATAAATCAGCAGCAGCACACATGTTTACAGGAGACGAGCACCTATGGGTGTGTTTCTAGAGGTATCGGGTACAGGAGGGTGCTGGCAGATGCCCAGCGAGGTTTTCCAAATGGCATGAGCGGGTCTGGTGCCTGACCCCCACCGGCTTTTACTGAGATGGAGGGCTGGTCTACAAGGTGAAATTAGTGCCGAGTAAGACAGCGTGAATTTAACATGCATTTGTAATTCCCCACAAATTCCCCATGTGAACAGATTTAATCTGCATTACAAATGTCTTTTCATGGCTAAAGTCAACCCAGAGCTCTTCTTTCAAGGGTACAGGAAAGCTGAGGCTCTGTTATGAGACATTTTAGCTCCAGTTTCTGGCATAGTTTTCTTATACTCCTGATTTCCACAAATCTAAGCCAATGCATAACTAATATTCTTATGCATCTAATAATGCAACCCAGACATACTACCTACAGGAGTATTTTTTCAAAACACCATTAGCAGGCTTTGAACTTAATAGCCATGTCTCTGTTAAGTTTTTGTGTCTTTTCCCTGTGATTATAGCATAAGGTTCAAAGCAGCTCTCAGCAAATTCAGCTACTTCAAGAAAATCAGCTGTACACGCCAAATAGCCAAACATACACACACAATTAAAATCAAATGCCTAGATGATCATTTCAGTTTTAATTAGATTTTACAGGCACTGTGAGTTAAGTCAAGGCTGCAGGCTGAGATGTTGATTTAAAGCTGCAGCTAATGTGTTTTATTGCCAGATTTGCTCATAGTCAAAGCTAATTATCCCTATTATGCTTACATGATTTTTCAAACAACAACAACAACAAAAAAAAAGCATTAAAAAGGCAAGCGTGTAGGAAGCAGATTGGCATGCTAGTATCTGTGTGTGTGCACGTGCATGCATGTGTTTACCAACTATTTAAAACCTAGATCTTCAGTCACACAGGAAAAAAACAAGCAATTAGTAAATGAAGTAAGTGTAGTACAGTTAAACAAACATCTGATTTCCAAGACCCATCAGGAAACATTTAATGCAATGAGAAGATCCTAGGCTACTCCTAAATGCAGTGATATTGTGGAAAATACGATCACTTGGCAAGTCGGGGAGGACAACAAGAAATGCTCAGTAGTTTTTTGCAATCTTATCTTGGTGAGTAAGAGGGAGTTGAAGAGAATTTTCTGTGGTTTTCTACATGGAAAAACAAACTACTGTTTTGGTTTTTGGTTTTTTGTTTGTTTAAGTAGTTCTCACTATTAATGTTTCTTTCTTAATTTTATCTCTGAAAAAGCGAGGAATGGGAAATGTTGAAGAGAAATAACAAGTGTAAATTTGAAGCTTTGAACATTTTTAGTTCTTAAAGATTACAAAGTCTTTCAAGATAAACAGCAATTGGCAAAAAAAAAAGCAACCCGTGACTACTGAATTCAAAGCAAAGCCTTGCCTCTTTTTCTTAGAAAGAGTTTGTGTATGTCTTAAAGAAGCCTTCACCATTGCTCTTCCCTCCCCTTTGAGCAAGGACCCAAGAGTCTTCCCTCTTGGTTCCATCTCTCCATCCATCACCTTCACCCTGAACGGGTGCTCAGGGTCTGCCATCCACCTCCTCTTCTACCAAGGAGCCTCCAACGATGCACAGGGCTTCTAAGGAGACTCCCAGAAACTCATCTTCCGTGAGTTAAACCAAAAATAGCAAGCATACAGTCAGCCAATACTTTTTTTTCCCCCTCCTGTCAAAACAGATTTCACTTTGCTTCTGTTTTGATTTTAAAAGGAAAACATTCTGGAGGGAGAAAAATAAGTATGTTTCCCCACTGGAAAATGTCAATTAAAAAAAAAAAAAAACACCAATGAAAAAAACCCTAAAATCCAGCTGTTGAGATCTTGACACAGGTTTGCAACGTCTCCTTGGTTTCTTCTAGAGAAGAGACCCCCAAGGCGGGCAGAGCCGTCAGGGAGGAACAACCCAGGCCAGTGCAGGACATCTGCACTGGTACTTTTGAGTCCAGAGTGATCAGTTTTCAAGTCTTTTGTTTGACCGCTGGGGCTGCTGGTCAGTTCTCCCGCAAAAGAGAAATTTTTTTCCTTGATGTTCTTGCAGGAATGCAAAGGAGGTCTCCAGGCTGCTGGAGGCACCTGCAGCAGTCGTGAAGCTGGAGCACAGCACAGCAGAAAGCTCACATAAACAGTGTGTTTTAAAGAAGATGTTTCACCTTTTCTGAACATAATGTTGTATTGCTAAATACACAGATGGATTTTTCACAACTTACTTGCAGCCAAGGTGTCTTCTATTTATAACTTTTGCTTGCTTCCCTTCACTGCGTACAGGGAAGTTATTCTTTCCTAATTCTCCGTTGAAGAAGACGCCATACAAGCTAGCACCCAGTTGTGTCACTGAGCTCCTCGCACAGCCCAGGAACATCAATCCCAATGCAGGTAGATCCATGGAAGGATGTCAAGTAAGGAGACAACTGCAGGTGGACGGACTGCTCAACCAACTGACCTAGCAGAGATGGCCCTGTCACTTAAGTGCTGCTAAAGCAGCAGTTTGCTGTTATTAGGTAAGTAAGCCAATTTCTCAACATTATTAATAGAATAGCAAAGTATAGACTCCCTGTACCTCCCCAGTACCTCACACACAGAGCATTAAAAGACATTCAGCAAATATGACTACGTCAAACCTTATTGAAAGGTTAAAAAAAGATAAAGTTGGCTTTAATATTTTAAGTGCCAGCATATTCAACAATTTTAGGCTTTGGCTAGAAAGAGCATCCAACACACATTCCCACTATTAATTACTTTTGCATTTACAACCATAAGCCTCTTAAAACAATTTTTATGGACAATAATCCAAAATACTTCCAGATTTTCTTACTTCCTTAGCATTGTTAAAAAAAAAAAAAAAAGGGGGGGGAGTGGGGGAAGACAAGAAAGCAGTCCAAAACTACAGATGTTTTACTGAAATCAACTCCTATGTTGTTTCAGGTCAGCCACACTGCTGTTTCAGACCCAGCGCCAGAACTGAGTCCAGTCCCATTGCCAGAGCACCTCTAATGTTAATGAATGCCCCGCCTTGGACACACACAGCACAGCCCGTCTGGCTTTGGGGCATGTTCAGAAAATTATTTCTGCTTCTTTCTCCAAAGGGTTAAAACCTGCCCTATGGTCTCAGCAGATTTTGGGACAGTCTGACCATCACCAGGAGGATGCACAGGCATGTTCACAGCTGTGTGTTCATACCTGCATGCTGCAGACTGCCAGTTAGTTTTATTTCATCTTTGTTGTGGTGGCTGATTTTACTATCACTTGCTTTAAGCGAACAGATGGGCTTGCTTATTTTGTGTGTGTATTTCCAAGCAAATCAGCCAAGAGTGGCCTGTGAATACAGTAAAGACAGACCCCTCTTGGAGAGCCTTTCCTTGGGCACTCAACAAAAGAGAAAATGAAGAGCTGATACTGGACAAGACCCAAGAGCTCTTCATATGAGTAACTGCTAATGGGAAAAAGATGCCCCTGAGAGACAGAGTTGGATGCAAGTTGTGACAATAGCTAATAATTCCTGAGGCTGTCAGGGCTGGGGATTGTTTAATAGCCCAGGATGCCTGTGGCATTGGACAGACATCATCGCCTACCAAAATCCTGAGGGATTTTGTTCAGTCTGCTTATAAATTACACCTGTGGATGAAGACAGAGCTTTTTGTTTCTGCAGCATCAAACAAAATGTCCTTTCAACAACACCTGGCCAGAGTTTCTGCTTCTGTCTCACTCTCCTGGTATTTCCTTGGTCAAACTGAATCCCACAACCGTTTCGGCTTTCAATCTGCAACGGGAAGGTCAGACACTGGGGAACAGAGGCCAAACCCTTTGTCTGCAGCCCCAAACAGGATTGCATTACTTAAGCCTTAGCTGCCGTTCTCAATTTTCTTCATTCACACTACACACTGGCAGCTGATTTGGTTGAAAGAGATTTGGCAAGTGCTTTTGGACCCTCATCCTCCACTGTTCCTTTTTCCTCCCAAACAGTTAAATCAACTACTTTCCTTTGCTATTAATGACAGATACTAAAGCATCTCGCCAGCGCCTAAGCAGAGCAAACAAATGCATGCCTGTTCAGAAACGACTGGGCTCAAACTGTGAGGATCTGATAGCAATTAATGCCCACGTACAGAGAGCTTTTTATATAAGCGTTTTCACATATATCACAAAGCACATCACCATGCAGCATGCAAAGCATAAGTGACAAGGTGCACAGGATTATCTATTACTTAAACTAAACAAAAGAGGAATTCAGTCCCAGAGGCTACGGAGGGATGACAACACGAGTGCACAGTGACTGGGACAGCAAAAACCTTCAGTCTCCTGACTGCATGCACGGTGGAGTTCCTCTAGTGATCAAGATATTACACTTGCAAGTTTTTATACTACAGTTTAAAAAATTTAGCACTATCAGTACTATTTAGGTAGGACTAAGAGCATCAAGACCTTTAGATTGCAAACGTAGCAGCCTTGAAATAGTGCTTTTCATCTAACAGGGTCAACAGGACCTTTTCTAATACTGATTAGGATTACTCTGAACTCCAACATCACCGGAGTCTCACAGATGATCTCATCCTGAGGAGAAAGCACTGCTCTGAAGATGTATTGCAGGTACTTACTGCACACTCAGGTCTTTATCACAGCCTCCACGGCAGCCAGCTCAAGGAAAGCTAATAAAAGGCTTTAGAGATGGGTATACTCAATGCAATTGTAGGAGCACAATTTAAAGGCTGCACTGCGAAAATCCAAAGGTAAGATCCCCTTAAGGACACTTTACACCAGAGCAGATCCTTCCTCTCAGAGAAAGGTTATCAGTCTCATACTTGCTACGGCCTCGGCCTCACTGTTTTCCCAGGCCGAAAGCCTTGCAACAGCAGTGGAGCGCCTTGACCGAGCCCACCCGAACGCTCTCCCTCCAGACCTCAGGTCACAGAGCACAGCACTCACTCAGAGGCAATAAACTTTTGAGACGATAAAGAGCTTTTTTTCCCGGGCAGTTGACACCTTTCCCTGGACACACTCATTTCATGTCATACTCCAGCACCATACCTTGCAATGACTTGCAAGATGCGAGAGGCAATGGATGCATCATCTCCTGGACTGCATCTAGCATGCACTTATTATTAAGATTTGTTTCTAATGGGTAAAAGAGAACCTGTACAAATCGTAGGTGGCAATCCCATGGAAATCAGTAGCTTGAACAGTGCATGTACACAAACACCTTTGCATGTCAGAGTCCTCCAACTGTTCTTTCCCAAAATGAGTGGCCACAAAAAGCAAGTGGTACTGAAAGCAATTAGAGCTTTAATTTATTATATTCCATTCAAAAGTTGGCTCGAGTTGGGTTAATCAGACTCACTCTGCCTGCATCGTTTTGTACATTCCTGATGTTTTATTTACACCTCTTTCATGTTAGAAGAAAAGATATTGGGTTATCCATGGGTCCCTGCTGCCAATAAATGTCAGGATTGGAAGCTGCCTTGTTTGCTTAGCCCAGTAATGAAAGGTTCGTAGCAAAATCATTCAACGCTGGCAACATTTATTGACTTCGTAAAACAACCAGTTTCTAACTCACTATCATTAACAGATCCCATGAAAGTCAAGCTTAAAAGACCCATCATATTAGCATAGCAAGGTTTCCCAGTGTCAGCTTACCGAGGGACTGTCAGTCAGGTTATTTCCAGGCTTAATCACTGGAGCTCAGAAACCCTTTCGTTTCCAGAACTGATGCGGAAGGTGAGCTGAAACACTTTGCTACCTGCTGCCCCTTCCCAGCACTCATCCAGCACCAGCTCTCCAGGGCCAGAATGCGCCAGCACTGGGCGGACTTGGAAACTTAAAACGTGATCTGCTTTATTCAGTTCAAAAAACTGTTTTCAGAATCAAGTATGAACTTTGGATCGCACAAAGTTCGGATTTACAGCAAAATATATCCTACATCAGTGAAAGTCAGGAAAGTGCCCCTTCTTATTTACAAGGACTAGATTGTAAAAACTTTCCAATACCCAGGGATGCAGATACAGCTAGAAGAAGTGCTTCTGAAAACCTTGCTCACTACCTCAAATCTTCAGGCAGCTAAGAGAGACTGTAAACATCTTATTATATTCTTTACTGAGAAAGAGTTGGACTTCACAACACACTTAAACTTCTTCTGCAATTAAGGGCAATATTAAAGAGACAGGTGAGACTCTCAATCTGTACCCAGATGCCTCCAAAACACAAATATTCGGCCAAGTCTTAATTTAGGTCCAACACTTGCTGCTGCCTGAGAACGTACTGATGGTATAATGATAACTGTATACCATATTCAACAATAGCAGAGACTCACTGGTGATCCTGCACAGGTTTATTATACCTACAGCAGAACTTTAACATGCCAAAAATGCTTAAAATCCCACTAGCATTTCTGAATTTTTTTTTCAAGTATTGTATCCACTGCAAAATCCACCTTCATCAGAAAAGGATAATTTCAATGGAATGTGTTATTTTCAGCAAAAACCATAATGGGTAAAATTCCAACATAATTGTTTCTGCTTTTTCATTTCAGTACTGTCAAAACATGTCTGTTCAGTAAGAGCAGCATAGCTTTGTTTCAACTTTGTCATTTTATTTAGACATGTATATTAACTGAATCATATTTCTATTTATTTTACTCAATACTATTCTGTTTATACATAACCAATGACAATTTCAAAATTACTTTTTTTCAATCCTAGCTATTCTGCACATTTTAAAATATTGCATTTCCTTTCCAACTTCGAAGTCTTGTTTAATGGCTGAAGACATCTCGCAGAGCAAAAACAACATCCCTCCACCAGTCCCAGCTTCTAAGCTTTATGTTTTACGTTTTTTTGGAATAAGTAAAACCAACTGAGGGTTTGAATCAGGAAAAACTAGCCCCATTGTATATTTGACAAGCACTGAAGATACAGGCTACTCAAAGGAAGAAATAGGTAAGGAAAAACAACAAAGGGTCTAAAGAGTGTGAAACAGTGCAATGCTGTCCAGGTAGTGTCCTGCATGAGAGGTACAGTGGCTGATCTCTGAAGGCACATCCCAAGGAGTTCTCCAAACCAGCAGTGCAATTGCAGCCTCACGCAAAAGGCCTGCAAACTTCTTCCCGTCGTGCTTCCCAGTACCAGGCCATGATCAAAAGCCCCAGCCCAAGTGCATTTGCTCATTTTACATGAGTACAGTGTTCTCCTTTCCTCCCTACCCAAAAAGCCAGACATGAGATTTATGCTGAAGGAGGAGTTCAGTTAACGCGTGATTGACTTAGCAAGGTTGTTAGAGACTGAACTTGACAAGGGCTAAATTTTGCTGGAATAAACAGAACTGTAGGAAGGGATCTGTGCCAACACTGGGACCTCCTGGACGAAATCAACAGATAAATTAGACTCAAAAAAGTTTGTGAAAAGTGTAAAACCATGAGAAGCTGTGAGTCATTCTCATTCTGAAACATCCAAAGATGGGAGGAGAAGGAACCTTCCTCCTCGAATACTGATCATCCAAAATTTGTGCTGCTGCTCTACACAGGTCAGGCGAGCTCCTCTCTAGAGGTGCCTGATCCCATTCCAAGACAGTTATCTTAAAGCATGTGGGATGGCTTGGTCTCAGGAGAGAGTTGTTCTTGCCCACACATGGAGCCTTCCTGATGGGTGCAAATAAAAATTTTCAACTATGAAACGAGATCCATCTCATTTGAGACAAGCAATTCAAGCTAATCCTACCAGGCTACCACGGCAGCTCAGGGTTATACCACACATGAACATAGACTGTACTTAACACATCCTTCTGCCATTCCCACTGACACCTTGCTGGGACCCTCGGCACTTGACCAAAACTTTGCCAGCTGGTTTGCTCATTTTAAACAACATTTTGCCAGGGAACTTGCGCTCAGTTTGGAAAACACAACAGATGCATGCTGGAACCCACCAAAACCTACAAAGGGGGACTTTTTAATCTTTACAAAGCCAGAAAAACATCATTCTAGTTTCAAGGCTTCTGACCCTTGAGGGACAGGTATCTTAGCATTCAAAATCTGACATACACCGAAAAAGGCTTCGCATTTTTCTTGAAGAGAGGGAGGGTCAAAGTCAAGTATGTGTTTATTCCTTCTAAAAAAAATTTAAACAGTTTTACAAGTTCCTGAAGTCACTTGTACTACAGAAATATATTCCTATCATTTTTCTTTGACCACCAAAGCAAATGCTGCGTACAAAGGAAAAAAGAAGAGACACACATAATATCAACCACAACGCTGACACGAAATAAGATACTTCAGAAATATTATGGAGTGGTGAGACACATTCTTGGCTACTCTTAAAAATGTCAAATGTAATTCAGACTCTACCACCAGAAATTTTCATCAATAAAAAGAAATGTCAACTACATGGTTTAAAACTCCCCATATATAAACACTAAGAGGATGTGCAAACTGGATCATAAATCTAGTGCTCTCAAATTCCAGTACTGCGGCCAGCCAGCCAGAGACAAGGCATATATCCCGGATCAAGACAGCAATGTCAAGTTACTCTAATTATTTTCTTGGAACAAAAGTTCTGAAGAGTTTTGGTTATGAAATGTTGATATATTTCATTTCCCTTTGACAGCTTGTTGGTCCAGTGTCACCTGGGAAGAGAGGCTTTTCCAGCTAAAATCTTGCCCAATTCTAAATGCTTTGCTATATTTATTTTCCTAGTAACACCCAAAAATTTGAACACATACAGGGAGATGCTTCTGCCTTGTAAAATGGAGAAGAGGCATGACACATGCTGGGCTTTCTTTTTTTTCTTCCCGTTCTTTTTACTGTGCCATACACACGGTGTCGCAGAGAAGTACAGTAACAAGAAACTGGGAAGAGTAACCTGGACAATCAGGGTTATGCCCACATGTGCAAGTAATTTGGCGCAACAGGCAGAGCAATCAGTAGGTCAAAACCACCAAACACCACAACTGTGTAAAATTTTAGGAAGAGGGTTCAGAGTGACCCATGAGCCCATCAGTCTGACTCCACGTGTGGACCGAAGGTGCCCACAAGACTGGTTCAGATTCTTTGGTCTCTCGGAGAGCGCATTTGGTGCATGTTTGAAGTGGAGTACCAGGCTTTGTTTCCTGAAAAAAAAGTTTAGGATACCTGCTCCAGGGACACGCTGTGATCCAAATCAGCATGCCATGAGGGTGCTGGGAAGTTCTGCCCAAAAACTGTGCTCAGAACCAAAATGCTCCCCCCATGCGCTACTGGAACATGAACTACAGGGAAGGCGTAACAGCATGCTTACCAAAAACCATGGCCTGGCAGGAAAACGAAGCCTGCTAACGGAGCACATTGAGGAGACAGATTTATAGCTGCGCATAGGCTCGCAAAGTCATTAGAGAACTTAAATGCATTTACAAAACAGAAACATAGAGTTAAAATGATCCTTTGGGTTCAGTGGCTATCTCTGCTTTTTTTCTTTATTAAAAGCATATTTCAGCTGCTGATTCTCTCTCTCAAATTTGAATTTTGGCTTTCCCATCCTATAGAGAAAAAATTCCCCCTGGATACGAATACACCTGTGAGAGGGAGCTCACAGGTGAGCCTGGGTTTTCACTGCATTTATTTGCTGTTCTGCTCCCAATTAAGCCCAGTCAAAGGATGCAACTGATACATTTGATTCATTTGTTTGCTGTCAACAGAGCCTTGGTTTCATGGCGGGGTTTGTCAATTTACAAAGACCTTAAATTATTGCAAGAAATATAAATGACAGCTGAATATGAAGGTTTTGCTTTGCTTTTACGCGAAGACACAAAGATATTCCTTGGTTCTGAGATCTGCTCTGATACCTCCCAGAGAGCTCATGTCAATTCTAGTCCCGAGCCCAAGTTTCCGCCTGCAGCACTGAGTGGGGTGCCCAAGTCAGGAGAAATTATTAGCGAGCAATAGTTTTCCATTGTGAAAAAAAAATTTTAAAAAAAAAAAAAAAGAAAGAAAACAGTGGTTAAAGTTAATATTCGTTTAAAAAATAAATAAATAAATAAAAAACCCCAAAGTGGTAGCTTCCAGGATGGGATAAGAAGAATGAAGATCCAGCTCCTCACACCTTGCTTTCCTGCACTCACACCCAAATAACAGGAGAGGAAGATGTAAGGGGGGAAATGCCAACAGTATCTGTGAAATTCAGTTTTACGTAGAACACAGTTTTCCCTGAGCCACCAGCAGCCGAGCTCACTAATGATACCTGTTCACATAAAATGTCAGCAACGCGACTCCCTTTCTTAAGGGGATGTTTTGTAAAACTTCACAAGTGACAGGTTCATAATCCTGTTCGCGAAGGGTCATAAAAACCTGTATTCTCATTTTCCGCTGCTCCAGCCGATAGCTGTGATTTAGAGCCCACAGTTCGGCAGCATGATTGCTGCCGCACCGAGGAAGAGGCTTCGTGCATACCGATACCGTGGCTCCAATTTGGCAGGTTAAAAGTCTCCTAAAACTGTGAAGTGCTGCCATAACTTTATATGACTTCATTCCAAAACCTCCGCTATTTCTAAAATAAAGTACTTAAAGAAATTTCAGGGCTCCAATTACAGTATTAAAAAGGAAACGTACTGCTGGAGACCTTGTGGCGCTCGTACCCAGATCCTCCTGCAAATCTGCACTCAAACTCTTCCAAATTGGTTCCTGCGGAGTCAAGTTACTAGAAATCAGGGCAACATTCTTCACTTCATTTTCCAACAACTTTATATGGCTGGGAAGCAAGAAGCATACTGAGTGCATTTACATTGATACCCAGGGATGCTCTGATGCCACAGCAAACAGCCACGATGGAGATTTTCACGTCCACGTGGACATTGTGCTGCAGGTAAACCTTCCCAATGCTCAGACAATTCTGCCACACACCTGTTTTGCTCCATTTTAGAAAAATGAATTTAAAGAAAAAAAAAGGGCAAAAAGCTATGGCACAAAGGAGGCTCCACAAGAGGGAGCGATGCCTGCCTGAACACCGTCAACTTTTCTGAGCAAAACCATCTGCTGAGAGTTGGGCTCCAATGGACCCTCTGCCAAGGTAACACTCCTCTTCAGCCTCAACCTCACAGCAAGCTTCATTTTTTTCTTTTAATCCCTGAGCAGAAATATCTATATGCATGAAGCTCAAAGCAGGAAAAATTGCCAAAATCCTCTGTTGATAAAGATTATATAAATATCTACAAGGAACATACAGCAGGTATTAATTTACCATAAAATATAGGTACTTGGTTGAAAAGAACATTTCCATTGAGCTTTTCATCCTGGAAAAGAGTTCTAAAAAAAAAAAAAAAAAAAAGAAAAAAATAGTCCTGTTTTTGTTGAAAATGCTTAGTTCCTATAAAAGGAGAATTAAAAGCCCTAAACCAAAAGGCACTGAACTGTCTGACATGGAAAACCTCCAAAAATAGGAAAATATGTGTCAGAGAGGAGTTTCAACTGAATAGAAGGGAATATTTCCTGTTGAGTATTTGTTTTCCAATTTACTGCCTCTCAGATGTGGTCAGCAATCTTAATATTTGATGTTACACTGACCAGGACAAACTCAGGTAATGCTAGGAAAACACCTGCAGAACGCAATACGCAATGGGCTTTAAAATATTCCTGCAAACCCATTACCATGCTGTTTTACAGCATTGGACGAGAACAAACTTGTGTCCGAAGGCAAAGGGCCCAACAACCCACTCTAGTGTTAGCATCCGAACTGAAACTGAAGAGTTTGGATTACTGTGACTCCTAAACAATGGCAGGAGAAAACTGCTTTCTAGCAGCATTTCCCAGTTTCTTTAATGCAAGAGATAAAAATCGGTATACTGGCATTCTGCACTTCCCTGACTCCAAACCAGAAACAATAAGCTGGATTTGTTTCAGGTTCCTTTGGTCCACACAGCGCTTGGAATAGTCCCAATAAGATTTTATCATAGATTATTTTTCCTGCAGGGAAAGCAAGGCTGCAGGAACAAAATTTAACACTGTTTGTGCTAACAGGAAAATTAAAAACAACTTGTAATTCTCACAAGATAACGTCAAAGT
Organism: Chlamydotis macqueenii; assembly: GCF_036417535.1. Classification (NCBI taxonomy): domain Eukaryota; kingdom Metazoa; phylum Chordata; class Aves; order Otidiformes; family Otididae; genus Chlamydotis; species Chlamydotis macqueenii. The sequence goes on from NC_141561.1 coordinate 38,255,090, forward strand.
GACATGCTCAGAGACAAAAAGAGCTGCTGATCACACCAGGAGCTCCACATTTGTGGCTCAAAGGTTATCTAGACCCAAAGTTACTCCAAGTGCACCTCCTTGCCTTTTTCCTTGTATAGCTCTGCAAAGGCAGATGTACAAGTTCTAAGGGGCCCTGCTTGCTGGCACGCCTCTGAATCCGTAAGCCAGCTCCATGTACAACCCGCAGCACATCGCCCAGCCTCGCCAGGCTTCCCTCTCCTACTGGGCCAACGTCCCAGCTGCTGCAAACACCACAGTAAGCAATGCAAAGATATCAGTTTTACCCAACCTCTTTCAGTTTGACACGTTTCAGAGCAGAGACGACAGCTCCTCAACAGGTATCGTCCAAAACAGGAGTCCAAAAAATTGTGTTATGCACTTCTGTACCTTGAGCTAAGTCTTCTATGAGCTCCACAAGTGACCACATATTCTACCACAAAAAATTCCCTGATGGATGCTGCCCGTCTTCAAACGTTTAACAAAAGAAAACCTGCTCCTGCATTTGCAATGTCGAACAGCATTTCTGCACGTCTTCAGAAGTACACCCCTGTGTCATTATACCACATGACGAAGGTTTATTGATATTTCAACTGTATTCTATTGGGGTTTTTAATAACAAAGTGTTTTTATTCCACTCACAATAATATTCAGTCTGAGTCATTGTCTTCCATTCCCGAAAACAGCTGTGAAGCCAAACGGAGAAGAAAAGGAAAAAGCTTCACACAGTACATTACAATAATTATAATAGTTGTCCTGTAATACCTATTTGTTCTGTATTATTTCTCTCCTAGATTATTTTCATCTCAACACATAATGCGCCCATCACATTTCAAATACACATATGTAATTTCTACATCTGCACAAAAAGTATGTCACAAATATTACCTGCAGTAAAAGCAGCCCTGGGATCTTCAGGAAACGAAATGTACTACAAAGTCGTAGCAACAGCCTGTCTCTTTTGTACCTTACCAATCTCCATCTTCTGCCCTTGTCTCTTTCGTACCTTACCAATCTCCATCTTCTGCCAAGCAGCAGCCCATTGTCTCTGGTTGAACACTTCGAGTTGCATGTTCAGTTTGGGGATGCCCATTTTGTCACTGCTTGTTTCTTTATTTCATTTGGAACTGATTGCTATTAAATAATCATAAACTCCCCTGCACCATGACCGGCTTCAGTGACTGAAGACATGAGTAGTCTCCCGCCCAGCAGCTCTCGCACAGACAAGTGCATCATGTCCCATGCACGAAGTGCTGCAAAGCTCCACGTGGCTGTTTGCTCAGAGAAAACTCAGGACACGTGTTACTCCCCGGCTCTGTTCCTTTTTTGTTATTGATAATGCTGACATCCATTTCTTTGCCTAACCGTTAGCAACTCAGTCTCATGTCTCACCTCTTCTGATCTGTTAGAAGCATTTGGATTTCTAGATAACAGAATGCAATTGTAATATCAAAATCCTGGGAAATTCTCTGTTCCTACATCACTCCCTAACTCCCTAAAGATAAATCTTGACATTTCCTTGTGTTATCCACTTCTAAGCTTAAAATAACAAGAACACATAGAATAATTTGATAGACCTGGAAGTGACACCAAGGTAACATCTACTTCAACCACCCTACACTACAAAGGAGAACCAGCAGTGACAAAAAGTTTAATGTAAAATATCTGAAGGACTTAAGTAACATAGGGTGTCCCATGTGTCACTATTCCTTCCGACAGAACGTATTTCCTAATATCTAACTTGATGATCCCTTGCTACTACTGCAGGCTGTTATCTCTTTATCCTGCCTACTCCAGATGTGGCTATCTCCTCCTCTCTGCAGCAACCTGCCATCTCAAAGCTGCCACCAGGTCTACTTTCTACCTTCTCCTCTCTAAACTAAACAACTAGCCTTTACCAAATATCTTGTCACCTAGGCTACCCATCATTCTTGCTGCTCCCATTCATGCTCTTCCCAGTTGCCCTTTCCCATTGGGACACTCAATGTCTATCTTAGAGCAGTGTTTGGGCTGAGACCTGCCATGCATTAACCAGGTCAGAAGGGGGGTGGGGGTGGGTGGGGGGAAGAAACACCAAACCAAAAACCACAAACTAATGAGCAGAACATCAGATGGCAATGTGTAGTCCAACTGTTTATACTCAACAGCAGTCTCTGTGCACCTCTGCGGGCAGACTATGCTCTGCAGTCCCATATATCACTGCCGTTCTGATACACATCTAATTTATGGGCTCAACACCTTTACTGACTCCATGTGCCAAGATATTCAAGAAGGGAAAGGACTGGATGGACTAATGTTGTCAGCTGACAGCTGATGTTGACCTTTCTGAAGCACCTACTCTGACAATCTCTGTTCTGACAACATCAGCTTAGACAGCAGCATCAAGTGTGATCTTCACAAGCCACCTAATCACTGCCAACTTCAGGTCCAGAACTCCTGCAGTGAGCATAAACCACTTATTATTCAACTCTTTTTAAAAAAACAACTATTTCTCTTTTGATGACAAACTCTTGTTGACTACCAAGCATAGCAGGAGGACCTCAGTGGCTCCTGGTACGGCTACAATACAAATATTTCATGGAAGCTGTTCAGGTACTCAACTGGTATGTATCACTGCCACTCCAGGGAAGTCAAGAGGCCAGAACCCTTGTTCATATTTAAAACAGATAGATCCCTAGAGTCCCCTGCTGACTTCTATCTGCTAGTGATCTAGAACAGTATTTTCTGACTCATCCTTCAAAGTAATCATTTTTTTCAGCCTCAAACTCCTCACACCCATTGTGCCTGCTGGGACTCTCTAACTCAAAGTCTTCACTCCCTATACACGATTCAACCGTAATCACCTTCTCTCCCTTTCTCTGCTTCCCCAACAATTCAAAGTAGTACCCCAGATAAACACAATGCCTTTCTATCAACCGGCTTGAGTAAGTGCTGTCCTGCCCTAAGTTTTTTATTTTAAGGCCTCGGTCTAAGAGGACCAATTGATATGGAAATAAGCGTAATTACCAGCGTAAACAATCTGTTACTTTCCATACAAGTCAGAGCGCTAAATCACCAATGGTCCACTACATTAGCATCTGAAAAGGAGGAGGTAGCTAATGGGCCATATGTTAAAAAGCAGGCTACCAGCATCTTCGTTTGCAAACGAAAAGCAAGAACGACAGCTGGACAGTAAAGATATGACTATTGATCATATTGCCGTTCCCAGGACCCCCACGCAGAACTCAGGTATGAAACAACCTCAAAAGTTTCTCAGCTCTGAACGCCACCCACTTCACGACAAGGCTCCAAAAATTACCAATGACACACCAAGCGTGTCACCCAGCCCACCTCCAGCTCAACACAGGAGGTTTCCCAATTAAGTTTCATGTATCTCAAGAAAGTATTTGAGAAACTACACTACAAAAGCTACACATTTGCCTTCCCAAGGTGTGATGTACACCAATGGACCAAAGTTTCCCAATGAAGCTCTGGAGAAGCAGCAAAACAAGCACTGTGCATCAGCAGAGGCTCATACAAGAAATCAATTACAAGGTTGATACCCCCAACAGTGCCCTATCTCCAGTTCTGAGCCCTGATCCCTACCCATGAGCTACAAGATGCCTTCACAAGACCACTTATGCACAGCTGATGGGCTCAAAGAAACTATGGGGGCAGCAACTATGGATGCTGACTTTGCACCAGGGAAAGAAAAAAAAAAAAAAACAACAACAAAAAACACCCACAAAAAAACCCACCACCAAACAAACTGTGAAGCCCTTGTTTAAGCAGGAGCTAACCACAAAACCACAAAGTTCAGCTGTAACAGGTAAGGTGGGCAGAAAAGTCTTTAGCTCCATGACAGGAGGCGTTTAACAGCGAAGCTGAATTAAGGAGCTATCCCTCCCTACCTCGAGCTGCTTACTCACAACAACTGTGGCCAAAAGGGGGGGGGTGGGGGGGGGTGGGTGCGAAGACAACTATTTTTAAGTCCAGTTAGTTCACTCACCAAGTTCCCAAAGCAGCTCTATAAAGAGCTGCATGGACGCAATGACAAGGACATGCAAGTGACAAATGAGGACCTAAAATGCAACCAAGCCAAACATCAACTCTAAAATGCAGAACAATATCTTCTGATGTCGCTGCTTCTGCTAATGCATCAAGTGACATTTCAGGCTTCTTCTGCATTTTTGCAACACAAACGCCAGGTAGGACCGGGAGGCCAGTCCCCAGCTGCAACCACAGCAGTACACCTCACCTGTTAACTAGCATTGCAGCAAAGCTGTTTGCTCAAGGCACCTTCCTTCCAGCAAGGAGAAATGGTAGTGTATGCAACGGGGATGATGGGACAGTCATAAACTCCTCGACTGATGTCCAGCGAGAGTGATAACAGCACTGTGTTCTACTTCAATAGCGCTGCTGCTATTAGTGGTGTTTATATTTAATATATCCTTGCAAAGATGCTGCTTTGTTCTTTAGGAATAGGACTTTCTCCCTCAGTTGTCCTGGTTTTCCTGTCCTCATACACCCTTGACTCAGTGGTTATGAAAAAAAAAAGCAAGCATATGCATTAGAGAACCCAAGAAGCAAACTGATTGCACTAAAAATCATGAGCTAAATAGATTCAGCGCGACATCACAAGTGACCATTCAAGGTGTGCTAATAAGGTCCAAAACATACATTATTTCCTCACTCAAAATAAGGCTGGGAAACATTAAAAATCAGATTGCTTTCTGCAGAAATATCCATCAGTGATGGCATTTCTAACACGAAGCCCTGGCAGCCCTTACTTGGCTCAGTTCTCCCACACCACCACTGTCCCTACGGGAAACGCATCTCTACCCTCCCAGGGGATGCACACACAGGACCGTGCTCTGTGGGATGCTCCAGAGACCCACCACAGTCCCTCCCCAGAGGTAAACTTAATTTATAACCCTGGGAGAAAACATACTCAATGATATTTTTTTCTACAAAATGTTTTTCCTCATTCTTTACTGACTTCAAAAATTATCTAACACATCCTCTTTCAGTAAGGAAGAATGAGGCAGTCAAATCACAACATCCTGGCATTTATAGCCACTAATGGATACAAACAATATTTTCAAATCTGTCAAAATAACTTACAGTATCTCCCAAAGTTTCAATTCAGTACATACAGTTGCCAAGCTGAATGTTTTTACGATTGCAAGTCATTTTTGGGAACAGTTTAAAAAATGAGAGTATTCATCAATGGGTTTATTAATATGGCTAGAAAGAATAATGGATGCAATATCTGCTAAGGGTACATCACATTATGATAAACACTTCAACTAATTTGCAGCCAAAAAAAAAAAAGAAAGAAAGAAAGAAAGGAGTACATTGTATCCCAATGAGGCTCTTATCATTTGCCTACTGCTCTCTCTTTAGGCACTTTTAGCACCTGATTAATTAATAATTGTTGTTTGGGTTATGCCGCTCAGCAACTTCTGCACCCTGGCTGTGAATCATAATCTGGCACTAAAAATTTAATAGGTGCACTACAACACTATCTGAGATGCACCCTGTTGAGTGTTAAATAACTCATTTTTTGTAAATATAGTCCCTTTTTTTTCTTTTTAAAACCTGAAAGCAGCCTTATGCTTCAGTAACTCTACCTGTCACCAATAGCAGTAATTAGAACTTGTGTCACTTCATTGAGAGATTACCTGATAGAATCCAATTATGCACTTTTTTCTTCCCCTGTTGTTTTTCTAAAGCCATCACCGCACTCGACTGAGCTGTGTTTTCATGCTGTGCAACCGAGTTCATTAAACACAAGTGGCCGGCTGGGGGATGTTTTTTTGGTGCCATTTGTAAAGGCTGAGCCCTGGGAGGCTGGCGGCAGCGGCACTGCAGATCAGACCAGACAAGAAAGCTTCGAAGGTTTTCCCCAAGAATCGTCTGAAAAATTAGTTTCTGGGACAAGCAAGAACAGAGAGAGGGAATCCTGCTCTGTCACCACTACAAGCAAAGAACAACAGGAGTAATAAAAGCACAGCATCCATCCTCCCAACTCCAAGCCCCCCAGCAACCACAGGGATCCAAATAATGGGACAAACAACAAGTTATTTTGGTCCCAGAACCTGCGCTGGCCGAACTCTTCAGTGAGAAATACACAGTGAGAATCAGACTGAGCCGAGAAGAGTGCAGGAATGCCGGCATACATCACTACATGAGCAAGGACACTCCGCAGGCCGTTTTGGGCTGACCACCCACGGGTACCCAACCAGCGGAGTTATCTGCAGCCCACCAGGACAGCATCTCAAGGCCTTGGGAGGGTCCATCCCATCACTGGGGCTGGGTAACAGTACCAAGCGGAGCCAGTTAACAAACGTGCTTCGTTGTCGACGGGGACAGAGGTGACAAGCGAGGTAAACCCTGACCTCACAACAGCTCTCCTGTTGAGACTGGCAGCTTTCTGGTGGCTATGCAAGGACAGCGGACAGCGTTTGACGGATAAACCAAAAATAGTGCAAAACCTCAAGGCAAGCTGAAAATCTTGGCTAGCAGGCAGGGAGAGCTGAGGGCCACAGCAGGCTCAGAAAAGTCATTTAAATCTCCTTGTTTGTCCCTGCCCTCTGGGAAAAGCACTGGTGATGCCCTCCAGCAACCACCCTCAGCTCCCAGGCACAGTTGCAGTCCCTGCCCTAAGGTTCCTCAGCAGTGGCAGGAACAGCAGCTACTGGCAGCACTGAGTAATTGCCACGAAGCTCCCGGAGAAGGGTCAAGCACTGGGAAGGACCTTACCAGAGGGGGTTTCTAAAAGCCCGCTCAGCCTGGCTGAGCTCTCCAGAGCCAGTCCACTGACTGGCACGGATCGCCACGTCCTGCAAATTAAAAAATAATTTTCTTTCTGGACTTGCACCCTATTTTCTAATATATGCAAAATAATTTCTGCATAAAACAACAGTAAGTTTAAGCAGCATGCCCCATGAAGGACAATTTTCAATTCTGACCTCATAGAAGCAGATGAAAGAGAAGAGCAAGTGGCTGCACTCCCCAGTAGTGCCCAAAGGGCCTGCAGTCCTCCACCTGCCTCCATCAGCAGACCTTACAGCAGCTGGGAGAGCACCGAAAATCTGTGCACACTACAGGACAGGCTGCTGTTACTCTTATTTTGCATGTTTTGCTTGGTTTGTTTGTTTGTTTGTTAATTCCTTCATTTTTGGCTAAGAACAACTTCAAAGCCCTACATATAACAGCTACTCCTATTCACCACATAACAAGGTTGTTGAGGAGAAAAACAAACACACAATGAAAAAAAATCCCAAACCCTAAAATAACCATAACAACAAATTCTTTAATAACCTCAACCCACTGGCTCCCCTGCCTGGCACAGACACCATTTGCAACAGCTTTTCTGGGCAGAGCGGAGCACTTCAGAACTGCAGGCTCTTGGGATCACAAAAAAGTTTTGGAGATGCTGACAGGTTGTGGCAGGAGGTCTGAGAAACTGCATCTTCTTACAGCACTCAGGATCAGAAACATTCACCTTCACCTTATGATCACTTTCATAGGAAAAAAAAAAAAAGAGAGTAATAAAGCTTTTAGTAGAACTAATTAAAATTAAATTACTCAAAATTTACAACCTGCTCTTTCTATATCCCTAAAAATAACACCATAAAAAGGCAGACATTCTGAACTCTCTGTTAAATAAAAAGAAGTTCTGGTTTTCCCTTACTTTAATATGTCAGATAAAATATAAAATATTGCCATTATGCCCGCATCTTCACCAATGATAAGTCTGGACAAAACCATTAATCATGAAAAATTTATTCAACACATTTTGCCTTTTCTACTATGTGTGAATAATCCATAAATTAAAAGGAGACCAACTAGGGTTACCACCGCAATGATTAAAAGCGTTGGAAGACATACAAATGCTTGTGCTTCAGGGCATGCGCTGACCTCTAGGTTAAGAGCAGCTGGGAGGAGCTGAACCAAAACTGTAGCAAGTGAAACCAAAAGTGCCTTCAGGAGAAAGGCTTCCCCAAACACCAGGCACTGCTCCTTGCCAGAGACAGACCGCAGACCACAACTTCTGAGCTATGTGGGCACACTTGAACATCCCTTATGTATCCTTTGTTGTTTAATATACTGCGTTTTCCTAACCCCAAAGCAGCTCTCTGGCTCTCAGGGCAGTGGGAAGCTTCACCGCCAGCAAGTCTGGGACGTATCAGAGGATTCTAGAGAGGCTTTTGCACAGAATCCCACAAACTTGCACATGCACGTAGCCACCTATTTTGTACGTACACATCCATACACAACCACTGCTTGTCTACACACACGACTGCAGGATCATTCCGGTACGTTGGAGCCTGGTCCATTCACAAGGTCCTGCCCAGTCTGGGCAATCCCCCATCCCAGCCTGTCACACAACACGGAGCAGCTCACACCAGGCACCGGAGATGTCTTGTCTACAGGTGACAAGCTAAGTGTGAATTTTGGGTAATTGCCATTTTTTTTTAAGCCAGAAGAGAGTGGGAGGATGGAATCAACTACTCAACAAAAAAAGCTTTTTGTTGCATTTGGGAGACAAGCAAATTGGTGAAAAAGTGAATTCTCATCATCCTCAGGAACGTTTTTCTGACTTACAGCCAAAAGAATATAGTCTGTGATGCATGAAAATCTCCTAGCACACATCATTCAAAGAATAGTACCAAGCCAGAAAAATCCCCATAATTTTAGGAGTGCTTTTCAAATCAGCGACAGAGCAAACAACAAGTACATGAAATGAGACAGAGCTAAAATGAACTTATGACAAATGTTAAATATCGATGTAACAATCGAGGACAAAAGCAAAAGCAGGAGAAAAAAGGGCCCATAATTAATAATCCTATGTTTCCTACTTACACAGACAATCCCATTAATGCTGCAAACATTGTCATGTCCTTTGTGGAGAATTAACAGAAACACCATCTTTCTCAGGAAAGGCACCATCTCCTTTCTGCAGGCACATCAGCAGCACAGAAGTTTGGGTAAAATTTTCAAGAGGATGTTAGCTCAATGTTTCCAGGGTGCAGCCAGGTATCTCCTCACTGCAGCTGTTTACAAAAGGATCTCAAAGCACATTTCACAGTGAGGCCTGTATAATTTTACAGCAGGGGAAACTGAGGCACTCCTGCTTTGGAACAGTGAAACCCCAGACAGCAAGCCCCTAGCTCAGTTCTGCAGCTTATATACGCTCTGTGCTGCATCCTGGGACAAACCAAGGACCCCAAATCACAGTTTCAGAAAACGAGGGACTGTTCATCACAGCTTTTAAAGCCGACAGTAGCTGACCTCTTCAGCAGAGCTAGAGTATTTTTCTTTTCTGTTTTATTTGCTGTACTGTTTATTTTCTTCCCATTTATTTTAAGTCCTGCTAAGCCCAGTGGACAGCGTTTGTGGTTTATATTGTGCTACACTGATCCCCCTCCTGCTTGTTTTTTGCAGCATATGGCCACTGAGGTTATAGCCTCTCTTTCACTTCTGTGTCTAGCTTTATTACCTTGAATTTTTTTTAATACCAAAATCTATATGACACTTCTCTCTGCAGGCATCCCTGTCCAAACTCCAATTTTATCTCCACCTTTTTTCCCTTAACTACTCTGGATGTCCACAACGTGCCAGTGCAAAGTCTGCAGAATCACCAGAGGGGTCAGATACAAGGAGAAAAAATTGGTGCTCATACTCAGATTTTTCTTTGTTACTCAATAGTAACTCACTGGCAATAATATTAGCCCTATTTGTTAACTGCTATTAATTACCTATTGCTAAATCTTCGTAATAACAGCAGTCATCTTTTACCTCCACTCCATATCTTGTCACCAAAAATAATTCCTGCTCAATTTTCCATCTTCCTTTCCTGTTCCAGGCAATTTTCCTCTTGGTTCCTCCACAAATTGTTCATGACAGTCCTTACTGGTGTGTTGGATACCTGATTTTTTCAAACACATTCCTGCCATTTTCATGGTCTGCCCCAAACCACAGCGATCCGAGTGGTCCATTGCGGCACCGTGCCAACCGCATCCCTTGAGCCTCAAAATGGCGGCAGCTGGGTGACATGTTTAGCACCAACATTAAAGCCAGAAGAGCACTCTTTAGAGACTGTTTTGTTTGTGTAACTCATCACACAACAGGATACAACACTTTTATTTAAACTTTTGCAGTAACAACTCAATGCTTTCCACCTGTGTTCATGTATTAATTCCTTTCTCTTCCACCATCTGCATTTGATAAATGTATTTCTTGTCCAATTACAATTACCCTACTGAAAAACCAGCCTATTTATCATCTTACCCACTACAAACTAAGGAGCTGATTTTGAAACTCCTCCTGAGAAGCTGCCTCATACAAAGACTCACTCGCCTGAATGAGTTTGCCAACACTCCTGAAGCCATGTATTGAATATCAATATCAAAATGCAGTCCTTACAGGTGAGGAAAGGACAAAAAGCATTCTCAGGGCGCTACCTGCAAAGCCAAGCACAGCTCCTTTGCCATTTCGTTTCCCATATGAGACAGAAAGCTGAAGAAAAAATGTAACCCCTGTTAAAAAGTGAGGAATGATGCCGCTACAAATCAGGGGGAAAAAAAAAAAAAACACAACTTTCTGTCTACAAAATGTCAAAGGTGGAAAGATGCTGTCCTTTTCATTTCCCTTCTTCTCTCTTCTAATAAATGGGAATTTATCATTGAGAGCTACTTTTTAACAGAAGTACCAGAGTTAAACAAAGAACACAGGTTTGATTTTCAGGTAAGGTAAACCAGAGCAGCTCCATCAAAGTAAAATCTGTTTATACAGGCTTTGGTCCTTCTAATGTAATTTCAAAGCATTCTTGTCATCTGCTACTGGCTTTACAAGGGGCAGAAGGCAAGTAAATTTACTGAAAGCCAAAGGAAAAGACAGTAATAGAGACCTCAAAGCGATGATTGCAGAATCGATACAACAATGACAGAGACTAAATGGCTATGAATCATCTTGTTAAGTTTAGCTGGTCTGCAGGACTGCCCCAAAACAGCAAACAAACAACAACAAAAAAAAAAACAAAAAAACAAAGCAACACTTCCAAGCCCCACAGCTACTAAACCTGTGCACAGGACATGGTACTGTCCCAAGTGCCACATCACTGGGATTCCAAGGGACACACCACCAGCCTTTGCAAGCCTCTGGCCAGCACAGTATGCTGTGCTCTCGTGCCTACCCCATGTTCCTGGGATGGAGCTGGGTTTCCAGGGCCGGGCAAGCTGCAGATGCCCGAGAGGCATTGCGGAACAAGGATGACATTGTTTCCCGCACATTGCCCAAGTCGCCAGAGTTCACATCGCTTTTTTTTCCCCAAAACTTGTTTATAGGAAGCTGTTACCATCATTCATTTTGACATAAAAAAAAATAATACTAGTAATACAACACGGTGGGGGAGGAAGGGAGAGTGTCCAACAATGACATGGGCACAAAGGTATGCAGGGCATGAGGAGGAGGAGGAGGGAAGCACCCCAGCCACTCAGGACCCATAAATCACCCTGGCTGGACGATGACCTTTAATGTGCCGTGCACTGCTAAAGGTTTCTGACGTGCAGAGTCCTCCCCTCCGCTTTGCGAGGACAACAGGGGCTCATGAGTTATTAAAACAGGGCCTGATCGCAAGTCAGAATGAATAAAGACAGAGATAAAAGGTATGAAAACTTTACAGAATCAAGGACGCAAGTCAAAAAAATCTCCGGAAGGGATTGGTGTTTGGGGGCACGTCTATTTTCGTCTTTACAGGCAAATGCTGCTGCAACGGAGGGACATTAACACCAGTTACGATGGTCATGTCAAGACCTGGAAAGGGCAGAAGCTCTCGGACAGCTGGATATTGGTTTGCAAAAAAGAAAGCATTGGGAATTTCACTGTCATTTTGTAGAATAGTATTTCTAATCAGAACAAGAGCTGAAGCGGCGACTTGCTTCTCCTCTTCTTTTGCCACCATCACTCCCCACCATTTTATCCTGTTTTCAAGCACAGAAATTCTCAGACCACTGGACCATAAAATCAATTGCTCTCTTTCCTTGTTTAAATAATCAAGCATCTTTGGTGCCAAATTGGAGTAACTCCAACAAGAGAAAATGGAGTTTCCTGTGCACACTCTAAGTTATAATAGTTTATACATATACATAAATACAGTTATAGTGACAGTATATATATATAGTTATCGTCTATAAGATCACATTTTCATATCATTTCAGGGCAAACCATGAGTTTCCTGGTTTCTTAATTTTATTTTCACAAAAGGGAAGTTTTCCATAGAGACTTTCATCTGGCTCATGACTTTTTGCAGGAAGAAGCTAAGCTTCTCAATGGGAAGGGTTGGCAGGGCTGGGTCCCTGCACAACAAACGGATGGGCAAATTTTCTAGTTGGATGTTATTTTTAAACATGATGGGATCATCACGACATTATATAGTAATTGTCACACTACGAGTTCTTTGCCTGCCACAGATCAGGAACTGTAAATAAACTCCCAAGGCAACAGATATCCTAGTGCTGGCTTTAATCTATCAAATATGGCAATTGTTAGTGCAATCTAACAACTCACCGGCTAGCAAATTAATCACTCAGTCTTAACAGCAAGGTGCATCTTTTTATAACTAATGCTTGGCATATGAAGTGTGGCTAATAAGACGCCTCTAATTTAAGAGTCACACAACATCCCCCTTAAGGAGATAATTGCTCACATAGAAGGCCTCGATCCCGAAAAGGCTGCAGAGAACAACGCTCACTATCACCCACCAACTGCTCCCTAGGTATCATGGTCATGGGCCTCAGGGCTTCTCCCCAGAGCTTCATCTGCATTATTGATTAGATTGACTACCCCCCTTCCTGGTCCCTCCTTGTGACCCCTTCTCAGACAGGCATTTGTTTAAAAGACAACAAGTTTCAGGCAGGGAACTCCTCTTCTTGGTTGAAGGGTGAAGAACTCACCCATGCTGTAAGGCACGACTCCTTACAGAATATTAATGCAGAAGATACAGGTGCTGATAGAGTTAAAATCTTTCCCAAAGAAAGCTAGGGAGAAAGGAAATTTACTGCATAACTCTAAAATCATAACTGGCTAGTAAATGCACGTGATAATCAATTGCATATTTGCATGAGTTCCTTTTGATGACAAAATGAATGTATTTTTGTTAAGAACGAATCCCCCCCAAAATCACAAAGATGGAACAGTGCAGGCTGTGTGTTAAGTCAGGGATGTGACACTAGACAAAGCAGGCTGAGTTCCCTGAAGCACAAAATGAATTTGTGAACAGTTCAAAGATCCCATCTGCCAACCACTTTTCCCACTGATGTTAGTGAAGAGCACAGACACTCGCTGCCTCTCCATTATTTCTTGAGAACTGGACTTGAAGACCACCAAGACTAGGCACAAGGCTCAGGATGGCTTCTGGATAAAACACCAAGTAGCTGTGATGTCTGAAAGGAGGTAAAAATAAGCCCTTTTGCTCCTGATTTACCATGCCCAGCAACACAACAAACCTCGTTCTCCACTACTTTGAATTTTTGTGAACGCAGAGGCATGCAAACCTCAGCAGGGAGATGGCACATCCCTTCCACTCTCAGGTCACACAAGTGGCAAGAAGCTGATGAACAGTTTTGAGAGAAGTCTGCTGCACATACAAAACAAAAATTTAAGGAAATGAGAGGAAGATCATCCAAGGTTATGGTGGGTATCCAAAACTCCCTCCCCCAGGACAGCTTGAGCACTTTCCAGTAGCAACCAGTAACACTAAAAATTCCCCATACAGCACTGACTTTTTTCTGGTTTATTTTGTTTTCACTGGAAGTCATCAAAACATCTACTTTGAGCATGACAGCAGTTCACTACCAACATGGTGAGACTGAGCTACTTCTAAATTGGGAACTGCGACAGGAGAGAAACACAGCATTAAGGCTTATCCAAGGAAATGAGTCACTTCAATTAGAGAAGCAGCTATACAATCTAATAGAATAAATTGGTATCAACTAATTAACACGTATGATCGCTATTTTCAGTGGTTTTATAGAACTGTAACCTAGACATCATGATATAAACATGAAGTTAATAACTGATGTACAGACTCAAACCCCACTATACTTTCTTTTTTTCAGTATGCAACTGCTTGTTTAAGAATAGAATAGTGGAGCATTAATCAATTAAAAGTTCAAGGGGCCAGCACATTATCAGAAGGTTGACACTGTATCGAGTGAGTTGGCACTTGCATTTTTAATGTAGTATTCCATTTCTTAGTTAAACTGCATTGGGTACCTTATTTATAAGACTTATCTTCTTGAAAAGCAGGAGGTACCTCCTCAGTAAGATTTATTGTTAGAATGACATCGCCCTTACTTCTTCTTCACATCCTTCTTTCTGACACCAGTGTAGTCCAAACCTCTCTCCCTGCTGTGGCTGCTGAGCAGTAGCACAAAAAAGGTGTATAACTGTTCAGCATATGCTCCCCTCATATGTTAAAAAGCATCAAGGAGATCTGGCTGTTCCCATATGACAAATTCACTTTGTGCTTTTCAACCCCAGCTTTACAAGGAGAGGAATGGAGCTGTAGAATAGAAGCCGCTGAAAGTCTCACGGCTCAGAATGGCAGCACAGTAAATAACTTCAGGCGTATATTCAAGAATTGCCACATCTGGGTAAAAACAGCCAGACAAAATCCATTCCAAGTCCTCACTCCTGCAGATGCACAAATTCACATGGGTCTCCTCTGCATACCCTTCTGCAAATATTTAAGTGAATGAGTTTCACTCTCATCAGTTTATAAACTTCACACCTGTGCGTCTTTACCAGGAGTTAAGTTTTATGGGCTCTGGGAGCAAGGGAAAAGAAAAGCGCAGGCACAGTTTACGATCTGACGGATGATGGCAAGACTGCAGGCACTCAGCTTTACGTCCTCAACAGCAGAGAGGCTGGGAAACGAGCTCTGTGAAGGCCACACACTAATGACACCTCAAACTGGAGGCACCTGCAATATGCCTCATAAGAGGCAATTTCCAAACTGCTGACAAAGCGGGTGAGAACACACAACTCTCCCCCCAGGACAAGCGCAGGCCCATGCTGCTTACTGGTTTTGACAGGACCAGGCAGCATGCCACCCAAATGCCACACTCTGCCAAGACATCTTATCAGACCTCCTTGTTCCAGGAATGCAGCTCCAGGTAAATCTGAAAAAGGAAGGAGCTGTAGTTCTGCAAGGGCAGGATCCCTCCAAATCAGTGACCTTTCCAGAAGCACAGAGGAAAAAAAAGCATGTCCCTTTTCTGCTTGCAGGCCAATCCCATAATGCTTTTACACACACTTAAGACCATCCTTCCACATTAAAGTGCTTATGATGAACTTCAAGCACCATCTTATGTATCACGGAAGCTTCACAAAGTGCCTCTGGAGAACC
The DNA here is from genome assembly GCF_036417535.1 of Chlamydotis macqueenii. Classification (NCBI taxonomy): domain Eukaryota; kingdom Metazoa; phylum Chordata; class Aves; order Otidiformes; family Otididae; genus Chlamydotis; species Chlamydotis macqueenii. Next base: position 38,270,505 of record NC_141561.1, read on the forward strand.
AGATCCTTGACTGCTCACTGAACTGGGTTAGTTTGGCACTAAAAAGGACCATGTTCATTCCCACAAGGATTGCCACAAACTGAACCATCAAAAACACCTTAAACACAGGAAATCCAATGCACTCCGATCTGATTAAAATTTTCCCCAAAAATGAACTCCCGAAATCCCATCCCAATCCTTTCAGCCACCCCCTAGCACAACTGTAAGAGTGCTCCACTACTGCTAACCTCATGCATCTCAATGCCATGGACAATGATGCAAAGTCATGGAGCAAACAACTGAAGACACCCCAGTGTGGGTTTCCCACAGGTACGTGCTCATCTCGCACTTCGAAATCAGGTTCTCCCTCTCCATGTGAGCTTATGGCACATTGCTTCTATATGAAAAAGCAATTCATAGTCACTAATTGCTCTAATTTATTACTGTTGTGCTGTCTCATTCAAAACATCATTTAGACCCAAGTTAGCAGCTAGATTGCTAAATATGCTTTAATCATAATATTCCTCAGCGAACGAAAGGCAGGCCGACAGCAGCCATTTTGCTTTCATCTGTCTTCTCTTGTTGCCAAAGCCCTTTCAGACACTCACCCATTTATCACTTAGATAGCAATCGTTAGCTCTTTTCATCCCAACTCCCACAGACTGATGAGGGTTGTTAGACTCTTTTTTAATTTACTTTCTTCTAACTACGCACAGAGTTAGTGCTGTAATAACTTCTGTCCTTTTATAAAATTTCTCCTTTACGAGGCGGGGCACTGAAAATCATACACAACCCTACACAGTCTGTATGGAGAGGTGCCCCTGGATAACGAACAAACAAGGAGATTTTAAAGCAAAAGGTAAGCAAATACTGCAAGTCCACATTGTTGACAAAATCTGGATTTTACTCTCACAGCATTTCAATAATCTTATTAAATATACTCCTCAAAACAACTAATTCTGGGTTAGAATTGTAGTGTTTGTTCAAACTTATGAGGCAATTAAATTTGAGCTCCAAAGACTATATGAAATGTATGATCTGGACCACTAACTACACTGGCTATCCTCACTCATCATGGGTGCCGATATAGTCATATCCAACTTTTTACCCCAGACTTCACGGGACCAGCACCAGGCCCAGGCAGACCGCAGGTTGGCCATGGCCAGGAGAGCCCCCAGCAGTAGTCCCACAGCAGTGTCTGCTGGAGAGGCACTTACTAAAAGACGACTTTGCTCCCCAGAAATCCAATTGCTTCAATTTGCCTTAAAGGAGAAAGCACTATCACCACCTTACCTGTTTCTGCCGGGGAAGGCACAAGGGGCAGAGCAGAATAATCTCCTCCGCACCTTTTGGCAGTGCCATGAATGCAATCCTGCTCATTTATTCCCTTACTGCCAAACACAAACTAGCCAGAGAATTTGGGGTTTTTTTTCAGAATATTACCATACACAAAAAGCAGAGAAAGAAGAAAGGATCCTTTTCTGAAGTTTGATTTTCCACAAGGAAATTCCTTTTAGAAGCACAGATACTCTTTTCCCCTCCCTTTTGAAGAGATGCCTTCCCAGCTTCAATTTACTTTCAAACACCATCTGCTTCCCCATTCTGCAAAACATTTAGATGTCCATTTCAGGATGTTAAGATGTTTTATTTCAGTTTCATTTAAGACGAAAGATACAGAGAAGCTGATGGAGAACCAGGGAAATTAACAGTTTCCTTCCAGTTATGAAGCTAGGGCAGTCTGAAAACTCAACTGTTAGGGAGTAAAACAAACAAACTCAAGAAGAGTAGTTTTCTTTTCTAGAAAGTTTGGACTTAAACCAAGGAAAAATTCTTAGTGTGAAATTTATTAATGTGAAAAAGTTAGACCAGCTCTAGAAATAAATGAAATATTCTAACAGGCCACTAAAGCGAATGAAGAAGGTAGCCAGTGTTCTTTAAGTCGAGATTTGTGGGGATTAATTTATTCAAGACCATGAATGATGAATGCTCATCATCTTTTAGCATCCAGCCCACCAGCTCTCACCTCAGTTCCCAGGTTCACTCCATGGCAAACAGCCTTCCTGGGTACATAAGGGGACCCCATGCCTCATTTCTCACCGTTCTTCATCTGCAGCAACAGTTCTCCCACTCCACCACATGAGGCTCAGCCCCACGGTGTAGACTCATGCAGCAATTTTGGTAGTTAATGGGAACAGCGAGTACCTGGAGAGAGCCCTTTCCTGGGATTATGACAACAGCAAGCAGATCAGAAGAAATTACCTAAGTCCCTCTACCACAAAGCATCTCTTCACAAAAAAAAAAAAAGTGCTGTATAGGCTGAAAACTGCTGACTTATATCTGTTCAACTAATATCCAATTATTATTACATGAAACTCTACATAGAAAAAAAAAGTCTAAAGAAAGCTAATGAAAATTAAGTATTTTACAAGAAAGTTACTTAAGCATAAAGTCAACTAGCTATCACACTGGTTTTCAAATCCAGTGGCACCAGCATGGGAAAAGCTGGCACTCCCACAGGAATGTGTCCTCGGGTGCAGAGGAAATCGAGTGAGTCAAAAATCTTCCAGAAGTCCAGTCTCATCATAGTATTGTTTTTTTTTTCCCGTAAGCATACATTTTAATACAACATAGGGCTTTCCATACAGCACTTGAATACAGTGCAACATTTTGAACTGAAACTTTTGCAAATAAATGTTTGATAGAGGAAAAGGAGGTTTGCAGTCAGGAGAGGGGGTTCAAAGGGAACACAAGCAGCAGCCCTCTCCCTTGCAGCCCTAAATTGCTGAGGATTAGAGTAGCATGACAAGAGACAGGGTTCAAGCCCTCTGCAGCCTGCTGTCCTGCCTAAATGAAATGGGTAGCAAATTGTTACGTTGCTTGCAATTCATTACTTCCTTTTGTTTTGATTTTTTTTTCCTCTATTATAAGCTTAATAAAAGCCTCTGCTACACTTCAGTGCAGACAGATTTCACTGTTCTTCACTGACTTCAGCCATAAAGCCACATTAATTACTCTGAAAGGCTAACAGGAAGAAAAAAAAGAGATACAGACAAATACGTACATATTCCTAGTGAGCTGTCATGGGGCTACAGCCCCCAGCTTGGCCAGCCCTATTGAGAGAACAAAGGAGCTTCTGGCCTGGCAGCGGAGAGCAAAAACTGTGGATGCAGAGAGCAGAACGGGGAAAGGGGGAAAAAAAAGCAAGAAAGAAAAGGAAGTAACACTCTTTCTTGTGTGTGAGGTCCTTACTATGCAAAGCTTTCATGCTGCAAAGAAAAGTGCTATTGAGAGAAGGTGGAGGGGACCAAAGCACTGGGAGGCAAACAAGCAAATACGCTGCAGCGCCTACTGTGAGGGGCCCAGGACCCTTCACAGCACCCGCACCGCCTGCAAAAACAGAAATCATTTAGCAAGCCAGATGACACCATAGGCATCTATTTTGAAATTACTGAAATAACTACTTTCCTGACAGATTTGTGCTACTGTGCTGCTAACAACCTGCAGGTGCACACCAGCTCCAAGCATCTCAAACAGTGCAAACACATATCACAAGCCACAAGATGGATCACGTATTCACCTTTCCTGTGTGCACCTGTTACATTCAGGACAGTCACCTCACTTAGATCCACTTTTCCATAAAAAAGGGAAAAGAGAAATTGAGTTACGAGTGAACGCAGTGCAGTCAGATGGGTAGAAATGCCAGAAGAGCCCAAAGTCAGCCTGAGCTGAGCGTCCCATGGGCTTGCGACAAGAGGATTTACCTCCTCCTTGGCTCACAGACAGAACTACCTGTCTCTTGCCATAGTCCTGCAAAACTGCAAACTCCAAACATCACAATTCACCATAGGCATTGATAATAACTACAGGGTCTCTCACTTGCATGGAATAAATTACTAGTAAATTAAAAACTCTCTCCCACCTCGATCCTTCTCTTCCAAATAAAAGTCCTCTGAACCTGCGTTTATAGCCCATTCATACAGATAAACATTTCATGTGCTGAAGTTAGTATCTGCTGGAGTGCTTTGCTCACTGAAGCCTTCTTCTGCAGCAGTGAGCACTGGGATGGGATTTGTATGTACCAGGTGCTCCTACGCAGTTTAGAAAAGGCCATTTTAGAGATTTTCCACATTGTTTTCTATTGAATAAAACACAAAGAGCATCACACAGTCTTTGCTGAGGTCCAGCTCCAGGCAAATCAAGGGCATTTTACCCAAGTAAGAACCACAAGGTCGATACCTCAGATCACATTTCATAACGAGTACTACTCCGTTTAGCATGGTTTTCACCCACAAATCTCAAAATGCATTGCAAACACAAGGAAACCTAATTTTTATCACTTTCCCCACTTGGCAGAAAACAAGAGGTGCAGCAAGGGAAACATCTGATCAGCGGCCAAGAAATGGGACAGAAGTGTAACCCAGTTTCCCCATCTTGCCACACTTTCCCCCAAGCCTTAACACCTCCCTAAGCCCTCGAGAAACCACACTCCTTTGGGTCACTTTAGAAAGGCATTTGGGAAGTCCCCTATGAAACACACAATGTTTATCTCCTCATTCCTGAAATCTTGATATCTTGACAAGTGACAACTCGTCACTTTCAGCACAAAGAAAGAAAACGTATTTTTTGGCTATGTTAATTATACTTTTAAAATATGTAAACTGTAGCCGGGGGGGGAGGGGGGGGAGGGGAGGCGAAGAGAGGATGGAGGTGGAAGAGAAGCCTTGTTAGAGTAGCCACACAGTGACAAACTAACAGACACAAACTAATTATTTTGTGTCTTTCCCAGCAAATTTCATTCAATTAGCTACACACTGAGTTCAAAAGGTGATTAACTGACGCCTTTTCTGCTTTATGGAATTACGGTGCCTCAATGAAACAGGCAAAAACGTGGGGAAATCTCAGATTTAAGCTCAGCTGCCTTGGCTAAATATTGAAAGGAAACAGAAGAGAGGCGAGGAAAGGCAGAAGGCACTCAGCATTCAGATCTTGTCCTCCACGAAACAATTAATTTTCCACTCTGTGATGAGATGACTGACCCAGTGGTCTAGCGCACACATGAAATACTTGTCTACCAGCACTTAAAACCTGAGGCAGGAGAACACCAACACAGCTCCTTGATGACAGTCCCAACTGGAAGTCCTGGGATGGTCACCACTGCACCAAAAAGCTGACTCTTTTAGACATGTTTCAAAATTACTACTATTTTTTTCAGACTAACAGCTTTTTTTTTCCTTCCCTTAATGCTTTTTTGCATTATTTTGTAACATTATTAAGAAACTACTTAATCTTCTGCCTTTGTTTATCCATCCTGATGCGGGGGAGCATACACATCTGGCTGCTTTTCAACAAACACATCACTTAAGATACTCAGGGCACTCCATCTCAGGCTAAGGAGCAGGACAATAAGGAGAAATGTAAAAGTAACTTAAAGAATGAGGATCCTGATCATTTCACTGACTCCTTGCAGGAGGCTTGCTCTGCCTGCCACACAGCTCCAGACCTAGCTGGATGCACCAGCATCTACTTCCAGCATCGCCCCAGGGTCTGGATCGCACTGGGACAGCTCTCCAAGGACTACGGATCCAGACATGTTCAAGGGCTCCTTTGGTTGGAAATCCAATCTCTGTTTTTGCAGATTTCCAAAGAATCACCTTTCCCCAGGAGCAGCAAGATGGATTTAGCTGTTAGCACCAGCAGGTGTCTTCCCAGGTAATGCTCAGTGCCTGTAACCTCAGGTTTCCCTCTGTATCTCCACAGTATTTTCCAGACTTCCTTTGACCAGCAGAATCCAGACCCACAGCCACATTCAGACCCGCTGCAACACACCTCTCCAGCACAAGGGTCCTGGTGGCCATCAGCACCAGTCCCAGAGCAATTCTCAAAGCCCTGCTCTGACTTACAGCAGGTAGCTGGAGTCTCATCAGCCAATATGAGCACATCTCCTCGGCTGAAGCTCAGTAGGAGCTTTATATATTTCTTAATGCAAGACCAGCAAGGACACTCCTTTCAACTTCCAGTGACTTTTGTGTATTATTGACTTGCCCATGCCCCGTGGACCACACAGTGCCTGTGGGTTTTCAAGTTTGCATTGCAATTGCATCTGGAGACCAACAGCACAAATTATCCACTGACAACCTCAACAACCCAGCCCATCACAACACACAGGTACATAATGTACCAACCGTATTTCAAATGGTCTGTGATTCAGAATATGTAACTACTACTATAAACTGCAGGAGCATCGCTCTAACAAAGTATTTAAAATCCAAACCACAGCTCGTAACAAACTTAACAGTCTGACTCAATGGCAGATGCATTTTTCATTTATTCATTTCTGTTAAAGCACACACAATGTTAAAAGTAACAGATTACAGAGAAGTGTAATACGCTGATAGATAAAAAGGTGTCACTGACTGTATCAGTAATTAAAGTGATCTTCCCATTATTCTTGCTTTACAGCTACTGTTGTCTTTACTCTAGTAAAATAAGTAGTTTCTGCCTTCTGTAGCTTAATAACTGTTTGTTTCTACTTTCTTTGCTAATAGCCACTGGCATATCCAGGCCCTATTTAGACAATTATGTGCTGTTCGAGTATATGAAATCCAGCATCATAAAATCAAAGGGAAATAATAGCCTGGAAAATATACCTGCAAGAATGATGCTTCCAGACAATGTGACTCTACTACCTGAGCCCACTTCTTTTCCTCCTGGAAGGTTTACACACTAACAAAATGGAATAAGCATATCTATTTCTTATTAGAAAAAGTGTTAATTACCTCACAATTTAAAAAAAAAAAAATCACCAAGATAACAGACATGTTAGGATTCTTATCACGGCAAACCTAGCATGTGTAGTTCACATTGCACCCAAAATAGTCCTTCTAATTATGTCAACCCTCATCTTTCTTTACAGCATGGCTCACTTTGATTAGTGAATTAGCACAGTGCATTCAAGCTGGTGCGTGCTTGAGAGCTTTCCTGATTGAACTGGCCCACTTCAGTTCAAAAGCTTTTTTCCATGCTTGCACTTTATAAATCAGAGGAAAATAATAAAACGAAACTGGGAAACAACGAGGAAAAGGTCTTAAAAAAATGCAACCCAACGGCAATAGCAATTTATTGAATAGGTATTCGTAGCAAATGACGAAGGTGGAAAGCTTAGGAAAGGGGAAGAAGCAGGTGAGGTGCAGGTAAGGGGGTAAAGTTCACCAAGTGAAGTCAGTCCTGTCTGAACACCTTCCAGTGACCATCTTGCAGGTATAAATATGGAATTTTAGGCATTTAAAGAGAAAGTTTAATATTTCTAAATTGTTAGGTGTCAGAAACAAAGCAATTCCTCCTCTGACAAACGCAAGCTGGCATGAATAATACTTACTTATGTCCTAACAGTACCAACAGGGTACTATTACAAAGCAAATATCTGAGCAGCCCCTGTACATGCACTTACACCAACCGTTAAACGCCCCAAGGAAGTTAAATGGAAACAGAAGCAGACTTGGTGAGAGCTTTTACTGAAGCACAGCAAAGGGATAAATCAATAGGATATAAATCATGTATGGGGAACGACTAGCCAGCTCAGAGGAAGAGGAGAAGTAACACCTGCACCTTAAAGATCCCTTAGGATCTGCTAAGATACAGGGTCCCAGTGAAGGGGACGGCCACCATGATGGCTGTATAGAAACAATTTTCTTTTTGCAGAGCATTCTCTGCAGAAAGTTGGGGGAGATACTACCTCTTGAAGGATTAAGGCATCATGAAAGAAGTCTGGCCATGATGAGCTGGTAAATTCAAGGAGTGACCATTCTCCTTGACTAGATGACTTTCACCCTGGGGACTTTGGATGTGGCCACAGGCATAAACACACATAGACTAGAAAAACAGATTTCTTCTCAGCCTTTAAGGCTAGAGTGTGTTGCACTAGACGCCATTCTCTTTGCCCACATGAGAATTCTGGGAAGGTGCAATGTGAATCTTTGCTGAGAGCTTCCCAGTGACCCCAAGAGCTGCAAGGAGGTGGCAGGACACAGCACCCACACCAATGCTGGGGTGCACATAAGAAATCAGCTATGCACAGCTATTCAGACCTCTCCTCAATCCCTTGAATAGCACCTTCCAAAACCTATGCATATATACTTCTATTATTTCAATCAGAAGCAAAACAAACAAAAAACTAGCAAGGAAAAACATATTTATATAAATGTAGGAAAAACTAACTAGAGAAAACAGAGAAAGCAGAGAAGCCCTGCAGCCAGTGCCCAGGCAGGAGCAGAGACAGGAGCTTGGGGACGTGGGAGCAAGCTGTTTCAGCTGCCAATACATGCAGCATGCCATGCGGCACAGAAAAGGAACACTTATTGCCAAGGAACTGTAAAGAAATATTGGTGCAGTTAAATATGCAAATATTTTGTTGTTGACAAAGGAAGCAATAGGGTATTTTTTCATCATTTTTGCTGGTGGCAAGAAGAGGCTCTGTGCGTGTCTTTAGAGGCATCAAATAGCAACACCACAAACCTCACCACCACCCTCACATTTGACACTGTAAGCACATACAAATGCATGTATACACACTCCCAACATACTTTCCCCTTTTCAGAAATGAAGTGCCACTTTTAAATATTTCCACTTTACTTGTTTTGAATTGCCGGAGATCAAATGAGTCAATTAAGTGCTGTGTCTTTTTTGTTCGGAGGCGAGATGAAGGTAATTTGCTGCTCAGTGCATCTGTTTCCTCATCAGCACAGTAAGGACCAGGCTAATTAGGGGAGGAAAACAATATGGTCATATGGATAGGCCAGATTGCCTGTCACTCTGCTATTCAGCAGGCAGGTTGTGCTATGAGGACAGCAAACAGATGAGGAGCCTTCATCTCCTTCCTCGCCATGCCTTGGAAAGAAAGAAGAAAAAAAAAAAAAAAAAAAAAAGTACTTGAAGTACTCAGATGGTTACCTGAATATTTTTAGCATTAATCCCAAAAGGTTCCCCCTCAAGTCCTGTCATCGCTGATGTGCCTGCAAAGAACGCAGCTGCTCTTTGCTCTGGCGAGGAGCCACGTGCCAAGGTTTCTATCCGAGTGGCTGGCCAGCACCAAGGTCGGGCACACAGCACTGCTTGCTCACCCAGGTGAGCAAGGGGCGACTCCAGCTCACATCGCGGGAAGCACAGGCAAGCCACAGCACGGACACGTGGAATTTTTTACCAATTAAATGTGCAATGCTAACAAAGTCATTCCAATTCCCTTTTCTGTTGGCTTTAACCTACACTGCAAGACATTGCTCCACTTTTCAGTAGACTCAGTGCAAGCAAATGTGGGGCTCTCCCTGCTCCGAGACCTCCCCACGCAGCAAACGGAAAGGCTCCCATCTGGAGGGTGACTGGTTTTGTAATGCATCAAAGTCTTCAAAATCTCTGCCTCCCTAATGCCTCCCACATCATGATTTTTTAAAATACATGTTTTGAAAACAACTGAAACTTGTAAGAAGCAATGCATGATCAAGTCCCATCTAAAAGCTGTTGCTGCTACTCCATTCACTATCTGACACCAAAAACTCCTAATTATTTTTCATTTTTAGTTTCAATAGATTCAATTAGGCATATGATTTCATTCTCCAACACCTCTGACTTTGCAGCATTGCAAATCACAGACCCTGACTCAATAAACACATGAGTGAGCGCCCTGATTCAGCTTTAAATCATCAATCCTAAATCTGATGTCAAAAATTATTTTCTTGGTAAACTGCAAACATGCAAGTGCATGAGAAAAACAACTTTAAGGAGACGAGCTAGAGATAAATAATTCCCAGTCACTCGCACGTAATCCCACTGCAGCATTTCTGTTTATTAGGAGAAGATATGGAATATCAGAGGAAGTTCATTTATTCACTGGCCTGTAAAATCAAGCAGCAGTAGACATTACAGTTACTACATCTAAGCTTTATTTGTGACTACAAAATTAAACTCTATAAGGTATAGAAGTTAACTCATACCAAGCATATCATGAAGGCAATCAACCTAACCAAGGGCTTGCACATCTCCCTGTCAGCCACCACAAGACACAGACTGAATGCGTGATACTACAAATAAAGCTTTTTTTAAAAAAAAAAAAATAAAAAAAAAAGAGTATTCCCAGCAGATCTCTACTTTTACATTGATCAGAAACACACCAATAAATTCTGCTGCTCAAGCAGGGAATAGTTTTTCAGGCCTTGCTAAAAAACAAACAACCAAAAAACCCACAAAACCCAGAACAGACTTGAATGGAGCCCATCCTTCTTTACACATCGGGGAGGGCAAGTTCACTCACAAGCCATTTAAAAATCCTCCAGGTAGTATCTTAATGCCTCAGCTCAAAAGGAGAAGAGCTTCATCCCAGATTTTCTGGCACACAGCCCACACTGGCATTGACCCAATGACTTTGCTTAAACCAAAGCAGCTCTTTGCTCCCATTCTGAGAGCTGCAAAGTTTGGGATGAGTCACAGACTAATCTAGATCCATAAATAAATAAACATCCAAAAACATGGATGAGATCGCAGAGCTCCCTCTGAACTTCAAGCCTTTACCCTTGCATCCTCATGAGATCTCAGAGAAATTGTGTTTCCTGCTTACCAGCTCTTTGCATCGTTATCCACTGAAAACCTACAACACATTCGGCACCTCTAGCAGGCGAATGCTGTCCTTTAACCACAGCTTTACTGCACCAGTATCCCATAAAATTAAGCACAGAAGCTACGATTCCTATTTTTCCACTTCTTAAAGCCATTTAAACAGTTTCTAAGAGCATGCAAATATTAAAACTTGTCCAAATGGCATAATCAAATTTAGCAAACTAAGCAGAAGACGTCTGTGGCTGGAAAGGCAAGGCAGGCCATTTGCTTCATTAAGCAAATCCAGGCAATAAACCATGTCCTCCCCAAGAACAAACACTTGATGGTGCAGCCGTGAATCAGACTGAGACCACGGGACGATGCGAAGGTCCGGCTCATGGGCAAAAAGGACCTGTGCTCTGCTCAGGTGCCCCACCAAAGCTTTCCCATCATTGCTCTGCAAAAAAACACAGCACAAGCTGCAGAAAATTTGTTTTGTGTAGTATGGAAATTATACTGACAACTATATGCTGGCAAGTTTACAGGCACTGTTAACAGCAACGGCTAAGCTATAACAGGTCTCAGAGGGCTCTGTAAAACCCCTCTAAAAGTGTCTGAAAATATCAGAGCAGGGGGGTGTACAGGGAAACTGCACATCAAGTGTAATGCATGCAAAACATCAGCTTGCAAGGCACTGCAGATGCCAAAGTTTGCACAAGTTCAAAAAAGCAGGTAAATTCTCCACTGAAAAACCTCAATCTAATGCAATTCAATGCAGGTCACCACCTCCTGCTCAGAGGTCTGAGCCAGAACTTATGGGAGCTTCAGAGAGTCTTCCAGGGGAGAATTTTATGTGCAGGTCTTGCTCTTACGTCATCCAACGGACGTAAGCGGTGCCCACTCTCAGAGCCAGGTTACTGGATGAGGAGGACTGTAGTTTGACCCAGCCAAGTAGTATGTTCTCAAATGGACCATTTATACTTCACTTCATGCTCTGCATCCACGCAGGCTGATCACATCGCATCGCTCAATCCTACTTCATTAAAGCCAAAAAATAAGCCCACCCACTGCAAAGGAGCAGACATCCTATTTCCTGGTAATAAGGGTGGAAGGAAGGTTAAACTGGGGGCTGGCACTTCAGCCTCCTCATGGTAATTACAGCACACTGCAAGCACCCAGACAGAGCAGAGCTAGCTACAAAGTTGCTATGCTGCCCTTTTGGTTAGAAAATTAGAAAGCAAGCTGCCTGTGCATCAAATATATAAAGAAATAGCCAGCTCCAACCCAGCAAATCACTGCCTCCGAAAAACCAGAGATGGACACGCCGCTTCATTTTGGCAAATGAAACCAAGATACTGAGTGCAAACCTCAGAAATTTTAGCGATGATGCGTATTAATCAAAAAAAAACAAACCACAAACAGCAACCGACTGAAGGGAGTGCTGGAGTTTTAAGAGACGCCTTGAGTCTGGCCAACACTGAAAGCATTTAAATTCTGGCAGCTTCAGAAGTAAGTGCCAGCATGAATTTAAATACTTGGATACATTCAAAGTCTTCCAGTTGCAGTTTCACTAGAAAATAATGAAACCATGCACAATCAAATCATTATAAATAAAGTTTTTTGAGCTCAGTGGAAGACAACACCAATGGAGTCACGATTTGTGCTGTTGTAATAGAGCTAGTAATAATTTTGATGTATTGATTTATTTTTCCTTTAAAAAAAAAAAAAAAAACATTTCTGTAAAGAATGCCTGCTCACAAATTCCAGTTGAGTTGAACACTGTATGTTGCTGACACTGTCACTATGCTTTAAGTCAATTAGGGAGACCAGAGCCAGATGGCTGAAAACAACCAAAATTAGACAGTACATTCTGTTTATTAGTTAGGATTATTATTCAGGCCATAATGGCTTTTAACAGATTATTTATCATTATTAAGATTACAATGATGTGCAAGAAAATTACAAAGTTAAGAAAAACATGATTTTTCAATTGCATCTGTCCCCACTCGGTTCACAACTTTTCTTAAATGTCTGATCCAAAGAATTAATTAAATAAATAAATAAATAAAAGAAAAGAAAAGAAGAAACAGCCCATTTCTTCTTAAGCCCTCCTCTTACATATATATATATTTATTTCTTTTTTAATTACTCAGTCATACAAGCCACTACCTTGAGATAAAAGTGGTTGAATGCTTCCACCCATTGAATATTTGCCACTCTGGAAAAGGCTCCTCCAAACTGCTTTCAGTATCACCAGTTTTTTAAATTCGGGTCTTGTAACTCTGAACACTCGAAAGTATAAAGCCAGGTGTTAGCAGCTGGAGATAAGTGATATACTGGGACGTACTCATATCAGAGACTACCATGGAAAGCAAGAGCACACAGAAAACTCAGCAGTGGACAACCACCTCATGTAGCCACAAGCCTTACTCCTTTCACGCTGGGAATATTGAGTTAAAGAAAAAACTTTTGCAATATAGGTCACCCTCTCTGCCAGAGATCCTGAGATCGTAATTGAAGTCAAGCAACAATTGTAACAATTCAAGTTGTGCGAATTCAAGTCTCTTAAGCTTTTAACTTAAAATTTACACAGTAATTATCTCAAGATTTATCTTTATCCTACAGCCTTTGTGGAGCAGTTAGGTTTAGCCATCCACCAACATCCCAAAATGCAGCATGCCACATTGCAACTACAGTTCAGCTTTGAAATATGGTCCTTTTGCTACAGGAACAGGTGCTCTGATACGCTATTTGTGCTTAATCCTGAATTAGCACTTGGCCAACCTGCAGGTTTTTCAGTAGCACCAGTCTCCTCTCTCCTATTCATACAGACAACTTAGCATCTCATCCCACTGCGACATGATATTCTCAGTGCTTTGGGTTACTGTTAGGTTGGATTTTAAGGTTTCTAAAAAGGAGGGGGGAAAATGGCATTAGTAATACGCAGTGTCCTCTAAGGCGAACAAAATATTAGACACCATTAGAAAAAGGGCACCAGACAAGAAAGGCATCATCCTTGCTCACCATGATCCTCACCATTAAGCTCTGGACAGAACCATGAGGAATGGAGGGAAGAAGCAGACTGGCTAATCAACAAGTATATCATGCAGATACCCATTAAAATCATATTACATTGTCTCAAAATCCATACACTTCCCGTGTGACTTCATCTCCCCCCACACCTACCTCCTCATTGCCCTCAACCTCTAACAGCAGCAGTGATCTTGGCACACGGCATTTTTCTAGAATTAATAGTTGGCTGGTGTTAATGGCCCTTGGCTACACCCTGGGCCATCAACTCCTCCCAGACAGTCATTAATCCCAAGGAAATACCCTGCACCTCAATCATTACTACTTAATTAGCTCCGCACATAATCTGTGGAGCTGTAACACCACACCAAAAGGTTGACTGCTAAGTTATGAGCGAGAAAACTTTCAAGTCAAAAGATTCAAGATACTGCACCAAAACCTAATTAAAGGCATTTTAATGTGTTAATAAATAAAGGATAATTATTTGGGGGCTGAATGAATTACCTGAGTAAGCAAAGCCACTGCTCTTGACTCAGTGGAGCTCCTTTGTTTTGCAACGCTATGGTGCATGCCGCAGCTGCCAGCAGAAGCACAAACAAAAGCCTGCACTTAAAAAGCTGCTTTTTTTAATATGCCACAAACTGCACCAAGTAACGGTTTTGTGATATGCTGGGGATGACTTTGAGGAGGATGCACACAGCAGGGCTATGCACAACAACAGACCGAGGATTCGGAACACTTTTGCAACAGGTCTCTGTTCCAATGGCACCCGCCTCTGCCTCGTGGCCCAGCTCAAGCACATCTGTGATTACAATCCTGACCCAGGAAACACGGAGGTGGCCATCTGCATGTGTGTTTCACAGTGAAGTGCCTCAACGGGGAAGGCTACGCAGGGATGCAGGGGTACGATACCCTTTCCAGAAGAGTTGGAGTGTCCTTGTTTTCCCTGCTTTGCCCCTGGCATGTATGCAACTGTCCAACCATCTTATTTTATCCTGAAGTACCTTTACTGAGCACGTTATGGAAAAAGGTAGAATCAAACCACAACAAAATCCTGTCACTAAAGGCTCCCCAAGCACTACTAAACACTGCTCCTCCAGAACTAGCCTGGGCTGCTGCAGCTCCTCTTTCCATTTCGCTGCTTCTCTCATGTACTCCTGCCACCTTTACGGCAGGTGTTTTTCCCAGATTACATATCCTCTGCAGAGACAAACATGATTAATTACGTTCTTTCATTATCAGAGTCACCCAAAGTGAAGATAGACCTCCTATTTCATGATGCTGCATTAATATCTCCATCCCAAGGGAGACCCAACCTCATCACAGGCTAATTCAAGCCCAAAGCCTCTTCCATCTCCTTCCCCGCTCCTCGAGGACAACAGGGGAATGGGTTTTGGTAGTAGCTGAGGTAAGATGAACGGTCTTGTCAAAATAAAATACAATAAAAGACTGATCCACAGAGGAAGATAAGCTTGAGGAAACAATTCAGATTAAGAGGACACCTGATGATTTAAACGTGGGGCTCAAAGGGAAAATGAGATGTCTATAATTATGAAAAAGAGTATCTTTTCATTGCCTGGACTGTTATTAGCTGGGATAGGAAACAAGATGACAACCAGAGACTTCATAAATCAGCCAGTGCCATGGGCTGCCACTCTTCGGCATTAAGCAAACACCTGCCCACACCTGCACTGGCACAGGATCCTGCAGTTTGCTTGGGGGCTGGCTTTCCTTTTTGTCTTGTCTCATTCAACTAGGCAACTCCATCACACTAAAAATAAGCATAAAGCCAGCAGACTGCCAAAACAGAGCATCTTCCAGACCTCACCTTTCCTACGTGCCACAACCTGCCAGTTGGGCATTTTAAACCTGTTTATCAATGCTCACAACAGCAGAAAGAGAGCTTGTGCATTCTGCTGCCCATTGTGCATCTCCTCCCTCCTCTTTCCTATCATATGCCTTTTCCTTTTTGGTTTGTTTTTATGGGTTTTCCTAATAAGGATTCGCCCATGCCACTGAGCTCTCTCCTCCTCCCCCCCAGGCTGGATACCTACCTGCCCTAATCACTGCATAATTAAAAGGAAAACCACTCCAGGTAATTGGCAGGCTTTGCTAATTGAAAACTGGGGAGGTAATCATTTGGCCCAGGGAAAAGCTCCACCCGTATGCCATAATATGGACCACCATCTGTCTGCTAAATTAGCTGCGGTGAAATATTAACACAGAAATGACTGACATCGGCTATTTTTTAAGGAGTTTGCCTTCACACAGAGGACATTCCACCACCTCACTGAAGCTCCCCCTGCGACAAAGGGCAGTTTCTCTTCCAAGGGACTAAGATACAGGTGTAGTCAAACCTTCTTGAGCTTAAGAAGCCAGCAGCTTACCAGTGATCGACCTTCCCAGTATCATCGATTCAACAGGACCAGCAGCTTCGGTCCTCGCTGTCTTGAGCAAGCGTTTACACCTCCCGCAGGGACACACAGGTCCTCCTCCTCTCCAGGGAGGATATCCACAGCCTTCTAAACGATGAGGGTAGCCTGACACCTAGGGCCACTTCTTAATTCACTGCGATTAACCCAACTTTGGGAGACTAAGGAGCTCTCTCAAGCTCTGGCTAGTGCATGTAAAACAGAGGACAGTACTACCACCCCAGTTTTATTTCAGATCACAAAGCTGGGGCAAACCAGTATCCCCCAGGGGTGACCACCTGCTTCTCTTTACAATTCCCACTCAAGCCAAATCCTCCTAATCTGGGGTACCAACTTGGCCAATTCAGCAGTTAGCAGTCAAACTCCACATTCTCACACCCTGCCTGTGGAAGCAAATGCAGATGAGGAGCACCTGCAGTCAATGCCACCTTGGGCACACACATAGCATGGCCCAGCAGAAAAAAAAAAAGCAGAACTGCTCACCATAACACACAGATGACATAGTAGCCAAGCTCCTCAATTCTATCTTCATGAAATTTATTTTTATATTACCATCATGGCAACTGCCTCCCTGATGCTCCCACCACAGACCAAAACCCAGAAGCCAGTGTGCAAAGCAACATGGGGAAAAAACAGCCCTTGCATCCAAAAACCTTGCCATAAGAAGAAAGCAGAGAAGGTAGTGAGAATCAAGGCAGGGGAAAAACAGCCAGCACAGAGTGATGCTAGGAAATCCAGAGCCCTAGGGACCTACACTTCTGCACCAGCTCCCGAGGGTCGTTGCAAAGCCCTGTTCAACTGCCCTGTCCAGAGCCACAGTGAGAAACCACATCTGAGAAGGAGTGGGGCCCTTCTTCCTCTCCAAGCAGCACGCACTCTGTGGAAGGCACACCACAGTAAATTACATAAAGATGCTACTCAAGCAACGAATGTAATTTTGCTAATTAAAATTGTAACAACAGCTGTAAACAAAAACAACAATGTATTTGCCATTTACAAGTTCCCATCGAACAGAGAAGACCTTGCTTCCCCAGCACTGCTTATTTACCTAAGGGAAGTAAAACCTACAAATATGTTTCTTTTTCTCCTAGATTTGTATTTTCCCAGTGAATGCACAACCTCTGCAGTATAACCTGCGTAGAGAACTGAAGGGACAGAGCTCTCTCAATACCATAAGGCATCCATAATACCAACCCCATCACTTGCCATACTGATACACAGCTCCAGCATGTTGCACAGATGCATACATGCGCTGTATACTGTATAGATGTATACACAGCAGGATACTGGAAAAGGCAGACATGTTGTGTTACCTATTTTCCAAGCTCAAGTAAAGCTGTGGCACCAGAGCAGTAGTGAGAGGGACTCAGCTGAACTGCAGGAGGTACCAATACCAGCCGCCCCTCTGCTATCCCATGCCACTGTCGGGACCACACAGGGGACAGAGGATCGAAGGCACCAAAGCCACTTCCCTGAACCACAGACAGCCTTCAAACTCACAGCAAGTGCACTTTTAGGAACGTGGAATCACATGTTAATTCTTTTCTTTAACACATGAGAATGTTACCAATTAGTACTGTGGGCAAACTGCTTCCCTCCATCTCTTTGATGTTTGTTATTTTTGCACTGATTGTTTTGCTGAGAGAGGAACTTGGATTCTCCATTATCCTTCAGGGACAACAGAGAAGTGCTTAATATTAAAATAAAATAAAAAAAAAAAAATCACCCACAAAGCCTAACATGAGACTCAGAGTTAAATCTGAAAGCCTTTGCATCAAGTACTATAACTACCAGGGTCACATCACCAGCTCAAACATTCCCTTCTGCCTGTACCCCTCTTGCAAGAGATCTATTTTTATTTTCGCTTAAGCATCAGAACAAGTAATGGAGAAAAGTTTGAGGAGAGACTTAACGAAGTTCCTGAGGCAAGAGCTCATTAGTGACTCACTGTGATAATTAACAGTTAAGCTGACCCCATCAGGAGTCAAAATGCATTTTTCTGATGGAAATGGAGTGTGTCTCCAGAAACCTCACCGCAGCAGTTTGAAACGCACACACACAGGTGGCACCCTCAAGAACCACAATTCATCATTACGGACTGCATTTATACTAGAACATAAGTAAACAAGAGCAAATAAAGAAAATATTTGCATGATGCCTTGATACATTTCCTTCAGACTTTTCAGGTGTCAGCTGTAAAAAATGAAGCATTTACTGGGTGCAGACGACACTTTAAACAAATCAGCTCAAGTCCCTAAAGGAAACAAGCAGCAGCATATTCTGTAGTATTTCATCATTTTGGAGCCGGCAGAACGAAGCTGACAAGTACACAAGATAAATACTTTGTTCTGTCACGCTGTGTCATGTTGGGGAAAACATAAAGTGTTATATGACCTTTGGAGGCACAGCCCACGGAAGCCTTCCTTCGTGCTTCCATGCCGCTGCTTGCAGGAGGGGAAAAAAAAACCAAGATAAAATAGAAACATCCCTCCAAGGCGCTGCCTTGCAGCAGCTGTAACTCAAGGGATTTCACAGCCACCTTCCTGGCAGAGGTTGTGCTGCCAAAGCTCGAAAAGGGAAGAGCCATCAGAGCAGGAAGCAGCACCACTGCACATCCCAGAGCTCTTGCAAAACCAACAGCAACGCACTCCTCGCAGAGGAAAGAAAGAAGATGGTGCAAGTTAATCGCTACTGAGTGCTATTTTCCAACAAGAATGAGCATTGACTTCTTGTTGTTTCTTTTCTAAACAAAAATACACCCTGGGTGGGATCTGAAAGCGCAAGCCAGGCTGAGCAGAAACCAGCTCCGCTGCTCTCGGCATGCAGAGCATTGCTGCGGCATGGCAGCACAACCCAAGGGCGATGCCTTCCATGTCAAAATCACTTTACTGAACCAGATGAAACCACGCTGGGACACCTCTCCTTCAAGTTGCATGAGACCAGTGTGTCCCAAAACCATGGCAGATTCAATCATAATGCACATATGGACACAGACTTGTAAGTAAAGCAAAGCATGAGATCCATGACGATGCACTGAAACCCAAACACTGTATCAAACACTCATTAAGGCCCTTAGTAACTTTTTGCTCATTGTAGCCATGTTGAAATTCCACTTATTTCTGACTTTTTTTTGATATATTTTTCCTTCTCTTTCCAGCAAAGTCCCCCAGGCTCCCCGTCCCAGGCAGTCAGGGCACGCGATGCTGGGAAACACAGACATGGCATCTCCATCCAATTTTTACACGGTAAATAGCCTCATTGAGAGTACTTTAGGACCAGGGGAAGGAGAATACTGAAGTGCTTTGGATGGGACAGCGAATATTAATAAGCACCTTTGAATCCTGAAACATGGTGCAACGGTGGTTTTTAAACAGTGAAGGTATTTGATGGGACACACTGTCCTGTCTGACCTTACCGAGACGTCCCTGCTACCCTCCCACCTGCCATAACTGTATCTCTCAGATATCAGGACAATCATTTTTTAAAATTTCTAAATATTTTTAAAGAGTTCCCATTTTAAAAATGCAAGGTAAGCAGGAAAACAAATTCAATTAAAAAAAAGATGGCTGCAAAGCAACAAATATGACCAACACAACTCAGAGCTGGGTTTAGCACATAAAACTAATTACAGGCACTTTTTTATTGAATTGAAGTATCAAATACATAATTTTATTTAAAATAAATCACTTCGTGTTCTCAAATAACTGTAATAACTAACCATAGATATTATATTAATCTTAAATGTGGGAATGTTTGACATTTTTCCCCTCCCCTTTCTCCCATGAAAGATGGCAAGCAACAGACCATCCTCATTAATTACACTGCCACTTTTATGTAATAACCCGCAGTTACAGAATCTCCATAATAAATTATATATATTTACATCAACTTCCTAGCTTTCACACTCGTGTATCTAATTACTGTGAAAGATACAAATAAGTAATTAAGCTATTTGCAGCTATAGAAGTCTGGAATTATCAGCGTAAAAAGATAGGTACTGGAAAGCTGGCCCTCTAGTATACATAGTAAAAAGCAGTAATACTAAAAGTGGATAAGGTAAAAGTACATCTGTAGTTATTAATAATATGCTTAACATTTTAAGTGTCACATTATTACGAATTAATTTAACATTCATTAGAGCTGCTCTGATTATAACGAATCCATTTGCCAATTGCTTTGCCTTCAGATAAGAATCCATAGTTCCATCATAACCCAGTTGTAAGTATTCATTAACAAACACTTAACAATGAAACACTGGAAAGAGTCGTTAGTTAATAGAAATCTACTGACTTGCCAAAGACATTGTATAGAAGAAAAGAAAAAAAAAGTGGACATAAAGAACCTCTTCTATTTATTTTTAGCTGCATTCATTTAGAAAGTAAATTCTGGATGGCTGCAGAGCACGTTGCAGCTGCTCAAGTGCTCCAATCTTTCCATTTTGTGGCCAAGTTCAACAAAATCAGCCTGCCTCAATGTCAGTGATGCTGAAGTTACTGTACGTCTAACGAGGCAGAAGGGAAGAGCTCCCCACCCAGACAGGCTGCCCACCAGCCCCTGCTATGAAGCCAAGGACAGAGGAACACCCATCTTCATGTTCAGGTGAGTTCAGCATAACATGGACAACGTTCTCCCAGGCCCCAAGGCGGGATGGAGAACAACGACCACCTCCTCACCCGAATCCAAACCCAGGCACGGAGATGGGACAGGTAGCAGGCAGCATTGCTCCAGTAGCACGTGTGTTTATCCTTCTTTCTCTGTAAGCTACCACCACAGGATGTTTTAAGCATCATATGAACTAAACCAGCATGGTACGCTGTGTTACAGAAGAAAAATACTCAGTAGAAGGAAGTGAGAGGCAACCTGAGTGATAATGGTTTATTGTAAGCATCCATTAACTAATGCTGAACCATAATAAAATACTTTAAGAATTACACGTGGCATCCCCGGGAATACTAAATGGCTTCATTACTTTTACTGCTTATAGACCAATTATGAAACAAATCTATAATGAACAAACTGCTGTAAGAAAATTTTACCCCACCAAGAGACAGAAGCAGGGCGAGAACTGCTTTTACTGCACATCTTCCCATCCCCTGGATGTGGGAAAGAAAAAGAAGGAGTCAAGCATCCCACTCTTTTCATATCGAGACTCAATTTTAAAAAACGCACTCTTCCTCCCTGCATTTCTGTCCCAAAGCCTCCCTTGGGCTGTGCTGCCAGCATGCCTCACATCCTGCTGCCTCGCTTTTTGCTGGGCCACCCTGCACTGCTGCTCTACCCCACTAAAGTTTGGGAAGGTGCTGACTGCTCCCCACAGAGCATCTCTGTTCCCTGCCGGTGGGAAAGGATAAGCCTGGGCAGTGCATGCAAAACCCCACCAGAGGTTTTTGTGTGGTTTTGGGGAGGTGGCATCACTAAGTGAAAAGGATGCACTTCACAGAGGGACACAGCCGCTGATGGGACGCATGCACCTACTTCTTCTAACAAGCTGATGGGGACCAGAGCCCTTCCCAGCAGTGGGAAGCGAGGCTTTCCTGCTGCAAAACCTGCATTTTCTTACCGTGAGGAGCCTTGACCAGGCGTGCTGCCAGGGGAGATAACTGCCTGCAATTTTACAGACACCAGGCAGGTGCACCTCCTCTGCTCAGCAAGGGGCAGGGCCAACAACTGTATTTACTTCAGGATGACCCCAGTCAGTGACAACAATCAGCAAGCAAAGCTTGAATTAAAGGGCTCATAAAAAAAAAAAAGTAAAATTCTAAAAATGGTGTGTTTTTTCCTCTCCCCTGTTGCTCTCTTCCCACTGCAACCTTGTACCCTCCTCACCTTGCCAGGGGAAACCACATTTTTGCAGACAAGAGCTAGTCTCCCTTGTCTCCAACACATGCCCGTGCAGTCATATATAGACAACAGACAGGCGGGGGGACACATACACACCAAAAATAACACCAGCGCTGCACTCAGAAGTAACCTGATGCTAAAATAATATGACAGCTGCCATTTGCCTTTCCCAGGCGCACCAAAGGAGGAGTTTAGTCATCCCAACCTGCTGGATACCACAGCAAGTGCTGGGCTATTACTGGGGGATTAGCAGCTCCCACTGAAGGTTACCAAAAGGTGGGAGGTGTGGTGCCCGTGACATCCCGTGCAGCAGCGCAGGGTGGTTGGCATGGGGCCAAATCCGGACCCGCAGCACAGGGGCACAGGCTTCCAAAGCCAGCAGAGCTCCTTTGGCCGTGAGGTGTGGTCCACAGAGGACAAAGGAAAATTGTGTCAGTGTTTCTTCTCTTTCTGTCTCTCTGCTCCCAACCCCTAGAAACTTTCTTGCTACCCCAGTAGAGAGAAGAGCTGGAAAGACTGGACAGGGAAAGGGGAGGCAACTGCTGATATAAAACAAACACATAACAACCCTAACAAAAGTAACATTTTTCTCCAAGGCCTCTTGTAAACGTCAAAATCAAATATCTCAACAAGAAAGCAACAAGGAAAACCACCTACAGATTTCACAGAAAGTTTTACAAACAGAAAGATATACAAGAGCACATTTTCATCAGTCTGCCTTCCACCAGCTCTCTTAAAGGCTCTTCACATTTCTCCTCTTTAATTTGGTATCCATTTTAATTTACAAAAAAAAGCCTCCAAATTACCTTAACTTCATAGTAAACTGTGACAAATCAAGGACATAAAAAAAATAACAGACTGCAGAAAAGTGGTCAGACTACAGTGTGCCTCATTATTGTATAAACCTTTCTTCTTTTTTTCTTCCACCAAGATATGTAAGCCTTCCAAACCTTTGTCTTTTGCCAATTAAGAGTTCAGCTAACTACATTTTCAGGCAGAAAGGGAAAGACACGGACCATACTTCACGCATTCCAGGCTGAATAGTCTGCAGTAACACAGGCAATACGCTGTGTTGCAAGAACAGCCAGCAAAACTTCAATCTCTTGCTGGTAGATCGTTCCCTGGTAGAATGGGAAAGACTGCAAGCCAAAGTCAATTCTTTCCTTTAATTCCCTTTTTTTTTCTTCACCTCCAAGACATGGGAAGAGAGCTTGGTTATTTCTGCATGGATGCAAGGTGAATGAGGCTGTCGCTTCTCATTGCAGTGCTATTTATTACAGGTCGCTGACATAATACAGCTACAGCTTCCCCTTCACTCCAATGCAAAAAAAAAAAAAAAAACCCACAAAAAAAACCAACAAAAACAAACCCACCAAAAAACTGTGGAGAGAGTTCTTTAGCATCATCTCACTCACTTCTTTGAAGGGAATATATGAACAGGTTTTATTTACTTATATAGTGATCTGACAACTCGGATGCATCAGCTTGTTTTCAAAGGCTTCTTGCCGAAAAAGGCAAGCTACCCTGTTATTAGGACGTTTAAGAATCCACACACACACAACAGAATAAAAGAGTACACATCGGGAAAAGAAACTGCAAAATTAACAAGATGTGGTGACCAAGAATGGAAAATTTACACCGAATCAAGCCGAGGAGTGCAGGGAGTATTGTAGGCTTGCTCCCGCATAAGCCAGATCCACAATGAGGAAAAAAACAGGGTAATAAGAAATTAAGTTCCACAACCTCAGCTGGTATAAATCAGCAGCATCCCTCCAACTCCCCTTGCTGCACCGGGAGACCAGTTCCCGAAAGCCTGTCTGGTTTAAGGTTGGTTCTGGTCTCTCATCAGCAGTTCCTCCCAATTTAATTCATAGTTTCAGATGAAAAGATTTTATAGATCTCTGTTCCTTCTTGAGATGAGTTTGCCTAGAGCTCCAAGCAATAAATTGATGATAAATCAATTTTCCTGCGCTGTGCTTTGTAGTCTGCTTTTTTTCCCCACACCGTGCTGAGAGCTGTGTATAAAATACCACATTCCTTACTTATTTTTAAGGTAAGTTAATGCCTCTAAAAGTCAAGAATATCCACAGCCTATTTTTAGGTCCCTAACAGTAAGCCAGAACTGCTTTAATAAAAAGATCTTTTAATTCACCTCTAATATTTTATTTCACAGCCAGATTAAGAGTTAAGTGAGTCTCTACCAAAGGGTGTGGAAGTTGCAGTGATGATTCAGGAGGAGGCAGAGCGCAAAAAGGCTTCTGCAAGCTCCCCACGGGGCTGGTTTTCCACCCATCCATGGGGTCGAGCCTGACAACCCATGGACTCCCAAGTCACACAGCCAACTCTCACCCACGGGACCAATACCTGACTTGGAGGAGCGGTCCTGCATCCTCTCCTACATCAGTTATCATCGGATAACACACTTTAACCCTTTCATCTGTGTTTTCGTGCAGTAATATCTACAGCAGAGCATAGCAGTTGCTATGGAGCAACGATACCTATTAGCTCTTCTGCTGATAATATAATTAGTACTATAATTTACACAGAGCATTTTTTATCCTTTCCTATCCTGAAATGCTTCACGGATTTATGCTTTTACTCACAGATTTATGCTTTTACATCACATCAGCCTGAACTGAGACCATGGACCAGAAATTCAGGCTTCTGGAGAGCTTTGATGTTTTCAAGACTGTGTTTCCCAATCCCCAAGGTTCCAACAGCAGAAAGGCAGGTTGGCAGTCACCAACAGCCACCAAAGCCTTTCCAGCAACGTCTAAACGCTGTGAGTGGTCCAGCAACACCAACCCCACAGCTACCATCAAGGAGCCAGCCCCTGCCCACAAATCCCTTACCAAGGTCCCATCCTCTCCAAAGCCAGGAGGCTGATGGGTCCCTGCATGGAGGAATAAAGAAAATGCAATCATCACCTGCACCCAAATTTGGAAGAACTGCCTGCATATACTGCAAAAAGTCATAGGATTTTTAGTTTATTAAAAGTGCATTAGAGGTTTTGAGACACACACATAGGGCAGTTGAAGCCTAAATAAGCAGGGCAGGTTACCCTACCCTTACAAATTAAGTAAAAAGCATACACATAGATATAACCCGTAGGTGCTTTGCCAAGACAGGTGACAAGCACTCAGGGTGCCAAGACAGAGCTCAGTAAGCCTCACGTGCTCCAACACTGCTCCCAGCTGCCTCCTTCAAACATCATTTCAGTGGCAAACTTTCACCTGTGTTTTCGGCTGCAGCTCACCTACAAACCACGCTTTTCTGATGCCATCTCCTTCACCCTCTGTGGATGTATAATCCTTAAAGTTACTGAGAAGGCACGAGGAAGAGTTTTGCAAGCTCTGGCTTCTACGCATATAAGACATGAAAGATGTAAATTTTGTATACAGCAACCTGCCACTCCCGTTTTTTCCTCCCCATAACCTCCCACGAATGCCAGCCAAAATGAATTAAATGTCATGCAGGAATAAACAAAATGAAAACACAATGCTGATCATTTTGGAATTTTGGGCTTGGATCTTTTCACTGTTTTTATAGCAGCTGTGCTAATACAGTGTGGGAGTGAAAAGCAGCTTTTCAGTCTGAGCTCTCTCTTCCAGTTCAACTGCTGAGGCTACCCAACATGCTTGCACTCTTATTTGCTCTCCTTTCTACTGTGTCCCAAGCTGTGAAATTAATATGTACTGAGGATAAACTTCTCCTTCAGGAATAAAAAGTGACCTTAATACACTCCTGTTTAATCCTTCCCCGGCTTAGTGTACCATCGCCTGGGGAAGACAACCCAGCGTGAAACCAAGGTGCCACTTTGCCCTCCAGTGAAAGCATCTGTGCCACGTGCCTCCTTGCGGAAAATCCCTTGTTGGGAGGGAGCACCACAGCAGCAGGGGCAGAGGTAAATGCAGGGCTGTTTACTAACCCCTCTTCAAGAGTAGGGTAGCTGCATTCACACCTGGACAACACAATGCTGGAAAACACAGAGCATAGATCTGATTCGCAGATAAGCACTCAAGACAGCTGTTCTCACAGAAAGGCAGAGGGTTTTGGCTCAAAAGGCCAGGTTTTAACAAGCAGGTTCATGCGAGAAACTGCTTTTGCTTCTCAGCCTAGGCAGGAGTGATGGGGACTTTGCACAGAAGCACCCATCCTGCCACAGGCAAGCTGAGGGGTGCAGCTGCTGCTGAACCTGCAAGGAAAAACTCCATCCAAAGTGTCAGGCCCGAAGGCTTTGCTATCCTGTGGCTTCTCCCAGTTGAGAGTTTCAAAACCCTGGGGTCCCAGACAACAAATCCTAGAAGACTTCAGCCAAATCTGCCTTCTCACATGTGAGAAACTGCCACATCAAGCCCTAAAATGGGCACACGCACCAGACATTTGCATGGTGGAGTTGGATGACGCCTTGGATGGGAGTGTGGCTTGCCGCTCTGTGGGAACAGTTCAGGCAACAGCATCCCAGTCTGAAGAAATGCATAAGCACATGCTTTTCTCAAAATGCACAAACAAGGACTCTCTCCTTGGAAGCAGCACCAAATTTTGAAAACTCATCACCACGTATCTCTGGGGGTTACAGCCTACACATGTGAGCCAGTTACACAATTCTTCTGGGTTTTTTTTGACATGATATTAATTCTCCTTTTCCTAACACAGACGGCAATGGCCACAGAGAGACCAAAACCCTTGCTTGTCTGAGCACCCAGGGACCATGCTGGATGAACGGGAGCTGGCATTAACTGCAAAGCAGTGGTTGCGAGTATTTCTACACATTCTTCAGCTATGGCTTTGAATTCCTTAACTGAAAATAAATATTTCGGCAGCACACCAGACAAAACCGAAACAAATAAACTCTGAAGTGTGTGTGTATATATATAAAAATATATAAATCAAACAATTGCTTTTGCTATTGCAAAAGCATTACATCACGTGTTTTCAAAACAGTAAATTCCAGAGCAACAAGGTAGCAAGTATGTTAGCAGGTCCTAAATTTAATACACACACAGAAGTGTAACGCGCACACACATACCCTTCACATCCCTTTCAGCAACTGTCACAGATCTGAAGCCCAACGCCACAGCGAAAGCAAAGCCCTGGACTAAAATCAGGAGAGCCCACTGCTGCTTTCGGTTTTGCCCCTGACTTATACAAGGGTGAATGTGTCACATCACTCCTCAGCAAGGCATCGTTTCCCTTCCATCTTCGGCTTTACATCAGCAAGCCTTTGGCACACAGACTACCCACCGTACTCCTCCTCACTGCTTTACTTGCATGCATTACACTGATAGCATTACCAACCTCAGCTGCAATGCCATTACAATCCATTGTACGAGTAATGCAAGGACTGCATTCTGCAGCCGTGGAAGACAGCACTACCCCTAGCAGGGGGCAGCAACAAACCGCTGATGGCTGAACACAGAGCAGCACCTTCTGTGCTGGCTCACCGGCAGCTGAAGGAGCACTTGCATCCACAGCTTTTCTGCGCAACTCGCCACCTGCTCACTAAACACCTCCGCGTAGCTGCAAGGGGCTTTCAGTTTTCTGTATTTTCTTTATCTGCTGCTTATCCATATCAATCGGGCAAAGCCGCTAGCATGCCTTTTGCACACTAATGAAGTACTGTACCACAACCTGTATTTCAGTAGTATTTCTCATCACATATTCAACATTTTCTTTTTACCAATTGAGAGTGTACATATATATATATATTTAACATTTCAGAGTGAAAATACTTTTTTCTTTCACTTCCAGGAGCTTCTTACTAACACTTAAGCAAATACAAAAACATACAAAACCCACAAAGGGAGGACACCAATAGAAGGGGAAGGTGCAACGCAGCTATGTCTAGAAAGTCATTTTTTCTGACATGAATATTCAAAGCCCAATTTGCAAAACTGGTTAATTTTGCATGCAAATGGACAGTTACACATCTAACTGACCATTTGTGCAAGCAATTACACGCGCGATTACCTGATTGCATAATTGTGTGGGCCTAATTTTGAAATTGGGTCTTACATTTTCTGTTGAACACAAGCGCTGTATTTAATAAACAGATATTGACTAGTTTTGAAGCAAAGCCATCCAGACCTACTGATTCAAAATCAAATATTGACAAAACATGCCAAAATGCGTATTCACCCAAAAAAGAGCATCATGTAACCCTGGCATAAAGTGGCATGTACACACCAAACTGAGCTGCTAGTTTCACTGCTGAAACTTCTAGTCCTTTAAATTGTGTCTGACAGCAAAACACATAATAAATGCAAGCACATGTATCTGTACAAACATGACAGCTATCTTCATTAGAAACACTGTTAAGTTCCTTACTGTAATTTTTCCAGAGGAAGTCTTGTTCTGAGCATTCTTGCTGCTTAAGTTGTATTTTAGGGAGGAAAATTAAAGCAAAGCACATTGAAAGAAGTCTACCATATTAGCAAGGAAGTCAGCAGCTCGTGAGTGTGGTTTCATCAGACAAACTCTGAAGACTAGGCAAAATTCCGGCTTTGAATTATGAGGTGGCACGGGTTTTTTGCCTGCAATCCAAGTGGTTAATGTTCCAGGCCTTCGCACTGCTGACCTCTGAGGAGAGGTTTCCATGTAAACCTCATCCTCAAGTATTTTCAGCCAATCATAAGGAGTATTTTTCTTTTATGGAATAATCCTGAACACCATCAATTTTCCTGTGCATGTCATCCACAAGTCTCTATTTTACATGTCAACCAAAAGCTCTTTAGGATTAGCTGTCAGAGGCCTCAAGTTTTGGCCAAGTATCAATTTTCTGTGTGGATGATGCACTAAATTTAAGACGCTCGTCGCTACTGCGGGCAAAGCAATACAGCAATTACCAAGCTATTTCTGACTTAAATCCGTAAGTAATCATATTGTTGGAAACTCAAACTTGGTGGGGAAGAAATTAAATAGAGTGTTAAAAACAAAGACTATCACCGAGGCAGTAACTGCCAGCTCCCTCAGGACGCATATCAGTGGAAAGAGCTGATATCACAGTCCTTGAGCCATACATACATTTGCAAAGACCTGGGAAAAACGTAACTCCAATGCCCTCAAGCCTATATTTAATCCATCACATCTACAGTTAGACCACAGAGAGGATGTGAGGCAGTGCTTGCTCCTCTCTCTGCCCTGCCCTGGTACTTTGGTATCTACTCTTATGTTTATTTCTATCACATCTCTGCATGCTACTAAGGCCCTCTATTACCTGGCACCCAGAAAGACCCTTCTCAATACTCCTAAATCAGGCTCACGTAATCTGAGAAGTGATGCTGTTCCAGCACCTCATACTGGAAAAAGGAAGGAAAGCCTTATCTTACCTGTGCCACCAAATAAACAGGGCTTTTATTCCAGATAGTCCTAGAAACATAAGGATGCTCCAGTTCAGATGAGTTCTCAGAGAATTTAATCAATGACTGGTTTAAGAAAAACACATAAGATGAGCTTCAGTGATCTTAAGCGTGCTCTGCAAGAGTCAGCTGGGATCCCAAAAAACCCTGGCACTTTGGCTCACATCGGCACTACCCAAATCAAAGACTAACAACCCAGGTAGCAGTGCATCCCTCCTCCTCGCCTGGCATTGCTCCAGCACTCATCCTCCACGAGCTCGAAGCAGCAGCACTGCCTCCATGAAGTGCTTAAACACCATCCGTGCCCTGGGGAGACACTGGCATCATTAAGGCTCAGGATAAACAATAAAAACCTTAACCTGGCCCCAGAAAGCAACACAAACAGATCTAATCCTGGCAGGGGCTACCCAATGACAAAGCTCCTGGCTGGAGGAAGGACTCAGTCACCAGTGAGCCAAAAAGGATGCTCTTGCAAACACTGACGCCATGAACCTACTGGTAGTTCTCATTTATCACATCACTGCAAAAACCAGACAGGCTAGACACAAAAACCCAAATGGAAACTGCAATTCTCGCATAATCTGGGACAATTTACACACTTTTAACCCAGGCAAAACCCAGAGTAGATAGTGTTTGGAGCAGAAGCTTTCTGCCCAAATGGACAGGATCCATCTGGGACAGACAGGATCTACAGAAATCATACACCCTTGGAGTACGATTTCTTTACTTGGAGAAAGCTACTACTCACAATCCTTTTTTTTTTTTTTTCCTCATTTCTATGGGCCTTCAGCAAGACTGAGGTTACTCAAGTTGACAGCAAAAATTTGGCAAGATCATTTTCCAGTATCAAAGGACACCTGCCCGGTAATTGCTCCATTGTAGCATGAAGCATAACCCATATATTTTAATGCCTTAACCACATGTCATGGCAGCAATTGGACTAAAGCTATCAGGAGTCTTAATAAACCCATGTTTCCATCTCCAAAGTCACCAGCAATATTTGCCAGACATTGCAAAACCATAAGTCAGCCAGCCCCTGCATAAAATCTTACAAATGAGTTAAAAACCATGGCTTATAAAAGCAATCTTTGGACTTTTTTCCCCCCATTTCTTAAGCTACAGGAGTTTAACTTTTCTCCGCACACAGAGCGGCTAAAGATGCTTTTCCTTCTTTATACAAAGACAGAGATCCTCAGGACTCCAAGATCTTAGGATAAAACTAACATGAAGAAATTTGTGGCAAATAACTCCTGAAAAAAAATCCCCCCACCTGTCCTGCAGGCACCCCATCACCAATGCAGCAGCTGCTTCTTATATCGCGATATAAAGAGGTTTCACAGCAACACGTGAAGCAACTCTAGAAGCAACCCTAGCCCGTGACTTCACAGTATGTTATGCAGCACAAGGGCGATGTAAATGCTGTAAAAGTTATCGCCACTATTTATAGACTCTAAAGATTCAACGTTTTTCTAACACGACCTTCCCAACAGAAAGCACAGCCCCTGGGTGACACAAGGGCTGCATGGCCGTGAGAGTTGGCAGCAGTTTTAAACATGTTGCACAAGAGGACCCAAAGGTGCCTGACTTAAAGAGCAGCTCAAAACTCTGGGAGATGAAGAGAAACCCTCCACACGAGAAACCCGGGGAGAAACTCGCAGCAACTGGGGGCAGATCAGCACCAGCACAAAAGCTCTCCTCTGGCGCACGGAACAGACAAAAGGAGAGAGAAAAGCCACGATGGCTTTACATCTGCTTGAAAAATTTCCATTCTTTTTTAACGGGATATTAATTCCCTTGTTCCTGTGAGCTCCGCTGGCTCTGGTGGGGAACGACTCCTGCCGTACACTGCCGAAGCCCCTGGCAGAATCGAGTCCCCGGGCATTTCACCGGGACGCACGACAAGCGCCTGAGTCAGCTCGTGGAGGGCGTGAAATAGCAGGATCGGATCTCAATTTGCTAAACAAAATTAACTGCACAGCATTCTGTTTGCGTATCAGTTTCTGCTGCTCATGATGTGCTAATTCGGGCAGCAATCGCTGCGGTACGTACAGACAGAGTAATAAAGGCAGCTTTCAAATAAAGCAGCCGTATTTTTGCCTCCTTCCTACACAATTCCATGGCTTTTTCCATACACTCTGATGCGTATGTCCTCTGAGCATTATTAATAGCTACTAAAGAATATTATCTGCCTACCAATCACTTCAGCTTCCTACTTAATGGCAAGCACATTTTTAGAGCATCAAATATATCAACAGGGACAATGGTTGCTAAATTTGAAGTCAACAACAACTGGAAAACATTAGCTACTTCACTGGTATTTTTATGTGCTACAGAAATATCTCTTGAAATAAATGAGCCTTTTTTAATCCTTTCAAAGAGATAATAAAATAATACTGAATTCTAAATACTGTCACATATCCTCACCAAACAGCAATTCAAATTTAGATATATACATTTTTACTGCCAAAGATAATGAGGAAAAATACCCACAATTCAACTTTACATAGTGGATTAAAAAAATATAAAAAAATCTATATAACTGGATGGCAGCCACAGCGCAGCTGATGAACAGTCGCCAGTATACGGACGCTCCTGGAGAAGGGGCTAAAGCAAAATAACTCTTACAACAAATGCTTATCATCGCATCTTGCTGCAAGGCGAACCTTAAAAGATTAGTAAAATATTCCATTAGCATACTAACCATGCTACATAAACTTTTATGCTTCAAGTATTCGATATTTCAACGTAATTTCAATTAATGGAAATTGAACATTAGGATGTGTATCAAGTTAAGCGTGATAATTTTTCTTCCTGTCCCTGCACCAAAACGGCTCCATCCTGCAAGTGCTGACTTCTACACCAAGAGCTATGCCCACGGGAGAAGGTCCTCAGCAGCTCACTGGGGTTAAAGTGAGCAAAACGCTGCTGCAAATCTCCTCCTGGCATATTCAGCTCTGCACATCGAGGTATTTAAGGGCATGCTTAAATGTAAAGCGTGCAAGCAGATCTGCAGTATCTGCTCCAGCACCTCACCAGGCTGCAAGCATGAGCAAGCGATGCCTGCCACATAGGAGACACTTTCTTGGGAAAAGAAGAGACGAAGGTGTGGAAGCACCATTTGGAGAGGCCCAGAGGAGCAGCAGGAGCTAAGCCATGCCGAAAGCCAGCAGGACAGGGGCAGGCTTCACAGCTTTATCCACTGTATCATCACCAACCCCAGACACAAGAGTAGCGTGCTCTCTTCCAGCGATGTTACAGTCAAGGCTGTGTTGCTGTTTCACAGAGCTTTGGGCTTATACACCTTATTCATAACACAACTTTGTTTGGAAGTGGTTTATTTTTTTTGTAGCATGCAAGCTTTTTTCTTCAAGCTCCCTCTGACTCGACTCATTTCCTTCATGAATCACAGCACCACAAAACTCAGGGGAGGGGTGAAAAAGAGAGAGGCCAGGTATCACAGCTCTTAATAGACATTTATTAGGCAGTTTAGCCAAGCAGCTGCAGGCAAAGGGTCAGACAATGTGCTGCAGTGCCACAGTAGCCCACCCACATGAATTTAAAACCTGTCAGCAGCATGTCCCACAGCTCAGCATCCTGCCACGCCCTAACTTGCCCAAATTTCTTCCTCTCCCATTCACACTGATGGTTTGGTGCACACTCCAAAAAAAAAAAAAAAAGGCACCGAGGTTTATGGCAGGTAGATGCCACCCCATGTAGCAGCCCAGAGACATTCAGTGGTGCAGGTCAATGCTGCTGGAGGAGAGGGTGCATCAGCATCGCTCTGGCGTGGCTGGAATCCACACTGTGGAGGAAGGTTTCGCCCCTCCCTGGCATCAGCTCCAGGCGGGTGCTCAAGACCAGTGCCCACCCAGACGGGTTTGTGGAAGATTTCTCTAAGCTCAACACCAGCTGGTGATGAGATACAGGAGTCATGTCATCACATGAAAAGAACCCACGTTGCAACCTTGATTTATTTGGAAAAGATTAAGAAAGATCTAGGTATAAATGCCTGTTCAGTTACTGTACACCTGGCTGCACAGATATCAGGAGAAAAAGGAACCAAACACAAAATGAATATAACTTAGAAGTCTCTAAAAAGGACTTTACAGAAACAGTATATGATGACCAATCATTTTTTACAGCTCTGAAAAGAACTGCATCCACTAAAAGTTTGGGGCTTACTTTCCCATTTGTTTCCTTGATTTTCCCACCTCCTTCTCTATCAGGAGCCAGTTTATAGGCTTCAGGCATGGAAACAAAAAGTAATTAGCACTGGAAAACAAAGGCACTTCTCAATACTCTTACACTATTAATTTCTATTCCTCATATGTATCTATACTCTTGGTATTCTTACAGTACCATTTTACAGTGTGACTAGTATGCGCTCCTGTAGTCTGAATTACAGAATTTGCTGCCAAGCACCTACCACTCTCAGATTCGCAGGTATCACTGATGCACAAGCAAATACTGACTCTGTATCTCTTTTATGCAAACCAGGAAGAAGGATGAGTTTCTCTGGCAGGCTGAAAAGAAGGGGAAAAAAAAAGAAAAAAAAAGATACATATATATATATATAGCAGCAGCTGTTCAAAGACTTCAGGAGGCTTGGCATGCGCCCGTATGCCCAGCAGAGGTAGCGGACAGTGCAGAAATGAGACCACTTATCACGTGGATGCACAGCTCATCACAAGGAAACTGCCACGCAGCATGGCTTAAACTGTTCTTCCAAAGCAAGAAGTGGCTAAACAAACATTAACTAAAGCTGCTGAAATGATGAATCTTTCTGGCAGACTCCAGTACTCCCAAGGGATAACTCAGCCTCAGCTATGTGGGCGCACATAAAACCCACCAGCAGCCTGCGCTTGTTTGCAAAAGGAAAACCTTTAAGTCAGTAAAAACAAGGGCCTGTTGCACACCCCGAGGACTTGTCAGCACACGTGTGACACACGGGAAATGGCCCAGCCGTGGTCAGCACCTCCTACCTTCGCTCATGCCACAGCAAGAAGACAGTCCCAGGAATGAGCCCCCACTCCTTTCCCAGCCAATTGTCTCAGCACACTGAGAGCGGCAGAGCCCACAGGAGCAGACCTGGCTTAGCTGTTCCTACACAGCTGCCATCATTCACTGGTACTCTTAAGAGCTTAGATGTCCGGTTGCAGTGTTAAACCCCTGCCTGCACAGGCAGGACACAAAGAAAGTTCATTCAGCTTCCAGGGAACCATCACATTGCCCCATACTGACCACCACGCACCAGCTCACCCTTACTGTCCTAAAGAAATCAGAAGGGGGCTCACTGTGATGCCGAAGCACCTGCATTTTGAGAAAAGGACACAATGAACATATTAAAAAAGAAAAAATAAAAATACGGGCTACACCATCCTTTTAAGCAAGTGTATGTATTTTAGAAGGACCATCTGATCTGAGCTAATGGTGCTGAATGACAGGGTATCTTCTTTTTTCCTTCCTAGCTTGCCACAACAGTTTAGTGCACTATTAAGTGCACACACTACTTTCCTAGTTTTGAACTTGCTCACGTTCAGTACCCAGTCATCAGTCTGATCCTGACTTACTGCTTAGCTTAACGAGTCCTCCAGAATATAAACCTATATATTTGGTCCCTGTTTTAAGCACTTCTGAGTGCTTAAAATAATCCTTAACTCCTCCCTGAAGTGCCCTGAGCTCCTTTGGTGTTTAAGTAACTCTCCCAGCACGTTACTACACCTGCCCTATCCTGCAAGAGAAGGTATGGGAGGTGGGGACAGGATTCCAGGGACAGACGATTCCCTGCATCCCTCTTTCCCTCTCAGCACCCAAAGAGCTGCTTCCCGGCCCGGGAGAGGAGCGCAGGAGGCTGCTGAGCGGCGGGACCAGAGCCTGGGAAATCACATCTCCAACTCCGGGCTGCGCGTCCCGCTGCTCCTGGGGGCTGCTGCCACCTAGAGATGCTCGCACAGCAAGGCTGCGGGCACGCCACTCCATCATCATCACCATCGCACCCCATTGCAAAGGCTCACCACCCACCCCAGCAGCTCACCAGCTCCGGCAGCAACTCGCATTAAGACATTTCTCCAGAAAAGCCACTGAACACATGCATGCTCTTGACGACACCTTGCGCTTTCACATACAGTGAAAGTGAACTGGCTGTGGTTTGCTTAAGTTTACTTAGCTAAAAAAATAAACACATACGTATATATACAAATTCAGGTCAGGAGAGAAAAGCAGCACTTGCAGCCGCAGCAGGGTGCTGGGCTCTCCGCTGCTGCACTCACAGGGGACCCAACATGGTTTTCCCCACTCCACGTCCTGCTTTGCTACTGTTTCAGTGCAGAAGGGCTTCGCTCTTCCTGAGCTGCTAATGCCAAGTCTCATTTGCTTTACTTCTAGGCATGCATTTCAGGTCCCTATTATTACTGTTTTCATGTTAATTACAAGCGCAGCTCTTGGTGCCAGAATCCATACACATATACATCAATTATAATCTTTTCTACAAAAAAAAAAAAAAAAGAGAAAAAAAAAAAGTCACAACGAAGTCACTTGGGCAGTGACTAAGTCGCTGCACAGTGCAGCCCAGTGCCAAAGGCTCCCTGGGGATGTCCCAAAAGGCAGGATCAGACCCCGTCTCCTCTGCCCTGCAGCAGTGCTGGCTCGCAATGCCTTTGGGGGTACCATACAGAGACTCCCACACCACAGCCCTGAAGCCAGACATGCGTGGCAGGGAGCTGGACTCCCAGGAGGGGCGCAAGGTCTGTAACACCACCCGCTCCCCTTTGGTAAAAGGGCCGAGAGGGGACATCCTCTTTGGTGGCAGCTACGGGCTGAAACTCCCAGTCAATATTTACGGTGCCTTTGCAAAGGCACTCAGAGCTCAGCCTAATTTTAACCATCAAATAGACATCGCAGCGGAATAAATGGGAGAGGTGCCAGGGAGGGCTGCTGCAAAGGAGAGGAGCTGCATCTCTCCAAAGGCACGCGGCGTGTCCCGTCTGACAGGGGCCGGAGAGGAGAACTGGCACAAAATTAGAGCCTTGCACATACATCAGCCTGAATGTGCTCCTCACTTAAAAAAAAAAAAAAAAAAAAAAGACACAAAAAAACCACCATGCTGCAAAAATATTTGAAGTACAATTAATTTCTCAGAGCCGTTGAATACTTCAAACAGTTCAAACAGCACCAAGTTAATTTGGCTGTAATTATTTAATAACTCAATGGCCCCATATATGAGAAAAAAAGGAGTTAATTTATCAGCTATTTCCAAGCAGAACAAAGACTCGCCAGC
This sequence comes from Chlamydotis macqueenii, assembly GCF_036417535.1. Classification (NCBI taxonomy): domain Eukaryota; kingdom Metazoa; phylum Chordata; class Aves; order Otidiformes; family Otididae; genus Chlamydotis; species Chlamydotis macqueenii. Next base: position 38,307,002 of record NC_141561.1, read on the forward strand.
TTCCAGGTAATAGCCCAAAGCTGTTTGGTTCATGTGACCCTGGCCAAACTTATGCACTGCAAACACTATATGCCCAAGCATGGAGCTAGAAAGAATCTAAAAACCCCAACATATTCACATATTTGCATCTTAACCAACAGGCACAGGATAATGAAATCAAAAGTTTGGCCAACAGCTCGCTTGCACGAGCAAAGGTGTCATCATCTTCCTCAATGCACAGAAAACAAATGCGGCAGCCAGAGCTCCATCAAACACACCCAAAAGCCAGGAAAGCCTAAATTCTGGGAGGTCCTAAATACTCCCAAATCAAGGCTCACCTATCCAGCCTGCCTCACTCCTTCAGCAAGCACTAAGCAGCAAGAGTCAATCATTAACAGCTGCCACTCCCCACAGCAGCACCCAAACCCCTCCACATAGAGAACATCACTCCAACCCCGTTATTTTAATAAACAGATTTTCTTTATTTGCACAGCGCAGGGCATTTCTGCAGCACAGATCCAGGAGACTTCCCCGGAGGCAGCAAGAAGGCAGGCGAGTGATGCTGGACCGATGCCTTTTATTTTCACTGGGGTATATAAATCCAGCAAAGCAGTGTTTTTTGCGATGGTCCATTCCATCAGCCACATCTGATGGGGAGGGAGGGCAAGGGAGCAGCCCAGTGGGGATGACTGCTGCCTGAAACCCAGGCAGGCTACCAGGAAAGTCTGGGACAGAAAAGTACCAAGTCAGGCGAAGAGAGAGGCTGCGTGTAAACAAGCAGGCAGGCGAAGAGGTACAGCAAACCAGAGCCTGCGAAACTGGGAATGCAATACTCCTGCAGCTGGGATTTATTGACTCAAACCACAGGAAAAAAAAAAGTAAGGGACAGCAGCAGGAGCCCAGCACTTCACCCCTCCTGATGCCAAGGACCAGGAAACAATCACACGCAGGAAAAGTAAACTGCGCCCCAAGATCAAAACTGCCTGCCAAGCCCAACCAGGCAAGCAGAGCCGGGACACGCTTCTTTCACTTCTCACCAAACAGATCATCGTCTCGGTTACATAAAGCCCCAAAATATAAACTAAATGAGGAGCTGTTGCACCAATACCGCCCAAACAGCATAAATTTTGCATCACCGGGGAGGGGAAGAAAAAAAAAAAGTTACAAAGATCGAAGAGATTTGCTTTTAATGTTTTATTCACGGCGACGGCTCCCGAGAAGCGCGATGCAGCGGGAGGCGATCCCGGTGCCCTCCCCGGGCGCCTACACCGGCACAGCCCCCTGCTACGGCGGCGGAGAGCCAACGGAATAATTAAAAATAATTAAAAAAAAAAATACCAAGCCGACGCCACAAGTTTCCCGGCAGAAAGTTAAAAACCCGAGGCAGACCGTACCGCAGGAGCCCGTACCTTTTCCGCCCTGAACTTCCAAGCCGCCCGTTCTCTCTCACGGACCCGCGTCCGTGGCTGCGGTGTTGGGACGCAGCTGAAAACGGGGGAAGGCTTCCCCGCCCGCCCGGCGCTGAAGTTTGGGAGCGCACAGCCCCGTCGGGACGGCAGCGGCCGGCGGGGACGGTCCCCGGAGCCCCGGCAGCCGCCGGGAGAAGGAAACCCCCCCGCGCCCCGGCCCGCTCGCCCCGCACCGCGACCCGGACCGCTCACTCACCTGCCTGCGCCGCCGCGGCGGCCCGCGGGGCCCCGGCCGCCGCCGCCGCCAGCACGCAGCAGCTCCACCACAGCAGCCCCCCGGCCGCCGCCGGCATCGCGTCGCCGCCGCCACCGCCGCTGCTGCTGCTTCAGCGCCGCCGCCTCAGCGCCGCCGACACCGCCGCCATCCCCCGCGCAGCCTCCGCGCTGTCCGCCGCCGGCTTCCCAAAAGTTGTTGCTGCTGCTGCCGCCGCCGAGCCGAGCCGAGCTGCACCGCCCCACCAGCGCCGCCCCTCCGCGGGCAACCCGCGGCCCCGACGGGGCGGCCGCCGCTGACGGGCCGCGGGGGGCTGGCGCCGCCGCCAGTACGCGCGGAAGGGCGCGGAGCGTGAGCGGCGGGAGCGGGAGGAGGAGAAGGAGGGAGGGAAAGGGAGGGAGGAGCGGCGGGACCGAGCGAGAGGGGGGCGGGCGGCGGGCGGGGGCCGCGCGGGACCGCCCCGCCCCGCGCGCCCCCCTCGCTGCGCACCTGCGGAGTCGCGCGAGCCCGCTGTTGCCGCGCGCCTGCAGCCCGCCTCCCTCCCGCGCGCGCTGGGGCGGAGGCGGGAGGGTGCGCGTGCGAGGGCGCTCGCGCTCCCCCCCCACCCCACCCCGCGCCCGTTTGCAAAAACCAGGGGCAGGTGCGCGAGCGGGCGCGCGCCGCTCCCGCCCTTCGGCGAAAAAAAAAAACAAAAAAAAAAAAACAAAAAAAAAAAAACACGGCGGGCGTCGGCGGTCCGGCGCGTGCCTGCGTTTTCCCGCTGAAAATGGGGGGCGGCTGGCGCGCGCCTGCTTTCCCCTGCCAACAAAAAAAAAAAAAAAAATTAAAAAAATTAAAAAGTGGAGTAGCACTGCGTGTTTTGAGAGGGAGCTTGCAAAAATCACGGTTGGGCGCATGGCCTGAGGAGCAGCGGGAGGCTACCAACTTGTCCCCCCGTGCCGGGGCAGCACACAGCCCCCCCCAGTAAATTTTGGGGGGCTCGAGGCTATTTGGGGTGGAAGGTGCTTCCAGAGCAGGGCATTGGCCCCTGGGAGCCCCCTCTCCATGGCAGTGGCCGGACTCTGCGCTGGCACCACCCTGCCTCAAGTGTCCGCCATCTTGATGGCGCGCGCCAGCCTGGCAGCCCCTCCTGGATCCACCCAGGTGGGAATGGCCCCCGGCACCCCCTTCGCCATTGCCCACCCAGGCACGGGGGTGAAATGCCAGCACAGGCATCTTCCCTTAAGCGGGCCAGGGGACTGGTGTCCTGGCATGACGGTGACCGAAAATCTCAACATCTCGTCACAGGTTTGAGACGGTAGCTGCCATTTATCACTCTTGATGAGTTGGTTGGCATCCTCAGATGAGGATGAACCAAACCCCAGAAGCGTGCAAGAGAAGAACGTAGAAACATCTCCTGTTCGTCTTTTCATTTCTCTAAAATGTGAGCTCTGAGAGAAGTTTGTGCTGCCTCCAGACCCCGGCGCAGCCCTCACAGAGCTCCTCAGGCTCTCCTCACCCCTTTCTAGCCGGTCTACACGATGCTTCACGGAGCACTCCTCTTCCCGGTGACCCCTGGGCAGATTTAGGTGAAAAGCGTGGCAGCACACATCTTCCCTCCAGTCAGCTCAGACAGAAGAGTTTTCCCAGAGGAATTCACTCAGCCTCAGCAGACTGACCCCAGCCTCCTGCCATATTGTCTCTCTTCCAGCAAAGCCGGAGGCTCGCTTGTCTTTTTTTAAAAAAAAAAAAAAAATCCCTAAATCAAGATGGTATTTGAAGTCAGATTACATCTTTTTCTCCAAAGAGCCAAAAACTTTTAGCTAAAAAGAATTAGCTAGAGTCTGCAGAAGAGGGGCTGTAAAGAAGGAAGGTTTATTGCCCCCGCCGCTGCATCTCACTGCCCCGGGACAGTTCGGTGCGCGTCGGCGGTGGCAAAGTGGCCATTGCACAGGGCAGGAGAAGGCAGCAGGGATGCAGAGCCCCGGCGTGCAGAGTCTTTAGCGTCTTCTTTAGGGTTTTCCACAAAAAACATCACTGGGATGAGCCCAGCTGGGAGAGGCCGGGAGCCAGCCCGTGCCCTTGCCGATGGGATTAGCAGCAATGCTACTCGTCCCTTCTCACCAGCACCAGCAAAAAAAAAAAAGCATAATTCCTTTCTGTCAGGGAAATGGATCCGACGGGAGGCTGCGGGATGGAACTCGCTTAAATATTGAACTAGAAAAATTTTGCTCTATCTGCTTTTCAGTAAACAGTGACTAATTGCTCTGGCTGGAGTTGCTGTACCTTCAAGATTGGAAGGTGCAGATGGAGCAACGATAGCGAGGGCTCCTTACCTAACGCTGGCCGTACATTAATCACTTATGTTTGCTATGCAAATCTTGTCATACAAAGCAATTATTGCTGTTCCCATACTGACCTCATGTTTATTTATTACATGAGCTCTTTATTTGAACCTTGTCTGGTCTCTCATCCCGTATAAGCGTATTAGCGCCTGGCTTCCGAAGGCACCCAGCTGAGAAATTGTAGATTTATTTGCGGCGTGGTGGGACGGTGCGCACCACGCCAACTGCAATGCAGAGCCGAGAGGCTCGGCTCTTATGCCGGTAGCTCTTCATGCAAAATATTCTCACCCTGAGATCTTTTGCCGGGACGAAGGACGCTTTCTAATAGCACAGGGCCGCGACACTGGGTTTGCTCTGACTCTGCGGCGTTAGCCGATGGTTAATGGAGACTGTCAGCCCGAGGAGCCGTGCAATAAAACTCTGCTTGGGCTTTGTAGGACCCGCTTCGTAAAAGTAAAATTTTACACAGTTTTCCGTCCTTGGCTTCACCACCTTCGCCTACCTGCGGGATGATGAGTCACAAAAAAGATTTAATGCTGCCACCAAATGAGTTGCAGTGCGGTGCTGAAAGGGGCGCGGCTGGGGCAGTGGGTATGTTTAGGCATCAAATATTCTCTTGCCACAGAAGTTTCCTCCGTGTGAGTTAATGTTGAACAACAGTGGCATCCGGTGGGCAGAGGGTTTCCTCCCTGATGTCTCACGACGGCTTGTTCCCTTGCTTTTTGTCCTCTTTTTTGTTCCTTTTTTGTGGTTTCTCTAGATTGTCATTAAACACAATTTCTAAATTTATCTGGATTGAGGCCTCTTTTCCCCCCGACCCTTTCTTCAGTTCAGCTGCGTGGCAGGCAGAGCCGTGGTTAACTTTTGCAGCGCTACAGTTTTCTTTCAGACACGCCAGATTACGCTCTGCTATATAATCTAGAGGGAGGCAGGACTTCTGAAAGCAGCCGCCTCACTGCGCCGATCGATCTTCTGCCCGGACGCTGCCTGTCGGGTAGCGCAGGCAAGGCTGCATCCCTCCCTCCAGGGCGTGGGAAGGCTCCCCGCGGCTGCCTTTACAGGGGAAAATGGTAGAAAAGCCCCCGGAGCCCTAATCAAGTTAAATCCCTCAGCCTCCCTGCACCTCTCTGCTCTCACTGCCGGTTTCAGCTCTTCCCAATGCAGTGTCATTTTCTGATAGAATTAACTCAGCCTTTCCCATTGCTTCCAAATCATTAATAAAACCAGTAATGAACAGCAGGTATGACCGTGAACCCAGCGATGGCACACTGTGTACTTTCCCTGCCCAAACTGCCCCTCTCCGGCATCACCCCTTCGTTTGGATTGCGGCTGACTTTGCATCCATCTCACAACTCACATGCCCCGGTTGATTTGAAACATTTCTCCCCCCAAGTATTTCTCTTTTATGGCACAGCTGTAGCTTTTGATAATTGTTCATGAAATGACTTTTTTTTTTTCCTAAAGTAATATTTTTCTTGAGAGGTTGAAATAAAAAGGAGCCATAAATGACTAATGGTAATTAATAAAAATGAAGAAATAATTGGGCAATATCTTTAAATGTACATGCCTGGAGTCAAACTCCTAAATCCTTGTTTTAGTTAGAGCAGCCTGGGTTGTTTTTTTTTTTCCTCCCCTCAAGGAGCAGCAGTTCCCATGACTGCCAGGGAATACCTTGAGTGATGGAATAACCCTCCAGCAACCCCGAAAAGCCGAGGGCTGGGAGAGGGCAGCGGACCACGATGGCAGCAGGCAGCTTGCTGCCACCCTCCTTCACCCGTGCCAGGGCAAGCTGTGGCTTTGGGGAGCTGGTGAACATCTTGGTCCTCCTGAAAAACAGCGCATTCAACCTGTGGAAAGCCCCGCTGCTTCCGCAGTGCTTTTAGAAAGGGATTAGATGTTTAAGGGCAAGACAGTTACATTAAAAAAAAGTAGCAGCAGTAAAAGACTTTGCGGTTTAGAGCATGAATCAGCCTTGTACCGCTTCCCCTTGTAGGGAGCGCAGTCGCAAACATCTAACTCAGGGATTTTTTTTTTTATATCTAGTTGTGAAATATCTGGGGGAGAGCAGCCTCAGGGAGCGGGCATGGGATCCTTCGCTTGAGTCGGTGCTGCCCATCCGAGGATGCCACGGCATCCTGATGGCTTTGGGGAGGGAGGTGAGCTTGGTGGCGCAGAGGCGAGCGTCTGGTCTCATCATGAGGAGCAGGGCTTGTGTGTGCACAGAGCCGATTTCGACAGCTGCTTCAGCCCTGCTCCCCTCTCCTGATGATAATTTATCACTGGTGCTTTCCCTTTCCCAGTGCAGACTAGCAGAAACTCGGATCCAATGCCCAGATCTAAGCCCAAGCTCATTAAAAGGTCACGTTTTACAAAGTAGCGCAGCCACCCTACCCAAATGAGGGCCTGGCTAATTGCCTTTTGTGTGAAATTGGGTTTGTGGTTTCCGTGGGATCAAGCGTGGTTTCCTCTCCTCCTCCCCCGACTCTTTGGTTATGTTCCCAATCGCTGATAAGCATTTGATTTGCAGAAAATACTGCATTTTGTGGCCACACATGTGCTTCCCAAACCCCTGGCTTTACTTAAACCTGGCATGGTGCAGAGGTAGGAGGGCTGCAGAAGCTGCAACACAGCAGAGCAAAAATGCCCCGCACTGCGCTAAACCTCAGCAGGCAGTCTGAGAGCGCAAAGCACCTCCTGAGATGTCGCGCAGAGGAGGTTTGAATCATACACGTACGGCATTCAGTCAATGCATCCCTTGATGTTCACCGCTTCTTGGAATGTCAAGTGAGACGGAGCTGGCCAAGCCAGCACGTGTATAACAAACCCCGAGTTCCTCCCGCTCACTGGCACGAAGAAGAATATACACATCACAGTAGTAAATTGTTTAGCTGAAAGCACGGGAGAGAACTTGTGCCTTGCACGGCAGCATCCTGTGTCATTTAACAAAGCAAGCGTGTGTCAGCTGTGGCGACAGAGACGCTTCGTGTCAGCCATGCCGAACGAGAAGCGCTGGTCATTAGGCAACACGTGCTGGAGCACATGAAGCTGGTCAGCAAAGAATTGCAAGAACCCCTGAAACAAATGCAAACACGTCGCGTGAGTGAAATACTCACTCAGGTACCCTGCTGGGTATCAGCAGAGCCTCACTCATGTGTGATGAGCTGCCAAAAACTTGCGCAAGAAGAAAGCTCGTGCAAGAAGAAGATGGCTTCTTGCCTCCCAACAGCCAGGACCCTTGGAAATGCCAACTCGCCCACCTCAAGTTGATGTCGAGACAGTTCATTATGGAGGGTTTTTAATAGAAGCAGGCTTTTCCCTTCATGCATGGACAAGCAGGACAATAAATACAAAATGTATATGTATAGACCCACACAAGCATCACATTGCTTCTGTGGATAACGGGTGAACATCTATGGGGAGAAGATGAGCGGCATGGAGGTGTCCCCACCGCCTCCATATCCCTCAGAGAAGACGCTCTGCCGCTTAGCAGAGATCCCCAGCTCCACGTTCGGAGAAGTGGGAGCTACAATGGGAGCTACAGTGCAGAGCTCAGCTGTGTTTGCAGGGCTGCAGCGATGATATCATAACCCCAGGGGCAGAGCAGCCTGGAGCTCCAAGCGGGCTGCAAGATGTGAGCTCAGCCATTCGCCGGGGCCAGTTAATCCGGCACCAACAGTGGGTCCATTGTAGGGCAGTGCAATGCGCTAGTTTGTCTCTTGGTTTTTTTTTGGGTTTTTTTTTTTTTTCAGAATTATTGTTTGGGGAGGAATAAAAATTCCCCTGGAGCACAAAGAAATGTATTCTGAGAACCTGGAAGAGGCCAGCCAATTGGATAATAGAAAAACTATGTTATAAACGTGACATTTCAAAGGAAGAGGTAACCAATACAATACAAAGTTCGTAAATGTAGTTGCTGGAACTAAGGAGTGATGTCAAGAAAGCATTTTAGACCACGCTTGGTTTTTAGTGGTGTTTATGTCTCATCCACAGCAAAAGGATTTAAGTACACTCTCAGTTTAAGAACACCTAAACCAGGTCTATGACATACTCTCTGAATTAGGCTATCACAGTGTTTCTTTTTTAAAAAAATTTTGTGGTCCTCCTGTATGTCTCACTCTCCTTGCTTACCTGCCTTTCCAAGGGCCTCACATTTCACAGCTCCTTCTCTTAAAGTGCTCTGGTTCTCACCCTAGTAGAAGATGTAGCTTCCCCCCCCCCTTCATCCACATGCAAAAAGGAGGGTGTGTTTGGGTTTTCCTCCTGCCAGAGTCCTATATGACATCCAAACACAGCATCTTCTTGCCTAGACCTCTCTCACTTATCCTTCTTCTGCACCTCTCCCCTACCTTCTTCATCACCCTGGTGGGGGGGGGTCTTACACCTGCAGCCAGCTCCTTGTGGCTCAATGATTTTTAAAAATCAAGGAGATTCTTTGCGACTGGCCTTGAGCAGAGTGCAGTAAAGAAAATATAGAAGTCACTCACTTGACACCCGTGGAGTTTCTTCTCGCTCAGTAGTTGGTGGGTCGTACTGCAGTCCGGTCCCGATACATCACTTCTCGAGCCATACGATGCAAGCGTAACAACATACGAACACCGCTTGTGTTTGCTCATGGGGGACTCAATTTTGCAGGACGACTGAAGGCAACACAAGCTGCCGTTCAGCATTTTGCAAACCTGGTGCTTGCACTAACGATCGACCATAACGGCGTTGACATTTCTCCTCTGGGCTCAAAGTGCCCCGCTGTTTTCAACACCTTCAGAGTTGTATCTGGAAAATTTTAAAGGGGACTACAGGATATCCACCCATTCCCCGAAGCATGTTTGAAGCTCCCAGTCACGATTATTTATGAGGCAGTTCCCGATGCCTTTTTTCGTACAAAGTTTTCCTATGAAAAATTCATTTATACAGCACAGAATGTGTCTATAAATAATAGACGCCTCAGCTCACCTGCCTCTTAACATTTCTATAGGCGATGCAGGCTCTACTTAAGGCAAAACAGAGAAAATTAAGGACGCTGTGTTAACAGTACACATCCCTGGTCCGGCACAATTTGCTGGAAGGTCCCGTTTGCCCACTAATTCATTGTTTCTATAGCAATCTCGCCGAGAAGAGTTTCCCACTGTGCTGGAGAAGGGCACTCCCAGGACCTTGATCGCTTTATTACCTCCAGATATCTTACAAATAGAGCCTCATTATCAAAATTGGCTCCCAAAAATCACTGTTATTTCAAGCTTGGCTGTTAACGTGCCCAGGACGAGAGGTTGGGTCGCTTCCAGGGGACCTGCCCATTTGCTTGTACGCAGCTGAGCGCAGGCTCGTACGGAGTGTATGTGAAACGCCAACTCCACCAGCCAGAGCCTTGCAGGTTGTTGTTCCTGTGTTAAATAGTTCTAATTCTTAATTTTCCAGAGAGTTGCAGGAGTCGCAAAGCTGCCGATGCGAGCAGAAGCACGCAATAACTTCTCAAACTGCACCAAAGAGGACTTAAAACCCGGCTTCTTATATATTCAGCAAGGAAAAATCGCTTCTCCGGGTCAAGGTGGCAAAAGCAGAGGCGATGGGGCCGTGCTGGCTGATGCCAAGATGGTACCTGGTGCTGGGGGTGCTGCTTGGCAGGCAGCTCACGCGCGGGTGCTTCCGCCTGCGGGGCCCCCGGAGCCCACCGGGAACCGCAGCACAAAGCTGAGCGGGACTTCAGGGCGCTGCTGCCAAGGCAAGGGCAAAACTTCCGCTGGCAGGCCAGGAGCAGGCAGCAGGCCAGTGGGTCGCCTTGTCTGCAGGCAGCCGTGCAAATCGCCGCCCGAATTTTCCCTTTTTTGCCTTTTTTTTTTCTTCTTCTTTTTTTTTTTTTCCTGGAATCCAGCCATTTGCGAGGAGAATGCTCTCTTCTTGCACTGCTTTTTCTTTTTTTTTTTTTTTTTTTTTTTAAAGCATGCACTAGAAAAATAAGCTTTTAGCAATTACTAGCTACTATATAAATATTTTAATTTTTAAGTTCATTTTCATATTTATTTTTAATCTCAGTTACTGATTCTCCACATATTTGGCAGGCAGGAAAAAAAAAAAATGGTACTTCAAGTGGTGACAAAGGTCCCACCACCCTGACAACACCGAGCAGGAGACCAGATTTGGCATGAACACTCACAGGAATTAATTCTGCTGCTTTTTGGGCCTTATTCTGTGCACAGAGGGCCCGGCACATTCCTTAGAGAGATGTCGCTCGATGCCTCTTATCACTGAAAATGCTGAAAGGGAAGTGTCGGAAAAAAAATGAAGCTCCTTCACATTTCTCCATGATTTCCCATGTTGCAGAAGGAAATACAAAGTCCTGTTTTAATTAATTTTTCTCCCTCCACATTTTTTCTCTCTCACCATCTCTAATTCCGAAATTTATCTCACGTTCAATAATAACAGTTTAATTTATCTCAACAGATAGGCTAAAAATTATCCAAATCCAGACATTTACACTTTTTTTTCCTTTTTTAGGTAAAACTAACGATGCTGTTGCTGGAAGATTGCCCAAGAAAAAAACAAACAACCCCAAGACACCCCATCCTGATTTGGAGTAACCCTCGTAGGAAGGGAAGACCCTTGCCTTTCAACCCAACAAGCCCTCCAGCTCTCCGCTACCACCCTCTTAATTCCCTCATCAGCCTGCTTTGGTCACACAAGAGGCGACCCGAGCCCCATCACACAAGATGGTCTCGCCCCAGCTGCTTGACCACTTTCCATCTCCAGTGCAGTTTTTCTGAGCTTTCCTCGTTTGAGTAGTTTCCCTCTTCTGCCGTAAAAGTCTGCCACGAATTATATCTATCCCTGCAAGCGGGGAAACATCCCGCCTTTCCCTCCTAAGGTTTAAATTAAGAGTTAATGAAGACTCAGAATTTAAGATTAAATGTTTAGCCCCTGGCTAATTGTGTTCTTAAGGCAAGCATCTGAGTTTTAAAAAATAAAACCAAACCAAACCCCAATATTTACATGTTTGAGAACATGGGGAATCCTCCCTTGAAGTGGCACAAGAAATCCCCGTAGAGCTCTGGGATGCTTTCAGCTAGCCTCCTTTAATTTTAAAATCATCCAATTTCCAGGAAAAAAAACCAACAAGTTCACTATCTTTGTGATCTGAAGAGCTGTCTTTTCTTGTTTTCCTCTCTCACCTCACGCTTTGCTGATCCAAATATTGAGTTGAGCCAGCACGTCAATGGGAAAAAGACCCCTCAGATGGTGGGGGAGAGGCATGGGCAGGAAGCAAGGTCATGGAGCTGCCGCAGGGTCCCGAGAGGCACCTGGGTTATTGGTCCCAACGTGAACTTTTTTGCCCTGCAAAGAGAGGAAACAGTGAAATATCTCAAATATTTGTGCTTGTCCGTTCTGGCAGCTCTCATGTGCATATATATGCACACAGCTATGTTTCTGTTCCACACCTCTACATGGGTGATGATCTGAAGTATGGATCCCTTTGCACTTATTATGCATCACTTCTCAAGAATTACGTTTCAAGAATTATGTTAAGCTGGTGTTTACCTTCCACTTAGGTCTTTCATTACGATTTCAGCCATTGGCTGGATCAAGTTTTCATTTTTATATTATTTTTCCTCCCTGTAGCAACATCTTGTAAACAGCCTGCTTATTTATGACTATGAATGATATGGAAAAGCCAGTGAATATCTCACAGTATTAAGAAAAAGTAGCCGTGGTGACTGCCTTATACAATGCACTTAATAAAATTGAATAATCTGAATTTTTATTGCAGCAGTCTTTAAAATAAAAAGCTACAGTTTCCTTTTAAAAAAAATTTAAATGATGCACAAGAATTCTAATAAACAATTTAGTCTAAACCACAGGGAGAAATGAAATGCTGTTCGGATGTAGTGACTCACTGGATTATTGAAAACAACTACGCGGCTGCAACTACTTTGACTTTCCAATAGATCTTTTCCCTCTGTTTTTAATAACGAGATCACTGTAGAGCTTTTATGAAAAATGAAATTTCCTTATTTTCCAATGGGCAGAAATACCAATGGGTGTTGGAAAAATACAGCTAAACTGATGAGACCTTTAACACAGATTTTAATTATTTGGGTTGTGGAAATCTCTCTGCCCATCTTAATCTCATGACTTTTTCCCTTCCGTAGATCGGCTGATCAATTTTCCCTCCTTCCTCATGAATAAACCTCCTTTCAGACATGAAAGGCGAGGCTTGCACTTTCTGGGGGAACCTCTGCCGCCACTGTGTATAAAAGAGATGTGAATTTAAAGGCTGCTCTGCCGTGTGACATTAAGTAGATTATGCCTCCCACTATGCCGGAGTGCCGCTGTCAACATTATACCAACTTGTTAATAGCCATCTAGGTTTTCTCTTTTCTTTTTTTTTTCCTTTAAGTGTATCTACAGTTACCTGCACGGAAAACCACCGACGTGTTTCCCTCTAACTGGTGTCACCTCTCAGGTAGATGCTCCGAACATCCTCGTCTCTCCCTCGGAGCGCAAAAGCGTGGCTCTCAGCCTATCTTCGATAGCATCACTGACACCGCACAGGTTTAAATAAATGAGCGATTAGCTGTGCGATTCAGGAGAAGATTGTGTGTTTTGTTAGTGCTCGACAGGCTGACAAGCGGGTGAAAAATGTTGCCCTGTAAACACAGTTGTCTGTATCGATAGAGAGATGCCTTATGGCAAGGCATTAGTCACTGTAAACCCCCGAGATGGATTTCAATAAAATAAATAGTCATTAAACTAACCCATCCTCTCTTCACAGGCTTAGGCTTAAAGATGAATGTTGTGTATTCACTTCTGTTGATCTCCACGCCCGTGTGCCATGAGCACATGGGGCAAATGGAGTTTCTGATGCCACCGCCTTTAACTACCTGGAAAAATTGTCCAGAGGAATGGGCTGAAATGTCAGTTTAACATCACCGATACGGACAGACAGATGGTCCCTCTGTCATGTTTTGGGGTGGGTATTTTTTTTTTGACTATGCAGAACAGGTGGACTGCTTTCTTCCTAAATATTTACTGCACTTATTAAAGCCCAAAGTGACCAAGCCTTCCTTCAGAGACCAGGTAAAACAAACCGCACCTGCCAGCCAGTTGGACCGCTGTAAAATTCAGTGCTGGAAGGGACTTCTTTCCCAGCAGCTTCCTGATCTTCACGAGGCTTCACCTCATTTTTTCTGATGACCTCTTAGTGCTGAGCTCTCTTGCAGGAGAGCCAGCAAGGGCTGGGCACGCCCCCAGCTTTCCAGAGCACACAAGAGCCACCTCACTAAAAAGCAATGTCACAACTTTCACAGCTTCTGTAGATGAATTATCTTAACCAACATGGGGCTGCCGCTGGCTGCTCTTCTGGTTGGCACACGTCTCCTGCTGCTGTAGGGAGCTGAGGATGCAACGAGAGTGGAGCATCCTTATCCTCTCAAAACTTCAACCTAAGGGAGTCCAAGGGAAAAAGAAAAAAAAAAAGTTATCTTGTGTTGGTCATTCACTTGGCTTAGCCTGACAAGTGTTACAGAAAGGGGTACAGCAGGGGATGCTTTAGACAAGGAATAACTGTTTCAGTCATTGCTGGGGATGTTTGGTCCTTCAGATTTTTGACACATTAAGGAAATCCTCCACAATGCGGACAACTACAGTGAGGTAAGGGGTTGGCTTTAACACTAAGGACCCCACTTAGTCCATGGGAGTGCAGAGAGACAGTCGAGCTGTCTGCCTCGAAAAGACCTGTCCTTCCACCCCTGCTTGGCAGACATCCCTTCGACTGCGAGGGGCAGAGCGGGTCCCTCCAAACTTTGTCTGTCTCTCCTGCTCTTAATATTCTTGTCATATAGAATAGGAACCTAAAATGAGCCGGTGGCTTTGCTACAACAGTACAATAAAATTGTCATCATCTCATTGTCTGACCTTGTGAAAAAAAGGTGAAGTACCTGAACTCCTGTTTTCCCATCCCGAGACGCCATTTATACCAATAGGTAAATTTTCATGGAAGAAAAGTAATTACCTGTGAGTGCTCCGGTGCGGTGTGAATTCATCTGTCCTACAGCATCAGATAAAGGTGAAGGCAGCTCACTACCGCATGCAGTCAGGTGCTATAGTTTGCACTTGTCCAAAGTTTCTGGTTCCAGGAAATTAAAGGAATGCAAGTAAGAGAAGATAATTTGCAATCCCTTAGCATATGAAAAATGAGATCAAACAAAGCAGCGTAGGGAAGTGGGCAGTTTTGCACCGCACTGACAAAATGACATGGCATGTTTCCACCTGTTTAAACTGCTGCTGCCTGTGAGGCTTTTTATTCTTTCTACACCAGGGAAAACTCGTGGTGACCACTGATAGACAGTCACTCCCCAGCCCTTGGGCTCTGGGTGCTCCATAAGCATTGCTGGAAGGTCCGGGAGTTCCCTCAAAGGAAAAAAAAAAATTATTAAAAAATAAATCCTCCTGCAATACAACACTGCCCTCTCACGGCTCCTCTGCTGCCAAAATATAACATTTACAGGGAGACAGGTAATCCTGGCCTAAAATCCTGGGGTTCTATCGCCTATAGCTGTAGCATCGCTAGGACACACACCCCATTTACATGGGGACACAGCGCTGCAGGGATCCCGCTGCCCGCATCCCTCATCTGCTCCCTGGGCTGAGAGTGGGATGGGTGGGCTGGATGCCTGCTCCACAGCCATTCATCACCGATATGGGGGGGATGAAACCAAAGGGAGAGCCGAGCCACTGGTGCCTGGCGTGGTGTCACACCCTGCTTCCATGCTGAACTAAGCAGTGCCGCCTTCTCCCCAGGTTTACACCCATGCAAAAAAATCTGTAAATAAACACAGAAGCACACATCACCGCATTGACTGCTGCTGACACACGTTCTTGCTTTGACCTTGCCATGCAAACTGAAAAGAGACAGTTTTCCTTCTTTATAGGGAAAAACTTCCCTCGGTAACATCGAGTCGGTGCTAAGTCCAGGTATAGGAGATGTTTGCCCACAGCAGGTGTCCTCAATGGGTGCCAAGGCAGATTAAAAAAAAAAAAAACAAACAAAAAACAAACCAAAAAACAAACCAGCAGAAAAAAAGGAAAGGCAGTGTGGTGTCCCTACCCCTTCGTTCCAGCACCAAGAAGAGGTAAGAGGCACTGCCCATCCTTCCTCCGTCATACGGCCTCTTCCCTTACTGACCATGGGATCCAAATCCTGTGCCATGGAGTGCTGGGAGGTTGCTCTTCTGCCCATTCTCATCCCCACCAGCTTGTGTGCATTGCTTTGTCTCAAGCATGTCAATTGTGTGCCTACATCAAATGGTGGAATTTCAGTTTACACATGCTGGAAACTACCTGCTTGTAGGCCTGTGACCTCCAACTTCACGCACATCTCGTTTTCTCCTTCAGCAGCCCCCTGCCTATCAGCTGCCATCGCTGCCCTTCTCCACAGTGGCTCCAGCTGGATGATGCTTGAACCACAATCTCCATGGACCATCTCTGGTGAGCTGAGGACCAAGGCCTGGCAAAGCAGGAGATATAACTGGCATGGTTTTGCCAAGAGACCAAGCTCTCCCAGACTCATTCCTGATGAGAAAATAAATGGCAAGCAAAGAAGTCAAAAGATGTTTCTGCACAGGTCAGAGTTTTGTTCATTATTAGCTGCAACGCACTACTGTGTGATGCGTTGGCAATGGGAAGAAAATAGATTATGGACTGTGTATGTAAATTAAATAGCCCACAAATCAATCATCGACATAAGCTAATGATGTCGCCTCAAGCCAAGAGGGCTTGAAATTGTTTCACAATCTCGATCTCTGCCAACTGCAGAGTCCTTCCACTCTTGTTTCTTCCAATAAAATCTATTTTGCAGGTGCAATTATTCAGTGGCTGGGGTTAACCCAGCGCTCTAAAGGATGAAGGTGATATAATTGACTGTATTCATCTTAGTATTTCTTTTGCTGTACTCTGGGATGATAAATACAAGATAAAATATTACCGCAGGAGGCCAGCATTTAACAAGGTATCAGCCAAAGGGAGAGGACTCCTAAATGCATGGGGATGCTACAACGAGAACGGGAGTGTTGGGGAGCCCCAGGTGAGATGCCAGCACCACGCAGATCAAGGTTGATAACTGGTGATTTCATCATGTCTACCAAAACGTGCCGCATCCCCGGTTGCCAATCTCATTCCCAGCACCACAGGATTTTCCCTTCTCCCAGGGGCTGGAAAAAAGCTGGCCCTTCCCCTCCTCCTCACTCTGTCCTTTCCCCCAGGGTCTGATCCAGAGCCCATGAGTCCTGCTACCAAAAGGGTCACAAGTCTAGGGGGAATGTGGGCACTACCTGTGGACATGGCTAACCTGGGACAAGCCTGCGCATCCTTTCTGCAGGACTTCAGAGGATTTGTTTTCAGGCACTAAATTCCCTTTTGCCATCAAGAACGGAGAGTTGAAGAGCAGCATCCCAAGGGATCTTTTGTCTCCTGGCCCTTGGTGACATGCAGACCCCTCAAATGACCCCCTCTTGTTAGTCACGTTGCCCCAAATCATCCCTCAGGCTGAATTTAGCTGCCTGCCCCGCTGCTTACCTTCTGTGTTTGGTATCGCCCTTCACCTCCTGCACAAAGAGGGCCAGGTGAGGTTTCCGAGGTCTTGTGGGTCTCAGACTAATTAGACGGTAACGAGGGCTGCATCCCCACCAGGTGGATCAGGACACAGCACCAGCTCTGAGCTCCATGTGGAAATCATTTGTAGGTTTGGGAAAAAGTCTACACATGCAATATCTGCATTTATCATATGTCCCTGTACATAGCATTGAATTGGACCTAAGGAAAAAAAAAATTTATAGTTTTGGAGAAAACTGCAGTTTTCTGAAACAGCTTCAGGTCAGAAAAGGAGATTTTTACAAACAGTGAAGTTTTTCAACACAGGTCTCAACCCAACCCAGTCAGGGTGCCCTTGCCTGGCGCTGGGAGCCAGGGCGCCCATCCCGGCGATGGCAGGGAAGCGGTCTGGGGTGGATGGCAATGCTGGACTTTCCCACTAGCAGGGGAAATCCACCGCACCCCTGGGAGGTTTCCCACAGAGAAGGTTCAGAAATGCCTCAGAAGTACAAAAAAAAATTACAGCATCCAGTCCCTACATTTAACATCAGTAGGTCTGCAACTTGTATTCATTGCCTACTCTTTGTAAAATTCTTGGCATTCCCAGTGTCTTCTTTTTCCTATAGCTCCATTCAAAACTCATGAAAAGCTCAGGGAGAGTTCTCAACTGAGAGATACCTGTCTAATTGAAACCAACAAAGTGCTGTGCTCCAAGGTTTCCTCAGCGGTTTCTCTCCTGGCAGACATATCTCAGTCTTCAGCTAACCCAGAAGAAGGTCAGCCAAGCCATCAACCATTTCAAAGCACAATTAAGACCTCAAATGAGAGAAGTTAAACTTTAATGCTGAAACTTCACTGCCAGTTGATGCTCACCAATTACAAGGGTCACTTGAAATACGATCAGCAGAACCACTGCATGTGTCAGAAACCTGTCTCTGCTGACAGACATTAGGAAATTTTTTGGCGAGGCAAATAACCTTGCTATAATAATATGACTGCTGCTATTAAAAAAAAAAAAAGAAAGAAAAAAAAAAAGAAGAAAAAGCAATTCAGCCTGTAGTTAATAGAGCTGGAAGTTGCTCTGGGTCTGAAGAGCTTGAGGTTAATGTATTTTGATGCCCTTAAAACAGTTCAGCTCCCATACGGGTGTCATTGTCCAGAAGGAGTCAGAAATTAACTCTCCATCACACACATATAGGAATGGATAGGGATTTATCCTTTTAAGGATAAATCCAAAACAGAAGGGGGAAAAGAAAAAAAGTACAGAAAATAGTGTAACTCAAGAATACCAAGTAATTTCTCACTAATAAAGCTGAAATTTTATACAGATAATCCTATTTCCCTACCTTATGAATTCTTCAGTGCAACATCCTATACCTAAGGTTAAAATAAAAAGAAGCACAAAGTCAAAACTAAATTAAAGAAAGTTCAAGCAAAGCATTTCAACATCAAAATGAACAGGCAGCAAATAAAGCTTTCTTGTTTGACGTTCTTCTGTCCGCTGCTGATTACATCTGGCACATTCCTGTGTTGTGTTTGATTTGAACAAATCCCATCTTTTCCAACAGCAAAATGTTTCATGGGAAACTCTTCACTGCCATCCTACCCACACCTGGCTAGGCTTCATTCATGAGGAAGGACACTGAAATACTACAGCGCTGATACAAATTCCACACCAGGGAAATTATTACCAGCAGAAAAGGGGGGAAAAAAGTAAATGGATCTAATATCTCCAGTACCTTTCCTACCAATTTGCCACAGCAAGGACAGTCTTCCCTTACAAAAACCAAGGATTTCCCCAGATCAGCCAAGGAAGATATTTCAGGATTAAACAAGACGTCTGGGCTTGCTCCAATTTTAGCTCCATTTTCCCCGAAGTCTCTGAAGCTGAGGAAGTCAGATAAGAAGTTGCACTTCTCATGCATCCGAAATAAATTAATATTGGCCTGGTTCTGGCCAGTGAAGATCAGTGGGGGAGCAGGATCATTCAATGGAGAGGTGCTGGTGTTACGTAAATTTGTGGGCGGGCACAAGGTCTTATTGTGTTCTAGCTACTCTAAAACATACTCTGCAGTGGGGCTGTTCTTTGGCAAAGTCCAGGCTACGTCAGATGCTGAGGAGCCCCTGGAGAAGGAGAGGCTGTAGCACACGGTGCTCTTCACCTCCGGCATCCTCTCTAGTATGTGTGGGGTTTTTGGGGGAGGGAATGAGGAATTGTGAAGAAAAGGATGAAGGGAGACTTTAAATGAGGGACCATCAGCCTGACAGCTGAAGGACAAACCCAACTTCAGGCTTTTCTTCTATCTAAAGAAATTATATTAAGAAAAAAAAAAAATCACCAGCAACTATATAAAAAAAAAAATCCCTGCTAAACAACCAACAGTGAAGCCAAAAGCAAATCTAATATTTACTGACACCATTTCTATTGATGGAAAATTGGCAAAACACCGTTTAAGATAATTGAGTTTGGCTCCTTTTTTTTTTGGCAAGACAAAAATCTGGCTAATTTATTTCATGTTCTCACATATCTATTTTAAAAAAAAAATTCTCAGCTCAAATACTACCTTGACACATTAGCTATCTACTTTCATTATATTCATCTTCATTTTTGGTGTAGGTTATGAATGTATAATCTAAGTCAGAACATAAATGTTTCTCCATGGCAGTAAGAGGTGACATTAGAAGATATTACACCGCAGTTTATAATGCCAGTGGAATAATTTTGCACCAAGGGTTACAACAAAATTCTTGAGAGAGAAAGATGTTATGAGAGGTAATTACTTCTCTCGCCCACTAGCTATTAAACTTCAATAACTTGGATGCGATTTCAGGTATCCTAAAAGGCAGGCTGGCATAGAAAGTTTCTGTAATTCCTATATTTTAGTGGCCAGAATGAAACAAAAGTATCTAGAACATATTCACTGTCTCATTTAGACAAGAGATGCAAAAAGAAATACAAAATGGGTTATTCATGGCAGACCGAAAGAAATACTTGCTCCTGAGCTTAGATCCCAAATACCAAATCTTGTCAGCCTGTCTGCTGGCTAATCCCATAAATACAGTTATTTTGCCTAGAAATAACAAATGCCATGTAACAGCAGAAACAGGAAGGTAAACCTAGGATACACTTAATGGATTATAAAACAAGTGAGTGAGAAATGCCCTATAATTATTCCAGGTTGTTGAACTGATTTCTTATCTGATTTTGAAGACTAATCTACCTCCTCCGGAGAAATAAGTATAGCCACCTATCAGTATATGTACTTTTTCTAGTAGCCCACCCAGTGTGGCTCCCATCCTGTGCTATGGGCCGGCCTTTCCGCTTCCATCACACATTAAATGCTTCGGGGGAACATCATCTACAGCAAACTGCCCCAGGATCAGGCCCTGCTTATTTGCACCTCCAAACACCAACCTCGTTACACTGCCATCTCCTCAAGGACTGACTGTCGGCAAAGCGGGACCGGCATCACAACGTTCCTACAGCTGGGGTGACAATAATGAAGAAATAATTGCGCTAGACCACGTGCCCAAGCGACAATTTTAATCTCTTGGGTGCTACAGTGGGAGAAGCACCTGCTAGCCCTGTTGTACTCTTCGTTTCCAAAAGGATTCTTATTTTCCTAGCTCCTTGAGCCAAGTTAGCAACATCCCAGAGGCACAACAAAGGAGGTTTGTTCTCTTTTTTTTGCATTCACATGGGAAAAAAGCTAAGCCTTTCCTCTTGGCTGATGTGTTCAACCGTGGGTGAGATGGCTGGGAGAGCTGGTTGGCGAGACCAGACCAGCTGTAAGTCTTCTGTTGATCAACTGGCATACAAGAAGAAGGCTGCAAAACGGAGAAAGTTTGTCTTTCTACTGGACATCAGCTATTTCTAGTTAGGTTTGATTCCAACCAGTTCCAGTTTTTGAGCCGACTCAATGCATCAACCCAGATTTATTTCTTGAGGTCCCCAGACTGCATCCTTACAGGCATGCTGCCTTGCGATGCTGCACGTCAGGTTCACATCCCTCCCACGTGCTGGCCTCCACAGGGATTTTACTTTGACGTTTATGGTGTTTCAGTAAAAGCCTCTGACACGTGGGCCACCAGCACCCAAACCATCACACTGTGAGGCATGTGCAAACACTGGGCTGAAACAGACATGAGATATCTGTGTGGCTTAAAAAAAAAAAAAAAAATTGAAACAGCAAGAAGTGGAACATAATCAATTGTTGTTGCTCAAAAGAATTCCAAGTTTTCCCAATATTTTGTTTACAGTCACAATGGGCAACGGCAGACAGCAGGTTGGTGGCACTCCCTGAGCAAGGGGAGTACTTTCCAGCTCTCAGATCTGACCCTCGATGGCCATTTTCTGGACTATAGCCATTTTTTGGTTAACAGCTTTGCCTCTGCAGGTCTGATGAATGATCTGCCCCTGCAACTCCCTTCCAGTCCACATCAGTAAGGACGGCACCCAGATTCATAAAAAAAAAAACTTAGTTTTTTTTTCCTTTACATCCTGTATTTAAGTGTGCTATATTACTGTATTTAAACATGAGGAATTTCAAAGGTAATATACTTTCAAAACAATAAGAGATAATGTGTAGATTTGGTTTTCTTGTTGACTGCCCCCCTCCACCATCCCGGTACAACCAGCTCCCAGTAGACAAAGACCTTCACATCCTACGCCGTCTCACCAGCCACCCTCCAGCTGCATTGCGTGATATCTAGTGCACAAACTAATAACTTCCTTTCACTGATCCAGAGCCAAAGCATAGTATTTCTATCATACTCATAATTTCATCCGGTCAATAATATTATTGGACAGTCGCCATCCAGCACAGAAGACACCAGACTGGAGTGTGTTTGGATGCTTTGGTTTTAGGCACTAGATGTCAGTGTTCTACCTACACTTGCAGCAATTTCCACTCGTGGTGAATGAAGCGTTGGCAATAAATAAATAAATAAAAGTATAAACATCTTCGGTTCAGTACCCAGATCCCATCGAAACGGCAGCAAACTCTCCTCTCAGGATTTCAGAAACGTTTTGACCACAAGTCTTACTTTCCCCACCTCCCCAGTTTCCTTATGCGCAGAAATAGTTTAAAAGAAGAGGAGCTGAGTCAAACGTGCACGACACAAAAAGTACCTGCCAATATTATCTAGTCTTAAAACCATGCTTATGTTCGCTTACAGCTGCTTAACAGACCTAATCAAGAATTTTTAATATAAGGAAGGAACCATACCCATTTCTTGGAAACCTTTTTTCCTACATTGTATAACATTCATCAAGGTTTTGACCTGGAAAAAGAAATTGTATCTTTTTTTAGCTGTATGAAAAAGTGTCATACTTTTGTCAGAAGCAGTTTTACCAAGATCTTAAACTGTTTTTAAGTTCAGGCAAGAAAATGGGTTCAGACACATTGACAAAGTTAACTGAAGCTGGTATCATCAACATTTAGTTCATGCAAATAGGACATTTAGATTTGAATTAGAAAACCAAAAATCTCTGAAATCAAGTGACGAAGAAAAATTTAACCCAGGTATATTGTATCCCATCGTCAACTCGATAACAGATTAGGAATACATTACATGGTTTAAATTACAGTGTTCTGTATTTTAAACTGTTCTCCTTGCGCACACACAGTCTATTTGTGCAATACACTATTAAAAGAGCCTGGATTTAAACAATTTGGGGGAGAGGAGGAAAATAGCTCATTAATAAACCTTTTGCTCTGTCTCAGCGCAGAAGGAAATGCTCCAGCATTACCGAACTTGCAGTGATAACTCAAAAGCTCCTTATACTTTGTGACAGAGAGGAGAGGGACCGCATTAACCCTGCTGCCTGCCTGCAGCTATGGCTCCAGCCTGAGTGCAAACCTGGTGAAAGAAAACATCATCTTTAGTTTTCTATAAGTTCAGGCAGGACTTTGAAGCTGATGTGAACTTCTGTTCACAAGATAAAACAGGAGCCTGTGCACTCACGAGCCACATGGAGCTGGGATGGGGATCTGCCGAGACCTTTGCCCTTACGGCGATCGCCCCGGGGACACTTTCACAGCCGTCTGTTTCCCAGTAAGCATGCTGCTGTTAGCTAGCGTCAAGAATGGTACCTGGAGTCCCAGAAGTGGGACGGCTGCTTATATTTGGATTATGTTTTTTAAGTCCAAAGTTGAAAAAAACTTAAAGTGAAGCTGTCAGCTACTGATGCACGCTCAATGGTGAGGTTGCTGTTTAATTACAGCTTCCTTGCAGTTCATCCCACACTTGGCTGCCTTAGACCAGCTAAAACTAGATCATCCCAAAATCGAGTTTTCTAGTCCTTGAAGAGGACCACTTCCGAAATAAAGGTTGGAGCTAACTGCTATGCAGACCATTTATTGGCTTGACTGGAGCTGGACGTCAGCACAAATGCAGTTTAAATGAACCTATGCAACCTTCTGAGATGCCAACAACTGCAGGAATTAGCAGATCTTCTTGCCTTCTGGGTGGACTGTAGTCCTGTCTGACGTATCCCATTTCTGCTCCTCTCCCCAAATCCCTTTTTGTTTCTGCTTTCCCCCCAGCACAGGGCTGAAGGAGAGTGACCTCTCATCTCTCACTTTGACCATCAGAGGTGACCATCCTCACTTTGACCATCCTGGACAACCACAACAGACCACCATTTGCCATTCAGAGTACTCATATGTTAGAAAAAAACCAAAGCACCTATAACCAGTAGCAAACAAAAAAAATACAGAAAGAAGAGGAAGAACACCTGCAAATTTCAAAGGCAGATTTTGTGTTATCTTTTGTCCCTCAGTACGTGCATGCTCTATCTCACTTTGCATGTGTTGACTGAATAAGAAATTATTCTCCATCAAGTAGATGTAACAAAATACGTAAATCCCCTCTTTTTTTTTTTTTTTTTTTTTTTTTTTTCCCCAGGCTACCTATGCTTTAAGCTCAATATGGAATTTCAAGTATGCAGTGCTAGTTGTACTCCATGGCAGCCTATGGGCCTCAGGGGAAAGGTAGGGGAGTACCTGTGCTGCAGAAAGACCAATGTTAATCTTGTTATGTCACTACTCGTAAACGAAGTGTTGCAAAGGTCATACTGTTTCTGAGCAAGTGCAGAAAACTGTAAAACTTTACTGAAAGGACAGAGGTATACTCATATTTGAAATTAAATCTAAGGCTAAGCTGCCCTCTAGAAGAATACATCAAGGACCTTTGCACTTCAGGTAATGATACTGCCAAATACGATGCTACATTTATGGCTTATTTTTAGACAAAGCCTGGCCAAAAGGAAAAAAAAAATATAAAGAAAAAAAAAATATCCGATTTTCTGGTCTACTTCCTGAAGAGCAAGAAAAAAACAAAACCAAAATGAAACTATCAGTGACCATCTAATGATCCGTCCCGTCTCAAACACTGAAAATTCATTAGGGTTCCTCCAATCTCATGAATCTGGGCCTTGAATCAGTGCGTTATGAGCAAGTCAAGCAAATCTAATCACTCTGGGCTACTTTATATCCCGACACATGCTGAGGAAGATCAGCGCCTGTTACTCACGCTTAGCAGAGGGGGTTCTCAGGGAGGAAAGCACACGCGGGGCAGACCCACGATCAGCGGGACAGGGCGTAAGGAAGGAAACAGTAAT
Organism: Chlamydotis macqueenii; assembly: GCF_036417535.1. Classification (NCBI taxonomy): domain Eukaryota; kingdom Metazoa; phylum Chordata; class Aves; order Otidiformes; family Otididae; genus Chlamydotis; species Chlamydotis macqueenii. The sequence continues at coordinate 38,331,188 of NC_141561.1, forward strand.
TGCTTCCCTTTTTAACACTGAGCATGGCTTTTGATTCAAAAAGCTTTTGACACAACGAAGTGGTTTCTCCAAAGAAATAGATGGGAAGCATGCTGGGTTGAGCCCGACGTCCCCGCTCTCACAGCAGGTTACTGGAGATCTCTTCTGGCCACCTTTTGTTCTGCTGCTTTAACAACAGCTCAGAGGGTCCCCATTAATATGGGTTTGAAAGGAAGATAATGTAAACTGACATTTTAACTGTTGTATTGGTTGGAAGCAATAAATCATGCAATCAACCATAAATCAACTTTATGTCATAGGACAAAATATCAATTTGTTTTGGTGAAATCCAACCTCCATTGAAAAGGCAAGTCAGCTTACCGGGAGAGAAAGGAGAACCAGCAGATGGCTACTGGGAGAGTTCAACAATCCACAATGAGTTTATTTTTAAACTGCGTCAGGAACCACTTGTCAGCATCTCGCCTGTGGTTTGCTGCAGCCACAACTCCCTCTGACATCAAGAAAGGCAAGATGAGAACAAAGAGCTGCTGAAGGAAACCTGTGACGGTATCAGTCTTTCGCTTTGTAAAACAAAGCATCCAAACCTCTCAAATCTTATGAATAAGCCATCGGCCACGCACCTCTGGTTTTGCAGCCACTGCTACCAGGCTGGTTAAGCAATTGGTTCTCAGTCATTTCATATAAGGCCATTAACAGCTGTAATTTCAGCCAGCTGCGACAGATTTGTGAGTGGTTTGTGTTTAACTTTAAAGGTTCTGCCCCTTTCTATCACATTCAACAGCATCTCTCTTTACGGGGGCCACTTGCCACATGGCCACCTCTAATTAACACTGGATAAGCAGCCAATTTTCCATCTGCACAATAGCAGGAGAAATAAATTATTGTGTCATTACCCATTTCTGCTGAAGAACGCCCCTAATGACACCACAAACAAGACCACAGAGGTAAAGGATGCTGAGTCAGGAATGACTGGTGCAGGCTTAAAATGGGGCAACTTTCCAGGCTGAACTAAAAAAAAAAGGGTATTTGGAAAGTTGCTTTGACTTCATATTCAGTCACAAATTGACGGTGAGGGTCTGAGATTTTGTGATTGGTTTGATTGGGTGAGCTGGGGGAATTTCTGTTCACTCTTATCACTCATCTACTATTGGACCTTCAAATATCTGTGTCATCAGCTACATTTCAATACTTTTTGGACACAGACAATTCTGCTCTGAAGCAGATCTGGATTTGGAAAAATTTTCAACCATTGGAATAGAAAAAAAACCAAGGATACAGAACACAAGGCTATTTAGTATTTGCAGAAATATCATTGTCCCATTCCCACAGCTGTGTGCCCAAAGCAGCCCAGGAACCCAGCCATCCAGCTTTTCTCCCCGGGAAGAATTAAAACCAGCTCCTTATAACATCATACTGTCATCCATCAATTTACTACCATCAACTCTAAGAAAGTTGTGAGGTTTCTCATTTCCCGTGTCTTAGGCATTAGTGATTTAACAGACTAAATTCAGCATTTTCTGGATTCTCCGTCTGGATCTGTAACTCTTCTGCTGACCAGAAGAATAATTTCCTAACTCTTGCCACACAACCACCGCAAGGCATGCACAGCAAACCCACTCTGTGGCCGTCATTCCTGGCAGAAAACCCACGTACTTTGATAAAGATGCTTTATTCTTGGCACTCCAAATGCCACAGAAGGTGATAAACAGGAAAAAGGACTTCTAAAAGTATAAGCAGGTGAGCTTTGCCAGGGACCAGCCTGTGCTCCCTTTTGATGTCCAGGGGTGGACAATCTGCTAACAGTCCTCGTAGATCTACACACCAGAGTCCTACACTAAAGGCAAACACCTTGGGGTTTCTCACATGGGCAACCTGACAGGGTTTCATCAGCCATGGCAGACCATATTGTGAGCTACGATTAACTTGGAAGAAAACAGAATGGATAATTTCATGCCCTGTTAAACTAATAATTTCTTTCCTCATTGCTTGACTTGGGCAACACTGTTCTCATCTCCGCTCAGCTTTCCACAGCCTCGTATCCATTACTGTAGAGCAGTATTAATTAAATACAAATGTTCTCATCTCCGAAGTGCTGGCTAAGGAATGTCAAATCTTGTCTCCTCAGATGCCATAAGGGACCTATTAAGTTATCTAAACACTTCCAGAAAGCATCACAACGTGCTGCAAATTGCAGCATTATGAACAGGCACTCAAGGTATTCTCAGCCGCAAGCTCCCAGCCCTGTTGGAAGCCCCACCAGGTACCTCTACAAGGACTGACATGGGCTCGCTTCCCTGGACATCAAGCCAGAACACACTATTTCTATCAGCCTTTGAGGCTGATGAAAAACAGAAGAGACACCTGTGTCCCCACAGCATAAGAAAGACCTTGTGCCAAGTAAGGAGATGTTTTCTCTTCTATTGCAGCTCCTTCCAAGCAGGCTGCCGGGAAAAGCCAAGTCTGGATCAGCTCGTCCTCTTCTGCTGGAGGTGCCCCTGTGGGAAGGCAGAAATGTTTCAGAAGACACCTCTTCTTAGCTTTGAGGACCACATAGAAAGAGATGGAAAGTCTTAGAACATAGCCAAGAAAAGGTGCATAGTCAGGTCCCCCAGCCTAAAACTAACACAGACAACCAAGAACGCATGAACAACCCCACCTTCTCTTTTTATCCACACATGGTCTTTCCCAGTAGGTAATTTCAAACTACTTTCACCTGCAACCAGCTCCCAGTCAGGAGTATTGGTCTTTCCTCCTCTTCTCCTACCAGAGAAGATCTCCCATCATGTAGAATCACAGAATCATTTAGGTTGGCAAAGACTCTTGAGATCATCAAGTCTAACCATTAACCTAACACTGCTGATCCACCACTAAAACATGCCCCTGAGCACCACATCTACACACCTTGCAGCATGGCAGGGCAGTAAGAACCGTCTGAAGCCTCGGACACGTACCACCAGGGCTTTCACGGTCTCCTTGCCTCACCCTGGGGAGAACAGCACTCCAGGAGATTTAATGGGGCAGAGAGGGTAAGAAAAATACTCTTCAAAAGAGAAGGCAAAAAGAAGAAATCCTTGAGAGCATCATTCCCTGAAATAGCAGAGTGGTTTACCTGCAAGCCCAGCTTCTTCAGCAAAAAGTTTCCACGGAAAGGCTGTCAGCCCTACTTTGGGCTTCAGCAAATTCTCCAGCAGTTCTGCAAGGGGCTCAGGAGCACTCTTGGGAGGAGAGCACGTGGTTTTTCTGAATGCTTGAAAGGGAAGGCAGCTGCAACCCATGCAAACCACATAAGCAGCTCTCAGCATCCTTGGCCAGGAGGGCCTCTCCGGCAGGTAACTGCACCTAAGAAACTTCTCAAGACTCCCAGGGAAGTGCCACAGAAAATTTAGGGTCTTGGTCCGCAGGGAAATTAACCCATCTGTTTTGTCTGCCAGAACCATTCACAATGAAGGGAGTTTCCCATAAATTTTGCTCATGGCCACCGAGTCACCCGATGTCAGCAAATGTTACCAGCCTTTGTTCCTGAGCATAGGTTGGGGTCCAAAGGTAGCCACCAGTCTCCTCTGGTTCTGCTTTGTGCTCACCTCCCTTGAAAAGTGGGAGGAAGATTTCTAAAATGAGGTTTACAGTTTCTCCCACAGTCGCTCCCTTCACTTTATTAAAACAGGTTTCTGAGCATCTTTATAAAAACAGACATCACATGTCCTGAGACCAAAGACAGTTCCTGACGTTTCTTATTAAATAACGATGCCAACAGCTCCCATACAAAAAGGCACATGCCCATTTTTTGCTACTTCATGCCAATCTATATCTTCTTTATTTTTTTTCCCCTTGTGTAGATGAGCATGTTATTAAGTGGGTATTTACAGACCTGGGAACCTCATCACGGTGTTTTGTCCTGTTGCTCATGATCAAGCTAGCTTTTAGTTGAAAATATTAATCAAAAAACGCTTCCTCACTGTAGCCATATAGTTTCACAACTGAATAACAAGTAGTTTCATGCCTGAAAGTTGTTTAAAGTCTCCCTCTAATTTTCAAAGGTGATTTTCTAGTTCTTTGGAATTATAAAAAGAGAATTAGGAAGATCTCCCTTCTTAAAAGTTTTTTAATGAAAAAATGTTCCTGGTGTGATAGACGGGTCAGATGAGCAGTCATGCCGGCAGAGCAGGAGGAAGCACTAACCCTTTGCTATCCTGGGCTCCCTCCAGCAACTGCACCCTGTTGGCATCTCCTCCCTCTTCTCCTGCTCCTCCAGTAGCACAACACATTGGGGACGAGCCGCCTTCATCTTCCCCTCCACATCCCACCACCATGCCCGAGCAGCCCTAGTTCTCCTTGTTAGAAAGCTTTTCTTTGTCTTTCCAGGTTGTACTTCCCTTCCTCTGAGAAGACACATGTGTGAGCTTGCCTGTCTCATCTCTTTGCATTCAACCAGAATTTCACGTTCAAACCCTGACAGTCAAATTGAAAACCTCACGTCCTCTTCCCATTCCCAAAGCCAACGTGCCCCTGTGAAACCTCGCAGGAGCTGAGCTGGCTTGTAGCATAGTCATGAAATTCTCTGGGAAGAGCTTCCAGAGGCAGAGAGAGCAACTGGGAGTAGAATTTTCCTTTGAGAGCCTCTCCCTCCATCCGAAGTGGATAACCTATCTTGTCAGAGTCTGAGGATAAACATTTTTCCCTCCAAGAGCATGGACATTCATAGCTGGTAACAAATACATGGACCTGCTGGCAGGCAACCATATAAATGACTATTATAGCAGCATCCCATACATCCCTTGTAACAGAAGATCTCAGAAAGGCTTTGTTTTTTACATCATTTCATGCCATCTGACATAAGAGTCATTCCTGGTGCTATTTTTAGTAAACTAATCTGTGTTTGGAGGCAATTTTTCCCCTCGAATATTTCTGTGTGTTTGATAACGGACACAGCCCCCACAAGCTGATTTGTCATCCTTCACTACAGAAGGTCACTTACGACCATTTTAGCACCTCCCAGTACTTAACTGTCACTAAGAAGTGATGCTTCTTATTGAAGTTCAGCAAACAAGTTGGCATTAAGTTTCTAAGACCACTTATTCCAGACTATTGGTTTCATATTGGGTCACAGGAAAGCAACAGCTCCTGGTTGGACCTTGGAGCATGCCGAGGTGCCAAAGTGCAGGATGAGTCTCTGAGAAACCAGACTTTGCTAGATCCATGGCAGATAGAGCCATCTAGTTCATCTGCTAAGGTCTTTGTCACTGGGATTCCTGCCTCAAAATGTTTTCTCTGTAAAGTACTGCAGCCAATGGAAACAGAATTCAGCATTTCCTGGTTTGGAACAAGGAAATGGGGAAAGGCTGGGTTGGATTTATGTTCATCCTCTCATCCAAAGCATGCCACGGTCTTAGAGGAGAGTTTATTCCTTGACATCACTTGGTGATCAAAAAGCACCAGGAAGTGCCTCTGCAAACATCTGTCCCTCAGCAGCAGAGTTCCTCCGTTGGGTTATTACGTGGCACTAAGTCTCAGGAGAGTTAGGGTTTCTCCAAATGCCAAGTCTTGTGTTGACCATGAGGAGCTCCTCTCAGGGAGATTCAGTACTCCATGACGTCAGGAGGTTTGCAATTTTATGGGTCAATATGTGAGAAGTAAAGGGCAATTGGTCCTGTAAGTATAATAAGATTACTTCATCTGAGGATCCTGTGTAAAACCTCTGTGACACTTGCTATTATCCCTACGAGATGCCCATTTTACTTCTTATTCTGCGTCCAAAACCACGGATCATTTTAAATATCCATGTTTAACTTGTATACCTATTTTCAGGATTTTAATAGGATTTCTCATAATCTGTAAAGCACCATGAAATGTAATATTTTCCCCAGAACGGGCTGTGAAATTTGTCCGCCTTATCAGCAATTTGTGTAGAACTTACTTCTTGGATTAAGTGTTTGACTCACTGAATGCCTCCTTCCCACATTCATTCTATCGAATTGGCATGTTAGAAAATACACAGTTCATCCTCTTTTTTTTTTTTTTTCTTTTTAAATGGTAGTTGTAGCCTCAGAAGCGATACATGGCATTTTATTGTGCCTGCATATATTTACGTTTAATTGCTGGAGCTTAAGGAAGAACATTATGTCTAATTCTCTGCTGGAACGACTTTATGCACACGCACAGAGCTACAACACCCAGCTGTCTAGATGCCCTGCCTATTGCTCAAGATCCTGAGGCAACACAAAACAGGGGAAAAAATGGTCTCTGCTCGAGCATCTAATGAACAAAGCAAAAAATAAGGCCACTGACTAGCACAGACTTGTAGTTTTAAACAGGACAGTTTGGAAAATAAGGAGGTGATTGGTGAGACTAAGGGCAACACGGCTTCAACTAAGGGCAAATTGTGCCTGACAAGTTTGGTGGCCTTCTATGACGAGGTTACAGCATCGGTGGATAACGGACAAGCAACTGATGTCATCTACCCGGTCTTGTGCAGAGCATTTGACACTGTCCCACACGACATCCTTCTCTCTAAACTGGAGAGGCGTGGGTTTGATGGATGGACCACTTGGTGGGTAGGAAATTGGCTGGATGGCGGCACTCAAAGTGTTGCAGTCAACAGCTTGATGTCCAAGTGAAGATCAGTGACAAGTGGCATTCCTCAGGGGTTGGGACTGGCCTTGTTTAGGTCTTTGTCGGTGACATGGACAGTGGGATAGAGTGCACCCCCAGCAAGTTTGCTGACAACATCAAACAGCGTGGTGCAGTCAACATGGAGGGAAGGCCGTCCAGAGGGACCTTGGGAGGTGGGCCTGCGCAAACCTCGTGAAGTTAAACAAGGCCAAGTGCAAGGTCCTGCACATGGGTTGGGGCAATCCCAAGCACAAATACGTATTGAGTGGAGAATGGGTCAAAAGAAGCATGGCCAGCAGGTTGAGGGAGGTGGAACACTGGAAGTGTTCAAGGCCAGGTTGGATGGGGCTTTGAGCGACCTGATCCAGTGGAAGCTGTCCCTGCTTCTTGCAGGGGAAATGGACTAGATGGCCTTTAAGCTCCTTTTCAGCCCAAACCATTCTATGACAGCTTTGGTATCTGTGACCATGAGTAATGTCAGAGCCCCAGTGACCTATAAATAGGAGATTTCCCCCACCCAGAAGACACCCAAAATGCAAAATACTAGGTTATTTGTAGACTTGGGGCTTATCCTTCTTCTGACAGAGCAACCTCCAGGAAAAAAAAAAAAAAAAAAAAAGTATGTTCTGATGATTGCCCCAGACTATAATTTAGTCTTGTATCTGCAAGTTTCAGATTTTGTTCAAGTACATAATGGTACAGTGGAATGCTTCCCAGCAGTCCCCCAGTGCACGCTCCTTAATAACAGAGAGATCATTTATTGGAGAGAATGAGCAGATTCTTGCATAAGCCTCTTTTGTATGAGAAGTTTCAAGGATATGAAAGCAGCAATTATCCTCACCTTGGCTAATACAATTAAGAAATTCTGAAGTACTGAGAAAACTCTGGAGCAATTAGACTTTGAAAATCACCTAACTATGAATTGTCATTTGCCAGTGAGCTATAGTTAGACCAAATTAGCTCGGAGATGCAGGGAAGGATCTGAAAGCAGTCAGAGGTAGCGGGGTAGGATTTCTACCACAGCTCGTTATGGAGCTGGATCCAAATCCTCTGTGAGCTACGACCACAAGTTAAAAGCCCTTGGGAGTTTTTAGGGGACTAATCAGGCATTTTTTGCTAATCTAGACAGAAACATTACATTATTTTAGTGATAACTGTGGAACTAATTCTACTCCCAGTCCAAAGCAAAAAAATGTCTTAGATAACATGAAAAATGCTGCTTAACTTAAATCTCTCTTGCTGAGTCCGGCTTTTGAGAAAGAGTAGGTTGGTCCCTACAATGGGATCAACATTTGAACAATTTGTCTTTGATATCAGGTAGAAAAAGCCCTTGCAGGATTATTGTGGCTTAAATATCATCAGTAGGAAACAAAGCTGTCCTCGAATAAGTGCTGTACTGGCTTTAAGGCATGGACTGCGGAAGAGCACATGCAGTAGCAGATAGCCAGAAAACATGAGCCATGAGAAGAGGGTGGAAGATCAGGTCCCAAAAAGAGCAGACTATGTCAAAATCTTTCCGTGAGTGCTATTGACAGGAAGGAAATTATTTCTTCAAAGTGCTCGTGAGTGGTGGGTGTATTGAGAGGTTTAAGTTTATACTAGGAAGATTTCTAATGATGAGAAGGGAGAAGCACCAGGTGGCTGGAGATGGTGAGGAACCCTCATCAGAGCCATTTCTGGTAGATGTTTGACCTGAATGATTTTGACTTAGCAGAAAGGGAACTGGTAACCCCTGAGAAGGCTGTGATTTCAGCATCCTGTTCCTTGTGAGCATGACACTCTTGGAGGGCATTTCAGCCATGGATGAGGGTGTTAGAGCAACATCCGTGGCACCAAAAGGGGAGAAATGTCAATATCAGCATTAGGCTGTAACTCTGACAAAGGTTTGGTTCAGCCTTATTCCTCTAAATTAGAATACAAGTCCTAAGTTATTGCTTCTCCTGGTACTTTTTTACTTTAACTTTTACATTTAACTTTTTTTTTTTTGCTTCCAAAAAGGCAATGGAAAGGCATAGGAAAACTAACACCACTTTTCAAGCTGATGCTTTCATGAAGCTGACACTTTATGATATTATATTAGTGCTTCTGAACAGAGGATTAAGCAATAGGCTCACCAATTATTTTCCTGGACAAGCATGTTGACAGTAGCTTTGTAAATAATTTTCTGAGCTGCATGCCCATTGATACCATCTCTCAGAAGCAGGACGTGCTGTTAAGACTGAGGAGCATTCAGTGGCCTTAGACTCAGTTCCTAAATCTGACAGTCCTTTTGTGCCCTTGTCCCTTTTGCTGTCCCGTAAAGTGGGGCAGTATTTTTATCTCCCTACCTTTCAAACTTTCACAAGAGGCAAAATGTTCATAACTCATACAGCACAAGGACAGGGAAGAAGAGGGAAACTGCTCCCCAAAACCAGTTCCCATGAGCTGCAAGAGATGCTAGGCTGCACTGACTTGGGAAGCATCAGCTACAGCTTGGCAGGTGTGAGACAACCTCTTCTCCCCAGACAAATATGGGGTTGCTGTGGAAATACTGTGTTTAGGCTTCTCCCCTCCTTTCCAGGAGCCCACTCAACTACAGGCTTTGAACCAGGTCATGGGAGCCCTGAGCCAGCACCTTATGTGGGCATCAAGAAACGGCTTTCCCCAGCTCTGCTGACACACGTAGGTGTTGTGTTGGAAAGATTTCTTTGCCGTATTACTAACAACAGCTTCTGAGTTTAGGCTGGGGAGGAGGGAGGTTTCGGCAGTGGGTGATGACACTGCAAAGTTCATGCGCGCTTGTGCCTCGATGATTTTTAAGTAACTTTAATTACCAGCCCCCAAATCACATGGCTTTAAGAGAATATATAACATCAATTCTAAATCTACTTCCTAGATGATACAGCCCTGTTTCACTGTGGTGGGGAGTATTACCTTCTGCACCACCAGGCAGGACTGGGACAGCCCATTTGAGCCACAGGGACACAGGAGAGCTCTGGCTGCAGGAATAAACCATGAACCTGTTACTTCCATGAAAACCTGCTGCTCGCAGTAATTTTCTGCTGTCTTTGTTAGGACCCTCTCGATACTTGAGCGGTCAGAAAGATCAGTGGCTCCTGCAGCTGGCACTAGACAACCTTGCACTTGGCAGCCTGAGGCGCTCAACTCTTGATCTTCTTCTCCAGCTTCCCCATTATCTCGCTGATAACACCACTTGCAAAGAACATCACTTAATCATTAGCAAGAGAGACCCACAAGGTCTGAAAGTTTGTCCTGGATAATCTCCCTCCTTATTAACAGTAGACTTATGCAGGCATCAGTAATTCACCTGTAGTTAAATGGGTAAACTACTTAATTTACAACAAGGGATTTATCTGGGAAAGAAGGAAAATAATTTCATGCCTCATTGTTTTTCTGTGATCCCATTACACCAATGGATGATGCTTCATTTATATCAGTCAAATATGAAATAGGAGCCAAGGAGCAAAGAAGTGATTGCTTCTCTTCTGCCTAGAGAAGGATGGAGAATCTGACCCAAGCTTAGTTTCCATGCTTCCCTCCCCCAGAAATCAAATGATCTACAGGCTGTGGTCACTGCAGCCAATAAATCTGTGCTACCTGAGCGAAATAAAGGCCCCTCCAAGCACCTCCTTGCTCCTGCACCACTACAGGTGAGGACTCCGGATGTACCTAGGAGGTTCAGCTCCACCGTGGGACAGACACACATGGGTTGGCAGGCAGGAGCTGAGCAGCACGGAAAACAAAGGCAAGGCAATTGAGTAGCCTGAGGACTACCCAACTTGCTAAAGCATCAAAGGCGCACTGCAGAGTGGAGGTGTGAGAGCTTTTCACAGGAGAGGTTGTCAAGATCTTTTTATAGATGGCAATCAGCAGGGAGAGGTTTTGAGTGGGTTTTTCCTCCCGTACGTTTATACAAACAGTTCTCTAGTTGAGACGAGCGGTCAGTTCCACGAGCAGCAAAATGACTGAACTCTCCTCTTCTCTGGTTTTGCATGCTGCTGAATTTGTTGGAAACTAGTAAATGGTGAACCCATGCTGGGAGCCTGTCCCTCCCTGGGGACCCTCTGTGGGGAGCGCTGCTTGATGCAACCTCTCCTCATCAGGCCTGGAGGAACCATGAGATGTGACAGAAATCAGCCAAAGAGCTGAAGCCTTCCCAGGGAACGACCGAGTGGTTTCATAAGGACATGAGGCTTTTGTTTGTTTACAACAATCATAGCGCCAGATGTTGCACAAACACTGGAGCTTAACGTACAACCCCTCTTTTGCATTAGCTGACGCATTGTGTAGTAATACAACAACGTTTTGTCCATCAATTAGCAGAAAACCTAGCACCTAAGGATCTATTTTAAGAGATTAAAAATCCACAAGGCATCAAGAGGTTTGTCACTTATCTTTATAAGACAAACAACACCGCAGCCTTAAAATAGTTCACGAGCACTTCACTCAGCAAGTTTTTTCCACTGCACCCAGATAGGCATCTCCTCGACAAGCGCGCCAGGGTCAGCCGAGCCCTGTTTCATTCTACAACACCCTGTGCGCTGAACCTGATTCACTGCTTTAGTGGTTGCTCTCCTCTCTTAACTCATTTATTCCTGCTGTCCCCTTAGTCCTGAGAGCAAGCCTGAGCATGTGTGGACCTCTGAGCGCTCTTCAGAGGAGTTGGTGGCCCTTGAGCTGCTGCGAGCAATAACACCACAGACACTTTGATCTGTAGGTGCAAGGGAAAAAGAAAAATAATTAAAAAAAAAAAAAAAAATCACACCTGCCACCCACTTCCACCCTCATCCACACAGACATTGGAGATGACTGAGAACAAAATCCAACTGTCCTTCTCAGTTTCAATGAGAAGGTTTTGGTCTTCGCTGTGGGCACTGTGAAGACACAGTATCGGCTTCTTCTCGGTGCAAGAGCCATTTCCACTATGAATCACCATTTCCTGATTCATCAGCAGCTGGGCTTTCTGTCCGCACGGATTAAGAAAGAGGTGTCACGGCTAACCTCTGACACATTGCATGTCCCTGGAGTGATTTTACCCAGCCCTCCTTCTAGGGCGAGCATCCTCTTTGAAAACCAAGAGGAGTGAGCAGCCATGGCCATTGCTTTCCCTCTGCTTTGGCTGAGGCACTGGGTCAGGTATTGTCTGAAAAAGTTTCCAAACCAAGGTCTGATGCCAATGGTGACTTTAAGCTCCACTACACAATGTCACCTTCAGGGCTGTGACAACCACACTGGGAAAGTCCTGCAAAACTCAATATTCATCTCAAAGAGTTGACCTACAACCTGAGGTGCAGACAGGAGCCCCTTTCTTTCAAAATCTTGTCGCTGGTTCACCACCTGCAGCCAATTTCAGAGATTTCTCAGAAGCTGATAATGAGTCAGATAGGAATTTTTCAGGTTTTATCTCATTTATGCAGGTGCTTCTTCCTATTACCTGTGAAGAACATGGGAAGGACTGATATTCCCTAAAAAAAAAAAAAACAAACCAAAGTCAATGAGAAAACCCTCGCAGACATGTAGTGGCATGATGGCTCTGTAGGCAGGAGTCTTGGTTGCAATCCTTGCTGGCATTAATTTCAGTCTGAGTGCAACGGGGACCTCTATTTCCACATGAAAGACAGAAGTCAGCGTCCTTGTTTCGGCCAGGATGGAGTCAATTTTCTTCCCAGTAGCTGCTGTGTTTTGAGTTTAGTATGGGATTTGGTACGTCAAGAATGTTGATAATACACTGATGGTTTCAGTTGTTGCTAAGAGATCAAGGACTTTTTTCAGCTTCCCAGGTTCCGCTGACGTGCAGGTGCAGCAAGCTGGGAGAGGTACAGCCAGTACAGTTGACCCAAACTGGCCAAAGGAAGTATTCCATACCATAGACAGGATGCTCAGTATGTAAGCAGGTAAGCAGAAATCTGGAAATCACGGTTCTGAGGTTGCTGCTGAGGATCGTTCCAAGATTGCTCTCGGTTCTGCTCCAAGATCACTGCTTGGGGACTGGGCGCTGGTTGGCAGGTGGTAAGTGGTTACATTTCTTGGGTTTTGTTTCTCTCTCTTTCTTGTCTTCCTTTTCAGTACAATTTATTATTATTATAATATTTTATTTTTCTTCAACCATTAAACTGTTGTTACCTCAACTCACAAGCTTTCTTACCTTTACCATTCCGATTCTCTCCTCCATCGCACTGGGGAGGGGGAGGGTGAGTGAGCAGCTGTGTGGTACTTACTTGCTGACTGGAGTTAAACCACAACAATCGGCATCACAAACCATGCAAAACTGCAGCCACTCTCATTTTCCTTGCAGAGGTGCCCTGAAAGCAGCATGGTTTCTCAGCTGGAGGTGACCTGGAGGATGATCACACCTCAACCTGCTTTATTTTGTCCCCAGCAGCTTGCACTGAATGAGTCTGAGTTCTTGTGGTGGAAGAGCACTGTCCAGCTGCGGTGTGCAGACTTGTCCCTTCAAACTGTGAAATGGGACGCTGGGACACGAGCGATACTCATGGCTCTCTCGCACAGCTGAAGGCAGGAGTTTCTACTCCTGAGCCCTCCCAACCTTGCATCCAGGCTGTCTAGGAGGAGGCCCCAGCAATGGGATCCTAAGGAGGACAGGAATGTAATCCTGGGCTCTAACAGCTAATACACTTAAGCCGCAGGAATTAACTATAATTTACAAGTCTTTAAAGTAACACACAAGAGAACAAGTCTTTCAAAAGCACCTGAGGCTGTTCTGAACAAAGTCTCATTGACTTTTGGTAGCACTTCGGCTGCTACGTGCCTTAGGAGTCTCCAAAAATCCTACCCAGAGATGTAATGCGACACAGGTCGGACAGGAGCGTGCAGCTCAGCATTCTGGTTTCTGCAGAGCAGTTTGTTGTTGCGGGGCTTCATGCAAAGGCTTTCCTTTGTTTCTGATGCATCTCATAGCGTGACCTCTGTCTCACAAGCTCTGCACTGAAGCACTGGTGTGAACAAAGTCTCAAAAAGACTCTCAGCCACCACAGTTCCAAAACTTGCTGATTTTGCATGAGTTCAGTATAAAAGCAGTCATAATTCGAACTAGGCTACACCTAAAGGGTATTAAGAAGAATTGCACACTTGCTGGGTTGGGCTGGCACTTTAAAGAGGCTGCTCGTCAGCAGCTGGGCAACTGTGGGTCACCAACTCAGCTTCCTTCAGCCTTTGCTGCTGCCTTTCCACTAGAAACCTCGGATTTTGAGTCCCAGGGTGCAAGTCTGGAGTAACTTTTGCCACTGCTCCTCTTTGGAGCAATCAGAGCATGAAGGGATAGGTACTACTGCCCTTGTTTGGGATGAAAGGCCCATCTGCATCCTGAGATGCGAGTCTTCAGCCACAGCGATCCTCAGATATAAGACAGAACATTTGCACTTGCATACTTATTGCAAAAAGAAAATCAAATGTTACCTGTGTAGCTATTTCAGCAGGTACAGGCGGAGCGCAGGTTTCCACAGAGCACTCGAGAGAGCTTTCAGTGCTTTGCAGCAATGCCATACTAAAAGAGAACAGAAAAAAGAGGCTGCAATAAGCAGGACTTTCTTTTGTGGCCTTCTCACTCCCACCCCCCGCTCTGCCATGGCCAAAATCCTGCTTTGCCTTCCTCTCATCACAACACATTGGAGACAACACCCCTCCCTGTCTATTGGGTCCCTGCTCCCTGCCCCACAGCCCCTGGCCTCCCAGCACGGACATCGCTGAGCACTCCAGCCAGGCAGTGGGGTCAAGGGGCTCCCCAGCCAGCACCCTTCAACTCCAGCCCAAGGGCTGATGACGTGATTGAGTTGAACTTCTACCAAGTTCACACCAAGAGGTTTTAATCACTTTTTTTTTAAAATTAAATGCTACTTCTAGGATGGGGCATATAGAGCCTTCCCTGAGGGCTTTCATGGTGAGCAAACCCTAAGGGCCAGCACAGGGTTTGGTTGGTTTACATGCTAATTTAAAATATTAAATTCAGGAATATTGGAGTCAGGATATCCCTTTGATTATCGCAGGCCCCCTTTAGTGAACTGCCTGCCAAACCTTTAGTGGTGCTGCAGCTCGCTCACTTGTAAATCTTTTTTATACCTGGTGAATTAAAGAGTGTGAAACTTAAGCACATTCATTTGGTTTCTGGGTTTCCAGAAACCTTTATGCAGCAGGAGGAAGCTCCTTGCCCTTCCCACTCCTCTGAATCCCCTCTCACAGGAAATAAGCAGCGATTATACATCTTTTTTTACAGCCCACAGAAATCCTAGAGGCGCTTTACATCCCTGGTCCCCCACCTCGGGCAAATGGCATGAAATAAAAGAGCTCGTAATCCCAGCTGTGGCCCAGCTGGACAAGAAACCAGAGTCCCTCGCAGGTTCAGCGTTGCACTACTGGCAGCAGCAGCCATCTCCGAAAGCTTTTTTTGGAAATAAATGAGATTCCCTCACTTGCTTTGCCAGAAGCAAGAGGTTTGAGATGTCGAGTGGCAGAAGCGCCTCTGCAAATCCACCTGAACTAGCTCAGAAAGCGTTAGCCTTTGGATTACTCACTAATGAACTCTCCATAGTCCACCCATTTAATTTCATTAAATTGCCAAGACAATTCCAGTTAAACGCCTGGCTCAAGCAACATACTGCTGGTTTTTTTTCAGAGGGACCCCATCAGGAAAAAGTGCATTCCTCTGTTTAAACAGATACAATTTTATAAGTATCTGCATTGTGCAGTAACTGCAAGTCTGTTTAGACTGGTTTTCCCCAGAATACCACTGGAAGACCCAGGAGGAGTCACAAGCAAGGATCATGCTTTTGAGTTTTTTTTGGATTTTCTTCTTTTGAGGCCAGAAGGTCCCCTCAGACCCTGCCCTCACAGCAGTACCCTCCTAGCTCCAGTCAATTGCTCACCTTTTCCTCCCCCCTTCCCAGATGCAGGGACTTCAGCCCACAGAGGAAGGATTTGCACCCTGGTTCAAGGAGAGGTGCTTAACCCTGCAAGCTGATTGCAGTCCCCTCTCACTGCTTTGGACAAGATGGTTTGGGCTCTTTGGTCCATTAGTTCAGTCCTTGTGGAGAAGTATCAGGCTAGGATGGAGAGAAAGGAAAGTCAGGTAAACTCCGGGGGAATAATGCCTGTCCTGTCCTGCTCATGGCAGCGGGACAGTCAGGGTCAGCTCCTGCATCCCACATCACCAAACGTTTTATGAGCTGACCCATAGGCCACCAGCAGCAAAGGAGGTCCCCAACCCTCGTGCCCCCCCCCCAGCTGGAAGCAACATGTGAGCTGAAACCCACTCCTGGAGCCCCTAGCTCCTGTCCCCCTGGGCTGCCAAAGCCTTTCTCACTGATCTCACAGCTTTTGGACTCAGCCCATAGTAATCTGCACCATCAGCAATCCTTCGGCAAGTGAGCGGGGCTGCGAGCTGAGGATGGCCGAGGGGAGTGAAATTTAATTTCCAGAATGGATGGCTGTCAGTGCCGCATCCTCCCAGCCGCATCCAAGTGGGACTGCGGGATGCTCTGGCTCCAGGCGAGAGGCTGCCGCAGCGCCGGCCAGCCCCAGCCAGGCACGCCGCCCCAAATCCACTTACACTTAATGATGCTGAATTGTCTCTTCTCACCTTCAGCTTCAGGACTTTTCCTTAAAATGGATTCATTTCTTCTTGACCTGCTTTGTGGACCACAGCGTTGCATCGCCTGTCAGAGAGGGGAGAAGATAACAATTCAGCACAATGACTGACCCCAAATTCACCCTCAGCCAGCAGTGACCCTTGCACCACGTTGCCTACGAGGTGCAAGCTCATCTTGCTTGGATGCCGTTTCCCCCAGCAGCTCTCACTGTGACAGCCGACTGGTCAAAGTGAATTGCCCCGAGAAAAGGAGTATGGCCAGATTGATGTTGCAGCTCTCAGCAACGTCAGGTCAGCAAAAAATAGGGTTGAGACACTGGGGTATCACTGTACGTGGATATACATAGGAGAGAGGCATTTATCCCAGTGCAGTAAGGGAACTGCTAAAAGGTGTGATTTAATAAAAGGAAAAGTACAGGTGTGACTCCCCAGTGCCTGATTTCCATGCTGGGACCTGTAGATCCTATATACGTCCCAGAAAAAAATTCAAAGAAATGGCCAGCAAAGCCAACATCAGCCAGGCCTCAGCACCGACCCTACCAGAAGACTGAGTTAGACACCCAAGCTGTCATGATGCTTTAAGATGTGGGTGTAGAAAGGTAACCTTTAAATTTGTTTTCTTTTTTCTTCCCCAGACTACAAAAAGGAGCACTTCAAGCCTTGTACATCATGGCACCTCAGTATTTGTACCTTGAAAAAGACAGTGACCCTTCCCCAAGGGCACCAGCAAGTCAGCAGATTGTGGTACGTGAGGCTCAGCCCTAGCTCCCTCCAGGAACGCAGGTCGTGTTCACAGCTGTACGCACAATGCGCATGCCCACTGCTTTGTGGAAATGTAATATTTACAGCTGGCACACGGAATTTTGTGGGGCTGTTTTCAGAAGAACACAGAGAGGAGGAGGTGACTGTGCTGCTGTGCCAAGGCAAAAGGCAACTCCAGCTTCCCAGGCTCTTACCATGAGGCATTCGCATCCCGGCTGCCCTGGAGGCTTCTCAGGGGGGAGGAGGACATTTTCGATGGACATTCATCTTGATGGTGCTGCACATCATGGAAATACAGAGAAAACAAAGGATGGTCAAGAATAAATTACAGCGAGATTGAGTGTGTCTTTCTCAAATACATACCCCATTTCAGGCATAAGTTACTTAGCTCTGTGAAGGAATCACCCAGTAAAGCTTTATGTCCTGTGTTATGGAGGGAGTGGAATGAGTTGGGCATGGTGTTCCCTCCTGCCCTAACAAGGTGCAGTCTCTGCACCAGAACGGGGCTGCTGCCAGCAGTGGAAGAACCCCTGTACCACCACTGCCAGGTGTCCCAGATGGGGATCCATCCCTTTCAATTGTGAATTTAGTGAAAAAATTGAAATAAAAGTTTAAGAAATACCATAATGGCTATTGCAGATCACTCTTAAAAGCAAAAAATTGATAGCTGGCTTTTAAAACTGAACAGAGGTGAGATGCAGAAGCTGCTGCTGTTGCACCCAGCTTCCATCCCAAGCCCCAGTGTGGGGACGCTCACTTTCGTGGGGTGTTGTCGATGATTTCAGCAAAACTGCTTGAAAAGTACGGCTCTGTGTAAAGAGGGCCAGACAAGTCCCAGTACAGAAGATGGCTTGGAACTGATCATTTGTTCAATATGTATTGTAAAAGTGTGTTTGGGATGAAAGTATTTTTCAGCTCCATTGAGATGTGTGTCTGCATTACTTTCTCATTTACAGCTTTCAAAAATTTGTAAGAAATTGATTAGATATTAGGAAAAAAATTTTTACACTAAGGGTGGTGGAACACTGGCCCAGGTTGCAGAATGGGGGAATGGGGCTGAACTACGACACCCAGAGAGGTGGTGGATGCCCCATCCCTGGAAACATTCCAGGCCAGGTTGGACGGGGCTCTGAGCAACCTGATCTGGTTGGAGATGTCCCTGCTCCTTGCAGGCTGGATGGGCTTTGAAGGTCTCTTCCAACCCCAACCATTCTGTGATTCTATGATTCTAAAAGCATAAATATTTGACGCCTGAAGATGGCCGTTCTGTATGCACACTGTGTTTGCACGAAAAAATTACTGAAGCTCTTGTGTAAGTCATGCTAATCCTCCATCTAGTAAGTTTTAGTCAGTCAAATTTGAAAGAAAAACAGCAGGAAAAGGAGGAGTTTGGAGACTGCTGAGGATAACTACTTGGACATGGAGAGACTTCCGCACAGAGACATAGATGGGATCTCTTTTAGTGCAGTTCGGGAAGAGATGAATAGTCTGAGAGGGATATAATAAATGATCAATACTGGAACTTGGCTACTTGCACCAAAGGAAAAGATACCCACTGTGCTTTTTTTTTCTCTCTCTTTTTCCCTTTCAGAGATGGCAGCGTTTTTACGAGGGGCATCCCACACTCTGCAGCATCCTGAGGTGCCTGTACCCCATGAATGGAGGGAAAAGCTCGGCTTTGCCACCCCAGCTTAACAGAGCTGTTTAAACAAGGCCTAGCAGGAGTAGAGAGATCTTCCTCTGACACATGTCTATACAGCAAGCAACCTCTGTCCGTGAGCTACAAAAAGTCCCTAATCCATTGTTCGCCAACCTGGGATTGGATTTACCTCATTAAAAACAGTTAATGGAATGTTAATGGCACTTAATTGTATTCATTGCTCCGGTTTTGCAGCAATTTTTTTTCCTCGATTCGCAAAGATGGGATTAAGTGTTAACGTATTGCAGGCTGCTGAAACATAACCTGCGGTCATGATTCTAAACACATGTAGAGGTGCTAATTGCATTCAGTTGACACAACTGTGGATGGGAAAATAATTTTTCGCACCTTATCAGCGCTGGGGAGGCGCTAACTGCATTCAGAAGATGCCACTGCTGCTAGGAAGGTAATTTCTTGCACTCCATCAGAGCTTAACACATGCTTAGCAATGAGGCTAGCCAAAAATATCATATCAACAGAGTTAATGAGGTGCTTGCACGTTTTTAACAAATGGGAATTGTAAAAAAAAAAAAAATTCACCTTTTATAATTTTGTTAAAGAGTAACGAATTCCTGCAGATGCCACATTGCTGGAGTTGGTGGTTGCCTACCTCGATGCAATTTCTGAGCACGCCGCTAAGGCTTCATGGTGGATGGACGTCAATGCCAATCATGTGCAGTTATGTGTCCATGAACTGCCGAGAGTCCTACTGCAGAGCAGAGCGTGGCCCCTCTCCCGTTTCAGAGCCTGTGAGGACAAAGACTGAGACATCAGAAAATATTTCTGGGCTTCTTTGAACCTCAGCAGGGATTCAGGCAAGGCCACTTTCCTTACCTTGTTTAGTTCTCTGTTGCTCCCAAACTGTTTGTGGTCCCTGAGGTCTGGGCCATCAAGGCAGCACATTTTGGCTAATGCTCTTCTCTTGCAGCTCGCCCACCTCCCTGCCACCATGCCTGCCAGGATCCTGGGCAACTGGCCTGGTGGTTAAACCAAGCAGGTCTCTGCTTCTTTGCAGCTCAAGGAAGGGCAACGAGACACCTTCTTGGCCTCACCTAAGCGTACCAAGAAGATCTGTGTGCTGTCCAGTATCACCTCTATGGCAACAGCCCATTCCTTTTAATCTCTTGGTCTTCTGCTCTACTGTCTCTAGCCTATCTCCAGGAAACGTTGCTGGTGAAAAAGCTGAAGCTTTTTTGCCAGCTAGCCAAGGATAGTTTTGAGATCAAACTCATAGTTTTGTGCAATTTCAATGTATTTTACTATGCTATAAAAAGCCATGATTGTTCTCCTCCCCTCCTCCTATGCTTTGAAGAAACCCTTTGACTCTTTGCATGTCCATGGTCTTTGAGTGAAACTCCCCTGATTACAAGGTGCAACGTGCTGAGGTCGTTAGGCTGTCATCGTTAGGCTGTCATTTGGATGTGCAGCAGATTTCCCAACTCCTGTGGGGCAGGGCTGGTCTGAGGCAAAAAGTCCTGCTGAGAGGAGTTTCTTTCTGCTTTAAATAAAGACACCTATGTTAAATCATTCTGCTGAGAATAAAGGAGCTGGTGGGAGGCCATCACAAGGCTTCTCCAGAAGAGACAGACAACTAAACAACATGAGCTCTCCAGCTCTGAGAGCACAGGTGATCAGGTTCTGTTTCTCACATCATCCCCCAAATTAATACTGAGTTATTCAGAGGAGCAACCAGCAAGACAGGGCTGTTTAGCCTTCATGGCCAAAAGACCACGTAGTGCACTCCTATCTCCTGTCTCACTGTTGGGTTTGGCGCAGAAGGACGCACGTCCAAGAGGTGCTTGCACAAAGACAAAGGGTGCACTTGGCACGAAGATGAAGGGTCTACTAGCAGAGCAGAGAGCACCAGACAGCAAAGCACACCTCCAGAGGTGGAGCCGAGTGTCAATGTTCACATGTGTCCTTGGATGACTTAACTGTACGTAGCGGGCTCAGTGGTTTTTCAGCTGTGCTGCTAAGCAGCACTCCCACCTAGCAAATACAGGAGACAATGGTCAACTCGAGCTGCACTCACAGCAGTGAGCGCAGCAGAGACTTACCCACGATGGAGTCAGTAACTTCAAGAGAAACTATTTAAAAGCAAAGAAAAAAATGCATCTCTAATCCCCAAAATACCCGCTTTAGGGGCTCGCCTTGAGTGACACGCTGGTATGATGTTAACAAGAAGCAGAAATTTTAACTAATAGAAGCATAAATATTCTCCCACATCACCTCCAAAATCCTTGAGCATATAAAGCTAATCCAAAGAAACAAAAGTATATTTGCAAAGCAAATTTACCCCGGTAATACACACGTGCTGCTCCCGGGAAGAAGCGGGAGAGATGCGAGCAGTCGCCCCGAGCAGATTGCGTGCCTGACACCGAGGCACTGCAGCTCAACGGCGTTGAACTGGGATAACAATCACAGCCTCCATCCTGTGTCTTTTTATTTCGCCTTGTAAGACTCTCTCAAGCTCTCCTTGCAGAGTCAGTCAGCACGTGTCTTGATCTCTCAATGTTTTCTGTGGTGGTTGGTTTTTTTTTTAATAGATCTTTTCTTTGCAGAAAGAATCACAGCTTTCCCTTAACATATGAACATCACTGGTTGCACATTAGAAGCTGGCTGCCAATCATGTTTTTGTAGCTGCCCTACTGCAAACTGGAGGGTTGAACCCCAATTCACGCTGACAAGGGCAGGAAATCATCACTTGGGATGACTTTCTTGCTCAGAGTGGCAACTTCATGCCAGTTCCTTTCCCTACCAAACCTCCCATTTGTCCTGGGTCCTCCCAAAAGTCATCTTTGTGGAGCACCGATTCACTCCTCCAGCCAGTGGATGCAACAGTTTTCCTCCAAACAGCAAAATACGAAAAAAATCCAACAAAAGGCTACCATCTTTCAAGAAGCTCCCTCCCTCTCTCCCAGCTCCATCTGATGGAAGGTTGTCTCCAAAGGTGCTCCACCTGATGGAAGGTTACTTGCAAAGTGGCTGAGACTCAGCAAACCTGAGCACATTAATCCCCAGACTGAGTGTAACGTGCCCCAGCACGGATTGTGCAATTACCTCCAAGTGCATCAGCCTGTCCGACCAGCCGGTTTGGTGGCCAGTAGACCCTCACCATCATGCCCTTGGCCATTGCAGCTGTGGCTTCAAAAGAAACAAATCTCAGCTTTCCCAAGATCTGGAAGAAAGATTAACTTTGGGGGAAAAAAGGAAAAGAAAAAAGCCATCAGAAGCTTCATTTTATCCTTCTTTGTGGTGAGTTCCCAGCTAGAGCTGGTAGCCAACCCCAGCAATTTTGATGTGTAGGAGCAGCTCACCCCCATGGACTTTCTTCCTGCTCTGCCCAGAGTCCCCACACACCCTGAGCCATTACAGCTAGCAGCAATCAGGGTATCCCTTCTGCGCTTCCCTCTTTGCTTCTCAAGTCTCCAGCATGTTATTTAAATTGAATATAATATAGAATAAGTGCTCCCAAAGACACTTCATTAACAGAGGTTTGAGCATGGCCATGGGTAGATCAACACTTTTTCGGCCGTGCAGTGCATTAAGCAGATCGAAGAGATTTGCTCTGTAGCATAAATTAAGAGGATCCTAGGGCAGTGTTCATTTGCATTCAATGACACACCGTCTTAGGGAAACGCTTTTCTTATCAAGCATGCTTTGGGTGGCAAAGCTTGATTAGCGCTGCGTGCGTGACTCTCGCACTCAGACGCAGATGGGAAGATGCCGTCATGGCAGTAACGAGCCGGGAAGCTCGTCGCTGAGCCTACCCACAGCAAGACACGTCTTGCGGCTGCTCATTTCTCCAACGCCATAGGAAAGATCAGGCTTATGTGGAATGGGTGAGTAAGCAGCTACGACAGCTAGAGGGGTTTCCTCATCTCCCAAAACAGACAGGTCATTCTTTGTCAGACAATTTTCACCTGTTAGCACACAACCTGGGAGGACACCTCAGCTATTCCCTTTGCCCACTCCTGTAGGTGATATTGCATCCATCAGCCAAGTGCAAAGAGCTTCCCTTCCCTGCCTCTCTCTGCAGGTCAATGCCTTCCCTGGCATTAACTTCGGGAGAAAAGGCATCTTCTGTGCTGGAGTTTGGGAATTACACATTCAACTCCCTCCTCTAACAGCAGCCAGGGTCTGGTTTTGGGACAGTTACACCATTTCACCATGGTTCTTTTCCCAGCTGTAAAATGGGAAGAAACCTCCTTCTTTCCTCTCTTATCTTTAGCCACAGCTCTATCTTTACATCTCTTCTTCACCTATTGACAGTTTAAAATCAAAAGCAGGATTATTTCTGCCTGGGCAGTCCAGCCTCTTTGGGCTAATGAACGAGGCCATCGCAGACTCACCCATGTCACTGGGTTTGCTCAGGCTCTGCCAGCATTTCCTTAGCACCAGCAGTAACTAATAACGCAGGGAGGGCAAGGACTCTTCCTCCGGGGAAAGAAACACAACCCAGCTGACTGCGAGATGAAATTTACTGCAATATGAAGCGATCACCATGGAAACCTCTATTTTATTTCAGCCAATCTTTCTGTGCTGTCACTACCAATATCACCTCCTCACTAGCCATAAAGAAAGGATTCCCAAAGAGGTTTGTAATCCTTGCTGGCTGGCCCAGCCATCTGCTGGGAAGACATTTTCTCTCCAGAAAACCCATTTTCTCTCTGGTTTCTCTCCTCACCAGGTGTGACCAGTATAGGATAAGGCACCGCTCCCGTCCTGCATTGCTCCTCCTGCGAGGGTGCTAGATTTTAACTCTAAGAATAAGAACGAGGACC
The DNA here is from genome assembly GCF_036417535.1 of Chlamydotis macqueenii. Taxonomy (NCBI): domain Eukaryota; kingdom Metazoa; phylum Chordata; class Aves; order Otidiformes; family Otididae; genus Chlamydotis; species Chlamydotis macqueenii. Next base: position 38,354,643 of record NC_141561.1, read on the forward strand.
TACTCCGTTACTGCCACCATTTTCCTCTGTCCCCATACCTCCTGACAAAGAAAACCGCTGTTTTGCTACATCTCTGCCCTTGAGCACCAGCCCCTGAGGAGATGCACATCTCGAAAGACATGTCCATCATCCTGCCATGCCCTAGTGCTGAATGGATGACCTTTGGATGAGTAGGGAAGCCCGATAAAACCAGCAGGTTCTCCATTAAAAACTTGACATGAGACCATTTGAGGAGTCCCACCAAGCGAAGCTCCACTCGAATCTTCTTTGCAGGAACCTAATACTTGAAAAAAACAAAATAATCCATTTTGGCTTCCAGCTGTGGTGACAAAGGTGAGGAAGGGAACTGCTGTCTCTTTGGAGAAAATAAAACGTCTTCCTACACAAATACTTAACAGAAAACAAGCTCTGTGCATGGCACAGACCTATCCTGGTCCTGTGGCTGTAGACAAGCAGCAGTTTCAAACTCTGCATGTCCATGTCGGAAAAGCGTTGATTTTGGAAGACCTGAATTGCAAAGGGAGCTAAATAGGTCAGGCTTTTCAGACACTTAGTGCATCACACCTGGGCTTCCCTTATATTCTGTACAATTAAACTCTCCAATTACTTTTGCAGTCATCAGTAAAAAGACTTCAGGCCACCATCCTGCTCATTTAGAGGCATTTCTGAAAAAATCAGTGGTTTGAGGACCATTGGCGTTGCCCGTAGGATGTGCAACAGCCTTGCATGGTTCTGCTTTCCCTCTACGGGTGCTCAGGGTGTTGTGAAAAATCACCCCCCTTGAAGTGGAACACAAACTCTGCTGGTATAGCCTCCCATTCCAGAGAAGATATTGTCTGTGCCCTCTTTGTGCTTGGATGAGCACGAGCACCTATTTGCAAATTAACACTCTGCCAGACCAGCTCCCGTCCCCAAACTCTGCCAGGCGGGCGGTTAATAACTGCCTCCGCCTCATGGGGTGCCCGCATTCGCCCAGAGCAATTGCTGTCCTGAAGAGATGTCTCCTGTAGCTCCAGCTGATTGCATGGCCTGCAAGGAAGCGTGCAGATGTCGGTGACCTGATTTGGCCCAGAAAACACAACTGCCTCCAGGAAGGAGGGGTTCGTCAGCAAGCTCAGCACTTCAGCAGGGAGAAGGCTGTGATCAGCAGGCATCTCCATGCCTTCCGCTGTAAAATTGCCTTGCCCCTAATTACTTCATGCCAAGAAATAGCCTCCGATATATCAGAGGGAGCAGAATCCTGGAGAGAACTCACTCGCCGACAAAGCCCTTGGATAAGTCAAAGAACAGCAGCTGCCAAAGAGCCATCACCTTGCCTTTTAGGCAAGAATATACTATTTGCAAACTCTACATATTCTGTAAATTCATGGCAGAGAGGTTACAGCTGCAATATGACCCAGGGCAGAAGAAACTGAAGTCCAGAGCACTCACAGGGAGTGGCACATGCATCCTGAAAATGGCACTAACGAAGAAATTAGAAACTTACTCCGATGCTTTTGAAAAACTGCACATTTTCAGTTAAAATTTTTTCTCCAAAAGAAATAAAATGTAATAGACCCATTTAAATAATCTGTAAGCCAGTTTCCTTTCTGAACTTCAGGGCAGCTGACCTCCGAAAGGACCAGCCTCCCCAGCTATGCCTGTGAAGAGGTAACCAAAGCAATCACACGGGCAGGTGGGCCAGCTTGCCCCCGACACCTTGCAAAGCTGCATCACTTCAGATGTACAGGAGGTGTTTCAGTTCGTATTTTGCTAATTAGCAATTTAATAGCCCAACTTTTTATGATGGATCAGTCATCACGGTTTGCAAGACAGGAATGTCCACCCACTGAATGAATAAATTTAGCCATCCTCATTCCCTATTGGATCATCCTCAGGTACAAGGTACAACCTGGGGCATTTCTAGATCTCCTTCTTAATAAGCTCATTTTTCAGTATAAACACTGAAGCAAAGTAGGAATTTTCTACCTCTTGCCTCCAGGAGCATGTCCCAGGCCCATTCTGGCTGCCAGAGAGGAAAGATGGGGAGGAGACATAAGTAAACAAAAAATGGTGGGACACTTTGGAAAATGGCTTAGGTTTGCTGCTTGTATTTCACCACTTCTCTGTGGCAGTTTCAGGAGGCTCCATTTGTTGTCTTCTCCTTGTCTGTCTTGTTTACCTCCAGCTTTAGTTCTTCAGAGCAAAGACCCTCTCCCACTGTAATTTGGTACTCTATCTGACGCTAGAACAGTCTGTTCTCAGGCAAGGCCATTCAGTACTTCAGTAATATAAATAACGAGATCTCAGTTCTATTTTTGACATGATGTTATTGTGAAGGAAGTCAAAGAATCATTTTTCCCTACGAAGTGCAGTTTAAATATTTTAGAGAAAACATTTTAATATCACACACAGCAAACATCTGTTGAAAGAGTTCCTACAGAGAGCCTTAAAAATTTGGCAGGAATAGGCTTATCATAAGGTCAAGTGGAGTGATCTCCCCCAAAACCTTTTTTTTTTCCAATGGGATAAACCTTTTGGGGACAAAAACATTAGCAAATCATTTTCAACAAAGCAGCCCAAACAAGCATTTAGAAATCTGGCATTTTGCAGAAACCGCAAATTTCACTTGTTTTACTTCTGAAATTTCTCTGTGGAATTTTGCATTTTGTTACACACATATATGTTAGATTTTACTGCAATGCCATGCAGGAACTTTTGCAATGAAAAATGAGTATTGCACTACATGGGCCAACGTAACCTTTCAGAAGCTTCTGACATAAATTTGGATCAAATTTCTCAGAAAACTTTAAAATAATATTTTGACTCCCTAGTTCAATAAGTGCTAAATGGTTTTCATATACATCAATCATGGTGTTACAGAGACTTCAGAAATAGAAATCAGTAGAAAGAAACAGAGCTACATTATGTATGTACTTAGCACTATACTTACACCAGAGATCTACAGTGCTTTTATTATAAGCTTATTTTGCCACAGGTTTCTTTCTGTCTTAGCGAATGTAGAAGCAGTTTGTTGGGAAACAACCTGAGGATAAAACCTACAATAAAGCAACCCATAATAAAAATAAAATACACAAAACCATATTTTAGAATCAGGAAAGGTTGCATATATTAATGAACCCTTCACATTTTTTTTTAAGATGGAAAAATGGTGGAAATGCTGTTTGTTAAATGTTTTACTTTAAAAATGTTTGTTAAATTATGCCATCACAGTTAGCCTATCATCAACAATCTGGATGCCATAAATAGTAACAATTATTCACGAATAATCAAATTAGTAATTCAATTATTAATGGGAAGCTTAATATGTGTTAATATTTTCATCATTTTGTCTGTTTGCCCATTCTTCCATCTGTCTAGCTGTTCTGTGCAAAGCTACCGTAAAGCAGCTGAGCGAGTGCCTAAGTGTCCTGGTTTTGGCAGGGATGGATGCATCTGCGAGGGCAGGTGCAGAGCGCACCATCTCCTGTCTACCCCAAGGTCCCAACACACTGAAGCACTCAACCGTGCTCTTGGCTTTAAGAGCAAGAGCAGTTCACCAACAGCAGCAGAGTTACCTTTTTGCTTTTGGAAATACTCTTTCTGCTTTCGTTAATGGGACAAATTTGCCTGAAATATTCTTTTTGGGTAGGAGGGTCACAACCTCGTACAAGAGCTTGTTCATAAGTGCGGAAGGGAGTGTGGAAACGCTGTGCACCCTTAGCAGACTGCTCATTACTTTTAGTCTTGCCTTTGCTGTCTTCATTTGCCCATTTAAGGGCCACTCCTGAGACAACGCAGCCAAAAGCTCTCCAAGGGGCTCTTGGGAGGAGTGCTTGCTAAAGGGACTTGTCACGGAGAGCTGCATTCAAATACTTGCTTATTTCTCCTTGCACATCATAGTGAAGATCAAAGCCTGCAAGTTGGTTGGTTTCCCCCAAAAGGCAACCTAAACAGTTTGATTTCCCGACTAATTTATCTCAGGTGGTTATTAGGGGAGATGCAAACTATGAAGGGGGAATTTGGCAGCCTTCTCATACTCTTTTAGAAAAGAAAAGAAAGAGAGGAGGCAGCTCACCAAGCACATTAGGCTGGGGAGAATGTAAGAAAAGTAAACTCTGCCTCACCATTTTGTAGCCTTCCCATTGATGCTAAACTTCATGAGGAGCAAGCGCAGCAGTCCAACACCCACCAAGCAGATCCATTGCCTGGGAAATAATCGTAACATTTATTAACTGCAACATGAGCAAAAAGTTGCCCAGGTTATAAATTGCTTACCTCTCACTTAGGGGACAGCCATCTAATCACCCCTCCTATATTACCAATAAACTCTCTCCTCTACTTGTGCCCATCAGGTCTTCTCGCAGCTAACCTAACTAGACTTGAAGGAACTGTGCTCAGCTTGCAATTAGTATTGACATTTGCTGGTTTTATCAACAAGCTGCTTCTACTCTATGCTTACGTGACCTAGGGCTTCCCTGTTTTCTCCTGCTAGCTATCATAGTTTGTCCAGTACACTACCTGGTGCTTGCAGACCTTGTTTCACCCATATTTTTAAACCAACACAGTCACAGCACTATCATGAAGACGCGTGCCTTGAAGTTATAGAGGCTCCTCACTTCTAAAGCATCACCCCTCATGCATCTTCAGGTACCCATGGGTATCTTGAATACCAGGTTGGCCAAGACGTGCTGGAGACTCATCTCCAGAGGGCTTTGGAGGAACCTTGCACCATGGTTCAGCCTGTCTAAAACTCCCATCTACCCTTGCAGCAAGTCATGTCCTCCCCAGGAAAGGCTAAGAACATACTTCCTGCCAAAGTCAGTCTTTTCTCCACAGAGACATGTGGGCTAGACAAAGGCAGCCAGACATAGAACACCAGGGAAAGACAAAGACAGATAGAAAAAGAGAAGGGAAAAATTATCACAGCGTGCAGGTAATTAGGCAGGAAACACGCACTTACAGGATATCAAAACCGTTAGAGGACAGATGCCATCTCATCATACTTAGCCACCCAAGAGCTGTCTGTCTAGTGAAGGTGATCAGTCAGAGGCTGTTGTAGAGTACTCTCTACTGTCAACAACAAGCGATGAGGCACTCTAGGAGAAGACTGACGGCATCCTATGACAAGAGTGGGGTAAATCATCCTTAGGAGATGCCTCTCTCTCTCTTGGCATTGCCCACAGGAGCCTAAGGACTGTGCTTGACCGGACGCTGAAGTTTTATACAGCTGCCATTCCTCTGCTCCACTTGCACCAGGCAAGGCTAGATCAACCCAAAATAAATACCAACACAGCATTTACATCTGTGCCACCAGATGAGGTATTTCTCTTTAAAACCCATCCCAAGTGTTTAACTGCAAGATGACAACTGCAAATAAAGCTATGCCTTGCCCTGCCAGAGTGACACAGGTTAAAGAAGATGACGACAATAATAAGGAGAAAGCAGCCACATTGGGTACAGCCAACGTGCAGGAGGGGAAGGAGGAGCACCACCTGCAATGATCTGAACTTGGGTTCTTGCAGATCAGTAGGAGCTGGACATCAAGCTCACTGAAGAGTAAATTTTCTCTTGGCTTTAACTCTCTGTTGCCAAAGAGAGTGTGAAGCCTGCACAGCTGAAGTTAGATGACTGGAAATTAAAGAATTAAGAGTAGTCTGACAAATTTATTAAAGCGTACCCACCTCTGTCACAATTTAATGAACAGATTATGGATTGGTTGGACGTATAAATGGTAGCCATGGAGAAAGAGTCCCATATCTCTCTAGAATAAACAACATTTCACAGTTTTAATTGTGTCCTGATGTTATAACGATCACAGCTAAACTGGGTAATCATTCATTAAACATGAGCTAATTCCATGTCCTGCTATAATTATTATTGTTTCCTGAAAATATAATGTGTAGTACAAGTATAATAAGTGCAAATTGAAATACTGCTTTTGGAAGGTTATTTATTACTACCTTCAGCTGTAAACATTTATAACTGAAATTTACTGGTGCGTGGTCTCTTCATATAAATATTTTATGTTCAGCCTCAGGGATCTGCATCTTCTTGTTTAAACGTCTCAGTCTTGGTGTCTGCACTAGCAACACAATCTCAGGAGACAAAGTTTGCTGTTCTGTGTTATTTGGCCATCCTGCCGTCAACGGAAGGCTGTATGTGTGCTGCACATTATCTGTCCATAGGTGCATGTGGGTGTGAGGTAGCAGCTGGCTTGTTGCATTACTCTGGGTTGCAAATTTATTAGCGTAGCATGTGTTACATTCCTACATGCAGTAAGGCAGCACAGAGTCATTACTTCTAAGTCTTTTGTTGCAATAGTTCTGCTGATATCCTTCTACTGAGTTGAGGAAAATATCCAGGGCAACTGGAAAAAAAAAATCTGTAGACATCAGTGAAGAGGGGGGTTCACTGAGAAGACACTGATCATAACTATTCCGTGATTCTATGATGAGTCTTGGGTGTCTCTGTTCTTTTTTCTATTCTCATGCCAATAGGACAGCAAGAAGTGCCCCAAATCAAAGAAGCAAGGGTTGTTTCAATAATGGGAAACAAGTTTAAGACCTGGCCTTGTATGTCAGCTTAGTGGGAAAGGCTGGGAGCCAGCTGGGCACGGGACACCGCATGCACCTCGGCGTGACAGCAAAGTGACTGATGCAGAGAAAAACATTTCTCACCAGTCCTGTATGAACAGGAATATGTTCTTATTGCAGCACGCAGAAGGAGAGGCATCTCTTGTCTCCAATCCTTACAGTTCAGAAACTCAGTGCACCTAAGGAAGACGTGAAGCTGACAGCAAGCTGGGCTCTGCATCCAGTTCAAACTTCACCAGCTGATGCTGGGCGTGCTCTCTGTCCCCTTGCTGGATCCTACCACCCCTTCTGCACCGGGTGTCGAGGCTGGGTTGTTCTGTGCCATGCCCAGAGCTGATGGAGGTGTACAGACAGTGATAAAGAGGTACTGGTTCAATCCCAACCACTAAATTATCATAAATCATTTGGGTTTCCATGGCACCCGTCCAGAAAAGTTGAAGGAACAGAGAATGAAGTAGCTGAGCTGCTAACAAAAATAATATATGCTTTTTAATGATAAATTACAATTGCTACAGTGGAGGGATTGGAAGAAGGCCAGGTCCATATCAATCCTTTCAAAAGGAACTAATGGTTCTCCCAGGACTCCCAGTCCCTCCCCACACTACCAGGAAAAATAGCTGCAAACATCCTTAGGGAAAGCTGTACAGCCTCTTGATGAATATAATATGTGAAGGGTGAGCCAGCATGACTTTTGCCAGGGAGAAGAAAAAAAAAACGTCTCTGCCCTAAATAATAAGAATTTACTGAAAGGAGAAACAAAGTAATGGTTGAGGGATAGGCAGGAGATATCATGTGGACTCTCAAAGGAGCTTCTTCTTAAGTATTAAGTCTTAATTATTAACCCTTGGAGCATGAAACAGGAGCGCATCCTTTCAGTGCTCACTTTCAATTATCTGCACCAAGGGACTGCTGAGCATGTTTGCCTCTGGATTCCCCATTTTCATAAATGGATAAACACACAAGTGGGTGCCTCTCTCTCCGGTGCCTCTTCTCATCTCTGCCCACTCACAGACTTTCCGTCTTTTTCTCTTCCGTTTTTGTTGCTAGCCGTATAAATCAGGAATAAAGCCAGAGGAAAACCTGCCTGAGAGATTATCATCAGCCCTCAGCTCTGCAGACAAATCCCCAGTGCAATGTCATGGAACTAAGTCCCTACAACCTCTGTGTGGGGTTTTATTCCCCCCCTCTTGTTTAATTTCTGAGCAGTTCTTTAGTGCAGAATTTTTAACAGCCCCGGAGTACTCAGTGCTCCATCACTCATAGTATGTAAGGGGTATTGATCTCTTCAAGTTTATCCTTTTAAGTGGTTCCCATCAAGTGCCGGGAAGTCAACCAGTTTGAGCTGTGAAGCCCGTCTACAAAGCTCAAGATGAGATGATCGAGTTTACTCGGAAAATGGGGGTTGGGTTGGTTTTTTTCCAAAGGGAATTTGAGCATGTGTAATGCTGTTAACACACTGTGTTTGCATGCCCTTAAAAATAATTTTATAGCCATCCTGAGTGCCTCCAAACTTTAAATATGTCTTATAAGTAGTTGGCTAACTGGCTGGGTGTGCTGTAAACGCAGTACTAAATAAAACAAGACTCTAAATATCAGCTGTATTTCAGAGTCAGGGGTACTTTTTCAGCCATGCAGTAATTCCCAATGTTAAAAACCTTGATTTTTACTTTTTATGCTACACTGCGACTAGAATTCACACCTAAACTTTTTAAGTTATGCTAAATATCTCTCACCTGTTTAATCTGATTATCCTCCCACGAAAAGTGGACATGATTTACACTGAGCAGCTAGAAACATTTCCTGAAGCTGGAAATTTGTTTCCCAGGCTTCTACATTCATCAACAGCGCTAAATCTGAAGCTGCTTGGTTTAGGTCCATGTGGCACTAGAAATTCCTTTGACGTTGTCACTTACTGTAGGATGGCAAATGCTGGGACAGTTTTCATATCACCAAACTTTTCCCGGGCAGAGGCGATTTTCCTGGCAAACTCAGCTGGAGAGAGCTGTGCGCTGTAGTCAGTATGAAGGGCATCTGCAAGAAGGGAAACCAGTGAAGTGCTACAGGCAGCTGTTCAGATTAACCCTTCCTAAAATTTTCTGTTTGTGGCAGAACCGAGGTTGACAGAAAATGGAGCTGGGTCCTCCACCCCCAATTCATGACTCTGAAAGCTGTTGGCTTAAAAAAAAGTGTTCACAGGGAGTAGGAAGAAGAGAGAGAAGGCAAAAGAATAAAAAATAAAATTTTGGCTATGAGACAGTTTTAATTTTTTAATTTTTCTTTTTCCCCTCTAAGTATTTCAGGATTTTTTTTTTTGTTACCACAGGATGGAGAGAGGCATTGGCGGGAAGAGAAAAGGCACTTTTCCCCCACTCACTCCTCCGGGATTCAATGCTGTATTTCTGCCCAGCCCTGCAGTGCCCGTGCTATGGAGCAGGAGATCCCAATGGAGCAAACCCCTCCACAGCAGGTACCAGGAGGAACATTTCTGCCTGCCAGCACACACACATACCCCAAGCATCGCTTCTTCAGCTATCAGAGATGTCTGGTAGTGACAAATCCCAGCTCTGCCATGAAGAAATCCCAACCCAACTGGCCAAAACAACTCAAAAAAACCTAACATGACCACGGCAGTCCTTCCACAGGCAAGTTTCCTTTAACATAAAGGCTATTAACTATTTCTGCTTCTTCCAGTATCAAATGCCTTTTTGTCCTCTCAACAACACAGAATTTAGTTCATTTAATGCTGTTGCAGGGAAAAAACACTGCCCAGATGAACATTTTTTGGGAGCCAGGAGGGTGAACTGTAGCAAGAGAGCAGTAGACGGCTCCTGGTCATCAAAGCACGCACCAAACGTGGCACATCCATCGCTCACATCCTTAAAACACTCCAGCTCCGCCGTACAGATGACTGCAACAAGCTTTGTGCTCTCAGGATGGGCGCTCGCATGGTGCTGCCGAGCAGCCCTGTCATGTAGCTCCACTACTGCTAAACCCAATCCATAAATCAAAACGGGAGAATATAAACCAGGACGGAGACACGACTGCAGAGTACCCGAGATCTGAGATCAATATTCATTTTACAAACCTCTCCAGAAGAGTTCCTTAATTAATTGTTGGAATTAAAGTAAAAATTGACCCCTCAATTTGTTCTTGTGGCCTTTAAATCAATTTTCTTTTCTTTACAAATAATCATTTTAGGACTGGTGCATGAAACAACACTTTTTTTCTTTATTAAGTATGAAAAAAAAGTACCCCCACTCTGAATATATTCTAAACAGGACTCAGGGCATGAAGCCAGCATCTTCCACTTTCATCTAAAATAGGGGAAATATTTTTCCCAATTACAAGCCAATACAGAGAGTTTACCCAATTCAGCCCGCATCCCCGTGTGCGCACACCGCTCCTTCCTCCCCGCCAGGCAAAAGCTGGTCCCCACGGCCCTGTTTCCCGATCCGCTCATTAAGCTGTGTCGCCGGCACAGCAGGCAGCTCCGACTGCAATGAGCAGGAACGTTTGCGCGTTGCTGCAACCACGGCTTCCCAACCAGTCTGTATTTTCTTTACCAAATCTTAAACGACACCAGAACCGCACGGGAGGTTACCGAGTGCAAAGACTCCCTTATTTTATGCAACTGCGTATCTGCCATAACTTCACAGTCTTTTACTGAGTTTATCCTCACACAGCGACCCACAAGGTAGGGAAAATAGGATTCAAGAGGTGAAGGGGTTTACTTCACATCACAGAAGCCACAGCTGGCGCGAATGGCAGTTTCCCAGTCTCTCAGTGCAAACTTCGTAATCCATGCGCTACTTCCTTCTGCATCTTTTCCTGGATTCCCTTATGTCCATTATTTTGCTGACACTTTCAAAGAATTGCTAAAAATCTCAAATTAGATAAAACTTTTTTTTTTTTCCTTATAGCTGACACGGTGATTGCACCCTCCCAGTGTTTTATAGCTTGGTCCCTACACAACATTTTTCTCCAGGAGAAGAAGCAGCCGCCATCGACCAACTGGGGATGCTTCCTCCTGGGTCTTGGAGACCCAGGACTGAATTAAGACGTATTATGGGAATTACCTGAAAAGTGGGTGACCAGGATGGGTCTTGTAGAGTGGTCTTGACAGCAAGAGCAGTCTCCACTGGATTACATGTTGATGGCAACATGAGACTTCATTCCTGATCTTCAGAAGCACATGGAGGCTGTCGCGCCTCATCAGAAGCACATCGCAGGCTGTCTCCTCATCCATACGTGAGGCCAACACATCCAAAAGCCCTCCAAAATCTAGGGTGAAAGGCATGTGAGCTCAATATAAAGCATTTCTCTCTGCAGGAGTGTAAGTCGGCAGGAAGATCATTGTAAATCAATATCTCATGGATTTTTAAAATAATATTAATAAATACACCTATTTAGTTGCACTTCCTCACTCTAATTAAGAGAGTTAGTAAGTAAATACACACATAATCCACCGAGTCAACTTTTCCAAGATTGTGGTGGGGATGCTGGGTGGGCTCTGAAGGCACCTAGAGATGTCGGCAGGCGGAACCAGGTCACCTCTTACCTGCCCAGGCATCTCAAAGACGGACAGTGAAAATGGACAGATATTATGTCTGCATTTTAATGGCACACTCCCGTGCAATTTTTTAAATTGATCGCTCTGCACAGCATTCACAGATGAATACCATCTGGCGCGGTGATTTATTGCCCCTGAATTTCTCAAGTTACTTTTTTTTTTTTTTTTACTTTTTTCATCTTACCTTTTCCTTATATTTTCTTTCTACAAAAACATTTTCCAGAGAAATGCAGTTGAGAGAGGCATTTCCCTAACATGCTATGTTATCATAAGATAAACAGTGGCCTGTCACCAGGCAGACCGACAAACAACTGATGTATGGGATCTATTTAATAGCTCTGCAACTCCAGAGGCCTTCCGGTCATACACGCTCTTCTTGTCCAATATTACAAGAGATGCTCATAACAGGTCATATGGAAAAATTAATATATGAAGATGGCATTCAAGAATGCATTTCAATGCACACATACAAGGGGAAAAAAATACGTTGCACAAGCATTCCGAAACCCAGTCCCTCCTAAACTACAGAGGGCAATTGGCTAGATTTGTGATAAGTTTGGGAAGCAACTGCTGTTACACTGAGGAACCTTGCACGTTAAGTGGGATTAGGCGAGAAACTAAAAGCTCTGCTAGGTTCACCAAAAGACATTTTCCTCCCATCATGAAAATAAATTTGCCCTAAACTGGACTCTCCAGAGACAGCTCTGAAGCCTCCTTATAGCCTGGGACACATAGGAACCCCCATATCTCTGCTGTGCCTGGCATGGATCTGAGTCCCGTGGGGACCTCCCCGTGTCCCCATTTCCTTCTCAGGAGTCCCCTCCCTGATGGGACGCTGACTGGGAATAACACCTGCAGCCGCACTCCCAACTTAAACCTCCGTCGGCAAAGACAGGCACAGCAAAGGCCGGGAGGAGATGGCTTCCCAGCCTTTCCCAGTGGCTCCAAAGGAAAGCACCGATCTGCCCTCCATTCATGCAAAAACCAAACTGAACTATTTGTCTCATTTTAAAAATATATATCTACCTCATTAGACAACAAAATCACCCTTTTTACTCTGCTGAAAGGAAGTTTCCCTTATTGTTTAATACGTTAGACTGAATGGAAACCTGACTATAGATGTTCTGTCCTTTTACTCATACAAAATTATAATTAAAAGCCATGTTAAAGTTGGGAGATCAAGGGAATTTGTGATAGATAACAAGCTAGGAGCTGTCAAAACTGTCAGGCCATTAAGAAATGAAATAATTCACACCCCAGTAATTGCTTTTATGTGCATTTTCTTATAAACCCAGGAGACATGAGTCACTGGTCCTTACAAAAGAGCCCCAAATACGCTGTATTGCCCTTTTACTTTCAGGGAGTGTTTCCCACAGGTATCGTCCCTTGAAGATTTAAAGAAAGTGAAGGCAGCGCTCAGTGTCACTGCGGTGTCCCCAGCTCCTCCCTGTCCCTGTCCCTTTCCCACCCCTGGAGCCAGGGATGGCCACAGGCCACGCTCTGCCTGGGCATCTCACTGTAGGCAGCGGCAGATTGGTCCTGAGCACCTGTAACCTGCTAAGAAGTTTTGGTTTTGCAAAATGCCACGCGAAGATTTTATTTTTCTTCCTCCCAGCCCATTCAGTGATTTTTTTTTTTTTTTTGTGATCTTTTGAAGCCGAGACAAGTCTCAGCTAAATAAATCATGCAATCGAAAATGTTGCAGCAGTAGCCGGGCTCCTCCAAACTGATGTTTGCACCCAGGCTTCCCGGTAGCAGCTTGGGGAAGCCCGGCCACGTATGAAGGGATGCCACTGAGCATTATTTCCACACGTTCAACAGAAGGAGGATTGAAGCCACCTGCAAAGTTTTGTTTCTTATCTGAAATGAGCGTTTTGGGAAGGAGGGTGGGGGGGAGCGAAGTGAGGCGTATTTTTAAAATCAGGTTATTGGCAGCATTTCTGACCTCCAAGTATTGACTGTATTGGTGTAACGAGGGGCACCGACCTCTTCGAGAGGAGAGGGCTGATTCCAGCAGATAGTTATTAGAGGAAGGCATGAAAAGCATCGCCATACCCGATCACGTCTGCAGCAATCAGCCACTAGATGCCCCTGCAAGCCACGCAGTCTGCTGGGCACCGCCTGGCTTTCCCAGGCAGAAGAGACACCGCTGAGGCCCAGCCCAAGTAGAAGATGTATTTTTATTTTTATTTTTTTTTCCTTTGCCAGGGGTTTTGACAGCGAGCATGACCTCTTTAACCAGCATCGCTCTGTTATAACAAGGGACATGGGATGGACATGAGAAGGGGCTTCAGAACCAACCCAAAACCTCAACAGCCCCTGGCTGTCCCCATCCCATGAGCAGGATAACAAAGCTCCTCCAGCTTCCACATTCACCTTTCCTTGGTAAAGCACGAATGACTGCATGCTGCAGAGGGAAAAGAAACAAAAAGTGAGCTTACACCTATGTGCACAGGTATTTACGGGCCTAGGTGCTGTCACCTTTAGGAACGAGGCGCTCAGGTCTGGTGCATCCGCAGCCACGACCAAGGCCGGACCAAAGCTGGGACAGGACCTGTTACTTTCCCAAAGCCTGTTTTTTGAGGTTGTAGTTTCTTGGGGTTCTTTTTTTTCTTTTTGGTGGTGGTGTTTTCTTTGTAAATTCCTTTGAAGATCTCCCTGTTCCTTGCAGAGATTACCCAAGCCCCGTGCGCCCCTGTGGGTGGGGCCAGCACCAGTTTCACTATGAATTTCGGTTACAGACCCAGCTACGCAGTTCTGAGCCCTCAGAGAAACAGAGATCTGGGGGTTGGACCCGCAGCCCGATCTGTACCAACACGCACCTCCCGCGGATGGAGAAGCTGGGCAGGAAGCGCCTTGTGACTCATTTCGACTCTCGACGGTCTGTCCACGGCACCGCTGCCGGGATCGTCTCTCATCAGTTGCTCAAACTTTTCTCACAGTCCCACAACTTTGAGTCGCTCTGCCAAAACTTGGTGGCGCTGTGCGTGTGTCGTCTCCTCATCTCTAGGGCCGGGTCCCCTCCTCTGTTTCTGTGGCAGCCCTCCCTTTCCCTCTCTGGTACCAACCTGGACTGTAAAATCCCTGCCTGGCCCTGCTCGGGGGCCTTCAGCTCACCACCTCTGCAGCTGCCCCACTGAAACAGCTACTGCCCCACCACCAGGTATAAATACATTTACTTGTGAATGCCTGAAAATAAACGTCTGCACGAGCATCAGGGGAACTCATGAAGGGGCTCGAATTTGTACCCGACACGAGGGAGGGATGGGCATCTCTCCTGCTGCTTGCTGTGTCTGGAGGATACGTTTTCTGGACCACTCTCCCCCCATCGCCCATGAGACAGGCAGGATAAATACTGGAATCTATTTTCTGGTCGGTCTTAAAAATATAGAATGGAGCTATCAGACCATTTAACTGCAAAGCCATTGTCTCTCAGCAATAGCCTCTGGCTCCTCAGCACTTGGTCTTGTACCCGGCGTGGAGTAGGGCTCCCTGTCCCCCCTAAATGTCGCCTCTCCGCAAGAAAAGCTGTTTGCTCTTTTCCGAGCATCACCTTGGGGGAGTCACCCTGACACCTGTTTTAAAGGTTTCCTGCTAGCAGCAGAGGTGTGGATGCTGCTACCCCAGGTCTCCCCTACGCAGGAGGGTGACAGGGGTCTGCGGTGACCCCACATGACACAGGGACCCCGCGGCCACGCCGTGCTCCTCCGTCCTGGCTCCGCCAGCGCCTCCTCCGCCGCGTGGGCCCCCGCCACCCGCCTCGGCTCGCCACCCCGCCTTCAAAGCAGCCTTTTGTAAATATTTGCCAAAGGGAGATCCTCAGCGATAAGAGCCGGGAGGCTTCTCAGGGTGGCTGCGACGGGAGGATTAGGGCTGTCTGGGCAGGGATGGGTGCTACAGCAGGCTGTTTCCATGGGGAACAGGAATCCGGCTCCGCTGGTGGCCGTCCCGCCACAGCGAGCCCGAGGGATCCTGCTGAAATGGAGACACACGTTCCCCTCCGTGACTGACCCCGTCCCCGGCATGAGGGCTTGGCGAGACCTCCGAGCAGAGCAGGAGCACTGGCCCTCAGGGTGCCACCTCCAAAGGGAGACCTTTGCTATGGCCATGGAGAACAGCTTTGGAAAAGGGAAGCATAACTATCATTCCTTCCCCACCCTTTTTTCTTTGTGTTTTTGGTTGTTTTTTTTTTTTTTTTTTTTTTTAAATCTCACTCCCTGGCAGAAACTACCCTCTCCCATTTTCCCGACCCGCCTTGTCCCCGGGCTGGCGTTGACGGCTACGGGGAACAATGTGGCTTTGAGGCTCCCGGTGCGTGCAGGGGAGGGGACGGAGCTTCGCAGCGGCTGTAATCCCCCTTTAATTGCTATATAAACACAACCAGTGATTTCCATGGATTGGCAGAGCCGAATGCATTACTTTCTGACTTCTAGAGGAACTTTTTAACTGAAAAAAGCTGGTATTTTTCTCAGATGGGACTAACATAGACCCAGCTCTCAGTGTGTCAGCAGAGGTGCTATAATGTACAAAACACAGTTAATACCAGAAAAGCACTACTGTGGACATCGTTAAATTAAAAAAAAAAAACAAACCCACAAAAAAAAAAAAAAATTTCCCTTCATGGCAACGAGCACATTTACCTCATCAGTTGTGGTCACATTATATCACTTTTCCCAAATCCATAAACGAAAGCAGCACAAGCTGGGCCTATCGAGCAGCCCCCAATTTTGACGGCCGAACACGCAGCAAACTGCAAGCTCAAATCACCGAGCCACGCTCGCTGGCGCTGTAAATCACTGTAGCGCTAAAGTCAATGGAGTTAGATTGATTTCAGCCAGCCACGCATCCACCTCAGTCATTCTGCAAATAAATTTTCCAGATATCAAAATACTTCCCCAAATTTCAGGGTGCTGGACAAATATTATGAAACTCGAGAGAAATTTTATATGAAATATTTTGAAGGCTTTTGATGCCTTCAGTTGGGCTGTTAAAATCCCACATAAGCCAACTACAGTCAAAACTTTTTTCTTGTTATAGGAACAGACTAGACTGAAAATTGGAGGAAAAGGCATTTTCCTCTAGGAAGTGCTGATAGGCAATTTTGGTTTTATCAGAATTTTCCATAGGAGAAAAATATTTTTCAGTGAAATATCACGACTCAAAGATGTCTCACTGTGCTGAAGTTTTTGTCCCCTAAAGCTTTTTTTTTTCCCCCATATTTTGTTTTATAGCCTAAGTTTTTTCACCGAAATTCCTAAGTCCTTGAAAGCAAAAGAGTTTTCTAGCGCAGCACACACTCTCTTTTTCTCTCTCTCTCTCTCTGTCCATGCTCATCCTGGGAGCTGCAGGTTGCAACAAAATTTGGCCCAGAAAGGAGAATGAAAGCAGAAGGTACTGAAACCCACAATTCCCATGAGACATGCTGATGCTATTTTGCACAAAAATACTTTGGTTTTCAGCCAAAACAGCTTGGTTGTCAGTAGTATAATATATAAATACCAAGATTTGGGACGGAAAGCAGATGTGCACGTGAAAAAGGTGATTTTTAGTCAAAAAAACCCCCAACTTTGCACCAGAAGAAAAGAGGAAGCTGCACCATAAATCCAACAAGCTGTATTTCTGGGAGAAGTCCTGCAAAATCTCAGCCCCACGGGAACACTGCTGTTCACCATGTTGGGGTCAGGATCCCTCCTTTGGGGTGTTAAACACTGCATGGTGTTGACTTCCATATGCGCAAACTGGCTCTCCAGGTGACGCTCTGCACATGGAGCAACATCCCACCAAAACCATCTCATGACCATAGCTACAACCGGGAGCAGTACGTTTGCTTGGGCTAAGGTCACTTGTCCAAAGAACGGCCCCAAACCAGCCCCTAATGTTCAGGCCACATTTCCACCTGTGGATATATTAACTGCAGCCATTTGCAGGCTTGTGCCTAGGCAGGACACGTGCAATCTGAAGAGGCTGTGCTTGGGCAAATATGCTGAGCAGTGCTGAGAGCATCACCTGCCAAAGCCACCCCGCTCCTGGTGTCACACGTGCTCGGATGCAGCCAGCTGGAAGGCTGCGTGGCCAGATCAGTGCCGTTCTGCCTGCAAAAGCCCATGTGGGTGCAATACAGCCTTTCACTTCACTGGCATATAATATCTGCCTTGGAGGAGCACTTTTCCTTTCCTTGAGGGAAAGGTCTTGATTCCAGCAGATTCAGTCAAAGCTCTCACGTTAACTTTCTGAAAACCTACAGATTTGTACGGATATGGAGACAAAGCAGAAGACAGACAAGCCTAGGGCTATGAGTTTTTTGTGTACACGCATCCCCAGACATCTCAGGTACCGCGGTGACCTGTTCAGGGCAACCGGCTCTGTTGGAGGGCCCTGTATCCTCATTCATCCAGTCCTACAAAACTTGGCTCTCCAAGTCACTATGATTTGCTGACCTGTGGCAGCAAACGTCACTGCCAAGGTTGGTAGCAGTCAGGGTTGTGCACCTACTGTAGCAGGTCAGGGATTTTCTGGAGAAGAACTTCACACTGGTTACAAAATCAAGGCTTTATAGGAAACTGCATACAAATCCTGAGTGAAACACATGTCAGGTTTGCACAGGTAAATATTCCAAGGATAGAGATTTGAAGCCCGGGGATACAGACGCCTTGCAATCCATTTTAAAACACAAAATAACCAAGCACTATTTCCCGTAAACCATAAGCCGGTTTGAACAACTCCCCATGCAACCTCGTGCCCAGGATCTCTCTAAGGCAGGACTGAAACTCTGGGTCTTCACCAGCGCTGTGGCAAGACCAGTACAAGCACACAAGGCAAGGTACAAGGCGTTCCCCTTTCCATTTGAGTTATTCCACTTAAACGCTCCAGAAGAAGTTGAGGGCACACCTATTTTCGTGAGTCACTAGAAGGAAAAGCCATTGCATGTATGGCCCGTATGATACTGAGCTGAGGTGATCCAAGAGTCGGCCCCCAGGCTCCAGAGCAGCACTTGGCTTCTGAGCAGTGAGGAAGATGGACATGACACACCAGGGACAGGGTACTGGTTATGAGGGGGAGGGATACAGGCTTTCCACCAGTTAAGGATGCAGCTGGTGTGTTATGAAAGGACAGATTTTGGCTATCTTGCAGAAAGTAAAAAAAAAAAAAAACCAAAAAACGTTGCTGTTGCACCAAAGTTTCACTGGAACACTTTTTCTGAAAGGCTTAGATTGCTGCAAAAAAACTCTGCGGACTCCCATTTGTGCGTGTGCATTTCACATGCACACAAAGCCCATCAAAAACTCCCAGTAACTTTTGCTAAGTGAATAATTACCTACTGGGGAGTCGTATCTCTGCCTTGCCATGCCATGGCAGGCAGCTCTGGGGACACAGTCTTTGTCACACAGGCTACAAACATACAGGTGTTGTATTGTAAAACATACTAAGTGCAAAACAGAGAGCAAAATGTCTTTGCTGTCATCCCTGCATTTAATGGAAAATTATTAAAAGTGAATCATAAAATCATCATGTATCATTAAACCATGCCTATGACAAAGACTGTGTCCCCAGTAAGGCACAATGGGATCTGGACTGGCTGCATCTTCTGTGGCTGGAGAGGTTTGCTCCTTCCCCTTTTTTTTGGAGACGAAGCTTTCAGGGATAAGCTGGAGACTACACTGATACAGAGTTCCCCTCCCCATTTCCATTCATAAGCCACCGAGCTGGTAATTTTATAAGCCATAATTAGACATTTTCCGACACCTCATCCGCTCATGCGTCTGTTTTAATTTTCCCCATCGAACGTGCAGAGGTAGACGACAGCCAAACAATACCCTCTCCTTACTCGCTGCTCGGCGGCCTCGGAGGAGAGCTGCTCTCCAGAGCTGTGATGGCAGGTAAAAAAAAAAAAAAAAAAAAAAAAAAAAAAAAAAAAAGAGCATTTCTGGAGGACTCCACTGTCCTCACAGCACAGGAATGCAGGCAGTGCCTCACGTTGCAGGAACTCAGGAACCCCCTCTTTCCAGCAATTTCTTGCTTTTTTCCCTGTCCTTATTTTTTTTTTTAAACAATCCCAAGCTCACCAAATGTGCTTTGCTGAACTCAATGCAGTGTTTGTGTGTCAGAGACCGTGCTCCTTGCCGCTCCTGCAGCCCCTTTCAGCCCACGGACGCACCTCCGCGTGCCGTGCCCCCGGTCTGCCCCAGCAACAGGGACACATCCTGAACCGCAGAGGCATGGCCCCAGACGTTGACGGCACATGTTTCAGCCCTGGGATGGTTCAGGACTGCTCAAGGTAAATACAACTGACAGTATAATTGATGCGGTTTTTCTCCAAGCGAGTCAAGAGAGTTTTGTTTGTCTGGGTTTGAATGTCAGATCGCTGCAGCTCATTTCATCGGCGTGTTATCAAATTCCTTTCTTTCAGGTAAGAGGGTGCAACCAAATGGCGGCTAAGAGGATTAATGAAGATGTGTGGCACCTGAGTCTGAATTAAGTTCAGGTGAGAGCAAACAAAAATTCATCATCTAATGACCAGATATCCACAAAGGGCTCACTATTTCCAGAAGAGCAGCCAAAACCCAGTGCCAGATGCCATCAGCAGTCCATATGAATCATCCCTGCGGTGAAGCTGTAGAACAAGATGTTGGTTTGCTATGTTCTTGCTTGATAAATCACAACCTTACAAATCAAAGGAAACAGAGAAAAACTTCAAGATTTCTTAACACAGGGATTGTGAGCTTGGTCTGCCCTACAGAACATCTTTCTTGAAGCACCAAATGGAAAGGATGTCTGACTAGACAGGACTGGGCTCCATGAGTCTGGTCTCACCTGCAACCTATCGCATAACCTGGACAGTTGACTGCTTTTAGCCTTTTTCTCTGAAAGTGGAGGAAATTTCTCCAGCACCTCAATGGTTAATGTCTAATACTGACCATAGGGAGTCTGGATACCATGGTGATTTGACTGTGCAAAATACAGGACGGAAGAAAGATGCTAAATAAATAGATGAAGGAATCAGCCCAAAGAGAAACACAATTATGGAAAATACTGAGGGAGGTCACTGAAGAAGCAGCAAAACTGCCAACCGATCGAAACCAGTGACGATGAGGGGACTTTCTCACTGGCTGCTAGGCAGGCAACTTGACGCACGATTAGACAGCCATATGTGGAACTAGAAAAAGGGAAACTGCCTGGGATTTTAAGAGGGTAAGACCCTTGTCCCACGAGGCATTGCCTTTGCAAACAAGGAGGCAGGCTGGCCAGAGGCGCATGGGATCGGCACTTGCAGTTAGTGCGATCAGAAAGGCAGAGAGCTGTGGATGAGGGAGGAGATGTTAATTTACTCTGAGACTAGCAGGGACCCACCCACGAAGTATCAGGTTGGTTTTCTGAAGGGATTAAGGAGTCCTCACCCTTTTGGGAATTCTCTGTGCTGTTTTTGTTGCTGTCATCCAACAAAGGTGCGGCACCGGAGAGGTCATAGGAGAGGTGAGCAACGTGTTGAGAGCCCCGCTTCCCCCACGATGGAGCAACACAGAACTGCCAGACCAAGTGAGTCAGAAGAATGGGAAAAATAATAGGGAAGACTGGGAATTTGCATCAGAGCTTCCCGATCAGAGCTCAGTCTCTTGTAATTCTTTATACTGATAATAAATTTTAATAGCTACTGAATTCTCTCTCTGATCTCAGTAGAATAAAGCATGGAAGAAAGAATGCTCTTCTTC
The DNA here is from genome assembly GCF_036417535.1 of Chlamydotis macqueenii. Lineage (NCBI taxonomy): Eukaryota > Metazoa > Chordata > Aves > Otidiformes > Otididae > Chlamydotis > Chlamydotis macqueenii. Next base: position 38,375,495 of record NC_141561.1, read on the forward strand.
AAAGAAACAGTTTGTCCTATGGACTTGCATAGGATGGACTTTCCCACCTTTCCCATAGGGCTTGGATCTGGCACAGCTCTTCCCCAGCTGGGGAGGTCATGGCCACAGTAAATAGAATCATAGAATCACAGAATGGTTAGGGTTGGAAGGGACCTTCAAAGGTCATCTAGTCCAACCCCCCTGCAAGGAGCAGGGACATCCCCAACCAGATCAGGTTGCTCAGAAATAGCTTTCTCCTCCAGTAGCTATGCCAAGGAGTAGAGAGAGTCATTCCCAAACACAAACCCAATCAAAAAGGGAAATTGGTGCCACTTTCTACAGTCAAGCTCTTGTCCACAGGATTTGAAGGGGAGTTGCAGTGACGATAGGGCCACTCTTCTTGGTAACGGCAGGTAAGGGCAATGGCCACATATTGTGGCTTATGACGTTCAGATTGGACATTAAGAAAAATGTATCACACCAGGAGGGTAGCGCAGACCTGGTCACCCAGAGAGGTGGTGACATCTTCTTCCACAGCAGCGACTGAGCTTTGGGTAGTCAAAGCCACGGCTGACCTGATCTGCTGTGGGGAGAAAATCTTGCTCCAGGAAGGAGGCTGGACTACAGACCTTCTGAGGTCCATTCCTACCGTCACTTCTATGACACCCTGGGTGAAGGAATAAAGCAGAAGCTGCATAAATGGACTGAGGGCTGAGGTGTTCAGGTAGCCCATTTTCACTACTGAAGGACAGAGATGTGGATGTTGCGATGCCCACACTTTATCCTTTTTTGATCACCTACAGGGAGCCTTTTTATGTGGCACTCAGTGACAGAGGTCTCACAGGAAACTGGGAACAACTGGTTTAGAAGCATGACATGAAAACTCGGTCTCCATAGCCCTGCTGCTCTCATGTTGGTATTCCAGATAACGCCACTTCATAACTCCTGAAGATGCTCTTGTGTTGATGCCACCGAAAAGCCACATTTGAAGCCTTCACATGACAGGAAAAAAGTGGTTTTCAGTACGAGAGAACCAATACATGCAGCAGGTAGTGACTGGGCACACGCTTGGCTGTTAGCAGCTCTGCGGATGCCGCTGGAAATGACTGTGGGATTTTTTTAAGGGCACATCAAATTGATTTGGATCTGTTAAAACCTAACGCCTTGAGCTCCATCTGTGTTTCGAGTATCCCTGCTGGAGGAGCAGAGGGAAGAACAAACACTAGCAGAGAACAGGATTTTCCTTGCCTTATCCCCACTAAGCGTGTTTGTTTAAACAAGATGGGTGGAACCGAAGCCATGCATGGGTGAAACTAAAAGGAGTCAATGTATGTGCCTGAATACTTCATACCAGCACATTTGCTCGAGTAGATTTCCTTGCAATGCAAAAGCCAACGGAGTCCTCACAGATTACCAAAGTCAACACCTTATTTCCTCTGAAAAATTTTGCTTACCAGACAGGCCTTTAAATTTAGCCTTTTTTCCCCATTGCTAGCTTGCTTCTTCCTGCCTTCAGTATTCCAGGCAGGTTTACCTTCCTCACGTCACACACCACCTTTCAAAATAGATGGGGTGGGGTGGGGAGCACTGCTCCTTGCCAGCACTAGCAGGTAACGCCCCAGCCCCAGCCTGGTTTCTCAGCCCTTCCTTAACGCTCTCCCCATAAAGAGGGCGAACAGGTCCACAGCTCATCCCCTTCCAATCCATTATTCCACCACTTTCACAAATTCAGTCTAGTAAATGGTTTGGGTGGGTAGAAACCTTTACACAATGTTAATACAATGAATTTCAGCAATGAAGTAACTCCGCAGGCATTCAGCCATGCACAAGGCCTCCTTCACGTCCCTTTGCTGTCTATGAGGAGATCTCTGGACCACATCAGACACCCGATTCACCCTTTCTGGAGTGCAGGCTGGAAAACACGCTCAATACTCCTTGCAAAGAGCATCTCAGACACGTTATTTACAACATGAGGGAGATCTCTCTGCTGTTGCTGGATTGCAGCAACAATTAGAGGATGCCATGACCATCAGACTACAGATGAAGGGTCTGCCAGACCAAACCGAGGCAGACACAGACCTACTTAAGCTGGAGTGACTCTCCTGGGATAACACTTGACCATCAGGAGTCTGACAGCATTGCTCCAGCATGGCCCAAAAATATTGCAGTGCTTGCAAGTGCCTCCATGGCACATCCTCCCCCTGAGCAACCTTGCTCCCACCAACAGCACCGTGTGTTGCTTCGCAGTAATACACACGGCGAGAGACCAGAAATCCAGGACCAAAGTGGATGAAGAGTTTGGAAACATGTCCTTGGTGAGTAAACACTCTTTTCCTTAAAACAAAACTAAACCTAAAACAACAACAAAACAATTTATTCACACTCTTCGGAAGATGCTAATTAAAGTTTACTTTAAAATACTAGCAGACACGAGTGTGGGCTGTAACAGGAACATACTGTGAAGTGACAGGTCTGCAATAATCCCCTGCCTCAGCCAAGTCTAATTCATTCCCACCACACGCAGGTCCGAAATCCAGGGAGGCTCTCGGAGCAAAAGCATGTGCACTTGTGGGAGGTGCAAGAAGTGGCTCCCGAGCTCCGGAGGTGCGAGAGCGAGAACAGGTGTGAGAGCAAGGGTTAATAAATGGGGGATGCCAAGGAGCTCAGCTCTGCAGCAAGCAGAAGGAAAGCTCTCCCCTCTTCCCCACGGCAGCTCTGCAGAGCTCTCCCTCGTTCACTGGCTCAGGGAAGGTATCTCCTCCCAAGGTTTGCTCTAGCAGCAAGCCGGCTGCAGAGAACTGGAAGGAGCTGTGGGAAAGGCTGACGCAGCTCTGTACTGGAAGACAAGACTCCACAACTGCTTTGACTCTGAGAAGGTGGGCACACCATCATCACACCAAATCGAGGAACTCCTTTAGCTTTTAAGAGCTGACGAGCCACTTGCTCCTCTGTGAATCCCAACACTGCCTCGAAACTCACAAACTGGGGACAAAAGGTTACTTGTCTCCTGCTTTCTCAAGGTTTTCCCTCATGCGTAGTGACTTAGGGACATGCCCTGATTGTCTGAAGACAGGTGCTAGGTGAAACACCAAGCACTGATACAGCAGGAAAAAAACCCCACGAGGGCATTTCTGAAATAAAAATTAGTTTTTTCTGGTGATGCAGGTTACAACCAGCTCCCCTACTGCCAGAGCAACACCGAAGCATTTGGGCCTAGGTAGGTACAGGGTGCTGAGGAGATGATGGAGATGAGCTCCATGTCCCTGAGCGTGGCTCTACAACACGTGTTTCACTGCTCATGTAAACTTACCCAACTTCCAGGTTGGGTAAGAAAAGCTACAGAATACTGATTTTTCTGTCAGATGCCACTTCCTAAGCCAGCTAGCACCGGCAGTGATGGCAGCAGCCTCCAGCAACCAGATTTCGGTGGATGTGACTTGATGCTACTCAGTGCCCACAGACTTACCCAGGGTGCAAAGACAGTGCTGTTCACGTACTCCCAGCGACCCTCCTCCTGTGCGACACCACAGCCGCTGCGAGGGTTAGAGCTGGTCCTACACCGCGGCCAGAGCTGCCTCCCCTCCTAAGAAGGCGCCTCGTTTCGCAATTCCCACGCACGCCCCAGCCACACAAGAGGAACATGCCTCCCCGTCGCTGCTCAGGGGAAAATCAGCATCGACACATCTGACTCCTGGGCATGTTTTAACCTGCGGAACACCGACGCCGAGCAAAAGTGCCGGAAAGATCGCCTCCAATTTACAAAGGACCGACCCAGCTTTCTGAAATCACAAGAATATACCCAAAAGACTATCAATGGCAGGGCAAGAGGCAAACGGCTACGTGGGGCCTCTGTGGTGCAGAAGGATGGTAAAAACTCATAAGTTTGCCAGCTCTGAGTAGGGCTTGGGGAACCATCTCACATGTGCAGCACTGACCCACAGTCTATTCACTGGGAACTGCAATACACTATCTGGAACAGGAAATAATTTAACCTGGTTCTTGCAGCCAGAGTTATTTATTTTTCTTTCTTGCCCCTGGTCTGCACATGCCCTGGGAAGGCATTTCAGGCACAAGATTTCACTGAGATCCCACCTGCGCTCGCCGCAGCACTTCTCTCCCCAGCAGCCTTTAATTAGATGGGGCCAATAAACCATATGTCAAATGGCTGATTTCCCTTTTAATTACATTCTCCAAAAGGTAATAAATAGTTCCATTAAAGCGAACGCGAAGGGCCAGGCGCTTGTTCATCGAGCCTGTCGTCACATTCCCCCTTGCAAGAAGCCTCATTTACCAATGTGCCAGATTTGCCGCGGTGGCTCCCTGCGTGTAGCACTCTGCCTTTCCGATGTGGCTGCTCAATGTTGCACCGGGCACCGAAAATGAAAAAATGACACACTTCCCCTTAAATTATCACAGGACTTGAAGGGGAAATCGTGTCTCTCAAGCCCTAGGGAGAAGCGCAGCCTTTGTGAAGGCTTAGGGCTTGCTCCCACTGGCTGTACCACCAACAACTTACTGCCTTCCATCCTCTCAACCACTCAAGAGAATTGCAACCGTATGGGATGTCTTTAGGAAATCATCATCACGGACACTGAGGGGAGAGGTCATCTCACCTGTATTTCCTCTTGCAACCCAAAGGCTTTGACTGCTTTGTGTACGAACCTGGGGTGCCATGCCGTACCCCTCATTCGTCTGACGCAGCACTTACAGGTTACACGCTCCGCCACACAGCAAGGAACCAACCTGAGCTTCCTCACGCCCCAGCAACCCACTCTCCTGTCACTAAGTTCACGTCCGTGTGACACATGAAAGCGCTCTTAGACCCTCCATTGATAAACAAAGCTTCATTCATGTGTGTTCTCGCCTGTGAAATCCCCACTACTCCCCGAGAGATGAATACATAGAGATCCTAAAAACTAACCCGACAGATGGGAAGCAGTATAATGAGGGAGCCTTACTTCTCACAGAGTCTCAAGGTTTCTCCTTGGGCCTCTGAAGAATTGGAAAACAAGGTCAGTATAAATAATTTTGTATCCCAAAGCTGTTTAATAAAAACATCCCCATGTTTACCAGACTGCTGCTTAGACGTGCGCTCGCTGACATCTCCCTAATTGGAGAGCAAGAACTTCAGGGTAGCTGCTTCACGGCAATCAGAATTTGGGGCCAGAAATCCAGGTCAGATCCTGTGTCAAATTCACTGGAATTTTACTTTTTCCATACTAAGAGTCTCCTCTTTGAGCTGACGCATTGCATTAAAAAATAAATATTAGTAAGTAATGTCAAGTGTGAACTGCAACCACAGGGAATTCTCCTTAAAAGTTTGCCTAGATCCGTATCAGACAAACACTCTTGCACATATTTTGTGGTCTTTGGGCAACAGGAACTGTCACCTACAAACCCCAAATGAGCTTATTTCATTTCTGCCACGAGACAGCGGTACTCAAGGATGAAAACTGCCCACCCAGTCCAGAACGTAGCCAGACCATATGGCCTGATTGTGCTGAGCTGGCAAAAAAGAAACAGGATTTGCACCATGAGCCCTGAGCAATGTGAGTCACAGACCAAAAAAGCCAGAGAAAACCCTCAGTCTTTAGGTTTATCATACAGATACAGTGTCTAGAAACTGAACAAGAATGCCTGCATCCTATACGCGGATAGCAGAGAGTGCTGCCATCAGCATCTGTGCATGCTTCCCACTAAAACACCTCTAAATATCAGCTTCTATTCAGTATCCTACAGGAGAAAGCAGAGCTATAACATCCTAATATAAGGGGATTTTATTTTGACCCAAAGTGGTGTCTTAATTTCAGATTTAGCAAGTGACAAGCTGTGTGTCAGATACCGCTCAGATGAAACTTGTCTTAATTTAGAGTTGAAACCACTGTTGACAAAACATGACTTAACTTCAGGAAAACCAAAATCTCCTCAGTTCCTACCAATTTGCATCTTCAAGATCGATGCCAAGCATCTGAGAGGGTCCACAATGGACAAGAGCTTGCAAACCTGTTGCTGCAAGCTTAGAAGAGGATTCTGCGTCTGTCTGGGCTGTGTTTCTAAGGACAAAGATGCGCAAAAAGCGGGAACAGAGAACTGGAAAGTCCATGTGTTTCTTGCTCCGGGCCTTTCTCTGACATGCCATGAAATAAAGACTGCGACTACCGGCTTTCCTGGCTGCTTGCAGGCTGCCAGAGAGCAAGGGAGTTACTCCCAAGCGTAAAGCCCCTTGGAAAGGTGTGCAGGATGGAGGAGCAAGGGGCTGGAAAATACTGGAGCCACAAACCTGGTGTGGGGCAGGTGAGTGGAGCACAAGAATTTTTGGAGGGGGAAGGAGCTTGGGACTGATGGATTTTGCTGTGGACATGACAGATTTCTTCTCTGAGTGAGAAGAAATCCCACCTACCCCCACCTCCATCCACACACTAAGCACTGGCCATAAAGCCACAGAAACTGCTGGCCAAGGCAGAACAGTCTTGAAAGGGGTTTCATCACCCAAACTTACACATCTTCTCCTCTTCCTTCTTTGCCCTGAGATCCAGCTGACAGCACCTAATCAACAAACACACGATCTTCTCCTTAAAAATGAAAACCAGCAGCCCTCACACTCTGCACTAACGTTAAAACTTCACTCCAAAGCAGACCCAAACCTTCAGATAACAGCAAACGGGTGGACAACTGCCAGAGCTGAACACCGCTGCCGGGACCAGAGCAGCAGCATGCCAAGGCTCCCTGCCTCACACCCAGCAGAGATTTCTCCTCACATTCGCTTTTCCCTCCCTCACATTTCACCCTTTCCACCTCAACAGTTTTTAGGGTATCCAAGTAGCTTATAACTACGTTTAACTATAGCTTATAACTATTTATAGCTTATAATTATCTAGCTCATGACTGTAAGGGCAGTTATAGCACACACCTTCAGACACATCTGGCAACGAGAAGACAGGATTTCAAGGCAAGGCCATCTTCAGCGTCCCCAAGCAATATTCTTGCACTTCAGCGTGGCATTTCTGAGTCTTAGTCCATGAAGAAACACGTGGAGAAATGCAGATTTCTGAAAGACAGACATTACCAATATCAACTTCTAAAGGCTATATTATTCAATTCAAGACCAAATTCCTCAAACAAGGCAAAAAAACCCTCATCATCTCCTTCAAAACCATGGACTGCATGTTCAAATTTTCAATGCAAGCCTTCCCACACAGGTGGTGTCCAGCTCAGAAGTGCCACACACCTTATGCTTTTACTGCAGTATCATTTACTCCTTAAAAGTTATTTTTCCTCAGGATAGCCTTTATCCCCAGTCTCCTGTCAAAGAATGGGAATTCACAGGACAGAGCAAAAGCTGCAGCCGAGAAAGTATTTGAACTGAAGTGTTCCAATTTGTGGCTTTCTTTAGCATCTTCACCCTCAAGGAATGACTGGAAAGTTCCTCCATATTTCATAACCATTAGTCACCTGACTAGCTTCAAATCTACAACGTTGTTCAAAATCCAATTATTTTACATACTAGAATTTTAAAAAGTGTACAGCTCACATTATGCATGAAAGCTCATAGTCAAAACTAATTTCTTAGTGTGTTTAAACACTCTGATGGGGAAAAAAAAGGCATAAAATAAACATTTTGCTTAATCTGTGGCTAGGGGTAAACATTCTTAGCCAACTTTCACCCATCTGTTTCCAAGTTATGTTAAAGGACTACAAAAGTGCCCAAGTGCCTGAAGTTCATATTTTTCCACTTATAATGTCATATTTTTTTTATTCTTGTTTTAGACATGGCCTTACCTAATTGGTCATCCAAATACATAGCATCCTGTACCTGTCTGGGATAATCCCCATCATAAACAGCTGCCAAAATATATCCATCTCCTCAAACACCAACCTCAAACACCCAGGCTCTGAGTTTATTTCAGACCAGAATCCCACAGCCTAATAGTGCACACCATCTAGCACCCACCCAGCCCACACATACTGATTTCCCCAGCGCAGGTACTTTCTTGCCAAGGGGTCGTGAAGGCTTACCTGGTCTCTCACTGTCCTTTTCAGGGAGCAGGGAAAAAAAAAAAAAAAAAAAAAGAGTGGGTCCAGTGTTTCCAGTTGCCGTAGTCAGGAGCAGGTGGCAATACTCCTCTGGTAACTTCCAATGGCAAAGCTTTTTTCTTCAAAAATGCCTTCCTGAACATCGTCTGAGATGTGTTGCTGCTGCCTGCTGGCACACTGAACCTTACAGGTCAAACCTCTTTCCACCTCGCGTGTCCCCCGTGCTCGGTATTCAGCATTTCTTGCCAGCGAAGCAGAGGAAGGCAGAGAGAGTTTTCTGTCCAAGGCTCTTCATATCCAGCAGAGAAAACACAGTTAGTGCTGATAGGAACAAATGCTGCTCTTGAAGGGAAATTCTGTCCTCGGCCCCATCAAAAAGGAACAAGGGAGCTGGGTCAGACAGAGCAAGTAGAAAATCAGGATCATCCGAGTTAGACAGGGCTATTGGCAGCTATTTTCTTCCTAGCTTTGATGGCTCTTCACTATTGTCGTACCTGGAACCAAGTCAAACACATGCTTTTCCCGCTGTGCAAAGCTATTTCTTACAGCTTCTGTAATAAATCAGGGGTACCACCAAACTCTTACACAGGTTGCGATAAATAACCACCCTGTATTTAAAATGCATCAACTTCCAGCTGAGATGGATCCCTTTTAATTTTCTGTTCTGGTTTTGTTTAGTGAGAGGGGGCCTAAGGTGGCAGCTTCTGTAGGAAACTGCTAGAAGTTTCCCCTTTGTCCAGTGGACTCGGCCAGGCCTAGGGTGGACCTGCTGCTGGCCAAGGCCGAGCCAGTTGGTAGCAGAATGTTCCGTGATAACGCCTCTGCAATAATGTATTTAAGGAGGGGGAAAACATTAAAAAAAAAAAAAAAAAAAGAGAAAATGTGAAGACGCTGAGAGGGGGCAGAGAGAGGGAGGCGCGAGCCCTGTGGGCCTTGCAGGCCTCACCCTCTGGCCTCCCGCCAGGTGGCCGACTGGGCCCGACTCGGCCCGGCCTGGCTGCAAGAAGTGGAGAGGAGAGGAGATGTGAAGAGAACCTGAGAGGCGTCTGCCTGCCTGTTGTGAAGAATTTATTGTGAGAGGAACGGCTGCAAACACCAAGGTCAGTGAAGGAAGAGGGGGAGCAGTAATGCAGCTCCTGGCCAAGATTGCCCTGCCGGCCGTGGTGCAGCCCATGGTGAGGCCGGCTGTGCCCCTGCAGCCCGGGGAGCCCACGGAGGAACAGAGATCCACCTGCAGCCGGGGGAGGACCCCACACCGGGGTAGGTGGAGGCCTGAAGGCGGCTGTGGCCCGTGGAGGGCCCGCTGGGACAGCTGTTCTGGAGGGACTGCACCCTGTGGAAGAGATGACCCACGCCGGAGCAGTTGCACGAAGGACTGTGGCCCGTGGGAGGGACCCCACAACGGAGCAGGGGAGGAATGCGAGGAGTTCTTCCCCCGACCATGAAGCAGCGGCGTAAAACAACGCGTCATGAACTGACCGCAACCCTCATTCCCTCTTCCCCCCTGTGCTGCTTTGGGGGGAAAAGTAGTAGAGATAATGTTAAGCTTGGGAAGAGGGAGGGGTGGGGGGAGGTTATCTTGTTCTCTGTCTCATTATCCTGCTGTTTTTAGTAAAAAATGAATAGTTTTCCACAAGTCGAGTCTGTTCTGCCCGTAACGGTAACTTTAAGGACTTCTCTCTGTCTTTATCTCAAACTTCGAGCTTTTTTCCTTATATCATCTCCCCCTATTCTCTCGGAGGGTGGGGGGACCAAGAGAGAAACTGTGTAGTCTGGTCCCCGTTGGGGCTGAACTAAGACATTTTCATGGCTTAATTTTAAACTCTCACTACCTCTGAGACCACTCACGCCAAGTGCTGAATTCCCTCATCACTTCTGGCCTCGGCAGGACGGAGAGAGCCCTCGGCTCCTGGAGCAGCAGGCCCCAGATAGGTCCAGGATCCCACCCAAGCATCTGCTCCCCAGGGAACTGGTCTCGATTGGGTTGCTCATACCCGTCTTTACTGCTCACATAGTGAAGTGAATATGCAGTTTTATGTATTTAGAGTGACCCAGATAATTCTCCAAACCTCACAGCCAACGCCAAAGCACTTCTCTCCATCAATACATCCCCTTCTTGTCCATTGATGGGGCCCTGCTGGAGTGTTGTGCTTCATTTTTTACGTATTTGAAGCAACATGGTAAACAAATTTCCAGCCAAACCAGCTTTTATCCATGCTTATTCCTCCCTACAAGTAATGTATTCTAGAGCTGGAATACTTCATCAGGGATTCCAGTCAAGTTAGTTTGGAAAGTCTGAGCAAACCTTTTCAGGGCGGTATGAGAATAATTAGTTCTGCATAAATTGAAAAAAGCCAGAGAAATTAAAAAAAATTCTGAAGCTTGCCATTTCTGCAATGGAGAAAAATGTTTCATTGGTGACCTAACGTCAGCTACAAATAGTCATGAAAATACCGTGCAATCTGAAATATGGCGACTGATACACCTCTAGCTGCTGCTGCAAGAGGATGAACACTTCCCCCTCAGGATGACGGCAACAGTCCTATATTACTGCTCAGACCTGAGTGTTTTAAATGAGTAGAGAAATCTACTGCTCGAAATAAAATTAGATATGAATGGCTGAGGAGAGTCTTGACCTTTTTCTCTCTGTCTTTCTGTGAAATTTTGTAAACTTTATTGGAGGCCACTTCCTGCATTCACAGAAAGCTACTTTTCTTTGTTAATACCCCAATAAGCCTGCCGAACCACGTCAGAGCCAGAACTGCTGAAGAACTGCTTTTAACCATTTCCTTTCAGGTAAACGTGATGATCTGCTCAAATGCAGTTATCAGAAATCAGCTGAAGTCTTTTGCTGTCTCTTCAAGGGCTGTTTACCCCCCTGAGGAGCAGCACCATGAACAGTCACGCAACAAACTGCTGGCAGTGGGAGATGCGAACTTTGAATAGACTGACTCTGTCATTCCAAGTCCTAGCTCTGTAGCACTAACTTTAATTGCCAGATAATTTCCACCTGCTCTTCTAAAATTTTGTATTAATATACAGGAGATTTCCACTCTGAAGTAGCTTTCAACACCATATGGGAGACTAAGTTATTCCCATTTCAAAGACGAGTTTGTGAGACCAAGAAAAACAGCTTGTTGACACTTGAAAATTGACTAGAAGAGCTTTTCTGGATGCTCTTAAGCTAGAATAACAACATGTATTAAGTCAAGTTAAAATAAATAAGTTCTTATTCCAGAATGAGTGCTATTCTATTTTGTATTCAGTACATCAATGCTTATGGATGTTCTTCTAGATATACACGAGTCTGAATGCTCTCAGAGGCCTTGGTTCATTGACTTTACTGGGTCAAGCTCTTGAGGCTGAAGGGCTGCAGCCTTGAGTCTTACCAGAGCTCCCAACAGGCTGGTCCCCATAGCAGAAACCTGAGCCTGGAGTGGAGTGGAGACGTTCCCTGGGCCATGAAAAGATGCATGTCGCAATTTTTAAGCATCACACCAAGGGACAGTTGCTCCAGCTCAACAAAAGAACCAAGAAACCTTCAGTGGAGGAATGATGAGGATGGAGGTATCTTTCATCTCACCTCCCCTTAAGTCTGCACTCCTGGGATTTTGTCATGCTTAAGATTCACTCCCCAATGTGGCACTTCAATCCTTCAGATTAAGAATTTGAGCAGGGTAATTCTTTTTTTTCTGAAGAAAAACATTTTCATCCAATATCTGGTTGGTTCAAACATTTTCATCAAACACATAAGACCTAATATCAACCTCCGTCTGAAGACCAGAGGCATCTTTTCTTCATTGAAAGAGCGAAATTGTCACTCAAGACTAACTCACCCAGGAGAAAAGGTAATTTTTGCTATGCAGCCACCGTCACTCAGTGAGACTCAAAGTTATCTGAAGACAATAACCTGAACATAAGCACTCATCATCCAGGCAAGTTATGTTAGTGTTTGCTAAAGGCTGAGAAGCACAAAGATGTCAGACAAAATGAGTGAGACCGGTGCCCAAATCCCTTACACACTTTTGTACATCCCAGCCAGAGCTTATCATAGAAAAAAAAACTATGGATGCTGTAAGCACTGCCTGTTTTTTCTAGCATCAACACTCTCCATTTTCACCACAAGCATTGAGGACAACCCCCTTCACACCTCATTTGTGTGTTGTTTGGCCACCCAGCAGAGTCTGTCTCGATTGACTTGAGACCTTCCCCTTTCTACAAGAGAAAGATGCTTCACATACACCAGAACCTCAATCACACACACCAAGACTGGTTAGCTTTTCTTTAACTGCGTTTTGGTTTTTTTTGTTTTGTTTTGTTTTGTTTTTTACCAGGACGACATTTACCCAGACATGGTTTTCTGTGCATGCCAGGACCAAAGCTTGTCCTTCTTGGCACGGCCACTGCCAGAGCCCACGGGCAGGCAGAAGCGGTCACTGCCACCTTCCCTGCCACCTCCACCCGCTGTGCGCCCAGCCCAATCCCAAGCAGCCAAAACCTTGATGAAGACCCCTGCAGCTCTTCTCCTCCCATGGGACCTTGGAGAAAAGCTCTCCCTTAGTCCAAAGTGATGCACAGCACCTCAAACACTCTATCTGCAAACACAGCGTCCTGCTGCCATCCTATGCCCAGGCTCTTCTGCGGCCGTGTCCCCCAGCGTCCCTCAGGAAGCCTCCAGCGATAGCAGGGAGCATCACGCTACATTTTGACTTCCATACCTTCAACACCTGCCTGAAGCCAGACCCCAGCCTTTGCCGCAATCACTCCTGTCACAAGATGAGACTTCTTCATATTGTGCCAAGTCCAAACAAGACAACTCTAAGAAAATGTTAATATTAAAAACAAATTGCTCTATTTGGAGCCCGGTTCCTTGCTAACCACCTAACACGTTAGCTCCCTTGCAGAATCTGTTCTGCATTTCCTCCACCCAGCGCAGCTGACAAAGTGATTTCATAGCTGTCGGAGCTGGGACCCGATGCCTTCGATAAGGCACATCCCCTGGACATTGTCTCTACAGACACCTCTCATTGCAGCCACTCTCACGCTTTGCTGACAGACATGGGGCCGCTCAGAGGACACCCCAACTTCACAGGCTTGATTTCTTTGGGGAAAAACCTGTCCTGGGTACCTAAGGCTTGGTTATCCCTGAGAATCAAACTTCAGAATAAAACCAAAGTGCTTCTCATCTTTCTCCCTAATGGAACCTTTTATCTAAGTGCAGGGGATGCAAAGAGGTTGGGGAAACCCATATTGCCCTCGCTGCTATGCCAGATTTTCAGCCTTGGCCCATCTCTCCTGTTTGGAGAGAGCAGAGAGTTATCAGGGCCCTCATCTTCCTCTGACCTGTCAGCCTGGAGATGTTTTCTCATATTTAGCACTACACCACTGCTGACACACATCTCACATGACACATTCTACAGGCCGGTGCCTCAGCTTCCCCTCTGCTGTCACACAGATAATCCCCTGAATGCAAAAGAAGCAGCTGGGGGAGAAATTAGCCAGTAAAGCCTCAATAAAATAAAGCAGAGGATGCCTGGGAGGAGCAGCAAAGGGGACCACAGGTTGGAAAAAAACAGAGGAAACCCATGCGGAGCAGGACCACTAGGACGGCTCCATCGCCATCCCCTGTACAGCAGCAGCCCACCATTCCACCACCCTGTTGACCGGTCCCTTTTGTGCCAGGAGATACTGTTCACAAAGTCCTCTGGCGCCTTGGCCCAAGCTCACGCCGCCGACGCCGGCAAGAGGAGCGGCAGGGGTGCCGCAGGTTGAACGCCGCCCGCGCATGCCAAATCCAGCTGGGGAAATTCGTATGGCAACGGGCTTCCACTTTGCTTGGCTCCAGGCAGCTATTAATCTCTGCCCGCTTAATGAGCATTAACCACCGGCGCACAAACAAACACGCCAAGCATTTACATACGGCCTCCGAGCCCAATGGAGCAATCAACAGATGAGCTAAGCCGCTCTTTACATAAGGATACATTTCACACATCAGCGCGGGAGGGAACGCGATTTTTTCTGCCACAAAGCATATTCCGTGAGAAATTACAGGTGTGTTTCTCATGCCCAGAGAGAATAATAACAATTTTAGAATTCCTGAATTAGGCCAATCATTCATCCACGGAGCAAAAAAAAAAAAAAGAAAAATAAAATCCTGCCTGACAAGCTGCCACTTGAAACCAGAGGCGAGCTCTTGACCTAAAACCAGAAAGGTGTCTGAAGGAGCTAAAAGGAAGCTCTTTGTTTTTGGAAATATTATTATTGGGGGGTTTTTTTAGAAGATAAATCACATGGATCTTCAAAACAACTGCATAGCTGATCGGACAGCATAGTGTAAGGGGTTCCCATGGTACAGTCAGAAAAGGATCGTTTATTTCCTATCTACACATATAGCAAAAGAGTTTCTGTCCTAAAGTGCTTGCAAGAGGCTTGGAATGTTACTCGGGGGCCTGAAACTGAAACATCTCAGGGTTAGATCTGAGTTTTTCCTTCTCATCTCCACACAGAAAAATGTAGATCTATCTGGAAAATCCCACAGCAGAGTTTTGTTTCCCCTTTTCCTTCTGTGCTAGCATCTCCGAAGGCAGGGAAAACACTAGGTAGCAAGCAGTAAGGAAAAATACAAGCATGTTAGAAAACAAAGCAACAGGCATCAATTCGGCTTTTGTTCAGATTTTTTTTTTCTTCCATGGTAAATGGAGTTATTTTTTTCACCTTTTTTCTTTCTTTTTTTTTTTTTTTTTTTTCTGTCAATCAAGTTTTAGAATGACCTTCTTGATGTCAAAACCTCCCCTAAATCAACATGGGTTCCTGGTTGGTGCCTGCATCTCTGTGCATACACCAGTACCCTCAGTGCAACAGATGAGGTGATTCCTGGCCTCTCCAGGCACAAAGCAGGTTTCTCCCCTTGCTCCTTGCTTTCCACAATGCCTTTCATGACATATTGTCACACCAGCATCTCTTCTCACCCCCCAAGTGAAATTGCGTGTGTGGGTGAATTAGCAAACCCCGCCCAGTCTGCTGCGAGCAGCCCTCAGCTATTCATCACCCATGGCTGTTTAGTGAGCTTTGTGACATTTCACTGGTTTCCTCCTCTCCTCAGTTCACTTTCTTGTCCCTACATGGGGTGGGGGTGGAAAGAAATACCAATGCCCCCACTACTGCTCTGCAGTTCAGCAGGGCTGCAAAACCCCAGTAGCAACATCTGCTGGCAATGGGAAGACCATCCTGCTTGTAATCATCCGTAGGTGATGTGTCTAAATATTGCAAACCTGCTCAAGCCTCACAATAACGTCAGGGGCTTTAAAACCTTTAACATTTTTCACAAGACTACCTTAAACAGAGCCTTTGTTTGTAGCCCTGCTTGCCGCCAGCCCTGGCAACTGGGTACCAACCTGTTTGGTGCCAAAACAGGACACAGCCCTAGTAGTCTCATCCCAGGTCTCAGAAAATCGGTGTTTGAGTCAAACACGAGGCACGTTGCAGAGACGGTGGCCCTGGAGATGTGGCACGGACTCCTTGCCGGTCGGGTCTAATGTGCACTGGAGGCCAGAGGAGAAGAGGGTGCTTTACTGAAATCTGGCAACTTCAGCCACAGGTGGCTTTCTGTAACTATAAAATGAAAGGTATTGAAAAAAGCAAAAAGGTGAAATTCTTTCTGAGTTTAACCAAATTCCAGCATATTTCAGCCAAAGCCCCAAGCAGACAACCTGAGGAGGAGGAGGGCCATGGCCTGTAACAGGAGTCATCACACATGCTCCACTTCCTCTGCTCTTCTCCGTTCACCAGATCTTTATCACGAGAGATTGCTCATGCTGTACTGTTTCCTCTTCTTGTTACCATCTCCTGCACAACAGGGACTTCTCAGAATTTTAATGCTTAATAATATATTTGACCTTTTCATTAGTCCATCTGTTGGTCGGCTTTCACGTGAACTTCATCTTTTTTGGGTGGCACACAGTGCAAACCTGCACCGAGACCAACTCACATTTAAAAATACTGTAAAAACCAGATTAACGTACTCCGCAATTAGGTTTCAAAGAATTCAGGAGTCATCACAATTTGGGAAACGATACCACCTTTTTCAGAACAGAAGTGGTGCCAGGTGTGTCAGAGATGACTAAGTTTTGAAGAAAAACAAGACATACTTCTCATTTATTGGTAAAATTTTAAAAGTTAAACGAAATCGTATTATTTGGCACTGCTGGAGATGGAGCTCGCTGTCTCAGCACTGCAGAAGAGTAGGGCAAGCAGCAGCAATACGAGCGTTAGCTGGTGCCAGGCCTCAACCACCACCACCACTTCTCACATTGCCCTTTTCGACATTTCCCAAGAAATTGGCCCTTACCGTTTCTTTGCTTTTCTATCTCTGCCGCCCGTTTTCATTCTGTGTTATAATACCCTTCCCCACGATAATCTGAATTTGTCTGATGGCAGTATTTCATCGGTGTATTAAAATACTTTCTGAAGGCCTACCTTTGGTTCTCTTTTGAAAGGGATTTTAAACAAGACTAAATTCAGACACATTTCTTGATTTCTTTAGTATTGATTCATACCGATTCATGTGCTTATTTGGAAGCAAATAAAGTGAATCAATTTTATTTGTAATACTGTGGCTTTCTATATGATCCCATTCCACCTGTGGGTGATTTTCTGGCTTCCCTTTCCTCACTTTTCCACAGAGATTTAATACTTGGTCTATTATGTTAACAAGGATAGCAGAGACAGCTATCAATTACCTGATGACAATCGCCAGATCAACTCGTCTTCTAAAGAACCCATCCAGAGCCACACTTTGCCTTCTCTGGGCACTTTCCGCTGTCCGTATTTTTCTAGAGCTCCTCTGCAAGCACAAGGCAATCTCTGAGCTGAGAAAAGTACTGCCTTTGGTCAAAATTTAATTCTGTAAATTTGGCTTGAGGTCACACGTCAACCAAGTCCAGTAAAGGCTTCAGTGCTGTGTCTCTGGGCTCTGAGTGGTACCTGAGATGCTTCACGCAATGCAGCAGGAATCCGTCTTTTGACTTGCACAGTTGTGTTTCCTCAAACTCCATATTAATGGTTACCATTTTAGCACACCCTGTATGTGCATACAGGCCTCCAAAGCTCCTATGTGTGTATAGAAAAATAGGTGTGCACATTGGGAAACAAAATAGTGAGAAGGGCTGAGAAAGGGAAACGTCCCTGTTCCTCCCCACTCTGAAATAAAGGGATTAAAATGAATTGCTGTTGCACTATTAGATATGCACAAATGATGACTTGGGTGCCTTTATCTTGTCATCTCTGCTTTACAGCTACAAGGGCCTGTTATTCCCCTATGATGTTTCCTCTGGGGTGACAGAAATCTGTTTCAAAATGTTCCCAGCCGTGGTTTGAGGCTTCCTTGCTCAGGGCTGGCAGATAAGGCGGCTCCCCGTCACTACACGTGCTGCAAGCAGGGAGCGGAGCCCAGCAACCGGCGCCAACCGAAAAAGGAGCTCTGCCCTGATCTTATCCATCTGGCACGTGCAACACCCCACCTTGCTCCACACGAGCATCCTGTTTCCCAACGCCACCATGATCTTTGCACAAGAAAAACTAACTTTTACAGTGAGGGTGGTCAAACACTGGCACAAATTGCACTTCATGCTTGGAGATACTCAAAACCCAACTGAGCACAGCCCTGGGCAACCTGCTCTAGGTGACCCTGCTTGAGCAGGGAGTGTGGACAAGATGACCACACCAACCTCAACTGTTCTACAACTTGGAAAAACCCAGCCTAACCAGAGCACAACTACCAGAAGTGACTTTGGCAATTCTGCTCCCTTTTGTAGACAAAATTACGTTGCAGTATCTGGAGGAGCAATGCTGTGACCAAAAAGCTAGCTTCATTATTAATACTGCTTAAATGAAATGTCACATATGAGATACATTAATTATACTGGTTCACAGCGCAATTGTCAGGTTTTTGTTTTTCCCTCTCTCTGTCTTCCCCAAATGAAGCATCAGGTGGTGTCTTGTGAGGAGAAGAATACGGATATCATCTGGGTGGAGTAAGTGATTAGCAATTAATTAATTTTAAAGTGACAGACAATAGCAAGAACATGGGAGGTGACAAGCAAAACATCTGTGACTGGCTGCAACTCAATATGCCAGCATAGCGAAATCATAGCTCCACACTGGCTAAGTAAAGCACGTTTCATTCTTCCTCCTCACCTGTGAATGAATGCATGGAAAAAAACTAATAAAATCAAAGGTGACGTGGTAAAATTTGCCCTTGGGAAGCAGCAGGTGTATCAGTGACAATTTGTATGATTAATGGAAGCAATGAAGGTAAATGCAAGAACGCAAAAGGCTGTGTGCCATGGGAAGACAGTCATTAACTGATTTTAATGTCCCTTAAAACTGGTTTGGGGAGGAAGGGGAAAACCCTCATGTTAGTCCCACTTCATAACCATATCTTCAGCTGCAGTGTCCATGGCTTCCTCCCAGCGCTCTGCCCCAGAGGGTCCCCAGTCCCACCATTTAATCATCTTATACACAACTGCTAGAATCTGTATCCTTGTTTCGCCAGACCATCCAGGACTGTCATCAACAGGACTGTCTCTACCACACCACTGGATTTGCTTGCGTGTAGATTCAGGGAGAAGAGCATTTTCTGAGCAGTCCCTACCACGCTGCATAGAACAGAGGCATTCATCAAAATTAGCACTCAAATAGGAAACCAGGCTGAATTGTGCTTAACAACCTACGTGGTGGCTCACCAAGAAACTGTCTGAGTTAACACCAGTCATCTCCAGCTGATAAAAACATTTTAATAGGTAATAATTCACTAGGAAATGGCTTAGAAGTACCAGCCCAATTCCAAACAGATTAACAAACAAGCTTGTGTTGGGTGCACCTGCCAGTGGGCTGGAACTGAAATTTAAGAGACAACGTATTCACTGCCTTGACTCCCTATATTCAGTCCTTATCCATTTTTTGAGGCTCAGAAGGTGAGCACTAGTAGGTTGCTACGCTTGCTAAAATATTGATTTCATAGAAACTGCTTTGAATATGGAAAAGAGATATACAATTTTGTTTTGTTTTTTAAAACAGGCAAACAAAACAAAGTGGCAAGTGTCAAATAATATTATTAAAGTTCTCTACTTTGTTAGGAGATTCTTAAAAACGCTTAAAATGCAGTAATTTATATGAACCAAATGCACTAGAAATACATTCTTAAAGCTTTATCCATAGGTTATTTATCAGCTGATTAAGAACAGAGATTTCTCCCCTAATTATGTGAGCGTGCAGAACTTGAAGAGTTTTTCACATTAAAAGAAAGCGAGTATTATTCATGAATCAAGTCTCCCTACCCCCAGCCCAGCTCTACTAAAAGCAGAAAGTTAAGTGGGTCAGGAGAAGGGTTACAGTGATGCTGCAAGACCAGAGATAAGCCATCAGGCAGTTGGAGGGGAAAGCATTTTATCTAGAAGAACAGGCCTGACTTTTGTTCCATCGAGATAAGCACCAGAGCTTCTCTCTGTGAGGAAATAGCCCAAAATAGCTGTTTTGGAATACCCCTAACTAAATACCTCCCAAGATAGATACACGGTGCTTCGCACTACACCCCCTTTCCGGTCCAGTGTGGAATGGGACAAGCCAAGTGGTGCAAAGGCTCTGAGAGCAACGAACTTGAGGATACCGCAAGAGAGCAGCAGTGGGAGGACTATCACACTAGAAAATCAATGTTTGGCTTATTTCGCCATCATTCACCTAAAAAGAAGCTTCAGGATAAGGATTCTGGTGGTCTGTAAGCTTGGTAGCAGAAAGGAGCAAACAACTAAAGATAACATTGCATCAGAGATCGTCCATGGTTTATTCAGCCTGGCTTAGGCTTGCACAGATCAGCCTTAAAGAACAGCAAATGTTTCCCTGTTAACAGCCTGGGTCTCCAAGAAGTCTCAGCAATGCACGCCATGAAACGAAGTGGGCAGTGCTGCAGTCATCTGAATCTGGTGGGACAGGAGAGCCGGAGGTCACTAAAATATTGGCAATGTCACATGAAGCTGATGAACTGGCTAGCGCTGTTATCTTCAAAACCATTCCTTCCTTAAGAGCTTAAGTTTTCTTTTATAACCTATTCTATACCAAACACAGCAAGTCCTTCACCTTTCATCTGTGACATAAAGTTGTCTCCTAAGAACAGCTGAAGTTTCTTGTGCAGGGTGCATCATACCAGCTTAATCTTAACAACTTCCTTTCCAGCAGATATGACCAGCATAAAAATGGTGTCCTATCAATACTGTTATCGCTTTCCCCCTCTCTGGAGGCATATTAAATGGATCACAGCCCGTCTATGTACCCAGAGTTTTCGGCAGGAACTGTGAATAGGGCAATATCCAGCTGCAGTGTTTCTAGCAAGGTCTCCTGTAGATCTGGTTTTGACTCACATCATTTAATATCTTACCAAAAGATCTAACAAAAAAAACCAGACAAATAGAGCCGGTAACGTTTACAGACAAGGCAGATCTGTGAGAGCGCGATAAGGATTTGAATGTCAGTTATCCAGAGCCACCCGGATCTCTTGGGCAGCTGGGCTCGTTTGACCAACATGTGTTTTAGCACAGCTCAGCTTCAGATCAGGCATCCAAGGACCAGGGACGTTGGTCACATTTACGAGGAGGGGGGTTACATTCTGAAAATGCAGCCAAAGCTCAGAGGTCAGCTACACACATGGTGGAAGCACAGTGCACAGTTGCAAGCACAGCTCATTGCTCCACAAACACTGAAAAGCCATTCCCGGGAATACAAGGATATGTATCTCCCTGTCTTTATATCTCCGTATATACCCATGTACGTATGGGGAGTAGTTCCCACAAGCAGCAGCAGGACAGTTACTGAAATACTGTCTCCAAGTCTAGTATCTATGCTTTGACAAATAAAGGCATCTGAACAGCTTTACAAAAATATCCTTGGGCTTCTGAAAATGAGAAGCAGCTTGTTTTCTTTTGATAATTAGATGACAAAACCATTAGTGCTAGCTAGGACCTATTTTTGCTCTGTGCTAGAACATCACCTTGCTCTGAAGGACTTCTAAGAACTAACATAATGCAAATAATCAACAGCAACCCGGATTGATTTAAACCTTCCTGTGTTCTAGTGTCTACTGACAACTTCTGCTTTCTTACTGGAAGAAAGGAAGGGAGAAGTTGAAGGCAAATAAGGAGAACATCTGAATGAAGAAATTAATTTTTAAAAAGCACTCCCAAGAAAAAGCACTTAAAATGCCTTATCACGGCCACATAGCGACAGCATAGCACCCGGTGTGTACTGTGGGCATCGGAACCATGCACTCACCACTCGAGGAATGCAGCTGTCGCCCGAACATTGCACATGTCTGCCACTTCAGTCAAAGGAGAAGCTTCTCAAGCTGGTAGGACTCGGGTTGCTTTCAGGTCAGCCATCCGAACATCTCTTTGATGGATGACAATACACAGGAGTATCCAAGGACAGCTCTGTTCCACACTTCTCATCGTGTGCTGGCCAAAACAGCCTGGAGTGGCCATCAGGTTTGAGTATGCAGCATGCAACACCTGAACTTGCCTTTTCATGGAGACCAGTGAGTAATATTAGCCACAACCTCAGGCAGAAGGGCTCTACCTGCCTCAAGCTAACCGTTAAAAAAAATAAGATCTGCAATGATTGTACTAGATGTCTGGATTTATCGATAAACAAGATACAGGCCGAACTGACTACTGCAAGTCAAGTTGCACTAATGTGGGCCGGTGCAGTCTCAAAACCACCTGTTTTGGCGGCTGTCATGGCTGCCAACGGAGCGGGTACGGACGAGAGGATATGCACAGATGAGAGCCTGTTCGTAAGAGCACGCACAACGGCCCCAAGAGCTCTGGGGAGCACTTGCAGTGGGCAGAGAAACGGGGGACATCAGCTTAGCTCCAGCCAGGCTGCCCAGGCCACGCGGGTCTGGAGCAGCTGAGGAGCTGGGTCCCCTCACGCCCCGTACAACTGCTCAGCCTTCCTAAGATGGGACCAGTCCAGAGAAGGGTTTTGGTACCACTGACAACCACACGCCGCTGCACAGCTTGAGTGAAAATACAGCTGTGCTTCAGTCACGTCTCGCGTGGAACTGAAAACAGCTCGACAGCTTCACTCGAGTCCAACAGTGACCGCTGAGCTCCCTTCTGTAGATTTGTCCTCCTCCCTCACTGTCATGAGTCACGTTCAGAGGCAAACCTTTAAACTTGTTTTTTAAGTCAGTTATCAAGAGGCAGCCAGTGGCAGGCTACCACGGGAGATGAATTTGAAAAGGGAGGCTGGTCAGATTTTGCAACTAACTGATAAAAACAAATCAACCGCAGAAACAAATTCCTCTACTCATTTCAAAGAGAAAAGGAAAAAAAAAAAAAAAGACAGAGAAAGGCTTCAAGCAAGATCTCTCTTTTTTTTTTTTTCCATCTCAGAGATTTCTGGGAGTGCTTTGAATGCTTTATTTTAACAAGGAATAAAAGTCCCTGCTCCTGATAGATTGTGGCGTTCTCTGCCCTGAAGACAGATCAATATTACAGATCACAAATAAAAGTCAGAGGGATTGAAAACAGGATTTACAACTGAATAGCTACCCCACCTACATGAAAATAATAATTTACATTCCTCACCACACCCTATAAACTACACACAGGCAGCCTGAAACAGGAAAAGTAACAAAAATAATGGGAAAGAGCAGCAAAGAGTGCCTTGACATTATTTGAACTGATATGAAAACAGAAGTTGAGGGCAGGGAAGTATTTCCTCTTGAAACCAAACAAAATATCCCAGAAACCTTCAGAGGGTTTAGAGTTTCAGTCTTTCTTATTGAGAAAAAAAAAATCCCCAAATCCTCCCAAATCTATGAAAAGCAGACACTTTCCATAGAGAATGGGTTCATTGAAAAGCAATTTTCTGTTAAAAATCAGTTTTGACAGGGTAGTTCCATCCGGGCTCAGTTGTTGAATGCCACAGGAGCATTTGCCAGGAATAAAAATAGGCGTTTAGCTCTGGAGGGCCGGGTTGCCAGGGTTAAAGACTTTTTCTTGCCCGGGGGAGAGGTTCCTCCGTCCCAGGGGCGGCCAGTGACAGATCAGAAGGGATAGAGTTCATGATTTGTGTGGGAGTCTTGAATAATCTGTTCCTATTTTAATGTGAACATGGGTGGTAACATGGAATTACAGCGTGTGGAGGCGGGCTGGCGCGCACGGATTAATGAAAAATAATGAGATAATATTGAGCATTTAGATAGTCTCATTAGAAGAGCTCGGTTGCTCCACCGACAGAAATCCCTAGGACATGTCATATTCTGGGACTCCATCCCATCACTCCACTCCTGCTGGAGCAGGAATTAATAGGACAGACAGAGGCTATTTCACTAGTGTAGTCCTTTGAAAAGAGCTTTCATTCTTAGACTTAAACTTTAAGCGACCTGAGTACTTACATAGTAATCCCTTCAACTCATATTTCACTGAATCCAGAAGTCATTGAGGCTCCTAAGGTACTCTGCTGTGAAAAAAAATAAACACTGATAATTGCATGCTGGAAATCATGACATGCTTATAACGATGCACCAAGAAGAGAAAAAAAAAATAAGCACTGAAGGGCAGAAGGGGAAGGCTGAGTTTATTGAGGACTAACTACATTAGGATTGACTAAAAAGAAAAAAAAAAAATGAAGCATGTTCAAACTGCAATCCCAGCAAAATTTATTTTTAGTCCCCCGATTATTGTGAGGTTCATAATGCAATTTTGAGGGCCTACCATTGCCTCCCATTAACACGGTTCTGTTAGATATTCTGCGGTGTCTTGGTGGGAAATTATTCATTGGAGGGCTGGGAGTTGACATTCAAGCTCAGAGATGGAGAAAAATGTACTTTGATTCACCACGTTTCAGAAACACAAGTTCACCCTCAGACGAAGCTTTAGTAATTTCTTGAAAGTACTGCATAAAAATAGAAATATTAGTGCTATAGAAGCAAAAGCCAGGAACCAACATTTAATCTTTATTAACGGGGAAAATTATATTGGTTTGGCAAAGCTGCAGCAGGCGCTTGTCAGAACTCAGAATTCACTTGTGCTGTCACTGTCTGTCGGTGACAAGGGGAATTTTAGCTTAATGC
Organism: Chlamydotis macqueenii; assembly: GCF_036417535.1. Lineage (NCBI taxonomy): Eukaryota > Metazoa > Chordata > Aves > Otidiformes > Otididae > Chlamydotis > Chlamydotis macqueenii. Next base: position 38,399,637 of record NC_141561.1, read on the forward strand.
CAAGGTACCGGCCAAGCAGGTCAGAGAGACATCGCTTACCTGGCTACTAGAATGATCCAGTCGATCAACATGAAGGGTGATGCCGTGGTTTGAGACACCCACGGCGATTACATCATTTGATCCAGCAACAGAGAAAACGATGAAATATTTTGAAACCAGTTGCCTCCCATAGACGAAATTAAGACTCGACGATGACGGCATACTCAGACACTGGTTACTGGACTAATTTTTAAGCCTTTGTTGCTATAAAGCAGGGAAAGGCTATTTTCAGTAGTGTAAGAGTTTCCCAGCAGAAGTAACGCAGGGGAAGAATTAGACACAATTCCCTGTTGCCTAGATAGAGCTGAAGGGGTGAGGTCAACCTGCCCTTTGCTTGCAGCTGCTGGCAGGGTGACTTAGAGAAAAAGGCGATGGTACACCGTGGTGTGACGCTCAGCCAGACACTTAAACAAGCATAAACAGCATGCTGGTGCTGAATTGCTGAGATTTCCAAGACTCTCTTCCTTAATAACATGAGGCCCCACACAGAATCTCACTCCCGCAAATGACTCAGCAGCCTTAATGATTTCCAGTCATTTAATTTCTGCCTATGAGCTCTCCCCTCATCTTTTCAGACCCTCATCTGAAGTCAACAAAAAGAGTATCACCATCTTCAGCAAGTTTTGGGACAGGACCTTGAGTGGGTCATGCCAGTCATTTCTACCTTATGACAGCACAAGGTGACTTCCTTCTCTATGCATTAAATATTTCAGCTGTCCCATTAGCTGGATCTTAGGCCTTTTTGAAGCAAAACCAGTAATCTGGCAATCCTGAGCCAAGGAAAACAGGGAAAATTCTGCTCATCGGGCAGAAGCATTCCTTGGAGACAACATACATCAAACATGACTTAAAGGAAGATTAAGTTTATATCAGATGATATCTTAAGGAGTTTCCATTCTTACGTCAATGATGAACACTTTTATTATGGGGAGAGGCTGGTTAATCTTTAACCAAGAATTTACAACAGATTCTTAAAACAAACAATAAACAAATTACGAAGCTTCATGACATCTTCCTTTTACCCTGAAGAGTTTGTACTCTGAACACTACCAGATTGATAGCTGCGTTACGAAAGAAAGAACAAGTTAAGTGATGTGAACTACCCAATAAATCCCTACTGGGAAGATCACCTCTGGATATGACAGAGGGGAAACTCAGCCAAAATCCCATGCTGAAGGAAGGGTTCAGAGGAATTGCTTATGTGATCTGAGCATTTTCCAGAAAAAGTTGGACCTCAGGCCACTAACTCATTTCAAAAACATGGTAGACCAAATGGCAGGTGACCAACGCCACCATTTTACTTAGCAAGACCGTAGGGAGAATACTCCTCTACCCTCATTAGTTTCAATGGATATTAAAGTGGGTCTGCGCCCAATTCGCCATACTCATAACCCATACTCATAACCCCAACTCATAACGCATTCAGTCTCTCTAGTTAATTAATAGGATGTGTCGTCAGGTAGAAATGCGATTCCTTTGAGGTGTCAAATTGCCATGCGTGTTTCCTGCTGCAAGAAAGAAAAATGGATGCATATGCCAATGTTTCCAGAAAGCTTGAATGGAAAACCCTTTCATGTCAGAAGTTTATTTTTATTGGTAAAATATTAAATAATATACAGAATTAAAAACTGCACTTACACTTCTGAGAAGAAATAATTCTTGGACAAATTATATGCTTGTTCCTGAGATTCCCTACATTTATTCCAGTAGCTGTGCACTCAAGACAGTACAAACCTTTATAATATAATCCTTTTCACAAAGTATTACAAAGTTTCTGCAGCTTCTTTTGTTTATACACACATACAGACTCACACTCACACATGGCTGTACAACACTCACACATGTACAGAGTACACACATACAGATGTGGAACCATATGTATGCATGTAGACTAAGAAGAAAAAAAAAAAAAAAAACAAGTCCCATAGTTCAGCCTATAGCGGAAAAAGTTTTTTAGCAGGGGGATACAGGCTTACATGAGGGTTGCTCACATGCACCACTGTCACAGTGATCATTTCTGAACTCCTTTTACAAAAGCCTGTTCCAACGACCACTTCAAGCAATGGAACAATTCCCAGTGTCTTCACTGGCTTTTGGAATAAAACTCTGATTTTCTTTTTCTTTTTTTGTTTTTTCTTTATTTACCCTTTTTTATTTGAAAGATACCTCAATTTGAGCTCAGAATGTCTGTCATAGAAATAAAAAATCATAACCTGGGAGAAAAGTGGTCATTTGCCAGATGACTCACCAGGCTCGCATCAGGAAAACAGCACTAAAGTGGGCAGAGCGCAACTCCGTACGATGGGAAGATGCCGTGATAAATGGGTCAGACCCCTTAACCTGAAATTACGCTCAGAAAATGGTGCATGCTTCGCTATGATCCCACCGCTGCAGTGAGGTCCCTTTTTGTGGGAGGACCCGAACAGCCTATGTGAGGTTACCAGAATTTGGCCCTAGGAGCATCAGAACCCATGGGCAACCACGATGGTCACCTGTCAAATGCATTTTTCTTCTTGAACTCAAACACAAAGAGTCTGGGAAATAATTTTGGCAATCAATCAGAACGGGATACAGTTTCCTCACCTTTGTTATGATTAAAAAGAAATATCTTAAATACAAATTTAAAAGACAAAAGTGGCTACTGTGCATGCGCAGTAACTGCCTTTCAAAGAAATCTCAATGGGATTTTTTTTTAAATTTTATTACGTACCTAAATACATATTTACAGAACAGCGGCTTCAGTCTACTGGGGTGGGGGGAAGGCATTAAAAATACACTATATATAAATATGTATGATATGTAAAACAAGTCCCATCTAAACTTATATAAGACAAGGACAACTCTAAAGAAGCTTTTCTGGTCTCTCAGGTAGATAAAGGACATGAGTCCTGTAATTCTTACGCAGGCAAATCTCTCCCATTAGAGTAAATGGCAGTTTTGCCTTAGCTCAGAGATTAGGCCTAATCCAAAATCCATCCTCAAAGTCAGCAAGGGTCTCCACTGAGTGGGTTTTGGATCAGACCAAAAGACCTTCTTTTTTTTTTTTTTTTGTGTTATTTTTCATAAACATCAATATTAAGTGCTTTTCTTAAAAAGAAAGCTGCAATTAGAAAAGAAAAGGAAGGAAGAGGCAAGCAGAGGGATGTCCTTAATTCATACGCTGGATGTGTTTCAATGTCAAAGAAAAGCAGGAGGTAAGGTACGGGCTTTAGCCTTCACTGACAGTGTCTCACCTTTTGTCAGTCACCGTCTGAATTTACATGGTTACTGCAACCTTATCTTTGAATGTTTTTAGGAGAGTTTTGTCTCACCGATTTCTGTGGACTGAGGAAAGAACAAAAGAAACCATTGGACATTAATAAGACGTCAGGGTAAGTATTGCACTTCAACAGAAAAATAACCCAAAAAGGTGGTTTTGTTGGTGATTTTTTTTAAAAAAAAAAAACTAATATAAGCAAATTATCCATGTCTGCAATGAGCATGTTTAGAAAGCAGGATCCAAGAATGAAGCATAAGAAGCAAATCTGGGGTTGGTAACCCCCACCCTGGAATACAACAGTAGTAAAACTTTTTTTTTTTTAAAGCATTTTCTTCCAACAGGAAAAAAAAAAATTATATGACTTTTTTTACCTTACAATTTTAAATCTTTCTAAACATTTGCATTAAAAGTTTCCAGTTTCTCATAAAAAGATATACATTTTAGGAAAAAAAAATACAACCAGAAAATAAAACCAACTAAAAAGGAAGGCAAATATACAGTATTATAATTACATCACTGCGGAGTCATCTCGGAAGGTACCCTAGATCTTTAAAGTGTTACAAAGAGTACGTACCTTAATTTTTTTTTTCCTCAAGTCAACTATCTTTTTTTCCTTTTTCCTGTTTTTAATATAAAACTACACTTGAGTACAAAAATATGTAAACAGACTGTACAGCCAATGAACAAAAAAAAACCCCAAAAACAAACCCCAAAATCCTAGACAGCCCAAAGCTACAGGAGATAAGAGCAGGCCCAGACTTAAAGCTCCGAGAAGGAAAAGAGGGAGAGAGAAGGAGAAAACCACTGAAAGCCGGAGGAGACTGCTACGTGGCAGAGGAAGCGAACATGTTCAAGCTCTGAGGACACTTGACAATTCGTCAAATAATTGATCACAGTTTCAGAATCCGAACGACTACAAAAATAACCAAAAAGTCCTTCCCTTGTTACAGTGTGTTTGGGAACGAACATCCATTTCCAGTAAGCAATGTCAAATCCCAGTAAGTGCATAGTAGGGGATTCAGTGACCTCTACCCCTTCAAGAAGCTTTTCTTATTCGATGTCACTTGAGGTAAAACTGAACGGCCCAATTTACTGCAAACTGGCCTTGTTGTGCCAATAACGGAGTCGCGCTCTCCACCACGCCTTGCGGGAGGCCTCCGTATTTTATCCGTGAGTGATAACACAGACCAGAGGCTACCGGTATTCACGTACCGCCAAGTGCGAGGGATTAAGGCTACTACACAAATGTAAGTGGACACGTCTTCATCGCAGAGCCCTGCCACCGAGTGCTGATGACCTAGACCCAACCAGAGCTGCTGTGCTGCCCCAGTTAGCAAATAAGGCCCCGCTCTCACAAACCACGGTAATTATTAAGCCCGCTGTTAACTGCAAAGCTCCCGCGCGCTTCCAGATCCAATCGAAGGCATGGCATGAGGCTAAGGATGTGCTCAAATGTTGGGGTTTTTTTTTTGCCGCCTCAATCAATACCTGCTGCAGGAAGGAAGCGTCAGCCCCAGCTTTGGATCAAGCTGTTCCCTTCCTCCCAACAGAGCATCGCCTGAGCCCCTCTCAAGACACAATCTCATCAACTTCGTCATCAGTCACTCTCTTAAAATACTTCACATACTGCTACTAAATACATCACAGTATTTTTTTGGTAACTGTAAATAATATTAGGCTTTACTAAAGCAATGTCTTTGTTGAAATGGTCGTTTCTGTCCACTGATTAGTTAGGTCCCATGATTTGCACATAAAGGAAAAGTTTTTACAGAAGGAGAGAGCATAGGCAGTTATCATCCCAAATTAGGATCCCCACCTTTCCAAAGGCTGGAAGCAAACAGGAACCAGGAACGCTTGTCTGCATGAGCAGCTGCAAAGCCAGACGATTTAGATAGATACCACTTCTGTTGTTGTCTTGGCCTACTAAGCATGCAGCACGGCAAGATACCAGCACACTGCCACCTCCTCCTGACCGTCCTGCGCTCACTTCAGAGCTTCAGTGGAGGAGAAGGACAGAAACCACGCGCTTCCCGGCATGGTTGTAGGAAGCTGAATTACAAACTGGGGATGTTCTCCTTGGCCTACACATCAGGACAACTCTTTACGTGATAAAATGGAATATATTTACTACAAAGCAAATTTTGCCTCTTTTCTACCTAATTGCTCCTCCCACACAGCCTCTGCGGCTGCTGTGGCCCTGACCCCAGCAGAGAGGTGCCGAGGAGCTGGCAACCGGGCTGCCGCTGGGCTCAGGGCCCGATCGAAAGCGTGCTGGCCTCGCCTCCTCCTCTGCCAGCACACTTCATGCCGTACCCGTGCCGGCACGCTTAGACGCTGGGCTCGTGCGTGGTAAATAACTAGATCTGAAACTAGGTCACCAACCGGCCAGGAAAGTACCGAAAGAAACTCTGCACTTGTCACCAAAGCACTGCAGCTAATAAACCCCCATAACATCTTCAGCAGATGGGCCTCTCTCTTCTCTATCTCGATTATTGGGGCGGCAGCAGCATGACAGCCAAACTTGCCACCCATTTCCAAAGGACTTTCGCTCTTGTTGGATTTATTCTTCCAAGTTGAAGCAAGTGGCAGACGCTTTCAAGTCTGCTCCTGTTCCTCAACGGGAACATAAAAGCACAGCAAAGTCCATTCTCAAGCTATGGAGGCAGAGCAAACAAGAGATGGCTGCCTTGGCCTTCTCTAGGGCACCGTGCAGTGGGGTGGGACACCACGTTGGGTGGGACCAGCTCTGGCTGGATAGCTGGAATGCACTTTGCTAGGGTAATTTTCAACCCTTCCCACTCCCCAAAGCCAGCTGACTCCAGGAAATCTCACAGCAAAGTACCGAGATGGTTCTTTCTCCGGGTCAAGCCGCCTAGGAGGGGGCAGAAGGGGAGATGGATCTGCCTTACTACGCCGTAGGAGAAGGGATATTTGCTTTGGGTTGGTTTTTTGTCATGCATTCTGAAAGGGTACGGTAGGATATCATGAACGACATCACAAACTTCCAAAATGCATTTGAAAAAGGCACATATACAATAAAGCATATATATAATCATATGGTACCATATATATAAATATACTTTCTCAAAATCTCCAGCTGCCCTAAACTGCAGGCCATTACTCCCATCCCAAAATTTTTTATTTTAAATGATACTAAGCCAAGCTAAGATGCAAATTTCTAGCGTCAAAGCCAATTTCATTGCACTTTTCCTAAAATCGCACACCGAGTTTAGGCGACTCGGGCATCAACACAGCCTCCCTTCTCCCTCCTCACTACATTATAACGCACAGCAAGAGTCAAGGAAAGGAATATTGTCTAGCAAACGAACTGTATTACTGTGGCTTCTGTCCTTGGCTGAAATAAGCACCTTTCCCTAAATTATCTCCAAAATTTCTTTCTGGAGGAAGGAGTGTCTGTTGTCTGGCTTCTTTCAAATATGAAAAAGCCAGCTCAGGACCTAGACCACAGTAAAAATGTCCTACTAAAGGCCAGTTCTGAAGGGTTTGGGTTAATTCCTGGCCTCCTCTTCTGCCCAACAGCCATTCAGGAATTTAGGAATACCTGTGTAAAAAGAAAGAAATTTGGAAATTCTTAAAATGGAGAATTTCTTTACCTTGTAGTAAATACACTTTAGTTCCACACGGCTATATTGTGAGCTGTATTCTCACATTGTAGAAACTATAATTAAAAAATCAGGCCAATTAAGAAATTTAGATTCTTTTTCCCCTAAACCAGACCAATAGAGGTTAATGCTGAGACACCTTTCACATCACATCATCGATGGAAGCACTTTTTAAGGAGAATAAAATTGTTTTAATCCCATAAGTTTCTGAGTAAAGAGCTGGCTTTACTGAAAAATGCTATATATTTTGACGCGCACTCCTAACTGATTGCAAAGAGAGGTGGCTGTAAAATTCATTGGCCATAACAGCAGATATATAGAGAATGCCCTTTGCTCCAGGAATATGGATCATGCCGAGAGCAGAATAAGCATCACACCTCTATTTCAATTAATACGCTTGTAATACTCTAAATTGAGTCAGAATCCTGCCATTTTTGATTTAAAAAGAAGCGAAAGGGTTTACTGGCAGGGATGTGTGCAGAAATGGCTTTTTTTTTTTAAATGAAAATGGGGAATGCTCACAGGAAGCCAATTATCAATTTGCAAATGCATGATTTTAACTGGAAACCTGATTCCAAGAATTTCAAGAGAGTCCAATAAAAATTAGCCAGGTCTGATTTCCAGCACCAAATACTTAGAACAAATGGATCCGCAGGCCAAGGATTATCTACTGAAATTCCTAGTACACTATGAATGACTAATAAACTTGACAAAACTCAAGAGCTTTTCTTAGAAACCTGCAGAGAGCAAGCAAGGGGGGAAAAATAATTAAAAAAAAAAATTTCTCATTTTGCACACTTCCGTGTAGGGACAAACTGCTTTATATAAAACCCTCCAATAACTTCTCAGTAGGAAGTGAATGCTAAAATAAATGCCAGTCCAAAATTTTGTTCAAAATTCAAACTAGAATTTAATCTTTCTCCTTTCCCTAGCTCTATGATGAAAAACTTTAGTGAGTCTTCAGAAAAAGACATTTGTAATAAAAATTAATGCAACCCCTCAGCTTCTTGCTTTCAAAAAAAAAAAAAAAGCAGTTTTTGGAAGATAACTAAACCAGGGTGTCTGACTGCCTCCCCAGTTCTCTGTGCCTGTGGTACCAGGACACGGCGGTGCTCACACACTGATTACGCGTGCCACCGAGGGAACAAGAAGTTGGGCTTAACTGAAGCCAGCTACAAAATCACTGAGCCTCCCTGTCCAGTCTTTCAAACATCTACAGAATATACACAGAGGAGGTACCAATGAATCATCGATGAATGAAAGTGCTCACTAACGAACTGCAGATATAATTGCAGTCAACTTATTTGTGGATACACAAGAGATTGCCTTCCTTTCCCGTAGTCCAGCGCTTTCTCAAACACAGGCAGAATTAAAACTTTTTCCCTAGCGCTAACTATTCCAAGAAACCATAGCGCATGTTCTTTCCAGTGACGACAGAGCGGAGAATGGAGCGTTGTCCCCTAGAGACTGAAAGGGATTGCCGGCAGCCCTTTTCTCTGGCTCGGGCACGTGTCTTTCTGGAGGGCCATGCAAGCCTAGCGACCTTCAGGCTCACCACTTTTCCCTTTGCATATTGTCCTTGAAAGATATCTCCTTCCTCAGCAGAAACCACAGCCATTTTCTTTCCTTTTTTTTTTTTTTTTTCTTTTGTGACAGGGTCTAAAAGCAACCCCTCTTTTCTGAATTTCCAACCCCATCCTGATGCAGAACATGGTCGGCCGCCTCCTAAACCAGCCTTCACAGCTGCAGAGAATCAGCCATACAGGATAAAAGTGACCGTCTCCAGCATCTCCCCTTTTTTCTGCTGCACAAACTTCTTTAATTGCACCAAGCACAAGAAAGTGAGAATGGTCTGGAGGATGGCAGCGGTTCATTTGCCTGAGTTTCCTCTACACTAGGACAAAGAAAGAAGGAGGGGGAGGAATCCAACGACATTAAGAACAATGTTGGGAATAGGTCTTTAAATCTGTCTCTCCAAAGCCCGTACATATTCCCAGCCTTGATAGCTCTCACATTACACAATATGACATTTCTCTCCATATTGTATTATAATTAATAGGCGACTGCAAGACTTTACCAGCTCCTACTTAATAGCATTTCAGTGCTGGGAAGCAGTCATCAGGTAATCTGGCCATGATCTACTGTATCCTTTCTAAACACAGGTTCTAGCTGCCAAGAATGTCACCATAAAAAGATTTCAATCAATACCACTCAGCTCCTACTTTCAAATGCTCCAGGTCTAGGAAGAGAAGAAGAAGAAGAAGAAAAAAAAAAAAAAACAACCAGTACCCTCAAAACGAACAGCAAACTGGCATATGCATTGAGTACGCAGATTGAAGCGAGCAGATGGGAATTCATTATGGCCTGATCTTGCTCTCTCTTTTACACTTTAGTAACTTTATTCTTTGGGAAAAGGTCTCACCAAGCGCATGGAGACCGCATGCACGGAGGGGGTTAAACCCATGCAGATCTTTTCATTCTCAAGCTGTGCTCTTGTTGCCAAACAACAACATTTCAATTGTGATTGGTACAAACAGTTGGGTTTCAATGGCAATCTGTCACGTAGGTTTAAGCCCAGTTTTTACTGATGCAACCTGCAACTTGCTGGGTGGTTGCTGGCTTTGTTATTTATTGGGAGAGAAAGAAAGGAAACAAAACAGATTGGTGGGGTTTTTTTTCTTGTCCAGTCTCTAGTTCAAGGACTTGCTCTGGAGTTTGTTTCTCTGTTTTCCCTACAGTGAAATTAATAAAGTAGGAATAAAAATGAAGCAGGAATAAAAATCTGTGAATTCAAATCAAAGCACAGCACTTGCATCTCCATGAATCCCTTTCTAAAGAAGTAGGGAAGGTCACACGCGATCCGTTCATTGGCAGGGCTTCTGTTCTCTCCAAGACCAAAGGCTATCCAGCAAAACCTGCAAACATTTCCACCCCTGAATTAAAGCAGAATTGCAAATAAGACGTCAACAAGAGAAAAAATGCTCAAAGCATTTGAGGATGCTGATGTAGCTGAAGTAGTTGGGGTAGTTCCATTAAATCCAACGGAGCAAAGAGAATTAATGCTGGCCAGGGACCTGGCTCCTAGCATTCTCCCAGCTGCAAGTCTTAGTTTAGGCTGTTGCCAAGAGGTTAACACTGTGCTAATAGAATGAGAAAGTATTTATATAGGTATATATAGATATATAATTATATTTAAAGAACACTTTGCTAGTAGTACTTTTGTCATTTTAAAATCCATAATTGTAAAACAAAATTATTTCAGAAGAGCAGCAGAACCTCTTGAGTAAACTACAGACTCTCTCACCCACTCCTAGGCCACTCACTGTCCTAGAAGCAAGTTTGAATGTTATTTCTAAATGCTATTTCTTAAAACATAGGGTGCAACTAAATAAGTAAGGCTCCCAGGGGGTCTCTAAGAAGCCAGTGAGTCAACACATAGGCATGGAGTAACAGCAAATCAACAATTCTAAAAAAGGTGCTTCATAAGTTAAGGAAAATAAAAATACAAAGCCTCAGACTTACCACAGAAGGCCCTCAGACTTATGAAACTAAACTGCTGTAATGTACAGTGTTAAGACATACTTTTTTGTTTTGTTTTGTTTTTTTCTTTTTTACTTTCTAGAGGGGCAATACACACTGAACTCAGAAAAAACAGCTCATCCTAGGAAGTAATTTTGAAAGGAATATCGACTTTGATTCATGCTTCTAAATCCCTAACAGTTTTGCTTTAAAAATAATTGTTCATTCTGCAGAATAAAGTTCCCCCCCTCCTCCAGCCACCGAAATCCTGCACTGTATCTACACATTTGCAAAAGCCTTTCCTCTGAAATGTTTCTACCTGTTCATCTGAAATTGTAAATGAGTGACATCTCATCAGGACTTTAAAGCACCTAGCAGGGTTGAGCGATATCCCAGAACAGGACACGATGTACAGCTGACTGAGACAGAAAAGGACTGCCTTCCAATTCCCACGAAAAGCGAGGGTGACAACAAACCCCTCTTCTATCCCTTCCCTTCCTTCTTTCCATTCTTAAGCTGGGCAGAGCAAATGAGGTTGGGTCCACAAGAAAAAAAAAAAAAAAAAAAAGGTTAATAATAATAATTAAACAACAGCAACAACAACAACAGCAACGACAACAAAATAGGCGTCTCAATGTCTGAGGAAAAGTGGGATTGTAAGTGCAGTATTTCTTCATGTGCAGTTCTACTTCATACGAGTCCCCTTTGGATGAGAAGGCCTAGTGGAATGTGTGCTCCCCTCGGACTATGTGCGACGAGAACTCATAGCGGTCCTGGCTTCGGTAGCCACAGATGTTGCACTCTAGCGGGTCCCGGTAGCCGTGGCAGCCCATGTGGATGGTGTACATGACATGGTCCAGGAAAAGGACGCGACAGTGCTCGCACTTGAAAGCCCTAATCTGCTCCCCTTCTCCGTTGATGACCTTGTAGATATCCTTTAAAGAGCCCTTAGAAGCTTTTGTGGCATCCAAAGCCTTGGCGTCTTCCTTCATATAAGCCGGACTTGGCTTTCTCTTGGGATTTAAGGCAGAGTTTCCTTGGTAGGACTGGCGGTCTTCGTGGCTGCTCTCTGAGTCAGTAGAATCCAGGCAGCTATTGCTGGGGGAGCCCTCTCTATCCTGGGTTCGACTCTTTGGTCTGATGAGGGAGATGGGGCCATCCATGTTGTTCTCGTGACTGTCAGGTGTTTCCCTGCTAATGGGCCTTTCTATCCTGTTAGGATGATAGACCTGAGCGTAAGCTGAGCTGATGACCGGGGCCACCTCGGTAATTGTGCTTGGTGTGTGCTGCATCAGGGGGTGAAGTGCCTCAGCTCCAAGGTAGGTGATTGCATTGTTGATGGCTTGGTCCATCATGTGAGACTGCATCAGCTCAGCCTCTTTCTCATAGGTTAGGTTCATGTCAAAGGGAATATCTGGATAGCCAAATCTCATCAGCTTTTCACCTAAGGGACAAGAGCAAATGAATGAGAAAAATCAACGTAATCACTCCAAGGTTTCACAGTAAAAGGGTGGGGAGGGAGAGAAAACCCCTGACTTGGGGCGAAATTTATTTCAGAGTCCGAAGTTATCCTCCTTCTACTTGTGTACTGACCTCCTACAAAGTTTCTGTCCTGAGACGGGTGAAAGAGCAACCTCACCAACAGCTTTTTTTTTTTTTTTTTTTTATTCCAGGTGAAGCACGTGGCTGCAGCAACCTCCAGACTGACTCCAAACCTTCCACTGGGCCTGACTGTGTCCATGCCTCAAGTTAGGGAATACATGTTAACTGGTAGAAAATGGGATTGAACCACTGAGGTGAATGAAGCTCCATTAGATGTACTCTCCCAAAATTAAAGGAAGCACTACCACACGTCCCCTGCCCTCCAAGGTGCCTCATACATACCTTACAACAGGGCTGCATAGAGAGAAACGTAAGCAATGGGTACGGGGGGCTGGTACGGTGGCACATCTAGAGCCACAATATGTAAATCCTTCAACCAGCAGAAAAATGGTGTCAAGTAATGGAGCCCTGTGGGCTGACCTCCCATCTCACGTTCAGGCTATAGTATCTTTGTAGTTCTCCCCCTCAAAAAAAAAAAAAAATCCTATCCAAATGTTTTGGGTTGAGAAAAATAGACACACACCCCTCGGTGTCTATTTAGGCAAGAAAACAAAATACAGAAACCACATGTATAGCTTGGTTTCATTTGGTAAAAGGCAAACGCAACTTTCATTGACACAGGATAAATAAATACACAATGATGATGAAGGCGGCTGATTCATCACTCTGTGAATCCAAATTCACATCCTTGTAAGCTTTTTAAATCAGTGGCATTACAGCTATGCAAAACCTGAGCCACGTGCTGGTAAGTTATGCTAGCGACAGAGCACAGCAGGTATCGCTGCTCTCCTCTGAGATTTACCACAACATACATCAGGGCTCAAGCTCAGCAGCACTGCTTGTCCAGGGACGGCGTTGGAGTGTCAGTACAAGGAAAGCTCATATAATAGCTCTTCTTTTTTAATAGAAAAGGTTATTTGTATAAAACTTACATGTGTAAGATACAAGATATACATGCTCATATGTGTTCACCCACACAAATACTAGCTAGTTGTTAACAGTTAAAGTTGATTTAGAAAGTCTGATAAATAATTTTGGTTGGTTTTCATTGTCTTTGTTATTCTTCACTGCCTTGGTACGTAAAACCAGACTTTTCTTCAGCAGTGTAAGCTAATAAATTCAAGGAGTCACTACATACGACTGGTTTGGCTATCCAAGAACTAAAGCACTCAAGAATCTTCTCTTCTTTTACCACCTTTTGCCAAAATTACTTGGAACAAATGTACAAACCACCATAAGAAAGAAACAGAATTGTAATCCCAAATCTCTTCCAAATAGCATTAGTACATTTCAACACAGCTATCACTCAGCATTTTATTTTTGACTATAATAATTCATTCCACTTAGTGTGGTTTATCTTAAAGTGATGCATAAAGAGAGAAATAATTTTACATTACCCACGGAACAATCAGGTTATCCTTGGAGATGATGCATCACTTTTGGTTGGGAACTTGGCCCTGATTAGCAAGGTAATTAAATGCAAAGTCTAAAGTGAAGCACGTGAACACGCCTACTCTCTTCAGCAGCACTGCTCACGAGCTTCCGATTAGACACAAGGTTCATCTGCCTCACTGTGTTGCCCTGCAGCCAGCTGCGTTATGCTTACAGCTTACCAAAAGAAAGCATAAATGTAGAAAACTGTTCCTTTGTTACATATTAGACACTTGGAGAAAAATAGGGAAAGCAGCAGCATGGTGGGGAGAAAGAAATGAAAATGGAAAAGCCTGTTGGTTCCTGTCACCCGCTCTGGCCACCTGTATCATTCCTGTGTTTGAATAAAGAACTGGATCTGGTGAGTCTGATCCAGCTTCCAAACATGCTGTCAGTCCTTTGTAAGCCATACAGATAAAGAAATAATACCTATCCTTGACGAACTACTTGGATGAGTGACGCAAACCTTATTTTGATTAATTTTATCTTCCACGTTTAGTTACTCCACCACAGACAGCAGAGTAGACAAAACTGTAAATTGCCAGTGACCTGAGTTATTAATTCCTTTAATTATGAACTGGTTCCAAAGATGTCAGAGCCTTAGGAATGGAGTGTGACATAAAAAAGTAAAATAATTGATAACATGAGGAGGAGAGAGCGTAAAACACAGAGCTCAGAAGAAATATTACCAAATCAGTCCAAGATGGTTTTCAATTCTAATTCCTCCTTAGCCAGATCTGTACTTAAAACTAATCAAATACATCATTTTGAGTTTTCATGCAAAATCATACTCAAATTCTATTTATTCTTGTGCTACGTTAGTGAAGTAGAAGAAGAAACATTCTCCACTGTAGCCATCTTATCATATGACATTAAAAAAAAAAACCTACAAAACAGGTATGTGAGGCTAGATCAAAGCACACGGACGCAGCTGTTCTGTGATACCTGTAGTCCATCTCATCGAGTATCTAAAGCAACGGCAATGCCAGACATTGGGAGAAAGCTGCAAGAAACCTTGGAGAAAGCAGTTAAAGAATTTACCACTGGGTAAACGTCTTCCTGGCCCCCATTAACTAGAAGTAGACTCTAACTTTGAAGCTGGTTGATCTTCATCTGTTCTGAGATGCTTGTGTATTTTTAATTCTTACTATAACAACCGTGATCTTATCATAAGCCACATAAATGTCTCCTTTTGTATCCTGCCAGTTCTCAACCTCGGTGACACTCTGTGAGAGTGAGCACCACATTCAAACTGAAAATGCGTGAATCTGTTTCATGTGATCAGTTTGAAGATGGTTGCTTTCAATTTCACTACTCTCTGCTTCTTCCTTCACTGGAAAGGCAAAAAAGTGCTCAGACTCCGTGCATCGTAAGCTGTACTGTCTGCCTCCAACTATTTCAACAGATTTGGTGGACTAGTACCTCAATAGCAGATATATAACAGAGTCTCTCCCTCAGAACTTAACTCCATTTGCTGTATGCTGCTTCCTTTCCTCCCAAAATTTCAGCCAGAGTAGAGACTGCGGTCCATAACCAAGGTCCCTTGGAGATTGCTGATCAGAAAGAGCAGTAAAGCATTGACAGATGTAGCATGCAAAGGTTTTAGCTT
This sequence comes from Chlamydotis macqueenii, assembly GCF_036417535.1. NCBI lineage: Eukaryota > Metazoa > Chordata > Aves > Otidiformes > Otididae > Chlamydotis > Chlamydotis macqueenii. The sequence continues at coordinate 38,414,719 of NC_141561.1, forward strand.
ATGCTTACTTGACCTTCTCATAAACACCATTAAGTTGTTTTGGACGGGTGCCAAACTTGCAGTATGCACAGGAAAATTTCCTGCAACAGAATCATTACAAGTTCTTCCTGACAGAGTGGAACTATATTTCATTGGGGAGAAAATGGGAAGAAAAGTGAGATCATGGTGAAAAAAAAAAGAAAGGTAGCAAAGCAAAGACTGCTGGTTTTCAGCTCAAACATTGCTACGAAAAAAGGAAGAAAAAATAAGATACAGTAAATATGAAAGAAGCCACCTTTTCCCTACAGCTGTATGTGGATAAAAAGCTGGACGTCACATGAAACCCTGAATTTCTATCCCCAGAAAAAATGGAATTCCAGGATGACCTGTTATGCCTGTAGAAGAACTAGGTTTATCTAACAACAAAGTAGTATACCCTACTACAGAGAGTAATGATCTGCTACAGATCTCAGGCAGGTATTTCCAATCAGTAAATTTGCCTTTGAAGACAACAACAACAAATGGTCAATCGCATGTGAGTGGACAAGTGAAATAACCTTCCTGGTCTAAAAAACAGACCATGATCTACAGCTTCCAAAAACTGGTTCAATTTATACCATCCAAAAAAGTCGGTTGCCTCCATAGTGAGGTAGCTTATAATGAGTAAATTATACCGAATAAGAGAGCAGGCATGGGTACACCAGAATTTAAGGGGAGGGAGAAAAGTTTTCAGCCCTCCCAAAGTCGCTAGCCCCTGCAAAGATAACCTTTAAGAGGTATTGCAAATACAATTCTGTCCAAGTCTGTGGGCAACCCGAGGGGAAAAAGAGCAAGAGGCGTGAACTGCCCTTCTTCCTTTCGGGGCTGTAAGTTTCTGAGATCTCGACACCAGTTTAAGCATCAGCACGGTTAACTATTTCACCGTTGATCACGCTCTGCAGGAACGTACAGCACTTGCTGAGACAACACGAGGGAAACCTGCTGCGATGGGGCCATTTTGCCATCTCATAAAGCCGTATTTGGCTTGTAAGTAGAGTACTGCTCCCATTCCCACCCTCTTCAACCCCAACTGTTGTCACAGCAGTAAATTAAATCAGAGTACAAATCCTCCAGTTCTTATCAGCTACACACAGTAATTCATTTCAGACGACTCCGAAAGACTGCAGTCTAAGACTGAGGCTTGTATCTCAGAAGGACTAATAACAATATAGGAAATACCGATGCCTTCTGGCATTGTTCCTGACCTACCCTTGGCTTTGCACTGATATTTGGGAAGGGTCAGACGGCTGAGAGCAGCCAGGTCAGTGTGTCAGTGCCCTCCAGGTGAGCGGCTGCACGCTGCTAGCCCCCTAGTATTCAAAACCATGTGGGTTAGCGTAAAATCACCTTCAGGGGTGATTTAACAAATCCATCTGAATCTGCATCGAGCTGAGGGGCAATGACTTTTCTAAATGGCTCTGTTAATTGCTTACAGTCTCTGATTGTCTCTCCGTAAGTGTCCTCAGTGTAGGCAGAATGAGTATATGACACCCTTAAAATCTGTATGACTGTCGTTCCAGGGAGTGAGCATGGAAAACCTGTATTACATTACTCCGGAGTCTAGTAGCATACACTTACCCCAAATAATTCTCTGTCCCAGCTCCCCTCCTAAGCTTAGCACTGCCTCAGTAGCAGGAAAAATGCAGCTTAAAGCTACAGCTCAGACCAAGTAAAATTCCCCATACTGTCTCCTGTTACACGCTGAACAATTTTAAGATGATAGAATCATAGAATGGTTAGGGTTGGAAGGGACCTTCAAAGGTCATCTGGTCCAACCCCCCTGCAAGGAGCAGGGACATCCCATACTAGATCAGGTTGCTCAGAGCATCAAGATACAAAGCAAAATATAAATTTGGGGCCTAGGGTTCTAAATTTGGCCACCAAAAGTAATCCAGTGCTGGTTTACATTCATGTATTAAGAAGTTTATTGCGTGCAGAACGCCACACTTGGAGCAAGCACTTCTTCCAACAGAAGTGATGTGATTTTACTTCCTCATGCCGGTATTATCAGACCAGTTGTTGCCAAGTCTCAAGAATTTAACACAAGTTACAGGTCTTGAGATACTTGTTTGGGCTTTTTTTTTGTTGTTGTTGTTGGTTTTTTTTAACACACACATGTATGGAGACAGATAATTATATGAGTGTCTTAGTTTTTATTTGCTGGGGCAAGGAGCGGGAAGGATGAGAAGTCTAAATCTTAAAAAGGTCAGAGAAAAGTTAAAAAAAACCAAAAAACCACAAAACAGCCTTAAGGCACAGTAAAAAGCTCATGATTTTCAAATCTATTTTCATTATTCTAGGGACCTCACTTTTGGATTCTCTGGGTTGGTAAAATTAATTCAATAATTCTCAGGATTTCTTGCTGTGATTTAACCATTGCCATTGTTGTCTCTCCCCAGCGCAACAAAGTTCTATGAGTGCTACTCTTCCCCGTGTTCTTTGGCTAGGACAAATTACAAATAACCTATACCTAAAAATAATAAAAGGCGTATTTCAAGCTTACCCACAAACTTCTGTGGGGTGGAGCTTTTACGCTTTCCCATGTTGCTTGTCAGCTTCTCTATAACAGCAGGTCTCTCAAAAGGCACCAGAGAAATATTGTTGTCCATCACAGGCTCTTGTTCCTTACAATCTTCCATAGGAGGTACTACATGAAACCAAAAAATCATATCAGACAAGTCTGGTCTACACTTCACAGACAACACAAATCATTTGAGCCTTGCTGGCTGCGCAGTGAGCACAACACGAAATAAAGCAAGGCGTAGGAACACACTGGGCATCAAAACAGCATTCACCTTTAAGCAGAGCCACGTTTACAAAATGTGGGGACCATCTCTTTGGGACCATCTTATTTAGCAGAAGCCCAACTTTAAGCATTTATGAAAGGATTTGTTTTGTTCTGAAGAGTCAAGATCCCCACTGAGGAGGGGACACTTTGGAAAATTCCCTCTGTAGATGCCATTTTCTGTTATTCTCCCTTCAATACGGTCACCTGTTACCAGTGTATCATTCTTTGTGCATTCCCTTAACTTCATGCTTATCGTATAGCACGCTTACCATTCTTTTTTTTTTTTTTTTTTTGTGCTAATCACAGTGATTAAAAAAAAAATACAAGGCATTGATGACTGGTGTTTCCTGTGCCCGGCTGTGCATTCCCCGAGACAGAGGCTTCTGGAATGAAGGATCTGCTTGTTAAAGTGTTTCCTCTTTCTATACACAAGATTGTAAAATCAACAAATGCTGTACTGGAATTACAGGATTAACATCGTATGGAAATTCCCTGCAGAATCAGTTGCAGAAACTATCAATTCTTTGATTAATATTTCATCCCTGCAAACAGAGACCTAACAACTGGTGAATGCAAGTCTTCTGTGTGTGTCTTCCCACTTTTTGGGATCAGCAGGGAGCATTCCTGTGCTAAGTTAGAGGAATGCTCATACATTGTCTTTGAGACAATAACAAGAAATTAATGACCTCTTCTGTCTTTTCTCGTTTAACTCTTCGTCGCTTGTTGGGTTAGGAAATAAGGAGCAAACGCAGTATAGGAATTGCACGGGCTACTGACCAGGGCAGCGATCGACTCGACAGGGTTTTATGTCGCTCACGGACATAGCGAATCGCTAAATACCTACAGAACACTGGTTTTGTTGAGCATTCTCTTACAAACACCAACAAGGCTCGGTGGTACCATGCTGCAGATGAGGCTCAGAGAGCCCACATCATTGCGATATATGCCAAAAGTGCGATTCCACCTGTAGCTCTCAGCGCTGCTTTGCTGCCAGGAATTTAATACACAGCCTAATCGCCTTGCATTCATCTTCATAAGGTAGCAAGAGAAACCCGAGAAGGACCAGCCTCTAGTCCATGCGCTACTGAGATGGCTGAGGTGTAAAAAAAAAAAAAAAAAAAAAAAAAAATGTGAGGAGAAGAATGGATGGCAGAGAAATAGAAACCAGGATGATCTTGCCAAGAGTTCCTGCAATTTGTAAACGGTGAGCAACCCATTGCATTCTCTGCATTGGATAAATCTTCCAGAGAAGTCACAGGTGGTATTGCAGAGGTAGCAGCGAAGGACCGAAATCTTCTGCTCATCTTCCTCTGGTCTCTCACCGTAGCAGCCTTTCATGTCACAGATACCTTCTCCCTGAGATCATGTCACAGATGAACACCACCAGCCTACTTTCCTCCCGTGTAACTTTCCTGCCTTCAGGATCCTGATATGGAATAATCACTCCCCTGATCTTCAACACGCAGCTGTTTGCTAGCACATAATATAAGAAAAATGGGATGATAAAAGCCTTGTCTCGGCTTTCTTTTCTAGTGGGGAAGAGCAAATACCAGGCAATTACAAAACAGAGTATCTGCTCAGGTGAACTTCTCAATTCAGACATTCGTAATAAGAAAACATGGCAATTTATTCATTTGATTCCATTTGTGCCTCTGCTGCTATGGGAAGCTGAGTACTTTGAGGCTTAGAACCTACCATATGCTATAAAATGATTTACTCTGCTGCTTTTTTATTTGTACAGGATGCTCCCCCTGAGAAACACAATGGTTTCTCATTTACGAGGCAGTCCTGCTGGCATCAGTGAAAGAGAGGAAGAAAAAGCACAAATACGAAATGAAGCTAATGTTGCAACAAATGGGATGCAGGGTCTGAGTGACCTAATTAATGCCCAGAGCAGACTGGGAGGTCTGGAGTGCCTCAGCAGCTAAGGATAAATTTTTAAGGTTCTTCAAATACTGTGCTCAGTCAGGAGCTGTCTGCACGAGTTCTACTCAGGTATTTACCCAGGAGATTTTGGAAGAAAGTAAAGCTTACATCTGTTGATTTTCACCAGGAACCGGCATCTGGCTGTCCTTTTGGCTTACCAAAAATCAGCGTACGCACGCACACTCTGTGTGCAACCCTGCGTCCTCACTCAGCGGCAATACCCATCCTCACTGTGACAGGCCAGCTTTGCACGGAGGGCGACTTAGAGAACTTCCAGCCCTTGGTGTTCGGGGCACACAAGGCTCATGGTGGGCACCTAAGGAGGTGTAGAGGGCTCTAAATCCCTCCTAGGAAGAACCTGCTAAAGGCACTCTGGCTTTGTAGGACTGTACTTGCCCACAAAATCTGTGGAAAACCTCCTGATTACTTTCGTAGCCATCTGATTAAGCCCCAAATGCAGCAACATTTTTATGTCTTATAACAATTAAGTAATAATTAAATAACTCTACCGTTGGGCATATGTGTGTGAAATTTCCTAGACTGAATGTGAAACCTTTCTTCCATGAAAAATGGATAGTGCTAAAAAAGACATCTGCTCTTGTCTAAGTCAGGCAAAACTTCAGCTTGGACTCCTTTTAAAAGTAAAAGTAAAATTATCACCAATAAAAGCATTTTCTTTTCTATCTTTCATGCTACAAGCTCTTTTTCCCATCTCAGAACTCAACTCCATAATCCAGGGCACAGCACTTTTGCCATGGAATCACCAAATCACACCAATATTTGTGTTACGAGGGGAACAAGTTACCGGAATGAGTTTTGTTATGAAGATTTCCTGGGAGAAGGGAGAGCCTAGTTTCTGAAGCCATTTAAATTGCATGCAAAACCAGACTAAACAGGTGAGATGTCACGTTTTACAAACCCGAAGAGTTAAGCTGAAGGTTTCACTGGCAATTAATTTACACTGATTTTCATTTCAATTTTAAAATATACAAATAAAGGACCAGCCCAGCCTGCATTTTTTTTTTTTTTTGGAGAAACCGGAAAAAAAAAAAAAAAAAAAAAAAAAAAAAAAGAGGAAAACAAACGGATCACACACGACCAACAGTTAACACAAATGAGCTGCTCTGTGGTAGAAGCTCATGTTGCACACATTTACTCAGCAGTAAATGCAATTACTTTTTCTGTTCTATTTTATCGTACTTCATTACCCTGGTAGTGGGAGCTACCGAAAAACAGCTGACATGTTATAACTGTTTGATACAGAAACTCATTTTAGGCTGTGAACTTATGGTCTCAGCTCAGAAAGGCCTTTTGATTCTAAAAATCAAGTGTCTAGTCCATGAAAAGCCCACGCTTGAGTACGTTTTCTGTTCAAGGATGTTCTTAATCAGCTACCGAGGCGTGCTCCTGGGCTGCCTATGCAAACATTGACCATCTCTGACACTGGTAATGTCCTCAGTCTCAGCTAACGCCAAATGTTGCTTCAAAACCCAAACTCTCAATACACAAATCTGGTTGGTCTTCAGAACAAAAGTCCTTACTTTCCTGAAGACATTGGCTTTCCATCACGGTGCTCAAAGAGGGTATTTTTTATTTTTTTGCTTCTTAATCTGTAAGGAACCACGCACACTGGTAAAAAAATTTTATGTTGTTCCAGTGAGGAAAGTCTAGGGGGGAAAAAAGAAGTAAAAAAATTACCCAGTATGCGTTTTGCTGATAAATATTTTTGTGTGCAGACAACAGACGCTGGGCTAAGTCTCAGCTGGTATAAATTAGTATTACTCCACCAACCTCCATTTCCTTTCCTAAGCTTACAATATTGCGATTTCCAAAAGAGCGTGTGCGTAGAGAAACGACAGGAAATATTCCCATGGACCCTGCTGTGAAGTCTCCTGTGGGACCAGCAATTTAACGATGTTTTAAGCAACTGTGTAAGAGGGAAGGACGCAAGGCCATTGTGTGTTTTAGGTGGAGCTGGCCTCTGAGCCCCACACAGCCTAAGGCTACGCTTCTTTCTCCCTTGCCTAAAAGGGTATCCTTCTCCACTCCACTTTAAGAATTTCCCTGGACTTTCTGCTTTGTGGAGATGGGGGACATCATACCAGGTGCCAACCATAGCTAGCACTCAACTTTTCTCCATGTTTGTTCCTGCAAAGCGCATGTTCTCGGCATTCAGAGACAGTCACTTTTGTCACCCCCAACATGCTGCTGGCTAGGAGACTACAGATGGATTTCTACTTCTGGGACCAGCACTGCTTAGCCAAAAACGACCAACAATGAGGTGATGGGAGCTCTGTTGCAGCAGCCGTAGTGTTGAGCAGGGAACAGGACCTCCACAAGGAGGGGCAGCTCAGCCAGCAACCGGCACCCTGCGAGAGGATGGAGAGGCACCCAGAGACTTGTACATTCCTACCCACACACCGAAACTAGCCCTCCTTCCCCTCCTCTCGTGGCTTTAGTCAGGTGATCTAGCCATCTGCAAGACAAAGATAATTTAAATTAAATTATTTCCTCCTCATCAGGCCACGGTGAAAGCATCCAAGTCTGTAGCATGCCTATAAACTGATCAACTTGAGCACAATGCTTGAAAAAAATCCAAACTCTCTAGGGGCTGCCTCCAGTTTTCTGGAACAACTCAACTGTGTAGAAATAATTCAGACTGATGTTCAACGTTGGCCATATCAGTTGAGACCCAGCACAGCTGCCTGCATCCTTGAAGCAGGATGCTGGTAGGGATGAGAAAATCCCCACCTCTACCTATTTTGCACACAATTGACCAGGAGTCACACCAAAATGCATTCAGAGGCTTCAAAACACTCAGCAAGAACAAAATACTTGAAAAGTATTTAGGAAGAAAGTCAGGAAAACTTAATTCTCAATGTGAAGCGATGAAAATCTCCAAAGCATGCACTCACTCATCCTCAGGAAAACCCCTTCCATGCGTGACATGAGAGAGAAGGAAATGAATATATTTTTCAGGGTTAGACTAAGACCTAACTTTAAGCTGAGTAATCATTTGTATACTCTTCCCTGGTGTCTTTATAGTCGCAGGAAACAGAATTTCACTGCAGACATCTACAGGTTGGTGCTCATGACCCTCACTCTCATGCTGAGCTTCACAGGCGGGAGTGATGCTGGGATGCAAGGTGAGATTTATTACTGGTCCCAGCCGATTTTGGAGCTCCCTGTCACTGCCTGTCTTCGTTATGTCCTCACTAAACAGCACAATGAAGACAGCGGATCAAACATCCCTTAAACGTTCACCAGGGGAGATTCAGGAGTATTTACCCAGAGGAGAAAGAGGCACTAGTTGAATTCAAAGTGCTGTTTTAAGATAATTTTGCCGAGAAAACTAAAGCGACTGTGTGAATGTTTCTATTTTAAGCCCAAGCAAAATCAGTCAGGCTGTAAATAAAAACTGTCCACATGGGGTTTGCACTGGTTTAACCTTAGTTGATGGAAAAAAAAAAAAAAAAAAAAAAAAATCAATGCAAGGTCAACCGGTCCAGCTTCTTTGGATAGACAAGGTTAAGGACTTGCCCTCCTTGTCATAGCATTAAGCAGCTTAAAAAAAAAGCTTTAGATTTCCTTAGAAGTCCACTATCAACAAGAGTAAACCCAATTTTAATAAATAACTGAATAATAAACCCAGAAGCTGAGTGGAATTTGGGAAGATCCTCCACAATGTGATCTCTGAAACATCCTGGCTGTCATAACTACATCAGCCTACTGTTGTTCCCCTACAGAAAGGCTGACAGAAATCATCACCTCGCTGCTTAATAAGTCAGGCGCACCCCTGTAGGGTGAAGAGAGTTGGGAACGGAGTCGGTGGTTCAACTCCTACTCATCAACTAAGCGCTCCATCTAACAGACCAAGCATGCAACAGGTACCTGCAAACAGCAAAGACCTGATATCAGTCTTTTCACTGACTTTTACAAGCGTAAAGCCAGGCCTCAAGCAGATAATCACTAACTTCAATGTTTTTAAAGTCACCCATTATATTTTAAAGGTTGATTTTAGTCTCCAGATTGTCTACAAAGACAGTGGAGGTGTATGAACAATTTGGCAATACGTATTAAATACATTTAGAATCTCTTTATAGGATTAAATTGTTCGCAGAAAAAGTACTCTTTAAAATTTTTGGTGATTTTTTTCATGAAAAAGTAGCCCATGTTAGAAATGCTGAATGGATTTTATTTCCGCTTGTGTTTTTAGGTTTTTAGAAGTGACCTTTCGGCACTTTTACATAATTAATTTCCTAATGAAGCCATATGACTCCACTCAACAATGAAAAGCAAAACAGAAAAAAAAAAAAAAAAAAAAAAAAGAGGAAATAGTCTTTTGCCTTTTCATTTACCTACAATCTAACTTTTTGGTATTCTTAGGTAAATGCCAATTTTAAATCAAAATGGAAAATGTACAAATTTTATATTTTCCAATTAGTAAGAAATTTTAAATACTTAAGTACCAAACATCTGAAGACAACTTTTAAAAGGTAAAAGATGTTCAGTTTTAGAAGAGTTTCCGAAACACTAATTTTGAATGAAATTCTAACGATTTTTGGACAGCTATCATTTAGTATTTAGTGCTACAGATAAGCCCATAACCCTGCAGTCTGAGACATTATGCTCAATATCCATACTAACAGCTACGGAAATTTTTAAAAACAAATTCACAGAGTTTGACATTTCTTGCTTTCAACAGTCTTTTTGGCAATCTTCAGTCTTTATGTATATTAACACATGCAGTGTTAGTTAACATATTAATACTAACACATGTAAATGCATATAAACTTTTTTTTTTTTTTTTTTGCTTATAATTACTTTCATCAACACTGTTGAATTCCATTCTGCTCTGGAGATTTTTATATCTATCCCTCCCTTTTTTGGGGATGTAAGATAATATTACAAGGACTAGAAATAATGACTTACGAATACCTCCACCATCCTTATCTCCTATAACTATCAGAAAGGAAAGGGAGGGGGGTCATACTTTTTATACACAGCTTAGTTCATTTTTAGGGTAACTTTGCACAGCTTTATTTTCATATCTGCATATTTATGCATACTAAAAAGTAAGATAATTACTTAAAAAAAAAAAAAATCAGCAAAACCAGGGCTGTTAAATTGGACAGAGTGAGGCTTTTAGCCCATCTTTTCTCCTATCTGAGTATAAGCAATCTATAAGATGGAAGTGATGCAAAGCTGAAAGGAAGTAAAACAGATGGAAAAAAAAACCCGCAAGAGATGCTCCAAGTCCAAGAGACCTCACGAGCCGGTTTCCACCCACCATGGTGACTCATGACCTGCCCGGCAGCCTCCATGCTGACATTCTGCAGATAGTTGTGGCAGCGTTCCTTGTGCTCCTCCAGCGAACTGCGCTGCTTGTAGCTCCGGCCGCAGTAGTTGCACTTGTGAGGCTTCCCCACTGCAGAAAGAAAGAGAGCATCAGGTCAAATCCACTGCAACCTACTTTTTGCTCTCAAAAAATCACACTTTTGCAACAAACAACCCTTGCAATGGAAAGACATCTAAGAAAGGTTACTCAAGTCCCAGACCTTTTTCCCAGCCCCATTTTCCCACCGCACACACCTCCTCCCACCCGCCGGGTACTTCGCCCCATCCGTTTTTCGCACTAACGCGCAGCATCAGCAGGAGGAAAAAAGAGGCGGACCTGTTGGTCGCAAAGCAAATAAACAGACCAGAAGCGGGGAAAACAAACCAAACAGCTGAATCACAGCCCAGCGCTGCCTGCGTGTCACCTAGTCTCGTGGGAAAGAAACTTCTGAGACATTTTGCCCATGGCACGAACAGTTGCCTTCCCAAAAACGAGCTGCCCCAGTGGCCTAATTCTGCTCACATCTGTGGGGAAACCCATTACATGGTGCAGAGGGGTTCTTCAGAGGCAACAGAAAGTAACTTCGGTTACAGAACAGTTACATGCCAGAACTGAGCTGCCACTACTAATTCATAGAGCCTGGATAATATTGAAATTTATATATTATAAAAATATATATTAAAAATATAAAAGGCCACGCACAATGAAAATCAAGCCAGATGAACGCAAGACCACTCCAATTTCTTTCTTTTTTTTTTTTTTTAACTCAGCAGCATTATGAAAAAATGGCAAATGCCTCTTAATACATGCAAAACCTGGCACCATATTCTCATAAAGTATATCCCTTTCGTAGCATGTCATTAAGAAACCACAAGAATGGCCTAACCCAAGGCCAGAAAGCTAGCCAGAAGTGTATTTTGCCAAGCTGTCCTAATAAAGGTTTTTAATATAATTTAGGCTTGTAGAACATGAACATTTATTCTCTAATAACTAAAGAGCTATTAAGTCAGTACTGCAAATCTAGTAAAATACCACTGGCTGCGATTTGCAGAGCTGGCTGAGGGATGGGGAAGGTCAAACTTCTTACAGAGTTTTGAAAATCTTGGGTAAGAATTTCAGTTTCTGGCCTAAGAAATTGAGAACATCCTCTGTTGGGTAATATACATGTTTCTATTGGGTTTGTCCCAGTATCAAAAGCTTTTCTCGGCCATTCAGTTAATGAAATCCAAGCTGTACTAATTGCAGCCAAAACGTACCATCACCACTGGGATGGGAAAACGCAGGGGAAGCTGTGGGGAGGACACCCATGCCCAATGAGAAGCTGGGCAGAGGGCTCCTTGTGTTGGGACTGAAGCCCTAAACATGAAAGATCCAGAGACATTCTCAGGGCCTCTGCAGGACTAGCAGGTACCGCAGTGTGTGCCCCACATCACCTCTGCGATGGAAGATGAAAAAGCCTGAGCATCCAGTATCGGAGCTGGTCAAAAAGTTCCAACTGGTTTTGTCTCAGACGAAAGAGGGATTTGATGAAATGAAGGCACCTGCAGAAAGTTTCTCTTCTCAAAAAAGTGTATCCATGTGTGCAGGTCAGTGTCACAGTCAAGTTTTCCAGTACGGAAAAATACCTCTGATTTTAAGAAGCATCCAAGCAGTGGATTTATTTCTCTTTATTCAAAGAAAGGCAGGAAAGTACTGTGTCTTCAACCAGTTGTTGTGATCACCAGCTTATGCTATTGCCATAACCGGCATTGGTACTGGGACTCTTAGTGGAGGTCAAGTGTGAGGCTCACTATCATTCCTAGAGTAATTGCCCTGGATGGGAACGATCTGGATCAAGCCTCAGCTCTCAAACATCAACCAGCCATCTCGTTCTGAAAGCACCTTTAGGAAAACATACCAGCAGGTCCCTAGGATGGAAAGACTTTTATCACCACCATTACAATGCTTCATCGTGCATCTAGATGGCATCGATGTCTGCCGGTGCGATGCCTTTATTAGAAGCTAACTTGGTGTCTAATAAATAAAAAAAAAAAAAATCTAATGCAACTGAAGCAGTTAAGTTAACCGAGCTGAAGCAGGGCTGAATTAGCCCACCTGGTTTGGGTACACCAGGTTATCAAGCAACTTAGATAAACTGTAAGATGCAAGGGAAAGGGCTGATTGCTTTCAGCAATTCCAGAGTTGGCTACAATTAATTACATATAATCATTTAGCACAGAGAAACAAATTCCCTTACAAACTTGCAGTATATTAAAAAAAAATTGATTCAACAATCAAAAAAAAGTTGGTATGACACTTCTTCAAATGGTTGCTCCCTGCATTGCAACAATTTCACAAACTTCACACACAACAAGGCTGAGCTTTTCCAATGATGGTCAGCTATCCAAATTCCATCAAATTTCAAGGTTCATAGAGATGATAAAAGCTAATGATAAAGGCACGATTTCTACACACAATATGGGATTTGAGGAACGTAACTCCCCAAGGAAAGAAATGCTCCAGCACACACGCTCTTTCCTCTGGGGAGAAGATAAGAGAATAAACAACATGTGACAAACGTTAGTCATGTTGCCCAACACACAACTGGAAGCTGCTCAGATACAACCTTAGAGAATGAAGTTTGTGACCTCCAGTTGTGTAGAATCGACTGCAACTCCTTTGGGTTAATTACCAAATTCTGTCCTCCCTGCTCTACAAATGCAATCACACCGTAGCCCCACATATGTAAAATCTGATTTATACTATAAAATTATACAAAGTGACTGTGACTTGCGTTGCAGCTCGATTGATCAGGTCAGACCACAATGGAATCAGTTCTGATAACAGCAATTTGTGCCACCAACAATTCTCACAACCTGTTTGGTGAGAGCTGCAGCTAGCCGAGGTAGCAGTTACGGTCCAGATTTTAGAAACCTTATCATTGTGACAAATGTCAAGTCATTGAAATAGCTGCAAATTTCTCCTCATATTTTCAAAGTAACTCATGACAAAATATATATGTATTTGTGGACGTGAACATTGCCAGTGGTGTACATTTTTCCATATTTCATATTACCCAATCGAGAGATGTACAAGTGTATACGAGATTCAATTTCGGTGATCTCCTAAACAGCATACTTTGCTCCACATAACAAACCACTGTACAAAACCTCAGGACTGCCAAGACAGATTTCAGCCTTTGTCAAATATCGTATAATGGGTAAATGTTAATAGTCAATATTTGCCCCCTAAATATGTGGCTTGCACTGCTGGGCACAAGCAGTCTTGGTCTACAGGCCATTGACTCGAAGGCAAAGAGTTCAACAGTGCTATTGCCTACCAAAATCCTCTCCAAGCCCCCATTGAAGGCACTTTCCACTACAGAGCCGTTTCCACTGAACCTGTGGAACCAAGCTCAGCTTGCTTGGTATGAAGCTGCCTTCTCCAAGATCCTCACTGAAGACCACAGTACAGGGACACCACATTCGGCACTGTACGTAACGACCTCTGCCAACGGTAGCGGGACCCAAGCAAAGTCAGTTTGGAAAACCCTGCTTTGGGGTAATTATTCCTTTAGCACCTTTTCAGGGTAAGCAATCAGATAAAAAAAAATTACCATCAGTCATTCTAATAGAAATGACACAACACCGTGAATGCAAACAAGCCCAGAATCTTGAGAAAACTTCAATCTGTTGTTGAACTGGGAAAGACCAGGGCACTGGGCAAAACCCAGCGGCCATACCTACGAAACAGCTAACTTCAAGAATATAAAAAAACCACTTTATATTTCTTACTGAAATGTCAGAATTTCCATGCATTTGAGCTCAGATTCGTACAGATGACAATGTGGCACAGAAAACCCACAGTGGAGTCTCAGCCTCAAATGGAAAATATTATGACAGTCACAGCGAAAAAGACATTTAAATTTGAAGTAAAATTTTTACCATCAAACAGGTAAACCACTCGTCAAAATTCACAGAGAAAGGGAGTTTGCTTGTGAAATTAAAATGCTCATGTAGAGGGAGGAGGGGGAAGAGGAGGAGGACAGAAAAGGTAAGGTGTTTCTGAGTTAGGAACACTTGGAGTCCTGTGGGTGAACTTTGATAGCCGAGAAGTCTGCGTGCAGCAACAAAAAGATGGTGTAACTCTAAGGTCAAGATTCAAGACAGAAAGCAGACCTCGGCCTAGGGAAGCTTCTTGAAAGTAATAAAAAAAGGTCGGTGAAAGAGAAAGAGCCCGTAAGGCATTTGCGCAGCATTTTGTTCTCAAAAGAGATGGGAGTGCATAGCAGAATATAAAGTAAGTCAAAGGGAAATAACAAGGCATCCCAGGTAATACCTTGCCATAAGCATATAAGATGAGAAAGGCTCACAGAACAGGTTAAGAGCAACAATACACTTCACTGAGCTAAAATCCTGCCTCTGTTGAGACCAATGACAAAACACAGGCTGGTTTCAGCAGTCAGGATTAGCTGCCCCGACATTTCCCTGTATTGAGTACCACATTCTCTGCAGCCACGTAGGGCAGAGCTCCTTCCCATCCACCCGTGTCCAAAGTCCCCACAACAGCTCAGCTGCTAACACCACCATCTCGTACAGGAAAGGGCATTACTACAGCCCTGTGACGTACGTCAGCCCAATCCCAGGACTGAAGACTTTGCACTGAGCTTTATACCAGACTTTTATTATTTCTGCATTATTGCCCCAACAGGGCCTAGGAAGGGAAGCCAGCCAAGATTGCTGAACTAAGCGGCCATCTGACGTAGCTACTTTCGGTCTGAGGAAGTCCCTCTGGTAGCAACGCGCTGAGCGTGACTTATTTCTGTCAAATCTGAACTCCCAACTTGGCCCCTAGCACCCCAGAGCTGGAGGAAACCCCAGTATTCTCCAAATTAAGCTTTCTGAAGTAGCATCGAAGAAGTTAAAATGTTATTTTGGGCTGATAATTACACCTATCAGTAAGACTGCAGAGTTGTCTGTCGTGACCAGAACCGGTATTATTTCTTCTTTCTCTCCTAAAACTGGAAGCTGCCTAGGCAAGGGGAGCTGTTCTGCAGTTACGCAGCGCCTGCCACGACGCAGCCCTTGGCCTTGGATGGGACTTATCACGGTAAGATCAGTTTTAACACAAAAACATTATTAAGGCGCTGGCCTGGGACTAGGGAGCATAGGGTTCAACTCTTAGTTAGGCTACAAATTTAGTGACTGCAGGCAAGTTATTCTGATTTCCTGTGCTTCAATTTTTCATATGTAAAATTAAGGTAGTAACTCCCTCCTTCACAGCGTGTAAATGACTTAATGCGCTTTGCGAGATGCACTGAGGCCAATTTGGTGAAGCTCACACAAGCAGGTAGACACAGGAAAATACAGCCCATATCTCTACAGAGAAATTAAAGACTTAATAATACGCTGTGATTTTATTAGACATGGGAGTGAATGTTTAAGAGGAGGAGGAAATATTTAGGATGGCGCAGAGTAGAGGATCAAGAAGGAATAAGAAAATCAAATCAGAAAAAAATAGGTGGCATAGGAGGCAATTTGCAGGCATGGTGTCCCTTCAGGCCGTGAAACAGTTAGCTCAGGAAAATGCCCCTGAGCTTGGTGACACTTAAAACCACGCAGGACAAAAAAAAAAAAAAAAAAAAAAAAAAAAAAAAAAGGAGTGTACAATGGTCACAAAAAGGTGGATATAACAGCTGCTGCGGTCCTTCCCACCTCCAGCCTCCCTGAGCTGGGCAGGGCCGAGGCAGCGCTGAGGTTTCGGCAGGAGGGCCGAGGCTGCAGAGAGGTGACGCGCGGTCCCTCTGGTTCGCGACCATCGTTAAACAGCGCACGGCGGCTTCTGTGGAGCCGCTTAGCTCAAAGCTGCACACACAAAAATATTTACATGAATAACAGACCCCCTGAACGGATTAATCACCAAAAAAACTGAAGCGAGGCCTAAGCCCATGCTGGCTCTAAGCAGCACGTAGCTTTGTGAAGGAAACTGCCTCCCACTCCGATGCTGTATCTCGCCGCTGTGCTTAATGACTGTAAATGTGTTCATTGAAATTCATGGGGGCTCTTTGATTTTTTGCTTTTTTTTTTCGTAGGAGATTACACACACACACACACACACACAGTGTAATCGGTATATACCAGAATTCAGGAATAACAGCGAGTCCCACAGCTAACCCAAGATTGTCCAAGACAACCTGCACACAGAAGTCACAACATGTAAACAGCTAAAATAAGGCTCCAGGCTGCTAAAACACACAAATACAGAGACTTGCAATGCTCCGCGAGCAGTTCTGAGCACCCAGACATCTGAAAGAAGTCTGATTTTCAGAGAACCACATCTCTAATCACATTATGAAAACTTTGCCTTAATCTGTTAACGTGCGCCAGTCCAAGCGGAGGCAGCAATACCTGGGGTACGTTTCATAGGATGCAGACACATTTCTGCACCTCATGGAGTTCTGACGGCTCCATCCTACACGTATTTTCTAGATGATCATATTTTGGGCCAAGCATTAGGGTTCGTGAGGTCCTGTGGTAAAGGACAGGTTCACCTGATCATGCGGTAGACATTTCTGGACACTCTGGACACCTCAAAAGGTTCAAAAACTAAAATGCAGCATTACAACAGGAGAAGCCTACGCACATGCCCTTAAGCAACGAGTCCTTTCTTGACGTGGAGCTTGAAATAGAGCACTTGACTCACTTCATGACCTCGTGGCCCAACGCCTCTTAGTAAAGATTATTATTAATTGCCTATTGATATATATGTGGCTGTTCAACATTTTGTAAGCCTCCCAGCAAATGAAAAACAGCTTGTCCTGACTTTTTGCAGAGCAGCAGCCAACCACAAGTTATTTCTGTCGACAACTACCATGTACTACTACAGCAGCCCTACGCAGCTAGCAGTGAAACACCACGAGATGCTCGTAGTACCTCAGCACCCGGTAAAACAACGGCAAAACACTACACCCACGCATCTCTTTGTTTTCTAGGCATGCCTGCCTTTCCTATAAATATCCCCAGGGCAAAAACCAGCAGCTTTACACCTGCATCTACCTGCCAGTTGTTTACGGAACGGTAAAATACGGTACGATTGGGGTCCTTATTTGTACCTCCAAGACATTTCTGCCTGTAGCCTCTTAGTAGTTTATTACAATTTATCTCGCAGCTACTAGTGGCTCTGTTATTTAATCTGATTAATCAGATTGTGTTTATTTATTAACTGATCTGCAGGATTTTATAGATAAAACAATGCTGCAATCTGCCACAAGGGTTATAAATAAGTAGGTGGCATTTTTGTGCCAGAAGTTTAACAAACAAACACACACACACTCCTGTTTCGCTGCCGCAGCCACAGAATTACTGAAATCTCCTGAACCGTCCAGACAACTTGCAGGGCTCTTGCCACAGCCTCTCAGCACCCATTGAATAATTAAAAACAGAAAAGCAAGGATCTTACACCCTGTTTTCTTCTTTTGCAGCACAGAAGACAAGCAGTTCACTTTGTAGGTTTGTATGTTGTATCTATCTGTGTGTGAAAAACACAGAAAAATGTATGTGTCTATGTGAAACCACGCAAATAAATTACGTAGTAAATCAAGGAAAGCACGGACAAGGACACTAACTTTCTATTTAGTTCTGAAAAAGATTAAATGCACAGATACTTGCTCCACTTCTGTGTCCCAAGAAACACATATTGCAACAGACAGAAGCTCTCCTCATATATTTCTCTCTGTTTACCTTTATTTCTTTCAATATAAGGGCTTCAAAACTAGCAAAAGGCATCTGACTGATTTCTTAGTTTACATTAATGCCAGGGAAGCTTTCAGATTCCCCTTTATTACATACATTTGAAAATCTCAAGTGCAAATGTTCTGCCCTTGCGCTGTGAGGCCGCTGTGCCTTGTCCCATACCAACGTGTCCCCGTCCTCCAGGTGCCTTTGGCACTGCTGGGCTTCCCAGGGATTTTACACCGAAGCGGTTAAATGCTATTAAAAAGGGACTCTGTTTAAACAGCACTGTGGTGGCGAGATAAACTAACAAAAAACAGGAAGTCCACAAAATAACTGGGTGTTTTATCACCTGGCCAGCTTCAAAAAATCACTTAAAGGCAGCAAGGTTTACCGCAACGCACTTTTAAAGGGGGAGAGGCCCTGCAAGGAATACGAGAGAGGCGACTTCGGAAAGAGCCTCCTCCCTGCAATGCCTCCGCGCTATCTGGATGTGGGTGGGAACTGGCTTAAGACGGAGGTTAAACCTTAACTGCATGTACCGGTTCTGTACTTTCAACTCCACTTCAGACCTTTAATGTTACATTAAAATTGACTTGCTAAGTGGAGCACTAACTGGTTCACACAACAAACCTTCCAAAATAGCCTCGTTGGCTTCTCTGCATTTTGACTCTGCTCCTGGGACACAGCGAGTAGGGGAAATGAAAACAAGTTTAGCTCAGCCTGTTGTCCTTCTCTGCCCTGTCCTGTCCACTCCCCGTCAGCGCCAGAGCTCAGCAGGAATTCAGGGAGGCGACTGGAGATCTGCACGTCATCGCAAGCTGGGCTTCGGCGGCAGACAGCTCACGCAGGCAGCGCAGGGTGTGGGTACCTCGGTGCGGATCAGGAATGCTGCTGGACAAACACTCCCTTCACAAGTGCTTTTGTTTGGTTTGGGGTTTTTTTTTCCCCCCCCTTTGGGTAAAACAAGTGTAGATGTTGGGCCAGATTCGTAAGCAGTATCAATGGAAGTAACACCCTGAAGTCAATTTACATCAGCTGCTTACAGTTTATATTTATTCCAAGTGCAGCCCCTTTGCATATCTTGCAGAAGCCCTTTAGCATCATAAAGCCAACAGAATCTATGAATTATTTGAAGCAAGCAGTGCCAAACACAGTATTACCAGGTACTTCATGCTACGTAAATGGAGACAGAGAGAATACATGACATTTAACTTTCACGACAGCACTACAGTTTTTTTTCTGCAAAAAGCCACCGAACAAGCCCCTAACTCTACCTCATTTCTTCTCATCCCTTGGCAATGAGCTCCACTGTTCCACCTACATGCTTCTGCACGAGAAAAACCATTTCTCTTAGCACCTGACACCTTTCAATTTTATGTCTCATATTAGGGGATAGGAAGAACGTGCTTCAGTTTCCCTTTGCACAAGTAAGTTTTCCCTTTTCTTGGCACTGTCAGAAACAAAGTTTTGGAAATAGACTATTAGCAGCAAGCTGTCATGAAGATAATGGTGACATGGGAGGAATAATATTGACAGCTCCTCTTCTTTTCCCAACCACTGAAGTTGGGAGTTTTCACTTATTTTGATCAAGGCCAGCAGCGAAGGAAATCTTGCTTCCAAAAACAGGTCAGGCTGTGAAACTAATGGGCTCCTTTGGGACACAAAAATTCTTATTCATACTTCCCTTACCGCCCAAGAACCAGCATAGCCCATGCCTTTGTGTCACCCTCGTAAAGACAGGCTGTTCAGGCATGTGGTTTTGTCCCGTCTTGCACAGATGTCAAATGAGGTCAAACAGAAAAAGAGCTGACTGACTCCTTTTACCTGTGCAGTTTTCCCATCTCCTCCTGTTACTCCCTGCCTGACAACATATATATTTACTACCAGCAGTACAGAGGAGCTCGAAGTAAGGGTGGGACTCTTCTCAAACAGACAGTGCTGAGCCAGGCTGTGCTGCACACTTCAGAAAGCCTCAAATGCTAGAGGCTCCTCCAAGATGAGGCTTTTTGGGCCAGCTCGGCGCTCCCCAATGCTCTTCCCAACACCCAGAGCACTCACTCCAGCTTCATCAAGGCAAATAAATCTGCTGCCAGGGCTAGGCAGATGCCTCCTTTCCCCACCACGCACGTCACCAACACCTGTGGTCTTCACTGCTCCACATGCAAAGGTAGCCACAGGATTTGGCAAGGGAAGTCAGGACCATTTTGTATGAAAACAATCCTTAGCGCAACAAAAGTTATCAATAAAGATATCTTTTAAAGGATGATGGGGTCCTTGAACTCTCTGAGAGATGAATCTGGGATGTAGACAGCTTCTATTCTAACTCATACCTCTACATCAAGTGTCTATGTCTGACACTGAAGCGACATTGATCTTCTCTGGGTAATAAAACTCAGAAATTCCCGTTAGCCTCAATATCTTTCCTAGGTGTATCTTTTTTTTGTAACACACACAAAAAAATAACAACAGTCCCACAGCACTTCCTAAAGCCCAGGATTTTTTAGGTTTGCTCAGTGGAGAGAAAGAGAAGGGAAGGAAGGAAGGAAAGATTTGGGGTTTTAGGATGTTTCTTTTCTGGTGCAATTAGTTTTGCACTACAAGACCTGGATAGATTCAGAAACTTGTTTTCATGGCTGAAAGGGAGGCAGACAAAATGAAAGGAAATTAAATATGGGTGTGAAATTAAACTAAAAGGAAGAAAAAGAAAAGAAGGAAAGAAAAAGCAACTGCTTGGGCTGAATGTGAAGACAGAAAAGCTGGAGAACAGAAAACAGAATTCTCTAAACAGCCAGGAATACTTTGAAAAGGTTTCCTGTAAAAACAAGGAATTTAGAAAACTCTGAACACATAATTGCTCTCCTTGACAGAAAAAAAAAAACCAAATAAAAATTCATACTGAGGCTCCACTAGGCTATTTAAAATAGGTGATTTCTCTGAGAAATCTGAATCAAGAGTGAAAGGGTGTAAATTTTTTGCATTTCTCAATTCGTGGGGGAAGAAAAAAAACCCTCTTTTTCTCATTTCCTTACATGTATTTTTATCTTTGTGCATGGAGAGTCTTGTAACTGAGTCAGCAGACAGAGATTTAGGACATCGGGGTTCACTCCTATCTGCGACACTGATGTCTCAAATGCTTTTGTGAAGTCCCTTTTTGTCTGTACTCTAGGTTCATCTTGTGCAGAAGGCGCCTGGGCAGTAAACTTTCCTGTTTTCTTGTCTTAGGCTTGAGCTCTCTGAAAAATGAGTCTCTCTCATTACGACTTAGATATTACCTGCCACAAAATGGCCCTTTACCTTCTCTTCACCAACGGTGCGATCCTGTCCCAGGGACTGTACGCCAGCCAGGTCAGATTGGCCCTGGATTCCATGTTGATCAAGGCAGAAATCTCATGAATCTCAACAAAAACCGCACTTGCAGTCTCCTGAAGCTGGCTTATTGTTAGCTGTTAGGACAGACTTGCTGCTTGTAGAAGACTAATGATATGAGCATAATGGATACATTTTTTCACAATATAGCTAACGTGGACATTTTACTGTGGCACGTAAAAGTCAAAGCACTTTTCCTGGTGGATGATCTATTCTTTGAAGCTAGGCAGCTTCATTCCAACAAAACATGCCAAAAATCCATCCTTGGATGCTGCTCAGTGGAAATGTAGCTATGGATATTGAGACAGACCTGATCCTCCAGCACCACCAACCCCTGCGGATTCACCTTAAGTCAGATACAACACCGTGCTTTCCTTTACCTCCAGCTCCTGCAGTCAAGTTGACCAAAGAGAAAAGATAGTTTGCATGTTTTCTCACTCCCTCCCTACTCAAGAAATAGAAATCATAAGGTAAATAAAAGGTCAATTTGTCATCTCTCATTTGTAAGTGTCTGATCTGGGGGTTCCAGATGCATGATTTTTTTAATTCCTGGGGTTAGAAACACATCAACAGCGTAAACTCTGAGGAACTGTGCCAATATCAACAGAGTTTCTTCAGATTAGTACAACTACAATTGATATCAAAAGCTCAGTCATTTTGTTCAAAAATGCTTTCGTAAACTACCTATTTTCCTACTGGAAATTTTCTCCTCTCCTGTTGTTTTAAAATCCAGAGGAGTTAAGATGGTTTTTCTCCCTAAATGTGCTTTTTCTTACTTATGCCTTAAATCATTTCGCTATTCCATCCTGGTGTTTTATAGGAAGAAAAGTGATATTATATATGAATCACAGAATAAAGTGCCTCCTACAAAAGATATCACTCTATTAGGAGCACATTCTAAGTGGCACATTCCCCGTGCATTTAATTTTCATTTACAGTATACACCGTATGCCCGGTACGCCGCCTGTATCAGTTTTTGTTTTCATAACCTATTCCTGACACCTAACAAGAACTGGGAGTGCTGCTCCAGGATTTGGCAAGAAGGAACAGGTTGTGGATGAGCAGGTTTCTCTGACTCACCTACACGGATCAACAAGGAAAAATAAAAGGGAGAGGGTGGAGATTGCAAAGGGGGAAAAAAAAAAAAAAAAAGAAGAAAAAAAAAAAAGAGAGAGGAGTGACGTGTTCCCTTGGATGCGGTGTGTAATGCAGCTGGCAGGCTGCCTGCTTGCGGTGCCACAGAGTTCCAGACATGCCAGTGCAGCTGACTCAGCTCTTCAGAAGAAGGAAAGGAAAGGGAGAAATTTCACAAACGTTTCTGAAATCCAAGGGACAGGGATCACTAGGGTCTCCTCGAGGATCTTCGGATCTGTCTCTCACACCAGGGACTGGAGCGGTGTCCCCAGAGAAGCGTTAGAGAGAGATGCTCACTCGATAACCTTGTGCAGAACTGCTTATGCTCGTATCAAATCGTGCCTCTGTTGTTGCTGGAAAATTCAGCAGCACAGCTTTATCCCACAAACCAGAAATGTCAGGCCTCTCCTAGCCAAGGCTAGCTGCTCTCAGACGAGCCACTGTCTCCAAGGAGATGAGCAAAACGCGTACACATGAAGGGTATCCAAGTGAGAGAGAGTCTATGGCCCATGTCGCTTTTCTACATAAAAATTTCATCATCAGATTCTCAGCAGCAGATCCTTTGCGTGTGATTTATTGTCTGGGAAGAGCCTGAAGCCCTCTAAACGTTCTGGGCTCTAAGAGCCCCGCTCTGTCCCACGATTCAGCACCGTGCTGCAGGCAGCTCTGAACAGCCCCGCTCCTGCTCGGCCGGGGGAGATTCTCTGCCGTCCCAGACTTCCACTCCAAACTGAAAAGAGGCAGGAGGAAGAAAGCACCTATATCCCAGTGAAAGGAACCGAAACACAGGCTAACGCCCAGACCATCAAAGCTCCTAACTCTCACCAAAATCAAGCAGACCTCCGGGCTTTTGAGGATAAAAGCCACGGTGAACTGGCCCCAGAATCAGCACTAGGGAGCTTGTCTTGCTTTTCCCGATCAAGATCCTCACCATCGGCCCTCAACCATCTCAGAGCATGTGAAAGTGTTCATGCCCATCTCACTAGAAGGCAGGGAAAGGACAGGAGCTTGGGGAACATGTTCCCCCATCCTTAACACAGAGCAGCTGGCTCTCCAGACAGGAGGAGTCACAGGGCAGCAGCCATCCCAAGGAACTCTGTAGCCTGCCGTCCAAAAATCCTACTGAATTACACTGCCCCGCTGCTCCCTCACAGCGTATTTAACCCAAAAAGAACCAACAACATTTCAGCAGAGGCTTTTCCAAAAGCGAGCGCTTTGCAGCGTACAGATAACTGCGTGGCTGGGGAGCGTCCCAGCCAGGTGCTCTTTGTCAAAGTTTCAATAGGCAGGGCCTCAGCAGCATTTCTCCAGCTTCAGGAATGAAGATAGACATCTTGACTCTCTGTTGCAAGGCATGGAGGGAACTTGGGGCACCCTGTCTGAAATCAACACAGTGCAGTTATGCAAAACATGTGTGCAACTGGCATCTCTTGTGTAATCCTGGCTGTAATCAGCCTCTCTAACCACTCCAGAAAGGAAGGAGGGGCAGAGGGTGGAGAAAGTTCACACTTAGATCAAATAAAAAATGGGAAAATATCCAGAGAGCTTTAGTCAGGTACAAACACAGTTCCCTCTCACGGGAAACCTCCAGGACAAGTTTCCTTGAACTTCACACAGGGTTATAAATAGGAGGAGTGTCACACAGAGTTCAGTACAGGTTCACTGTTAAAAAAATCTAGACGTTCTCATTTTCCTTCTTGAGTGATATCCATCAATATCTTGGCTGCAAGCCAATTCATAATTACAGGTTGCTGAGAGCTCGGGAGAACGTATCAGTAGCAGCCTTCTGCGGCTCTGCTATGGCATGGTGCTAACTGGGTTGGGATTTTTTCCCCTTTAGTATCTCTTGCCTTCCTTTCCAGATGGCAAAAATACCTCTCTTACACCTTAAAGCACTCATATATTATAAAAAATGTCAGTGGTGGTTCTCCATTTCGCACTGCCCCATAAACCAGCTCTGGGATTGCAGTGAAAGATGACCTCAAAGCACCGCTTGATTCCAAGCTCAAACTTTCTCAAGCTGAGAGGTTTCACAGACTCCTTCAAGAACTGACAAAGGTCAGCTCCAACTGCTGGATCTCCTCTCCTCAGAGGCAATATGCAAAAGCTTTTTGCCCTTAAAAATAATTTTCTGAGGGGAACACACTTTGTTTTCATCCTGAGAGCTGCTGCGGTATTTTGCTGCTCAGAGTACACACGAAAAGCGGTCTTGGTTTTGCTGAGACGAGACTTCATCAAGTCAAAACCATGTTCTCAGCTCAAGTTCACGAGAAAGCTCTCAGTCACCTGTTGGACCTCCGTTCTGTAAAAACCACCGCAGCTACCTCAGAAGGCTGTCTCTGGAGCAGGAGGACTTCTGATGCACTGCACCACCTCCCTCACCTCCCTCAAGCTTCTTCTAATACAATGAGACATGGGTGCCATGCCTCCGTCTGGTTCTGTATGCACATACGTCAACTCGAGCACAAAAATAGTGGATTTCTGGAACAATCCCCGACAAGAAGGAAAACAAGGCCAAAAGAGGCCACTCTAGCTTGAGCTTAAAGGAACAAAGGACTACACATCTTTAAATACCTCAGCTACTAGACCCCACCTGCCAGCCTGTCCGTAGTAGTTCTGGTGCAGAAACACACGCGATTCACATGAAGCTACCGTGGTGCTTCCATACTTCAATTTGCAAATTGGGTCTCATTGGGTTTTTTCCTATTTCATTTTGCTGTCACTGAAAAACGGATAACAACGAGGCAACAACACATACCCACTTCACAGGGGCTTTGGGCTGATGAAACAGATAGGCTTCATAAAAGAAACAAGAAGCAAAAATTGCAAGCTAAGTAGTAAGTCCTTTAGCGTTATTAATAATCACCTTACTATTGTGTCTAAGATAATCACGCCGGTATCAGGGTATAATACCTCAGTGGTTATGGCAACAATACAAAGTTATTATTCCTTCCACTTCGTAATTATCTCATTTCACTACCGCACAAAGGCTAAGTAAAACTAAGGAGATAATATGTAATGCTATGCGGCAGGGGCACAGGCAGCACTGGAATATTTTGCCACGTACTTACGTGACCTTCCTTGCAGCTATACGCGTGTGCCTCGCAATCAGTTCTGCATCCTGTCCTCTCACCATCACGACAAGGTTGAGAAGTGCTCTTATTTTGATTTCACTGACAGGCGACCGAGGCAGAGATGAGGTTAAGGGGGCTGCATGTGTACCGGCCCCGTGTTTCCAAAGCAGAAAGTGACTTGGCAATTTAGGTCCCTCAGATGAGCGAATAAGAGTAGCAAAAAAAATTCAAAATTAGTAACAAAAAAAGAGATGAGAGGATTGGAAGATAAAGACAGACTAGAACAGAATCGATGCCAGACATGACTACAGCCTATTGCAGTGTAAACTGAGCACAGGAATTACTCACAGTCACAGATGACAGTGCTAGGAAGAGCGATAATCTGCAGCCAAAGAAAGGATAGTTTAGGTTAAATATCAGGATAAGAGTCACAGCTATAAAAAGCAGATGGGAAGTGGAATTGTCTCCCTAGGGAGGCGACAGCAACAGTCTCTCTGGATGTTTAAAAAACAGGTTAGGCGTGCTGTTTAGAAGGACTGCTGCTCTATATGCAGAAGTCTTATCACATTCATCTGCTGCTTTGATGGCAGTGAAATCCCACATATAGCACTGTCACAGGAAAAAAGCCCAGAGGAAAAAGAAAGCCAGTGACTTGTTTGCTCCTCCAAAGCAGGATGGCTGGCGTAAGAACCAGCATCACCCAGCAGTGGAGAAATGTCCATTTTCTCTCCAAATAGCAGCCCAGGAGGGCAGAGGCATGTCCTTGGTTCTGGCTGTAAATGGCCTGAGGGACAGAAACAGGCTGATGATGCCAGGATGTGAATTGCTAACACGGAGGAGAGACAAAAAATATGCAGAAAACTGGACATCAGCAGTCCTGTCCTGAATACACACTTCCATCTTCGCACAGGTGTCCCTTGAGGAAGAAAGGAACTGGTCAGATTTAACAAGGGATGGTCCCGTGTGAATGTTACACCACGCTGACGCTGTCTGAACAAGGGCCTTGTTACCCCTAAGTACCGCGGTGCTACCTGACCTTCTGGATGAGGCAACAGCAAGTTCAGAAGGTCTGAAGAAAAAGGCAAAGGACAGCCTGACCTCTCCTTGTGAGCACCCCACTGCACCGCAGAACTGAAATCTACCCTGGATAAACTTTCTCTCATGGGACAGCAGCTCTCTTCTCCATTTTGGGGTGCAGGACCTCCTGCCTTAACACAAAATTCTTCCTTGCCAAGGGTCCAGCAACTTCACCTGACACCAAAACCACAATTCTGCCACCCTGTCTCATTAAGGAGAAGAAACTCAGATGATCAGGGAGAGGAGGAGACGATGCAGCCTCCCTCCAGTCTTGCTCTCCCCCTTCTCTCTGTGGAAGAATGGAGAACTTGATGGTGGACCTTCAGGTGGCAGAGACGCAGCAAGGCCATGTTCCACCAGGAGATAGAGCAGGGGGCACGAGACTTGTCTGACAGACACCACAACAGCTCTTAGCACTTACTAATCTTGCTGTGAACTGGTATTTAGAACAAGGATACTCTCATGGTGTTGGTGTCTCTCATCGGTGGCAGAGTGGGTGAGTTTCTGTTTAGCCAACTTACAGGCAGCCCTCAAGCACTAAAGAAGCAGGGCATCTCCTGCTTACACTGGGACACTGTGAGAAGCAGAAAGCCGCACAGCTCCTGTTCCCCTGTCATCTCAATCACACATTCCAGAGACATCAAAAAAAAAAGAAAAAAAGCTGATACCCAGTCCTAAGAGAGAGATTCATGAGACTGCTAGTACTCAGCACACCTACCTTTGCTCGCCAGGCCTCCTTCTCCTGTTTCTCTGCCTTATCTGTCGGAAACAGATCTCCTAGGTTGAGCAAAGATTGATCCATAACTACCACAGATAAGAGGGACTCTATGGAATTTCAGGACTTTGGACTAAGTCCAACAAGCAAAAAGTGAACACTTCTTGCTTTGGGTGAAATCGTACCTTTTCACAAGTTCCCCAAACAAAGCCCAAATGGACTTTTTCTGGAAAGATCACGATCCTACAGCAACTTTAAATAAAAGATGCTTTCTCAGTGATAATTATGCTCTGTAGACAAGGCTTAGCATGACCAAGCTTGCATAACAAGATAATTCTGAGGACACAAAAGATTATGTTTTTGTAGAGCTGATACTAATATTTGTCACAGTAGTGCTCTGGGAGTGAAGATGGCCCCGCCACTTCACTTCAAGGATCAGGTTCAGATGGGGCTTTAGCAAAGCACGGGATACAAGTTGGCTCTACATAGGATTGAACTTTAAATAAGGATGCCTAGGGGATGAAGGACCTGGCATAGAAAACTCCTACCTTTGTGCACATTTTGATCTTGCCTTCCAAAAATGCACATACAAACAGCGTGGAAAGCAGAATACCAGGGATTTGAGAGACTCTGCAGCACGAGAATGAGGGCCTCCAGGTAATGGAAGCATTAATGAGAAGTCAGAGCTGCTGCAGTATTGTGTACATGCCAATAACAGTTTGGAACCTGGAGTTTGTAAGAAAAATACATTATTTTGTGACAAGGTTAATTCCACTGAGTTTAAGTGAAACAGCGTAAAAAAACTTGTGAGGAAGGGCAGCTCTGCCTGATTAAATAGATCTCTAAGTATCAGATCAACAGAATAAATGTCCACTGGCTCATCACAACCAAGGGAAGATGCTGTTTGCTAACCTATGTGCAGAACAGGAATTTATAGGCAAAATATCCCCTCTGCCCCTTCACATCCTTGCTTCATTTTTCAGATAGTGTGCTGCTTATTCACATTTAATTTTTTTTCCTCATTCACAATGTTCACAGTTCAGCTCAGAGTGTAATGAGAATTTCAGGACCCAAGATTCTTCCAATTATGATGTTCCCATCCTCAAAAACATGGCTACAGAGTAGATACTGGGCCTTTTGAGAGTGGAGATGTTAACAGTGGGAAAAGTCTCTTCAAGATGAAAAAAGCAGTTTAAAACTCTGACTCTTCATTATTCTTAATATAAGAATCATTGCCACGGTTGCAATAATTCCCACTGGCTTTTGACAGGCAGGACTTCTTGCACAGCATCACGTTTTTCAGCACTGTGCTTGTTCATCCAATTTTTCAGCTGGGCTGAGACACTCACAGGTGGGATGACTCTCCTAAACACGTATTGAGTCAGGCACGTCGTCGTCAGAATTTGGATCCAGGTTCCTTCTGCCTTTGGGCACAGTCACACACAGAGATATCACTTGTCGGTTCTACCGACAACAGCCATGCGTTTGCAGGTGTGTAGGACATCTTGAATGGCCCTCTGCTACACAGGAGGAGCCAACTAGAAAGTCCTTATGGAGAAGAAGAGATGAGAAAGTCTTGCAAACCAAGAAAAACAGAAAGAGTTACTAAACTACCTTTCCACGAACGAAGCATTTACCTTTTTAATTATACATGCCTTTTATCTTGCTCACTGTACGGAGTTTGCTAAGATTGTGCTTTTGGGAGTTTTTGCCTAAGCCGTTCTTTTCAAAACAAATGCTTCACTGCTTTTCTTTTGCAAATAAAATGATACCATTAGTTCAGTGCTTTTGAAGAGCTGGGCAGTAACAAACAATGTGCAGCAGCAACGCAGGAAGAAAAGGGGGAGGAAAAAGCAAATATTTGTTAAAAGCAGAAAAGGGGGAAAAATAAAAGCATTTTCTAAACAGGAAAGAAGTAGCTTGGAAGAAAATTTTAAAATGTATTGTGAGGAAAAGCTTCTGTGACAGGAAAAACTAATGATCTGACTACCCATTTTTTAGGAAGAAATAAAGAGTAAAACTGCTTTCATATATGAATAACTCTTACATACTCCCACAGTAAGGGAACGTGATTGAAGTTGCCAAGATAAAGAGAAAAATAAGGAAATTCCAGAATTAAGGTTGCCTGAGAAGGCTTCATGTGGCCAGTTTGTGTGTGTGTGCATCATGACACAGTCTTTTAACCACAAAAATCACAAAATAATTTGCTACAGGACCCTCCTTGCTTGGTGCCAAGGATGGACGGATGGTTCTCACTAAATGAAAACCTATTCTGTGTTTTGTTTTCCCCTTAGCAGGTGATCCTATCCCTGATTTACTGCTGACTACCAAAGCCCTGCTCTGAAAACTAACGCATTGATGTTTTCTATGGTCTCTCCTAGATTGCTCATCATCGCAGCCTTGACTTTTTTAAGAACTATCAAGGCATTTATGTGTACAATAGCATTACGAGGGGAGGGCAGACTTGGCTCCATTTTAGACACAATAGAAATTCATGTCAAAACACAACTGCTAATTTACATGCCTGTTTGAGGATGCTGGGCTTTTCAGCATCAGGTTGTACGTCATATCTTTCAAATTACGGGGGTAATCTGGGTGCTTTAACCACCAGATTGATCTGTCAGATCAACTGGCTTCCTTAAAACCTCTGGGTTTTTTTTCATTAATTGCCTACAGTAGAATTCATCTCATCTGTTTCGTATCTGCCTTTGTCTCACCGTGCAATTCTGGAGAAGGCATGCACATCTTGGGGTGAGATAGCAGGTACTTTGCGACTGCATCATGAGATTGACTCTGTCTGGATGTTTTCCTTTGTAAAACTAGCAAAAGCTAGGCAAGGTGAAGTCAATCCCTGCTGCTTTGTCAAGTGCATCCTTGCAGGAGGGGGCTACCACATTTTGCCCCAGCCCTCCACAGCCTGTCCTTACACTCACGTCCTGGAAGCCCACTCGGGCACCTCTACTGCATTATCTGTGTTGTGAAACTATGGAGTTAATTCTGAAAACAACATCTGAAAGTCCTGTAAGTACCTTCAGGCTCATGCCCACTCGTAGAGTAATTCTGTGCATGAATCTCTCCCCAGGCATTATCCTACTGATGTCCTAAAGGCATCATTATATTCCTGAAATCAAAGAAGCTGCATGTGGGAGGAAAATACAGACACAAAGTTCATCAGAACTCCATATGTCAGTAAAAGGTAAATAATCGCAGGAGTAAATCACTGCAAGATAAGTCCTTAATTATTTAGGGTTAAACAGCAGCAGCATTACAGAGGCAAAGTAATACTTTGTTAACCACTCATCCTGGGAACACTTACATAGAAAGATCATTCTGTAGAAGAAAGGAAGGCAAAATGTGGATTCTGATGCTTAAAAACATTTTCAAATAAATAGGAAATAATATTAAAAAGCATGAACAAAAATAAGTCTATCAAAAGCAAAAAATAAAGAAAGAAGCTGTCACAATTTTTTTTAAGTTAATAGTAGTTTCAGCTATTTCAAATATCTCTGAGATGCTTCTGCTAATTTCTGTTTGCAATTACATTTCCTTATTTTTTCACCTTTCCTATCTCACTGTATGAAAACCCTGCAGTAAGCACAGGAAAAATTGACTAACTGGCAGTAGTGAGAGGGTGGAACTGACTAAGTGGTGACACAAACAAAGTGCTTTCAAATTCACAGATCAAACTGGCTGGGAGGGGAAAAAAAAAAAGATACAAAAAAAATTCTTCAATTCCTTTCTTGCATACTCTGCCTTCCATAAAAAAAAAAAAAAAAAACGAGTAGTTTAAAACCTTATTGGGAAGGAAAAAAGAGAGCAGGTTTTGGATTAATAGCACTCTCTTATTTAAGGAGCAAAAGGACATACAAGATAAAAAAAGAAAATTGGTCTTGCATTTATGAAATCACGTGCCAGATTCTCAGCTGGCAGAAAACAGCAGTGCTTTCCTTGCTTAGGGGATGTAACTCCAACCTACATCAGCTGAGGATCTGATCTAAAGAGCTTTCCTCTTATAAATACAAAACATGTTCAGACTCACCTCAATTCAGACATTAAGTGTACCAGATTGAAACTGCACTGAAGTCTCATATTTCAAAATAGTTCTCAACCTCTTCTTTCTGTATTTTCTCTGATATCCTCCTTTATGGTTCAGAAATAGCAGAAGATGTAAACATTTGATGAAGTTTACTAGATTTGCTATACCTTCAAGGTCTACTTACAGACTTTGATGTCTGCTTAATTAAAGCAGAAAGCGCTTGCGTAGTACGCTGATAGGAAACTGTTTAAAATCTCTAGGGAACATCTCCCTATCTTCTCTACGAAGTAGGTTCGCACAAACCAACCAAGCTTGCCTACACGACCGGGACAGAAAGACACCTTAACTTCCGTGCCCACATTCAGACTGGGATTTCTCCTTTGCGTAGGTGGGTGCCAGGTTTTAGGACAACAGCTCAGATTTTTAACTCTTCATCTGTGACCGCTACTCTAAGAATTGTCTTGGAGAATACTGGGGGAGCACTTGTTTGTTCCTGCCAGCCCTCTGCTGAAAACTGTTGTAGCTGACTGCCTAGAGGGGTGACGCTTTCTCCACTGAAAACAAAACTTAAAATTACAAATTGAGCAGAGCTGAACACAGCTGAAGTCAGTTAGGGAAGGAGTTCCAGGGCAACTCGTGAGCCTAAGCAGCTTAGGTGCCCTCTGAAAATCCCACACCTGCACATTTCACCCTCACGCCAAAAGCAGCAACATCAGCCATGTACTTCTCACACAGGAAGAATGAACAATCTCTATCAATGGCTGTATCTAGGTAACAAAATCTATATTCATATTGTGAAAACAATCTTCAACCGCAGTGTTCGTGTTTTGTAATGTGGGCTATTTTATGTTACAGCTCCCTTTTTTCTTTTAATTGTGAATATTGTTATCGTGTTCTCTTTTTTACTAAATTTCAAGTTGAAACTATGGTTATGGTCAGATGTGTGAAAATCGCACCTCACATTTCTACAGACATTTTTCCCTCCTGACTTCCAGGTCAAATCCTCTCGGCTGACAACTCTCCAGCAATTCTCTCTCAGCCCAGTCCCACACTTGCACTCCTGTTGGAAACTCTTGCTTTCTGTTTGCATCAATACAGCCTCCTGCGAACTTCAAAGTCTACCTGGAGAAGCTTATTAGCTTATCCTTTCTGATTCTTGGAAACGTCAAGGCAACTCCGTATGCTAAGACCAACCGAGTGCTCATAAAACAGAAACCTCTACCCAAGTGATGCTGACCCTGTAGAAGAAATGTGTATGAAGAGTCAGGAAGCTCCAGGATTACATTTTCACATGCAGAGTTTCTGTCTGCAGCTGCACGCCAACCACTGTGTTTCAGTCGTCACATTAGCTAACACCTCAAAAAAAAGTTCATCTGTAATGCTGTCACTTGTAACCAGTCCAATTATCTCTGTTCATTCAACAATGAAAACAAGTCTCCTATAAAAGGCCTGAACACAAAAGTTGAATATCCTAGGAGATAAAAAACACAGCAAGTTAAGATCTTACTCAAGAGTCCTACACAAATGAGTAAGTGGGCAGAATGTGGCCACTTGGTGTAGCGTACAGGGACCAGAAACACATCTGATCCTGATCATCAGGGCTACCAACACGATTGCTAACATGCAGTTATGAGACGGGTATTTCTTTAGGACATATTAAGAAACTACATGAGGTAGACTTGATGTAGATGTGATACTATCAAGCAGCAAAGCAAGACAAACCCAATCTGTCTCCGCCACCTTCTGTTCTAGGGTAAGTGCTGTGGCTGCCATGAATTGGGACTTGACAGCAAGATGTAACTGAACCAAAAATGCAATTGGGGGGGTTTTAAAAGATGAACAAGTATGAACTCCACCAGCATATGGCATTTATTAGACGAAGAAACGGGCATGAACTGCAAAGCAGGCTTTCAAGAGCATACAGTTATTCGTTGACATCTTTGGAATTTCACAGCCACTTTGGGGCTGAGGGTGTCAAAACAATCTGCCAGCAAACCCTGGATACACCCAAGGAGACATTCAAAGGGAAATGCGATAGCATCAGCAGAGGAGCTCAGTTACACAAAAGGAGAGGTGTGGCTGAACCACAACTTTTCTGATTCACATCAAGGCTTTCCCAAAGTTCAGAGCTGCGCTGTCTGAAGAGGATGGTGGAGACCCAGAGCCACCAGGAACACACAACCTGCTTCACTTTAACGGTAGTGACCAAGGGGAAAACAAGAGGGAAGAGAAGAAAAGGCAGGCTCACCAGAGTGTGTCCTGAGGTGTCCTGTGAGGGCGTCCCTCCGTCGGCAGGCGTAGCTGCAGAAGGGACATTTGAACGGTTTCTCCCCAGAGTGCAACTTGATGTGCCTCAGCAGGTTCCCCTTCTGGGTAAAAGAAGCTCCACATTGGTTACAGTGGAAGGGGCGTTCACCTGGAAGGGGAATGGAAGGGAGAGAGTTGTCAAGAAACATCAGAGGATGCACAGAGCTCGTTATCCCGCTCTTCGTCACAGTGCATAGGTACGGTCCCCACCACCACCATCACATGGCACTCATGTCAGAGGCCGTTTCTTTGGCACAAGGGGAAAAGCCTCCAACAGTTTCAAATAGATTTGAGGATCTTTCCTTGAGGTGATTAATGCAGCCTGATTTTCTTAAAGTTCTCCACCTCAGAGGTTTTATCTTTCATAAAAGATGAGCTCTGCTCAAAAGTTAGATCCATAACTGTGGTTTGGTTGGATTTATCTCTACAGTTTTGCACTTATTTTTAGTAGAGGTCCAATCCATATGAGTATTTAGAACTGGTCATAACAATTGGACTTGGAGAGCTGTTAAGGTCTTTGCTTCAAACCAAATCTATTGCTTATTTTATACTTTAAACGGAAATCCCTTTTTAAAGGCTGCTTTGCGTTGCTAGAATGGTATGAAGAGAATTGATGCAAGTGAGGATCAGGCCCACAAGCTCCGGGCAGTAGCAAATACTGAGAAAAATCTTACATCATTTAACAGTGAAATAAGCAAATCTGTGCTCTAGGTAAAGCTAATTGAAAAGACTTGTTTGATGAAAAAAAAAAATTAACAGAAACTCTATACTTTACCCTCTCCCTTCACCCCACGCATTCACACACACACACATCCAAAATTATTTTGATGTTAATTCTTCATGTTTGCCCTGGACAGTGGGGATTAGCTCCATAAAAACAAACATCCTTTAAAAAAAAAAATATATATATGTAGAGGAAAAGCCCTGATAAACTCACACAAGTTTTGTGAAATATTATCAAAACAATACTCAATGTGAACATTTGTTGAGGACGCTCAGTCTGTTCCAGCATTCTTGGGCAGGCAAGCGGCTCTGATCACCTCCTTATGTCCCACTGTGCAGATCAATAGGACACAAACATATACTTGTACTGGCCACTTGCCAAAGCGCTTTACTGCAGCTGGGCTTTAGATTCTGAAACGTTTCCACCAACCAGGGACCCAGTTCAACAAGGTCTTGAATGTCAGATTTCGGATGTATGCGGTCTCATTCATTTTTTCAGCCTATCACCTGTTACAGAGCTGTGGTCAATGCCTGGTGAGACTTTCTGAGGTTGAATTCACTGGCCTGAAGCAGTTCTTGTGAAAAACAAACACGTTCTGTCATCTGTCACATCTCTCCAAAACCTTTTTCAATGGTTTGAAGATGATTACTCCCTTGCTGGACAAAACTAATGCCATGTTTTTATCAAAGTAGTTCATGTGTCTAGTCTAAAGTCCAGCATATATCTGTTGATCCAAATGGAAAGAGAAGGAGGAAGAGACCTCTTACAGATGGCTGAAATGACTTCCAGCACTACAGTCCTGCCAGGAGGGCAGCAGAATGAAGATGTGCCGTGTACACGTGTCATACCTCTGCAACTTTGCTTCACGAGCGTGAGCTGGAAATGACATCTCAAACCACCACAGAGGCACTGAAGAAGATACTAAGGTTCCTGCAGTCTTGCCAAGAATGTTATAGAGTAATGATAAAAAAAAAAAAAAAAAAAAATCAGAGCATAAAGCTCTTCTTCCAGTATGCTGAACATGAGCTCATTGGAACGGGTAAAGAACTTGTGGTTTCCCTTTTAAACTCCCACACTATGCTTAAAGGATCTGATTAGCCGTTATCTTCTTTTATATAATTTCAAAATGGCCATAACAGAGAGATGTAAAGAGACTGCAGTAGAAAAATATATGTTTTTTCTTTTCTGTTTTGCTTTCTCTGTCTGAGAAAATAGACAAACTCCCTTCCTTTGACATGTTTCTCAGTATTCAGGAATGATAGCTTCAGTTTCAGGATGACAACATTAAAGAAGGTAGCGAGTTTCTTACCAAGTCTAAAGTCTTTCCTTTTCCTCCTGCTGTATTTAAAACTACGCAGTTAATGCGTTTTACCCGCTACATCACACACTTATCTTGGATATTTTGGAGGCCCCATATGAGCAGGTATTATTCCTCAATAAACCAGCAGCTGAAGAGATGCTGAAAGCCTTTGGCCAGGAATTCAAATAGCCGCTGCCCTGCAGTTCAGTGGCAAAGCTGATATGAAAACACTCACCACAAAATCAACAATAGTCTGCTCCTCTCTGGCAAAAGACAGAATCTGCTACAATAGCACTTCTTACCTTAAATAACCTTTGCATCTATTTAAAGCCAGCACGAATTCGTTTTTTCCTGCTGCCTTAATTCTGGGTAAATAACTGCGTTGATCTGTTTCTTACGCTCCTGTCCAGCCGTTTGATTCCTGCTCCTTGTTGAAGCTGCAGGCTTGTGGGATGACCGCCATTTTAGCCGCACCTTCACACTATTGATTAGCGGCTTGCACATTTAGCACAGCTCATCTGAGAGACAATTACCCAATTGGGTGCACAAATAAAGTAAAAACTGAATAATAATTCAGATTTTGCTTGTTTTCCAAGAACTCTGATGCCCATTCCAGGTACTTGCAACCCAGCTCTCTTTGTCACTTCAGTGCCTTGAGAAGGCGGTTTTCCAATTATTTCTCCCGTTGCCTTTTCCTAGCAGGCTGGTAAGCAGTTCCCCAGTATTACCATTTCCTGATGCAAAATAACAAACTTGACATCCTTATTCACTTCCCTTGGGCTTCTGTGAAAACCAAAAGTTTTGATTCATAGGCTGAAACTAATCACACTTTAAACTAAAGATCGACTCCCAAAAAGTCTTTACACAAATATGTTTCTTCTCCCTGGCTGTTTCTGAGTGGGGAGAGGGGGAGGAACAGCTAACCAAACAAAAAAAAAGATATTTCTTTTCAACGTCAGATTTAAGATCTAAAGCCAGACAAAATCAAGAATGCCTAAAAAGCCTTGCTGTCCAGGGCAGGGAATTTAATTATCTAAAGTTACTTCAGGAGTGGACAATGTAAGGTAAGGCAGAGCTGCTAACTGTTACCTCTTGTAAAGTCTTACTAAGAGAGGCTTGTGCCAGGGAATAGTCCCGAGAGTGAAATTAAGTTAATAAATAAATCAATCCATGGGGTTGTATCATTTTACAGTTAAAATAAAGTATTAGTTCAAAGGTATGATTTCAAATATTTACCCCTAAATTACAGTAAAATACTGCTGAAACTTCACAGTTCACTGTTTAACGTCCCTCCGCTACAGCTACATTCTCCTCCAGGAAAAATAATAATGAAATATTACTGCTCTTTAACTACACCAATATCTAAAATACACAAGTTAACTCGCTACTGTGTCAACAAATACCGAGATGAAAAGGTGAAGTGGACCAAGGGAGCCAGGGTTATTAGCAAGACACGGTCCTTTCCAAATTATCTTTAATACACGGCAGCTGGCTGGAGACTCCACGGCACGGGCGACGAATGTTGCCTAGCTGATACAACCTGAAACCAGGCGACTGAACTGATTAACTTCCTACTAATAGCTTTCATGTCTTACCCTGTATGTGTAAAACGTTATTTCAAAAAAAGCAAACCAACTCCCTTTTTCTGCTTAATTGGAAGCTTCCCTGCACAATAGCTCTCCTCCACGGCCTCAGCACGGAAGTGCTGCGCAGAAGTTTCAGTATGAGTTATCCTTCTTCTTCGAATCTCGTACCGCTGCAAAATACAGCAGTGATATCTGCTGTATCAAAACAGAAATTTAACTGAGGGACGAAGAGCCCACAGACCTCGCCATCAAGGAGGCTTAGATTTTCACAACCCTGGGCTGGTAACTTCTGTGCCTTCGAAATCAAAAAGGGCGAATCACTAAATAATGCACTAGTCGCTCTCGTCAACAGCGAGACCTGGGTATTTCTTTGGCAATGCCCAGGTCCCTTCCTGTGAGCGTTTTAATTACCTTTTTAAAAAAACCGCTACTTTTAAATCTCTTCACAATAACAAGAAAAGCCAGGATGGAGTCCTAAATGTAAGAACCAAGTCCAATGGCACTACATTTAACATCTGTCCTGATTAAACGCACACCTAAGATCTCAGTCTTTTTTTTTTTGTTTGGCACATACTTTTGATAGGCAAAGGATACCTTAGCTACTTCTCAAACAGGGTTTTATTTTTTTTCAACCTCTTAATGCAAAATTATTATGCCCATGCTGCCATCAGCAAGTATTTGCTCATACTAATAATAATGATTTCACCCTTCCGTAGTAGGCTTTTTGTTAATATTTGGTTAAAATGAAACTTTTCTCCTGATTCATCACATGCTGCAAACTGCTCCGATTCTGCTCCGTTGCAGGAGCACAAACGAAATATTCGCAGCGCTGCCGACGTACCGACAGGCAGAGAACAGCAACCTGCCTGTACCAAGCGAAATACAGAGCAGCAGGCTTGGCCCCGTTTCTGTATTTGTCATGCTGGGGACTATCTAGTCCACATACTTACTGTTCTCTCAGATTCACTTAACAGGCTGTGCATCGCTTGAAATCAGCGATTTCACTAGGTTTTTTTTTGTTGAGAAAACCCGACTTCCAGATAGGGCAATTTATTATAAAACAGGAGTGCTAAATGTCTCATGAAAAATTCCTGGGAAATCCTGGGTGATTTCCAAGTGCCCTCTGTACACAAAGTTATGACCGTATTCTTAAGAGAGAAAAATCCTTTAAGTGAACTGGCAAAAATATCAGAAGAGTTTAGCTACTGAGCACTGTGAGTAAAACACGTTCTTACACAGAGAGCGATTTAAAAAAAAAATCTAAGCTCTCCTTCATCACGCTTAAAAAGCCAGATTTAGGAACCTAAATAGACAACATCGCTTGTAGAAATCTGGCCCTACAACTTCTGACTCAGTGCCAAACTGATTCGTACTGCAAGAGGTAGGAGCCTGCACTGGGTTACAAGTTACACTAAATAAAACCTTTCCGCTAGAAGAATGACAGGCAGTCCAAGGGAGTTAATTGTAATGTGTTAATATGACCATTTGTTTAAATTCACTCCTGGTCAGCTGCTTTAGGCATCAAAGTCTTATCTGCTGAACAGCATGGTTGGGTTTTTCCTAATTTATTAATTGTGTCCCAAAAACTTGAACTCTGCATGAGGGAAGGAAAAAAAAAAAAAAAAAAAAAGCATTCAGAATTTCAGAGTTGCATGCGTTTAATTATAACACCATGGATGCTGGAGCCGAAACTGAAATTTCCCTCATGGGTACATAAGATATCTCATTTCACTGACTTGATGGTACTAACATGCACGTGGAGTGCAAGCAAAGATCTGAGACCCTCATCATCCCAAAAAAGCCTAAAAAAACAAAACAAAACAAAAACAACCTATCAGCAGCCCAAAGAGAGAGTGGGGCCAGACTGCTACCCCTGCCGTGTCATACCTGTACCAAGGGACCCGACTTGCTCTGCCGCTGTCTTCCTGTGTCCACACAGAAGAAAACACTGAAGCTCTGGGTGACCTTAAAAAAATCAGGATGGTCCCAAGCCTCCCTTAGAAACCAAGCTTTTCAAAATGCAGCACGGCTGTACCAGCAAATGGTTTCTGCTTTACCAAAAACAAGGAGCGAGGAAATTTTAATTCAGACCCACTAGCAGAAACCCTAAAGAGGTGCGAAATCACTGGAGTTCCTTTTCATTACCTCAGACAAATTGGATTATTGACCTTATCTTCTTCCTCTCCCCTTCCCTCACCATCCCCAGGCACAAGCCCTCAGAGCATCCAGTGGCAACATTATGTGACCAGCCATCTCCTGCAGTTACAAAAAACTCCGATAAAGATGCTGCAACTCAGGGCACGTGCTATGGAATATGAAATTTGGACCAAAAGATAGCATGGGAAAGGAGGAGAATAAATCAAACCTGACACATGCTATTTTTCTAACACGAGGCTGTGGCACATGAGGGAGGGGGCGGGGGGTTACCCTGCTCACTAAAGCAGGGAGTGCATCATGCTTAATTCCCACATTGAGCGCTTTATTTATTTTCTGTCAGCGATGACAAATAAATAGAAAGGCCTTCTGCTGATGGCCATGCAGATTAGAAAAACACTTCACCTGAATTATCGGTGTTTCAGAGGAACGTTGTGCTCGGCAGTATCAGACAAGCGATGCCAACAGCTCTGAGATGGAGGTACCGGGGACCAAAGCATCGCTTGCGTCACGTGCGCAAGGCAGCGCTTCTGCGGATCTGAAGGACTACTGGGAAATACCCAGCTTGGGAAATTCCCAGCTTGGTCTATTATCACGGAAAGGGGCGACTGCAGGCATCAGAGGAAACGGATGCTCCAGCACACGCGGATGAGAGATGGGACACTGGCCTCACCCACGGCATGGATTATTTGCCCCATCCCTGTATCTGTTTGGCTGAACTACCATAACATGGCAAGGGAAGACAACTGCTCCTCAGGAACAAACGACTAATGGCTGGAGAAAACTGTGCCCCTTTACGTGTGTAACGCAGCCAAAGCTGTATGGCATGGCTTCTCGCAAAGCCCGGGTCCCCAGTGTAAGGAAAGCCACACTCTCGTCCCAGCATACATGCAAATTACAGCCTCTACCATGGACCGCAGCATTTTGTGTGATTTACAGAGAATGCTGACAGGTTTTTTGGGAAGGGAAAAGGACTTTAGATTTTGCCAATGCAAACAACTGGCCAGACTACGCTTTGGTTGTGTATAGATGAAGAGGAGAGTAAAGTGGGATTCAGCTCCCAAAACATACTTAAATTGGCTTTGAGAGGTAAAGCTTCACATGCCAGTTGCCTTAGCTGATAAAGAATATAATCCATTTCTGCTCACTAGGGACAGCCTCCCTTCCCTTCACCATTCCCCCTTGGGCTGCAAAACCAGACTACCCACAGGTCAGGGCTCATTCCAGAACCGGGGCCAGCCCATCGCAGCCAGCTGCCGAGGAAGTGGCTGTATCCTCTAAAATACTGCACTTTGAAAGACAGACACCAGAATGTTAAAAATACTCCTTAAAATCAAGGATGTGGAAATCCAACCAAACTTCTCCTTCTGTTGTGGACAGTGAAGTAGCAGCATGTATTAAAAAACAAACAAACAAAGTGGGGGGAAAAAAAAAAAAAATCCCCCGCAAAATTCGCCAACTGCTTTCCTGAGAGCAGAGCAGCATGCTGCACAGCAAAAGGAATGCCATTTCTATATGCTTGAAATAATCTGTATGGAGCGAGGCATCACAGCTCCTCTGCTCAGATGGGAAAAGAGTCGGAGCTCTACAAGGAGCCGGCGGTAGCCCGAAGGAAAAAGCTACCAGTTACGCAACTCCTACCCATACACGCGCATACAGCCGTCCTGCCTGCACGCAGATGAGGGCCCATTCCGTTCGTTTTGGATTTGCATGTCGTCTTTAACATGAAAAAGGCAGCTTGTCTGTATTTACAAGTATTCAGTATCTCAAAAAATTCAGACCATTTAATTAAGTACCTACATCTAAATTTAGCAGGTCTAATTCAGCTGTTTAAGTTCAAATACGTGGACCCCGACGCACCTACAATACATATGCTCAGACACGCGTGAGTGCCAGTGAGAACTTTTCGGGAGGTTGAAAGCTGGGGACTCAGCCTATTACACTCTCTTCTCTTTCCCTTTCCTGGTAATAGCACGTCAAACCGTTAATCAAGATTTCGGCTCTCCAGCTAATGCCATAATTGCTGTCTCAAATCATGACTGCATCATAAACGATACTGCGATGCTTTGCATTATATATTTATGTTAAGTAATTATCAATACAACTTATATACAGGGCATTAACCACGTAATATATATTTATTAGTCCTCTGTACAGAAATTCTATCGATTTCTTTCCCAGCAAGAGCACGCTACTTGACTGCAAACTACCAAGTTTACAAACGGATTACACAAAAATCTTTCTTATTCTCCCTTAAAACCCCAGTTTTTATTTCATATCTTAGCAGATATCTCACAGTCAGTATGAGTGTCTCATCCCACTAAATAATAGCAAAGGAAGATAAAAAACAAAATATCTTTCGCCTTGTCCAAGACCTATGAAGAACAAACACCCACTGAGGCTCCAACACAGAAACTTGCGGTTAACCTTAATAAGATTTACATGTGTATCCTGAGTTAAGCATATATTGTAGCACTTCCGGTGACTTACATGTGCTTAAATATAATAAAAGTTAAGCACAAGCTTAAGTGCTTTTTTAAATCAAAGGCTCTGCCAGGTAGACCTGTGCAAGACCAGAGAGCATTATCTTCTACCACCATCTGTACTTTTATCCTTTTGGAGGTAACTGTCGGTCCCACCTGAGCAGCCGAGGCGAGGAGTACCAGCCTCTCAGGCACCCCGGTTTGTCCTATTAGCCAAAACTCCCCTGAAATTCACTGCTTTGAACTCTAGGCCTCATCTTTGAGGCCCCAAAGACCTACTCAATCAGCATATTGCAAAGGTTTTGTCTGCCTCTTGAATTCTCAGATCCATGAACCTAGTAAGCTCTTTTGGTCTACAAACAGTAGCAGTACTAATACTAATAAAAAATAAATGATAGGAGAGGGTAAGCATTGAAAGGTGTCACAAAAATGGTGTCTGGATGGCGAGATGGAGCCAAGTGCTAGCCCATGAGAGCAGTTCTGGTGAGGTTTCCCTGATGAAGCCATCACATGAGGAGTAGCAAGCCCACTTTGGCATCAGGATCGCTAGGCAACGAGCATCCGCTGTGGGGTTTGCTCATCCTAGGTTTGCCGGGCCACCAGCATCGGGCCCAGTTGCTTGCAAAGGAGGTGCAAGATCCCCAGGAAGCTGCTGGTGTGGTCCACCTGTGAGCACCTCCAAGGGAAGACCACCTAAGACTCACTTTAAAGGCTCAAAAGCCTTGCACATGCACACACACAAACACACGCACACCCCCATGTCAGAGAATGACTCTTACCATCTTGCCCCTGGTCAAGAACAGTAAAAAAAAAGCAATTTCCAGACTTTCGTGCTCTTTTTAAGATTGAAAGGCTGGAAATCAATATCAAGGAAGCACCATGCTTGCCAGAAACAAAGCATCACCAGAATTTGGGAAGCAGGAAAAGAACCAAACCAATAAACCCCATCTTCCCCCTCCCCACCTCCCTGCTATGCCACGAACGAAAAGGGAAGAGAGAAGAGTTGTCAGGTAATATCAACATCAGACGCCACAGGCAGTCATCAGATTTTCTTTCAGCTGCTTACCAGTGTGGCTCCTTTTATGTACCATTAGCACATTGGGCCCAATGCAAACCATGCCACAGACGTCACATTTCAGTTTACCATTCGGAAGCCGGATTCCTCCCTCGCTCGATAGCTCCTGGATCTTTCTGTTATCCGCCATCTCGTTACTCTCAATGAGGGGCTCTTCCAGGCTGCTTCCTTCATCATGAGCCCTGATCTCATCTTCCTGACTCAGGGGCTTCCTGTCACATTCCTCATCACTTTGCATTTCTAGCTTTACTGAATTTGCTGAAAAAAAAAAAAATTAAAAAAAATAATTAAAAATGTGTGTTTTCTAAGTTCTCAATCACTAATATCATGACAAATTTCTGCCACTGTCAATAATAAAGCACAGCCTTGAAGCGCAAACCAACCTCTTGGTGGTGACAGCACCAAAAGTTACAACTGCATATTTCTTCAAGGCCTTGTTTGTTTGTTGGTTTGTTTTTTTTTTTCAATTTCCTTAACATCTATCCCTATTTTACAGCCTAGAAACTAATGCACAGCGTGATCCAGAGATCTCCCAAAAGTTGCAGAGGTGCAGCAAGCCTAAGAGCCGACTTCCTGCTTCTCAGCTCGAAACACAGGAGCTCCCTTCCCTCCAAGGAGGCCAAGTCACGAGAGCAAAGGACACAGCCACAGCTGCTTCTTCCCAGTCCCTCCCACCTAGCACACCAAGATGCAGGGTTTCTGAAGACACCACCACCGCTCGCAGAAACGAGCGCCCTTCGCAGGCAGGGTTGTTCCAAACGCAGGGACCTAGTGAAACCGGGCTTGCGTCGGCAATCTCCTGCACAGGCAGGTTTCCTGACGGAGGGGAGACCAGTCTCTGGAGGAGCCTCCGGTGCTTTTGGTTTTTTTCTACCATCTTCTGATTCACGTAAATGGGACACAGCCAAGGCAAACAGGTATGAAGCGAGAGCTACACTGCTGGCTTATTTATATTTGCAGTTGAAGATCTTTCCTACCTGGCCTGGTTAGACTGATGGGCTTGCCACCGATTCCTGTGATCCTCAGGTCACAGGATAAACCTCCCCGAACTATCAAGAGCTCGTGGGATAAGCAAATCTTTAAAGAAAATGAATGTATCAGGCTTTTTCACACAGGGGTGTCTTAATCCCCAGACACCCCCATTTCAATGCCTCAATGGCTGGTCAAAACCGCTGGAAAGCCTGTCCAGGAGTTGCACTCTCCATCCGCACGGCCAGCCAGAAGGCAAGCCCACGTGCCTGCTTCCCTAAGCTCCGATCCTGCTGAGGGGTTTAAAAAGGAGGTGATTCAGCTTTCATATCTAAGCAGTCTTTGACCTCTGTACTAAGGCCATCAGCATGAATGCCAGTGACAGCAGCAGAGCCAGAGCTCAACCGCGTGCCCTGGCCGGTGTCTCCGCATCCCGGATTGCTCTGGGTGTGCTCCAGTGCAGCCACCCAAGGGGACCCTGAACAAGAACTAAACAAGAGGGAGAGAGAGAGAGAGAGGAGGAAACGTGTCTGATTGCTGTGAGACATCATGGTTTCAAACAGCCAGCCTGGAAACATCAGAAGAACAAACCCTACTACTCAGACTTCCTCCTTCATCCTCCTTCCTCGCCCTTCACCAGAACTTACGGTTAAAGAAAGCACAAGGTTCAGAGACCGGTGTTGACGCTGAAAGTCTAAATCACTGCTGCTACTGCTGCCAAAGCATAATGAAGAAGGTAAAGGCACCAGAGACCAAACAATGGTAAGATGTTGCCTTTTAATCATACAGTTGTTGAAACGCATCTTCCACCATTCATCAAGGTGCTACTGGGAGTGAAAGTACTGTTACGGCAAAGCCCGTCCAGAGCAAGGACACAGTCCAACCAGATTGCAGCAGGCTTGTCTCAGCACAGGCACCATCACCAAAACGGTCTGTAACTACAAAATATTGCAGTGCTTCACTTATAGAAGGGAATTGATATTTTTGTTGCCACAGAGATGCATTTATTGTTCATAAAAAAGGAAAATACAGCACAGACTGAGAACTTGACCATGACCCAGCCCTAGCTGGTGCCCGGGGGCAGCAGGCGGATGAAATCAACCTCTTGAACCCAAACGTGGCCATGGAAGAGACACTGTAAACTTTATGTAATTGCAAATGACTCCCCAAGGAGAAGATGCATTTTTCTTAATGC
The DNA here is from genome assembly GCF_036417535.1 of Chlamydotis macqueenii. NCBI lineage: Eukaryota > Metazoa > Chordata > Aves > Otidiformes > Otididae > Chlamydotis > Chlamydotis macqueenii. The sequence goes on from NC_141561.1 coordinate 38,459,696, forward strand.
CTTCTTCTGTGAGGCCACCGTTACCTCAACAAGGGGAGGAATAAAGGCAGAAACAGGTCAACAGCAGGCCATCTTCATGGAGAGCGTGAGGGGGCGCGTCCCACCACGGCAGGAATAGAAGCGTTGGGAAGCCATCCTATGCTCCTGTGGAGCCCACGGTGCGTTGGGAGGCACAGCCATCGCCAGCACCCTTGGTGGAGGGGCTGAGCAGAAGGGAGGAGAAGTGGGAGCCCTGCCAGCTCCACGGGCTGGCATGGAGAAAGCCGAGGTCCTGGTCCCACCTCCCTGTGGACAGCATGTGTTGGTGATTTACGGACAGCCCACTTACAGAGCTAAGGAGTGGCAGTTCCCTCTAATAATAGCAGCCTTTTAGGGTATTCAGCAAGTCTGAGAATGAAGCCCGAATAAAGGGTTTGCTGTTTTCAGGAGCAGGCTTTAACGCACTTGGCCACACAAGTAGCTAGGGTCGAGCCAGAAATAGCGCCCCACACTCCTCACCTAAAACCCCGGGTTTCTGTCACGAGCCTGCGCACTCTCCACGCACAGTAATGCACAAAACGACCAAAAAAACCCCTCATACCAGTTGTGTGTATTCATATGTACTCACAAGAGAGAAAGCCTCGTATCCTATGTGTCTTCTTACGTCTATACATTTTTGTCTCTGTTTCTCTGCCGTGGAACAATAAACACTTGACTGCAATGAGTGCTGAGAGTTCCCATTCGATTCTGTGGAGCCCTGCCTGCCCAGCGCGTACGAAAGCAAGGCTGCAGGAGCTTACAGACTGGAAGATCACTTACTTTATCTCACCCTAGGGTTTCTTTCTGCTGAACGATGGCTTTCATCCAACAGGACAAGCAGCACCACAAAACGGAGCGAGCCGTTTGCCGAAACGCCACCTCCCCGAACGCGCCGTGCTCCGCAACCCTTGCAAACGCCGCTCGCCGAGCCCGAGTAATTCATGGTGCATCTTTCATAATACGCCAGCTATTCTGCAAATTTGTGCCGGCTGTTTACTCTTCTTACTTCCCCCCGCCTTCGCGCACACAGGCAGCGCCGTCGTTGCCGCTTGCAGCAACCCTGCGCTAGCTCTCGTCGCTGCGGGAAGGTTCCCGTCCCCTGGGAGCAGCCACGGTCCCCAGGGAGGGGAGCACTGGTGCGGCGGGGATCTCCTCGGCTCGTTGCGAGGGCTTGGCTCATCAGGTCATCTCCCTGCCTTACATCACGCCGGTGCGGTAGCCTGTATACAAACAGGGGCTGAAATTGCATAAAGTTTTGCTCTGTTCTCAGCCAGCCTTTGAAACTACAATTGCTTAGTGGCACTGTCTTTATTGTCGCCCTCAGTCACAAACTCAGAAAGCATAACGAACGCCGCTGCAAAGAAAAAGAGGAATATTCCAGCGCTGTTTATGGCTATCCTGCACCATACACAAGTCTCCACGGCAAATGTCACCCTGGGTTCCCTTGCCTTTCTTGTTCACACACTTGCTAAAAGTGGCAGGCTCTCTCATTCCTTGGCAAAGCAAAGCATAAATAAGTAAATGAGGGAAAAAAAAAAAAATTAAGTTTTTGGCACTTCTCCTAAAAATCCTAGCGAAAGAGATAGCAGGGATAAACTAATCCAGCTCGCTGCAAAAGCACGAACTTGAAGTCAAACCATTTCCCTCCAGTTAATACAAGTTCCTTCCACTTTTCCCCAGTCCGGCACAACACCTCGTGGGAGAAAAGAGACAAGCAGCCACGAAAGCCTCTGCCTCTGAACACGAGGCTAAGAGCACACCTTCACCAGATCACACAGCAATGTTTCTTTCTCCTTTCTTTTTTTTTTTTTTTCCCTCAGAGCTCCAACCAGCTGATCCTGAATCACACTTTATCCTGTGTGGCCAAATTGAATACAATGATTGTTAACGTCTCATAAGTGCTAATTAAACTGCAATTCCCCGTTAAACTGCATTTTGGCAAGTTTTCAGCACCAAAATATTTCCTTCACCCACAAATTAGCGTGGCTACAAACCAGAAGTTGGAAGATCCACCTAAGAAAAATATTCCTAGTATTTAATCCTCTGTCATGGAAATTTGTTTCCCTCAAAAGTGAGATCTGGGGGGAAAAAAAGGAAAAAAAAAAATCCCTCCTGTCTTGCTGAAAGATTTGATTCCCAGGTGGGGTGTAAATTAAAGCACTAGTCATCTTTTTCTTAAGCAAGCAAGCTGGAGTGCAATTCCCACTATAGAAAAAAAAATTCCTTCTTTCCAACACACAGCAGGGAGCAAGCAATGGGACTGTGCCCCTCCGTCTCCTCCACTGTCTGCTGTCCAAGGTTGTTGCTTATTTTATCTGTGGCCTTAGAAAACCAGGCTGGCCACTGTCACCAAGGGTTTGTGGTCTCCAGCTAGAGGTTAGCCTTTCCTGGCAGCGGCCGCGTACCGCCAGCCTCTTCCTGCTGCCCCCGGAGCCCCAGAAAAACCAAAAGCCTGACCCCCTGGCCCTCTTCTCTCTTGGCAAGCAGGAAACGAACTCTTGGCCCAACTTCAGCTACTCACCCTTGAGGAGGCCAAATTCAAACCTGCCGCCCCCGAAGAGCCTTGGGGTGGCTCCGTGGGCGAACGGAGCGAAGGACGCTCGCAGCTGGCGCGTCCTCGGACCACGCTCATCTGACAGAGCGGGGACATGCGGTGCCTTCGCTCTGCCGGGCTCTGCCGCAGATCCCTCGTCCAGAACACGATATAATGCAATATTCAAAGCCTGGATAATGTGTCTGTCTTTGCCCCAGAATGCAAAGAAATTAAGAAATTGTTACTTCCCTCTGGAAAACGAGCCAGAGCTCTAACTACTGCAGCGCAGCGACAGGCAGTGCAACCTTCTGCATATTGTCCTGTCAATGGTCAGCAACACCGTCTATTTTAATCACGAACTTCTCCTCGGCAGTGGATTAACGACACGGCTAATTGGCAGCTAAAGACAAAGAGAAAACGACCTCACTTCTCACATGTTTTGAACCCGGGTACCTCGTTCTTACACATCGCAAGATTCGGAGGTGGAACGTTTCTATACCGTTAAATGCCCAGTTTCTACACTATTAAAGCACCCAGTAATGGTGAGCAGAACATATTTACTTTTAGGAGCTGGGGTGACAAACCAACGAGGGTTCTGTAAAATAAACATTAAGGGCGGAGGCGGGGGAAGGAGGGAGAACTCTTGCGTCTTGACCGATTTTGAAAATTCAAGGCAAGGAACGCCAAAAGCTGGGAACAACAAGCCCTGACTCTTGTTCAGCCTAAGAGCACTCTGATAGCAAAAAGGGTCCTTAAAGAGGGTGTTTACACCACTCCAGAAGTGTAGTGAGACTTTAACACATGTTTAAACATACTTTCCTCCTGGAACAGTAGAAACGGGCCTTAGCGAAAAGAAAACTTCATCTTTGAGTTTCTTGTGGCTGGCAGAACTTGGCTCTTAATCAACAAGGCTTTTCAAGTCCATATTGGTTTAATTGTGAGCTATTAAATGCGTAAACAAAGGGGGACCAACAAATCTTCCCTTTTTAAAAAAAGCACGTGTACAAACGGTTTGAATGGCAGCCCGGCAGTGGCAGAACCAAGGGAGAAATCTGCTCTGTCGCCGCCTCTTAGCCACAAAGCAAGCGCTCGGCAAACAGGTTGACATCACAACGCAAATTAACTGGAATTACATTTACTTCCTGAGAAACGAACAGGCCTCCCTGTCTCCTCATCCTGCGCTGGTGCAAAGCAGGTATCGCTCCAAAGCCGCACGGGTGCGATGCCGAGGAATACGGCACCAGCAGTGTATCTCCTGCTCCAGGGCAGAGAACTGAGATCTCCAGGAGAAAGGAAGCCGTCTCTGAAACCACACCTGTGGGCAGCGCTGCCCGAACAACGCCGCAATGGAAAATGTTTCCGTTTGGGGTTAGAAAGGTGTGTTCAAGGGAGCCAGTTCTGCTTTCACAGTAGACTGAGGCATTCTAGAGGCACAGAGAGAAGTGAAGCTGCATCTGGATGGAACAAATGAGGGTGAACGTCACCTGCAAAGGAAGGGGAATTACCCAACTTCTTTCTTGAGTCAAGCGACAAAAGCCGAAGCAGGGCCTCTTACATTACACAAGGACATCCCTGATTCCAGGTGTCAGATTTGTTGATCACAAGCTGCCAAAAATTCAGCTTTTGGCCACCACATAAGTAGGAATCTTAGACGCTGCCACCATGTTGTCACGGTGACCTCAGCAGGCTTACATCCATTCGTAACAGTTAAATCAAACCAAGTGTTCCCTAACTAATATAAAGAAGAAGGAGAAAAGGAAAATATTTTAGAAGCTTAGTGCAGAGTCCTTTTCTGCATGCTACAAACGGGATTCTTCCAGCCCACATGGAGGTGGTTAATACGCCAGAAATTCAGTGAGAAAGGATCAACTTATTTAGGCATCCTTAGAAATTTTTAGTTTTCACGTTGAACAATCTCAGTTTAAGCCTGCTACCTCTGAAGTCAATTTAAACTCTCACTAAATGCAACAGAATACTTATTTCCTATGTTCTGGAGGTGGTTTCTGCAGTGAGTGTAGACTAACAGGTCTGTTTCACCCAAGTTTAGTTTAAATTAGGACGTGGTTGCGTAGCTAAGCCAAGCTTCAGTCAGGTTTTAGCCGACACAAACCACAGTTGCCATCCTTTTGGTCCCCACCTCTTACATCCTTTATACTGGCACCAGTGCTCGTGGAACTGGGTGGTAAATCAATCTGGTGGAAAAGTAACCTTCCTGAGAAAAATCAAGCATTTTCAGCTGGATCAGGCCCCTGAGCAGGCATACGGTGCCGTCACAAGAACCAGGACCCTGAATGTCACCGCAGGCTTTCAGTAACAATGGTTTTAAAATACCAGGTGGCTTCTCCCAGCCCGGCTGTCCACAGCCAGACACAAGGAACGAGGAGTGCAGCAGCGAAACCTGTGGAACAGCTTTATGCTCAAATGGCTATACAAGCTTATACAAACACTAAACTGAAAAAGACCACAGCTACAGTTGGAAGGGTTCCAATTTCAGCACACAGCATCCCAGCAAGCGCAGCATTAAGACCTGAAATTTCTTTTCTATCAGAGGACCATATTCTGATGGTTTCCATGAACCCTGCTGAAGCCCAAAGGCTGAGATGCTGATGAAGGAGTATCTTGGTACAACTAAGGATGGTGGTATCTAGACCAGAACTTGCCCCAGATGCCCAGCCTTTCGGCATGACTGTTTGCTCAGCGCGAGTCACCCACGCTGCATACCTCCTGGCAAGAGCAAAAACTCCTAATTGAATATATACGATTGCTCAGTGTCGCAAGATTCTTCTCCAGAAGGACCTCGGGCCAAATTTCAGCCACAAATGCATTGGTGCAACTTGTAGTTACACAAGTGAGAGTCATGTATTCATATCCCAGGGTAGGAAAAGCACTCCTGATGACCCATCCTCCCCCTGCTTTGTTGCCTATGGTGCAACAAGTTTTGTGCTTAGCATAATGGGAGGTTTCTGCCGATTCCCTATAGGTGCCAGGAAGAGCTTCCTCACCCCCATGCCCCCCTATCCATTTGCAATGTCACAATCCCCCGCAAAAGATGAGTGGAACGCAGCGGTACTCAGCTCCTGGCTGCTGTCCCCTCTACTGATGCTTGAGCTAAGCTGTTATTAGGCTTGGACTCAGAGATTTTTCCTTAAGGTCAAATTAGGAGCAATTATTGGATATCTGTTTATTTGTTCTGCTACTTTTCGGCCTGATTTGATGGGGTGAGAGGGAGTAGTTTTTTGGTTTTGTTTTTCGATTTTTTTTTTTTTTTCCCCTCTTCTTTTTCTGTTGCAAGAAACTTTCCTGGGCAAACGTCACCTAGCAAACTTTCTGCCTTTATGCAACACCTGGCCAGCCCTTGCGCTCCCCAGCTCCCTCCTGCCGCATACCCTAATCACCAGTTCTGCCTTTGTCTTAATGACTTGACACTTGTTACAGACAGGCAAGGTGATGCTGGGGGGGCTGTGGGGCACAGCAGGTGCTCTCCAGGGCCCCTTTTCCATTGTGAACTTTTATTTCACAGTGAGGGTGAAGCGCAGGAGGCAGGGTTCGGTGATGTGGGTGGTCTTCCACAGCCCTTGCCGATTTAAAGCGAGTCTCTTACTGTCTGCACCGCGTAAGATCAGCGCTGCCGGGCTCCTCTCCTACCACAGCTCTTTTTTACTTCAGGAGCTATTTCTGATGCACGTCAGAAAGCAGAGAGAGGAGGAAAAATAAAATCAGGCTCAGTCCTGCAGTGAAACACGCTCTGTCGAAACATTAAGACCATGAACTCCTTTTTATTTTTAAGACCAGTGCAAATTCTAAGAAGGGAGCAGAAGACACGTATCCTCGCTGAGCAATGACACGACATTCACCCCTAAGTGGATTTTCTAAGAGGCTGCTGAGAGCTCTATATGGTACCCAAAACTAGAAGTTTGTAATGGAAAATGCTGATAAACGACAGCTATATATGGATCATCTCTTATAAACAAAAATAAAGTGATTTATAACATCCACTTAAAGTGACCAAAACCCCATTGCTCACTCATTGTCATCTCTGCTTCTTAAAAAGTGCATGACTTCCTAAAATGCTTTCCAACGTACGCAAAGAGTAGTAATTATAACAGTAATGATTGTTTCATTTATAAGGAACTTTCCATTAGGGATCCGCACTATATTTGAAAATACACCTGACAAAGTTGTTTGCAGCCAATGGAATTACTTCCCTGGGTCTGGACCAGGCACTTTGCTTCATTTTCTGGCATTTTTACCACTTAAAGACATTATTTTAAATAAGTGAAAGGCTTTCATTACAAGTTCCACCTTCGGATCATTCACGGCTTTCAGGAAAAGATGTATTTATTTTTAATTATATCAACTCTAAACCATCTTAATGCGACCTGACCTAGCCACGTCCTCCTCCTCTGAAGGAGGCAACTCCCCTGACTCATCAACCCATGGAAAATTATAGGATAAGCACCTGTCACAAAAATATTTTCTGTCTTTGTCACCACATTGTAAAAAGGAGTTTAACAACAAAACCTGTTTTGTTTATTTGTTTGAGTCAAAACCTTGTCTGCACTCTCGGAGGCAGGTGACTGATGCAAAGCCCTGGATCACTGCGAACGCCTGAGCGCAGGGACTTCTCATCAGGCATTTCACAGTCATGGCCGTGTCGGACTCCACTGTGATTAAAAAAAAATAAATAAAAAAAAAAATAAAAAAGGGAAAGCAGTTTTACCCAGCCACAGTATGACTGCATAAAGTTGAAGGAAAACTCTTAAAAGATGATGTATTTGTAAATGCCGAGTTCTGTCAGCACAGTGCTGCTTTGAGATGTTATTTTCACTTGAGACAGCTAAAAAAGTCTATTTCCCATACTTTTTTTTTCTTTGCTGATTTCAGACAGCCAACAGGGACCAGGATTTAGGGACCTGGAGACCCACTCAGAGTTCAGAGACCCCAGCAGTGTTGTATTCAACACATTAAGGCAGGACTGAGAGCACAAACATTCACCTCCATCTAAAGACGCACACGAAAGGGCCACTCCAAGAACCAGACACTGACGGTACGTTATAAGGACGGCAGAATCTGGTTCAGTCCCTTAACTTTTTCAAATTCAAAGGACAGCACAGTTTATAATCATTTTCCACTTTCAGAAGTCACTTCAAGAACCTACGTCTGTTCAAACCAAAAATTTAATTTACTAAAAATGGGGGGAGGGTATCTCCGTTGCCTCCTTCCCACAACTTAAAACACACCAGCTATTAAAGCAGCAAGATATTTAAATGACTATTCATTCTGATTTTTTTTTTTTTTTAAAGCAGTGCTAGGCTTTCACCTGTATCATTATTATGTAGGCAGCGACAGATGGCAATGGAAAAATATAAAATAACTCTTAGAGTATTAACTTTCTTTCAGTACCGTATGTGTCAGATTCTTTAGCATAAATAAATGGCATTACACAGTCTCATTAAATCTATACATCTGTGTAGTAACTTGCAATTTATGGATATTTTCTGACACAATGTTCAAACCAACAGGTTTAGCTCACATGTTTCTTTTCTCACCATGCCATCTCCAAGTCACCAGAAAAGCAAACAAAAGCAAAACCCTACAGTAAATATTCCTGAAGAATTCTGTGACAAGTTTTGCTATTCATCATCTACGCATATCGAAGGGAATGAGAAGGAAAGCGGGTGGTGGGATCATGGAAGAAAGGGGCTGAACGGAGCTGGAAACTAAAACAGATAATTAGGTATCTAAAAATTTACATATCTAACAAGTAAGGAATATTTCCATTTCCTCAAGTTAGAGTAAAATGATAAGAATGGAGGACACACACACGTTTTCTCATATCGACCACTTAAAGAGCAAAAGCACCCACCGCATTTTCACCACAGCACCCAAGAGCCCCGAGCAGGTACCCCCATCGACTGCTCAAAGGAGAAGGAACCAAGGATTGCAGGACCAACCCAAGGCTAAAACACCTCAGCCTGCTGAGGAGGTCATACAAGGCACCACCACCCAACAAGCTGAAAGATCCTGCAAGTGGCTTTGAGCACCGCTCAGTATTTTTCCAGAGGAGTCGAGAAAATGGAGCTGTAATAGATTCATAAGCTGAACCGCCTGATACTTCCTCAGGAGACACATGGCAGCCCTCTCCCAAATGCATCCCATAAACTCAGCTACTGCGTGGAAGCCGCACGTTCAACCACCACCTACAGCCATGCACACAGCCACTCTGATGGACGGCAGAATTATTTCATTTGTTTGCCTTCGATTAGCTGTGGAGCAGTGTGTGTCCTTTGTTTTATTAAGGGGCTGAGGCTGGGCAGCATCAAGGAAGGTCCTTGTTTGCCTTGTTCTAGAATCTGCAGCCAGCTTACACGGGGAGAACAGGGACACTGCTCCTGCTGGGGCACAGGGTCACAAGGAAGGTGGCACGAGAGGAGAATAGGGCTGGCTTCTATGCCTTGTACATACCAACCTACCCCAGGAACTGTCCCAGGCCCACCTTCCTTCATCCTTGAGCAGAGCAGCTGTGGAGACCTCATAGCTGCTACAGTCTGTCCCGGTTCAAGAATCTTTTTTTGGGTGACAAGTTGTCTTTGAAAGCCCTCCCTTTAACACAACAGTCCACTGGTCCAGGCTGGTGGAACAGGATGCAGCACCACTCACTGTTACTAAACATTCATTAAAGACGTCAACAAAAGATGAAAATCCATAAACATAGCCACAGGGACAGCCAAAGAACAAGCACCTACCACAGAGGAGTACAGCAGCCCTGCAACTTCATTCCCGATTGCCGTGTTTCCTTTTTCAATTCCCATGATAGTACCTTTGGAGATGTTCTCCAAACATCTCCAACAGATCTGGAGAGCTGTTAATACCTCCAAAGTATCACAGAGTATAAAGAAACACTCCTGCCTGAGCATCAAGTCACATCTTACAGACAAACTCAAACCTCACGTATGTGACACGTTCCCATTGGAAAGCTGAAATTTGGCACTAGCAGCAACTTCTGCACGTCACCCTTTTGTCTCCTTGGGTAAAGGATCTGTTGGAGCTATTTATGTACTGGCTCTTTTCCTCTTGGAGGAGCTGGTATCTCTGCCTAAAATTAAGATTGCTTGACACTTCCTACGATGAGGCCCTGTTTTTTACTTGCTTATCACTTTGCCAAAAACAATTTAGGCTGAAATTTGTAGGCAATATTTTAATTTCTTTTGTGTGAAACTGCAAATCAAAACAGTTCAACTGGCTCTGACAAAGAGGTTGCAGAAACCACCACCAGTGGTTCTTAGTGTTCAGGTAAGGTGATCCATAACCGGCCAAGCTAACAGAGCCGGCTTTTCTATAGATTTGTACCCACGGTGTCTTTCCAGCCCTCTTGCCTTGCCAGTTGGGGCACCTGCTGCCAAACAGAACGAGTAACATCGGAGTTCCACTTGCCTTTCCCGTCACTGCTGAAGGCCAGCAATCCCAAGAGGTCCTCTGACCATGCCCCGCACTTCGTCTCATGGGTACACTTCTGTTGTGTCAGTTCATGAAAAGCAAGACCGAGAGACATGAAACATCACTGGCATGCCTGACTTTGTTTTTGAGGATGGGTTGTGTGCATTTAAAAATCATTACTCACTGCAATGAAAAGAAGAGGAGGAAAAAAAAAAAAGGAAAGAATTTGGCATCCTAAGAGCCTCACTAGAGCTCTTTAAAGTGCATAATTCCATCAATTCCATCACCGTACTGTACACAGCACACCATCTCTGAGGGGTAATTATCCATGGATTGGAAGCCAGTGTGAATATACACACAGTCAGTCAATACGATGTTGTGCTTGCTGCTGCTGCTTCTCTTTTTTCTTTTTCTTTTTCTTTCCTTTCCTTTTTTTTTTTTTTTTTTAAATCAATTTTAATTGTTGTGGATCTATTTCTGCTAATAAAAGAGAGCGAACCAATTCTGGTCGGATAGATTTCTGGATACGGAAAATGAGTGACCAAAACATGTGAGAGTACTTACTGTATTACCAGAAATATTTATAAATGGCTCTTCCCTCCCTCGGCTGGCAGAATATCAAAGCACCAAGGAAGCAGCACGGATTGCTTCGGAAGGGATGGAGAAAGAAGTCCACTCCTTCATCACCAACCCGGGAAAGCGGTGCCACAAGGCTCCGGCAGAAGCCCAGGCTGGAACTGCTCTGATAGCAACATCCCCCCTCTTAGCAAAGGGCTGACTCCGTTCTGAGGGCAAACTGCGTTAGAGAGGCTCACAAATGAGCCTCCAGAGAGAATATACGCTGTGCCTACTGGGTTATGACAATACATGAACTGGAGACTCAAGGATTTTTGTAATTCAGATGCGATTCCTGGGACTGTCAGTCATTCCAGCCGAGGACAGTCATACTCTCTGAAGGTTTGATGCCTACGTACACCAAGACCAACCTGGACTCTTTGGGCTTGACAGCTGTGAAGCTTTCTCTATCAAACCCAGCACTATCACAATGCATTAGGTGTATTTAGATCAGCAAAATAAAAATGTGGAGACAAGCACATTTTCAAGAGGCACACAAATGTCATCCATATCCTTGCGTGAGAACTTGGCTAAGAAAGAGAGGACTCCGCATCCCGAGCTCCTGCAAACAGGGTTTCTGTGGAAGTACTCACACAGAGCTCTACCGGGATGCAGATTCCTGGCGCGGACACGTGCTTTTGCATAACTCGTACCTGCACACAGACTAATGAGGCTTTCTAGAATTGGATTAACCACATACACATTCTGAATTTTCTCTAACATCATGAGTTGCTTCCACTCATCCCACCCGCGCTAACGCAAAGGCATACGGGCCAACTGCAGCCTGCAGATTTACCTGGGCGTAGACGAGCACCCAGTTAGGCTGCTGTCCTCCCAGCTTCTCCCAGCGCAGAGCCAGGCGCCCGCAGCGATGGCCAGGCCGCGGGAGTGTCCCGAGCCTGCTGCTCTTCCTTCCCATCGGTGGAGAACCACAATAAGGTGCACCAGTTCCCAAGTGAGCATGGGCATGTGAAAACGCCTGGGGGTCCTGATTCAGTGCAATACTTAAGCAATCACTGATCTTTAACGTTAAAGTCAACAGGACTTCGGTACGTGCATAGGTAATTACATGAATTCATCATTGGGCTGAGCAAGCATGTTCCAGCTCACAAAAGCAATGAAAGGACAACGTGCAGGAAGAACGAAAAGCCTTCAGGAAAGGATTAGTAGTGTCACAAGTTAAACATCTCCTCCCTGATGACATACAGGATCGGGTCAACTGTGCAGACAAGCGAGAACGCCGGAGCGTGAAGTTAGAAATGGTAATAGCCTGCTCCAACTACTGCCTGTGGTGGCTTTTCAGATAACAAGCACTGAACACTAACGTACGATAAGCAATAGCTTAACTGCTCTCCTGTACAGAAGGGGTAGAGATTTTTCAGTGTTTAACTGCGCATCGTTTCTAATCCAGATCTACCCGGCTGCTTTAACTTACCTAGCGGCTTTAAGTGTAAGAAATGACAATAAACTTCCCTCTGTAATCAACCTCAAACCCTGCAACTCTTGCTTTACAGTTCTGAAAGCCGTAACCTAGGAGGGCTATAACCTAACAGCGATACGCCATCATCAAGTCCACGGAATGACAACAAATAACATAGCAGGAGTGCAGCGACAGCTCCGCCCCACTAATTTACAAATAGGCGACAGGGCTTTGGTGACAATACGCACACATTTCAGTTACACAGCACTAAGTAACCTACCAGTAGTCACGATCAATCTTGGTCTTTTAAAAAAATAAAATAAAAAAAAATAGTTTTTAAAAAAATTGCCTTAATCCACACTAAAAATACAAGTTCCTCAGATTATTATGTCTTCTCCTAAGTACAGGAAATATCAAGAATTTACAGCAGGTCATTTGAGTACCCTCGCTTACAGCAAACAGAAAGTAGTTCAGCACCTGCTGAAATAATTGCCAAGCAAGGACGAGATAAAGATATAAACCAAATTTATTGGCTGTCTAGCAGACTTTACATTCAATTTTCTCTTGTCACATTCTCATCAAGTGTATGTACCTGCACAATTCTAGCTGCAAAGGTTACGATCGGAACTGTGTCACATTCAGCTACCCTAGTGCCGAATTTGATCCGAGGGGTTCAGGAAGGCAGTATGCACGCTCCCAGGTAGGATATATAATTCTATATATCACATGTGATGCTTCATTTATCTGCTTTCACGCGCATAGTGGAGCCATTGATTTCTTTTAACATTCCCGAATATTCATAACCACCGTTATTCATGCATATATGCTCAACAGGCTTTGCAGAAAGTGACTTGTTCATGTAAGCCATGCCTTGTTACTACTCTGCTGTCAAGTTTCTGGCCCGGGACTTTGGGATCATCCTTAAAGGTATCATCAAGAGGGGATTCTCACGCTAGAGTAAGAATGAAGCATCTTACCGCGAGGCAGAGCCTGGGATGCTTACAGCTTGGAGATTTGTTTTAGGCTGCACCCTGCACACACAGAGGTGGAATAATCGAGTCTCCAACTTTTAGTTCTGGTGGGAGACATCAAGAAAAAAGAGTTTTTGCAGTGACTACTGAAGATAAAAAGAAACAAAGAATCATATGGGTCAAACAAACAAACATTTCGTTTACTATGAAAATAATTGGAGTTGAGATATTTATTTGAGCAAAAAGAAAGTAAAACATTTCTGAAGCTGTATGACCTCCCTTATGCAAATGCTGGCCCTTTTGAGCTGAAATACATAATTTTGAACATCAAACATCAAAAGCCATTTCCATGTGGCTGAAGTGTTTTCTCCCTCAACGTTTTCATCTAACTTGACTCAAATTTCAGTCTGGTCCCGCTCACAAGCTGCCTTTTTCGACAAATTTATTACTTGTTGTTTCCACCTAACAGTTTCCACAGCAAGCTTGTTCCCAGCAGGCTGTAAGGATGCAAACCACGCTGGAGCTAGTCTTCTGCATTAGGAACTAAGGAAGCTCGGAACTCCTTTAGATCAAGGAATTTTTAAAACAGGCCTTGTTGAACTAATGAATTAAAAATAGTAATTTTTTTAAAGAGCAAACATTTGAAACTTCTGTATGTCCATAACTATATGATGGCATAGTTATGTAATATTTTGGAGAGTGAAATAGCTGTGAAACAGCTGTGCCTCTTATCCCTTCTTCAGCCCAGATGCTCACTTCAGAAGCCTTCACTGTGCTCGTGGCTGCCCAGCCACAGCTGGGACGTAGGAACTCTGCAGTCTTTACACCTCTGAAAAATAAGCTGAGGTTATTTATTGGGTCAACCCCAAATGCAAGGCACAGGCTCCTCAGGGACCCCGTTTCATCTCCTGCATGCACTTTCTGCCTGCTACAAGGTTCAAGTCTGGGTTCAGCTCTAGTTCTGCTCCCAAACACAGGAGAGACCAGGGAAGTCAGCACAGGGCTGCTAGAGATATCCACTGCCTAGCTGGGTTTATAAAAGCCCCTCACTTCCCTCAGCCCTAAACTTCCACTCAAAATCAGTTAAGGCACTTCCATAAATCTTACTCGGCACGTAGTTGCATCCTTAGGTGCCTAAACACACGTTTCAACAGGAATCTAAATCTCTTGGCAACTCAGTTTATCTCCAAAATAGAGGTTGTAATTCTTGCTCTTACGGGGGTTCAGCTACAATAAATTGATTAATGTTGGAGATTAATGTTCATGTGCTGAAGTCAATGGAAGCAGAAACAAATCCTAATTCAGCGCAAGTACTCACTGCTTACAGGAATCCCAGCATTTGTAAAACCAGTGCCTTCTCTATCGAGGACAAGATACATCTGCTTGCAAAGAAACTTGCACAAATTTTCACTCTGTGTGTTTTGGCTCAAGTTAGCAGTAGCAGCCTGCCTCATCTATGAGCCCTTCAGAAAAAAAAAAAAAAAATCTCCCTGTACATCCTTTAAGTTCTCTACTGTTGGGTTCAATGAAATTGATGCAGAAAAACTTGGAACGTAAATTCAAGTGACAACTGAAGTTTAACACAGGCTGCAAAGAAAAGAAAGGCAAGCAGGACTTAGCACAGAAGAGAAATTGTTCAAGCGAGTGGGAAGAAATTTCTAGTCCTACTGTTTTATAATATGACCCCATGCCAGTTGAGATGTCTTTCACAAAGGTCATATCACGTGCTGTTGATTCCATGACTCATTATTTCCAACGTTAGAAGAAAAGTATGGCTGGATACTACGCTAAGAAGGAAAATTAATTTTTCTCACTACAGCACATTTTTTTCTCCTATTGTGAACAGAATATATTGACAAAATAATCAGATTCTGCATGTTAATCTAAGGCAAAATATGTCATTATCGTAATTTGGAAAGAAAAAGTAACTACATCTGCAAAAATAGCATCTACTCGAAGAGATATGGAACAAAATTCTATCTCATATTTAATACATGTTATTCTCTCCCTCTATAAACACAGCGCATGACTAGCACTGGCTTTAAAGAGGGGTTGCATTACACAGAAAGTGTCCAGGCTGTCACGGAGACAAATCATGAAGATGAAGCAGACCCCAATTCAAGCAGAGGAAAGAGCCTCTACCTCCCTTTGGGGTCTACACCAACACTTGGAGCACTTGCTCAGGTTGACCGAGCCCAATGTCTCCATGGCACTGCTATGGCCTCCACCTTCTAGGCTGGCAAGGGTGTTGATCACACATCTCTTCACATCAGAAACTCCATCTGGATTTTAGAAACCTTCTCAATTTAGATCTCATCAAGACTTGCACACATCTGCAGATAGCTTTGATTTCTAGATACCAAAGGCTTGCAGAGGGGGGAAAAAAAAAAAAAAAAAAAGCTTCTCTGAAGAGTTTCCCACCCACTCTCACAGTAAGACTGATAACAGTACATTTGTGCCTGTGCTTTTGGATAGAAAAGGTACGCATATATATATATATGTACACACATGGGCTTCTGCTGGTGAAGCTATGCTCTCTTCTTCACTTGGGTTTGGATGTTCTTGCTTGAAAAATATCACAGCACCCTGAACTCATCAGAACACTGCCTGTCCTAGAGCCCAGCACCACAGGTTGGGCTATGCTGATAGGTTTTGTTTCTACTGTATCTTTATCTGCTGGCTGGAGAATTTAGGTGCAGGAAAGAACGTGGATGTCAGCTGGATGCCAAACATCGTTGACCACTGGTGAGTCAAGCAAACGGCAGGACTGAATGGAACGGATTTGACCCAGAGGTTAGCAACCTTTCAAAACATTACATGTGGCCATTCTTTAAAAAGATTAGATGACACATTCTCAGCCCAACACAAACCAGAAAATGGGATGGTTATCCTATTTGCCCTCTTTTTGGATAAAAGGGAGGGCAAACTTTCAACTTTCTTAAAAAGGCAGTGAGCTTTCTGCATTCCTGACCTTTCACTTGAGAGGGAATGCTGATTTCTCGCTGAGCTATGGCTCTGATCATCCTTGCCAAAGCTAAGATGTACACGAGCTGGCTTACCCTTGTTTCCACTGGCTGCTGGAGCACGCCAAAGAGACTGTGTGCCCTACCGCCTTCAGCACCGAGCCAGGCAACGTGATACTTCTCAGAACCTTATATAGCACTTCAAGAGCTGAAGAGAGGAGCTCGAAACAGGATGACATAGAGGGCAGCGGCACAGGGAAACTGAGAAATGTCTTCTACTTTTGCTGTCAAGCAGATCAAGTGGTCAGTTTGAAAATGGGGCACGATAAACTCGCTAAATTTTTGGAGTCAAAAGTTAGTCAAAAGACTGGAATAACACAGAGCAGTTAGGGAGAATTACTACTACCCCTTCCATCGGAGCCATGTCTACAGATCCCAGCGATGCTGGGGCCCTTCCTGCCTTCTCTCTGTTTTACCCATAGAAAGAAAAAGGTGCAAAAGCAGAAAGTCAGGAGGTCTGTACCTGCAGCGCCCGCTTAGCTATCCTGTATTTTAGTGTAGTGCCAAACACACACCACAGTCCTACAACTCTGATTCCACTTCTGAATGAACGCAAAGGGATCAGAGTCTCATTTTAGGACCATCGCAGCGTAGATCTAGGGTGCTCTTACCAATATCAGCACAGACAGACTGTATCTTCAGGCCTGAGGAGAAAAGAACTTGGCCCAAGATGTTAAAGGGTTATTTTAAGGAATGCTTTTTCTTCCCTCTCTCTCTCTCTCTCTCTCTCTCTCCATTTGTTTGTTTTGGAATTGATACCAGGAAAAAAAAAAAAAATGTAACTAGGAAACAGAATACATAACCGCCTGAGGTGATGTACAAGAAGTTTCTTCGCATTCTCTGACTTTTTCCTGGTTAAAACCAGTTTGCCTGGGGATGGGCCAGCTCGGTTTCAGCTTCTCCTGCTTTCCCAGCATTCCACAAACTAACGTGACCTTCATTAACTCAACACAGCAACTGGATCCAGCTAACAAAATCCAACACATGTAGGCACTTGTCCCCCTCGTCCTCAAGGGTAGAGAAACAAGGATATCGTTGTTCCAAAACTAGCCGTGCCATTTCCAATCCTTACCCTCGCACAACAGATGCTATCAAGACTGCTCGCTGCTGGTCAAAGGCTGCAGCAGCTTCTTAGAAACCAACTCTGCCCGCTTTCTGCTCGCTGGATTGACACCCAGTTGCTCTCTCAAGGAACTGTGGGCCAGGTGAGGGAGCTTCATGAGAAATAGTTTACAACAAATGATAAATAACTAGTAGCCAGCTAGTGCTGGCTGGGTGTCAGGGTATTTGCTAGTGTGAATATGGACTGAGAATCATAGAATGGTTCGGGTGGGAAGGCACCTTTTAAAGCCCACCCAGTCCAACAACCCTTGCAAGGAGCAGGGACATCCCCAACCAGATCAGGTTGCTCAGAGCCCCATCCAAGCTGGCCTTGAACGTTTCCAGGGATGGGGCATCCATCACCTCTCTGGGCAACCTGTTCCAGTGTTCTACAACCCTCAGTGTATAAATTTTTCTTCTTAATATCTAATCTAAATCTTCCTCCCTCTATTTTAAAACCATTACCCCTAGTCCTGTCACAACAGGCCCTACTAAACAGTCTCTCCCCATCCTTCCTTTAGGCCCCCTTGAGGTACTGGAAGACAGCTATCAGGTCTCCCTGAAGCCTCCTCTTCTGCAGGCTGAACAGCCCCAACTCTCTCAGCCTGTCTTCACAGTAGAGGTGCTCCAGCCCTCTGATCATCTTTGTGGACCAGTTGGAGAGGGTCCAGAGGAGGCCATGTCCTTCTGATGTTGGGGGCTCCAGAACTGGACACAGTACTCCAGGTGGGGTCTCACCAGGGCAGAGTAGAGGGGCAGAATCCCCTCCCTTGACCTGCTGGCCACACTCCTCTTGATGCAGCCCAAGATGTGGCTGGCCTTCTGGGCTGCAAGCGTGCAGGGCCAGCTCATGTTGAGCTTCTCATCCATCAGCACTCCCAAGTCCTTCTTGTCCCAACATAAAAAAAAAAAAAAACAACCAACCCAAACTAAACAACAACAGAAAATCCTCAGACTTGTGGCAGTCTGAACACAGTTTGATGGATTAGGGGGCAGGGAGGAGAGAAAGATCTAGTCAGTCTGCAAAACTACGTATCTGGACATGCAACAGAGATAGTGGAGAATGCAGTGAAGATAACAGGCTGGCCTCATATTTCATTATTTATTCAAACTTTTCACATTTCCAACTGAAATTCCACTTAAAAAAAAAGTCCAGTAGCTATTGGCAGCAGAAAGCAGAACACTATTATGAGCTAAAAAAAAATTAAAAAAAAACAATTAGATCTCTCTCTACACCATTCACACTCAGGACCAACACTCACGAGCCCAGAATCGGCAATGGCAGGTATTATATGCTGCCTACATTCTGTTGCCTTCAATGAAACTATTTTTTCTGAATTTACAGGTTAGTGAACAAGAGAAGCTTCAGACCTAATAACTCCAAAATTGGACTCTGCACCTCATCTACAGCAGAGAACTACAGTACATAGAAGGACGGCATTATTTTATTGACTATGCTGTTTGTCAGGCTGTGCTATTACTTGTGACAAGCCTACAAACGCTAAATGGGATCTTACTCCACAAAGGCTCCTTCACCAAAATCAGCCCTTCGCAAAGCAGCTATGCTGTCTCGCAACAGATCCGGAGGCAGATGCTGAAGCCTTGCTCTAGATGAAGCCTGAAGCCGTTCTGAATCAATTCAGCTATAAATGGATCTGTGCGTTAATGGAGACAGGGAACCAAAGGCAGCCAAGTGTGGTGCTGGTCTGGTCACTTCCTCTAGGAGATGACAACTGGCACATCTCCTACTCAGGGGTCACGTTAAGAACAAGGAAGATCCTTGACATATTTCTGACCACGTGTACACCCTTTCCAGACTGGAACCCTTTCCCCAAATCCTCCTTAAAAATCACAGAAAACTCCATCAAGTCCGCAGACTAAATAACTGGAAGGGAGATGGGCAGTGGGAGATGGTGGAGGAATAAGTCGGAGCGTTAGCGTTTTAGTGGGGTTGGTTAGTTTAGTTTGTCATATCAGCAAAGTAAGCAGAAAAAAGTGAAAGTGTTTCATACTTATAAAGTTAAATAAATACTTCTAAGGACTTTGCTCCTTGGTAAGGATTCCAGGTAATACAGGAATACTAGCAGGAAGAAAAAGTATCATCAGTTGCTTTATCTCTGTCACTTGAGCAAAGGGAGAAGTCTGTCGTTTTTATCCCCAGTTTAATCTCAGATGTAATCGTCTGGTGGTCCGTGTACCCAACCAAACTCCCTGTTACAGTGCATAGGAGTTCCACTAGCAGACGGCACCCTGGATGATGCTACAAAGACCGTGACTGTTATGAGCACAGAGTATCAAAACAACCACTGTATTTAAAGCAACCAACATGAGAGATGTCCTCGCCATCTCAAATTCCACAATGGTTTTGTGCACGCATTCCCATCTGTCTTTGTCCTTCCCCATGGTGATTTTAACTATCACCTCACCATTTACTGCTCCAAGGGCAATTTTATGCCCCCTAGTTTTACACATCTAACAGCTAGTTAGCCAAGTCCCAGCTAGCACTGTCTAGGTTCCCTGTGAAGTCAATCCAAATAAATAAGCATCTCCAGAGGGCAAATAATTTCATCCCACCTGTTCTGTGAGATGGTGATTTCTGGAGGAGCCTACAGAATAAGATGAAATAACTAGTTTGGACTAGATATCTAGCTTCTGCATGGCTGAAGTTCCCCGAAATGAACTTGACGTGGACAGGACTATTCAGTGGAGAACTTAACAGATCCTTCCACAGAAGTTGGAAAACCTTTTCCCAGCCATTTCAGCTGAAACCATTTGTTTGACAACAGTCCTAAATCATCTTCAGAGCAAGTCATCCTTACTAGATATCAAGCAAAGCTGGACCATATTGCTATGCCTTCCCAGCTTCTGGGAGCAACACTTCAATTGCCCACCACCACCTCCATTCTATTTTCTTGCCTGTTTTGTCCCTTCAAAAATCCTAGAAAGACATAGCTTACCTGTGCCTACATTTCCATATTTTCCATGTGACGTTGAAGTAAAGTTCTTAAAATATCATAAGGCCTGTTTGGATTTGGGAAAGTTTTAGAGTATTTCATATTACTGGAATTTCTTATACCAAATTCTCTTTTGCAGATGATGGATTATTTATGCCAGAAGAAAGTCTTGTACTTGTTTTAATTACTGTATTGATTCTTGGAGAAGAAATACAAACTCAAATTAGGAAAAGGGAAGGAATGTACACTTGTCTTCCACATACAGGCAAAGTCCTCCCAATGATGTTGGTTTTAATAACGCACAAGATCTACTCTTCTGCTTTACAGTGGTAAAAACCAGACCCTTTTCTTTCCCCTGTTCCCATGGAGAAACAGCTACAGAGAAACAGCAGGAGTGGAAAGACATGGAGAAGCTCGCTTACGAAAGCTTTCATATACTACAACTTTGCAATGAAGTTACGAGTATTCATGCAAAGCATCGCATGGTGAGACAGAACTTACTCCTAAGTCAGTGTGAAACATTGAAAGGAAAACTGTCAGCAATGAAGCGGGTAGGATGGTTTCAGAAGTCCAGAGTCAGGTAGGATTTGGACACATTAAGACCAGAAGAGGTTTTTATGATCTTCTAGTCTGACCTCTCTACCTATAGAGCTTCTATCAATGCCTGCAGAGAAGCCACAGCTTGTTGGCTGTTATCTTTCCCATAACCACTGATGCTCCTTCTCTGCGGGTGCCAGAGGCAGGTAGTTCAACGGTCTCTATCAAGTTGTTTCACTCCCTTGTAAACGACAAGCACATTACGTACACAGCTCTTCTGAGGACAGTCCTGAACTCTAATGGTGTGAGCGATGTAATTAACTTGGGATTTGTTACAGGCGTGCTGTGATCTGCCCTGAAAATCCCAGGACATGCGGCTACCCTTGGCTGTCCACCATGCGAAGTCTTCCTTCCCGTCAAGCCTCCAGCCAGGCCACTGAGCAAGGCCAGGTCTAATCCCAGGTTACGAGCGCGTATGAGAGCATAGCACTGGAACAGAGCAGATTAACAGAAGCTGGAGCTCCTCCTAACTCCACAAGTATTGCTAGGGCAGAAGTCCCGCAAGCTGACTCACACGGTTCCCCACCCTCCCTGAAAGAAGCAATCTTATTGAAGAGACCTATAAACTTACACAGAAAAGAAACCCTACGGGTTTTCTCGAAGTGGGAAAAAAAAAAAAAAAAAAAAAAAAAAAGACAAGACAGAAAAAAAGGTCCTGAAAAACCACAGAGAATTTAGCTATGCTGCCTGGATATTTTCTAGGACATCTAAAAAAAATTAATTAATTTTAAAAAAAGTAATGGAGAAAAACAACTACTTTCTTAAATTAAAAAAAAAATTTCTTCTTTTTTGAAGTAATTTTTATAAAAGCTAGTGCTCAAGAGAGTTGCACTGACTACGTTCTAAACCAGATTTGCAACATTAAATTTAAAAGTGAAAAAAGTCCTCTCCCAGAAAACACTGTGTTTTGGTTTTTAAACTCCAGCTTTTCACAGCTCCGTGTTTTCTCCTGATTTCCGAAGCACAGCCTGGTCACACATAACTCCATCAGAAGAACAGGCAGCACACAGCCTGCGCTAGCAGGGATGTGAGAACAAGCAGGCAAGGGATGAGGGCCCTATCCTCTCCCAGTCACCAGCAACACCGGTGCTGGAACAACAGCACAGCAACCCCACGTGAACCTGGTCCTGGTCTGGGGGATGGAAAATCGTAACTTCTTCATACAGTGAAACTGTGAAGGATCAACAGGTTTTCTGTGCTATCTAAGAGTGGAACAAAGTGACTTATATTAAGAACCACTGCTCTCAGGTTAGAGATTATTCTAGCAGGCATTACCACCAGTTGATTTGAGATCTTTGGTTGCTGCCTGAGCACAGCCGGGAAACAGATTTGTACTCCCTGCAATAAATTATTGACTGCTATGACTCTCAGGAAGCCCAAGGCGTGGTCCTTGCTGGCAGGTGTGAGGGTGTTTGTTTGCCAGCCTTTCCCCTAACTGGAGGAAAGGTGCTCATAAAGTCAAACTGCTGAAGAAAAGCAAAAAGCGAGAGCCAGGATTCCCCTACGTGACTTTTTGGTGTTCAGCGGACACGCACATTTGGGCCACACTGATCAACCGACGTGTACGTCGGAGCACAAAGACACCTCACACCAGAAAACTGGAGTTTATATTGGTCTGTATTGACATGCACGGAGCTGGCAGACCGTCGCTACATCTCGTTCCTCAGAGCCCCAGGTAAACAGGGTGAGGAACGCAGAAAGCGCAGATCACGCACGCACCGCCAGACCCACTGCAGAGCAAGTACGGACAGACCATTGCTGCGCATCAGACCACTGTTAATGGCCACTAAGGGATATTCACGTCCTGTGTGATGATGTTTTTGAAAATTCAAGTGGGATTTAATTAACTATTCTGCTCAACACCCATCCTGGGAGGCAGGCAGGGAAACATCCTTCCCCGTTCCCTTGCAGAGAGGAGAAAAATGAAACAGAAAGGTGAAGCAGTTTGCCCCGTGAGCCAGAACTAGATTTCACCACCTCCCGCCTCCCAACCCAGTTTTCATTCCTGCAGACCACACCACCTCTCAGATCTGCTCCAGGTGAGCAGATAACACGCATGTACTTCATACCACAGAGGAGGAAAAGTCATAGCGAAAAATGAGTCAAGGATTCAAAGGTTTGGTGTGATTTATAACTAAGCACCCTGGGAACCATGGAGGCTGCTGCTATTTGAAAGCAGTTAGGTAAAAACACAAAATTAGGACAGGAGCTAAGGTGCCATGCCAAGTATGACAACCTGACTGCAAACAGCAACTCCTCCTGCACTTCTCCGGTGCCCTCAGAAGCCTTCAGACATGAGGCGATTCGGATTTCTTTAACGAATCCCTAGTACTACACCCAGCTAACAACTCAGCACCCTCTCCACACCTTCTTCCTCTTCCCACAGCAAAAATTAGTTATCAGTTTCAGGAAAAAAAGATGTTTCATCAGTGGTATCGCTCCTTAGGGTGCCGCCAGTACAAAAACCCAAGGGAAGTAAAACTGAATGCCTTGTGCCCTTAAATCTTTTAAAAGTCTAGGGTTTTTGTTTACCAAAAGGTTCAAACAACACCAGGCAGTTCAGAGTTATCCTTCACGGGTGTTTTTGTCACTCTGACCTCCTAGCCCAAAACACAACTGCTAATTCCTCCTAGTTAGAAATAGGAAATTTCATTAAACCGGCCAGTTCTATCTCGTATCGTTAGAGAGTAATACCCCTTGCCATCTCCTGGTTGTAAAAAGTCGGACTTTAAAATAAATGTTAGGCTCTGGAAACAGAAAGATATCATGCCTAGACTTAGAGCAGTTGGAACAGCACAGATATTCCCAGGTGAAATGCCTTATGGCCAGAGGCTCCGAAAAAGAGCATGCTTCACTTAAAAGCCCTGAAGTTACAGGCTAATTTCAGTACTTGGTGAATCTTAAAATAAAGCCTCCGTGTAAGCCTTTTTAGGATTGTGGCCCTCATTTGTTTCCAGCTGAAGAAATGAAAACTATCATTATATAGCTCTGGAAAAGCCTTATTCCCAAATAGATCCTATTTATGGGCCAAATTCTACCCTCCCATGTTTACAGCCAGCTCCCATAAAAAAAAAAATTAAATACCGTCCCCTGAAAATCATGAGATCGTGCAAATACCACCCAGGCTCCCAAGCATGCTCGACCTGGCCAAAGCCAACTTTACAGAGGTTCCTCTAAGGCAGCATCCGTCGCTGCCCCTCGCTCTTCGGGTACCAGTGCCACGGCCACAACGCGTGCGGGCTCCTCCGTGCCGATACCCAGAGCGTGCTACCCTGTGCTGCTGGGGTGCAGGGCTGGCCGTCCCGACATCTACACGCAAGCTAACGTAAAGGCAGCCCGGGTAACTCTGCAGAGGCTGCATTCACACCTCTGACCATGCCGCAGATGGACTTTGAAGGGAGCAGAGTGACCCCGAATTCTTTAGAAAAAGTAGCCCTTAATGGTCTAACTTCAAAGACAAAGTTTCTTACCTATCACAGACCTGAAAAATTTACATTACAGAAAAAAATGAGTTTCCTTAGATGTAAGAAAGGTGCTGCATGTTACCTTATTTAAGAGTTAAGACTTTCAAGATCACACTCATTTTCCTCATCTCCTTGAGAGCACCACCTCAGCCATACCTTGATGGGCCAACACAGGTGAAACCAAAAGGGCATATCAAAATTTTAAATCAAAGCCACCACCTTTTGGGATTATGGACTTCAGCATTTCTTGCTGAAAATAATTTTCAGTTTATTTTCATAAAAAAAAAAAATTTTGCTTTTTTTGAATGCTCTTTGTGAGTAAGCAAACCTGCCCGGTAGCCCCCTCTCCACGGTGCTGCTGAATTCTGATTGCGTGGGGAAGAGGAGATGGCTCTCAACCTCTGTATCATTTGGGTCAGCATCACAACAACATGCTCCTCTGACAATCCCACACCTCCCGTCAGAGCGTTCCTCTACCCCTGCTTGTTTTTCCAAGCTTAATTAAAATCTGCCACAATTTTTTCCCCATCTGCTCTGAGCGGTTGAGCGCCTCTGCCTCTGGAAGCAGGAGGAATGGAGGGGTTAATGCGTCTGTCTTCAGAACGAAAACCACAAGGCTGAGGCAGATCTGCACTCATCCAATCCATTCCCCGACAAAACTTGTTGCTAGTCCTGTCTGCACCATCCTAGATCTCCCAGGTTTCACTGGCCTCTAGCCAAAAGTGTCGTTTTACTCTCATAATGAAGGGGGCCAGAAGGATTTATCTTTCCCAACCTCTCCCTACATTATGTCCATCCCTGCAGAGCAATCTTCTTGTTTTTCCACATTTTCTAGCAGTCTGAAACCCTCCCAAGGGCATATCCCCAAGGATCTGCTGAGACAGAGGGCTTCTCAGCTTACAGCTTCTGCCTACAATGCCGTATTTAGCCCATTAAAAATCCCAATAAGGTTACACATAAAAGCTCCTTCAAAGTTTTGGCCCTGACACTTTACTCCTTGCATTCTGAATCAAGTTAGGCCTTATTTGAAAAATCTTTAGAAATTGTTTGGAGGAGTGAATGACCTATTCTGAGGCTTTAAAATTAGATCAAAAGTATAAAGTTGCTTCCTCCCAAGCCACTGTATTACTAAACAAGGAAACGGTCACACAATAAAATTTCCACAAGAAGAATGGAGTCTGTAAACTGAAGCTGTCACAGGTGAAGCAGTAAAGGAAAAAAAAAAGCGAAGGCTGATGCTTTAGTATTTGTTAAGCTCCTGAAAGCTAACTTAACAATATACAAAATACAGCTCCCATCTTCCAACTTGCATCAAGAACTGCCTCCCCCAAAACAACCACCGCTCAAAAACCCCAAACTTCTGGGGTCAAACATTTTCCCTAGACACTAAGGGCAGGCTGAGAGGCTCAGGTTAACAGGAGAGATGCCAATTTTACATTTATCTGCTTGAGTAGTCTGCTAGTCTGCCCGACTCAGGGGATTAAACATGTACAAATAACACAGTTGCCCACTGGATCCCTCCTTTCCCTTTTCAGCCTCTCTCCTCCCAAATTATTATAACCGAATTTGCCACAACATTCCCATTTAAAGCCCTCACAACGCACCGAAAGCACACCTGAAAAGCAACCAAAATCCAGCTCCGTATGATGCTATGTTGGCTTTCTCTGAAAGGATGGATTAGTCTTCCAGGCCCAGGAAAATACAAGATTGAAATTGTTCTCCTCCTGGCCTGTGATGAAAACCCAACAGTAAAAGTTCTGCAGCTGGAACTTAACAAAACAATCCCATCGACAAGGCACAAATACCTGTTCCTCTAATGTGGCAGTTAGAAGAGCACTGGCTCAAGTAAATCCCACAGTTGGAGTAAAAACCTCCCTTATTTTTAGGCAAAGTGAGTGAATACAAGTTTGAAAGCAGGGGGAAGGATCCAGAAGCCAGTAAGTGCTAGTTTTACACGCTAATTGCCGATAAAACCACACTTACAGAAAGAATGGACTTCAGCAGCACATCCATTGTTCCCATTGCCATGGTCTACTGAAGGGAATCTCAACTGGATTGAGCCTGCCTTGGGTTTTACTTTGTGTTTTGATTCCAGCTTTGATAAGGTCGCACCTTAGAGGAGCCATGCACAGTGTAACAGATGGGAATAAAGCTTTCAGCTACTCCCAGACTCCGCTAATAGCATTTCTAAGAGAAGAAAAATATATATTTTTTTTCTATCTATATAAATAGGCACGAGTTTTCAAGTTACTTTCGCTCCCACCTCATCCCACCAGCCCACACGGGGATGATTTCTGCTGCAGTGGAGGCTGTAACAGCTGAGAGCGCAGAGGCAAATACCCACTCAGGCAGGCATTGCATCTGCAACTGCCTCCCCACCGAGGACCACCATCGCACCCGGCCGCCTCTCTGCCGAGCCACGGTTCTCAGGGAAGCAACTCCTTCCACAAGCTCTACCAACCACCCCAATCCCCAAACCCAACCTACTCCTATGGTGTCAAAGACCAATTTATGCTCAGACCTTCCTTCCCAAATAAGCCAGCCATCCTCCACCGCTGCTCCGCTCCTGGCACTGATTTCACACCGTGAATTCACCCCTCTGAAGCCTCAGACCCTTCCTTCGGTCTCCTTCACTCTGTCAGCTTGAGATCCATCTTGGGTGTCACTGGTAAGACAGCAACAGTGTCAACTACAGGATATACTACAGGATTTAAAAAAAAAAAAAAAAAAAAGTGAGGTAATGGTGACCTAATTTCCTAGACTGGCTGTCTGCTAACCACAACTTCAAGGTTTCAGAGACTTTGGCTCACTATCGGCTTGCTCTAAAAATGCCTTCTCTGCAAACCAGAAATAAGCATATTACGTTGTTTTCAGATAATACCGTCCAAAAAAAAAATTAAAGAAGGCCACAAACTTGCATCCCCATGAGTAACAAGCCAAAAAAACCCTTTTTTTTCTTCATATCAAACTTTTAAAAGAAATATGCGCTTTTATATAGAAAGGAATTTCACTTTAGTCCGTCACAAGAATGATGCTGTCACGCAAATGACCCTGTACCAGGTTTATTCTCTAGTGAATTGTGTTAGAAAAGCCTTTGGTTTAGTATCAGCACTTTAATGTCAAAAGATAAGCGGTAAACATTATTAAGCATAATGCTGAAAATCAACTGCACGGAGAAAGTTTTGGAAACTGCATGCCATAAGAATGAAATGCTAGGAAAATGTGGAAAATGATGCGCTTATGACTGTGGCGGCTGGACCGAAGCAGAAGAGGTCACGCTTAGCAAAGCCTCAGGAATTCCCCGGGGACGGTACTGCAGTGACGGGAAGGAATTTCGGGGGATGTTGTATACTCAAAGTGCTAAAAAGCATTTCACAAGATTCTGCACCAGACAGCAACAGCTAAGGTGAAGAGTTTTGGAAGAAGATCTAAAGTAGGAGCCTATACAGTAAATAGAGCTAAGGGCAGGAGCCAAAGAGTACCAAAAGGGAAAATATTTCAGATTGGAAAGAAATCAAAAGATCACTCCAGAGGTCAGTTCAAACCCTCTTTTAAAAAATACATAGGTATCAAGTTATTTATACAGGCTCTTCTTGCCTATTTCTGTGTTTGACAGAAGTATAGTAAGTCCATAACATGGTTTTGGTTTGCTCTCCCCTTCCATGTTTCAGCGTATTACATTTGCACATCATTTTACAGCTGCTAAAAAGCAAAATACTGGAACTAAGTTGAAACAGGACTAGATCAGTGAAGGAATAGAGTCATCAGACATCAAGCGATGTTCGATAGATGTGAGCCTGAAGTATTTTCATCAGTATACGGCCATCTGGGCCGATACAGGTCATACTTGGGGGTTAGTATGCACAAGAACTCAAAACCACAACTAGTACGTTGCTTGAGGAAAAAGAAAAAATTAGGCTGCATTTACATGGGTCACAAAGATGTTTGTTCTGGAAACTAGGAAGGTCTAGAAAAGCTGTGGAGGAGAGGGGGCAAAAGGCCTAGCCAAATTCAAGATGGAGCTTAAGGGAACTGAGACACCGTTGCCTCTACCATGGCTAAAGACAGTGAGGCTCCTCCATTCTTAACTAGGGATCATAGAACTGTGGCTGAGAAATTCCAGTACCATACACAGGAATCAGTAAAAAAGCAAAGTATGTGGTTATTCTTCTAGAAGGTTTCATTCAGCAAGGCTCACACTCAACCCTTGTACAAGCCAAACGGGCTTAGTACCGCCTTCAGATCCCTAGTGAATTACTCAAGGGCCAACAAGTGCATAACCGTTAAACTAAATAGTGTGCTACCAAAGTCAGATCTAAGACATCTGCTAAATACCCACGTCGATTAACTTGTATAAACCCCAGTTCAGTTCCTCAAGGACATATATCACCATCCTCAAAACAGTTCAACGAAAAGCAATCGGGAAAATGCCAAATACCAAAACCCATAATACATTATGAAAAATAACTGAAGGAGGCAGGTTGATTCCCGGTGGAAAAACAATTTCTAGGAGACCTTTTTGAAATTTTTTATCAGTACAGGAGGGACAGACATCGTTCACACGCCAACTGTTTCACAGTGGTAAAAGGTCCAGAAAAGAAGGAGCAGTGTAAAAAGAGGAACAGAAGTAAACAGATTTGCTTCAGTGCCTGGTTAACTCGGGCAAATATAACTTGAAGAAGAAAACAAAAGTTTTTAACTAAGCTTAAAGGAGACTTACTAAATAGCAGTTCTGGATGAATCCACCTAAGCTCCCGGATCAACTGGTTTGTGTTGGACCAGTCTCTGCTGAAAAGCCAGCCAACAGCAAAAATCCAGCTCAAGGAGCTCAGAGTGAATAAAAGACAAGTGAGCACAAGCCATCTGATACATTTTTTTTTCAGGAAAGAAAAATGAAAAGTAAAATTACTCCAAAGACTGTCTTCTTTCCGTGAAGTGTCCTCAGCTTTGCTAGTTCCACCACCATCAAGCAAACAAAAAACATCAATGTTGCTCATTCACACTGAGCCAAGTACCTCAAATGCTGCAGATTACTGACACGGTATAAGAAAAAAAGAGGAAACTTTTATTACATGGCATTTCCCACATCCAGCTAAATGTTAGCAAAGCCTTTGGCCTCTCAAAATACCTCATACCTAAAGTGCAACTGTGAGCTTCTCTAACATGCCATGGCTGTTCGCCAAGTGATTATTCAGCAGAACTACCATGAGAACGGAGGAAGACGCTTCTCTACTTCCTGGCTTTTAGACACAAATATTTCTCAAGTCAACTGTTTTGCTTTTCTCCAGCTTTACTGCAGGCCATGGGCACAGAACAACCCTGGACATGCCAGGTCTCACTATTATTGCTAGTAAAATATTTAAAGGATGCTGTATTACACCAAGGTCTATTTGCACCCATAGACCTCGGGTGTCATTTTTCAGCCTGCCTCCAGCAAACAAACTCCTTGATAAAAAAAAATAGATGATGTTCACTGTTCCATTTAAAATAAACAGGTAAAAAACTCAGTGATAGTTTTCAACCGAAACGTGCTTTTCCTTCCTCTTGTCAAGCGGTCCCTGCAGAGACAGCAACCCAGCAGCGGAAATAGGTGTAGACATGGAAACAAGTTTGCAAGAACTGATCCCTATTTGTCACGTTGTCCATGAGATAATGAATTATCACATTCCAAGAACCAACCTCAGGGTGAGCAGGTACTGATCTGTGGTAAATCTTACTCCTCTCAAAAAACCCACCAAAACACCAAATTATATTAATGTATATATATATGCACAATTTCTTACTGTTCAAGTTTGACAGACAAGATACCTTGAGGTAAGAGTGGTTAGAATAGTCTCTCTCCTGAATAGCACTATAGATATATTCTCCTACGTAAATATAATGAACGTATTTATCTCCTAGAAAATCCCAGCCTCTTTCATTGTCACATCACGCAGCCCAAACCCAGGAAAATTCTGCATTAAAAGATGATTTTGAGGTAGTCCTTTTTTCTTTTCCTTTTAAGAATCACTTGTAGTAGTTTCTTCCCGTATGTACTTTAGATACAATGAAAGCTGAGAGCATTAGGAAATTCCTATTCTTAGTCTGTAAAGAATACAGTAAATCTTAAAAGTGTGTCCAGAAAACTTATGACACTTAAGGGTATGTTTTCAGAGCAGCTTACGGGAGGTACATGCACAAATCCCATTATTTGTTAACAGGATTAGTGAGCACTGCTTTGAAAATATTTCTAGACTGTTTTGGCATTAACATGCACATTTACAAATCTCAACGACATCGTAATTTCTTCTTTGTAAGAAAACATTGACTTACTAAATATTGTCCAAAAGTTCCAGTTAGCCAGCCACAATTAATCCTTTGTCTCATTTACTATCTGGGCAGCATACCTTGTTTGTCTGACAGAAGTGACATTAAACCATAATATTTCGTAGCAGAGGAGAAATAGATTGTAAAATTGAATTTTGATCATCGGACTGAATTCATTTTTTCAACCATACTACAGAAGAATGGCACTCCTCCTCTTCTAATGATAACTATATGGGAAAGGAAATCAAACAATGGTTTATTATGGAGCCTTATATTAAATAAAAAATGATGACACATTTTTAAAAACTAAATAAGTGATAGTAAACTAGAACATCAGATGCTCTAAACCAGAAGCCTATATTAGATCTATACTTGTGGCACTTTATACCAAATGAAAATTTGGCATCAGCTGATGATTTTTTATGCTGTATGAATGTCTTCCATAAAAACTAAAGCAAATTTGCCAGAAGATTTACACACAACTTAGAGTAGCTTTTAGGAAAAAAAAAAAAAAAAAAAAAAAAAGTATATGGTTCAGTCAAAATTTTCATAGCCATTAGAATTTTAGTTAGCCGAGGGAGAGTTCAGTCTCCAGTGCCCCAGACGCAGGCCTGAGCCTTGGTTTCTGCCACTGCTCTTTGATTTAAAATTGAAGATGGGCCTAAACCTTGCCCTGAACAAAGAGAGTGGAAAAAAGAATGCACTAGGTTTTCAAACTCCATACCTGCTGTCACTTGTTGCCGGTGAGGAAAATGAATCCGCAAACTTACTCTCTTGAGCTAACTTTTTCCTTGTACTCAAGATTAGGTTCTGAGTACAGGGGTATAGAAAATAATATGAAAGTAACTTAAATGTGCATAAGGAGTACAAAATATAATTTTCAAGGGAAAAATGTCAGACTAAGACTGACGTGTTTTAATCATATTTATAAGGAATAGGGACATATTGTTTAAAATGTTATTTTTTGTGTTTGTTCTTCCCCTCCTCAAAAAATTTGTCCTGCTGGATGGCTGGCCTCGAGTTTGGATAGCAAGGATTATTATGGAGAAATGAAATCACCTTGCTCCCAACAGCTAACAAAAGAGCAACACTGAACAGTGCCAAAATCTGACATCATTTAGACTCCTTCCACAGGTGAGTGACTTTCCTTCTTTCACCTTCCTCGCATAAGAGAGGAGAAAACTCAAATGTCCAAAGACTTACATTTTTGCATTGCCTGGTGGCACACCAAACAAAACAAAACAAAAAGAAACAGACTCTTAGTTCTCACTAACTCCAAGCTCCCCCAGCTCTATTGTAAAATATGGAACATCTCATCTAACCAAAGGGAGTTCATAACTTCTCCATATATCTCTGGGCTTCTTGTAGGCAACTGCTTCCCTGCTATAGGCCTAGTGTAGGTCTTGCTGAGGAAAGCCTCATTTTTCCTACTGGAGCTCACATCAAGCAATAGGGTAGCAAACTTATGCTGGAATTGCAGGAAGTCACGAAAAGTACGTGGAAACGACGTTTCTGCTGTTGCACAATTGAAGTCTGGCTCACGAAAAGCAAGACCTTGCATATGTGCACAGACATCGCAGGCCTTGGCTGGGACTTCAGAGGAGAGAGGGACTGCCATCAGCCTTTGAGTGGGAATTTGAGAAGATGAGGAAGGCGTTGCTTACGGCTCCGGGCAGGCCACACAATTGGTGACCTCTATGAAGTGAAAAGGTGCACTGTTGCCCTTCGTGACTTTCAGGCCTCCACTGTCAGGCCATCGTGCCATACGATCCCATTCAGACATGTGTCAGACTGCTGCCCACATTCTGGCAGAAGCAAAAGGGTAACTCTGCTTGATTTGTTGTCTGCTGCTTCTCGTGACAATTTTGTACGTTTAAATAGCTTGCCACCCTGTCTGATATTTACCCCTTCCTGCACTTTTCAATGGGCCCAGTCCCACGCCCTTTCAAAAGGTTTAATTTACCAGGCTGACTAGACATGGCAGAATACACCTTCATTTCTTGACACAGAGGAGAGATTCCCGAACGAGTTTGAAAGGGGAGTTCATGAAACGGAAGACGTCTAGTCGCTGAAGCGCAGACCTCTGCGTGGGCTAAGCTACCCCGGTTCTCAGGTCTGCAAAACAGCGTCAACATTTCCCTTCTCCACTGGAAATGCTTTACCTGCAATATCGCATCACAGCATATGCCTTTTTCGTAACTTTATCATGTAGGTGCCTGACAGACATCTTGTGTCACCTAAAAACGTTCAGATCTTTTTCCCCCCTCTGCCATTTTCAGGCACGCAGGTTACGACAGAAATTCTTATTAGTCCCTGTCACGTTTCATCTCATTTTCATTGCTCCAGCCCAAGTGTATCAACTCTTCCTGTACAATTTTCTGATTCCTTTTCCACGTTGTTATTGCCTTCTGATTTGACTTGGAAGATACACCAGCACCTCCTCATTTTTAACGGCAATTCATTAACGAATATTTGTAACAGATCTGTTTTGAAACTGAACCAGAAGGAGCTTGCAACCTTCTTGTAGCCTGATAACTCCCATCAGTTATAGCCTGCCATGATCTTCCACTTAGACATTTTTCTCACGTGCTTTATAATAGCCGTATCAATTTCTATCTCCTTAGTTTTACTAACAACTTTCTCAGTAATAGCAGATCAGCTGCTCTACCAAAATGCAGATAGATTAGGTACACTGAGTTTCTTGTTTCTAAGATAAATATATTTTAATTAAGAGAAAGACATTGTGAATCAATTCATAACCAAGTGATTTAATCACCTTTTAAAGTTGGGGTTAAAAAGCCAACCAGGAAACTTCAGTTTAAATACTGTAACTTAATCTTGTCTCACATTTGAACTCCTTAGTTGTTTTCTGAATAAAAACTATTAGCCACAGAGATCACGGTTTTGCAAATAAACTTAAGCTTCATAGTAGATCAGGCACTTTTTAGTTACCTCAGGGGGTATACTGTGGACTTACTTAAAAAGTTAACATTCATTTGTTTTACATGTTAATATATTTAAAATAATTCATTTCCTAGACTATTTTAGAAATCATTATGTATGTCAACCTTATCCTGAACACAAGTTGCCATTGGCCTCAACCTCTCAAACCAGTTTTTATTCACCAGTTTGCAGAGGAGAACAAATCTCTCGGCTTTTTCATCTCCTAGCTGCCTTAGCCACTTTGACTGAACCCTGAATAAACTGAAGAAAATATCCCTGTACCAACAGAAAAGCAACAACTATAGTAATAAAGCACTTTCAGCAGCAAGCTCCGCTTTTAGGTGTTGATTTTGTGACATCCTCAATTTTAGTAGCTAGACATCCTTTAACATTTCAGCAGCAAATATTTAAGCAGCACTTTTGCTGTTATTTAAGGGATTTTTCTGTTACAGTCAATTTATGTTTTAAAATAGGCACTCTCAATTTCAAACTTAAGCCGAGTTTTAAAAAGTCACCGAAGCAAACCTGAAAATCCAGTTGACATTTTTAAACTTCCTTTTTAAATTATTGGATATTTATGTACTCTGGTGTTCAGCTCGCTCAGTCTGTCTTTGGACAGCTTTGGTTGCACATGTTCCTGAAGGCATCTTAAGGAGTTTTTTCCCTCTCTCTCTCTCTTTTCTTCCCTCAATTTTATTCACTATTGAGGTCACACTAATCCAGCTGTAGTTGCTCACACAACTTTTCTCCTGAGATGTGCCAGTGGCTACTATGCCACCCCTCTGAGTGGTATTTATTAAATTATGCCTTTGTGGACATGTATTTATTTAAAGACTCCAGGCCTGTGCAAAATAATGTTAGCTAAGAGGAAGTATACAGAGTTTAATAGACAGGGATGGGCATGTTTTGCTAACTAGCTAATCAGACTCAGAAAAGCATAAACCATTTAAAACTTCCTGGTAAAACCTGGTGCTGTCACAACCAGCCCGTCACCGGAGCGCAGAGGAGTTGCTCTCCATGTTGTCCTCCTCCTCCCTTCATTTTCTGCTCCGTGGGTTCCTGCTTTAAGCAAACCAGGATTTAAGGCAGCACGAGCCGTGCTCATCTGCGCCGGCTGGCCAGGTCAACCAGCTTCACAGGGACGCTTAACATCTCCGAGTGCTAGAGGATAATCCTGGAGACCTGCCCAGCATTCCTGCTCTTGCTTTCATAATCATACCTAAATTAACTGGCGCTCACGAAACGTTCGTAACTGTGTGTGGAACAGCGTTGTGTGTCTAACGCCTGTCTTCAGGTGCATAATTAATTGCTCTGTGAGGCATTTTGAGGCAGGGGGAATAAAAGCTCAGCACAAATGCTGATCCAACAGTCTGTAAAGCCAGTGGACTGGAACAGAAAGGCCGCCGAGATCAGTAGCTTTCAGCTAAGGCTCCCGCTATCGTTATGCGGAGGACTAATTAGGATATTATTTGTTACCGTTTGGAGGAGCAGCTTCTCAGTTTGGTTAGAGGTGAGCACTAATCAGCTGCTGAAATCTAAACTGATTATGTCTGAAGTGTCGACAGATGCAGAACTCCCCGAGTGAAGAACGAACATGTGTCAGCTTTTTGTGACAAGCTAAGGGAATACTTTTTTAACAGAAAAAAACCCGCACGTTGTTTAATACTGTGCAGCAGTCATGTACAAATAGACTGAATCATATGGAGAATGGTGGGATTGAATGTACCAGTCTAACACATTAAAACCATTATATAAAATGTCCTTTTTCTTCTCAACGTCATCAAACTCTTTCCCCATCGATGTTTTTCTCTTAGTAGAGTTGTCAGAGGTAAGAGAGGGCAGAAAAAAAGCAAAACTTCTCAGACTTGTCAGCAAAGCATCCTGGTTCACCGCTCTGTAGAATGTGCATTAACTGTTTAAACAAGCATTATAAATAAGTTCTCCATTCCTCAAACACTAAGCTCAAATCCTTCCCCTGATTCCAAAATCACCTGTGCACTTACATTTTTACACAGTAACCTACCTCCACCTGATATATCTACACACAACAAACCAGCAATCTTTGCCCTGAGGAATTTCGAAGGGAATTTAATAGCGATGCTCCCATCCCTGCTCCGAGGCAGCTCAGAAGTAGCAGAAAGGTCCTAGTTCTAACCAGGACAGTCATGCGGGCAGCCAGGGAGGACTGCCTGACTTGGCAAGCCCTGAAAATTTTTAAAATTTCGCCAGAGGGGCACTCCATCCTGTTTTCAAAATGCCACGGGACTGAAAGGGAGTGAAAAACACACAATTTCCTTTGATCTTCTCCCTGAGAGCAGTGGGGTCTCATTCCAAGTACTCGGTGGAGTCAGGACTGAACAGCTCAACACCTCGCAGGAACAAACATCAGCACGCCGCTCGATCAACTCATGCAAACGCATGAGCATTTGCGGGATTGGGGCTTCAAAGGCAAGATTTTAAGAAATGAAAACAACAGAGGGATAGACCATCAGAAACGGTGTGTTTCAGCATCATCACCTGTTCACACAATCACCAGGTACAAGGCAAAGCAGCCGCAGTTGTCATGCTCGTTGCATTAAGGCAACAACTTCCACACTTGTCCTCTCTGCACTTTGCTGGACCAGTAAATGGCTAAAAATGTGCAACAGTTCAAACTGCTCTTTCCGAAGTAATACGATGAATTATAAAGACACTGCAAAAGCATCTAAACTACATAAGGTGCTGAGCATATATATGGAAAGAGACAGCCCATATCCCAAAAAGCTTGAATCCTCCTGAAAATTAAAATCCAAATGAACGTGTGGGTTTGAAATGTCATTGTTCAGCACCAGCCAATGAGATATTCCAGTCTGAGTTTCTGAACCATCTGGTAAAGCATCACAACAGCTTTAAGCATCCAAGGATCTGTCAGGGGCTTTAGTTTAGAAATACTAATAATCCCATCATGTGCAGCTCCTGCTGAATGGAAGATATACCTACTCAATGATTTACTCCCCCCTCCTTTTCCCAACCGAGCTAGGGAGAAGTAGCCTAAACAAAATTTGTTAATATTTCTCTATTCAAATACAGCATCGCTCCAATTATCTAAGAACTATTGCCCTCCTTCAGCTTAGGAGTCTTGGTGAGGGCCTTTGGTGGGACAAAAGGGAATAACAATTTCCAGGACAAGCATTTGAAGAAGAGAAAGCATTTTGCTTCGGACTATTTAATCCTACTGATTTCATGCTAGGGTTTTCTTTCTTTCTTACAGTTTACCTCAAGTTTTAGAGGTGGCATTTGGAGGAGACAAAATAAAGCGTGAGGGAGCTTCATTAAACACATTTAACACTCTACACAACCCACAGAGTGAGAAACACTGGTCTGGTGAAGCAAACTCATACCTGGAAGCAGAGGTGTCAGCCTGTTTGCAGCTCGGTCGCTGACTCACTACATGTCATTGACCAAGTCACTTAGGACCTCACTCTTCCAGAGTCCAAATTCATGTGTTCTTGACTCGTTTTCAAACGGTCTAGTAATCCACGCCATCTGTAAAAGTCAGGCCTACAATATCCCAAGTGAGGGATTCCAAAGATAGGCGGCTCTTGCTAAAAGAGAGGTAAGCTCTTCTCCCACCTCCGTTCTCTGGAAGTACAAAGGACGCTGCTTGCCCATCATTAAAGAGGGCTTTGAGACCTTTGGATGAAATACCCTTTCTGAACCTTGCCATGGCCTGCTAGCACTAATAAGGGGGCTTGTGGTCCTTTTTCCTTTCTAATTTCAATAAAGTTTAAGCCACATCTACAAGCATAATGTTGAACTAGCAGTTTAGAACCGTTGGCCCTAACTCGTGGCTTGTGGTCAACGTGTTGCACTTGGAAGACTTTGATAATGCTCTCAGCAACAGAAATAGAAAAAGGAGGTGGCAAAGAGACCCGGATACAATACATTTGTGCCACTGTTATTGCCCACAGGCTGAGAGTGGTTGGCGACCGTTTCCAGTCACTAGAGCATGGCATGCTGGCTAGGGAGGCACACACACGAAAAAAAAGAAATGCAAAGCTGTTATTAAACAGTCTTAAATTCACTCTGTGAGACCATAGCTACAATGCATAGTGTTTCAGGGTCTAGGAATTAAAAAAAAAAAAATTAAATTGAAAATAACCACTTTTCAGAAGAAACTGGTCTTTGTAAGTAGCCTCACCATCTAGCCTCACTAGAAAGGCACTAATATGCAGAATACTCGGGGTAATTGTTTAAAAATGCTTTGTACACAGCCAATTAACTCAAAGTTATTGATTGAGATGGCATCTCTTAATCGTTCAATTTGTTAAATATTTCTCTTTGAAGAATTTTCTTTCTAAAGAACCACTTAGACCAATTTCTGTAACTTCTGGGTGGACACATACACGTTCATAGGAGTTACATAGACGGCAATGAGCTTTTAGTACTTCAAAAAAACAGCAGCAACAACCAAAAGCAAAACAAAGGTTTGTCTTAGAAAACCACACTGGAAAAAAACTACGCACAGGTAATTCTAAATAGAGACTTGTGAAGTAAAGAGAAATGCAACTGAGAGCTAATAAAGCCTGAGCTGTTAAACTCAGCATCCTGTGAGCCAATTGGGCTTTTAGCACTCGCCATCCTGCAAACCACTGGAAAAAAATGGTAATGGGTAAAACCCAAAAAGATGTGATAAAGTCTTCCTATTTCGCTGAAAAGCCACGTCATTTGCATGAAGACTTCACCAAATCATTGCAGAAAACTCAGCTGTCAATCAGCTGCTGCTTCTATATCAGAAGTTGATCAGAGGAGGAAAAAAAAAAAAAAAAAAAAAGGGATTTTCAAAATTAAGGATTGTGTTGATGTATAAAAGGCATTGATCGGTACGTGGGCCAAGGGAGAAGTAATCTGAGTTACAAGGTATTGAATTATGAAGAGTCAAAACACACAGAGTGCCAGCCCTCGCTAAACTTACATGCTTGTACCGGCATCTGAGGAAGAGGCGCAGTTTTAGGTAAGTGAAGATGGATTCTTTATCGATGGGAAAGCAGTCCAGTATGGGGTCCGTGGCTTTAAAGGTGAACAAAAAGCAATTCACCAGACAAAAAGTCAATGCTGACTGCAAACCTACTGAACATAATTGACCAGACCAACTGTTTTTGCTGGCATCTGAGTCCTTTCCTATTAGCATCACAACTTCACCTTTTCCAATGCAAACCAGTCAAAGTCAAGCTGCCCCGCAATCAAGTCATTCTTGAAAGCTCTCCCCATACCGGATCACAGTGAGGGAATTTACCACGATTGTTTTAGAGCAACTACACAGATGAGAAACAGTGTTTGGCTACTAAGTACCTGGTTTAGCTCATCACCAGCTCTTCCACAACCCCTGCCTAAGACGCAAGCCTGCGAACACAGAAACACATGAATAATCCTACCCATGCGGGTCTTCCCATGGCCTGCTCTGAGAAGCCAAGGCATACGCATGCCAAACCACAAGCAAAACTCACGCTTGACATTTGACAGACCTCTGGACACCACCTGAGATACTCAAATCTCAAAAGGAAAGATGTGATGAACGCTCTAGTCTTGCTCTCCCTCTCAAAGCTGAAAAGGCTGCTGAGCATCCATGCACTGGATGACAATGTTCTCAGAAGACTCCGAGGCAGGTACTGAGTTATCACACCTATCCCAAGCTGAGCAGGCCTTTGATTGAGGCAGATAAGAAAACAGGGAGCAAAGTTAGACCTGGACAACAAATATCATGGATGAGAGATACAATTCTGTCATGAAAGAATGCCTCATTTTTCAATCAACAGCAGAGCTGGCTAAAAATAATACTAATTTAAACTCAAATGGAAAATGGAAGTATTTTTCATTAAAACTGATTTTTCAACCAGCTCTAACAAAAAGGAAGTAGAGGAAGAATGAAGTAAAATAGACGGAAATGTAATACTCAACTACACCATGGTTTTTGGCTCGTACGACAGTAATAGCATCTCCCTGCCCCATCCACAATTTTCTCTGCAAGATCAAAATCAGAGAGGCCCAGCACCTCGCTCTATATAATTTAGCCTTCCACCGAGAAACATAAATAATACGCTCAGCCTCTCTCGCACAATCTACTATTTATCAGCTACAAACACCTTTACTCTGTGATAAAGTAGGTTTCCAGCTCTCTAGATCAGGGGATAACTTATAGCAGCTATTCGAAAAAGTGTTTGCCCAACTGGGGAGAATTGAGAGCAAAAAGGGAAGTCCTGCAGGACCTGCTGACCTCCGATAGGCAAATCTCTGTAATGTTACATGAAGAACGAAGGCTGAATGAGGCGGAAGAGTGAGGAAAAGGAAATGTACACATACCACAACTTTGCGCTTATACAACACGTCCTCTCCGCAGTCCTCTACGGAGAAACGAGGCATGAATCTTCATCATCCTCATCTACCAGGGATGAAACTGAGGCAGAGGAGAGGGGGAATTTCCCAGAGAACGAAAGGGTACTGCGAGGAAAGCAAAGTTCACACTAAAAAGTTTTACTGGCTCTCAGGATTATGCTCATACCACCACCCTTGGTTTTCCAACAGAAGAGCCCTACCACATAATTGCTC
This sequence comes from Chlamydotis macqueenii, assembly GCF_036417535.1. Taxonomy (NCBI): domain Eukaryota; kingdom Metazoa; phylum Chordata; class Aves; order Otidiformes; family Otididae; genus Chlamydotis; species Chlamydotis macqueenii. Next base: position 38,499,663 of record NC_141561.1, read on the forward strand.
TCCAACACAGCGAAGGAGATGGAACTTGGGAGTTCAGGGAAGCGGGAGGAAGGGTGTGGAGAAGGGGAGACAAGCAGAGTTTCAAATCTTTGGTGTGTATTTATAATGCTGTAGAGAAACTGTGTTTCAGGATGGAATGATTATTGATTTCTTAATGGATTACTGCTGCACAAATTTACACTCCCCCCAAAAAACATCAATCTTGGGATCATAATTATAAACCCATCACAGTGTATAGAACGTTCTGACTGAGTAGAAACTCATCGCTATCTGCCGGGAAATGGCCAGTTTTCTATTTCTCCCACTCCAACCACATTACAGCACGGCAAGGAGCTACTGAAAAAAACACGCTGTTATAAACCCAAGATTGTAACGGCCACAGGACATACCTGCAGTCAGCTTTCATTAAACGGACTCTTTTAAACCGCTGCCCTTAAGACAATGCTTGATTCATTAACGAACAAGTTAATTAGTTATTAGAAACCTTTTCTGTTATTTTTGCCATAGTAATGAAGCAGCCTCAGCATAGAGTGAGACTCCTTAATGGGCAACGTACATTCACAAACCCACACACCCTCACTTTTTCTGCTTCCCAGCCTACAGTCAAATGTTTCTGCAGCTAAGTAATTTTTTTAGCCAAGGCACCCATAGAACAGCTTTGCTACAAGCAGCATCGCTTTGCAAAAATGACTGAATTACCACAAGGACTCCCCCTGACTTCAAGGTGTCAGACCAAGTAACTGGAGACAGGGCACTATGGATTTTTAAAAAAAAAAAAAAAAAAAAAATCATTCTAAATCAAAAACCTCTATGCCCCAAAGTGTGTGCAGGGCAGAGGAAAGTGGAAGACTCAAGTCTGGCTCTGTGGAGTGGTTCCCACCCATAACACCACCCATCTTCAGCCCACTGTTTGACGAGAGACGTTATACGAGGTTGGAGTCCAACTGCCAGCCATGAGCTGAAGGCAGCCTGCAAACCGGCCGGTTGCGAAGCCAGCGCCTCTCAGCTGCTGGCCTCCTCTCTCGGAAAGAGGTGACCACCCTTTGCACCAGGGCAGAGGCAGCAGAAGAGCCAATTCGCTGCGTTCTCGACTGTTTACAGATCTGCTAGCTCCAGGCATCAGCGCCGTTCAGCCTTCCTTTGCCTCTGCAGAAACACCAGCACCAGGAGCTCCCACCCCTGCTCAGACACCACCCTCTCGCTGTGTGAGGCCATGCAGTAAACCGGATCAGTGAATCGATCCAAGCTAAAAATACTCCATTTTGTTGTTTGTTTTGTCTTTTTTAGGAAAACTGCTGGCATTGCCACAGAGAACAAGGCACGTTGAGCTGTGCTTTGAATGCTTGCCTTAGGAATAGTCGTCTCTGCTAGAAGGGCGTGCGGGGCACTTGCCAGTCGTAACATCTTTAAACAGGTTTAACTAAAGACAGCCCACACACGCAGTGCCATTAAAACACATACAGGTTAACGCCCGGCACACAACAGATTTTCAAGCTTCTGCAGCGCAGTTTAACTACGGTTTGCTCCGGAGCGCAGTTGCAGTTTCACCCTGCTCGACACCAATTCCACTGTGCCCAGCGCCGAGCCTCACTGTAAGCGGTCAGTAGCGAAACAGCTCATAGAAGCCAAGGGCTAGAACTTAAATGGAAAGATGAAGTACAACTTGGTTGTAATCTGGCTGTTCCCTCCCATGCCTAAAACAATTTCACACACAAATGCAGCCAGCTGATGGTCCCCCAGACTTAAGCTTCTCACTTGCCCCCATGATCGAGGTCTGCTCCAAAAGTGTGCGAAACTAGATGGACACTCTCCCATGAAGTGCAGTGGGCTTCAGATGGGTCCTAAATTACTCCTGGAGAAGCTCTCCAGCTGCACAGCACAGGATCGGCATCCTAACTCTCATTTCTCTAGGAGGCTACAATTCAGTTAGTGCAGCAACTTCTTCCCTTTCTCATCACCTCTCATTCCTCCCCCAGCCCAGGAACCAGACATAGCTGCTGCAGGACAACAAGAGCATCTCCCTAAAAACCTCATCTACTCCAAAGGTGGTTAACACAAAAAAAAAAAAAAAAAAAAAAAAAAAAAAAAAAAGAAAACAGCCAAAGGCAGCAGCGGTCTCCCAGGTACACAGGCCACACACAGTAAAAGCAAAGGGCCCAAAGCGCAACACTTGCCATCAGCTTCAATTAGCAGCAAAGTGGGGTTTGGGAAAACAAGGGCCTCTTCAGAGCTGCTATAGGGCAAAGATGAAATCCCCGAATTAAAAACAAAATCCCCACATGCACATTAATATTCAGAGGCAATTACCTTTCAGCTTAAAGTCAGCCAACATGCATCTTACTACAGCAGCTCTTAAAGCAATCTTGTTTACAATTGGAAATGGATTACATTATCTCAGCTCCACCTATCCACATAATGCAGAGCCAACTGTCAAACATAAAATTACAAAATGGTTATTGTAAGGTATCCCCTTCAGCATAAGAATTAATTTGACCTATTTTATTACTAAATTATTACTCCCACACAAATTTTCTATCATAGATATCTATCAGCACTGACATTTATATTCCAGTGAGGCACTCTCAGATGCATATTTTCTTCTCCATCTCAAAGGTGTATTGAGCAGATTTGATGTAAACAGCCTCCTGCCAAGCTAGTTAAAATCTTTAAACTTTATACATACAATTAGATTGTGACAATAACAGTTTGCTTTAAAAAAAAAAAAAAAAAAAAAAGAGAGAGAGAGAGAGGATTTTACAGAGTTTCAGATTCTGAAACAAAACATTTCACAAGTAAAAGAAACGATTAAGCTGAATTTAAGGAGGACCTAGAGATATTTTTACAACGGCTCTGGCAGGTCGTTCTGATTGTCACCAAGAGACATGATTTGACACAATGGCCCTGATTAAGAATGTGCTTAAGTCCTATTAAAGCCAATGGAAGTTAATCATCTGTTTAAGAGCTTTGCTAAATCAGGACCAGAACAGGAGACATTTCCAAAAAATCTGGGCCTATATTGAACACACACTAATTAGCTGCACACACCAATTACATGATTACGGATGAAACGCAGTTGTTTAGCATTTACAACAGCGCACTTTGTGTAGAATCATTTAGAAATAAGGTCTAATTATCATGCTGTAACAGGTCCCACAACACATTATAGACCACATATACCATGTTCATTTTAGTTGAAAGAATAGCTTAAAAAGAAAAAAAAAAATAATTCCAGTAATATTTGTTCAAATTCTCAGGTGGATCAAGATCTGACCCTTATGGAACTTCCCAGTGAAAATAGCCAAGCTCTCCAGCTCAGCTCTTTCTTCTTACTGCTACGTTCTGCTTACAGAAAATACTCGCTCTTGCATTTCCAAATGTAACACTGGTACTCCATGCCACCTAATGACTTAAGCCCTGCACTCAGGAAACAAACAAATTGGCACAGATTTGCATAATCAGGCTTACAGATATCAGCAAATTGTTCCTAGCGAATTACTGTGCGTACAAACCAGGAGTTGCTGGAAGTATAACTGTGAATTATCTCAACCATTTGAACCGTTTGACATTAGCCAGGGTTGCCAAGTCTCACTTTTATGTCCCTTAGCCCAATATTTACTGCTTTTTCTTAGCAGCACGATTTTCAGATAAGTGACTACAAGAGTCTCCACTCTCATTAAATTAAGAAAATAAGGCATTCCCAACCCCAGAGATTGCTGAAAAGCCATGCTTCAGTGCAAAACACAGCTCAGAAACGAGAAGGTAAAATGAGAAGTGCATTTATTTAACACACACAAGGAAAAAAAAAATCTCATGGCATGTAAGGCAATCTTGCGATTTAAAACTTGACTCATGATTGTGAAAGTTTGGAGTTGGCATGCCAACTTGGTGAGCCATCTGCTCACCAACAATTTATAAACGAGACTGCTGCCAAAGCCACCCGATTACTCAGTTCTAATATTAGTGATGTAACTAAAACATGCTCCTAGGGCTCTTCTCCCCGTGAACCAGGAAACACAACAAAAAATTAAAAAAAAAAACAAAACAACAAATCAAAACACCAAACTTGCAGAGGAAAAGTTAAAAATAAAATAGGTAAAATGTATTTATGCTCAATATTCCCTTCAGGTCTGATTAGTAGGAACATTCAAGATTAATTCAATGCTTCCATTCTGTAGTTCCCTCTAAACTAAGGCAGAAGGAAAAAAAAAAAAAAAAAAAAATCAGTAGTGACTACAATTGATGAGACAAGGTGAACCATGTATTCTGTATCCAATGCTCATTTCTTTGTTAATGATTGAAACGGTAGTTTGTTAAAATAAAACACACCATGCTAAAAAAACCCAGCATCTCATAATAGTGTTTAATATATTTTGACAACAGAAAAAAAAATAAAAATAATCAAGAAACTGTGCATGCAGGCTAGCAGGTACAACTGTTGATTTTACTAGCCATGATAATTTTACTGTTAGAACTGTCAATTTGGGATAATAAATTTGTCAATTTATCAATTTGGGATAAAACCACTATTTAAACAATTCCTTTCTTATTAAAATTCCAGATTACATATAGCAGAGGAGAACTGCCGGAAGACAGCCTACAGTAAATAATCCTTGGGGTAAAAGATACCGCAAGGAAGCTGTATGGAAAATTACTCACTCCATCATTTTTAAAACGTTGAGTCACAATTCAGTTTTGTTGGCCTGCAACTCCAGCTCTATCTCCATGGCAAGCCAGTAGCAAATCCCAAAGCGCAGCCAGTATTCCCAGAACTCAGCCACGCGGATGCGCCGCTACGGTAGTAAACCCAGGAGCGTGCGATGCCTTACAGCAGCGCTTCCACCTAGCGCCTTCTTCCCATCGAAGTGAAAAACCAGTTTAACCACTGGCTTCAAGGTGAGCAGAATCAGGACGTTTCTGAGTGCTCTACAGGGAACACTAATAAGACTGAAAACCCAGGCAATCCTGGCGGTATTAATTAAGAGGACGACGACAGCGATAAGCATCCTGCTCCATTTCAGAACACCTTGCTCTATCACTGCCAACAGGAGTAGCTTCTAAATCTGCATTTTGAAATTAAATGCATCATCATTACACAATTATTGTTCTAATTAGCCTCCTCGACAACAGATCAGCTTTATTTGCGATGAATTTTGGTTAATGAGTTAGTTGTAGTTTTATCTGATGGATAATGGGAGAGAATTAATAATTGCTCAATCCACACAAAATTGTTGTTCACATAGTGTGCAAAATTTTGACAAATGTTTCTGAATCCTGGCCAACCACCACCAGCACATTTTCACTATCTAAAAGCAGCCAAAGCTCAGCAAATGTTACCATATTACATTATAATAGATTAAACTGTTTTTATATATATATAATTAGAATTATTATTATAAACGACAGTAATAATTATAAATTGAAATTTTGTCACCAGCTTGTAAGGAAGCTTTCCCCCTTCCAAAATATCTGGCCAGAAAAATTAATTCAAGTCATCTTCTTAACGGCCCACCAAGACCTATTTCATTTACAGTCGCACGAGAAAATGATGCAGAGACCCAAGCTGGAGAAGAAACGGCCTTGTCCACACGTCAGGTGTCCTGTGTATCTCACCCCTTTGTCCATACTCCTCCAACGAACTCTGAGGCCAGTTTAAGGTCAGAGTCCTGTTTTTTTAACTAAGCATTCTTTTTTAAATTATTTTAAACCATCATCTTCAGTCGCCACGTTGCCACCTTCTCTAAAAAACACTTTCCCCTTCCCAGAGTCAGAGCTGGTTTTGCCTCCACCCAGACCAGAGCACTGACCTCCCAGCAGGAGACACGTCAGAAATTCCTCAAAGGGACTCTCGCACACCCCTGGTTTCGTAAGGGCGTTGGGATGCCACAGCAAAGGCGAGGAAAACGCGATAAGCTGGGGCACCGAAGAACATTCACGTGTTTGAGGAAACAGAAGGATTATAGAAATCAGCGTAAGCAAAGCAGAACCGATACCTCAGCACGATTCTCTTCTAGCGTGGTATTCTGTTGCTGGGGTGCTGTCTATCAGATGCAAGATAAAACTTAAGGATCTCTCCATATACAGTCACTGAGGAGCCTTGGATAATTACACTGCAATTAGCGTTCACATTTCTACAACGAAAACACTGTTTTTACTCTTTTTCTAAGGTACTGTACTGTGTTGTTCTAGGCTGTTAAAAAACAACCCAGGTTCCACTGCAGGCTTGGCTGAACTTGGGACACAGATAAAGCATCTTGACATGAAGATGAGCAAGTACTTTACAGAGCATCGTTATAGATTATTTCCTGGAATGCACTGCAGCTTGCTTTGGTTTTGAAAACATATGTGATATATATATTTACTACAGCAAAAATCTCACTGCTATCGATTTTTCTATAAATATTTAATGGTTACCAGTCAGAAGCTAAATTTAAGCAACAATAGCACTAATGACATTAAATAAACGAAGCACTTAAAAAGTGTGAGGAAAAAGCAAATGTCTCTTTACGGCATTTTAAGGCAAGAGCAGTAAGACAGCAACCTGAAACCACGTTACGTACTGATAGCCTGAGTCACGTCTGGTCTCAGTCTGACCAGCGAGGTGATTTTGCACAAACATCTACCAAAAAGTAGGTTCTGCGAGCAGCAGGCTTAGCAGAGACTGGCTTCCAACAACTTTTTCCCATGCATTTGACATTTGAAAAGGGTGGCGCTTAATAGCTTTTCCTGCAGCAGCGGCACAATTCCCGTACCTCTCCTCTTTCTGGCTTCCAAAGTTCATGAGGCTTGCATGATTCCAACATTTTTCAAGCCTATCCCTATCATATGTGACCGAAACTAGAACTGCCTTCAATTTGTATTTACACACACCGCTCATGTACAGGCTTGTCATAAGCCAGGGCTGGACACATTTTTGGTTTTTTTTTTTCCCTCCAGCTGTCAACCTTCTCTACTTGGTATTAGCTAACTTGGGGGCAGCTGACTGGCGATGGCATTTATACTCTGAGAACACTCTGGTTTGGGATTCACATCTAAGTGCACAGGATTTTGGAGAAATAAATGAATTATGCAACTAACTCAATACAAATTTAAGAGAAGGCAAGAACAAACTCACAAAGCTCTCATAGTCTGCTAACGTCATATACTACTTGACCCTTAAATACACAACTAGCACATCATTCTTCTGAACTCTTCAGAGCTACCTATAATTTGACGTTTTAAAGTCACATACACAAATGATGAAGCTGACTGCCTCCCACCTAGAGGAGCTGAATTCATACTAATTTCTCTACATTTTCTCCACCTCTTCAGCCTATAATTTTATTCACCCGTTTGTATCTCTTCAACTGGCATCCTTTGTGAAGCTCTTAAAGATTTATTGTTGAAAAAGCATGATATAACGAGGAGATATTATTACATTACACTCCGGAAGAATAGATTATCCAAAGGATAACACCTAACAGTGACGGAGAGAGGGGCCTGTGTACTTAAGCAGGAGAAAAAAATTTCAAACAGGGGGTTTCAAGTAAAGCCGATACCCCTAATTGTTCCACACAGGTGCCTGGAGATACATCAGACTTACCCTGTGCTGGTAACAAGGTCAAAACAACTGGTAAAGTTGACCCAATTTGGGAAGATTAAACTGTAAAACTATTACACACATCAGTGTCTAGGACATGTCGACATCTGAAAGGTGGTGAGGACTAAGCCATGCTATGAATTTAAGGCCCAAAGGTGTATTCCAAAATATTTCTGTGCAGCAAACTCTGCAGAGGTGCCTGCTCGTCGCAGATTCTCCCAGAGATGCAAGGAGAGAGGCCCCTCACCACCACACTGCACATGCAATACAAAGGCCATGCCTAGGAACAGACAATGAAAAGCAGTATGCAAAACTGCTAATTGATAAGATTTGTTCCCCTTCAGGGGCCATTGCCTGGACAAGGCAAAACAAACACTGCAGGATATCAATTTCTCCAGAAATAAGATGGAAATCCACCAAAACCAAACCCTGTTTTCTTCTTTCGCCTGAGCCTTCTCCCCTTACCACACACCCGGTTGCTAACCAGAAAAAAAAGGTCTTCAATCTGCTGCGACTCTTTCCTGGAAACTTTTAAACCATCCATGACTTAAAGAGAATAGCTCCTCTTCCCCAAATGAATAGACCTCATACCTCTTCTGTGTAAAAAGACTTGCTGTTTTCATACAGAAAGAGGCAACTTCTTTCATTTTCAAGAGAAGGGAATTCACACCATCCTGTTTGCTGCTCGTTGGACAGAAGAGAGTGTTTAATTCACGCTGCTGGAGTTTAAAGGATACACAGATACAGTTACCAAGAGTTCTCTCAGTTTGTGTTTTATGGCTACATCATTACCTCAGAGAGCACACTTGCAAATGGAATCATAAAATGTCCGAAGGCCGAGCTGGGGACTAGGAAAGAGTAGGTGTGAATTCTCGTATGACTGCATACACACGCATTCCCAATTCAAGAGTAATTGCAAGAAAAAGTAACATAGCACAGGTTTCTGCAGCCAGCTTTCTGCACCACTCACCATCGTCACTTTCACGGGCTGAGGGAGTACACGTCCCTCGAGAAAAAAATGGGACAACATCAATGTCTTCTCATGGAATTGGGAGTTTTGGGATGCTGAGGGCAATGCAAGGGAAACATGACTAACAAGGAGCTGAGGAGACTCCAGCCTACTGTTGAAGGTCACAGCATAGATTTAGGACAACACTTCTTTTTTTCAAGTGGAGGAACAAAGGGGTCAAATAAGAAAATATCCCTCAATGGAAACTCAAGCTTTGTCACATATGTGGGTCAACTGCAAACAGAGCACCTCTCTTGTAAGCCCTGCCCAGACCTTCCGTTAGGTGGAGGTGAAACACGGACTGTCTTCCCTGCTTACACAAGAGGAAACTTCATGAGAAAAAAGGTGATAGACGGGATGAGCAAAGAAGGCGAATTGACTTTCTGTGGTTCAGTACCTCCTAGCTTCTCTGAAAACTGCTTCAGTCTTCTACTCCCCAGACAAAGGACCCAACAGCAGCAGCATCAAGACAAGGCTAGGTCTTCTATTCCTACCACGCAAAGCTTCACAGCGAATGGTAGAGCGGAGTCCTCAAAAAGCCTTCTCCAGCCTTTTCCTCCAGGGAAAGGGCTTTTGTTTTCCCCCTAGTATTCCTTTTCTCTCTCCCCTACTGCAGTGACTACACCTGTGCCCAGAAAAGCCTCGCGGGTGGTACAAATGCCTCAGCAGAAAGACAGGGTGAAACAAACCTGTCTATGCAGCTTCTCCAGGTAACACGAAGGCATGGTGGGGAGAATGGAGGTAGCTCTGGAGTGAGTCAGTTGCTTGGTTCATTCCTTGCATAAAACCCACAGCCTACTAAGAAAAGGGGCTCCTACCTGTTTAGGGAGATGATGCTCTTTAAACTCCAATCTTTTTCATTCACCACTGGCTGGTAGCTGCAGATATTCAATCCCTCCACACTAGGGCTGAGAGCAGCCTGGCCCTAGGACCACCAACCACCTACAGGTGTCCCCCCATTCCTGAAGGGGCACAGGGATCTGACCAGCAATCTTGGCTTTGCCAGAGGGGAGAGCAAGAGCCCTGTGACCTCTCTGGTTAGGCCAAACACAGAGCAACCATGAGCTAAAAGAGCAGGTATGATGCGCATGGAGCCCACCACCTCCATGGTGCTGTGCCTTGGCCGCACGGCGTTGAAGGAATAAACCCTGAAACTGGAAAGCACAGTTTAAAAAAAAAGAGGTGTGGAGAAAGCAAAAGTCAGTTAAAAAAAAAAAAAATAAAGAGTTTCTAAGTTTCTAAAGTTTCCAATACACAGAAGTGTAAATGACCTAACAGCACAGAAATTAGGGGGATAAATCAACCCCATGCTTTTCCAGGGAGAGTGCCTCCTGTTTCACAGTACACTCCAACGCGACACCTGTAACACCACTTGCCGGTGACCCCGCCAGGAGCAGGAGCTCCTGCTGGCCTCGCTCTGTCTGGGAGGGATTACAGCTCTTCAAAGCCGCAGGCTGACACAGCGGTGCCAGCAGAAGCCGGTAACGCAGACCTGGCTCCGGATCAAGGGCACATTCTGCTGGGCAGCGCGAAGAGGGGATTGTCCACACAGAGACCTGGTAAGGCTCAGATGTACGGGAAGGGTTACAGCGCTGTGGCTGCTCTAATGTCATCACACCAGAACAGGGTGCTTCAGGACCACCACAGTTACTCCTGCGCGGGACAGGAAACAAGCTACACTGGCATTAAGGTACCTCTGAACACATCTTATTACAGGGCTGCAAAAATTAAACGTACAACAAAAACTAAGCAAAGCAGCTATCATAATAAAACTACTTTTGACAGGGCCAACAACTACTTTTGACACGTAACCACCCAAACCTCCATCCCCAGTGATCTACGGCCTCTGTGATTCAGAATAAAAAGGCAAGAGGAGGGGAAAAACAGCACAGAAACATGAACGGACTCCCCTAGGATGACAAGAGTCGGAAGAAAAACTGGGCCTCTGGTCACCTAGTCCAGAGCCATACCTGTCAAACCTCATCACTTCTCCAAGGTGGATCTCCCAAGGAGTTTCAATCACTGGAATAGCTGAGGAAAAAGCAGAAGAGGGCCACGCCTTTTCCTCCTGCCTAGAAGAGCATTGCTCCTCCAAGGAGCCCTCTTGGCACGGGAAGAACAAGCACTGCTCACCCTCAGTAATGCACAACGATGACACAGGTGGCTGCATTTCAACCTGTAAAACCCAGTCCTGCAAACTGGCGTTTAGCTGGAGGTGAATGGGAAAGAAGCCTTCGCTCCAGTTTCCCAGGAGAAAGTACTCATCGATTTCAACAGGAGAGGCACCTTTCCCCGGATTCAGGGATGGGAAAGGCAGAACGGTCTCTAACGGGTATCTCGTCATCTGTCTGTTATCCAAGTACTGCACTGCAAGCAGGATGAGGATTGCGCTTTTTGTTGGCATGTCTGAAAAGGAACTGAAATTCCAGAAGCAAACGTTGAAAACTTGCTGACTACAAAGCCAGCAAGAGTGTTGTAACAGGGTGTGTACCCAGGAAAGTTAACCGAACCTGACAGTCCAAGAGAATAACAGAAGCTCCCTAAGAAAGGTGTGTGCTGCAACAAAGCCCTGGCAGATGACCTCTCGAGAGACTTCCATCAGAATGAATAAAAACCTATTTAATGAGATTAACTGATCATTTCACTCCACCCTCGTTATAACACTCACCGAGAGAGAGGAATGTTTTCACGGCCGAGTATCTGATTCCATAGGGAATGCCAGAGAGACCGTGACAGAAGATATGAAAAACACACAGAGGAACCCTCCGCTGTTGTAGTGGGAGCTACAGACAGTGGTCACTTAAACACCCAGTAGTTTCAGCGGCTACTGAGTTTTCATCTGCGCACAGAGTTTGTATCAGAGCAGCTATTTCATGGTTCTAACTGTACCAGTGTGAAAAATCTAAGCCGATGTGTACGAAGGTACAACAATCCAAGGTGCATCCCAGCAGGTATTTCATTTGCAGGTAACCTTTTCTTATTTATTTTTTTTTTTTAAGGAAAAAAAAAAAAAAAAAAAAATTTCTGTTTAAAGCCTGATCAGCACCTCTTTTTTTATTATTTTATTTTTTCTCCTTAAACTTCAAGAAAGCTAAACCCATTGGCTAAAACTTTCTTTAGTATTATTCCCTGGCAATTCTTGGAGAGTCTGAGGTTAAAAGACCAAAGCAAAGTCATTACTTCTGTAAGTGTCAAAGTAGCTCACTTCTACCAATTCCCTGCCACACTCTATTGAGCTCATCCCTTATGTCTAAGCTCACCTTGGCGCAGTGCATCTTCACCGCCCTTCAACCTGTACAACCACAGGTATGTCTGTATCAGGCATCATCGTGAAATTCCATAGCCAAGCTCTCTAAAACATCAAACTATCAAGGCTGTAAAGTCAAACACAAAGGACTGGAAGACATCTCAAGTGACTGTCACAAGTCCACCTCCCTGCACTGAGACAGGATCAAAGATACCCGGACCAATGGACACTGCCTACCCTACTCCTCAAAGGCCGATGAGGAAAGAGATTCCTCAGCATCTCGAGGCTGTCCAGTCGAAGTTTTTCACACCACATGCAGTGTTTCATACTTTCCAACATATCTGGAAGAACTGGAGACCTGAATCCCCACTGCGGCTGCCAGAATTCTTCATGCCCCAGCGCATGTCAGGGGAGTGACTGCCTCAAAGCACTAATTCAGTTCCCCCCGTGCAGTCCAGCCCAGCCAGCTTCAACCATCCTCCCTAAAGAAATCCTCCTGCAGAGGCTCAGCCTCCGCCACCTCATCCTACTGAAAAAAAAACACAGACAGAGCCAAAAAGAATCCCAGTGCAAGGTCCAGCCTCACGTGCCTGGGCAGTAGACTCTGGTGATGGCGAGGCTCGTTTGCCGCGTAGCTGACGGATGAAGCAACCTCTAATTTTAGAGTTTCATTCCAAAAAGCAGACTCCACAGTTACATTTCTTTCTCCATACAGATGTGGTGCTTGTACAGCTCCAGTTCATGAAACTTTCTGCTTGGGGCAACGCAACTGTGACAAAACAGGGCTTGCATGACAATTCAGAGTTGAAAACTGAAAGCGTTCAGAAAAAATTGGGGCTTTGAAGTTAAAAAAGAGTGCAACTGATAGTCCATCCCAGTCTACCCCAATCACTGGGAATACAGCATTGGCTACGTTATAATAAGACCTTGTCCAAGTTCTCTTTAAATATTGCTGCTGAGATCACTCACATTCAATGCTCTTGTCCCAATAGCTATCTTGTCAGATAGCGCAATCTTCCCCACCACAGAGAAAATGCAATCGCCTCGATTTTCAGCAACAGTTGTCAGTCAGCAATGCTTATTTTCTTCATAAATTATTTCCCATAACTTAGTAACACTTTAAGCTACTATAAACACATCTTGAAAGCACACCACAATTTTAATCAGTTTCAATCATCAGATGTTGGGTTTGATATTGATGATTGCTCTGACTTTTTTTGTTTAAGGGCTCCTTTTGTCTATGAAAGCAGACATAAGAAAGTTATCTAGGACATTGACTGTAAAGTCTCTAATTTAAGAGAAAATTTCCACTGTCGCTGGCTGTCAGATGCTAATAGCTGCTGGTATTATTTTGCATACGATACCAGGCAAGTGGTCTTAGAGAAGTATTCTCCATCCTATACAAAGGGGTCATCAAGTCAACTAACCCAACAGCTGTGCCTCTGCAGTTTCAAAAAGGGGCTTTCTAAGTCCATTTTAACCGACAGAGGGAAAAAAAGAAAAAAAAAAAATATATATATATATACACACACACACACCTTTAACAACTGTAGTGAGAACTCAGCGTGGTATTATAAGGAGGTGACTGGGAATTATTTCTGTTTAAAGCCTCTTTTATAAGGATTCCCCATCAGCCTTTAATGAGCACACCAGTTCCAATTCAGAGGTTCCTGATCATTTCCAGCCCAGTTCAGCAGGAAGACAGACTGCCTTGAACTCGGTGGGGTCTACAGGAGGGCTCACGGCCATGCAGGGAGCTCTCTAGTACCAACATGAAGTTAATTGAGCGGGCCTTTGACGCCCAGCTCTGGGTGTCAGCCTTTGGAAGAGTTTTCCTACAGCAGATCAGAAGAAAATCTGGACTTCTAGATTTGGGGCTATGTAAACGTATCATTTGTACTCAGCAGGAAGAGTGCTAATTTGTCTTTTGCTGTAGAGGGAAGTGACATAATCTATCAAACTATTCATTCCGACTGTTAACACGTATTTTAAATCTTTGCTTACACAAAACTACAAGAGTATTACAGAACGGAGCATCTGCCAACATACGTACAGTATTCTGCTAAAAGGCAGATACACACCGTAAGGTGTATGCGAGATCATTAGTTAGCTATGACAGGCGATTTACCGTGATTTATCTTCCAGGATCATCTCACTCACAAGGAAAATTGAGCATCAGCCCCATCCATAACCTATACATACCGTCTAGATACTTGAAAATGATAATAGGTTAAAGGATGCAGTAGACAACTCTCCAACACCAGCCAAAATATTTCACCTGAAACCTTTTGGAATAGAACCTGAAAACATCAGTAGCCCAGCCAGAACTCCTACTTAGACGGATTGCCAGGGGCTAATGAACATAGCAAACTCTTTACCTAGCACATAATTTTACTGTTGCTGGGAGAGCACCGCTCAGTCGCTTCGGTACAGATCCAAGAAATTTGCTTCTTCCAGTTCGTCTCTGTTTGAGCCAGATACAAATTAAGGCTAAATTAAGAGCTGTGGTTCAAAACGATTCAACGGAACGCAAGAACAAAGGTCAAAATTTAGATCTCTACCCTGCAGGTGCACATCCTGAGCGCACAGCTAAACAGGGCCATCCACCTCCTGGGGATCACCGGCAACAAAACCAGGAGTTAAATATTTGGGGGCTGATCCATGTACCACCTTATGCACCACCTCCTCCATTAGCAAACTCTACCTAGCCAGAATGACATGTCCTGGGCCAACAGCCGATCAAGTCTCCAGTGACTCTGCTAGAAATCAAACCCTACTGAAATACAACGCAGCCGCTTCCTCCACTTACAACGATGGATGATGGATCAATCCATCAGGACCTACCAAATTCACACATAATATTTCAAACAGCTGTTCCTCCTTACTCTCCCACCCTCCCACCTCCACGTCTCCCTTAAAAATTATATATTAAAAGAAGAAAAAAAAAAAAGTTGCAGGCCCTTGAGTTACTGAACCTTTAAAAGATTTTCCTGTACCCCGCAAAGCTCTAAAGCACAGCCTGGCAATTTAGTCTGCACATGCCAGATTCAAGATTTGGCCAAAAACCTGAAATGAACCAACATAACAGCTGCCACAAAAGCCAACAACCTCTAATCAATACCTTCCATGTTTAAGACAGAACAAACCGCCTCTCTGCAAAACATTCTTAATCCTGCAAAGAGTAAATGAATTACAACGAATTCAAGAAGCTGGAGTTTTGCTTGGCTTAGGAAACCCAGGCAGAGCCCCTAATTTTTCAACAGCAGCACATGCTTAACACAGAGCAGCAGTGATGAAAGCAGTTGAGACACCTGTGAGAGACCAAAAAACACAGCAGGGGGGGGAAAAAAAAAAAAAAATCACCAAGGCTGCAGATACACGTGTGTTGCAAGAACTAACGAAGCTTAAAAACCTTTGAATACGTTAACAAAATGAACAGGAAAATATTTAATGTGTTAAAGCACTTTTGCATGACTTCATCCTACATCTTTTTATTCCCTAATTTGACTCTGGTTTTTAGTCTAGATTATAAAGAAGATTTAAAACAGGGAGCTTTTTTCCCCTTCCAATGAAGGCTTCCCATTAATAAAAAGGAAACAAAGAAAATGAAGAAAGTGAGTAGTAAAACTTTTACAACATAATAAAATACATCAGAATCCCAGTGCAGCAAGATTGGAATTGTCTAAAAATGCTGAATTATGATCGGTTGTCATATAAAGTTCAGTCCAGAGTATTAGCCATCATATTCTCAAGCAACATGTATATAATTGGGAGATCTTCATAATAACCCTGAGTTTTAAAGGCTCATAAAAACTGCGTTTTACTCATAATTTGCAGGGGGAAAGAAGAATTCTTAAAGGAAAGTAACGTCTTTGTCTCCATAAGAAAGACTCTGAAGGCAATACACTGTGTATTTTAAAGCAAGCGACCCTAAAAGCTCTATTTTTTTTCTTTCACAGTTTGTGGTGGGTTATTGTACAAACACTCCATTTAAAAAGATAAATACCTATCTATAGCACACACACTAGCCAGAAAATCAGTATCACAGAGAGGAACCCTCTGAAAGTACATCAGAAACAAAGCATGTTACGTTATTTCTGAGTACAAGTACAGAGTTACTTTAAGGGAAATAGCTTGATGTAACCTTGTAACCAACGGCAAAAAAAAAGCCATGGCACTCACACACACACACACAGAGAAAATAAAGGGTGTTGGTTTTACGAAATGTGTGTAAACTACATCTATCCACCTCCAAAACATAGCATTAAAATAATTATAAAAATATTCCGAACACTTGAAACTCTGGGTAGACTCCCAAATGCCTCTGCATTTTCTCAATTTCTCACTTGACATCCTAAAACAAAATCCTTTCAGTTTCTTAGCGAGTCAGCTACCGAGTGCCACAACTCCAGCTCTCCCAGCCGCTCTTAGACTTGCCAAGGCAAAGCCGAGGTAACGAACAGGATGCTGAAGTTTCTATACGGAACAGCAAAACACAACCTGCCACCAAACCCAGATATTTTGACTTTATACTTCAGCCAGAGTAAAGCCCTTTTGTAAATAAAATGTGTTTGTTTTCAAATGAAGCTACTTCAGGCTGTTTTGGGAAGCAGAGTAAGTAAGAGTAACAACAATTTCCATTTGGATTTCAAAACCTGCTGAAACAAACCCAGCACACGTCAAGCCTAGTGTTTTCCTACCTGGAACAGGTAAGGACCAGCTCTCAAATGCCACCTTGGGATAGTTCAGACTAGTAATCCCATTCATGTTTAGATGAGGCACCAGCATGAACGAGAAAGTAAAGGGGAAAAAAAAAAAAAAAAAATTCTACTCTGTCCTTGTCTTCTTTTATAAGCAATGCCCACAGCAGTGGTTCAGACGCGGAAAGCAAGCCGAGGACCCGGAGGACCAGACTAAGGCAAACGCGCTGCTAGAGAGAAACAGGTTGAAGAGGAGACTTACTGCTTGCCATGTGACCGGGGGAGGTATGCTGCCCATTGGGTGTGCTCGAGGTGAGGTCAATGGCCATGCCGGAGTGCTCCCTTTCGGGCGAAAGCTCATTGTCACCTGCTTTCACAAAACAAGCCCCCCGTAAGTTTCCATCCCCTTCTTCAGCAGAGTAACACAACGATTAAAAAAGTCCAGCTGGCTCGCTCCCTTCCCTCTTTTATCAGCAGGGTCTTCCACAGCCTGTGGAGACCAGGCTCTCCGTGGCCACAAGTGAACGTTTGACTCACTGATTTTTAAAAGCCCCCTCAAACCTACTGTCACCACCTGTGACAAACCTTGTCCCAGCTGCTTTGTCTCAGGAGAACTTAGGATTACTTTTCCATTTGCAGACACGAAGAGCCGGGGCTGGGCAGAAGACTGACACAGTACTTCACAGTAAAACCTTCCCCCCACAAAGCTCTCAGTTACCTGACAGCTAAACAAAGCACTTCAACTGAGACGTTTTTGCCCTGACACAGAAAACAGGAGAAATGCATAGTGAAAGGCATAAAAAGTTTTTGGCTGCAATCTGAATTTCTGGAGATGATGAACACTCTCCCATTTGCAAAGTTCATTCATCCTCAACAAGTACTTAAACCTAGAGCTACTCACCCATGCACCCATCCCCGCGCGTTTTTCAGTCATATGCAGAGTTTACAATTAAAAGCTGTTAAATTCAGCATCACCTCCAAGCAAAGACCATACACAACGAAAGTTTCAGGTGTCTGCATTATAGAAGGGATAGTGGGAAAAGGAAAGTAATTCAGAATAATCAAATGAAATGACTACTTACATGTTATATATCCATCAGCAGCCTCTGCTTCCATAGTCAAAGTGCAGTGCTGCAAGGCAGAAAAGTATACCCTCAAAGACGCCTGTCAGTATCAACCATTAAACGATTAAACTTACTTACAGCCCTAAGTAGTTGCCCATTTTACTGCTGTTGCAACCCTTGCCTCAAGAAACACACAGGTGTACTGCATGTGCTTATCTGCAAATCACTGAACTCTTCCAGCAAATGGTGAGAGAAATTCAGCTGCCTCCCGGGTAGGCAGCACTGGGATCCTCTTCGTCTGACTGTACCCTTCTCTGTCCCCAACTCACATTTTTACCTCATCTGAGAGGTTTTTTTTCCCTGACTTTCCACTTGTTTTGTTCAAGCCGGGATGGTAATGCTTTATCAATTACCAGCTCTCGCAGCCAGAACAGACTTGGAGGAGATGGGTACAATTAACAATTGCTCTTTTCACACGCACTCCAAGAGGCTCCATCCCGATCTAAGCAAAATAAAGCCTTCCCATGTCCATTCCCCTTCCAGAGAGTTATTACAACTCTTTGTCTCACACCACTGTACGCGCACACGCACCTGTACAGGCACCTGTTCCCTCTAACCCTATTTATCTGCCACAGCATGGGGCCAAACGTCACACTTAATACTCCCAGATCATGCATTTTGTGGCGTGAAGCAATCTTAAAGTTTCTGGAAGCACTTTGCTGACACAGAACAAGCTATTACTTTCCAGAAACCCAAGTAACTGTATAGAATGACACCCCCTAGCTATCATTTGATATATATTGAGGAAAAAGAAAAATGTAAAAAAAAAAAAAAAAAAAAAAAAAAAGAGAGATCAATAATCATAACTATGTTCTTTTAAGTGGAAAAGTTAAGAATCTGACATGACCAGAGGAGAATTTTATTTCCTCTCTCCCTCTACGGCCTCTTTTTTTGCCTTTAGTTTCAAAACTCTCACTGCACCAGGCAGCTAAATTATTCACAATGAGCCATTTCTGTATTGATCGCCAAGTATATTTAGCCCTGGCTCCTGGAATTTCTCCATTACTTACTGGAAAACAGGCAGCTTCACTTCTTGTCTCCAAAACCACTTCCCTCCCCCTCCCTTAACCCGCTTTCCTCTCCCCCCCACACCGCCTTTCCCCCAATAAATAAATACTTTTCTCTGTGCTCTTCTTTGGTATAAAGCAGATCAAATTCCCAAGGCATTCAGCACATAACACTTAAATTTCAACCTGCCCAGCTGCTACCAAACTCTCTTCAATTACTGATTTTTCACATGAGTCTTAAAAAGAAATCTCAAAAAAAAAAAAAAGTTTTGAAAATAGGTAAGCCGCTTCCTCAAGCCCTTCAAAATTACCTTCTCTTCCCCCTAGTCCAGGTAGGCAGGCACACACTGAGAAAAAGAAAGAAACATCAGAAGCAACAGGGAAAGATCATCCCAGCCAATGAAGTGGAAGGAAAGAAAGGGGAGGAAGGGAGGAGGAAGAGAAAGGAAGACAAAAAAGAAACACAGAAACATCCACAACCGAAATTAAAACACGGTTTGATTTTTATTTTTTATTTCTTCAAGAGGAGGGAAGGAGGGGGGAGAGGAGGGGGGAAAGAAAAAGTTTGGTCACCATTTTTAGGCTGGTGATGACAAATCCCAGCTACTAAGCCTCCCTCTCCACAACGAACGGAGACAGAGAGTTTTGCTGGGGCTGAAGACACAGCGAGATGGGGAAAGTTTAAAAAAAAAAAAAATTAAAAAAGAGAGGAAAGGAGAGAGATGGAGGGGAGGGGGGAAGAGGGGAGAGAAAGCCGCCCCCGGCACTTACAGGTGGGGCATGCGGAGCCGGGCAGCCCCGGGATGAGCCGGCGGGGAGACTCGCTCAGGAACGGCACATAGTGTGAAGGAAGATGAAGAACAGAAAAAAAAAAAAAAAAAAAAGAAGGAGAGGGGAGAGGGAGGGAGGTCAGCCGGTGCTACAGCAATGCGATTAACCGGCGGGGAGAGACAGAGAGAGAAAAACTTGATCCACCGGTTCCTTACGAATCGGCAGGGAAACGGGGGGAGAGGAGGGGATGATGTGGGGAGGGACAGGGTGAGGGGGGACCCCGGCACACACGCTCACACCCCACGCAGGAAACCTAGGCCAACTTCCCCGGAGCGCTGCCCCGGCCCTGGGCGACAGCGGGCTCCGCGCCTCATCCCCGCCCAGACCACAACCTGTCAAAGTCATGGAAGTCCTGCCTCATTTTTACAGTTTATCCCATTTCCCCCCCCTTTCCCCACCCCCCCCGGCCCCATCAGGCCGCAGCCCCCCGGGCGCGGAGGGAAATGGCAGTTGGGGCCGGGGCGGGCTAACGGAGCCAACACCCCCCCCCCCCCGCCTAACCATGGGTTGGGGAGCGGGGGGGGCTTGGTCTGGTTTCATTTTTGGGCAAACAGCAACAAGTCCTCGGAGCCCACCGGCGCCTGCAGAACCGCACTTGGGTCGGGGACCCCTCCGCACGCAGACAGACAGACAGACAGACAGAGCCCCGCCGTCCCCGCAGCCGCCTCGCCCGCCGGGAGACCGAGGGGAGGTGAGGGGTTGGGGGGAAGGGGGGGGTGCGGGGAAAGAGAGAGAGAAAAAAAAAAAAAAAAAAGGAAATAAAAAGAAGCCAGGCGCAGATTTACCTCAGCCGCGCAGGCAGTGAATCACTTCCATCACCCTTTTGTTTGTGTTTTTATTAGTGTCGGCTCCCCGCGCCCGGGGGAGGTGTGTTTGTGCAGGGCAGTTGGCAGTGGGAACTAAGGCAGCGGAGCGGTAGCTAAGGGTAATCCTGCTCCCACTTCCTCCATCTTCAGCGAGCGGGGTTAGCCTGGGACAGCTGGTCAAACCCCGAGAAACCGATCCGCCGGCGGCCGCCCGCCCGCGCTCCCTGACACACATACGCGCACTCACACACACACACATACACACACACACAGAGAGAGAGAGAGACGCGCGCAACCGGGGCCGCTCAGCGCGCTCGGCAATCGATTAGAGGACAAGTGCCGCCACCGCCGCCTGCGCCCCGCGCCTCACGCGGACAGACACAGGCGGACGGACACAGGCGAGGCGGCCGGGCGGGAGGGCGGCCGCGCGCGCGCGCGCCGCCTCCCTGCAGGGCAACCGCCGCCCTCGCGCGCCCCCCCTCCCGCGCTTCTTCTTCCCGCCTCACCGGGCCACCCCCTCCCCGTCCCCCCCCCCCATTCCCGCTCCTCCTCCTCCCCTGAAGAGCGGCCGCCGCTGGGCCGCCGCCGCCGGTGGAGTCATGATTCAGCACTTCTATTTATAACCGGCGGGAGGGTGCCCAGCGCCCCCCGCCCCGCCGCTACCCGTTGGTGGCGGGGGGGGGGAAGGAAACGGCGTGAAGGCGGAGGGGAAAGGCCCGGAGCCGCCGCCCCCCCCCCCTCACCGAGCAGTCAGCCGGTACACCCGAGGTAATTTTTGCCGTTTTGCCCTCGTTACGCCCGGCTGAAATAAAAGCCTTTCCGCGCCGTTTCCCGCCCTCCCCTTTCCCGCCTCACGGCCCGCACGCGCCGCAGCCCCAGCCCCAGCCGGGGGCATCCGGACGGCACCGGCGGTGAAGGCTCGGTGCGTTCTCCCCCCTCCCTGCACCCGGTAGGACGCCATCCTCCTTTTTTTTTTTTTTTTTTTTTCCTCTTCCCTTTCGAGCATCTCTTCGTCGAAGCTGGATCGCGGGAGGCTGGTGGCAGCGGTAATACCGTTATTAGGCACCAGGGTTAACGGCCCATGGAGAAGCTGTGGTTGTGTCATGCCTTACCTACACAGATATTATTCAATTTTAATTTGGAAAGTTAACCACACAAACACTAGGAAGCGTCAGAATTCAGGCTGCACATAAACCCCTGAGCCCTTTCACCCAACAGAGCAGCCAACAGGAATAACAGGGAATTATCCTTTTTTTTCACCAATACCAAACAGGTACAACACACCTTTGGCTCTTGAGTTTCAGCCAAGAGCACCTCCATCACTCCATACCCACGTTCTTTGTGTATCAAGAGCCTGCAAAAGCTCTGGGTACCCATAAGTTCTGCTTTCCAGCAAAATCAAAACAGCAGCCTTAACTCTTGCTCCAGCTACACGGGAGCACAATACTGTTGTTAGCAGCAGTAAAGTAAAACTTGGGTTTTATTAGCTCGGCCACTTCACATCAAATGACCTTCTGCTTTATAGTGGCAGAGCCACACTACCCTGAGAGAGGGAGACAAACTCCACTTTTAACAATACATTAAATTATCAGCCAGCCAAAGAGACTGAAGTTAACAGACAGCTCTCTCCCCAGCACTACAAATTTTAGCCAATTAGTCATTACACCACATCTGTGAAGTGGGTTAATTTAACTCTTCTCATTTTGCATAGGAAGGAGGCAGAAAGGTTGGGGGACTGGCCCAAGGCCACAAAGAGCACTCAGAGCTGAGCCTAGAAAGCAGACTTCGTTTCCCACGCCTACGTTTCAGCGACTAGAATTGGCTTGCCTACATCAGAAAATAGACTGGCATAGCTATAGCTGTGTAATTATACCGTAACAGTTTATGCCGGAATAACTCTCCTTGCGGACATTCTCCTCCAGATGGAAAGTGACTTCCCAAAAGCTGTCCAAAGGAATTCACTCAGCAGCACACACTTCGGGTTTTGCCTTTTTGGGGGGACAAAATTCCCCAAGGTGTGGGTCTCTGCAGCATTTTGAAGCTTTTGATCACTTTTACAGACCACTGAAAAGCAGGGACAAATGCAAAGCATGTCATTGAAACACTACAAATCTCATTGTCAAGATTTTTATGGCCCTTTTCATCAAAATGTTGAAAACTGAAGGCGTCCAGCTGGCTGTCCTTACAGGTAATAATTTAATAGCTAACAGCTTTTCTCCCAAAGCTGCTGGAACCTGCTTGAGCCATGGAAGCTGATGGGAAAAGCCAGATCCATCCTCTACAGTAATTTCTGATTTTTTAATCCTGCTGCTCCGTAAGCTTTCAAAACCAAATGAAGCTGTGAAAATAAGGAGGGACTGAAGGAAAAGTAAGGGACAGGGAACAAAGTGAAAGGATTTGCCTTTGAAAATAGTCTTGTCAACTCCAAAGACGGCAGAGATGAGTGCATCTTCACTACAGCAACACGGGGCTGAATCACTGGTTTCAATGCAAACTGAGCTCGGGGGCTGCAGCAAGAGCTCCACGGTGATTAACATCAACAACACACCTACCCTCAAGTGATACTCAGCAGAGCGGCTGTGATGATCTTGAGGATCAGGAGACCAGAGCTCACACCCAACCACGGTCAGAGGTCCACCACGCAATTTCAGCCAAGTCATTATTTCTCTGCGTTTCAGTTCTCCATTTCTAGAATGCAGCAAATAATGCGATGAGAGTTTTCCTTCTGCCGAGCAGCGCCCCAGGAGCGATTCTCGGCTTTGCCATGGACTTCTGCCACATTACAGAGGTCACTTCAGCACACCTCTGGAAGAGCCATTTCTGGAGCTCCTCCAAGCCTGGTGAGCAGCCCTTTCCCCTTCCATTTCCACCCACAAGACCTAAGCAGCCTTCACACAGCCCCACCTGCCCTGGGACAGCGTCCTGCCACACGAGCCCAGCTGCCCCAGGTATCACAGCTACCCTTGAGACCCATGACGTCCCCACAGGCATTCGCTCAGTCTCCACGGGCCTCGGTTCTCCTCCTGGGTGCTGGAGGTAACATAGATCCTCCATCTCACAGGGACCCTGGGAGGAGAATTTAATTCCTCATCATGTGTCAGTAAGGTGCTTTGACAGGTCAGTGATGGGCTCAGCCTGTTTTCAGTTAAATATTTAAACATTTAACCCCTATATAGATGTGCATATGCATGTGTGTGAGAATTATTAGCCAAAAAAAACCCATAATGCTTTTAATGTAAGTTTTGGTTCAAATTATCCAAGTCTCCTTTTTTATATGCCTGTATAAGGTCAAGGTATTCTAGGAGATCACTCCCAAAAAGCTTCTATTAGGTATTCACATAAACAGTAGCTCATCACACCATAATCTCTGGAATTATTTATATTTAGCAAATTTAAATAAACACATCTAACACACTATTGCCTTGGACAGCTACAAACACCACAGAGCGGCAGACGCCTGCATCATCTTTCTTGCTTTAGACTGAACCCTCTCTTCTCTACCCGCAGAAGGGGCACTTTGAAGACTAACTGGATCAAATCCCAGCATACTTTGAAGGGGACAAACGTAGACCTTTCTTTACTTCACTGTGCGTGGGGCAATCTAAAAACCATATAAGCACTAATCTATTCATTATTCTATCTCCTCCTCTTTACTACAGTAAAGCACTGTTTTATGCTTATATGCATCAAATAAAGAGGCCTATAAAGAAAATAATGAACATCCTTGAATATCTTCCGAGCACACCCTATTAATTTTATAAAGGACACAGCATACTGTACCCCTTGTATTTCACCAAGATAAAAGCCTATAGATTAATTCCTATTAAAACAGTTGGTATTTTCAGGACATGCAGATGTAATTTATGGAGAGGCACAATACTCATAATAGCTCAAAGGCCACAGAAACTGTAGATCTGTGTCTGTTACTGTAGTTGTACAGGCATTCATTGTACAGAGAGCAGTTGAAAAGGCAGAGTATGTAATCTGAATACTAAATTTGTGAATAGTTTCTCACTCAGGCTGGTTAGGCTTTTCAAGAGCAGCGGATGCTTTGTGGGGGGGACTTCGTAAAACATTCTGCTAATATATCACACGGTTGCTGTATTTTCTTCCCTTATATTTACTCTTAGAGCTTTACACTGGAAGATACAATATTTGATTCTTAACAGGGCCCCAGCTCCTGCTCTGTACTCACCACCTGAATTGAGTGTGCTCCGTGTGAGACAATTTTCACACCAAATACTTCTTCCTGCTTCTATAAAGTGGACAGCTTTAGGTGTATATAACCCAGAAGTACACAAGAAACAAAGATCCTTTCCCTCACCCACTTGTACTCCAATTGCTATATCCAAGTTACTGGGAAAATAGTATTATATTTTCTGGTTTATTATCAATAATAAAAGTGTATGGGTTTTCTCTTTTATTATAGAGATATAAATGTATACGGATATATCATTTATGAGGAAGGGCAATTCTAAAGTGTCCTAACAAAATTTAATTACGACACAAGCTACTAACAGAGAAGCCTTGAGCCTAGGATCATTTTTATTCTTTGCTTGTACAGCACCTAGCACAATGAGGATTTATGCATGACCTAGCTTCCCACTTAGTACTTCAACAAAAATAAGAATTAACACTTGCTTTGCTTATGGCTGCAAATCTCAGTACTAACAGAATTACACACATCCAACCCTGAACAGTGAACAACACGGAATTACGAAGTTCACGAAGCAGCTGATACAAAAGTGTGCTGGATCTATTTATATTCCTGGGGCTGCTGCAGGCATTTAGGCAGAGAGACTGTTGTTACTTGAGCTCAAATTTGGCAAAATTATAGGTGTCAATCATGTTGAGTATTGCAAAGTACCAGGGAACATTCAGTGACAAACGACCAGGCTCATGGCTTTGCAACTTCTGAAAATTTGGTGGGAATGGAGTTCTTCCATTTCTCTAGGACAGGATTAACATCAAGGCTGAATCTCAAAAGGTCCAAAGTTACCATTTGGGTTTGAAGGGGCTTCTACAATGCAGAAGACTTCTACCAAATTAGGCTGCAAACATCACGAGAGCATGTCTTGTAAGGTTTCTGACACTTACCTTCCAGGTTCAACCTGATATACTACAGCGATACTCATAGTTCTCATCTTGGGTGAAGTACAGAATAGACAAGACCACCCTGTGCATACATTTCTGAACTTGAAAAGAGTTTCCACTACAGCTCTTTAAAGCTTAGCAAAGAATTGAGGACTAAGGACATTTTTTCTTTGAATCCAACCTACCTGTAAGTGCATAACATGAGCCAGTTGCTCCCTGGGGCCCAGGAGCCACAGAGATGCCCCAGGCCAGCGCAGCAGGAACCTCACCAACCAGGGTCCATCCCACAACCCCCAGCAAGGTAGCAGGGCAGGCCAGAGATGGCGGCCAGCTCTAACCAAGAGCTCTGATCTCCAGGCAAGCCTGCAATGATGAGGCAGGTCTGAGGTCAAGCCAGGAAGTCAATCTGCAGATCAGGACCATGGCTAGGCAGCAGCACAACTATAGCCAAGCAGGACACCAGTGCTCCCCAGACATGGCCCAAACAAAGAGCAAGGCATGGGGCTGAGCTTAAATGGGCTCCTGGCCCAATGGCAGGAGTGTGGGTGGAGGCCCCAGCTGAGGTTGATCAGGGTCATTAAGGGCTGTCAGTGCCTTCAGGGTCCCTTGCAGGTCTCCCCAGAAGTTAAACAGGCTGTTTTCCCTCATTCTACCTGGGTGGTTGCATGATTTTCTGCAGGGTCCTAGGGCCTGTGTTCAAAACACTTGAAGAATGTCCTGTTTATTCACTTCACTCCTCACGTGCCACATCTCCAAAACCACCACCACCCCTGTTCAGCATGCGTAGCTACATTTACTGGTGTGTGCTTTACCCTCCTTAGTCCTTGTCCCTATTCATTCACCGCTTTACCAGCATCATGCTGGTGCTTGTAGGGAGCCGGGGAGAGGCAGCGGTGCTGGGTCGAAAAATGGTTGCTGTGGTGGTCAGGGACTAAACAGCTCAAGCATCTTGCAGGCCAGGGGAGCATGCATCCTGAGTCAGCGTGCAGGACCACCTCTGCAACGAGCGCGGGTGTGAAAAGCTGCCATCCAAACAAGGCTTTTGATCATTGCAGAAATGGTGTGTCGTCAGAGTCTCCCGAGTAACGAAGTCAGAACATAAAATTGTCTGAGAAAACAAAAACGCCCAGCCCTCCACCTCCAGAAGTGGCACAGCTGAGCCAAAGGCTGACACTCCCTCATCTCAGAGGTGAAGGACAGCCAGGGGCCTAAGCTGAAGTCTGCATGGCGGATGGCTCACCTTCAGTGCCTTGCTTCGGAGGAGGACACTCATTTCCCCCTCCATTTACAAGGGGTGTGCTGCTCTAGGCACCTTGTTTGGCCTCCTATTCCTCGGCTGCCTCTGAAGTCTGTGGAAAAGACCAGTGTGTCAGGATTGCAACTCCAAGAACCAAAATTAGGTTCCTGCTTGTCATCACTCTCCAGAGGAGCATTTATTTCTCTGGTGACTACACAGGGAGGCTGGAGATACCAGCCGGCTAAATCGGTTACTCACAGTGGGTGAATATCCCCGTTCATACTTCTGTTCTTCACCTAGAAAATAAAGCTGATAGTGTTTCCTCTCCTCTGTCAGCTGTGTTGAGAATCAGGAACACCTCAGCAAGAGGGGCAGGGACTCAGATACGGCTGTGATGGAGGCCGTGCGAGGGTGCGAGAGAGAGATTTGAAAAACAGGGGTTCTGTGTGCCTCTTTTTGTGCCCATAAGCAAAGTGTCATCACAGAGGTGTCCTGGTGTTTGATTGCGAAAATACAGCCACCTTAAATTAACTGGCCACATAATCAGTTTTAAAGTGGAGCCAGGTTAACTTTGATGAACCACAAGCAACAATTCAGATCATAAAAATAAAACATTAGCATCTTTTTACGCTCCTCTCGGTGTCACATGAAACAACGCTTGACCACAGCCTTTTAAGGCTACATGTTAATTTTTATTGCGGAGCATTCCGCTGTCTCACTCCAGCAAGCAGAGCTGATGGGAATGCTCCACAGCCTTTTTTTTTTAACGGTAGAGGATTTTGAGTAAAACATTTGAAACATTTTTCAAAGTTTTATTTATTATTCTTATTTTACCCCAGGAAAGGAATAACATTTCTCTACATCCAGACATTACCCACACATAACTGTGCAAGCAAAGATGACAGAACTTCATTCTTGTGGTTTGAAAATGCCTCCTTTTTTCCTGTTTATTTGCTTGTCTTTAGGAGGGAGGTGTTTCCATTTTTTTAGGTCTCCTTTGGGGATTTAAATCAATGAAGACATCATTCAGTCTCTATATGAAAAAGACAATCTTTTTTACTACCAGCTTCTGCCAATACACTGTCATTTTTTTTTTTTTTTGAGATCTGGAAGAACAAATGTTACTTTATGTTTATTAGCAATATGAGGGATTCGTCTAACTAGAAGAATTTTGGGTGGTGGAACAATGGCTGAAGAGGATGTAATCTTATCAGGTATCTTTTCTTCACTGCACAGGCCGGAGCTTATACCACTAATATCAACAGAAATTCTCCTACTGACTTCAGCTAAAAAGACGCCATCAAAAATCTACAAAAGTAAAAAATAAAGATTCCAATTTTACAGCATTACGAATGAGGACATAAATAGAAAAACCTTTGCAGATATTATCATCATCTTTGTCTTGAAAATCCTCTGAATTGCCTTTGCTGGTTTATTGCATCCGTACGCTGCTGAACAGTGTTCTTGTCATAACAGAACTTTCCTTCCACAGAACACAGAGTGTTTTCAGGGCTATGAAGCCCTATAGAAGCACCAGGTCTCAGCTTACTCATTGCATTGGAAAGGCAAATCCTTTTCATAGTGGCTTGCTCTGGTTTGGGTTTGTTGGGACGGTTTTTATTTCAACAAGGGTACGATTTTACATTCGGCTCTGAAGTTTGGTTAAAAATAGCTATTGAGAATGATCCTTAAAATCTGAACATGTTTTCCATGGAAATTGTATCTGAAGTAGCTATAGGTCTTTAGCATTGACTTGATCCTGAAGTGATTTCCACACTGCATTGCGTTATCTTAATTGGCTGACAACAAAATGATGACTCGCCCGCGAGGTTATCCTAGATGGCGTGTGCAAGGCTTTTGCACATTTGCACATACCACCCTTTGAAATAAAGTGTTTGCACGTCTGTAGGTAGTGCCGCTTTCTTTCGTAAGACAAAAGAGTTCTGTTGAAAATCCTCACTTAGCTGTCATCGCCCTAAAATCAGAGGTACTGAAAAAGGAAAAAGATGATGATTTCTCTAAGAATTATTATGTGTGGCTGCTCTCGAAGACGACAGAGCTATGAAAAAACCCAAATGCCAAACTGTGGGGCTGACCTCACATTTCTCCATGGGAATGTTTTTCCACTGCCTCCTTTAAGAGGTAGTTTCTTACTTTAGATAAGGGAAGCTCCATCAGCTGCTTCATAGAGCAAAACTGACACCCACTGGCCACCCCCAGTACTTGAAACATTTTGAGCTAGTGAGCAATCCTTGCTTCGGGGCAGAGCAGGAGAAAGGAGAGGTGGAACAACCTTCAAGCTCATCGCAGCCCTTCTTCCTTACAGCGCACAACCTCAGCTTCATCAGTGGTAGCCCCAAAACCCCATTGCCGTGAAGTGGGACAACGCAATAACGCCCAGGCTCCCTTTATTTCCTTAGGGAATCAGTCGTATAAACTCCTTTTACATGACAAATGATGGATCCTATCCCTTTCTGTAGGAAGATGGACCAGCTTCACTGACCATTTTTTTCTCTGAAATTCAGGATGACATTTTCTTCGATCAGTCTTGGGCTTGCTGTGCCCACGGTCCACCACACTTCCCTGCGGCAGCTATTTGCAGGCAGCCATCCATGCGCTGGTGGCCACTCAGCCGGACTTACTCAGTTCTGCTCCAGCCGAGGCCCATCTCTTCTGCGTCCCAAATTTCTCGTCACGCTGTCACCTCCGATCACTAGAGCTTTATTATCAAGGCTCCCAAAGACAATGTTTCCTACCAAGTGCTATTGCCTGTGTGTTGTATGAAGAGGTGTCCCTTTGCCTCCCTGCCACAGCACAGGCCAGAATTATGTTGGCATTTATACATTTATTTTTCAATCGCATTGCATGCTCGTATCTGATTTGCTATCCACTTAGGCACTTCCAACATGATTGCATTGTAAGCAGCTCCTTCCTACCAAATGTCTTTGTTTCAGATTGTATTTATCTCCTCATGGAGAACTTCAATCTTCCCCGAGATTCAATCTAATTCTCCTATTTCCTCCACATGTCATGTATCATCACGTGCTACTCTCTGCTATTATTCCTTGCTCCTGTCTGGTCTTTGAAACTCTCCTCCACTCTCTTGTATGTTCCAGATTTCATATAGTACATTGTATTCGACACGGAACACGTCACTTTGCTGAAGGGGACGTTATTATATTTTATGTAACCAGCGTGCCCTTTTATTCCTGCGTGATCAGTTTGCACTTTCGCTATTTTCAACGTCCCGGTAGTACATTATTCACAATTTAAAGCATGGTATCTCTAAAGTGCTGTCCTGTTTCTTATCACAGTTTCCAGGCAGTGTAGAGTAACTGACGTCGTTAAACAGGGAAGAATGTTTTTTGAACGCTGAGCAGCTTCATCCACGCACGCTCTCCCTGCCTGTGCCGCCGCCTGAGCTGGCTCAGCCTCGAGGGAAAAAGGAAACCAGGGTAAACTGTGCTCTCCCTTCCTGAACGCTCATACATTCAGGTCGTCTCACAAGGGTTTTCAAGAATAGACAAGCTACTCTAATATTTTAAATAACTATTTATTGAGACCTCTCAGAAATGAATACTCTGACTTCATTTTACAGTTCTTTTAACTTCTCCAGGTGAGCAAAGCATCACCATGCATTGCTTTAGAGGAACTTGATGAAGCTACAAGATTATCTGATGATATTTATAGCTGGTTAATTAGTAAGTTGAAGGCAACGTGTGACAGCAGCCTCTCTAAGATGAATAGAGGCCACAGTGTTGCTCTGTATTTCCCTAATGCTATTTATATCCACTTCAGCCTCAACAAATTCCTCTCACCCGCAGCCTGACTTCAGGACAGGCTGCATTGAGGCCAGGGGTGTCCTTAGGGAGCACCAGCACAAATACCTTTGTCAGCGCCCTCAGGGGGAACCGGCCAAATATTTTAGGGCCAGTCATTGCCACATACCCAACATCAATATTACGAGGGAGGAAGATCCCGCTTTGACTTCCCAAGTCCAGGGTGCAGCTGCTTTGACTTAGGTCAGTTCTTAGTCCAGCCTCAGCTCTGAAGCATTAGCCTTTCACAGGGGTACATGAGGGACAAGTCGTGGGTCTGGGTTAACAAGACAAAACTACAAAACTATGGCTGTACCACACTGTTTGTGAGCGTGCAGAGATGCCCTGTTTGCCCAAGCATTTGGGAGCAGCAGGGAAGGAGCTGGAGGGAAGGTCCCATCCAAACGCAGACATACCAGGAAGGGTTAAGAGCTTCAGCAGAGTTGTTATGGAAAGTGCCACTCAGGAACTGGCATGCTGCAGTACAAATATTCTTTATTGCATCTCACTTTGGTTTCCAGTCTTGCCTGAATTACAGTTTCTCCCAAAATACAATGTGCAGCCTCATGGCAGAGGAGGTGGCTACCTGGAGAATATGGAACCCAGTCATCCCCAGATGTCACCGTTCCCCAGAGGCAATGGCCACTGGTAGGACAAGGGGATGCTCTGAGGCCTCACTGCGGGGGACTGGGCTCCCTGAGCACCCTCTGCAGAGACAGGTTCACGCTCAGCGCTGGAGTGAAGCAGCAGGTACTTCTCCCCTGCTTTCCTTCTGCAGCGATAACATGATTAAAATAGTGCTAAGCTGCCGTATACATGGCTGACGGCTACACACCATTTATTGATTTCCCTTGTTTAAAGCTTAGCCAGGATTTCAGGCACGCAAAAATCCATTACATCAGAATGATTTGTCAGTAAATTGCTTTTTATGTTAAAAAACAGAGGGGAAAAATAATGTTCAATAAAGAGTCCTGGGACTTCCAGGCTATGCCTTACCTAACAGTGGGGTTGTGAAAATATAGTTAAGTCCCCACCTTGATTCATGACATGCTTTCTCTGCTGGCTTCTGTTTGACTATTCTTTTCCTTATTCAGACTACATTTGTCTCTTTATAGTGAGATTCCCGGGGGAGAGAGTTGTTTATATAGATGAACCTCCCGTTGTTTAGCTTTCAAATTTCATTTTTCAAAGCAATTTCTGAAAAAGGACCCACCCCATCACCCTCCTGAGTATTTGCTTATTCAAGGTCTGCAAAGAGGGATAATTCACGCTAGCTCTCAGCGTAGAGAAGAGACTCTATCTGCAGAGGCACAGGAGCCATTTAGGTCATGTTTTGTGGACACGTTCGAACACCGACTCCCTGTGCTCTCCCATGCTATCAGGTCATTGTTCTGAAAGCCCAGACCTGCTTGGATGTGAGTTATGGTGGGATGTCTATGCTTTGCAAATTCCCAAGTCCATATTAAGTGTAAGGAGTTGATGTACAACCCTGACCTTATTAATGTTTGACTCCTTAAAACTAGACATCGCATCCACTCTGCTGCATCCTAGGGAGACCTCTTCACTGTGCCATAAACTGAGTTTAGTATCTTACTGCCCATGTTTCCGTCTTCTCATATTAATACCGAGCAATACACCTGCAGCAACAAAACTACAGTCTTTCCTGCAGCAACAAATGATTTAAGGACACTTCCGAAATGCACGCAGAAGCCCTTTGCAAACCGACACAGACATGTTTGAAGGTTTGGATGTCGGGAAATCCCTCAGAGAGAGGCAATGTGGAGACCATTCAAAGTCATCTGTGAACATATTTCACTGGGATCACACACAGATGGAAACGGTACCCAGCAAGTTTGTGCTGCCAGGTAAAGACTAATCACCTACCCGATACGTTACTCTACGCCTTTATATCCTTACTTGGCTGAGGGTTCAGTATAAAATGAGAAGAACTTCAAGACCCTGAAACCCTGAAAAAAGTCAAGGGCTAACAGCCCTTCTGATTTCCCATTCCTTCTCTGCGATGTCTCAGGGTCTATACACAGACTCCGACATCCAGTCTTGATGTGCAGTCCAGACACCTTCTGTAAGTGAGGTGAATTCCTGGAGGAAATCCCAAGAGCCAGCTTTAAAAGTGTCTTAAATGCAAACTTGTTTATAAACTCACACTCACACTTTTCCATGATTTCACCAGCTATGTCTCTTGTGTGACAACTGCTTGGGTTTTACTTTGATAACTAAAAACTGCAGAGGTAGTTGGGGTTTTTCTCCTGGTCTTTCAGCCCTCCTTTCAGCTGCGTGAAACATGTTGACTTTTTCCTTTCAGTTTTCAGCTTTAGGTCTCAATCCAACAAAGCACTTTTAAACCAATATCTTAATTTGAAGTTAGCCCTTTTTTTTTTTAATGAGGAGGTTGAATTAGATGAGTTCCAGAGGTGTCCCTTCCAGCCTAAATTACACCCCCCACCCCCACATTAAATAGTAAAAGTACTTAATATTTTCTGTAAGAGTCTCCCACGGCCATCACAGAACAGAAAGGCTCAAAGACGTTATAATCCACGTACACAAGAAACAAGAACAGAGAAAGAAAGGGCAACATAAGGTGCAGAAAAGGAGTTGGTTTCCAGTGGTCTAATATTATTTTTTTTCAGTATCATGGATACTAGGTAGAGGTTTCAAGGGAAATTGTGTATTCATCCCAATTTTTTGCCCTTCATGCATATTTAAAATCCAGTCTTTCAATGACTCTTCTGTTCTGGGTTTTTTAATATTATTTTTAAAAGTATTTGAAAACTAAATACACTGATCAGAGGGTTTTCTGTAATTGTAGCTTGCTTTCTACCTTTTCATAAATAATGGAAATACACAGACAAGGACTACTAAGCGCGTGGCTTTCCTCTGGGGAGCCATTTATCTTACAACTACCACAGTTTACTTTTGGAAACACGTCCGATTGTAACACTTGCAAATGCATATTTGGAGAGTTGGCTCTGATAATTTATTTACTCACAATTCCAGATCACACATTCTTTTTAAAGCTTCCCTTTTTATACCACGTTCCCCATTTTCAGTAAAACAAAGGGAGGAAAAAAAGCCCACCTGTGATATACCTAAAGGGAAACCTATACAGATGAAGAATAAAATTTCTATCATATTTCTTTCAATATTACATTAGTACTTTTGGGCCACAACCTATACCATGCATAGTAAGATTAAAAAAAAATAGAGGAAAGATAGAATTTAGTCCAAATTACTATAAATTTGTCACAATCATTAGTTCGGAACAGGAGAAACAGGAAAAAAAAAAAGCTATACAACTTTATTGTACCTGAAGACCCATCCTTTACAATTTACCTCAACAGATAGAAAAATGTGCAATTTGGTGGAACGTTTTCCATCACAACCCCAAACTGTTGGGTTTTTTCCTCCATTTTCATTCTTGCCAGTCAAACTTGAGAAATGTCCAAAATGTCCACCCCAAACTTAAGTTTTCTACTTCTGGAAACATATTTCTGGATTTGGGGTCTTCAGTTTTCTCAAGGAAAAAAAACCAGCACAGTGAATGGAAATTATTTCACTGTCAATTTTCTTTAGTTAAAAAGCAAATTTTCCATTAAAAAAAAAAAATTGATGGAAAATTTTCAGCTAGTTTTAATCTTTATTCTTGCTTTTAGTCCATAGTTGCAGACAAGGCAACAGACTGAAAAGAGGACAGAAACAAGGAGGAGTCCCCAGCAAAGCCTCTGTGAGAGAAAAAACCACATGGAGAAGAACTAAGGAATGAAATAATTTGCCTTATTCTGATCAAGTTCCTTGTTCAGAGTTATGATTTCTTGCCACCATATTTAGCAAATGGAACCAAGGCCACAGTCACAAATACCAGGGCATTCCAAATCATTTTTTTCCTCTGTGGATTTTACCCCCTGAGCAAACCGAGCTTCATGTTGCTGAGCCTGACTGGTTCCCATCAACCGGCCTTTACACAAAAGGAACAGTAACATTTCTGGCCATTTTTATGTTTGCCAGTAAGAAAACTAAAGGGATAGATCATCTCCTACCCCTACACATGCTTACTTGTTTCAGAGTGCTATAAGCCAATTTTGGCATGGCAAAGGCCACGTTGTCATGTTTGGATAACAAGTCAGGTTATTGTATTTTGTCTAATATCAGCTTCTTCTCAGGGCCTATACCTTATCATTTGCAGTAGGCTGGCTACCAAAGTTAATGACAGATATTTTTAGGCATGCATTTTAGAAGGGTTGAGAGCAGATTATAAAATATTGCACTGCAGCAGTTGCCTTTGCAGTTATGCACGTTTGCAGGGAATCTCTTAGAACGTCCCTTCCAGAGCAAGACACACTCCAGATCCTTCCACTAGCAGAGCTCAGAGTGCTCTCCAGATCCATCCGTGTAGGGCACGATACATCCCTCATCCCTGTCCTTCCAAACTCTTCACCATTCTGATGAGCGTATCCTGATAAAATTCCCGTGCAAGAGGAATGCAGGGTCACAAGCGCCGCTCACAAAATCAGAATTAGGGAGCGCGTGGGCTGCTTGCTGTCTTCTCCAGCCTGACAACTTTCCCCAGCAAAAGGTCTTAGAGCAGAAAAGTGAGGGGTAATTTACAAAACAACCCCCAAAACTTTCCACTACACTTGAACTTTCTTTTTTTCTGTGGTAAAAGACAGAAGATTTTGATGTTTATTATCAGTTTTTTCTATTGTCATTGCACGGCGTTAATGTAACTGCCACGCTACAGTAATATACAGCTGCTCTTTGAAACGCACCGGTGAACGTCAGTTAGGCAGGATTTGTGTTTTTCATGTAATTAGCATCCCCTTCGTTGTGATGAAACAATACATTAAAAGCCCCCGCAGAACATACTAGAAAGGGTTTAAACGGTAGGAAAAAAAAAAAATTATAAAGATCAGGGCGACATTTCAGCACCTCACTTGGGGTATGGTAAATTTTAAACCCGGGGCAAAATCTCACCGATGGGAGTTAAGCAAGAGTGCCCGGGCTACACGCTGGCAGGAGATGAGGACAGAGGAGCATCGTTTGCCGAGGCTCTGGACTAGAGACACCCGAGCTACTCGGATTCCCTTTTGTTGGCCGCTTGTCCACCCTAAACCCTCTTTTTTTTTTTTTTTTTATTCATACAGCATTGAGTTTCATTAAACGTTTATGACCCTATTACAGGATACAGTTGCAGATTACTATAATAAAAGGGAGTTGATGAAATGTCATTATCAGCGGTGACAGAGGAAGAATAAAACCTTACACCTTCAAGTTGGCCCATAACATTGGTTGTAATAACTTTTTTAAAAGCCA
Source organism: Chlamydotis macqueenii (assembly GCF_036417535.1). Classification (NCBI taxonomy): domain Eukaryota; kingdom Metazoa; phylum Chordata; class Aves; order Otidiformes; family Otididae; genus Chlamydotis; species Chlamydotis macqueenii. The sequence continues at coordinate 38,535,440 of NC_141561.1, forward strand.
AAACACACACACCAAAAAACAAAACCACCTGAAAAGCCAAATTCACTGTTACTGGGTTCAGTGTTGCAAAGCCACCACTGGAAAGTGGTATATCGAGGATATAAGGAAAACTTCACTAAAGACACAATTTCTTTTTCACCGCATATATTATTTTGGAGCAATCCCTTTTCGTTCCCTGCCTTACTAGGCTGGGAAGCATACAATGGATAAAGTACAGGGGTATCACCTCAGCAAGGACAAATTTATACCTGAGCTGGGGTGCGCAGCTCAGAAATGCCTGTGATCTTTTCCTTTAAAAAATAAATTGCTGGTACTTTTATCATTTATCAGAAGGAAGAGAGTGTTTGTTTCAAAGGCGCAGAATGAGGGCTTTAAAATTAAACTCTGCTCGTCTTCAGCTTCTGAGCGAGTGCAGGAGTAATAAGGATTTTAAGATCTGCAGAGATGTTTTAATTCCTTTACATTCTGCAGGTAAAAAAAAAAAAAAAAAAGAAAAGAGAAGAAAAGAAAAAGAAATCTCTTTCCTTGCCAGGTGTGCAAGATGGAACATTTTGATAAAATCCAGTCCTCAGTTTTGAGCTTTATAAAAAAAATAAAGGAAAATATTACCGACACAAATGCTTAATCACCTACTGTGGGACTCGGATACAGACAGTCCTGAGAGGTATCCCACGTTCCCGCAGTCTGGGAGATGCACGGCCCAAAATGCCTGAGGGGTTTGGGCTCTGACCCCCCAAGGCGGGGTTCAAGCTCTGAGGCTTTGGAGGGGCACAACCGAGGGGAGGCAAGGAGAAGGCGGGAACCATGCAGTTAGGGTTTGGGAAAGGTTTCTGTGGGGGAACCTGTTGTCCAGAAGCCTACAGAAGGTCTGCCCAAGACTGGCCTCAGAGGAGCATATTGGACTGGTCTGAAAGGGTCTTTCAAAAGCACAGGGCTGGGTGAGCTCCCAGGGACACCTGAGCTTGGGGGCAACCAGCCTGACTGCAAAGGGTTGAAAAGAAACAGGAGGTGGCGGCTTTTCCAGCTGCCCTGCTCCAGCTACAACACGCCTTCATTACCCGCTCTGAGCCTCCTTGTATTTCATGTGCTTCCTTCATCTCTCACTCTTTGCCCCCAGAAAAGTTTTCTCTGCATGGAAGAGCCACCTCCATTTGAGGGCAGGGCAAGCTGTGGCCCTGATTGCCAGCTGTGGGCTCCAGATGTGCTGGTGGAGCGCAGGCACTCAGCTGGGTGCCTTCCCTCTCTCCACCTGCTCCAGGTCATAAAAACTGAGGGTGCGGCTTGTTCTGACAGCGGTTGCCCCTCTGTCAAACGTGGCAAAGTGCTGCTGGGGGCACCCAGGGGGCTGGTGGAGAGAGGGAAAGGGAGACAATGAGCAGTTGGGATGTCCCCTGGCCTCAGCATGGCACATGGGTGTCTTCCCACAGGGAGAGGAAGGAAGCCCACCAACCAAAGAGGCAGGTGTGCAAGGTGAAGGGTGAGGAGATGAGAGATACGGGGCATGATGAGGCACTGGATGGGAAAAGCTGGGTTTAAGGAGCCATTTTCATATCTGAGACAGGCAGAAGGAGCACACAGCCCCTTCCTTACTCCCAGCACCATGACCTGCATGCTGACATTGCCTCTGCTTGGAGAGCCTCAGCCACGTCTCCTCTGCAACATGGTTGGGGGGATGAGGTGACCTCTACCCAATGTAGTTGTCCTACATCTAATACTGGTTTGATCGCAGTTGGACTAGCCGTGCTCTGAATTGCCAGGGCTGGGGAGAGCTGGTTCTCCCTTCACTCACCCAAAAATGTGTCTTCAGTTTGTGGTTCTGTTCTCCTTCCTACCACTCCGGTTTGGGCTTCTGGCACCCACGCAGGTCCCACGCTTGGCCTTTTGACTGGAAGCACGTGGGCTAGAAAAAAACCTCTCATTTAAACCCTCCTCATACAAGCAGAAATGCTGTGAGACTTGGTAAAATCAGGAGCATCCTGGCTGTCCCTTTTGTTTTAGAAGTTAAAATGGAAACGCAGAGGATTCCTCATCTTGAAAGGCCCAATAACCAACTTCGTGTACTACAAAAACTCTCTTGTGCACACAGGATCGTAAACGCGTCAAGTCTAGGCACAGGACCATGTGTGCGTGCTACAGCCAACAGCACTGCTTTGTAGAACCAAAGCAGGTCCAGGCTTCGGCTCTCCCAACTGGCACACGTGCAGTTGTCCAACTGGGGCACTGGGTGCTAGAAATACACCAAGTCAGCAAACAAACTTTTGTTCCTACCTGTGAAAAAGATCACGGGGTGGACAGAGGAGGCTGGGGGGAGAAGGGAGATGTTTATATGGTCTTTGAGTAAGATCTGTTCTCTGAAAGGGGAAGCAACCATCTCATGGTTGCTTCGCTATGGCTGGAAGCAACCATCTCGTGCTCTATGAGAAACTAACCTCAGGTACATTTCATAGGTCAAAATAAAATTTCAGTTCAGCGCCTTGGATGGAAACTGCTCGACATGAAAGAGGCAGTTTCATATAGATGGCATTAAAATTTGGGGCTTCTGCCCACATGTATGAGAGTGGAAAGTTGCTTTTAAGACGCTGTTGGAGCAGCCCCGTTTGATACATTGCTTTGTGGGACAGACGATGCCTCCGAGGGTTTAACTAAGGTTTTAACTTAGTGTGGCTCGAGCCCCGGGGAAAAGGGGGGGTTCAGTGAGTATCTGCCAAGGCTCCTCAAAGGTAAAAATGAAGTTGGGGCCTATTAGTCAGAAACCACCACAAAGCTGCCGAGCCGGAGGATGCTGAAGCCCTGGGCGTGCTACTTAACACCTGCCAGCTTTCAGCGCAACTGTATCCTACCAGGCTGTTTCCACTTGCATTTGTGGTTAGCAAAACCAAACCCCAAACCTTCAGCAATGACTTGAACGCTTTTTCTCTAAGGTTTCTGCAGAAAAAGGACTGTCATTGCACGTCCGAGTCTCCGTGAGGAAAACACAAATTGAACGCTCCGAACTGTCCTTTTTTTTTATGGAGGCTTTCGTTTCAGGAAAGACAGATGTGCCTCAGCAACGGGGAGAAAAGGATCAGGGAGATGAAAAGATGGTGTGAGAAAAGGAGACCACTGAGAACACACTGCCTCCTTGGAGTAAAAATCCTCCCGGATACTCTAATTCCTTTGAAAATCCAAAGCCGTAGGGATAAGGCAGTGAAGTGCCTGTCTTTTAGTTTCTTTTAAAATACTCTCCAGCCTGTGACCATTTAAAGAGGGGTTAAGGAGGGGGATTAATTCACACTCCCCTAAAGCCGCCTCCTGCCCAAAGCCCTGCCTGCTCCGTCCTGCTTGGCCTCAGTTCATAGGCACGCAAGGAGCTGCAGCCACAGCTCCGTCCTTCGGCTCGCCCTTTCTGCGGCAAGGCGGTCTGAAAATACGCTCGCAGCTCCAAAGATGCTGCTTTGCTGCCCTGAGGATGGGGTCTGTCTGCTCCTGAAGCGAAGGAAAAGCCTTACAGACCTCAACTTGCTGCCAGGTCAGGGTGCAGGGAGGGCAAGAAAACAGGTAACAATTTTTTGAAGGGAGGGGGTCTGCTCTGCACCCCCTACCTAGCGAGGAGGGGAGCTGCCAAAAGAGCTGTTTCTGCATGTGCAGGACCCTTCTGGCCCCTCTCCCTGCCCCAGATAAACTCAGACTGTGAGGACATAGCGTCCTTAAAAAGCTTTGGAAACAGCAACATTTGAAAACTTGAGCGTCCCACGGGTATTCCTCTTTAACAAGAGAAACTAGAGGAATCAGGCGCTTGGGAGCAGAAGCAAATATTTATGTATGAGCTGCATTTATTAACTTCTCTTTCATGGTTGACCTCATTTTTTGTTTTTTTAAGGGGTTAAACAGCTTAAAAACAAACCCTCCTCGGGTCAGCGTTTCAGGCTGCTCTAGACCAGGCATCCCCAGTAATCCTCCTATTTTAACTGGGAAACCAGTTCATTGCAGACCTGTTCCCCACCAAATATCTTTAAATGTCCTAAACGGGAACCCCTGGCTTTGCCTCACTGTCAAATCAACAGAATAAAACAGGGGCTCAGACGAGATGCCCGCACGCTCAGAAACAGATGGAAGTCAATAAAACACATCAGTTAAGCAAAAACCCCAAATGCAAGCTCACACGCAGGGAGGGTTTTCAAGGACTGGTGTGCTGCAAGCGACGTAATGGTCTAAATGGAGTCTCTGGTGCGATTCTGCGCTGCTTAAATTAAACCGAGGCTTCTCCACGGCTGCCATGGGACGCGCCGGTGCTGCAGGTCAAAGGCCGCGTGGCTGGTACCTATACGTTAGCGATGTGGACAGTGATATATATTCACATAAGGCCTTTCTGCTGGAATGAACCGCTGGGAAATAGAAACCCCAACACTGGATGAAAGCCATGATGAACAGATTGCGATGGCTCAAGCCCGCTTTGACTCCCGATAGCAACTGGTGGCCCCTAAGGTATTTTGATGGTGGCATCTGACCTTCATCAGCTGCACCTCGCTGACCGAGCGGGCTGGGGCTCGCACAGCACGTCCCTGTGGGCACCTACAGAATGATGTTTAGACGTGATCCCTGCATTTCCCACGGGATTTCACCCTATCCCATAACCGTGGGGGGGTGACTCCAGTACTGTACTGGGAACGCTTTCTCAGAAAGCCTCCCTGCTCTGCTTCATTGTCCCGGCAGCGAGCGTGTGCCGTGCCTAGCCGTGACAGATGCGGGCAAGAAATAAGTCCTGTAATATTCTTGCACAACTGCCGCTGTAAGTTAGACTGCATTCCTGTCTTTCAGTTGTCAGGAGAGTGTGGAAAGAAGATATTTATCGCATTAGCCCTGCATGATCAAGGAGAAGCCTGGCTGTTTAAGGATGCTTTATTAATGAATGCCAGAGGACATCTACCCCTCCTAATGTACGAGTGGCTCGTTACTGAAAAATGCAGGGAGATAAACAGCCGAGTCCTCTGTCTGCTGTGGCTGTTCAGTAGGTGTGTTACACTTGACATGGGTTATTTATGAGCCTCAGATAGTGCCCAAGGCTAAACCTACCATTGCCATTAAAAAATAAAAGCAGATGTAACCGACAGTGCTCTGCTGCTGCTGTTTTAATAACACCACTGTCTTTCACATGACTTAAAAGGCCCAATCCAAAGGGTATCAGAGTCGAGGATAATTTTTCTCTTGACTTCAAAGGGTTTGGGATCAGGGTTAATAACGCAGCTGGTACCTCGCCCCCCTCTCTCCCGCCCTCCTTCCCCCCTGCACCCACCTGGCTGGAGGCGTATCGATACCTTAGACAAAACCAGCGCTGTGTGTGCGACTACGGCTGCTTACCTGCTCCATGCGAAACACGTGCTTAGCCACTGCCGGAGCGCTCCCCCGAAGTCCCCTGTCCTTCCAGCAAGGCGCCAGTGCCCCGCGGGGGATGCTGCCTGGGAGAGCGGGGAGCCTGAGGCATCTCCTTCCCCAGCTGTTTCTTTCTTAGCAGCGCATCGACAGCTCATGTGAAGCTTAAAGTGGGGCAGCTGGCCCACCTTCCCCAGTCCCGGGTGTTGGAAACATGCCCCTCTCCAAAACGCACACGTGAAGGTGTGATGCTGTAAGGAAAACCCTTCCCTGGGGCTTCACCTCCCTGCTTGTCTCCCTCGCCACCAAATCCTCACACACTCACTAAATTCAGCCCATAAATACTAGGGCGGGGGGGGGGGCGACCCAAGTCATTAGTGAACCCCACTTTGTGTTAAACAAGACACATTTATATCCATGGCATTCCCCGTGCCTTGTTCAATCCTGCTACAACTGAACAAAGGGCAATCTTGCCGTTAGAAGGCACGGCTGTGGGGAGACCTTCTAGCAGCCTTCCAGTACATCAAGGGGGCCTACAAGAAAGCTGGAGATGGACTTCTGACAAAGGCATGTAGTGACAGGACAAGGGGTAAGGGCTTTAAACTGGAAGAGGGTAGGTTTAGGTTCGATGTAAGGAATAAATTCTTCACAGTGAGGGTGGTGAGCCACTGAAACAGGTTGCCCAGAGAAGTTGTGGATGTCCCATCCCCAGGAGCGCTCAGAGCCAGGTTGGATGGGGCTGTGAGCAACCTGGTCCAGCAGAAGGTGTCCCTGCCCAGGGCAGGGGGTGGAACTGGATGATCTTTAAGGTCCCTTCCAACCCAAATCATTCTGTGATTCTATAATGACTCTACAGCCATTGCATAGCGTCCTATAGCAACCTTTTCCACTCTAGCCAAGGGGAGCAGAGCAGGCAGGGAAGGGACATATGCTTTCCATACCTTACCACCACACTCCGCACTCCTCCTTGTGCCAAAGGCCTGGATTTTTATCAGCCAACCTTAATTTCTACATCAAACTGTGATGCAGAGGCCCTGGTAACTGCACGGCTCCGTAAGCCGGCTAAGTTAAGGCTTCTAATCAAAAGCAAAGGAGCTGATGGCTCCCAGTGCCTCAGAATGGCTGCTGGCAGCCGGGCTGCAGGAGGGGGCTCTGCTGTCCCGCTCCGACCCGCACAGCTCTCCCAAGGCTTGGGAAGGCGCCCAAAATCACCCTGGCCGATGGGGACAGAGCCTCTGCAAGTAAGCAGCCAGGCACGCGATCCTTCTCACCAGAGACCACAAAACCAGTAATGGCAGGTACGCGCGCAAACACACGGCTGGAGTGGAGCCTCTCAAAACATGAGGTTAATGAAACCCCAGCTCCTGACGAGCTGTTGGTGTTTTAACTCTCCTAACACGAGGGAAGGCGTAAAGGCACCAACACATGCAGAGCTGTCCCCAGACTGGCGGGGCCGTGGTGTTCGTGGTAAAATGCCCTGGTCACAGCACGCTTTCTGGGGCAGGGAGCTGCAGCGGGGGAGAGGGGGGTATCAAAGAGCATAGGATACCTGGCGGCGGCTTCCTCACCAAGCTGCTTCTAAAACACGATGACTGAAAGAGCTTCCGCCCGCCCAGCGCGCGCGCTGCTTGCTGCCAACACATTGCAAGCGCTCTGCAAAATGCTGCTCACTTGCTCTGTGGTTGCTCACGACAGCTTGATTTGGGTGAGAAGAAAGAATTAAAACAGTCTTCTGAAGAAGATGAATGAGGTGCATCCAATGCTAACTTTTCTTTTTTTTTTTTTTTTTTTTGCTTACTTTTTTCTTTCAAAGCAGTTTTAAGTCCTCAAGACATCGTAAGCATCAGTGCTTTTTCACTCACTGCTCCTTAGCTCCCCTTTTATTGTGCACACTGCATGCAGGGAACACAACACCAAAATACATTTACCTGTGACTCCTGCCAGCTCCAGACCCTGTGGGCACACCATCCCCTTTATCAACATCTCCACGCGGAGCGGATAAATCTGCGCTCAAGCAACAGGTTTCGGCAGCACCGCGCTCAGGTGAACAAGATTGGATTTATCCCACTGTACCAGTCCAGAGAAGGGTTAAACCAAACCCTCCCTCCTCAAAACAGGAGAGCACCTCACTCCCCAGAATGAAACTCCTCGGCACAGCAGACACTTATTTTAATGACGATACTTTGTTGTAACGTTACCAGATATTTTAAAGAGCATATCGCTCTAGCAGAAGCCACTGCCATCTGTGCTTCCCCAATTAGGAATGCAAGCAAAGATGTATTTTACAGTAACATCAATAAAATGTAACACATAAGTGATGTATCTTACAGTTGGGGTATTTTTTTTTTTTTTTTTTTTTTTTAAAAGACACAAATTAGGGAACCAGTCAGTCTTGAAACTGCGGAATTCCCTCACAGGAAGAACTGGGGGTTTGTAACCAAAAGAACAATCCAGGCAGGGCCTCTATCACATGGATTTTTAGTTTTCCAAGCAGAATATTTATATAAAATATCTATATTTATATATACTATAGAAAAATAATATTGTATAATAAATAAATATAATTAACATTTTTTAAGTATCACCTCTTTGAGTATATGGCAAACACTCCCCCGCCCTCCCAAAAAAAGAACCCAATTGCCAGGCTATTTATTAGCGAGCATCCCAACAACACGCCTGAAATCTGCCTCCTGTCAGAAAACAGTTGTTGAGCATTTTCCAAACTCTTGGCTCTTTTTTTCTTCCCCCCACTGCTGGCTCAGATCAGTCACCCACAAGCTGAGCCCCCGTAAATCAGCGATTTGGGGAGGAAAATGCTTTTATTTCCTCGTTACTTGCAACAAGGAGATCTGGGTGCTCTGCAAATATTTTTTGTTATTTCCAGAAGGTCCTTTCCCTGATAGAGCTGGGCCATCACCTTCCCCATCACCCCACAGCACCCAGCTCCCCAGGGAAAGCAAGAAAAGCTTTCGGAGGGCAGGAGAAGACATCAGGGGAGAAAAATCAGCATTGCTGAGAAGTACAGAGGGTGGAGATTCCCCAGTGCAGGGCTGGAGAGCCTGGCTCCTCAGGGGGACAAGGAGATGCTACAGTGGGGCGATGCCAGGTACCGTGGCGGGATGCCGGGTACCGAGACGTCTCTCACCGGCGATGCCTATCAGGCTGCAAAGTTGCACGGCGAGGGCTCACTGCAGGCTGGGGAGGTGTTTGAAGTCAGAGGGGAGCCGTTAGAAACCTCCAGCCTACCAAAACAGCACTTTGCACTGCGGTCACTTGCCTCTTTCTGCCTTTTTTTCCCCTTTTTTTTTCTTTTCTTTCTTTCCATAAAACCGTGTCTTAAACTGTTTCTCTACAGCACGTGGCCCCCAAAGCGGGGGGGGGGGGGGCAACCCAAAGTAAAACAGCAACATATTGTCTGCGACTGCCAGCAAGGCATCCCCTCCCTATCTGGTGCTTAATGTGATAATGAATCTTCTCGCAGGAGCTTTTGTGGTTTTGGGCTTACTGAATAATAATGTAACACAGAATACACACAAAGCCACATTTCTCTATCTCCTCCTCTTTATCCTCCCCCCCCCCCCCCCCCCCAAATACACATCTGATCAAAAGCCAGGCTGCAATTAAAACCTAGCATAGTTTGAGGGGTTTTTTTTTCCCCTGATGCCAGTGGATGGTATTTCATCAGCACACGAAAGCTGAGACACTGTAAATATTTTCCCCGCAACGATAATGATAAAGGTTATCCTTTGTAACTCCGCTTTGTGCTTTAACACTGAGCCCTTCAAAAAATATTTTTCATTAAATTACTACACAGATGACTAGAAGTTGTGTGTCACACGGAAGGGTTATACCCGCTCCACGACATGGGGAGATTACCACAGGACTTGCCTTGCTCTGCCCGAGTTTCCCATCTCTAGTTGTGCTGCACTCCTGCATGTGTCTCCTCCACGAATAACTTCTGTCCAGCAAAGATCCTGGAGGATCCCTACCACGATGCCCTGAGCCCCAGAAACAATGTGCTTTTTAACAGCGGGGAAAGCTGTCCAGCTACTGCCGTCTGTGTCTGGGTTTTTCAGCAACTTAACGGCAGAGAGAAGAACAAAACCAAGTCCTCCTATGGCTACAGAAGACCTCCCTATGCTGTGACTTGCTCTCTGTGTGCTCAAAAGACTCCTTGACATACCTGGAAGCTGCACAGCACCTAAAGGAACAGATACTGGGTAACAAACCCCAACTAATCAAAGTGGGTGAGATGTGAGGACCTCACAGATGTTCCACAGAGCAGCTGGTGCCAGTCGTGGCATTTGAGAAAACACTTCAGGACCAGAGCATTAATTCTGTTTCCAGTTTCTTTCTGTGTAAATCCAAGTCCAAAACATTAAGCTGTATGTTGACGTGCAGAGATTCCTTCTTCAGTCTGTCGGTGAAGAGGGACATTCTCAGGAGAAGCTTCTCTATTTTCATCAGCTAGAAAATTTTCAAATGTGAAAGGAAAATAGATCACCAAAACTTCACTCTCCGTATACCTTCCTGTACAGTAACAGTTACAGTCTTTCTCATGGGATACAGACGCAGTATTTCACTCAAAACTCTGATACGAGTCAGTCATACACGCAATTAAAATTAATTACGTAGCTGTAGAAAGAAATAGTTCAATTTGATGGTCATCTTCATTTCTCTCTTAATCACAGTGTGTAAGATTGGAGATACATGTGTTTCACTTCAGTTAATTACTCTGGGCACACACAAATACACATGCTCTGCGATTAATTGCTTGGAGCTCAGTGAACTTCACAGGGTCTCCACCGCAGCCAACGAAACCCTTTCTCCCCAGTTTGGCCCTCAATTTCCTCATGCCTGTTTGGGAGCCCCTTCCAGGGAGAGGTGGGCACAGGGCTTTTTTGGTGCTCTGGGAGCCACAGCCACACAGTGTGCAGCCGATGAAGAGGTCAGATGAGGGAAAGTGTCTGCCTGCCTTGCCCTCCTCGCAGCCACCTCTGATCTCAGCCAAAGACAAAATACCAGGCAAGAGGGAGCTCGGGTCTGGCCAAGCGCAGCTGCTCTTATCTCCTTGGGTAGGAGAAGAAAGCCTTGGCACCAGCGAGCAGCTTGAATCAAAGCCTCTTAAGTTCCTCCAGAAAGAGTTTTTGTGTGGGAGCCAGCCCAGAGGAGCTGCAGCTCTAGAGAATCGCCTGCGCCACCTCCCTGGGCTGCCCTCGGGTCCTGCCCTCCAGAAATGACCTCATTTAGCCAGGAGAGTTTTAAATAGGTCGAGAACAACACTTGCACAGTTTCCTTTGGCTGTTTCTACTGCGTGCAGCCTGCCAGACCTCCTGGGGAGAGCTGCCTCCTCTCCTGGGCTTGTCCAGGGCAAGCAGAGGTGCCACCAGCAGCGCAGGACAGCCATCAAGGAAAAACTCCCTGGTGACAGGGGGACACAGGGATGGGAACAGATTAATTGCCCGTGGAGGCTGTGGTGTCTTTGTCATTAGTGTTTGCTAAGATCGGAGAAACTTCTCAGGAATGACCTAGCCAGCACCTGCAGGCCTCAGGACAGATCCAGCCGTCTCCAGGAGCCTCTCCTGGCCAAGCCTGCTGCAATTCCCCAGGGCTTTGTACCTCACTGGGACTCAGTCACCGCCCTGCAGCACCAATAACCGACTGGTTATTCCAATTTATGACCCATTCAGGAACTTAATTTCAACTCAAATTTCATCAGTGTGTAAAGTAAGTCTCAGTTGCGAGCAATGATCAGGACATTACAAAATCCGCAATGGAAATTCAGCAGATCCCATTCAGAAGACGCTAGCTGCTGCATTATGTTTATTTTCAATTTAGAGGCTTGTGCTTAGCGACAGGTTGCCGGTGTCCATCTGTAGCTTGTTTTTTGTTTTCATCCGTGCTGCACATTTGTGTGACAAGACGTGGGCATGTTCAGCGTGGAACAAACCCGCTTGTTTTTCACCTCCAGTCTACCCACAGGGAAGGCTTGGCAGATCCTGAGCCTGGCAGCGTTTTCCCCAAAGGCACCTGGAGAAGCTCAGCATCCCCATCCACCCACCGCCCCAGGCATGCCGTGGTCGGGCAGGAACGGGCTCTGCCCTGTGCAGGAAGCCTCTTCTGGCCAGGAGCAGAAAATCCCCTAAACCCTGATGCTCTAAAAGAGTTGGGATGGTTTCTTCGTAATGTTTTGGCTGTAAAAAGAAATTAATCCGCCACACTTCTCCCAGCCTCAGCGATGGAGCAGAGGATAGCTTTACCACTGCTGTTTAACAGCGGGGTCCAGAGGTCAGGGGCATCTGGGCATTAAACCAAATCAGCCTCCCCCAGGCTTGCAAAATCCCTTCACCAGGGCTTTACACCCCACACGCATCCTCATCCCTGTGCCAATTCAGCAGGCAAAGCACAGGGTTAATGTCTGCCAGACCTCACACTGCTCTTCCGTTGACTCCCGTACCCTCCCTGCATGCCTGAAGCTGGGCATGTAGTAATTATCTTGGTCAGTTAATTAAACATCCCTTTTTTTTCCTACTGCGGCCTTTCCTAGCATTTAGCACAAGCTGCTCACAGGAAAGAGGATGGGGAGGCCAGGCTGGCTTTCGCAGCAGATTTCAAGATTATGACAGCCCTCCGAACAAATTCAGAAATACACATGCATACCATTACCCAACGAGCATGTTTCAGTAACTGAAGAGCCGTCTTTTGCCATTAGTTGAAAGAAAATGTTGATGATTTCTAAAGCAACCTTTTTTAAGAGAGGAAGGGAAGTGATGCGTGTTATGCAATTGCAGTGACAAGTAAGGACGGAGTTTTGCCTGCTCTCAAAAATAAGCAAGAGGTAAAACGATGCCGCTATCCCCACTAAGTCACTGAAAGCAAGCTAGCTAATGCATAGTATATCGCAGAAACCTGAATTTCAGCTTTCCTTTGCCTGCTGTCTCCTCTGCAGAGAGGAGCTCCCCATTAGGGCACTGGGACCAAAAGCCCCAGGAGGGATATCACACACGTGAACCTGGGGCTGGCCGCACACTGCTGCACCACATCCCTAATATGGGGCAGGAACGTCACGGTGCCTCGCCAAAAGCCGTGCCTGAGACGCCCTTCTGCGGGTGCCAGGCACCACGCGAGGCACGCGCTGCAGTCAGATGGCAACGTAGGAGATGCAGAAGTTGTGCCAAGGCTCTGGCTGGGGCGGGGGAAAGAAAAAAAAAGAAGAAGATAAAATAATCACCCACACAGAGCAGCCTTTCCTCGCAGGCTCGCTGACAATGGAGAGCTCATTGGTGTGCCCTGAAACAGCACCTGAGCATCCCAAAAATCAGCAGAGAGGAGCCAAGCAGGCAGCTGCTTTGCCAGCTGCTGGCCTTGGTTGCACACGCTCTCCTTCTGCAACTTTTTAGGACAATCTTAAAAAAAGGAGCAGCAATCTCTCCCCCTGAGCACAGAAGCCAATGCTTTTGAGGCTCTTCTCTTACTAAATTTAAAATTTTCACAATAATTCAGCTAAGGGAAAAACAAAGAAAACCTTGACAGCAGCAAATCCATACGTGAAACTTGGGCAAAGCCCTTTCAGGCAGCACACCTGGAGGGGGCTGCAGCCCACGCTCCCTGGGACTGGGGTGCAGGAGGAGCGCAGGGGAAGCAGCCGACATACGAGATTCGTTCCATGGGATGAGGCCAAATGTTGAAGGAAGCCTTCCTCACATGTGCAAACACTACAGTATTGGTATTTTCAGGAGAAATCCCCTGGGAAATAGGAAAATAAGCAAGAATAGATGAAAAGACAAAGTGTTGGTTATTTTTCCAAGATGTCCCTCCCCCACGTGGCGATACAGGAGCTGACAGCCTGCCCCTGTTGCAGGAACTACATGCAAGCTCTGCCAGGACAACAACTGGCAAAGCCCATGTCTGTCCTTAGCTCTGCTCTGAGCTGTCATGGAACCTGGAGTAATTCCCTCCCTCCCCACGTAACTCTGCTTAAGCAGTAAGGTCTTCAAGGCAGAGACTTTGTGTGCATAGCACCTGGGAGGACACGGTCAGGGCGGTATCATCTCAGACATGATATTTCCCATAATAATAACAACAGTAGTGCCTGGCTGTCACCCACTCTGCATTCCATCGCAAGCTCTCGCAACACAGCCAAAAATCCAGTTTATTTGTTGATGTCCCAAAAGCTCCTACCTTTGTCCCAGAGAGCTGCCCCCTTTGATCTACACACAGTGGGAGACTCAAGCGATTTCAGAAGCTCCCAGCAAACTCCTTGGAAGGGCAATCAGTCCAGTGTGGGACTGGAGAATATCTATGACCTCGTTAGCACAAGCGAGGTTTTTCTGCCCAGACTGGACTGAGACTGGGCTCTCTGAATGCTCTGCTGCAGAAAGCTGGGCACGTGGGGCAAGATGCCTCTTCACAAGCAAGCAAGGTAAGAGAAAAAGCCAGACTAGCACAAACAAGGAATATTACCATCCTTATTTATACTCTGCTCACTCCTGGAGGACCAAGCCAGGTCTCAAGCCACGCTGTAAGAGACAGGCTACATGTGCTGCAGGCAGCAGCCACCAGCTACACCCAGGACCAGGCTTGCAAAACCATCTCAGGCACAGAGGAGCAGCTGGAGAACAGACCTCCAAAGTCCCCAAAGGATAAATGCAACAGGACTCACTCAGCAGCTTCACAACCACATACGGCCAACAGCTCCAACTTCTCTCTCGCCTTCACTCAGGGCACTCCTGAGTGGGTTGCAGGGGGCTCTTAAACCAAAAATACTCCTCCCTTAACAAGTCCCAGACCTGAAGTTGTAACTGATGGTAATGGAAAGCTGTTAATGCAACCAGCTTCAGCTGCAGCCAGATCCCAAAGCCACTCCATCACCAGGATTTTTGTCAGTACCCCAAGTGATTTTATAGTTTTTCAGAGGCAAATTTGTAGCGCTCATGGTGATGGAAAACCCTGGTTCAGCAACACTTAATGGGCTCAAAACCCCAGAAAGAAACAAAAACAAACAGATCCATGAAATCCTGATTTGGGCTGCTTGTCTTTAAAACCACTGACAGTTTCTGCAGGATTTGGCTCATCATTTTTTGAATACAGGGGAAAAGCTAAATACTGGGGCTTTTGGAATTGAAACAAGGGCAAGATGTTGGTAGAATCCCTTGTCCTCAGGTGCTTCCCTAGTCCTGTGTCCCCACCAAGCCCCTTTGAGCTACAGCCATGCTGTGGGGCTGCAGTTACCAACCCCTCTGCAAGAGCAGAAATAGCTGGTGGGGCTCAGATACACTTGCTATTCATGCCCCATATTCACTAGAGGATTTTCTTCCATGGATTTGTGCCTTTTTTGGGGTCTTACTAATGAGAAGAGAGATATAAATATGTTGGGTGTTCTTGTAATTGTCTGTTTTGTTTTGCCCCTGTTCCATTCAATGCGTTAGCATCACTTGTGCTTGTGACTTCAGTCTTGGGACATCACCTTGTTTTCTAGATGTCCCATTGGAGTTAGAAATCTCCTTTTTTTTGGTGAGTAAAAGCTCACAGTAGCAAGGGAGGTAGAAAAAGTGAAAGCTGAGCACCTTCAGCTGGCAAAAGCAAGACTGCAAGCACCAAACACTGAAAAACTGGCAAGAGGAGAGGTGGGGATTATTATGGACTGTAATGCCTTTTTCTGTTTTTTTTTTATCTCTTGCTGCTTGGCCAGTTATACTTTGGCTTTGTTGCAGGTTTGTTTTGTTGTTGTTGTTTTTTTTTTTTTTTAAATGCCCAGGCTTGATTGCACATACTGGTTTGCTCTTCTTGCTAAGAGATGGGACAACATGCGCTACTTATTTTCCTGCTGTGCATGGAGTCTGACACTGGCTATATCCTGAACTGCTCAGCAACTAGCAGCCCTGCCAACCAGATGTTTTATTTAGTACAAGCAGGCAGGACGCCCCGCTTCAGTACTGATTTAGAAGTAACAGCCCTCACTCGTGTATTTCCCCCTCCTGGTTTGATGAGGGGTACCAAGTGGCTTGGGATTTTGGAAGCGGCAGTCAGGAGGCTGCAGAGCCCCAGTCCACAGCCTTGCTCTCACAAGGGAAAATCCTGAATTAATTCTTCAAGTTTGGTTTGGTTTGTTTTTTTTTTTTGCCTAAGGATGGTAGGCTGAACTCTGAGTTTTAAGGGTTTCAAACATTATTAACCTTCATTCTCAAACTCAGACTTGCTGCAGGCACTGGGTTTTCATTCCTGCACACTCAGAGCTTTTCCTGCAAAGTTTACAGTGGAAGGACAGATGATTTTGTAAAGGCTTTCAGCATTATAACTTAGGCTTTTATCATCCCCCCAAATCAACATTCAAATGTAACAAGTTGGCTGTGCATTAGAAAAAGCAAGACACTCCAACAACACACTTGTTAAATCTGCCACCCGGCTCATGCGGGAAACTCATGCAAGGATGCATCTCACACTGACAGGATCCACACTGTCCTGGGCATCTGTTTCAGTCCTAGGATATAACAATAACTGAAAATCATAAATTGTGCTTTAGAAACATGACACCCAGGCTGTGGGGAATCAGCAGAGGTTGTGTCAGCAGTGTCCCAGCTCCCCAGAGCTGCAGTGGTGGGACCCCGGGAGCACTTCAAGGACTGAGGTACATTCAAAATGTCCTTTTATTTCATTTTCTGTGAAGCGCAGGATTGCCCGAGCTCTGCAGGCTTGGTGTTACCACACCCAGCCAAACCCAGCTCACTTCTGAAACGCATTTTGTTCACTCCTGCCTACGAAAAGGGGGCCAGAACACCAGCCCAAGACAGCCCTCTTGCTCACCGAGCACCATCTGACAGCAGCTGGGTTCTGGCAAGTTTAAGTTACACTGCACCCACTAGAACAACCAGCAGTTTGATTGCTGCCAGTTTATTATTTGAAAAATCTGACCAAGCTGAGGGATGTGAACAGGCCTCCTGGTTAACACTGATACAACAGCTTAGCAAAAGAAAAAATCCCCTCCCTCCTTTCACGCTTGTCAGGATGCTCACCCCTCTCCTCCCATGCCCAACCCACTGTTCTTCAACTCACACTTCAAAGGCTGCTCTTGGAGCCCACTCCCACCATTATAGATGCTTTAAAGTACCCAGGCCTCATCTCCATCACCAGCAAGGTGGTTCGAAATGGAACTTGAGAAAAAAAAACCCTTAGTTAGCAATTCTGCATCCAGAGCCACTTGCCCTCTCCCCACTTTCCTGCCACACCTTGTTAAATACTTGCAGGAAATTGCCTGCCTCCCTGGGGTCTGGCTTGCCAGTGCCTTACACAAACACAGAACAAGGATTTTTAAAGTTATTAGTCTAACCTGGCTGTGGTTTCCACCTGCCTGCTCTGGTACGAGGGACTGCAGGAGGCATGGGCAACAGACCCGAGGTCCAGCTCTCACTTTACACAGTTTCAATCAACAATGGGCAGAAACCTCTGAAGAAGGTAACCCCGGCTGAGGCCCTGAGCAAAACCCCACTGAAACAGGCATTGAAACTCAGTACTGCCCTCCGACACGGCTCCTGTGGCAAGGCTGAACGATGGAGCAACATTTTATCAGTAGTAATTTTGCAAACCTGTCGTCTTCTGCCTACAACAGCAGCACATCCCTCATCCTCCTGCACAACCCAGAGGCTGGTGTAATTGAAACAAAGCCAGACTCAACTAATTTGACACCCAAGCAGTTCAGATTTAAAATGTTCTCTTGAAAAAATAATGCACTTTGCTGTTAAGCAGCAGCACATATGTTTATGTATGGATAATGAGCCTTGCTGGCAAGGACAATTAAGTCTCCTGAAAGCATCTGTGGTCATTCTCCACCCGCAGTTCAGAGAAAGGCTGCCTGTAAAGTATTTGCCCTTCTCTAAGATAACAGCACTGTCCCTCTCTCTCACGGCTGCTAGGGTTATTCTATAGAAGACTATTCCTTGCCATTTTCCTGATGCGTCCTTCTGTCTGAAACGAGGATGGCATTCACTGCCTGAAGTTAAATGCATTTTATTTTTATTCTCCTTTTACATTGTATTTCTACCTCGGACCCAGTCTTGCATTCAGCTATAACTTAACCATGACATAAAAGCCTGGACTGCCAAGTACAATGACAACATATCTCACAGCAATTCCTCTCAGCCAGGTTTTTCCAGCTTCTTGATTTGGCCCTACCACACGTCCCAGCTGCCAGTGGAATAGCTCATGGGGTTTTACAAGTGTAGAAACTCTGTGAGAGGCTGATGGGAGCTTTTCCCATGCTGAGTTGGGCTGGATGGGGCCAGCCTTGCTCAGGGACAAGAGGTCCAAAGCAGATTGGGTGACATCACCCAACTTGGCTGCCAAAAGTGACCAAATTTCAGGTATTTATGAGGTTTTTCAGCCCTCCAGGTGGGAAGCTGTTTTCCCTACCCCTGGAAAAAAAAGTTATGTTGCACTTTTTTCCAGCAGCCAGCTTACAAGCAGCTGAAGTGTGATGCTTTTTGCTGGCTCCCTGCCAGCTGGGCCAGGCTTCTCATGGGCCACCACAGGCACAGCAGGCCCAGCAAGAGCAGGGCTTCCCCAGTACCCACAACTTTGCATCCATATGCAGCCAGGAAATACAGCTCTGCAGAAGAATGGGGCCAGTGTGCCCAGTTTCCCTGCTGCCCCAAAGGGAAGACAGAAGTCTTGTTGCCTTTAGACCAGCAGGATAGATTAGCTGCTTCTATTTTTTTTTTTTTAATAAAACTTTCCCTGCAGCTAGATGGAGCCAGTGCAGTGTGAGTGTGCACTGGGACTCGGCACAGGCTGGAGCTATTTTTGACATTCCACAGAGGGAGTTTGCTTTGCCTTCCCAGTAATTCCCACTTGCTCTAACGCCAGGGATGCATCAGAACTGTGTTAAACAGCTCATGCTGCAACGATGATGTGCAGGTAAACATTTTATACTGGGATGTATTCTCACAACAGGAGACTGAAAGACATTATCTCAGGAGCCAGCCCTACCTTTGCAGGACCCCAGTCACCAAGCTACACCCACACCTTACCAACCATGTAAACAGCTGATGAGGGTAGTAGCAAAGGTACCCATGTGCATGTCAGTGCTGTTGCTTTTTATAATTTATATATTTCCTTTTGGGGCAAAGAATAATCCAGCACAGTCCTGAGGAATCGCCTTCTGAAAGTGTCCTCTCCCTCCCCCCCCCCCCCCAACATTTTGCAATAACACAGTTTTGGTGTTAAACACAGGGTGGCTTTTCAAAGAAGCACACTTAGGAACAGTTATTTAGCTCTGGACCCATCTATCCACTTACACCCATCTCCACCCCTTTCCCCCTGATATATTTTTGGCATCTTTAATGTGTCAAATTCTCAATAGAAGAATAACGGCCCTGAACGAGAGGCTTGGGAACAGCAAGCAGAGCGTGTTATTAAAGGACCAACTCTGCAGCATTGCACAATGAGGATCTGCACTCACCGAGCAGAGCTGTTTGGGGCATTGATACCAAGCAGTGCAGTTGTCTCCCTTCTTAAATTCTTTTTTTTCATATAAAAAGGATTCTATTATTTATTCACATTAGGGAAGTTGAGGCTACCCTAAGCTCAGGTGAAAGCAAAAGGCAGCACTGAAATACCATTAAAAATGATAGAGGGTGCCAGGTCAAGTTGGCTATTGCAGATGAAGCTACTATCATCTCCTGTTAGTAACTGGGACTGAGCGCCAAGTGTTTTCATTACACCAAGTAAGAAGTACTTTATAAATCACAATAACTCCTGACACGCAATAACATCCAGTCTTATTAATATAAACTGCAGGGATTTTTTTTCTCAAGTCTGCTGGCAGTAAAACCACCCCTTCCATAAAACATTGGCATTCACACATGCCCTGCAGCTTCTCACAGCACCTTTAAGCACTGAAGATGTTCATTACCTCATACATTGAAAAAAAAGAGTAGGATTATATCATTGCTTCAAAATACTTTCCCCCACGTTTCCCTAAGCATTAGTCAAGTTGGAAGGTGCTGGTTGTAGGCATCCCCAAACCCATGGAGATGCCTGCCTTGGAGCAGCCAGCTCTGATCCAGCACCACGCTGTCTCTGCTCTGCTGGCGCCCCACCATTGCCAGCATCCTGGCATGCAGGCAGGGCTGAATGCTCCAAACCAGGGTAGAGGAGCATTCACCTCAAAGCTTTCTTCCTCTTCCCATGTAGAGACAGCTGGGTTTTATTTTGTTTTTGTGTTGGAAAACACTGCATCTCCCCCAAAGCAGCTTTTCCACATAGGCCACCATCTCCCCCAATTTAGGGGTTGCAGGTGGGACACCACATGCTGCAGGTTCCTGAAACTGTCCAAACTCCTCCTTTCCCTAAGGGATTTCAGCCTTCAGTTCAAACAGTGTGTCAGGTCCTCAACACAGACTGGTGGCACCCAGATCCCCCTCACTACGAGCCTCCACCTTGCTGGCTCCTGCAGTCCTTCCTTGCTCATGCAATCCTTCCTCTCCCTACTGCTTACTTGGGAGCTCTTCTGTGCTCACTGCCCAGAGCATGAAGTCTTCCACCCCAGTGAGAGTCTACAAGTGTTTCTCTAAGACAAATAAACATCATCACAGGAGACACTGCACTCTTGTGCAGGAGGAACATGCAAACTCCCTGCAAGGGGAAAACCAGAGCTAACTGTAAAGAGACAACTGGGATAGAGACCACACCATAACCTCACAGCTCTTCCTGCATCCATCCACGAAGCAAACAGCTCTTTGTGGTACACAAGTACAGCAAACATGTTAGAAGAGACAGATGGTGTTGCAATACTAATACTAGAGCAGAGAACAACTCAGTGAGATATTTTTCTATCTCCTAGAAAAGCAGCTTTTTTTTTTGAGATTTCCCCCCTTTCTGACTGAGAAGAATGCACCATTGCTGAAGCATGTTAAAAAAATAAAAATATCACTCCTCCAGATTAACTAACACCAAAGGAAACAGGAAAAGGATTCAAGCTGAAGTTGAGCAACAGAAGGGTTTGGCTCAAGCTCTCCAGCATACCAGAGAGCCCCACCATTACCAACCTGTCTGAGGAGTTCTTCCTCTTGAGGAAGTCCTTCACCACACAACTTTACTCTGACCAGCCCAACTACTGATTTCCTCCACAGAGCTTTACTAAACCCACCACCCCTGCTTAAACACACTTTGTGTTAAAGTCACAATGCTTATCAGGTGTCCATCTCACGTAGTTTCATGCCAATGTACCACAGCTGGGCCTCACGCATACTGGCTCTGGATATTGGTAAGGACGGGAGGGGAAAGGCAAGGCCCAAGCTTCTGTTATTTTCAAGCGACTTTTGGCGAGATACATCAGAAGTTGCAGGATCATTTAATGAATCTCTTATACTTTGCACCAACAGCTGCTTGTTGTGCCCACTGTGTTGAGGAGATGCTAGCAGGAATGGCTGTAGTTCCAGTTTATAAATAAATAAATTGCCTGTGATTGGGAATGCTCCAATAAGGGCACTCTTAAAAAATGTAACTAGCAATAACGCATCTTACAGTAAACTTTTGCAACTTTTTGACGCACAACTGAAAGTCCCTTTGCCTGCTATGCCGTGCGTGGAAAGGGTGGATTCTGCTTTTCTCCCTCACGTATGCACAGCCACACACAATTTCTCGGTGTCTGCTAATTGCCAGCGTCACTCGGTATTGCACTTGGTCTGTGGCTTCAAGATTTATTCCTCCCCTCGTTGAGGGTTCCTATCGTGTACACAACGAGGGGCTCCTGAATGTCACTGAAAGGTGACATCCAAACGCCGCAGCAGAGGCACGAGCAGTGTTATAAGCTTCATTTGTAATCTGTAAGCCTTTTTTTTTTTTTTAGCAGTTTATTCCTTCTTGCTGCAGGAAATAAAACATGTTTCCTATCTGCACCGTGATGAAAAAAAAAAAAGATTTTAGTACTAATTGGCTGAAAGGAAAAGTGTAAAACTTAATAGAGAAAATAAATCTAGAAGGGAGGGAAAAATAATCCTTAAAAGTCCAGTGAGCCTCCTAAAGACAGCACTGTGTCCGTTTTGAAGGTCCCTCAGCCCGTGACAGAGACGAGCTCAGTGCCATAACCCCCTCCGCGGGATCTCCCTCTCCCTGGGGCTGTGCCATCCTGGCCTCAGCCACATCCCAGCTGCTGGGGACCTGTGGTGTCACAAGGCGTGCGGGAGCCGTGCGGGGTGATGCGGGGCTTGTGACAGTAGATGTCAGCATTGCCATGTGCCAAACGGCTGCGGGGGTTGTTTCAGCGGAGGAGAAATCCCTGAAAAAGTCACCCGGGGAAAATATTACACTAATAGGCAAGAGCATTTATTTTAGCTATTCTGCACAGTTCTGGGCTTTTTTAAAATATTCATGTTACCTAATGTCTTAAGATGGATAAAAATGACAGCGCCAAGTCTTTTCCCATCACTTAATGCTCCGCCAGATCATCTTTTAAGGTTTCTTTCAACAATTTTTCACATCACACGACTGTGAGAAAGAGCAGATAAGAAATTATTTCTTCATTTATCCATGCAGGGTCAGAGAAGGGTGCATGGCCTCTCGTCTCCCCACTCTCCATCACCAAGGGCCGCACCTCGAGCGCTCCGCGTCCCTTTTACCAGCCAGGGATGGCTTTCCCATAAAATCCCATCAACTCCCCCGCCTTGCAGGAGGCTGATTGTGCCTATTCTCAAATCTCTGAAAATTAGCGGATAAAATGTCCCCCCCCAGGTCCGTGGCCCCAGCCTGGAGAACGGATGGAGTTTGGGGACAGAAACTTTCCATTGGGGGAAGTGATGCTAATGAAAAAGACTTCAACTGGAGGGGACTGGAGCGAGAGCAAAAGAGAGCAGTCATCTGCCGATGCCGCATCCCCCAACCTTTCCTGTGCTTCCCCAGGTGCGGAGGGAAAAAGGGGATGTCTGGCAGGAGGAGAGGAGCCAGGGAAATGGAGGAGAGCTGGAGACAGGATATAGCAGTGCATTTATTTACAGGGGAGTTGTTAACGTGATGATGGAACGCAATCACTGGTAAACGTGAGAAAGGATCGTTCATCTTGGAAGATTTCTCTCCTCCTAACTTCTACCACAGCCCCTCTTGCAGCAAGTATCTTTTCAGGAAGGCATCCCTCTTGGGGGGATATCCCTTTTGGATATCTAAAACTGACGTTTTATTGGAGAGATTGACACATCCAGAGTCTTGCTGCACCAGCCCTCTTGGGATCCTAAAGTAGCATTGAACCATTCTGGCAGAGCTGTGCAGTGCCATAACATACTTAAAATTTCATTTTCATTTGCGCAGGGGTTTGAAAGCCTGGAGCAGCACCGTTTATGAACAGTGTAGGCTCCTTTCTCTCGCCCTACAGTGGTTCAGTGGTGGAAAATTTCATCTGAAGACTGTCATCATCACCTTAAAAACATACTTGGCAGCTACAGTTCTTGGAGCAGCTGACACTTTTTCTTGGACTCCAGTCTCACAGAAACCACAGCCATTTGAACGGCGTGAGTCTTCAGACGGCCGGTACAGGATGAAAACCACAGCAGATCAGAATTTTCCATTATAATTGCACACGATTGTTCAGACCGATCACAGCATACTTCGTTTCTGTGGTAATTACACTGGCCTTGAACGCCATGTACTGACATCCCCATGTCTTCCTGATACTCAGTAACTGCTTCTGATCAATGCTGATGTGAATGAATTAAAGTTAATAATATTGCCTCCTATTAAGGCAATGGTTGCTGGGCTCTAATTCAATCCCGAGCCAAGAGCCAGCCTGAGCAGGTGCTTTCACTTTGGACATGAAAAGAGACATGATATAAGGCCCTGGCAGGCAGGCTGAAATGTTTTTTTTTTTTTCTTCTAGAAAGGAGGGACAAGAGGTAGGTAGTGATTCTATGTTGGAGAAATGCTTTACTAAATATATTTTTCTGATGGAAGCTCTAGGCCTTTTTTGTTAGCATAATAAATATTAAAGAATAGATTTTAAGATTTATTTGGTTTAGCTTTTCTGCAACAGAAGAAAGAAAAATGCTTGGTTTCATTTGCTTCTATGTTATAAATGGGTCATCTTAGGTAGTTTTATAATGAAAAATATATTTATATAGTGCTTGAAGACAGCAGTGAAATACTTGAAAACCCCTGTGTGTGTGTGTTCATATCACTCTTTAAGCCTGGGGCCTGAGTGCACTGTTGTCCTGAACTTTGTTCATCTCATTGCAAAGCAAATGCAAAATCTCATTTGTCTTTGCTCTGGGATGGGTGAAATGAAAAGCTGCGGTACCAGTGAAAATGACAGCACAAGGAAGCTGGCAAGGGCTCCCGTTCCTTCCTAGCACTTTTCTTCTAGTTAGGTCCCCTTGCAAATTGACAAAAGATGTATCTTTGCAAATCATTTCCTAACCTGCACATGTGTTTAATTAGTCTCCAGTCTGCATAAGGAACTGCAAGGAGGAAGATAATTATGCAGGCTTCATGCTGGTTTGAGCTCTTGCACTCTGCAATTTCTTTCCCAGCGTTCAATTAAAAGTTAAGCACTTTTTGAGGCCGTCCAAGTAGACAGCTATTGATTCTTCATTCTGTAGCAGAAGCCCTTCTTAGAGTTTGTCAATCTGTAAAGTTGCTGGTTGGGAGAGAAACTGGGGAGCACTGCATCCTTGGGGAAATACCAGAATGAATTCAAGGTGTGAGCTACAAGATGGCCTAGCACTTAGGACTCAAATATCTGGTAATTTCAAAGTGCCTTGCTTTTTTTAAATGTTAAAAAAAAATTTTTCTTGTTAAATGAAAGGGCAATCTGTGATGTCTGGAGAAGTTTTGGAAAGATGTTACCATGTGAGCCAGCGCACTGAAAGCTGAGGTAAGGAAAAGGGATTTTTAGGTCTGCTTGTGCTCGGAGAAGGTAACTGGAGGATCAGGATTGGTGGGCTGTTCAGGAAAGGCGTTTCAAGATCCTTTACCTATATTGACAAGGCACTAGTAAATAGTGCTTGGTGTAGTTGTACAGTAATCAGCCTGACAGCTCCCTGGGACAGACGACAAACCCGGGTAAAACCAGCGCTTGGGCTGTGCGGTTCTGCCTGGCAGGGATCCTGGCTCCACCAGTGATGGTTTTTCCGTAGAGGATAAAGTGCCACAGGGAGGAGGGGGTACCATGTGCCTTAATGCACAAATTAACTACCGTGTACATCTTGAATACGTGCACCGCTTACCTGCTTTGGGGGAAATTAATGTTTGGTTAGAGATTCACTGTCTCTCCTTCAGCTGTGGATGACATACACGTGTCCTCAGTAGCCGTGGTTTATCACTGCTACAGGAGACAAGCTGATGTGACAACACCTGAGAAGATGAGAAGGGAAGAAAATTACAAATGTTTGTTTTTTGCTATTAATGGGTTGCCTCAATAATGCTTTGTCAGGAGGAAAAAAGCTTCTGTGGGGACCTAGCCCAAAGCTTATTTACCTCCATGAGATTTTTTTCCTTTCTTTTAACAGATCTTGAATTTTCCCTCTAATAAAGGAGCAGCCAATACACTATTAGAGGAATTGACACAGTTGGAATATAAATTCCCTGTGCAGAAGTAAAAATCTTTACGTACTAATGGCTAAGGAGTAAAGAGGACGGTTCAGACAAAGACTATAAATATCCCCATTAATGGCCCTCATTTTCACTGATATAATTACAGAAAAAGCAGGGAACTTTTATGGGCAAAGCTGACAGCCCTTATATAGGCTTTCAGCACTGATATTGGTACATGGCTTAACGGGGACCAAGTCAGACGGTCCCTTCTGTGAACATTCCGCTGTGGAGACCCTCTGTGCTACCAGTTTTTCATATCCGATCCACTGGACACGGGCTGCTCTTCACAGCAGCTGTGTACAAGCTTTGGTATTGAAACCAGCTGAGCCTGGTCCAACTTGCTCAGTCCTTCCTCCTGGGCAGCTTTAAGGAGGATGCAGAAACCAGTGGTTATGGTCAGGGGAGCAGGGAGGCTGCTATGGAGAGTTGTTGAAAGAAACCTTAAAAGTTCCTCTCGCTCTCCTGCATTGGGGACATGGCAGGAGGTGGGTATAAGCTGCTCGTAACACAACGTTTTAGATCTACAATAGCATAGCTCACTCAGTTCTAATTAGGTGTGACCAGTGGAAACATAAAGCTGATACGGTACAGTGAAAGAAAGATAACTGAATACGTGCCTGGGAAGACGGCTGTTATAAAAATACTGTAGTAAATGAGTCTGTCTTCAATTAACAGATTTATGGTACAGTGGGGGCATGATGAATTGAGCTGGTATGGTTAACTGCGGTGAGCAAAGCTGCATCCTGACAACCTACACTTGTGATGAAATGTCATCCTGCTTGGTAACTCCAAGGCGAACTCAGCTGCAAAGCTGAGATCTGAATTTACGCATGTGTGCAAGAATAAATACTCAGGCATGGAGGCTTTGGCTGACTTCACAAAGTCCATCTGTGACACCTGGACCCAGAGCTGGTTTCCAGCTTTCGGTGCCAGTTCAGATTGAAGCTTTTCATCTGTGTACATTGGTACTGCTGTCATACCCAGACACGGGGACTAATTTCATCAACGTTTTCTCAATTTTGAGAATCATTGTTACTTGTTAATATTAATTTACACTAATGGTGGTGCTAATCTAAGGCTAATTAAGACATTGTGTTCTGTGTGATGATGAAACAGGCTTTAATGGTCACAATACTTTTCATACATGGACTGCACTTTTTGCTCGAGGGTATTGATCGAAGTTGGATATAGGGCATTCACCTCCATTTCATGGGTGGAGAATGAGAGCACTGGCAGGGTTGTTATCTTGAGATGCCTGCAGTTTTCATGCAGTTCAGGTGCTGTCGTGCCGTGAGCCCGGTTTCATACAGGGAGTCTCGTGGTGGAGTCTGGAAACTGAGGCAAGTGAGATGTCAAGTCTGAAAATGTTCAGTTAAACAGCTGAGAGTTGTATAGAAAACCAGTCCTCTGTTACGCCATTTGCCTTAAAGCCAAAATCTATAGGGTTACTTCGCCTGTTACATAATTTAGTGTGTAAAGTTTAGAGGTTGTTTTTGCATTCTTCCTGCGTTTAAAACTGCTGCACTTTAGACCCATTTAGGGAGAAATAATAATATTTTTGAGTTGGGTTAGCTGATGTAGTTAGGAAAAAATGAACTTGTGTTTGGTCCTACATGTCCTCCTTCAGATATAAGAGGATTTGAGCTAGACATCACAATTACACTGATCTTGCTGGCCATTCTCAGCATGAAAAAAAGACTGGGGGGAAAAAGGTTATGTTTTTACACTTCATCAGGGTTGCTATTTAATGCAAATTACCTTTAATAGAAATTACCTTTTTCTTGTGTAATCTAATTGCCACAATTTCAGCTGTTTCATTTGCACAAAGTAAGGTCACCCGTGGGATATTATACAGATGTAAGAAATAAATTATCAGCACTGTCTTAATATATTTATAATAGAGATTCATGCACAAAGTAGGAGAAAGCAGACTTAGTCATGTGTGTTTGAAGTATGCCAAATCTCATTTTAAAAGTGGAGGGATGAAGAAAACATTGCTGACATCAACTCTACCTTCCTTAGGCTTGGATATGCTGGGCAATATCATATTGTAGCTATTGCTATTTTTGTAAGCTTTGTGTAAATCAATGTGCCCTGTGGCTGTTGAAAAGGAAATAACAAGTAGCTGGTGACTTAACTTGTGATGATGAGAGCCTGTGAACATGGACATCATGGGTTCAGCTCATTAGATCCAGCCCAGCTCCATCTTAAGTTGATAGGAAACCCTTATCTGATTTCACTGAGGGTTGGGGCAATATGTTGCTTTTTGGCCTTAGCAGTAAAGTAAAATCTCTGGGGGATGTCTGTATATGTGGTATACACAAGGATTTTTAAATTGTTAATTCTGTAGTCAACATGTCTCACCAGGTTCAGTGGGTGCTTGTTAGAGACAGAGCCTTGGGCTGGAAAAACAGACCATGGAGGTGATTATTTCTGTCTGAATTATTCATTGGGGAATCTTCTGCTTGTAAATGAGATAAATGTCTTTGACACATGACCTGACCACAGTCTGAGTAATTGCTGGCTCACTGCAAAATCACCTGGCATGGGCTAGGAGGGGTGAAGACTTGGCAAGATGTTAGGCCTCGCCAACTGGAGTGCAAAAGAAAGGCTGTTCATGTTTAGATGTGATGGGACACCGGGGGTCTGGCATTATGTGAAGTCTACCAGGACAGGTGAAGACAGGGATGTACTTTGCATTGTGCCATAAATGCATGTTCCCTCCTGAACTGAGAGAGAGGAGGAGTCTGGGTCTGGACACAGGTGTGTACTGTTGCAACAGCTCCAGCTCACTCAGAACCCAACTTCATGTGTCAAGATGTTTTTGTCCATAAAGTTGTTTTTTTTTAAAGCAAGAGATCTTGGCTTCTGCAAGAGTGGGAATTACAACTGTAGTCACTTGTCACATGTTCAAAAATACTGATTTGTAGTCCCTAGCTTGTGAATACTGTCATGTTTCCTTCTCCTTTAAAAAAACTTAATAAAAAGTGTAGAAAGTGAAAATTGCACATCTGTGGTGGAACGGTCAAAATGGATATAGATGAGCTACTCTGCCTACTTCCCTTTTCTTTCCATACTTTGTTTCAGATTTCCCACTATCACATGGAATGGACTATAGGGAGCTATGCTCTCATGTGGGGTTTGAATTCATTCTGGCCCTGGGAAAGGGCAGTAGCTATGGAACAGCACACAGCTGAGCTGGTATTGAACAGTCACTTCTGAACAGAACCATTTCAAGAGTGATAACTCTACAAAGCACAACAAGGTGAGCTGTGAATCTTCTGTAAGGGAGATGGCTAGACAGGTGGTCATGCTGGCCTGCAAAGATACTTGTATTACAGCTCAGTAAAGTACAAATATGTGTTCAGAAGTTATTAGAGGTGAATTTAGGTGAGGGAATTCTGTTTCTTCTCTTCTGAACCAGCCATATATTTTGAAGGGTCAGAAATGCCTTTACAGGGAGGTATTTGTTAAAAAATCTGGTTAATCTAAACAGATAAATTTTGTAGTCCTTAAATAGCGGTATCATCTTAACTTCCACTGGAATAAACTACTAAAAGTAAGGCTCCATTTCTCTCCATTCCTGACCAGCGGAGGGGAATCAGCAGCCCTCAGACTGCGTGGTAAATGCGTGTTTTAGACAGCTAGCTGCCTCAGGATGGTCGTACAGTAATCAAAGCACAGAGCAAGGAACTGTCTCCTCTGGTCAAAGCGCAGCAGCCCTCGAAAGACATCTGTAATGACATCCTTCTTGAGGGCTTGGGTACCTCAGCCCTGACTTCAGGGAGCGGACAGGAAGAGTGAGGGCCTGTATACAGCAATCCTCCTTTGGACACTGGCACTGCATCTGCTCTTTTCAGAAAGGGGACAAAGCTGGCAGAGACAACGCTAAGGATTCACAGTCAGTGAAAACCTTGATGATTTTCCTCTTTGTTTCAGGCACCTGGAACCCTTTAGGCCTCTCCAGATTTTCATCTTAGGGATCTGGCTCTAAATTAGTGGGAACAAGTATGAAGTGGCATGAATTATAGTAAAAGTTCATATAAAGTTAAGTGTCTAGTGTGTTTTAAACCAGTTTGGGCATCTTCAAACCCAATGCAGGGTGCCCAAGAAGTAGCTTTGTTTAAGGGAAGCTGAATTACCAATATTTGCTCGTTCTATTATATCCCAAAATGAGCAAATGGCTTGCTAGCAAATGTTACGGCTGTGCTATAAGCAATATGAAGGTAAAAGCGAAGAACTTAAACATAGCATTTTCAGACTTCAATTTTGTGGCACTTCAATATTTAAACAAAATATTACAAAAACCACAAAGCAAAGCTTTGACATTTAACTATAGGGTGTCAATATTGCACTATTGCTTTCAGCAGGGATACAGGAAAATGAAAACCATAAAATACTTAATTCACATCACAAATTGCAGTCAGGATTGAATATAAAACACTTTAAAAATCGCCTTTTACCCAAAATCTTGGATTTTTACGGAATTGTTGCCTAAAGTCCTGTATCTCTGTTAGTAATAACAAAGCAAAAAGATAGACATAAAAACTGTGCAGTCTCCATTATATATTAATATACAGAAACTAGTGTTTGCTGCCACCCTCAGCTGAGTTAGGAGAAAAGTGGATGACTTGACTGCTAATTATTTATATCTTTGCATTCTGTATGTGAGAAAATGACACTGCACGGGGAACAAACAAAATAGAAGTTAAAATTCCATGCTAGTCTTGATCAATGTAACTGTTTTTAACCAGTTAGTGAGAGGCTTGGCTAAATACTCTGGTAGCAAATGTTGCTTTTGGCTACAGATCCCCTGCTGGTCCTTGCCCGTCTTGCCTCAAATCCTGTGACCTCTCAGACCAATTTTTTCTTTTTTTTTTTTTTTGTAATAATGTACCAGTTTTCTTGGAACAGGAATACAGAATATATTCTAGGTGTATCTCTGAAAAGATACGTGTTGATGAAATACCCAAGGACTGTGAAACTTGCTCAAAACACAAATGGAAATGGTCAGATTTCAGAGGGGGTTGGTCAGAATAGAGAAAACCCAAGCAAAAAGGAAGCAATGAGTCCAAGTAAGGAGAGCAGCAAAGAGCAGGCAAATGTCTGTTGGTGCAACAAGGGTGAAAAGAAGTGAAGTCGCCTGTGCTGCATCTGACTGAGGTACAGATAAGAGAAGATTGGGTGCAGTGAGCAAAATTAATTTTGTTGACGTACGCAACAGTTTTGAATAATTTATGGCTTTGCCAGATATATTCCTTGATGTATATTTTTCAATCTGATTTCGACAGAGAAAATTTGGTCATGTCAGGTCTTAATGTGCGCATACACATTTTTTTCCCTCCAAAAAAAAAAAAAAAAACAGTCAGGAAACCAGCTGAAAAGATTCTGTCATCTGCTAATTAGTATGAGACTCAAACTTCCAATGGGGAGATGCATTACCTGGGCAACAAGCAGTGGACTACTTTGAAGCATGGTGAAATAAAAGCAATAATTTCTGCTTGCTTTTCTGTTGCTTGTCTTTGAGATTGTGTTTTCTGACAGGATGGCATCTCAATTCTTGCCTCTATTACTAAGCACAGATTAGGACAATACAGTGCTTTGTTTCCTCTGGCCTTTTGTGTTAAGGATAGTGGCTTTCCTTTTCACAACTGTCACATAGAGTTATAAAAATCTTTTTTGGCTTGTAGTAGGAGTGTATTAGCTGCTCAATGGTCAAAGCTACTGAAGTTTGAAAAGCATATTAACTAAAGTTAATTTCCAAGATGAGAAGAACATTTGAAATGAGAAGCCTCTAATTATCAGGAACAGATGATCATTAGTTCCTATAAACTGCATAAATAACTTTGTGTTCGTCAAGCTGGAGTTTAGAGAGAACATGGGTCACTTACACTTCTAAAATAAAAAATGGCTATATGCCACCTCTCGTCTCTCTTAGCACAATTTATTCTTGTGTGTGATGCAGAAATACTCCCAAATTTAGTACATGGAGAGCCAGAACGTACCATCTGTCCAGTGCTCCTGAGAATTTTCAAGGGCAACAACAGCAGAAGATGTGGAGGCTGTAGTTCTTGGAAACAGCAGGATCAATGTGGATAGAGTAACTTTTTTATTACACATTACAGCTCCAGTGTTTCTAGTGGGAAACCTGCATTTCACAGTACTGCACCCTGCAAAACCTGTGCTGTGTGATCACATCGTACTGATGTTGCTCTGCATTATTGACAAAATACTTGACTGTTCACTTCCAATTTTTGCTGTAAGTGCAGTCAAACCTCTTCGTGCTTCTGTTTGCGCTCATATCATTGGGTTCTGAGCAGAGCATTGTCTCTGCTGCACAAAACTGAAGCCAGACTAAATTTCAGAAATTTAACAAAGAAAAATAGCTTTTGGATTAGGTGGTTAAATAGTGTAACTAGTATTCCAGCTAATGCTAGTTATGCTTTTACTAAAATGCTTAGGAGAGTGAACAGCAGCAGAAGTGCTGATGCATTGGGAAACTGCCATTCTTGGTTTTGTACGATCCCAACTCAAACCCTTATTTTCAGAGACTTTGTATATCCTAGATCATCTAATCCGTAGAGATATCTGGAAACATAGTAGAAGCTTGTACACTGAACCTTCTTATACAGAGTAGAGACAAAATAGTACTACGTTTAATAACTGCAACTTAACTCTGAATGCCAAACCTCTAACATTTTAGTATTGCTTTTCCTAGCACTCAAAAAACCCAACCAACCCAAACAAAACCAAACAAACCCACCCTTCCAACCCCAAAAACCAACAAAACCCCCACTTTTTTTTTTTCATCTGTATTAGCTTTTTTCAGGTTTAAATTATTTGAGAATTATATGAGCACCAGCACAGGAATGAGGAAAGAGGCAAGAATGCACAGCAGAAGGTAGAGTAGAAAACTTATTGATTTAAGCTATCATAGGATTATATTTAGTTGAAAACTCTAGTTCATTTTTTAAAGCAGCCCATTCTGTTACACTTAAAGCATCGGCAAGGTTACTACGGCCCGTAAGCTTTGCAAATGTGACCTTTATAAATATGAAGACCTGGCATTACAGGTATTACACTGTACTTCATGCTGTAGTTACGCCGTATTTGTCAATCGTAACATTTTTAGATGAATTTTTTATTAAAGTACCATCTTTTTTTGAGACTGTGTTTGCACTAATAAATTCCTTTCATTTGCTTCCTTTATCAAAGCTACCTTTCACGTACATTGTTATAGCTGAAAAAAAAAAGTTCTGCTCCTCTAATTTTGGAGTATGTATTTCCATAGCACGGCAAAAGTGTGGATACTTCTCAAGAATGAATGTTTCATTTGATACAATGTTCACATCCTTTGGAAACCTGTATGGGCCAAATTTTATGGGAACATAAATACATGCAAAACATAAGGATGTGTAACTTCTGACTCCGTGTTCTCCACCTGCAATGCTCTGTGCACCAGTTAAAGAATCTTTCCTTGTGAGCTCTTCTGACTTCAGAGTCTGTGTTGCAAGTATCCTTGATACGATTCTTAGGATAACTGTTAGCCAAATTCTGCATGTTACTCCGTTGTTGTACAAGCGGCTGCCAGATGGTAATGAGGAGAAAAGACATATAACTTCAGTCACCTAACTGGAAGCCAGATGGCACAGCAGAAGCTGGAACAAGATGTTTGCCAACTCATTCTGGCTTCCAGCTGTGGTCCCATGCTCCACCATGACCATGCAGACAATGGCCTCTTGACGGTCATGTCATAGTGTTCCTGGCCACGCTATGTTCTCATTCAAAAAGCTGAATTGATGACATTCCCTTGTCCCTTCTCCCCAAAAGCTGCATTGAAGAACAATCAGAAATGGATGTGTAAAAGCTGGAGGAGCAGGTGATTCTTTGCTGGCTGCTTGCCTGTTATGATGAAGTGCATAAACTGGACCTTTGGGATGTCCTCCTGCAGAAGAGGGAAAGTCACTGAAAGTAGCTTGCATGGATGTTCTGTTTTTTTTTTAACTCAACTTGTCAGAATTGTAGTCACTTCACTTGTTGGATTCAGTAGGAGGGGATATTTTGCCCTGAATGAAAGGACATTCTTGCAGTCCTTCAATTGGTGGTATAAAGCTGGAAAACTATCTGGCTCTTAGGGCTCGGGAGCACATGCAACACTTACGGAGTGTTCCAGTTTACCCAGTTTTCATGAATGATCTTTTTCAGGTACTATAACTTGTCTGGCTGATACATCTGGCTCAGATGTGTGGTTTACTCCTTGCTGTGTGAGGAAAGTAAACTGCCTAATGAAGCACTCAAGCTACAGCAGATGCTGCTTCTGTGTCTTTCTGATGAGAAGTTATGGGATACAGTAACAACATTGGTTATTGCCATTTGGGAGACGATAATCATTTATAACTCAGACTGTTATGAGGCTATAAAGCAGGGTGAAATGGGTGTTTGGAATTCAGCTTAGCAATAACAAAATATAATGTATGTATGGTAGGTGGCTCTCAACAAGGTAGAGAGAAACAAGCTGGCTTGTTACGCCTTTTGAAGGAGAATTACTGTACTATCAAGTCATTTATATAGTCACAATGGGATGACATAAATAGTTTAGAAGTTGCCAACCAAACATGGCTGCCAAACAAAGCTTTAAACCTTTGGAAAATAACAATCGGTGACCAACTGGTTCTTCTTTATCAGCAAATAAACTCTGTGGGTCCTTTAGGACACTGGCAAATCTCCACATCTGGCAGAACTGGTTATCTTCTCATTTCAACTTTTTTTTTTTGCATAGAAAACATCACTGCAATGACCATATCTGACTTTTTTGAAAATGTAAGCCATAGGACGTCCTGAACTAGCTGGTGTCTGAATGTAGAACATAACTTCTACAAAGAACTCATCATGGCTAAAATCCTCCAGGAACAGTTTCCATGATACTCGAAAATCAGTCCAACAGCTATTTGTTAGAATTTGCTCTTCATTTTCTGTTGGAATTTATTCTTATTTAATTCTCAATATGGCTGGATATGTTTCTATCTTTGCGTAGCCTTTCTCATAAAATCTATTACCCCCGCACTTCGATCAAGCTGTTTAACTACTCCTTTAATAAACCAGGAAGACTGAGATCCCTTTGTCCTTCACTATTGTTTTCCAGTCTTAATCTTCCTTGAATAACTTATCTGAGCCCTTTTAAAGTTCTTGTCAGCCTTCTTCAATTGTGGATACCATACATTTCCATATTCTAGTGAAACAGAGAAGTCCTGTGAAAAACTTGTAGGGAGAAGTTAGGCCTGTAGAGGCAGAGAAAACTGAGAAGTAGAGAAGGGAGAGAAGAGTACTGCTTAGCATTTGGCTTGTTCAGTGCTTTGTGTAAAGGCTAACAGCAAACCTGTTGCTGAGAGAACTGAGTGGTATTAATTTCGGATATTAATCAGCTGTGCTTGCCTGTATGACATAATTACAGCTACACTTAATCTGTGATTTGTGGTGGGATTGAGAACTTTCCTAAGAATGAGGCCTTCATTTAAAGCCATTCCAACTGCATTATGACTTTTTTCAATCCTAAGTTTTGGAAGTACTGACTCATGGGTGTTGTGCTTTATGATGCCGCTTCTGCTTATTTTTTGTTATTTTTTTTCAGATGCTCTGCTGGAGTTCAGGTGTGCTCTTTTGGCCTGGATATGGACAAAAGAACGTTGTTCTGGTCACATTGCTTTCCTCTGAAGGGGGGAAAAAAACCCAACCCTAGAAGACCAAAATAAAGGTATGTCTGCATTTGCCCTCCATCTCTTGAACCCTGAGTTCAAGCCCTGACACCATATTAAACTAAACCCAGTGGTGAAGCCAGCAATAGAAAATTTATGAAGGAATACAACAGTTCTTGTCACCTTAGCAGTGTTTTGACAGTCTTGTGCCAAAATACTGTGCTTTAATTGCAGTTTGGACACTTTGACAGTGCCAAAGTACTCACTGTTTCTCAAGAATGTGTCTGCAGTGGGAGAGGATGGCAATCCTGTGTGACAATCTCTGGAAAGAAAATGCTCAAATAATAGTTTCACAGGTAACGGGCCCGCTTGCAGGATTGCATCTTGTTTTTTTTTCAGGCTAAGGTCTGGATGGAGTGATATAATTCAGTTTTACCCACTTCCGTCTTTTCTGATCTTCAGACTGTATTTCAATTGTTAGATTTTTATTTTCTTTAAAGCTTCAAGTAAAAATGGTGCCTCTCCTTTCAGACCAGCTATTGGCACTTCTTTTTTTTTTTTTTTTTCAGATACTTTGGCCATTTATTTTTAGTTAATTAACATTAATTCAAGCACTGATTTTGAATTCCTACTGCATGCAAATCCCATTAACTCAATAGAAATTTAGGACTGGGCTCTAAGCTTATTTTAATATAGAAAAAGGAACAGAAAATTTTATGTTGACTCCTGCAACCTTATCTCAAACTCCTAAGAGCCATAACATGTATTCTTTACAAATGTACAGGATATGGTATGCTGCCTTCTCAAACTTTGGCCTGGGAAAAGCTGATGATCTTAATTAAACACTGCAGGAACTCACTTGAAGCAATCAGTCCCACAGGACTGAGTGAGTCAGCAAACACCTGTACCAGCTACAAAAATGTTTGCTCTAAAGAAGAAATTACTCCCTTTTTATGAGATAGAAACAGCTTTTCCCTACCTTCTCCTGTTATTTTTCTTCCTTTTAAGAAAAGGCAGCGTTTGGAAGCCGGAAAAGTGGCAGGGGCCAGCGACCACCCTGGAACCTTCCAGAAACCGCCTCACCCGCCCGCGGCCGCTCCCGCTGCTAGGAAAAGGCGGGAAAGTATCCCCTCGACTTAAAGATCGTGGGGAACCTCCGGGGGCAAAAAAAAACAACGGAGTGAGAGGAACGTTAAATTAAAGAAAAATAAGTTAAATCGCCGCCGGGGCTCTGTTCCCGCCACTGCTGCTTCTCGCGAGAGGTCGCCCCTGGCAACGGAGCGACGCGACGGCAGGAAGGCAACGGCCATGGAGGAGGAGGAGGAGGCGGCGGCGGCAGCGGCGGGCTCTGAAGTGTCCTTCTGCCTGCAAAGTATCCTTCCTCCTCCGGAGTATTCTCCTCCTTCTCGTCCGAGACGGGCGACTGGGGGGTGTGGGGAGCCCCGAGGTCCCGCTGGTTCCCGCCTCGGGGGGCGGGTGGAGCGGTCGGGGCCGTCTCGTCAGCGCTCCCCGCCACCCTCCTCCCGCTCCCCGGGCTGAGGGGGACGGGGACCCCGGGGGCTGCCTCGGCGGGAAAGGGGTCGGGCAGCCCCGCCTGTGCCGCTGGCTGGGGGGCCGGGGCGGGACCGTCCCCGCAGGAGTTGTCAAGGTGTTTTGCAGAAAAAGGGGGAAAAAGCCAAATATTCCAACACGTTGTTGCTGTATTTTGTGGGTTATTGCCCCTGGAGGCTAAAAAGGACCCATATGTGGGTCCTGCAGAAACGGTAGGGTCTGGTTAGCGTTAATGTGATGTTTGCTTTCGTTGCTGCTAGAGTCACTGAGTGGCCCTTAGGAAAAGCGAGGTGATTTTACCCCCCCACCCTGCTCATGGGGCGATCTAAGCAGGAGAGCTTCAAAATTCTGAAAGGAAGGACGCCTGTTGCCACTCTTGCGTTAGCTGTTGATGAGGAAATGCAGGATATCTACGGAGGCTCCTCATTAAGGTTTGCAGTCCCAACGTGCTGCTGGAGAAGGTGCTCCTTTAATTTCCCAGTGCCTGCCACGCAGAGTGACTGGGGAGATTATTTGTGGTTTGGTTTAGTACTGTTCTGACCAACTTATAAAGATTGATACAATAACCTAGACATAACTTTATTTGCTGTGGCTTTTAGAGGATAAAGAAATCAGTTTGAATTCACAATTGAGTTGTAGCAATTTATGTTAGAAGTTTCTGGCTTTTGGTCAGATTTTTTGGTCAGATAACCCAAATGCTAGTTTTGTCACTGGGTTAGGCTAGCTCTGTTGGTTCTCTTTTGTAGCTGCGAGCTACCAAATTAGGGTCTTGCAAGCTTTGTTTTAGAGGCTAAATAAGCAGAGTGTAAGTGTTAGGCCCTATCAGTACCTTAGTTTTTCCTGCCTTAATTAAGATGTAAGCCAATATAAAAGCGATATTAAAAAAATAGTAGAAGATTGGCTTTAGTGAGCATGTGCCTCAGTTCCTACCTTGTACCTTCTACCTTGTAGAAACTGCACAGCTATTTTCACACTGTGGTGTGCTTAAAAAAGTACTGCGTCAGTACACGTGTTAAAATAAATGACACAGTGCTTGTTGCAAAAACCCAACAGTTTTAAAATCTAATTCCTCTCTTTTATTGTCCACTTGGCTATGATTTTTGTAACAAAAAGGAGGGGAGGGAAAGGGATTTTTAAACTCATGTTTTAGTCTGTGCACAATGTTTGCAACGGCACATTCATTTAGACCACAGTGGATCGCAAGGACAGTCAGGTCAGTAGAAAACTTGGGGAAAAAATCCACAGTATTTGTAAGTGTTTTACTTATCAAGGGTATACTGCAGTCATGTTTCCATCTGCACTGAAAGATTTGATAAATGCAGAAGGAAGTACTCAAGATGGGAGGGAAAGGATCATACAAAAGACAGCTTCAGAAAAAAATAGTCTCTGATCAGATCACTAAACATGGCGTGAAAAAATTCTGGGTACAGTATTTTATTTAAATGTACTTTAAATTAATTATAAGTTGATAAATACCGTGCTCTAAAGTAATGAAGAGGCAGGCTTAGTGGTTCCAGAGAAGTATGCAGACGTTTAATTTGTACATGCAATTACTGCATACATACAGAAATTGTCCCCTGTTTGTCAAAAAAATGTTGTACCCAAGTATTCATGCTGTACAAATATGACCACACTTCTAAAAGTCTTATTCTTTAAAGAGATAATGTGTAGTCAGCTCCTTAGTTCTAGGATATCTTAATCTGACTAAGAAAGGAGGCTTTTTAGACCAGTACCCTAACTAGTCAGTTAATATTATTGTCTTTTGTCTTGACTTTCCTGCTGCAAGCATCCTTCTAGCTTTGTCAAGCAATAAACCTATTCCTCCTGCTTTGTATTTGCACGTTGCTATTGTTCCCTTTTTCTCAGGTAATAGCAGTTCAGGTGAACTTTTCTCCCTCAGAGTTGAAGAAAGAGAAGTCCAGGAAGTAGGAGCTGTTTTATCAGAATGTGGTCAGACCCCAATGCGATGACCAAAATGTTCTTGTTGTACTGGGGAGCAGGCCGACAATTGAAAGCTATCCTGATGCCCGAGTCCCTCATCGTTATTTCAATTCTGTTGAGTCAGCTCTTGAAAGTCGTGTCTCAACGTGAGCTGTTTCCATCACAGTTGTCTTGGTGGACCCGCGTAGGGTCCTGGAGTACCGTGCTGAGAAAAGATGCATTTGTTGAACTGCACAATTTCTTTGCCCTCCCGTTAAAGTCAGAAGAGTTAATCCAGATTTCTTCTGGTGTGGTAGACAACAGACTTAGGCCTGTTAAATCTAATACTTCGGTGGTTCTTTCACTCCCCTCATGAAAGAAAAAAGTAAACACTTTTTGGAGATGAGTTTCTATGTATTTCAGATTTTAGAATTAAACATTCCAGAATCGGTCAAGTTACAAAATGAAGCTTTTGCAGAGAGTGAATTTGAGATGCAGAGAGGTGGTGACTTCAATTCAAGTCCAGTGTTCCACAGCTGCAGTCTGTGATGCAGTAATTTAGGAAGTAAATTTGGGGGCATATCTGTTACAGGCATTTGCTTTCACATACTAAGCCTAGCCAGGAGAGTCTTAAGAAGTGTTCATGGCAGTTTCCTATTTATATACAAAATTTTTATAGTACGTATGTGGTTTAATTGGGCAGTTGGAGGTACACAGATGTGCTTTGACTTGATTACTGAAAACTGTGCCTTTATTCGCTCAATTACTTCCCTGTTTGCTTTTTTGGTTTACAATAGAAAGTGATGTGTCTCTGGCTTCCATCTCAAACCTCACATCTCTGAGAAACAAAAGGTGTTTATCCTTTTTTGAGACATGATCTTTAGCTGTTAGCCCCCCAGATGGTTACAATTTAACTGATAGTTTTGAATGCCGCTGATATTTTTACATTTATCTTGTAATGTGAGAACTGTAGCAAAAGGCCTGTTTTTTTGGAGAATAATTCAGATTGGGGAAGCTTGATGCAAAACTGGAAGATCATGTTGGTTTTTCTTTTCCTCTTTATAAACAGAAGTTGCCATTTAAATTTGATGTGTGTGAAGTACTGAATTGCCAGCTTTTCATTTCTTCAGAAGTTAATTTCTGGTTTATTTACATGGGTCATTTCTAGGCTAACTGATTTCCTAGGGAAACTGTCAACAAAGCATCATGCTGAAAACATTTTCATTATACCATGGGCTGTGAGGTTAGTGGATGACAAATGGTTTTGGGTTTCATTTTATACTATTTGTAGCTATTTTCAATGAAAAGTTTGTCTCTAAAGCATTTGAAGGAACTGTAGATAATTTTTAAATGAATTTTTGCTTTTTGAAAGTTCCTTATGTTTTTGTTGTAGCTGTGTTGTAATTATTAAGACACTTGTGTCGGCTTCAGTAAATGGTCCTCTAGTATTCCGTGTTTGATCTCAGATGTTTGTGTTTGAACTTGTACATCTGAATTTGATAAAAAATGTCATTCTCTGAGAGCATCAAGTTGGTTATGCTTAGAAGCATAAAGACTGTGGAAGACTTGGTGCGGTAAGACCCCTGTGTTGATGGTGAAAGTGAGAGCAGAGCTTAGTTTAATTCAGAGCAGTGCTTGGCTTCTAGCTTTGGCAGATCTGATGAGGCAAATTTTAATGGTGTTTAAACCTGCTTTGAAAACTTTGAATTTGTGCACATAGTTTTTACTGGAGCTGTCTTGTGTCGTGAGGAACAAGGGCGAAGGAGGTGGTAACAGATTGATAGATTGTTAATTTGATACATTTTTTTTAAGTTGGAATTCATCACATGCATCAGCTGTTTCAGACTTAACAAAATGTTCAGAATTTACCATAACAGACGACTCTAATGATGATTATCAGTATGAAGAGGTAATTTACTAAATTGATAGTCTTATATATGTGGTAGAGTATTCATGTTTCATTCTTTTATTTTACTTCACCAGTCACAAAAACATCCTAGGAGAAATGACACAAATCTCCTTTTATAAAGTGTGAT
Organism: Chlamydotis macqueenii; assembly: GCF_036417535.1. NCBI lineage: Eukaryota > Metazoa > Chordata > Aves > Otidiformes > Otididae > Chlamydotis > Chlamydotis macqueenii. The sequence continues at coordinate 38,575,560 of NC_141561.1, forward strand.
AATGCCAGCCATATCTTTGTTTCACGAGAAGATTTAATGTCAGTTGGTTTATGTTTTACTTTTATTTGAATGTTAAATACTTTTTTAAAGATACAGGTATTTCTATTTAAATGTTTCAGCTTATTTATAATTAATATTCAGTAATACAAATTCAGCTTAAATATGGCAAAATATTATTTCAAAAGAATTACATTAATTTGAGTAGTTGTACCGGGAGTGGAAAGATGTGTAAAGTATGTCAATAACTAACTTTAATTTCATTTAGGTTCCAGCAGATGATGAATTTAGTCTTCAGGAAGATGATGAAGATCTGTCAAAGGCTTTGCAAACTATTCAACAGCAGGCTGAAGATGCCCAAATTTTGGTAAGAACTTCCTAAACATTCTAAGACGTGCTCTGTAGTTCAGTCAGCAGTAGTGGCTTAAAATTTACATGTCATAATCTATTTGAATTATGAAATATTTATGTGGAAAAGATTGTCTTTTATTTTTCAGGGGTAAACATATGCCACAGTGGAAAAGGCAACTTATGGTTCCTGGGTTTCCTCTTCCTTTAAGTTTTGTCCATTTTATGTTCCATAAACAACCTGATGTTGCAAATACATGTAACAACAAATATATAGATAGATAGATTATTTAAAATAGATTATTTTAATTATATGAATGTTATTAAAAGATATCAGTATTTTAGGGTTTGTTTCTTCATCTAAGTAAATTGAATGAGAGCGTGATGCCTGACACAGGAAAGGAACTGCTTATGCCTAAGGCCCCCAGAAGCTTGTACTCGAACACTTTGCTAAAAAAGATTCTTGATATATTGAAAATAAAGAATAGGCTGTTACACTGTGTTAAAGCAAAATATTAATGAAATTATCAATCATTACACACCATTAGTTTTAGACACTTCTAACATTTACAGTTTGGTTTCAAAACAGTCATGTAATAGTTCAGAGTTGCACAATGGGACTGTTGGATTGCGTTTTCCAAAGTGTGATTTACCTGACTTTAATTGCTTATAACAGTCTAATGGAAAAGTGCTTTTCCCTGCTGTGTTTCTAATACCACCACTATCTTACAGCCTCATCAGTAAGCTTTCATCATAGTCTTTGTTTTGCAAAAGCAAATGATTAATAAGGAAAAGATAAAATTATGTGAATTATTCTTAACATCAAAATGGAGGGAAAATGTGCATTTTCTTTTGTACTAGTGCATATCAACAGATCGGTTTTGTATTTTAGATCAAACTTTGAATGAGCACTGCCAGTACTGGAGTCTTACATGTTTTGAAACTGAATATGCCTGAGAATTACGAGAAAGATGGCAGAAGTTTTTAAGACTGGACATGCTTAATGCTAACAGAGTAGTGGAAATTGTTCATGTTCTTTAGGGATAACTGAGGTTATTTCTGTTTTACTGTGTGAGTTTACATTCAAATAAAAAGTGAAACAAGGAAGAATACTTTTAATCTGTTGATATATAATTAAATGATCTTTAACCTCTTTGTTGATTGAACTTTGAGTAGTATGAAGCAATATGCTAATACCTATCCCGTTTAATCAAACTGAAGAAAGTGTTACCTTTCCTTAAAAGAAGACTGTATGTGCTTAAATTCAGGTTCTCTTTGATTCTGTGCTTATGCTAATGCAAGTCTGCCTTCTTGCTTCTTGACTCACTATTTGGAGGCTTCACTTTTTCCATAAATTTGAAACTGAAATAATAATTTCAGCCTTTAGACAGAAAGACATGAATAGAAAACTCTTAAAATACACTTGCTAGTTCCTTGACAGCTTTCATAACAATTTACCGTATCTTCTGTGAAGCTCAGTGACTAGTTTGTTTGATGCTAATTCACTGGAAAAACCAAGTGCTGCAGTGAATGCTTTTGGTGCCCCAAGTTAGAAGCACTGTTTCCTATGAATTAATATTGATTCAATATCCAAACTCTGAGCTAAGAAGCACAGTAGAAGGCTATCTTCACATGATAAATAGTTGGTACACTTTTTCAATTATTAGTTTCTAATCTTGGCTAAAATAGGTTAAATTGGGTAACAGCCATACCCTGAAATAGCTACTCTGCGATAAACAGCTTTAAGTCACTGCATATATTTGCTGTTCATAGTAAATTGTACACCTAATCTTATATTAAAGATTGCATTTCAATACTAGATGCAAATTTCTTTTAATAAAGAAATTACATAGAGAAGGCACAGATCAAGTGAGCATCCAAAAATATTTGAGTGATTTGCCAAACGCAGATACTATAAATATCCACAGTTTCTAAATTGAGTAACTACAGTTTATTTTACGCTCTGTTAAAAAGGTCAAGTATAACCAGGAAAATCAAAGAAAAATGCTTATTTTCAAACTTCCTTCCAAAGTAATTAGCACTAATTACTAAATGAAGAAGAGCAAACATAAGCAAATGAGAGATGATGCTATTCACCTTTTTTTAAAAAGAATATTAGTGTGTAGGTATTAAAGCTATGTTTTTACAGGGGATATTGAGGCATGTTTTCTTTCCTTCTGGATCTCTGCATGCATGCAGTGAAAATACTGGTCTTTAAGGAGTTTGATGAGGCTCTCTCAACAGTTACAGTTCATATTTTCATTTGGATCTCAACAGGGAAATTAGAGTGGTGAAGCTCTACTCTCTAAATATCATTTCCCCCTTATCTGGTGGTGAAAAGGCAGCTGATTCAAAATAGAGCTGTGCTGGGCAACGTGTGCTTTGGATAGCAGTGATTCTGCCTGCTGTTCGTGTTCTAGTCATCGTTTGTCCTTGTCAGTCACAGCTCATGAAAAGTAAAAGGACACAGAATTTCTGGAAAACTACACACACAAAAGAAAGCCGGTTGAAATACTTTCTTCAGTAGTTACAGCTATTACACTTGCGTTCCAGGATCTTTATTTTCTTATATCCCAAATGATACTCTGAAGTCACATTGCCCTTCATTAACCTTATATTTTATGTAGGTTTGATTTATAATTTGTTTTATTATGTTAAAAATATTTGAATTCCTTTTTAATTCTTTTTTTAGCAAGAACATCTCCTTTTATTTTCCGGAGAACTTTCTAATTTATTTAGTGTTAATCTTTCTTCATTGGACAGAAACTTTTGTGAGTATTTTGGAAGTCCTTAAGGTTAAGTTATTAGCAGTTATTTTATTTCACTGGCCATATTTGCAATCATTACCCTCAATATGCTTTAAAGATTTTAATAAAAAAAATATTTAGCCAATAAATATGTAGCAAATGTTTGGTTTGTTTAGTATTTTAATTATCTGAATCCTTTAAGATGGTTTTGTCTATATAGCTTCTATAGGGTGTCTGTTCGCACCACACTGTTAGATTGTATTTTCTTAATTTCTAAATAGGTAAAAACATACAAAAACCTAATGTTGTGCCATTCTGTGAGTAGTCATCCAAGGCTGAGATTAAGTTTAAGAAAGTCATTAGCCTAGCATTGCTCACAAAGTCTGCAGAACAGCTAGGAATTTAATTCTGGTTTCTTCAGGCCCTGTTCCAATACTGTGCTTGTTAGACTGCATTCATTTTTCCCTATCTTGTTCCCTGCTCCAGCTTTGGTACCTGAAATGATTCTCAGTGCTAGTATCTAGCTAATAAATTTTCTTCTGTGCAGATGAAATGAATTCCTATCATATTTCAATTTATTAAGGGAATCAAGCTGTGTCATTTGTTCTGAGGACTGCCTTTATAGATGTGTTTGGGAGACTACAAGCAACAGTATTAGACGTTTGCCTCACTTAGAATGAAGAAAGAAAAGAAGCGAGAAAAGGGATGCAGCTGCGTGTCTGCAGATGTTCTGTCTTTGGTTCTTGTATTACCGCCAAATAGACCTGTCTGTACTATATATATCTCTAGAAATGAAAATACACTAAATATTACATTGCACTTGGCATATTGTATTATTCATAATACAATGTTATATGGCCTTGATGGTACATGCACAATTCTTTCTGTTTGTATTAAGCTGCTTGGATTAAATGCAACGTTTTCTGTATTATACAACATGGCTATGAGATTTTCCAGTGTAGAGAATACTACATGTTTTTATTTTAGCAAGAGAAATGCCTTTATCTCCAGGTAATTTATGCAGTCATGTTGATAGAGCCAATGTCTCACTAAGGACATAAATAAGCCGTAAATGGATGGAGTTATTAAAAATCCCCGGCCTACAGATTCTTTTTTAAATGGATGGAGGAACTAATTTGGAGTCACAGCCTTTAGCATGTCTTGATTAATATCTCACTGGACTTATTTCAATTTTGCTAGTATTGAAATGAAGAAAAGAAGCTAGGCATGTATGGAAGCTGTTTCTCCTTTTCTTCTCTACAGTGGTATTTTTTTAAATAATATTTAGCTCACATTATCATAGAATCTGAGTTTCTTTCTTACTGAGTGATAGTTGTCAAACCCAAGTTTGCTCTGGACAGGCATGTGCAGTACCTTACCTTAGTGGCCTGCATTGTTGAGCAAGTCCGTTGTAGCATTGTGCCCATGTGGAGTTCCTAAATGCTGAGAGCTTCACATTTAGGTACGTCACCTTGCTGTAGTCCTATTTGAGGTCTGAAGGAATAAAGGCTATCTCTCTGGCTGCCAAGTTGTGGCAGTCTCTCTCATTTGGTTATCTTAAAATGTATTTTGGGGGAGAGTAGTCTCAGTCTGAGTCATATTTTACTTTTTTGGTATTTCCTTGCATCTTAAAATCTCTCTAGGAGAGCTTAATATCAAGCTATGCACTGAGAGGGCTGAATGGGGTTGGATGAAGGTAAGAAATTTGCATTGCAACAGAAATCTGTGAAAGGGATTTTTTTTTTTTTTTTCCTCTGTAGTAGCTAGCTCTGATTTGTTTTGATTCTGCTTCTGGCAACTGTGCTTGACCCATGAGCTGATCTTCTATGAATGGCTGTCGATCTTAATGGCACTGAAGGAGCTGTATATGAAACTCGGTGCACCATCTGCATTCTGCTAACACTTGTAGCAATGTTGTCTGGCAGCTTCGTTCAGTGTCTGCATACGGATGTTGAGGAGAAAAGGGAGAACTGGTCTTTGTGAGACTTCCTAAGAGATCTAGTGATGCGGAAGCAGTTATTTGAGTCTCTCCATCATGTACATCATTACAAAAAGAATGTAAACTGTTTTACTATCACCTTGGACTTTCGCATTTTTCATTAGATGAAGTACTGATCTTTCTTGTCAGTAGTTTTGAAGGGTGCAGGATTATGAGAACTAACATTTTCTCTCTGGTTAGTGACAGAAGACCATCCGTCAGTTTAAATAGTTTCCAGCTCATATCAGATTGTCAGGTTCAGAATACTTGCTTAGGTGATTTTTGAGTTATTTCTCGATAACCTTTCACAGACCGTGACATTGGAAGGGTCAGTGATTACATACCTGATCAGTAAAGCCATGGGAAACATTCAGCTGTACTCCTATAGGTCTGTGACTTTAGATGACTTCAGAAATAGAACATATGATAATTCCATTTTTCTTGTAGGTTTAATAACAATTATCAAATTTTAATTTCAGGCTTTGCAATCAGCTCTAACTTCTGAGAAATCAGTATCTGAAATACCTGAAGCGATAGATGACTTCTTCTGCAATTTCCTGGTCAGATTTGGAATGTCCAGAACCCTTGACTGCTTCCAAACTGAATGGTAAAATATTTTCAATTACCATGTTACTTTGAGAATTAGGAAGTAGATGCTCAGGATTCAAATATTTCTGATATTTCAGGATACATTTTCAGAAAACTCTTCTGAGTACAAGTAATTCTTAAATACGTAGTGTTTTACCAAATATATTAATGTTGAGAATAAGGATGCAAATTATTGTTTTAAGGACAGACTTTAAAGAAAGCTGACTCCAGGGATCTCTTCATATATGGGTGTATACACTCTTCAGGGTGTATACTTTTTAAATACTTATTAACAGTAGTGTACTAGGGGTGCTGCAAAGCTTGAGAGCTGGATTATTTTGGAGCAAAGGATTGTGCTTGTCATGAAGTTCTACTGAAATACTTTCAGTTACAAGCTTGCTTTGAATCTGCAAGCTATGCTGGAAAGATTCTGAGAAGTGGAAACACCTCCTTGAATTGTCTTGTAGTCAGTCTTTAAACATCAGAGATTCAGAGATTTGTTAATAAGGTCTTTTGAAGTTGTTTAATTTGAAAATTATTGTATTTGAAGAGTTAGAAACATCTTCTTTTTTCCTACGAAAGCCTTGAAGCTTTTAAATTTTCTTAGAAATATTCTCTAATGAGGAAATCATTGCTGGTTTTTGCAAGGCTGTGGTCTTATTAGTGTAGAGCTCACCAATCAGGCGTTGCCTTTCGAATGAATAATGATCTGGTTTTTGATAGTGTAACAATATGACTTAAATGATTCCTTAGAGAAGGAGCACTATATTCTTTTTTCAACAGAAGAACTGATATGAATAGCATTAAGCTTGAAGAAGTTTAAGAGTTTTTATGGAAAAAGATAATTAATACTAGACAGATATAAATAGCGACCTTTTTATGAAACTATGGCTTTCTTTGAAGCACTTAGAGTTTGAATTTATATCAATGACAAAATTCAAATTGCTTTTTAAGAGAGCAAGAGCAGATCTTAGCAGGCCCTATCTTGTAAATCCTTAGCTATACATATATTTTTTTTTTCCCTATAAGGAATATTTTTAATTTCGGTAACATTACAAATGAGCTCAGCATGTCAGGATCTAATCTTACTGTATTGAGACTTTTTATGCATTAATACCTTATTTCAAAATGTTTCATGTTGGTTTGAAATAGGTAATTTACAATATTAATGAAAGTGAGAGCAGATTAGTGTACTCAAGTTCCTCATTATGTATTGGGATGGCACTCTCATTCTCATGCTGTGATGATCAAGTACTAATGGAATTTAAAATGAGAAATTAATTAACGTAGAGAAAATTTATCAAAAGGCTTGCTTTGAAATAATTGTCTGTCTGAGATCTAAAGGTCACTTAAATTGGACCAAATTATCTGTGTTTATGTCAGAGTTTGAGAAAACATTCTCTTATCCTATCCAGCTGTATAAAATATCATTATTTCATTATATTTCATTTTAAGCCAAGCCCACTCTTCTTCTCTGATGTAATGAATAATTTTATCACACTTGTAGTGATTTTTTTACTTATGAGGTTTTTTGCACATACACTTTTTTTTTCTTCCAGTTACCCTTTAAGGAACTTAAAATTAGACTGAAATTATTTTTAGAATATCTAATTTACCATTGGTTTATCTGTTCCTTTGATAGACAAGACTTTATAGTGCTTTTGTTACTTATTAAAGATCTTGGATTGACAGCTTTGGAGTATGAAGTGCAAGGACTGTTCAGCTGTAAGTTCAGGCATCTGACAGTCTGTAGCCCCTAATCCCAAAGGGCTCAGCGCTGCTGGCAGCCTGTCGCCAGTCTGAGCAGATGAACGGTTTGTTGTTCACGCAGACGCACGGAGCTATCGCTGTGATGAGTTAGTGCGCTCGTTGGACTGGTGATCTCTAGGCGTTCCTAGAGACCTGGCAGCATTTCAGTTTGTGAGTAAAAGGAGAGCTGCAGACTAATTACACAAACATGATTTGAAAATTTTTTCCTGTTTGATGTGGTTAAAATTATGAATAAACTTACGTGCCCAAGCAAGGTTAAAAGCCATGTCTCTGTGTATGCCTTGCAAAGACTGCTTGGGTTGTGCGTAAAAGAGCACATGCAACAAAGCTACTGTCTTCCCTGAGCATAAACGTAGCCTTATTAAAAATAATAAATAAATCGTGTTTTGCAGCATGAAGAAAGTGGATATAGGTTGTGATCCTCCATGTCACAACTCCCTGAAGACAGTGGAAACTGCTTCTTTTGGGCAGGCCTAAGTTTCTGCTGCTCTGTGTCCTCTTTGGCCTGGAAATCATATGGTTACATTAATGTATGTTGTGCTCTGAGTTCATGAATCGTGAAAGAAGTAAGGGTTATCAGTTTCAGAACAGCATTGCGCTGAAACAGATTCAGGTTTTGGATTAGAACTGGCTCAGAACACAAGTGAAGTAACATCAAGTTTGATTTGCAAAAAGCCATGTGGACATAGGTACTTTCTTGCATGCATAACATGATGTCGTAGTTCAGCCCCAACGGGGACCAGACTACACAGTCTCTCTCTCACTCCCCCCCACTCTCCGAGAGAATAGGAGGAGATTTAACAAACAAAAGAAAACCAGGAAAAAAAAACCAAACACGCAGGTTGAGATTGAACAAAAAGTAAATTTAACAGTAATGACAGAAGAAAACAAGAGAGTGATGGAACACAAATACAGTAAAATAGCTCACAACAGATCTCCGCATCCAGTCTCTTCCAACTAGGAGGGCCTCCCTTCAGCACCCTCCTCACTTATATACTGAGCATGATGTCAGATGGGATGGAATAGCCCTTTGGTTAATTTGGGTAAATTAACCCCAGCTGTTAGCTAATTAGTTAACTATCCCAGCCATAGGGGCTATCAGCTTCAGTTCTCCACCCAGCTCAGGTAAATATTAACTCTATCCTGGCCAGAACCAGGACACATGATAATGTAAATTTTCTACTTATATGCCATAATAGATTGGAGGAGTACACTAGGGCAAAAAGATGCTTTATTTTTCTGTGCTCATTTCTTCCTTAGCCTTCTGTTGAAACTGTTTAAGAGGTTACCAACTGGAGATAATTTTCAGGAATAATTTCTTGTAAAAACTAAAACTTGAAATTGTAATTGCTGAATGCGTCTGTAGGTGAGTTACTGCTTGCTAAAGAACTTTCCTGAGCTACACAGCAGTTAGATTATTGCAGGGCCTCTCTGCGATCTGATTCCTTTGGAACCCTTAGAAACTTGAATTGAATGTAATGTACATGGTAATAATGTGTAATTTTTAGTTAGTCTGCACTGGACTTTGATTGTAAAATCAAAGTTGACCATCTGTTCCTTAGGTTTCCAGATTCTTGGCTAATTTTAAACAGTGTTTCAAGAATAACATCTCAGTTGTTCTGAAAAGCTTAGCAAAATGCTTGTGTGTGCATGGAACTAACTACTTTAATTTGCATCACAGTTTCCTTCTATAATGGAAAGAAGGAGAACAATAGCTATTTGGCATTCGGCTAGGTATGTAGGAGTTCTGGAAGTTTTACAGGACGAGGCTGATGAAAGATAATGAGACTTCACAATGCAATTTTGTTGTGTGGCTTTCTTTCCCATTTCTACTACAGGCACAAAAGCCTTAATTTTTAGTAGTATTGTTAGACAAAGGCATAGTGAATTTATTGCTATTAATTGTATTACATTAAAATTGTCTTTCACAGTGCTTAGCTCTGCTGGAGGCTAAGTTCATCAATTATCCATGTCTGATGTGTCTTTGTGCAGAAATTTGGTGACTTTCATGAGGTGCAGTTAAGGCATTCAGTACATAAATTTTCAGTATTTCCAAGAGGATATCTACCTGCTCATCAGTCAATGTTTATTTGAAAAACAAACAAACAAACAAACAAAAACCCCTAAGCTTCTTCCTTAGTATTGAAGCTTATTGCTACTGTAATTTGCTTAAGAAAACAAAGTGATGATAGAATGAATTTTGCCTTGGACATGTTCAGCTTAACTTTTCAGAAACCTTTCATTTACTGGTGTTGACTGTGAGTGACAGCTTAATTCATAGGGATGAGCATTCTTAGAAGTATCCACAGAATGCAGATAAGTGGTTGACTGTAGGAAGTAATTTGGATGTAAGTTTCTACCATTCCTTTTAATTTTTTTTTTGGAGCACATTGAGTTGCTTTTGTCAAGTAAGAATCCCCTTTTGTTTCTGCAGCATGTTTTATTGATCTAGGAATCTACTTACTGTCTTCGAGTTTCAAATCTGCTACATGTGTCCAAGTGGAGGAAATAGCATTTAGTATAATTTTATCACTAATTACTGCTGTTGTTTTCATACTCCCATATTACTTGGAAAAAAACTGCACAGATTCAATATATTTTTTCCCTCGAAAAGGCAATGTTCATATTATTCCTTCTGGTGGGTTCTCACCCAGAACATCTTTCAACTGCAGTTGAGATCAGCAGGGAAGATGCTGGTGGGTCTGTAGTCTTTGTCTGATATAAATTATTTATAACTCCATTGAACCTGTGCTGAACTGATATCATGGCAACAATAGTGTACAATGTCATTGTCTTCAGTGGATCTATAGAAGTTTGTGCCAAATGAAGGTCTTGTTCTTCTGTCTTACAGAAGTAAATGAAGAAATAGATGTTTTGTACATACATGTACTGGATTCTGGAATCTCCTCTGCAATGTCTGCTTGCGCAGAAGCATCTTACACTCGTATATGTAGACTTGGATCTTGGTGTCTTTTGAAATAGTTTGACAAAACCTGATTGCTTATAATCATTCCTTGAACAAGCATGATTATGCAGAAGCATTTATTTTATGTGGTGACAGTCACTTTTTTTTGGATAAAATCTAGCAACCTAGGGAGATTCCTAGGTTGCTACACAGCATTATGTGCTGCTCCAGATTTGCTTTTACTTCTCAAAATGCAAGTTAGTCTTTATGCTTATTTAACTAAAGCAGCCTTCAGGCTTCTGCATCACAGAATCATGTTTTCTTGAGGGCGGGTAATATGGGTAAATATTGGTGAATAGAATTAAGTAAGCAGAGGGTAACAGAAGTAAGCAGGAAGGAATGAAGAAGTTTTCCTAGGTGAGCTCTGTATTCCATGTTGAAGATAGCTCATAGAATCATTCATCCAAGTTATTCACAACTTTGTCATGTGAGTCATTAGGAAAAAAAAAAATCTTGCTTATATTTGAGAACATGAGATAAAAATGAGTACAAGTATATACAAATGTTATTTGGAAGAATGGAAGGAAAAGAACAATTGTTTAAATTGAGTACTGTGTTATAGAGGATGTCTTGACTATCATGAACAAGAATACATTTCAGAATGAAAAGCAGTAGAAGAGAACAGTGTGGGATAGTGCTATTGCTAATTGTTAATGAAAAAGGTAAAGTGAGAAAAAGGAAACACGGAATAAAATATCTCTCCATTCATTTTCTACTAGGTACGAACTCATACAGAGAGGTGCGTTCACAGCCAAAGATACTGAATTGGTTCCAACTGTGTATATCCGCAACCAGCAACTTGAGGCTGAGAATATGCGTTTGAGGAAAGATTTGGAAAACTGTAAACTCACTACAAAGTATGTAATCTAGTCTTAATGAAACTTTTATATGCAGTAATAAATGGCCAGATAAAGTAAACCCAAGTGCTTAATGGAAATAATAAGTTCCTGTTTATTATGCTGGCTGCATATATTCTTACTTCCAGGTGACATTTATAATTAAATTTCAATTTTCTCTGAGTTTTGTTAGAAACCTAAATATTAATTTTTTACTTGTATTTATTGGACTGTGGAAAATAACTTTCCATGTCTAGTAATCGCAACGAATTACTACAAAGAATCATGAATATAATATGTAGAACTAGAAAATAAATGGTTATGTGCATTTTGTATTAAAATACAGTACTATAAATGACAGCTACCACAAAACATGAACATAGAAAAAACACTATATATTTATTCTTCATTTTTTAAATTACAAGAAATCTATCTCCGTGGCCCCAGCAATAAATGGTATGTCACTGTAAATTACCATCGTTGGTTCTACTTGTGTGTACGTTGTAGTAGCTGGTTCTACAAGTCAGTTGTACTTGGGTTATAGGAGAGGTAAAATATTTAGCCTATATAATGCGGAGATACAATAATGAACTGCATGTAACATACCCTTTTCTGAAGCATGGTAGCCCTGCACATGTGTGTGTTCATTGAGAATTTACCCTGAGATCTGATAATGCCCTCACTTTAATTTTTGCCAGTGCTTAGTTTTAAAATACGGAGCTGTAAAAAAAGTTAACTCCATCTATTTGATTTTCCTCAAGATTGCTCAAGCTAGTAATTTTCATTTAGGTTGGTCCTTTATATGAAAAATAGCTACTCAGATCTTAAGTAATAATTGCTACTGATAATAACTGTAATCAAATTATTTTCCAGTGATGATGATTTATTAAATTTTAAATTAATAAATCAATTAGCTATAGTCTAATAGTTACATAAAGAGCTTTGAGAATCCAGTAAAATATTGTACAGTGTAAATATACTGTTGCACTGGGAGATGGGCCATATAGACAACATTCCTTTGTTTTCATCTGCAGCGTCTTTGGACAGTGGATTGTTAGGGATTGTGTCTTCCCCTTGAGTGGGAGAGTAAGAAGCCGTAATGCGTAGCGAAAGAGTTAAAGACAAAATCTGGTCCTTCTGAAATTTTATTGTCAGTAGTAATTTTAACAGGCTTTCCTTTCTTCTCCTCCCCTCTTTTTTTTCTTTCTTTTTTTTTTTTTTTCCCGTTGTATGAAGCAGAACATGTTATAACAAGGTAATCTGAGCAGATTATGACTTGATTTGACATCCATTTGCTGTTTCATGTTGGTGCGGCCTCACCTTGAATTCTGTGTGCAGTTCTGGGCCCCACAATTTAAGAAAGATGTGATGATCCTTCAATGCATCCAGAGAAGAGCGACAAAGCTGGTGAAAGGGCTGGAAGGAATGTCCTGTGAGGCGTGGCTAAGGACTTTGGGCTTGTCTAGTTTGGAGCAAAGGAGGCTGAGGGGTGACCTCATTGCTCTCTACAGCTTCCTGAGGAGGGCAAGTGGAGAGGGAGGTGCTCCCTCATTGTCCGGTGCTAGGATGCATGGGAATGGTTCAAAGCTGCACCAAGGGAGGTTTAGAGTGGGCATTAGGAAGCGTTTCTTTACCGAGAGGGTGGTCGAACACTGGAACAATCTTCCTTGAGGGGTCGTTGATGCCCCAAGCCTGTCAGGGTTTAAGAGGCATTTGGACAATGCTCTTAATAACATGAGTTAGCCTTTGGTCAGCCACATATGGGTCAGGCGGTTGGACTAGATGATGGTTATAGGGCCAGGCCATGGCCATGCCATGCCGGTGGAGTTGTCCTGGGCTTGTTGCAAACATAAAGCTCAAAACAATGTTACCATGGTCATGAATGAGTTGAGTTTTTCCCCGTAAGAATGTCTATATACTTTACAGGGTGCCAGAAAACTTTTAATAGCAGATGCCTAGTTAAAAGACAAAGACAATATGATGGTGTCCAACAGGAGGAACGCACGAGAGAGAAAAGACATTGCCAATATGCTAGGTTCCTACAGGCTACCTGTTAAATGAAACTCCCAACGCTCACTTCAGAAGTGAGCAGTGCTGAAGTAATAAATAAATCCATGACCTGAAACAGTGCCTTTCACATTCTACTGTTTGATGAAACCTGAAATAGCAATGCTGTGGTGGGAAACAAATGAGTTATGTCACCTGCTCGCTATTCCAGAGCGGGCAGCGAGATATAAGGGAGTTCATTATCACACAAGCTAGAAGCGGGTAGATTCTAGTTGTTGGCATTTACTGTTAAATACTGCACTTATTCGGCATGTACCTTCTTAAAACACTATTACAATTAGTCCTCCTTTCTCCACTTTTAGGGAGAGCTTTATTTTCTTTCTGCTAATACTAGAACAGAGTATATGTAGATGTGAAACTTCGTTTGTGCTAATGGTTGCTATGTCATTTTTCAACCTTTTTATTTCAAATAACTTTCACAGTTTTAATTGATACTAATGTTAAAAATTCGACACTTCTGTAAAATTAATTTCACATATTTTGTTTTAAGTAATTTATTAATTAAAAGAGTACTCTTTCTGGACTAGTGGGTGAAACTGAGCATTTCTGCTCTATGCATCATGAGTGACAGTGTTCCTTTGTGTCTCTTGGATAAACTCTGATCGTAGTACTCTATACTAAATCCATTGAATGTAGTGACTGTTAACAGCGTTTTATCTTGTTCATACATTCAATTACTGTAGTTGGTACCCTTGCTATGATAAAGCAAATATTCCAGCAGGAGCCAAAATTACCTGGAGGACAATTTGAGTTTTCAAGTATTATGAGAGAGAATTCACCAGCTTAAGCTGAAAACAGAATGCCTAAAAGCACTGAAGAAACCGTGATTTCACTGGTTAGAAACCAAGGACTTGTGAGCTGATATTTTGCTCTGTGGATTAGTCAGAAAACTTTCATTGTGAGATTCAGTGCTGTGAAGTGTATTTGAAGAAAGCTTTTGACTACATTTGGTATTTCTGAGCTTGGTACTCTTGACACTTCTCTTGCAGAAAAGAGATGTTATTTGGGAGTGAAGCAGTATGGGGGCCCAGGATGAATGGCTATAAACCAATTACCTCCTACTTTAATGTTGTTGTGGAAGAGATTCAGTGTCTAGAAGCTAACTGTAATTGTTTTTTGGGTATTTTAATATAGTATTTACATGAGTGCATGACAAGCAGGTGGGCAAGTAGAGTACATTTTAGGCTGTTGGTTACATTTCACTCTGATGGTTCATTATTTAAAGAGAAAATCACAATCAGCTTCACTTGCTGTATACAGTTAGTATCTATTTTTAATAGATTGTCCAGTGTCTCAAGGCATCCTGAGATTTAACAAAATCCCTGAATACATACATTAAAAATAATTAATATCAGCATAATTATTTTACTCCAAACCTAGTGATTGTTACTCCCTTAAAGTTCAGGTACACTACTAATCTTTATTTAAATTGTTTCTAAGAATAAACGTTCTGTTGTGATAGAAATAAGAACTAGTTTTAGGTTGGTTTGCCATGTGACAGTAGTTAAAGTGTACCTTAAGTATAGTCTCTTTATTTCTTTCATCTTGAAAGCTACAGTTGAGCCCTGATTGATTGGTAAGGGATGTTATCTGCTGCAATATTTCTCGAATGGAAGCATAGATATTCTTTCCAATATGCCAGAAAAATCTGAAAACAATATCTCTGGAAAATTTTTAACTCTTACAGGAGACTACTTCAGTTTAATTCATTGTCTTCAGTGATCATGTGTGTCATTCAAGCATTTTATATTCCAGTCATATTTGCTTGTGAGTTGAATAATAGATTGTAATTTCATAGCAATATTAAACTCTGATCTGATGATTTAAAATAGCTTGAATCCCATATGTTTTGGTGTTTTCCTACAGCCAGATCCTTTGGTTTCCCTTTGTATTTAAGCATCTAGGTAGACAACATAATGCTATATCAGGTTTAAGATTGTTAATCACAGGAACTCTTAACTGTAGTACTTGCAAGTTCTTTAAATTTTTAGGAATTTATTATATAGATGGAGTGAAAGTTGTGTACAGCTTTTGTCTGAGGTTTGTAACTGTGTTCACAAACATCAGGAATTTTGAATATTTGGAGGTATCTTTCTGTCCTGATTTTTTGAAGCATGCTCATAAATATATGCCCAGCTTACAGCCACAGTAACAGCCAAAATATGAAGCAGTCTTGGAAATCATGTTTATTATTGCTGTTAGTGCTATCGCTAGCAATAACATCCTCAGCTGATCTCCTATTTCTGTGCCAAAATCGAACTATTCCTGCACGTATTTCTCCACTTATGCAATGACAAAAATCAAGTGCATGCTTTTTGTGTTGTGCACCATATTTAAATGCATCTATTTAATTACATGGTGCATCTAGCATCCTTGCTACTAAATGCTATATAAACTAGGTCATAAACAAGCATGAGAGTATGTTTTCTAAAACTGCCTTTATTTTGATTAAAATGTTAGGGCTACAGGTTGCAGCATGTTGGGGAATAAAATCCCACCTAAATTTGGTGGGAACAGGGCACATAACTCATATTTGAAAATGCCTGCTTGTTTTATTGGACCTTGCCCTCCCCTGCTATTTTTATCAAACTCCTTGCTTGAGAAAAGTTAAAATTGAGAGGCCTGCCTGTTTTTGACATACACCTTGACTAAAAGAAATGGGTATTGGCTTTGCTGTGGCTGTAGCAACATCTTTAATTCTTAGAACGAGCCATCTGCTTAGCTCTGTAGGGGCAGGTTTTGTATCCAAGATCTTAGGACAAGTCACATTTTTGTGAGTAGTGTCACAATGGAGTTGTTTCACAGAACTGTCCTGAGACCACCTATTCATTTACCTCTCAAACCTTTGGCTGTTTATAGGAGCTTGAGCAGAATCATAATCTGTACTTTGTGTCCCAATATTGTAAGTTACTGTTTCACAACTCCAGCTGTTTGTGCACGCACATAGACAAAGCAATGTGCATGCCCACAGCTCCTTTGAGTTTTTCACTGTTTTCAGGCAGGCTCTGGTTTCATTTCTCTGCCAGCTTTTGCTCAGGTTTGACTGATGTATAGTGACATTAATTCACTGCGCTCTTCTGCAGGTCTTTCTACCTGTTCCAGCTGCAAGGAACGATTCACGTGTAGATGTACACATATAAATATAGTAGTTTGTCTAGGTAATAAATATAGCAAATGCATACATAGTAAGTATAAATTATTTGTACAATTAAATATAATGTACTGGCAGTTGTGGGCTGCCTTCTTGGACCTGTGATTTTGGTGTACTCTACTGTCATAGTGGTTTTCCTAACTCTACAATTTCGATTGGAGAGGAAATTAGCTTTATTTTTGTAAAAAACAAATATCTAATTTTTGTGCAAGGTCATTTCAAGCTTCCTTTGCAGTTAAACAGTAAATCCTACATATCTTTCCTGTCAAACCCACATCAGTAAAGGCAAGGAGAAAATGGGCAGAATGTATACAGAACATTTTGTGTTTACAGAGCAAAGTATCTCGGGGTGTCCCATGACCGTGTGCAGAATGTGCTTAGAGAATAACAGTTTATCAGTCTGTTTGCAGTTAATTTTGAAATCGATTCCTTTTGCTTCCTGCTGTCACGTAGAGGGACACTTGGGAACAGGCTGCAAACGTGATTGAATAGAGCCTGGAACTTCTCTGGCACAACATTTTCCAGAAGCTCTCTACATGCATGTATTTGCGAGGCAACGATACGGTTAGCCTTCTGTCTGTGTCCTCCTAGCATGTACTGTTATGCTGGGCGCCAGATGTGATGTAGATGTTAGAAAATCTAGAAAATCTGTATTGCAGTACATTTGCAGGTAAGATTTTAAACCTACAACAAGAGTGTTGTTTTCTAATCACCTGTAATTTGAATGTGTATCTCCACAAAACCCCTTGTTCTTCAAGTAAGGTTGACATCTGAGACTTACAATGCTAGAATCCTTGTGGATTCTGTCTAAAGGAGCTGCATTAAGTTAATGGTGGAGAGTACCCCTGGTTTTGTACATCAGTTGGCAGCAAAGAGACCTCAAAAGTACATGTTCTCTGCCACAGGGCATACTATCAAATGTTTCCAGCCTGGATACAGTAGGCACCTGCACATCTGAAAATTAATTTTTTATGTATTCAACATACTCTGAGCAGTTAGTAGGAAGAGACTAATATTACTCTCTTACGTTTTCTGTTTACATATAGCAAAGCAAAAGAGGCTTTCCTAAAAATGCAGAAAGAACGTGACTTCCATCGAATGCATTGTAAGCGAGTGGTCCAGGAGAAAGACAGGCTTATTTGTGACCTTAAAAGGTAAAAAATTATTTTAATTACCATACATGTAACATTATATTTAATGTCTTCAACTGTTGCCTGGTAATGAGATAATATTGTGGAATTTTAAAGTGCTACAATAAAGCTAGCCGCGTTTAGTTAGTGTATAGCAGGTATATAGCAGTTCCATCTGACCCTCTGCCATGTCTCTTAAACAATTTCAGGTGACTTTTAAAATATTTTCCATTATATGATGTGGCATTAATAAATACGTAATATTTCTAATACTTGAAAATATAAATGACATTTTATTTTGTTCAGATATTTTTCTATAAATATGTATCAATTTCTGTGTTTACATCTTTCATCCATTTTAAGGGTAACTGACGTCACACTGAGTTCAGAACCTGTGCATTCATTATTCCCATAGCTGGTATTTTCTGTCTTTCCACATCTTGAACTTCTTACATGAAATTTGCTATGTTGCTTCGGTTGCAAATAAGCCCAAAATAATCCATTGGTAATGAGCTATGATAGTTGATTTTATAATATTTAATTCTGTAATTTTGTCATTCTGGTATTCTGTAAGTTTTCTATTAACTGTTGTGCTTCTTTCCCTTTTAGTTGTTCTGCAGAATTAGTGTTTAGGTATTCTAATTATAATACCCAGTGAAGAAAGAAATAGTAATCATATTACAACTGTGTTGTCTAGATTAGGATCTTGGTAGTCGTGTAATGGCTGTAATTCTTTCTTCCAGTGAAATATCCATCTGCAAGAAACCAGAAATTAAGAAAAATTTGTGTGCCTTATGCTTATGAAGGATTAAGAACAGGTCAAATCCGGATGGATTGTTTTAAAAGTTAGAACTAGACAAAGTATGAAACCTCGTATAGCTCTGACTTCCTAGTTTTGTTTTTTTTTTTTTTTCTTGTGATATTCCAGTTGAGTGGTTACATACTAAATACCTTTTCATCCTCTGTGTTGACTTTTCGGCGCTTTTTATTCTTTTATTTGGGGAGGAAAAAAGTTACACAGACATAAATCTCCGATTTAACTCATATTTGAGGAATCGTTTGTTACCTTCTTGTTCACAGGCTGAAGGCACATTATGCATCATATGAGCCAGAGCTGAAGCAGTTGACTGAAAAATACCAGACTGTACTGCGACAGAAAATGTTAACTAGTTTGGAGAGAGACAGAGCAGTTGGGCAGGTAAAACTATGGTGAACACCAGTTGCAGAGCTGTAAGGAAAGCTTTTAATTTTTACTTCAGTAAATACGTAGATTATTTTCTATTAAAGCAACTCACTTATGCAGTAGTTTGAAGCAGAATATTTTAGTGAGTTTCATCTTATTTGGTGAAATGTTAATATTAAAGCATGTGAAACTTAATGCCGCAAAGTAGTAGTTCTCAGTCTGTACTCACTCGGTGCTGCTGTGCGTGACTCGGTGATGTGCAGACCCTGTTAAACTTTCAGGGTCAACAGCTTGAGGAAAGGTGTGATATTCCCACAGATTCATATGCTTCCATCTGTGCCTTTAGAAATCTCTTACTTTAACTTTATTACTATTTATTATTTTATTTTTCCCTAAATATATCCAGGAGTGACTTTACTAGTTTAGGAAAAAATACATTAAGATACCAGAGACAGTTTTTCTGCCTTGTGGGTGAAATAACAGAGCAGTATTTTACTCCTATAATCTTATCTGATGTATAGGTTGATATACATGATATTCTGCCCCTTCAGCAGGAAGTAAGCACAGATAGGATGGATGCAGAACAGAAAGTTCCTGTAACCAATAGATTGTTTGTTCAAAAAGAGAGGGGAAAACGGAACGAACCCCCCCCCCCCCACCAAAATGCATCGTGTTTCAGCAGGAGCATCATGAAACATGAAAGGAAGTTACCATGCTTGCACTTCATTCTAATAGTCCTCATCTCATTTATTCCTTTCCTCTGCATCCAGTTTCTCTCAGCTTACTTTTAAAAGACTGAGGATTATATGTTTGAAATTTTGATAAGTAAAATAAGATGTCCTCTAGAAAAAGAAAGGTTCCTGTCCCTGTTCAGTTACTTTGAATCAGGAGTACAAAACATAACTGTTGCAATGCTGTGAAATTTTGGGAGCGTATGTAAGGCCAATCCAGGAATGAACTGTATATGTTCTGGAGTGATGGCTTTTTTTGTAATGCATAACGCCGTATTTTGTGGCGTTTTGTTATGACAAAGTTGTATGTCATGTTGTGCCATTAAGTTAAAGATCAGTGCAGTGACAGCAGTGGTTAAAAGTTGGTGGTGCAGTAAAAGCCCTAGTATGCTATGCCTGCACTGTTTTAATAGAGCTGTAAAAGTATCTTGAGAGATTCTGGATGCCTTATATTTTTTTTCCACATTGTTTCACTAGGCCTTTCCAAAATCTTTAATTAGGATGATATTTATAAATTAGAAACCATAATCAGAAAATTAAATAATTACAGATGGAATTTATTACTTAAATTTGCAGGCATAAATGCTGTGTGTTGTGAACAGAGAGTTCAAAAGCAATGTTTTTGTATTAACCCTTCTTCTCTTCTCTCTTTAAAATTAGGTTATGGATTTGCAAGCCAGTCTACAGAATTTAAAGCCTGGATGTGTTATTCAAATTCCTGTGACAAAAGGTAAAATATTTCCATCACCAAGCTTAGACTGGTTATGGGTTTTCTTTTGTCTTGTGATGCGTTTCAAAATCTGGTGTAACAGTAAAGAAAAAAATACTAGTACTATAAAGATTTAATCAACTGTCCTGGTGACAGAGCAACAATTTTATCATTTGAATATTTCTTCTAAAATGTATCCACTAAGGACAGTGCTGATGACAATATGGAATATGTGAGTAACTATAGAAGGACATCATCCTAGAAATGTATTTTGTGTCTGATTTTGTGATATTTATCAACTAATACTCTTTTTTTTTTTTTTTTTTTTTTTTAATGCGAGTATTCTTTTTCAGCTCACTCTACGCAGCTATATATGGTGGTCTTGAAACATTTTGAAAAATACTGGTGTTAGGAAATCCAGCCTCTTATTTTAGCATGTCTCATTTTTTTAGGAGGTTGCAGAGGTTATATAATACCTGCTGGAATAATATCTTTATCTGGATGGTACTACACTCCTTCCCTGGTGTTTTGAATAAATGCATAATTATTAAATTATTTTTCGAACTGCATCAGAAAAAAACATAGCACCTCTGATTTCCTAAGAAAACAAAGCTCATGCTATCACATTCTATGTGAGCATCTCTTGCACTAATAATTTTAAAACTATTTTCCAATTTCAGCTACATTTGACAGTGAGATAAGTCTCAAATAAGGGAATCAGTGAGCTCTAATCTCTTTGACAACAGAATATTCACATGAAAAGGGGAGGTTGCACTTGCTTTACTCATGATCAGAACTTCAGTCAGAGGTTGGAGTTTTTTTGACGCTAGAAAACTCCAAATTTTTCAGCCACGTAAGTGACAGGTATCGGATAGGATACAACTTCGAGGTGAAGTTCCGTGCAGCAGTGCGAGGCTCACATAGCTGAGGAGTTCCTTGGAGCACACCCCACTCCATTTCTAAACTACTGTTTAGTTAAGAACATAGCTGCTTTCATTTTTGGAAGAACCTAGAAGAGTTCTGTAGTCTTATTCAGTATAAACTAAGCTATAATTTTAATTCTATATACAAGCAAATAGCTACTACAGTAATAACTTCTGTAAATATAGACTGCAGATGTGTTAATCTGGTGGAATACTGAAGTACTGGCCGCAAACCTCTTCAGTGTTCACAGTATCTTTTTGGTTTTGTATTCTGATGCCTTTTTTGGTATGAATTAGTATCATAGTCCTCAGCAAGGCTTACTTCAGGCCCCCAGAACACCTTCCTGTGGCTGTATGTACTGAATATGCTCTGCTGTAGTCTTTAAATCTTCTTACAACTAAAAGTATAAACCTCTCCCCTACTAAAGAGCACAGTGCTCATTTTCATCCCACTTCAGATAGGGAGGCAGAGAACAGGCATTGTTTTTTTATGTTGCTTTAGGGCATAAAGCACTCAACTTCTCATTATACTCAGACTGGAGGATATACAGTGTGGGTTCTTCCCCCATGCTATTGTTTTACAGTATAGATGCCCCATCTGTCTCTTTTCTTTATTTCATATACTTTGATTTGTTGTTTGACTGATTCTAAAAACCACTCTCCGGCTGTTCACAGTGCGTGTTTATTCTTCAGAAATCTTCAGAGCAATTTATAAAACCAAAAAGTGACAAGCAGGGGAGCACTTTATAAATAATAATATTTTAAAAATCACTCAGTCTCCAACATAAATTGTTAAGCTCATCAGCCACCCATGTGCTTGTACAAGCCTTAATTTGCTTCATACCCTGTGTATCATAAATTAAGTGATATTCCAGTTCACTTCTTCCTGGTGCTTTGTCTTCTAATACTACATAATTTTGATTGCCCTCTGTAGGTCATACTCCTGTCTCGGGGGGTGATATTGTCTCTTACTCAGATACTTGCTGCTGCTTCTTGAAAGATGGTCATATACTGTTGCCTCTTGAATTCTTATTCATGAGACAGCATAATCAAAACTTTGAGAAGGCAGCAGCGTATACTGGAGAAACATTTGCTGCATTTTTCTCTCTAAATTTAAGTTCTTACTTTGGAAGGAACCAGTGCTGTTGAACTTGCAGATCTCTGCTATAAGGAGACCTACAGCTGCATTTTTTTTCTGTTGCCATCTCTTCAGGGGCTGAGTTTTACACACTAGTACACTGATACATTGTAATTATAAGACAATGAACATTCAGACTGGCAAGTTATCGTTTGCCAAGGTATGATGCCTTTTCTGGCCAGCTGTCTGTTTTCACTGCAGTGCAGAGCATGAAGGAACACAAGTGACTCTTCTCGGCAGCAGAAGGTTGCCTGTCACCACTCCTCATGCTGCTTCAGTCCCACAACCTGACTTGACCGCAGAGCACCTGGAATGCTGGCTTGGGCTAGAGGGCTGGGCCACTGAGAGTGGCTTTTAATGAGTTCTGAGTTTGCTGAAGTGTTTCAGGTTTTGAATAGTGGCGCTGAGGTTCTGCACAGTTTTTTTTTCTTTGTTGTTTTTTTTTTTTTTTTCTTGAGTCTCATAGTGCATAATGAAGAACAGAGAGAAGCTTCGTAGTATTCACAATGAGTTTGCACTGTAAATTTGTGTCTGGTGGCTAGGTAGAAAAAAATTAGCAGTAGTTAATGTTAATTCTAGGACAACTATTCTGGACTTAGTACGTAGTCATTTGGTGTACAGCTCTCAGCCTAATCCATTTCAAACAATTGAAAAGGATAGCATTCATGATACAGAGCATGTTATTTATTTACTGGGGTTTTTCATTGTCCCACTGCCAGACTGCTGCTTAAGTTTGCAAACAGGGCTTTGTACAGACATCCTTCAAGGGAAAGTTTTCTTTAGGTGTCTTAAAAAATATTAGAAATGTAAGTTTTTATTTCTTGTTTTCTTACCTTGGTTGTTTAAAGTTGATGTGAAGGACATTTAATAGTTGGCGAGGAACTACTTAATTAGGATTAGGACTCAATCATCTTGTAGACTGTTTCTCTGTCCCTGCTACACTCAGAAGCCAGCTCTAAAAGAAAAGTTGTATTTTGAGTTCAGATTATTTTCAAAAAAGATTGGATGTTTTGTGTAAAATGATTTGCATTAAAAACTGGTTTTGTTTTTGTTTTAAATCTCGTCCTCCCTGATGTGATAGCAAGATGATGCATAGAGGGATTGAATTATCAAAGAGAAATAACTGGTTTGTTTTGTTTTTTTTTTAAATTTAGGTTATTGGTGTATATTAACAGCACTTGCACCCTTACTTACGGATCAAGATACAGTGTTAAGTGGTGCTCTGAAAAAAGACCACTTTTGCCTGAAAGAATTAGGCAGTGTTGATTGTGGCTTGCTTATGAACCGAAGTCAATGCTGCTATAACAGCTGGTTCTAAAAACATGTTCTAAAACTGTTACTTGCTCAGTACATTTCTTGTATTTTCTAAAAACAACAGCTGCTTATTTATTGCCCAATTATATTAAAAAGTTGAACTCAATGTGTTTCTTTACTCATGGTTGAATTAACTCATTGCTAAGACTGTGCTTTTCATTTCCTTGATCTGATGTAATTGCTATTAGAAGGTCATGCAAAAAGAAATTTAAAATACACCAGTTAAGTACTTAAACGTGGTTGTCTCCATTCCATCTACAATTCAATCAGAACAGAAAATCTGTAAACACAAGCTGCTGACATCTTAGTGCAATTGCAACAGTTCTTTAGAATTTGTTCTTTCTTTTTTTAATGGTTAGTGACTTTTTAAGCCCTTCAACTGTCATAACTCGGGTTTATAAATATGTGTATTTCAAGAGCACCAACAAACCAAATACTCCATGAGCAACATGCTAGTGGGTAGCACTTACTGAGTGAGTAGAGAGCATTTGATGTATAAACCAGTTTTGTGGTATACCGTTCCTCGGAGAAAGTTATATTCAGGATGTCTGTGACTGCAGCTTTAACTTTTAAAGCTGTGAGAATACAGACATCTTGTTAGACCAGGCACAGTTCTTTTGATCAGCTACAGTTTTACTCAGGTTGGGTGTACAGGAAGATTTTGTCTGCTTGATCCATTTTTTTTTTTTTACTCCCTTTTACTGTGGCGCTCTCCTGTACTGCAAGATTCAGAACCATTGCTGCATTTTAGGGGCAAAATCTGTGGTACCATTAGGTGAGGTGAAATAGATAACACCAAAATCATTTGTGGAGCAGCGTTATATGTAGTCTTGGAATACTTCCTGTGGATGGCACTGTGACCTGAATGTCTTTTTATTTAAAATAGTGTTTCTTTTAGAATTTCACATGTCTAGCTAATATTAAGTAGAGAGATATCTTCTAGAAGAGTAACTAAAAAACGCATTCTGATGATATTTTTGTTCATTTTGTTTTATAGTTGGCCATGAATGTCAAAGAAATAAAAGGTTGGAAGGTCCCACCCAGAAAGCTCTTCAGAAAGCCAGGCAGCAAAAAATCCTTGATGGTGAAAGCTCTTCGAATGATCCAGTCAAAGATGCAGAGAAGAAGCTAGGCAAGAGATATCCAAAGGTATGCACCATTCTTTGCAGTTGCTCAGTATCTGATCCAAAGTATACTTGAAACTTCTACAAAACTGTGGTGCAAAACACATGCACAACAGAACTGAAAGAAGTCTGTTTTATGGTGATGAATGCTTAGTAAAAGTAAATAGGACAGGTAGGTAACAGGCTTTTTATTTTTAATATGAGTTTCTATTGCAACTGATTTTTCAGAGAATAACACAAACGTTTAGTTGCAGCTAGCAAGCTACTTTTCGAGAGTCTGATGTAATTGCCCTGCAGGGGAAGAGCACTGGCTAGAAATGCTTTTGCTCTGTTATGTTTCTTTTGTCACTGCACAAATCCTGACCTATTCTGTGATCTTTACAAACTTTTCAAGCATTTCAACCTGTCTGTTTCAGCTGGGTCTAAAAGGTATAACATCTGTGAGACTAAGGGCAATAAATTGGTGATTTCTTAATAGTCCATGAAAATTTCTAAACTTAAGTATACTAAAAGTGTGTTGCTGTTTCAGATTGGAAGTTGTGCAAAATCAAAATTAATTCCTGATTGATTTTTTTTTTTAATTATTTAAATTAATTTTTTTCCTTTGCTTTATTCTACTTGGTTTATTTATTGATGTTGCATTTTTTTGGGATAGTGTTACAGTGCCTTTTATTTTTCCAAATCAAGGTAAATGTTGCAATATCTAAAATTTCTTAAGCTCTTCAAAGTGTTACCCTGTCCTATTTTTGTTTAAGAATTGCAGAGCTTAAACTGTTTTTTGAGAAGAAGAAAAAAAAAAAGCTTTAGTTTAAATTGATGTAGTCAGAATCAACTTGAGTCTTTCCTTTCCCTGTTTTCACAAGAATATGTCCATGGTGATTTATTTTTTGTATGTTTCTGTTTTGCAAGGGCATTTCTTCTGTGTGACAATGGCAGTGCACCTCTCCTGACAAACGTACCAGTTCTCTTTTCATCCCTTTTCATTCTCCTCAACCTCCAAATAAAAAAAAATAAAACAACAATATGTTCTGTTGCTTTCTGAAACACTTCTCAACACATATTAGAAATAATTTTGTGTATTGTTACTCTGTACTATCTGTTAATGCCTAACTATTACTTAGGCGCCGGTCAGTCAGTCCATCTCCACTTTCCATGCTCTTCATTCAGTGGCTAGAAACTCTCATCTTGGACTCTTATAGGTATCTCTTAACTTTGACTTGTGAACAGGTGAGTATTTATTGGCTTATGAAATCTTTTTGTTTGTTTGTTTGGTGTTCTACTGAAGTCATCGGGATTTTTATAGTAAACTTCAGTGGAGTTATGTTTCACCCTCAGAATATATAACCTCTACGCAGGTAGTATGCCTGTCTGCCTCTCTCTTGCTCTTTGAAATTCATGAGCACTGTTAGTTGACTGGTTCTGGCAAGCGTCTGTGTTTCTGCAGATCTTATGTTTCCCAAATGAGTCCTACCAGAGGCCCTGATATCTTTATTTAATCAATGGATTAGAAAACTGGAGTAGCGCCAGAAATAAGACATCAGAAAATATGGGCATGTTTGAGTGTACTAGATTTTATCGTGGCAAAGCAATAATTTAAAACTTGAGGTGTGAGACTAACATGTTTTCAACAATGGAACAATACCTTTTTTTCACTTCATATTTCCTGGATCTATTTCTAAAGGTGTCCTTTGTTAGGGGAAAGGAAATAATCTTAGATTCTGCATGTGAATTGTCTTATTTCTTAGGCTGTCAGAAATAAATGGCAGAAGGAATGAGTCTGTAGAGGTGAGTTTTAAGGGGTGAGTTAAAATTGTGTTTAAAACGAAGATACTCACGGAACTTTGTCCTGTAGTGCACATTTATTGAACTCCAGTTCTAATCTAAATTATTTGTTACAATTAGTGCATTCTTACTCAGCAGTATGGTTGTTGGAGTATTTGTTCCAGTCAAAAGAATTAGGTATAAGTGAGTGCCTTGCCTTCCTTAGATCATTTCATGTGATACATAGAATCAAACTTCTGTGTGCTGCTTCCCCTCCTTTGACCTATGTCAAAAGGTCTTTTAAATTCTACCATGTCTTATGTGACTTACATTCTTTCTTATGATGATTCAGCATGGCAATGTCTTTATTGAAGAGTGTACAATAAATTAAATAATTAAAATAACACTTCAAATGTTTGTTTGGGGGGAGCAAAATTGACTTACATGTTTTCAGGTTAAGATTATGCTTCATTTAAATTCTCTTTATACCATAAAGGAAGTAAGAGTCACAGGATAAATTGGTCAGTTCCATGGAGTTCAAGTGAGGAATTTATAGAAGAAATAAATGCAATTAAAAATCCTGTATTCAGACAGTGCATTTATGACAAAATAGAGAAAAAAAAACTATAAAATATGGGAAATTTAGGTAAAAAGTCACTGTCAACTATTGTTTAGCTCTTTTTGGTAAACGTAAGTGAACATTTAAAGCTCACAAAAGTTCAGAGTGAACAGTTAATCCAGTTTTAAAACTTAGGCATTTGGATTATATCATGTTCAGTAAAAAGCAAATACACTATCACGAAACTGTATCCTTGAGATGAAATTATAAATGTTTGTATTTACTGTTACATAGGAGTGAACTACAGTGATGAAAACGATTTGAAATCTTTCCTGTATCTTGTAGCTAAATAGTGATCTAACAAATGCCTACGCTTGCTTTTAAGTAGATGCAAATATGACTCATAGCTCAGCTAGGACATTTACTTCAAGGACAGGCATATACTGTGTTATTGTAATATCCTGTAAAAGCTGACACGTCATTTAAAGCTAAGGTCCCTTTGATATGAAGTTCATCACTGAAACAGTGAAAAAGCAACTGGAATTTTTCTGAGAGAATGTATTATCCTGATTTTAAAATCTTTGCTACAAGAGTCAATTAAGTGATACAATAACAGGCAATTAGGCTAAACTGTTTACTTATCTAGCCCTTAATAAGCCAGTATCAATAACATAAATATTCTTAGCTTAAGTACGTGCATAGACTACTGCTTTAAACATTTAAATGAATTAAAATGTACTCACAGGTCATTAAAATTGTAGAGAACCTTTGATAATGTGATTTTCATTATCCTGTAGAAATATACTTTTCCTAGTTATATATTTTTATTCTCTTAGGTTCCTCACAGAGTACATTCCGTATTTGATTGCTTCTATTAGTTATTAGTGGGATGATTGCAGCTTCTTTATAAGTGGTAAATGCTATTTCCATATATAATGTATTACAATGCAATTTCATTTTCTGAAATTTTCATCTAAAACTTTATCAAAAGGTGCACTGGACATTCCTGGGGTTAAGGTATTATCTGTTTCTGTGGAACAGATTTTGAAATTATAGCCAATGGTATGTTAAAAAAAACAGAAGTAAAATCCAATGATCATACACACATAACAGCTTTTGTAATTAATAGGACTTTGAGTGGAAATACCACATGTATACATGTAGAAAACTAAGTTTCTCCTTAGTTTGGTAGAAGAAAGCGTACAAAATTTAGAAGAACTACTGGTTTTGTACTCTCAAACAGAAGGGAAGCTAAACCCAAGTGATTACTTAATCAGACTATTGAGTTTGAATACAAATTAGCATAAGCATATTGGGACAGAATTGGAAAGATGAGGTCCCAAAATAGGTAGAAAGGGTCATAAATGAAATAGGCAATCATTTTCCATTTGTAGTAAGGTTATTAAGAAAGCACTGATTTGATATTCAGTAGAGCGATGATGACTGACAGGTAATACTGGGAATACTTATTTGTACAGCCCTTCACTGGTACAGAAAAAACTCCAGACAGCTAAGAAAATTAATACCACTTACAAAGATATAAGACTGCAGCCTAGAGAAGGGAAAAGAAAATATGATGTCTGTATTTCAAATGAGGTGAAAAGTAAAAGCTAAAAAATTGTGAACTAGACAGTATAACTTAAATTCCCAAAGAAATTTGTAATAAATAAATGAAATTCTACTGAATATCTGGAAGGAACCAGGAAAAGTATTAACCATGACAGTGGATTTGTAGGGGAAAAAATATCTCGATCCAGTCTAAACTGCGTCCATAACAGGAGGAGGAGTCTCATGGATAGGAGAGGAGCAGTAAATGGTGTAACTTTGTCTTATTCTTAAATTAAATTAAATTATTCTTATATAAAAGCTCTTATGTTTTTAATAAGGCTTTGGATGCTGTCTCACAGATCATTCCTGTTTTCAGCTGTGGAAATCTGGCCTGACAGAAACTTTGCTAAATTAATGGAAATGAGGTTAGAAACATGATAATATATTGATTAGACTTTTGCTGGGATACACTTTCATTAATGATCTGGAAAATGGAACAGAAAGTGTGCTGACTAAACTTCCAGATCAAGTGAACTGGGTTTGCTGGGGGTGGGACTGCAAGTGCAATTGAGTACAGGCGTACAATTCAATACAGGCAGTGTAAAAAGAGGTACAAAGCTCTACCTGAAAAGAATGATTCGATGTACAAATACAGAACAAAAAGGTGAAAACAGCTGATCAAATAGCTTTTACTCAAAGTAGACTCTAGAGTTTGTATAAAACAAGCTTAGCATGAGTCAACAGTGACACGGTATTGCAAAATACTGGTACACTGTATTGCAGTGTGAACGGGGAATATTGTGTAGAGGATGTGGAATATTCCTCCTGCTCTGTGCCGTTGGCACGTAGCTTTGGCTGAAGTGTGGTGTTCAATTTGATCACAGCTCTTCAGGAGACAAGCGGAGCATCTACAACTGAGCGATAAGAATGATTAGAAGGCTTTGAAACGTAACTGTCAAAAGGTTAAAGAAGTGAAATTGCGTAGTCCACAGAAAATAACATGAAAAGGAGACAGGATACATCCTTAAAATCTAAAAGAATATTTTAAAACAAACAAAACCCCAAACCAAAACAACAACAACAAAAAACCCCAACACAAAACAGAAAACCAACCCAACCTGTTAAAGTAAGAAGTAATAAGGTAAAAGTGCAATAAGAAAGATTCAGGTTATGTATTAAACAATTTATGGTAGTCAATAGAGTGAAGCACTGGAATACGTTACCTGTGTAGTTTGTGTTGCTGGAATAGGATGGAGAGATTTTTCTGAGGATTAACATAGTTGCAGTGCCTCCGTGGGAAGGGGGAGGTGCTGGCTGGCACGCAGAGGATTTGTTTAGCTGTCTAGCTGTTAGTTTTATTTTCACCCCCAAAATTGTACTTTAGGGACGAAGATTTCTGCCTTGGCCTGAAAAAGCAGGCCACTGCTAGTATCAATATCAAAAATAAGTTTTTATAATTTCCATTATGACTTGATGGCTGGGGAAAGGCTAAAGACTTGCCTGCCGATGGGAAAGCACTCAGCAAATGTGTATTTGTGACCTGATGAGCGTGACTGTAGCTCTAGAACAAGTACAGCATGAGCAGCTTCTTGTCTTGTGGGGCTGCCGTCAGACACGCAGTGGGAGCTGGTGTTATCGCAGTGGTAGTGGGTATTAAGCAGCAAAGAGTATGTATCTTTAGAATATGATGCCTCTTTACTTCTACTTACAGAATTAATGTTCTGTGACTCAAATGTTAAGAATGTGATCCAAGATTGTAAGCTTTAAAGTGTTCTTTAGTTTATTTTGATGGAAATTAATTTAAAAGAATTACGTATTTTGTTAGGCAATACTTAATTTTTTTTAAAAAAAACTACTATAGAATTGAAAATGGTAAAAAGAAAAAACTTTGAGACAAAAACCATGCCTTTGTTTTAATTTGTGTATGATATTCTGTATGTGATATGTGATATGACAATGGCTCTAGTTTTAGGCTTTGCCTAAACATGTGTTTTTAAATGACGGACCTACGTGGAGAAAATAAGAAAATGTTTAAGAACGTTAGCTACAAATAAAGCTGTGTATAAAAAAAATGTTCATACATCTGTAAGAGACATATATAAAAGACAACACAGATAAAATTTTCCATCCATCATTGCAGCTTTGTTAAATCAAGACACCCAAAGCTGTGCATTTCTAGAAAGAGATTGTTTCGTATTTGAAGCTGTTAGTTCTTGATAAAACTACCTTGCAGAGCATCCGAAGGGTTTCTGTGTGCTAAAAAACGTTGCTTGTTTTGAGTCATTACATGCTGCCAAGAATAATAAAATAACAGACCCCCGAGACTGAAAACAAATAGAGAAGAACGTTGGAAAGTAAGATGCATTTGATCCCAATTCTAATTGTAGATATGATTTGCATATTCACATAGTTCTTTCTGTCGTTGGGTATAAATAGTGACAGATTTTAGAATAATAGTCTGTCTTCTCTGAGACTGAATCGCACTCTTGCTATAATTGTTTGCAAAAAGTATTGATAATAAAATTACTAATTTTTGATATGCAAATGCTTTAATTTTCTGGAAAAGGGACCTACTGAAAGTATATTTAATTTAAGAACAAACCTATGAATGTTGCTGAGAAAATGTAAACAATATGAAGATTTTAAAATGTTTAGGTTTGTTTATTTTCATTGATAGCTGTTACCGCTGCTGTCTTTCTCGGGACAGACAGCCCTGTCGAATGAGGAGAGTTGGGAATTGTGTTGTGCATGAGAATTTCCTTTATCCCACTGGAGTTCCTGCAATGCTTTCCCCATTCACTTTGAGCTTTATGATAGGAATGGATTTTGCATGATTTAGGAGGGAGCTTGACGACAGACCAAGAGCCTCCATACAAAGCGCACACAGCAGGTGGCAGAGCGATGCTTGTACAGCTATCAGTAATGTCAGCTTTGTTTAGCATTTAAGACCATAATTGAGTAATTTCATTAACTCTGGAATAATGCTCTGTTTTCCCTTTAATTAAAGTGTCAAGACCTTAAAGTTTCTCTTGAAAATCGTTTGGGAATTTTGGAGGGATCAAGGAGGAGAATGGTCCAGTTGTGCTTGTTCCTTCACTAACAAATGTACACAATGCTTACAGCACTTATTTTTGAATCATGCTCAGGTGAAATACCACCAACTGGGATTCTGCCAGTACTTCTGTCTGTAACTGTGCATTGTAATGCTCTTCTCAATGTTTTCTTTTAAAGGAAAGAGAAATCGCTAAATTTCATTACAATGCACTGCACAAGGCATGAAGCAGTGCACCCTTGCTTGGGTACCTTGGTTACGACGTTATTGATGCAAAGTTCATGACACTTGAAAAATGTTGACTGTTTTTAAGAAGGGTTTTTTTTTCTTTTGTGAGAGGAGAAAAAATTAATTCCACAAAAGTCTATTTCCAGTTATAGTTCTTCTGGTATTTAAGAGCAATTTAATAATTAAGATTTTATAATGCAAGAGGTAGGAAGAGTTATGTAGTAATGTAATCATTTTCAAACAAAGCAATGATCTGGTTTGTTATTTTTGGATATTGATAAAAGACACATAAAATGTTAATTAGTTCATTGTAATTGGTACACAATTGCAAGTGAAAGTGTTCAGATTGGTAAATATTTTTGAACTAGGGGAATAATCAAGGTGCTGTTTTTAAAGAAATATTCTTCCAGAAGAAATATTTGCTGTATAAAATTCAACTGTTAACTTAAATTGGTGTTCAGGGAGGTGTTTAGAAGGAAGGGCAATACGTGAGCTACCGCATGATACACTTACACAAAAAAAAAAAAGTAGATTGAATGAGGCCAAAGTTAACAATACTAATTGTTTTTTGTTTTTCCATTTTAATGTAATTCAGCTTAAATTACTCATGCATAAAACTAGATCCCTTTTCAAATTACTGAAATGTGATTAAAATAGGAAATAAGCACTCAAACCCCTAAAATCTGGAAGGAAGGGCTCAGGTGCTCACTGTGGTATTTATATTTTAAATTAACTATTCTATACTAAGTTATGGATTTTGGTGTTTCAATCTTTTTTCCTAATATTTAAACAAAGCCTTTGCATATATAAACATCACTTTAAGGAAAATTAAATTCCGCATGAGCGTTTAGTTTTCATGGTAATGAATCTCTCTAACATACTGTAAGCGCTCTGGCAGGAACATGCACTGCTCATCATGTTCAGGGCTGTTTGTCTTGTGTATTCAAACAGTACTGCTGGGAGAAGAAAGTAAAGTCTTAATTGTTTTTGTTGGAATACAGTGAAATGCAGTAAAATGCTAAGGCTCTATTCCAAACAGTTTATGAATTAATAATCAGACCGTTTCTTCCAGAAAATGTAATTATTTTTCATTGGAGTGTCACAAACTATGAAGATTATGTTAGTGGGTCACAGGACTTTTCTGTGACCCATAACTGGATTTCTTGTTCAAATCTAGACCTGACAGGTTTGATCATGATTACAACTAGTTGTTGTCCAATCATTTAGATGAGATTTGTTGATCTTACCTTCTTACATGCAATAACCAAAGTGAAATCTTGGTCAGTGGGGAGACTGACGTCTGACAGAGTACTGAAAATGTATAAGATCCTCAGTCTTCAGGAGAAACATGACTGGGATGGAGAGAAGCTATTGTCCTTTCTGTCATGGCTCAGATCCTTTGAGGTTGCTGCCCTTCACCCTCAGTCGGAGCTGCTTTGTCCTTAACATCGTCTCATTTTATACACATCGCTGAACAATTGTCAAATAGGAACACCTTCACTCCTGTCAAGTAAAGGTTTTGCTTTCCTGAGGAAAGGTTCTTTGGTGAAGGATTTCTACTGGAAACTAACCTCTTCTGATGTATATACAGGTGGTGTTTTTATGGCAGTGGAACAGAAATAATTTGGGTTATGTTTACACAATAAAGGTGGATCAAATCTGCTGCTGCTAAATGCAACCCCTTGTGTAAAGCACAAGTGGTAAACAGCATACACTCTAAAATAGGAAACAATTTTGTGGACACATTAAGTATGTTTTCATACTATATTGCAAAAGTATTTGTTTTTATATTAGTGCAGTCTAGCGTCTTACTGCAGAGTTCGGCTGTGATCTCTCTGAGTTTTGTCTTTGGGGAAAAAGCACAATATATTTTTTGTACTCAGGTGGTTTCACATCTCATCTAAAAGAGTGCTTTACCTGTTTCCTTTCAGTCCTCCTTTCTTCTCCCTAACAGCTACCCTTCGCTTTGCTACTTCTATCTTTTTATGTACTCTAAATTCTTTCAACTGAAGTGCTGAATTTAAAAGTTATTTGCATAAGTTTGGAAGTCTAGTGCAGAATTCTGTTACTCAAATCGCAGTCCAAATGTGCGGAAGGGACTCTAATATTACCACATCACTCAGTGGATGGTTTTCAGCCTCTTGTATACTTAGTAACATTTTTCCGTGTTTATTTTTACAAATTTTTATCATCTGGGATATATACAGTTGAGATAATGTGCTATATATTGTAATTAATCCAAAGCAGATCAGCCAGTCGAACATGTAATTTACCACACATCTGAAGCTGCTTTTACTTCTGCAGAAATATTTCACTCGTGGAAGAATGCAAACGTACTCAATGTCTCTGGAGCACCTGTAAAGAAGTTGTTCTCAGCAAAAACTGAGATTGTTTGCTGTGATTTAAATCTATCAAGAGCAGTTTCCACTGATTTATATGGGTTAAAACCTAAACGAACAAATAAACAAGAAAAAAAATCATTATACATAGTGTTTTTACAAATTTAGTCACATGTACAGTGGTATTTGTTAATGTGATTCTTTGTGTACACTGTACTTACACATTTCTGAGAATACTTGGCTCTTGTAGCTAGTTTAGGAACAATGCTTGTGATGTCGATCTCAACTGTTTATATATACATTTATCATGCCCATAGCCTAAGAAAATGACTCTAAAAGGATGCTTGTAATAGTAAAGGAATTTATAAGCCTCCTTCTTCACACTTTCTGAAAAATTGTTGCTATGGAATATGGTGTGCATGCCCTGGCCTTACCTAGCAGATAAAATAATCAGAGCAGCACACATCTGTGTTAATGTAATAGTTAAGGAAAATACCCCTGTCGTGTATTTCAGCAGAGATCACAGGGTTGGTTAATATGGAGATACTGTCCTTGATTTTGCCTTATTACAAATAAGAAAAATAATAATGAAGATAAATAGTTCCTATTTTTTCTCTTTACCTTTTAAGTTTATCCTGCAGGGAGAGTGGGGGGAATCATCCCCATTTTGAGTGTATTTTACTTGGAATTTTGGATATACAGTCAGTTGTTAAATGATTGTTTTTGTCCAAAGAATAGTATTTTGAAAGAGATGTTCTCCTGAGTTCCAAGATACGAGGCTTTGGCAGCATTTTCTTCTACTGCTCCTCTTGCTGATGTTGACAAAACTTCACCTGTTCTGATCTGTTGTCTCCATCTTCTCTTCTGTTTTGCAAGCGAATAGTTCATAGCCGATTTTTGACTGCCGTCAAAGCTTTAGAACAACTGATGTATGCAGACTTACTTTGATATCAAAAATCTATACAGGCTAAAATAGTTTTGGAAATAACAGCAAAGAGGAGCTGAAAGGGCTTTGACCCCATTGTTTATAGAGGTTTGGTTTGTTTTAATGAAATACAGCCTATTATTGTCCTACCAATTAAGTAATAATTTTAGAAACCGTGTAAACATAAAAAGAATGAGAGAGGAAGGCTGACAGTATTTGGAACACTTTAAGGATAGTTGGATATGTCCTGTGTTGTATTCCATAACTCCTGTATTCTTTCTAAAAACACAACCAAACAAACTAATATACTTGCATGTAGTCTTTATCTCAGTGCTAATTTAACTGATTTTTTTTTTTTTTTTTGGTCTGAGAATCATAGCAAGGAGCTCGTTATAACGTGTGTCGTTTATTTTGATTTTGGTCTGGATACACAGGCAGTAAGTTTCCAGTCACCATCTGGGAATCTATACAAGTAGAGAGCCTCAGTGGCATTAAAACAGACTGCATGTGCCACGGCTGTGGTTAGGAGCTTACTCAGAACATGCCCCACCTGTGCAGGAGACAGTTCTTATTCGGCTGTATCACCATGCTGTACATGGTCTTGAATGTTATACTTTTTGAAACAATCCTTTTCTGTTTCTTTGGAATAAAAAGTTTGTTTTCTGAAATAATTTATGAATGCCAGGAAAGCTTTTAAATTGGAAACTTCAGAGCTATAAATATTGTTCTTAATATTACAAATCCTGTTTTTATTACTTTCAAAAGTATCTTTACTAATTGAATTCATTCATCATGAATTTCGCATCAGAAGTTACTGTAATAAAAGGAATGAGAGGAAACAAGAAAAGGGTATCCTTTTTGTTCCTCTTCCCAGCCAAATGTATTTGAATATCATTTTAGTATGTCATTGGATTGTTCCAGTCAATATAGTAATGACAGAGCTGAGATGTGATTTTATTAGTGCTAACTTTTTGGTGAGTCTGCATGACCTCTAATTTGGTTATTATTTTTAGCTACACAAGTATTATGCCTGTGTTTTACAAATGAGAGGCTGATCTACTTGTAGTTTATATCATCTTAATATACTTTAGCTGCACATCCAGTACAGGTAAGCCATTTACTAGTGGGTTTTAAGGTTTTCAGGTTTTCTTCTCAAAATAGCGTTTATACGCTTAGCAGCACTTTAGTATTTAAAGCTCTATCCAAAGCAAAGGTGTTTAGATTTCCTGTCACAGAAGTTAGTAGGGATAGATGCCTAAATGCTTTTGAGAATTTAAGGTTTATATGCTGAGATTGGGTTGGTATTATTGTCTAATAAATTGTGTAATCATGGTAAACAGAACCTAGATATTTAACTCTCTCGTTATAAAGAAAGCCAGCTATCATTAGATAATGTTGTAGTGCGAAGGATAATTTTCTGGTAATCTAATATCTTAATCATCAATTAAACCAATTTAATGGCTTCTTGTCACCGACAAGGTTTCAGTTTTCTGGTCCTGTTTCTTGTCCATTCTTCTTTCATTCTTTGCGGAGAAGAAAAACTTTTTCTGCTGGTGGTTGTCTTCTGCCGGTTTAGTGAAGTGAACGAGATGACCATGGGATCAAAGTAATGTTATTTTGTGGGAGGGAAGGGGGAGCTGCATTAGCATGGATAAGGGCACAGGATCGTCTCTGTGGCTGCTAGCTGTTAGAATGGTACGTGAAATCTCATTGTCACTTCCTATTCCCTGTATAGTAGGTGACAGTTTCTGGGGGGAATTCCAAGTTCGTGATGATTCTTATAGAATCCTAAAAGCCTTTCTACATCTGAGACAGAATCCTGCTGAAGTCATTCGGGAATGTATAAGCCAATTGAACCAACAGTGAGTGGCTGTAAAGAGGAGTTCATACTTGTATGTTTCTTCCACAATTTTCTTCTGAATATTGCATGTTTGAGTTCTGTCTGGTCCTATTCAAACGACAGTGAGGCATGCCTTGTCTGGGGTTCTGTAGTCTGAGAAAGCTGAAATTCTAGCGTTGTGATAAAGACTGCTGTATGAACCATTGCATTGCACCTTTCTGTTGAAGTGTGCATACAAACTACAGATATGAAGAACTTATCAGTGCAAAAAAACATATTGGTTATAGAGTGAGACCACCTGTTCAGTGCTGCTTCTATAGATATTTGAATTGCTGCTCTCAGCTGTGCTGTTTTATCCCCATGTCCTTTATGCAGTATTATAACTTACATTTCTAATCCTTAAATGATAAAGAAAAATCTGGATGTTTTAAGTGTTACTCCCTTGCGTTTCTGTGATGATAATTTATCTTCTGCTTTGCTCGTTACATTCTCATTAGATTCTGAGTCAGAAAAGGAATTTTTTTTTTTTGTGAGAATGTACTCATCAATTTTATAGAAGTCTCCAAGAAATGTGATTAAGGCAGTGTTAAGGTCACAAGGACACACAAATAGTGTGAGTTTGTATTAGCACTAAAACTTTGCATGAAAAAAATCCCACATAGCTTAATTTGGACATGGAAATGTGGAGTTAGGATCCTGCTTCTCAAATGTGATTATGTAACCTGCTTTAATGATGTTCTTGCAGCATATTTTTACTTCCTCTTCATGAAAATGTGGTTGTATGCCGTAGAAGTTGTCATGATTTTGTATACTAG
Organism: Chlamydotis macqueenii; assembly: GCF_036417535.1. NCBI lineage: Eukaryota > Metazoa > Chordata > Aves > Otidiformes > Otididae > Chlamydotis > Chlamydotis macqueenii. The sequence continues at coordinate 38,613,326 of NC_141561.1, forward strand.
ACAGTGATGACTGTACTCAAATACTTCAAGAATTAAGTTGAGCTTTCACTTAATTAGCAAGAAGGAAAAGAGTATTATGACTTGACTCCAAAAAACTGGAATTTCTCTGTAGGATCCCCTCAGTGCAGTGATGTCCAGTAGGAGACTCGGCACCAATGAGAGGATGAGAAGTGTTTCAGACCTGCCAGTCTTTCTGGATGGTGTACTGGTAGTTGAATGTAGAGTGGGTGTTTGTGTAAGATGTTTCTTAATTTTAAAATGTGTTTTCTTTTAAATGTTTTCATTCAGAATAAATAAGATACTGTTTTAAGAAGCTATTAATCTGAAGGTAGTCCTGAGAGAACAGAATCAGAGATGCTGTAATCTTTTTTTTTTTTTTTTTTTTTAAAATTCATCACCTGTTTATATTTAATGTAAGGTTTTTGGAACTCCAGAAAAAGAAGTATGTGTTTAATTGTGAGAACGATAGAAACTCGGAGAGGAATGATGTTTTAGTGAGCATTACTTAAGTAGTTGAACTGCAATCCTTTATGTGTCCTTTGTTTTCCTCCCTAGCACAAAAAAAAAAAAAATCTCTGTAATAGCAAAAAAAAATTGCCAGTGTGATTCCAGTAAATTTCTGAGTCTGATCTTGAGGCAGAGTATTGTGGAATTTTTCATCAGTTAGGGGCTGGAAGTTGGGGACTTTATTTGGATTTCCTTCAGAGTAAACACAAAGAGGGTCCAGAGGTAGAGTTTATCGCTGGAACATTACAGGCCTTTTATCTGATGTACGGAATGGCTGTGATCACATAGAAAAGATCTTTAAAAACATATTAAATGCCTTTAGTAACAGCAGTTCCTTTGAGTAAAAATCGTGTTGGTTTTCTCCAGTTTTATTGTGTGAAAGCTGTTGCCAAATATTGCCTTCAGTGCCTGCAGATTGAAGGCAGAAGCACAGCAAAAAATGAGATTATTTAAGGTGTTGGTGTGACAGCAGAGGGTAGAAATGAAAGATAAAAGAATGAAATGACAGGTGAGGAAGAGATGGCAGCTCTGAGTAAGATGATTGGATCTTTGGGGAGTTTGTAATAAAAAGGCAATTACCAGCGTCATGCAGAAATTAATGTAAGCTTGGGGAAGCATGGAGGAGAACAGATGATTGTGAATCTTGTGTTCCAGATGAAGTGCGCTGAAGCAATTCTACGTTTGCCTGAATACCAAGAAGTGGAAGTTGGCAATCATGCACTCCAGATCAGAAATGAGAAACTGAAGAAGACCTGCCAGCAGAAATAGATTTTTCTACCTACATCCAAAAGGCTTTTTTCCAGAAATGCTATTTTTTCTGAAACCACTCTTGTCCTTATGTTATTGTTTTCACTGTAGGAACACTTTGAAATACAGGCTGATAAGAGTAGCACTGAAAATGGGAAAGGTGGCAGTGCAGGTATCTCTTTCTGCATAGCTGGAATAAAAATGTTCCAGATAGTTTTCCACATACCATATAAGTACCTGGGAATACATGGAAGCCAGAAAAAGAAGAATAGAGTGAAAAGTTGGTAAGAACATGACAGATTACTATGAACTGCAAGTAAACAAAGAATGAGGCAATGATACAGATTATAGATGATAAAAATAAGGAGACAGAAGGTTGTTGTGATTTAGAATTTCAGAGGACAAAAGTATAGCAAAAAAAGCTACAGTTAAATTTGTATGTGGAAAGATGTACTTGAAGGAAACAAAGACGATAGTTTAAAATCTAAGGGTGGTCAACAACTTGAGTACTTTCCTAAAAAGCTGGTAGATATGCCTTGTTTGCACAATTTATTTTATTTTTCTATACACTGATTTTATACACTGCTAGATTCTGTATGCTTTAAGGCAGGATTCTTTGGAATGTGCACCTCTCAGCTTGTTTTTTCCCCACTAGTGTCTTGCTCCCCTTGCATCCAGCCGGTTTAGTTTTTCTAAAAGCTTTTTTTTTTTGTCCGGAGTTTATCTCTAAAATGTCCTGTGAATTACAACAGGCTGGTGCAAACTGTCATAAGATATATTTTTCATTTTTCTGGATAGTATTGGGTTTTATATCTCTCTCCATTGTAGATTTCTGTTACTGTCCCTTTAAGCGTTAGGCTAAAAACTGTGGTCAGTGAATTCTGTGGGGTTTTACCAACTTGTATGTCATAACTGGCCATACCACTGCTCTCTGAGCCCACAAAGGTATATTGATATATAGCACTCTTAAAAATTAATAAAGCTAATACCCACATTCTTCATACTCATCCGGTGCTGTAGCTACTGATGAATGAAATTTGACATCTCCAGTAAAAGCTTTGAAACTGTTAAGGCAGTGTCTAAAGTGCCTAGATTTATAATAAAACTGCAGGTTGTCTTGAAATCTGTCTGTGGATGAGCAGTTGTGGAGAACTGGATTCAGATATTGCCTCTGACTTTGTCAGAGCGGACAGAACAGAAAGCGGCTGCGCTTGAAAGTAGCTCTACGCTTGGAAGAGAGACCAAAAAAACCAAATAGAATCTAGTTCCATCTCAAAATTGAGTTGGTTTTGAGGGACTAATGGTAATAAAGAGTGATACAAACTGTTACTTGCATTCTTACTAAGGGTATATGATTTTGAATACAAAAAAAAGAACAGACCTATTGGGTAAACCGTTGCTGTTTTTCAGAGTAAAACTGATTTTAGGTCCCCAAGCCATCTGTCCTAACCCACATAAACAAATTACTTTTCTATTGAGAGTACATCGACTAGGTTTCAAGAATTGAATAAAATCTTACTTCCTGGTATCCCACACCAAAGCTCAGTGTTTTGGTTTAGTAACTTAGGAGCCAGGTGGTAATAAAATAATTCCATTCTTTCATCTCCTTCTGGACTAAGAAATTGTCTCACTAAGATTGTGCCAGCAATGTGTGGAAATTTCCCAAAATGTCTTTAAGATGTAAAAAGTGACTCATGAAATGAAGAACTAGAATACAGAGAACTAAAAAGTGTGTATGATTAGTGCTAATATGGATAAAAACGACCCCATGATTGTAGAGTTAGATTTATCCAGATTAAGCAATTGTACAAAATCAACATGGATAATGTTACTAATATGGAAAAGTCTGACATGAAGCCTTAGATGGAGACTCATCAAATGTTTTCAGACTTTTTTTTTTTTTCCTCATAAGCTATTTAGCACTTTTATATGTGACTTTGAAAAAAAGAATCTCAAAAATCTGCTTAGGATTTGATTCGGAGCTATGGATAAAGTTAACGTGACACACTGGAGAGGTCTTATTTCTTGAAGAGACCAGGTAAATGAGGAGACCAAGTCTGGATAACTTGGTAAACTAAATAGAAATAAAAATCTACTTTTTGTACTACTGTGTCTATCAAAGTTATATAGAAGCACTTATATGGAGCAGGTGTTATTACTGGAGAGGAATTATAACAAATTAGTATTGTAAATGATTGAACTGTACAGTGCTCTGCTGAGGACGGTGATGCAGTGCTAACAGGTCCAAGGCAAGGCATATTGAGGAAAGGTAGGAAAATTATATTATTTCTGGACATGATGTTGGTGTGATTAGGGTAGAGAATGAGGCTAGCAAAAGAATTGAAAAATGTGTCCCATTATGCAGTCTGTTTCGTTTCAAAAATTTAATTTAGCAGTTCTTCATCATTGACTGTGATTATCTACAAAAGGAACAAAATAGATTCCTAATAGGACTGTTTTCTTAGCAGACAAAAGTAGAATAGAACTTGGTAGTTGAAAATTGAATCTAAGGACAATCTGGGTTAGAACTGAAATGCTGCTTTTTAACAGAGAAGGTAGTTAGGTGTTTCAGAAATGTACTGGCAGATAGAGTAAATTCTTCAATCTTGAAAAAACTGACAATTCCTAACCAATGGCTTTTTGAAGCTCATGTAGAAATTAATTCAAGAAAGTGCGATTGCCTGAGTTTTATGTGGTCCAAAATAAATTAGAGATGTCTGGTCTTGCTTTATAATCTGTGTCTCGATGAATTTAGAACAGACTGACTTCCTCGCGCCTTAAGGCAGTTCGTAGCAGTTTTGGTTTCACTGCTGGCATGTTTGTGAAGTCAGTCTGGCAGGGCCTCGCTTGCATAATCTGGGTTATCTGCTTCCTGCAGCGCTCAAAAAATTGATGCTAATTCACAGTGATAGATAATCAGCATCATCACTATTTGATACAGTACTTATTACTAACAACTACAGTAATTAGCTTTTTATTAGAAAGAATCCATTACTCTCCAGTATTGGCAAGTTGAGTGATTTGTACCTGCATGCCAAAGGACCCTTAGAGCTTTGTTTTCATTATTTGTCATTATGTGGAGGTTGGAATTATGGTTAATACCTGTCCTGAAACCGAATCAGGATGATGAAATGCAAAGGAGAGTAGTATGGACAGCATCTGTACAAGATAATTGCAAATAAATCAATAACTAATGGTCCCCGAATGTGTTTACTAGTTTATTGTCATGATATATGGACCTTTGTAAACCCGATGCGCCTTATAACAGTTATTGAGATGAGTGCAATATGTACTTCAGTCGTGTGAAAAATTAGTGTTCCCTAGACACTGAGAATATAACTGCAGTTTTTGAGGTTCCTGATGATGCCGTATGAGTGGAGTATTAATTAGAGGAAAAATGAAACTTGTTTGATAATATTTAGAAAGTTAATACAACAATGGCAAAATAGAATTTTTTTTTTAATGCCTAGCATCAATATTTGGGCATTACTAGTGGCAGGAGAATCTTTAGGAGAAGATACTTTTTTTTTTTTTTTTGTCTTTAGAAGTGGAAGATAGGATCACATCAAACTCAATAATCCAAAAAACAATAGTTTTTCCACGCTTTTTTACAGTGTGTGTATAAGGAATGAAATAAAAATGAATTCAGATGAAGTGTACTTTGGAACATCTATAAATGAATGTATGATCTTGTACGAGCTTCCAAGGAATTTCCTCCTCTATTTTGGCACTGCTGTTTCCGTAAAGTTTTCCACTTGCGCTCATGTGATGTTTTGGGGCAATTTTGCTTTTGCTTTTTCATCCTCTTTTATTTTGCACAGAATTTGTAGGGACAGTGCTTACAGTTCTTGGACTCTAAGCATGTGTAGTTGCTGCTGCTTAGGTTCAATGGACAATCTATGTAAAAAGTCTTGAAAATTGCTGGTAACCTTGGGAAAGCTGCATGTAAAGTGGAAGAATGAAGCAATTTTTATTTCGATGGGGTTTGAGGTTTCATTGCAAATCTGTCCAGTAGCTTATGTGCTAAGAAAATTGTTCAGATGAAGATCTTGCTGTTATTTCAGAACTCTTAGGCTCGTAATTTCCCATCTTGATCAACGGGAAGATAGTTCTTACAGCAGACGTACCACGTGTGCTGGAGGGAGAATTAGTGAGGAAGCATTTGGCAGTGTTCTGTAGCATCTAAACATTTTGATAGCTGATAAAACTGATGTTCATTTTAATTATGATCTTTTGGACTAAACTTCATTATGATTTAACGAGCCTGTGTTGGGAAAATATTACAAAAAAATTTCTAATAATGATAAATCAGTACTTGACATAACAGCCTTAGGCATGACACGGCCTGCATGGGTAGGAGTCCTTTCATTTTTAATTTCTTTTAATCAGCGCCTATGTCAAGTAGCGACATTCTTTTCAAAGAGTAATTATTGTTGTTTTTCTAGTTGGAAGAAAAACAACATCCACTAGATGCAGTAACACTTAAAATTGGTAAATTCAGATTTTTCCTCTTGCTTCATATCTTGCAGACTGGTTTTATATATGGACAGACAGGTACGTATGTGTGTAAAATGTATATATAAATTATGTATGTATGCAATACGTATAGTCTTTATATATAATAACTATTATATAATTAAAACATGTAATATCTTTTATAGGGCAGTGCATTAGTCCTACTCTAACAACAAATAAGCCTATTTCTATAAACTGCATTCATGTATTTTAGTCCAGTCTTACTATATTTGAAGAAACAATGTTTGCCTATAAATCTCTCATCTTCCCAGCCTACTGTGCGGTGTTATTTTTCTAATGTGTGTTGGGATTCTGTAGGCACGGAGGTAGATTTTTATATTATCAGGTATTCAGAGATCCCACACAGTGGGCAGCACACTAGCTGTTACTGGCTTCTAACTCTACGATCTATAAATCCGTTTGAGCGTTGCAATGGGAAGAATCGTACATGAAGCATGGATTGTGATTTAATGAAAGTGATGCCATGGTATCTGATACCATACCATACGTCAGTATGGATGATCTAGGGGACTCTTATACATTTAGATCTGAAAATGTGATTTTTAATAACCAATTTCTTGATTCATATGGCTATTCCAAGGAAGCAAAGAGAAATTAGGCAACCTGTTTGAAGAAAGCATCTAAATTTGTTGATTGACTCTACTGTAGGATACCTCTGTAGTGGGAAAATTCATATTAATCACCATGAACAATTTAAAAAATATATTAAAAAGACAATACTGCAACATACTTTCAAATACGTCAGAAAACTGAAGTAAGTTGATGTCTATCATGTAATCAGCATTGCCTCTTTAACATGCCGAACTGAATTCTATGGCATATGCAGCACGTGCTGCTGTAACTTAAAATACTGGTGAAGTTTAATTGCACCCTAATCAAAATTTAAATCTACAAAATAAAATTATAATTGATACGGGTTTACATTTTATTGCACCACTGCTTATTTTAACCGTGCTCATAAATATAGTAGCTTTTTCAAGCATAGGCCTTTTAAAGGAAGGGATAGGGAACGTTTTGGGGAATAGAATGTGGTTATTTGTGACTTCCAAAACTGCTATGAAAATCCAGGCAACTAAATGCATGCCTTGTCTCATAATAATTCATTGCAACGTTTCCATTAATTTATTTTACTTCTCCTTAGCAAGTGATCAAGCTGCGTTTTGTAACAGTGTTTTCACTTGTGTGTGCAAGATGAAGTTATATGTGTAGTTGTGCTGTAGGTCTGTGCTGCATGAACAGAGATTCTGTTTGGGGCTTTGTAAAAGGTTGATTATCTGTGTGCTAGATAACACTATTTTGAAAAACAAATAGGAGCATGCTCTAGTGTTATGATGCGGTGATGCTGTGATGACAAGAATCAGGACAACACATTCGGAATTGCTACCGGTAAAATAGTACTGAATTTATTCTTTCACGCGTGATGATTTTACATTCATAATTCCTGTTAATAGCAATCAGAAGTAGATATGTAAAATGCAGGCATATCAGTACCAGTATAGACTTTGCATCAGAGTTGTAATCCTGAATGGCATAATTTTAAATTAAGAAATTAATTTTAATTGCATGTATTAAGTTAAATTCCCACCATCAAGGAGTAGTAAATTAAAAGTTGGATGATCATGATATCGCTTTATTGAGACTGTAACTGAACTTAGCACTCAGAATTATTAGTACACTCATGTACTGGAATATTTCACTGTGACTCCTCGCTCACCTATTGACTCAACAGAGGTAATTGGTCGTGCTCCATCCTGTAACAGACTAGATGAATCAAAAGAAGAGGTTAAAAATACATTTGGTGAGGTAAGTGGGATGGTAGAAATGATGGAAGAAGCTGCATGTAGTATTTCCTCGCAACACAGATATCCTTCCTAAGATAGCACAGGTCTTCAATGAATAGTTTAGTCTGAGGGCTGTTCATTCTTTGGGTAAGTAATCTCTTGGCCTTTAGAAAGTTTAAGTATTTGTTTTCTATTCAGTGTGGGTGCAGAGCATCTTAAATCTACTGATTGTTGTATGGTCAGTCTTGAGCAAGCTCAAGGAGCCGTTCTGTGGTTCTCAGCTCTTGGTCCTGAGGTCAGGCCAAGCTCTGTCCTCTAAGCAACGGGGCAACTCATGGGGCTGCCAAGTCACTATTTGTGCTAGGTTTCTTGTACACTGATACGGATCCTTGATGTTTGTGAATGTTGCAACCATCTGACTTTCTTAGAGAGATCAATTTGTAAAGCAAAATATTCTGAAACCCCATGGATGCCTGTTTCGCCAGTGGAGTCTCTACTCAGTTTCTGTGCTAGACTTCAGTTTTAAAAACTTAAGTGAATGTTTTCATTTGTTTCTAGCGTACAAATTACGTTGCAGTCCCCACATTTGAATGGCATGTTTATCCATAACAGCATCATCCACAAGCATGTTGCTTTAAGCTGAGAAACGTGATTTGCTCAGGTATTTGCCAAGAAGCTCTCCTGGTTTTGGCAGAGATGGAGGCAATTTTCCTCTCAGTAGCTGATGTGTTTTGAATTTCCTGTGTGAAGAATGTTGATAAACACCCTGATGATATGAGGAGTTGCTAGTAAGACAAAGGGCACTGTCCGACTTGCTGCGTTTTGCCAATGTGCAGAAGCTGGGAGGGATCTAGCCAGAATAATCGATCCAAACTATCCAAAGAGTATTCCATGCCCTGAACCTCATGCTCAGTATATAAGTGGGGGTTGCCCAGGATGACGGGGCATCTCTAGCATCTCTTGCTCTCTTTGCTTCTTGTTCCTTTGCTGGCTGCTTGGTTTAGTTTCTGTAATGGCTGCTTGAGACGGGCTGTATTGGTCATTGGGATGTAGGGTGGTGAGAAATACTGCATTGTTCATTTTGTATATTTAAGTATTCTTATTTTCTGTTATTATTGTTGTTTTCCTTTGCTATTCTAGTAAGTTGTCTTCAGCTCAACCCACGAGTTTTCTTTTCTTCCCAATTCTCTCCCCCGTTCCTTCTGGGGAGAGGGAGGGTGAGGGAGAAACTGTGTGGTGACCAGAGCGAAACCAGGACAGAAGCTTTAAAGTTTTAGCAGAAGCTGAAATGTTGCAGTTGTTTGATTTCTGTAGGGTTGGGCAGTACGTTTTGCATAGGGTAAGTTTTTTTCCTTCTGTACCGTTACTTTCAGAAATAGTGGCAATAAAAGTTAAATAAGCTCTAGTGCTAAAAATTGGAAGAAAGTGATTACATTTCGGTGATGGATCTTTTCATAATTGTTGGCTTCCTCTTATTCTTCAAATCTCTCAGATTATTAGTAACTGAGAAATATGGTTTTAATAGCAATAATAAAAGAAACAAAACAGTAGTGAAGTGCAGCAGCTTTCCGTCTTCAAGTTTACTCTTTTTTAGTTGAAAATAATTGTGTAAATTATTGTGTAAATGAGTGCTAATAAGAGCTCTAGTCAAAAAGATATCCAGTTTCTATGGTGTAGCTGTAGGTTTATAGCAGTAGTGCTTTCTAGTTTCCTTATTGCGTAGGCAATGGCTCTAGGAAGACTTGATTTGGCAGACTCTTAAAACTGAGGTTGTTGGGAGCAGTTTCAAGTTTAAATTCACTGTTAGCCCCAGTTCACAAACTGTCTGAAGAGCTGTGTGAACATACTAGCCCTGAACATCAAGATAAAACAATTTTTACCGTTGCTTTTTTAATTAATCTGACTTTTACTACCTATTACATGTTACCTTTATGTGTATTTTATAAAAAAAAAAAAAAGGAAAATTGTCAGAGTTATATAGTGAATAAGGAGGATTTATGTGGCCACAACCTTTGTAGGTGATTTTTATGGTTTTTATTAGCAAGCCAAGCAAGACGTAGTATACAATAAAAGTTTTACTGTACTCTCCTGCTATTACTTATAACTTCCTTTCCTTACATTTCAGATGTTTATAGAATAATTGTGTTCATCATTAAAACAGTAAAAAAGTGCAAATATGTCGTAGTACAGATACTATAGATACTGAACTCTTTTGAAATTGAGTTGTTTCAGTATTAAGAAGTGTACACCGTAGGCTACTGCCTGTTTCACTGATGGCATTCTGTTCGTCATGGGAAAGAGGGAAACAGGAACAGATTGGAATCTCTCTTAACTTACTTTGAACCTTAAAATAATTTTAAGTAGTGTCTTGTGCTATCTTAGTAGTGGTAAGTAAAATGGAAGTCTTAGACTATGGTTTGGTTTTAAAAATGTTTTAGCTTATTTAAAGTCCTATTGTGAAAACTATGTCTTTAATAAGGAGTTACAGATTAGGACTACTGATGTCCGTGGGACTGCTTTGATGTTTAAGTATTAAAATATGGAAGTGTCAATATGTTGAAATTTGTTTAATCTCAAAGAAAAGAAAAAATACAAAATACATCCTCCATAATATCAGCACATCAGATTACTCAGAAAAAAAAATAAGCAAACAATGATTAAAATTCATTTCCCCCATTTTAACTTTGAGTAAAAAGATAATTTGGATGCTATGGAAGTGAAGCTGTCAGTGATTAGTGCAGTACTTTTCCAAGTACAGAAAAGCAGAGATAATCCTGATTTTTGTGTGAAAACCAAGAATAGAACACTTTATTGAAACTAGTGATACAAGTTAAGATGTTTTGCTGAATCTTGGACACAGACAGTAGCTATGCCCTAAAGAGAATTTCATTTTCATGACTTTGTTCTCATTTCTGAACAAAGTATGAAGTATTTGCTTTGTCAATTGAATGCATGGATACTCCAGCACCCGTGACTGTGATTGTGCCCTTTGTGCCTGTCTTGAGTGCTGTCTCAGAATGACCTTGACAGTTTTCCAGAAAGGAACTACAGCTGATGAGTCATCAGGTTTTCAAAAAAAAAAAAAAAACCCAACATTGCTGCTCCTCCTCCCTCACCAAGGGACTTGGAATTACCAAATCTTTGTATCAGTTAAGCTTGCATTCTTTTTTTTAGAAATAAATTAACAAGGCTTGATAGCGAAGCTCGTTGTTATTACTTAAATTTTTAACATCTGAGTAAGGAGAAACTTAGAACTATGTAATGATGACGTAGACAAGGCCGAGCTATGATTTAGATAAACTGATTTGGATGCTTTTTGTTTTGTATTAAACTGTACTATATTTTTTCTCAGCTGTGGGATGATTTAGATCATTGCTTTCTGTATGTTTTGACAAACGAGTCTCTTGTGTCTTCTTCAAGGCAAGCAAAAGCTGTAGACTTGCTCTGAAGAGCCCCACTATCAGAAGTACAAAGGCAATCTAATATAAAAATTCAAGACAGGAAAGAAAGATTTCTAAGAGCTTTTAAGGGTAAATTGTATTTATTGCATAACGATTTCCATCAAGACAAGATGTGTATCTTATTAGGGAGAATTAAGTAGTGGTCATACTCTGAAGATGAGTTTAGTTTACAAGCTCTTGTAGAGAATTTCAGCTTAAATCCACATACGGTTCAGGTTCTCAACTTGAAAACAAAAAAAAAAAAGAAAAAAGCTATTCCTCTTCTCTTGTGGTTTGTTTTTTGTATATGAATCTGTGAGGTCTTAGGGCAGGGAATGCTTTTATGAGTTTGTATTGGGTTTGCAATGCAAGGTTTTGGTATCAGGGGGCTACAGGGGTGGCTTCGCTGAGAAGCTGCTAGAAGCTTGCCCTGTGTCCACAAGAGCCAATGCCACTGGCTCCAAGATGGACCTGCTGCTGGCCAAGGCTGAGCCCATCAGTGACTAGTAGTGCCTTTGGGATAACGTATTTAAGAAGGGGGGAAAAAAACCTGTGCAATGGCAACTGCACTTGCAGCTGGAGAGAGGAGTGAGAATGAGAGGAACAACTCTGCAGGTACTCAAGTCAGTGAAGAAGGGAGAGGAGAGGTGCTCCAGGCACAAGAATAGATTCCCCTGCAGCCCATGGTGAGGCCGGCTGTTCCCCCTGCAGCCCGGGGAGGCCCACGGAGGAGCAGAGATCCCCCTGCAGCCTGGGGAGGCCCACGGAGGAGCAGAGATCCCCCTGCAGCCCGCGGAGGCCCACGGAGGAGCAGAGATCCCCCTGCAGCCCGCGGAGGCCCACGGAGGAGCAGAGATCCCCCTGCAGCCCGCGGAGGCCCACGGAGGAGCAGAGATCCCCCCGCAGCCCGGGGAGGCCCACGGAGGAGCAGAGATCCCCCCGCAGCCCAGGGAGGCCCACGGAGGAGCAGAGATCCCCCCGCAGCCCGGGGAGGCCCACGGAGGAGCAGAGATCCCCCCGCAGCCCGGGGAGCCCACAGAGGAGCAGAGATCCCCCTGCAGCCCGGGGAGGACCCCATGCCGGGGCAGATGGATGGGCCCAAAGGAGGCTGTGGCCCTGCGGGAAGCCCACGCTGGAGCAGGTTCCTGGCAGGACCTGTTGCCCCTTGGAGAGAGGAGCCCAGACTGGAGCAGGTTTCCTGGCAGGAGCTGTGACCTCACGGGGGACGCACGCTGGAGCAGTCTGTTCCTGAAGGACTGCACCCCATGGACGGGACCCATGCTGGAGCAGCTCGTGAAGAACTGCAGCCTGTGGGAGAGACTCATGTTGGAGAAGCTTGTGGAGGACTGTCTCCCATGGGTGGGACCCCATGCTGGAGCACAGGAAGAGTGTGAGGAGTCCTCCCCCTGAGGAGTATGGAGCAGCAGAAACAATGTGTGATGAACTGACCACAACCCCCATTTCTTGTCCCCCTACACCACTGGAGGGGTGGGGGTAGAGAATTCAGGAGTAAAGTTATGCCCAGGAAGAAGGGAGGGGTGGGGGAAGGTGTTTTTAAGATTTGGGCTTTTTTCTCATTATCCTACTCTGGTTTGATGGGGAAATTAGTTTAATTTATTTCCAAAGTTGAGTCTGTTTTGCCTGTGGCAGTAATTGGGGAGTGATCTCTCCCTGTCCTTATCCTGACTCACAACGAGCCTTTTATTTTATTTTCTCTCCCCTGTCCAGCTGAGGAGGGGAGCAGTAGGGTGGCTTTGGTGAGCACTTGGTGTCCAGCCAGGGTCAACCCACCTGTCGTAGTTCAGCCCCGATCGGGACCAGACTACGCAGTCTCTCTCCCGCTCCCCCCACCCTCCGAGAGAATAGGGGGAGATGATATAAGAAAAACGGCTCAAGGTTTGAGATAAGGACAGGGAGAAATCCTTAAAGTTACCGTTACGGGCAAAACAGACTCGACTTGGGGAAAAATATTCATTCATTTCTAAAACTAGCAGGAGAATGAGACAGAGAACAAGATAACCTCCCCCCACCCCTCCCTCTTCCCGGGCTTAACATTATCTCTACCACCTTACCCCCCCCGAGCGGCACGGGGGGAAGAGGGAATGGGGGTCGCAGTCAGTTCATCACGCATTGTTTTACACCGCTACTTTGTTGTCACGGGAAGAACTCCTCGCATTCCTCCCCTGTTCTGTTGTGGGGTCCCATCCATACGCCACAGTCCTTCATGAAACTGCTCCGGCGTGGGTCATCTCTTCCACGGGGTGCAGTCCCTCTAGAACAGCTGTCCCAGCGGGCCCTCCACTGGCCACAGCCTCCTTCAGGCCTCCACCTGCTTCGGTGTGGGGTCCTCCATGGGCTGCAGGTGGATCTCTGCTTTTCCGTGGACCTCCGTGGGCTGCAGGGGGACAACCTGCTCCACCATGGGCTGCACCAGGGGCTGCAGGGGAATCTTGGCCAGGAGCCGCGTTACTCCTCCCCCTCCTTCTTCACTGACCTTGGTGTCTGCAGCAGTTCCTCACAGCAGGCTGGCAGATGCCTCTCAGGATCCTTTTTACATCTCATTCACTTCTCCTCTCCTCTCCACTTCTTGCAGCCGGGCCGGGCCGAATTGGGCCCAGTTGGCTCCCTGTTGGGAGGCCAGAGGGTGAGGCCCACAAGGCTCGCGGCTCCCCCTCTCAGCCCCTACTCAGCTGCTTCACATCTTCTCCTTTTTTTTTTTTTTTTTTTTTTTTTCTTCATGTTTTCCCCTTCTTAAATGCTTTATCGCAGAGGCATTATCACGGGACATTGTGCTACCAATTGGCTCTGCCTTGGCCAGCAGCGGGTCCGCCCTAGGCCCGGCCGAGTCCACCGACCAAAGGCAAGCGACTTCTAGCAGTTTCCTACAGAAGCTGCCACCTTAGGCCCCCCCTCACTAAACAAAACCAGAACACCACCACAGAGCTCATGCCATCCTGATTTCTGTAGGGCTTTCTAGGTAAATTGTAACGATTGGTAATAGATCCTTTCATTACTTGGGAGTGTAGATTGGTTTGTATTATTGCCTTTTCCAAGGACCTGCGATTTGAATGCCTTCCCTATGTCTGTAAAACAAATGGAGATAATGATGCTTACTCCCTTCTGCTAATATTTTTTGAGAGCTGTGGAAATACTACATGGAAGGGTCATGGCCAGCTTTTTGTGAGTGGCTGTTACACCTGTAACTAGGTAACAATGATAGTGTAGTTTCTAAATGACAGTTCGGGCAGATACGATGCACCATTTGCTTTTAGCATTGTCAGTGACTGAGGACATGCATTCAGAATGGTCATGGTTCACAGAGATACTTTCTTGGACACTATTTTGAATGTAATGTTCCTTGCCTTTGATGATAAAGTAATGGGATGTTTAATTTCACAGGCAGGGAATGCATTACTTTCTCTTTTATACTGATGTAAGAGAAAACTTTAATAGCTTTTCACGTTCATCATAGTACAATAGCAGTATGTTGTAGTTAAAAGAGTGAATGAAAACGTAATATATTGCTTCGGCTCCTCCGCACTCAGCACATGCGTTTCTTGGGGTTTGGCATGCACGTTGCCGTGCTGATGCCGCAATAGTGTCAGTCTTTGCAATCCATGTTTGTCATAAACATGTTTAACAAAGCCTTGTTATGCAAGAACTCAATTTGTGTAATGGATTCTCTATTATTCATAGGATTTAGCAGTTGAAAATAATAAAATAAGGATTAAATAATGATACTTTATTGCCAAAATTTGTTGTGGGAAGAGAGCTATCTTGATATTAGTATTCCTGAGCCTTTTTATTGTAGGAACTTTTTAGGATAAAGATAGCACATTTATTTCACAGTGATAAATACTTGTATCTGCAAAAAAAAAAAAAATCCATATTGACCTTTGTAATTTCAGCGGTAGCTTGTTTGTGTTCCTCTTGAGGAGCTCAGAACCTATATACTGAGCTATGCCTCACATAAATTGAAGTTCCGATGAAGCTTTGATAGATCAATACAGTAATAATAGGTTTTGGAAATACTGTGAGAGAACACCTTAAGCTGGTATTGCTCCTAAACTCCTTGGTAGCTTTTTCAGGTGGGAAATCAACTCAGCAACAGATTTGGTATGTTTAAACTGTGGCTTCATCTGGTGTGTACTGGGAAGCTACTGGAATCAACATTTCACCTGGCACTGAGAAGTGATACTGGTGGTCGTGCCAGTCAGACCCTGAAGTATGAACTGTAGGTATGAGTTATCTCAACAACTAAGGCTGAATCTTGTGTTCTAGTAAAATAAAGGATCATCACAGCAAAGGAGGTAAAAACTATGATTTCAAAAAATTAGTAAGGAATGATAGAAATACTGATATTTTTATATTATCCTTTTCTTTTTACTATATTTGTGAATTGGACAGCAATAATTTACAGCAGTATCTCCTGAAGTAGTATCTGTTTTTCTTCTACTGAAAAATGCAAGACTTTCCTAGAATCGTTTCACTCTGAAATGAGGAAATCCAGTTACATTTAGTAATAGGTTTTGTTCCAGAAACTGCATGAGACACAGTTTGCAAAAAGCATGTTGATTGTATTCTTTCTTAATGTTATAATTCTAGTTGTTCAAATCTGTAGTTCTTGAAAGGTAAAACTTTGTAAGACAGGGGATTATAGTCACTTTTACTTAATTTTTTTACTCTGCTCTTTAGTCTGTGTATAATAAATACTGCAGACTCATTTTAATCACTCCCAAATTTGGAAAATGTGTGGATTTTTCTTGAAACTGGCTTAAGAGATCATGTATTTCTATAAAAATGTGTAACTTTAGCCACAAGCATGTTACGCTTCCTTTCCAGAATAACAATGCAAGAATACTTTAATCTTTACTTATCTGTACTTTAAACATTTATTTCCCAATTCTCAACGTTTCTGATTTTATTCAGGTGGTTGATGGGCATTTTAAAGAGTATGGTAATTCCAGTCTTTCCTTCAAAGCCTCTCACAGCAGGATGTCCTGAAAATGTTGCAAACATGAATGACCAACTAAGTCTTCAGAAAACTGTATAGTCTGTGTAAGTGGATTTGTAATGACTAGTGCAGTCCTTAAAATATATTGTGCACGGTTACTCTCCTTACATTCTTTAATGACAATCTATTTTTAATAAAGCCATTTAGCTTGGTTAATTAGAGTTAGTAATAAATCTGCTAATCTACTGACTCATCTTAAAAAATATCTTGGCCCACAGTGATGGAAAATGAGTCTGCAAGATTAACTATACATATATATGTATTTTGGCTTTTTATCAGGATTATGCTTGTGAAAAAAAAATTTTTGTAGAATACAGAATATCTGCCTCTTGATGCAAATCGTAGAGCTCACCTTCATGGAAAACAATAGTTGTCACTTCCACCAAATGAGAAATCTGTATAGCATTCTCTTAAGAGATCAGATTCCCTAGCGATAAAGTCATCTTCAGAGTTCATTCTAAATTCATGTCTAATGTAGAATTATTTTGGCCTGAGTTACAAAAATAACTTTCCCATTTGTTTTTGAAGCCACAGACTTCCAGGACTGAGACCTCCTGGATGTTAGGTCTGTCTTTGGCCTTTTACGATAAGTGAATGAGCCTTGAAGAAAGGACTTTGCTTCAGGTCTGTAACTGAATTTTACAGCGGCACAGATTCAAGGCAGATGCTGCCTCCCTGGGTTGCTGCTTTGGCGAGTCTGTTAAAAAGCTGCCAATCTGGAACTGCCCTCTGGTGTAGTCAAAGTTGTTGAACAGCATCAGTAGCTAACTTGGAAAATGTCTCCTCTGAACTGCAGCCTGAAGTTCCAGTTCCTTCTTCAACAACTCTTACTGTGTTGGTGGATTTTATTTGGGATGATGTGCATGTGTGAAACTGGTCCTTCAGTCTTTATTTGAGAAAAGAATCTTCTTATCCAAGTGATGGTTTTGGGGGAATACTACCTGGAGTTACTCACAGACTTTATGTACAAAAATACCTGAAGACAAAGGAGAAGAAAGGTGGTGTACCTGTAGCTGCTCTTCCTTTGCTTTGTGTTGTTCGTTTGTGCCTATGCAGCCATCTTCTCTCTGTATTATTTTTCCTTTTATAATCATAGTGGAAACGGTTTCATTTCACTGATAAATCAGTAATTACCACAGACCGTGTTGTGCTGAGCTTAGTAGTAGGACTAAGCTGTATTCTTTTAATCTCCAGTATGGGATGTGCACAATTGAAAAAGAAAAGACAAGGAAATAAATATAAATGGAGTGATTTGGACAAGGAGGGTAGTTCTTCCATTCCAAATTGAAGGAGCTTTCTGGCTGCCAGTTGATGAAATGGAAAGGTTTCTAAAACTTAACTTTGGATCGTGCGATGGTCCAGTGAGTAGAACTGATGGTTGATCTTTCTAGAGCAATGCTATATTGATATAACTGTCTGGAAGTTAACTTGTAGGAATATTATTTTAAAAGAACAAACTAATAAATCGCATAGTATTTGGTTGTTCACTGCAGACCCTAGTCTTCCACTTATGCCTGCACTCACGTTTAACAATATGTATCAAAATTAATAAAATCAGGACAGCAGTGATTTTAAAAATTGATGAAAATTAAACAGAGAAGAAAAGTAGATTGGAAAAATAAGACAAAATTGTGTTTTCAAAATAGTAACCTAATTAGTAGTACATTGTATGCACTTATGCAGCATTTCTAAGAATTAATAATTTTTTTTTTTTTTCTCCAGGATTTGGAGTTCCCTGTTGATACTCAAGTGAACCCATACTTTGTGCGTGCTAAAGAATACACTCAACCCCCAAAACCTGGAGAGTATAAACCAAGCAACATTTTAAAAGTGCACGAGTTGCCAGTGAGCTGGTAGGAACCATTAATTATACGCTATTTCTGTTGTTATATACATGCTAAGTTTTATTTTTCAACAAGTCATCGAGAAGCATTTGCTTTAAGTAAATTTCTGAAAAAACTACTGGCAGCAGGTAGGGGGATGTTCTCTCTGAAGAATATGAAAGTGGAAAAAAATTGTCATGAAATTTAGTGGGAGCATAAATACAGTAAAACACCTGGGCAGAACTGTTTGCAGATGATGAGATTCATTTTTTTATGTAAAAAGGGTGGGATTGGGTTAGTAGATATAAAAATAGTAGATATAAAAAGTAGATAACCAGAGATGACTACAAATTCAAGTTCCAGGAAACCGAATTATAACGCGGAATATTTTTGCAATTTGTATTTGATTGCAGTTTATTCCCTTGAGTCAAAAATCAGTAGAGTTTAGATTAGCTTGAGTGTGCAAATAGCCTGTAAGTGAAGACATTTAGGGCTTGCTAGCTGCACCTGATGAAGAATAAACATTAAAATATATATATATGTATGTATATATATATAAAAAAGATAGTGCTAGTAGCAAAGTTTGGACAATTCTGACACATTTTCTTGGTATTTAAATTAATTTTTGAAATAATCTATACTTTTGTAATTCAGATAAACTTTATGTAGCTTGATGCTGTTCTCCCTGCATTCAGGCTGCTAGTAGCTGACTTGTGAGAGTGTTTCCCTAAAGAACTGTATTCCTACAATTAATTATAGATGCTTAATTTCTTGTTGCATCCAAGAAACATAATCCAATGTCATTTTGTTTTAAAAGTCCAAAAACTTGAAATGTAATTCTCATGCAGATTAAGAGTTTGACAACTGACCGACTTAAAAAAAAAGAAAAAAGTCAGTGTTGTGAGGAAATAAGAGTACCCCATGTAAACTACACAAAGTCAGAGCCAGGAAAAGCAGTGGCACAAATCAGAACATGCTGATGTGGGTGTAAGGTACGTCTTGTCTGTGAAAATGGAAACAGTATTTCCATGTTCAGTAATGCCAATGCAAAGGTCACAGATTCGTTCTTTAGGTGGCTGCCCATATTTTGTAATAAATACCCACTGTACTGCTTTGAGGTTTGGCTTAGCTGGGCAGGCTTCTGCTCAGTCTCTCAGGTGTGCAGTTCTGGTTTTCTGTCTGGCTAACCCCTGTCCTGCATTCGTACAGTAATATTCTGAATCATTTTCTCCTGTACTGTGTAGTCATATTGATCCAATCAGGAAAGTAAGTCTGCAACTGATGTCTCTGTGCTGCTGTTCTGAGGAGTCTGTAGTAAATCCACTCAAAATATCAGTGGGTTCTTGGGCTTATCTGAGGAACACTAGGAGCAAAAATGGTGTGCAGTTAAAAAAAACCCAAAGAAACAAAAAAAAACCCTAAACAAAACCCCCACCCAAATCCCTAAAAAAACTCCAAATAAATCAAACAAACAAACAAAAAAAAGTCTGGAGGAAAAGGAAGATAGTTCCACTCTTGTCAAGATTTTCAGTGAATCAGGTGGAGTAGTGATCAAAATGTAACCTTTGGAGGCTACAACATCACAAGATTTACATGCTGTAGTGGGGCCAGTCATTTTAAGATTCCCTTTGTTAAAAATTTGCCTTTACCTGTAGTGGGAAGCCAGGTTTGGGTTGTAAATCACTTCTTAATATTTTTGCAAACTATTTGTGAATGTTAACATATATAATACATATATGATTGAAAATAGTAAAAGCCCATAGGCTAGTGAAGAAAGTACACCTCTACCTAAAGTTTTCTGTTATCCTAAACTTGAACAATAACAGATAAATACCATACTTTTTCATGTAAGACTATTTCTTAGAAGAGATACTCATATGTGCTGGGAAATTCTAAGTGTTTTCTACAGTTACTGACTGGGTATCACGCCTTAAGGATACAATGCCACTTGAGAAAGCAATTTGCTGGAATAAAAATAAATTGGATGTCTTTAAACTTCCTTGGAAACACTTTAGAACTTGCTTGGAGAAACAGCAACTGAACTGAAAAAAGAACCAGTCAAGATGTCTGTTTAATTTCGTATACTGACAATATGATGTTGACTGTCAGGTAAAGATAATGCTTTAAAGAAAGTGAGAGCCTGGGATAGTGCTCTAAAATTAACTGAAATGCTTATTTGAAAAAATGTAAAAATATAAAAGCACGTAAAGAACAAAATAAGGAATTTAGTCTGTTCTTAAAAAAATGTAAACACTGTAATTGAACTTTTCATTCACTTAAATATCTTTGTGAACATGGTGAATCGTAGTTTCCACAGGTTTGAGTGTCTGAAAAGCGACGTTTGAAATGTGTAGTCATTTCAATCAACAAAGAGTTTTTCTTATCTGAATACCACTCCTTAAAATCAACTTTTTTAAGTGATAAGAAAGAAAGACTGTCTTTTCTTACGTTAATGCCTAAGGCTGTATTGTAGCCTGGTTTGCTAATGGCAGGCCTTTCTTTGGCCGCATGTCCTACAGTATTTTTTTTTTTTAACACTCGGCCTAATTTTTGACAAATCTGACAGAGGAATAATAAATTCAGAATTACCGAGGTTCTCATGTTTCAAGAAAACAGATCTCTGTTGAAGAAAGGGTCCTTTCTAGTACCCTCTTGGCTGCAGGGGGCTAAGAATTCCAAGAGAGGAGAGAGGTTGCGAATACTCTTTTTTTTGGGAAGAGCTTCAAATGCAGCTCGTACCTTATTAGGTGCTGTAGAACCCAATCTGAAGGCACACAGCTAATGCACTCAGAGCTTGGGTTATCATTTTAAGTTTGGCACAGCAGCTGTTCAGTCCTGAATTTGTCTCTTCTTGGAAGTCCAAGAGGTTATTAAATGCATAAATCAAGATTTTTCAGAGAAAAATGACTTATATTAAATTTTCTATATAGGGAATTAAATTTTTAGAAAGCCCATTGAAAGAAATTCTGAACTTTCACTAAATGTATTTATAGTAATTATGATTGTCTATTTGATTTTACAGCCAGAAGGTGGAAATCAGTATCCTCTAGATGAGAATTAATTCTTTCTTGTAGTTCATAAGGTAGATAGAAAACATTCTGTTGATCTAGCAGACCAAAATTGCTTTTTTATGATTTAAGTTTTTCTCACCAGAACCAGTGTATCAAAAAGAACAGAATCTGGTTCATGTGTGTGTATTACGAGATTCCTTTACATTTCTTTAGAAATTGGAGCACCTGCAAATCCAAATTCAGTTTTTACCTGCCTTAAAGCTGGTGTAGATGAGTTCTGTAGACCTTGCATTCATTGAAACTCATTATTTGTGGAGGCGGGGAGGAGGAAGAGCTCTTGGGAAACGATATTTGTTTTCTGCTAAGCTGAATGTTTTCCACTTCTCAAGTCATCACATGGGCATTCCTCTTCTTGCATGACTTTCCATGGAAGGTACAGTCACCACATGCAGTACTACATGTGTCATGGTTTATACTGGCTTTGCTTGGGAAAAGAAAGATGCCCATGCAAACATTATTCAGTGCCTTTTTAATGGTTACTGTAGTGCTGGAAAAGAGGAAAATATTGTGCATTATTTTGTAGAGATGCTTATCTAAGATGCAGCTGCAAAATTAGCCATAATGGCATGAGAGTTTCAGATTAGTACAATACTACATTTAGCATATAATTTAATGTATTTTGTAGTTAGAAAACAGTTCTATTTCTCTTCTTTAAATCTCAGATCAGAAAATTAGCGCTGTGAAAATACTGGCTGTTTGCAGTTTAATTATGAATTTTAAAAATACCTCTTAACTCGAGCAGAATGACAAATGAAGGTTCCATCACCTTGCCTTTTTTGTCCTCCTTTTTTTCCCTCCCATGCCTCTCACACAAGGGTTACAGTCCTCCATTTAAAGCTTACTTGATGTTTATCATGTGTAGTAATTCCTGTCAAAATGCTACTTTAGATTGTGGGTTGAATTCATACAGTACATGGCCTAATGTTTCAAATGGGCGCTTTACCTAGTAAGTATACCTGCATAAATAGAAAATGTATCCTCTATTATTCTTGTTTACATGTAACCTGATGTTCCCAAATCCTTTATCCTTGTTCGATGTTTTGTAAAAGAAAAAGATACAGAATCACGAATGCTCTGCCTAGGCACAGTAAAAGAAGCTGGAGGAGATAATAAAGAGAAGCAAATACGAAATGTTTAGTGATTATCTAGGTTCCTGATGGGCTCAGTAAAAGATAACTTTTCTATAGAGACTAATTCATCATTATATCTTATTATACTAGTTGCCTCCATTTTTTATCAGTGGATTCCAGAGAAGATTTTTAAAAACTTATCTCCTCAGGAAGCATGCAAATGGACTTGCAGCATAAAATTGTGTAGGTGATTTTGAGACTTATTCACAAATTTAAATTAAAGTTAGTCTTCTAGTGCCTTGTGCGAAGTTATGGAGTTAAGACTGCACAGAAATTATTGCAGATCCCTGGACTTTACCCTCTTTAGTTCCCTTCTGCTATGTTTTCTCCTTCCTAATATACAAATCCATGTGTACTGGTACACTTAGATGCACGTACACAGGCACACAGTGGAACAGTCTTTGCAGGAAAGACAATTCTTTGTGAGTGTTGACATGAGGAACTTCTTTTAAAATAGCTTAGTCTTGAATTTGTTCTAAAAAGGTGATGCTGCTCTGCACTGTCTCTTTAGTTTCACGTTTTCTATTTATATAGTAAGGTAATAAGGCAGAGAGGATTTGGCAGTAGCGTGAAGAACCATGCATTTTCTTCTGCTGGTCAAATTTTCATATCTGGGCTGTACTCTGTCTTAGTCCCCTTCAGACATACCTCCCAGCTTTTTATTTCATTCTCAAACTTCTGTTTTCATAGAGTTGCTCATGGAAAGAGCAGGCCATGAAGTTTGTGTTGTGTATCAGCAAAGTAATAGAAGCAGTGCAGATTATTTTTAAGCAAACATCTTGGTACGTTTTTTGTTGTTGCTCCTCCCATTTGGCAAGAGCTCTGTATAAACATCTCAAAGCAACTTTCTCATAGTCTTTCCTGTCACTCGTTGATATTCTTTATTGTGCTGCCTGTAGAGTTTTCACAACAGCTTTCCTGATGGTTTGCTGAGGCTGCTGCCTGTCATACTGACGAATGTTGTCTCCCTTTTTCCCCGTGTCCTGCCCATTTGTTTCCATCTCTCTGTTGTCGTAGAGAGGGTGAAGTAATGTCATTTTGTTCCATACCTGAACGATGCCAAGCAAAATGGGGTCCATCTACCAAGAGGTGATCAGTCATATGAATCGTACTGTGTCCTTGTATAACACAAGCTAGAGGAGTCAAAGCCCAAAATTCATAAGGTGAAATTTCCTGTGGAAGAAGAAAAATTGAGTGAGGTAGAAAATCCCTATTAATTATTTAAACCCTCTTCTTGCCTCCCTAGGGCATTAGGATAGATATTTTTTTTTTATTAAACTACATTTTTCCATTAACAGTAAAACTTTTTAATTGTGCTATCATGTGCTGATTTCTTGCATGAGTAGCCGCAGTGAATTGGAGATTTGCATTAGCAACACTAGCTGCTGCTTCATTTTCCTACGGAAATTATACCTGGTTTTAAAGGAATATGACATACAAAGTAGCTATTGCATATCCTCACCTCTCATGCTGTAGCCATTTTGATCAATTTAGCTCCGGCATAGCATATTTGGAAGCTTTTTGGAGGATGTATTCTATGGATTGCTGGGGAGCAGTATGACCTTCCCTGCTTTCCAACTTCTGTGATTCAGAAGCCACCTGTTTTTATTTTTTCCTGTTCACTTTGGTTTCTATCTTACTCATTCTCATTTCCTTTCTATGCTTCAGACTCAAGTCCATGACTGTTAAAATGAAATCTGGGGGTTTTTAAAGTGTGGATTTCAAAGCTGTATCTCTGACACCTAAGGTGGAGCTCCAAAATGGAATTTGTCTTCCTTATCAAGCTCTGGAACCCAGAAGCATGTGTGTTTCCCTGGGACTAACCATCCTAGCCTGTGATCTTTCATGTTAGCACTTCCAAAACATTTATATAATTTGGCTGAGACAAAAGAGCACCTTTCTGAAAAGATCTTTAGGAGAGAAGGCCTTTGTTTTCAGATCTTAGGCGTTCCTTTAAAACCAACTCATGTCCTTGTAATTCTGTAAGCAAATAAGTTATAATATTGAACCTTTCAAAGGCTTATATAATAAGGAATTAACTTTTTTTGTTAGAACTGCAGATATCCATTTTCTGTTATTGCCTTTCAAAAAACCAAAGCTTAAATTATTTCTTCAACTTAAATATTTAACACTGAGGTCAAAATGAAGGAAGTGAGTGTCACCTGTGTGTAGAAGGACTCAGTCACTACTAACTAGGTATGGCTTATTTACAGACAGCGGGGTGGGTTGAAAACTGGCTGAATGGCTGAGCCCAGAGGGTGGTGACCACTGGACAAAGTCCAGTTGGAGGCCACTAACTAATGGTGTACCCCAGGGGTCAGTGCTGGGTCCAGTCCTGCTTAACCTCTTCATTAATGGTCTGGCTGATGGGACAGAGGGTACCCTCAGCAATTTCACAGATGGTACCAGACTGGGAGGAGTGGGTGATGCATCAGAGGGTCATGCTGCTGTCCAGAGGGACCTCAACAAGCTGGAGAAATGGGCCTATGGCAGCTTCAGCAAGGAGCATTGTAAGCATTCTGTGATTGAATGATACATAGAAATGCACACGAACACATACGTAAACATATATAAACTAGATAAATACCTAATAATACTTTCAGATGTATATGCTATTAATTTTAATGTCTGCTGAATAAGTGTAGGCAGTGCAGTTGCAGGACTGGATTTCTGTGTGCGCTGAAATATTCAAATACTTAATTCTGCCTCCTTTGAAATATTTAAATTCTGCCTTTTTTTCAAAAGTAGAAGTATCAGTGGAAGCTTGGCTTGATCCTTCTCCTTGTGTATATGTGAAAAAATCCCTATTTCTCCTGTCTTATTTCCTGTCTCTTGTTTTAACAACCTTGGAATATGTTTGAATGAGCTGCTGCAAGAGTCGGTTAAATGTGGAATAACAAGAGTCACTCAGTGCACCTTCCTGACACAAGGGAGAAACAAGCAACTCTGCCTGAGTCACTCTGCGCAGATCGGTCTGTACACCTGCAGCAAAGTTGGTTTTGTGGTCTTTTAAACTGTTAGCTTTGATACTTGACGGGATGTATTTTAGCATTAATTAAATGTTAATAATAAATTTGCTATATCAATCTTTGCAATGTAGGAAATTGAAGGCATTTCCTTTCATATATGCTTGCATTAATGCCTTTTTTCCCCATCGTTGGCTTTGATGAGAAGTTTCAAGGTGTGTTTACACTGCAAATAAATGAAGTTCTTACCCTTCTGCCAAAGAACAAGTGACAAGTAACCCTAAAGACTCAAAGTGTGGTGGGTACACCTAACACCACCTGGCGTGGCATGGGAAGAATATGCTTCGTCTGGCTTACTTCCCCAGCTGCCGCTCTGTCCTCACGGAAGCAGGAGCGGCTGCCCTCAGGCACACAGACTGGCACCCAGGTCCCTTCCGCAGAGGCCCTGGTGCCATCTCAGGCACAGCTGGGTGAGATGTGCAAGGCAGGCTGGGCGTGAGCAGCTCTCAGAAACGTGGGTGCCTGCAGCCGAAGCTGCGAGCGCCAGCCTGGAAACTCAAAAGCTGAGTCAGGGAGTGAAGAGTGCCAGACTGCAGTGGGCAGCGCAGATTTAATTTAGATCTAACGTGCAGTAAAGAGAGAGTAGGCATATGCTCATACAGCTTCAGCTATCCTGCTAGCTGAGACCTCACACACCCTTATCTCCCCAGCAGTCCTGCGAGGCGGTGTTATCCTCCTGTGAAATAATTCCTGCAAGATTACCTAAGTGGAAGATCCAGAAATTAAATTCATGTCTTCTGAGTCACAGTTCAGTGCTTTAACCTTCAATTGCAGAGTGTCACTGTTTCCTATAGAAATTAGGTTCTTAATTTCTTTCTGCATTAAGGCCCACATTGTAATGGAGAGATTATTTCATGGACTTCAGTCTGCTCATTATCAGAGTCTCTGTAACAGCCTTAATGCGGTTTATGTGCAAGAAGTACTCATAGGAAAATGTCAAATGTAGTTTAGCTCCCTGTAATGCAGTTTAATAAGGAGAAAAAGTGAGCTCTCTGTGAGTAATCAGCGAGAGCGGTGTGGATTACACTTTGATAAGCACTGTGAGGGCTTGCTGCAGCGACGGTATGAATGCGCAGCTCCTGGCTGTGACCCTTTCGACCTCATTTACAGCTTTTTCTACCTAACGCAGTCATCGTAAGAGGAGTAAATGGTTCCCTTAGCTCCACATCTGCCTCTTCCCCCCACTCACTTTTTCCCCGGGTAAATGTTCCTTCCCGTTACTTTCTATAAGCTTTTGTCTTAAGAAGTCTTTTTATTTCTCATTAGCTTTGTCTGCAACGCTGGCTACAAGCGCTTACTCCTGTGGGAAGGCATTGGCCATCACTTTAACGGGCAGCTTGAAACCGTAGCGGTAATAATTTGAAGTCATATTGTGTTCTTTTATGGTGCACACATGAAATGAGCTGGGTATCTCTGTAATTTTCTTAGCGAACAAGTAGCTTTATCAGAAAAACAGAAAATTTTCAGGGAAGGTCAACAGAGGGAAAGCATATAGTGGTTTTTTGGGGTTTTTTTTTGGGTTTTTTTTTTTGTTTTTCTCCACTAGTTACCTTGATAGTTTTTGAAGCAGACTTTGCAGAAAAACCTGGAACTACTTGTTTACAGAAACATAATCATAAAAAGATATTGTCTTAACTTTATTAAGACTCTTCTCTATTCTCTGTAGACCAAAATGTATGATGCCTGGTAACTCTCAGCTCTATTAAATTGGGTTTATTTTCTTTTTATTCCCAATAGTCTGTGGATGAGAAAGGGGTTGAGTAGGTGAGGTTAGTAAATTTCTGATAAGTGTTTAAGTGAAAACAGCCAACCTGTAGTGATCCAAATATTCTGAACAACAAATACTCTAATAACTTGATATTAAATTGAAATGTGCTTATTCTGAACAAATAGTTTATTTTTAAAAATTTTAAAAATGAAGTTGTTTTGACACTTGTTATATGGGATGAAATGCTAATTGAAAGCTATTCTGAAAATAAGTTTGTTTAGAAATTTATATGTATCACTATATTGTGACAGAGAAAACCAAAGTGCAGCATAATAAAAATGTAATGCCAGATTAAAATTTATATATTCTAAATAGATATAAGTTATTTACATGAATACAAGAATAATGCATAATGTACAAAAAGCAGTTGCTACTCTGAAATAGTGGGTGACGTTGCATATGCTGTGCTTTAATGAGGAATTCTATGGCCAAAACATTCAATGTTAAGACCATAAAGCACTTTTCGCTCTCTTTGATTGATACAATCTTGTAGAAATTGTAAATTTTACGTATTAATGCTTCTGATCTTTTGTTATTCTTGGTCTGAGCTAGGAAAAGACGTTGTGATTAGAAACCTACAGTACTATTTTACTGACTGAGGTAGTAGAAACTGAAATGATCTACCATCAATTTGTAGGCCAGTTTCATAACCTGAAAAAAAACCATAAAAAAATTAATAAATTGTAAAATCACTGAAGATTTTTAGTATTTCTGAATGTGATGATTTAGAGCTATAGCACTAACACACAGATACATAAAGATGTCAGGTTCTGTTTGCATAACGCTATCTCCTAATCGCTTTGCCTTGCAAAATCTCTTATTGGTGTTCTATGTTGTGGCATGTTAATATCTGAAGTTTAGAAAAAAAAATCTTCAGCTGTTTTATCACTGTCGAAGTATTTTTAAAGCAGATTTTCAATGATTAAAATTAACATAGTACTTGAACTAGAGTAGCTAAGATTAATAGCAAAAGTAAGAGCTGAGCTCAGTTTGAAAGGAGAAGTTTAAAAAATGTTGAAAAAATGTGTTCAAGTCTTGTGGGAGAAGAATAAATTCCCCTGGGTTTATGACTTGAAATGCTGGAACTGACTTTTAAAAGTTGGTTTCACCTCTTGGCCTGTTCTCCACACAACTCCTTCCTTGTTCCTCTGCTTCTGATTTCCATTCTTCATCTTTCAGAACTATCTCCCTGAAGAAATTCTAGCTTTATATTTTCAAATGTCCAAATACGATGGGTCAGAAAATCAAGTACTAGAAAATCCTTTTAATTGGAGTGCTTTATCAAATTTTGCCTTTAAAAAAAAAAAACAAACCACACGACTTTTCACTAGTTTCTCTTCTGTATCTGATGCCAATTTTTAGAGCAGTATTTTAGGCCAAGCATGTATGTATTTCTTGCTGTAGTTAACAGAGCTTGGAATAACATACCACTGCCAGGAATTCAGTGATAGATTTTTAAAACTTGGTTTTCAGAGATGGACCATAAACGTAAGAGGCTGTGCACTGTCTGTAATGGGTTCTTTTGTTTTCTTTCTCCCAGCTGTGAGGATGATGGTGTGTCCTTGTATTGAGACAAGTACTGAGGAGCAGGTGAAAGATGCGTGACAGCGATGAGTTATGGCTATGGGTGTATTTACTGAATAGACTTTAATTGCTGCTGTTATAATTAATTAGAACAGGCATAAAACTAGAACATTTTTTGAGCATCATAATCAGATCACGTTGGTTTGTGTTTTTTACCTACATTAGGTTCTGTGTAGATCAGCTAAGGAATAAGAGACCCCTAAACAGGGATTTGGGAACCGTGAAACGGAGCAGAGGTATGGCAGTAATAACCTCACTAGAATATTTGCACTAATGCAGAAATTTTCAGAGGCAGTGCTCAGCTTCAGGGACAAACTTCCTGTATCACTGAATTGCTCAAATTCTGATTCTGATCCAGTTTTCAGCAGCTAGTACGCAAGTGTATAAACAAACATCCATATTTCAGAAGAGAGCAATTTCCATGTAGAGATTTGGACAAAATTACTAGATTTTCTTGAGGATGCTCAGCATATTCTGCAAACTTCCTCCCAGAAATGAGATGCCGCTTAAACTTGAAAACCTATGGAGTTTTCAGTTCAGTCTTAAACTACACCATGAAATTCATGTCAAGATTTTTCAGTCATCAATGTAGGACAGAGTGTTTACTGAGGTAAGCAAATAACAAACTGCTTCTGTCAAGCCAGACAAAAGCACATCTTTATTTTCGTTTTATGCGAATTGATACTAAATGCTAGAACAGTACTTGCCAGATTTTCTTGTATCTCTTTCTTTTTTTTTGTTTCAAACCAAATTAGACTTTAACTTATAATCAAAACAGAGAGATTTCAATTTCCAGTCCCTGGGACATAGCCATTTGCATTTGAAAATAAAAATGTCAAGCAGGTGAATGTCTGTCTAACGCTATGATTGTCCTTGTTTCCCTGTGAGTGTTCATAGTCATGAAAGTTAATGGACTGCAACACTGGAAACCAAAGTTTCTACATTCATCAGAGCTATTTCCAGACTGAACTTCTGTACTGTTGATATTTACGTGTTTGTTGTTTTTTTTGTTAAAAAAAAAACCCAAAACATCTGAATGTGAAATGGCATGTTTTAGGCGGAGACTGTCCAAAACAAAACAAGCTTGCTTTATTAAAATCTGTAGCTTACAGTTGTCCATGTATCTGCAGACAAGTGTTTTTGGTCTGCTTTATTTGTATATTTTGATTTTAAAATTAATTCAGAAACAGAGGTTATTTTAAATCTTTCCCATTAATTTATTACACTGAAAAGAGCAAGCTTGTGCTTTGCTATTGTTCTGGTTTTGTTAGTGAGGGGGGGCCTAAGGTGGCAGCTTCTGTAGGAAACTGCTAGAAGTCGCTCCCCTTTGTTCAGTGGACTCGGCCGGGCCTAGGGCGGACCTGCTGCTGGCCAAGGCCGAGCCAATTGGTAGCAGAATGTCCCGTGATAACGCCTCTGCGATAACGTATTTAAGTAGGGGAAAAACAGGAAAAAGAGGAGGAGAAGATGTGAAGCAGCTGAGCGGGGGGCAGAGAGGGGGAGGCGTGAGCCTCATGGGCCTTGCAGGCCTCACCCTCTGGCCTCCCGCCGGGCAGCCGACTGGGCCCAACTCGGCCCGGCCCGGCTGCAAGAAGTGGAGAGGAGATGAGAAGTGAATAAGATGTAAAAAGGATCCTGAGAGGCGTCTGCCAGCCTGTTGTGAGGAACGGCTGCAGACGCCAAGGTCAGTTCAGAAGGAGGGGGAGGAGTAATGCGGCTCCTGGCCAAGATTCCTCTGCAACTCGTGGTGACGACCATGGTGGAGCAGGTTGTCCCCCTGCAGCCCATGGAGGTCCACGGAGGGGCAGAGATCCACCTGCAGCTCGTGGAGGACCCCACGCCAGAGCAGGTGGAGGCCTGAAGGAGGCTGTGGCCCGTGGAGGGCCCGCTGGGGCAGCTGTTCTGGAGGGACTGCACCCCGTGGAAGAGATGACCCACGCTGGAGCAGTTTCACGGAGGACTGTGGCCCGTGGGAGGTACCCCACGCTGGAGCAGAGGAGGAATGCGAGGAGTTCTTCCCCTGACAATGATACAGCGGTGTAAAACAACGCGTGATGAACTGACCGCGACCCCCATTCCCTTTTCCCCCCCCGTGCCGCTCGGGAGGGGAAGGTAGAGATAATGTTAAGCCCGGGAAGAGGGAGGGGTGGGGGGAGGTTATCTTGTTCCCTGTCTCATTCTCCTGCTAATTTTAGAAAATAAATGAATAGTTTTCCCCAAGTCGAGTCTGTTCTGCCCGTGACGGTAACTTTAAGAATTTCTCCCCGTCCTTATCTCAAACCTTGAGCCGTTTTTCTTATATCATCTCCCCCTATTCTCTCGGAGGGTGGGGGGAGCGGGAGAGAGACTGCGTAGTCTGGTCCTGATCAGGGCTGAACTACGACAGCTATGCAGGAAAATATCTTGGATGGGTTCCTAGCTGATATTCAAAAACATATTCCTTGTAAAATAGTCTTTGAAATGGCAGACCTTTGAGAGCAACAAAATAAAGAAGAAATAAACCCACTACCCTGTTGCTTAGAAGTGCATGACAAGTTACCCACGTCCTAGAAGCAGAAGTTAAGGAAGAGCGACAGCCCCCCACGCAAGTATTGGTCAAAAGCCTTTCCGATGTTTTTGTGCCCAAGGGACCTCCTCACCTGGCTGCGGATGGAGCCTGCAGCCGGGGCGCCTCACCTCCCCTGCAAAGGGGTGCCTTTGAAAGCTTGTTGCTATCCAGTGCGCAGCTGAAAGGGATTTTTCACTGACCATTAGTGTCAGTTGGAAAGTTACATGCCTGTGCACCTAAAAGATTTTCTGAAATGGAGACAAATAAGCCTTAGTTTAGTATTGTGGGGTTTTTTTCCCCCACTGAACAAGAATCCTGCCAAACCTGCTCCAGTTATTCCAGAATGGATGTGAAAAGGAGGTACAGTGTACTTGTTTAGTCATTTGGCTTTTCCATCCCTTTTCACACAAGATGAATTAATGAACTGCTTCCTTTTGGCATTGGCCTCAACGGCCATGGAAAGTGTCTTACGGCTGATCTGGAAAAAACAATGCAAAACTCTCCACAAACCCCAAATACTGGTTTGTTTAATTTAGACGTGGTTAATGGGTAAGAGTATTTAAATTTCTACTTGGTAAATAGTTTTCTTCAGCAGATGAGTGCTTATTATTCTCTAACACCAACATCTTGTTAGTAACTGGTCTTTTGTTACCAATTGGACTTTTCTCCTTTGTTTTTAGTGTGGGTTGTGGTCAGCACGTTACTTGTGGTGCTTTTGTGCTCATTGTGTAATCACTAGATTTTAATATCATTAAATTGCTGTTCCGTGGTGCCTTATTGTTAATAAGCTCTTGTACGCTTCGTGGTCTGCTGTATTAGTTACTTAACAGAACACTCACCTCTTTTACCTGATATTTTAGAGAAATACTCTGACATCAAAATGCTTGGTAAGCAAACCAAACCTCAAGACCATGCGAGGTAACAGGAGTAGCTTTTGTAGCTTCTGAAGACGGTAGGGTCTGAGGTGAGTGGCTGCTGCTTCTCTGGTGCAGTTGTGTGGCATCACTGGTGTGGGCACCTCCAGTAAACTCATTCAGATTAATTTATTGGTCTCATTTGTAGAGTAGTTACAGGGTTTTTTTTAATTTCTTAAAATTAAAATATGTTTGGCTTCTTAAAATCAATCAAGTCCCCATGCTTCTGTTTGGTACTTGTTTTGTCCATGTGTTTCAGAGTTATGGATGGAAAGTACTGGGAAACCAAACCTCGTAATTCTGCTGTCTAAACAACTGTAAATCAACTTTTAAGACATCTTTAAGGTGGTCGATAAAATTTTACAGGAATCGGTGGCTGCCAAATACTATAGTGCTTTCCCAAGTGCTGTTATTTTAATATATCCCTACTTATAAATATGTCAGTCTTGGTAAAATACCTGCATATTTATATAGCTGCTTTCAACAGCAGAGGTACTGTCAGCCAGGAAATGAGTAGCACTTGTTTGACCCGGTCAGAAATATTTCTCATGCAGTTCCATGTAGTTTTTCAAACTACATTCTGTAGCATCCTTTAATTACTCCAAAGTACAATATTAACTGCAGTGTTACTGGCTGACTTCAGGGGGAGTTGGGGAGGTAGGGAAACTTTTTCTGTGCTTTGACCAGTGTTTAAATGGATCAGTTACCTCTCAGAAGAGAGACAGTGGCAGTGGAAGGACAAACAAGACAACAGTAAATGAAGAAAGATTGATGACCACTGAGATCAGGGAGAGTTTTCTGTCTAAAAATAACTTCCCTGGGTTTCTGAATAGTCAGGAAAAGATTAAAAAAACGCCATTGCTTTAACACTGTATTGTGATGTACTGGCAGGCAGTTAAACATGCATGGAACTCTGTGCCTCAGAAAATGAAGCAGTAATGCTTGATTTAATAGTTTTGGGGGACTGATTTTAACTCCCTGGCTAGATAATGACATAGGGCTTTACACTGCTTGTATGATAACTGGTACCTCGAATACTGAAATGTCCTTCAACCCTGTTTGTGCTCCATCTTGTTACGGTATAAAG
Organism: Chlamydotis macqueenii; assembly: GCF_036417535.1. NCBI lineage: Eukaryota > Metazoa > Chordata > Aves > Otidiformes > Otididae > Chlamydotis > Chlamydotis macqueenii. The sequence continues at coordinate 38,646,302 of NC_141561.1, forward strand.
CAAACCACTTCAGTGTATGTTTCAGGTTTTTATTCTGTACGTTAGAGTGCAACGCATGTCGTATCCTGATCTAATGGTGCGCTTCAACAGAATGTGATGTTCTGTGTGCTTTAAGCTTACTGCATGAGAGAGTACTGAATGTGCTTTTCGTGTGAGTATCTGTGACAGCCTGCGCTGCTGCAGTTACTGACGATTCCATTCTACCAATTTAACTGTGTATTTGCAGAAAGGACCAACTCAAAGACCTTTTATCAAAATGCAGACAAAGAGGTACTGTGAATACCTCCTTTTAAGAGAGTAAAGTTGAGACTGGATCCAAGAAGTAGAAAACTCGAAGGCACGAGATGATGGAGATAAACAAGGTTTCTAAGTCTTCTGGAGTTTTTTTGTTTTGTTTTTGTTGAGGTTTTGTTTTTTTTTTTTTTCCTTAAAAAGAAGACATGTTTTGTCTTTGACAGATTGTAAAGAAAAATTGCATAGTTTAATGACTGAATTCTGTAATGAAGTTAGTTGTGTGACCTTGAAGTTGGGAGCTTTGAACACAGGTGAAACTGGGTTGGGCATAATCCTGCTCAGAGTTGTGTGGGGAAGAAAGAGGAAGGAGAAGACAAAAGAAAATCCAGTGGTTGGTATAGTTTGAATAGAATTAAGTTGGACTATGGTGACATAACTTGGATAGTAATTGAAATTTTCCGAGTGCATTCTTTGGATAAGAGAGATCAAGAGCAATCTGAATACAACAGTAAGTGTTAAGTATTTAAAAACAATTTCTAATCCTTGGACATCCTTTTCAACTGGTTTTTATGTTTAAATGATTCCCTACTTGGCCTTGTTTGCTTTCTCATCTCTTCAAGATTCGTTCCTGTCGTACATTAGTATCACTTCTTGGGCTTCTCATCCTCTTTAGACTTCATATCAATTGTGATGTCAGGTTGAGTCTGTTTCTGTAGTAATTTAGGAATGTTTTTTGTGATTGGATTGATGAGGTAAAGGTGAATTTCAATCTTTTTTTTTTACCCTGGAAAGTCTATCTGCCTACTACATACTTTTTTTTTTTTTGGTGATGAATAAAAATACAGTCAGATGAAGGTAAAATCTCCAGTAAGATAACTTAGTGGGACCTGTTCAAGTATGTTTGTGAAATTTGACATAGCTAAACAAATAACTGTGGCTATTGATTAGTAATGGTTGTGCTGAGAGAAGGATAAACAACAGAAAAGAACTTGGAGTTTTTTTTCTGTAGTGTCCTTTTCCAGGTAACTGTACGTGCTTAATAACATACATACCGTGACAACTTCTGTTCTACACTTTTGCCGTTTCTTTGCCAATCCTTGTATTTGGGACAGGTTGAGTAAATTCCCTATAAAACAAATTCTCTATAAAAAGCAGGGGGGAAATGAGAGCACAAAATCCATATGGTAAGAGCATACCAATGAAGCACGTTATTATATAGTAGCAGTTATAACTTACATTAGAGCCATAGCTCTGACAGGCTGCTTATGTCTAATTGTGCTAATAAATCTTAGTAAAATTCCATAGCATTTAAAACAATTTTTAAATATCATACTTTAATATCATAGCTTTTTTGAAAGTTGAAAGTCCTGTGCTCATTCTAAATGAGCTGGGAGTACACGTGGAGTCATTTGGCAGTATTTCAGTTTTTGTAGATTACTTGGATCTGCTAATTAATACAACCCTTTGAGACTTTTTTGCAAAGATGAATGGGTTCCCTGAAGAATAACTTTCCAAATGCTGGAGATCTGCAAGACCTAAACATTATCTGTTGATGGAAGGACAGAAACTCACAAGAGGCATGGTAAAAATAAACCACCCATTTATATTCATTTTATTTTCCATATCTATACAAAAATGTGTAAATTAAAGAATTTTTAGATAACATTAAGAATTGGAAATAAGTAAGTGGGAGGGAAATGTTTCAAAATAAAGCCTAAGAGGAACAACTCACTCATGAAGAGAAGCCCTTCATACATCACTTGGAGGGTTATCCTCCTCCCATCTATACATCTGGGAGTGTTTGTAACGTAGGCATGAGAATTAAATCTGCACTAGTCCTGAGCAGGCTGAAAGGATGAGTGATACTGGAGGCAGTTTGAGTAAGAAACTTGGGAGAACTATTTGGGGTTTTTTTCCTCACTTGTAGGAAATCTGGTGGTCTAGACTTCTTTGACCTCCATATGGAATCAGCATCTTTGCAGGAAGGTTACCACTTTGAACCATAGTGCAAATTAGTATTCTTTACCAGTCATAAACTAAGCAGTCTTTCAATCCTTAATTTACCATTAAATAGACTGTGAATTGTTGATGTGATCTGGAAATTCATCCACATTACTGTAATCATGCCTTGGTCTGTACTCACGTCACTTCCAATCAGTCATCGCTGAAAAGCTGTGTAGTGCAGTGGAATGTTAGGGTTTTTGACATACAGAGAACACCTGAGCAGTGCTTAGAGGCACGTCTTACATCTTTCCAAATTTATATTCTTTACTTTTGCTGTTTGTTGTCCAAGTCTTACGTATCAGTTGTTCTGCTCTTCTACTTTGTGTATAATTTTGAAGTTTTTAGCTGAATCTTGCTGTGTAGTAGTCTGCAAAGGTGGTTTTTAATTTCTGATGACTCAAGTTTTCCTGTGGAACAAGTGTCAATCACTTCAATTTATTCTAGTCTCATTTAGAATGAAGTTTGAAGACATTAATCCCTCATCTTTTTGCATTTCTACTTGCCAATGATTTTTCTGTTGTGTAAAACCTCTTTGTGACTCTTTCTGTGACCCCTTTTTGATCGCTTGTTTGGGGTTTATTTTTTGGTTCTGCCCTGCTTGAGGAAGCTACAGTTAACAGATAAACTGAAGAAACTTGTGTAGTTTCATTTACGTGTCCTTCCTTTATGATTATTTGCTTTCCTCTCTCTTGTTGAGGCCAGACCAATTCTGAGACAGTACCATGCTGCTCTGCAGAGAAGAACAAGGAGCACTGCTATATATAGCTGTAAAAGTATAAGCAGCTTATTAAGACACAGTCAGGTTTGTGGGCTTTTTGAGCACCTCAGCATTAATTTTGCACCGGGAGCTGCTCTTTGCTCTCCTTTCCCTCTTAGAATTTTTTTTTTTTGTATACTTTTGGAGCACATATTGATGGATGCTTATCAGTTTGAAAGCCATCTTTTCCAGATAAAAGGTAGCCCTTTTCTGAGCTGTGCTACATCTGCTGAAATGAAGTTATATGAGGCTCTTTTCTCAGGTGCTATCAGTACTCTTTTAATTTAGAAGTACAGTTTTAGAATCACAAATTTTAGAATTTAATTTCTGTGTTGACATTGATTTTGTGACCCACCTTGTACCATCAGCAGAACCTTTCAGTTGAGTGAAGGATTTCAAAATAATAAACTGAGTTTTAAACTTAAGATGTTAATTTGCTGTGTAATTCACATGATTCCAGACCTTTTGCAAGTCCTAAATACTTGCTGCTTCCTGAGTGATTTGCTCTTTTGCAGAGCGGACTGACTGACAGTTGAAAGGTACAATCAGGGAGTACTCTTTTCTGGGTCAGGAGGCACCAGATCTAACACACTTCTCATTCCATGCTGTTCTAAGCCCCACAGATTGTTTTATACTTCTTATTGTGTTTGAAAGTAGTAGAATAGTGTTAGTGGAAGGTGATTGGATGATAAATGAAAGCTCTTTCATTATAAAAATTGGATGTTCAAGACATTTAGGACCTTCTGTGAATTAAGTGGCACAAAAAGTATACGAGTTGAGAAGTGTCGACTTCTTATCCTGAGAAAGTGGAAAAGCTTACAAAATTCAATTGATAAAGTATCTCTTCACAGGATAGTTTAGGCTATACAGACTTTAGGTTTTGCTTTCTGAAGATTTATACCGATTCTCTGTAAGGAGTATCTTGCCTGTATAATACAGGTGTTTGTTTGGAGGGGAAGAATGTTTGAGAAAGACATTATAATGCTTATTAATATGTAAGTTCTGCTTAATTTAATTTGATTAAAATGAAAGCCCTCCCAAGTCGTATCTGGAGACTTGCTCTTGCAGGTGAAGGATGCCTGTTGCTTTTGAAACGACGGCAGTGGCTTTAAGAAGCAGAGTAGTTTGTTCTGTCATTCAGTAGCATGAGTAGGGAAAATGCTCTCCTAAATCAGTTGTTCTCCTACTTACAATCTTTAAACTCTTTAAGCACCAGAGATTATTCACAGTAAGGCAATTCTAGTGTTGGTGGTTCTTAGAGTTGTATGACAAGTTTCAGGGAATTGGTTTATGCCTCTTTTTTGTTAGTGTAAGTCTTATTTTGTGACTGAATATGTGGCTGAATGCATGAATACAGGAGAATACTTTCCTCTAGTTAAAAAAAAAAAAATCTCAACAAGAAACATAACCAGTAAAAGAGAGCTGCTGTGGAGAGCAATTAAAAACAAGGGGAATGTTTTTTTTCCTGTTTTTTTTTTTCCTGTTTGTTTTTAAAATATATTCTTTTAGTTGTAACTTTATGGTTGTAGAACCAGGTAGCATTTCTGCCAGAAATTCACTTCAGCTAAGGACTCTTCACTGTGGTTGAAATTCAAACCTGTGTTTTCCAGTTTAGAAGTCTTTTGTGTTTTGATGACACATCTTTTGGCTTTTGCTTTTTGGTTCTATTGATTCCTTCGAGAGTTTTAAGTATTTCTTCTTCTTTTCCCCCAACATGAGTAAACATTTTTTTTTGCTTTCCTGTGAATTCATTTTATATTTTAATCTCTAAGGTTTTGAGGTGAGTTTTTATGGTTTGTTTTTGTGGCTTGTTTTTCTTTTTTTTTTTTTTTTTTTTTTTTTTGCTTTTTACCTTTTGGAGACTTTTGACTTTTATAAGGTTATATTGGTGTATTGATGTTTTATAAAGGCCACTGAATATTAAACTACAGCAATCTTCCTTAGCACTGTAGAAGTCAGTTTAATTACAGTTTGGAGTGGATTGCCAGAACATTGGTACATCGTTAACTCTGTGACTTCTCAGAAAGCAATCCAGTCCCGTGACTACATCACAGCGGTGTTACCCCAGGCTTCATTTGGCTTGAATAAAATGTCATATACTGTGATAAATTGTCATATGCTAGTAAGTGGACACATGAAAACATATTTCAATTGTAACTCTTTCTAAATTTTTTTTTAAATCTTTTTTTTCTTTGAAAGGCCCTGCCTTTCTAGAGCTTGGATAAAAGTCCTGTAGAACTTGAATGTGACCTTTTCACTCATTTGTTTTTCTTTATATTATTGATGTTTAAATAACTTAGTAGTATAAAATAATACCATTTAATTGAGTTGGTTTTTTTTTAAATCACTTAATTTTTCATCTCTATTATAAACTTCAATGCATCATAGTTTTTGAACATGTATATAATAAGCATGTTAGGTCTTGCTGGATTAAATGGGAAGAACTTGTCATAGTTTAGCCCTGCTTGGGACCAAGCTGTGCAGTTTATCACTTGCTCACCCCGCTCTCTGAGAGAACGGAGGGGAGAAAATAAAACAAAAAGCTTGAGATTTGAGATAAAGACTGGGAGAAAAAATTCAAGTTACCATTACTGGCAAAACAGATTAGACTTGGGGAAAACTATTAATTTATTATTAATAAACCCAAAGCAGCTTAATGAGAAAGAGAACAAAACCCAACTTCCTCTCCCTCTTCCTGAGCTTAACTTAGTTTCAAATTATCTCTACTTCCTTTTCCCCCACCCCAAGTGGCACAGGGGGGAAGAGGGAGTGGGGGTTACGGTCAGTCCACCATGTGTTGTTTTACTCTGCTGCTTCATCGTCGGGGGAAGAACTCCTCATATTCCTCCCCTGCTCCAGCATGGGGTCCTCCCCGGGCTGCAGGGGGATCTCTGCTCCTCCGTGGGGCTCCATGGGCTGCAGGGGCACAGCCGGCCTCACCATGGGCTGCACCACGGGCTGCAGGGCAATCTTGGCCAGGAGCCGCATTACTGCTCCCCCTCCTTCTTTACTGACCTTGGCGTCTGCAGCCGTTCCTCTCACAATAAATTCTTCACAACAGGCAGGCAGATGCCTCAGGATCTTTTTACATCTTATTCACATCTTATCTCCTCTCCACTTCTTGCAGCCAGGCCGGGCCGAGTCGGGCCCAGTCGGCCACTTGGTGGGAGGCCAGAGGGTGAGGCCTGCAAGGCCCACGAGGCTCGCGCCTCCCCCTCTCTGCCCCCGCTCCAGGTCCAGCCTCTTCACTCCTTTTCCCTTTTTTTTTTTTTTTTTTATTTTCCCCTTCTTAAATACGTTATCACAGCAGTGTTATCACTGTGGCCAGTGAGCTTGGCCCTGGCCAGTGGTGGGTCCACCCTAGACCTGGCCAGGTCCACCAGACAAAGGGGAAACTTCTAGAAGCTTCTCACAGAAGCTGCCACTGTAGCCCCCACTGCTACACAAAACCAGCACAAGAACTTGAGTGTATGCATTTCATAATGAAGTAAATTAAATTGAATTTGGAATACTTCACTAATGGAAAAATCATCTAATTCTTGTTGAAAATTGAAGATAGGCTCTCTGTAATGCCATGCTTTCCCTTAGCAACTTAATGCCTGTCTGCTTACCCAAAAGGCAAAAAACTCAATGACAAATGATGGAAATTCAGTCTCTTCTTACTTTATGTCATGTCATTATCAGTATTTTCTTCTAACACACTGACATTTCTTGCATGGTGCAATAAACTCAGTCAGCAGGAAATGCACAAAATAAATAATTGCACCTTCTCCATTGGTATAGTATAGTTCAGTACACTACAAGCTCAATAAAATGAGAAGAATTAGTAGAGTTACAGGCAAAAGACCCAGAGCAATAATGATTCAGGGATATTAAATTAACAACTAAGTACATTAAAATAAAGTAATGGTCCTGACTTAATTCACTATACTTTTCTTATTGATGAAGTGTAGGCTTCTGTGTTTCTCTTAATTTTGGGAATGGAGGTTGATTAGGAGGTCTTCCACTACTCCACGGCGTGACCTTTCTTTCAGTTAGTTACCATCTGTAATTTTAACTCTGATAGCAAAGTAATACCTTAATGCCAAAACTATACCTAGGGCGAAATCTTATTTTGGACAAGAATATTTCCATGTTCGATACTCATTAACTGGGATTATCTTTCCTAACTTCAGTGAGGTGACAGGTCTAAGCCAGCTTTCTGGACCAGCACAGGACAGGATGAAGTAGTCTTTGAAGACATCTGCTGCTCTGAAGAGATGTGGTGAGTGTTCTCCTTTGCGTCTCTGTGCTGTAGTTCTCTGCAAAGGCAGGTGGGTCAGAGGCACAAAAAGGCAGAAGCAGTGCAGTCTACAGCTGCTCAAAAGCAAACATAATGAGTTTCTGCTGGTGTCTTCTGCTGCACCAGCACTGGGGCTATGGACAGACTGTTGGATTGATCATCTCTCCCATCCCATCCGGTTTAATACCACTGTTCAATAGAGGGCAGCATCCCGCATCCTTTCTACTGACATAGAAAGGATGCGTACCAACGTGACAAAATTTATTTGGTCAGAAAATAAGTTTATGGGAGTAATGCGCTGCCATTAGAAGATTTTTTTACAATTGAATTAGAGCTTCATTTCCCTTCTTAGCAAGAGTTTGCAAGAGTATTGATGATAGAGGCCATGTGATTAAGAAATTTTTATTAATGTCAGAAAAGCTGGAAAGAACTAGAGGCAGTTTTCAGGCAGTGATGAAATGGATATTTGGCTTTGTAAATTCCTTTGCTTGTGAAAATGCTTTTGTTTTCATATGTACCATATTCTTATTGAAGTATTTCAATAACTGTATCTTTATTTTTCAAATGCTGGTATTTTTACAGGCTTTATTTTTGAGGTAGACCTTTAAAGTAAAAGAAAGGAAACAATTTACTAAAAATCAGCAAGTGAAGGTGACTTACCTTGAAGAACTGTAACAGTTTCTGGCCTGTACCTGTGTATGCTTCTGTGGATGTATTCTGATGAAGAGTGTGTCCTGTTGGCTTTTTAGATTTTTGGCAGAACGTGCCAGGTTGGCCCACTTGGGGTTATTTTTTAAAAAATCAGATATCTACCTAAAATTGTGTTGCTATACTAGTGATGTCCAATAATACATCATAGAAGTTTAATTTTCAGACTTTGAAAATAATTTCCATGTCTTTCCTGTCTCACGTCTAGGACTGAGAACTATTCAAATTTCATAGAATCATAGAATGGTTTGGGTTGGAAGGGACCTTCAAAGCCTCTCCAGTCCAACCCTCCTGCAAGGAGCAGGGACATCTCCAACTGGATCAGGTTGCTCAGAGCCTCATCCAACCTGGCCTTTAACGTTTCCAGGGATGGGGCTCCACCACCTCTCTGGGCAACCTGGGCCAGTGCTCCACCACCCTCACTCTAAAAAGTCTTTTGCAGACTAAAAATTTCCAGTATGTGTGGTTGTATCTTGCATGTCCTCTTCAAACCTTGAATGATCTCAGCTATAAACATACAAATAAGGAATGAGACACTCTGCATGTTTCAGTACTCTGCTATTTCTTGCATGTTCAATTAATCCAATTTACACTTCAGGGACTGCAACTACAGTTTTCTGAAGCTCGCATTTTATGTCTCACAATTGTTGAAATGGATATGTTTTGGATTTATGTGCATTCACTCATGAAAGTGATGTGGTTTCCTTACCATACTTGCACATTACGGAGCATCTTTTAAATTTTATGCAATAAGTAAAAACTGCAGGAACAGTACGTGCTGAAACTTATTTGACATATTTGATGGTTTTTGTATGTGTCATAGTGCTATAACATAAATAAATGTGGTATCCATGTCACTAGTATTTTATGTAATAAAGTTTAATTCAGTTATCTTGATTACTTTTTTCAGTTGCTAAATGTAATTATTTTCATCTGCCTTGAAGGAATTTGTACTACTTCATTTTGTTTTGAACAAATCAAAGGAAAGAAAAATAAGCCGAAACTAACTCATTCTTCAAGCTGTTAGCCATTTAACAGTCTTCTGCTAGCAGTGAGCCAGGGAAGAAAAATTTATATGCTAAAGCTGAAGGTACAGTAAGAGACACGTGGTATGAAACATCCTCTAGAACTGTCACCACTGTAGGGCTTCCTCGTCACAGACACGGGCAACGAGAGCAGCAGGCTAATAACCTTACGCGTGACAGGAGTGTGTTGTGGGTGCTGTAGCCCTGTTTTCTTCCATGAATCTTGTGTTATACGTTCAGTGGCTTGGACTTTTAAGAAGGTCTTTTGTGGGATTAAAAGAGCAAACTGTGAATTCAGCTGCCGCAAAGATGAAAAATGAAAATGAGTCCAAGTGTGCTTTACATTCAAAGGCTTAAGGGAAAAATGACCAAACCACATCTGCTAAGGTCACATAAAAGATGAAATTTCTGGTGTTGAACAATCCAAACTGTTGAAAGTGCATGGAATGTAATTACTTAACATTGATGATAAAGCCATGTACGACAACTCTGAAGTTCCAGAGATTAAATGTTCTGACAGAAAAGACACCAATTAAAGGAAGAGAACATGAACATTCCTTAGAAATAAGCCTATTAATCGGTAATAACTCTACAAAAGTCACTGCTCTCACTGCTCTCAGATACAGACCCAGTTCTGTATCTGAAGCATTTCAAGATCTCTGGGGACAAAGGTGGCAAAATGAGGTGTATGCTGTAGGATAAGAAGAAGCTGGGAGATGACTGGTTAACAAAACATCTTTAAGCTGATTTTGTTCTCAGATTGAAACTTGATTTTCCAAGGAGGTGAGGGAATAAGCTTTCATCTTCCCTCTTGCCATTCACTTTTTGTATGACTGCTGATGTTCAGAAGGCTATAAAGTTTTTTGGGTGGATTTTTTTTTTGTGGAGGAGGTGTGCGTATCTACATCTATGGTTGTTTTCTATGGACTTTTAAGGCAGCCTTTGTTTTTCGTTTACAATAATATGTCTGTTCAGACTTCCTAATCGATCAGATATTGAAATTTTCAGTGTCGCTGGTTTTGTACCTAAGATTCGGATGAGCTGGATCTAAATGTTAGGCTGCTATTACAATTGCGTATTTCAGGTGATAAAATTTACAGATACAAAGGCACTTGTGAATCTGACATTGTATGCCAATATTCTTTCAAGACTAAAGCCAACTTCTGAAAAAAATGATCCTTACTAAATGTGTTAAAACATATATTTGTGCTTTAGTGATTGACTTATTAATATTTGAAAAACTACTTTAAGAAATTCTTCCACTCATCAGAGTTAAGCAGACCCATGGACATCCTTATGCACGAAGTTTCCACAGTTCTATTTCAAACTGAACTCTTTTTTTTTTTTTTCTCTTGCTCTTTTAGAAATGACAACCAGTGAGGCGAGATGTGTGTGCCTCCAACGTGACCTGAGATAACTTGAGTCACTGGTGATGATAAGCCCAAGTTTTGAACACCAACTAGGGAATTTATTTTTGTAATGAAAGCGAATGGTGTTTTTGCTGAGTTGATTTTACACTCGTCTCACTTTATAGTTAAAAAAATCTGAATACCTGCAAAATGACTCCAAGGAATGGAGTGTCATCTTGAAACAGTGTCTTTCTTTGCTAAGTGTGAAGAACGTAGCTTAAGGAATGTAGCTTTCTGGCCCGATGTGAAAGCCAAAGGTAATAGAAGCTTTCTGTCAAGACAGGTTTGGTTTTTTTTTTCTATTGAGCTGCAGGTCAATAGGCACTGTAAACTGCACTGCTGAAATGCTGAGTTTGAAGTATCACTATTTTGTTTCTTTCATGCTTATGTGTATAAGTTAAAACATTTCCCAGATCTTTGTGTGTAGACTTGTAGGGTCACTCCTGGAGTGCTAAAGTAGCATTGTGTAGTTTTCTGTAAGTACACTTCTCTTACAGTAGTCTTTTTGTCATTCTTGGCAAGATGCTTCAAATATTGCAAGAGTTAGAGGCAACATGTAGCCACTGGGTATTTTATCTTTCAGCTATTGGTATTCTAGTATGAGACCTGGTTTGCAGAAGCCCTGAGTCATTGTGTCATTGGATTTTTGACGTATTGCATGAATCAGGCAGTGATAGATCTTGTGTGGTTTTTTTTAGTTTTACTGACACGAATGCTTATTTTTGAGATAATATAGGTTACTGTTTCTTAACGTGTTTATATTGCTCACTTCAGCATGGTCAGGAGAAAATTAGGGATGTGCTTAGGTGGAAATCAGCTCTGACATACTAGATCTTCTAGATCCACTAAATATTGCATTTAGGGAGTATGTAAACTGCAGCCCAGTAATGTTGCTCTAGCAACACTGGAGCAGTTTGTGGACAACTTCTTCCTGGTAAAAATGCAGCACAGATTGCCGGTGGCAAATTCTGCATAACAACTGACTACCCTCCTTCCTTTAATTTGTGTGGTTGCTACAAAGCCCTGGGACTAGTCTGTCCAAGCCTATTAGTTTGCTCATAATGGTGCTGCTGTTAATGGCTGTAGGGGGCAGGTGTGTATTTTATTTCTGAATAAATGAAATGACATTGTCTTTGATGTCTTTTCAATGCCTTTAGATTGACAGTCTGCACAGGAGAAGAATAGAGAGTGTTAAATGGAAAAATGGGCCATCCTGTCTATTGAGATGAGCTTTATGTATGGCAGTTCTCAGCCCAATGCCTGCGTCTCCACTCGTGGTACCTCCCCTATTACTTCTTGTGACAGATGTGCAATCTCTTGCATGAAGATCAAACACGTGTGCATGTACTTCTGTCCAGAAAGGCCCCCTGCCATCTCCGGACACAAAGTTCTGTCCGTGATAAAGGTTTTGTCCAGTGATGAGTGAGGTCTGGCAGTGCTCCACTGTACGCTGAAGAAAAAGCAATCATTTTGTATTTGGAAGTAATCTTCTGTAGCATCTCTGTAGGGTATCCAGGGTCTGTATTTTTGTGGAGAGTAGTGCTATATCAATTACAAATTTAGCCTGTGTAAATCATGCCAGAATTATTAGTTCATATAACTACTATAAGCCAAGTCTCATCTTCTGTTTAAATGTGTGAACTGAGATTTTCAGCAGCGTGGTTGAGGTCAGCACTGACTTCTTGTAGGAAGAGAAGTAAGTTGATATAATCGGTGTTTTCCATACCTAGCAGGATGTCAACCAGTATCATTGGAGATTGTGTGAAATGTATTTGCTGCTTCTACTGTGGGGAGGTTGAAAGTATCGCCTAGTACAACTCATTTTAAGTAAAGGCTTATTTGATTAGAGAACATTGTTTAAAGGAAAAAAAGTTGTATGGTGACTGTTAATCCTGTATTGAGCATGCCAGTACACTAAATTGAATTTCATAACTCTGTGTGATAATTATGAGCAAATTACCATTCTTCAGAGTAATTTTTGACAAAAGGATAATGACCCTAAGTCAGTACAGAACATTTAGACTGTTCTCTATTGACAGAAAATCAATGAGAGTCTGTAATTATTTTTGTTCAGCTTCTAAATGATGATGTGTGCATCAAAACTAGGTGGTGTACTAGATCATATCGTACGATGATGCATTCATGGCAATGGTAAGTGTTATAGTTGGACAAACTCATGCATGTATCTTGGAAGAGTTTGACCTGTGAACGGCAACTGTAGCCAAAATCCAGAAATTGGAGGACTTCTGAGGTAATAGGCAATGGTGTAAAGCAGCATCTCCATCTCCTGTCTCGTGCAAAACCAAGTGGACTGGGGATGAGGCAGCCCTGAGCGATGCCTGGGTACCAGTACAGCTTCTGCGGTGGTGCCTCTGCATGTGTATAGACATGGACAGCAGGAGATATCTATAACTCCTGCGTTGAAGAGTAAAAATACAGCTTGGCTGGGCTGAGATGGCTTGTTCTTTTGTTGGAGTAACAATTGCTGTACCAATAGCAGTGCTTGTAAATCTGTTGATCATTGCACAAATCTAGTCTTGCACCTCCAACAGCTGCTTTATGTAAATTGTGTTGTAAAACTTTACTGTTAAAAATAATTTTAATCAGTTATTATTCTCCACAGGGATTTCATGGCTTTTTCAAAGGAGAAAAATGGGAGTATAGAGGAGAGCTTCTCCTTAGAAACTAGGCTCAAATATTCTTTTTAAAAATTATTTTACAGTAGTATAGCTGCACCTTGTTTTTCTGTTTCTCCATCACCAGTGTTTTTCTGACCTTAAAAGTAGGACCAAGGAGCTAAGTTTCTAATATAGCAAAGCTCATTTCAAATCTAGGTGTGTTACTCTGTGCTGTTGTTGGTGATAGATTACCCTACAAACAGTTATGGTTTAAAAATTGTATCTTTGTCCTGCTTTAAATGCCATCTATATCTACTATATTCTCTCTTCTGTAGCTCATCTTTTCTGGGTGGAATGACCACGTATGAATTGAATTCTCTTGAATTCTGTAGTGGTATTATCACATTTTCTATTTTTTTCTTGTGTTTTATTCAGTCAGGCCAATTTCTTTTTTTCTTTTCATTGCTATTCCATCTGATAAGCAAATTACAGCAGGTGAGACCATTGATTTCAAAGTACAGTGCTATAACCTGTGAGCAGGCACTGCATCTCCTGCCCTTCCAGAGGTGCAGACTTTGCTGTGCCATGTGCATAGCTTGGCTGGCAGAATCTGAATTGATTATTGATCAGCTCTAAATCCTGACAGAGTGGCAGATGAATTTATAATACTTTTATGCCAAGAAAATGGCTTATATGCTGATCCTATAGATCCAATTCTACCAGCATCCCTTCGCTCTCCTCTCCTTTAAAAAAAAAAAATAATAATAACTGGCAAAATTTTCTTGTTCATAACCCAAGTTTCAAGAATTTATTTTTTCACCTTCAAATCAGGAGTCGAAGTCTAAAGGTAGCAGGAGATGTAAGGCAGGGCAGAAATAATTTGGTTCATACAAGTTGCATTTTTGGCCATATTTTAGGGGAACTTCTGAATTTGCTGTCATGTCCAGAAGCAAGCATTTTTATCATGCTGTTCCTGCTACCCAGTTGTCAGTATTAATACTTTTTAGTTTAGAAGCTTGGTAGTTTTCAGTGCATGCACTGTTTGGTATCATTACAGCTGAGTAACTCTTAAAATATTTGCTCTTTTTACTTCCTTTTAAATTGTAAATTGAAACAATTTCCTATTAGCCCTTGCACAAGTGTCTGAGTTGAGAATAAAAAGTGTTATACAGGCTGAGAAAAGCTGTATTGAAAGTTGAAATACAGGTATTTATAGTGACCATGACTTAGAGGTTTAATTTTGTAGACTATGGATTAATGAGATGAAAAATGTCACTTCACTCAGTACTGAGAAGATAATCAATCTTTGCCTTGATGTATATTTTTTGTTTAAACTTTATTTGAATCCATGTCTGTCATTTTCAGCTACATAGTAAGGATTTGGTGTATGCAGAGGCTCAAGATTTTATATTTATATATATATATATATAAGAGACATATATGTATGAAGAGATATAAACAATTACTTAAAATAATTTTAACATTAAAATAAATGCTAGAGTTGTGCATTTGGCTTGTATTGGTCACACCTATTATAAATCTTTCTACTGTGGCAGAAGGTACTTTATTTCAATTAAAGGAACGCTTTCAGAGTTTCAAATTTAAAAAAAAAACAATGAAAATGAGATACATTTACCTTTGTGTAACTAATGCATAGCTACTGGTAACCTGAAGTTATTAGCAACCAGTCAGCATTGGATGTTTAACAAGCATCATAGTGTGATAAGAGTAGTGAAGGGTACACAATAAAAGGGCAGCAGACACCCATAGATGATGTTTAAACTGTAAGAGAGTATGTGCAAGTCGGAGTCGGAATTCTGCCTTCATCGTTGGCGCTAATTTGCCATTAGCCTTGAATCTGTTGGTGTGAGAATCACATTAATTTACACTTCAGGTTTCAGTATTATTTTCTCCTCTTTTGTTACCTTTAAGTTCAATACTTCTTTTAAAAAACAGATTTTCTATAGAAAGGAAGGTGTAATAATTTAAGATACACAGAAAATTCTGGGAGCATAAGAGTATACTTCTTATAATAGTTGTGGGGTGGGTTTTTTTTGTTTTTTTTTTGTTTGTTTGTTTGTTTTTGTTTTGTTTTGTTTTTTTTTTTAAGTGGTATTTTGGACTCCAAATACAACTAAGGAAAGCCTAATGGAAATAGAGGAATGTTAGTGTGACAGACTGGCCATAACAACTCATACTGCTTATACAAGCTGGAGAGTAATAAAAAAAACCCTAGAAAACACTGAGGAATTAAATAATCATAATTCTTTGGGTCAAAGGCTGAGATTTTTTTCCCTGCTGTGCTTCCCGGAGCTGTTTTTGCATCTGTGTCTCTAAATAGGTATTTATGGATATTCTATTTTTTATTTTTGTGAGGGTTTTCACATGAATGGAATATAAAAGCTCAGGGATGTGATACCAGTGTGGAGCTGTGTTGTGCTCTAAATACTAGCACATTTCAAGATGTGTGACTGGAACACGGGAAGTAAGCTGAAAGACCGCTTCTCTAAGTTCCCGTTAGAACTGGGAAGGGGCTCCTACGACTCTCAGTACCTTTTTAGAGTCTCTCTTAAGTAACTACTTTAGTAACTCGATCAAATAATTGTATTTTCTTTAAAAGTATATTTCAAATAGAGGGTTAATTGCAGAAGTTTTATTGTTAGAGAGTACTCTGGCCACCTCTAAAAAGGATGGTGTTCTGATTATAATGTCGTTAAATTCAAAATAATTAAATCACAGTCTGAGATAAGTAAAAAGTTCTTTTACAACTCAATAAATTAGTTTAAGTATTCTTGCGTAAGTTTGATTTCCACTAATCATCAGCTGAAGTGCTGTAATGGCAGGAAAGATATGCTTATTGCTATCTTTTCTGAAAATGAAACTCCACAAAGCAAAATTAGAAGACTGATTTTTGGCAAACTTATACCTATATATGTGTGTAATTGTAAGCAGATTAGCAAATCACCTATAGAATATATAATATTTCTTAATTAGTACTTCTTCAGTAAATCTGTGTTCAGTCCTGTTATAGACCTTAGGGATCACTTAGTGTTTTCATTAATTGCTGACTTTTAAAATCCATTCATTCACTCGTGCAATCATTAAAACTGTTAAGCAAAGTATATTTGTGATTGTGAAATGTCACTAATGAAGTTATTTAATGTAAAGGGTATGCAAAGGTGGCAAGTTTCCGATAACACGTCCTTTTATGACCCCGCAGCTTTGCTGCTTTAATCATGAAATAGGTCAGAAGAAAACGAGCAAATCAGTCTCTTGGGAAATTTGTTTTAAATCATGAACTTCGTGTACTTTATGAAATAAAGAGTTTAAAATAAGTACCACACTGAATGCATCAAAATGGCACACAAGTGATTTAAAAGACCTTCAGTTATTTCATTTCCTCTTTTTATCCTTTAATAGACCATTTATGTGTCTTCCACTACTTATTATCCAAAGGATGGCTTCCTCATAGTAATATAATGCTTGTTTAACAGGAAATTGAATGTAACCTATCAAAATGTAGACCTATGCTAACATTTATTAACTGAGCTATTTGGACAGTTTGAAAGCTTTTAATATTATTTTTGCACAGATGGACTGTCCTCATCCAACATTCGCGACGACGTTAGATAATAAAATCCAGAAGCGCGAAAAGATGACATTGTGGTAATGCTTTCTATTTTTTCTATATTCAGTTTGAACAGTTAGAGCACACAGAATCACTCGTCACAAAGCTTATTATCAAAAGGACTTTTATTATACAGGGAGTAATAGGAATGGAAGTTGCATGGCTGAACAAATATGTGTACGAGAGCCTCGCTGACTCCCATTTCAGTGGGAAAATCCAGCAAATTCAGATGACTGAATTTGGGGGGTTGGTAAGGAGGTGGACGCAGTAACAAACAAAAATGTGGTACATGTTTTATAGTCCTTCTTTCGCTCCCGGAGCGGTAGTGATCTTGCTAATACTTAATTATAGTGGGTGCAAGAGACTTCTCTCACGTTCCTGTGCTGGCTATTTGTGTTACTTTTTAAGAATCTGGGTCCTGCAACTGTGAGGAGCCTGCAGGTAACTGTTAATCTTGGTCTCTGAAAGAGTGGATGAGGAAAATGGAGTCTAAGCTCTGCATTCACTGAAGCACAACGTGGACAAGGTAGCAAGGCGGACTTACCTTGCATTGTGTGTAGATTCAGTGCAGGACATGCCTTTTTTGGAGACTCTGTGGAAGTGCTCTAGTTATTCTGTACGGTGATTATATGTATCCCTTCCTTGGTGTTTAGCATTTCTTCATCCAAATATTTAAAATTTGTATTTCCCAAAACAAGTAAAATTTGAGGGCCATATGTGGTACCCTATTTAAGCATTCCATGTGTTACAGCTTTGGTAAGAAGAGAGTCAAGTTTATCATAGAATGCGTGTTTGAATTTTAAGGTATAGCAGCTGCAGAATTGTTGTTTGGAAAGATTCTGTTTTTCTTGATTACTAGAATGAAATATTTTGTTTCAGGGTGCTTTTAATGTTGTTTTTAGTCCATTAAGTAGATAGCCTGTTTTAAGAAAGAACAGAGGAAATAATAGAAGAGCAGATGTGCATGCAATAAAATTAATAATGCTTACCTCTGTAAGAAAATAACCATGTTTATAATCTTCCATTTCACCCAATTTATGTAGTAGACACGTTTATTGCTATGAAAAGGCCCTCTGTTCTGGCCAGGATGATGTTACTGAATCACAGAATAATTTAGCTAGAAAGGACTGTAAGCGATTGTCCAGTCCAACTTGTTCTAGAAGAGCTAGTTTTAAAATAAAGCAGATTGCTCAGTCTCCTTCTTTACAAAATGCATATAAAAATTTAAAAATAGGCTCTGACATATCAAAGTCACTTCCAGCGAGGAGACTGGAAATTGTACTGTCTACAGATTATCAGAAGTTATATATTACACTGCTTAGTGAATACAAAAATAAAATTCCGATGCCTGGCACTACCCATAGTTATGCACCGTGTTGGGTATACTCTAATATGAAATTTCATGATTGTGAGGTGTAAATAGTGTAGTATTTAGTATCAGTAAATATTAAAAGCCCATTGAAACAATTGCTTGTTACATTTCCAGTATGGGTTTCTTTCTCTAATAGTAGATTCCAGTCCATTTCTCTTCTCTTAAACTTCAAAGCCAAGAGCATGGCACGTGCTCAGCACCACGTGGGTGGGTGCCCTCGTGTTTGCCCTCTGAAACAGCCTTATTTATTGTGAGCTGAAGATTTGCTTAGAGGTGTGAAGCTGAGACACTGTTAGATGACTTTCCTGAATTCATGTGTGAAAGCTGTGCTTCATACAGAGCAGCAATAAACAGCTCTGGACATTTACTGGTTGAATGTGCGGTCAGTTGCTTTGCTAAGAGCTGCTCGCGTAACCTCTTGTGTGTGCAAGTGTTCCTATGGGCCTTAAAGTAGAGGGTGAAATCAAATTTTGAAAACTGTTGACTGTCAAGCACGCACGGAGACCTTTCTTTTTCCAGATTCCATCCACGGTTTAAACGTTTTAAGACATGAAGTATTTTCAGGCATTCTGGGAATATTTTCGGAAGAACTCTTAAAGGCTTGAGTCTGGGATCTCTTCCTTGATGCAGGATCAGCCGACTGCAGACTGCTAGCGGAGACAGACTCGCCGGTTTGAGTATTAGCCACTGAAATATTGAATTGATGGTTGCTTTTTGCAAGGTTAACTAAAATTAGTTGAACTTAGCTATGTACTCCCCAGGGTACGATAATTAATGTAACTGCATAAATGCAGATGTCGGCAAAAGAATTGTCGTACAGAACTCTGAACTACTGCTTCTTACCTGTCCATAAAAATAGATAGGATCCATAAAAATGAAGGATGGAAAGGAGAGAACAGTAAATGAGTTAAGTAGGAAACCCAAGACAGAAGAGAATTTTACTTTTGAAGATGCTTGTGATGCCCTCTTTTCAGCATGGTCATAACGAAAACGAGTACAAAGGATAATAGGCTTTCAAAGTGGGATAAGTATTTAAAAGTATAGAGAAAGAAAGCAAGAGTTAATGACCTGCTCACACAAGTTGTTTGGGACAGAAGCTGTGTCTCTTATCATTAAATTGTTCAGGGTCTGAAACGCTCAGTGAAATGTGTAATACCAATGGAAAAGTCATCTAGTCGTACAAAATAGAAGATGGTCTGAGGTCATTACAAGATCATAAGGGATGAGATGATGCTAGCAGAAAAAGCAGAATTCAACTGAAGTTTTCTGAATTAGAAAAACCTACAAGTAAGGTTAAGTGGAGGAAGGAATAGTGTTCCTAGAAGCTATTGAAGCTTCACTGCTTTCCTTTTAATTAAGAGACAATTGGATTTAATGTTTGTAGAAATGGGATAGGGTAACTGAAGCACTTGTTACAAGGGATGGAGTCCGTGACCCAAGAAATAACTTTAATTTCTTCAGCCTTTACCTAAATTTGTGCTGCAGAGACCAAAAATATTAGATGTCAGGAACTGCTTATAAAGGAGTATTGGGCAAATCTGTGTTTTCACTTGGGTATCTGTTGATAAGTCTCAAAGCTAGGGTGGAAGGCCAGCTGTTGTGGTTTAGCCCTGGTCACCACACAGTTTCTCGCTCAACCTCGCCCTCCCCAGCGGGATAGGGGAGAGAACTGGGAAGACAGGAAAACTCATGGGTTGAGATGAAGACAGTTAACTAGAATAGAAAAAGAAAACTACCATGATAACAAAATACGAAAATATTAAAATATACACAATGAACAATGCACAATTTGTCACCACTTGATATCCCAGTGACCAATACAGCTCATCCCGAGCAGCCATCACGGGAACAAAAACCAAGCAGCCGCCAGAGGAGCAAGAAGGGAGCCTAAGATCAATGATCTCCCCAGGCAACCCCCACCTAGTATACTGAGCATTATGTTTATGGGATGGAATACTCTCTTTGGCCAGTTTAGGTCAATTATTCTGTCTATATTTCTCCCAGCTTCCTGTGCCCTCACATTAGTGAGACCTGGAAAGCCAGACTCTTCAGCAACTGCTCATATCATCTGGGTGTTTATCAACATTCTTCACATATGAAATCCAAAACACACTGGCTACTGAGAGGAAAATTAACTCCATTCCTGCTGAAACCAGGATACCAGCCATTTTAAAGTGTAGTTGAGTTTGTAATGAAGATTCTATAATGAAGTGCAATAATTAATTCAATTTATACATTTGTATGAATTGCTGATGTAAATGTTTACAGGTATGGAAAGCACTCATAGGGGGAGATCTGTGCTGCTTTCCTGAGTGAGAAAGAACAGGAGGAACAGGTTGCCCAGAAAGGTGGTGGAAGCCCAGAGAACAGGTTGCCCAGAAACGTGGTGGAAGCCCCATCCCTGGAAACATTCCAGGCCAGGCTGGACGAGGCTCTGAGCAACCTGATCTAGTCGGGGATGTCCCTTGCTCCTTGCAGGGGGGTTGGACTAGATGACCTTTGAAGGTCCCTTCCAACCCTAACCATTCTATGATTCTATGAAAGAGGACTTAAAATGCGACTTATTAATACATAACAGCTCAGTCAAGCACAGCTGACGTTTGCATCTCTACTGCTAGCAAGGTACTTAGAGTTCCAGATGAAGAGAGGGTGGTCAGAAAGCCACCGGGAGGGAGAATTCTCCTCGAGGGCACTCGGAGATATTGTATGTAAGCTGTACAGGCTGGTTCTGCAAGCTGCCAGGCTGAAGGTTTGTGTGGAGCGAGTGCCTTTGGGTGATCAAGGAGAGCTTCCTGGAAAGAGCAGGGCGGGAGAAAGGTTCCCAAAGCACACAAGGGGTTGTGATGGCATTATTTGTGTATTCTATTCAGAAATGCTTTGTATAAAATTAAATCTGCTAACCAAATACAGTATAATTGAAGACAGGATATAAACCTTTGTTGTATGAGGTGTCTAAATAGTTGGCAAATACAGATGCGTAACTTTATATTGGTTGTGCTTAGAAGAAGAAAACATATAGTTAATCTAAAGAGTGGTTTTCTGAAGCAATATTTCATTTACAATTGAGGAGGAAAATGATGGATCGAACACCTTTCTTAAAGCAAAAAGTTAAAAATACCTACTTCCCCCTGCCCCCAATCCTTCTTTTTGTCTGCAGCCTTTTTAGGCATAGCAGCCACGCAATTAATTGAAGCTCACTAGGAGCCTGTAATGAAAAGTCTAACATGGTGTAGCTGCTTTCATTAATAATATCATTGTCTTTTGTCAGCTTTAATAGCAATTGGGTTTATCCAGCTGGAAAAAGTTAGACAAAGACAAAGACAGGCAAGTCTGTTTACTGTCAATTGACTTAAAAAGAAATGCAGCTTTGTTTTTTTAAATACATCAAACCTGACATTTTATTCACTTTTTGGGTTCACTTCCAGAACTTTGTATGTGGATGCTTTCTGAAGTTTGACTAACGGAACAAAGGGGTGGTTGTGGAGAACAACGGCTGCAGATTAACAGCAGATACTGTTTGTTTCTTGCTGTAGAGATAAATATCTCTGGCAACCCAAAAAAGCTAGAAATTGAAGGGAAAATTGGAATCACAATTAATATTTGGTGAAGGGTTTAAGCAAGCATCGTAATTTTTTTTACTGACTTAACCATTCTGTAAAATGTCTATCTCCAACAGGACTTAGACGTACACGCTGTTAATTACTGTATTAGTATGGTTTTAATTTCATAGCCCTGAAGTGCTAAATAATGTCAACACACATGTCAGTGCACCCTTTGACAATCACAACTTCCCAGTGAAGCGTGTTTATGAGTTACTGGTGGATGAGGAGTGCTGGTTAAGCACCGATCGCTGGAGCAAAACCAATCCATCATTGTTATGCCACAAGCAGGCGTTGTGTTATTGAAAGTCCCAGTTACCTTTATTTCTTCACGCTGAAAGCTGTACCCTAAGTTATCTTAACATTAATTATTCAATAATATGGTACTGAAAACATACTCCGCAGTCACCCTTGTGCATTTCATCGTTGTGGTTTTGTGCTTCATTAAATAGTAATTGGCTGGAAGTAAATGATCATCAGATGTCAATCTCCACAAGATGCATTGGCTTGCTGTTCACTGCCAGATTAGAAAGTGATTTGGAAATTATTTTAATCATTTCTTCATTCTTTTGGCTTATAGCAGACTGATTAGGTTAAATGATAGCCGTTTAATGGCAGTGTTTAGTTACAGTCTGGAACGTAACAAGGGAGCGATTGCTTTCTTGATGGCTACAGTGCGGCGGCCAGTATAGCAATGTTGATGGAAGCACAAAAATATGGTGGTGGTTTTTTTTTATTTAACATGTAAGTGATGTTTATATATGGGCTGGGAGGCACACAGACTGTGCTTTTCTCCAGTTGGTGGTAGCGGCGGTGAGCCATTTCAGCTCTTCAAAAGGAGAGAAGGCTCTTGAAAGAAGCATGCCTTCTGTAGGATTTCATTCATGAAACATGAGCTTGTATGGCACAGCTTCTCAGTAGCAGTTTTGGGCATGCAGGAGAGGCAGATAGCAGTGATCTGAATACTCATAATGGGGTCTTTGAAAACTAATACTGATTTATCAGTGCTGGAGGTCCATGGGTAAACACGCCGATGGACCCAAATTATTCCGAGATAAAGCAGTAGAATGTGTATCAAGGGAACCATCAAATAAAGTAGCTCAGCATGACGTCTTGTTGGTAGTATCCAGAATGGCACATCTCGATGGCGAATTTAAACTCCCTGAGGCCAGGGAGATGGTCCTGACCCCTTTAGTTGTCTCCATTTAGATATATGCCTGCATTACTAGGAAAATGGTGAGTTTATTATTGGTTTAAAAAAATGGTTAGTGTTTTCTTAGGTGGTTCCTTCTGTCAAGATTCCTGTTTCTAGGGGGAGAGGTGAGAAGTTGGAGGTGATATTTGGCATCCTGAGTCCTCCTGAAACGGTCTTGTTCCAGCAGTAAGCATTAATGATAAATTACTGATATTATTATAGCATTAATGATAAATTACTGGTAATATTCTAGCAGTACTGGAAGGCTGATACATGTTTATGGAGGAAAGGTGAAGCAAAGCTGGGCTGTGTAGTATACAAGTCGGAATTAATTAGGACGATCTCAAGGGGTTTTTGACTTGTACAGTACAGGATGGCCAGGAATAGTGAAGGCTTGTTTGTCTCTTGCCTATTGGGCTGATGTTTTGTGTGCTTAAGGAAAGGGTCAAGCTTCCTTTTCAACATTTGATAGTTCTACAGTGCCTGGTCAGAGTTACTGCCTTGCTTGTTGCATTCATACTTAGGCAAGAAATAACCTGAAATTGGTGCGACCTCTCTTATGAGTGCATTTGTGCTTCGACTATTTATAACTTCAGTCTTCACTAGCTTTTCTTTGTCCCGTAATTTACTTGGATGTGAGCGTGTAGCATGTGGAATTGTTAGAGAGTGGGGAAAAAAAAGATGAACTTGTCTCTGTGGAGCTCTGACAACTGTCACTGTTCTATCTCTACGTGGAGATAATTCGCAGTTCAAAATATGTGAATGATCACTATGAAATATCAGGTCCCAAAAGGGCACACTGCCAACTGACAACACTTTTTTTTTTTCTTACTCACTGAATAGTTTTAAACATGTTGTAATAACAAAATTAATATTTATTAATAGTATGTCAAGTGAAGTGGCACTGAGTAGGAAGCAGTAGAGACTGCAAGATGTTCACTGGAGTATAAAATGCTGGCTGTCTTGTAAGAATGTGTACTGGGAGGAAAACCAAACAAGTGGAAAAATTCAACCCAGTGGAGGTGTCCAGTAGAGATAAAAGCTGTAAGAACTGATGAAGTTGATGTCTGTCTTGATAAGGATTTCTATTATTCTTTTTTTTTTTTTTTTAGCATTATTTAGCTTAGAATTGCGCTGAAGAAGAGATGTCTTGGCTCCAAACGCATATGGTGGTAGATGTAGTTTTGTCTTGACATTGATTTGTTTTTTTCCATATAGTATGTTGCCTGTAGTAAATGCAAATTGGATTTGAAAAATAACATAATGACGACCAAGTTTTGTAAGAACAAAAACCTATGCTCTGATTTTCGCTGAAACATTAAGGAGTATATACTAAATTCTGATAATTGTGTACTATCCAGTGTACTTCATTGGAAAATCCCTCATTTTCATCCAGATAGGTGTATGACAAGCAAATATTAAACCTTACAGTGTTGACATTCATTCTTGTTATCTAGTACAGCTATTAAGAAAACCACGGAAAATAATAGGCTGTTACGTTAAAGAACAACCTAATCAAACTTCTTCTTTGATACTCGGTTACAGCAATATCACACGAATGGACAGAAATTAAAACCTTTGTGATTCCTCTCTTTTGGAAAGAGTTAGGACCAAAGATTATCCAGGTGTGGCCTTTCTGCAGGAATTTGCTTTTGGCAGTTCTTGTAGAATGCAAACTGTTTGACTTGCATCAAAATCTGTTTAGCTGATGCCCGGTTTTAAGACCATGACGTGCACAGAAGGTGAGCACTCGGTGGCAGTGGATGTTGGTTGCAGCTGTCTTGGAATATTCTGCGATGGTGAGGATTTTGTGAAGTCGGGTCCTACGCCTCCTCACTTAGATGCTTTTTAATCTTCTTGTCAGGGTTTTAAAATCATGAGATGGTTGGGCTGAGATGATTAGTTACTGGTTTTGAAGGACTTAAATGCTGTCAGTAAAAAGCACTCTAGTAGAAAAAACCAAACCCACAACTGAAGTCATTAATTTTATCTTCACTGTAAGGTGCCACTGGAGTTTATCACTGTGACCTAATAATAACAGTAGTAACTCACATGCCTTTCAGCATAAGGCTACAGATTAAATACTGATTAATCACTTGATAATTGAGCAACGTCCGCCCTGAAGGACCACGTGGTCATGTTATTGAAAGCTGACAGACATAATATACCTGCAACTTGAAAGAGGGTCGTGGGCACGTGCAGCTTGTGAGGCTCAGTTTTTGCTACTTCAGTAATATCAATTTAAGATTGTGTTGAGTTCAATTTTTATTTTTCTTTGGACTTTGTAATATGAATTTCATTCTACTTCTAGATCTCGCAGCCCAGTGACAAGGTATTAGAAAATGAGAGTTAAAAAACTAGGAGAGAACAATTACGTATTATTTAACAATGTATGTTGCCTCAACAGCTATCTAGTAAGATGCTCTGCTAAGGATTGTTATTTTGTTTTTTTTTCTTAGACCTTAATGACTTTTGATACAGTATCATGATCGTTTGTGTTTAAAGTCAGTGTGTTGCTGCTGTTAGTGATGCCCAGCCTCCACACAAACTGCCCACTGACATTTCATTCTCCGCGCTACATAAAAATACGCTAGTGACAGCCCCTCTATTGCTGTAGCTACGTGTTCACGGCTTGACACTGCGCCTAACGTATATGTTTCTAAAATTCACCTGTGAAATGGACTGTGAGACAGCAGTGTTCCAGGCTGCTGCTGGACAAGCGCTGCAGGTATGAGTGTATACGTGTAGTGATACCAGAACTCTCTTTTAAGCAGAAATACCCTCGCATGGCATGTGTGATGAAACAGGTTTAGTTCTAAGTGTTCCTGCATAACACACTTGCAAATTAAAGGGTACGGTGAATGGTTCAGAGGTGCACTGAGCTGCTTAAAGTAATTGCTGTAATTGTATCTACTGATCCATGGCATTTATTGATTTTTTTTTTTTTTTTTCTTTCTTTCCTTCTCCCCTTCCTCATAGCAATGACTCTGGGTGATGCATCAACAGCTGCCCACTAAAAATGATTGCGTTTTTTGGGAGGAGTTGGCAAAAAACTATTTCTATGGCGAAAGTAGAAAGAGCTTATCAGCTTTTTTGCTTGTGCACTTTTTCCCTACATCTTTATACAAGCCATTTAACAAACAGGTGGAAATACTTTCCTACTAGTATTTTCCTAGCCACATTAACAAATGTTTAAAGGAGATTTTTATTGCACTGTTGTTGGTACTCTATAGTCTGAACTCATCAGTGTTTCACATTTTTATATTTCTGACACTTGAAAGCAAAGGCTGAGAATTTCACTAAAATCAATACAGACTGATATACCAAATCTGTCTTAATAAAGCAAGTCTATCACACCAGTAAAATTCTTTCACCAATATATTTTTTAACATTTTGTTCTTCTCAAATAGAGGGGAAACCTGGGGAAAAAAAATAGAAATCTTTCTGAAAAAGAAATAAAAGTTGTTCCTGTCCTTCCCTGAAATGCACCTGTGTCTCGTACAGTCAGGTGTTTAATGTGCTCAGTTCAAAGAACTATCCAGAAGGCTAGGATGGTGTGTTGGTCTTGTTCAGGGAGGGGGGCTATGGTGGCAGCTTCCGTGGGAAGCTTCTAGAAGTTTCCCCTTTGTCCAGTGGACTCGGCCGGGCCTAGGGCGGACCTGCTGCTGGCCAGGGCAGAGCCGATTGGTGACAGAGGAAACACAACAAAATGGCGGTGATTAATTGAAAGGGGTAGGATCTGGGCTTGGTGTTGAATAAGGGGTGGATTATGTACTGGTTCTGGCTAGGATGGGGTTAATTTTCCCCTGAACTGGAAGAGGAGCTGGTGGCACCTGTGGCTGGGGACACAGCTGGGATCTGTTACTGCTCAGCCGCCAGTTGGGACAGGTTACCCAAACTGGCCCAGGGGCCGTTCCATCCCATGGGACACCAGCTCAGGGTGTCAGTGAGGAGGGGGCTGAGGGGAGGCTCCTGCTACTTGGGAGAGAGCCAGGCATCAGGATCCACTGTGAGCTGTGGTAATGTAAATTACATTCTTAAGTATTTTCTGCTTTGTTGTTGTTGTTTGTTTTCTATCTGTTTTCTTTTCTTCTGTTTTTCTCTTAATTTTTTTTTTTTTTTACTCTCAATTCACAAGTTTTGCCTTCTTTTCTTTACCAGTTCTCCTCCCTGTCCCACTGGAGGGTGGGGGGAACGAGAGACTGCGTAGCTTGGTCCCCAGTGGGACTAAACTACAGCAAATGGTGAGACCACAGCAGCAATAATGACTAAAATACGTGAAAGGTGCTTAACTGAAACTTATAGAAGCTTTTAATCTAGTATTGTCCAATTTTTTAGTGAAATGCTCAGAAATATTTTAGTCCCAGATGAAAGCAAAAAGGCTTGGGGGAGCGTAGGCCGCTCAAGAGGCGTGTGGGGAGAACACTAAGTGCTAATTTAGGCTTTTATTTCTGGAATTACGGCAAATCTTCCTTTTATAAGGTTGCATGGTAAGGCTTTATCATCTACTGTTTTCAACTTCATAGGAAAGCAGAATAAGATCTTCAGTGTAAATTTGCACTCACAGTGCTTTTCTGCTTTTTGAGATTGTCAGGAAAAGCTGTGGGTGAGATTACAGATCTTCGGCCTTTGGAGACAAGGCTTGGGTGACATTACACTTGGTCAGTGCTGTCTGTCCTCTTTCTCTTCCCTTAACCACTGGATTCAGAGGTCAGGTCCAGCTGAATTTGAAAGGCAGACTGAAATTTCATTCAGAAGTGGTTGACTAGAAGACCAATATACGGAATGGTTTCCCTTCTGAGGACGCAGGCTGTACAGCTCAGAAATCACACAGCCTGCTTTTCACCCGTCCTGCTGGCTCCTGTGCTGTTGGGATGTAATGGGGGAGTTAAGGTCCCGATGGGAGTACAGATGGTAAGTGGACAAGAAAAAAAAAGGATTAATTTAGCTTTTTTCCTTTGTGTTTGGTTTTCCTGTTTTACTATTTTTTTTTTAACAAAGAAGAAATGTTTGTAATAACAAAAGAAAATAAAAAAGAGTAGGATATCCACTGTCTGAAATTGCTCTGCTTTTTTTAATTACTTAGCTTTTAAGTCCACTTTGACCTTTGAAAGTGTTTTTTCTTAAGTGAGATGTTGAGTCAGACTTAGCTCCACATTTGGAGCTAAGTTTACGAATCCAGTACTTCAGGAATGCTTTTCAAAAATGCGAACAACGTACTAGTTATTATGCAGACAAGTGTGAAAGACACAAGTAATTTAGGTGTTGCTTGTCTGTAGGGATTATTACGGATCTAGTGCATTTATATGGTGTGCCATATGTAAATAAGAGTCAAAATATTTGTGTATTCAAATTTTTCGTGTCTATTAAGTTGTTAAATCGGGCATAACTGCAAAAACAAAAGCTTAAACCACTAACAAAATTTGACAGCAAATCTTTGAAAGAATGTCAAGATTTAGATTTAAGATACGTCATATTGTTTATTTTCCCCCCCAAAAAAGATGCTGTTTAACCTTTTGTAATTCTGAAAAGTATATCTTTACACAAATAAGCTGCTCCTCCTCTCTCTTAAAACTAAACCATTTGGCATTCTTGATGTACATCAATCGTGTGCTCCATTAGATGTCACTTTCTGTAGAAAAGCCTACATAAATCATGTGTCTTCCCCAGAAGAGATTCAAATATGAAATGTTATTGCTTTTTTATTACTAAGCACATCACAGCATTATATTGTTTAATGAAATGTGACAGGCTTTGCTGCAAGAAGTATAATGACTACAACAGCTTTTTTACGTTTAACAAGATAAGGTGCCAGCATTTTATTTTCAGGGTACGAAGTGATTGTTTAGATTGGAGTCAGATATAGGGATTCATAATGTATACATGTACATGTATGTGTATTTTTGCAGACATCTGGTAACTTTATCATTATTTCCTCAGAGACATTCAGAATGATAGATTCCTACTTCCAAAATTAAAAAAAAAGGGGGGGGGGTGGAGAGATGATTTTCCCAGTTAGAAAAAGATTAATTCTAAAGTTTGCAGGTAGAGTGGGAATAAGACTGTAGCTGATTTTGTTTGACTTCCCCCTCCCACCTTGGGAAAGTACTTTTGTTTCCCTAGACCACAAAAGATTTCCAAATAGCTTCTCCTTTTCTTAAGCTTTTAAAATCTTTATGGAAGATGCGTTAATAATTAGTAATATTTAAATATCAGCAGGAATCAATGCTTTGATTGACTTGAAGAAATGACATGCTCTCTACTTAAAAAATGTATATAGTAAATGTTTAGTAATTTACTTTTTGACAACCTTAATTTGTTTTTTTTACTTTTTTGATTTGAAGAATGTATTCTGTTCAGCTAATAGTTTTGTCAACCCCTTGTCCAAAATTCACCTCTGTAGTAAATTCATTGATCACTTTTTAACTGCAGATGTTCATACTGGGGCAAATTTTAAATATGCCATTTGAACAGTATTGCAGAATACTGCAGGGATGTTAAGAATCCTGTATTTTTTTTTCAGAGGTAGCCTGAAGTTGAATAGCCATAGTGCTGTGACTGCTCTGTAACAAGTATTCCACTCGTACTACATTACTGGAATGGTATTTAAATTACAGACTGACTTTTCTTAGTACTTTGAGAATTTGCTTATCAGTCAGTACTTTGGATTGGATTGAACTTTCCACTGAGTCCTATCTGTTAAGGTAGTTCAGGATAAAATGACATTTGTTCTGCTCTTTATGTCTGCAGAGTACGAATGATATCAATTTCCTAGTGCGTTTAGTGATTCTCTGCATGGTTGGTGGTATAAAGTTAACTTAATGAGAAGTTCTGCTGTTAATACCTGTGTGTGCTATATGTAAGAACTATTAGTGCATACAACTGCTTACTGGAATGCAAACTTAGAGTAATAATCCTGCATTATTTTAATTGAGAAGGACTGAAATGAGGAAGTTTGGCCACTGACTTCTAATTTTGCATTGATTATTCTGATGAAGGAAAATTGAAGAATTAATGCATAGTTTATATTGAACGATCTGGGTTCTTGCATATGTTTAGTAACTTGGGGAAAAAAAAACCTGGGAAGTTACTAATTTCATCAAATTGAAAGTAACTGTGCTTATTTTCTGATGTGAAATCAGCCTCCCTGATGAACAGAGAAGTCCCAACTGGGCAGATGGTCTTTTAGAAGAAAGTAGGATTGCAGCTCTGAAATGTGGATATACCTACAGAATATCGTTTAGGTTATTCTTGACACTATGTAGATGAAATATTAACCAACTGTTTGAACTGGAGTATATTTACAAACAACTTGCTGCTTCTGTAGATTGTTTTTATTGCTTTATGAGATGGCTGATGGTTTTCTTTTTTTTTTTCTTACAGTCAATTACATTCTTTAAAAAAGAGAGAAAATGCCAATGTGCTTAGAGCAGGAGTAGTACCTCTTTGAAATGCCCTTTCCCTTTTTCCTTTGCAATCTCTATCTACCCAAGATCATCAATTTTAATGCCATTTTCGTCTGCTGCAAAATACACATCTTTCTTTGGATAGTAAAAAAAAAACCCCAAACAAGCCGCAAACAAAAAAAACCCACCATGACAAAACCCCACCCCACAAAGCAAAAGGCTCAGTGATGAGGACAGTATTCTTTCAACTTCAGTTATATAACTGTGTCTTAAGAACTGAACAGACGTTCTCAGTAGCATTGAGAAGCTGTTTGATCTTCTGGCCTTTTCTCCGGTTTGTGTCCGGGCACGTGCAGGATAGAGTAAGAGCTGTGCTGTCAGCTTTCACGGAATCCGGTAAGGGGGAGTCAGGGTAACAGATACTCTCATTAAGTACCTCTGACCAGTGAGACTCAGCTTCTTTACTGGTAGTTTCTAGTGATACTGTGTAGTTCCCCCAATTAAATCCTAACCCCCTTAAGTATGGAGGTTATTTAAATAATTGGATATTATTTCCTTGCCTCTATTTCTGAGTACCTTTGCTGATGGGAATACAGTTGCTCATGTACGTCTGATGTTCGTGATTGTGCCAATGATTTAAAAATATGGTCACTTCGTACAGTATTTTACATTTTATTTAATTTTGTGTGTGTTCTTTGGCCTTCTGTGTAGTAAGGATAAGGATATATAGTATTTTAGGCTTTGTTGTGTCGTTTGGTATGGCTTCGGTGGTAATGCTGCTCACCAGTTGAAGTTCATTGATTTTGCAAAGTTAGGAATGTGCGATACTGATACATCCGCTGTTGCTTTATAACTAAGCCTCTCAAACACTGTTTTGTTTCAGTAATGCTCTGCAGCGAGTAATTGTCACAAAGGGGCCTTATTTTGCAAGTTGTACTGGGAAATAAGCGAGGTATTAGACTGGAATGCCTCCAGGCAAGGAGGAGTTATCATTGTTGGCTATTAGCCTATCATATGTACAAGGTCTCAGGCAGCTACCTTGATCACTCTTATGTGATTGTTTTCGTTTGGTTTTTTTCAAAGTCTGAATGGTCTTAGTGAGTTGAGATTTCCTTTACATTTAACACAGAGTGCTGAAGGAGTTGATAAAATAACTTTTAGACAGCAGAACTAAGATAATTACCACAGGACTTTGCCCTTTTTATTGCATTACTTGCTTCATTTCCTCTTCTCCTCCTTCATATAATGCTTAACATCTACTGGGTGGGAAAGAATGCAGAACAGGAAACTTATTCCCTTTCTTAATGTCTTAAATATTTTACCTTTCTTCATTTGTAATTTTAAACCAGCACGTTTGAGAGTTCGGAGATAAAGGTTAACAAAATGCTTGAACTGCTTTGCTTTAATGCAAAGTATTTGCTGCAAAGCAATTGTCAGGATGTCTGAAACATGGCTGCTCTTCCGTCTGAAATTTGGAGAAGGGATTCTCTGAGCTGCTTGGTTAATTGTCACACATCCCTGTACTAGGTTTTTTATTCTGCATAAAGGTCTTGTTTCTACTTTGTTAATTGAGACATACTGTTTAGTAAGATGAATAATCTAAATGTAGTAATAATTTTCTTAAAGTGTGAATGTTTATGCTTAAGTCTGTCTTTAAAACCAAATTGCTACCTTTTAAAAAACAAACCACAACCCACTTAATTTGTTATTGTAAGAAAGATTAGTTTATCTTTTTCTTGAAGTCAAGATGTGGTTTGTAAATCTCAGCATCTCTCCCTTTGGCTGGTGAGATTGAGTACTACGCTGGACTGTGGATACAGTAACTATGTATTATGATCCAAACTTTGGTATGAAAATATTGAATATTCTTTTAATAGTTGGTGTGTGTTGGTGTACGGCCATATGGGAGCCTCACAGTACAGCTGCATAACAATTGTTTTGATTGTAAGCTGTTTAGTTCCCTTCCTTACAGATAAAAATAATTATCCTGCCTTCTGACTGACTGTCATCTTCTTATTTTTCTGTGTCAGTGGTGGTAGCTTGGTGGTTGAGGTTTGGGTTGTTTGGTTTGGGGTTTTTTGGTACCGGGATTTATTTATTTATTAGTGAGAGAAAATTATCATAGTGATATTTTCACAGAGCATTCTTAATCGCAACTGGAATACAATACCTTTAGCTCTCCATTAGTGTGGGTCTATATAAGAAAAACAGTTCTCTCCAGAAGGAGTTACAAATTCTGTTTATTATTAAGCTATAAAATAGATCTCTTTGCAGAACATGTAGGCAAACAAAACGTACAGGCTGAATTGCTTCCTGCATAAACGGGCAATAAGGGAGACTTTGCAGGGCCCTTGCTTCTTTTGCTTATGAAAGTTTGAAGGCATTTACCTGTCAGGAAAAAAGACTCATACCGAGGAGTTTTCAACTGGATTGTTGCCTTTGTAATCCAAATAGATTTATTTTTAATGTTGACTGCAATATGTCTAGGGAGCAGTACAAAGCTAGCAGGAGAGGTTTAAAAATAGGATTGTCAACCTTCTAATGTGTCCTTACTGTTGAGCTTTCAACATCTGACCTAAGTGTGCTGTGCACCAAATAAAAATCAAATTATAGCAGCGTAACTATTGTCTCACATCCTGATGTACTGCAAGGAAACGAACTAAAGGAGAAATAATATTTCTTTTTTATTGCAGGAAAGTCACCACTTGAAGGACAGTAGTGGAGACTGGAAGAATATTTCTGTAGACAAATTCAATATGTTGAGACGTTTAAGTGTAATGAAATTTGAGGTGATGTTCTGTGATTTTTATTGATGAAATACTTAGCTTGGTACAGGAATACAGTCTTACCATGGGATGTTTGCACTGCTATATAAAGCATTCTGAATATTTGGAAGTATGATTTATAAGTAGTAGTGTTTTGTTTGACAGATTGGCTTTTTTAATATGCAGTGAAAGCACCCTAGGAATTAGACTTCCAGCTTTCTTTATTAGTTACTGCATTGAAAGCTGTATTCACCAAGTTATCGTCTAAATTTTCATCAAAATCAGAGCTACTTGTCCAATTCCTTATGCTGTCTAGTCACTATCACAATATTACATCTGAACTACAAAAGTTGATGTCCCCAGGGGAAACTTAAAGAACATTTAATGGTGAACCAAGAGATTTCATTGAATACTTTGCAGTTTAGAAGCTGAAAGAGGACTTAGGTTTGATCCAGATGGTAATAATAGGTATGGCAAAATGTTGAGATGATTTATCTTTTAAGATAATTCATAAATAAGTTCTCTAAAATTTTTGGCTTTGTCTCTAACCCACTGAGCTGGAGGAGAGGGGGGGAAAATGTTTAAGTACTTTGAGTAGTCATTTTAATTGACTACGTTTAGATGGAGATTGCATTAATAGGGATGGGTACTATTTTTATTCTGTGTGTGCAAGTTCATGTGTTCTTTGCTCCATTTGCTCTGTGAAGGTGCAGAAGAAAGGGTGCAAGAATTCTACCTTTAGGGTTCTTAAGACCAAGGAGGGGAAAATGAAAGCTCATAAGGTCAGCAGGCATTTAAAAACCTTTCTGTTTGGTTGTCAGCTACACTGAAATACGGGCTCTGACAGTGCTCATGATTACAGCTTGAAATCTTGCTAATTAACTGGTGTTTCCGAGATATGGAAGTTTCTAGGCCTTCACTGATGATAAATGCCATCAGTCTCAGGCTGAGTACATATGTAAGATTAATCAATAGGATCCCAAAATACTCTCATTTCAAAACTACCGTAGAAGTAACTTTGACCAAAATGTATCTTACTGTATTGAAAATCAGCTGCAGGCTATGAAACAGTTTGTGCAGAAATCTTTAAAAAATGCAGCCGAATTGAATTACAGCCAGACCGGGGAACCTGGCTGCAAATGGAAATACAAGATGTTCAATTTAAACATCAGAACAAACCTTTTTATGTTGAGGGTGGTCAGGCAGTGGGACAGGTTGCCCAGAGAGGCTGTGGCGTCCCCATGGACTTTGAAGATATTCAGAGTCTGACTGGAAATTGTCCTGAGCGACCTGGTGTAGGTGACCCTGCTTTGAGCAGAGGCTTGGGCTGGATGGTCTCCAGAGTCCCCTTCCAACCTCACTTGTTATGTCATTCTGTGAACCAAAGTCCCACCTTTTGTAATTTATGTATTTTTTTAGTATTCATCAGTCCAGAAACACTTCTGCAAGATCTTTATTCAAATTGGAAAGTGAACTTGAGGCTGCATTTGGAAATGACATGAGTTCAGTTCAGGCCTTTGATAGTATTCCATCAAAATGCATTAATGCATCAGTGTATTAATACATTAATAAAGATGTTGTTAATTCTCCTATATTATAATTGATACTGACTGCAAGTCTTAAACATACTAATTTGACACTATGTTTTTGCTGTGGAACATGCTCATGTTTTAAATCCTCAAACCAAGCGGAAAAACTAATTAATCCATGGAAAGTATGCAAGCTTAACTCACTTGGTAATTTTCCTGATTTCTCACAGTTATGAAATAAATAAATCTAAGAAATCTTTCTGTGTCTAGAAATAGGATTCACAAAATACTTTAAGGGAAAGCATTTGCCCTAAAATACCCAAACTACAATTCTCTTTTGGAAGAGCAGAAAATGGAGGGACATTGATTTTATTTTTTTACTTTGCAGGTACTGTGCAGATGAAGTAATTAAGGTATCTGCAAGAACAGTTTTAATTTAAGTTAAATAAAAGTTATCCTGCAAGAGGA
This sequence comes from Chlamydotis macqueenii, assembly GCF_036417535.1. Lineage (NCBI taxonomy): Eukaryota > Metazoa > Chordata > Aves > Otidiformes > Otididae > Chlamydotis > Chlamydotis macqueenii. The sequence goes on from NC_141561.1 coordinate 38,681,301, forward strand.
AATTAATGAGCAAATATTTTGTTAGGATTAAGCCTCTGATTCTTTCCTTTCAGTTAGTATGAAGAAGGTTAACCTTTTACAATCTTCTAGTTTGTTGCTATGATTTAGTAAGGAAAAAAATGGGTATTTAATTAGGCATCTGTTAGCTCTGCAAATGCACTTTTGATACCAAGTACTATAAGAAATACTCTATCTCTGTTTTAATGATGGGTTATTATAATGAAAAATAAGTTCCTCAAGTAACTGGCTACACAAATGGTGTTCCCAGGTGGTCGTTTTGCTTCAGATTCAGAGAAATGAAGTGTTCTGCAGTTCAATGTTGTGTCCCACAGCATTAGTCACTACTAAGATAGCTTTTGAAAAAGAATTATGAAATACGGAGGGCTTACTGTAAAAACAAGAGCTATTCTATTCCGTGATGTTTTCAGCAAGTTCAGTCATGGACAAACAGATAAGATTTTACAGCTTACCAAAAAATGATACGAGAAAAATCGATTAGGAATTTCAGTAGATCCAAAGAACTATTTACTGTTTCCCTGAAGGCATGTTTTCAGTAATGGGAATGAGTTACTGAATGGAATCAAGCTGGGAATGAGTTACTGAATGGAATCAAGCCATTCTTTGTTGGACAGGAAATGCTAATTTCCTGTCAAGCTGCTACAGTTTCAGAAATGTTTCACTTGAATAATATGTAATGAGTAATATGTAATCTTTAATTTTTTTTTTTAGTGTTGGGAGGAGGAGATGTCTGAGATGAACATTTTGCGTTGATCAGATTATCCCATCGTGCACAAATTCTGTGATAGGTGCACTTTCACCTTCCAAAACAAAGTCAGTTCTCTTTCAGCAGGCAAATTCTCATGCTTGTCTCTGCTAGCATTTGAACCTAACTTCTGTCAGGATGTTACCAAATGGATGGAGTCAGGAGTTCTTGAAGGAGTTATTGTGTGTCAGGACTTTGTGTTTCCTGTTGAGTGGTAAGAGAGAGACAAGAAGATGAAAGCTAGCCATGCAAAACTGCAGCATAAGCCACTCCCAATTTTAGCTGGTGAATGTCTAAGCTCCTGATAGAGGGAGGACTACATAGGACTTACATGCCGTATCTGTGCTGCTTGACCAGCCTCTGGAAATCCATTGTCTAGTTGATGTAATGACGAGAGTGCTCTTTGGAATGGCTTTAAAGTGTTCATGAAAATATCCCAGGGATCTGCAGAAGTTTGTTGGTGCAAGTCTCTAACAAACACCAAGATTACTGTGTTGGTATCTAAACACTAGGGTTTCACTCTCCTTTTATGATGAAAGGAACCACAAAAGAAGGTTTGCAAGTGAGTGCTAAACTTCTTGATTTGTTGGTTCCCACTTTAAAAAAAAAAGGTGGTTTGCGTTTTTGCCTTGAAAAACTTACCTCATTAACTGTATATTGTATAATGATTAAATACCTTTTGAAGAATTACTTACGTTTACACTTGCCAGTAAGCTGTCTAGCATTTTTCAACAATTGCTGAAGGCTTGACTTAGAAAGGGAATAAATTTCTTTGTATTCAGTAGCAGTAGATAAATTGAACTTAGATTCAATATCAGCTGTGTAAATCTTTTTTTCTTTAGAAAATTTTAGGGGATGCTATGGAGTTACTTCCATGTGTACTAGTTAAGTTTTTGTAGAACATGATGATGGTGGATCTTCAATATTTCTATGTTTGTACAAATAGTTGTATTCTTTACACTGAATTTTTTTTTAATAATCTGTGTCAAGACTACTGCTTGTAGCAATATTGGGAAGCAATACTACTTCAAATCTCCGGTGTCTGCAGTTCATTGTACATGCTGGTAGAGTCAACATGATGTGCCCAGAAGAGTTACTGACCTATTAAAAACAAAAATTAGAAAATATGTTTAAAAACATCAAGCACACCACGACCCTCAACACCATCTTATCTTCATTATGTTAGACAACTAGCCTGTTCTGGCGGCTGGACTATCCACTGCTCCTGACTTATTTAGACACCCGATGTCAAGTAGCTTGTGCATCACAAACAAAATGGTCTCTGAGATATCTCCAACTTTCAGATCGTAAATGCATCTCGTTTAGAGTTTGTAAGTTAACTAATGACTGGGATTGTTCCAGGAGTGTTCTTCCTTTCCTGTTGCACCCCGCATGGACTGAGGACGGCTGAAGTTGTCCTACCATCTAGATGAATGGGAGTAACTTTTCCCCTGCTTTGGTGCTACTGCTTTGCTTGCAGCCTTTGCTTAAACATGAGTAGCAAACCTAAGATTGTCTTCTCTCTGTTAGAAGGTACAGTCCTGTTAGCCTCTTCTGAATAATGCTGTATAGAAGTTGTATAACTGGAATACATAAAGTTTAATAACAGACACATATGAGAAGAAAAAAAAAAGTTCCTGTGTGCCTCCAAAACTAGACAGGCATAATAGAAAAAAATAGTTTCAGAAATTTGCTGCGATGATGATGATGATACTTAAATTATGGGAAACACTTGGAGCACAGCCATAAGGAAAACTGGCACAATCGGGTTATCTTCTTAGACCAAGAAATTTGAAGTTTTAAGTGCCTCTGGACAAGTGATCGGTATTCCACACAAGCACTAGTCTGTTCCCTGAAATTCAAGGGCTGATTTTATGTGCTGCACATATTTCTTTCATGCACACCAAAGAAATGTAAGAAAACTAACATAGGTTGAGCTGGAAAGCCTTAGTTTTGTGCTCCTATGTCCTAACCTTCTGATGGCTTAAACCAAAAATGCCAACAATATACAGGCCTACCGTGCAAACGGAGAAGTTTTGTTTGTGTAGCTCTGTTAATCTAACAATTTAGGATGCTTTACAGCATGTCAAATCTGCAGTTCTACTGCAGAACATACCCATTTACAAAAGATAAACTGAGCCATGGAGTTCACAACCTGAAGGAATTTCCAACTCTCCCTTTGTGAAAAGAAACTGCTTCAGAGCCCCACATTTCCCGTGCTGCTTTTTTGCGACTGCCGTTTTCTGGAAAGGAGATTAATATGTTGGAGAGAAGCCTGAGCTCCAGTCCTTGTTCTTCTTGGTAGTTGGATGCTGAGTTTTGTGGAAGGGGTATCTGATCTAATCTGCTCAGAGTGCAGCGAGAAGGAATTGTTCAGCAAGGAGAGAAAGAGCAGTGCATCCGAGTGAATGTTTCACATAGGTTTTTCAGACATTCAGCACTGCAGCCTTCGCTGTGGAATGGTAATCAGATTCAAAATGCTTTCTTTTATGATGAGTAACAGTGGAGGGAGAGAAAGGAGCAAAACCAAAAGAAAAAGCAGAAAGGGAGGGGAAAACCTCCGCAAACTGTTGAGGTCATGAACAGATAGTTCAGATCTTTGTGTACGGAGAATGAATAGGTGCTTCGATAGCAGGAACTTTTATAATATATCCTGCAAGATTATAGCAGTCCCAGGAAAATGTCTGCTGCAAAGATATGTGATGTAGCTGGCATTCTGTTTGTAATTTTATACAGCCTTACACTTCCTGTTTTATTAGCGCAGTATACTGCAAGTTCAGGAATGCTGAAGAGGTGTTCATGTTGTATTCCAGTACTGGTACAGGCAGCCACAGAGTTTGATACTTTTAAGGTGCATCTTAACAATTAATTTATTTTTTAAAACGGGTTTATATTTTTAAATTTTTAAATCAAATTAATTGCTAAACCCTTTCATGTCCATTACTCTTTAATGTTTCAGATTTCAAGTTTAATCATGAGAGATACTCATCATTGATTTTACAATGTTGTCATCTTGCTTTAATAATTTAATCCAAATAACACTTTAAGTGTTCATGTCTCCTTCAGTCTTTGGTTCGTCACGCTAAATAAGTCAGTCTTCCCTTGTAACTTCAGCTATCCATTTCATTGTACGTTTTACCTTTTTTTTTTTTTTTTTTTTTTTTTTTTTTTTTTTTTTGTACCCTTTCCAATTTGGGTTCATCTTTACTGAGTTCAAGTAACCAGAGTTTTACATAAATTTTAAAAGAAGATTTGGTGCTTTACAAGTGATACTTCCCCTTTTCATCTAATGCATGTCCAGGCTTTATTTTGGCAGGTGGGATGAGACAATTTAGTTAGCTTGTTGCTGCTGAAAGAGCAAAGTCCTACTTCTATCCTGCTTACCTTCTGTCGTCTGGAAAGGAGACACACTCCTGTTTGTGTGAGACTCTTTAACATGTTAACTGAGGGTAAGGGGTAAACACTGAAGGAAATGCTTTTTCACTGTGCGTGTGACCATGCACTGGCACAGGTTGCTCACACAGATTGTGTAGTCTCCATCCTTAGAGATTTTCCGAAGCCACCTGGACATGGTCCTGGGCAGCTGGCCCTGCTTGAGATGCGGGGTTGGACCAGGTGACCTCCAGAAGTTACTGTCCAACCTCAAGTGGTCTGTGATTCTGTGGTATGTCTCCAGGAAAAAAAAAACCCAAAACAAAACCACTCCACTAGTGTGTTGAGTTGAGTCACAGATGGACCCGAGACACCTCTGAGAGGGAAGAGGCAGGACTGTATGGCCTGGAGCTGCTGAGGGAAGAATGGGGATCATGGAAAGTAGGAACTGGGTTAAGACAAACTGTTATTTTGATTCAGCTGTTCATGAAACTGTGGCCAAAGACTGTGGCAGCTTTGTCCATGGCCACACTAAGCAGTTTTCTTTATATAAAAGAGGTTGCTCACTTCTAGCTGTTAGCATCTCCAGAATTGATCACAAATTATTATAGGCAGTTGCATCATCTCTTGATTTGTGGTATTGAACTGTTTCTCTTGCTTTGATCCACAGTGATATCCAGTTTTATTACTCCTGTTTGCCTGGGAACTGACAGTGCAGTCTCATCTTGTTATGACCTTCACTAGAAGGCCAGGATTTGTAGGAGAGTTGCTTACAAAAATACTAAATACTGCTTGTCTCCTCAGTTGGTCTTCGACCAGCTTTGCCTTAAACGCTGGCTACCTTGCTGAATTAGTTCAGAACATCGTTTAGTTAAATTGGTGAAGTTTGTTCAAACACTTCTGTATTTCAATTATTGTTTTCTGCAAAAATTATTTTAAAGCTTTGCATGCTTTCAAGATCACATCATGTTTTAAAACGGCCCAGCTGCTTTCTCTGCCTTAACTACAGCTGCAGACATTATTTGTACTGCTATTCCGTGCTGTTTTCCAGTCAGAACCAAGGTTGGTATTATTTAAAATCCTAGTTAATGGATTTTTCTTTTCTTTTCCACTTCTCTTATTCTAGAGTGAACACAAATCTGTTAAACAGTTGTTTTGTTTTTTTTTCCTCAGCCTTATTTCTTTTAATGGGCCACAGTGCACTCTGAATAATAATTTATATAGCTGGGGCTCAAGGAAAGAAAAAAAAAAAGTATTGTTGTGGTGGTCTTTGATTTAGAAGATGAATGACTTGTACAATCCAGTGCCTGCCTTCTTTCATCCAGTTTCTTTGGAATCTCTCTGACTAGCAGGCACTGGTTTAAGTTTCTTATATAGCATGGCATTCTAGCACATACTGCAGTTGTTTAATAAAATCGTTACTTTCAGTCTGTATTTATTTGTTCTGGCTTAGATAAGAGTCAATCAGAATGGGGCTGCATGCCTCTAATCTTGTTTCAACGCCAACTGGATGGAGACGTTGCTGCCTGCAGTGGCTGTGTCCGTTCCCAGTGGAACACTCAGCGGCCCAACTGGCCGTCGGATTCCCCTGAACGCGGCAGCTGGCACTCGGTGCTCAGGCGAGCTCTAATGTTCAGTTCCACTGCAAACGTGCATGAAAAGCAATATAGTAATAATTGTCATTTTGATAAAATGTTTTCAAATCTAAGGGCCTAAGGAATTGCACAATGTAAGTGGTTTTGGTTTTTAGCTTGATATTTTCTGCTTGATAGGTGTTGTTTCAGTTTTTTTTTTTTTTTACACGCTTCAGAAGTATAAGTAGTCTGTTGTATTATAAATTAAAAGTATTATAAATGGACACGAGTGTAGGGGCATATATGGATTTAAAATATTGATGCCAGATTGGTATTAATATTGTGCCAGTAAGAAGTGCCTTCAACCTGGAAAAAATTGCATTATTATAACTTCTCTTTTTACAAGTCGGATACTCATTTAGAAGATCGAATTACAGCCATTTATCTGGGTCTCTGTAAAAGTGAAAAAGCAATATATTGTCTTACCAAGATTTTTCTTGTGCACTGTCTAGCTCACACATCCTACCTCTTCATCATATTTGTTGTGTGCTTTTTAGTAAATAGAGCTGACTGAAAATAAACAAGAAGGAAAGGTAGAAGAGAAGTTTGTTACTGAAATGCGATTCAAAGATGATGAAATTCTTTGTGAATCCTGCATCTTACTGCTTACAGAAGTAAAAGTAATTAATACAATATTTAAGTGGAGCTCGAATTCATCTGATGCTCATACTTGGCCTGTTGCTGCAAAGACTCATCTTTTGCAGGACCTCACTGGAACCTCTGCAAGCTCAAGTTAGAGTTTGGCACTGTAAATTCAATACTGTAAAACTTAATTTGAATATGCTGCCTCTTTCCTTGTTCATCATGGAATATTGTAAATGTAACATGAGAAAAATGAATAATACTCTTCAGCTTTCTAGGATGAAGTTTCAAAATTAATTGAACCTCTCTATAGAAAAGCCGTATATTAAATGTACGTTTACTAGGTCGAAACCATGCGTTCGGTTTCTGTCTTAATTTTTCATGGTTCTGACATTATCTCTTTTACCTCTCCTTTAGCAAACTCATTCAAGGCAATTTTTGAAACAAAGGAACTTTTGCCTTACGTAAGAATCAAATTGGGAAAAATGAATGCAATGTGCAGGTCGTTGAAATTTAGTTTTAACCTGAAGGTAATTTTTTTCGTGTCTGAATACTCTTGTCTTTGGCAAAGAAGAGAAAATGCACTAATCTTTTTAAAATCTATTCTGCTAAGTTGACAATACAGTTTAAAAAAAATGGAAGATAAAAGGAACCAAGGGAGGAAGTCAGAGTTTATCTTTCTGCCAAATATATTTGTTACAAACAGGCATGGTCAGAAAGCTTTTTTTTTTTTTTTTTAATCAATCCTTATATGTGGTAGAAAAAAACCCTTCCTGCAGGACAGGATCTACAGATCACAAATTTCAGTCTCTCCTTGGCTTTCTGGCACTTGCAGAATTGCAGATGAAATTTTCAAATGTAATGGTATACATGATCACAGGATTAGTTTTACTTATTTTGTAATTTGCTAAACTGGTAACCCCTCCTCTCCCTCCATGTGTCCACTGGGACAGCCTAAGAAATACATACCCACCTAGGGTGTTGTAAGTGGATGGGGTAACGACTCTTAAAACTCCGTATAATTGCAGAAATGGTTGTATTGCTGAGAGTATGTTAATGCTAAAATGATTGTGTGCGCTTTATCTCAACAGTTGTCTAATTCTTCCAACTGTGCCTTGACAAATTACCATAGAAATAACAATTATCTGATCTATAAAGGGAGAAATAATTTGATCTATTTCCAATTATTGCTGAGTAATTAAATGATAAATTACCCACATGTAAACTAATCTGCATATAACAAACCACTACCTAAGATTGCAAGGCTCTTTTAATGTGGTACAGTGGCAGTTAAGTGGGGGCTAGATTGAAGAATTCTAACTCACAATTACAGTGAGAAAAATGGGGTATATGGTCTACTGCAAAAGTGAGGAACAGGGACACTGAGGTTTATTTCTGCTCTTTGTAATTCTCAAATAGATTTGCAGTCCCTATGAAAATTACGCTTGACTTAAAGGCTTTTATTAAAAACTTTCACTTTATTAGCTAGCTGTTATGTAACTATAAGGACATCTGTTTCTCTAAGAATATAATATTATTCTGGATTAGGGATTGTTACATTCCTACAAGCAATGCTTTCAGCCTGTTTCCTTTATTTCAGTAAAACAGAGGGCAACATTCTCTTGAATGGATCACAGTTTAGGGAAAAAAAAAATCTTTTTATTTGGTCTTTTACCAATAAGAGAGAACCTTAAATGGAATTTGAATTTTTTTTTTAAAAATCAGTGTGAACAGACTGTACTGATTAGCAGTGTCTTCAACACAAAACCTGAGTTGAGTTTAGTTCAGTTCAAATTGTTTAGCTGGCATCCAGTTTCCCCTGTAAACAGCATTATTACACATCTAGATCCCTGGCTGGTATTACTAGCTGATATTACTCTATTCAGAGTTTTGCAAGTTTTCTTTTTGCTTTGGCAGTTGAAATAAAGCCCAGAAAAACTTGTTTTGGTTGTCCAAAAATAATATTGTTGTATTTTTCAGATAAGAAAGAAAATTGGGAAAAAAATGGCCTTAAGTAAATAACTGTGTTTTGTTTGAAACCAGACTATGTAGTTTATCTTGGTTTGATGCTTTTGAACTTTTTGTTTTTACATTTAGAAGTATTTCTATGTGGAACATTTAAAAATGTCCTACAAAGTGTTGACCTTCCTGGCTTGGTGGAGAAAAAATCCAACCTAAGCTGAGCATAAAAATTCAGCACAAATGGAGTATGTCCAGTTGAACCAGAACTGCACTTGGCTGGTGGCAGGGGACACACACCTTCCCCAAATCAGCCACATCTTTTCCTGATTTAATGAGTTTTGTGCAACCCAGAACTTGAGTCTCCATTTCACAGGGAAGTAACTGGATTTTTCCTCAGCGTGCTTCATCAATTCAATGAGCTATTTAGTTGACACATTTTCTAGAAGCTCATTCTAGATTGTCAGCCATTGCCATCTCTTCACAGGACTAACAGTATTGTTAAGAATTCGTCTTGGAGTTAACTTGAAGGAAAAAAAAACCATAGACAATAAGAAACATTTTTCTATCCCTTTTTCTTATTTTGTTTATCCTCCCTTTTCTTACTTTTTTTTTTTTCCTTGGAACATAAATTATTGACAAAGGGAAGAACTCCCTGATTTCAGTCTTTGCAGCCCATTTCCTACTGTGATTCAAAGTCCAGTGGAAGGCTAGACAACAAAATCCTTGCCAAAATTACATATATCCATAATACCTTGGAAATTGTGTTATCATCTCTAGTTTTAATGAAGCGTGTTTCAGATATCATGATTTACCAATCGGTTCTTACTGTATGCAAGTTTACCTTCCTACAAAAAGTTACTACTAACTCAAGAATTAAAGTAGATATAAAAATTGAACCATGTTGGAGCATGACATATCTCCTACAGTTTGCTGTTTCTGATGATTGTTCTCTGACAACCTGAAAATAATGGAAGCCCCAAGACCACCGCTGTGATTTTGGTATGTTATAGACTTCAAATACGAGGCTCACAACCAGAGACTTTATCATAAAACTGTTTTTTCAGCTGAGGATTCTTCCTGCTGATGATTTGTAGTACTCTGAAGAATCGCATAAGTTCTTAATTTTTCTCATTTTTAAGTGCTGAAAACCTGAGAAATTAATTAATGATGTGTTCCTAGGTCTTGCTTTAGCGCTTGAATTTTTTTTCAACTTTTGTTTGCTTGTATCTTCTAAAATAGTGAAAATGTAAAACATTAGAAAGCCTTTCACTTCCCATATTAGTGGAAAAGATAGAAATGTTATTAAGCTGTCTTTGAATTGGAAAATATAAGTTTGGGAAGAAAAACTTCAGGAAGTCAGCACTTTTGTTGCCATGACGAATGTGAATTTTTTTTCATGGGAATGTTGGTACTCAAATGCATTTTTGCCCTTTAGCTAAACAAATGATACCCTTTCAAGGTAGGTTTTAAAGGTATGAAATTAAGTACAGTGAAAATTCCAGTTCCTTCCTTTTAACGTTAGCACGGGAGTCAAGCACAGTATTGCTATTGTTGTCACATGATGAGATGATTACTACCTGTGGAAAGGCCTTATTAAATTAAAAATCACTTGGTAAAGCAGCCTTACTTGGATAATTAGAGACATCACTTGCATGAATTAGTCTATAGTCAATCTTTTCAGCTGGTAAATGCAGATGCATAAAATGTGCAAAGTGTAAAAGCTAATCCAAGTGTCGAGGAAGCACCGTGCTCAGCGTGGCACCAGCTTCAGGGACACCTTTTCCAGTCTTCCTCAGCTGCTGGTGACTCCTGCTAGTGTTGGACGGGCTGCCTGTCCTCTGTGCCCCGTGGGGAGAGCTCTTCTAAGAGTCGATGGTCTTCAAAACTGACTCTTCTTCACTGGGTAGATCTGTGACAACGTACAAAGCCTACTCACTACTGTTTTTAGGAGCAGCTACTCATTTTCCAAAAGTACATACTCAGTGATGGCATATAAATGCATTTTGAAATTGCAGGTATTAGGATTGAAGAGAAATTAGTGGAAGTTAGCAGTCCATACGCTTTTAGAGATATTGTGTGTTCTTCTGTAAATTGTTGGGTTTTTGTGCTTCATTTGTTTTACTTCTGGTTTAGGGAAACCCTTCAGGATACTTTTGTTAGGTAGGTGACTATGAACACTGGGAGGAGAATTTTTTTTTTCTGTTTGTTATCAATGCAGATAATATTGCTAGGTATTTATGATGAAGTTTGAACTGAAACCCTCAAGGAACAGGAGACTGAGCGCCTGCTTTCTGGTAGAATCGTGCAATACGGTGAGCATTGGATTGGTGATCTAGCTTCCTCTGCTGCTCTTTAGGTGCTGCAGTCATGTTGAGGTTCTGCCTGCTCTAGCAATTCCCTTGTTGGCAATTTTAGTCTTGTTTCATCAGCTTCAATAAATAGATGTTTATTTTTAAAATAGTAAGGCTCTTAGTTAAATCAGTAATAATGATTCTGAAGCAAGTCAACTTGATGAATCAGAGGTAAGGCAATATCGAGTGTGGGCAGTGCAACTAGCACAGAATTTTTGGAGGGGCACACCTAGCCATCACCATCCCGCAGTGACAGACTCCATTGAGCACTGACAGGTGAAGAACGAGGCAGCTGCTCACATTGTGCTTTGTTAAATTAAGATAATGTCTTATAAAATTGCTATGTGAATAGAAGAAATTTATAAGTAGAGCAGCCTTTTTCTTTTTTTTTTTAAATGTAACAGCATTTGAGGAAGGAATGCAACTGAATAGTGATTCTACAGTTAAAAATGTGGAGGAATCTGAAGTTGAATTTGCAGATCTACTTCCAGTCTAGGAATTGTCATTATATTTTTGTTTTATTTGCTGTTCAACTACAAAAGAACATTGGAGAAACAAGTGAAAATGATCCTTACCTGGTAGACAGAATGATACAGGGGATGGGGAGAGAGCAGGGCAGGGATAAGGTCCTGTAGTTGTCCTTCTTTAGACAATAGCATGTGTTTATTTTTGGGAAACAGTCCTTGTGCTGCTCTCTTAAGAGGGTTATTACTTTGTCTCAAGGGAAACTCCTAGGCAGAAGCATTAGTTACACTTGGAAAAAAAAAGTTTGGTTTTTTTTTTTTTTTTTTCCTCAAATGCCCTTGCCTGAAGGATTCTGGACCATCCTTCTTGCTGGTTGCCTGGGTCTTCAAAAGGTTTTGCAGAAACATGTGATGCTCCCTAAAGTTTGAAAACAACAAATCCACTTACTTAGCTAATTTAAGGTGAATGCAGTTTGAGATGGTCCGGGATTTTAGGATTGTCATTGAATATCATGGCCCAAGAGTTACTCTTACAAAATAATTGGCCGTATTCACACAATCATAATTTTTACTGAAGGTGCTAACTCATTTTCAGCTTAACTGCTTAAGACATATTTGTGGCCCTGCGGATCATAGAATCATAGGATGGTTAGAGTTGGAAGGGACCTTCAAAGGTCATCTAGTCCAACCCCCATGCAAGGAGCAGGGACATCTCCGACTGATGAAGATATCGATGTTCCTGTGTCCCATATGAAACGTTTTACAATTGTGATATATAAAGTCAATGTTGTTTCATATTAAAGTCTTTATGTTTAACAAGTAGGTTTTTAAATAACTATTTTTATTTTTTCAATCTTTAATGTGGCAATAAAACTGTAAGTTATATTTCACATTTAAAACTGAGATCCTGAGGCTTACATATCCAAGCTCTCTAAAGAACTTCTTGAGGACACAAAAAATGTGATGGATGTCTGAAATCTGTTATTAGATGCAGGAAACAAGATGTGCTTCCAGAGACCAGCAGTAACCGGGAAAATTCTGACATAACAGCATGGCAGTGGAGTACACAGCTTAGCACGTACTGAGTGAGCTGACATCTTTGTTTCTCCATATGTGTGTGAATATCTACTATATATTCTACTTTATATGTAATAGACCCTGCTCTATACATATGTATGTAATGATAACAGTATATTATATATAGTGCCGGGGGTTTAGTACTGTAATTCTTGCTAGCTTTCCTTTAAAATAGTAATAATGTGAATAATGGCTGTTTAATCACCTACCCCTCTTGGCAGCTGTTTCAACAGAAGACTTAACAGTGTAATATATTTCTGCAAGATCCTGTCATACTCGCTTTGCAGGTGTTAAAAGAAACTAATGTCATATTTTACCGACAGCACCAACTGGCATACAGCTGTCTCTGCTTCAATGTATGTAAAACTCTTCAGAAATTGGAGAAATGATGTATTTTGAATCATAAAGAGTGAGTCAAAAGACTTGAGCCTGTCTTGTCAGTAGTATTTGTGAAGAGTAGAGTTCAGACGTTTTGGTAGCTAAATAAGAGAAGGTCCGTGATGGTATTCCTGAGGGGCTTAGAAAAAACACTTAAATTCTAGTTCTGTTAAACTTCTGTCTTCAGAGTTGCTTTTTCTTTTTTTCTTTTTGTAGAAGTAGCTTCTATCTCCGCTTTTCTTTCACTGCTGACGGGAGGTGGCTATTTTATTAATATGCTCTTGCCTATGGGGAAGCAACACACATGCTAAGTTTTATTAAAAGTAATTCCAGGGCTCACTCACGCATGCAGTAATTATGATTGTGAGCATCCAAGGAAAATGAGTGTATAATATCTTAATTAAAGTAGAGTAATACAATTTTAGTTTAGAATGTTCAATTTCCTTTTTATTTTCATGTAATCAATCTTAGTTTAGCTACTTTGATAGTACATTGCCTTGTTAATGCAAGTTCTGTTGGGGTAAGAAAATGTACAAAAACTGCCAGTTTCATCAATTACAAAAATTGTGTTTATTTTGGTAGACTGTGTTTACTTGGAAGTCACGTAGTTACTTGCCCAAGAAAAAAATCTTCATGCATGAGAGAGAAGAAAATAGTTTCTGTAGTACACTGTATAACTTCAGTTTCATCTTTCTCATTAACTTCAGTGGTATAGTGAAGTTCGTCTAAATCTCTAGTTGGTTTTTTTAATGGTAAATTCATGTTAATGTTATCTTGGGGCTGACCAGTCTTCTAAATCTTAATGATGTTCAGCTGTTTTTGCAGTAAAATAAGTGAGTTGCACAGGCTGGAGTTTTCCCAGTCCTCTTTAGAAGTCTGCCAGGTCGCTATAGAAATCGTTAGAAATTTTCATGTATTGTGATACATGGTTTAGAATAACTACGCTTTGGCCAATTAAATGTATGGCTAGAAATCACAGAAAACTGAAAATATGCCCACACCGCCGCTAGCGATTGCCATGTTGTGTACATTTACAGAAGCCTGTGTGAAAGCAGTTAGCTTGAATACCCTGCGTGAAGTTTAGCCCAGGATAAGTGTTTGATTGTTACCCATTTTCTTGGGTAACCTACCGTGATTCTCTTCACACTGCAGCATTACTGATCTCGGTGCTGCCAAAGCAAAATTACTGGTGGTACAATCAAGTTTAAAGCTAGCCCCAGCATTTTCACGTAGCGCTGCCATCATAGCAGTCTTTTTACAGGATCCAGGCTCCTGACTGCTACCTGGTATTGAAAGGTACTTTTATCAGGCAGAGCTGTTGTTTCCAGTCTGCTGGATGATTGTCTGGGTGCTGTTGGTATTTTCCTTAATTCCGGTGTAGTGGGATTTGATCACAGTCCACAGAAGAAAATCCTCTTCATCAGTTTTAGAAGAGCAAAAGTCAAGTGCTCTGTTGTTAGCCGGACCAGGGCAGGCTCATCTGTGCACGCTGCCTCCATCCTCCGACACTGTCACTACCGAATGCTCCCTTCCTGCCGTCTGCCTCAGCTATGCTGAATTTCCACCTTGAGATGTTCATCTAGCTTCTGGCTCTCCAAATATGCCTTAAACACTTGCAATACTTTCAGCTCCTGTCATGCCATGTTCAGCCTGGGCTAATCAGTGTTTCCTTAGGGAGGAATTTACAGCCCTTGTTTCCCTTACTGGACAGCAATGGGATCCTTCCTTAGCAGTTCCCATATGGAAGCTGTTGGAAGGATTTGGTGTAGAAATAGCTGTAGGAAGGCTGCAGTTATCCTGACTGGAAGCCCCTAGGTCTTCATCAGCCCAAGTTGTGTGCGAGTGATCAGTCTGTTTTGCAGAACCCATCGTCTAACAGTCCCACGTCAGCAGAGGCAACTGCACTTTGGATTGAATTTGAGGGTTTTTGCAAGAAGTATCTGTGCTGGGGCGCCTCCAGACTAATCCTGTCAGCCTTCTGGACAGGTTAGCAGGGACACAGTGACTTCTGCGCAGGAATGCCCTGTCCCAGACAGAAACCAGCCTGACTGTGATTGCATGCCAATGTATGTACCCCAGTGTCTGTGTATTTTAGAAAACCTGATACCAAGCTGTCTAAGCTGACAGAATTGAGGCTCCAGTAAATCAAGCTGGATGGGAACCCCAGTTTTGGAAATGACACGCACAGCTCTTGCTCTCACAGTTATCTATTTAAGAGAAATTTCTGCCGGTCTCACAGGATCTCAGATTCTATATCCACAAATGTATAATCCATCTTTAATTTCCACGGGTGGTACTTGCAACAAGTACCCAAACTCTAGATGTGCAAAAAGTATCAATCAGGAAAACACAGATATTGGATTTTGCTGAATTAAGGTAATCTGTTAATTGATTGAAGATGATTCACTCGGGTTGTGGTACTGAACTCTGGATATACTTTACAATACTTCACTGTTTCAATGATTTATGGACTTGTCATTTTATCTTATATGAGGAATTGGGTAAAGTGACCTTGGAAGGATATTTTCATGATTGTTTTTAATACATAAGAGAAAACAAGCAGGAAAAAAAATTATCCAAAGTACTGCTAGGCTATAGAAATAATTTAGAACTTCAATAGTGTTGTCAAACGTCTGTGCTGTAAACAGGATTTAGATAGATTCGGTCTGCGTAAGGAGATTCTGGCTTTTTACTTCTTAGAACATTAATAGAACCTCTCTGAGTCCATTTCCCAATTTAAATAATGAATGAGCTATTTTCTTAGCTCTCACTTACATACCCTCAAGAAATGTGTCTTATGCACTAAATAAAAGCGGGGAACATTTTTTTGTTTATTTCTTAATGTCATAGGAATTATATTTTATGTGCCTGTATCCACTCTCCCAGGGGCGTGTATTAATACTTGGGAAATGTCTGGGAGAGGTAGGCTGCTGCCTATGGGAATGCCATATCCTTTGTTATTTCTCTGAATGTGGTAGTGGTTCCAAATATAGCAGCCACAGAAATATCCTTTCCTTTTCATCCCAGAATTGCCTTGAAAAAACAGTTCCTATGTTCTGCACAGAACTGCAGTTCTGCGATAAAGCTGCGGGGCAAACCTGTGTTTTAGTTTCCTACAATCCGATGTCTGCATTGGCTTTCAGTCTAACTGTTTCTGTATAGTCCACATACAGTCTGTACGCAAAAAGAACCTACTAGGGCTTAAGAAATCAAATTAAATGCCACTTAGACCAAGATGAAGGACTCGGAGATGAAATAAGAATTTTTAAAAGAAGTATTCATAGTTTATTTTCCCCTCTGTAAAAACCATGTTTTGGTTTTATTCCTTTCCTCTTCTGCATTATATTTTAAAATTAGTATTTTTACTACTCCTCAATGAAATGGATATATTTAATCCTGTGGTAGCCCACCATTGCTATTTTTTTTTTTCTACAGTATATCTCTTTCTTAAGTACGTAAACTGCATTTTATAATCAAAGCTCTTGATCTGGGTTTGTTTCCCTTAAATTGCTGCTAAGGGACTCTCTTGACAGAGATACCTACCCTGAGTTTTTAGGCTAGGTCCAAGTCACCCATTTTTCTGGCAACACAGCAAATAAGCAGTGGGGCCTGCACTGGGAGTGGAAATAGGCAATGGTGTGGCTGAATACCCTCTGCTGATGAAAAGTCAGGCAAGTAGTCTGCATAAAGCTGTTCCGGTTCATTCATTTAGCACCATTCTGCAGGTACTTGGTCTATATTACGTAGAAATGTTGATCCCAGGCTTACTGGTCTCAAAGGTGGTTTATGTACACTTAGCTGTGAGTACTTCTGCGTCAGGGGTTACTTCGGTGCGACTGACTCTCCGACAGCGAGAAGCAGCGGTAACGCAAGTTCCTGGATGAGTGTAGGAAGTGAACGTTACCCGCAATCTGATTTAGGTGACAATTTAATCAACACTGAAGCACATACTCTGTGCTTATTCTCATCCGTGGTGTTGTGTGTTACCTATTTTGAACTGCTCAGGGGACGATAACATTTGACATCAGTACAAATAATGCCAGTGTCAAACATCTGCTGCTGCGGGGCTTTAGAGTTTGCCAGGGCGTTCCCTTGGTGTCACACTGATGGTATGTAAGTGACAGCTGAAAACACAGCGCTGCCAGTGCTGCCTCTGCGTCAGCTGCCAAAATCGCAAGACTCAGACTGAGAGTAAACCTTTTCCATCAATACTTATATTTGAGTAACTGTTAATTCAATATGATTTGACTTCGCTTACTAATCTGCCTCCCGGATCAATCAATGCATGCCTCCTCTTCTGAGCCCGAGTATTTCTTTGTGTTTAGAAGTGTGTGTTTATTTTAATACAGGATTTCAAATGTCTCGTGCTTTGTAGATGGAGCAAAGAATGCTTGCCACATTCAGAAGGTTTCCAGCATTATTTTAGACCTGAAATAATGAGTTAGGAGAAACAAACAATATCAAGAGAATAGAGTAGGGAAGAACTTAAAATGAGTTATGAATAGTATGTGCCTATGTATCTTCTCGGTGTAGCTGGGATGTTTTTAACTATTATTGTTTAGGGAAATAAAAGCCTGACTCTACGTCAAAGTAGATGTATTGCATACTAAATTTTAAGAAGCATAACTCTGATTTTCTCTCTCTCTCTCTTCAGGGGTTTTATTTTTGTTTGGTTTTGTTTTGTTGGGTTTTTTTTTATTTGAGAATGCATTTTGTGTAAAAAGAGGAAAAGCAGGCCTTAACTTAAACTGATGTAAATCTACATACTTCTGTTGAAGCCAGTGTTAACCGTTCCAGCGGAGTCCTTCTGTCATTTGCCCTCCATCATGTTGAGAGGGAGGATGCATGAGTGATGTTACAAGCTACAGTGCGGAAAATGTGCAAGCTTGAAGTATCAATTACTACTCTACAATGTGTAGTTAGACAGGGGAGTTACTAAGTAGAAGAGAGGTCTGTGGCCCACGTTACTGCCAGACATTCATTTTCAGGGATGAGTTAGTCTGTGCCGGCTGAGGTTTCCCGTTCAGTTCTGATGCAGGGTATTCTGAGCCTTTTGAAGGCTTTGTGCTCCTAAATCAAGGTCTGTTGTGTTAGCCTGCATTGAGAAGGCAAGAAAGAATTCCAGACACTAGATATTCATAGAATCACAGAATGGTTTGGGTTGGAAGGAATCTTTAAAGCCCATCCAGTCCAACCCCCCTGCAAGGAGCAGGGACATCTCCAACCAGATCAGGTTGCTCAGAGCCTCATCCAACCTGGCCTGGAATGTTTCCAGGGATGGGGCATCCACCACCTCTCTGGGCAACCTGGGCCAGTGCTCTACAATCCTCATTGTAAAAAATTTCTTCCTTATATCCAGTCTAAATCAACCTCCTCCTAGTTTAAAACCATCACCCCTTGTCCTGTCACACCAGGCCCTGCTGAAGAGTCTCTCCCCACCTTTCCTGCAGCCCCCTTTAGGCACTGGGAGCCGCTCTCAGGTCTCCCCGGAGCCTCCTCTTCTCCAGGCTGCACAGCCCCAGCTCTCTCAGCCTGGCCTCACGGGAGAGGTGCTGTGAGAAGATGCAGTAAGCAGAAGAGGGTGGTGGTGTAAGGATAACGTGAATTCATTGCTAGTAGGATGCTGTAGCCTTGCTGTGGTAGTAGAACATAGTCCTTCTGTGGCTGAAAAGTATCCAGGTCTCCATGCAACTGAAATTGTAAGGTTCTTACACCCCACAAGTGTGGAAAACACTGGCTTTTCTCTGCAGTCTAGAATAAACAGTGGATTTTAGTTCCCTTTCCTTAAGATGAACTTGTTTGTTTTAGCCTTTCTATGGTTTTAAACCCATGGCATCATCTTAGTATCCAATTTAACCACCGCAGTGTGTGGAGAGGAAGATTATTTGTCTTCTGATGAAAGCTAGTAAGCTACTGAAGTTCCTTACGGTTGGTAAGATGTCGCACTGGCATTATGGAACTGCAGCCAGGCAGCATGGGAAATGTAATTGCAGTAGCAAGACAGAGGACTGCCAACCCACCCCACCTGCTGTGTCCTTTGGGAAGCTGCTGGTCCAGCCCAGTGATAAATCTGAAGCTATGCCAACTCACAGTAGCTTCACTTTCTTCCTAAATTTTTCCTGTGGCGCAGAGGCTGCTTTGTCTCCTACATTCCCTCTCCTAGGCTATGGAAAAAGGGGGATTTTTTCCCCTTCATCACCTTCCAGAGAAAATTCTTTATGGCTTCTAAGTTCCAGTAATGAAAATGGTGCCACAAAAAACCCTGTCAGCAGATCACATAAGAATATAACGGGATCAGCTCCCTGGATCCCAGAGATCCATGGAACTTGGTGTTGCAAATGGAAAGATTTTTCCCAACTCAGTTCCGTGTCTGAGGCCAAAGCTGTTTAACTGAGATCAAAGTCACACTACTTGAAGTGGCATTTTCAGTTTAGTTCAGTTTATACAATGAATCGTACACAACAAAAGAATTGGGATCCTTCAACTTTTATATTACTTCTATTCACGAGTAATCCTAGGGCTGATTCTTTTAAATTCATCCAGTACTAATATTTAAATTAAATTTTTTAGTAGTGAATCATCATATTCAAACCACAAAATGGAAAGAAATACAAAACCAGTCATCTAATTGAATATTTTAGTTACCGTTTTCTTCTCAACAGTAACCCATGCTTAGCTCAAAGGACTTTGTGTGAAAGAGCTGTCGTTCTATTTTCTTAAGCGCTTGAGAATCTACCAGTTGGTTTTTCCATAAGTGAATTTGTGATATGAAGGAAAGTAACAATTGCTGTTCTAAGGTAAATTGATGTTTCGGATGGTACTGTCTTCTTTTCAGTGTGTGTTTTGGAAGAGGAAGTAGCAGAGTAATTAAAAAAATGTCAGTAATTTCATTAAGAAATATTCAGTAATCAAATTTTAAGTATTAATTTAAGATCTTCGATCTGTCACATATCTCAACGTTCTTAACATATCGAAGAAATTTATTTAGTGCTTTGCGGGAGGTGGTAAATTGTGATATAGTTGCTAGGAAATCCTGCTTGCACATACAACATGCCATGTGCCTTATATCTTTGTGCACTAGGAGGTTACCGTATCTCACTTGGAAGTTTTTGTTATATTTTGTAGTTGTCTGATGATGTGCCTTTTTTTTTTCTTTTTTTTCTTTTTTTTTTTTTTTTTCCTGAAGAAATACAGAATCAGAGAGTCATTTAGGTTGGAAAAGCCCCTTAAGATCGAGTCCAACAGTTAACCTAACACTACCAAGGCCACTACTAAAACATGTCCCAAAGCACCACATCTACATGTCTCTACGT
This sequence comes from Chlamydotis macqueenii, assembly GCF_036417535.1. NCBI lineage: Eukaryota > Metazoa > Chordata > Aves > Otidiformes > Otididae > Chlamydotis > Chlamydotis macqueenii. Next base: position 38,701,197 of record NC_141561.1, read on the forward strand.
TACTGGGATGGTAACTCAAAATACACTGTTTGGGTTTTTACTTTTGTCTTGTTTTACCACCTTATTACACGTAATCTTTTCTTTTCTCTATTTTCTTACTTTGCCAAGGCCATGTTCACAGCAGGTGCCAAGGTGACGTATGTTGGTCACATTTGTCCTACTGATAGGGACAGGTACTAGAGCAGTGCAAACTGGAGTGCTTAAATTCACACCGCGCCTTGTTGGGTGGCGAATCCTCCCAGGAAAGGTATGTGACACCCAGCTGTATGCCATTTAAATCACTCTGTGTCTGCAGTTTATGTTACGTTTATCGCGTAAGATTCAAATGTAAGCCAAAGTGAGAAGATAACAAACAGTAATAAAGCTGGATTTTTTGTTAGTAGTTAGCTCCTGATTTTGTTTGTGCTGGGTTCTGAACTCCAGAATCTGTTCTGATATCTGCAGCTGAACAGCTGCCGGAATGTCGCTCGAAGAGATGGCTGACTTCACAGGAGTGCAGAAATACAGAGCTGATACGCAGTGCGGCATCTCACCTACATGTAAATTGTATCTCTCATCCCATCCTGCTCCCCACCTGGGTCTGGAGTGTTGACTTCTCCAGGAACGATATCTGATTCTTTTTTCTTTAGTGTTAGAATAATTGTACAGAGAGGAGGCTTGACAGTTCAGGGTGCTTATGTGAGCAACACAAATCTGATTTTTTGAGGTTTAGCAAACAAAATGCAGAGTATGAATTTTAACTCTGACACATAGAAATAATACATGATGCCTGGAAGTTTGGTACATTTTATCCTAGCTTTAAAAAGCTTCCTGAAGCTGTGGTGTCTAATTTAGTGTGCATGCATCAACACGGCATTAAAGATTGCTGAGAGGTGCAGTATTTGTTTCTTGTCCAAATGCAGGAGCAGGTTGTATTTTAGCACTAAGAAAATACCCTCTGTGTTGCATCAAGATTTGGTAGGGAAAATAAAAATTAAAGACCCACCAAATACGTAAACAAAACTTTCAGAAAACTTTGGTTATTTTAATGAATGATTGTTTAGCTACCTGTGGTGTTTTTTTTTTTCTTCTCTTAGCCAGATTTATCTTTTTTTTTTTTTTCTTTTTAAAAAAAAAAAAAAAAAATCCGCAGTTACGCTGTTCCTTGAATGTGGTAGTCTTATGTCATGTGAAACAGAGCAGCCAGTGGTGGTGTTGTGCTTGTTTCCAATATAAATTTTCAGGTGAAGTTTTTGGGTTTAAAATTTTTAGTTTGCTGTTGGAATTATTTGTTGGTTTTTTTTTTTTCCCATCCTTTGGCAATTCTTCAATGAACTCTTCACAATTTAGTTTGTGAAGTCCTTGAGGCAGTTATATTTATTTTCATGCTCAGGGCTAAGTAGGCCATCAAGATTTAACAAATAAATAGAATTATTATTAATAATCTTAGTTACTTGTAGCTTTTTATGATGGAGAAATTGGGAAGATTAATTAGAGACATGTTTGTACGGTGCTTTCAAGATGTGTAGTAGTATGTAAGTGCCAAGTATTATTATCAGGAGCTGTAGCTATGTGATGATGAGACATCACGCGTTCCGAGGTTTTGGTATCTGGCACGTTATCCTTTATACCTGTTAAGTAGCTGTGCAGGACAGTTATTTAAAATAAGCATGGCCTTTTCTTTCCGTTCATGTGATCTGTGAAACAAAAATTTATGATAGTTCCAAAAGGTGCACAGGTAAAATTCATGCAGTAGCGTTGGCTGCTAGGAGGTATGTTGTATTTAAATGAAATAGGGCTTCAGTAGGAGTACAGAAGCTAGTTTCAAAAAGTATGTGGAAGATCTTACCTTGGCAGTAGGAGTAGATCTCCTTAAACCACTGCTCCTGCCCGGGCTGGGACAGAGGGATGCATCTCCAAACAGAAATTGATCAGAAGTATCCAGTGGACAACTCAGGTTGGAGTAAGAAAGGCAGGGGAAGGAGATTTATAATCCAGCCTTTAAAGGTCCCTTCCCACCCAAACCATCCTGTGATTCTAAGGTGGGGGTAAAATACCCTGCAGCGGTCAAGTCAATCTAAACTATAAGCCTGTGTAGATGTTTCTAGATGACATGTTATTTTTGTGATCTACATATGTGTACTTGGCTGAGTTTGAGCTGTGTTTGCTGAAAACGTCTTACTTCAGCAATCATGCTACAATGATGGCAATAGAAGCCTATTTCCTGGGTTGTTTGGTTTTGGGTTGTTTTTTTTTTTTGTCTAATGTCTTTGCCCTTAGCTATTCAAGTCCAGACCACACTTACGGTAAGAGTTTATGGGGCAGCTTTACTGTGCTCCGTAAGTCCTGGCATAGTAGACTGTTCCTTGCTTTTGCATGGATGATGTATTCTTCTTTTCAGGATGAGTTCCACGATTCATCTTAGCCTGAAAGGTAAGTTTCAGGTGTTGTACCCGGTCTCTTTCCCTTTTGATTCAAGGACATCTTCCATGTGTGGAATATTACAGAAAATATCTTTGTACTGGAAGGGAATTATTTGTGTCTTGGTGCAGAACTATTCTCTGACAAAAAAAAAAAAACTCCCTTCAGTTCTGAATTTTGACAGGTGGATTTACTGGAAAGTCCCTTTCCAAGCAGCAGCTTTCCAAGCACTTGAAAATATCAAGTGTTTTATTTCCTTCTCTATACTGAAGAATTTAACCTACATTTTAGTACCTTAATATGACTTAATACACACTCTCAACTGGAAGGCTAGGATGGTGAAGACGTTGATTTACAGTCTGTTTACTTGTGATAATTTGGCAGCGTGGTACTGATTGTACGGAATCTGCTCGGCAGGAGGAAGATTTCATGTCCACCTCTTAGGGAAAATCAGTGAGTGCTGTCCCTTTTGTGGCGGTGGGTAATGCCAGGACATCCGCAGGTCAGTGAGCCCCTTTCCAGCTTTCAGACTTGTTTCTGAATTTGCCTGCTGCGAACGAATTAGCAGCCTTAAGAAACCCAGTTGTCTCATGGTACCAGACCCCTAAAAACTGTGCTGCTAAAAGGTAATACAAAAGCTCCGGAGGGAAGCAATTTTCAGAGAACAGATTGTGCAGCAATAATCTATTTACCCTTCTGTGTTGTTGTGATGGGACAAGATTGGATAAAGTGGTTTGGTATTGGATTGAGTCTTCACTGTCTGGAGCTTTTTTGCCCCCCGCTCTTGCATCCTGCAGAGGTAAACTATTTTCTCAGTGATTTTATTCACTTTTGTTTCTGGAAGACAATGTCTGAAGAGTATCTCTGGTGTTTCTCATGGAACATGTATCTCAAATTTGCTATTTGTTGCTATTTTAAATTTTAGATTTAGTAACATAGCAAGAAATTTTCTGAAAGCGTGTTCTTCATCCAAATTCTTCTCCCTGAAAAAACGAGCAGCTGAAAGAAAGTGGGTAGGGTGAGATGGCCTCATCCTCAATGTTATAACGTTGGACTGTGAATATTTTCTTTTTTGAAAAGCATTCTCTCTTGTTCGCTCTTTTTATATACCTCATTTTGTTGTTTGAAGGAAGAATGCATAAATCGAAGTAAAGGCTTTCAGGAAAAATAAGATACTAATCTTGAAAAAAAATCCAAGATAGGCAAGTGGAGTTAAAAATAAAAGACAGACAAGCAAAAACCTTGGGCAAAATACAAAGATCTCAGTGCATGGTTGAATAAATTGGTCTTTAAGTCAGGACATCAGAAACATTCCTGAATGCCTAGGAGAAAGGGTTTCTCACTTGTAGGTGTCTGGATTTGGAATCCAGCGAGCCGAGGTCGATGTGCTGTCCTTCGGGTAGGGGCTGAGGTGCTGCATGGGGCTGTCGTGGCTGAAACCAGCACTGTGTTTCTGTGGGTGTTGGCTCATAAGCTGATGTTGCTGCCAAAAGGAGCAAACCTCCTCTTACTTATTTCTCAGTCCTTTTTTCCAGCCTCTTCACTGCTCTCATGCTTGTAGTGGCAGTTTTGTATGGCTGCGCTGTGAACTGGATCAGAAGGCTGTACGGACTAAAATTAGCCCCGTAAAATGAAGTCCAGTTATTTTTAACACAGAGGGGTTCACTGACACTGGCTCACCATACAGGTCTTACACCAGCAGGATTTTATACACGAGGAAGGAGATGAGGGAAAAAGCAGAGTTGGGCTGCGGTGTTTTCTCAAAGAACTGTCTGATTCTGGCGTGAGGTGTGTCTAGAAACTCCGTTTGAGAACACCCCGGGACCCTGAGTTATGCTCAAGCCAACCCAAGGATTCATCAGCAGTGTATCTGTATTGGATCTGGTGGCTTTGTTGGCGTTCTGATCTATTTTAATATGCCGAGGAGAATTCCTCTTTATCAAATGTACGTTTATTTGCACCAGCTGGTTTTGTGTCGCATTGTGGAACTCGGAACACATATGATCTGTGTACACAGTACGTACATACCTGTAAGATACACATGGGCAGAGTTTACTCAATGTAATCATAGCAATTATAGGTGCTTTGAAAATAATTCTGCCTTTCAGTACTCAGGACACTTGTGAAAATGAGCTGTGCATACGATGCAGGAACTCTCCCTTTAAAAATAATTTCTTATGCAAAATTCTATTAGATTTAATGAAATGTCTTAGGCTGGGTAATAATACAAACTCAGGACCTCAGGATGTAGTCTGAGGAAGGCTTTCATATCTTTTCTTAGGCGGGAAAACATGGCAGGTATAAAATATATTAATCAGTGCCTGTTGTTTGGCATGGGGCCACAGAGGGCTGTCAGCATAAGCGGGAGCAAATTAACGTGGCAGTTCTCACGCTGGAGTCGTGCTGTGTTAATACAGGGCTTCAAAGCAGATGATATGAAACCTGAATTGTGAGCGTAATATTTAGGGCTCTGCAGTTGGAGCCGTTCGTCACGATGATTACAGCCGTGCCTGGGATTCCTGGCCGCTCGGATTACCTTGTTTTACATGCTTGATTTCTAATGAAATACAGGGTGGTGTGCATTAGTTAGGGCAGGCAGAGTGGCACCAAATAAACTTGCAGCTTGTTTATAGTGGCCAGCGGAGGAGAAAGAGGCCTCCTGAGGAGCAGAGCGACCTCAGCGGTTGTGCTGGGGCAGGGCTGGAGTAGTGGGTTCCTCAGGGTTGTAGCAGTAACGTGTTTGCAAAAGCAAGGGGACAGCCCCACATGGGCTTAACAGTGTAAAATAACAGTAAGGATCTGTGGTGTTACCTGTCATCATCTATTTCTTCTATCTAACTGACAGCAGATCCTTTTATTCTTGTATTTTCATTTTATCTCCTATTATTTAGCAACCCCTGAAATGATCTGTTAGTATTTAACCGTATGCAGTATGTAATTGGTATGTTGATGGGCTGTGTTCCTCTGATTTGACAGGACGTGCACATTTTTCAGTGGTTTAATCAAGATGGCAATGTTACGACAGCATTGATTTAGAAACACAATAATCTTTGTGTTTTGAAGCCAGAGAAGACTCGGAGAGGTACTGTGGCCCCATTAAAGCAGGTACTCCACACAAGCAGGAAAACACTCTTCTTCAAAATCCTTACAATCCGAGCCCCAAATTAGTTTCCAGATTTGCTGTGCCTTGTGTATAAGCCAAGCCGGTTGAGGTCGTTATGCCGATGTGGCTGTATCTGGATACAGACATACACTTAACTTACAAGAGAATTAATAAATTAACTCTTTCAAACTGAGAGATGTGGTTGATATGAATGATGCTGACACGCATTTGCAGAAACTTTGTCTGAGCATTGTTGTACTTTCAGTGCGAGGGGGTTATGTTAGATAAGGTTGATGTCCAGAATAAGGATTCGTGGATCTGACTGCTTTTTCTGAGCCTGGGACTGACTTAATGTGTGGCAGGTGGTGAGTCATGTAACCTCGCTGTGCCTTCACTTTGTGGTCAGAATTTAATTGGACATAACTGGGCCTCTGCCACTGTAATTTTTCAGGTCCATTTCTTTTTAGGTTTTAGTGTCCAGAATAATGTATTATACATGCATCGACAGTTCTCGCAGTGTTTGGGTTCCATTTCGTAGTAATTTTTAGATAAAAACATATGTAGATAATCTGTATGCTGAGTAAATATATTAACAATATTCATCATCGACATAATCTCCTTGCAGCCTAATTGATTTCAGAGACGTTGCAAAACCAAGTTCTTGCTCATTTTTCTAATCACTTAAACTATACTGACTTTGCTTAGACTTCAAAAGATTATTAATGAGTTTCGTGGGCATTTGCATGATCGTTGAAAGGTGTCTCGGTTCTGTGTTGACATTACCTTACAGTGATCTTCCAGTGGAATATGTAAAGGTAATTAAAGCTTGTCAGAGTTTCTAGTAGGCGCAGCGGTTTCGGTGACTGGAAGTGCGAAGCTGCTTGGGGCAGCATGTCCCAGATCTGCTGTGATTTACTTACATGGGTCTCGTTTCTTAAAAACAAGTAATAAGATAAATAAACCTCCCTTAACATTAGAATATTGGCTTTAAAAATGTATTTGTCACTTTATTTCTTTCAAAACTGCACAGGCTTTCAGTGTATATTTTGTATTAATTCTGACAATCAAATACAAGGATTTCAGCTGGACTGCTGGGTGTCTGATGGCCACTCTGAGTACGGTCACAGTGTGCTCTTTGGTGTTAGGTGTGCAATTGAAATGTTGGGCTAATAGTTGGTGTCAGATTGTCTGTTTTACCTTGTGCTGTGTCAGATTTAGGGCAGAGCTGCTCTGTAATAACTGGACAAAGGCCATTACGCTATGCCAGGAGTGTACAGCCTTCTACCAGTGGTCCTGGATAAGTCACATCTAATAACTGCCGCCTGAGCTCAGGTGAGCGTTGGGACACAGATGGTAATGGTGCCAACTTCCACCCTTTTCTTCTGGCATACCCAGCAGAAAGTAGCCACGGTCTATTTGGAGGTAGTCAAAGCATTTTTCAGGAAACTTTCTACTGTTTGCTGAAAAAGACATTAAAGTACAGTATGATGTAGTTGAAGTGATGGTAACTCAGTGTATTACACTGCGGTTCTGGAACTACGTATTTGTCCAGAGTCACTACTACTTAGCCCACAATAAACCTCCCAGTCAAGAAAATGCTTTCAACTGGAGTTGTAATATCTGTGGGCTGTAATTTTTACCATCAACACCCCAACACTTCATACAAGAAAGAAACCACAGGCTACTTTTTTACGGAAGTTAACACATTTTTAAATGATTGTAACTGACTTGCAGTTTTCATATCCCTGTAGTTGTTGGCACTACTGCAGAAGCGGAAGCAACACTCACCCCAGTGTGAGATACGTATCAAAGCTCTTCTAATTATTGCAGACAGCTAACGCACAATGTAAAGACATTATCCTATGAACAGTTGGCCTCTCATGTTTTGTTTCCTCCCTTGCGTAAAGCATCTTACGGAGTTGGCAGTTCTGCAGGGTTTGAACTTGATCTTAATGAGGGGAGAAGCAGTAACGCTTTAAATGAAGGGCTCATCTCAGTCACGACAACAAGATGTGCAGATGTTCTTTACTAAGAGCAGAGTAATGAAATTGGGTTTTTTGTATCCAGTATGAGGAGAAAAACTGCTGTAGTTTAAGCCTTTTTCATACCATGTTATCAATAGCTCAAGTCAGTTATTTTGCTATATGGGCTGTTTAGCAGATGGCGTTTTGTGATTTATTCCTCCCTAAAGGTATTTTTGACATGTTTGTGAACTATAAAGGAGACTTTGTGGCATACCAGTCATCTATTACACCTGTGTTAATTGTTCAGGAGAAATATCTTGCAGGTTAGGATTTAAAAAATGATGCTTAGTGATCAAGAGAGGTCCTTTTCCTGAGTAGACTGGTGTAGATCTGCGTTTTATGGGATGTGGTGTAAAGAAATTAGGTATTTTTTTTTCAGCATACAAGATGAATACAATTTTGCTTCACAATAGCTCTGGTAGTGATCTGTTCAGTTAGCTATCAGCTTCTTTTTGAAGAAGTAGATTTGCAATTGATTTTGAATTGGCAACAGCACAGAAGCCTTTTTCTTCACCCCTTGGTAGTCCTTCCAGTGCTTATCATCACTGAGGCATTTCTAGACAGCTTAACTTCTCTCTGTAGGTGTCTTTTCTCCTTCCTTGCCAAGACATTTTCGTGGGGAGCACCTCATAGTCTAGAAGTTCAGGTTTGTTTCAAGAACGGAGCTGCCTCAAGAGGGAGACTATTTGATGTGCTAAGATCTATGTTCCAAGTCAGCTAAGTGTTATGAATTGGAGCTGGGAGCATTGATAAATTATTTTGGAAAGTGACAGTTTGACTTGGGTTAATGGAGATATTGATATGAACAAATATTTATTGTACAAAGCATTATAAATCTTAGAATGGCTGTTATCTTCTTAGAAAAATACTGTTTGAATTTCATAAATGTGCCTTTTCTTTTATCCATATGTGGACCGGAAAAGAGAGACCACCGCTGTTTGGATCTGCTCTAGAGTTAAACCATTTGGGTGAGTCGCAGTACAGAATTTAAATTCAACACTTCTCCCTGTTTCAGGAGTTGATTTCTGTGGTGGAGCCATTAACATGCATTTTGGAGTTAAGAAGAAAAATGAAGTTATGATCATGAAGGATATAAATATTTCAGGATTTTAGATTGAACTCTTTCTGAGAAGAAATCCAAGATTATGCAATTCACTGTGAAAGAAAATACAGCCTGAGCTGCTGTGGAAGTGCATGTCTTGCAGACTGACTCCGGGGTGTTTCATCGAGCAGGCAGGGCACCGAGGAACTTAGTGGGCAAGGTGGGGAGAAACTAAAAAATCCGTTAAGGATTTTCCTGGTTTTCATCAGAACTTTGCTAAATTGGTATTGCTTCCATGGGATCTTCAGATTCAGAGAAGCTGGGAGAAAATTAAAAAATACAGTTTTCTCAGCAAATGTGATAATTCATTTTTGAAGGAGAGGCTTTTTTCTTTTCTTCCAGTGCTGGTTCTTGGAGTGTGCAGAATAGCTCATCATCATTCCTCTCAGTAGCTGTGTTGGTAGCACTAGGGGAATTGCTTATTATGCATACGATGTTCATCTTGCTGCTGCCTCTTCCTTCTCTCTGCTTTCTTGTGTGTCTTTTCATAATCTTAAGGTGGGAGCTCTTGAGGCAGATGCTTTCTTATTTGTTTACGCAGCACCTTGCCAACCGGACTACGTGGTACTAATTGGGCTGTCCACAGCCTGCCATATAGAAAGAAGAAAAATGGACATAGCAGCTTGAAGTAGTTTTTCTTCATATTTAAGCAGAACTTGATTACAAATACCTTCTTTAGTCTGGGTTACAGCCTCTTTCCTTCTGTGCTTATTCCACATGGGAAATGTTTAAGTAATACGTAACTTGAAAGTATTAGGTAGCCGTTTCACGATGTAATGTCAAGGCAAACTACAAAGGCTCTGCGTTAATCGAAGCTGCTTGGTTAGTCTGAAATACTCTATCTTTGAGCTGGCAAATACAAAGCAATCTTGCCAGCCAGATTATTTAATAAGTAATGGTTTGGATAATGTAAATGTATGTTTCAGCATCTGTTGCAGCACTAAAATTTACATGCAGGTTTAGCTTTGGGAGCCGATGGTTCTGGAAACTTATTATTGCCATGCTTCATAATAGCTGTTCTTAATCCTGTGTACCAAAATACAGCCCTAAGAGATGTGGGCCTTGCACTGGGGGGAAACTGCAATTATGTTTCGTGAAATTTCAGTGTTTGAGCATTGGTACCAATGGCGGGGAGGCTCTGGTAATGTGTCTTAAGGAGCCACTGAACTATACTGATCCTCCGCTCAGGATGGTGGGTGTGATGAGGACTTCCCTGGTGTCTGGAGAGCAGGCACAATAAACAGGCTTAGGAGACAGCATGCCCTGGGGCGTTAATTTTTGGATTTGTATGAGGAATGGGCTAGATAATTACCCTGATTTCAGCCAAGGTGGCGGAACATATTTGGAGCGTAGCTTTGCTGTCCTCCCTGTTCGAAAGATCATATGAAAACATGGGTTTCTGAGACTTTGAACAGTGTGTGACTGTGTACGTGCACTGTGCCGGTTTCCATAACATATCAGGATAATGTTTGCTGTGCTTTTGTGGTGAAAATCTCATCTTTATTTAACAAGCTCCCCTGCTGATTCCTGTTGGCTCTGAAATCCAATAGCAAGTTGAGTGGAAAGCTGAATGTTGTTACTTAAAAAGAAAGGGTTGTAAAGGCAGAAGAAAATTCCCCATACTGTAAAAAATAAGTTACCTTGGTTTTGGTTATGTGTAGCAGGTAGTCCGAGTACTGTCTGAAAGAATTAATATAATAAATCATTCTGAAGCTGACTGCCTTCCTGCTCTTGTGCCGTTTCGTCACAGAGGGGGGTAAGTGAGTAAAGGAATGGTCAGCCTCAGAATAACATCCCTGTTTGCTTCTGTGTTCGTCATTCAATTGATGTAAGTTGTATGGATTTGTACTTGCAAAATATTTCATTTGTACACCTTTTCTTACCTGACCATGAGTTTTTAACTATTCACTGTTAGAATATCCCAATGGTTTTTTTTATTAGCTGCGTTTAACGCTATTGGACGGAGGGAGGAAGGCATAACACTGCATTATTAAAGGAACACAGCTTGTTTCATATTAATGTTTCTTGACAAAACAACCCCAGCAAAGGGAGAGTCCAAATTAAACTTGAGTCCCATTTCCAATCTCTGAAGCTTTGGGGAAAGGAGCAAGCCTGAGTCTTAATCTCGAGTGCTGTAGCCATCCTTCTGGAGAATCTTAGTTTGTCCCACCTCAGAAACAGCACGGCATAGTTCAGTGCCTCTGAAGGTCGGTGTCTCACTCTCTTCAGATATATTCTTACATTAAATTACCATTCAGTACTATGAGTCTAATTTCTAATTTTCTACTGTGTGTTCATGGCCACAGGTTGAGGATCCAGTTAAAACATTCACCACAGAAAAATTATTATAGCCTTCTGATGGAGATGACTGAATAGCACAGATGTTTCCATGTGAATCCTCAGCACCTGCAGTCTTCACTTCATTGGAAACTGCTCAAAAAAGGAGCATGTGGAAGGATATAAGGGTTATGCTTGGGTAGCTGATGTGTTCTGCAGCAATACTAAATAACACACAATTATCTCTTTAACTTTGGGCTGCGTGGCCTTGGCAGAGGTATCCTTGCACTTCACACATCAAGCCAATGTCTCATGGAACGTGGCAGTCAATGACTGATGGGTGTGATGCTTTCTCAAGGAAAAGTGCATTGCCTTTTTCTTTTCCTGATTTGTGTTGTGTTGGTTTTTTTTTTTCCCTCTTCTCTTTTTTTTTTTTTTTTTTTTTTTTTTTAAATAGAGGATAAAAATCTAATTTGCCCAAAAGTTATTTCAGGAAAGTGATGTATGAAAGAGAATACATTATGATAAAAGATCTTCCTGGCTAGAAACATGAAAAGCATGGATATTTTCACTGAGTTTCTTGAAGACTGGAGTAAGCACCAATGTTAGACATTCTTCAGTCTCATATAAACTTGCATTTACCTGTTTTTCTTCCCTTAGGAATAAGAAACCTTTTCCTTAAGTACGATTACTTTATTTACAGTTTTCCACTGATCTGTAGTTTCCTTTGGTACTAGAGCTACGGCAGGACAGAGAGAATGTATTTTTCACGTTTGCATTTTTAATGTTGTTCTTTTTTAAATCTCTAGAAACCTAGACACACAGACATCAAATCATACCTTCCACAGAATTTGATTAATGCATTGTCTTTCTGTACATATGCTCCTAATATCAATAACTTAATCTCCAGTTTTGAAAAGTGTGAATGATGTGTTCATGGATACAGCTACTTGCATTAAGAAAACTACTTTTTTTTTCATTTTGAGTCATATTTAGAGCTGTAATAACCGAGAGCTTGAAGGATCATACTTACTGAAATCAGGATTATCATCACCAGTGAAGAAAGGGATTGTTCTCTTAGACGTAATACTCTATTTTGTACAAACAGAGAGAGACTGGTAATCTCAAGTGACTTAGTGCGCAGAGACCAAAAGAAAGCAATATTGCTTCCATTTCTGATGTGAAAAATGGAGATGCTCTAGCCGATAGGTTTATTCCATGTGTAGTGATTGCTGTGCTGAGCTGGGCTGAAGGGCTCGGCGGCGTAGAGATGAAGCACATAGCTCATAATTTAAGGTTACAGCAGACATGGCCGAAAGCTCAGTGACTTACAGGAGCGTTCTTCCACCTGCTTACCTTTGTTGCACCTCACCTCGCTTCTGCTGTGGTAAAAGTGTTCCTTTTGTATTGCACATCTGACATCAAATAACCTGTTAATTCTCAGAAACAACTGCGTATTTAGCCACGTGGAGTTTAAAATGAGTGGTCCTGAGTTCAAGCCACAAATTTTGAAAAAGTGTTCTGCATTTTGTTCTGCCAGTGAAGAGCTGTGAAAATGAGTTGACGGGTGAACTCGCTCACTGCTCATTCTGGGGTCACTTGGCAATTAGTTTGGTCATTATTTGACACTTTGACCAGTGGTTGTTGGTCCTTACTGGGAAGTTTCCTTACACCAGCGTGCTCTCCTGTTCTCACTCTGACTGGTTTTGTGGCATTAAGTCCCATCGCACTGTTTACTTGCCTGCATCTGCCAAACGCTTGTGTTCTCCCTGCTGGGAAGAGCGTGTGGGTGGGATTTGCTAATCTGAATGAATAGTTATGTGTTCCAGTTTAAGCTCTTCTTTAATGTGTAATGACATGATTTTGTTTTGACAGATGAATGTTGTTTCTGTAGATACGCAGTGACATTGTTCCAGTTTGACTTTGCGCTGTCAGCTTGGTACATTTATCCTGACGCTGTTGTATTTCATCTTGATACCATATTCTTGATTTGACATTGCAATGTCACCTCCATAAATTTGTATTGACGTTCTTAACTCATTTTCTGGGTGTTTTTCAAAGTGAATGAAAGCCTGACACAGTTAGAACTGGGAGCAATATTGAGGCAGAATTGTGGAGATGTATCATAGAGGAATGAAAAGGGCAGAGATGGGGCTCACTGGGGAGAAACCAGGTGTGCGAGATGCATGGATGGTGCTTCCAGGGGGCAACATGACATTCTGGTAGGGGGCCGTCCTAAAGAAATAAATGTATTCCCCTGGCATGGTTTCAGTGTTGCCTTAACTTCTTCAGCTCCTTTTGCAAAACCTTAAAATGGAATTTGGATAGTCGTGCCAGAGAATGCGCTCTGTTCTCATAGACTCTGACCGTTCAGGATCACGTAGCCATTGTCTTAGCACTGCATGATTGCCGTTAGGGAGCGATCGTTTCCCCTGGATATCATCATCGACTTAGAGCTTCACATCGATGCCTGGGTTCCAGCACGCGATAGCTGATCAGGCAGCAAACACCACCCTTCCTCCTCTGGGTTTCTCAGTGGCTGTCTATAAACAGCCTTGCTGCTGTTCAGGTAAGACAGCAAGCAACGGATTATTGCACGTTGTGCATGTGTGCAGAAGGTATCGTCGCCGTTTTTATGGGAATGCTTATCACAGGGGCTGTATGCCCTTCAGGATATCCACCCTCTGCTGCTCAGTGCATCCTGGCTAAGTTTCTGATCACGCTGTGCGCAGCTCCGGAGATGAGTGCTCACGGGAAGGCTGCAGAAGAGTGATCTGAACATCTCAACTGTCCCACAGATTTTGAGATGCCCTGTGTGGTTCATGAAGCGCCTTCAGATTCTCTGCACCAGGAGTGGTGACTGAACAGAAAGTACATGTGCTGTTTTGTTATCATCAGTGTTTAGAAAGACTTTGATTAATAAGAAAATTATGTTTGTGTATATTGTCTAGTGCGCTATTGTCGGCATCAATGCGTTTAATGTAAAATTTGTTCAAACTTTTCTGTCAAGTATAGGAAAAACGTGCAGGATATGGAATCATTATCGACTCCAGAATTGTTTAGTTAAAATCAATCCTTTTTCCTTCCTTAAGAAAAAAATAACGTTTTAGTAATTTAGTGCATAGGACTTTTTTATCAAATAAGTTGCCAAGTTAATTTTTTCTTCTCCAAATTTGAGGATGCTTCATCAAAATAATGTGAAAATAGAAGCAAGGTTAATGATGCCCTTGTACCTCCATTTTGCCATCATCATAAAATCCTGAATCCTACTCCAGATGATTAGTAAATAAGATGAAGTAATTTAGCTGAGAGAATTGACTAGCTGGAGTGCACGAACTGTAATTGTGATATTAATGTCAAATGGAGTTAGTCATTTCCAGTTACATTCCGCTCTTCAGCATGAAGTGCTTTTCCCTCTGAAACCCCTAAGAGCTGCCTGCATGCCAATAACTGGAATCCAGGTCTTGAGGTCCCAGCCAACAAAATATATTTTGACCTGTGAACTGGGAAAAAGACTATTCATGCATTGCCCTGACCCTTTTCTATGGAAGGGTTCCATAATGTAGGTCATGAAGGACATCTCTGTGGTGGGAGGTCAAAGTCTGGGTATAAGGAGAAGCTTTTTTCACCTTTAAGAGAGCCAAGCGTTGGGACAGGTTATCTGAAGAAGCTGCCAGTCTCTATCCTTGGAAGTTTTCAAGAGGAAACTGGATTAAGTCTCGAGTGATAAGAGTGCAGATGTAGTAATGTCATAGGTCAAAGGCATTAGAACTTTCTAAGATATCTTTTTTTTTTCCCTCCTTTTTCTTTTGTTTAAGGCAATAAAAGTCCTTTTCCTGACTCCATGTTGATCTCCCCAACCCAAGAATCGTCACTGTGGCTCTCCATACGCACAGCGGTCAGCAGTTGCAGACTGGAGAAAAGATACAAGAAATTCCGAAAGTGCCAGTTTAAATAGAGCGCAAGATCCAGTGAGAACGGACTCATCTGTTCCAGTCTTTCCCGATGTCTCTCCAGTATTCTGCTCTGGAGAGCTGCAGTTAGACCTTAAAAATTTGCACTGTGTCTGTGCTTAAAATGAAACCATTTCAATTTTTTAAAAGCAATTGGAAAACAGGAAAACAAAACAAAACAAAACAATGCTTGTTTTATAAGAATTGTCTTGTCAAGAGCATGGAGCTCACTAAAATTACAAAAGAAAAGTTGCGGGGCGGGGGTGGGGGGGAGGAGTCCTCCAGTATGTCACAATCTGCACAATTAAAGCGATGTATTGGTGATGTCTGCCAGAACCTGTGAAATCTCCGTGGACTACAAGTGGAGAGGGGCCGGACGGTTCTTCAGAGCAGTGCTAATATGTCTGCTTTCATATTTAGTAGATTTACTACAGTTTAGATTTTAAACTTTGCTGAAACGCTTTTTCGCTGGTTTATTTTGATGGTCTTCCGCAACTTGCTGTAGGGTGGGCAGAATCATAACCTGACAGTAACGGTGATTGTGATGTTTTCATTTACAGACGTAAAATTGCTCAACAATTTCTGCTTGCTTTTCCTGTATACTTAGAACGATTGACAATGGGCATTTCTCCTTTCCCCTTTCCTGTCTCTTCTTTTGGGGAGGCGAATGGTTGAGTTGTGCAGCATTTTTGACTCTTCTCCTCACAATTCTGTTTAGTTACTGGGCAACGTGTGCTGGTGTTATACCTAAATGAGTTTATTTTGCAAGTGAAATCTTTGCAGCTGTCAAGCGATAGTCTAGCCCACAAAATTCTGATTGATCACCTCCATGTGGGACTGGCTTTTAAATTGGTAGGTAGTGCTTTACCAGCAGCACCACCTCCAAGAGAACAGCTTAGTAAAGCCTCTGGGTTAGGCTCTCAATTACCTTGAGTTCCAGTTTCAATTAGACTAAATTTGGAAGAAGTTACTGGCCTGCTGCAAAGGTCTTTGGAACAAAAGAAAATGAGAAAGCGCTTATTTTCCAGCAGGCATCTCAACAAATCGTACTTGGTGTTTGGAGTGGTCAGGGATGAGCTGGGCAGCAGCCAGGCTGGGCTCATTCTGCTGCTTACACTGCTTAGTGGCAGCACAAGAGGAATATTTAAAACATCCCACAAACTTCTGGATGACTGTAAGTCAAGTTCCCCGTGGAGGATTTTTGTAATGGTTGTTTAGTGCAGACCTGCAGGAGAACTCGGCACAGAAGATATTAGTGTGGAAAAAGCCAATACTGCCAGATCCGTGGGGAACCATGTGGATACTGCCGCTGGCAATCTGCCCGGTGTGGCCATAGGTGCCTCTCACTATTTTTTGTAAATTTTTTGGTTTTTTTTTTTTTTTTTCTGTTGAAAATCTCGAAACGCAGCACAGCTGTTGCGCAGGATTTGCATATCTGATACACTGCTTGTCCCA
Organism: Chlamydotis macqueenii; assembly: GCF_036417535.1. NCBI lineage: Eukaryota > Metazoa > Chordata > Aves > Otidiformes > Otididae > Chlamydotis > Chlamydotis macqueenii. Next base: position 38,717,511 of record NC_141561.1, read on the forward strand.
GAGAGCATGGCTCGTACAGGTCACTAGGCTGAGATGTGCCCAGCGCTTCAGCCTTCCCAGAATTTGCATTTATATAGCACTATGTCTTTTAAAATAAATATTTTTTTTTCCTACAGTTTACCTTAAGATAGCATCTGAAATTGCCTGGCTTTATGCTGTACTTAAACCAGAAGACATCTGTAGTAGCTGTTTGGTAATGATTTTAAAACTTTGACTGCAAAGCTGCTTAGAATATAAAAAGAATAAATCAGTGAATTTTTAAAAAAGAGAGATGAAGGGGGAAAAGGAGGAAAAAAAGTGTACAATGGAAGATTAATTAATGTACGGATTTATTAAAAAAGAAATACACAGTTCTGTTATACATCATGTTGGATTATTTTGCTGAAAACGACGGGTGATGTAGGCCCTAATTCTGCGATCACATTTCTGAGGACGCTCCTTCCTTCTTGAAGCCGTTAGGACTTCAGGTCAGTGCAATGTTTGTCTTTACAGACCAGTTTGCCAGTAGCCGAGTCTCAGGACTGTATTCCAGCAGAACTGTCCATTAATCAGTAATAAAATCTGCTTTAAAAAAACCCCTAGGAGAGTCTAGCTGTTTCCCAAATATGTTAGTAATTTATTGTTAAGTGGAGCATTGGTATTTTACCAAAACAATTCCAAAACGATTGAAATTAAGAAAGCCAGAAGGTTTTTTATCAAGCATGTGATAGCTGTCAACGAGAATAACTGTACTATGTCATTCGATTTATTAATTTTGTAGCTTCCCTCTGGTTTCACTTCATTTCTTTGCAGAGCTACAGTATGTGTTAGGGCGGGGGGGGGAAGGATTGGTTATCTACCCAATTTTTAGTAAGGGATGGAAGTAATTTGATCTGAATGTGCTTGATCACTTAATACCCAGAGTGTTACGGATTTCTCACTTTTTCCTAGTGATAGATGATCATAGTTTAAATGTGGAGGCAATTTCTTTGCCACCTATAAAAAGGAAAACTGAGTCTGTAACAATACAATATTCAGAAAAGTCTTATGACTTATATTTCTTGTATGAACAAGAAAAAAAACCTTTGCGTATTTATGTGGAGCACAGTGCATGTCCTTCACTCTGGTACAACAGTCAGTAGCTCTTTGCACCAACCACAACAGTGCTGCAGTCGTACACAGAAATGATTTTTTGCTTCTGTCAGCCCAATTCATGTTTGTTAGGCAAAATAATGCTGAGTTAGTTTCACTCGATTTCTGTGGTGTGGTCTTTCTGAGTACCACTGCTCTTCACACATCTCTGCTGGCTGCGCAACTGGACTAGGGAGGTGTTCTGGAGGTTTTAACCATCAGTGAGTACCGGGGATTGCTCCAGTGGACTTGAAGGAGAGAGGTGGTGCTCAAATGCCCTGTTCCCATACGTTCTTGGAGCCAACTGCTTTACCGAGTGCGTTTAATAGTGGTCTCAGAGGAAAATCCTGCTGGTGAACCAAAGGCAGGCAGCACTTAACTGATTTGAAATATAACGTACTGCTGTCATAATAAAAAAAAACCAAACCCCGGAGTGTCCTGTAGCTTCTCAGCAGTTTTTTATTTTAAGTGAGAAGTACACAGATAGCAGAGAAAAACAAGATATTGAAGAGAAAACAGACTTGACTTGAAGGAAATGAAACCTTTTCAAGTTGGAGACAAACACCCAGGAGCTGGTGAGCACAGCCTGCACGTTACAGCAACACCGTGCTGATCCCCTCACATTAAAATTACCACACGGAAAATGTGCCGTTCTCGTCCTGCTGTTTAACAAAGCTTTAGCAGCAGGATGTTGTACCGAGGGCTCGTGTTCCCCTTGACTTTATTGACTTGATGGAGTGTTCTATATTACGTTTCCTACAGAATTATGTTACAGCACAAATGTTGTGAAACAAATTACAGTGCTCAAAATAAATGAACAAATAAATGAGCCAGATTAACTAGCAGGCCCAGTTGTTTTCTACCGCTCTAGTCATGCAAAACAACTGTACGTACACTGTAAACAGCCGGGAAGACCTCAGTTATTCTCCTACTTGTTCATGCAGATTAGTGTGATCTTACTCTATAGCCGAGTGATTGAAACAACAATTCTGAGAAGGACTGATGAGGTTCATTTACACCAGCGGAAATCTGCAGCTTCTGGTTTTTGATTAAAGTTTTATGTATCAAGCTGTTCCTCACTCATTGAAACGTTACTGTTTGTGTAACTCATAATAGAGATGATCTCTGTGTGTTTAGAGAAACGGGAGAGAAATCTGAGGGGGTTTTTTTTTGGTGTTTGTTCTTGTAGCGTGTAAAACCTGTGTATCAGCGTACAGCAAACCTAGTTTAATATATTTTTGTAAAGGTAATGGCAAGAGAAATTGCCTACTACCAAGTAAGCAAAGTGAGATAGAAATGTTATCTCTTTCAATACCAATATGAATTTTGATTCTTTTCACAATCAGGAGTAGAAAGTTTTCACTCAATTGCACCAGAACAGCTGTCGCTAACTTCATGGGTTTCCGTTTGTAGTTACAAGCAATCAGTTCTTTGAAAACGTTCTTGATGTAAACGTTATTGGACATCCCATTCCTGGCAGGGAACTGCAGCGGTGCACTAATACAAGCATTGCAATAATATTTGGCTCCTTTTCACACTGAATAGCACCTTACTTCAGAAGCAGGATGATGGATTTTTACAGGGCTGTTCTTTGAGAAAGTTTGTAGGTAACTTGGGCAGGATGCTGTCTGGCCCAAAGTGGTTTAGGAGTTTTGACTGAAGAGTCACAAAAGGCATTCCAGAGAATGCCTGAAGGATCTTAAGCTGAGGGCCTTCTCATTTGCAATGCTACATTCCCTTTCCACAACTTGTTAATGAAGTGCTATGGTAATAAATTTTGCTTAGGTAATGAGAAAAAACATTGACTGCAGGGAGTGGAAAAGACCTGTAAATTGTAGGCTCATTAATATTAGGAGGATGTTTTTGTGACAAGCAGTGGATTTCATGCCGAAGAAGGAAGAAGTCTAGTTTTGCAGTCTGGGAGAGGAAACATGAATTGAGCATGGGAAGGTAAATGACCGGATCACGGGACAATGAGTTAGGAGACAAAGAACTGGCTATTGCCTCGTGTTAATTGCCTAGCTTTCCTAACTTCAGCAGAGCTACCACGACTAACACATGAGTTCTTGCATGTTCTTAAGGGCAGATAAAACTCTTTAATGCGTCGCACTGATCATGTCATCTTGTACTCTGATGAAGTGAGCGCCACACTGACATCTGGCTGTTCTTGGCCTCTTCCCTTTTCTGATGTAGCACATAGCATCACCATGGGCCGCTGGTACGGATCTGGATGTAAATCACTAGAAGGCATTTGGGATATCTTCTGAGGGCCCACCCAGTTTTTGGCTTCATGATGAGTCCTTAATTCCTAATCTTAATTTACTTGACAATTTAGCCCTTTGCTCCAGCCTGCCTTGTTCGATGTCGTAATTTATTTTTCTTACATGCACCAAATTATCTTTTGGTATCACCTGTTTGCACTAATAGACTTTTTTTCTCTCCATGATTCAATTTTTTTTTCACAATTACTCTTCTCCCTAATTTATAATGAATAGAGTATTTTTTATTGACCCACTAATCTTTTTTTCATTTCAGAGCAACTCTTTGTTCCTTCTTCCTCACCTTGCGTGGTACAATTGAAAACTTTGTAGTCCATACTGTTAACTCTGGCTTCTCCAGACTCTTAACTCCTAACGTCCGGCTCCTTTCAGAACTGCTGTTCCAGAGCCACTATGTTTTTTGTATATAGCGAAGTTTATATTCTTAACGCACAGACTCCCTGATCCCTTCATTTCAATTTTGTTACTCTTCCTGCACAGTCAAGTACTTCATTCATAGTTTATGTATTTCCATCAGATTGCCAAACCCATCTGAGCGCTAGTGTCTCCCCGTGCTCTGTGTCTGTTTTCTTCTACAGCTCACTGGAGGAGAATTTTCTCCCATCTGTTCTGATGGGAGCAACTTCTGCCACTGCTTTTGTTTAGGGTTTAGCCCTTACTACTCAGATCCATCTCCTCATCCTACATAGCTACCTTCTTTTTTTTACTATCACTTTCTCTGAGTCCACATTTCTCCTCCACTCTCCCATATTAAAAATATTCTGAAGGATGTTGTGTTCCTCAGTTTTACTCCAAAGTACACCCTAGTCTAGTTTCCGTCTGTTTTTAACAATATAAGCTGTTTCAGCAAGTCTAAAATAATGATTTCTTGATCAGAGATCACAGCCTTTGCCTCATGCTTTCTTGTTGATAAAGCTGCTGATCACTCATTCAGCCTTCTATCGGAATCTCTACTCCTTTTGTCACTGTACAGTCTCTGTCTCTGCAGGTACTGCTCCAGCTTCTTGCATCATTGCTTTCGTAGATATTTTCCTTGTTCCTTCCTTTAGTTTGTAGGAATGCTGTGTTGTTTTTGACTGTCTTCTCTCTGTGAATCTTATCACCAGATGACCTCCTCTTCTCATACATGCTCAAGTACTATTTTTACACAGATGATTTGCAAATCTGTTTGTCAGCCCACGGTTTGTTTGCCGCTGTTCCGGCACACGGCTCATCTAGCATCTTCAGCGTTTCTGGCTTGACAGTTTGCTGATAACAAAGGTAAAGCAGAGCTCTGTATCTCCCCCTACCAAACTCTCTTGTGTCCCTAGCTTTTTATCCCACCATCGTCATATTGCCATCCGCAGTCAGTTGATATTTGTTATCTAGACACATTCTGTTAGGAATTCTTCAGCTCTGGCTTTAGCATCACCATTATCTCTTCCATCATCTAAAATGTGTGTCCTCGGTGTCATTTTTTTTTCCCTTTTCAACCTTCCCTTTAGATTCTTTCCAGCTCTTACAATCTTCAACTGTGGACAAAAAGATATCTTGTATTTTCCAAGTTATGCTTTTATTATTTTAATTGCCATCCTTACCATCAGCGTTTTTAGTCTTGTCCATTCGAGCCACTCCTTCGGGGCTCATCTTTATGTGAGACAGTTGAGCTCACCGGAGTAGAATGTCTGCATTTGTTCTGAGTTATCAGGGAACGGTTTCATGCTCTTTTCATCTATCAAGCTGTTGAGACATCTTATGTAGCTGAGAGTCTGCCTTAATTTCCTCTAATTCTCTAGAATGTTTTCCTAACTATTCTCTTTTCACTATTTCTTTCTTTGTGCTTTCATACTTTCTCAGATACCCCTACTGTCTCCCTTCAAATTTAATTTCTTAATCTTGTGGCTTGGAGACTTATTTGCATATCCTTGCATAAATATCTCTTTTGTTTGCCATCTGTGCCGCGTTTTGTCTAATCTTTTTTTATAAGATAAGGCCAAGAACTTAGTTTTTATTCCATACTCTTTTATTGTGAGTTTTTGTACTATTAAGACACTGTAGATACTTAAACCACTACCAGTAATACTTCACAGGTCTTCTTTTCTCTACAAATACAAGTTAATGGGTTTTATGCATAATTATTAAGATTAAGATGATACACGATATACACTTGCTGAAATTAAATTACACAGTGATCTGTGGATGGAAAGCAGTGGCAAACCTCTGCATGTGCCCCTTTAGCAGACACACAGTGCCCCTTCCTTGGGTAAACTGGGAAGATCCCTTAATAAGAAGAAAGCAAATAGATGTGTATGTGTTAGATAGGTGAGCAGGCAAGGAACGTAAGGCCATGGCAAAGGATCTGAAGTAATTCTTATTACCTGTGTCTGCTCACGTGATTCCCACATGGGAATCCTTCCTTGTTGGGGGTTTTAGCAGAATATCCGTCTCAAATCGAAATGTCTCCTAAGTCATTTCTCCTAGTGAATTCATAAGCTGTCCAGAGAAGAGCAACAGGGCTGTTAAATGCTGCTTTATATGAGACAACCAAGTAAGCCAGGGTTCTTCAGCCTGGAACACGGGTGGCTACGCTGTTGTGAATGGCTTGGAAAGAGTGAGCAGGGTTTGGTGGTTTTTGGTGGTAGGTTTGGTTTGGGGTTATTTTGCTGTCTCTTCCAACACAAGAATTAGAAGAGAGGAAATTAGACCAACAAGAGATGTGTTGAAAGCAGACATAAGAGTGGTGGTTCTTGCATCCACCCATTGTGGACGTTTGCGGAGGCTCAACAGGAGATTAGACAAAGTTCACGGAACAGACGTTTCTGGAGTTCACAGAACATATACCTGGCTCAGGAAGTCTCTGAGGTGCAAGAGGGTGACAGCTGGGAGGTAACAGTTTCCCGTTCTTTCTTCCCTAGACATCCACTTTTGGCAAGCATCAGCATTAGGATAGAGGGTGATATGGACCTTTGGTCGGAGCAGTGGCCTGGTTTCCCGGTCCTGGTTTGCCAGGCATTATGAGCAGTAGTATTTCAGTAAGACTACATTTAAAGAATACACTTGGTTATCATTACTAACAGATCTTAATTTTTACAAGTTAGCATCCTGTTCTTTGGAGAGTGCGTGGGTGGCACACTTTCACTTGCACACTGAAGGCCCTATGGTGAATATGTGGAAGATGTATTTTTTTTTCCCCTGTGGGAGTCGAATAGTCATATCATTTTTCACTCTAACAGGTTTTCTTCAAAGCAGTAACAGTCAGCTTGCTGTATTTTTCATCAGTTCACTGCAGGCTGCGTGACTCCTTCTCATTTCTTTTAAATAACAAGATCTTATTAATAAAATTAATGTTGATCATCTTACCTTCTTTGTCTGACATAATCTGCCTATCGCAGTAAGTGATCCGAGTCCTTCTTAATGAGGAACTTGTGCTGAAGGTTCACCACTTCTGCTTAATTATCTCCATGACCCACTGACTGGAAGACGTATGCTTCGTGTGTTATAATAGACCTCAGGATTTTCCAGCAGGACGTTTAATTCAGATGGTGCCTTTTTCTAGTTATAAGAAGAAAGGTGAGCTCAGGAATTCGCAAAGTGTTGCATTATAGTGATATTTTAACAAACCCAAAACAAATTGGCATTGTGGTATAGAAGCTTACACTCATTTTTCACAGATCAAATGAGAGGAAGTAAATTTGCGTTAACAGTAATGCCTGAACCGGCAGCACAGCCACTTTAAATTCAGAAGACGCGAGACAAAGCAGATATTCATACCTAAGTGTTAAGGTAAGAACATTTCCAAGTGGAAATTAATGGAGCTATGACAATTCAGAGCAGCTCATGTATTTGCGTTTATAGTTTGTTTTCCTGCATCACTCAGTTAAATGAATTAAGGTTGTATTCTATTTCTCTTCTGCAGCTGGATGGCGCTTCTACTTAAATTCTGTGCATGTAATTTCATAGAATCTGTTACTGTTAGCCAGAAAATATTTTAATTTCTGAGATTGTTGTATTTTAGGCTTAGTTCTTCTCCTCTCGTATACAGAAGTAATATTGCTGTTTCTTTAGGAAGTAAAATAAAAATAAATGCAATAACTCCTGAATGAATGGAAGCCATGAAGATGTGTACGATGAGGAACTGCTGTGGAGATCCTCATCATTTCATGGGTGGGTCTGCGAATATAAACTGTACGGCTTGACTGGTCTGTGGTATACTGGTCTGTGATGTGGTATCCTTTAAAGATGGAATATACCCAAGAGGCTTGCCAGGTTGATTGAACTGAGAGACAGGAGTTAGAGAAAAATGATAATTTTTGTAATTTTTTGTATTAAGAAGTGCTTGCCGTTTAGCAGTTCTGGGGAATCTGGTGCTGTTTAAAGACTCTTGGCTGGAGATGGTAAATCAACTAACCTTTTTTTTTTTTCCCTGTAAATAATCCAGCAGTATGAATTTATACAGATTTTCACTTTTAGGCCTGTACTTACCCGTGACCATATGGTGAGGTTGTTTTTCCTAACAATAGAGATGCTTTTTATCAGTTACTTGGCTACTAGCAGAAAACAACTTTGCAGTATTAAATCTGAGTTTGCGTCTAAAAGTCAAAGAAGTAGTTGTTCTTTTTTTTTTAATATATAAACGGATGAATAAACGAATGTATTTATGATGAGAAAATTCCCTTGTCTGTTTTCTTGCATTACGTTTGTACTTGTTTCGTTACTAACAGAACAGAGGAAAATGAGATGACGCAAGGAGAAGAACCTACTACCCTGCTTGTTCTGTTAGCTTTATAAGAAACAGAGCAGTGTGAAGCATTTGGGTAAGAACTCAACTAATTTAAAAATGGCCTTAGAATGGACACAAGTAGCAAGTAACAAGCTATAAAGAGTTAACTAGATTCTCTTAGAAGTACTAAGGTCCTTCCAATGCCAAGGCAAAGTGTGAAAAGCCAGGGGAGAGGTGCAGAAAGCTTGTATGTGTCATACAAGTTACCTCCTCTACGTTTTCCTTTCCTGCTGAGGCTAATAAGACCGTCAGATTGATGTAAAACTTCTTGCTAGTTGAATTACAGTGTGTAGATTTACATTAGGATAAAGCATTGAAAATGAAATAATAACCCATTGCACAGCAGGAGAAATTTGTTTTATTTTTACAATTGGTTTTCTTACAAACTTGGTTAGAAGTTTTCTTCAGTCTTTGTGTGAAAAATGAGATATTTTAAAATAAAGAAATGGAGAACATTTTTACCTCTTCCAGTATAGTATCTGAGAGTACAGAAATTAATTTCAGAAAAAAAAAATGTATTGCTATAAAGATCAGGCATAGTTTCTAGGTTTTGGTTTTTGTTTGTTTGGTTTTTTTTTTTAAGGAAGCCTGGAATGTGCAAGAATTCAGAAAAATGAGAACAAGTTCCTTTATGTCATATAAGAAAACAAAATATTTCCATTTCTTGCAATTACTTATTTGTGTGAGTAAAGGCTAGTGTAGTGTTTAATGATACTGCCTTTTTCCCATCAACATGAAGTGATTTTATTTTAAGACTTATTTGAATCTTTTTTATTTTGTTAGCTTTGCAAATAATTATTAAATGAGCTACAAGCTAAATTGCTAAGTATGTCTTTTAAAAAACACCATTCACCTAATGAAATTTCTCATGTGAGTAGGTTGTGAAACGTATCCCTTCGATCAAGATGGAACATACGTGAATCTCAGCTGTTTTGGGTGGAAAACCGGAGAGCAAATGTGATGCTTGGCTGGATTGTAAATTTAGTAATATTTAGAACTAAAGAAAAGATGCTTGTTTTCTTACTGTTTCCTCGGGAAAATGCCATTGGAAAACATGCATTTCAGCCTGAATGAGTGATTTTGGAGCTTCTGTTTGGGTGAAAAATGTTTTTTTGAGGTGAATACCCAAAATGTTTCTAGTGAGAAATTTGGATTATGCATGTAGCATTAAACAGAACTCACCATGCCCAACTACGCATCTGGGTTTTAAAAAGAAGATCCTTCAGAGACTGCTTTTAAAATTGTGTTCTTTACAAATTAAAAAATGAGATTAATGTCACCTCATTGTGTTTATCCCTTAGGGTGCAGTTGTATAACTCTGCTTTTACTTTTACAAAACTCCTGTCTGCTGTGAGACACCTCATAAAACAGCGAGCTGGGCAACCATGGCTGCGTCTTATGTCGTTGAAATGGCTGGGCTTCTCTTCGCTTCTTGAGGGTGTTATCAGAGTCGCACTCACTTGGACTTGTTTGTAGAAACTGCCTGATCTAGAAAGCACAGGTGAGCAGACATAAGGGATATTCTGGAGTGAATAGAATAGAATCATTATGGCTGGAAAAGATCCTGAGGTTTGGCTACTTGCACATGTAAGAAACAATGGATTGGGAAATGATTATGAAAAGTTAATACTTTAAAACCACAAGAGCAGTAATAGAGTATTATGCAACAGCACTAATCCATAAAACTTCTTTGATCTCACAGTACAGCATTTATTATTTTAAATGTTATGAAATATAACTTTTAAATTTCAAGACTTAACATAAAAATGAAATACAATAATGCAGATTACAGAATTTTTAAAAAATAATTTTAATCCTCCTTTGTTGTAAAGACTCCTTGAAACTTTCAATCCACATGGCGATTCCTGTGGAATTTGTATCTCTCCGGATTGTTCTTGTGACTTTTTATATAAAGGCTCCTTAGAACTAGACCCTTGGTTCCCTTGGTTTCACTGACGACAGGAAAAAAATAACTTGTTTGCTCTTAGCTTGTAGCCTGTAAGGCTAAAACTACTGTATCCTATAAGCTTTAACTAGAGCGTGCATATATGAAATAAACTGCAACAGCGGTGGTAAAAGAAGTGTTTTATTTTTTACAGAAGCATAGAGATCAAAAAGACTGCATTAAGTAGAGGAGGAAAAATAACGTATTACAGGATAACTTCCATGGGCAACGTGGGTTTGGTAGTCTATTTTACACAAAGGACTCTGCGGTTTTTGTGTGCACAGATGGCTTAAAAAGTGAGCTACCCAAGAACCAGAGACTCCTGGGAAGAAGGAATCCTTGTCCAGTTGATAGCATAATTGAAGGTCCTTCAGTTAAATAAGGTATCTTTGAAGTGACTGTCTTGTTAACTTCTCACTTAGCACATCAAAGTGAGGAAAGGATGCCTTTCTTTCTTGTAAATGCAAATTACAGCTCTTGATTGTGTGAAGCCCTGCTTCAAAACCCTGCAGATGTCCCAGCTGATTTTGACGGCGAATGTTTTGTCATTGGTTGTACAGGAACAGCTTTCCATTTTTAATAGGAGTGGTGTACTTTGGTGATCTCACTGCAGCAAATTGCATACAGAAGTAGATTTCTCATTGGATCTTCCTTTTATGGTGTTTGTACTAAACAGAAACGTAAGTATTTCTACTTTATCATAATGCCAAGATCACAGAATGAATGTTACAGACAGCTTAATATTAAAAATGTCTGGTTTTTTGTTGTTTTTCTGTAAGATACTATTACATTTTCCCAGTGGTACTTTAAATAGTTGTAGGATAGTTAAATAATATTTATAGATTCTTTTGGCATTTTTAGTTAGTTTTCCTCACCTCTGCGTTGTGTCAGCACGTGATCTTGCTGTGATCTGTGATTAGTTATTAACGGCTGTTGGCATGGAAGCCTGCTGCTCAGCTTGGCTTGGTGAAGGACATAGTAGGTGTTTGCTACTTTTGTTTATCACCATGACCAGATTGTATTGTATACATCATACAAGTGTACAATGTTCTTCTAAGGGGATGTTACAAACCTCATCAACAGGTTTTCTGAAAATGCAAGGAAAGGCCTGACTTCTTGGAAAGCAGCATTACCTGTCTCCAAATGATGGGTGGCTTGATGGGGCGAGCAGAGCGAGCGAGCAGGAGCGGTGCCCAAAGTTGTGAGGGATGGGCTCGTTCGTTAGCCCAGCAGTCCATTTCTGCCATACGGATGGTTGCAGTAACTGCACAGTAAGCCTTTTCTTTGTCGGAAATGGATGAGCCTCCACTATTCGACTCTTTGCTATAAAATGGCTTGTATAACATATCCCAGTGAATCTTTACAGGCAAAGAAAAGGAGGAACTGTAGGAACCTTTGATCCTTTTTCTGTAGACCCCTCTTGCCTTGAGAGGGGGCATTGTAACTGGAATCCACTTCCTTGACACTGCGGATGTCAATGCCTGTGTTCAAGATGTGGCTGTTAGAAGGAGAAGCATTATCTATACAGTCTGGAGAGGTAGAGAAGGGAGTATAAGTTTCCTAAAACTGCAGGAAGCAGAAGCACTGAAGAAACTAGGGAAAACAAACAAAACCTCCAACATGTACTAACAGTGAGGGATAATTAGTGATGTTACCTGAAAAGGAAAGGATCATCAATGGAGGACTCTCCAGGTCCAACAATCTCTCTTTTATCTGTCCATAGCGGATGAACGCTAACATAATAGTAGACCGGCTGAACAGAAAGCTCTTTTGGCCAAGGAAATTTTCAAAGAACCAGACAATATTTACATGGGTAGTCAGATTATATGGCTTTCAAGTGCCAGTAGAAAACATCAAAACCTGTTCCACTTTTCCCCAGAGACTGATAAATGAACTCTGTAGCCAACGCTGCAATCACAAATATTGTCTGTATGTCTTTTTGCAGCACACCAGTGCTACAGTATATAACACCCGTGTGAGCCAGAGCCACAGCGACCTATGTGCAGCTGTAAAGGTCATTAATACACTGCCATTGTATACTGGAACCTACGCAGCAGACGGTTCCAGGTTCTTATCTCAGAGTGATTAGTCATATTCTGAAGGGTTAATTTAATTAATTACCCATAGCTGGATGCTGAAATGATTCTACTCATTTATTCATCATCTTGGAAAGTTTGGCTGAACTGGTGTAGTTCTCGGTATGATCTCCCGTGAAGCGCACAAAAGCAGAGGTAGCAGCTGATTTATGGGCTGCTTCTATCTCCTGCCAGCATTGACAGCTCTGGCTTTCAGAGAAGAGTTGAATTTATTTGCCGAAGATCTAAAGTGTTAAAGAAAAGAACTGAAGAGCTTAAAAAAAGAACTTCTCTCCTGTTTTTCTTTAGTAATGAGTGAATTGGAGCTTGAATGAAAGATCTACTTTTTTTTTTTCCCCCCTCCATATTTCAGGACCGATTTCTGAGCTATCTGCTTTGTTTAGTGAAGATGAGCACTGATCTAGTGTCCTACAAAAATTCATTACCTTTCTTTTGAGCTCAGTCTTAATACTCCTTCATCCAGATACTATGATGGCAATTCAGCTAACTGGCAGAATTTATTTCTTTTATGCTAAGAACATGAACAGATAATAGCGTGGAACTTCTGCAGCAAGTTGTAAAGCGTGGATGAAATTACAGAATAAAATCTATGCTCAGCCTCAGAATGATGGCTTCAGTCTCTTGGGCTTTGTGGTGTTTATTGCACTATTCATTTTGGATCCTGAAATGGAAAGTCTAAAAAGCAGTGAGGTAAGAAATCCAGAACTTTTTTATTACCCCACCTTTAGATTTCTGCCTTGTCACACTAAACACCATTCTAGCTGTCTTTTCTGAGTTTTCAGGAAGGCATGCTTACTGAATCTTTTAATCAGTTAAAATAGTGACAAAATAAAGTGATCTAATATTATATTTTTATACTCATAGAGTTACCATAGAGCTGGGGTCATGAGAAGAATATAGAGCAGTAGTAGTCAATAAAAAGCACTCACTGATCCCATCAGTCAGTGTTTCGGTGCTGGCTTAGCAGGTAAAACAAGTTACTGAAGGGATCAGTGGCAGTTGCCAGGTAACTCGGATGAGGGATATATGCCAGCTCTCACTTTTATGTAGCCATGTAACCCAACGTTCAGAGACCCTTAAACTACAATACAAACTAATTCCTTGCCTGCCTCGATGCATTTTCATCATCTTTCTGGATGTGCAAAGTTATTCAGCTGTGAATTTGCAACTGAAGCTCTTGAAAATAATGCAAGAGAGAACGGCATGGGACAGAGGAGCTAGAGAAAAACCCAATACGAGCTAGGGGGAAAAAACCAGAACAAAACCTAGACATGCATCTGTCAAGATGGAAATTATGTTTTGGGTAAATAACCCCACACATCAGTACAGGCTGGATGCCAGCTTAGTTGCAGCCCTGCTGAAAAAGACACACCTGAATATAAGCCAGCATGTGGGGTCATCATTGAGAAGGAAGATGGCCTACTGGGCTGTACTAGGAGGACCACGGCCAGCAGGTACAAGGGAAGTGGCTGTCCTCCCTTCAACTGGTGCTGCTGAGGCCACACTTGAAAAACTATACCAAATTTTGGGCCTTTCACGTCTAAGTGGGTTTTGAGAAACCAGAGAGGGTCTAGCAGGTGGCTGCCAAAACGGTCATAGGGCAGACAGGCTGGGAAGAGAGGTTGAGGGAGCCAGTCACATTTATTTGTCCACATAAAGGAGACTGAAGGGGGACTTCAGCTGATCTGCAACTACCCTAGGAGGGTTCCAAAGATGATGGAGCCAAACTCTTTCTGATACTGGCAGATGATAAATGATGATGACTGTGGTCACCAGATGTATCTTGGGTGGTGCAGACTGGAAAGCAGAAAACCCTGCGTCACCAGGATGACAGTGCAGCCCAGAAAGAGTACCTGGAGTGGTGGTGGAAAATCCATTCTTAGAGGTTTCCAAGAGCTGGCTGGAGAAAGGTACAGCTGATTTGATCCAGTGCTGGTGACAGTCCTGCCTCTGTTCCTACCTTTCTGTGATTCTAAGAAAAAAAAAAAATGGAGCAATCTATTTTATTACTCAGCAACTGATGAAATTTAACAAATGTATAGAGATTCTTAGTAAGAATCAGCAGAAAAACAGGCAAAGAACATGTTTCTCCAGTGTATGTAGCTCAAAAAGGAAGCTTTAAAAATTGCTAATAACTGTATCAGCATATGACTCCTTCATTTGCATTTGTACTTCAATTAATTTTGTAATTTAATTTGTGCAGTTCTGAATATTGCAGTGTATCTCAGTGAAGGGAAAAATCCTTTTAAAGGGACAGAGCTATTTGGGCTTCCGGTAAGTTTTTCCAAATATAAGTGCTATCAGCAGTTCTGCTTTCATTCTGACATCTCTGTAGATGTGTTTGAAGCAGCACCATCATCATTCCCATTCCTCAGTGTTTGCACCACCTGATTTGTGATGTAGTAGTCGAAGCCAAGAGTGCCGCTAGCAAGCAGCTAGTATTTTCTGGTGTAATTTCTTGAGCTTTCATACAACTTACTCAAGAGCTTGTGAGTAATCTTGGGAGAGGGAAAGCAGCACTGAAGATATTTTAGTTTTACTATCGCTTTCATTCTAGGGTTGAAAGATAAGTAATGGCTAGATAAGAATCACAGTGATGCTAAATAGCTTTTTCACGTGTTCATATAGCTGTGTGTTGTTTGTAAACCATCCCAGAGTTTGTGCTGCCTCGTCATAAGGCCAAATGCAACTGGCTGCCTGATTCACATGGAACCTGTACATCCTTAGGAAGTTTGGTCTTCCTTTGATAGCCTGATGCTTCTGAGGCACTAAAGGAATAGTGAAAGGCATGGCTTTACTCATTCTTGGTAACTTGTCACTTGACAAGCAAGGTATTGCTGTGTTGGAACAATCCAAACTCAGGTTCAGCTTGGCAGAGTGCTTTACCTAGATATAAATTTGTTAAGAAAACATCAGGACAAAACATCACTACTTCATTTTTTTTTTAATATAAAAATCAGTAGGTGCAGGTTCTTCTACCAAAACACGCTATAAATACAAACTCATGCTATATGCAGAGCACATGAGCTCTACGTGCTATACATGCGTGTATTTTATTTCTGTTTTCTCGTATACTCAGTTGCCTGTATTCATCCTCCAAGAGGAAAGCAGAACCAAGCGTCCCCTTGTCTTGCAAAGCAGTACTGCTCTGCTGCATCCTTCCGCCAGGCCTGACCGTGCTCATTAGCTCGCCTGTGATTCCATCCAGGGTGAAATGTCCTGGTGCCGGAAGCCTTCTGTCTGAGGGTTGAACCGGATCAGCTGCTGTTTAATTAGTCAATTCTGGTTTTTGTCATTCTGTCTTGTTGCCTGGATTATACACTGAGTCCTTTACTCCGTGCAGCCTCCTCAATCACAGACCTCTTGGGGGAAAAAAATAAAAATCTTGCCTTGGTATTTGTTAACTTCTCTGCTGCCTGATAAATGGCTGCCCCTTGGAGGCTTAAGCGCTGTTTTAAATGGTGACTGTCTCCAATGTAAAGAGGTTCTGTGTTGCTCTGTCCTTTCCCCTTTCTTTTTACCAGTCTGGAGCTTGCTTACTCTTAGTGAATTATGTGACCTGATGAGACATGCCATTTTTATTTGAAAAAGATAAGCTGTGGATCCAGTTAAATGCCAGCTCGTTTTTCAGTGCCTGTGTCTGTATTAGCAATTCTGTGGGTCAGTAGGAATGAATCTGAAACTGCTGGTGTGCATAAATTAAGTAGTGGCTGTTGTACCAGGACACTTTCTTTTTTCTTGTTTGCAATAAGACAAATAAAAGGAAAACTCTGTGCTTTTTTTTTTTTCTTTATTTGAGTTTCCTTCTGTAACATACTCCTTCCTTGTGTTCTCCGTGGGCGTGTTTTCCCTTCAGACAGACTCTATTTGAGGATTCTGTTTGGGCTAGCATCTCTGTTAATGCCTATCAGTGATTTAATTTCAAATTTTTAAATGCTTTTAGTATAATCACAGTTTCCAGTGCTGTCAGAATTAAAATAAGTTTCAAAGGTCAAGGGAGAAAAGCTGTTTTTTTTCTCGCAAGCTGAAGATCCTAAAATGTGACTTTGAAACTAATGATTACACGTTGGTGTCAAATTGCCAACTCTGTTACTTGCTGCACTGCAAGATTCCTGCAAGGACAGATGGGTATGGCTAACAGGAAGATTAAAGGAGTTAAAGGGATCTTCTGTTCTAAGTTCAGCAATTGGATGTAGAAAATAACAGCCTTTAAAAGATGGAAACTCAAATGTTCATTTAAATTAACAAACCTTGGAGAAATACTGCCTTCTAAAAGTAATGAGAAGGGTTCTTTTAACAGTTAATCAAAAAAGGTTGTTGACCTGTAAAAGAAACCATGGCAGCTGCAACCATTTGGAGATTTTAAAAGGATATCAGTGAAGGTCAGCACAGAACAGGCTTCCTCTAGTCTTGGCTAAAGAATTTTTTCACCGATTTTATATTACTTCTTGTATCATTAAGGATATATATAGTTTACATTGGTATTGTAGTCCTAAAAGTGACAGAACAGAAACAGCATTTTCTGAAACTGAAAAAGCCAAAATGCTATAGGTAGTTAGAAAAGAAGGGAAAAAAAAAATTAATGTAAAAGGTGTGTACACTCCCAAGTGTTCCTTGGCATGAGTGCCAGGATCAAAAAGAGTCAATTGAAACTGAGAACCGTTATGGGATGCAAGAAGGGACTGGGATTTTAAGCAGTAATGTTTAAGTAAAGCAGTGGACAAAATAGAAGACTTAACTGGCTTGTGTGATGAAATGAAATGCTTTGGGTGGGTTACTCCGTTCTTCTGACTCTGGTTCGCCCTGTACGGTGGGGAAAGAGCCACACTAGGTAATGTGTATGATTGTTTTTGAGGGAGAGAGAACTGTAGTAATACCCTCCTGAAAAAGGCAAAACATCATTGAGAAGCAGAATGTATTTTCTTAAAAAAAAAAAGCCAAGGGAGGAGAATTAAAACTGAACTTGGAGAGAAAAAAAGAAGGGAGAGGTGTCATGGAATATACCAGGATCACAGGTGTGTGCTGGGTATGCACAGGTAAATTTTAGGATGAGCACCATGTAAAGCTCTGCTCACCTGAATGACCACATTAAAGATGATGTCTGTTAAAGGCTTCGATCAAAGCTAAACTTCTCCATTCTCTCCTAGGGTGTTTCTTTTAGTTGTAAGTTTTGAACAAGGTCCATTTGCTGCAATGTGTGGCAATTTGTACGCTTCAGAGCATCTGACGAAGCATTCCTTCAGCAGCACGAAAGCAGAAAAAAACCACCTTTCAAAGCTATAGAGTGGTATTGGTGGTTTTATAATCCAATCAAGGAGACCCAACTTTTGTTTGTACAAAAGCTAAGGATTTATTCCAAGAACACAGTTGCTTCGCCTAGAACAAATTTGTTACTACCTGCAATTAGCAATTCAGGAGAAATATGACAATAGCATTACTATTACTATATTACTACTATACTAGCAATAGTTGTAACTGTTGCTTAGACTATAGGAGCAAATTATTAGTTGACTTGACTGAGGACTGATTTTGGCAGATCCTGTGTATACTGTTTGTTCCCTTCTGTATCAGAAAGCAAGAAAGTGGATGTCTGTAATTTCCAAAAGCTCACCCTAATATGTGTGATTTCATGCTCATTTGTAAACTGAGCTAGCAAGCTGGTGAATTGGTGACAGCTAAGCGACAGGCAAATTATTGCCCTTTCCATCTCCTTCAATTTAAATTCCTTTGTGGCAAAAGTAGTGCAGCAGAATTTAGTCTTGAGAATTAAAATTATATACAAACAGGAAAAGGACAGTAGATATGAAATGACAAACTGGGAGTGTTAATTTCTCTTGTGATCTGCATGAAGTCAATGATGCTGGGGCCAAAGAGGGTGTTCTTGATACGATAATTAACATGTCATTACTAGTATGGATTTCCAACACTATGTTTGCTTTGTAAATGAGAAGGGCAGGTGGAGGGAAAGGTGAAGGTAGGTTTCATATTAATTTCAGTATATGTTCCAGTACAGATGGTACAAAGGCTTTATATTCAGCAATGAATTATTGCAATTATTATGATTTCAAACCTAAAGTGACAAAATTTAGACATTTTTTTCCCGTGCAGCTACATAGAAAATTGCAGTTCTTCCTGAAAGTTTATATAAGTTTATCTAACTAAAATTTGTGAGCCGTTATCAGTAAGAAATCTAGAATATTCTCTCAACAACAAAAAAACCTGATTCTCTCCCTGCCTATTGAAATGCAAGTGAAAAGTTGTTTGTTACCTGTGAGAGTTTTTTTTTGTTTGACGTCCTTTGGAAACCAGGCATCTTGACTCTCCTAGGTAAGAGCGACAACTGAATGGAATATTAATTCAGAATATTTTTATATTGTCTCACTATTTATCTATTTTCTGCAGGAGTGTATGATTTGATTCTTTGGGGATAGAGCATATTTTTTATGCTAGAGAAGGATAACATTATTTCACAACTTTGACTTTACCCGTTAGGTTTAATTTGCATTTTCATATTTACTTGCTTCCTCCAATCTGTTACTGTGTAAATGTTGGCTGGAATGCATTTTTAAGGTGACTAACTCATGTTCAGATTTAGAAGCACTCAGTTTCCAGAGAAAAAGGTGGACAGTCTAGATGGGGGGGGGGGGGGGAAAACCAACCCCAAAAAAACCCCCACCAAAGCATGGAAATCTCTATATTTTGTATTAAAAAATTAATGGATACTCAGGATAAATTCTTGTTTACAAAACAGGGATGTGTTTGTGCTGCTTTGGTCAAAAACCTAGAGAAACTTCACGACTGTTTTATGTTAATATTTCATGGAATCATAGAATAAAATCACAGCATGGTTTGGGTTGGAAAGGACCTTTAAAGCCCACGCAGTCCAACCCCCCTGCAAGGAGCAGGGACATCTCCAACCAGATCAGGTTGCTCAGAGCCCCATCCAACCCGGCCTTGAAGGTTTCCAGGGATGGGGCATCCACCACCTCTCTGGGCAACCTGGGCCAGTGCTACATCACCCTCAGTGTAAACAATTTCTTTTTTCTGTCCAGTCCATTGAATTGCAGTTGTCGTGTTTGGCTAAGGAACTTGAAGCCCATCTGATATAAAATTGACCTTACAGACTCCGTGTGACGAGTAGGTTGAAATTCTAATGCGCAGCCAGCAATATTCTGCTGTTACAGCAGGTGTTTCTTTTCTTTTTAATTACACGGCTTCCAGTGCTGTTAATATTATATTATTGACAGATGAATAGTGTCAGCTATGGTAAAGTTAATCAGGCCAGTGTTAAACAACATCAATAAATTATGCTGATTTTAAAGGATTCCTTTTGCATTAGTCATTTAGACGTAAAAAATGCTTGGAGAAAGGGGAGACTGGATCCGATTATTTTTTTAGGTAGGCACCATTGGCTTCTTGGTGAGTCCGTTCATCTGAATCTTGGATAAAACAAATGCTCCAGACCTACCAAGAACTCTGGAGTCAGGTTTGTCAAGAGGAGATGTATTAACTGTGTAAGCACAAAGCGTGTTCAGATTGTTGCAGATTTAGGTAAAGCCATGTTTACAGTGGAGATTCACAGGCTCAGTACAAATATTAGCCTAAGTATTATTAAGCTAATAGGGTGACGTTCATACTTACATTTTGCTTGAAAGGTAGATGAGTTTTAAGGAAAATAAACAAGGAAGCTCTTTGTTCCTGCCACTGCTGGCCCTCCACTCAGTTTCCTTAGTAATTATTTACAAAACACTGGCTTGTTTGGATAAATGTAATGTTTTCTTTTTAAAGCTGATGATTAGTATTAGGTTGGAAGTAGTGACAGCTGGGAGAGGATTTCCAAGTTGTGATTTTGCAAATTAAACTGCTGAAGGTATTTCAGGATGGCTGCTTCGGAAATGTCACCCCTCAGTACCCGTCACCTTTGAAAATGTGCATTTTGGAAAGTAAATATTGCTGAAAGCACCAAAGAGATAACGAAGACGGTAATTATTTTATGAGAGGGTGATTATAATTTTACAAAAAGCAAAAATTTATTTCAGCTCTTCAGAGAAGAACAATAAAAAGCTGGGAACAAACTCAGGCCTGTGATATTGTGTCCGTGAACGAGCAGTAACCGATGGCTGCCTCTGAGTTGGTGGAAATCGTAACCTCTTACATGCGGATTAGATAGCACGTATACGTCACTGCATTGTGATTAGGTAGCAGCAGTAAATGGTAGGGTTTTTCCGGGCCCTCTAACGTCGATATATGTTTACTGGTGATATTGTTATTAGAAGCAACATTGAGATACTGCAGCACTCTAATTAAATCCGGGCAGTTCAGGTGTAAAATTTAAAATTGATTCAGCAGTCTCCTGGTGAGCAGATTACACTCTTTTGTTATTCCGTGGTATGTAACACACCATAATTCTGTTGCCAAATGGTTATGTGTTAGGATGAACTATTTTATGACAGTTTGGCTCTAAGCAAAACTATAACTCTGCCTATATTGCGGGAAGAGAAGATTACATTCAGAAGCCCTTTTCTGAATCACCATGTAACCTTATAAATGCTTGAGCCTCCAAGCCATATTCATCCCTCTGTATGTTGTTGCATCGTGATGAATGTAACGTTGATTTCTTTGAGCATATTTATCGCTAATTTCTACTATAGAAATAGTTTCTTTAAACTATGGGTGTTTTTTCCTCATTAGCTTATTAGTAGTCAGAATATGTAAAATCTTAATAAAACCTCCTTCAAAGGTTTTGCTTTGAGATTATCTCTTGTGCCCTGTGGATATACAAGGAAGAATTGTCTGTTAAATTGTGTACTTGCAAAGTCAATTTGGAATAACAAGATTTCAACAATAAGTTTACTCTCTAAGGGAGGAGGTGCAAACGCTGTAGGATTTAATACATATATATATATATATATATATATATACACGCTTTCTTTTTTTTTCAGGACAAAATGGTTGAGACCCAGATCTCCCTGAGCCCAGCACTGAGCTCAAGGACCTTTAAAAACTTAGAGACAGTTACAATTTCCATTTCACAAGTGGAGAAAGTCGAGCTTAAAGGATCTGATTAGCAGTCACGCTGCAGAAGCTGCATCCCCTGTACTAACTCTGCAACCCCTTATTGAAGAACCTCAGGTGTCACAGGGAAGATGGGTAGCTCCTACTGTAAGACTCACGTTGTGCTTTTTGAGCAACCAGTTCCCATCTCTCCTTCCCATCCTGCTGCTCCTCATTCTTACCCTCTCTGGCTGCAGCTGTCCTGCAATGAAAGGGAAGAGCATCGGGCCTTACAAAGGAATGTCCAGGCTAGTCCCAAGTCACTTCAGGAAGAATGCTTATGATGCAGAGACTTAATGGCTTTTCACCCATGACATGGTTTTCCAAGGTTATTGCTGCAGGGCTGTGGAAACCTGACCTGCTCACCAGAAGAGCATACGGACATCAAAGCCCACCGCAGCCGTGCACATTCCACAATGGCTGTATTTCAGCTGAGTCTCTCCTTGCCTTGGCACTTCCTCTAGGTGACACGCTTGTCCTTTTTAATTTCTGGCATACTTGTCCAAATAAATGCATTTATCAGGTTGCTGCACGTGGTGCTGACTGGAAGATGCTTGATACCAGAAACTGTGTAGAACAGGGCAGAACTCACTTTTACATGACTGAACACCCAACACAACTATCAACTTCTTTCATGCGTTATAGATCAGTGGGTTCGGTGGCTGCTGATTCGTGCGCACCTGCAGGCCCTGATTTGTCCCAAGTGGCTCATGCTGCCAGCAGGAATTAGATGGAGAACTGATCCAATCATCCAGAGGTGTATCAGGATCACATCATCCAGAGGGCTCAGGATGTTACTTCAGCTTTTCCCTTCTGTGTAGATACTTGTGTGTCACGTGCTTGTACATAGTATAATGAGAACGCTTGCATTTTTCGTTCTATTCAAGAATTTTTTTAAAAACCCCACATTCTGTTGTCCACTTAACCTGCTGTTACTAACTAGCTGATAATTGCATCTAACAAGATGCTTAGCAGTCACAGGGGAGAAAAACAAGACTCCAGTTTTAACCTGATTTACTACTATGTTTAAACATTCACTGAAAATTCTTACTTTCCTTGTTGTCTTCAACCTGTATGAGACTAGAATTTAAATACAGATAGTCTCTGCTGTAGCATTTAGTTGCCTTTTGGTAATTTTTTCCTTTTCCTTCAAGTGTATTGAACTGCAACACATAAATTAGCTTTTCTCTTGGTAATCAAATATTCTGAATATTATTGAACCCATCCTTTATTTTGTTTTTAGTTACTGAGATTTCCTCTGAAATGTTATCCATAAGACATAACTAATTAACTTAAAACATCCATATTTTTCTCTGTGTGCTTTTTGCTACCTGACTTATGGAAATGCAGGACCTTGGATCAGGATTCTTACACATTGTTCTCTTGTCTTTCTCATACGCATTGCCAGAATCTAACTAGTATTTCAGGGGGTTTAATAACCATGTTAGAAAATAGAGAAATTACAGATAGAAATTGCAGTAGCTGCCTTTGCACATACCGGTTCAAGATTTCTCCTTGCAGTTCTGGCATTTTGAAGTGCATAGTTTTAGTTATCACAGACCCACATGAGGAGACTTTAGCCAAGAGAAAATGATCAGGTTTTTTTCATTATATTACATATAAGCTTGTATTTGGATTTTAAAAAATAAATCTTGCATTACTCTTCTGCATTTACTCCCAACCTTGGTATCTTGTATTCCTTATTCTTTTTCATTACGACTGTCCTCTTTCCTCTTTATTGATGAAGGTTTGCTGATATTTTTAATTGTTTAGGGGTCTTCAGCACTCAGACGTGCACAGATCAAAACCTCTGCCGTCCTGGCTTCCCTTCATCCCTTTCATACCCTCCCAACTTGTTGTCTAGAGAAAACATTGCTAACAGAGATTCCACTCTTGGGGTTATGTCACCCATTCTTCAGTGATTTCAAACTTTCATCTCTTTCCTTCAGCACTTTAGCCATCTGCTCTTTTGTTTTCTTTTTGCTCTGTTTTCATTGCAATCAGCAGTATCTGAGACCACCTTTCTTTTCCTCTGTAAAAACCTTAGTACAGCGTAATAATTCGGTTTTGGTTTTGAACCTGATAGGATTATCTGTCTGAGCAGGAAGATTTGTGCTAGTAAATATTTGTAAGAACAAAATCATCACCTATATGGATCAAGTTCTTAAAGGATTAGGTTTGAATTCCAAGTTTTGAAAAATCACAACTACCCAGTCCCTGACCAGAAGCTATTGGACTGAAATTCTGATTCCAGTGAAGTCAGTGGGAGGTGTTGCTGTGGAATTTCACACTCTACATTTCTTTTTAGTGATTAGAGAAGACTCAGAGATTCCTGTCCAGAGATTTTTATTTAGATTTAGCCAAGGCTCAGCTACACTACTGGAAGTGTGCTGGTTGAAAGCAATGGAATGTCATCTTAAACTTAGGCACCAGTATGTGCAGGTTTAATGGAAGCCTGTTAGTTCCCTGTTTGCCAAGAACTGCTTTGCGTTATGCAGGACAGGTACGTTTCCATACTCCATCCATTCTTCTTTTCCTGGAATTTGGACTTAGTAATTATATCTTGCAAGTTATCTCCTTTATGACAGGGTACAACGACCTTTTAATAGTTTTTAGTTGCAATTTTGACACACCTCAGAAAGCCTGAAGAATTTAGCTGAACTTTAATATTAATAAAACAGAGTTTAGCCTTTGTAATCCATAATTTTATTTCAAGATGTTGGTGTAAAAACCATTAACATTGGTAGATGTTAAGCTTCCAGTGATGTGGTTTTCTTCTCAGCCATACAAAAGTGCAGTTTTTATATTAGTTACGCAAGCCAGTGCCTTGTAATTTTAGTTTGGGGGAAAAAAAAATAGCATGCCATTTATGTGTCGGTACTATGAAAGACAGAGAACACCCCAGCATAAAGGGAAGAGAATTTAACTATAAATAAGCCAGTAGTTTTCTCTTAGTGAATTGACACAGTTTCTTTAAAATGTGGCATGCTGACTGTTTTTTTCAATAGGTCCATTGGCTTTTGTAACCTACGGTAATTCATTCTGTCTTAAAATACCTTTCTCTTCCGTGGATTCTCTTTACGGACCATACAGAAAGGAAATACAAATTAAAGTAGTTTTATTTTCTATGTCAGTAAAAATTATTTTCTATTCCAACCAATCTAATTGTGACTTTTTTTCTTTGAAATGAACCAGGGTTCCAGACTCATCTGTTTGAACTGTATAATGCGTTCTGCCTTCATTAAATTCGCAATTGAAATGTGGGTACTTGTAGGGGAAACCAAAATATCGGAACTGAGGTTCCCTGAAAAGAAATCTTTAGGGATAATTCTGCTTTCCGATTTTTGTTTTCTTGCATGTATACAGGACTGATGCTGTTTTTGAAGAAAATGTTTGTGCATGCAAACATTGATGAATAGATACACACACACACACCACTGAGTAGTTCTGCATCTTGGGCGCGCTTCGAGAGCGTGAGGCCCTCCCTCTGTGAAAGCTACAGACCGATAAAGGTCTGCCCTAAGTAAAACAGGACCAGAAGTGATAGAATTTTTTTCACTTTTTTCTGCTTTAAGAAAGTTATTAAGAGCTTTGTGTTTCTGGAAAGTAGTAATTTTTGAATTGATGGAGCTTTTCTTTAATCTCATGAGTACTGATCTGGCATCAGAATATTTCTAAATTAATTGAAGTTGCTTTTGGTTTGCAATGAAATGAGAATTTGGACCCTCAGAATTCTCATTTTAATTCACAGAAAACTTATTAAAATGTTCTCTTTTACTTTGTTAGGATATTTTCCAAGATCAAATATTCACCCTACTTGATTATCTTTCCTAAATTATAGTAAGTTGATTACTATTTGTAGGTAGCATGCAAAGAAGGTGGATTTGTTAGACATAAGATGAGCATAAAGACTGGTAATAGGACTTTTATGGGTCTAAGCACCTTGCAGCCTCTCCAGTATGGCATGTGCTCCATCAAGACTCCAGTCATGCTAGCAGTTCTCCACTGGGTTCTCCCCAGTTTGTCAGTCTCCATCTGGGGACATCTGTCAGCATCCAAAACTGGACTCAGGACCCCAGCTATGTTCTCACAAGGGCTGGGCAGAGGGGAGTATCACTGCCTCAACCTGTTGGCTACAGCCTTGCTGCTAATACAGCACAGTACATCTTTGGCTTATTTCCTACAAGGACAAGCTTTTGTCTCCTGTTCAACTCGTGTTGACCAAAACCTCCCTCTCCCCCTGCCTTCATCCCAGTCCTTTTCTGCAAAGCTACTCACTAGCCAGTCCAACACTTAACCCTGCAGTGCTCTATAGATAATTTGTATCCTAAATGCAGGACTTTGCATGTGCTTTGATTAAATTTCATGAGATTTCTCTCAGCTGCCAAGCTCCCTCTGAACAGCAGCCCTGCCCACCAGCGTAAGGACTGCTCACCCTAGCACGGCTGCAAAGTTGCTCGGGATGTGTCCAGGTCCATCACCCTGGTGATGGATAGAGATGGTAAATCGTACCAGCCCCCTTACTAACCTCAGGGGAATGCCACTGCTAACGCGATGCCAGCTGGACTTTATACTGCTCATCATATCCCTCAGCGGATGAAGTAATTTTCCACCCTTCTTTCTAGACCATATCTCTCACTTCTGGCTGTGTGAATAACACAGGAGGTTTGCCCCCACCTACAGAGGCTCGGATGGAATAACTGATTGTCCCTTACTGTAAAAGACTGGGTTGATGCTGAATTTACAAAGTAACTCTACCATCTTTGCGTGTTCAAACACGTGGAAGCCCTCAAGCCTTGCACCGGTAGCAGGAGGTTTCTGCCCCTGCGAGCCGTGGGGATACACACGAAGCTCCCTGCCAAGCGCATTGGAACAAGTTAGTGTGTCAGGCGCGGGCTAGGGGCGGCAGGGCGTGTTTGCGTGTATGGCGGGGGATCTGTGCCATGTCTGTGGAACCCGAACAGCATCTTTCCAGGAACTACCTGGTACTTGAAGATTCAGAATGAAAGGTATGTTATCCCTGTAAAATGCGGGTTGCTGTTGTCCCTGGAATAGAAGGTTGCACTTTTGTGGAGCTGTGCTGCCCCTTAGGGATCCTTACAGGAAATTCTCCCTCTTTGAGCACCAGGGAGAAAGTAGGGGCTGCCGCAAATAGATGCCACTTAAACCAAAATTCCCTGTGTTCACTGGGGACTTGACCAGTTTACCAGAGACTCCTCATACTGGCCATGTGAAGTGCTGCTGGAACCTCTGCCATTGATCCACTGCAGGGAAACCTCCTTTTGTAAGCCTAACACTGGTGTGTAGATTGGCAAAATTTCATCTGCAGTTTTGCACTTGAAAGGTGAATTGGGCGAATCGGTTGATATAGCTCTGCTACCTCTCATTTGTGCACCAGAAATGAAAATTAGGAGCTTTAGAATTTTAGAGTGTGTCAAAAGAAGAACACAATGTACATTTGAAGATACCTGTTTTACTATTTAATTTTAGCTATTTACTACAAATTATTCTTGTTGTGGGTGGGTGCGTCAAATCAGAAAAAGGAAAAAACGCGTAACAGTATTACCACAACACGTACAGCTCATTTTGGAAGGTGATGTATTGACTCAATAGTGCGTTTATCCTAAGATTTGGAAGAAGAGAACTATATCCTGTTTAAATGTAACACAGAATCATGTACTGCAACACCTTTATAGTAGTGAGTACCGTCTGGGCTTCTTGATTGGCTGTCAGTGATATTCTCTGCCTATTCTGCTATGGATGAACCACCCCAAACCTTATTTTTCTTGTCTTCCTGATCTTATTTCTGTACCTGTTACCATTTGTTCTTCTCTACTACACCTTATGTCCCTATGCATTTCTGCTCTAACGCTGCAAAACACCATCTAATGCTTTTATTACTCCAACGATTATTTTAAGGACAGAACAAACTGTTGCAGCAAGCCTGCTAGACCTTTCAGATGGCTTAAGAGATGTGATTTGTTTTCATGTTTTCAATCTATCCTACACAGTACTGTGCTTACAGTAGAATAAATTTTCCATTGTCTCACCTTACTTACATATTTTTATAATATTTAAACATTTACAGGTGCAAGTACATAAGAGAGAAACTGTAGGGAAATTCCATTAACATTTTCTGAAATGTAATTTGTTTCCTTGTTAACCTAGGGGAAGAAATTAATGAAAATTTACTGTGTTAAGCTCAGAAACAAGTTTTCTGTAAAATGAAGCATTTGCGGTTTTTTATATATTTGTTGAATATTTAGGACACCAGCCCACAGCTCTAGGCACTGTGGAATAGCTGGAAAACACAAATTTCTGTATGTTAAATGTCTCCTGTCCAACTTGCAACTGAGGGGTTTTTTTTCAAGTGTACAAATTAGTAAGAAATTGATAATATTGTCTATCTCTTCTCTCCTGCCATAGACAATTGCAAGAAGCCTGACGCTAGAAACCCCTAAGCACTGGCCAGAAGAAACCGATTCTAATTTGTGTGAAATAGGAGGATGCTCTCTATTCATACCTCTCTAGTGTACCAGATTTAGTGTGACATATCAGTTTTCTTGCCCTGCAGAGATCTGCTGCCTCTGGGCTGTACAGTTCCAAAGCCTTCTGCATCCCACAAGAGTCAGGCCATCATCTTCCTCATCTTCAGCCTGCAGGGACGACTCTCCCAGCGTGTCACGTGTAGTCAAACTGTTTCCTCCAAGTCGTGTAAGTGAATTTTTGTGTCAAGATGTCTCAGTGGCACCTTTGTCAAGCACTGGCATAAGTATGTCAGTGATCATGTATCAGTAAATGATGGGAAAAAATGCCACATTGACCCTTGAAGGGCTGGAAACAACCCATACACGTCTACACACCTTGCTGAAAAAAACATTCCTTGCAGAATCCAAAACTTCACATTTCTTTCTCTTTTTTCTCTGACACAAACACTTCAGTTTTAAGAGTATTCCTTTGTTTAGAATGGTGCGACTCTAACAAGCTGCCCTATAGATTATACACAAAACTAATATCTTTTTTTTTTTTTTTCTCTGTAGGACATGTAGAATGAAGTATAGAGCTAACACAAAAGGAGACTGGTCTTTGGGGTTGCTTAGTCTGGTGTTGGTGGATTAAACTGAACTGTGTTGCTGTGCTTTGGTAGCGGTTTGCTTGAACTCATGCAAAGCTGCTAGGAAATAGATTGTTTCTTGTGTGCATATGTGTGTGTACATGCATATAAATAGCATAATATTTTCTCAGAGTAATTAGCTGTTACGGCACTGTCAGAGTACAGGAGAGAGAACTCTGCTGTGTCTCTCACTCTGAGTTTTTTTCCTCCTGTGATCATTTATCGCCCATGTCAATTGCCGTGAAACATGATTCCATCTTTCCAATTTTGTTAGGCCTACCTTTTCCTCGGTTCTTTCTTGTAAAAAAAAAGCTGTCGCAGTTTTGTTTATTTGAAAAAATACCCTTGTCACATTCCTTATCTTACGGAGACTTTCTGCTCAAGTATCTCTCAGTGTGTCCTTTTTGCATTGATTGCACATAGATTTTATTCTGTATTTGAAATGTAGTTTGTCTTCTCCCTCTCCCCATATT
The DNA here is from genome assembly GCF_036417535.1 of Chlamydotis macqueenii. Lineage (NCBI taxonomy): Eukaryota > Metazoa > Chordata > Aves > Otidiformes > Otididae > Chlamydotis > Chlamydotis macqueenii. The sequence goes on from NC_141561.1 coordinate 38,746,341, forward strand.
TATAAGTTGTAGCTGCTGCTTCTGCATCAGAGAGTCACTGGGAAAACGCTGTTTTACAACTCTTGTTCTCACCCTCTGGGGTACAAAAAATTGTCTAAATGTGTATCCAGCATTTCTTCCACACTCCACCATTAGGACATGGGAAAATGTGAAAAATGTGATCCATAAAGTAAAATGGCAGATGGAAATGGCAGCATTTGTTTATTCTTAGAATTCTTTCTGTGGAGCCTTTTCACTTCAAAGGGAATTGTAAAACAGCCAACCAACCCTCTCATCATTTGATAATTTACAATTTGATAATTTGAAGGCAGATAGCAGAAGAGACCTGACTTGCAAAACTGAATTAGTATTTCATTCAGAATCTCTTGCAACCAATCCGAGGTAAAAATGTCAGGTATTTTACTACAGATTTCTTTGTTTGCACATCTGAGAAGTTAAAAAAAAAAAAAAAGGAAGAGTTTGGAAGTTGGTTTGTGTTACATATTTCTGCCTTGCTCTTTCTGTGAGAGCATGATCTCGAATCCTTCGGGGGGAAGAACAATATCAATAGAAAAAAGTTACTCAACTACAGGTGTTTCAACAGGAATTTGAAGAACGGAATGACTTCAGATCTGAACAGCACCGCTGCATCTCTAATTAATTCTTTTCTAGCCTCTTCTCTGTCCCTATCTCATAACTGGGGTAGGTGAGCAACCTGTGTGCTGATCCACACCCTTACTGCTTCTGAAAGGTGTGGGAATAGTTTTCTATTTAGTAAGTAAATTCTGCCATCTGGTGATTGCTGATGTGGGGTTACTGCTTTGATGGAATTTGGCCCTTTGAAAGGGAATTTCCTGCTGTCTCTTTACTTGTCCTCCTTTTTTCCAGTGATAGGACCTTTGCTGCATATTATACTGCACTTAATTGATTTGATGTTGGACAAAGGAGCCACCTCGTGCATTTATAGCAATCTCAACACTGGCAAAGACAGCGAGGTGCCTCAGGACGAGCCTTGCCAGTCCGTTACGACTGATTCTTTGCTCCCAGCATATATTTATGGCGTTTGTGAACTGCACCACAGTGGCTCACAGTCTTGCAGCCTTGTTATATCTGTAACTTGTTACCTCTGCCTCTTCCTCTTCCTTCCCAGTTCCTCTTTCTTTCTACACATGTATTATTTCTTTTATTTTTCTTTCCCGTTGCCCAACAAAATGCCACTCCTGGTGCCTTCGTGCTCCCGACGTCTCTCCTGCGGTGCTGCTGCTTTTGTCTCCTCATCCCCTCAGCCAGCTTCTCTGGACTGGACCAGCATGGGGACTATGCTATACCTTGCTTCTAAATGGCAGGAATATTTGATACAGCATAGCATTTCTGATGGATGCACAGCATCAAAATTGGCATTAATTTTTCCTTTACAAGAGTGGGTAAGGATCTCTTAAGCCAACCAGCGTTTTACCGCTGCTTCTGCAACAGTATTCCTTATCCTTCTTGTGTAATCCTGGCCTCCCCGCGGTGTCTGCGTGCTGCGTAGAAGCTGTAAAAGTGAGAGCTGAGTGAGTGATGGCACAGTGCTGGCTGATCTCTCCAGTGCTCCTGGATGTGCTCGGTGTATTCAGCTGTGCTCACTTATTTTGTTTGCTTTTTGGGAAAGACGCGAGGAGGAGGAAGCTCAGGCAAGTTGAAATAGCATTTGCCTAACCTCAGGACAACTTCTTCATCTACCAGGCAGAGAAAAAGTTGTTTAATTAAGCGTCAAGGACGATGGAACAAAATGGCAAAAATGATCATGTCTTTCCCATGTGAGGTGTACCAAATCTGGTGTCTGTGTTTAGAAAAGGCCTCCAGTCCCAAATACACCTACATGTGTCACGGGCCCCAGCCAGCTCCAGGGCTCGGCCACGGCAGACAGAAGGTGAAGGTGCTTGAATGGTCCTGTACCTGAGCACTCAAAGCCATGGGGGTTTAATAGCTATTTTAGAGAAATGTTTCTTGAGGAGAAGAGTTTTACAACTTGTCATCTTCCCAGTGTAAATAAGTTTGGGAAAAATATTTAGGTAAAGCATGTTGAAAGGACAGCTTGCCAAACGAATAGAAACAATTTCACCTTCCTTTCCTCGATGGAGTGTTTATGCCGTTGCCTTTCTTAGTAAACTGAATTTTTCCCTTTATTTCTGTAAAAACTGTACAGCTGACTGGATGGCGCTCGAGCTCTGCAGCAGTTACCAATGTCCAGTGACTTTAGTAACAGTTATCTGGGGGTGCAAGGATGAACATTTATTTCTTGTGATAAAACACAATGGTTTTCAAAAAGAATTCTTTAACCCTGTTTGCCATAATCTACATTAGTGATTAACAGACAATGTTCTTGCTCAAAACCCATTTGATTAAAAAATAAATCAACAGAAATATGGTTCCTTTACTTAATGGCCAGCGTACTGCTGCTGATCTTCACTGGTCGGTAGCTGGTAAGGATGCAGGTATAAAAGACATTTCCAGTATGTCTTTTGAGTCAAATGTAGGCATAAAACTTTGTAAGAAGTAAAAACCTTAGCAAAATAAAAAAAAAAAACCCAAAAATCCTTTCTTTAAGAGTTAAAATTTTAATTAAAAAGAAAGCTGTTTAAAAAATGGTTGAGGGGAGGCAGGGAAACAAACTTGCCCACGTGTTGTTTGAAACCTGTAGGACGTGCCGCGCAGCCACTGCACCACACGCACTGAAGTTTGACGGGCTGATCGTACTCTGATCCAGTGGGGAAAACTGCAGTTTCTCAGAAGCGAGCTTTTCAAAACATCTCCATTGGAATGAATTTTTTTTTTATTTGCTGCTAACGGATACAGAAAGAGGAAAATGGTTCTTTTTGCAAACAAAAGTAAGAAAATTACATTTAAAATTGTAATGTCCCTAAGGGAAAAGATATCTGTGCTGTATTGTTTAGAGGAATGTGTCTCAGACAGTTCTCAGTATTATAATAACTCTCTCGAGGTTCTCATGGCCTCTAAACAAGGCCGCTACATAGTTTGGAGTAAAAATGGAAGGATCGTCGATGGTCGTCTGTCACTGTCTCTGGCTATAAATCTTAGTGAAAAATACATGTGTGAAGTATGTGTGCGCAGTGTAGGTACGAGGAAAGAGATTTGAATTCTCAGGTAGTGTGGCACTGAAAAATGCGAGGCAAATTCCTTGTCATAGGCAGTGTGAAAACACATTACATGTGCGGGGACAAACATGCACCAGAAGAAATGGAGCAGTGAGGTTGAGTAAGTTGATGTTTTTAGAAATATATATTGATATCCGTAAAAGCAGAGTAAGAAGGTGGTTGTCTGGGAGAGCAGTGAGGAGCTACATTACAGCAACAGACACTAACACCATAACAACTTTCTGCATTTTATTCCTTTCTGATTTTGGAGAGGCTTGTTTCATGGCTGGGCGTGCATTTACAGTGAAGGCCTCAGCTTAGTTCTTAGTATAATTTTTTGAGTTTGAATGTGAAGAAAGGAAGGAAGCAGATAGTACCATCAGCTACATAAATAAGAGCTTTGCAAGTCGTTGAGTGGAGTAAACTGTATTTAAGCACGACATCAGTGGAACATGGCAGTGCATGTGTCACTGGTGCTGTGTCTGTGCCAGTCTTGCTCTTCCCAGTGTGGTTTCGCCTCAACCTTCTATCAGACTTCTTGCCTTGCCTTGGTGCAGCAGATCTGCAATCCCTCTCTGGGGCGAAGCCCAACACTCTGAAGCAGCAGCCTCGGCAGAATTTCAGAAAGCCTTTTAGGAAGATGGTTGCATGGCATTCCTGCAGGACACTACCACAGGGCCCTCATAAAAAATGTCAAAGACATGTCTTAAACCTTCCTTGCTTCCCTTGAAAAAAGAATATTTAGCTCTCAATAACAAGACATAGTAAAAAGACAGATGGGAGCTCTACGAGTAGTATAGCAGAGAGGGCCACAGCTCACAGCAGGTAACGAAGATGCCCAATTTGATGCTGAAGCTGGCAGACTGCTCTGTGCCGGGTGCTCCGTGCCTCTGCACACAGCTGTATCTGGCAGGAGAGCGAGTCGCTGCCATGGATGCTGCCTGACCTGCGGCTTCTGAAATTTGTGTACTTCCAGTGGTTTTCTGCATTTCTTTTGCTTGAGGTTAGCTAATTAATAATTTGCATTAGTTATGGTGAGAGAGTTTATGGTGAAGTGAATTAATACTTCGTTTATATTAAAGAACAACATGATTGATGTGCTAATTACATGGATACTTGTTCCCAATATTCTGCTTTATTATATACAAATATGAAGGCCAGCCATGAGAGCAAGCTCTGGTAATATACATCTATGCACAATAACACGGGCAAGATGTATTATTTTTAGGTTTATCAAATGTATTTTTTTGTCACTGTGTACGACTCGGATAAGAACTGGAATATCTTCTCACTGGATATAAGGGAGCGGGGAATAGGGGCTCCTAACTGCATAGTGCTGTGTTGGTACCAACTGCTCTTCTGCGCAAGTGATATAAGGACACAGGACAGTAGTTGAGTTTAAGGATGTAATTAATCCTTCTGACACCAAAATAAACTGCTCTACGTTGTTATTCAGCTCTGCTTTGTGGAGCTAATTGTGTGCATAAAGTTATGATGTAACTTAAGGGTTTGACTTCCATTACAGTCGGAATTCCAGGCGCAATACAGGATCATATTTTAAAATACCACAGTGACATTCCATTTCTGTATCCCCCTCACTTAGCCTTGTTCTTCCAAATTTACTCTTACATGGAACGCTTGAATTTGTACAAAGAGCCCAAATTCCTCTATTCAGCTTGTTATATGTGCAGGAGTAGGTCTTAAATAGAGCACTATAATGCTTCGCTGTTATATACCCATGTACACGCATAACATCTGATTTATTTATTATTTTTAAGAGAGATGTTAGGTGTGGTTTAACAGACTGATATTTGGGTACAGCTACCTTCTGCATTTTATTGTAAAGCCTTAATGGCCTGAGTACATCTATCTGTACAGGTTTGCAGGGATAAAATAAACCAGACCAGAGGCTTTAAAAACAGTTTAAAGTAGATGTTTCTATAAATCCCAATTTTATTACTGTAAGTGCAGTTATTTCACGGAATAGGACACAGGGTATTGTTTCTTTTTGTACGGCTGGTCAGTACACATAGCTGATCAGTGGCATTTACAGAGGGGAGAATCAAGCACATTAGGCAACTGTCTGCACAGTGCTATATGCTGAAATACGAAGTCACTCCAAATTCCCATGAACTTTAATGGTATTTTTTTCCTTCTAAGCAATTCTCTGTACAAGTCCCATTAAATGAACAAAGGATTTCTATTGATTACATTAGTTTTAGCATCTGGCTGTGGGGATTCAAGCATAAACACTGCAAAACTCTATCCATGTTACATGCAAAAGAAAGTAATATTTTGGTATGTAAAGAAATCTCCTGATGTTAGATTCCTGTGGCTGTAGCCCCAAACACCGCTTTGAAAGCATACCTCTTGCTGACTACTTACAAACTGTAATGAGACTGATGGATAAAAATGAACTTGTTGGAACAGACCTAGAAAAAAAAACCCTTTCAGGGCAGATGCTGTATGTTACAGGTATGGCTCTGTAGCACACAGAACTACTGTAATTGCTTCTTTCTCTCTAGCCACATAAGGAATTTTACAAAACTGGGCCCTGGACCTGCTATGGGTGTTCCTTTGGATGGTTTTTTTGTGTGACCTGGGGAAAAAGGAGCTCAACGTCTCCATTGCTGGCATTATGAACTTCCACTACATGGAAATTGCCCTGCTCTGCATAATAAAATACTGGACGGCCACGGGGAGAGAGCAGTGTGCCTGACACCTTTATTTCATAAGCTGCACTTGAGTACTGGTGCAGCTCGTTTACTGACTGAGATTCTACTTCCAGCTCTCTGTAGCTGTTGTAAGAGATTTTTGTCTGTACAGTTGCCATTTTAAGATGGAGAGTTTAACCTACTGTGTTCAGATTGCTTCCTTTTTTACCCCACATGGTAGGGGAACTGATGAGGCTCCTTTTAGATGAGTATAGCATTATAAAGAGTGGCTCTCCTAAAATCTACTGTCTACTTTAATTTTTTTTGATGTTTCTGTCTAGTGGACATTATTATTTGTTTGTGGTGGAGTTTTTTTAAACATTAGATGTTCTTTAATTAGAAAATTAAACAATATTCGTGAAGTATTCTGCTAAATTGGAGTAATTAATGGTAATAAAAATAGTCTGTGTAATTTCTCATTTAATGGTGATTTAAACTCCTATGTTTCTGTGCCTGCAATGGTACAGTGGAATCTTTTGTGTTGTTTTTACTTTAAGCAATCTACTTTAAAGTACTTAGATAGGAAACATTATTTAGTGCTTTTAGCATTACACTAAACTAATCTACGATGTGCCTCATTAGTTTTCCTACTACGTGGAATAAAAAAAATGCCAGCATTGGTCTTTAAACTGCATTTTGCTCTTCTACAATTACCATATTGATGATTTTTTTTTCCTATGACAAATAGACTATAGAGTTCTATTGCGCTCTCTACTTCCTAGCAATTCTTAAATTTACAATAACACTGAGCTTGCAGTAGGCATGTTGAGGGGGTCAGTCTGCAGTATACATTAATCAAATGTAAATGGTATTATACAGATTTTAAAATTAGAATGTGTGAGCGTGCTACATAGGTGCTATACTTGATCACCTATTTTTGTAAAGCTGATCAAGAACTGGCTTTTATGTTGCTGGGTTTTAGTTAGTACAAAGGGATTATTTTTAGTAGTACAAAATATTCTGATATTTTGAGTTTAGAGCAACTGGTGGTAGTACTTTAAAAAACCAACCATCCAAATCTTGCGTGGTCTTTCTGGAGGTATTATACAGATGTCAAGCATATAGGTACTACTGAAAAATACACAGACTCATCGATGGCTGAACAGGCAATGGATGAGTATCCTAACATTTCATCCAGAAGGATTCTCTAAAGCAGCTGTTTGCAACCTTTCATATGAAGCATGCCAGATTCTGCTCACTAAATAGCCAGTGTCTTGGTAAAAATATGCAGCAATGCAGATATGCTTACCCTCAAATGGAAACTATTCTTTGAGGTTGTGCTTCATACCTTTGTTTCATTAGAAGAAATCTTGGAACTATATTGCAAGAGAGATTTTCTGAAAGACTTGTGTAAGATGTGGTGCTCTAGTTCATCTATCTTTTTCTTAAAGACATCATTAGTTTTTTACAGAATAGATGGCATAATAATGGCATAATATTAACATTTCCTGTAAGTCTAGTCTATCTCATAGGTCTAGCAGAAACCTCTCATTCATAGTCCTCTGGCACCTTTAATGATACACTAACATTTACATGTTTAAAAAAAAAACCGAACAAAACCTACTTTAGAAAAAATACTATTGGGGTTTTTTTTTTGTAGCATTTGGTCAGATTTTCAGAGGTCCTTAGCTCTCTGCAGGCTAGTATCGGTCTGCAAAACCAAAGCTTAGGAATCTGGGGATTTTCTCTTTCATCGACAGGTATGTGATGCGCATGCTGCAGGACACAAAATGGTGGCAGCATAGAAACTGAGATGTTTTTGGCTCTTTTAATGCTCAGACATGGGATACCAAACAGTTAGAAAACCATACGTCTTTCCATAAATGGACTCTGTGTTTCTCTCCACTGGAGTGGTGACTTAGTCTCACAGCGCTACGATAGGCAATTTTCTCCCTCCTTTTCCTGCTCTGGAAGCAGGACTGTGCAGTGCACTTTAAAAGTACATATTCGTTACTTGTCATTAATGAGCAGTGAAGAAAGCAGCAGTCATCTTTTGAGAGTGAGCTTTACCCTTCATTATAGCGCAGTTTGAAGTGACTCAGAAGTCCTCTGGAAGTAGGATAAACACTGACCCTTGAGGTTAGTATTAGTATAAATTAGTGATTGTTGAAAAGAAGCCATAATTTTAGTTGTGTGTATGTTTTTACCCTTCCAGCACAGTTTATATAAGTACCGTCCTTGCAAGAGTCTTGCTTTTGGAGGTGTTTACCACAAACAACAACAGCTACAAAACAGTTACATGGAGGAACAGAAAGTCGTCTTGATACTGTATGGTACTGTGTTCAAGGAGGTTAACGGCAGCAAGCTAACTTAATAGGCTAATTCCATGGCACAGCAGATGATTTAGGTTGTTGGGACCATCATAAGGTTTAGAAGCAGTTCTGAACATACAGCTGGGGTCTGTAAATGGTAGCAGATGGTGAGAATGTGAAAAAAGGCGAAAAACTGACATCTGGAATCCCATCATTTTCATTTGGATGTGACTTGGGAAAAGGCAAATTGTTCCGGATATGCTTTGAATTGAAAATTTGTATATTGCACAACTCTGAGTTTGTTTTGTAGATATCAGTAAGTCTTGAAAAACATCACATTTTTAACAGCATGAAGACAAGGTTTAGATAATTCCTTTCAGATAACTCCTGCAACTTGACTATAAGGCTCCCATATATATCAGAGAGACTCATACTTACCAGCAATAGCTTTTAATACATATATGTTTACATCATTTCAAATTCTTTATATTTTACAAAGGCTAGGAACACTTTACGGAAACATTTACAGTGTCTGGTATGTTATAGTTTTGAGATTTAGGAGGATGTAGAGAAATATGTGACAATCCAGAGATTTGACCGTGAAGATTATTATTTTGTGTGTGGTCAATGTTCATTACGTGAAATATTTTCATCTTTTTTTTTTTTTCAAAATGTAGATGTTGCATTCACTGCTATAAAATTAAGATGACAACAGTACAACAGTACAAATGGAATTTGTCTTGAAAGAAGGGTGAGAAAGCAAAATGAATAAGTCTCATACTTCTTCTACCCCAAGTTCTTTTTCGCTGTGCATGCTGGAAGTTGAAGGGAATCCTGAGACCTATTTCTAGTTTTCGTAAAGAAATGTGGATCTGAGTGTCTCTAAGGTTGTTCTCCAGTATTTAAGAACTTTGCTTTCTGCTTTGCTCCCCCGGACAGCAAACTGTGGGGGGAGGGGGGGAGGTGGGGAGAGAACTTGCCAAATATAAGAAATACTGCATAGCAAATATTCTAGAAATTACATGGTCTTGAAGGGCTTACCTTTGCCCAGTAGAGTAATCCTTCTCTGCAGGTGATTGTATGTAATTCCATAGCAGAGCCAGAAACTGCAAAGAAAAAATATGACTTGATTCTCCTGAAAAAGCATTACTTTTGTTCAAGTCTTACAAAACATTTCAGGAATTTTCAACCTCGGTTAATACTGTCTGTAAAGATTAATCCATAGAATTTTTAAGGAATCATATGATAATGATAGAATCTGTCAGTCTGTAAGCCTATAATTCTGTAACTCATTCTTTTCTATAGGTACTCTCTCTGATACAGTAAACAGAGCAACTGGAGAGTGAAGCTGGCCTGATTTTTGAAGTTCTGCAAAAAAAAATAAAAATAGAATAATCAACTATGACAACAATTTAGCAGAGCAAATGATGGCTTTTCTTGCATTTAATGTTTTAAAATATGTATTGTGTGCCTTTCTGAAGGATAAGTTTTAGTACAAACCGATGTAATGGATTGAGCGCATGAACCTCTTGGTTGAACTCCACAGCCCGTGTTTCAGTTTGAGAATTTGCTTTAGGAAATCAGCTCCATTCGGCGTTTTCATTAACCGTGAGGGTAATGGAATACAGAATAGCTTATAAAATATGCAGATGACAACAAGCTGTGAGGAGTTGCAAATACCTTTCTGTATCAGATCAGAATTCAAAATAAACTTGGCAAATTGGAGAGATGGTCTGAAATCAGCAAAATGAAATTCAATAAAGTGAAGTGCCGTATGATATATTTAGGAAGAATAATTTGGATATGCAAACACAAGATAGGGAATACCTGTCAAGAGAGAAAATCAGTAACAAAGTCTACAATGCATTGCTGTTGCAAACTAGGGAAATGTAATTCTGCAATGCGTGAAGAGGTGTCTAAAATGTTGGGCAATTATTCCAAATTAAGGCTAGCGAGGTCCAACATGACATATTGTATCCATGTTTGGTCATGACTTTTAGAAAAGTTTTGAAAGCTGCATCAGTTAGAGAACTGAGTTTGCCTAATTTAAGACAATGTTAGTAACAACCATCTGATAGATAAAGATTTTAAGACAAAAGGGTAGAGAGGAAGTGTTCTCCATATTCCTGAAAGAAGAATTAAAGGAAATCTCTGTAATTTGCATTCAGAGTGATGAGGATTGTATTTTAGAAAATGCTTTTTAAAGTATGAACCCCAGAAAAAGCCACCTAGAGGTGTTGTAGAACCTCTTTTTCAAGAAAAAGTTATAAAAATCTATGTTGGGTGAGTCTACACAATCCTTCCTTAGCGCAACGTGGACTAGATGATGCCTTTCAGCATATGTTTCTGTAATTCTGGGCAGGAGATGAGAGTAAAGCAAATAGCTTGAAAAAACTTTTCTCTTGAAACATCATGGAAAAGTTGAAAATCCTTCTTCAGTGGGGAAAATTGCACAGCCTTTGGGGCAGACGGGGTACTCAGCAGAGCTTTGTGGGCCACCCGGTGTCTGTAGTCTACAACGTAGGGACCATGGGACTCGGGAATTACCGCGATCCTTTCTGAACTTAAAATCCATTTCTCTCTCACACATATATGTCCAGTTACGAAGAGCGTCAGACGAAGAGCATGACTCATAGTAATCAACTTTGCCTCTTAGTCCTAACTGTGAAAAAAAAAATATTTATTTGTGTTACTTTCTTCCCACAAGAGTTTTCATTAATTCTGTTGATGGCAGCATTCTTCAGCATTACGGTGCCGAAATAGAGCACAGAGCATAATACCCTTCCCTGCCTTCAAAAGTGAGAAAGACATGCAGGAGGGAAACTGACCTTGAAAAGTTAATGCTTTCGTTCCTTATTAATTTAGAAATGCGAGATGACAGTTTGACGGTCTAATTGCAAATTATATTTTTAAATATTTTCTTTTATCAACCTTGATAATTTAACAGAATTTACCAACTGGCAAGTTTCAAGTCTTTTTCGTTCCAAACTCTTACATAGCACAACACTGCTCCTAATCATCTGTGAAAAAGCTGCCATGCAACAGAAGACTGGGAATTGCTAACAGTAATGATAAAAACTCGTTCAAACCAGGCCACAGGTAGAAGCTGTTGCGAAAGCAATCTGCATCTTTTCAAGTTGGTCAAGCTAAAATTGGCTTTTAGAAAAAGCAGTTTGTCTTTCATTACAAAGGAAGCCAAGCTGTTATCCTAGTACCCAAGTACCTAATGTGCAGGTCGAAAAATAAGCAACAATTATATATTGAATAGGGAAAGTTTTATGCAAGTTTGCCTACGTCGCAAGGGGAGGTCTGGTCTAACCTTCGTTACGTAAGCCTCTTCCCTGCTGCTCTAGGAGTTGTCCTGTGGGCTGCAATCTCTTTCAGAATAGGCTGCAAGATTGTGCAGATCGAAGCTAATCCTCTTCCAATACTATTTTGAATGCTGTAATTTAATACTCCTATGGGACTGCCTTTCCCTAAAAGAAAATAGTTTAGCATATTTCATAAAGGAAGTGATAGTATAAGATTAGTTACATAGGGCTGGGCAGTATGAATCATGGTATAAATCATTTCAGGTGAGAAAGTACAGCTTTCACTCCAGAGGGAAGATATTAGGAAGGGACGCCAATGTTTTAACATTTTAATTACATCTACTTGTTTGTTGCTACTTTCATTCTCTCTTTTTCTTTTTGGCTTAACTACTTCTCCCTGAAGTATTGCTGGGTACCTAGTAAGTTGACTAAGCTTGAAAAACTGATTTCAGACACATATGAAATAAGAGCTTGTGAGCTACTGCAGTCACAGGGAATGACTCCTGACTTAGCTGGGTTTTTTAAAAGCACTCTGAGTCTTACAAAAAATACCCCAAACTACTTGAGCTGTCTATTGTTCTATTCACAGCTTTGCCATCATCTGAACTGTATAACAATTTAAATTAAAAAAAAAACCCAAAACAAAAATAAAATCCACATAGATTCTACAGACTGAAAATAAACAGGGGCTGTCTCTGTGGAGTAAGGTGGAGATCTGTTACTTGTCTGCTGCTTTGGTTTAAGGCAGGTTAGAAATGCACTGTTTCTGTAATGTGTAGCAGCTGGCATTGTAGATGAAGTGATTTTTTTTTTTTTTTTTTTTTTTGGCCAGCAGTAATTATCAACAACCTTGTAAGCAAAAGGATGAAATGAATAAGTAAACATTCTCTAAGAAGTTATTTAATTTATGCCTCTTGTTATTTGCAAGCATTCTAGATAAAATGCTTACTGTTGGGTTGCAGAGGTGTGTGGTACATGAGACTATAATGAAATAAACAATTTGCATCTTATTATATAGGTTCTAGAAAAATGTTCTTTCCCTGATCTGATTAAGGACTCTATAGTGAAAAGGATTAAGTATAGTTTTAAGTTAATGTGCTGTGAAATCTTCAGGACTCCCAGGAGTGCGTAATTCAGGGATGTGCATCTATCTTCAAAGGACTGAGACCTAAGTAAAACACATGAAGATCAAGAAGACAGTTTAGAAATTTTTCTAAGATTTGATCCAGGGCTAAACTTTGTTGTTAAGAAGAAAATTATTTTAGACTGACCTAGCACGTACATAATCAGATCTAAGGTGGTAAAACCTAGGTAGGTTACAACACTCAGCTAATACAAATTAATGCATTTTGGTAATTGCACACAGAGTGGATAAACAGGAAGCGATCAAAGACAGCGTCATAAAATGGACTTTATTAATTTATCACTACAACAACGTCTGTATCTGTTATAGAGTTATAATGATGTGTTTAGTACAATTATTTGTGGAGGCATTTTTGTATGTTGTGTGGAGTGTTCACTTTTTGAAGTTGGTTTGTGGAGAGAAGAGATGGTTTTGGCAAGTTAGAAAGTGTGTGAATTTATTCCGCTTCTTCACAAGAATAAATATTTTTTTTTTCTACTGCTATACCGTTAAGACTGAAGATTTTATGGGCACGATGCATAGAATAAGTAAATTAGCATTGTAAATTATGAAGTCTTTTGGCCTTTCAGAGACATGTATTTTTGTGGAAAACAATTTTCTCATTATTTTCTAAGGTGTACAACAATCTGCTGCGCAGTCTAGAAGGTTAACTTTAGGTATTTTGAGATCCTAGCAACTTTTCTCCCTCCCAAACTCTGAATCATAGGAGCCTGGGAAGCGGTGAAGAATTTCACTAGGTAAGATAGAGATTTTTAAGCATTCTTGTGAGTGAGATCTATCACTGACTTCCAGATGAGCGTTTACATGAATGAAATAAGAGATTTGTGCTATGAGTATTTTCCTCTACTTACGTTCTTTTTGTGTTTTTTTTTTTTTTGCTTTATCCTCCTTTTTTGGTTTAGCTCTTATTTTCTCTTTTGAAAGCATTTTTCCTGCTTATATTTTGCCATGAAAAGATAAATTTTAAGACCTCAAACAGGAATGCAAAGCTTTTCAGTGATGCTACCTTTGCATAATAAAACCGTGAATTAAATGTCAGGGTTATAATTATTGCTGAAGTATGCTGGCAGGTGAGACTGGGTAAGTCAAGCCAAGATAAAAAGGTGGTAGAAATAGCTACATTAGAGAGATGTTGTTCAAAGAGTACGTATTAGTGTAAGTTGTAGCAGGCAAAATGATTTGATTAGGCTTTTGTGATGTGTTTGGTTTTAATTTATTGGTGGGTTAATCCTGGCTGAGGGCCGAATGCCCGCCCAGCCGCTCGCACACTGCCCCGCCTCAGCAGAGCCGGGAAAATGGGCTGGGGAAGCAACTACTGTCGCTGGCAAAACAGACTCAAATTAGGGAAAATTAATGTACTGCCAATTAAAACACATTTGGGTAGTGAGAAACAAAGCCAAACGTGATAGCGGTACCTCTCCTTCCCCCCTGCTCCACTTCACTCCTTCGCCGCAGACCCCTCGACCCTTCCCTGAGTGGCCATTTTCTCTCTGCTGCTCCTTCTTCCTCACACTTTTCCCCTGCTCTGGTGTGGGCTCGTCCCACGGCCGCAGACCTTCAGGAAAAGCCTGCACCAGCCTCGGGCTCTCCCTGGGCCACAATTCCTGTCAGGAATTTGCCAGAGGCACCACCAGTGTCGCTGACGAGCCCGCCATTTCCCGCGGCGGGTCCGTTGGGGAGCTGGCGTGAACCGGTTGGGACCGGCGCGGAGCGGCCCCTGCCTGCCCCGACAGAAGCCCGCGCTGCAGCCCGTGCTGCCGTTTTTTGGTTTTTTTTTTTTTCCCTTCCTCATTCTCACCTCCACCACACCACCATTATGTAGATAAGGAGGAAAATGAGAGAGGTGCCAAAAGGTGTTGCAAACAAAGGGATTAAACGTTCTTAAAGTGAAGGGACTTTCATGGCTGCCAGCTGTCGCCTTTCAGTCCACCACGAGGTAACAAGCACCCTCTCCTTTGATCTGATTTTTTTGTGTGTGTGTGGTCTTTTACCTCTTTACCTGTTTTAATTTTACAGATCCTTGCGAATTAGATCCTTGGGGTGTGGTTGCAGAGGTGAGGAAGCAGCTTCAATCCTCCACATGTAGCAGCTGCTCCTGGGACCTGGCACGGCGGTGGGTGTTTTCCCTCAAAAACTGTTGAAAAATGTCGTTAGGTTGTGCAGTCTCCCCCTCGCTTGCTGCAAGGACCAGTGTCGGGTCCTGCACTTTGGCCACAATAACCCCATGCAGCGCTATAGGCTCGGAGCTGAGTGGCTGGAGGACTGTGAAGAGGAAAGGGACCTGGGGGTGTTGGTTGATGCTCAGCTGAACATGAGCCGACAGTGTGCCCAGGTGGCCAAGAGGGCCAATGGCATCCTGGCCTGCATTAGAAATAGTGTGGCCAGCAGGAGCAGGGAGGTAATCATCTCCCTGTATTCGGCACTGGTGAGGCCACACCTTGAGTATTGTGTTCAGTTTTGGGCCCCTCACTACAAGAAAGACATTGAAGCCCTGGAACGTGTCCAGAGAAGGGCAACAAAGCTGGTGAGGGGTCTGGAGCACAAGTCTTATGAGGAGCAGCTGAGAGAGTTTGGATTGTTTAATCTGAAGAAGAGGAGGCTCAGGGGAGACCTCATTGCACTCTATAGCTTCCTGAAGGCAGGTTGTGATGAACAGGGGTTTGGCCTCTTCTCACAGGCAACAAGCAGGACCCGAGGAAATGGCCACAAGTTGTACCAGAGGAGGTTTAGATTGGACTTGAGGAAAAACTTTTTCTCTCAAAGAGTGGTAAGGCACTGGAACGGCCTGCCCAGGGAGGTGGTGGAGTCTCCGTCCTTGGCAGTGTTCAAGAGGTGGCTTGATGAGGAGCTACAAGATATGGTTTAGTAGCTGTGGCAGCAATGGTAGTGGGAAGACGGTTGGACTAGATGATCTTATAGGTCCCATCCAACCATGTGATTCTATGATTCTATGATTCTAAGGACTGTTCCTAATGGTTTGGTTAACTTGTTTTGGGTCTCAGGCGACTAGTTAGTGACCAGCAAAATTGGGACGGAAATTAGTATTTTGGCTCTTAAAAATTCTTCAGATTTTTAGGGCAACATAATTAAGTATATGTGTGTGAACAATGTCTCTCATTTCAGTAGGGCTGTTGATGTCCTCATATTTAGGCACATAATTCTTGTTTGAGGCCATTCTCTACAATTCAGTGTGTTACGTCCGTTATATAATTGAGAGTGTCAGCCATTTTTAACTTCACCCAAATGTAACTCCTCAGACTGAAATTTCCTGTGCTAGGTATTGTGAGTAAGGCTGAATTTTTTTCTGGAAGAAAGCATTAGCTAACATGTTTCTGCGACCAAGAAAAATGTGTTGGTGGTTTTTTTAATCTGGGATGAACTCTGCTGCTCTTACATTTTGGAGCAAGAAATGCAGCAGAAGAGCTTTCTGGTCTGAAAGCAGCTACTGGCATTAACAACAGTCCTCTTTGCCAGTGTGTGAAAATGTAAGTAAATTTGATCAAATAATGAAGTTCTAAAAATTACATATTGCAAGTGATATTAGATATAATGCTGTAATAAAATTTGGCGGCTGATTGCTGCCTATATTGAGAACATACTTCTCTGTGTAACTCCTACATGTGAAACCACAGAAAATTGCATTTTGTCCTTATTTCTGCCACAGAGCAATTGGGTGTGGCTGGATAAGTCCCTTAGAGTAGCAACTTGGTCATTAATTTTGTGTTTAGGTTAGGTTTTTATTTCTGGACTCTTCCTATTCTTGCAGTCTCCTCAGATCTGTAGAAAGCTTGTAAAAAAAGCTGACCATGTGGTGATTTTGTGAGCTCTTTTAGCCACTAAAATTACATTAAAATTTTAATTTGTATGCCTTACTGTCCTGCATCTTTGCAATTGGTTTAACTGCCGTCATGCCTTAGCAGAGGTTTGAGGTGATGCTTTTATTGTTTTATAATTGCCCTTCACATGTAAGCGCTGTCTGTTCTGTGCATCGAATGAGCTGGGGCTCAGGAGGAATATTGCTACCTTAGGACTTGAAGGAACGTCAGGACGTCAACCAGTCCATTGTCCTAACCGTGATGCAAATAATCTGCGTGGGTAATACATGATAGGTGTGCTGAGAGCTTTCAGAGCAGGGTAACGGTGGCAGATCACTCAATTCCGGTGTTTCAGAAACCTTATTGCCAGAAAGTTCTTCTTCGCATCAAACTGAAGTCTCGCCTGCCTCAGTGCAATGTAGTTAGTGTTTGTGTTAAAACAAACACGCAGGTGAGGTTACGCAGACCGCTTTGTATTTCACACTTTTTAACTGAAGGTTGATTTCATATGTGTGAAGTGATCACATGTAGTACATGCTGAGACTGAAAGTATTTTTGCATCTGAAGATGTATTTTTATTTATGGCTCAGTCAAAATAAATTAAAATAATCGATAATTGTTTTGAAAGGAAATTACTAGGAGCACTATATATCTACCATGGCAAGTGCTGAAGAGATGAGAATGTCTCATAATGCCAGAATCAGTTGTGTAAACATGGGTATTTATATACTCAACAGCAGCAAATCTCTGAGAGTTGTTTTTTGTGGTTTTTTTTTTTTTTTTTTTCCTCTTGGCCTCACTTCTATCCCAAAGGAGGAGGAGGAGAAAACTAATGTTCCTATCACACATGTTCCATTATTGATTTCTATTCCAATCTACCCAAAGTTCTTCAGTGCTGGAAATAATTAGACTCTGTGAACAGAGATGAAGCAAAAATCCATACAATGCTGGATTGCCAGAAATGAAGACAAGGGTGCCTAATTAATGTTGCATATAGAATGCCTTTTGGATGAATGGGCTTCCCTTTCTCAGAAGCAGCTCAACAGTGGTTATGTCACAAATCTACTGTTAATTAAATAGTGTTCACTGTGTGCCGATAAAAATGGCATGGAGAAAAAAAACATTGGACAGCAGCAGCATTTTATAAGAGCTCTGCAATTAAAAGAAAAGCCTGTGAAAAATAAACTTGCGGGTTTCATACTGATGGCAAGATATGTTCTTCTGTACGAAATTCACTTTATGGATTGTCTCAAATTGGTGATGAAGTTTCCTGCAGTAGCACATGCTCTCGGTGGCTTTGCAGTGGTCATCCCCTTCTCCCTTTCTGGTCTCCCTGAATCCACTCTGATTTCTTTTTTCCCTTGCCATTCTCTTGTTACACATCCAGAGGAACTTAGGACCTTGTTTCTGTCAACTAAAAAACACTCCTGCGCTGGTCTTGCTTCTGTGCAGTGCACAGCCAGGTGCATGCCAGTGAGGAAAGGCCTCTGTTTTAGAGGCTGAGAGGAGAGTGTGTGTAGCAGCCCTGATGGATTCACCATCATAATTATTAGCCCACTCAGTTTTCTGTGAAACTGGACTTCTTTTTAGCATGCTACATGCCTATGCATGCTGCAGAAAACAGCAATGGGGTTTTTGGTGTGTCAGAGGCCTCTGACAGTAGAGGGATTCTGGGACAGTTGTTCTCGTCCCGTAATTTGCAGGCCCCAGGCATGCCTTCTTTCAGCCTTTAATTCTCTCTTTTTATCTCTATTCCCTCCTTGCTCTTCTAGATATCTGTTTTGGCCAGTCTAAGTGATACGGTTGCTCGCTGTGCATCTCTGGAGAATTTAAATAGCATCGCTCCTTCCTTCTCCTTTCTCCTTATAAATGCAACGGAAATTTCTCCTCGTTAGGCAAAGATAGAAAACGTTTTTGGTTTTTTTTTTTTTCCTCTCTGGCAAACTAGAGAAAGAGTAAAACCCAGGCTCCTTTTGTTGAGCAGATGAATTCAACTGATGAACCTGTAGGAATACTCCTAGACTGTGTCTGAAACTCCAAGAATAGATGTGTTTTCTGATGAAAATCTGGTTGGCGTAAATACATTTTTAGCATGGATTTGATAGAGGGAATTGTTTTTCCCAGTATCGTAGAAGCTGTGGTTCTGATTTAGCAATGTTATGAAATAATTTGAGTGCAGGACCAAAGTATTTTTTAAAAAGATATTTTTATAATAGAGTACTTTCTAAGACCTCTCTTTTCATCCCATGTGGCTGCTTAGCATTAACTTTCTCTACTGTAATTCTGTTTTAATAAGCTTTTTTCTCTGCAAACTGTCGGCTCTGATGCTCAGCTGATAGGTGCACACACAAGTTGTGATTCCTCTCTCCATCTTTGCATTTTGATTCTGAATTCCAGATTTTGTCTGTTTAAATAATCTACTCCTGGGACTTAAGTCAACTCATAGATACTTTTTGATGTTCAACAAATAGTAAAGCATTACAGTAATTTAAATCAAATAACCAAATCCATATGAAATACACCACTCTTATCTTTCCAACAGATTTCTTTTCTTCCCTGGATCCATTTTAAGCTACACTGCAGCTGCCAAATCAAAAATAAACCAAGTGTTCAATATAGGGATGTGGTAAATGTATGATTTCCATTACATCCCAGTGTGCTACATAATAAAAAATGAAAACATGTAACACGTTTTGCGTATAGAATTGAAATGGATTTTCTGACCTAGTCCCAGTGAATAGCTGCTAAAGTGATGGGAGAGACTGTAGCTTTTGGACTGTCGTTACCATTTGAGTTATTTCTCAGTGACAGGAGACTTTAGACCTGTGGGCACAGTAAGGGAAAAAGCAGAGAGTCTTTTTGTCCTTTTTCCCTTTGGCCCTCAGCAGCAGGCTGGCAAGCCAATGCTTTTGAAGTTATTTTAGGTGTGGGAAAGTGTTTCGCGTTGGTACGGCTTTTCATATGTTGTCCTGTTGCCTGTTGGTAAGAACAAAATCTAACGAAGTATTTTCAAATATATTTAAGGGTTTTAATCACTGGAACTTTAAGAGAGTGTGAAAACAGTTCTGGTTTCACAAAAATTAGTCGTTTTTGTTGTTTTGTTCAGTAGCAGCAGAAACTCATCTACATAGCATATTGTCCTGGTTCTGATTCTCCCCTGAGCTGAGAGAGGAGCTGGAGCCGGTGGCACCTGTGGTTGGGGACACAGCTGGGGCAGGTTACTGCTCAGCCACCAGTTGGGACAGGTTACCCAAACTGGCCTGGGCCCTTCCATCCCATGGGACACCAGCTCAGGGTGTCAGTGAGGAGGGGGCTGAGGGGAGGCTCCTGCTACTCTGGAGGAAGCTGGGCGTCAGGATCCGCTGTGAGCTGTTGTGCGTAAGTATATTCTGTTGTTTTTGTTTTTCATCTCTCTTTTCTTTTCCTCTGTTGTTCTCTTAGACTGTTTAAACTCATGAATTTTGCAACCTTTTCTTTCCTGATTCTCCTCCTCGTTCCACTTCGGGGGGGGCAGTGAGGGCAGGGAGTGAGTGAGTGACTGTGTGGTATTTTAGCTGCTGAGTGGGGCTAAATCATGACAGTTCTTTTTGTGGCCAGCTTGAGACACAAAGGACTGAGATAGCTACAGATCTGACCAGAGTGACTTGAAACAAAATTTGTTATTCACACTTGTTACATCAGTTACTAGTTGTTGGTTGCTAGTGCTAGTCCATATTGTATCGGTTACTAGCTGCTGTGGTTGGTCATGTTGCTGGTTATGTACGCTGTTATACCTACTGTGTATTCCCTGTGGTGCTCTTTGTCACCTTGGGGAGAATGATGAGGATTATTGTTTTGTTGTACTATGCAATATCAATTTATGATGTGGTTACATCAATGGCTGTGAAGTTAAGTCAGTACCTGTGTGTAGATTATTTCCCCGACTCTTTCACCTCCAGGAGAGTCACAACAGTTTTTGAGAACTTGGAATACCCTGGAGTTTGTTCAAGCTAGCATGCTCTTATTGCTATGTTTCCTGAATGTTCAATTTTAAATTCTTAGGAACATAGAAACCATCACTGCTTGTTCATCCAGAATCCGAGTCCTCAGTAGCTGTTGCCCTGAGTTAAATGAATCTCACTGCTCTGTATTTCATATAACATGGAATCAATACAGAATATAATCTGCCTTTCTTTTCTGTGGTAGCTTGGCTTTACATCCCCAAAAAGACATTGTAGTCACTGGCAGTGATGACCACCTCTGGAAAATGTGGGCTTTGCCTGGTGGGAATATCATCTTGACAGGTGAAGGTCACAATGATTGGCTTTCGGGCTGCTGCTTCCATCCAAGGTTAGTGCAAACAGTCCCCTGAACTAGCACTAATCCCTTTTGGGGACTGCTTGTTTGCTCTTTCTTTGTTCACTGACCTGCTTTGATGACTTCCTATTCTCAGTGTAACCCTACGCTCTTTGCTGAATTTCCAAACATGTAGATAAATGTTCCTCAGGCTTTCGGTGTGTTGACTTAAGATTGATTGCTTTTAGTATTTTGTACATCTTAAGCTTTGTCCACGTGCCAGTGCACGTAAGGAGGAGTAATAAGCTTTTTAGGTCTTACTGTATTCATTTTCTCTGCGGTCAGGCACTACAACAAACATGGTTCCATTGTTAATAATACAGAAAAGTTGATTTCTTGTCTTAGGCGTTATTTGTCATATGATTAAGTGTATTCAGGTGTACCTAGAGAAGATTTTTTTTTTTTCTCTCCTTTATACAGATTTGAAGCTGAATTAATAAATGAAAGTGAACATTGAAAATAGGAAATAAATGTTTAGGTTACAAGGGTTATGAAAATAGGCCAAACGTGGAGTAGATTTCTTGGTAATTTTTGTTGAAAAATAGAATCATAGAATCATAGAATGGTTAGGGTTGGAAGGGACCTTCAAAGGTCATCTAGTCCAACCCCCCTGCAAGGAGCAGGGACATCTCCAACCAGAGCAGGTCGCTCAGAGCCCCGGCCAACCTGGCCTGGAATGTTTCCAGGGATGGGGCTTCCACCACCTTTCTGGCAACCTGTTCCAGTGTTCTATAACTCGCATTGTAAAAAATTTTTTCCTAATTTCTAATCTAAATCTACCCCCCTCTATTTTAAAACCATTACCTCTCGTCCTATCGCAACAGACCCTACTGAACAGCCTTTCCCCATCTTTCCTGTAGGCCCCCTTGAGGCACTGGAAGACCGCTATCAGGTCTCCCCGGAGCCTCCTCTTCTCCAGGCTGAACAGCCCCCCTCTCTCAGCCTGTCCTCATAGGAGAGGTGCTCCAGCCCTCTGATCATCTTTGTGGCCTCCTCTGGACCTTCTCCAGCTGGTCCATGTCCGTCTTGTGCTGGGAACTCCAGAACTGGACACAGTACTCCAGGTAGGGTCGTTTTGCTCTCTCAAAAAAAAAACTGAACCAGATTTCCATTTGTTACGTCTGAGCCTCTACATGTTAAAATGATCTTGCATCAGATTTGTGAGGCTGCAGTTGTAGTGGAGTTTTTTACTGATAATGTGATAAAAGTCTGCCAGGCTACTCACCTGGGGTTCACTGATAAAAAGAGCATTATTAAACCTCCAACCTTGTATTTTCATTGTATTTATTTTATGAAGCAACATTAGCTCTTTTCTTTTTGAGGAGGAAAAGTATCCTATCTAATTTCATGGTTCCTCCTAATTTCTTGTGTTGTAATGAGTTTGCAAACGTACTCACAATCCTCTAAACGCAAGAAAGTCCCCTCCCTCTTTTCAAAACCTCAAAACATGGAGTCATGCTTTCTGGGATGAGTTAAACGCACACTTATTCTTTTCATGCATCTCCTTCTCTTATGAAACAGGCTTTTTCTTAAGATGCTTATGTTTCACAATGTTCTCTCTTTCATGTGTCTATCCTTAGAAATAATTTTATATAATTAAAATAAGATAATAATATTTGATTTAAATAATTACGTATAATACAGGAGGAGAGAGATGGAAGGCTCAGCTTCTTATTTTAAGATGGTAGGAAAATTTTTCTATTACCAAATGATAGGTTGCACAAAATTTGTGAGCATGCTGGACATTCTGAGTCTAACTTGCAGATAAACAGAATGCTGCCTTACCTCTTACCTGTTATGAATATAAAACTCATCAGAGGGAAAGAACGGGAAATACAATTAGAAGAGCGTGTTATCGTTTATAAAGCTGCTGGGCATGCTAATCAGATTTCGATAATGCATTGTTACCATGACACCCGCTGACTCAGAGACTCAAAACTATTTTCTCATTAGTCTTTGACCAGAATACAGTCCTTTCAATAGGCTTTCCTATTTCTCATTCAATTATTGAAATTAAAATGAGTTGAGGTACATCGTTATTCTCTTGCAGTATAAATTGACTCCTGCTGAATGCTCTGGAGTGATTCAAAAGCAGTACTGTTAAAATATTGTCTTCTGTTTCTGGATAAAACATATAATGTGACAGAGTACATTTAATCATACTTTTTAATCATACTTTTTTTTTATTAGTAGAGGATTTATATATATGAGGTGTTACAGAAGTAAAAACAAATAAAAATGGAAGGTTCTCATAGAATTTTTCTGGAATCAAATGTAGATAGCCTCTCATTTTATTCCCATTTGAAGGATTTAAAATTATGTTCATCCCAAAGTTTAAAAGAAAAATATTTTTGTGGCACTGGACTATTAAATTGTGATCCAGAAATCTGAGTGGAACTTCCACACTTCTACATTCTTTCCTTTTTGGTCTCTGTTGGATCATTTCTCCTCTGTATTTCTTTCCTCCATCTGTAAAATCAGGTTTAGAACAATCTCCACCTTTGGTCTGAGAAATATTCTGTAGGATGCACGTGCATGCACAGTCACACACACAAGTCCACTTTCACGCCTCTTTGGACAGCATTGGAATAATCCACACGCTGACATTGAGTGTACTAAGAATTTGAGGAGAAACAAATCTAGAACTATGATGTGAATTTAACTGATGCTTTTGCACAAGCAAATGACTTAGAATGCCAGAAATCCATTTTTACGTGTTCACAGCGTAATGTTACTTGAACAAGAGTCTTTCTCATGGTTGCGTTTGTGCCACTACTGTAAATAGAGGTAGAGTTGCAAGTCTTGCTGGTAGCTGTGAAGATCTCTAATTTTAAAGTTGAAAGTGCTGCTGAGTTTATATATCCTCAGCTTCTCCAAGAGCAATGAGAGAATGTGGGTTGGTAGTAGGAACTTACCTGTGTAGAATAAAAGGATAAAAGTATGTTTTGGGCTCTGGCCCTTGCTGACTGATTAATACTTAATAGTGCCGAGGATTGTATTGGAGTCTTTCCCAGTAATGATGTACAGCAGTGTCCTTGCATATCATAATACCATTGAGTCTTAGGGGCAAAAGCCACTGAGTTTCTGAAGAGTTGTTGGATGGAGTTGTCTCCTTTTCCCCCTCATGATCCATGTGCTTCATTCCACGATTACTTTTTGCTTAAAAACCCAGAGGCATCTCCTTTACATCTGAGCAAAGTAGAGTGAGGTGAGAAAGCATGGTTTGAGGAAGCTCTGGAATCTGGTGGTGTGTACTTTTTTGCATTGCACCCAGTGCTCTTCAGTCTGTACAAAGGGTCTTAGTCCCCCATGAGTTCTCCACCTGTGGCAGTGGCTCCCAGGACAATAGATGAAGGGGAGCAGACTAGCTCTGTGCCTGTGAGGAGAGCCGAACATCTCTGTTGTGATGCTCTCTGCAGATCTGAAAGGAGAATTTTGCCTTAAGCTTTTTAAATAAAAGTAAAACTTCAAACAGGTCCTGTCATCTACAGAGAACAGTAGCTGGAAGGAGGGAGGAAAACAGTGCTTCCCTTTTGAAGCTGAGGTGACAACCTGGTCAAACTTCAAAAACAAACACTATTTTAGCTCTGTTCTGACTGAGCAGTACTTTGCAGATAAATTAGCTCTTGCAAGTTCCTGTCAATGTTGAAAAATTTCAGAATATTTTCCAACTTACGTTTCATTTGTGTGAAGGAGTGAGGGAGTCAGAATGACTCCTGCCGCAGCTGTCCACAGAGGCTTCACGTTGAAAATCTGGATAGCTGGAGAAGAGCTGTGTGGTGTACCTGTGGATACCAGGTGGCCCAAATGTTTGGAATAGCAGACAAAAATCTGCATCTTTTGCCGGTTTCCGTATAAGCTGAGGATGCTACACTTCTAAGAACCATACTAATTACCCTAAGATATTTCAGGACATGTAGTAGATTTATTTATCTTTATTACTAACCTTCCTGGGTGACGAAAGAATCAAGCTGTGCAGCATAGCAGAGGTGGTTGCTAATGTCCAGTAAAATCCCGGTGGACAGTAAAATATTGTATTCTTGGTCCGCGTGTGTGCTGGTATAATACGTAATGCCCTTAATATATTCATGAATATTAATCAAGTCAAGTCTTCTAAAATATTTGTAGCCCTTTTCATGCAAACATTGTTTGAGTCTGTGGAATACAATGAATTCTGAATTGAAAAGAAGTACAAACTGTAGATTCTTAAAACTATTTAAAACTTGTACCGAAAATTGTCAAATTGTCAACTCCTTTGTAATGTTTTGTTCACTTGAGACAGAAGCTGAATTGCTTGTATTCTATCTGTTGCTATTTCAGCTCTCACAGTTGCTGAGGAATGAAATCAAAACTGTTATGAATTTGTTTATTATACTAAAAAATGCCACAGCAGTTATCTTGAACTGTTTGTGTTCTCTTTTAGTTCTTTTGCTCTTGGAAGACTGAAGATAGGAAAAAACCAAACCATGATAGGGTAAGTACATTCACGCATCGTGAAGATAAAGGTAGTAAATGTTTGATATCCTAGAAGTAGGTGCCAGTGAGCGGATGCAAGAGACTGATGAGGTGTTGGGCTGAAAGAACAACCCATGTTCTGAAAGAAGAGAAGGAGCCCTAGATTGTATCTCTGCATGTTACCCTGTTGAAAATCAGTGCATGACTAGGTGGGAAAGACAACCTCCTAGAGGCAGGGTGCAGAAGAAATTAGCAGAATATGTTGAGAGTTGATGGGAAGACTCAAGAGAGTGGTTGGATGGGTTGGGGAAGGAATAACAACTCCCAAATGGGCTTGAATTCATTCAAGAAGCATTTGGCGGAGTTGTGTAGCACGTCAGAGCAGGCTATGGCAGGGCAGTGATTTTGATGCTCCCTAAGTGACTGGAGGGTTATCGGTAGTCAGCAATGAAACTTCTGTGAACGCTTGGTCTGCAGAAAGCTCCGAGCACCTTTCTCTAAAAACAGGGTCTCTTCCAGCTGTGTAAAGCTGAGCACCACAAGGTCACTACTGATCTTATGCTGACCACAACATAAGCAGCCAAAAGCTATGAAGTCTGCTCTTAACTTTAGCCGTGCTCTGTCTCTAGTGGAAATTTAAGTTTCGAGATGAGGAACACAGGATACCGTTTGGAAAATCCAGCTGGATGCTCAGAACCTCTTCCAGGATTGAAATCTATGGTGCTGCGTGTGACCATGGTAGCCTCCCAAGTCTAAGTCCGAAGTGTTGCTGACAATCTTGAATTAAAGGGGCCAGGTTAGTGATACTTCCTCAAAGTTTTAAAGAGCGGTGACTGATAAATGTGTAATTGTGGAATTTCCTCATTTTACAAAAACTTTTAAGGTTTAAAAAATAAATTCCTGAGCAGAATTGAAGCCAGAATAAACCGAGAAACTGAAAAGAACTCTTGCTCAGGTAAGTCCCTGCTTTTATTTTTTACATGATTTTAATTTTTTTGTTATGTTGTTACTTGGACTTGTGAAGAAACTACCCAGAGATGAATTGCGATGTGAAAAAAGGATAGGCTCTAAAGCCCAGCAGAACAGTAATCCAGAAATGGATAGGGTTTGGAGAAACCTCTGAGGAATGGTGGGAGAGAAGAGCTAATTTCAGGAGGGAAGACATTAACAGAAAGGGGAGGCAAGCCAGATGTCAAGACAGCCATGATCAGAGGTAACAGGCAGAATCTGACACTGCTCATTACTTATGACGTCTCAGAGGACTTGTGCGTGGAGATGGAGGGAAACAGTGAGGAGCAAAAATCAGACTTGACAGGTTGGCAGGTACATGTAGAATTTCAGAATTTCACAGTGGACACGCTTTTCTAGTTTGAGACCTGATAGTGCTTTGATTATCAAGGTGAATTACAAGCAGGGAGCATGCTTCTTTTTTCATCCCCTGCCTATACAGCTCTTGGCTCACTGTGGACTGAACTGGTGAGGAGAGTCCCATTACTGGTAGATGTTGGTGTGTCGATCCACACCAATCTTCTTGCCATTTATGATATTCTCATATATCAGTGTGTGGTGAGAAACATGTACAGGGTGAGAAACATGTACAGAGAGTCAGTCAGACACAAAAAATAAATGACTGGTTTCTGTTTGGTTGCATATTGCAAATAATATTTTTTTAAATAACTAAAACTGTATGTGGCCTGTGAAGCCTCAGCAAATGAAAAACATTTGATGACATATTGAGTGACTAGGTTCTTTAGTCACAATAACAGGATAATTTAAAAAATTCTACTGACATCAAATGTATTCTTCCTCGTACTTTAATAATTCCTAATGCCAGTCTTAGATCTGTTTTTCTTTCTATCAGAAGAAACAGGAATTCTCTGTTATGCCATCTTGCTTAATGTACTGACGTTCAAGTTCTGATGCTATAGTTATTTGGTGAAACTAAGCAGACTTCCAGATCAAACAATTACTGCTTAAGTTATGATCCCAGGAACTACAGAATGTTTTTACAAGCTAATGTTTGTTAGTTTTACTTAAATACAGCAGCATTTGTCTGTATGTAAGCTGTAATTTTATCATTGTGTGATTTGACTATGCTGCTGGAGGCTCTTTCTAATTAGAGACCTTCACATAGACTTTTGGGGCTTTTTAAAAAATCTGCCAACAGGAAGAAAGGTTTGGAGTCAGTGATTTTGAAGTGTTGCATTTTTTACCACCCATCCCTTAGAGCCACTTCCCAGGCTGAGTCAACAGTGATGTTAAGGTGGCACCATACACGTTAACCCACTCAGGACCTAAGGAAGTTCTTTGAGATGTCGAGGAAGGAACAGACTGAGACAGGATTCATTATGGACAGCAGAGGTTTCTGTATACAGAAACCCTGGAAAAAGGCTGAGGTGGTTTCGCGATCTGGAGTACCATTAATTGCATCTATCAGCCTCAGAGTAAGGAGCTGAAGTAATGCAAAACTAACCTTAGTGGGTAATGATACTCGTGGCCCGTGGCCTGTAGGTGCACACGAGGGAGGAAGGGACCTCACTGCCCCAGGAGGTGTCACAGGGGCCATTGGTAAGAGAAGCGCTATGCTCAAACCAAGAGCAGGACTGGTCAGGCAAGCTGCTGTGTAAATCTGAGAGAAACAGGGAGGAGAAGGAACTAAAATGTCAGCGTTCTCCTTTCTGCCTGGCCACTGAGCCAAGCAGGCTTGTGGTCCTTTCTATGAAAGGATATTACTGTCCATAAACAGTGATCTCCACAAGACTCTTTCTGCTAGTTTTTCAGTCATAAATGCCGAGTTCCACATTCTGTGTTAAACAAGGCTGAGACTTAAAAGCCACTAACTCTGCTGTAAGCATTAACATAAGAAATAGTTGTAAGACTCGTGTTAATCACAAAGGTCTCTGTTGGATATCAGTGGAATACAGTTTTTCTGATTTGGACATTGAAATAGAGGCTTTAAAACCTAATTCAGGGTTCACTGCAGAAACAGATGTTTTTTATTTAGCCTTTTATTGCTGTTGATAGCTATTAAAGAAATGCAAGATACTCTGCTGCATTTTACTTAGGACTTTTGAACAGCATTTGTATTGCAGAGGCATAATGATTTAATTTCTTAGAGAATCTTGGATTCTCATGTATTTCGACAAAGCCTTCAGTTACCAGATTACATAATAAATTTGACAATGGTTAGAAAGTTCTTTTGAGTGGCGCGATTGATGTTCAGTCATCTAACTGACTTTGTGTAACACATCATAATATTTAGCGGAGTAGACATTTCTTAAGATGCTTTATCAAACTGAGCTAATACGGGAAGTCAAAAGAAAAAAAAACTTGCATTCGTTTATTCTGCAAAGAAAAAACTTTCAGAAGCCTTTCAGTCAGTTCCACAGCATACAGTATTAGCTGTGTACTTGGTGTTTTCAAGTATAGCAAAGTTTTAATTTCAAAAGTAGCTTTGTTTATTTCAAGATTTTGGCAAGCTTCATACTTTCTATACAAGGAAGCAGTCTTCACGTAACATCATTCTCTCCCAGGCCCACAGATCCTACTGTTTTTACTTAACAAACATGTTTGAGTGGGTGGGCATTAGATTTCCTTTGGGATTCTCAATCTCATTATTTTTATCAACAAAAAGCCTCTGCTGGACAAAGGAATAAATCACATATAAATGAAATATGAGAGATTACATGAGAAGCTCAACTTTTGCTTAGTCTAATCCAATATCTTTGGCAAAATGTCTCAATGTCAGAGGCTTTATAAGTATTCTACAGGATCAGTCTGGCAAAGAGAAATCAATAACTAGGTAATGGATTTGATTAAAATTTTTCCCCTTCCACCCACTTCCACAAGCCAAATGTTTCTGCCCATACTAATATCTTCTGACACGTGTAACTGTTGGTTATTCTCTGTGGGTTTGGGGGATGTTTGTTTTATGTATATATCTATATCTATATATATATATGGTTTATATAATTTCAGAGGGCTGTGTTAACTATTGGTGGGTATCTATTTTGAGAAAAAGCAATATTTGTATCTCATTTTATTTTTCTTTAGAGGGATCAGTTCTGCAATATGCTTTTGGAAAATAAGGAATGATAACAATTGTAACTTTGCTACCCGTTTAGATGCTGTTTTGTTGTGCAGAAGCTACCTTCTTTTTTATGCTACTCCTGCCATGCTGAGGAGCTTTTTCTTATGCAGCCCAGGGTACCCAGCAGATGTCCAGACTTCTGGAGATTTTCTTTGTTGCCAAATCATCAGGTGTCTTCTTTACACCTTCTGAGCTTCTGTCTTTGAGATGATTGTATCGGCAGACCATGGGCCATCTGTAACGTCTGACTTCAGAAACAGTAATAATTAGACTGTTAGTGTTGTGCAAGGATGTTACCTCTTCTTTAAAGTAGTTTTCCATACCAAAAAGAAGAAGAAAAATTACTATTGCATACATTTTCAAGTTGAGTCACAGGTGCTTTAATTTCAGGAATTTGTTTGGACTTTTCACCACTTTTTCTCTTCTTAAATATATCCATCATTATCAGAATTGCCCATGAAAGCTGTTCTAAACTAGAAAAACTTTGCAGGACAAAATGCAACTTTTCTTTTACATCAGGAATCTTAAGAGTCTGTCATTATATTGATTTTTGAAATCAAACAGTCTGCAGTTCCATAGTGTGGTTACTGAATAAGCCTCACGTTTCATCCAGAATGGCCATGTTTAATGAAAAACTACCTTTGGCTTCTGTTTCGTAGTTAGTGGAAATGTCGACCGCTCAAAGTTAGTGATTCACTAATGATATCTCCATTACAATAATTCCGCAAACAGCAGGAGAGAGGAATGCTGATGTTAGAAGGGAAAGGGAGGAAACCAGCTGACAGAAGAAGCACTCCTCCTATTGAGCAATTCAAATATGTATTTGAAGTAATTACAGGAAGAAAATATATTGTAATAAAATGCGGCCCTTTGGTAAAACCACTCTGTAGTTAGTTTCACAGCTGGCTTTGCGCACTTACTGAATTTCAAAACCAGTGATTGAAAACTTACTGAAGTTTTTGTGTAAAACTAATAAACAGTAGGAAACCTTTCTGATATTTAAGATAAACCATGACATCTTACTTGGAAGACCAAAGATTTTATATCATGGTCATTTTGTTGATTGTGTTGTTAGGTATTTTCTACTGCTTCGCCTGCACAACTCAGATTTTTACAAAGCTCTTGTACAGGGGGAGCTGTTGAAAAGGGATGTGGAGTCTGGTTGTGGTGCTCTAAGTGCTTTGCTGTAGCCTTTAAGGCACTATTTTAACTGAAATGAGCTAACATATCTTGCATTTTAGAAATTTATGATAGGATGCTTACACCAACTGTTTTTTATCTTTTTTGTTTGTTTGTTTCTTGTGCACTGCTAAAGTGTTGCAGTTGTAAACATTGTGAGAAGCTTGGTTGGTTTCTTCATTTGTTTGTATGTTTTCTGTCTCCTGTATGCTAGTTTTCTTTTGTGTGGATACATAGTGAGAAAGTTCACTTCTCTCTGTCTTGGTGGAGGGAGAAAGGAATGTGGCTTCTGAACTGTAAAGCCTGTTTCACAGAGTGTTTATATGAGCATATGCCTGCTTCCAAGCAAGCTACCAAATTACATGTTTTTCCTGAGTTCCCCAGAGTTCAGGCTGTCTTAGTGCAGCTTGCTTTCAGTGAAAGCAAAGCCTGTGCTGGTAAAGACAGCTAAAGTGTATGGGAGAGGGCAAAGAAAACAGTTGTGGAGGCAGTCTGCTTCACAAGGACATTACTCAGACTTCTGAAACACCTAGGGAAATATCCAGAGAAACATCAGTGACATCAGCCCCTGACCAGCTCTCTGCGCTTGCTGGAGGACACTCAGCGCTCACCACTCCTGTAGCCAGGTGTAACTCCATCCCTCCGGCTCACTCCATCCGGAGCAGTTGCTGCTCCGGCAGTTGCTTGGTGACTGGTGCCGAGTGAAGCCTGCTAAGGAGGAGACAAGGGGCCAGAGGGAAGGGCTCAGCCCACAGATTACCGTCCAGAAATGTCAGCAGTTTGGCAAACGGAAACCATGAGTTATCAAAATCCTCATTTCTTTAACTTTCCGCTGAAGGAAGCTGTTAATTCTTACAGCTGTGCATTTGAGGAAGGATTGCATTTCTATCAAAAAGCAATGCACGTTGATTTTACTCATTATTTGTAATTATGTAATATATCATATTGGATTATGTTTGTATACTTTTCTGTTCAGCACATATATAATTATGAAATTGAATCCTTGGCCACAATTTTTCAGATAATCTTCCCTGAGAAACTGAGAAGGGATGCCAAAGGACTGGTATCTCAACACTGTAGTTTTGCTTTTGAAACAATTTTAATATTATAATAGCAGACTCAGTTTTGGTCAAATCCAACAATTTAATTCAAATGCTCCCTGTAAAGTTAAAGAAACTAAAAGAAATTGTGAGTTTCTTTTGTCTAATCTTTACCTTGTCCATTTGCGATATTTTTTTCTTTTTTTTTCAGATGAACTTATGCCATTTTTTACTGATTAATTTGTTGCCCCTCCATCACAGATATGAAACATCTCTTTAAAGCCTCTTGCAAAAAGACCTCAAGCTTCATACCAGCAGTGCGTGACCTTGAATACATTTGAACTCCTAATGGGAATAAAAAGATAACTTATCTTTGTATAGTATCATTTAAATTATTATTTAGTTATCTTCTCCTCATAATTTGTCATCAAATTCTGTGCTTGCCTGTAAGGTAAACAGTTTCAAAGGTACTGAATGCTTTACTTACATAGAAATGATCCCATTATTCTTAAATGATTGTCTTGTGTGCTACGTTCTCTCATCTGAATTTTAAACCTGAAAACAGCCATATTTAATATTGGGGGCGTTAAACCAATGTAGTCATAGTGGTTGAAGAGACATTGTGATTATTGGTTTCACGAAACAGGTGTCAAGTTTAATCTTTCTCTTTATGACAGAAGTTTATTCAGTTATTCAAATTCAGTAATGTTTTGATGTGATTGTTTGGACTCTTAGAAATTAAGAGGAAACTTTCTGATCAGCTGCGTGGGTAATTAGATCTGGTGTTTACTTGAAAGAAAGAAAACAGTTTCTATATGATAACCACTGTGATAGAGAAAGGGAGGAGGAATATGCAGTTGAAAACTCTTTATAGAGCACCAATAAAATTGTATACTTCTAAACCTATTAGTTCAGCTTCAGTGAAGCCTTGAATACATTCTGAGAAGGTTTTGCAGAAATTTGCTCTTCAAGGAGTTCTTTTCCTACACATCTCCCTGATTTTCAGTTTCTGCTGGTCCTGGTACAGCTGCTGCCTGGGAGTCACCAGAAGCAAATCAGCTTTGTGGATCTTCAATTCCTTTATTTAGGCTGTGAGAAAAAGATGTTAATCATTGCGGTGGCTTCTGATTTTGAGTAGTTTAGGTTTTCTTCTAGCTTCATCAGCATCCCTGTTTGAGGATGGGGAGTTGGAATTACAGAGCGCTGGCTGCCTCCTCGCTTGGATGGGTCTCAGTTTCGCCGGTGTTTCTGCTGAACGTGTTGCTCGTTCTACTCAGAGTTGTTATACACGTCAAAACATCTCTCTTAATAGAATCCCTTGTGTTATGTTTCTTTGCGTGCAATTATAATCTTGATGCCTTAACATTCTTGGTTCATTATTGTTTTCTTCTGTGCAATAAAGGCAATTGTTTATTCCCTAAAGTCTGCTGCGAGGGTTCTAGTGGAGTAGCTAAGGAGATATCCATGTTTGTTTTATTGTTAAAATGTGCATTTCCTTAAGTGTAGCTGTTAAAATTACAAACGTTAGCGTTAGAGTTGACTAGAGAATGGCAATTCAATTGAGGCAATGTCTAAGATATTTCAATTGGAAGTAAACCACAAATACTAGAGTGTTTACAAAAATTGAATTGCACTGAAATCTATCTTTTCAAGGTAGGAGGCTAGATTTTTTATAAATATTGCTTTGATATTTTAAAAAAATATTTTAAAAGGTGAGAGAGCTTTTTTATTAGTGTAACTGACTTATTTCGTTACCTTTCTGGCTTCAAGTAGTTAGGCAGAGGTTCCAGTCCCTGCATTGCCTGATGCTGTAGTTTTTTTGCTTTGTCAGAGCTATGGCTAGCTACTGTGGAAGGGGAGTATCCTGAGCCTTTCCCCTGATCAGAATCCAGCCACTCGCTTCCAGTCTCTGGGCTTGGACAGCTCTGGTGCACAGTGAGCCTGTCTGGAGAACTCAACTGCCAGGAAGCTTCATTAATTTTCTGCTAATATAATGTTAATGGAGGGAATGTGTGGCTGAGGAATGCCACGTGAAACCTTTTCCTAGTCACAGTGGTCTGTCCGGGATTAAAAATAGTGTTCTGAATTAGATGGAGGAAAACAGGACCTTCCCTTTCATGTAGTGGCCTCAGAGTCCTTCATTTATTTCATCTTGCCAAACATGACCTAACTAGCACAATTCAGTAGATATTGGAATAATGAGTGCTTACTGGCGGGTGATGCGTTACCTTTAATTAGAAACTTTAGCTAAAATATACAAGATTCATCCTTGCAAGTATTTAAATATGGAGGTTTTAGTCCTGAATACTACTGAATTTCATTGTATACCTGCAGCATTTCCTAATGTGTTTCTTTTGTATTTCATATGGGGTTTTTTTTCATAAACCATGTGGAACTTATGGCCTAACTCTTAAGTTTTGGGATCAATTCATGGAGATTTGGGATTTATTGGTATGAATCTTGTTTAAAGAACTAGACCTTACATTACTGCTTTCAGATGGGGATTACTTAAAGTCATTATTAGCATGCAATAAGGTTTAATGGTTGAAGTAAGGAAAATTAGTCTTGAGTACAAACTCCAGATATCAACTGTACAACTGTCACTTACTTGTTGTATTTAGGTATTTTCCCTCAAGCTGTATCATTGCAGTAATTTGGGTAACTTTGGGTACACATCAGTGTCGTAGTTCAGCCCTGATCAGGACCAGACTACGCAGTCTGTCTCTCGCTCCCCCCACCCTCCGAGAGAATAGGAGGAGATGATATAAGAAAAAACAGCTCAAGGTTTGAGATAAGGACAGGGAGAAATCCTTAAAGTTACCGTCACGGGCAAAACAGACTCGACTTGGGGAAAACTATTCATTTATTTCTAAAATTAGCAGGAGAATGAGACAGGGAACAAGATAACCTCCCCCCACCCCTCCCTCTTCCCAGGCTTAACATTATCTCTACCACCTTCCCCTCCCGAGCGGCACGGGGGGGGAAAAGGGAATGGGGGTCGCGGTCAGTTCATCACGCGTTGTTTTACGCCGCTGTATCATCGTCAGGGGAAGAACTCCTCGCATTCCTCCTCTGCTCCAGCGTGGGGTCCCTCCCACGGGCCACAGTCCTCCGTGAAACTGCTCCAGCGTGGGTCATCTCTTCCACGGGTGCAGTCCCTCTAGAACAGCTGTCCCAGCGGGTCCTCCACGGGCCACAGCTGTCTTCAGGCCTCCACCTGCCCCAGCGTGGGGTCCTCCACGGGCTGCAGGTGGATCTCTGGCCCTCCGTGGACCTCCATGGTCTCACAGGATCCTTTTTACATCTCATTCACTTCTCCTCTCCTCTCCACTTCCTGCACCCAGGCCAGGCCGAGTTGGGCCCAGTCGGCTGCCCGGCGGGAGGCCAGAGGGTGAGGCCTGCAAGGCCCATGAGGCTCGCGCCTCCCCCTCTCTGCCCCCCGCTCAGCTGCTTCACATCTTCTCCTCCTCTTTTTCCTGTTTTCCCCTACTTAAATACGTTATCGCAGAGGCGTTATCACGGGACATTCTGCTACCAATCGGCTCGGCCTTGGCCAGCAGCGGGTCCGCCCTAGGCCCGGCTGAGTCCACTGATCAAAGGGGAGCGACTTCTAGCAGTTTCCTACAGAAGCTGCCACCTTAGGCCCCCCCTCACTAAACAAAACCAGAACAATCAGTTACAGTAGCACAAGTAGCAGGGGGAGTTGACTAATTGTGAATGAGCATCGAGACTTGTTTGGCTGTTGAAGGACATGGATGTGAATGATGTTCTTAACTTTGTGTAACTGTATTCTTTGCATTTGAGTAGTGTGTATGTAAAACAGAAAGAAAGCCAGCCACAGTATGTTTCCACACTTTAGATCAGCTTTGAGAGTTGTTGGGTTTGAGGCTTTGGTTTTTTGTTCTTCTCCTTTCTTGAGCAGTCAAGTGTTAGATTGTATGGCCTTATGAACGAAAGTTCAGTTTTCATACAAAACCTTTGTATGAAAGGATGGAAGACTATATTAAGTTTGGTATGCTGCTTTCTCTTGTACCAACCCAGGATTCTGTTCATGTTCAGCATTTCCATTCCTCCTCCACTCTCAGACTTAGAATTGTTATCAATCACTGTCTCCGTTAAGTAGTTCCCTGCCTTTGGTTTTGTTTGTGTCCCCAGAGCATGGCTCAGTAAGACGCACTCAGTAAAACACAAACGTTTGGCTAGTGCACTGTCCTGTGTGTTTTCTTGGGCTTCCCTGTCGAGATCATTATACAATGTGAGTTAAATATTCTTCCAGGTGCCTGGGAAATGTTCAAATCCCAGTGCAGAACTTTCTACAAGCTGTGAAATCTCTGTGCACTCACTGAACTCTCTATGCATATGAATATGCGGTTTAAAAATGATGCTTTGTACAAACATGCAAATGAGATGAATGGCTGTGATTCATTAGTGGCTATTGATTGCTATTAGACATCACTGGACAGCCATTTGGGGATGATAATGGATTTGAAATGACTGATCCACAACTTTGCGTTTCAGAGGAACTGCGACACAGGATTATCATTGTTAATGTAGGCTGTAAATCTGTTCTGTACATGGAATCCATGTATCTGAACTCCTTCCAAACCACATTTTTCCCTACTTCAACAGCCCTTCATTAAAATTTGAGGTTTTGGAGTAATTCCAAAGGAGGAAAAACGGCACACGCTGGATGGGATGGGTGTTGAGATGAAGTATATCTCACATTATTGGCACACTGTTTAATGTATGTTATGGGTATTGATTGGTGCTAGGCATGATTTTATGTGGGCTAGGTACACTCATTTAAGATAGTGTATAGGAAGATTTTAACTTACACTAGCATTGTCTGAGGGAAAGTACTGGAATGGTGCAGAATAAATATAATTTCTGGTATTATATTAGTTTTGCAATGTTTACTCATTATATTTAATTTCAAGTGAAATAATTATTTCTCATGAAGTTAATGGAGGGAGATTTACTTGGCAGTATCCTAAAGCAAGGTGGCACAACTGGACCCAGAAATAGTGTTTGCCCTCGGCATAAGCAACTTTCATACCTGTAGGAGGTATCGCTCCTTGCTTCAAATAGGGTGGCCAAATGCTCCTGCCCCTTGGTAGAATAGGTGTAGAATTTTGGTGTGGGATGCTGGACATTCATTGGCAGAAAGCTTTTAGGAGGGATATTCGTTAAAAAGAAAAAAAAAAAAAAAAAGTTGTTGTTAAAAAGGTAATTATTCATTGGTCTTTCATAGAGCCCTGCATTGTCTAGTGTCTACTGTCCTGCTGACAAGCATTTTGCTACATCTGATCTCCAACTTGTAACTAGTTTAGATTTTGTGTTTTCATTTTTATTCTTTACCTGACATGCTTCCAAGGTCTCCTATAAGGCCATTTTACATGTACCAAAAACTGCCTTCTACCAGGTGCCTAAATTATTTAAAAATCTCATTTAACCACTTTTAATTACATGACATGGAAAGACAGCTAGCTCATTTTTTATACGTCAGAAAGACTAGCCTGCAGTGAATGGTAACACACTCAATGTTTTTGAGGGGGGGTACCAAGCTAAATCTTAGCAAGCTGATGGATTTGAATGTAGCAGGCTTGACTGTGCTCTGTGTAGTTTGTAACCTGAATTGGAGCAGTCTGCTACCTTGTGGACATAGTAAAAAAAAAAAAAAAAAAAAAAAAAAAAAAAAATCATAATTAGCCTGAATGCAGAACTATAGGCTGTGTTTAGAGTGGACCAAAACCTTGAAATATAGGAATAATTGTGCACTGGGACTGAGACAAGCTGGTAAGAGAGTGGGAAAGGTGGCAGGTGAAACAGGGTTTTTATGTGTCTGTATGGTTAGATATGCCAGCTTCTGTCATCAGTACTCTGTTCAGAAAGGGAAAATGCTTGAAAATATAGAGGACTCATTAGATTGAAACTTGTTTATAAATGACTTGAATTCATTGTCTGAAAATTCGTGTGTACCACACTGGGACGCCTTTTGGTAGTAGGAGCGTGTTATATTTAAATGATCGCGGGTGTGAAACTCACATTTGATGTGTATTTGAAGTGTAATGTAGCCTCAAGGAAGTTTTAATGAAGGTGAACTTTATTAAGACAGAAGATTATTATTTTTATGATGCCTAGTCCCAGTGTCTGTCTTATCTAGAAGCGCCTAAAGACTACCTTCCCCCTCTCCCCCTTTTCTTTTTTTTTTTTTTTTTTTTTTTTTTTGTCCCCTTGATGTCACACCCATCTGTCAGCCGGGTAGAATGGCAAGGGGAAATGGTTATCCTGTCTTGGGTTGATATATAAGCATGAAATATGATAAAAAGATGTAGCAATTAGGTAATGTAGAAAGAAAAATTACCTTTTTGTTTTGCACTTGGCATACTATGCGTAGACAGCTTTCTGAAGATTTCTAGCCAACAGCTTTGCGTCACAGGTTTTTGCAGGATGGTTGCATTTTTCTTCTCAGACAAAAAGCGGCGTACCTATGTACCGTCCACCATCTGGTTACTGCCATGCTCTCCTGTCTTTGAAACTTCTTCTGTGGGTTACAGAATGTCAGTTTATGATTGATTTTGTATTTTTGAGATTTTTTGGGTTGTTTTTTTTCTCAGCTTTGATGATAAATGAGGAAAAGAAAAGCTATTTTTGTATTTCTACTGCTGAGTATTCCGGTGTTCACCTTCTGTAGAAATGACATGTCTATTATTAAACAGGAGTAAAACAGGGCTTAAGATTATCTTGAAGGATGGAACATACTACAATTACTACATAAGATGTGTCTTAGACACTTAAGTCCATGAAGATAATGAAAGGAACACCCAAAAGGAAACATAGATATAAAAAAAACCTAGGGATTTTAATAAGAAATGTCACTGTAAATAATTAATGTGACTCAAAGTTCCAGTAACAAAAAAAAGTGAACTATGTCTCAAGTCTGTTTCAAGGTTACAAAATCTTTGCTACCGAGTGTTTTGTTCCAGTACAGGCTAAGAACATAAGGATGGCTGCACATGTCAGATTCTTCTGGACCATCATCCTGTCCCCAGCAGTGAGTACCAGGGGATGCTTAGGAATGGATAAGAACAGGAAAGGCATTTGTGAGGTTTTATCTTAGGGAATCTAGTTCTTATTTCAAAGCTTCTTGAGCCAGATGCAGTTTCTATGGAATCCTTGATGAATTCCTCTCCCAGAACTTTGTCCCATCTTCATTTGTACCCACAGAGAGTTGTATCCACATCATCCTTTATCAAGGAACTGTGCAAGTCTCCTGCCTGGTGTGGAAAAAAAAAAACAAAAAAAAATCACCTGTTGTCTTTTCAGTATTTTTAAATGGGAACTTTAAAAATAATCTGTTGACCTCAACCTTTTTTTAAATTCAGCCTGATTTTCACCTTGTCTCTTTGGTGAGAAGAAAATGAGGGGATGTGACAATAGCACATCATGGCAAAGTAGGACAATAAAGAAGAGTTACGGTGACTGCACAACTGAACTGATGTTTGGCCTTCCCATCCCTTATATTGGTTTTAGTATCAAATGGCAAAGAGAGCTTTTAAATACAGGTCTCATAACCTAAGCTGGGACACCACTGCTAGGTGTATCCTTTCCTATGTGTAACTGTCTGGATCACTGTTTTTAACCTTGTTTCCAAGGAAAGTGAAGCTGACAAGGATGTTTCCCCTGCTCCTTCCCTCTGCTGCTTCTGCATGTGTTCCTTACACCCTCTTCCATGCTTTCTGGTAACGTTTAATCTACAGGCTAATTCTGACAAGAGCTGGAAGACAGAAATTTAAAGGATCAGACACTTCCTAAAATACATGTTTAATCAGCAGCTAAGATGATGGGGCAAAGAGGCAAAAGACACTTCCATAGGCATTCAGACTTCATTAGTTCTGTTTTTTGTGGAATAACTCCGTTTTTCTAACGAGAGTTGTGAAGGAAACAGCTGTACATTAGACATTTCCTTTCTTTATCTTTCCTTTTTTGCTTAGCATAAAATGTCAGCAAAATTAAAGTAATCTTTAACAGTATTTGCAGTTCTCCCCTTGGGCTTTGTTGTGCTTGGGGTCTACCTTCGCTGATACTGCAAATAGTACTGTAGCTTTTAGAATTTTGCTTTAGAATAATTGCATGAATAGAGATAAGTAAAAGAGACATCGTTCTTCCAATTGCTTAGGATTGATTTGATAGTGATTTTCAATTGCCATGGTAAAAGGCTGTTAATCTTGTAATGTTTTAGACCGTATATTTAA
This sequence comes from Chlamydotis macqueenii, assembly GCF_036417535.1. Taxonomy (NCBI): domain Eukaryota; kingdom Metazoa; phylum Chordata; class Aves; order Otidiformes; family Otididae; genus Chlamydotis; species Chlamydotis macqueenii. The sequence goes on from NC_141561.1 coordinate 38,786,047, forward strand.
AATTTGTCAGCGAGTTGTTGATGGTTGTGTTGTATGGTTAATTTCCAGTCAGATGCTACCTGTTGCTGCAGCTCTCGTAAGACACAAAACTTCAACAAAATTGTGTTTATTTTAGCATGTTGCTTTGAGAACCATTATTTGCCAGCACTGTGTGTAAGGCTTTCCTCACTGCCTTTTGATTTAGACTATAATTGTCCCAGGAAAGGTGCCGTATCATAATTTGTCTGCAGAATACTGGGCACGTCCACAGCGCTAGACAAATAATACATACAAATGCTAGCAGCACAAATGTTGCTATGTTCACTTAATGCCACATAGAATACAGTAAGAAAAGTGTTGCCTGATACACAGTACTGTCCCTGGCAACTGCTAAAGATAATATTCCTGTGATTAACTCATGAGATATGTTGGACAGAGAAGTATACCTTGCCGTTATTTACCACATAAAATGTAGAGCAAGATGTTCACTCTCTCCACCAGTACTCGGAATAAAGCTGACCAATAGTGCTCAGTGGTTATGAAGAGATATTGCTCCAGTCAATTATATGAGAGGTTGAAAGAAAGATGTCCCACGCAGCTACCAGTGATACAAATGGCTTTATCATTTATTTTGGCTGATGCAAAATGACAATACTTGTAAATTTTGAAGGATGGGATCTGTGGTCCTGCTTGGCAGAATAAATGCTAGCTCTGTGTTCCACACTGTCTTCAGAGGAGGCTGCAAAGATGATCAGAGGGCCGGAGCACCTCTCCTGTGAGGCCAGGCTGAGAGAACTGGGGCTGTTCAGCCTGGAGAAGAGGAGGCTCCGGGGAGACCTTAGACTGGCCTTCCAGTACCTAAAAGGGACCTACAGGAAAGATGGGGAGAGACTCTTTAGTTTAGGGCCTGTTGTGACAGGACAAAGAGTAATGGTTTTAAACTGGAAGGATGGAGATTCAGACTAGATAGATAAAAAGAAAAAAATTTTTTACACCAAGGGTGGTGGAGCACTGTCCCAGGTTGCCCAGAGAGGTGGTGGATGCCCCATCCCTGGAAACATTCCAGGCCAGGTTGGCCGGGGCTCTGAGCAACCTGATCTGGTTGGAGATGTCCCTGCTCCTTGCAGGGGGGTTGGACTGGATGGGCTTTAAAGGTTCCTTCCAACCCAAACCATCCTGTGATTCTGTGATTATTGATCAGCTGTTAAGTAGATAGGATTTTTTTTTTTAAGAGCAGCATTTTTAGATGCCAGACTTGACTTGATACAGCACTTTTTTTCATTATGTGTGCATCTCGTTTGAATACTAGTGTGCAGTGAAGATTTCATGATCACCAAGTGCAGCCTCGGTGCTAAACCAGCTCTGACAGCTGTCATTCCTATAAGCAGCGGTTTGTGCTTCCCAGAACTGCTGACGTTGATACATGCATAATTGCACATCCTTAGCTGATGTAACTCCCCTTTCATAATCCAGTGATGCTTTTTTTTTTTAATGTCCAGGGAATATTAGGGAGCTTGTGTTGCAGGGAATTGGGACATTGTGTCTCTCTGTTCCCGAGTGTTTTTGCCCTTACTTCCACTGTCAGTCTGTCCTGCAAAACTTCTCCTCAACAAGCTACGCTTTTGTTTTCAGTCTCTGCTTTTTTTCTTCTTTGATCCGTAAGGAGTGCTAAACCTCATTTGTAACTCTTTCCCCTGCCACGGATTGCCAAATTGAATCCATTTGAACTACCTTCCTGCTCATATCGGTTTTCTGAAAGATTTTCAACACTGCCTGCATGGTGTATTCTTAAAATTCAGCCCAAGGAACCGGTTCTTCGTGTAGCATTTTAGGGATTATATATTAAAAAATGCATAAGCAATAAATCTCTTTTTGTGATTCACAACAGTGGCAGTGCATACTACCCTCTGAATCAATTATAGATTTCATCAGTCTCACTTTAGACCTGCTTCTGAATTTGTTTTAAAATAGCTCTTATTTCATAAATGGATAAGGGGTATGATAATTTGTCATTTCGCTAATTTTATCTGTCTCCAGAAGTGAGATCTGGCTTGAGTTATTAAAAGTACAAGTGTTTCATGAATAAAAGCACATTTATTTCTAGCAGCTTGACAAAATTAGGGGCTCCTCTGAACCCTTACTCAGGCTTCAAGCCTTTATGCTTTGCTACATGTGAAAAAAAAATTCACACTTATTCCTGTGCAGTGTTAAAATTTTTGAGAGATTTATCTCTTGAAGCTTTGTCTTAGGCATGGAGATATAAGTGCCTTAATGAGGATTAGAATGGTATTTTCACAAAAAATAGCAATCTAAACCGTAAGTGTTAAAAATAGTCAAAAGTTTAGGTAGGTGATATTTCATAATGGCAAGTTCCCCCTTAAGATCTACCAGGTAAATGATGCACATATTTCAAGCTGTCTTAGCAGGTACTTTTACAGAACAATCTGGTGGACATCTATTGGAAAAGGAGGAAAGGAAGAATATTAAAAAAAAAAAAAAAAGTTTTACACCACTCCTCCCAGACCTTTTTTTTATCCTCTTTTTCACACAGCCCTGCTGAACTAAATATCTCTGAGTATATTCTTAGGATGAAGTTTTACAGTAGTGCTTAGGATCAGCCCTTGAGCTGTTTTCAGTTCCCACACTTCTATATCCAGAGATTTGGAAAACTTTCTACTGCCTGTGATAGCACATTTTCCATTATTCAAGTAAAAGTGGAGTTCATTGGATCCTAAAGGCAAGATCTTCCTATTGGTGTTGGTGAGATAACAGCAGACGCTGGTCTGAAAACCCAAGGTTGAAGTATTTTTGGCCTGTATTTTTGTGTATTATCCCCACCATTTTCCCTGGGTTTTTTTAGTAAACACAATAGAAAACGTCCATTATTCCTGGTGCAGTTTGGGAGGGCTGCATTTACTTTATATAATATTTTAAAAGGGTTTGGGGTGAAGAGGCTGTAGATCAGTTGATTGAACTTTTATCCTGGAAAGGCTGGTAGAAATATATTAAGAAGCAAAAGTATAGGATACGTGGATACATTTGTTATAGCGAAGCATTGGGAGGTGTCAGCATGGCTTTGGAAATTACAAAATCAGAAATCTGGTAGAGTTCTCTGATGAGCTTGCTGAGCATTTAATCAAGGGAGATTCATAAATCCACTATATTTGGGTTTTCAGTAAATTCTTCTTAAGGTCATTTGACAAAAACTCTGAAAGAAGCAAAACTGTCCTGAATAAAAAGGAAATTTATCTTGTGAGTTTAAAAACTGATGGAAGGGTAGGAATAAAATGTCACTTCCAGAGCGGAGTAATTACTATTTGAGTCCCACAGCAATCTGTGCTGGGACCTAAGTTGTTAGGATGATCTTGGAGACTGAGGAAGAGAATGAGGTGGACGAGTTTGGATGTGTCAGGGCAGTAAAAATGAAGATTGCATGTAAAGAATTACAGGAAAAGAATTCCACTCGTAACAGTTGACTTGACAGTGAAGTGGCAGATGAAAGTCAGTGCAGATGAATGCAAAGTAATGTAGGTGAGAAAAAAATGGTCCTGATTGTTACGTGGATAAGAATGGGTCTAAACTAGTTGTTAGTACTCAGGGAGGAAATCTTGGAGCCACTGTGATCAGTTTTCTGAAAATTTCTATGTAGTAGCGCCAAAAATGCTAATCAAATTAAAAGAATACAGAATAAACCAGAAATCACTGCAATTGTGCACCTTCCTTGGGTACCTGTTTCTTCAGTTCCATCTCAAAAGGGGCTGAGAAAGATGGTAAGTGTGATCAAACAGACGGAGTGGCATCTGTTTGAGGAGTGAGTCAATAGAATCTTCAGCTTTGCAGGTAAAATATGGTAGGGGACCTGTAATATCACAATTGGTTTAGAGATGGTAAATGTGTTGTCAGTGCTTACTTTAAATCACAGTGTTAGAATTAGAACCGTCAAATGAAATGAAGTAAGGTATTTAAGACCCCAGAACAGTTTTTCACACAATGCATAATTAAATTTTGAAATTCATTGACACAAGAGATTGTGAGTGCCAGAGGTTTGTGTATGTTCAAAAATTAATTAGTCATGGAGAAAACCCTCCATGGATGCTTGTTAAGCACAAAGCTTCTGTCTCAAAGAAATCCTGAGCCACAGGCTACTTCTGGGAGATTTTAATAGGAGAATCACTCTACATTTTTTTTTTCTTATTCTTTTCTTAAGAATCCCGTACTAGTTGTTGTATAACGTTACTGAACAAGATGGACTTTCAGTCTGAAGCCCTATGTCCATGCTTAAATGAAATAGAACTATGCTGTATGTGGAGATTTGACTGGAAAATATGAGTTGAGCTCTGTTTTATTAATTTATATAACATATCAATGACCTCAAGAGAGAGTGAATGTCTTAAAATGTTTATACTGAGTCAGAAGATGATGCTTAAATAATAATTTATATGTAGAAAATTGTATGGATTTGAGAAAGAAGCAAATATTCTTTCCTGAAGCCTTTTTATTCTATTTTGAAAGCAGTTCTCTGGGCTTAAGTTATTTTACTGATAAACTCATAAATAGACTACAGAAAGTAAGAATGTAATTTTTGAAACCCGTGTTTACTTTCCTGTGGAAGATAGCTACTTCATATCTCCTTTTCTTGTCTTTTGATAGCGTATTTAATACATAACCGCTTCATCTGTGATGTGTCAGAAAACTGTGAAGTGAAAATACAGACGTTTTCAAACCTAATTTTTTGTTCATACGTATTTTAATGTAAAATCAGCAATTGCTACTTAACCTGTGTTTCTAAACATAGTTAAATTATTTTGCTGTATACTTTGAAAAATCTTCACCTGTATCCTTGCTAAAAACTACTCTTTATTCCTTATAACAGTGGCACCCAGCTGGTGGCTTCAAGTGGGGATACCACGGTGCGGATATGGGATTTTGCAAAAGGCGGATGCATTCTGACTTTAGAAGCCCATGCCCACACTGTATTGGACTGCTCGTGATGTTCATGTGATGATTTCGTAGCTTCTGCCTCCATGGACAGCACAAGTAAAATACGGGATGTTAACAGGTATGGAGTTACTGGAGTCTCTTTGTTAGCTAATTGATAACTTTACTTAACAACCGCTGGTTAATGGTTTATACCAGTGAGAGAGATGGCTAGCATCAATCTGTGGACTTCACTTCAAGAACATGGATAAATTAAAGGGAGTGCTGCAAAAAACAGGCTTTCGTGTGATTTACTAGTTAAAGGCTTTACTAAATAGGGAGCTGGGAAGGACTTAATTAAAGACAGTGCTGAAAAAAAAAATTGCTTTTATTTGGCATCTGTTATTCTGTGGTTTTGTTGGTTTTTTTTTTTTTAAGGTCAGAGCTTTGTGGAAATTTACTATGTAGTTTAAATAAGTAACTGAACAAAAATTTAAGTTAATTTTCTATTTAGTATTTTAACTCATGAGTATACAACACACTTTAATTAAAGATTGGACAAGTGGAAATTTAATTTATTCATTATGTATGTTTTGGCAAGGTGGCTCCTGATTAATAAATCAATGTATACCTCTTCACTTTCTTTATTATCCAGGCAAATGCATTTTTATTAAGGTACTTCTAGAATATTAGTACATTCCTGCTTACCAGTTAATTATTTTTTTCCTCAACTTTCTTCAGTTATATTTGAGGTGATGTATTTTGATTAATTTACACCTTAAAGGAATGTAATGGATTTATTTTTTTTTTCAAACTGTTCCTTCTAGACTCCTGAATGGCTTAGGAGTAGTGTTGCTGACACCACTATACTATACTAGGTCTGATTTTTAAAAACTGAATGTCTGCAGACAAGTTTCCAGTCTCGTAGGTGTTTTCCTTGAGTCTTTATTATCCAGCCCTAATGGATTTTTCCACTTCCTCTCAGTCTTTTTCTTCCTTTGCATTTGAATGAGGAGAGGTATTCCTTCTTGGAGTACTTGTTGGCTGCTACAGGGAAAGAGGCTTCACTGAAAAAGCAAGGGGGACTTTCTTCTTTCATTCCTTTTGCCAGTATCGCTCCCGGTCTGCTGCAGTTGTAATTGAGACCTAGAGACCAGTTTGGGAGCATGCTTGGTGAAGCAGGAGTGTTGAGGGGTTTTGTTCTAAAAGTGAAGTATTTCTCTGATAGGCCTGTGTGAGTTGGCGTTTTTCAAAATGTTATAATTCAGACAGATTTTTTTTTTTTTGAGAGCTAATTAAAACTCTGTTAGTTTCACATGTTCAGTCTTGCTTTCAAATTGTGAATTGAGGAAGCATGAAATAACAATAAAAATACTGTTTTCAAAATGGGATAAGCAATGTATCCTGTAATGAAATATTCCAAATTGTTTTGGCTAAGCTGAGAGCAGCTACTTAAAACAAATATTCAATTTTTATGAAATCATAGACAAAGCAGTTGAAGTTTGGCAAAGTTCAAGACAACTGAGAAGTGGGTTTTGTAACAGAAATTGTCAGCCGGTTCTGGTAACAGATGATGCTTCAAGCATTACTGTCAGTAACAAGAATTAATGGTCAGTGTTTTGCTTAGAAATGAAAACACTGCAAATCTATTGTATTGTTGCCTCTCTTCTCAACCTGTTGTGGGATTTTGATACTTTGATCATCCTTTATGGCACATTCATGACCTGTAAGAAATAATGCTAAGAATAGCTTTAATTTTATGTCAGAATGGTTTTGAATTTGCATAGACAAAGGTTTTGCTTAGATACTTTAAAATATCTCCTCTACCGAGGAAGCTTTTTTAGTCAGAGGAGTCAAAGCAAATCTTCATCCCCAACCCATGCCTCCCCCTCACACTCATTACCAACTCCCATTTCTACCTTCAGTGTACCTGATGTGCATTTTGCATTTGAAAATGAGAGAGTAAGGAGCACACGCCATGATGTGAAAGGCTAGTTATCAACGTATAATTATTGAAACTTTCAGTCATGCAGAAATCTCAGTGGCTAAAGAGAGCAGAAGGTGGCACAAAAATGTGGTGTAGTATGCTTAAAACAGGAGTATTCAGAGTGTAAGAGACTTGGAGACCTCACTGGTGGACTGTTCACAACACAAACCCAGGTGTTCATGGGTTTCGCTTTGCGAAGTCTAAAAGAGACTAGAGTTGCATGTAGCTAGTCTGTTTGCGTGAATTTGTAAGATGTGACAGATTAATCACACTGGTAGTTTCCAGTCTGGATTGTTAATTTGCTCATGCTTATACACAGAAATGCTGTATCAAGGAACCTACAATGTATTTTGCTTTGACAGTGCTAATTGCCAAGCTAATTGGCTGAGTTTGGCAACAGGAATCCTAGATGTTTCCCAGAGTTGTCACCTGTAAATTTATTACGTGCCTGGAGTTCTCTGATACGAATGGAGCCAGCTGTGCTAGGTACCATATAAATACATAGTCTCCCGCAGGCTCCTGTACAATCTGGGTATGTGCAACAGAATGGGAAGGTGGAGCAGGCTTTCCACAACGGTGTTCAATGCTCATAAAGTTTTTTTTATTCTTCTAATCCTCACAAAATATGTACTTATCTAGTTGTCATCTTCAGACTTCTCCCTCTCCAGGTGTCTGCCAGTTGACACAAGCCCTGAACAGGGGACAGAGCACAAGATAACATGCTTGTGGTAGGATAATAATCAATGATCACAGTTATTCTGCTTAATCTAGTGATTTATTCTTTCCACTAATAAGGAATTAACATTTTATAAGTGAGATCGGTCTTTCTTCCTTAATATTAGATCTTTGGATGGATGCCTGCTTTCAAATTGAATGATTCTGGAAAGCAGCATATTGTAGGAGGGGGAAAAGAAAGCAGGATGAATACCAAAGCTATCACTGACACCTTTCTAAAAGAGAGACCCTGTAAATAAATGCTACAAATATAAATACAAACGTTTCTGTAATGGATGGCAGTCATCTCTTTTGTTCCAGACTTCAAAGAAGCTGCTTTTATGTATTAGAAATGTACTTTTTTATCGATAAACATAGCTTTTGAAACGCCTACAACAGAGTTCTCTGTGGTTGAAAACTTGATATCAAGAAAGTGGGGAGGATGTTTGCTATCTCTTAGCACCAAAACCTAAAGTGCACCTTTCACAATCATCAAATCCATTCCTGGACTCGAAAGAATACAAGGTGCAGCATCTCTTAAATAGGAAAAGGTTGCCAACAGTTGTAATAAATTATGTAATTCTTTGCCAATGATAAGAAAATTCAACCTGCTAATTGTTTGATTTTTGTTTTATTAGAAGGTGAAACTACTGTTGAGGTGTTGGTTTGTTGGTTTTTGTTTTTTTTTTTTTTTTTCAATTGATATTATTCACAAGCATTTTTCTTTTCTGTCTGTTGGAAATTTCTGTCGTGTGTCTAGCCACAAATGGCATTCCTGCTAGGACGATAACGTGAGGTAGCTTTGTAGTTAACAATGTTCTTCTCCTTGGCAACTCCTGTGCCTTTCATTTAAAGATACAATCTGAATTTTAAAAAGAAAACAAACCAGAAAACAAGCAAACCTCCAAAAATCCAAGCACCTTTCTTCTTCCCTGAAGACACAGACACATGCTGAGACACAACCGTGATCCAGGCTACTGAAGGATTTGAGGGAGTCTGAGTTCTGGTGTTGGAACTTCTTGATGCCTTCTGCTGGGAGGATTGGCTGCTTTTAAAGGGAATTAAAAAGAAAATGGCATAACATCTGGGCAGAGGGTGACAGCTAATGGAAGGAAGAAAGACAGCTAATGGACCTGCCTGGTTAGAAAAACAAAAAACAACAAAATCAGGAAAACACAGGCATATCTGCGATCTTCAAGGTTATCCTATCTTCTTAATGATTTTAGGAGGCAACGGGAACACAAAGTGGGGGACGAAAGGAAGAGGTTTATAATTTGTGAACAGGTTTTTATTCAGCGGCATAGCTCAGATTGAAAATACATACCCAGTCTTGCTAATAGCTTGGCAAACAGTTCCAGGATTGTTTTCTCAGACCGTAAATTCAGGACTGTCAAAGTCATTTTGGCAGGATTATTTTCAATTATCCAACTGTAAATATCATCAGAGATTTACAGCCTGATCTCTGAGATGCAAATCAGACTGAACATCATATATCTCATGTAAACACAGGCGGTTATTTAGTTTTGCAAACATATGCTGTAGACTGTATGTTAAATGCAAACATTGTTAGTTATGCTTTAAGCTTGAGAAATTATTTGCGTCAAAGTCAGAACATTCAGATTTTTTTCCTCCAGTTTATCCATTATACAGTCATTGGATCAGTTCTCCATTTTTCTCTGATTTCTTTCCGTATTGCAAAACATGGCGGCATTAGGCCCCAGAGAAATGCAGTGCCGTACTGTCCTGCAGCAGACCTCAGCGTGAATTAATGTTTGTGAATTGGAGCCATTGCTACTTTATTTTGCTGTCTTTTAATCCATTACTTAATTGTTTGCCTTTTCATTTAACACAGTAACTTTTCTCTAGCTCCTGGAAATTTCTCCCATAATCAAAATTTTATTTTAAAATTCTAAAATATGTAATTGTTTACATCAGTCCTCAGTTCTTGCTAGTATCCCTTGGTGCATTTGTTCAGGTGCAAATTAAAAGCCTAAATAATCTATCATTATCACAACCACTAACGTAGAATCTTGATACTAAGGTATTAATATTTTATTTTACTTATTTCCAAATAGACACAAAAATAATTTTTGACAGCTTTTGCTTTTCTGCAGTAAGACTGGGAATTTTCACTTCTTTACCTAGTGTCAGATGTATATGACAAATTAATTCCTAGTTTATTTAAATATTTCCTTCTTTGGTTCTTAAGCCTACATTAAGATTCTTGCCTTCTGTTGTAAGTTTGCTCCACTTGATAACAGCTGATTACATTTTTATTTCTTCTCATAAGAAGCATTTTAATTTGAGGCAATTTCAGGTCAATATACATTTTAAAGAAATTAAACAGAGACGAAATTTGTTTAATTAGAAGCCCCTGATCAACTATAGGTTTCTTTGAAATGATGCCATGCGATGATGACACCTGCACGTTTTTTTTATTCTTAACACATCTTGACAGTGTGCAGTGCAAGACATGAGTAAGTTGATTTTAAACGGCTCTTACAGGTTTGGTTGGTTTTTTTTTTTTTTTTTTTTTTGCTTTAGTCTCACTAAAGCAGTTAGTTTATGTTGCTTGAGTTGCCAAGTTGGTTAGTCAAGCCAGTTGCTTTGTACCGTCAGAGCAATGTGAAAAGACACAGAGTTCAGCATAACTTCTCCTATTTTTACTTTCATTCTCTGTTTCTTTTTCTTCTTGTTCCCTTAGGCAATGGACAGCTTTTAAATGAAATATTTACTATCAGATTTGTAATTACTTTTCACCACACAACTTGTATCCATATCAGGACTCTACAAAATCTCCTTTGAAGACACTTGTAAAGATTTTGTAGTTTCAGAATGGAGCCGTACTTTCACATTTTGAATCAGAACGAGGATGTGTAACCAGTCCTTGTCAAAAGACCCCGTTACAGATGACACTTCTCTGACTCACTTCTCAGTGGGACAGAAGCCACAAGCTCTTCTGGCCAGATACCATATTTAATTGATTCCTGTAAAAGTGAAGTTAATCTATTTTCAGAAAAGACAAATGTCCTCCAGGAAATTAGAAGGCCGGTAGAAGAACTCGGAGGAAATGTGGAAGGACCATCTTTGAGTAGTTTGTAATGTCTGCCCTGACAGCACCTCAGGAAACGCTTGCCATTTTGATAGAGGAGAATTCCCTTTGGAATCCTCTGAGGAGTACTGGAGAGACAACCCGCTATTAATCCCTCAAATCACAATGAGGCCTATGCCCAAGTCTCCAAGTTTATAATTATGCTCGAGTTCCATAACACATTTTTCAGGACTAAAGAAAGTCCAAAACCTAGTAGTTATAATTCCCACTGAGCCAGTTGTAAAAATCAATTTGAAGATGTGAATTATCAGTGAAAAAATTACATCCAAAGCATAGCTCTTTGATTAAAGATACAGCTTTATTTTCGTAATACTGAAAAAGATGAATCTTGAAGTACAAAACTTAATCAAGAAGTGTAGGTCGAACTCCATATTGTCAACCTATTCAAATCACATGACGGAGTTGGTACAAGACAACAGGCATTAATAATGAGAAATGTTTCGTGTGGTCACTTATTTGCATATCCAAAAAACCAGTCTTATCTAATTCCCATGGAATGCCTAAACTGGGCTAGTGATGGTTATTTACATTTGGTGAAACTGAGCAAAGAGGTGAAGTGCTGTACTGAAGGCCATACAGTGAATTGCTACTGAAGCCATCATTAAAAACCTACCTTTCCATTCCTTGGTAGTGTAAAAAAAAAAGTCAAAATGAATTGTCTTCAAACTTTCCTACAGAGTGAGAGGAAAGAAAATCAGAATTGGATTTTCAGTAGTAATACAGATTCATGAGAAACATCTATTTATATGATTATTGTTTCTCTGTCACTGAAAGGATGCAGTGATAAAGCGATGCTGGACTATTTTACAGTTGCATAGCAATGTTCAAAGCACACATACACTTAGAGAAATAAAAGCGTCTGCTATTAGCAATACTGCAAAGACTGTCAGCCTTCACACTTCGTGACACAAACTAATCAGTCTTTGGGACATGGTAGAAACATGTCTGTGGAATTGCACTGTTACACATGACAGGAATTGTGTAGCTTCTGTTGAAATGTTTGTGTTGATGGTTGTTGGCTACAGGTCTAGGTAAATAAATGACTGGAATGGTCTATGGCAACTTAGCTTGTACATAAGAAGCATATTTGAATTTCTTAGTAGTTAAAATGACAATTTCTTTATCAAGCATTTTGAGGGTTTTTTTTATAGTGTTGAAAAGACAAATGTAAGAGCTTTGCTTTCTGGTTGCTGCTGCTGGTCTTAAAATGTACAGCACTGGCTTGGATAAAGGGTGGGCAAAAAAATGAAGTTACTGTAATTTTTTTTTCAGCTAGGTTGTGGTGAATGGAGCTACTTTCTAAAATATCTGAGTTCTCATCTCTGCAAATATTTCTAGTAGGCTTATCTGAACCCTGCAGTCATTTACCTGTGTAAGATTTCTGTCTTCTTTTGTGGAAAAACAGCAGAGGAAGTTGCTCTTGATTTGTATAAAAGGATGTAGCTTTTTCTTATCTCAGCAGCTTCCTTGCTTCCATTATTTCAGCATCCAGTGTGGCTTGGAAACCTTACTAGATGTGCTTGAGGGTTTTTTTACGTTTCAGTTGCCCTCTGTAAGCCAAGGGATGCACAAGTTTCCTGTATTATGTATAGTTGTCTGTGAGATTCCTGCTGGACAGCAGAATGCTTTATTTGTTTGAACTGCTAAGGTAATGTGATCTCCCGTTCAGCTGAACACCTTTCTACTTGGTTTACCTTGTCAAAATGCTTCCTGGATTCCCTGACGGCTAGCTCAAGAGCAGGATGAATTATGAAGGTAATACTTAGGCTTGCTTCCATCAAATCCTAACCAGACCAGCTGGCAGGGCCAGAAAACTTAGCCCACTTGGATTGTGTAACTGTAGTAGGCTCACTTGTTCCTTTTTGTTTTGTGATAATGTGCTAATTGAATTCTTTTATTGAAGCTGGAAGACACTGAATTGTGTTTGTGCCATCTTAAAATGAGAATGAGTATTGTTTTCAGCCCAACAGTGGTTACTTTTGTCAGTGACAGTTTCCAAAGCCTTGGGGCTCATTTCTGTCCTAAATCTTCAATTTCCCTAAATGGTAGAACCACATACAAACAGTACAGCTTCCTTGGTACCACGTGCAGATTTTTCTTTGAGCCAGATGTCAGAATCTTCAGAATAGAGTTGAAAAGCTATAAAGCTTATATCCACACGATGCAAGTGATTAAGTCTTTGAACTGTTTACATAGCCAGTCAGACACTCCTCAAGAAAATACGGGGGAAGGGGGAAGTGGTGGTGTTGATGGTGAAGATCAGGATGAAGAAAACAAAAATATTTGCAGTTTCCCTTTTGCACTTTCAATCTTCAGAGCAAGTTTTCTCATGTGAAACATCACACAAAAATCTCATGCTACACTGGCCAATGTATTTCCCAGCTAGGAAGCACTTCACCGTCTGAAAGACAATTTTTATGCATCTGTTTGCTGAACTCAGAGCCTGCAAAGGCATGCGTATCTGTGGGAAGCCTATTAAATATGTATTGGAATTATCCAGATGATGCAAAACCAATGAATTTCTTCATATTTTAGTATCTCTTTCAAACATATTTCTGCCACCAAAACAAAAATTCTAGATAACAGGGTCTTAATATTGAGACTGCAGTGAAATGTCAACAAAATTTGTGAATTATTTAACACAGCAGAAAATCTTGGGCTGTTTCTGTTTTAAAAAGGGCATGCCAGTTAGCAGCGCAGTGTGGACATAGCTGCAGTTATAGTTATATCTCCTCTGAAGATATACCTCTGATCCATAAAAAAACCCAACCCTGTACATAATCTTCTGCAGTTAGGCTCTGCTGATTGAAAAGCCCTTTTCATAGATTTTTATTTTTTTTTCATATAAGATTTTGTTTCGTAGTCATGTAGATCTGCATTAACTGTTGGGAAGGTTCAGGTGAGAATCAAGGCTCGAGGACGCAGTACGCAATACAGGGTATGAAGTTAGCTAGCACTGCAGATTGACCAAAACCTTAACTCTACGTGTGTCAGCCTTTTCAGTAATTCTTACCAGGTTTTCATTTATGGCTTGAAAATACTTTTGTTACATATTCAGCACCTACAGTACAGTATAAACTAAGCTTTGCAGCTGGCAATTTTAATACGTCTTGCTGGAGATGTGTGTACCAACAGGAGAAGATGATGTCACAACTTCTATAAGTTAGTTAGTTAGCAAATACCCTGGTTGGGCTTTTGGGACTAGAATTTGAGATCCTGATCACTGAGCTTTTCTTCGGTGTGCTTTTAGACATACTGATCTGAGGAACTACTTTGTGTGCTTGTGCCTGTAAAGTGAATGGGTTCTGCCTTTGCAGGTTTGAGAAGAAAATGAGGATAAGATCATCCCACCTCAGTAGGTAGATGTCCTACCTCCTCTTCCTCTGAAGTGTCCAGTTCTCAGAGAAGTTGCTTCATTTTCCAGTCCTGTGGTGTCAAGCACTGAAACCTTGCGTACTGTTAGGAGTGGCTTAGATGTCCCCACCTGTTTGGAATTTCTATCAGACTGAGGGCAGACTATTTTCAGAAGGACTTGGAGGTACACTTCTCAAATTTATTTTGGTTGAATCTGTCTGTATTGAGAACAGCTGGATGTTGTTTCCATTCATGCTTAAGGGAGAGTAATTTGCTGATGGAGTTTCCATATTTTAAATTAATTACTGAATAAAAGCGAAGCACTCTCCCCCTTGAGAAGGGGGATATATGTTCAGATTTATAAAAGGAGGAAACTAAACCAATACTCTTATCTTTTGTGCATGTGTTTCAAGCTAACCTTTTCCTCCGGCTGTTGACAGAGGGAAATAAAGCCCTTTTCCAGCTCTATTTGGGAGGAGCGGGGATGGTATATAACATAAAAATGGGCTTGTAGGAGGAAAGCAGCAAATCCGAGTGGTGGGAGGTAGCCTTGGGAATTTAGCCCTTCACGCTCTGTGTCTGAAAACACAGAGCCAGTCCCATAGTTTGCTACAATGATACGAAGGAAAATGTTAGCACCTGTAGCTTAAATCAGTAGGCTGGGCTTTTTATTCCTTACTCCAGCAGCTGCTTATTAGAGAACCTAGAATTATATTGTTTTTGTTGTGGCTCCGTGTCTAAGAGCACAGCAAATCCATTATTCATAATATCTTCCCAAGTTCACAAAGCCATTGAGTGGTGCTGCATATCTCCTTAAAGCTGCCACCCACTCAAATCCGTTTTATTTGGACAAATAAAGAAACTCTGCACTGAAGAAAACCAATTTGAAAACACACTGAAATTCATTTTCCTCACTTAAATATTAAAGTGCTTATATTTATTGCATTTCAGCCATGTTGTACTGTTTTCAAAAAGAATTTGCTCATTTAATAGGTCTAAAGGAATTTCAGTAAATTTAAAATATGGAAGAAAATGAACTAACATACAACAAGAGTAACGCTGCTTTTTATGCAGTGAATCTGCACCCTGTAGATTAAACCCATCCATTAATATTCTATGTAACTGCGTATGAATTTACAATACCACAGTACTGGCTCTTGTGATTCTCTGCGCTATTGCAAGTGACTGTTCCTGTTGGTTTGTTTTTTTTTTTTACAAAAGAAAATATTTTTTTTTATTTGAAAAATAAGGAGAACTAAAGTTCCTGATTTGCAATGTAGTAATAAATAAAGGGGGACCTCTAATGTTCACTTGTCCTTGCATTTTGGAATTTGAGACTGTAGGGTTTTCTTTATCTGGCTTTTTTGATAAAGGCATTTTCTTTTATGTATCAGAAAACAGTAAGACAGCTTCTGGGGTAGAATCTTTCGTGGTGTGTGTACAGTTTTGGTGCCTAATGCATTTGTGTGCTGTGTTCAGTGAGCACAGCTTGCACAAGTCCCTTTACGCATGCACTGAACGCTGTAGGTTACTCATGTTGCTTACATCAGTCTTCCTGAATGTGGGTTGGGATGAGGATATAGAGATGTCAGTTTAATCTCTTATTAAAAAAAAAAAAATTAAGAAGCTGGTGAAATTAAATTGTGAAGTTCTGGTACTGCTTTCTCCCTCCCATACGGAATTTCATTAGTGTAAAGCTAGACCAGGAAATGGATTCTGAGGTAAATTAATACTGAATTATTTGTTTGTTTGTGTTTCTTTGTTGTTGTTTTGGTTTTTGGTTCAGTTTGGGGAGGTTTTTGTTTTTGTTTTTTTTTGAAGGCTGATGGCTGAATTAAGTCAGTTTTATAAAAACTGTGTGGATGGAGTTGAGTTTTCTAGATTTATTCTGCTAGTCTCCTGTATAGTTCTTGTTTCAAGAACTTCAAGTTCTTGTTTTCCCTTTTGTCAGTAATTTTACAACAGTAAAATTTTTAAAGGAAGGCAAGAATTTTGTTTTAGAAACATTGAAAACCTAGGTCATTCTTCATGCAGTTTAATGTCAACTCTTAGCAAACAGAAGCCCTAAGAAAGTAACTTCTTGTTCTTCAGTGAGACAAGACCTCCTTGTTAGCTTCTGCCTAATTCTGATAAATTCACGTAACCAAGTTCACACCTAAGCAGATGTTAGAGGATGAGCTCCTTTCGTTTAATATGCACAGAGCTGGCTCTTTAAAAGTGCCTGAAGGGTTGGTTGAAAACCTGTTGCAGTGGGCACCTTGTCATAATTGAAAATCCCATTAAGAATCTAATTGATTATTTAGGCACCCAAGAGCTATGTGAATCTGAGGCTCTGTGTTGTCAGGGAGGTTTAGAAATCTCATCCTAAATGTACAAAGATACAGAGAACGTGGCACGATAGATCTCTGCGGGATGAGTTCAGAGCAGGCTTTGGCAAGGTATTTTAGACTTCAGTGTTACGAAGTGGCAGTTTTTAAAAATGTGCTTTTATATGCTCTTACAGGCTTAAAATCCTATGAAAAGTGATTATTTAGTTTGTTTGTCAGTGACTTATAGGAATAAATAGATCACATCAGCCTGAGAGTAAGATACTAAGATTCAACAGAAAATGTGCATTCCAGTATAGCATAGTAAGTTTATCTGGTATTCTGGTGTAAAGTTATTTTAAATTTATTTTTCATTTTCACGTTTCTCATTTTCTGTGTTATGTGTGACCAGTCAGTAGTTGTGCTTACAATGCCATATTCTTTATCTACTAACATAATCAAGTAGAAGAGTGAAATAAGGGACGAAAAGGAAGAGAAGAAAAGAAATGACACAGAAATTCTTCAGGGTGCTTGAAGTGCACCATAAAGGAGATGTGAATATTGAGTTTAGATGGTTCACCTTTTTCCCAATATTTTATTTGAACAGCACAAGCCTGAAACTGCACAATAACCTCTTTGAATATAACAGTTCTAACATGAGCATTAATGTACACACACACAATCTTAAATCACTTGGTAGTGATCTATTAAAGTACCTGTATACTGTTATCTTTCAAAATGAAGAGCAGTAAGTTCTTGGATGAATTAAGAGACATCTGGATTTAGTTGTTCAGGGTTAGCCAGAAAATGCAGACATTTTACCTGTAAAGTTTTTATATTTAAAAAAAAAAAAAAAGGCAAAAATAATGAAAACATGGCAGCTTCTGTATTGAATGCAAAACCAGGACGTGGATTCAGTGCTGATGTCAGCTGATATGATAATTGAGGATAACCCACTGTCACTGGGGAGCGAGCCTTTGTTTATTTGGCTGCAGAACTGCTGAGCAGAAGACGCGCTCGTACTGGTTCTGCAGTGTTTAATATCGGCTTAAATGGTTTAGATCTATTTTATTATTACTGAGATTGCGCTTATCTGATTATCTAGTGCCCACATGCCTTGAGGGAGTAGAGGATAATTGTTTAATAAAATAAGGCTATGGTTTTCAATAATGATTTCTGGTGCTCCTGTCTTTTAACTGTCCAACAAAAAAAATCCCTTAAGGAAGCTTGATTTGCAGAAAGTGCTGAGCAAGAGTTAGAGTCAAAAAATAATAAAAGCACCACTGTGTACCTTTCTGAACCCCAGCGCACCTTGCCCCTGGATTGATGTCAGTAATTCTGAGATAGATGATTATGCTTTCTGTATAGTGCAGGGGAGACCCAGGCATCTCAGAGGAAGAGGAGATTGTGTTCTAGTTCCTGTCCTAAGGACTGAAATGGCATTTTATTCAATAACTGTGAAATACAAGAGCTGACCTCGGAGAGGGACTGCTTCAGTTCTTGTCACTGTGGGTGCTGGGACAGTTGGTCTGCAGAAGTTTTTTTCTTCACCTGACTGAATTTATTTTCTGTACATAGTCCTGATGAAAAATTAGAAAGTTATAGCCATGAATGGATAGTTTAGTACAGGTGTGTTGACTTTCCTCAGGCAGAGGGAGGAACTGAACCTAGATTTTGAAGTCTTTTTGAAGAATCGAGGGTGTGCACTCCTGCGTGCATTAGAAGTGGGTACCAGTGCAGTTGATGCGGGGTCCAAATCCCATAAGTGTATGCTACAGATGTTCTGGGAATGCCTGGTAAGTTGAGTTCCTTAGAGCAGTGTTAGCAAATTTATTGTTTCTGACTGAGTTAAAGAGTGAGATAAATTTCAAATTGCTAAATATTGTCAGGATAAATATATGTTGGACCATTCCTAGACATCAGTCTTTTACTGATAATTACAAGCAAGACCGAGGTTCTGTACACGACCAAGATGGTCCTTGAAAAGGGCCCTTATTAAGATCTAGGTTTGGGATATAAATGCCTAAGTCTTGTTCCTGTCACCTGACTTTCAAAGTCATTTTTATTGGCCTGATTCTAACCTTGGCAAAATGTGGCCCTTTTCAAATGCAAACTAATCCAAAGTTGAAGCATTTACAAATGCATCTCAATTCCAAAAAAAATTGAATTGTAAGTAACATGCTTGTGTTCAAACTAAAGTAGCTGAAATAAATTACCAAAGTTGATTTGGAGCCCAATTTCAATGGAAAGCAAGCGTTTACAACAGCTGTTGCCATGAGCTGGAAGATGCCCTGTGCTGCCAATGATTAGGCGTTGACTAGTGAGATTTTAAAGAAACCATGACAAGGTACAGAGTTCCACTGAGCCTGCATAGTGAAAGGTAATGGAGAATATATTACCATCTGGTATGAAAATATTTGTGCTATATTGCAAAACTTTTAATTATGACAGTTGTCCTCTTGGAACCGACTGCAACGCTATGAAAATATTCCTTGCGCTGCCAAGGACAGACCTGGCAGATGCAACCCTTTTTCTGCCATTGGGGTGGACATGGTTTGCTGCCGAGGTGTTCGGGCTTCTCTGGCCTCCCTTGCTGCTGTGACTCAGTCCAGAACAGCTACGCGTGGAAAAAATGATTGAGTCAGTTTAGGATGACACTTGTTGGTGCCTCTGTTGAGATACCTTTGTAAGTACTAATTTTCGTTGCTATTTTTAGGCTAGGTTTGGCTAAGTGATGTGTTTTCTGGTCCTGGTTCAGCTGAACATTTAAGAAAATATGTACATTTAAAGATGTGCTTGGTTCCAGATCGCATCTGTAAAGGATTCTGCAGTATCACTGTTTTGCTTTAGAAATCAGTCTGATCTTATGATTGTGACTACTGTTCTTTCAGACAGTGACCCTTATTTTGGGTGCACTGTGATTCCGTAGGTTTAATTATATTGATATAAAATTATACCATTAACAGGGAAATTTAGAACAAAAAGACTGTAAACTATTCTTAGGTAGAGATGTTACGCCTTATTGTTTTGTCTTACCTTTTAAAAAAATAAAGCTTCACACCAAAACCCCTTTATCTGGAAGGAGAAAATAAGACAAATAATAATACTTCTTACACAACACTTGTTTGAAGAAATGGAAGATGTTAAAGAAGCTAAATCTTCGGTATAATAATGAGTAGATTCATTATTCATGTTTCAAGCCAATAAAAAAGGAGAGAGATTATTGTAATAACACTGTTAGTTTTTCACACCTTCTAGTGGAAGCCTAAGTGGAATATTATTAATTCAGTAATCTCTGCTTTTCACTCACAAAAAAACATACAAAGCTATTGTCAGTCATATTTATTATTCTTAATGTTTATCAAAATAGATCCTGGCTTTAAATAGTATTTAAATCACTCAAAGAAGGTAAGGTAATTTGTTTCTTTTTTGTCTGCTGCGAGATATCTCTGACCAGACGTGGTACCTGTGAACCGCTATCTGTGTGCTCTGTGCAGAAACACGCTCAATAATCAATCGTAGAAAATAAGGGTTCGTATTATTTCTCAGGCTAGCATAAGGCAGTCAAGTCTACATTCAACGCCATAGCAACCAGTGTGTCCTTAAAACTTTGCCTTTGTGCTTTTTTGTCTGAGAATATTTTTTTCAGCGATATGTCTTAGTAAGATTATCAGTATCTCACTAGTAGTGGAAGTTTCCACACGCTGAATAAATACACAGCTTGTACTAAATTACATGTAGGAAAGCTCTTCCAGAAAATAAATAGTGTTATAATTGTCTACTTTTCCAGTAATACATGTTCTGTTACATAAATTACACGGAATAGAGACAAATGAGCATTTTTAATCCCAAAGGTAAGGCAACCTCTTTCACCTGCATTTATAGAATACTATTTCAAGGCCTGTGATTATTTGGCTGTTACCTAATTTCACTGCAGAATAGAAATCTGACTGGAGCACTGCTTTCTGCTGGTTAATTATGAATTTATTAGAGAGGTTTTGACCAAATGTCCCTCGCTATTAGACCTCGGTGAATCTGAAGTTCAAGCTATTAGACTTCATTTAATGTAATGCATTGCCCTCTTTTTCTCTTCTGTATGAGCTTTTTTGTATTTTTTTGTGTTCTCAGGTACGTTCAGTTTTCCCTTTCTGGATATTGTTTGTCAAAGAGGCTCTTTCAAGATACAGAAATAGGACAAAGGAATTTTTAGAACAGCAAAATATGTAAGGAGGCGAGGTCCCTGGAGATGAAATAAACTTCCAACGCAACACAACAAAACAGCTTTCCTGTCCCGTGTGGACGGTGCTGTTGGCTGAGTAGTTGTGAACTGCGCACACATGCATCAATAGTACCAAGGCTGTGAAGCACTAGTGGAGCTTGCACCATGGAATAAGAGAAGCCCATATTTGTGTTCTGAGTTGGAGGAAGGGTTTACAGGTAAGCTTACGGGCACACTGTGAGGAGCTTGGTTTTGGCCCACAAAAACCTGTCGTATGTCCGTGAAGCGTTCCTTATACGAGCAGGGTCAGAAGACGGTTGTGACTACCGTTCCTGCTGGCAGCAGGGTGGTTGGTATCTGTTCACCTCGGAGATCACAGTGGTTTTTATTACTGATGTCAGCAGGAACTGAAGCAGGACTGGTGATGGTTTTGTTGAGTCTTTATAAATTGCTGTTAAAGGAAAGCTACCATGCTCAGTTCAGCTCCTGAAAAGTAAGGGGGAATGAAATCTGCTAAATTTCACAGATGAAATCTGCACCTTGAAAAATAAGCTGCTGCAGCCTTTCAAAACTTAACAAGCAGGGCAGAAATCTGTTAGTGTTGACTTGTGTCTTCTTAATTAAAAGAAGCAATCTAATCCATTTCAGAGCCTCTGTGTTTTAAGAGTATGACTGCTAAGTTCTCATGTTTCTCAAGGAGGACTAAGAAAAGGATGTAGCAGTATTTTATTGCAGACTTGTAAACTTGCTGACTCAGATAAGCAATGTTTGTTTATATACCTAGAAAATACTAATAAAACATTTAATCATGTTTGGGGTTATTTCTTCCTTGGCTAAGCCTTCCTAGTGGCTAAGGCTTTCCTTCTGCCAAAAGCGAAGCAAGAGGAAAAGGACAGAGGAGGGGAAAGCATCACACCCTTAAACTTACCAGTTAAGTCCATACCGCTTCAGGGATCAGTTTCCTTTTACATGCTCGATTTACTGTGCACTAGACCAAAAGTGTGAGCTGTCAGGCTCCTGTGGTGATAAACCTGGATCTAATCCTGCTCCTCCTGACATCGGTGGCAAACCTTGTGTTGCTCTCAGTTCGAGCAGGACTTAACACACCATGCTTGTTGATTCAGCCACTCTACTCTGGCCCAGCTCAAAGCAGCCTTTGATGTGAGTGATGGCAGGAAGGTTTAATTCTTAATCCTGCTTCTGTTCGTTGTGAGTTTAAAAAGTGTCATGATTAAAATTATCGGAAACCAACAATATAAAGTGATTTTGCGTGATTTAATAACTCAGGAGTAACTCTGCAAACTGACCCTTGCTGGAGAAACCCTGACTTATGGTTTCTTTTAAATTGAGAGATTGCTCTTTGTTTTGCAGAGCACTCAGATTGCGACGATTAAAATGATCCGTAAGTGCTGAGTATGAAGATAAATTTCACAGAGAAGGATTTAATTTATATTTTCTTTCTAAATGTTTATAAATACTGGCAAGAAATGTTTACATTTTCACAAAAATAGCAGTAGCGCATACTTTAGCACTGCATTTTCAGTGTCAAACCCTAGTTTGAAAGAGGGCACAAATGAATGTTCACAGTTTAAAGAAAGCTTCATTTTATTGAAGTTAAGTAATAATTGAACAAAGTGCCTCCTATTGACAGCATCACATTGGCATACATCTTTTCAGACAAATGTACTCTATAGAGGAAGTGTCCTCACATGTCAGTGTCTTAAAAAACGTGTTACATTTAGTGAAATAATGGGTCAAGAGAAAAAATCACTGTCATAAATGATGGTAGGCACTTTTTACTGAAATACTGGTAGTTTTACGTTCTTGACATGAATAATTGGATGTGTCATATGTGAAGCTACCTAGAAATAAAATAGAGATCATAAAATGTGCAGACATGATAGGATGCATTTATAACAGCATAAACCAAATTGGCATTTTAATGGCTTAAGCCAACCCATTTGCTGCACTCGGCCATTGATCCTGGCGGGAAAAGTTCTGTGCCTAATTTAAACACATTTTGGAGATAAAGCCATATAATGGGAAAGTGATGGGATTGGTTTTGGTTCCTTTTAACTGTTATAATTCTATCACCATAACAGGATCGGAGGCTGGTGGGATGACTTAAAAGACTGGTTGTTGGGAAGGGTGGTACAGTTTGGGAGTGGTTGTGCGTTTGATGTATTCCTGTGGAAGGCATGTTAAAAGATGGATGGTAGAGGCACTGACTCAAAAGGAGATGCTTACAGTTTCACTCATTTTGATTGGCTGTATAGGTGCTTTTAATTACCATGCTTGAAATGATATTCAATATGATATGGCAATAAAGTAAGTAACTATGACTACCTGACTAGTCATTTAAATGGTATCAGCCCCTCAACCTCCCAATTTTTCCAGCTGGAGCTGAACATAGAAACCACATGGTTCATAAAAAAAAAAAATCAAGAAAGGAGGCAGAGCTTGTCCTACTTTTATAGGTTTGCTAGTAATCATGTGTTATGTGTTGGGTGTTTTTTTTCTAAAAACACTTTTAAATGGCAAAAGAATTTGTGGCATGTAATCCCACTCGTTGCTCTGGTTTGCTGTGTGTCTTTGGAAATGAGTACTAAGCTGATGTGGAGCATTGCAGGCTGTCCAGTGCTTTGTGCCCTGCACAGCCTTCAGCAATAAATAGGTACCAGGCAATTGTAAAACGTTCCCATCAGGACGTGCCGGCTTGTGGTCCTTAACGGAGTTCTAATGCTGTCTGTGCAGATAGTAAGGGAAACCTACCCACTCTCTGTATTTTCTTTATAGCTATTACAGCCTGTCCATGTTGGTTTGAACCTGTTAAGAAGAACTGAAACCTGGTGAAGTAGAATAAGGGTGATTTATTGATGGATTTAAGGGAAGGGAAATTAACTTTGTGGAGAGAAAGAGAATACTGAGGATGATTAGTCATGAGTCAAGAAAATGTGTTAACTGGTGTTTTACCTTGAAAAAGTAGTAATAACATAGGTAGAGGATGAGGGTTGAATTGGTGTCTGAGATGAGGTTCAGAATGCAATCTGCAAAATACTGAACTACAGAGCATCATTTATTCAGGACCTCTGTCTCTGTCTCTCGAGGTAAGCAACAAGAGTACTGCAAATGCCTAACCTACTGTTCACAGGTGATTCCCTCTGTCTTCTGAGCTAAAATGTTCAGAGGTGGTGAAGCTTGTATCCATGAGGCTATGTGTTCATAATGAGAGAAAAAAACATGAAATAATGAATGTTGCTACAGATGTATTCTGATGTAGATAAACTTGAACCATTGGATGGAAATAAGAGCTCCTGTGAAAAACAGGGTGATGCTCTTACCCTTCGTATCAACTTCTTTTTTAAGGAAAAAGAATATCTAAATAAAATATTCCCCTTTCTGACCAAAAGAGAGCTTGTCTACAAGACAAGATGTTCTTGCTGAAATTGTATCTCAGCTGGAAGGAAAGATGAGTTTATTTTGTGTAGCTGTTGGAGGTTCCTAGAAATATCAGTCAGTCAGTTATCAGAGTGGTAAATTAAATCTTGAGAGCCAGAGCTCGCTCATCGGTACGCAATGATATGGAAGTGGCAAGGAGAGAGACAACTGCATCAGGTCTGGGTGTTTATGTTCTCGATGGAAAAGTACAAATCATTTCCTTCCCTTCTGCTGCTGTCATGGTCCGTCACTTCAGTCCATTTTCACCTTGCTAAGGGATGCTGAATGGGCCTTCTTGCTTTGGCACCTAATTAATCTCTTACAAGCCTGTTCTTGCAGCCTGTCTGCCTGGCATGGTCCATATCTTATACCAGTGAGTTACAAATAAAGTAATGTTTTCTCCTTTACTTTCATTCCTTTTCCTGTGTTCTTTCACCCCAAGCCCCCTCAAGCAGGTTGAGGATGTTGTTCTTCCCCTGCCTTTGAGAATGATGTACGTCCATCCAGTAGGAAATCATGGGTCACTTTCAAAAAATGACATACCTGTACACAAATAAAAGTGTATCATTTGAGATGAAAAAGGCATATTCTATGGTGCAAAATGAGACTATGAAACAAAATATTATTTTATTGATGTGATCTTATTGTCGTATATCAAGCAATCCTGAGTATCACATATCTTGTGCCCTGAGCTCTAACAGCCACAATATTTTATGGATAGTTTAAAATGAGTCCTTGTGATAAAATAACACATGTGGTCTATATAGCAGATAATACTGAATAATTTAATGTATTATCTATAATAGAAAAAGATAGATCCTGTAAAACGATACTCCTGGAGTCTAATATTCCTTTGGAATATATTTCCTGGATAATATTTCTAGACAGAAAAAAACAAATCTCCCTCCTACTCGCCACGCCAACAAAGGCAACACTGCTGTCCCTTCTGTGGGAACAGAGTTGCTGTTCAGCTCGGTGCAGCATGTGTATTCCAATCTGAGAAACGGAAAGGCGTTAAAATAGGTCTGAGCAGTCACTTTGTTCGCTCAGTGATCGGGGCAGTGTCCATGAAAACCCTTTAGCTCTGCTGGCCTGTGTCTGATCTGCAGATACTGATCTCCTCAGCTATCCATACACAGCCTGCAAGAGCTCTGAGAGTCTTCTGGTGACATACGGGCAGGAAGAAAGAAAAAAAAAAAAAAGAAAATCACATCTTTAATACCCTCTGCTGACAGCTTCCTTAATAAATATTGTAAGAAATTTCTCCGTTAAGAGCCACCCAGTAATCTAATTTGCAAGCCCCAATGATATATTCAGCAGCCAGCTCAGGGGAGGCGTGTTTCTCCTGTCAGAATCACATGAGCAGGGAATAAAATTCCAAGCTCTCACTAAGAGTGATAATAATTTATGGTGAGTTGTTGGCTTTTATTTTTTTCATACTATTTTTGAGTCAGCCAAACAAAGAGAATAGAACTACTCCTGACTTTGCATTGATCAGGTTCTTCTATAGTATGCTCGCCTACCTCTATGTTTTCACAGGATATAACAATGCAAACACTGCAAATTCCTGGAGTTTCGTTTATATCTAGAGAAAGCATGGACTGAGACCTGTATCACCAGGGGTGACTCTTGCATACAGCTGTAATGGGTGGTGAATGCTGGTTCATTGGAATTGTCTCCCACCCTGACACGCTTGTGTAGGAGTGAAGCCTTTGCTGTTCTCTTCAGTTTACATAATCCCAGATTTGTTACCTTTTGCGTGGTCCTGGTGAGACATCCTTAGGCTCTTCCTTCTCCTCTCCTGGTCTCTACTGTAAGGAATATTCTTCTTCAGTGTGCACACAGGAAACAAAACTAACCAAAAAGTTACTGTAAGATCATAGCTATGTAGCCAAATTCAGGCTGTATAGCCTGGAATGAGAGAACTGATTGTCTACAGCAGTGTTATAATGGTTGTGCCTATTCCTTACAATGGGAAAAGCTTCCAGTCTTGTGTTCCATCTGTTCATAGCTTGAACTGAGAAGGATCAACAGTGTTGTCTCAGAAATTAACTCATTAGAAGATAAGGAAGCAAAACAAGGAGATGAGAAAGCAAAACAAAAACCTCTAGGGTATTACTTGATAGCTGATCAGCTAGGAGAAGGTGGATAGTTTGAAGTCTTCAGCCTTGAAAGAACTTCCAGAACCATTGCACAGAGTAATTCTTTTTACCTTCCCACTGTAGCCTTCATTACTGGGAAGCAGTCACTAACTAACTGGTTTGTTGTTTTTTTTTTTCTTTGTTTTTTTCCCCTCTGTGGTGTCGTGCTCGGGTGATGAATAACTAGCAATATTCATTTTTTCTAAAGTGTAGCTTGGAAAGAGACATTAAATGAATTACTAATTTACCTACATTTGTTCTTATCCTGAATGGCAAGTGCTGTATTTCTGTTATTTTCTTTTGCAGTGAGAGATGCAGATATGCAATGTGTGGCCATAAAGATTCAGTCAATAGCATTGAGTTTCTTCTGTTCTCCAACGCTGTCCTAACTAGCTCTGCTGACAAGACTTTGTCTCTTTGGGATGCCGGAACGGTAAGCAGTCTTTCTCTTGGTCTTTCTTAAATTTGAGTAAAGTGATGATGTGTGTGATCTGAGAAAAATGAAAGCCAGTGTAAAATCAAAATAGAAAGTAAGGGTGATATGGCAATAGAACATTCACTAACACAGCTGTTATCTTCTGACCAAAATTATTCCCAAATAAAGTTTCCTCGACATCTGGAATGACTGAATCCTCACAGTGCCACAGATGGATGTGCACCGAGATCATGGAATAAACAGATACACTTAATTAGATGGTGGTCGTTCTAGCAACTGATGGTCTGCGTCTGGAAGACTGCATTGCTGCACGTCGTGCTGTGTCAGTTCAGTAGACACAGCAGCTGAAGGTCAGTTTTTTCAGGCTTCTTTTCTAAGTCCTGGCATGTGCTTTAAGTTGTGTACAATGGAAATGGGAGAAAATGCCACTGGAGAAACTCAAGCAACATAGAAATGGAATATATTTATTCTTTCTCTAGAAGGGATCTTCCCCTCCACCCCACCCCCAAACTCAGTGCTGATTTCTCATGGAATATGTATTTTTTTCTCCATAATATATCACCGTAGGTAGTATCAGAAACTATGCATCTCTGCCGTCATTCTTTGGTATAGATATAAATGGATTTAGTACATTGGAAAGTGTACTTGTCCCTGCTGCTTTGCAGACTGTATGTACCTACTGTTCAAGTAGAATATGAGAACAAGGCAGGAGGAATTTTTTTTCCTCTTTCATGAGAAAATTCAATAATTATTGCTGTTGTTGTGGTATTTCTCATAGAGCAATAGACGTTCTTAGGTTGCTAGTTCAGTTGGTATTACAGGCACTTTGCGTTTTTCAAACAGTACAAAGATACAAGATTCCTGTCCAGAATAGAGAAGGTTGTGTTCATGGAAGGGGTTTCAGAGGAAGGAGGCAAAGAGCTATTGCTGTGCGTTAATAGGTATTGCCATCAGAGCTATACAAACACAGGATAGGAAAAACTGACATGCAAATGACAGTGCAATATTTGAGATGCTCCTTAGGCAGTTTTTATTTATGGATCATAGAAACAGACTGAATAGAAGATCAGCTAATAATAATCCTGGACATGAAGCACAATGAGTTAAAATGACGCCAGTCAAGACCCATTATGCTTAAAAGTGTTGGTTTGTAAGAATATTTGATATCCAAATATGAATAATTCAAAAAGAGGAAAAAAATATTGAAATACAAACAAATGTGAAAAACTCAGTGATTTCTGCTTTGTTTTGTTTTCAATAAATCCTGCAAGGATTTCTTGCGAATGTCTCAGTAATCTTCTGTTCATAGCAAATTAACAAAATTATAAAAGAGTGTTTCTTTGTTAAACTTAAGGGAAAAGCCTGCTCCGTTTTCATTCACCAGCACTGTTTTTCAGCTTTGGGTAATTTTTATAAGATAGGAAAGACCTTTTCCAGAAAGAAAACATTGTATATGACATTTTGTTGTGTACTTATTCTGTTGAATTGTTTCCCTGTTCAGTGGGAAATCTGGCAGATATGTGCCCACATTGAAGCATCACTTTAAGTGGTGAAATCGCTGTGAAGATGCTATCTCCCTCTAAATACTGAATGATATTAAAAGTTCCCTCCAGAAAGAAGATGAATGATTTCTCTCCCATTAATTTGGAACAGAATATTTTCTCACCTCTGTGAGGTCAATTAGCATTAAGGAGTAGGTTTAAGATAATTTTAATGAAACATGAAAATCATACTCCAGTTTGTTTTCTCATAAATTAGATTGATATTATTAATCACATCTTGTTCTTTTTATTATTAAAGATAATGGATGCAGAGAACTGTAAGTCAGAGCAGTACAAGCTGAATGGACAATGAGTTCTGGATTTGGGGCAGAATGGAGCATAAATTTGTGTAATTACTAAGCTGAAACTATAATGTAGCCTTGAGACTTTTGAAATGCATTACTTTTTTCTTTTTTTTTCCTGGATAACAGTGTCAGATCTACTGGTTCAGAAAAATCTGCAGCACATTGACTGTAATTTTAAAACTAAGGTATGTGTTGCATATAGTGAAATGAGAACACAGAAGGATGAATAGTATTTAATTATTATGGCTCTTTCCAACCGTTCTGGGAGAAAATACAGAGTTGGTGTTGGGTTTGGATGGGAACCATCCTCGTACCGTGCCAGGCTCGCAGTAGATAAGATGTATGAGACTGAGGCTGCAACGCGTTGGTAGGAATCTCTTGCCAGTAAAGCTGATGGCTCTCGTGCCAAGATAAGCTGTGGAATTTATTTCTCTTTATGCCTGTTTCATAGAAAGACAAGCATATTCTGGCTTTTCACCAGAATATTTTCTTGCTGACACATCAGAGTGAGCATCTCTACTCATGAATTGCAAAGTGTGTCCAGTGATAAATGTGAGAGGTGCAAAAGAACACGACACCCCAAGAGTACCAGTTCACCTGCCTGGGTTAATCCCTCTCGTGATAAGCGGTCTGCCGCTCATCCACGTCTCCCACATTCTGATGAGTAATTTTTTGGGGCTAGCCTGTTTTGTCTGGATAACAGTTGAGCCAAGCTGAATCTGTGTGCTTTCTCAGACAGATGAAATGCCAAATATTTATACACTTAAATAATTAAATAGAGGAAAAAAAGGTATTCGCGTTTTTCATTCTACATGTTTGAAACTTATTGATTTAGTAACTATCTCATCTGCTTTCTGATTTTTGAAATGTCAGGTTCTATAACTAGATATTTCATTTTTTAAGAAGTTGTGCAGTGACTCTTTTAGAAGTCAGCATTCAGTAGTAATACCCTAAGGAATGTGTCCGACAAGGATTTGGGAAGGCTCGTGTGTGTATTTAACTGGCAAGTTCCATTCACGTCAGTGATACTGTTCTTGTGAATAAAGCTCAGCACATGCACAGCTCTGTAAAAAGAGAGATTTATACAATGCTCTGTTTTTCTATTCGATTTTGTGAAATACTGAGTGTTGGAGATATTGTTTGATAATTGGTGTCCATTTTGATCTCTGCCGATCCCTGATATTCAAGTGCTTGTAGTTTAATTTTTCAGTTATCCAGGATATATTCCTGACTTCATGCAGTGTTGCCTAGCGATTTAAGACAAGCCCTATTTTTCTGCATTCCTTTTGAAGAAGGCTGCTGGTGTATAGCCCAAATGAAAGGCTCCCATTCCCATCCCACTATCAAACTGGTATCCCTGACATCCAGACAGGAGGATATCAAGCATGTCAGCTTTCTGCTGTTTGGGTCAAAGATGGCTTAAATCGGGGTAAGACAGAGCAGTGGAACAGTGACCAGAAGCAAGTTCTAGCTCTGTGTATCGGATTTTATCCTTGATGGTAATTTGTGGGCTGAACGGCGCAATCAAAAGTTAGAAGCGCTGATGTAGTGTGGTCTTTGATTAATAATGTAGGCACCAATCTCAGAGAAACAAGGAAAAAACAGAATGATATTATCCAAAATCCTGCCTGAACAGCAGCAAATCGCTCCCGGTAATGATAACTCATCCTCATCGAGCCAGAACCTGGCTGTGGCCGTCATACTCCTCAAAGACTGGGGTACACTTTCTCCCTGCTCCAAAACAAGGGAAGGAAGCGGGAATTCAGGCAGAGCATCCTTTCAGGCTCATGCCGGGGTGTCTTTTCATGGGCGTGAAGAAATTGGTTCTGTCTTAGCCCCTGGCGATGGTTCATGAGTGTGGTACAGCCAGACTTTATATAGCAGAGCAGGCTGGACTTTCAGGGCCATGATGAGGGCTTAGCTGTTTATTTGTTTCACATGGGTGTAGAATAATTACAGTGATGCTGATCTAAGCTCCAATCTTGCAGTTTTTTCCTTCACACTACAGCCCATTGTCCCCCACTGTGCGGTGTCTATGGCATGGGACGACCGCGCTGTGGTTCCTGTTGTAACTGGATTGTGCCTGAAAGCTAGTTGGCTTTTACTCGGATAAATTGGGTGGAATTGTTCCAAACTAGTAATTTTCTGAGGTAACCTTTTTCTTTCTTCCAGTGAAATTATCTTTTTGATTACTTATTTTTCAGTGTTGATTTTGTCAGAATTTGGTAGTTTTCAAATTAGTAATTCCCTAAAATAACCTGTTCTATTTTTGTTTCTTCCAGTGAAATATAAATTATCTTTTAGACTGCTTGTTTTTCAACAGGGATTTTGTCAGAACTTCTTTGTCAGTAGCTTTAAAGTATGTAGGAACCCTCAGATCTTTGTCAGGATGCTGCCTGTCGGTGGTGAGGGCTTTTATGCTTGAGTTCATTTGGAGTGGGCATTCACGAGGCAAATTCAGGAAAAATGTCAGTGTTCAAGGATCAGGCATATGAGACGGGCGCAGAGCAGCCAAAGGGAGCTATTTTGAAAGCCAATGTGGTTGTCTTTACATTTTTTTGGCCTAGTCCAGTTGATTTATCCCTGAGTAAACAGTGTAGACACGAAATTATCAGTCAGAATATCCTTGGGGTATTGGATTTGTCAGTTTTGTTTGAACTCTTTTGAACTCCTGGGGAATGAATTCAGAAGCTGAGGGGATAGACAAGATGGATTGTTTAAAAAAAGTCTTTGACAGACAGTTTATGGTTCAAGTCAATCTCCTTCAAAAGCAGGTCAAAGATTGAAGTCGTCAGTATTGGAGATGAAGAGCTCTTCCATGCAAACTTGGAATCTCTTAGTGTAATTGAATTATTTTGCTGTAAATAAGGGATGTGCAAGGATAAGTCCAGTTCCTGGCATGCAGTGTAACAAATGTTGTGTTCCTGATTCTGTTCTATATATTTGTAAATTATGGGTTCATATTTTAAAACTCCCTGTCCTAATATGAAAAGGAATTTGAGTCAGAGTAAAATATGACATCAAGAACAAATAGCTGTGAATACGGATTATGTTTTCTCCAAGTAATATTACAAAAGACAAAAGTAAAACTTGAAGAGGTTTATGTTAAATCTGTTTGGGATGCTTTCCTAGAGACTTAGTGCCAGTTTTTTTCAAAACCAAAAATACAGCTAAGGAAAAATGTCTTGATTTCTTTCTTATCTTGAAAAATAATTGGGGAAAAAAGCTTGGTGTGATCACTGTCATTTTAAAAAATGCTACGTGCTGATTTTCCTCCAAAACAACTTCTGTGAAAAAAGGCGAATGAAAATAAAACATTTCAAATAATGAGCACATAACTCTGCAATTTGGATCAGTTGACCCAGATGCAAGCAAGAACGTATTCTGTGTTCTTGTTTTGCTGTGGTTTTTTTTTTTCTTTCTTCCTGAGAGGCAGGAAAACCATTGCCCTTCAAACTGTATTTGGCTGCTGTCCCCAGAATAACCCTCAGGCTGGAGCTATGACTTTCATTTGGCATGCCGTTACTGTCTTGTCACTCCTTTTTCTTGCCTTCCTGACCTCTCCCAAATCAAACCGTTAAATCCCAAATTTAGCAAACTGTATAATCAGTTGATGTCATGGGTTGTTTTTTTTCCTGTTAAACTAGGTTTAAATGAGACTCTAAACATTTCAGATCAGACAGGTTACCTTGTTCTGCAAAGTTCCAGGTGAATTAGTGGCTCTGAAGAGGTTATAATTATTGTTTTATTAAGCTGTTCCTGTTCATTGGCGTCCCTGGGCCTGTCCAGTGGATGTCAGAGTCCTTTTGCCAGCAGGAAGGCAGCCCCTTTTAAGACCTTGTCTTCCTCTGTCCTGTCTCCACAAGGTGGAAAAGCTACGTTCCTTCTTCATTTCAAGGAGAAGTCTTTGAGAAGACAAGACAGTTCTGTATGTTAAAGCTTAATATCCAGCTTGACTCCTAATTCATGTGAAACGTATAAATGACTCTATATTGGCAGTGATGTAGTTATTTAGTTAGATTAAAATAACACCTTTTCATCATAGTGTTCACAGTCGTTTAAGCTGCTGCTAGAGAAGAGAGCAACAGGGTCCTCTGCAGCCCGTTGCTTCCGTTCCTGTGTAGCTGTGGTTTCCCCCGGGGCTCTGCTCGAGTTTCCTCCCGTCGCTGGAAGTGCCGTTGCACCCTTCAGGCAAGGCTTCTTGCAGCACAGCCCGGTCTGATTTTGGCTTTCTGTGTATCTTAGAGCGAGTCTTGGCTCCTTTCTCATATTGTTGCCATTCCCATGGTCAGAGAGGTCCTCTGACCCTTCCCCAGCAAGCTGTAGGTGTACATGTCTTTGAAGTCCTTGCTGCCCAGCTCCCAAACCTCCCAGCCTGCCTGACTGCCCTCCTAGCAGGTCACGGCAGCCACCTTCTCCTCCACAAGTTTTTGTGCCTTTCCCTAAAGCTTCTTTTCTGGTTCAAGGCTCTCTCTCATCCATGTGCTGCGGTTCCCTCGCGTTCCCCAGGATGGTTCCCCTTCATCTGATGCCAGGTGATGGGGAGCTGTTTTGGCCCGGTGAGTCTCCGTGCACTCATTTCTGTTTAGGTGTGCCTCACCAGCTAGGGAGTTGCTTCTGGGCAAGACATTTTGGAGTGATGTAGTCGTGTGAAACACATGCCTGTAATTACAAACCAGGGGCGTCCGTATTCCAGGCAGCAGGCCGTACAAGTCGCAGCTCCACCGGCAGCTCCCTGTGATCTAGCGCCGATGCCAGCCTGTTGTCAACTTGCAAGGGCAGGCGGAGAGGCAACGGCGGGACGGAGAAAGGAGTTAATTCGCTGCTGATTGAATCCG
The DNA here is from genome assembly GCF_036417535.1 of Chlamydotis macqueenii. Classification (NCBI taxonomy): domain Eukaryota; kingdom Metazoa; phylum Chordata; class Aves; order Otidiformes; family Otididae; genus Chlamydotis; species Chlamydotis macqueenii. The sequence goes on from NC_141561.1 coordinate 38,819,334, forward strand.
ATTTCATCAGCTGTAAAATTAGAGTGGATCAGTTTTCAGATGCTGCTGGTTATCTTAGAATATTAGTAGCAATTAGAGAGCTATAAATAGATACATTTACAATATTTGAAGTTTTAGCCAAGGGAAAAGCCTGGCGATAGGTTTCAGTAAACACTTCGACAGCGTGGCTCCTGGCATGCCGTGCAGGCAGTGGGTTCTGTCGGAGCGTGCAGTGTAATGGCATTTGGCTGTGTCACCGATTATTTAGAAACCAAGTGAGAGAAGCAGGCTGTATTCCTGTCTGGGCAGCAAATAGATTGACCCGAATCTGAACTTCTTACTAGCTGCCTGTGTATATCTGTAACGTGTGTGCGTGATATATTACAGTAAGTAGGAATTTAATTTTTATGTTGCCGGTGTCACTTTGAAACAAAATGAGAGTAAAATTCTTTCAAAGGCTTTGGGAAAGGCCTGGCTGCAGAATAACATTGACTTCTTGGTCCTAAAACTCTAATTATATTATTGATTGTGAAGCTGGCTGCTTTCTTAATAGTTCCTAATGTAACAATTAAAGCAAAGAAAGTAATTAAAAATGAAAAGATCGGTCCACAAGTACAATCTTCCAAAGGTCATTTTCAACTTAATCGCTTCTGTGAAAGCGGCAAGAATAAAACAAATGAATCATTAGTAAAAAAGCAATTTAGTGTGTGTATGTGTGTAATAATGTTCTTACCAGGTTACCACTGGCCACACAATACCTAGATTAATTAAAAATAATAGCTAAATTTACTTAGTTGATATTATATTAACACCTCTCTTCCCAGAGCACGCCTCCAGGCAGAAGTAGGTAACAAAGGCAGAAGCCAGAAGCTTCAGCCAAAGCGAGCAGAAAATTTCAGTGAAACAAGTATGCTGTTATTTAACCTCATAAACAATATTTTGTACTGCACAGACCATTTATTAGCAACTTTTTTTTTTTTAGTTCTGAGAAGTAAAAGGACCTTTTTGGAGGTCAGACAAGTTGACCCATGGATATTTATAGATGTGAAAGGTAGTAGGGAGGAAAGCATAAAGGTGTTAGCCAGAAAAATTTTGAAAAGGCCACTTGACACTGTCGCCTTTGATGGAGCAAAAGTGAGAAGTGACGCTGGAGGATTTAAGATCTGATAAAAAATTTGGAATCTACAAGAAAAAAGGGTCACTTGTAAGCAAGGTACACAGCCAGGCACTGTTCGCCTTCCCCTGACTGGAGAACTACCAGGTTCCATACTGATTGTCTTCTGTACTGCGGACTTTTCACAAAGTGCTCATGATGTTATTTGAAGTAAAATCAGTTGCAGCTTTTGCATCCTCTCTGAAATTTAGCTATCATGTCCTGACAAATCAGGGAACGAAACGCATTTGAGATAAAAGCTCTATTACAAATACTTTCCCCTCTGCAACAGATCTTTCAGCGTAAAATGTCTGGCTTACGTATCACTGCAAAAGCAGCTAAGTGGTGCAATAGTTCATAGGTATGAGGGCAGCCTGTTCTGGGGTCTTACAGATGTAGTTCAGTATCACCATACTGCTTGCATGCGCAAGTTAATAGGAAACGTAGCCAAACTTTAAAGCATGGATGTGGAAATTTGCTACAGCAAACGCCTGCCGTGTTCAGCACCTCGTGTAGAGCATGTGTACTCCTGTGCACAGGGAAATTCATAAAACTGTGGGAGACAGAATTCAGCTAAGCATGTACATCAAAGAAAAGCATGTCAGGGGTATCTGGGAGTTGTCTGATACTGTGAGGTTTATAGACGTTTGGGGAACTGAGCTCCCATGAATTTGCAGTGCACAGCAACTGTAAATGCTTTCTCCAGATAGTAATTGTCACGCTTGCTACAGTTAGATTCTGCTTCAATACATTTGCTCAGAACCAAATCCTATTCTTGATGAGGCAGTGGGGGGGAAATTACTGTGCTGTTCAGGTTGTACAGGAGAGAGACAAATCTCTTAGTCCGTTAAGTTAAAGACATTGCATCTTAAATGTTCTTTTTACTTTCCAGAATTAATTGTGGGCTCTTCTTTCCTCACATGTTAATTGAAGAAAGCAGATTAGAGATGTGAACTTTTTATGAAAGGTCCTCTCAGTGGATCAGCAGGTCTGCCTCTCCACCTGCATGCCTGCAGTGCTCTGCCATGTTTTGCTGAAGCTACTGGGAAGAAAACTAACTCTATCCCAGCCAAAACCAGCACAAAAGGAGTTTGTCATCTTTCCTTTTATCTGGATTCCCCACCAGCTGTTTTTATGTGCTGCTAAGTACAGAAGTGCTGTTCTGTCAGGTTGAAGTAAGGCATCTGGACACACTTGTCTGCACAGAATATGCTGTGATGGGTTTTTACTTTTCAAATTCAATGATTACACTAGACTCCCTACTCCAAGCATGAGCTGTTATTTATCAAACCACATATGCCACTGTCCCTTCCCAGACACAGCTGTAAGAACTTATGTTTCAGAAGTCTGATGACATGGTGACTGTGACTACACAGTCTCAAAAAGATCTATTAAAAATAAAAGCAAACTCCAAACCTTACAGATCTGTTTCCTTTCTACTAACAATAGCGTTGTGAAGTAATATATCTTCAATTAAATAGCTTTCCAGTTGGATAAATACTGCATCAAAACGGTGGTGGTGAGTCAATTTGTTGCTTTGTATGGATTGCTCCCTTCTAACTGCTACTGCTTGTCTATAAATTTATTCCCATTCTGGTTCCCTACAGCCTCAGTGAGTGGCTTCTTTAGGCTTCCCATTCACACATCCTTGTCATAATAGCAAGAGATACTGTCTGGGAAATGGCTTGAGCTGAAAAACAGGCAGGCCTTTGGGATGGCTTCAGCCATGTGTTCAAAAAAACCTGGGATTTCAGAGCTTGCAAGAAGATACTCGCTTAAATAATATTTTTTTTTTTTGCTGCTTCAAGAAGACTTAAGTGGTGAATTTTAAGTGTCATCTGCAAAATACTTGAGGGTCCTAGTTTTGAAGGAAAAGCTATTGGCTGTCAAATTGGTTTTGAGTAGGATGCCCCATGCAGCGTTGATGGATGGTGAAAGTTTTCAGTGGTAATTCATACTTCAAACATTTCCCACATGATAGAATTTTTGTAGTACATATTTAATGTATGGAGAACTGCCAGGCAGACACAGGTTGGAAACAGTTTTGTGCTCTGATAGCCCCAAGGCAACAGCACGGAGAGGCGTTGTTCGCATTTTATGATCCAAGGCCAAAATCCAACTCTTTGATTATAATTGAATTCAGCTTCCACATTTATAAGCATGATAAATAGTTGAGGATACTTTCTGTTAAGAGGCAGCGTGGTTGGTCTAATATGAAACGGATGTGAAATTTGGGAGATTCTGCTTCTCTTCCTCACACAGCCAGGAATTTGCTTATGAGCAGCAGGCATATCACTTTGCCTCTTTTCCATCTAATTCACCTCTTTTCCATCTACCCTTTCACGCTTTCTTGTTGTAGACTGCAGCATACAGCATGAAAAAAAAAATTAAAAAGTAAGAGTCTTGCCATCTTGCAGTGCACTGTACTAATAATCTAAAGATGATTCAGCTGAAGTGCTAAAATACGCAATTAAATATTCAGTTCTCTCTTTCTGGAATGTTTTTCTCCACTCATGTCTTTTGGGTTATTCTATACAAAGAATTAAATTGATGCAAATGACAGATATTGCTAAAATAGTGGAGTTGGAATGAAAAATTTTCCTGAGAAGGAGCTTCAGAGGTTGTACACCACTGATATGGACACGGGGAGACATTAGCGTGGGCTGTTGGAGGGGAGAAGCAATGAGCCAGCACCTAATTTGTGTTCTCCAGTTCTATTTAACGTTGCTCCAGTGGATTACCCTGATGGGATTTCATAGCGCCGACAGAAATAAGACCGCGTGTTCTTTTATTGTCGTTCAGACGAGGTAATGTGATGGCATTGTAATTGTGAATTTGTCAAAACTGCATGGAGAACTGTCTGTGCTGCTACCCTGAGAACCCCAAACGTCTCGACTCTGCAGCAATGAGTACAGGGCAGTGCTAATTACATGCTGTAATTTATGTGAAGCAACTAAGAGACATCTGTCTCTGTCACCTTGCTGCTCTGCACCTTCCTAACAACAGGACAGCATTCCAATCAGCGGTGTGAATTGCTGTGTCATTCCAGTTAACAGCCAGGTTTTCCTGCATCGTCATGTTTGCCCAGGCTCTTGGTCTGGAGGCGAGCTCCTCCTCAGAATGCCATGAGATCACTTGCAGAATTTCTTCTCTGTGTTTTCTCCTCCTGTGTTTAATGGTGTCTCCTTTGTTTTCTTAGAACAATTAGGCATACCTCAGGGACGCACATTTATCAAAGCAGTCAGTGCGCAATTCCTCATCCCTACCATAAATCCTAGTCACACACGCTGTCCCGTGCCAAATCCAATCATGAGTGCACTAATCCCTCCACAAATGCCATTTTTTGATGCTTTGTGTCGCACTTTCCTGGCAGGCTGAGCTCCGTCAGCTTCTTTGCAGAAGTGCAGTGTCAGAACCCCTCTTGATTGTGAGGTGATTTCGGAGCTAGGGCAGAAAAACAAGCTTCTGCAGCAGCATCATTGTCCTCAAGTTCAGATTTCTGGCAAAAGTTTGCTGCAGCACTACTAAAATTAATTGTTTCAGGACCTAAAGTGTCCTGGCACCAACACAGGAGGAACAAAACGCTGCCAAAGAGATACCACCAGTTGATCCTCTGAGAACTGACTGTTCCTGCATTGCTCAGTGTGGTTTTCAAGACAGAAAGGATTTACCGGTAAACACTGGTTTTATCGCTTATTTAGCTTTTCATTTTCTCTAAAAATAAATATGTAATTATTGCATTCCTGTTTTTCCTCTTGTGGCTCAAGGCCAGCTTCTCTGCCTCCAAGTGGGTTTCAGGCCAGTGTTTTGCAAATGATAGTGTTTTGCATGCCAGTCCCTTACTCAGCTGATTGTTTCTTTCCCCTCTCTCTCTCCTCAATAACATTTTATAGAGAAGCAATAATCTTTCAAAAAGAAGACATTTATCACACGCAGATTGGAAACACTGGGACAAAGCTGATAGGCAAGAAGCAAAATTTAGCAATGTGACAAAGCCTTTGTATGTAATCTTCCCCCGTTGGTGACTAGAATAAATATCAGTGGTCCAGTTTTCCACTGGGAGCAAGCTCGACTCGGCACAGGAAAGGAGGGTACTTGGTGATGGATGCTGATATGACTGCACCAAATTTAAATCTCTCCTATTTTCTGTTACGTTTGTGCAAAAGCAAGCTTGAGCAAGAAGCCACAGAAGAGCAGGAGTGGTCAGGACTAGAGTAAGGCCAGGTGGGACCCTCTGCACATTCCTCTCCCAAGATCTACCCCAATCCTGCTGCCAAACCCATCCGCATTTCCAGCTCCATCCGGTAATGGCATGCAACTGGTTTTACTAGCTGAAATGGAACCCTAGAAAGTTGAGTCTGGGACTTGATGCCGTTTGGAAATGCAGGTAGCATGTCCACCTGTCTCAGAGCCTGTGCCTTGGGAAGAAGGCAACCTCTTGACAAATGCCCTTGTGTTAACTCTACTTGCCATTTGTTTTGAAGTTTATCTTTACAATCACGATGATTACAGACTTTGTAGTTTCTCTTTTATTTTCCTTCTGCATTCAGAGAAAATTTGCATACGGTCTTGCAGTTTATGTTGGTCCTGGCCATCATACTCTCTGCTTTGGTTAGGTAAGAAATGGAGAGACCTTCATGTGGGAGAGCTCATGGAAACGCCTTGTCTGACATTTTCTGTCCCCAACGCCCGAATTATCTCTGTGGTTCTCCTGCAGTGCCACCATCACAGAGATGGGATATGGGGTAAGTTAAAATCAAGACCTTTAGATGCAAGAAACTCGGTGCTCGAGTATTTTATGTTACACAGTTAAAGTGCTAATAAGCATCAGGCATATTTGTAATGAGTATAATTTGAGTTTTTAAAAAATGTCAAGATCATAGGAAATAGGATAGGAAATGTAAGATGCTTTGAGGAAAAAATAAAGCAGTTTTACTCTGGGAGAAACTGTATAACATATTTGAATAATTTTGGTTTAGGGGCAGGTTTTTTTGGTGAATTTGATTCCCTCTAAAATCTTTCCTTTCCAAATCTGGAAAATGAATTTTTCAAGATCTGCTGTGGATTTGCAGAGTATTCCCATTTTTGGTTCACTTTTAATCTTACTATTAAAAATTAGCCCCTTGTCAGTTCCTCTCTGAGTAATGCAGAGCCTTGTGTCTCAAATTCCTCCCGCCACTGACAGCGGCAGACGTGACCTGTGATGCTGAAGTTGAGCGGGATTCGATTGAGCACAGGCAGGGAAAGGGCTGACATTCCCCATGGGGGAGGCTGCCATGGCAGGGCTGGCTGAGGACACCCCGCAGCTGATCAGCCTCAAGGGCACGCGTGCACTCCTCTCCAGTACCGTCTTTCTGAGACCTGACATCAGGGCATATAACATCTTTAGAGCTTGAGGGCTTTATTTTACAAGAATAATTGTCCTACTTTAAATAGAGCAGCTTTGCTGTGGCTAAGACTTTTTTTTTTTTTTTCCTTTCTGACATTGTTTTGTTATTAATTTTTTTTAAGGCTCTTTCTCTGGAAGAAAAATGGACATATTGATACCAAGATTTTATTTTAAATTTAAATCCTGGTGTTTCCAGTGCAGTGTGACTTGCTGTAAATGAGAGTTAAACAATTGTTGAACACATACCTGCAAGTTAAGAAGCGTGTGTCTATGAGTGTGGAGGAGTATGTCAGCACACATTTTTCTAGTTATATTTTACTCTCTCAGGAACATTAATTAGTAGTCAAGACTAAATAGTTATATTAAACCTAAAATGATAAAACATTATTATTTGACACTGGATAATAACTAAAGAAAACCCCATTAAATAGTGTCTACCAGTGTCATGTTCAAACATGAGTTGGTTTTGTGATGACAGCCCATAACTACCTGCTGTTTGACTTTAATTACCAAACTTTTCAAAAGTTGTACATCTAACAAATTAATGAAGCAACTTACATTACTCACTAGTCTCACTCAACATTAGCAAGTGGATTGCATTTCCTAATTAGCATGTAAGGAAATGGATAATAAAGCTTTTCCCTAAAAATATGTATTGCTGATTTTCACACCTTTATTCCAAATTTTCTCATTTTTAACCTGCCAGAATGAAATAAATGTCTGTTGGGGGTATGAAAAAAGTAATTACTTTCCTTCTCCTTGAACTTCCTCTTAATTAACTTTTAATGTATGCTGTTACTCAGGGAGCATCCCTTAATACTAAATGTGTCTAAACCAGAAAAGACAGAGATTTAAATGATTTAGATAAGCATCTGCCTAACATAGAGGCATAAAATTACAGATCCAGAAAAACAGTGGCTTGCTGCCAGAATTTGCAGACAAAAAAAAACCCAAATTGTTTTCCTTTTCTATAAATCTTCTTCCCTTGTGTATATGAGCTTAGAGGAAATGATCAAGCCTTCAGGTACAGGTGATGTGGATTGCAAACAGTGTCTAATAATACAAGCTTTTTCTGAGCATCACCAACTTGTCATATGAGCATCACCAGCTTACCAGAGATTTTGAAGGAGGACATGTTCTTTCTGGTGTAAAATTCAGTGGTTTGACTTGTTCTAGAGAAGCCCTCTTTTTCTTAATTTAAGAGAATAAATGGAAAAAGATGTGTGGTTTCTATATATAGTTTCTGCCTACCTGATTATATAATGCTGATCCATACTGGTGTTAAATAATTCTGTTTAGATAAATTGGTTCTGTCTTTAGCAATTTAGAATAATCTTCTAAAGTAATGCGCAGTAAGAGTGTATTCGAATAATTGCTATTTATTTTCAGCAATATTCAACTGTCAGAAATGGCATAATAAAAAGGAAGATTTTATCAAAATCTCAAGACTTCCAATAGTTGAATCAATAGGGTAAATACCATTATTGTGGTATATAGTTTTCCAAAGATTGATAAGAGATTAAGGATGTATTGCAAACCTAAACACAAAGGCTCTCTTAACACTGTTTGAAAATTATCTGATGAGAGAAAATTTCATCATAAAGTGCTGGTTGAATCAAATATTTATGTGGAAACATCTTTAGTTTACAAACTTCTCTTATATGCTAGGTAGCATCCCAGTGAAAGTTTTCTTCATTCCCAGGTGGGGAGAAGAGGGGTTTCAGTGCTGGCCCCTCAGAAAGGGCGTCTGTGTGGGGCAGAGCAGAGACCTTGGAGTCTGCAGTCCTGGCACAGGCTGTGCAGAAGAGCTGCTCTGCTGCTGGAGACCTGGGAAGCCCACGTGTGTCTGACCAGAACTGATACCGTAAAAACACCTGATCATAAATAGACATTCCTATTATTTTTTATTATTCTCTATTTCTAATATGTTATATCAGATGTGTGAAATGAGTCAGGCAGGCTTTTTTCTTTTTTGATTTTTTTTTTCTTTTCCCTTTTTGATTTCTGCAGAATACTGTGCCACTGGAGATATACAGAACAAACTTCAGTAAAAAACACATCCTCCAACATCTCGCTGTGTTTCTCAAGAGTCTGAATGAGGTGTGAAAGGGCATGGTCTTGATTTCTTTAGCAAGACACATGGAATTACAGCTTCATTCTTTGCTGGGTAAGCCGTGCTGTTTTCATGGCACTCTCATACCCCGCTGCAAAGTGTTTCTTCTGCAGTTTTTAGCCCACTGCTTTGTACTCCTGTGTTTTTATGAAAGCACTACTCTCTGACAGTAGTCATTCATCTGGTGGTAGAACACAACTAACTTGAACGGAGTTGTGTAGCCTACCTTAAACAGAGGTGTTATGACTCAGAAGCGTTGCATGTGATAGCTGGTGTGCTTGAAAATTCAGAGTGGATATTTCATGCAGGGGAAATGCTGGTTCTGAGCAAGGTATATCCAAGTTTTCTACCCTAATTTTGGATCTCAGAACAACAATAAATGGTGGAAATGGTTTTTTAATGATCAAACATATCTGAGATTTTGAAAAAAAACTTCCTACTTGGATTAGGGTGAAAAGGCAATAGTTTGTAAACTTTCTATGTATCAATGCGTGGATAAAATCTCTGTTTTGAACAACCAAGCTCTAGTGTCACCAGAATTCTGAAATATTCTCCTTCACCAATTTTGATCTAAAAATATACTTAAATCTAAAATTGGTAACATTGTAGGACAGCAAGTTGTTTTGACTCCGTAAGCTAAAGCTTTTTAAGAAGTGATTTTCAACACCACTGGTGTTTAGTTGATGAAATGCATGTCAGTTGATTTATTCAAACTGACCTATATCTTGATCAGGTTTGTTGTTTAAAAAGTCTTTATTTTCCCCCAGCAAACGTACTGTCAATCCCTACATCACTTGTTCCAGTTGACAACACCTCTCTTGATTAGAGGACATGAATTAAAACATGAAAGGAAGCATAAAAGTCAGTAAAATCAGACCTGTGTGCTGAGTGTTTAGGACTGTTCTCATGTGAAAGCTCTGGTATATATATATATTCTGATTTCTTCTGGCTGGATTGGACTCCACCTATGATCTCCCTTATAAAATTAATTCACTGATGAGAAGTGTCACATATGGGAGCCGTGGCTTCAGCGCCCAGCAGTGTGGGTGTACCCTGACATATGGGAAGCTTTCTCTGGATGTTTTATATCGCAGCTGAGGGGCTACAGTCATCTTTTGCCAGACTGTCCGTTACCTTCTCCCCTTACTGCATGGATCCTATCGTACTAAACTCGACATACTGCTATGAGCAAAAGCAGTCCGAAAGATGTATGAGATGGCTCCAAGATGATAAAAATGAGGTAGACCTTGCTCCGTTCTCTGTCAGCATTACCGTCCTATTTTTTGAGAATAGGGATCTGGGTGTGAAAGAAAAGGAAGATGACAGCGTAGAGTAGACAGATCATGTTTTACATCCCTATCAGGTAACTATGGATGGTGGAGGTTAGCAGTGGGAATGATGATAGAAGGATAAAATCAAGTATAAATGAGAAATATGGACCAAGAGGGAAGTAAAAGCAGTGCAAGAAGAGAAAGCAGTGGTGTCAGGAGGAAAAGAGGGCATAAAAGAGCTAAAGGAAAGGAAACAGCAGACAAAAAATCAGGATGTATTACATATTTTTGGTATCTGTTTTCTGCTCGGAAGCTTCTACCAAATAAAAGGCTCTATAGTAGTGATTGATTTTTAATCTCTAGTGCCATTGCCCTCCCATCCCCCCAAAGCCATCTGGAGGCTGTTTGTAGACAGCCCATTGAAAAGTATGAATTGCAGCAAAGGAATTCTGCCTGGCAGAGGAGGGATTGGTAATCAATTCCCTTCCTTCTAGGCAAGGCTGCTTTGCTCCCGTTGCATTTGCTGTCTGGTATCCTGTCTGCAGAAATGCCGTCAGAGATGGTACCCAGGGAGGAGCACAATGATACCAGGGATTACCGATCAATCATTCCCATTGTTGCTGGAGCCTGCCGTTGAATGCTGAAGACAGACTAGACGTCTTTCATTCAATAATTTAGTTAGTTTTAAGGATGAACGAAAAATGAGGTGGCTTTTCATGATTCACTGCTGTCTCTGGGTCAGTGGTGCCCAGGGGGTGGATGTCCAGCTGAAGGGTGCGATAACGCGGCCAGTGCCACCTGGCTGGCCAGGGTGGGTTCTTGAGGGCAGCAGTGGGACAGACCTGCTCCTGTGCAGCTGCACAACTTGTTCTTTTCAAAGCCTGTCTTCTATATTTTTGCTCCTTTTTGGGTGTCTAAGGAGCTAGGCAGAGAGCATTTTGAGGAGAAATGTGTGCAGAACAGAAAAGGCTGGAACCTGCTCGTAATGGGGAAGGGTGGCACTGAAGTAGGTTTTGCAGCAGTAGTGTCCTCAGACAGCAGAGCTAGGTTGCGGGAGGAGAAAACAGCCCCAAACCAAGGTTTGGGGAGGAGGACAGCTTTGGGGCAGAGTGCCAGAGCACTCAGAGCGATGAGGCAGCACGTTCCCGAGTGCAAGCTCTTCCCTTCACTTCAGGCCAAGGTGCCAGGCAAGGGCCTTCAGCAGCTGAGGAGGAGGAAGACATTAAGGTATTGGATAGGAGCAGTGTCCTTGCACCCTGCTGTGGAGCTGAGGTGGGACACGGATGTTTGGTAGATGTGCCTGCGCCGTACGTGTTGCCCTGGCCGAGGCGGAGACCCACTGCCGCACAACTCCGGCAAGGCCCTCTGCGCGCTCCTGCTAGGGATACAAAAGGAATAAATAAAAATGTAAAAGAGGAATTACTAAAACTGTCCCTTGATAACTAAATGGTTGATCATAAATTGGAGTGTCTATGCAAATGAAGTAAATAATTAAAAACTCCAAGAACAGCACTGACTAGGTGGTTGATGGCTGGCAATTATAAAAGCTGCATTTTTAATATGCATACATCTAAGGAGCCAGTAAAAATTAGCTCCTAGACTAATGGACTTGCCTTTCTTCCAAGGCAGAATTTTAATGAGAGCATTATTTATAGCAAAGCCCAAGAACGAGCATTTTCTTGCTTAGTCTCATTTCTTCTTTGCTGACACTTTATTCATTAGCCTCTGAACTTCTTCAGAGAAGAATAATGCTCTACACAGGGGAGGGCAAAGATCACCCTGACCCCCTGAAATTAGTCATGGGTCATATATTGTTCAGAGAGTTACTTCTTCTAACAACTAACATTTATAAAACCCCACTGGTGATACGTCCTCATTTTGTGCTGCTTTCCAAGTCACTCATTTGCAGTTCAGCTCACGGAGGAGAAAATGACCATAACGTGGTGTCTCATACCACAGTGCTTCGTGTGCCATCTTGTCTTGTACAGCGGGCAGATCCACATCCCAAGGAGACCCGCGAGGCTCTTCTGGCCGTATATTCTTACCGCGGGTAAGAGGTGCCCCGCACGTGGCTTGAAAGCCGTGCAAGGGGATGACTTTATTTCTGAGCTCAGCCACTCTGCCATGCGGTCGCACTGACCCTGCTGTACAGCAGCACAGCTCGCGCGAAGGGCAGAGCCCTGCCGCAGCAGGGATTGCAAACCCGGGCCAGGTTGTGCTGCTGTGGGGCATCCGCTGGCTGGAGGGGGAGCCCAGGGCATCCCGCTTCCTGCTAATTCCCTGTGGGAATCAGAGTGAGGAGGACACAGGTGCAGCAAAGCTAGCTGCAACAAAACCAAAGTGCTTTGGTTGAGATTCTAAAATTTTGTTTCAAAATTAGCAGAAATGGAATGCAAGTAATAGGTCATTTGCATTTAAAGTGCTTTATGTGTCTTCCTTTTGAGCTTCTTCTTGTTAAATGCATATTTTTTCTAATTTGAAAAATATTAATCCTTACTTCTCTTTTTTTCAGTAATCAGGAAAGATCTGGCTTAAATTGAGAAATTAAAAAACCAATAACTTTACTTCTTAGATCTGGGGATAACTATTGTCCCTAGCGTGAGTGAGACAGGAGAGGAGAATGAGCAAAAAAGAAAATAATGTTTTATATTTGTTGGAGCTTTAAAATCAGATCAGACTGAAAGCATTTAAAAAAAAAAAACCAAAATGGCATTTCTCAGTTAAAAAAAAATTAATAATGTCTTCTGTAAAGATAAACTTAGTTGTATTTAATTCTTTACTAATAAAAATCACATGGGTGAAAATTTTGACCTGCAAAACATACATAATAGGCCAAGAGCCATACTGAGTGCTCGCTGTGTCTGAGCAATTGGATGAAATTTTGTTTTGCCCAGCTCTGCTTAAACGTAGCGTCAGGATTCCTCCCGCAGCCTTCAGCCACGCGTCCCAGCGTGCTTCCTTTTCTTCGCGTTGTAACATGGGCACCGATTCCGTTCTCATTGGAGAGTAAGGCTTCAGCAGAGGCTCAGTCTGTTCCAGGCTGTGAAATGCTGTGTAAGCAGTGCTTTTTGTTAATCACAGTTCTTCTAATGGCCTTGAAACCTGGATGTCCGAATGACTGAACACTGAGGAGATCGCTACATAAGAAGCAGCATTTAATGTGGGAGGTGTCTGAACATTGTTATGGAGCAGGATTGTTGATGTGCATGTCTAACGCAGATAATTTTTTTTATTATTAATTTTTAAAACTTCTGGTTTTGGCAGTAATATCTGTTCTCTGAGATACGTCTGTATTTCTTAGGAAGTCATCAGATCTGTGTCTGACTCAGATACTCTTTCATCTTCCTGAGTGCACATGACAACACGGAGGGCCAGAAGGGAGTTTGGGAATGTTTTTAACTTTCCATCGCTGGAGCTGCAGGCAGGTTTGAGACACGAAGGCTGATGCTAGCAGGTTACAAAAGTGAACGGACATTTCTGCGCATAATGAGACTGTACAATGTGTCAAACATAAAATGTGCTTCATACATTTTTCATATAGATAACAAGTTTAGACATGAGAACATGAGATAGTATTTATGGACAGCTTAACTACCTGTTCCATAAGTAGAGCCTTTCTCAGAAGTAACTGGTTTTGTGTGAACCCTCGGCTGTGAATAAGTGGCTCAAGTATTGTCTCGGTCATTTCCCTTCCCTGTGCTGTCAGTTTGCTGTTTGTATGAAATGAATCGGCACTGTTGACTTCCTCTTTTAGGAAAACATCCACCGGGCAAAATCGGCCAACACAGCGTTGCAGCGCCGTAGTTAAATGACTGAATGAGCTGAACTTCTGAAGCACTCCCCTGTTCTTTCCTTCCCTGTCCTAGTCCCGGTGGTGTAGCTCAGAGCTTAGTGGTGTAACTCTATGCATACTGTGTTTGAACACAAAACTTGCCTACTAAGCCTACTAGATGTGCCCTAGTTTGCATTTATTTTCCATTCTTTCTTCCTCGCTCTTGGGTTTACAGGCATTTCCTGAAAATGTATTTGTTTCACTCGTTTTAGAATCGTAGAATAGAATCACAGGGCGGTTTGGGTTGGAAGGGACCTTTAAAGCCCACCCAGTCCAACCCCCCTGCAAGGAGCAGGGACATCTCCAACCAGATCAGGTTGCTCAGAGCCCCGGCCAACCTGGCCTGGAATGTTTCCAGGGATGGGGCATCCACCACCTCTCTGGGCAACCTCGGCCAGTGTTCTGCCACCCTCATTGTAAAAATTTTTTTCCTAATACCCAGTCTGAATCTACCTCCTTCTAGTTTAAAGCCTTTACCCCTTGTCCTATTGCAACAGGCCCTAAAATTCAGGCTTCCACTGAAATTCAAGCTTCCATAGGCTCTGTGCAAATCCCAGCCATTTTATCTAATGAAGGACAAGTGAGAAAGTGTCGACATTTTTCATTACAGTTAATAGAGAGCCTTAGAAAACAAAACTTTGTAGGTTCTCCCTTCAATATATGGTTAGTTCAGATTCTTGTGGTTTTTTCAGGTTCAGATATTTTTCCCAGAAATGGGAAATGTGGGACAGCTCCCACGGTCATCGTTAGTCTGTGCCTATGCACGCGGCTCTCGGTGCGGTGGGAGCGCGCTATAAATCCAGCTTCAGCGCCTGCCAGCTGTCTCGGCAGCCCCTTCGACTGCTTTGTATTCCGTGGCTCCGTTCTTCATTGCCTGTGGGTTCGCAAGTGTTAGGGGCTCCTGCTGGATAAGGGTTTGTCCCCAGCCTAGATCAGCTTCTGTGTGGGCTTGCTGTGTGTCAGTAGTGTGCACAGGTTTTATTGAACACGTCCCATTCTCCAAGACTGTCTCTAGAGAAGACCTTTCAAAAAGGAGCTGGGAAGTGACCGCCTGCCTGTCTCTACCCAACCATGCTCTGCGCTGTACCCAAATTCGGTTTCTGTGAGAGGTCCTTTCATCCACGGGTCAGTCAAGATGCTGGGTAAAAGCCACTCTGCTCCCATTTGAATTGGAGGCATTTCAGCTTGTCTCTTGTATTTTATTTCTACTCTGATTATCATTCATTTTTATTCATTTTATCTTGAAAGACTCATTGCCCGTTGTAGCAGCATGTCCTTTTTTTTTTTTTTTCTTATGAGAACTGAATTTACTTAGCAATACCAAATATATTCCAGAATAAGTAAAAGTAGAAAGCTTTTCTTTTACCCTCAACCAGCTGAGGACTTGGTAACACTACAGGGTCCAGAACGTCAGGAATATGAGGAAACAAAATATAATGGCAAAGAAAAATAAAGAAGTTACCTTCTGTATTGTAAAGTGTTGCAGAGACATTGAGTTTTCCCCCGCTGCCAATGTGTAAGCATTAAGCAACAAATCAATGCCGCCCAATGGTGAGTGGTTCTCTTTCTTCTTTTTAATCTGGGCAGCTCATCATGGTGCCAGGAGAGCAGTGGTGCTGGGGAAAGGGAATGATTTTTACTAGGATTGCATTGCAGCTGCCCCACCCTCCTTCCTAAAACAAATTCACTGGGGCTTTGAGGCTTTAATTTTTCTTCTTCAGGAATCTGAACACAGACATTTGTTTTCTCCCCTGCTGCTCTGTATTCCTCCTCGGATTCTCCTCCCATCACGTTGCTGAAGGCTGCGTTCTTCTCGTTTGCTTCACACTTTAATTGCCGGGGGCTTTGCCGTAGTGCTGTGGCATCTCTCAGCAAAGGAGGGTTGCTGTTCCTGGGGCAGGGGAGGTAGGAACTAAAAAAAGTCCCAGTATCAGCTTCTGAGTGACAATGGTCCGTGTTAGAATCCCATCTATTCAATCCCTGCGTGGAACAAGGGCAGATTTTCATCAAAAGAAGCTCCCAGAGGGGTTGGTTACTTTGAAGGAAATACATTAATTAAAGCACTCTAGAAAATAGTGGGTGAAGAAATGCGTAACGTTGCAGCTAGATTTTATGCTACGCTGAGCACTTTTTTGACCTCTGTCTCCAAATGGTAAATGGAAATGGGGTTTTGAAAGCCTTTGTACGTACGGGTAGCGCAACTTGATTGTTTCCGCTGCAGTTCCTCCTAGGGAAAAAAAAAAAGCAGCAAAAATATGATAGTGTTACCATATTTGCAGCTGAGGCTGTTTAGAGCCCAGGCAGACTAACATTAACAAATGATGTTAATTAGGCTTGATTTGCATATTAAAATGGTCTTAATTAAACACTGATTCTGTAAACGTTTAAAGGCTGTAATCGATCTTTTGCAGGCTCTCTTGGTTATTTATATGATCTAATAAAGGCTAGAGGCTTTTGTTAATGAGACCTCTATTTCCTAACTTGTATGTGTCAATGAGATTATTTCACCACCAATTACAGAGCAGAGCGCCATTAATAACTCACAAAGCCTGAATGCTGGGATTTTTTTTTGTCTGAGGCTACACAGATGCCTTAACGCCTTCAATGGGAACCTGCTGTAATTACATTTTCTTTCTGCTCAGGTAGGGGCCCGTGCCACAACCCTTACTAGGGGAAAAATCCCAGGAAAGAGATCTCACGGGGAGTTTTGGTCAATGTAAAATCAAGCTCACAGTGTCCTGTGAGCTGCTTGAATAATGGATCTAATATTTAGACAGCGTTGAGCTTTCTCATCATGCATTTGGTCCCAGATCTAATCCTGGCAGCTCTGACAGTTAGGCTGAACTTGGTAAGAAACTTTTTTTAATTTAAGAGGTAATGTAATCATGCTGTAATTTTACAAGAGGTCTCTGAAAAGGCTTCCAGGAGTTGTACTTCTCTTCAGTATCGCTATGCTCTTGTGCCATGATGTGAGCATCTTGGGAAAACGATGCTAAAACAGATGAAGAGCTCTTGCTTCTCAGATGTTGAATGTTTTTATTCCCCTGCCCCCAATAAGCTTGTTAGCACCAGGCAAAAACATTTTGGGGAAAGTGTTCGTATTGCTTTGGAATAATTTTTTTCAATGTTTTTATTATTTGACTTGCCTTCTTGCACAAGAAGGACTGTGTATTTATGTCTGTCTGTCTGTCTGTATGTATTAGGACTTTTGTATTGTTGTGGGATATTCCCAGTGAAGATTTTCTGGCTTCAGCCCTCTGCATGTGTTTCTTTGAAGGTGACGTGAATAGTTGCGTACCCTGTAGTCCTGTACGTCCAGTCACCGGATACAGTGCCAGTATTGATGGATTAAAAAATATATTTGTTCCTATTTCATTTAAGTCATTAAGTTTATTGAGAAATATTAATAAGCTTAACAAAGCTAAACCACTAGAGTTCATTTTTAATGATTAAAATAATTTTTCCATGGAATGATCAATAAGCTCTATAAAGCAGGTGGAACTTACAAAATTGGGCTTTTGCCCAATTCCTTTCCCACAGCGACTGAATGTGGGTTTCTGTTGTGAGCAGTGCTTTGGTGAAAGAGCAGTACTGGTAATCCTGAGGCTGAGATTCCGCAGGGGACGTTCAGTGGGAATGCTTTGGATGATGGAAGTCAAAAGGATCTATTTACCCCTCCTTCGGTCTGAGCATAAGCGTATTTATTGGCATAGATAATTTCACATGCAGTGAAACTTTATGCGAGTTTGTGAGACAAAATTTGCCGGTTCCTAAATGTAGTGGAAGTTAACCATCATATTACTGAGATACTAATTAAGTATCTGTGCTTTGAATGCTAAATGAAATTTAGATACCCAGCAGACTTACTAAAAAAATGTAACTATTTCCATTGCTACGCAGATCTTCCTGCTTTACTTTCTCTTTTCTCTAGAAAATCTCACTTTTGAAAATATTTACATGAATTTCATTTTGAAGACTTACAAAATTCCGAGTTGGAAATTGGAGCAAATTAGGACTATTTTCATAGGCATTTACAATGCTTTTTTTCTCCTTTCACTCAGAATGTGTAGGCAGTGTATGCAGGATCTGGTGAGCAGAATCTCTGCACAGTGTGTTTGTAAGAGCCGATTTCAACGTTTTCTCCTCTTCCACTGGTGATTTTTTTTTTTTTTCAAATTTTGAAATCTAAAGACTTTGAAAAATGAAACTGTTCATTTTTTTTTTAATTTCAATTACTTTTTTTCCCCAGTGAATAACTTCTGCAATGTTTCTAGCCAAATAATCTGCATTCTGTTTTCTGGTCTCAATCCCTCAGGTCAGCAATACTGTGATTCCCAAAGAGCCTTTAGTTGGGAATGGGATCCTGGTGAGCAAGTGATGTGCTTCCCATTTCCATTCAGATCCTGGGTTTTTTTGCCCTACCTGGGAACTAATCGATCTCTTCCTGTTGTTTTACGGACAAAATAGAGATCAGAGAAGAACGTGGCTTCAAGAGTTCTATTATTCAGCAATTGCAGATTAACAACAGAGAACCGCAGACGTGTTCTGTTAAGTTTGCCCTTTTTTGTTTTTCTCATTTTGGTGTTTTTCTCTGTGCATCTGCCATTTTAAATTTGGGTGAGACGCATTTAATGCATAATGAGTGCCAGAACAAAATTCACAGTGTGAATGCTTACAAATTTGTTTATACCAATAGAAGCAAACACTCTCCAAATGGCGGTCAGACAAGGAAGAGCTTTGATCTTACTGCCTTACGCTTGATTTATACTGACTCTCTGAAGGGAAAAAATTCTTCAGCTTTTTCTGTTTTCTTAAAAAAAATGTTGGTCCACCTCATTTGTCTTATTTAGTAATCACAGTTGTGTATGTACCTGCTTTTGCCTCTATACTGTCTTTTTCAGTTAAAAACACTTAGCTTTTCCTTTCTGTTGTTAGGAAGAATAACCACTGCTCTGCTATGAATTCAGATAAGGCAGCAGTTTGGCATTTGGACGAAAATTGAGCTAGTTTTGAGAGCACTGAAATCCTTCAGACTGAGACTCAACTTCTCATCTCTAGATAAGAAGAGAAGATAGGGCATTGTGTCGCTTTGCTCAGTTACTGATTTCTTAAGACTTTTGTACAGGAGCAGAATCGGATGAGCAGGTGAAGAAGCACAGTTCTTGAGCACAGGCACTAAAGACAATGCACCCGAGTGGCAGGTTCAGATGTGGAAGTCATACGTGTGTAGAAGCTGAACTGTATACGCCACTGAGCAGCTTCTCCTGCCTTTTGAGGTTTTCTTGCAGGCCAGATGTTGTTCACTTCTACACAGAGGAAAAGTAAAAACTTTCCAAGCAGGAAACAAGTTTTGAACCTTTAGAAGTGGGAAGGAAGAAAGGATTTTTTTTTATGGAGCCTTCTCATTTTTTCTCATATGTAATTAAGTGATGTATTGTTTTATTCTGCTTTCATGTAATTTCATTTTCAAAGCCAACAGAAATTCTTTTGTATTTCTTTTCTGTGCTTTCACTACATTTTTAACTTTTCCAGTTATATTCCACCAACAACTTCTGCACATTTATAATTCATCTTGCTGATCTTTTTTTGCATTAAAGCAATAGAGCTCATAATTAATGTTAGATAGTCCTGCTAGATTTCTGTCAGTCACACGTTACTCTCCTGAAAATGGCCGGCATGTTTTGCAAAGTATTGGAATACCAAGTTAATTTAAAGTAAACTCTAGTTACGGCAAAATTGGCCTAATTCTGTAAGGGGCAAGGCCGTATCCTGTGCAGAGAAGTCTGCAGTTAATGGACTTAAGCGTATGGGATTTTCCTGGCCATCCCTGCTCTTGCATTGCTGATCCTTGCCTCGCTGGAACCTTTAAACTCCAGGAGTTACGTTGGATGGGAGGAATGCAGTTCTGGAATTTGGCTCTTTTGATGCTGACAGGGTGGTGTCTGCTCACCTGCCTTACAAACCCTTGTTAAGCTTCTGTTACTGAAGACATCTACCAATATCAGCCAGGGGAATAATAGACAGGTCTGCTTTTAGTGAAGTAATTTCAATATCTTTGAAGGATTTTTTTTTTCTCCTATTTATTTTCTTTGGAAATAGGAATGATAGGTTCAGCAAATAAATTTCTCCCTCTCCCTCCCTGGATGGTCTGTCATGGCCATGCAGGGGAACCGGGCTCATGTGTGATCTCTCCAAGTAGGGATTACTTTTCTCTCTCTTCGCAGAAGCAGGTACAGGAAGGTATCTTGCTTCCTATAAAACCTTTAAAAAACCTTTTTTCCTCCTGATATAGTTAGAAGTTTAATGTCTCTTTCAGGAGTTTAGTGAGGAGAGAATCCCACACAGTCATGTCTGTTTAAATACTGCCTGTGGTTACAGGTTTCCGCAGACTGCAGTACAAAAATCCAAGTGTCAGTTGAAGACAAAAAGATAATTCACTTTCATCTCAAGAACAAAGCTGAACAGAGGAGCTTTTTTCAACTTTTTAAATTCATGAAACATTTATTTTAGAGTCAGGTTATATTATGCTGGGAAGAATATAATCTGTCAGCATTTCTACTATAAACTCCTGTTTTTAGTGTTTTTCAGGAGAGCCTTAGAGGTTCACTTTGAACAGATTTAGCATACAGGGTCTTGGCCTAGAAACATACTTTTCCTCCCAATTAAGAGAAATGCATATGAATGCATGTTCAGTGCAAAAGATATTAATGGTACATTCGGGTGAAAGTTCAGATGCAGAAAAATGACATAATTCAGGAGTGTCCCCCAGCAAGGTTACTTTAGTTTTTTTTCTGTATTTTTAATAGCAGGTGTTACTAACTCTGAAGTGAAAGAAAGGCTGGTCTGTGATGAAAAGCATGGTATTAGGCGTAGCTGGCAGTCAGAGCTCTATTTTGAGTTTGTATTAGCTACCAACTTTAGAAAAATGCTTTTTCTCAAGTTTTCCATGTTTCCCAGTATGAAAGTTGTTATATAAGTTCATACATTTTAAAAAGATTCAAAATTCTCTTTAGTTTCTTTAGGAAGATGTAGTGAATAAAAAATTAAAAAAAAAAAAAAAGCTGTCAGTGAGAAAGGGAGATCACCATAATAGCAAAGAGCCCAACGGCTGAACTACTTCAGCTTTGCTGTACATTCCTGCCTCTGTGAATCCTTGGTAATAAGACCATTGCAAGTTAATTTTATTCCCACATACAGGATTACACGTAATCCGAGTAACACCCTGGCCTTACGCTTGGTCTAACATCAAGAAACAGTCTTCTCTGCATGATTCTTTACCCCCAGGGTCTATTTCAAGCAAGGAGAAGAGAAGCAAACTCGGCGCTGAAGGTTCTGTGCTTGAGCTTATCAAGTAAAACCTGTGGTGACAGATGGTAAAATTGTTTCCCAGATTTGTTCACTGCTTACTGTACAGATTCTGTACGTCACGTGCTCGTAAATGCCTCAGAGAGAGGAACTGGGAGACGGATGCGGTTTTGCCTTGCTTTGAGTGGTGCCCTCTGGATGAGAGAGAACGGGGCAGATGGAGAAGAGAGCGGCTCTTGCTGCGAGCAGCTGGGCTGGCCTTGCGGGGGACGCGCACAGGCTTTGTGTGCGGCAGGAAATTGCTGAAGTGAATTATTACGGGCTGGGCTGGAAGGAGAGATTAAAAGAAAGGAGCCGCCTTACCGAAGGTAGAGGGAGTGGGTGTTTTTAGACTCCTCCAGTTTTTGTGTTTACGTGTCATATCCCGTGAAAATGAGTTTTCTCTCTTTTAAGAATTACCTTGTTATAGCTTGTGCTCTAATAAAGAGATCCAAATCCCTTTTGATTTTTCCAGTGCACGCACTTCAAGGCAGCAAAGCAGGCGATTCCCCTGCAGCGTGGAGTGACTTCAGAGCCCATGGTTCTGCTGGATACATCGCACGTTTCCTTCAGAGCTTGCTGGTGCCTTGCTGACACAAAGCGCAGGTAGACCAAGCAGACAGACTGTGGCATGAATAAGGCAAGAATCTGAGCAGGAGTCGCACTTTTAATTTTGACAATTGCTGTCAAAAGGGAAGCCCTCGGCCATACTCAGCAAGGGAGACGGAGAGAAAGGTTAGACCTTCCCCAGTGAGTCGGTAGCCAGTAATCACAGCACGCTTAACGTGATGCTTTAGGAAAAGTTCAAGGGAGTGAGCTTCCTAGGCGTTAGATTATTTGACTTTCTGGAAAAATGTTACCTACATAAGATCAGAAGCTTCATTCAAGATCCTAGTATTTTTTTTTCCCTGAATAAAATTAAACCTTTCATGAAAAACTGTTGAGAGGTTTTGTTTTTTAACAAAGAGAATGAGGTGAACAGTTCCACTGTTGAGTGCTTCATGGTTTGAACACTTTTCGTGGTTCAGTCCTTCTGAATGAACATATTTCTTTGAGTTAATTTTTAAATGAACCAGGAAATTACAAATAAATATCTGAGCACTGTTTAGATAAATCTCGTATTCGGATGTTGTTACCTAAAAGCTCATATCATATAAAACTAATAAAGATAATTCCATGTTGCACCTAGTGTATTACATTCAGCTTGATTAATGGATATGTTATCTTGGTTTTTGAACTTGGCAAAATAAGTTTGCTCATGTCAGACTTTCATGTATAGCAGGGTATTAAAAATCCAGAAGAAAATAATCCAAACAGCAGAGTTTAAGAAACATTAGTAGCTTTTAAATGATGCTCAACAGTTTTTGGCTGTGCATTTTCTCCAGAGGCGCTTGTTAGGTTTGGGGGTTTTTTGTTGTTGATCCTAAACGGGTAATTAAAATAAGTATAGGAAGATTCAACTGCTGTGTTACATAGTTAATGGTTGAACTTAATTCCGCCAATGCAAAGAAGCTGTAGGCTATTAATTATGATTGTCTTCAGCCTGCCTTATCTTGCCCTGGTATTTGTGTATCTATATGGACAAAATAGGGAGGATTTACAGCAGAATTTCACTATTGATTCTGAAATCTCGGGCTTTTATCCTGTGAAAGTAAGAACAAAAAAATCATTCGAATTTAGGTTTCTTGTTTGCAGGATTACTGTTCACAGATCCATAGTTCCGAAGGTCAGGCTGCTTTTCTGCAGTACTGGATTGCATATTAAAAAAAAAAAAAAAATATTTTCTCTATCTGAAGTCTTTTAGATAGTGCCAGTCCAAAGCAGGCAATTAATGTCTGTGCTCAGTGGAAGCTGAGAGCTTGATAGGCTCCATAACATGATGCCATGGTGTTTCTAGCTGCTGATTCTGATGTTAGTTTCTGGGTTTCAAAATGGAGAATTATATGTGTGCATGTGCATGCGTGAATAATCATTTTTAAAAATACCCCAACAATGCAGAACACTTCATATTTTGTTTTTTGGGTTTTTTTTTTTGTGAATGTTGCTATTATCTGTGTATTTTCTGCAGAGGAAGAATGTGTGGTTATTAATATAATTGGGCAGTAGCTCGAGGAGTGAATAGAACTGAGATTTCCTTCATTAATATTTCAGTCAAGACCTTATGACTCAGTTAACAATAATCATATATTCTCCATAATTTACTGCCCTTTATACTGCCAGTGTGTTGTACGCAAGGAGACCGGATAGACCCCATGGGTTAAATGTGGGAAAAAATGGGCCTTTTTAAAAGCTGCAGAGTTTTGCTCTGGTGTTTCATTTTTTTCTCCGACTCTCAGTTTGTCATAATGTTATCTCTGTCAGTGGGGTAATGGTCAGTGAAACCATTTTGTGGTAGTTTTCCCTAACTGTCAACTCCCCTAAGATGAAGACAAGCTCCTCCTTTTTCCTCTGCTCTTTTCCTTGTGATACAAGTCCCAGATGTTTGCCCCTGCTCATCTTGAACCTTAAAGAAATTCGATTACGTGGCAGATGCACACAGCTGGTTCCTTGGTGATGAGGAGCTGTTAGTAAGCCAAGGACCACTTTGCGAGGTGCTCCAGTGAAATTCCCCTGAAGAAGAGATGCTCCAAGCTTCACTCCAAGGGAGATTAAGCCTGGAACATGGACACTGAATGAAGCAAGGCTGTCTGGTGGTGTTAGAGTAGTTTATTTTATAATTAAAGACTGAAAAGCAGAATGCGTGTGCAAAAGGGGTATTATTAATTTACTGCTGGGCTCTTGATGGTGAAAGCTCAGTGCTATCTTAGCAAGAGCTCTGATCCAGAGAGTATTTATTACTGTTTGATTTTACTCAGACATTACTCAGTATTTACTCAGTAGTAAGCTTTCCAGTTTTGTTTTTATGGTGTCTGTGTCTGCAAAACTCAGCTTTCCAGGTGTTGGTAAAGAAAACACTAGCTGTGCGTTGAATAAAAATAAAGGGGCACTTTGGAAATCAAGTTTCAACAATAATATTGAGAAACACTTTACAGAATGTGGTGTTTAGCCCCATTGAAGGGCTAGGACCAAACTATGTGGTGTCTCTGTCACTCCCCCACCCTCTGAGGGAACAGGGAGAGAGAATACAAGGAAAAAGGCTCGAGGTTTGAGATAAGGACAGGGAGAGAGTCTTAAAGTTACCATTATGGGCAAAACAGACTCGACTTGGGGAAAACTACTAGTTTATTACTAAAACCAAAGCAGGAGAATGAGACAGAGAACAAGATAACCTCCCCCCACCCCTCCCTCTTCCCAGGCTTAACATTATCTCCACCAACTTCCCCCTCCTCGAGCGGCACAGAGGGGAAGAGGGAATGGGGATTACGGTCAGTTCATCACGCGTTGCTTTACGTGGCTGCTTCATCATCAGGGGAAGAACTCCTCACATTCCTCCCCTGCCCCAGCGTGGGGTCCTCCCCGGGCTCCAGGGGGATCCCTGCTCCTCCCTGGGGCTCCCCGGGCTGCAGGGGCACAGCCGGCCTCACCATGGGCTGCACCACGGGCTGCAGGGGAATCTCGTCAGGAGCGACTTTACTCTTCCCCACTCCTTCATCTGCAGCCGTTCCTCTCGCAAAAAATTCTTCACAACAGAGAGACAGACACCTCTCAGTTTCTCTTCACTTCTCATCTCCTCTCCACTTCTCTCAGCCAGGCCGGGCCGAGTTGGGCCCAGTCGGCTGCCCGGCGGGAGGCCAGAGGGTGAGGCCTGCAAGGCCCACAGGGCTCGTGCCTCCCCTCTCAGCCCCAACTCCAGCCTTTTCAAATCTTATCTTCCTTTTACTTTTTTTTTCCTGTTTTTCCCCTTGTTAAATGCTTTATCGCAGAGGTGTATCAGGGAACATTCTGCTACCAATCGGCTCGGCCTTGGCCAGCAGCAGGTCTGCCCTAGGCCCAGCCGAGTCCACTGGACAAAGGGGAAACTTCTAGAAGCTTCCCACAGAAGCTGCCACTGGAGTCTCCTCTCACTGAACAAAACCAGGACGTAGAACTATTCACTTTGTCTAGGTTTTATTATTATTATTACTATTATTAAAATCCTTTTCAGATGTTTTATAATGGATTGACTTATGGAAGGGAAATCAGAAAGTTCACATTCATTTTGTGGCCTAGCATCCATGTGGTTTTCTCTTTTTTTTTTGATTTGTGATAGCATGCTTTTTTTTTTCTGTATTTGTGGAAAGGTTGCTGTGTATGTATTGGTGTTTGAGAATGTCTCAGGGTGAATACTATGCCCTGCTGAGCAACGGCAGTTATTTTACAAGGGCTAATTTTTACATGCAAAACATGCACCAGCCTTTGGTGTGTTACCGTGGATGGAGTACAATTGATATTGTTGCTAGGCCAAAAGGTAGATTTTATGTCCTTGAGATTTTTTCTTGCTAGACTGCTCATATGTGTTTGGTTATCTTTGTCTCTTACTATGTTACCTTTATCAAATTTAATTCATCTGCCAATATCTTAGGGAATTTTGTTTAGTCACATTTCTATACCAACAGTGAATTTATAGTTGGTTAATAATTATTTCAATTTTATTTTAATCAAGATTAATTGATTCATATTTTATTATTTAGAAATCATGTAAATATACTAGTGTTTTGGGTGGGGATTTTTTGGCACTTTTTCCCCTTGTAATTCTGTTCAAAACTGCAAAGGACTCAAGAACTGTACTCTGGCAGCCTTTTTGTGCTTAAAGTGGATGGTGTGCTTGCTCTTCAAAGATAGTGGATTGCTTTTAATAGTCCAGAGCCTTTTTTTTCTTGTTATGTTTATCTTACAATCCTTTCGTGGGAGTAATACTAACTTCCTAGTTTGAGCTCAACAGTATATGGGGCCTTGAAGCAGAGACTGCTTCAAGACGGAAAGGTAAATGAAAAATACAATAAGATACAAAATGGTGCTTGCCGAAGTAGCCTGCTGCCTTTTTTTTTGGTGACATTTTTTTAAACAAAAGAGATTCTGTGAAGCATTAAATGCTGGGCTTTATCAGAGATTTGTATTCTAAGGACTGGAAAAAGTCTCCTTGGTCTCCAAGTTCAGACAAAAGGTCACATGCAGGAGGTCATTTATTTCCAGACTTTTCAAGCAGCTTCCTACAATTAATGAGAATGTTTTGTCCCCAGTACTTGGAGTGGAGGGCAGTTTTCATGTCTTACTGTTTGAGAACTGTCTTCTGATGTCCAGCTGAAATTTATCTGCAGATAATGAATACTCATATGTTCCTGCATCAACACTGCCCTTCAGCTTCAATAGCTCTTTTCCCTCTTTGCTCTTGACCCCGAGATATTTACAGCAGTAGTCTAATCCCCTTTAACTGCTGTTTTGTTGGACTGAGTTCTCCTAAATGGTTTGGAGATGTAGTATAAACTACAGAGTACTATCGAGCAGCATCTCTCCAGAGTTACTTTGTGGTCAAACTTCAGTGACTGCTTTTCTGAAAGGACTTGTTGCAAACAGTGCGAATATATTGATAAAGCATCCCGGTAATAAACATGTTGGAGGCTTTGTCAGTGAAAAAGAGAATTCAAATATCTTACATCAGAGTAGGAGTGACTTTTGGGTTGGATTTTGGGATTGGAAAAATAAAAACCGAATTAAGCTGATGCTATAAACTCTGAAAGCATGGCAGAGGTAAAATTGACCTATGTTACCCTTGCTCCCAAGAGATTGATATAAGCTGGAGTAAGTACAAAGAAGGACTGCTAGGATGAGTAGAGAAATTTGAGGTTTTGAATTTGGGTTTTTTAATCTCTGTGGAAAAACGCAACAAATTGTCTTTCAATTCTAGTGTCAAAATGTTTTCTTAGAGTGAAAACTTGTTCTTCAGGATACGATTACACTGTTCAAAGCTAAGTTTCACTTTTAATAGAAAGTGGTGTTGTTACTTTTACCCATGGAGCCAGTGATTTTTATGAAAACAGAGAAGTGCATCTATTTTTAATACCTCTGTCTTCCTGTCTTGAAGATTTCAGGTTTTTTTTAGCAGGAGATACTGTGGTTGGATGCCTCCTGTACTGGGAGAACAAGCCAGATATCAGTGATGACATCTGACATATGTTACTGCTCTATGTAGGTCACTTACGGCCTAATGTGGAAGATGACAAAAGATAATTAATTTTGATTTCATGCTTGTGATTCCTTAAAGAAGACATTAATGGTGTGTGTGGAATATCGAGAGACGTACTGAATCACTGCCTAAAAGCAAGAGCTCAGTCTTGGAAGCAGTGATTACACCTTCTATTTCAAACCCTCCAGCAAAGGAGATGACTTTTTTTCGTGATATTTGCATGCACCTTTTCTGCTTGCTATTATGTGAAGTAAGGATGCATACCTTAGAAACTGTGAGAAATGTGTTCCTCTTGTAGCAACCAGGAGCTGGGTTTTAGCACAAAAAGTTTGCACACAGCCATAAAATAAAGATATTTCTATTTACAAGGGTATAGAATAACATATCACTGTAACTTGCTTAATTGCTTTGTTTTTATGTTTAATTCCTAGGGTCTCCGTGTTTACACGTTCTGTGGTCAACTGCGTCCCTGTCACCGTGCTACATTCAACATGAAGGTGAGTTCTACGTACAAATTTATTTTTTTAATCGTCATGTTCTTTGCTCTGCTAAATACAGTCACGCTTTGGTGAAATAGATACCCCTCTTACTGAATTCAGTATTGGTAATAACTTAGAGCGGTTCAGTGTGGCGCACACCTACCAGCCAGATCAGAGTCCCAGAGACTGTTACAATAAAGCTGCCTCCTCCTTGCGCCTACCTCCTTTCTACTTTGAGCAGTGCTTGATATCTAAGCCATTCTCCTTTGTCATGATCACTTAGTTACTTTATTTAAATAAAACTTGCAGTTAGCTTTTTTTCCTGGATGGTTACTTTTATAGCTGTTGTCTAAAAAGGATCATTTTGATTGGGATTGCTGACAGGCTCTGATCCGCATACCTGCTAACTTTGGAAAGGAAGTAATTTTTCCAAAATGTTTCTTTGAGGTTATATGAAATAACTCAGAAATGATCAAAAGATTTGTGATGCATGGTTCCTCTAGCTGTCCTGGCCACACTGCTCTTTAAAACTGGTATGGAAGTGGTGAGGTATGTGCTGGTTACTGCTACCACTTGCATTTTTCTCTCTCAGGGACCGTCTTTCCTGAAAAGTATCTCAGTGGTGTTTCTGCTACTTTCATTACAAGCAGAACAAGGTGCTAATTTTTACTGTAGGAGATCCTGAACATTCTTCTCTTGCTCAGTGTCAACTACTGCTTTACCAACTGCTTATGTCAACCCTGTACCTTTATAGGGCAACCCCTAGGGGCTGAGGTGGGAGGAAGAAGTGTGGGATAAGCTTCTGTCGAGGAGGGGAATAGGAATTCCCAAGGCATCCTAATTCTTTCTTGGCCACATGCGTCTATCTGTGTATTGACAGGCACAACCTGCCTCTCGGTATTTTGAAACAGTGTGGTGTGGAATAAAGAATATTTAACAGTAGCAAGAATTGTGAGGGAAATAATATAGCAACACTACAGCACTGTCTTTAACATGAGTATTTACAAAGAGCCTCATGCTCTAGTGTGACCTGTAGTGATTAACAGCAAGCTGGAAGACTCTGTGCTGATAATCTTCCAGATAAGCATGTTATTTTGATAAAGAATATTATAGTTGGCATTAAACTCTAGACTAAAATCATTGGTTGACATTCTCAACGATTGAATTAGTAAAAATGGAAACACCTAGTGCAGCATTGATTAAACTGAGTGAGGAATATAATTTCAGAAGCTGTAATTGCGGTTACATAAATTAACGCTGTATGTGCTGGAAAACTACTGGAAAGACAACTGTACAAGTTGCAGTTGTCACCTTAGTTGCCTAGCAAAGCAAGTGCTGTATTTCATCCAAATATAGCCCCAGAGAACTGTTTTCTTACCCTCTAGTGCTGCCCACTAAGGAATTGAAATACTCCACCTGAAGCAAGCTGATAAAGGTGTTTTGAGTGACAATTTTTGTTAAAAGATGCATATTTTATGAGGAAAAGCTTTTTTTTTTTTTATAGAAGCATTAGTGTTTTCAGTACTTTCCTGGGAAATATTTTGGAGATTGATCATGGACTGTTTGGACAAAGGTGCAACATCCCTGCCAGACTGCCCAACAGAAAGCCTAATGCTTAGAGCTGGCCAGAGCAGCTTTGCAGCCAGGCAAAGATTTGTTGGAAAAGTCTGGTTTCTTAAGTCTGAAATGGCAAAAATAAAGGCTGATTGCTCACAGAATCCTACCTGGATTATTTTTTATATATATATATATATATATATATATATATATATATTTTCTTGATTTCTGTCCTAATGTAATGAGTCTGCAGATCCCATGCTTTGTCATAATTCTTCTCTGTAGTGTCAGACTCTCTGGTTGCAGTGCTGTAATGGTGGAAGATCCCAAGAGATTCACTCCTTTTTCTGCTTAAGAAAAGTTTAAGTAGGCTCCTGAGTCACTTCAGTGGGCTTGTGTTAGTTGTGTTTCAGACTGTCTCAGGAGTTTTGAAAGAACATGAAATTCTAATTACCCAATGTCCTGTAGAGCAAAGAACAAATTTTCCAGTTAGGTCAGAGAGCCATCCAGGCACCGTGCCCAAAAATTAAGGGATATTTTAAGGGAAGAGCATTGTGTGAGGAAGTAGGAAAAGAAGCATAACGCATTTATACAAATTTAATAAATCCTTATTAAACTCTGTGAAACTGATGAAATCTGAGTTAACCTGTAGTTAATAAGTTAATAGTTTTTTTTAAGTCTGTAACATCTACAGTCAGAACTCCTACTAGTGCTCTGATTCCGTAATTAGCCATTCCTCTATGGAACTTAACTCCCAGTTTGTCACCTGAAACATGGCCGTTTGTTGGAGGCTGCCTTGCTGGGGCATGGGCAGTCCTGGAGAACCTGGCGGATAGCCACATTGCCCTGATGGAAATTTCTGTAGCTGTGGTTATGTCAGGACTTAAAAGATAACGCTTGCAGCAGCGTCTAAGTTCTGTGCTTTTCCAAGTTGGTGCTCTGCCTGTGGAAAGTTTGAGAAAATTTGAGCAAAATCCATATAGCTGCTTTTGAATTGAAGACGTAGAAAAATGCATCTTTTCTCCTAAAAGTTAATGTGACCCCATTTAATTGTCAGATTTCGTATGGCTGCACAAACGTAGGCTGACTGTGGGCAAAAGGTGGTGGAGGGAGCCCCATTGCTACCCAAGTGCCTTCATCTGGAGATCAAGGCAGGGATGTCCAAGTCAGCCCTGGCCCTCTCCCTCTGTCCTGTGGATGATTATGGGGAGGATATTATGCATCTACATCATTCATACAAAGATGAAAAATCAAACCACTAACATTTTTACGTGAATATGTGGTTTTGATCAACAGGTAGGGGAAAACAATGCCATTTCATTCAATAGAATTCATACAAGGAATGGTGATCTGGTCTTGAACGTTGGCGTGTAATATAAAATCCGAGCATGGCCTCAGTAGCATTTGAAGTAAATTTTGTGCATACTTTGCACAGCGTTTTCCCAGCTTGGCAAATCACGTATGCTAATGAAGTATAAAGACTATAGATGCTTGGTTGAATCATTCTGAATTTAAAGTAGAGCAAAAGTTGCTCCATTATGTTTATGTATATCTGTGTTTCTGTTCAAATAAGAGTGTCGTTACCATTCACCTGTGTTTGTCTGCATCTGCCATGCTCCGTTTGTGTGATGGCTGCAGGTTAGGAAGTCATTACAGAGGTTACTGAGTTCCCTTAAAATAAAAAAAAAAAAATTTTTGGAATTACAGTTTATAATAGGAAAACCTAAAATACTATAAAAATATGCTTGATAGCAACTGTCCAATTTTACCTCCCTGAGCAAAAATGCAAACAGCATTTTAGGTCGTTCTTCCATTGATTTACTGAAGGACAAATAATGTCAGACAGTTTTTAAACAAAAACAAAATTTCAATTTTGTTTACCTCTTCAGCAGTCGGGTTGGATGTCAGCTACCATTTAGCTGGGCCAATAATATTGATATTTGATGTCAGTTCTTATTCATTACTGCACCCAAATAATGCAAAAGTCAGATCTTTCAGATGTTTCTATGGATGGCCAAATACAGCCAGGGATGTCTGACTGCATCTAAGAGACACAAACAAGAAAAGAATAGAATACAAAATCAAAAACCTATCTGTTCTTATTGTTATTTATGTATTCAAAGTGTTCACCTCTTTGCATAAACTCAAAGCCAGTTACTTACAAAGGTTACCTAGTAATATCAAACGTGGTCAATTATACATGCAAAAGGGCTAATAGGTTCTTCCTCTGGTTTATTTCTGTCTCCATGCATAAGAAATATAATTACAGAACTGAATTACATTTTAAATACAGATTTTAGTATCATTAGTTAACCATTTTCAGGCCACTGAATGTTGTTAGAAGTAAAAAAATACATCTAATCCTTCTCTGTGTCATGGCACAGAACAAAATCTGCATCAAAATACTCTCTTACTTCACTTGCTGGCAAAAAGCTCTTTCTGACAATAGTGAAAGTTTCAGAAAACTGTGCTAGAATCGACTTCCACATCATTCTCTGAAATATTCATATTATTCCCTATTTTTGGAAGTAATCTTCCTGGAGTGCTCTCTTCCCTTGGCCAGACATACTGTTTCGTCACTTCCCGGCATCTCGGACGCTGCCGTTGTTCACAGACCCCTGCAGTTAGCTCCTGTGTGCCTGGGTTACACATCACAGTAGACCGGATATGTTCTGAAACCCCTCGAGAAGAATCAGGTAGATCCATCTTTATTTTGATCCGTTTAAACATTCTTGTTACCCTACTCTGATATCAGATTCTTAATATAGAAAGCTGGATAAACAAGTAAGAATATCTAGCAGATATCCTAGAAGTAAAAAAATTACTCCAGCTCTTTCTGTGAGAAGCTCCAATATGCCTGGACTTACCTGGCCATGTGCAGAAGACCGAGGAGACTCATGATGCATCGGTTTGTCTGGGGGTGGCTCTCCCAGGGTGCTGTATTCCTGTGTCCGTGGGAGAAGAGGCAGTCTCTTAGCAAAGGCGCTTTGATGGGACTGAAAAAAGTCAGAGCCTGACTTCCAAATGTCACACCTTTTTTGTGTCATTCAGTTTCCCATCACCATTTCTAGTTTCTTACCAGAGATCATTTGAGAAGAAGAACTTAGTAATAGGTGTTGTACAACTCAATAAGTCAATGCCAGAGAAAAGTCCTTTTTTCTTTCACACATAGCAGATGATGGTGACTGAGAAACCTTCAGTGTCAGCGAATGCACCGACTGCAGCTAGAGTTTACCTCTGCACTTCTAAATCAGGCAAAATACTGTTCTTTTGCTGTCTTAGTTCAGAAGAAATTTGGCTTCCTGGATTATTTCTGGATCAATTTCCCAGTTACAGTTTCTGCTGGGGAAAAAAAAAAATCTGGTAGTCTTGTTTAATTAAAGCCCAAGTTGCCTTTGGAAACTTGAAATTAACCAGCCTTTCTGTTCTCTTCAGTGTAATTTATTTGTTTGAGATGTTAAACTCAGTCTTGTCAGCATTACTATCTCTGAAAATAAGCACAGGTCAAGAAAATTCACCTTCTTTTGTTTTAAGGATTCGACACTTTGTATTATGAGAGGTGAGGTTAGCTCATTTGCCACAGGACCTCTCTCCTCTAGCCTCAGGTCTTGTATCTTTCTTTTATTTGCCACAGGGTTGTTTTTTTGTTTTTGTTTTTTTTTTCTTCTTTAACTCAGGAATCCCTTCTGGTGCTCTTTGTTGTCACTATGCAGATACTCTCAGTAAATCCTGAAGTATCTTGTTACATTCACCTAAACAAACTGAGAGAAGTTTAGATATGAGAAGACCTTTTGTTCTTCTTCCTGATGGTAGGTTCTAGGAAAAAAGTTTCAAACCCATCAAGAAATGGAAAGCAAAGAATCTCACTGTAACACGCCTAGAGTTCTTTTCTTTTTTTGCTTTGCCATGGATAAAAAAAAAAAAAGTCATTTTTAGAATCATAGAATGGTTAGGGTTGGAAGGGACCTTTAAAGCCCATCCAGCCCAAGCCCCCTGCAAGGAGCAGGGACATCTCCAACCAGATCAGGTTGCTCAGAGCCTCATCCAACCTGGCCTGGAATGTTTCCAAGGATGGGGCATCCACCACCTCTCTGGGCAACCTGGGACAGTGTGCCACCACCCTCATTGTAAAAAATTTTTTCCTAAAATGTAATCTAAATCTGCCTCCCTCTATTTTGAAACCATTACCCCTTGTCCTTGTCACAACAGGCCCTGCTGAAGTGTCTCTCCCAATAGTGGTATTTGTAGAGACATCACTTTGAACCTTGAAGCTTTGAATCAGATTTTGCTCTCATTTAAATATTTGCATATGATGAAGCTTTCTCTCAGGTCCGATAAGTTTTGGGTAATGCGTAGACATTTGGATTTTAGACAACTCTGAGAAGCCCAAAAAGAGAAAATGTGGCATAATTTTTAACTAGCTTTGACAGTTTGCTTTTGAGTAACTTTAAAACACCTGTATGTTTTAGGTCAGATTGGCCCTTGGAAGGATCCTCAGCAGCCACTTTTATATTTTCAGACTTTGTAGATACAAACATAAACATATTGTTATGTGCATTTGCTTATGAGTATGACTGAAAGAAAAAGGTATTATCTCATTTAATGTGATTTTGTTTGCTTAATTCTGTGCTCTGCAGTGAATGTGACCCTCTGTGTATACAACACACGAAGCAAGCACTGTTTAGCATGCAAAACTGCTAGCACTGTGGAAAACTTTGCCCTTCTTTCTTAGAGGAGAAGAACTAATTTGTGTATCCTAAGGAATAAGGACATTTTAAAACTGCATCTCCTGGCCCAGCATGTCAGACTTTCCTGTGGCAGATGTACGCTGTGGGTCCAGGCCTCAGTATAATTAATTTTTTATTCTAACAGCTGTTTTTTAAACTTGTTGTTTTGCGAAACAAAGAGAATCAGAATATGAAGATCCATCTAGATTCTTTTAAATTCAGTTTCCCACCTGCAATATAGTCAAACCTGTCTCTCTGTATGATACTTCACAGGAAATTATGTTTTAAAATACATGAGAAAGCGCATTACCATCCCTACCCTCTGTCCTGTAACTCTCTCATGTGACAGTCATTGTCTCGATAAATGGTGAGACTTTTATCTGCATTGCCCTTGCTATCACTGACTTGAATGGGAATCGTTGCAGATGCTCTGCGCCGAATTGTGTGGCCAGGGCTCCAGACATGGCTGCTCACGCTGGACCTGCTCACGCTGGACCTGCTCACTTCCGGCTCGCCCAGCACTCCCAGTTTGCTGTGGTCAGGTGTGGATGGGGGCTTACGTTATATTAGCCAGGTTACCTGTTAAAATCGATGCTCTCAGTATGGTTTTACGTTGGTTACAAGCAGACAGGTACAGCTCTTCCAACAAAAGCTGTGTTTGTGCAACGCTGACTCTTCAAAAGGGCTTAAACTGAATTTGGGTTAGAGACGTGGATTTAGTTTGGGCCAGTGATTTATGTTTGGCAAGAGGACTCTTGAACTGTATTCCACTTACTAAATCATGGCCAAGGGCAAGCAGGGTGCTTGAAACAGTGTTGTATATGTGGCTTTGTACAATACAAAGTTGGATTTTAAATTAATTTGTGCTATAGTGAAAGTAGGACCAAATTTGGAAAGGCCTCTCTGTTATGAAAATGCAATTAATCTGTAATTGAATAAATATCACTGTTAGAAGGTACTTGAATATCAGATTGATTTAATCTGAAAATAATTGAGAATGCACGGCTGAAGTGTGTAAGGGATATGAATGCAGATGTTTCTGGTTTGATATTTAGCTGGATTTTTATGAGGCAGTTCTCAAAATAAT
This sequence comes from Chlamydotis macqueenii, assembly GCF_036417535.1. NCBI lineage: Eukaryota > Metazoa > Chordata > Aves > Otidiformes > Otididae > Chlamydotis > Chlamydotis macqueenii. Next base: position 38,854,368 of record NC_141561.1, read on the forward strand.
GGGATGAGATTTGTTGAACTGGTCATTCTTTTGCCTGAAATACTTTGAAACTGGGAGAAACGTTTATACATTTACCAGAGTTCAGAATTGGGCAAGATGCTGTGAATACATTTTATGTATTGTTGATATTTCTTCTTTGTGCATTTAATTTCCCTTAAAAAATGCCCGAAGACAAGATAGAGCCAAATATTAAGTTGATCTTTTTCATTTTACGTGTTCCTTTGATTCTGTTTAAAAAAAAGCACGTGTAGTTTTCTGACACTTCTTTTCTGTCAGTCACTTAGATGTTCTTTATTTTAAAATGGACGATTTCACCTTTCAGCAACATCTCTATTGCCACTAATACTAATTTATGAATTTGTGAAAGTAGGTATTACGTCTATATTTTAACATTATTGCAGTGGATACTACCTAGTTTTTAAAAGTGTGCTTATTTAGACTGGAAGGAACTGAATGACAGTCAAATCCCTGAAGACGAAGATGGTGTACCCTAGGAATTCGTTATCCTTGTTGCTCTCAGAGCGTCTGATCAGGTGATGATGGCACCCAACTTCACTTTATTGGTGGTGTCTCTCGAAGTAGGGACAAAAGCCAGTAGTGGCAATTGTCATTGACCTCCTCCTCTCACCGCACAGCTCCCAGAATTCAAAGGCACTACTTTGATGGTTAGAAAGGGAAAACAAAATTGATTATTTTAAACCTCTCTGCGAAAGATACTGCTCTCTTTGCAGTCCTGTTTCAAGTGCAATGTCAACCATGGCTAGCAGTAACTCTGCAGGGAGTGCAGTGATCTTGGGCTTCATATGTAAATTTATGCAAAGGGCTCCTGCAAGCCTGGCGTGTGTTGTTCTCCTCAAACACCACGAGGCACTTTGCGCTACTTGATGTGGCAAAGGGAAGAGAGATTCCCTCTGTTTCACACAGCAAGAGGAAAGCCTGCAGAGTGCGTGTAAACAAACAAGAGACCCATGATCCATCATTATTTTTGAAAGTCTATAGAACTGGAAATTCTGCAGCAGCAAACTTCTGCCCTTTCCATTGATTACTTGGTAAGTCTCCATGTGCTCTGAAAGGGTAAAATTAATAACCTAGAAATAATATCATTTTAGGATACTCTCTATCTTGATCAAAATCATCACTGAGAAAATGAGGATAAGAAATAAAAAAATTCTATCTTGATATCTTTAAATTTCTGATCATGCGATGGTCGATGTAATCTGTTGATTTATCAGCACAGACATCCTGTACTTGTTTTCTCCCCTTCCTATCTATTTGTTTCTCCTCCACTTTCTAATAGCAATGGACTTTTAGTCACTGGTCACATTAAAGAGGCATCTGTGTGCCTCTGCCCTTCTGTAATAAATTTCTCTTCTTCTCGAACCCTCTCCTGAGGACTGTCTGGTTGTTCCCTTTGCTCTCTTTGGCTGTTTGCATTAACAGCACTCGCCCCTTGGTGAGCGCTTCTCCGTGTGCGTCCGTCTCCTTCGCGTTTCCCACCAGGATGTGCCCGTCTCCAGCTGCACTCCTCTGAGTACCTGCAGACAGTCCTCATGTTACAGCAGAAGCTGGTCAGGTCCCAGCATGTACCAGCAGTAATTGCAAAGGATTTAATCTTGGACCATCATTTAGAGCGGCGAATTTGAAGAGCTCTCCGTTTTTACGGCACTTCTGATGAGCTAACCTTCTTTCCCCTTCGTTACAGTAAGTGATCAGTATGTCTGTGTTCTGGACTGTGGCATCACGTGAAAGAGGAAAGTGTCAACGCAGAATTCCCGTATTATGTTCATAAAGTGTGTTTTGGCTTGCTACATTCATTATGAACGTCAGCTACTGCGGCGCCTGAAGGAATAAGAGCAGGCAGAAGAACTGGAGCTGGGATGGGAATGATATGCCTGCTTCCCACAGGCATAAAACATCAGTTGTCCTGAGGCTACTGGGGTGGGTAGGTGCTGCTGTTGCTCTGTAAGATTAAGAGAGAGCTTGGAACGGATGCTTGTATTTTTGAATCCGTAATGGTTTTAATAATATCTGTCGTATTGCCTGTTTGTGCTCCCAGTGTGCGTAGAGCTAGATTAGAGGAGGAAGATGCTTTTGCCCCAGAGCGTGCGCAGTCAGCACGCTCTCAAAACCTGCATGTTGAACCACAATATCAAGGGATTACAACAGATTCCTAATCACAATAGGTGCGGCAAAAGTAGCCAAATTCTTACAGCAAGTTGCACCAGCTCTGCACAGAGCAAAATTAGGAGTTGTTCGTTGACAACTGCTAATGAAGTTAGAGGTTCTTCTGTAGGAACCAAGAACGAAGCTCTGAGAGATGATTCTTTCTGTATCAATATCTTGGGTTCACCTCACCTCCAGAAAAGCTGGTGTCTCACCAGTTCCTGTCTGTCCAAAGCTGTAAAAAATGTTGCAAGGAATGAGGAGCAGACCCCAGTTGCTCTGGGTGTTTATAAATGGTCCTTTGTCAAAACTATAAAAAGAAAAAGCTGGTAAGAAAGTAGATGAGGAAACACTGGCGCTACCTGTAAATAACCCTTAATCACCCCTTTTCCCTGAGTCTTGATGAAAATAATTATTCAAAATTCATTACACTTTAAAAGTGGTAATCAGTGTAGCTCTATATTTTTGCTGGGCTAAGAAATTCTGTATCTTTCTAAGAAGATGCTATTTTTGTTTGAAACTGGGATGATTTAAGCCTGATATTTCAAAAATGGGTGGTGATTGATTAGTCATCAGTCTAATAATGGACTACATCTGCATTTTTTCCTCCATCTTTATCATATTTTACATAATTAATTTGGCTTAATTAGACATTAAAATCTTTTTCCTGGTAATGACTACAGCAGATTCACCGGCCCCTGCTTGCATTCTCTTGAGATCCCTCTGCCCTTGCCCGCTGCTGCCCAGAAAGCCCGATTCCACCCTGCAGGATGGGGTGGCCCAGGGATCGGACTGCCTGCCACACACGTGTGCTCACTGTGACTTTTTCTGAGTGTAGTTAGATTTTGCATTATAAGAAGGCCTGAGGTAATAACTCTCATCAGGTTTTTGATGTGCTTCATGCTGTAAATGTGGGAGGTAATGATTCCTTCTCTTAAAAATATTCACTCTAAAGCATATAAAATGGTGGTAGACTTAAGTGACTTGGGATGTGTCCCACAGGGAGCAGCTTAGAAATGCAGATTATTGAAGTCTGGCTCAGTTTGAGGTAGCTGAAGCTATTCCTCATGTGGCCACTTAGTCTCCTGGCACTTAATGGCAAGGAGTTTCCGCCACACTTTCTGTACAAAGAGGAAACTCTTTTTTTTTTACTTAGTTCAGAGACCAGTAACAGGACTGGTGGTACCTTTAAAAAAATATCTGTAAAGGGTCAGGAAACAACTACTGACCTGCCTTCAGAATTAAACTTTGAGGAGGACACTCCTGGGAGGAGTTTATCGCAGTCTAAATTAGATAAAGCCACTTGTTGCAGTTCATGTGTTATTGATCTTTCAGCAATAAATCCAGAAGTGTGTTCATAAGCAAGAGACGTAGTTATTCAGATTTTTATCCTTATCGCTGGTGTGAAACAGCAATTTTTGGGAAATAGTTGCCTGAAGTGTACCTGGTGATTAGTCCCATTGGTAATCATTATTAATATTCACAAGGAAAAAAATAAAAAAAAAAAAAGGAAAATAAGGAAATGGGTTTTTAAAACTTCCTGAAAATGATATGAATCTATTAATACCTGATGTTATAATTATTTGTGTTACAGTGGTTTGCAAGTGCAAATTGAGATTGGGATTACGATGTATATGGAGCAGAGCACACCCATTTGAATGGGAGATCTTCTGTCACCTAAAGATGTTCATTAAGTCGACAGGGAGGGTAAGGAGTAGAGGGTGGAACTGTAAAGGCAATTAAAGGACTTGCAGAATCCTTTAAGTGGAGCCTGGAACAGAACCAGTCTTTGAATCCAGACTAATTGAATCCTTGTATAAATTCTTTAATTACTTCAGCATGCGCACACAAGAAAGTACCAACTTGATTATATAGAATAGGAAGCAAGGCTTTCCAGTTTTATGAATCATTCTATATGCCCTTTGATTAGAGGAAGTAATAGAACTGAGCTGTGGCTGCTGCAGCATAAAATGTAGTGTAAATGAAAATCAGTACAACAGGAATCTGCTTTTGTGCGCTTCTCCTTGGATCTCTTTGTCTCCTCCTTTTACATGTAGGAAAATCGGCCGAGCCCTGGTGGTCCAGCTTGCTGTTCAGTAAGATATGTCATCAAAAAGACATCACGAAAAAGACTTTAGTGTGGCGAGAAACAAAAAGAAGAAAACTAAGAGCAAGACAGAGGGCTCTTCCATGAATAACTAAAATAGTAACTGTAAAAGGAATGAAAAACCAAAAGCTTATAGGAGGTTTCAAAGTGATTCCACTTTAAAGCTTCTGAAGATGGCCTGTGGCCAGATGCAGATGAGTTCATTTAGCATATGACTTATTCCCTGCTTTTGCTTTGAACGGCATGTAGCTTTAAATTATCCTTAAGCCTGATTACATTCCTGGTTTATTTCTTCCTATTGAAAAGTTGTTATGCTGCATCTCCAGCTCACTTGATCTAGAAAAGGTGTGTAATAGAGATGACATGAAGCGAAGAAGTGGTGCAATGTAATAGTTGGCTCGTTAACAAAATCCTTTTGGTATGTTTTTATATAGCTGCTGCATAAGTATCAGTAATAATTAAAGCATTTAATAAGAAGTCTGTGCACAGAGTATGTGAGGCTTGTGTAAACAAGCTAGAGAAGGTGGTCCTGCTGTTTACACAGCACCCAGCACGGTGGGGCGTGCTCCCAGACCAGGTTCTCCAGCACTGCTTCTGTTCAAAGAGTATCTGCGGGGCAGAGAGGCTCTTCCTTTCCGATGTGGCCACAGATAGAGAGCTTAAGGAACAGGTTAGAGTGGCTCAATGTATCTGGTACCTAGAGATGATTTGATAGCGTAAATTCATGTGAGAGGGGAGGTTTGTTTACCCTTGTATTTCTTAGAAATGGGAGAAAATAAATACGGCAGAGAACAGGATGGCAAGATTGAAAGAAGATGGGCTATGGATCTTCTCTTTGGTGTGCCAGCTACGGTAGCAAGATTAATTCGTAGAAGGAAGAACCTGTAATAGAGTAGATCAAATTGTTCTCCTTGTACTTGTGCGACTAGTAACGATCCTTTAATCAAGGCCAGTGGGAAGGTCAAAGTCAGCTCTACAGTTGGAGTCGCTTTCCGACAGGGGCTGTCTGTGATTAATGTTTGCATAAACTCTGTTTCAGTGAAGTATTCATGGTGCTGTTATGATCTATTAGCTGGACTGCTGTTGTTGTGTTGAAAATCCACGGACACAACTGTTGATGACGTAAGGAGGAGTCACAGAGCACCCACTGGAGTGCCTGCTGTAACTACTACTAAAGACTGCGGTCTTAATTGATGACTCACCAAAGCTGTGATTAAGGAGCGTTTATTGAATTGAAGTGTATTGGACACATTCAAAACGACTTTGAAGACGGACATATTCTAAATCAAAGCAAACCAAAACCACCCCCCCAGTGCCCCAAGCTATTATTTACTAAAATGCCTCTATAGATAGAAAAAAAAAAAATCAGCAGTAAAATGCAAGAGTATGTCAAAGTCATTATTAGAGGTTCTGAAATAACAGGTGTAAGGGTTACTAGTGGTTTCCTAAGTGGACTGTTGATAGTGGTGGACATAATTGTTGCAGAAGAAAGTGAAAAGAGAGAGGATGGTGAGGTGCAGAGAGCTGGGCCAGGAGCCCAGTGCTTACACTGAGGAACGGAGGGATCTTTCTGCGTGCAGACATTCAGCTCCTCTTCCCTTCACTGATGTGATAGCTAACGACCTAAGGGAAGGAGACATCCCAACTAATTGTGTGTGTTCCATGCTCCCACTTCATAATGACTGTTGTGTGCCAGCTTCAGTGAAACCTCTGCTCAGCCGAGATACGCATCGTTAACCTCTCTGAGCATCTAGTTACAGGGATCTCAGATCGGGCTTCCAAAATTGGTGATCAGTTTTGCAACAGTTGCTTTATAAACATCAGTGATGGGTACATTCATAGTTAATCCAGACTGGAAAGGGTGGGGAGGAGAGAAGGAAGAGCTTCAGCTGTTTAGCCCGGAAAATAGTGTCCAAGCGGGGACATGAAGGATAATGTAAGTGAGATGCATCAGGGACAGGGAAACAGGCAGGAATATAACTGCAAAAAAAACCCCTTGCATTTAACCTAAAGGATATAGGTTGCACGTGAACAAGTACTTTTAAATTCTCATTTTATTTATAAATGCAAGAACAGGCAGGTTCTAGATCAGCAGTGGGGATGGATGGGGGAACTGCTGCTGATCTGGAATTCAGTTACTTCTTTCACGGCAAGTGTGTGAAAGCATTGCTTGTAAGAGTAAGGGGCTGGATTTGGTTACTCTTCCAGTCTCATATCCATGATTAAGCTTTTTTTTTTTCTTCCATTAAAAATTTGCTTTATTGAGATCCAGTTCAAGCCATACAACAATTTGGATTTTTTTTTTTTTATTTTTTTTATTTGCTTCCCCAGCAGCTTGCTTGACCTCCTCATTTCTATAGGCTGAGCTTCATGAAAGGAGCCTGATGAAATGAAAGAGAATTTGGTGGTTACAGCTTGCAAAATAGTTAAAAAAATAGCTTTTCTATAGTGCTCAGCACCACTATGTTGGGGTGCAATGTAGTTAACGGTTACTGAGCTCTTTTGCCTACCAGCGGGTGCTGAGAGCTTATGTGTTGCCGGCTGAATTCTCTGAGCAATGATGGCTTTGTTTCTCGGTGTTACTCTGTATTAGGCCCTGTAACAAGCCAGAATGGAGTTTTGACGTTTTAGATCTCCTCCAAATGAACCCAAAGATTGCATTATACTCATAGCATGATAGTGTTTCGCAGGCCATTACTTTCTACTTGAGAAGGCAATGGATATTTTCAGCTCTTAATTCCTCTATTTGCTAGATAACTCCACACATTTTCTTGCAGGTATTATTTACCTGAAAGATGTAAAAATTAACTGAATATAAAAAGTCATGGATGCAGCATCTGCCTCTCGATTTACCTGATTCGCAGTTCCATACCATTGTGATTCTCCTTCAAAACAATATCCTTTAATCTAATCTTATATTCTTGCATAAATTGGAAAAGGCATTGACTTTGATAACTCTGAATGCACACCAGCTGTGCTGGTTTGGGGATTTTGAATCTTTATTTAGGAGGTTAAAATGAAAAGTAAGTGTTTTTACATTGATGGCTAGGGGTTTCTTTCTGTTATGGTGGCAGGAATTAGCTAAACAAAGTTTGGGCATCCTTTACCCTGCCTTCTTCATTTTTTCTGTTTGTTCGTATGCTGCATATTCAAAATACTTCTGGCACTTTTTTTTTTAATTAATATTGAAGAGAGCCATGAGGGCCATGGTCCTACTAACTTTCCTTGCATAGAGAGTCCCTGGATGCTTCTGACTCACTGAAATGTGTGAGATTGTCCTTGTATTGTTGCTGTTCAAGTCAACATAGTTGATAGGACGCTGTGATAACCTCACATATAATAACTTACATTTATTTAAATATATACAGTTACTATGTCTGGCATCAGTGGGTATCCAGCCCGGTGTTGTATGTTCTCTCTCCTTTGCAGAAGTACACAAGCGATGCCTTTATTTTGTTTCTGCAATTGACAGGGTGATACGATTGCTTCCTGTAACTCCTCCAGCATGATGAAGCTCTGGGACACTCGAAAGTTGGTGCCTATTTTATCCATCGATGCAGGCCCGCATCCTGCCAACCAGGTCAACTTTGATTGCTCTGGTAGGATACTAAACCAACTTTTTCTACCTAAGATGTGGTTTATCTTGAAATCTCTCTAATGTCTCCCTGGTTTTGAAGCCAGATAGCATGTGTGAAACAACATAAATGTGTTAATTTAAAAGGAGAGATGCTTGGTTGTGCAGTGATCAATACACTTGTTTTCTGTGGACTAGACTGGCAAACTAGTTATATAAAATGAAAAATGTGCAATAACAAAAAGTCCAATAACAAAAAGTGCAACTCCATCTGGCTAGGATGGAGTTAATTTTCCCCTGAGCTGGAGCTGGTGGCACCTGTGGCTGGGGACACAGCTGGGGCAGGTTACTGCTCAGCCACCAGCTGGGACAGGTTACCCAAACTGGCCCAGGGGACACCAGCTCAGGGTGCCAGTGAGGAGGAAAGTTTCTGCTGCTCTGGAGGAAGCCAGGCATCAGGATCCACAGTGAGCTAAATTACATGCTTATGTATTTTATATTATTGTGCGTTTTTGTTTGTTTGTTTTCCATCTCTGTTTTCTTTTCATCTGTTGTTCTCTTAAACTGGTTTTGGTTTGGTTTTTTTTTTTTTCTTAGCCCATGAGTTTTGCCTTCTTTTCTCTACCAGTTCTCCTCCTTATCCCACTGTGGGGGATGATCAGCTGTGTGGTATTTTGGCTGCTGAGTAGGGCTAAACCAACACATTACAAAAATATTACATAAAATATAGAATTGATCACTGAGGGTAAAAACATGGTGAGATTATCTATGTTCTAGTAATGTTTATTCTCCATTACTGTTTGTTCTTCTATTTGCTAATGCTGTAGTTGCATTTCATAACCAATCTTACTAAGTCCTCTTCTAATTGCCTCAGAACTTCATTGTGTTGACAGCACCGCTTACTGTGCCCAAAGAATTGAAGTACCCATTTATTTTTTCATCATCAACCATGTATTACCATGTCAGCAATATTGTGAGTGAGCATGCATTTTCATTTGAAGGAGGCTGTTGTAAAACTTTTTTTTGTTTGTTTTAAAACCTATATTAATCTTCAAGTCCAGAGCATGGACAAGCATTCATGTTGCAGCACAGTATCAGATCCTAGCTTAGGAAATCATTCTTACTCAAAGGTAGTGCAATATGATATGATATAATACAATAATATATAAGGTAGCATGTAGCTATATTGAAAATGTATACATTTGCATTATATGTTTTGTGCTTCAGAAGAAGGTGAGAGATAATTAAGGAATCATGAAACAAAAAGAATAGTATGATATTCTGTCATAATGACCCACATACTGTGGAACACATAATATCAATATATTGAGTCACTTGGCAGAAAACTTTGCCATCAAATTTTTTATTATTTGTATATTGATTTCACAGATCTCTGCTCTACCATTAAATACGGTATTTTCATTTCCAAGAGAAAAAAAATACAGTGACATTGTCCATTTTTTACTACTTCCCAAAGACACATTTATCCACTGTTCTATTTATGTGTATAATTTGGAATAAGAGCTCATTTTTTGTTCAGGAGGATTTGAAGAAGTTTTGCATTTTTGTTTCTGGAGTATAATGGTGGGTCATTTGCAAAGGAATCACATCCCTGAAAAATGCTGTAGCAATATTTCTAGCCAGATGGGAACTTTCCAGTAGAAGGGTTGTCAGCTTCAGGTAATCTAAATGGGCAAATTTTTCCATCATTTGGATAAAATCCCAAATTTTCTCTGCAGGAGTAACCACACAAGAGAGATACCAAATTGGGATGGATTATTGCAATAAGGCATAGTGCAACAGGGAGCAATTGCACCTAGCTAAAGACAGGAAAATATATACCTGGAAGAGACTTCTGCAATTCCTGATTGTTTGAAGTGAGAGTGCCTGCGTCATACTGGGCACGACCCACATGCAGAGTGAAGAAGTAGTGCCTGCTCTGAATAGGTACCTTGCAGAAATCCAAGCATACTCATGCCTCTTTGTTATGTTATGTATTTAATTCACTTGACGAGTGGCTGGAAGAAATGCAGGATTCCAGGAGGAACGATGCAATGTTGTCCAGCAAAAACCCAGCCTTACTTGGGTGCAGCTGGGTTGGTTACTGTTAGCAATGCTGTGTGGAATCCGGTCTGAGGGGAATATCTCTGGCACTCTGGGCTTGTGGACGTTTAACTCACGCTGACACCTTGTTGTCATAGCTTTTTTTACTAATACCAGAGTTGCCAAGCTAGCTAAACCAGAATTAGCCTGAGTGATCCTAAAATGGCTCTTGTTTGCCTGAACAGTAATTAATGGATTGGGTCAATCTGAACTCTTCAGTCAGTCATCTGAGTGGAGTTAACTAAAAATAATAACCATGTTGAAATAAGTCAAAGAGCCAGAATGCTCCAGAAATAAATGGTAAGGGAAGAATATAGCCTATGTTGCACTAAGAGTCTGTTGGGCATGGGACCTCTGTCTGTGGAGAAGCTTGGGTGGATTTTTCTGATCTCGCCAAAGCTTGGCTTAATTTCCAACTCTGTCCCTCAGTTTCTTCTGGTGATGTTATACCACCTAGTGTAAAACACTTGACTGCGTTAATAGTCATAGACACTGGAAACAAATTGTGCAGCATCTTAGAGGTGGATTTAATTACTAGATTAGAGAGCCATGGTTGAGCAGTTGTTTTCTTCTGCCCGGTAATTATTTGAATTGTAGCTAATAATGATAGAAGGGGTTTATGAAAAGTTTGGGAGTATCAGCAAAAGAGATGGAAGTCAGAGATAGTAAGGCCCTAACTAATGGAAGGTTTTTGTTTGGTTTTTCTTTGTATTGTTTTCAAGTAATTACCATTGCAAATGCAGTGTAGATAAACACATCTTACCTTTTGTTTTAAAGCAGTAGTCTGTTTTGTCCGTGTGGCGTGCACTGGATGGGAGTTCCTTAACAAAGAGCTGGTACCAAGAATGTGTTTGTAGGTTACTGGGATTCTCCTGATGGCGTGACTGGGGATGGTCCTTGCGAACTCTAGTGATCCAAATGCCATTCATGGCATAAATGCTTGACCATAAAGCCATTTTCTGCTTTACCAGAGCCACACTCAGATCTTAAATAAGTTAATGAACAAGTTGTGTATAAATCTTTCTGCTTTAGTGACACTCTGCCTTAGCTTTTCTTTAGCACAGCTTAGAGGTGGACTTGTCAATATGGCATAGTTGTGAATGAGGAGAAATGAAGTACATGATTAATTACCATTGCACTTTATGTGGATTTTCTTCTGTCCCCATGTCTTTCTGAAACTAGCTCGTGGTTTTGCGGTGAGAGGTGGTGATGGAGCTGGCTGGGACTCAGCCCCCTGGGGGCGGTGATCTTCAATATTCTGCTTAATATCAGAAATACAAAGGAATGTGTCCTTTGAATTCTGTGTGCTGTGAATGGTCTGAGAGAGGGGACCAGCTGCAGCTACTGTGCAAGCTGGACCACAGTGTAACTGATTTTTTTTTAAACTAAATTCACTTCTTTTTTTTCATGTGCAAGTTAACCAGCATCTCCATGTGCTTATATTCCTGTGTAGTGTTCATGACGCCCTTAAACACCCTCTTGTCATCGCCTTTCATGTTTCCAGTTGCTGGTTAGAAAATGTACTTAATGCTTTGCCTGTGTAAGAGTTAGAGAAGCTGTAGAAGATTCTAGTTTATATGTTACGCCATATTTATTCTCATGACTTATTAAAACAAACCCCACTACAACAGCAACAGTCCAAAATCAATAGCAGTTACAATAAGGCCAAGGGAAAGCAAACAATATTTGGAAAAATATACTACTATATTTTGAGATCTGGAGATACAGTGAGGTGCTATCATTTAACCTGCTTCCATCCAAGCTGGGCTTGCTTTTTTTATTTCTCTCCCTCTTGCTTACAGTTAAAGTCTTGCTTGATGGGAGAGAAATCCTTTAGTGCAGAATTTACCTCAGTAATCTTTTTAGCAGCATCTGATTTTGCCCATACAGTGCAGTTATGTGCTGACATTAATGTGTGTTTTTCTCTGTGACCCCCATTTCTGACTAAAAAGCTTTTTTCATTACAACACTTTGTTGCTCTGCGTTCTTTAATCTCCAAGGCAGATTACTTCATAAATCAATTGATTCCTTAGGGTGCTTTTCCCCTTGGGGCTCAGTGCCTGGGTCCCTGCCTCAGTTCTGACTTTGTGTGTGTTGTCACAGGTAATGCAGTCTCGACTTGGGAAATTTTTGCTTAATTTAAGTTATTGCCAATTAATGCTAACTTCTGATCAAGCAAGCACTTAAGTAAATACTTTTCTTCCCTTACCCAGTTTGGCCTAAGCCAAACACTTCTCCTCCCCTTTCCTAGTGTCTGCCTGCCTTGTTTTTGCTATGGGCTGTGCTCCCATCATCTCAGTTCCTTTGGTGTGGCAATGGGTGATGTGGGAGGTTGGGATTGTGTGTGTTATGGCCTGTTTGCCACTTTTCATGCTCCTTATTGCTATCCTCCCCTGCTCTAGGCTGTCACTGCTTCACTGTAGGTCACCCGTAAGCCACAGGTGTCCCTGCCCTGACATATCCATGCATGGGATGGCGCAGTCCATATCCATGGACTGATGGGGCACTCATGTAAATTAATTGGGGGCTTATGTGTAAAATTAATTGAGTGTCAGTGTATAAACTGCTGGGGCACACATGCTTGAACTGATGGGGCATGCATGCATAAGATAATTGGGTGCTCATGCGTGAACTAGTTGGGTGCTTGTGAGTGCATTAATGGGGTGCTCATGCATGAATGTAGTAAACTGCAGATTAGTTCTGTTTGTTAATCAGTTTGAACTTGCTACAGGGCTATAGCTCCACCTAACAGGGTGGCAAGGTGATCAAGCCATGTATTCAGAACACATCTTTCCAATTCCTTTGAAACATTTGCTCTTTACTTAGAAAACAGACTAGTTCTTCCTTACTTTGCTGCCTGCTTCGCTTCTGATTCAGGCTTTTCTCAAGTCTGTTTGTAAAGCATAACGTACAGTCTTGTACATCACTCATTCCTCTCCTTTCTCCCATCATAACTTGTTTAATGTCTGTCCCGTTAAAATCCCATTCTATGAGTTCAGCACTGTAAGATCTGTGTGTTTCCACTGCATCCTCACACACCTTTTCTCTATATGAACTAAGGATTGACATGTTCTGGTTCTTTTAAATATAATTGATCCACATTCTTACAAGTTTTGCTTGATGAGCACAAATGCAGCCGCCCACATCTTAGTTCTCTGTTCTTTATTTGGTGATCAGCATTTTTAAAGTGGTCTTCACTTTCTTGGCTTCGCCTCGTCTCCAAGTGCTGTGTCAGTGCTCTGTGACTGAGCGCTGTTCCCGAGTGTGCCTCCTCTGCCAGGCCAGCGCAGGGGACAGGGGACACTTCTGCAGAAACTGGGCCAAGTAGCAATCAGACATGAAAAACTCTTCTTCCTTCCTTCCTTCCAAAATGGGATAGGGCTAAACGCCAAAGTTGGGCCTTTTACTTTACACTGGCAAGTTGCAAGCAGTGGTGAATCTCCATTTCTCCTTTGTCTTGTCCATCTCTCTTTCTCTTTTTGTCCTTACTCCAAACTTGAGTATCTCTTTATAAAACTTTTCGTAACAAAGGACCCATCAATCAGCAATCAGACAAGGATTAGAGGGAGAATGAAAGACACTTAAAGTCTGTGATATGTGTTTGGTTCACATCTGAAAGTGCATCCCTGCTTTAAACTGGTCTATGGGAAATAAACTTTCTGGTCCACCATTTCTTGACCAAGCTGCTCTTGTACAAGGAAAAGATTTTCAAAAGTTACACCTCAGATGAAGGGACTGGTGGTGGGCTGGTTCACCTCACCCACAGTAGTAGAAGCAGTTTGTGCTTTGTCCTTCAAGCTGAAATCCCTGCTTTGGCAGGGCTTTGCAAGAAGCAGATGCTGTGACCCCAACCGTGTGCTCTTAGCCAATGCACCAGTATTGATGTTTTGTCCCTAGGTAGCCCGCCCAGCCTGCGTGTTTGAACTGATGAATCCATTAGTGGACTCCCTGGAGAGTTTCCCGTGTGGTCTGAGTCAGTTTACGCAACCCATGACCTGGTTTTTAGTCCAGATCATGCTGCTGAGTCTTGGAAGTCAGATGGGCAACGCGTCCATGTCGGCCTTCTTTCTCTGAGGAGTGCTTACAGCATCTGTTGGCCATCCTTAATTATTCCTATGGTCAGCCCAGGAGTAAAAGGATGTGCTGGAAGACTACATTCTTCAGCGGTAATTCCTTGCCTTGTAATTCTTGCTTCTCCCCTCGGTGCTGCTGTATTTCATTTCTCTCGTTCTCAGCGTTTGTTTTCCTGACCATAAAATTCTCTAATTTGGAGGCAGTGGGTAGATTGGAACTTAGACAAATATGAACTGATTGACAGCTGATTTCGTCTCCTTGTTTCATGGGGGTGTGAAAACATCACTCTACTTATTTCTGACTGTTGCAGTTTTTCAAAAGGGAAAAAGTTGGCAATGAATTTTTCCCCTTTGTTGTTCGAGAGAAGAGTTGTGCCACGCACTATTTCTGTTGTGTCACGACCATTTTTCAATATGAGCAAACTCCACAATATTTAAATATGCTAGCAAGAAAAGAAAAGGGATTCTGAAAATATATGACTTGATTTTCAGTACACACATAATTTAAAATGCATGAAATATTTGTCTTTTGGAAAGGAAAGGGAGGCGGCTTGGAAAGCCCTGATTGTACATTTTTTTGCCCTAGCTGCAGGATGGTATTTTGTCTGGAGCTATGTTTTGTTTGCTGAGCTAATGAGGGTGGGAACTGTGTACTACTGCAGGCAATTGCTTTGAGCGCTGAGCACTTTGAAGAGATTAGCCCCATTGATATTCCCTTCATCTTTGTTAGAGAGAAATGCTTCCTTCCCTGGAGTGCCAGAAGATGGACAGCTATTTAATAGAGCCAGCCTTTTTCAAGTAGATCCTGTAGTACTAAATATTCCCATCTCACTTGCCTGCATATATCCAGCATAAAAACATTGTTCTGGAAGCCGAGGTTGTGCCTCATTAGAGCAATATATTGACCTTTTAGGGGTTTTTTTGGAGGACCCCGGGTTGAATGGATTATTATCTGACTGGTTAAATGTTATTCTGCAAGGAGAAGCAAGAGTTTCAGCTGTTCAGGCAGCCAGCCAAAACATGGTGCTGAGCAAATTGTTTGTTCCAAAAGCAAATGAAGGGTATGTCCACATGATTTTTGCCATCCTTGTATTAAACTAACAGAAGCTGAAAATTGGAGCTTTATGCATCCCAAGTGGGACATAACTGATCAAAATTTTGATTCTCCGACAGCTATCCACAAACCGAATTAAAATTGTTTGCAATAGGTTGTTTTTTTCTAATCCCATTTAAAGTAGGCACAAGTCTTAAAATAATAATGTATTCAACATCTCATCTCTAGCACTTCTTGCTTGTGTAACTTTACAAGGTCCATGCAGTCTGTTTTGTATTTGTTCTTTATATTAATTCCAGCCATCAGAGTGCTGCAATTAGCAAATTCCCACTTTGAATGTATTTACAGTGATTGAACGAGAACTCCGTTCTTTCGCTCAAACTGCGCAGCTCCATCTCAAGCCTGGCTTAGATACAAGAGCTTCATCTCCTGATTAACTTATTCCTGCAGACAGTGAGTAAGGACCTCTGAAGGGCATCACAGCCTTTCTTCCATGAAAGCTCCTCTTAAATATCGACAGCTGTCCAGGTCTTGTGTTTTGAGTAAAGCATCTGTATTGTATGTAAAGAAATGAATCAATACAGCATTCATCATTCATATCCTGTAATAAAAAAAAAAAGGGATTTTTGAAATAAGGTGTTCTGTTGAGCTAATATGTGTGTGTACTTCCCATGTGTTAAACACGCAAGATAGAGCGGCCCGTGGCGTTCTCTGCCAAGGAGTGCACAGGTCAGGGAGTCTGTAAGGAGACAGCTGTTTGCATCTTCGTCACTGTTGAAATTAAATATATTATCATCACTAACCAAGAGTCACTAGTTAGCTGGTGGCTTTGTGGACCGATCCAGAATTCTGCTGGGAGCATAGAACGTGTGCTTATGAAAGGAAGAAACTGGGCAGTTTTGTTTAAGGGAAGCAAATACTTGGTGGGAAGAAGGCAGAGTCCGTGGGGATTGGATGATTTGGAGAAAAAAAATAATTCTTTTGACAACCTGAGTAGCTCAAGTGTTTTGTTTCAAACTTAAGGATAATTTAGGTAATTTTGTCTATTAACTCACTATTTTCCCTTTCAAGAAGCAAAGTTTGTATTTTGAATAAAAACTTTGAAATGAAATATGAGACGCTTTTCTGTAAGAAGAAATCTTTAAAGCAATCTGTAAAAATGGTATTTAGCTTTACACTTTTTGCAGGGTAGAAACTATGGCAGTCTCTGTTGGGTTTGAATAAAACTCTTTCAGTAACTCAAAACCTACGCTTTTATCAAACTTGCCATTTTTCCAGTATTCATTTTAAAAAGTAACTGAACTCAAAAAGAAGATTATTCACCTCTGGATAACTCTATTGTGATTATTAAGAAAGTTTTGATTCCTTGAACAGCTCTTCCACGTGGTAAATGAAGTCTATTCACAAGGCAGTGCTTTTCAGAGCTTGAAAAGTGGCATTTCTTTTCAAGGAAGAGATCCTCTTTAAATTAAAAGTATGCTGTCCTTGGCCTTTTTATTTTTATTTTATTGACAAATTGTCACAGGAGCTAAAATATGTAATCATCAATAGCAAGTGATCCATGGGGCTATGCAAAATAAATTGATTAACAATATAATCTCCATACAAATGTCCTAGGAGTGCTTGTTATTTTTTCATGAATCAATCTGGGAGCCTTACTTGCATTTCATGGGCCAGGTGGAAAAAGGTGAGCGAGACAAAGTTCAGTGCATCTCTGCAGTTATTCCATTGCTGCCAGCAGTCCGAACTGGCTGAACTGGTGATCTAATGTACACAGAAAGGCATGGTGTTTGCTGAAAAGGAAAAAACGCTAGAGATTTGCTCCTACCACAGTATCTGCCAGCCTCTTTTTGTCAAGCCTGCATGCCAACAAAACAAACTCATTGACTTGAAATAATTTGAGGCCTGAAATAAAATCCCCTTTGTCATGAAAGCATGATTTTCATGTCTTTGTTTTTAATGCTGTTCCACTCCTAAGAAAATAAAGATTTAGATGCCTTTGAGGCATTTAGCTTACGCTTACGCAGAACTATTCCTCAGAGAGAATTGGGTGCAATTTTAGGATTAGATAACTGGCCTAGGAGAGAGAGTACAAAACTTGCATATCCACTTTTTCCAGATGGATACTCACTAGGAAGCCTTCAAACTGCTCATAAATATTGCCTGTCCTTTTGTAAAGGCTCACACCAGCAAGCACACAGTCACTTCCTGGGCAGAAAGACATTTTTTGTACTGAGACTTTGGGGCAACAAAATAGAGTATTTGAATTCTCTTTCTGTGGCAACATACTATACACAATGGTGAAAGGGAAAATAAGGAAGAAAATAAATTCTATAAACAGCCTCCAAAATCTGACTTGAATATTTGAACTGTTTGTTTGTTTTCTTCTGGAATGAACTTTCTTTATTTCATTGCCTGTCTTTCAACTTGTGAAAATATCTTTTATGCAGAGCTGTTATTTGAGTATCGCATGCTCTTGGGGAGTAGGGTGAAATCTACTTACCTGAAGTCTTTCCTCTCTAAATTCAATTGAGTGAAAAAAGGAAATATCTTGATTTTTTTATTTTTTTTATTTCCCTTCAAGAATAAAGCAAAAGAGGGAGTGGTGGTGATGACAGAGAGTTCTTTAGTGTTGGATTCATGTCAAACATCATTCCCCTTCTCGCGTTTTATATTATAAAGTAGTATGTGTGGAATACCTCAGTGATCCTGCTTGGAAACACAGAAGAGCAAAACTGGAGTGTTTCTGGGTCACAGCAAGGGTCTGTTTTGCTAGTATCCCATGTCTGGCAGTGGGCAGGAGGTGATGCTCAGGGGAAATAGTTAAAACCAGAGTGAGTAAACACCGAGGATTCTCTGCTGCTCTTCTCCAGTGCTCTGTGGATTAGGAGCTCCCAGAGCTGGGGACCTTATGTACTTTGTCTGGTGTTCATGGACCTCTCCACTGTTAAACTTGTCTGATCTTTTGGTTTGGAACTTCTTTGTATTGCAGCTTCCAACAGATCCTGTAGCAATAATAAAGTACTTCCCTGCCTTTGCTTTAAATCTTGTAATGATAGATTCTGGTTCTTACACTGTGGGAATTATTGAATAATTGTTCCTTGTTCAACCTCTTCATGCTGACACATCTTCCCCTACTCTCTTTGCAGAGCTGAAGAGTCGGTGTCTATTTAATCTCCCAGATACATAAGCCATTCCTCATCTTTCTTCATTTGTGGCCCTTCTGCAAATCTTATTTTGGGTACTTTATTTTAGAAATAGAGGAGAGGGAGGAGGCCTATATGATCTGTTTAAGATGTGCTTAAATCATGGTTTTAAATAGAGGCTTAATGAGGTTTCCTGGTTTTGTTCTGTAGCTTTTTTTCCCCCTGTCAATAAATCTTGATGTTATATCAAGCTGATATTTTCAAAGAAGTATCCGTGGCGGCTGTGAGATCTATCTCCTGGCTGACAAAGATAGTTTACAGTCTGGTTTTGAATTTGTATAATTGAGGTTATTTTTGTTCCTTTGAATCATTTTCTGTTTTTCAGAATTCAGTTTAGTCTGCCACTTTACTACTTATTCTGTTAGCATCTTGAGATTCTTCAATGAGCCTATGAAATGTACTGTCGTCTTGAAAAGCATGAATAATTTTATACTATCAGTGAATTTCACCTCAGTATTCACCTTCCCACCCTTTCAAAAATATTTATTAATGTGCTGACTAGCACAGGTCCCAGAATAGATGTCACGTTCGTCTGGCAGTCTGCTCCTATATTTTCCTGACTATGTCCTATTGGAAAGCTTTTCGTTTTGCTTTTCCCCCTCCCAACTTGATTGTCAAAAACTTTCGGGAGTTCAAGTCTCTTACGCCAGTCAAGTTGCCCTTACTCCTGTGCTTCTCAGCACCATCAAGAACTAGAGCAGATTTCTGATCTGTCATTTCCTGCAATCAAAGGTATGGTAACTCTTCATTATGGTATTACATTCCTCCGTGCATCAACTAAATCCATTTCTTATTATACAGTTGAGTTTATTAGACCTGTAAAGAAATCAGATGTACCAGCTGACAATTTCTCAAGCTCTTTTCAGAAGTTGCTGTAATTTTGCCACCTTCTAGTCCTCTACTGTTTGGAACAGGTTAAGCCAAAGGTCTTGTACTTCAGTCGTGATTTCAGTTAATTTTGTATTGAAGGTTTTATAAAACTCCTGTTTGAATACTCTTCAATTCTGGGAAATATTTAATCACTTTGTTGTAAGATTTTGGACTTCTGTTCCCTGTTAATAAACCAAAACAGCCTGTCCAGGGTATGTCTCAGGAGTTACAAAAGCAGTTGGCTCTGTGTAGTTCTGCTGGTTGGAGATGGTTGAAATAGTGCATAGGTGGCTCTGAAATCTATGGTAGAGGAGAGGGATTTAGGCTATTGCTACATGGGGCACCTAGCTTTCTTTGCATGGCCTCGTCCTTAAAGGAATGGAGTACTGTTCCCACTAAAGGAAAGCGTCAGCGATCCCTTCAGCCGAAGACACAGATCTACAGAATATAGGGTGTGTTGGTTTCTCAGCTGGGTACGCACCTGAAGTTGCATGGTGACGTTTAAAGCTGGATGTTAAGATCAGGAGTTGAATTGTTAACACTGGCCTTGGAGTGTAAGATTCACTGAATTGAGAATTTCATGGTGCTTTCCATAAAAAAGCCGAACTTAAAACATAGTCTGTTAAATTCATTGCTGTCCTTGTCTTGCTCGCCAGAAATGTAGTAGTACTTGATAACAGCCTTTTGTTCAGGATTGTCCCTTTTTGTGTTCCAGAGCCAGTCACAGCTGTCTGCTTACAACTCCAATATACAATTACGTGTGTTTGGCTAAACAAGTCTTTCCTTACATCAGTGGAATTAGCCCTCTCCATTTCATGTCCGGTATTTGGGGTTTTTTAAATTTTTATTGTGTATTCCTTGTCCTTCAATTTCATACATGAGCCAGTTGGCCTGAATGACATTGGGAATGTCTCTGAGAGTATAATGGCCATTTATAGCAGGGACTGTAATTAATGATTAATATTTTAGCTGTGCTTGCAAGCTAAGTTTAGGCACTGGCAAAATAAAGAGTTGCCTAGAGTCATTGGCTGACCGATCAGCAAAACAATGGGCTTCATTTAAGCAGATGAGCCCTGTGAGTCACGCCACAGGGAGGGCAGATCTGTGCCAGCGCTGGCCTTGCTCAGCGCTGTGCCCGCGGGGGCTTCTCCACCTTCTTCCCTGAGCAGCTCCACATGCCAGGACTGGGTGAACTCCCTGGCTTTAGAAACACACGGCCTTCCCGTTACAGCTTCTACATCTGATGTGAAGCATTTGAATCTGGGACTGCTGAGCCTTATGATACAGGTATTGTGATTGATGTCATGTTCTTGTAATTTTTAATTATGAATTAACACATTTATTATAGATTTTTCGTAACATATTTGCGTAAATTATTAGACAACTCTGAAGCATGGTAGGACATTGCAGGAATGGTAACACAAAGTCAAGGAAAACAAGGTTATTGAGTACAATGAGTGCTTCTTCCCTGGCATCAGAGCAAAGCATAGGGAGAAGGAACATGAAAGGAAATCAATAAGGAGAACCAACTCCACAGAAATTGTTAAATACCTCACTCAGAACCTCCCAGCAAAAGAAAAAATGATGCTCTCCTGAAATATCACCCAGAGTCTTAGCTGGTGGATAGATCTGAAGTTTGGAGAGAAGACTGACATTGTTTCAGAAATGCTGAGCATCCTCATAGCATTGCGTACCTTGTGCAGCAGGTTCTCTGTGGCAAGCTAGGACTGGGTGAACCAAGGTAGAGGACATCTTGTGTCTCAGTGTTGGCCCTTTGAAGGGAAGCAAAGTCTGAGCCTCAGACCTCTCCAAGAGGATTTCTTCTTGACATCTGTCATAACTGATCCAGCGTGCTCTGTATAGTCTAACCTAGCTAGCTTCTGTCTAGCAGGCGCTGTACAGTCTGTCCACGAGATTTTCTGAGGCATTGTAGGGGATCCAACTAAGAAGCTACCATTGGAATGCTGCAGCAGGCTACTCTTTTATTAGTAGTTCATTAGGTCGGACATCTCGGCTCTGCAATGTTTTTCAAACACAGTTTCACTGGGAGTCCTAGTTTAAATTTCCTCTGTGGGTGCATGCTGCTGGCCTGAGGGCTCTTGGGGCTACCTGCTTCCAACTCTTACACTAACCAGGGACTCTGTTACGTATTTTGTAATAATTCCTTTTCATTCATTGCTCATTTATTTTCTGTTACTACTTTACTGCTCTGAAAGCTCTTCTGTAGTTACATTTGATGTTCCCTTCTGTGATTTGTCCTAATGTTCTCTGGGATTGTAAATTTTAGTAGTACTGAGGTGTGAATATCTAAATAATTCAGTGGAATGGATCCAAAATGACAGAAACCGGGTTGCTCAATAGATGACGGCACGATCACACCTACTAAGTGACGTTCACCTTGTCTACAAGTATCTGCAGGTTACATTCCTTCAGCTCTGTGTGGTTTTGCTCTTAACGTACGTATTCACAATCTGTTTGGGCTTTTCGGAATGAGGTACCAAGGGCTGGACAAGGATGTTTTATTACCAGAAATTGCCCCATAAGATGTGTGAAACTTTTTTTTTTTTTTTTTTTTGTGTAAAGATGTGACGGAGAGACCGTTAGGATCCTGCCATTGTGAAATGGTAGAGACAGTGCTCCCAGCCAAATTAGTGGCTCTGTCAGCTGTGGTATAAGCGCTGATGGTCATGTGTTTCAAGCGTACTGGACTTCCCTCTAGTGTCATCTGAATGGTGCTTTTCTTACAATTCGTGGAGGAGAGGTGAGAACTGTACCCTAGTACAGCCTGACCATCATCATGGAAACACAACGCTTGGTTTTCTGGTACAGGATGTAGGAGCAGTGTAGCCCAGTGAAAATGGATTCAAGTGTTTCCGTTCTTCGGTTGTACTAGACCAACAGAAGTCAAGCCACCTTTATACGCTCAGTGATTTAAAAGCGGCAAACACACCTCAGTCTATCCACCAGCACATTCATAATCAGTTCTGGTATTTCGAAGCAAAACAGATACTTCCAAAGGAGCTGTTGTGAACAGATGGACTAACATTCATAAAATAGACAGTTCCCTTTGTAAGTGGTTTGTTTGAATAAAATGTATTGTTTCCATTGAGATTTAAACTGCAATTTGCTTAAATTATTTTTATATTTGGCCATTACATTGTGAGCATATGAAATGGGCAAAATGTTAAGAACAATTAAGCAGAGTGGTCCTGAATACCCTGGTGAGCCTGAAAAATCATATATAGAAGAAAGCAACTATCTGTGGAGCTGCCAATTCTACTTATATAAGCCCATCTGTTTACATCTACGCCTGTTCCCTGAAGAAAAATACATCTTAGGTAAAGAATTCCCACCAGATCCCTCAGCCATTTTATCATTCAAGAAGGTTCTTCCTGGTTGTTCTCTCTCTTTTCTTTGTAAGAAGCTATAGAATTGATGTTTTCAGTGTTGTCTCTTGGAACATTTACAAGACAAATACTGGACTTAGCATATAAAGTTAAAGGAGTTTGTTCTCTTCTGATTCTGCAACGAGTACAAGTGGTTGCAAACCACGTACACATACCTTTGACTCACAGTGGTTTGTAGTCTTTTTTTATTTATCTCTCCCCTCCCACTTCTTTGTTCTCACCTAGAATCCCTCAGACCATCTCTTGTTAAACCTAAGATGCAGGTTATTTTATATCTAATTGATCATGTGGAAAGGTTGTTTGCTGTTTGCATTGTATCTGGTCGCTAACAGATTATAAAACTTATTTTTAAAAAAGAAAAAGGTATTCACGAGCTCCAAACTTCATGTTTCCCTGTATCCCCCAGTCCTAGGAGTTCTGCAAATGCAGGGCTAATGTTTTACTGCTGAGAAGCAGCAGATGTCTGTTCCTTGGCGTATGTTCCATCCTCAGATCTACTTCAACAGCAGAATTACCTGAATAACAGCAGATATCAGCATGTGGACGTTTTTGATCTTTTTATTAAATCCCAGTATCAAAGTGGGCTTATCCACTCTCAAAGACGAGATGGGGGAAGGGCAGCTTTTGAAGATAATTTGAATTTCTTTCATTTGGTGGCCTAATCTTCCTCCTACTCTATTGAACTTTTGTAGATTGTTTTAGGATTGTTCGGGAAAAAAAAAAAATCTCTAAGAGTTCTAACTTCTGATTTAATTATCAAAATGTAAATTCTTTACATAAACTTTAGGGATGCAGCAAATACAAAATAAAATGAGGTCAAGTCACAAAAGGAGCAAATTCAATTAGCCCCTTCAAAGAAATCTTGACTTGTTTTTGAGTTTTGAATTACAGATTTAGAATAAGGGTCTGATAGGGGTTTTTTTTCCCCCAGCTTCTGTTAATTCATCTCACTTCTAAGAGTGAATTCCCAGCCAATTTTAGTGGTTCAGGTGCTCGGAAGGCTGTTAACTCAAGACGTGCTGCTCTCTTCCCAGGTAGGTAATTCCATTCTGACCATCAAAATATTCCTTTATATTTTGGGCTCCTCAGCCGCTGCAGGCAGGCAGTGCAGCCTGTGTTTCATTCAGAGGGGAGTGTACTTTGGGAAGAGCTGATTGTTCTTTGCTGCCAGCTATGGCTCTTTGAATTGCACCCCGTCCACTTCAGCACGCCTCCGCGGGAGTCCAGCAGCCTGCCCGCACCGACGCGCTTGGGTGAACTTAGGTCAGATGGAGTGATGTGCTGCACAGATTAATTAATGCCTCTGCACAATTGAGTATGTTGAGAACTAGATGCAGTTCCCAGCAAAATTCCTGGGAGCATTTCCTTTTGCTTTGGTGGGAAGTGAATGAAGCACCCACATGAAGGTCATACTAGTAGTCACTTGGAGAATATGAACTTACGAATAGTTTATTCATAATTGCGGTTCAGTTTTATCTGCGTTCTCTTGATGTTAGCTTTCGTTTGAAATGTCTGTCTGATGCTTTCTGCTTGCTGAGAGGCTACTGCTACTCATTTGTGGGTCTGGGTGCATGATAATACATCCCATCTGGAGAAAGGGAGCTCCAGCATCCTTTCCCAGCATGTGCACTTTTATACTCCTGAGTCTCTCCTTGCAGAGATTTTCCATGAAAATCTTTCCACCCTTCATTGCCCAGGTGATACTAGAGTCTCTGCATCACTTGAGGAATAATTTTTTACCTAATATTTAATCTATCATTTGTAAACGATGGCTGTCTGTGTTTTAGCTACGTGAATTATTCCATGGTAACCTGTTTGTGGCCTTGGATGCCTTGGAGGCAGAAGAAAATAGGAAGGGCAGTGCCCTGTTGACAGGGAATGACTGTGGACTGGTGGACCATTTGTTTGCTATTTGCATCCTCGAATTGAAATCTTCTTGAGACTGGGGGTGTTAATACATTTTCCTTTTTTTCTTTTCTTTTTTTTTTTTTTTTTTTTTTTCCCATGAAGGGCATAAAATGATTAGGCAGAATTAGATCAGCTATGTAAGGCCAGTGAGGTTATAGACTTTTATCTCTGTACCTAGGGGCTCTTCCCTGCAGTGGAGACAGCAGACCTTAGCCGATGGGGATCAATGCTCGATTGCTTCATGCTAACAGCAGCGCGCTGAAGGGTTCTTGCTGGTGCGTGAAGCGGCTGTCCTCGATGCCCCTCGCTGCACTGGTGCACCTTTTCATGGAGGCCCCCTCAGTTATACATAACGTGGGCTGTGTGTCGCTGTTCCGTATGTAAGTGGTACCTGAGTATGTGCAGATGATGGGTAAATCACAGACTCCCCTGGACTTTTTT
This sequence comes from Chlamydotis macqueenii, assembly GCF_036417535.1. NCBI lineage: Eukaryota > Metazoa > Chordata > Aves > Otidiformes > Otididae > Chlamydotis > Chlamydotis macqueenii. The sequence continues at coordinate 38,879,274 of NC_141561.1, forward strand.
CCTCAGCAGCCTACAAGAACTGAATTTCCATCTGACTGCATTGGAGTTCTCATAGGAGGGGCTGTTTGAGCTGCTCTTTGACTAATATAATTTTTTTTACTGTGTTAACTTTTCCATTAATAGGTATTTCTGATAAACAGCATACACCTCTTTTTTGCGTTGCTGATTGTACCAACGTCTTTTCTCGATAAATTCTAAATAGATCTCTCCATATCATTTTAGGAATCTGGATATAGTATTCTTCAACTGTTTAGCTGTAACAAAATACCTTTCCTCACCCATCTAGTGAATCCAGCGGTCCAAAGCAGCGATTAAAGGAGAGGTTTATATATAAGAATAGATCGTAGCTAAAGAAATTTAGAGTATTATGAGCTTTTCTGTCGAGGCTTTTGAAGATACTGTCTGAAACACTTTTGAACTACTTGGCTCTATCAGCTACGGGGGAGTTATCATCTGCCTTTTCCAAACGGTTAGCAGATAAAGTCTTAAAGGCTTGGAGCAATCCCAATTGTATGGCGAGTCAATTGATGGGAAAAATATCTCTTGAATCAGTAGTTAAAACTTTATTACAGATGGCTCAGATACTGGACTTGATTTATTCTTTATATCTTCTGTAGTGACATGAGTGAATTGTCTACAGAAAGGCCACATCATACTTACTACAGAATAACGGGCAAATAGCAAAGGTGGCTGCTTCTTCACGGGCCCAAATCACTTCTTCCACTTCCAGCAGATTGGAGAATGCAGAAATAAAAAAAAAGATTATTTTTAGGTTGTTGCAACAGGTTAACAATGCCTTTATTTATACTCAGGATGTGCTTGAAGGTAGTTTGTTTAAATGTCTTTTATACATACCCAAGACAGTTGTTTCACCTGACAATATCTGTTTCATCTGACAGTATCTGATTTAATTTTATACCTCCCTAAATCTATCAAGCATTAATATAAGTTCTGCAAGGCAAAGAGAAGGAAGATCTTAATTATTTCAGTTTGCTTATATCTTATCAAATTTGCTTAAAAATGAAAATTTCTTGCATTTTTGGAAACTGAAAGCTGTTCTTTTTCTGTGAGACATCTGAATATTTGCACTAAATATAGCTCAAGGAAAAAAAAAACTCTCGTTTTCAAAGATTTCTTAAAATGATGTATAAAAAATTCCTACAGCCAGCATGATTTTTTCACACTTCCATGAGGAGAATGCATGGTAGTCTATGCAGAATTTCTCTGAGAAACATACTCTGTTTTAAATGAAAATGAAGACTGTACTGCAATTATAAGTGGCTGCAGTGTTTTATTTCTGATCTTGTTTTCGTAGTCCGTGTGATAGAGGTCATAGTTTAGGTTTATATTTTTTGAAGGACAGGCTTGATTTCAAAGTTTTAGGTAATTATGAAAATATCATGGAACAATCAGAACTGAGAAAATTCTCATAATCTGTACTCTACATGTCTGAAATAAGATGAAATTTGTAAAATATCCTTGAATTAGAACTAGTTAAAATATTTCTTTTGCGCAGATACTGTGTAAGTGAGAAGTATTGCAGAAATAATTTGCTGAAGTCTTTTCCAGTTTCTCTTGACATTTGATAGAGTTCTCTTGACTTTTGGATTGCTAAGCTGGGGATCCTTGGATGAAATCCATTCTCTATCTTGACCTTTTAAAAATACCTATGCTTTAAAGTTTGTAGTATCGGATGTTGCAAAGGAAGATTGAAAAATCTACTCCGTGTGCAAGCTGCTTCTCAAGCCCAGCTACTTGTGATTGGCTCATGAGCTGATGCGTGATGGTGTATAAGTGAGACAATTTTTTAACCTGTTGTTTTTTTAGGAAAAAAAAAAAGGAATTGACTGGCATAATGTGACATTAATGCCTGTATCAGTTAATAAAATAAATGCAATGCTATTGATATTTTAAGAATAAAAATCATTGACATTGTATGCATAAAATAGAGGCGAATAATGGCGCCTATTAGAATCTGCGGGTCTTTTTAGAACCTATTAGGCTTTGACTTCAAAAATATCCAGCAATTACGCAACTTAAATTAGCGATCTTAACTTACCCATATATTTACATATTAATGGTCCTAAGTGGTAATTGTAATTGTCTCTCATCATTGCTTCTTCTGACCCTCATTTTTCAAATAAGAAATATTAAATTCTATTAAGTAACATTAATAGTAGAAAATTAATTTAGGGCAATATATCATCAATTAGCAAACCCTTAACACGTCTCACTACTTTCACCTGATGGTTCCTTGTAGAAAAAAATGATGATAATTTAATGTATGTCTGAATTAGAGGATATCATCTTATGCACATACGATGGAAATGAGAAATAAAGGGTATTAGATTTCCTGGCTTAGATCCAGTAAAGCATCAAAACTCCTGTTGATTCTCTAGATCATTCACGTGTGGCTGATCAAGGGCAGAGAGCTCTGTAGCATACGGAGTCAAGGCCAGTGTGAGCATCTTTTGACTGGGAAAGACTGCGCTTTTGACAGGGCTTATCTTTATACCTGGGCTCGTTTTGGTTTTTTAAAGCAACTAAATGTTCTCACAAATAAGCAAGACCTTCTGTCAGATAATTAATGCACCTAGTTTGTCTTTGCGCCGTACCTTACAGAACGACTCTCCTGATTCATCCTCCTTCATGGGGATGACATCCCCACGGCTGTGCTACGTTATAGATCACGATTAGAAGGCAGCCTTTACATCTGGCCAATAGTTCTTCAGTCATCAAATCGACAAATGGTGCTCATGTAGAATAATAATGTGTGAGGTTGCTTCTGAGTGCTGCAGACCAAAATATATTTTGCACAGCGTGCTGCTCTCATAAGAAAAAAAAATTACCAAAGCCATTAAAAACTAAATACCTCTTATTTGTCACGTCGGTGAGGCTATCATTGTCTGTTACAGGACACTTATGATTTTTTGGACTGCAAATGTTACTGTTGTCTGTAAAAGCAAGAATGATTTCTGTTGTTTCCTTAAATGCCAGCCATGTAAATTATGTCTCTTCTTTTTTTACCTCGTTTTCAAAGGCTGCGTTTTCAAGTGTTGTAGTGTTCCTTGAAAAGCATTTACATTGTGAGAAACTGTAAACTTTAGTAACCTTATTAAGTTGACAACTGTGGAACATACTATGAAGTCAGTTTGAAAAAAACAGGTATGATTTTTTCCCCCTTTTATATGAATTTCTCCTGGTTATCCATGTAGATGTTAGACTGGGGTTTTTTTGGCTCTGTGAGGTGTGTGATTGCTAGAATAGTAAGCGTAACCTGGAAATACTTTGACAGAAGCTTCAAATCTTCATGCTTGCAGGTTTTAACGATGAGTTATGAGTCAGAGCAGTTTGAGATCTGGCGTCGGTAACAGACTAGCCTGGGGGACTTTCAAGGTGCAATTAATAAATTTCTATGTGAGAATTAACTTCTCCATAGCCTGACTGCGACGCTGAGGGCCGAGGATGCCATGCTCTCCTGCACTGCAAGTGTGTAAAAGCCCAGCCCTGCTCCATAAACATCATCCTTATGAGTTATGAAGTTTCTCAGTTCTATTTGTAGGAGGATTTTGGTTTTCCTCTGATGGATGCCAATTAATCCAGATCCCATTGTCCTTTGAAAAATCTCAGAATTGTGGTGTTTATCACTAAGATTTAAAGTAGCTGTAATCAACAGATTGATTGGCAAAAAGAGTATTGGGGAGCAGGATTAGTAGAACATAATGAGCAAAGTACTGCTGCTACCACTGTGAATGATGACGACGCTCAGAGTATCTTCAAGGGAGCAAAGACTTCCATTATTTTGGAGCGTGTTAGATCAAGTAACACCTCCAAAATTACACCCACTGGATAAGAAGTTGATGAAAATCGGAGGCAGACTAAGGAAGCTTGCTCTTGGCTTTTATCTTCACATGCAGATCCAGCGGCCAAAATGAATTACAGTTATACATTGACATAGCTCTGGGGTACAGGGCTAGCAGAAGGATGGTGTGTCTGTCAGTGCAAGGCTTTGCAGCGTTAAGAGAGACTTAGAGGCGATTAACCTGACTTCACTCAGCTGAGTTTTCAGGAAGGAAATAAACAGCATAACTTCAGAAGGAGAGTTTCTGATTATTTTTTAATATTGCGTATTCACCGTAGAAAGTATTTGCACATTAAAGATAGCTGTAAAACATTAAATTAGGCAAATAAACCTTATACATGGGAAAAATTGAAAGTAAATTTAGCCTCCCAAGTCCAATTTGAATTTATTTTCATATTTTAAAGTGGTTTAATGTTCATGATCAATAGTTAAATTTTTGTAGTTTAGCTAGCTCAGTTCTTACAACTAGCATGAACTTGATTCTTTCAGAGAACAAAATTTTTCTTTGTTCAGGTGTGAAATGTGCTTTTAAGCAGGACAAAGCTGCGGACTCTGAGCCAACCCTGCGGGGGCAAAGCTGAGAAAGGCTGCTTCGTTGCAGAGACCCCGGCTGACTGCCTTTCCCCTCGGCCCAGTATACAGACTGGCACAATGGCAAGTTAAGGGTTAGTAAAACAAACGTTTAGGAAGCAGTTCACCTCTGCACTGTGGTTTCATGTAGAAGTTTTGTGCAGAATCTCCTCTACCAGTACTCTTAGGCAGAGCGTTGTCCTGGCCCTTGTCCGCGTGGCTGTGGAGACTGCAACGTTTAGCTCCAGTGCTTCCCATTTAAAAAAACAATTTAAAAATAGCATTTTGTTGTAGGTATTAAGGAGATCTATCCATGCAGTGTTTTCATCCGCTTTCCTCTGCAGTATTTTGTTCATTCCTGTCCTGGGCAGGTGTTTCTGTTCCCGGTCCCTTGTGTGGATTCTGTTGAACGCTGCCTTTTGGGGTTGCTGTTTCTTTAGCAAAGGGAGTGGAAGGTGCCTCTGTGTCAGACAGGTGAGAAACAGGGCAGCAGAAGAGGTGGAGATGCTGCTATTCCTCATGCATGGAGTGAGCAAAAGCAGGGGCTGGGTGAAAGAAGAGGGAGGAAGCTGAAGATTTAGGAAAGAAAACGGGGATGAGCACGTAACGGGCAGAATCAGTAAAGAGAATTGGGCAAAGACATTTGTGTAGGGGGGACGTGTCAGTATTTATTGACTTCTGTGAAAGCAAAGTAACAGAGGGTCTGAAATGGATTGTTTTAGGAAAGGGAACATATTGATTGTGAGGGAGTAGATAATTGATGCTGGAAGAAGGGAATTTGCATGTACAGCCATAGCATGCAAAAATAAAACATGTTTGCAGGCAACAGCAGCTGACATTTTGAATATGCAAATATGAGTTTGCATATACATGTGCAAGTGTTATGTATGCAATAAATCTCAGAGTAAATTTTGCAGGTTAATTTTGTGTCTCTGCTAATACAAAACTGCATTGAGCAGAGCTTGACTGGGGAGAGAGCAGTGAGGGGAATCTGTACGGGACTGAAAACAAGGAACATACTGTAATTATGTTAAAACCAAGCACTACAAGCAGGAAATGCAAAGTTATGATTACTATTAAAAGAGACCCAGGCATGTTAATTTATGGAAATTAGCAATTTAAGGCATCTAAAAAAACTATGTACTGACATAAAATTCTGCTATAAAGTTATGATTAAGGCGTTTTCCTGTTTGTGGTCCCAAATTAGTTTAATTTTTAAAGATGCTTTTTCTCCGCGTGATGCCACTTCAGTGAAGGAAGCGAGGCACGCCGGCTGCATTTGTAACTTTGCAGAAGTGGCGTGAAGCAGGAGGATTAGGTTGGCGAACTTAGTCTCTGCATTTTTCTGAGTGGAATATTTTGCTTGGGATTTGATGTTTCTGGTTCTGTTTCTTTTTCTTAATCTTTTGTATGTGTTTATCTGTTTTTAAGTGTAAAATACTCAATGCAGTACATTCAGGTATATGAATAAAGAGATCCAGACCTGAGGACAGAACTGTTAGAACTGAGCCATGTGACTATTTTCTACCTTCATTGACTTAAAAAAAGAAAATTCAACTTTTCAATTGAAATATTTAGCTTTCTCTTGGGGAAACTGTTAATCCCCTCCATAGATTTTAGCGTTTTTACAGTGAAGTGAAAAGCAATTTCCCAATCAGCCCTATGTTGAAGTTATTAGTGTTCAAGGCCAAAAGGTTTATCCTAAGTGCTCTTCAGCTTCCACTGACAGTTCTTCCAGGAAATACGACAGAAATGGTTCTCTATTTTCTCTTTTAACCATTAAAAAAAGAAACATAGACACATTTTTGCTCTTACTTCTCTCTTTGTGACATAGTTGTCATAATTTCAGCTAACAGAATGACTTATTCTGTATCAGCAGTAATAAAAACATGGTGCTTCCACATTTCTCTGCAGGGTAATATCTGAAGGAGCTGTAAAGAAACTGAAATCTTCCTTGTAGGAAGACTTAAAAATAGAAGATAATTTATCATGCTATAAATGGGGTAATATTCATGTTGGAATAAGTAATAGAAAATGAATATGTATAAAAAATTAGATGTATCTTCTAAACATTAATTTATATTTTGAATAGGTGCTTAAAATCTGGAGTTAGGTATATGACCATACCTAACAGGGGCATAATTTTAAGTCATCATGGGTTGATCGTCACTCCTAAGCTGTTCAAGAGCCCGTACAGATATTGCTGTATGTGCTGTAAACGAAGTTAGGAGGCTGGCTTGCATTTCCCAGTCTTGAAGAGTTGGCTTTCAGCTCGTGGGCCGTGGAGCTGTAGGTCCATGAACAGTTCTGGCGTAAGTTCCCAGTGCCGCTCGGAGGGACACACGCTGCTTCCCTCCCCTTCCCTTTTCCTGGCGTTGGTGGTGTGTAGCTGCTTTGTGACCAGGGAACCACTTCAGATAAAATCCACTCTGAAACCTGGAAGAGTTACTTTTCAGCTGTATTTGTTTCCCACTTTGTCTCACAGCCCAGTCACAAGGATGTTTGTGCTGGCAAAAAGGAGAGGAGCAGAAATGTGTTCCTGGGAGTGGGCTGGAGAGCAGAACTACCATTTGTGCCAGCAGCATGCTTGCTGCTGGGATAAATAAACTTGAAATTATACCATTAGAGGTGGGTGGAAATCTTAATCCTGTGCAGCTGTAAGCAGTATGTGGTCTGACAAGAAGGTGAAACCAGTTTAATGGCTAATTGGAACTATAAGAGGCAGTTCTGCCCTCCTGTTTCCTCTTCTTTCCTTGTCCCATGCCATGTTCTCTCTCTGCTTCCTTGAGCTGTCTCTGGTCTCATCTGACATCTCCGTGAGTCAGGTCAGGGAGTTACAGCTACTAGGAACAACAAGGTGTGTGTGGGGGTGTTCGTATTGCTTTGAGTTTGGCTCTTTAGCGTGAATGTGGTGTAAGAGAAGGGGCAGGAACCAGGGGCTGTAAGGTGGACTAGGCACTGCCTTGTTGGCTGGGGTTGAAGATTGCATTAGCCGTATCACCTGGCAGCAGTCATAGCCGGGGGAATAATTGGAATTGAACATAGAAGATGGAAAATGAGGATGATGTTACACTCAGAAATCACTAGCGGGACAAGGCAGGGATTTCCCAAGGATGTTAGATGCTAAGCCTCCCATTGAAATTCAGACGACTTCCAGCATCTACTTCCCGTAGGCTCTTTTCAAAAGTTGAGATTAAATTCTTTAACTCTTTTATTACAATTACTAAAAGCTTCATAAAACATTATGTGTTTTGGATGGAACTCTGGCCCCACTAAAAACAAAATTGAGAGTTTCACTTCTCTGAGGCCAGCATTTACCGTACTGGCTTTAAGGAATCCATTGGATAGATGACATGCGCTGAAGCCAGTGTGTGCTTCAGAAGATGACTCCACAACTTGCATTAGAGCAGACTGAGTATAGTTTAGCACTGTCATGAAATAAGAATAACACTTTGGAAATAACAAGTGCAGGATGTCAATTGATATAATGGACGATAAGAGGTAATGCTTGCAATTGTGAGACTTTACAAATCCAATTATTTCTATTAATATGCTTGCATTAAAGAGGCATATTTCAGTGCCATCCCATGCCTCGCTTGTCTTGCTGCCTGTTATCAAACTGAAGCCTTTAAAATCTCCTGTTTGCATTTTAATTGGCTTTGGGAATAAGCAGGAAGAGAATAATGGAAATAAGTGGCAAAATTAAAGTAATGCTTTTGAGAATCCGCGAGCATATAACAGGCGTGTAACAGACTCGTTCTCACTAATATAAGCCCCTGCTTCTGATACACTTGTGCCTGAGACATCTGAATCCTTTTTGTCTCATCGTTTGAAAGAGGGAGAGGAAGGCTTTTTAATTCTGAACATGCTCTGTGCGTGGTTCAGTGTTAATATCACAGCTGGAGTCTCAAATTATAGGCACTAAGCCCTGCCTGTGTTCCAAGCCAGCGTGCTAAAGTGGAGAATTTGATTCATATAAATGTTGAAAAATGGAGGCAGTGGCAGAGGGAAGTCTGCAGGCAGAGGTGAGTGCAATCAGCGCTAAGCAGATTTCCCTGGCTGGCGGGACACGGCTCCTTCGTGGCTGAGCATTAAACCCTCCAGGGTCGTGCATGGCGAGCTTCCGCAGTTGTCGTCGTGCTCCCTTCTGATGAAACACAGCGATTTGCAACTTACAACCCCAGCTCTTGGGGGATCTACCTGGCACTATATGGGTCAAGTTTTCTACAGTGATGCGGTGTACAGAAATGTATTTTCTTTCTTTCCCTTGCATTTTTTTTTTCTTTGTTTTACCTACTGCATACCCTGACGGCACTTAAAAGACGTAGTGGTGAACTCCATAATCCTGGAAATGTTGAATCCTGTCACAGACTTGGTTGAATCCCTTGAAATGCAGAATTTCCAAACACAGTGATTTTGAGATTAGTTCAGTTTGCGTATGTGCTTACTGCGTTGTGTGACATGAGCATTGTGGCCGTAGATCTTCGTAAAAGGCTGACAGAAGGGTTGCAGTCTAGAAACGGTTTCTGCAACCTGGCAATACGAAAAGTCACAGGGCAGCCCCGGGAGCTGTACGCAGCTGGAGAAGGCATGGGTGTGTTTTTCCTGCCAGTTAAACTCTCTGCATCCCTTTCCATGTGGATATAAAGTCCTGTGCAAAACACCACAACAGATTAAAACCAAACTGCTAAACTGAAGTTCATGCTGCCGGAGCTGCAGCCGCTTTTCGCGAGTCCCAGTTACTACAGGCACTTGAGATGGGTTAGGTATTTGGCACTGAACCTCAAAAGCCTTCCAGCAATTTAAATTTGGGTATGAATGGTTATTGTTTTATTCAAAAGTCACCGCTCATGTGGCCTACAGTATGACTAGGCTAAATTATTAATTTCTGGAGATTCTAATGGAAAGAGGGGAAGGGAATATTATTCAAAGAACTCATTTGGAAACCAAAATGCCATTAGGGCATGTAGGTTTCCAATTTAGACTGAGCAAAGAATAATACATCAGCTCTTTTTTTCCTTCCCTGTCATATTCTGTTCTTAAAGCATGAGTGGGATGCTCTCCAATTCCAGGTGGAGGGAATTGATTTATTTTACACTGGAAATAATGAGTTTGTGTGTGTTTGGTTGAATGGGAGGCTTTTGCATCAAATGGCTGGTTGTATTCACAGACCTCTGCTGAAAGGGAGAACTGTGGATGGTCTGACAAATGCTCATCAAGTACAACACACTTTTCCTTGGTTGTCAAAGTTTGGGGAGCAGAAGCGACTGGAACAAAATGCGTGATTATGCTTAGAAAATAAGGAAAGCCGCGTTTATTCAGGCGAGGGAGGTCAAGCTGGATCATTGCGCACTCAGTGAATAGGGTGCACGGGGAGCTACTGGCTTCTCTACCTCCTGCCGCGATGGTTTCCGTTAAGTCACTGGTGGAGTGGGGCCCAGTCTCTTTTTGCTTTGACAAACCAGGAGAGGGCATGTCATCCGAACGACGGCTGACACATGAGTGCAAGGAGAAACTTTTCTCTTATATACTAATGCAACATCTCGTGAAAGCAAATACAGGCGCAGGCAGAGGCTCCCGATTGGTTTGCATCATTTTGATCTGTACCACACCCCACTTGTTAAGTAGAATTCAGGATGACTTTAGAGTATTGCTGTTTGAGTGAGTTCCAAAGGAAGAATTTGCTTCATCTTATTTATTTGTATCCTGCTGCATTAATATCCGAGAGCAATAATGCTTGAAATCATCTAAACAATTTTCTGTTTAGCACTTGAATCTATGAGGAAGAAACTGTCTATCTTAAATGAGCATAAAAATCGTTAATGTACTTTCCTAAGGGAGCCGAAATTGGAATTTCATATAAATTGCTTTAAAAGTTTAAATACACATCTGAAGATACATTTTGGTATATCAGATGGCTTAATAAGCAGTGTTTAATGTTATTTCTAAAATGTGAGGGGTCTTACAGTAATTGAAATCCAGCAAGAATATCTGAAGTGTTGTGTTTCATTTAGCTGATGTATATCTATACAGCTATAAATTGGGTTTGATTTGCTTGTACATTTTAAGTGCATCTTACTGGGTGAAATTATGTCCTTTCTTGCTAAAACCCTCAAGCTGTTATCTTTTCCTTTTGGTTCACTCTGTAATTTGCTTAGTTTTTCTCCTCTCCAACATGAATCATAGAATCATAGAATTTTTAAGGTTGGAAGAGAACTCTGAGATCATCAAGTCCAACTGTCAACCTAACACCATCATGCCTACTAAACCATGTCCTGAATGGATAAAAATAGGTGGCAAAACAGAGAAACACTGGTAAAATAAGCGTGAAAAAGAACATCAACAAGGGAAAAAAAAGAAAGGAACACATCCTTATCGATAGCTGAATAGTAACTTCAAAGGAAACCTTTGAGATGTTTTATTTTATCTTAGCCTTGGTGTTTAATGTATGTCTGTGTCCATCACAGTTTAAATATTCTCTGAGCTGGCCTAGAGTCAGAGTGGACTTGGGGTCTGAACTCTGGGAACCCTTTATGGCTCAAAGTTATTCCTGTGCACTATTAATAGTACATAGCAGAAGCTTATCTGAGCAGGTTATCTCCCTGTAGTTCCTTTTTCAGGAGGGTGAGATGGAAGTCAGCTGGCTGAAAGCAAAGGATTAAAAGCTCTGGTGTAGATAACAAGGAGGAAGGGGGGAAAAAATCCCTCAAAAAACCCCACTTAGCTTGTGTGTTATGGTAGACCCTGGGTCTGACATTGAACACCCTCATGTTCTGCACTGAGCCGTGCTAAGTGATACGCTGTTTGCTTGGCCTACTTGTTCCTCCCAAGCCCCTGAAAGCAAAATAAAAAGATTACTACCTTTTGTGAAAATACAGCCTGTTCCCTCCAGGAGTTCGGATCCACCAGCAATCATTGTAACTCGCTATTAGATTGATTCAGCACCGTGCTGGGCTTTTCTCTTACTTTCCACCAATTATGGAGGCTGACAGAAAGAAGAAGAAGAAGTATGCTGCAATAAATGAGAAAGAAAGTGAGGAAAATATTGGCATTTCCTAAGATTTAGGACACGGTCACAGTAAATCCAAAGACTTAATAGGAACCTGACTTTAATATAAGAAAAACACTAGAATCAGTCTCCAAAGGCAAATAATTTCTGTGACTTCTCATTTCTGACAGAAATGCTGGCTCTTCGTCTGGCTGGTTCATCTGGAGATATTGGTGAATCTTAATCTGCAGAATATGATACAAGCATGGTTCTTAAAAGCTCTGTTAACTATTTTTCGGTATTTAAACTGGAATATATTTTGAAAGCCAACAATATTCTTTCCTAACTGTAATTTTGTACGCTGCAAATGTGTACTTTAATAGAAAGAAAAGGGCAAAATCAACTCGAGATCTGTGAATAAGACTTTGCATCCTCAAGTTTGTGTAACAGGCCTGAAGGCAGATTTCTATTCAGGTACTTATTAACATAGATGGATTTTGTTCTGCAAGCTGGCTTCCCCTTTCCACACTCAGCTGGTGTTAGAGATCTCTGTACTGAGTGCAGAGGACTGGGGGTTTTTATATGTTAGGAATTTTTTTTTGTTTTGCTAGCACTTTTATGTGTTAGGCTTCTTAGAGACATTGTTCGGATGCAGATGACAGGAAGCATCAGGAATGGAAACCCCCTCACTAGTAGAGATTTGTACCATGTAGGTGATTATGCAGTTTCTGTGTCTTCCCACTATATATATTCTGTATTCATTCTCCCTAAGACCTGACTTAATCACAGTCCTTCACAGCACTGTGTCTTCCCAGAGGAGAGTACTCCGTGGCTTGATATCTCCTACAAAAGGCTGTTTGTCCAAATGGCCTCTCTGCCTCGGGCCTGGAGAGACGGGCACACTGAACTCTCAAGCTGCCATTTATTTTGAAATCTCTGTACCTGAAACTGAAATTTCCTCCTGGTGAAAGTCCTTTCTCATCTAAGGCAAAGCAGAAGCTTTGCTGAATTTTGGAAGCTTCTGAAGTGAGGGAGAAAAGGAAGTTTTGATGCGAGGGTTGCACTGATGAGCTTGCAGTAATTAGAGGATCCAGCCATAGCATCATTTCAGTGGTCGCAGGACTAGTTCTGTCCATTGGTTCAGTTGCTGTGCCTGTTTGATATCAGTCTATCTATTTTGTGTTACTGGTGTGACTTTGTAAAAGATAGGAGTCTGCGTTAACACTGGAGATGCCTCCATTTTGAAGGGCTTTCTCCAAGTGGTAATTTTTTGTCTTTAATTCTTTAATCCATTTCAATCTCATGTTTTCCCTGCTCTCAAAGACAAGCATAAGAGAATCGTAAATCAACTTTACATCAGGGAATCTGTCAGAGTTACAGAGAATGAAAAAACCTCTGTGTATTGGACAAGATTCTCTTTGCTACTTTACTGTTTAATTCTCTGAATTAAACATGGTGACCTGCTAAAATGGAGCTCTTTGGGGACAGTGTAGGTTTCTCTCTCAAATTAAGTATTGGGACAATACCTTCACTATGGTACGGTATACATCATTCTTTACAGGGACTGACTGACTGTAAGCCGACTTTAAAATCTTTAAAGTTTCCTTTTTTTTTTTTTTTTTTTTTTTTCATTTAATGCTGCTCAGAAAGATATTAGAATCTCAGTGGAACAGCTCTTGGGATGCAGTCCCTGAGGTTTTGGAGCATCTTGGTTTCTGTTCAGCTCTTCTCAGAGATAACTCAGCACTGCAAGACCAATGCCAGAGAAATCTGCTCTTTTACCTGATGCTTAGAGATCTGGAGTTTCATATCCACCTTTTTCTATGTCCCTTTCAATGATAGCGTCTGTTTATATTTGTAGGAGGTGTTTGCTTTGGGAAAGCAATTTTACCATCCGTTGTCTCCCGTCACACTGTAAGTTGTGCTGCTTTTTCAGAATTTTACGTATGAAAGTGTATGATGTCTCACCTTGAAGAAGGACAGAGAAATATTTCTCATCGCTCTCTCTGCTTCTCTGCTAGCTCATATACCTGGTTGCTTTCCCATTTTTCTCAAAATTCACTTGCTTTAATTGTTGTGAGGCAAGTAGGATCGTAAGACAACTCAGGTTGGTAGGAACTGCAGGAGACCTCTAGTCCAACCTGCTGCCCAAAGCCGGGTCAGATAAGACATCGAACCAGGCTGCTTGAGGGCTTTATCCCATCTGCTCTTGAAAATCTACGAGGATGGAGAGTGCACGACATCTCTGGGCAGACACTTTTACTACTTGACTGTCATCATTGTGGAGAAGTTTTCGTTTTATCAAATCTGAACCTCTTTTTTTTCAATTTATGCCCATTGTCCCTGTCTCCGACCATTCACCACCTCACAGAGCAAGTGCTCCAGCACTTGACCATCTTAGTGACCCTCCACTGAACTCACTTCAGTTCATCAACATCTTTCTTATATCGGGGGCCCAAAACTGGATGCAATATCTAGATATGGTCTAATGAGTGCTTAGTTAAAGATGAATCCACTGCCTTTGCTTCTGTTAGTACAGCCCTGGACGATGGAAGACTTGTTTTCTGCCAGTAGGAAGAATTTAGGTGACTATCTCAGTTCTGAACTTTGGTTCCTAGGAAGGATATTAATTTTCTAGCAAGTTCCCAAAGTACTCAGAGTATTTCAAGCAGAAGCTTGGACTGATAACTTCCTGAGGTCCCTTCCAACTTGAACCATTCTGAATACGTGGTTCTGTAAGATTTTTCAAAAAATCACAGCGAGCAGTAATATGGTTACACCTACTCAATGTTTGAAGCTTACCGTTGAAAATATGGCTCGGTATGTGGTGTGCCTCATTTTTTAAAACACTGTTTTCAATAGGATCAAAGTCTGTATCCAAGTAGCAAAAAAACCAAATATTAAACAGTCAAAATATAGAAAGTATTAAAACATCATCAACTGAAAAGACACATCAAATTGTACTACTTAAGCATTCAATTTTTTTTTAATTTCAAATATCTGCTTTTAATTCCTACATTTATTGCTTGTTGTGATTTGGTTTTTCCTGTATGTCCAGTAGGCACATAACAGGATACAGGCTTTGACTTTGTCCTTAAGGAACCAGATGAACAATGAAAACATAAATCTGGGTACTTCTTACTTTACTGCGTGTAACAGAAATATTACCTGAAACATCTAAATGTTTAAAAAGACATGAGCATTTCATTCCCTATAGAACATATACTACACCATGTAATCATAATTTTACTGCCCTTTTATCCCTGTTCTTTCTGGCAGCTAAAGCAATAACCTCTCTTTCTGTTCTAAGGCTTCTTTTAAAATGCAGACTTGGGCTTTTATTATTTATTGCTGGTTTCTGTCAGTACTTTAGTACACAGTTTATCAGTTAATATGGTGAATTTGGTCTATTTTTGTAAGAAAGGGGGTGGGCGTCAGGCATTTTAAAACCCCAGTTGTTTGCACTTGAGAAAGCGCTTGCCAAATGGAGCGTGTTATCCATTGGCCTCACTTCAGGGACTGGATCAGGACACGGCAGTAGTGCTCAGCGAGGGCAAAATCCTTCTTCTGAGGCCTCAGGGAGCCACTGTAGAAATACAGAAATAATAAGAAACATTAACATTTTGAAAGAAAACTTGAGATATCAGGAGATAGATCATCCTGTACCCAGCTACGAACATCTGGCCAGAGTGATGTGTAGACCTGAGACTTTTTCCCAGTAGTTCTACAAATGATCTAAAAATTTCAAGTGGTCCACCACCACTTTTAGTAACCTTCTCAGCATTTAAGTACACACCACCGTGAGATTGCATCTTTTTTAGGACCAAGTTTCTCTAGCTTCCCGAGAATACATTTTATTGTACCTTTATCTAATAAAACTGACAAGTTCTCTGCGATCGGTCCCTTAGGCTGCTGCGTGTAAGCTTACACATGCAGTAAGGTCACCTTTCAGCCTTCATTTTTATAAGGATGAATTGCATTTTGTGAATCTGAGTGGGTTTGCATCTGCCCAGCTCCTAATCCAAGCTGGAGCATTGTTTTAAACTGTCCTATCTTCCACCTGGTCCCCTTGCTCTAGACGTGGTCACATGAGGCTGCTAAAGCTCAGGAAAGCCAAGTCGTCCTGGGCTCACTGTCTGCTCAGAAGCAAATGCTGGAGGAGGTTTCTGTTCTCAGAATAACTGAGGTTTCCCTACTTCCCTTCTGTATTAATTTTACTGTTAAAATCAAGCCATAATTATTGCAGATGTGATTTTATACAGTGGTTTTGTGACATGGGTTATCACTCTGCTTTTCCTTCTGTTTGAATTCTTATCCTGACTTTCGTGACTATATAAAAGAAGTGAATTCCCTTGTGAACTCCCACAGGGCCCTGTGCTTGTTGTTCATGTTGTAGAACAGAAGAGCTCAGAGCTGAGCTGTGCCAATAATTTTTGTTTCAGTTGCAATGAAATACGGCAGGTAAGATCAGAGCTGGTATACGCGCAGTGTAGACAGTACCTGACCTGGAGGACTCCAGAGAGGTGTCCAGAGATGCATTAGGTGCCAGCGTACCTTCAGGGCTCTAAGCTGCGTAATCTGTGCAGACAATGCAAAGGAAGATGGGCAGAGAAACAGGTAGAGGTGTCTTGTCCGAGGTTACACAGCAACACCCGTAACAGAGCTAACAAACGAGCTGGGTGTCGCTCCCTGCTGTCAGGGGTCTGAGGGTATCCAATCAGATCTTCCTTTTCTTTTTCTGCAAGATATTTTTCCAGGTAAGACAGAAAAATGGAAAATTTGGGGGTGAGTTTTTGTTGCTGACTTTCTCCTTTTTTCCACCCTGTTCCATAGTGCCCTATTTTTAGAAGTAAGGCATAGCGCGTTACAGCAGCTGGGCTCTCCGACTCTTCACAGAGTAACTCATTAGAAGTTGCTCAGACTCAGCAAGTGGAGTGAAATGTTTCCCTGCATTATGTTTTCTGCAGATCTTTGCTACAACAGTACCACAGGTAATTGTAATGTAAATTATTCCAGTCTGCATCGGAACCCTCTGCAGTACACAAAAATGTTTCCAGCAATTCTCATGTTAGATATTGATTTGATTTTATCAGGGGAATATCCACTCACTTTCTAAGAGTGGAAGAAGCAGGAAGGCCATGAATGAAACACTCACTTGAGGCTTTTTACCATCAGAAGGACTGGGAATTATAGCTGTAAGGGTCAGGATAGTAATGGCCCTCAGACATCTCCAGCTTAAGTTCTCCTCATCAGCATTGACTGCAGTAATTGTGTTGCCCTGAATGAAATTCCTGTTCTTTTCTTAAGCCTTTGAGGTGCAAACTTCTTCATGTAAGTGAATTTCTAAGGAAAGTTGCTTAACTATTGCTGAAAAAACTCAGTGCTGAGAGGAGGTGTGGGAGCTTCAGCATTTTACAGCTCTAAGAATAAAGATCTGTCACAAAGAGTTGCGGTACAGTTGATCTTGCCTTGAGATGGCAGAAGGAGTAATGACCTCTTCAGCATCCCTCCAGCCCTGATTTCTGAGATTCTGAAGTGCCTGCTGGATTTCCGGGAGCTACAGCAAAAACATCTTGAGCACCTAAGCCACAGCGGCTTCCACACCTTTGACTGGAGGGCTACTATGTCGTATTAATCCTGACTGGCCCCAAAATACTTTTGCATCTAATGGAAGCTCATAATTCAGTACAGCAGATGGACTGTGCTGTGTTAGGTCTCTTACTGTTGAGGAAATGGCAAATGAGGCCACTGAAATGAAGAGGCTCTTGTTCACATCATCTTCACCAAAATTATGGAAAAAGCAAAACGCACTCGCTTGGAGTGGAAATGTGACTGCACTGCTGGTTTTTTGGGAGTGGATGTGGGAGGCTAGCCTATTAGTCCAGTACTCCCAAGCCAGCACTTCTGGAGAGCTGAGAACTAAAGGAGGCAGTGCAGATGGCGCCAGGGCTCCTAGAGCTGCTGCTTTCAGAGCAAAGCTGCCAAACAATTGCATCTTACGCTGGACACACAGGTTTCTGTGGGTTCTGCAGTTGCACCACTGCTCGTGGAGAGGAACAGGAATAGAAAAACTCAAAAGGAGCTGAGAAAAGCAGAGACTTGCTGCGTTCATGTCAGCGAGCAATTGCAACACTTCTTTTTGCCCAAGCCTTTTGCAGTCCATTTTACTCGGCGTGAGAAGAGGATTACCCCATGAATGCCAGCACCATGCGAGCACAGGCAGTCCAGCAGTGCATGAGGCCCGTTTCCTGTCAGGTGGAGGTCAGGGCTGAAACGATGCTCGAATTGAGTGGTGTAATGCTGGGCCCGGTGTAATTATGATCCCTGTTTTTCCCCTGCAATGGCAAGAGAGTTTTGACTTTTGTTTCCTTACGCAGATAAGGAAGGGCTTATTCTGCACATGCCAGTTCAAATACATGAATACTTACTGGGAAATATCCAGTGAGATTTGCACCGTGGTTTTTTCTTAACCTATATACAGTTTTCTACCTTTTCTCCTTGCCGTTGCTGCTTTATTGTTTTTAAGCAATATGTGAACTTGATTGTTGCATCGTGTCGCGGCAGAACAGCAGCTCCCTTGCAGTCGGAGAGTCCTTGAGACTTGTCAGCCACGTTACCATCTGGAGACCGTACAAGAGCATAACCTGTCAGGCTCCCTTTCTTTTCAGTCACGTTGTAATTGCTGTACGTGGCACGGAAAATATGATGTAGGAAAAAGGTAATATTTTGACAGCGTAAAAGATCGATGGAGTAAATGCGTTACTCAGCGTTTTGAAGATTTGCCTGGTCTCAGTGCTGCCTTGCTCTTTAAGGCTTCTGATTTATGAAAGCAGAGTTTGGAGTATTTTAGTGTAATTTTAGGGGATATCCTCTCATAAGGAGGGAAATAAAATAGGTCAGGACAGTTTTAGTAATTCTTTCTCCATAACAGATCGGTTATTGCTCTTTGCCCAGTGGCAAATAAAGCAAAATTCTTGGTAATAAATTGAGAGAAGAGGAAAAACTGAAGTTATAGTCTTTTATTAGTATTAAACACTAGTTCATATCTTTCAGTTTTATTACGAATACCAACAAGACTGAAAGGTGAAAACTAAGCTTTCCTTAAGAGTTTCTGATAGAGAGAGGCTAAAACTAAATTCATGGTTACATCCCCCAAATACGTATTTGAAACACTCTGCATCTGAAATCTTTGTTGAAAAGCTCTGCACTCAAGTAGAAGTGTTCCCAAGTCGTACAGTAAAACTGCTGTTGGATTCCGGTCACTAAGCTATTGGTGAAGCTGTGGAGTTGGAAATGTCTTGGCGGCTGTCGTGTAACGTTTTCTGGTGACGTGGGATAACCCTGTCGCCTGCCCCACGTGGAGAACAGCATATACCGGGTGAGCGCTCCCTTTGAAGGCAGACAAAAATCCGCTCTTGTACACTGACATGTTCCAAAGCAAGGCACAGTATTGCTGGGTTTATGTGCGTGGCAGGATGTGCAGCATTTCTGCTGCAATCAGAAGAAAAATAGTAATTTTAAAAATTCCATCAATATGTAATTACTTGTCGTAATGTCAGGTCATAAACAGTAATTTCTTGGAATGCATGCTTGGATTTTATGAAGGTCTTAAAAAGCCTTCACTCAAATAATACAGGAGATCACATGAAAACTGCCAAACTCAGAATAAAATAGAAAAATTTTGTCTTATTGTAGTCAGTTTGCTGGGAGATTCAGAGGTCTCCGAAGAGAGTTATAGCCACAGCGCTACTAGAGATGAAATAGTAGAGCACAGTAGGATTGGATATGGACTGCATTTAATTTTTGTCTCTGACTGTCGTGGTCTCTGAGATCTGTAAGTTCAGATCAAGGCTTGGCAGAAGAAATGAGATTCCATCTGTCTTACCAAGCTGGTTTTGGCCATGAGGAACAGAGAATGTAGAAGTAAAAGGCAACTCTTCTGGGTGAGCATGTTTACTTCTCTGTAATTGCAGGCAAACGTGCCAGATAATCCTTTTTTATAAAATCAGCCTTTAAAATTATTGACTTTTAAAAGACTGTTTCAGAACCTTACTCTCTGGAGAGTTAAAAACTTTATTATCGGCTCCGGCCCTCTTGCCTTCACCTGTGTGTGTTGACCCTTCTCTCCCTGGTGGTATTTAATCTTCAGCAGAACTTCACTGAGCAATTATACGCTCTGCCAGCCTTTGTCTTCTGGAGATAGATACCTAGGGCCTTGGATAGTATCATCTCTCTAGTTCCCTGATGGCCCTCATCCTGGTGTAGCCCATGGTCCACCTCCACGTGGTATCTCCTGAGGTTGTATGGCACTGATGTGTGTGGCTGTATCACCCTGCAGGAGCACCATCTTCCTGTGGCCAGCCAACGTTCCTCCTCTGCCCTCCGTTTATAGCAGAAATTCATATTAGTCTCCAGGGCGAGACCTTGCACTTCTGACTATCATAATTTGTTTCATTTCTGTGACTCCGGTCCTTAATGTCATCCAGCTCTTCTTGTATGTGATTGTGATCCTCATCAGTATGGTCACTGCCATCTAACTTTGTGCTATTAGTGTTTAATTAGTTTGATTCTTCTATTTTCTGCCAAGATAACTGATGAAAACGCTAAATAAAATGAGTCTCTGGACCATTCCTGGAGGTTTTGCATTAATAAGCTTCTCCCCATTTGATAGTTTCTCTTTTACCACATCTTATTTCATACCCTTCAGCTATGTTTTTTAAAGCGTCTTTTGGTGCTAATTCCAATATTTTCAAGCTTAATAATTTTCCCATATAGCAGTTAATTTGGCGCTTTACAGAAATACAGATAAAGTTTATTTGCTTTTCTTCTTGTCAAAAAAAAAAATGAATTGTTTTTTCATGAAAGGACTGAGCCTCTCCTGCTGTGCTGGTAAACTCACTCCATATGGTTTTCAGTTTTCCATGTACCCCTTGTTTTCAGGGCTTTTTTGAACTGATAGAATGTGTGATGAGAGGCTGATAGGTCTTCCTTTTTCGTTTTAGGTAATGTCAAGTATGTGGATGAAAATATTATTTCTACAGTCTGTGCCTTTTTTTTTTTTTTTTTTTAACAAAAAAACCTCAACTCCACAAGTCTCTAATTTAAAATATTTTATTCACTGTTGTTCCTACAGCAGTATCGCTGAGCCCCTCAGTGTGTGATAGTGCTGACCTTATGACAGGCTGTTTCTGTTCCAAAACGTGTTAACCAGCTTACGTTACCTGCTTAATACAGCCAAGTCCCAATTTCCTTAAGATGTACCAAAGCTCTTTATGACAAACCTTTAATTGTTAATATATCCTTTACATGTAAGCTACCAGGAGTTATTTCGGAGAATACATCTGCGTAGGAGAAGGAGGGCGTGATGATGGCAGTAACTGCTGGTGAGGCAGCAGTGACGGAGGCTGGCATCCTGAAAACGCGCTCTAGAAGCCGTGATCTTCACCTGTGGATGAGCTGGAGCCTGAGCTAGTTTCTTTGCTGCCGTTGCTACCTGTGCTGGCTAGGTGAACAAAACCTGCTCCACTCCCTTTTTTCCTGGGGGATGTGCTGATGTGCCAAGGATTCAGAGGCTGCTGGCATTCTCAGGGAAGAGGTTAGGAAATCCAATTTCTGTGCTCTGTGCTGATGCCCATTCCTGTTGGAAGTGAGTTACTGTTGCTTAGAGTAGATGGGATCTCTTTGCTTAGTTCTGCAAGAGCACAAGCCTCCCAAAATCCATGCGGTTCCTAAGACTTTAAAAAATCTAGGAAGAAGAAGTGGCAGTGGCTGCTGTAGTTTAACATAGTTCCCTGATGTGATAGGTGCTGCATAGGTGGGTGGCTGTGTCTGAAGTCTCTCTTTGGAGAGGGTGAAAAAGCCTCTACCATCCCAGCGTGGCCTCTTCTATTTATTCTACCCGTTTTCCAATTGAGTGTTTGCTTAGTAAACTAGTAAAATCCTCATGATGATCCTTTCGTACCATCTCTGCAATGTGCATGAACTCCAGCACCCCAGTTTGTGAGCCTGAGAAAGGAATTGGAGGAACTCCTTCAGTGTCCGCTTGCTCTTTCGGGATCGCGTCAGTGGTACCGTGCACATGAGACTCTGGTTGGTAAGCTTGTTCATTACACAATTTCCTTTCACTTTGATGCGTCCAGTTAATGCATCCAGATGGAAAAGTTAGTATGCGATCTGCTTAAATATTACAATTATCTAATCTTATTTCAGTGAGAGGAAATAATTAAATGTGCAAATTGTGTTTACTTTTTTAATCTCTAAAATTTGCTGATGATCAGATGTCTTTTTCTGATAGCTTTTCAAATTCAGTGAAACAAAAAATACTATTTGTATTAGGGTTTGCTTCCTCAACATTGTGTTTAACCATTCTTAGTTTCTCTCTGGAGATTCAATTTAAAATCTGTAGACCTTACTACTAATACATTTTGTTTGATTCCTGCTGCACAAATACCGTCGTGCTCTCTCTCCCATGTTGCTTTTCCTTTTTAAAAAGCAGACCACTGAGAAATGTTTGGAAGCTTCATTTATTTCGCAGGAATCCAAAGCATTTCCCATTTTCTTTACCGAGTTTTATGGTACTGGTTTATATCTACACACAGTGAGCTTGGGATGGGGGACAGATGTTTGATTGAACTATCATATTTTTTATCATTTACATGTTCTCTTTACAAGGTAATACGGCCTGACTTTAAATAGTTTAAAGCACTGGTTAGCTGCTACTGTTTTGATACAAACTTAACTTGTATTTCTGTCTGTTTATCATTTGAAAAAAAATTGTAGGTAAGAGTTCAGACCACAATCTAGAGGAAAAAAATTAATTTTTTATTTTTTTCTTCTTTTAGTTACTTAAGACTCCTGCATACATGCCTCTCTGTGAACGGAAATTTTGTGTATGTGTAGTTTTTGTTCCTCCACGATTTTTTTTTTTTTGCTCCAGATATTGATGCTATATTTTGATTTGGATTTTGACCTTTAGGGCTAGGATGCTGTTGCCTTACCTATGAGCTTCTTGGCACACAGGAATACATGCAAGCTAAGCGAAGCTCTGGAGCTACCTTAGATCCTAGTCTGAGCTTGACTTAGCTTTTTGGAGTGCTGCGAGCTCTCTGGGAGCTCGATTTCCTCTCTCTCCTTGATTTCAGGTAGCTAGATGCATCAGGTAAAGGAAAAATAGGAGTACTTTTTTTTTCTGTTCCATCTCTGTAAAAAGATTTGATAGCTGCTTACTTCAGATTTTATTTTGATGGAACTTTGAGAATATGAGCCTTTGCTGAATCATAGTCTAAAACTCTATTGTGAAGGTTTGGTTGGGTTTTCTGAGCGTCAGTGGAGGAGTTCTGGATAACAGAACTGCAAACAACAGTGACTCTTAAAACCAGAGTAAAATTGTAAGTGTCCAGCATTAATTAATTAATGCATTTGCATTAGTAGCCCTGCTAAAATGTGCTGATTAAGAGTTATAATTGCATTTCATCAGAAAATTTAATGTAATATGTTTTTCTTTTTGTTAAACTCATGTAAGCTTTATTAACATTGCTGAAGTGAATACTGCATCGGGTAAATTAAATACTGGGTTTCGCAGAGTCTGTTGCATATATGTTCTGTACTGTTTGTGTCTGTTCAGCTGACCTTCTCATTTGTTACTCTCAGGGCCAGCTAGTGCTTTTTCTGTTTCAATGAACATTGGTTTTTTAACGTGAAATGCCACTGTGTTTTTTCTTTGGCAAGAGAATGTCAGTGTCTGCAGAGTAAGAGCTGTTCAGAGCTCTTGCTGGCAATCAGGGTATTAATCATCACTCCGCTTGCTGGTCACTATAAAATACTCTCTCTAAAAACATATCTTTGTAGTAAGATTGAGCGTGTAAGTTCAAAAGATTCTCATTGTGACTCTGAGAACATGTATTTCAGGTCAATGAAATCCGCAGAGCTGGCTGATATTCACAGGTTAGGAGGCTGACATCCATCATCGGTGAGCTGGGTTGTTCCCTTTTTCTGCAGCTACTTGTTCATTTGTCTTTGTTTCTCTGCCGAGCTCCCAGAAATGCCAAGCTGTGTACCTCATACTGGTTAGCATGCTTCCCCTGTGCTGGCTTAGGGAAATACCTTAAACCAGGGTCTCCAGGGACACTTATAGCCACCTACAGCAAATCAGTCTGAACACCTCTCCCTTCTCAGCAGCCTCTCTAAAGCTCAGTGATTCCCACCAGTAACACGTAGCATTTCCCCTCCTTGTGGGAGCTTTGTCCAAATTCCTTCCCCGCGCTGTGAGGAACTGTGTGACCTTGAACAGTCAGTCTGGGTGTGCAGAGACAGTGGGGGTGCAGGTCGGGCAGACCGTTGATCTGTACCTCACGCGTTAGCCAGTAGAATGCACCTTTGTAAATCATACTGGGTGCTAAAGCTTGGAGGTGATTGACGGTGTTTGGAACATTTTGTTTCACTCTTCACTTTGGTGTTAGGCTGAACTAACTGGTGTTTTCAGGAAAAACATCAGAAAATCATTATAAGGTCCTTCTAAATAATTTACTGTTCAAAGCTGCATGAGTTAAACCGTTAAGAAATTGATTCACGTTTTGCCTTCACATGTCTAGTTATGATTTTTGTCGTGGTGTGCGTTACATAGGGTATTGTTCTATATGATCCTATATGTTATTTTTTATTATTTACAGTATTTCTGTATTGCATTTTTGTTGAGTTCATTACCTATTTTGATCTATTCAGATTTCAGTCATATATCTAATATACTTCTCTGCCATCTGTCTTTCTCACATCTTTATTCAGGCAGCTTCCTTAGCTCCCTTTTAGAACAAAATCATGATTAAAAGGTAAATCTTCATTTTTTGTACTGAAAAATCCTTACTCCTTGGCTCTTCCTTATCTTTATATGCTGATTAATGTTCCCATCTTTGCCGAAAGCCTTATTTTTCAGGTCAGGTAATTCACTTCATGTACTGTTTATGTCCTCTGCGGTTTTTTGGTATAGATGTTTCTCTCGTTTCAGAAAACAGATGAAATCATATTATACTTTCAGTATCTTTCAGGTCGATCATTAAAAATTCCCTCTATCTACTCACTTGAGATGAGATACTTGGAGCATTTCTTTGTTCTGCTTTATTCAATCTTGTAAATCTCTGTGAAGGACACTGGTATAAATCAGTAAATAACCACCAAATTTGCAAAGTATCTACTGGCACAAGAGATTGCAGAGCTGAGCCTCCAGCAGAGGCTCAGCTGTGGTTCCCTCCTTATCGGGGAGGCATTTTGTAGGTAACAACTCTGCTTTTAGGGTGAGAGGTTGTTATTTCTCTGCCAATCCTCCCCGTCCTTTCTCGTCAGAAAACTGTCTTAGATGGAAAGTGTCAGCCCTGTCAGATGTGTTCCCTTTTCTTCTGGGAATTGACTGGTTTGGAGAAGTGGCAGGTTGGATGGAGATGCAACGGTGCCTCCTGGCTTTGACAAGAATGCTAAGAGAGGAACCTTGCTGTGCCTAAAAGCAGCTTTCAGTCTTTGAGCGTTAATGCGACCTCTTGGCGTGAGGTAGAGTTTCAGCCAGTGCCTCCCACTGGCTAAGAGGGAGGACATGCAAACTGGAGAGGTGGCACATTGATGGAAAAACATCATGTTTCTAGCTGAGCCTTTCTCCTTTATGGTTCTTACAAATAGCCATGACGATAATTTAGAGAACTGTATTTCAGTTATCCGTACAAGTTCTCCATACTCCGTGAAGTATTAGTGCACTTAATACTTCATTTGTAAGCGGTTTCCCTGTTTCTACATGGCATCTGTCAGGTTTTCGCTTGGGAGCAGCTGTCCCCATCATGAAAAGGTATAATTTGAAGTTGCAAAGTCACATCCGGTGAGTATTCAAGCTGCTTTTGAACTTGCTTTTAGTTTATCTTCAACTGTTTCTTTAAGGATTCTCAGCTGCATCTGGTACTGTTGGTTGTTTCTGCCTGTGCAAAATGCACAATAATGCCAGGAGACTTCGTTGCTGCATTTTAAAAAATACCCTAAAATCTGTCTTTTGCCAGCAGTCTCCATCACTTGACAACCTGTTCATATTTCCCTGACTTTAAAAACCCTTGGATCAGAAGAAGGAATTACCAGTAATGCTGTCTTTCCCTCAGACTGGCAGAAATGATACACCATTGTGCTCCTTGAAATTTGTCCATCTTCAGAAGATTTATACAGGAATTAAGTGGTACATTGACCCTGTGTGTTCATGGAAGCGAGTTTCAACCAGCAAGAAAATTCTTATTCATGAACAAACCAGAATTTACTTGCTGTCCTTGAAAAAGAGCGCAATGGTTCTGCCTACGCGTTGTCCTATAACATGACGTCTTCCTTACACTGGGGCAAACGGGATGTAAAATACCATCGCTCTGCTTTGACAGTGCTTTGTTTCCCTTTGCAGCACCACTTGATAATCTGACAACAGAGAATCGAGACCTTTTTAATTTTAGTGAAAAAGTGACCTACGTTCTTGCTGACGGAGTTATTCGTCCTGGTAATTTATAGGTCACATCCTACCCACTCAGAAAACTTTGTGTTTGATAGAGCAAGAAAAACTGGCTTTGAGTCCTCAAGTGCTTCAGAGAACTTGTAGTG
The DNA here is from genome assembly GCF_036417535.1 of Chlamydotis macqueenii. Lineage (NCBI taxonomy): Eukaryota > Metazoa > Chordata > Aves > Otidiformes > Otididae > Chlamydotis > Chlamydotis macqueenii. Next base: position 38,905,301 of record NC_141561.1, read on the forward strand.
ATAAATGGGTTTTAATTAATTTAAATATAATTAAAAGATCAGATGAAGCATTATTTTAAAGCGATACCGGAAGAAACTGCAGAGATTTGCGATCTCTTTATTTGTCGCGTCTTGTGACATGCTGATGTGCAGTGGAGCATGCAGAAAGGATCTGGCCATCACAAACCCACTTCAAACACATTTTATTTCAGAATAACTAGTAATTTGATGGGTTTTGTCTGGCTTCAGCTTCTTTTCAGTAGGTCACCGTTAGAATGACATAGACAATTATATCACATAGCTGCCTGGTGACTCAGAACCGTGTGTTACGTATAAACTAACGCTGCCTCCAGACATCCTTCTGAGAGTCATCCTGTTGAAACAGAGTGGAATTTTAAGCAAATTTAATGTTTCCATAAGCTCTGTAGCGCAGACAGCTGTATTAGCAAAGAGTAATTTTACAGGCTCAACTGTACAATTACATTTGTATTTTACAGCTGACCTCAATTGTTCTTTAAAATAGCTGTTATCAAAATGGATTGATTATGTTCCATTTCTAGTGGCTCCTTCGTCGTCCTGCTGACTTCTGAAATCGTGATGGGTCCTGAACAAGCAATTTGCAATCATTGAATCGGATGTTGCGGTCACTGGAGATGTGGTGTCTCCTCCCACTCTGCTGAAGTCAGTGGCCCCAGAGATGCCGTGAGGTAGATTTGGGCTGTTGACTCTTGATCTGGTCAAAATGCGGAAGATGGCTGATGCAAACAGAGATGCTGTGGCTATACTGGTTTAATCTAGAGGATTGCAGTCCTGCTTCCTTGTGTGTTGTTGACACAGAAAAATTAACAATATAGAATTTGGCCCCGACCTTGAGGAAGTCTCAGGGCTAAACAATCTAATTAGGCTGTCCTGCTGTCGTTACAATTTTGGTCTGTAGGCCGGTCGCTGCCGTAGCGTGTGATACAGCATGAAGTCACGAAAAGACCTCTGACTAATCACTCTGGTTTCACCAGGCCCCGATGTTGGATTCTCCCTGTTTCCAGCAAATGATCCTTGCTTTCCTCGGGCAAAGGAGGCTGGATGTTTAGCTCGGCCCGCTGCAGTATTTCTTCTTACGAAGGGGGTTCGCCCTGTGCCCCTTGATGAGATGGCTGTGACCTGTGGCTGGGGTGGAATCCTGACCCCAGGCTGAGCCTGGGAAGTGTTACCTAGCCCATAGCGTGTAGAGAGCAAAGTGATGAAACAGCTGCCTAATTCTCTGTGAAAAATAAGGTGATAGAAAGCTTACAGAACAAATGGTCCATCAGTTAATTAGCATGAAAGCCTGACGAGTAGTTAATGACCCCTTTTTTTTTTTTCTTGCTGAGCTGTTCTTTGACTTTTTTCCACTCTTGCATTTCACTTTTAATTCCTTTCTACCATATAAATATTTTAATGTGACAAAAAAGTCAGTCTACTCATCAGATAAGTAAGTATATCTAAGATAATTTAATTTCGTTTCCTTTTAACACATCTGGTAGCCTGCTAGCTGGAAAGGAGTGCCGCTGTCCCATGAGTGTGAGCAGACAAGGGTGAAAGCAGTTAGGAAGTTGAAGGATTTATTTTTCCAGTTTTTGATGGAAGTTCTAGTAATGTTAGTTGCAATATAGTCAACTGCTACAAACACGAAGAGGGAGAAAGGTTTCCTTGGAAATATTTGGTAAAATACTCTGGAGAATGTCTTTCAGTGACACCAAGAAACAAAGTGCAAAGACCATTTTAGTAGCTGCCTTTGTTAAATGGAAACAATTTGACAAAAAATTCCTCTGAAATGCTAGCCATGAGGTGAATTCAATGTCTGGATGAAAAATTTGCATGAAATCCAGAACTTAAATTTACTGTTAATTAACTTGTGAACATTGCTAAGTAGCTTTAATTGGCTCTGTGGCTGAAAGTTTATTTGCAAAAGTGTTACTAATGAACAGAACAGTCGTGATCAGAGGCAGCATATATGATTTCTCAACTGTTTCATTATAGATCCACAAAAATGTGATGGGGGATGACCATGCATCTGATTTCTAGTTTATTTTCTCTGTTCATGGAAGAACATAATTTAGTTATTTAAATTGTAAGTACTGAAAGTAGTTTGTACCCAAAGGAAGAAAGTTTATAAGATGAAATGATTTATCATAACTGTTACTTTCCTAACTTGTGCAACTAACTTAGGAATATTGGAATATTTATCTTTATTTGTAGCAGGAAAAAAAAAAGGTTATTTTATTTGGAAATACTTGGTTTGTTCTGTCTCACGGCAGGCAGTTTGTTTCACACACTTGCGGAGTATCACCAACTCACTGCGCAGCCAGTGGTGAGGCTGCGTGGGGATATCAACAGCTCTTACAAAATAACACCCTTAGCATTGAAAGCCCTGGTTAGATTTTGGATACCGAGCCACACGCTGATGGCAAGCCGTGGCAGCTGCTGCGCGGGGCCAAGGCGGTTCTGCAAGAGGTCCTCTCGGTCAGACGCGCTCTCCGGTTTGGTGTGATCTCCGTGAATCTGAGTCGCAGAGGCCCTCTTTGTGCAGACTTGCTGGTTGAGACTCCATTCGTTCGTCTTGTGATTGTATGGCTTTTCCTGGTTTTAGTGCAGACAAGATACAGCTATATCATTTCCAGGATCTTTAGAAATGGAAAGGAATATTTTCCTTTCCTCCTTGGCCACCTCCCCTCTTACTCAGAGCAGGACAGCAGGTCTGCGGAGTAGTAGATCTGTAGGATGCAGTGTTGTGGATAACTGCTGCCACTTTTATGTCTAGATGTAGAGACTACTGGAGAAATTTGTTGGGTTTTTTTACTTCTGTTGTCTGGGGAAAGGAGAAGAAATAGTTCCATTCTGTCTTTCGCCCCCAGAGCTATTTGGATCAAGTTGGTGGAATGCAGTGTGAGGAAAGAGCCGCTGCCTGAGAGCGCTACCGAAGTATGTACTGGTCTTTTCACCTAAAGTCCTTGGAAGTCAATGAGAAGCCCCCGAGCGTATTTGGCTCTCATTAAAATCAGACTGTATTTTGAGGAGAGATTAAAGAGACAGAGATTAAAGAAGTCTGAATAGTGATTGTAAGGAGAAAATGCTGGATGGAGCTGCCTGAGTTATCAGTGTTGATGAGTCCACCTCCATTTAAAAAATTGCACATGGCTTTTGTTGCTTCTGGATTTAGGATAAGTGTTCTCATGGCCTTTTGTATACGTCTTAATCTCCCTTCCATAATTATCCTAAAGGAAAAATTGTAGAGACTGGAAATTAGCAGAATACATGCATTAAATTTAAGACACGATGTACATAATCCACAGTGGTATCAGCATAAGCAAAATTCAGGCTTCACAGGAGACAAGAAATACAGAAGTAACTGCACGGCATAGTAAATTTGGACATTGCTAATTGCAGTATGGATTCACAATAACTTTTTGGATTCCTCTAGCCTTTATCATCTTTTGGTAGGAAATGGAGGTTTTTAAAATAACGGAAGTACATAGCTTAGCTACTTGAAAAGTAGTGTAAAAAGAGCAAAATTATGCTTTTCATCTTGGATACCTTTTTCTGATCTGCTTGATATTGATGTGCCAGTTCATAATACTTCTTAACAGAACAGGGGGGTTTTACATAAACATATTCTGGAAAACATCATGTTGAATGTGCGTATTCGAAATACTTGGATTGCTTTATCCTCATTTGCAAGGGAGTGAAAACCTGTGGTTTGCGTAAGTGGGAGCAAATGAATGAGGGGAGGATTCCTAGACCTGTGAAGCTTGGTGCAGCTTGAAGGACAATACAATGAAATATGTACGAGCAAGTCCAAATTGGGAAGCAAAAATTGGGTCAGTGGCATTTGCAGTGATTCCTCCTCAAAGGACAGGGAATCACTGCACAAACTACAAGCGAGGCAAACACTGCGATGTGGGAAATGTCAGCGTTTTTAACTGTTTATGGACGCAGCAGTGATTCACGTAGAAATAAGTAATGATTCAAGAAATGCCCTGTGCCCTCCATCTGATTTCATCTCTAAGTGAAGGAATGGATAGAATACATCTTTATCTGTGGATGTGTGTACGAGTGGTAAAGGATAACTTAATTTAATGGCAGCAGCTGTATTTTCAAGCTGTGCTTGCTTTAAATTCTTGTGAAGCTTTGTTGTGCTGGCTAATCAGCTTGTACTGCCTCAAAGCAACAATAGTTTACGTGTGAACTTTTCCATTTCAGCAAAAGAAGAGTTTTACCATCAGCTTTTTAGTTTAAGTGGGTACCTATGGACAAATGCATCTTTTTTAACTTTTCATCAGCCACGCTCTGAACTGGCACTGTCAGCTGTAGAGAAATTCCTTTTCACTTAACCGGCAGTCAGATGTGAGCCGGGGCCAGGTGATGGGGGGGTGGAGTGCTGAGCTAAAATTCATGGCTATGAGCAGGACTGGAGGTTTGGCTCAGCGTGGGCTGGTGTGGTTTCAGGCTCCTGGATTGGCGCTAGCTCACGTATGGGTAGAGCAGGTCTACAACCATTGCACATGGCTATGCGTGCTTTGAATTCCTCTGTGCATCCTTGTTCTATGGGATTACTACCCCTTCCTTCTTTCAAAGGTATGCTGTGAAAATAAATATTAAATTCAGGGTGCTTGGATGCTGTGCTACTGGCCATGTGAGGTAGATTGTGGGACTTTGGAACCTATGGCACTATCTAATAATACTTGGGAGTCATGGCCTAAGCAACTATCCTATTTTCAGTGGACCTACCCTTGAGTTAAAGGACTTGTGAGGAAGGGCATCAGAATTTGTCTTCAGATAAGCAGAAAACATTTCCAAACCCAGGTATCTAGGGCATTTTTTTTTATTTAGCTTTTAAGCATTTATTTTTAGATGGCATGGCTCCACTTGATAGCAGAGTGTGAATTTAAATGTTGTAAAGCAATATAAATGGCCATTAAGTTAGGAAGCACAGTATGACCTTTTTTGAAATATTATGCCGAACGTTGTGTTTGCTTTGTGAGCTAAGTGGAACTTCTGCGAGGCTGCTGCTGATGAAAGGCACTGGCTGGATCTCTGGGGAGAAAGCGCATTATTACAAGACGAATCTAGGGATCTGACAAAAATAACAAAACAAAGCTGTAAGACAGGGTTAGATTTTAATAGGAAGAAATTCAGATAGATTGCAGTGACTTTCATATGCCTTATTTTTCCAGAACACGACAAATGCTTTTTCTTTTCAGCTTAACTTTCCAGGTTTAAAGATGTGCTGTTGCGTCCTGAAAGATGCTAGGCAGGAGGACTGGGGAAGAGCGTTTGTGCAAGCCTGCCAAGTATTTATGCACCTTCATTAGTAATATCCTGCTGTTATTAAATATTAGAGCAACATTTAAGAGCCCCGACCAATGCTGCTGTCCCAGCGTGCTATGCAGTTGCAGGAGAAGGCCAGTGCAGAGCGGCTGAGGCAGGCAGGGAGGTAGGGTGTAAATGGAATGAGGCGCAGAGGGCGGCATACAGCGACCGCCTGGAGCTGCACAGTGGGCGCGGAGCCCGGATGGCCTTCACATTGGGACCGAGTCCCATCAGGGAGCCTTGTGGCCCAGGGTGAGGCAAGAGGAGCTGTTCCGAGTTGTTGAATAGTGACGTATTTTGTCTAAAATACACCCTGAAAACAGCCTGGTTCTTCAGGCTAAGCCTCAGACTCGTCTCTATATGAGAGGATTCGGGTTCTTTCTGTTGGTGCCGAAATGGGTGATCCCCTTTGTAAGGGACATCACCTCTAAAAAACAAGCTGTTTTCGAGTGAGGAGTGATGAGGAGTGGCTGCTGTTTTGTTTAAGACAGGAGGCGTTCAAAGTAAAACTGCAGTCTAATTCCATTCACTTTGTTTACAGTCCCTTCTGCATTGCCTCTTTAGTTTATGCTTCAGCTTAGCCTGTCGCTTTGTTCTTGAAGGGGGAGTAGCACCCCACCACTAGCAATGCGTTCTAGTACAGTGTCCCATTTTTATGGATACACCACAGTTAAATAAGTAGTTTGCAAATAAACCCGAAACTGGCTTTGAATCCTGGCTTTGTCTTTGATGCCTCAGAGTTAAATGAAGCAGTTCATGTACTTCTGTTGTGGCCAATTGGAGTAAACTTGGATACGATTTACAAACACAGGGCAAGTATTTATCACTTGCTCCAAAAAGCTGTGTAAGGTGCTGTCCTGGAACAAGTAAATCAAGGATGTCACCGTTCTCTGCCTGCAGGAATGTGTGGTGTAAGCCATTGATTCTCAGCTGGAGAGATGGAGGCACCCCAGCTGTAAAGGTTAGGCACACGCTGTACTGCAGGAGAAGTGCTCAATGAACAGTTTCACCATTCAATTTGAAGACCGTTCATAACACCTTTTTCCTCACTGTTTCATAAAAGGTGGAAAAAGGTATTTTTTTCAAGTACGTCTGGATGCAGAATTAGCTTTTACCCTTCAGCTGGCTCAGTATTGTCGTGTGTCTTGGTAAGCTTCTCAGCTGATGCATGCGTAATCTCTGCGCTACAAATACATCGTCCTGTTTGCATCTGTTCTTGTTGCATGAAACTCAGGGACCAGAGGTAGGATTTTAAGTCTTCTTTTTATTCTTATTTTCCAAGATATTCTTTTTGCCTTACTTGGGTATAAAAGAAGTTGAAATGTAAAAGTTTTTAAAAGGTTGAAATAAGTTCAAAGTCTTACCCTCGTATAACGTACCTTGGATGCTTCAAAGTAATGGCTTCTTGAATGTAATCTTGAAAGAGGATAATTACATCTCTGTTGCAGAAAATACTACCTCTTCTGGAAATCTTTTTTAGCAAAGTGGTAATTTTTCCCTCTGAGTTTGTAGACAAAGGTGGTTAAGCACTGCCAGCCAAGTAGACAGCTAACGAGCTTTTCACATTAGCAGGCAGTCGTAGCAATAAGGAACCGGGTTGGATTACACAATCGGTCATCTCGGTGTTTACGTAAAAATGATACCAGGTTATGTGAACATTTGTCCTGCGTGTGAGACAAGTGTGTTAGAGAGAAAGAACAACTTCTGCAGAGCAGTTCCAAAATACAACCAGCTTTCCTAAAATTTCAGAGCATTAAGGAGTTTACAGGAAAAAAGTGTGTTCACTAAGAAAATGATTAGCACCTTTTCTAATAGCCTCAGCTTAATAACTTCTTATGCAAAGTGAGATGGAGACAAGCCTGCTTTTCACATAATTAATGTTTCTGTTTAAGCTTCCCTCCACTCCTCGTTGTTCCTAAATAAAGCTCTCTCTCTCTATTGTATTCAGTCAGTTAGGCTTCTGTCTAAAATGCATCTTGAAATGTGTTTTTTCAATATGAAGCCAGCGTCTGCGCCAAACCAACATCCTTGCAGAGAAAGGTGTCCCAGAACCCTAAACAGATAGGAATTCATTTTCTAAAAACGCCACCAAGGAACAGAGTAGCTGAGTGTCAGACCCTAAAACAGGAATTGAGCCTGTGACACCTCCGCAGGGCCGTGCTACCCCTTGCCGGCGATGCACCCCTCTGCCAGCCAACCCAGCAGTGACTGGTGTTTGCTGGGCTGCCGTAACTGGTAGCAGCAGCCGAGCGTTACAGCGCGCAGCGGGGCTGGGTGGTATGTAGCTGACCCTTGTGGTACACGCGCAGCTGCCGTCTGCGTCTCGATGGGAGCTTGGTGATTTGCAAGCTAATAAATGTTCTTGGTGCAGGTTTAGCTTTAGAACAAACCCTTGCCAGTGATGGTTTCTGAAGCACAATTTTAATAATGACATTCTTCACTTACATGATGTAGCACTTTTCAAAGCACTTAGGAATCATTACTGAAGTCTCAAAATACATCCTTAGGGCAAGTTTAGTTCCAGCAAGTTATTCAGGTTGAGAAACAGAAACATAGGGGTTTAAATAACTTGCCAAAAGTTGCAGAAGTTTGTAGTAATGCTGAACGGGATCCTTGGATCCCTGCTGCCTACGCAGGATAACATGGCTTTCTCTACATCAGCCTTGAAGCACTAACCTTTGTTACTGTCCCTTCTTTACTTTTACATGAAACCAGTCTTCTAAAGACCAAATTTTGCTTCTTTTGTACATATAAAACACATTTCTTCAGATACCATTTAAGTTGTAAAGGGCATTTGTTTCATAACATACTTCTTAATTGCACCTTTCCAGTTAAGACTGCTGCTAGCGTTGGTAACGCGAGTTCATCAATCATCTGTCAAACCACGGCAGAATCCGGAATTGTGAAATACGTTATATATCAGCAAGAGGCTGCAAGTACTTGTTTGGGAAAATAAAAATAATAACTATATGCATTGTCTTAAACAGTTAAACCTGGGTGCTTGGGTGGTGTAAATCTCCAGAGCAACATCGAATTCAGTGAATCTCTCACAAATGAGAGATCTATTCTGTTCTTCATTTTTCCTTCATCCCTTGAAGACTTCAGCAGTTATTCGCTGCTCCCCTGCCCTTCACCTCATCCCCCTAACTTTTTGTGCTCCCTTTATTACTTCCTGGATCATATTCTCAGCAAACTCTTTCTCCCAAGGCGCTCCTGTCATTGCAGAGCAGCTTACAGCTCCAGGTAACACTCTGTCCTCCCCAGACCAGCTGCCTTTTCTGACAGGTACCTCAAGACCCCTTCCAGTAACACCACCAACTTCCGTCGCTTGTTCCCTTGAGACCTGGTTGCTAATTGCAGCCAGACCCGAAGGAGGGGCAGCGCGGTACGAGATGGCAGACTCCCGAAGGGTTCATGGCAGTGAGTGATTGGCGAGAGGACAGAGTGAGAGAGGTGGATGGAGGAGTATGTAGCAGAGCTCAGCCCTTATACGTTGTATCTGGTAGAAAATGGCTGTGCTGTAATACCTGTTCTGTAGCTCCGTGCTGTTTCTTGTCCGCGCTGACCAAATGGCATAGGTGGGGTGCCTGGCCAGTTGTGGAAAGCAGGGCAGGGCAACGGAAGATACAATTCTACCCCAAATTAGACAATGTTAATAACATGGATCACAGCATAATTTTTTTTTTTCTTTAAGCTCCTTGTTCTGTTTGATTTTCCTCCAGATTTTCTCCCTTTTTGTTTCCCCTCTCTGCCTGTTTTTGTCTCTGAAGTTTTCCTCTTTCCTTACTTTCTCCATCTTTCACCTCTGTGTCCTTATCCTCTCTTCATAAGTTCCTTTTCTCCTAAGGAATGCCTCAATAGTAATTTCAGTCTTGCCTTTCATCCTGCGCTCCCCCCCGTACTCTCTCGTTACTGCTAATTGTGCTCCCTTCCAGGACTGACACTGCTTCCCGGGAGGAAGGAGAACCGTAATGATCGGTGGCAGCAATGTCTTAACCATCTTCTTAGAGCACAAACACTGTCACAGTGTTTGAAAAGTCACATTAATTGAACATAGATTTGTTCAAGCTGCTCATTGAATGAATTTCCCTTGTGTCTGGCTTGTGTTACAGCTTATTTTAGCTATAGACTGAATCCCAACAGCAGTCATTACTCCTGCCAACGACGGATGCCATGCGCCGCTTGATCTGAGGGCAGAGGACCTTGCGTGCACCAGTGTGGAGACTCAAGCAATCATGAACACCGGCAACCGGATGCTAAGTGCAACGTTGGGTTATCAACCCATGTACTTGGAATGGAAAGAAAAAGATTTTTCATGGCATAGATTTCACTTAAGAAGCGACATTGCCTCGCTGAGCGTTCCCGGGAGAGGTATCTCACCTAACCCCCAGCCCTTCTGCAGCTTAGGCTGCTCCACAACAGTTTGGTGTAAGCTGAATACACCGGTGAAGTTGTCACTCGGAACGTAGAGGTTTGCTAACCCACAGGCAGCGGGGACGTCTTGATCCATGCCCATCCATGAACAGCCTCGCTCAGCCGTGTAATCTCTGGGAACTGAAATAGCACTGCTGCTAATGATAATTCAGCTCTAGCCAGGCAATTCTTACAGTGCTGGCGATTTCTTACGGTAACAACCATCGTCCTTCATCATCCTCAGTGGTGAGATGCTCTAGTGTCGGTGGCAATCGGTGCTTGCTTGCAGGTTTTTGTGGTCTCAGGTGCCAAACACACACAGCTCCCCAGTTAACATGACTGGAAACACTGTGTCTGCAGGGTTTCACCGCTGCGCTGGGGCCTGCCCCCTCGGCGGCTGCGTGTTGGGCTGGGCTTGCTGATGGCGTGCTTTCGCTAGGGCACAGGTGCGGTGGCCCCGTACACGTAAGCACGGTGTATTTGCATTTCATCTCTCTGAATCAGCGCAATTCCCTTAACTACCCTCTTCAGTAAATTCCTAATTGCCAGCAATTTATGTCTTTACCTATTTATTGCAGCTTGCAAAGTTTGCAGTAAATTTGGCTTGTGATTTTGTGTTTGTACGTGTGTGGAGCAGTCAAATCATTTATGTTCTGAGAACTTTAAAGAAACATATGCCTGGAAATCAGCAATGCATGTATTGCTTTTGCATACATGGTGAAGTCTCTTTTATTTTATTGTGTTATATTACTTAAATAACCTTGGTTGTTATTCTTCAAGGTCTCTGGGTGTTGATCCGTTAACAACTATGGGATGTATCTAAACTGGATTATAACTGTACAACTACAAGCTAAGGGGTAATCAAAGATCTGTCGGGCTTGATGTAAGCATATGGGCAGCTCTCCACTACTAATATAGGGAAAAACCACCCGAAACACTTAATTTGGAATTTTTAGGTACAAGTCTTTAAGGATGCTTTTACCTAAATGATCTTCAACTTGAACAATGCAGCTGGAAACACTAGTGTGGGAGAACAAGGAACTAGGAGTGACTGTGCTCTGGAAGGGAGAAGGAGCACATCAATATTTCATCTGTGTATACATATAAAACCAGTACAGAGATAAACAATCTGATGAGTAATGATGCATATATTTAATTCATAGTTTTATGCATTTTTTAAGAAAATGTAAGTAGGCGAAAGCTTGAGCTTAATTAAAGTAGCAAAAGAAGCATTCAGGCTAGTTTATTCTCCGCTAAGCATTGAAACACATGTGATAACTTCTGAAACTTGCGGTTCCTGAAAGGGAGGAGCCAGAAGAATCTGGGAGATTTAACAGGAGTTCGGAGTATACTGTGGACAGTGGGCTTTTCACAAAGTCTGTGGAATTTGTGGAAATTCAATATCTTGAGTCTTTCAGGCGTTGCCACCGGACATGCCTTCCATCATCTGAGTAGCATCAGTGCCAAAGCTGTGGAAGCTGTCAGGCTTCTAACGCTACAGTGCTGTTCTTGATGGGTTTGTGTGGATGTTCTAACTTTTGTATTATTAACACCAAGAAGCAATTAATACAAAGAGAAATGTGGCGCTGCGTGGTGGAAAATATATTTTTCTTCTTGGAGCCACTGTTGAGAAATTTATCAGGACGAACGGCACAGTTTAAGAAATCCAAATCTTGAATTCATATTGACTCAGGGGGGATCTGACAGGAGAGCTGAAGTTTTAATTCCTAGCCTAGCTGTGTGCTGATGCACGTCCCGATGAGGTTAGAGCAGAACGGCGGCCGGAGTGCGATACGAGAGCTGCAAACGTCTTCTGAGCGGCGTCGCTCCTCCGGGTCCAGCCACCCAGCTGGTCAGTTGGTGGCTGTATTTTACAGCAACGCCTCCAGGCTGTAATTAGACTTGGCATGGCATTGTACTGCTGTTATGTGTTTTTTTCTCCCAAGAACTTATGTAGGCCCCAAGATTGTATATAAGCATATACAAGTGACATATGAAATCTGGAGGTGGAAGAAGTACACTGGGATATGGTATAGCAAGAGGTAATATGTATATCCGTAAGAGAGAGGCTCAGTCCAAGAATTACTGGAAGTTATTTTGCTGGAATCAAGATAGATCTTTGCCGTAATGTGTTTACCAGCGACTTCTGCATTGTGATTTATTGAGCAGCTCTGTTATTGCTTTTAATTTTGAAAAGTCATCTATAACCTGTTCACAGAAATGAAACTGGAGAAAACCATATGTTTAGGATATTGTTGTTAGTGTGTTATGTTTTCTGCTTCGTATGCCTTAAATGATTTCTCTGTTGGTGGGTCTTTATTTTGTGGGTACTGCAGGTAGCTCTAGACTCCAAGTAAATGAAATCCTGTTGTGTTGTTGCTACTTCTTCAGAAAAGCAGCTGTTCGACTTCTGTCTATATGGAAAAAAACATCATGCAAATACATCAGGTTTTTTTCCTGATATTGTAAATGTTATTTTAATTGTTTTCTTATAGTCATTTTGAAATAGATCGGTTTAAAAGAAGCACGGAAAAGGCAATGTGATGGTTAACAAAGTAATTGGGGAAGGCTGTGCCTCATGTACAGAGTGTGAGGAAGGAGGAACAAAGATGTTTGTGTGAGCAGCTGATAAGCTGCTGTGTTCTTACAGAGGACAGGTGCAAAATCAGGCTAGTCAGGCCAACCCTCTTGTCTGTTCTGTCGCAGCTAAATTGTGGCATGGTACAAGCTGTCTGCAGTATTAGAACCCCATCAGAAGTGTCACATCTTCGTTTGACTGACGTGCAGTGAACGTGCGTGTCAGGTTTTGCTTTTTTCTGTCTTTAGTGGGAGAGTTGCCCCATCAGTCGCACTGCACAGAGAAATTACAGGGTTTGGATCGTACATCATGCCCTGGAGTAGCATTGTAGAGTCCCTCGCAAGTTCCCCCATGGCACTACGAAGGGTGTGTCTGCAGAACAAATGAAAAGCCCCTCTCTTTAAAGGTAATACTCAGAGTTGTGACACTGAGCGCTGTTCCCATGCAGCAGCCTTGCAGGTACGTATGTGATGCACAATAAATCTGGAGATGGGAGTATCTGGACGAGGTGCGATGTCGCTCTGCCAGCACTAACAACCTGTGCTTTGGGCAAACACTGTGCAGGCGGGCCTGATGCTGTGCGCTGCTTTGGAGCTAGGTGAAGGGGATTCACAGATAACTACAGACATAACTTCGGGTAGCTTAATAGTCTACCAGCATATTTGTTCCTAGAGGAGATGTTAAATGTATAGCTATTGTTTGACTGTCAACCAGTTGCGGATCTGGAAAGTCCTTCCAGAATCAGATACACAGTAACTAGATTTACTTCTGGGGCAAAAAAAAAAAAAAAGAGTATGTTTACTCAGGCATATTGCTGACCTAGGGGATGTTTAGGCAGTTGGTTAAGGCCAGTAAAAGTGGCAGGTGAGTGTGAGTTATCCCAGATGGCTTCCTGCTGTTCTTCATTATTATTTCTCAAACGTGAAGTTAAATCCTCTGTGGAAAGGGATAAAAGGGGTCATCTCTAGCTGCATGCAACTCTTGCTGCAGTCAAGGAGCCACTGTCCAGTTAGAGCTGTGATTTGGCCTCTGAAGTGTAACAGGAAATTATTGTGCACCTCTACTTCTGTGTGGAGAAATCTGATTTAGTAAAGGTGTGGTGCGTCTTAGAACCGGATCCAAGTCGGTAGGCTGAGTCCAGCTCTACTAGATGTGTGCATGCAGATGAAGGAGAAAAACATCTTGCCGTGCTTGCACATAAATATGCATTTCAAAAGTTTTAATATTTTTGTGCCTGAACTTCTTGGGTTCAAATTTTAGAAGTCATTGTGTTTGGTTTGGTTTTTTTCTTTCCTCAATTAGAATATCTCAGATGGTTAGGGAAATGCATGCAGTGCTTTGTCTGTCGATTGAAGCATTAATTGCCTCAGGCCTTCAGGCTGTAACAACCTGAATTATTCTTTCATGTTCCCCTTCAGCTCTCTAGTTTGAGTGCCTTAGAAATCGTGAAAGTTGGATGCGGTCAACGTGCAGGAGAGTAAGGAGAGTTCCGAAGCCCTGGGTTTCAGTCCGTGAACTAACAGAGCTGCTGGGATAAGTAGGCTGTATTTTTCCACTTCTCTGAAGTGCTCAGCTCACTATTTGTGTGCCATAAAACAAGCGGCAATAACAATAATCCATGTCTGACCATTCAGAGGAGCAAATCCACTGTGCCTTCAAGCAGTTCGCAGTCAGTAAATGGGATCATATAGTGCATATCATCTGCGTTTAGTGTGGCTGCCTGGCGCAGAGAATATTGATTATTTTTCCATATTATCATTCTGAGTTGATATCGTCATTTCTTTCCTATCAGGGAACCACTCTTATAGCCCAGTGCGTGAGAGGAGAAACCTGAGAAAGGTGTGGGTTTGAACGGAGTGTGACTGGTCACGGTGCTCAGGGTTCAGGGACGCCCACGTTGGTTATCTGACGGATCAACACAAACAGGTATTTCTGGCAGGAATACTCCTGAGCTTCTGGTTTCTGTGAACTTCGCGCTGCTTTTCATATATGCTGACTGAAAGAACTGAAATAATGTGGCCATTCCTAGATGACAAACAACATTTTTTTCACCTAAATGAATTCTGAAAAGCTCTTCGCATTCTTACACTAAAAGTCTTAGGTTATTTGCTCTACCTCTGGATTACTGGATGTTGTTCGTCTTGCGTAAGAACTTAAGAGTTTTTCCCTTGTTACACAGGAGACATTACTTAGCTATTTTAAGAACTTAAATTTAGTTCCAGGGAAAGCTAGAGAGAGGATGTACCTGCTTTTGAGAGAGCTGAAGGACCAAGGCTGGGTTTCTGCCTTTCATCTTGCTAGATTGTGTAACACCAGCTGGACAGAGCAACACTTTTTCTAATGGAGGGAGTAAGCTTTACTTCAGGCTGATGGGATCACGTGTTTGCAGAACGGATGAAAAAAATCATAAAAGGTGATGAGGTGAGCCTGCGGCAGCCTTGGGATGCCGGGTAAAGATACAGTCAGTGCCTCTGTGTGTTTGTAGATGCAGGTGGGAACTGTCCCAAACTGGATAATACGTTATCAGATGTGATTTGATGCTGTTGTGATCTACTTGCTACCTTGGAGTTTCCTTAACTTTGGATGGCGATGTTTCTCTTGACCCTTTGCCTACTAAATTCCAGTATTATTTTTTCCCCAGCAAACATAGGTAAATGTGTTTTATTGGTACTTTTTAAATTATTCACATGCAACCTCACCACTTGAGCTCAAATGGAATAAAAAGCTTTATTCCAAACCAGCAATGCATTAGAAGAATGTTGGCAGCATTTTATATTCCTCCAGCACTTTGTGTTTAACGGGGAAAATGCTTTAAGTGCACACACAGCATTGTGGCACGGAGAATGAAGGTCTTTGAGTAGACTCTCTTCACGTTTGTGATCATTCCAATCCTGTCCTTTTTATTTAAGCAGCAATTTAAATTAACATACAAATAAAAATGTAATATCTAGAGCTTTTAGTGAAGTAGACATGCACACAAATTCTCAGAGGGAAGGAAAGAAATTCAGTACAATAAAATGAACATTAATCTTAGCTGGAGTTTACTAAGGTGCAGATTCATTAAAACCAGTTGTTAATACAAACACTTCCCCTTGATTTAGGAGCGCTAGGGTTCACCAGTTAACCAGGGAGCTCATCTAACTTCTAGAGACAAGTGGCGAACGTGCTGTCACCTCTGCTTTGCAGGATTAAAGACGTGTAACTCAAGGGATGCTGTAGCCGATACTGAGGAAATGAGATACATACAGACTTGATGTTTCAAGGTGAAAAAGACATTTAAACCAATAAACCAGAACCTCAGCTAAGGTCACTTGACTGTGAGATGTTGGGCCCTGTTCTTCTGTGCCATTTTCCTCGCTGGAGGGTTGACATTTGTGTAACTCTAAAGCGTGTCTGCCGTTGTATAACGGCTGAAGATCTGGTTCGTGATTTTTTGAGCATACCGAGAAAGAAATGTTTATTCAAATACTGGTGGTACTATGTGCAGACACAGGACTTGACTCGTAGCTGCTCTAAGTCAAATTAATTCCTGTGCTGAAAAGGCAGTTAGGTCCTGACTGCAGGTCCAGCACGCATGTGCTCTTAACAAACATTTCACATGTGGAAATGCTGTGATTTTGCTGCTGGGATATAATTTGTGGAAGAAGTAAAATCCAAAGAAAATACAGTCCTGTAGACTTTGTGATCATGGGAAGGGAACAATGGGAAAACACAGTTGTACAGCAAGTACCTTTTATTGCCTTTCTCTTCTGCTCATTTTTGTAGTGGAATGAAACAAAGACTGGGGAAGAGTAGAAATTATGAATAGGTGAAAAAAAATGAAGGACACTGCTCTCTTTGGGCAGCTGCTTCGAGCAAGTGTGTCCTTGATGGGAAGGTAAAGAATTCCTTCCAGTTTATACCAGCTGTAAATATTACTTTATTTGTTACTTTTGTATATTTTTTTCTTTTTTTTTTTTATTGAAGATTTCTCTTGTTTTCTTTTAGTTTCCAGGAAACACACCTGCCCAAGAGCATAGTTTTAATGAATCCTCTGCAATTTCATACCAAAGCAATACTTTCAATGATAAGTACCTATGGACTAGTTTGCCTTTGTAAAAGCAGTTCTTGCTGGATTGACTAAAATATTGACTGGAAAAATATTTTGAGGACATGGCTGTTGTTCATCCAGAGTTCTTTTTTGTGGAGAGAATAATCCCCTTTTCCAGGCAGCCCTCCACCAATGTGTTTTGTCTTTGAAAGTTTTCCCTTTCTTTTCTTGATTGTTATTCAATGCGATCTCACTTGCCTTTTCTCCTTGGTAGCTGCACAAAGACAAATTCTGCCCATAAATTCCAGAGAAGATTTCTTTGTATTAAATAAGTTTCATTTAGTGCATCTTAGGGGGAAGCGTTTAAACCGTGGTATTGCTGAACTTTGCCTTTCTCAGTTTCTTTGTTAGAATTGTCATTCTAACAGAATTTGTCATTCCTTATGTTTGATGATTCCGTAAGTAATTTCACCATGTATTTCTAACCCTTAATGTTTGGCTCCATTCATTTTCTCCGGAATGATTCCTTTGCAGTCCTCATTAATCCCTCTATTCGTATGTGTTGGTTTAACTGAGTGCCAGGTTAGCTCCACAAGCATACCTGCGTATGTTTTTTTTCCTCGTCTTCTTCCCCTTTTAACTCATGCTGCAGCTGGTTTTGTTCACTCCACATCCAAAAATCTAGAACCAGATCCTTTATTCTTGGTAACCTGTTTAGAAATAAATCACTTCTCAGCTCTCTTTTCTGAGTCAGGAAAGGGAATTTGGAATTGAAACTGCAGGTAGGCAAAAGATGCTGCTGGCTATTGCAACCTGTACATTCAGATAGAAAGCATTTAAACTTTTCAGGGTGGAAATGTTTTTCACAGTTATCAGACTGAACACTGAAATGAAAGAAAATAAAAGCTCAACCTTTTTATATTGGTCCTGTGAAATAAGTTGTGATCATATCCGTACCTCTGGAAGGGAAATGAGTGTGAGTAATGAAGCAAATCATACATTTTAATGATAAAACATTTATTCCAAAGAGAAAACAATATCTTTAGCAATTCAAAATATTGTTATTTGCACCTTTTTTAATCTGCTTTTTTTTTCTTTTCATTGCCTTAAAATTCAAGTATGCTAGCATTTATTGCCAGGACGTTATGATTTCAAGTCTTTCCCTTCCTATTTGCCTTTCCATCTTCTGTGCATATAATGTCTGCGTCCATTCCCTCTCCCTCTCAAGTTGAAATTCTTTTTTTGTATTGCAGGTTTTTCTAAGTCTTTCTACAGATAAATTAACCACATGAGGGAACTTTGCTGCAATCTTTCCCATTCCTACTCAGTGGCAGTTAATGGGAATGTACAGGGGGTAAATATGTCTCTAAATGTTAGATCCAGTAACTTACTGGTTTGAAAAGGTTGGATGGCAAGTGACTCTTGGTATGCCTAGTGATTTTCAGTCATTGAAAATTAACTAAACGTGTGTAAGTGAAAAAATTAACGAAATACTGAGGATGCGTGTATGTGATATGTCTCATATTCCACTGAAAGTACTGGAAAAGCACTGGTTTCAGCTAGCTTGTGCTGATATACTTCTTGCCTTATTGAAACAGACTGACTTTTCCTGTGGTCCGGTATTCCACACTCCCCAGAGGTACGTATAGTGTAGTGGTTTCACTTCGACTCCCGTTGAAGATCAATTCATGTCCTAAACCACAGATGTTGTAGTGTCAGTCTTAGTCCAGTAATCGCAGGTGGTTTTCTTCCGCATACATAAAGTTTCAAGCTCTTTTTAAAAATCATTTAAGCAGGTTTTGGTTTTTTTTTTTTTGCTTCCCACTAATTCTACTGTAAGGCTGTTTGAAGACCTCGCATTTCTAATGGTTTTCATTTCTAGGTTACATTTCTTCCTAACCGGTCAATTTGTACTGAATTACCTTCCCGTATGCTTTTCTTTCACTGAAAATGTCATGCGTACTCTTGCTGCTTACATTATCACATCAGACTTATCTTCACTCAGACCCTATTTTTGATCTGCTACATGACATGTTTCAGTCTCCTTGTTTCCTTGGTCTTCTCCTTGGGCTTGCCAGCTGTTTCGCTTCAGTCTAAGCTGTTAAACTACAGTTTACACAATATTCCAGATGAAGTTGCAGGAGGAACTTGGAAGAGGCATTAATACTCCTTCAGTTCTGCTGTTTATCGTGTCATCAAATGCATCTTCCTCAGGCCTGGTGTGTTGGAAGCAGGAGAGGTAGCACGCACGATCCGTGAGCGCTCTCTGTGAGCAGTGGATTTGGTTGCTGTGAAATAGCTGATGAGCCATATGCCAGTCTGTAGACCTTCCCTAGTTTCTACAGAGAATTTCTTCTATATTTAAGGTTATTTGTGTTCCCAAAAGCGAGGAAAGTAGGAGTTCCTTTCAAACGTATCGCTTAGTAGGGAATTGTAATGGTCAGTGCAAAACAAATGAGTTCAAAGTCTTGGGAAATGCTTTGAGGTTGATAGACAAGGTTCTGATACTCAGAAAGGTGAAGTGTCGTTTCTAACAAGCTAAATGTGGGAAAGGAAGCCTCTTACCCTGTGCTGTGTTTATGTGTCCTGCTTTTCTCCGTGCCAGACTGCCTCCAGTTTCCCTCCAGAGAGCCATGCTCCTCAGCTCTGGCTCTTGGCATTGGCCAGTCTTTGCTCCCTGGAGGGTCTTTGCCTCTCGTTTACTTCCCAGACATCTGGGACAAGTTAAATGCTACCGCCTTGTGCTGCTTGCCATTTCTTCTTCCATGGACGACATAAACCAAGCCTTTGGATTTTGCATTCGCATAGGCCGCACTCACTAGATATAGGCCACACCTCAAATACTGTGTGCAGTTTTGGGCCCCTCACTACAGGAAGGACGTTGGCACTTCAGGACATGGTTTAGTGGGCATGGTCATGTTAGATTGATGGCTGGACTTGATAATCTTGGAGGTCTCTCGCAACCTTAAAGATTCTATGATTCTATATATAGTGCGTAGGCCGCTAGAGGAGCGGCTGCTCCTGGTGAAGAGGCAGCCTGGATAGCACGGAGCGGTTGTTTCTCACACTGCCGTGATTATCCGTAGCTGGCTGTCCATGGAGCCTGCAGTCTGGTTTACTGATGTGCATGTCGCTGTGCGGGTTGCCGAGCTGCCTGCAGTGGCTCCTCAATGTTTTCTTAAGAGTTTGTAACTCATTTAGACCTCATCTCTGTTTGTGTTAGGAGTTTGATTGGAGTAAATGTGCAGTAATCTTTGTGTTAAAAGCCGTCAAGGCATCTTAGTGTCTAACCCAGGCAAAAAATGTTGGTTTTTTAAAATTATTTTGATTTCATGAGAAAGCTAATTGCACTTTGACGTGTTATGGGAATCTCGTTCACACCCATCTGTAATCTGCATCTGTAATCCAGCCAACAATCAGTATTAGGATGGCAACTACTCCGTGCTGCGCGGCCGCGGGTGGCAGGGACTGCTCCAGACGTCTGTGATGTGTTTGTACCAACACATAAGGCACGCTGGATGTGATGATGTTACTTCCAGAGCAGACACATTGATTTAAGTCAGAATTTTTGTAAAGGAAGACTGTTAATTCAATATGAGTGAAGTAACTGAATCTGGCCCTTACAAATCCAACATGTTCCTGTTGATTGACTGTAACTGGAGGTGCTTTGAATCTTTAAGTTACGTCTTTTCAGCCCCAGACTATGCAGTATGAATCCCTTGTATCTATTCGGATTTGATTTTGAATCAGAATTTTCTTATTCTTTCTCTATACTATGTGCTCGTTTGAATTATATGAAAAGCCTTTTCTAGCGTGTGTCCTGGATGAGGTAGCAAATCCTCCGTCTTTCCAGAGCCAGATCAAAACCTGTGCAGTTTATCCAAATTCAGAATGACAGTGCGGACTTCTACAGACCTATCTGATGAATGAATATTTCTGAGCTGTGTTCACCGTACTCTTTTATCCAAGCTCTATTGCTTGTTTTATATTGTTGGATCTCTTCTATATTTCCATGTCAGCTGTGTAACTACCTTTCCTCATTTTTTTTTTTTCCTGCCAGATTTGACTGTTCCATTGAATGTGAACACATTATTTTGTGATATGAAGAAGATCGTTCATTTAAGACTGAATTGGTCACTGATTATAAAAGAAGTTTTTCCTGTGAACCGTGAATCTTGTGAGAAAGAATAGTCCTAAGGTCTGTCGTTACGTTTCGAGACAATTCCAACATATCTGACCGCTTCTCCAAAATTTACCAAATTAACATCAGTGCTTCAAGTAAACAATAGAAGTTGCTTTGTTTAAATATGTTTAAATAAAGTCAGTAGTTTACAAATAATAGCCAATTAACATATTTCAGTTGAGAATCAGGCAAAATATTCCATTACATCTTCCTAATTTGTACGGTTTGTTCGTTTATCTGTGAAAGGCTCCATCTCGGCTGACTCTAATCATCTGGAAGTTGCTCCCTCTGTGGTCTCTGGAGAGACAGAGAGCTATTTTCTGAATGATGATTCACCGCATCCAAAAATAGTTTAAATAAATCACAAGTATAATCTAGACATATAACCTGTAGCTGGCTCAAGTGGGGTGAGATGTACCTCACCTTCGATACGTGATACTGTAGGAGTTTTCATATGTGTTTGTATGACAAAATGACACATGATAAAGATCAAGACCATGCTTTATTTCTTGCATATCCTGAAATGATCCATGTCCATCTTTCAGGACATTGATTTTTATGCTGTTAAATCCTGAACTTCTGCCTTCCACAGTTCATTTGTATGAGGGAAGGAGAAGGCAGAGTGTCATATCTCTTCTTAGAGGACCCTTTTGCCTTTGTCCTGGTCCAGCCTGGTCTTGCTGCATCCCTGGGCACTGTGTTGTGTGCCTGTGCGCATCAATAAAAGCTTCAATGAAACTCCTCTTCACGCAGTACTTGTGCTTGCAAGGATGGCACAGGCCGGAGGTCGTGTTTGAAGAGGAGATGAGTTATTGAGGGGAAGGGAAGTAAAGTTTAATTCACTGTGAAGGGGACAAAGAGGAGCTGAAGCAGGTAAACGCTGAGCAGGGGGAAATGAGACAGCAAATACTTAACAGAAAGGAGCAATTGAGAGCTCTTAGGAGTGCCAAGGCACTGGGAGGAAGAGAAGTTTGGAGAACAGGTTCTCATCTCATTGTCGTCTCAGGAGTGTTCACTCTGCGGTACTTTTCATTAGAATGTGTCTCTTCCATAATCCACTTCAACACGCGTAATTTGTGTCGGGGGAGCAAGCTGGTTTTATCCTTTTCACTGGAGGCTGGTGCTGTATCCAGTTGCCTACCTTGAATCAGCCAGTCTACCATCGTTCATGAAGCTTCAGCTTTCTGTGTAATAATAACAGGATTCTGGAGCTGATTCAGATTCCTATCTAGACTTTATTTTCAGATCTCTGGACTGTTTTAAATGGTATCTTAATACAAACTTCTCTTCATGGTTAACTGAGTGAACCTGGTTTTGATTCAATATCCCCATGATCTCGATCTCAATAGCTTTATTCTGTCTTTTTTTTTTTTTCCAAGTGCAGCTTCTGTAATAAATACACAGGCAAAAGAAAATGTGCTAATGCTCTGAACAAAGCAAGCTTTGATTTCATGGTTTAGCAAATCAGTCAAATTTTATCATTGTCGCTACTTGGCGCTTCCACAGACACAACCTGTAGCAGCCTTTTTTGCCCATGGAAAGCTTAACTCCCTCACAAACTGCGAAATTCCCATTGATCAAAGCAAGAAAGAGGCAAATCCATTTGTGTCAATGACAAATGGATTTAAGATTCTATATTTGTGTCCTTTTAAAGTAAATAATCTCTATAAAATATCTCTCCAACTTTTGGTTTTAACCGAATTTCCAGTATTAATTTTCCCCATGTTGTAGAAGTCTCAAAATAAAGAAAGAGTCAAAGTACTATATATAAATATCTACATATCCCCCAAAACTCAGTGTTTTTGTTTAATATCTATGATTTGCAGGGAAAAAAAAATAACAGTACCGGATCTCATCTGCCTTGATGGTGGAATAGCCGAAACCCTAATCAGTTGGCTTTAACACATAGTGCTGCAGTCCACTTGTAATATCACGTTACTTCAGAATTATTCCTCCCTTAAAGTTAGGCATAACGATTAGGACTTGTCAAAACTGGCTTTTTCTGTCTTGGCCCTGGTCGTGTTGCCAGGAGATGGGTAACGGGAGGCATGGGTGCCACTAGCTGTGTGCGGTCGCACATACTTGGATTTACAGTATCTTTGAAATTACTGATTTGCTAAATTGACTTAACTCAAAATAGTAAGGCGGTAACGTAGCATAAATGAATTATTAATATTTTTCCTCCCTTTAATAGCCAGAAGATAATAAATAAATAAATAAATAAATTTGGGACCTAGCAAAAAAAGATGTGGTCCGAGGCCACTCAGGGCCAACTGAAAAATAGCTATGAGCATCAGTGGAATTTGGACTTTGGAGGATCTGGGAAAGGAAGAATGGTCAAAATTAGAACTTCAAAAAGCCAATTATTTCTCCAAGAATCTGCTTCATCCCCTTTCAAGTGCAGACTTTTTCCCAAAAGGACATTTAAAGAGTGTGGAGGGCTAGGCAGGGAAGAGAGAGAGCTCACAAAGCAAGCATTCTCCTAAATGCAGTACGTACCCAGAGGATATTAGAAGACTTTTGAGTAAACTGTATGATTGTACTCTGGCTGAAAAACACAGGAGCCTGTAATTATGCTGTGCTGTGTTTATTCACTGGTGAATTCTTGTAGCTCTTTTTTCCCCTATAGCCTAGTCTTTATTTACAGGTCGCGTGTTCTCGGTGTGCTTCATTTTTAAGACCGTTCATAATTTTGTTTTGGATCCACGCTGTTTATTAGAACAGTACAGCGTATAAAAGCCTCCTTTTTGCCTTTGTGCAGCTAATGTAAATAACATATATAATACATATCTGTCTAAATGCTGAATATATTAAGGCACATTCACAGAACTGTACTTTTCAACATCCAGCTCCATGATTTAACTCTGTACTGATTTTTTATTAAATCAGACAGATCGGTGATCTGTTTTGCAGTGCCTGGAATGTAAGCAGTCCCCGGTACTCTTCATTCTCTGCATCCTCTCTGTTCTTTAAGATATTTATGGAAATGGTTGGTGAAGTGCAACAAGCCAGACATAATATTCCCCTTGCCTTTTGTGCGACTACACTGTAATGAAGAATTAATAACAGATTCCTGAAGAATATTAATCATACTTTCACTAGTCAGTAGGGAACAATTTAAGTGCGGGGAAATTAATGTAACGCTGCAACTCGTAGGCCCATGCAGAAAGTCAGGAAGAAACAGGGCCCTGCTGAAGGGCTTTCCTTCGTCTCTGACACAGTGGAGCATCAGCGCAGCTCGTCACAGGGACCACTGAGCCGCCTCTGTCCGCGGCGGATCCTGGCCTTCCGAAGCATCTGGCCCTGTTGTCGGCGCTCCTCCTGCGTTTTCCGCATAGGTGCTGACTGAAAAGCCGTTGCTTTGCAGGATGGAGGCCATTCGTCCCCTCCTGTAATATTCCCCCTGGGGATAAAAGGTGATCTGGCAATCCTCATACATTAGCCTACAGGGGGAAAAAATTTCTGTGGCCAGTGAAAATATTTAATTTTTGGGTTTTAAAAATATTTAACATTAATATTTTCAAAACATGTAATTACCAGCTTCGTTCTTTTTCATTTTATATTTCACCTTTTTGGAAATAGATGTGAAATGAAATTTCAGAATGAAAAGCGGTTTGAAACAAACCTCCCATTGAGATTTCTCCTCCCAAAGACGTCAGAATGAATATTCTCATCATTCCTAAATTTTATCCAATGCTTTTTCCGGGTCTGGAGAATCACCTGAAACCTCTTCGTTCAGGGGAGCAGTTTCAATTTTGACAAATGAGTGTTTCTGGAGGAAAAAAAATAACTCTGTCAGCGGTAGTCTGAGTAGCCAGAGGGCAGAGTTCCCAGTGAGGCTTTACAATGCCGTGTTTTCGTGATGTGATAAATCTATGATAGCTCTGCGGCAGTTAGCGCCTTCCCTTTTTGCAAAATGCAGGGTCAGAAGTTGACCCCGCAAAACATTTTTAATGAAAAATTATAATGATCTGAGTCTAACCTGTAAAAGAATTAATTTTTCAGACTCTCTTAAAAATATTACACCAAGGGTAATCGTGTTGAAAGAATCCTATTAATTAGACACTGTGTGGAAATGAAAAAGGCTTTATGAAGGAGACTGCGGTGCTTCACTGCGGTCTTGTTTTTTAATCAGGATAAACATATTAATCAGGAAGAACTATGTGTTTCTAGTAAGCTCACTGTTGAGGAACTTTAGTAAATCAAGACTAAATCCTGGCCACACAGAAATGAGTGGGAAGAAAGGGGCAGGGGGCTTCTTGTGAGTGTGAGAATTATTTTGGGGAAAAATCTTCCAGCCAGCTAAAAGGGACCCCTTGTCCCACCTAGGAATAGATGTGGCGGTGTGGCGTATGTCCTTGGGAAAGGCCCACAAATAATACAGTTTCTAGAGGCTCCAAGCTCTCTAGGACTGCTCTGACTTAAATGTGGGGATTCGGACATGAGGGTATTATGCTCTGTTGTTGTCTTGCTCGAATCGCTCCCCTAGGTACACGTGACGCTGCCCCCCAGTTCAGATCTCCAGAGGTCACACAAGAGAAGGAAAAGGCTCATTTTGGTCTTTTTGCCCTTGCTTTAGGGCAGGAGCATCAGTGGCCCAAAACATTCAAATATTTCTTCGGAATCTGCCTGCTGGTTATAGATTTTTAGATCTTTCAGGCGAAGGAGGAATGACTTTGCATGTTGAGAGTAGCAATCAAAATGCACGCTGTCTGAATTCACGCTCTGCTGTAAGTGCTACACAAAATCCCGATCAGCTCCTCGCAGAATTTCGTAAGGGCACACGAGGAACACCTTGATTAAAGCAGTGGTCTACCGAGCCTATTTTCTAACTGCTTCTTATTGTATTAATGCAAAGGTTTTCCTCTTATTGGAAAATTAAGTAGCAGGTGTAGTTTTAATGAACTGTAGCAGACTGGGTTTAGTGGTGTGGTAAATAGATTGTGATATTCATTTCTAATTAAAGTTCTTTTGCAAAGATCAATGAAGCACGTTCTCATAAATTGAATCACAGTAAACTAATAAACAAATTTCTTTCAGCCTGTTGATGGCAAATTCTTATTTCCTTAACATGTTAGATCACATCATGGTATTAATTATATGATGCATGAGCAACAAAGAAGCAATAATTTATTTAGCAATAATTTTATATTTATTTTTACCTTGGAATTAACTTTGCATGTAATTCCATACCTATAGGCCAGGAACACTGAGCATTAGAAAAAGGAAATTTCAAGTGAATATTTTTAATGCTTGACTTTTGTCTATCATCCAGAAAGATTATTTTTGAAATCTTGGTAATGAATGTGCTGTGGTGTTTGTTTTGCTGGTTAAAAGGGCCACCGCATCTGGAAGGGTGCACTGTAACCTTTAAACTCCGTTAGTATATGAGACGTTCACGTCAGTGGCAACAGTGTTTGTGAATAACAGAGCAAAGGCTTAATTCTGCGTCTGTAAACACCCTGCTAGTAATTTAAAAAGATTAAGATATTAATTTACCAATCTTAAATGCCAGCAGTATATTCTTAGCGTATAGGAGTGGGGTGGCTGTTTATTGGGACCCTGCTGTGACTATACAAGAATACATTTGGGTGCTGACCAGAGCCCTGGTCATTGACTGAGGTCCCTGGCGGGTAGCAGCACGTAGACTAGGCTAATAAAAGTGAGAAAATACAGCTCTTGCTGTAGAATAATGTCATTTCTGGAGATCCTGTCCTTAATACTGGCGTGTGAGATGCCTCTCTGAATGGGTTAAACATCTTTATTCTGATTTTTCCATCTACTGATCATCTTAGGCTAAGTTTGTGGCTACTGCCAGACCGCTCCCAGTTAACAGCGTGGAAACGCATCCCGTAAGGCCTCTCCAGGCTCTGCAGAGCTACCTGGGAGCGTGCAAGCGGAAAGCTGGCGTTCCCTGCCTTGGATGGGCACTGACTGGGGAGAGTTCCACCTCTGAAAAGATGAAAACCTCGTGGTTGCCTTTGTCTTATTTTTAATGCAAAACATGTCTTGAAATTTTGCAGTCAGCCAAAAATCTTTTTCAGGCTTAAATATAGTCATTGTGCAAGCACAGGCTATCTGGAAATCCAGCATTTATTTTCCTTGGGAGAC
Source organism: Chlamydotis macqueenii (assembly GCF_036417535.1). Lineage (NCBI taxonomy): Eukaryota > Metazoa > Chordata > Aves > Otidiformes > Otididae > Chlamydotis > Chlamydotis macqueenii. Next base: position 38,931,941 of record NC_141561.1, read on the forward strand.
CAGAGCAAGAGATAAAAGGGAAAGATTTAGGTCACGTAAAAGGGAAAATTAAGTGGCTGGTTACTTTGTGTAGCTCACTCGCGTGTCTCGTTTTCCGTGCTGCCCTTGTCCTTGGGTTCCTTGTGTTTGTCGAAGAGGTGAACTGTAAAGTACAATCACAGCCATTTTCTTGTTCTTCAGTCCTCCGACAGATAGCCCCAATTCTCTGGTGATAATATATTTTCTGTTCCTCTTAGTGATCTTTTTACAAAAGCCTCCATAAAAGTGATTATTTTTTTTTCAGTCAGAGTGTTAGGTTTCTTCTGGGGGGGAACAAAATAACAGAAATCTGACCGTAATTATAAATCATTAGGTTTGCAGTATGCGACAGTTTCCAGAGTGGAGGTGGGATCTCTGTCTGGATGTGCCGAAGTCCTGCTGGTGGTGCGGCGTGGCCGTGGTCACTTGAAAAGCGTAGCGCCAGAGAGTCCTCGCAAGAGGTAAAACACCTTCCCACTTCACACCGACCAGGGTCTGCCCTACCTCCTGCATCTGCTTTAGCTCTTTTCTGAGTCTTTTCCAGAAGACTTGAGGTTGTAATTCTTCTAAACAAGCCAAAACCCATGTTATCTGCAAGCTGTGGACATCTTTGCTCAGCATGTAAATGCCTTCTCCTGCTTTGCTGTGCGGCACCAGCCATGGCTCGAGGCAGCAGGTTCACACACATCGGCTCCAGGTTTCTCTGTTGCAGCTGTGCGTTGTAACTCAGTGTTGCCCAGTAAGTTTTATAAATGAGGATGAATTAGTTGTGATCAGTGTTAATCAAATACTAGCCAAAGGTACTCTAACCACTGGGAAGCTCCTTTCCATCTCATGCGTTCCATTTGAGTGTTTCTGTAAAGCGAATAAGTTTGGAAACAGAAGGAAAGTAACCATTCCAGTAATGTAACGGACTTGAGATGGGAGGAAAATCAATCTGCAGCTTAACAGACTGGGAAATACATACTGTGGTGCAAAATAAGGTTTGCAATATGATTAATTACTCGTGGTGTGTGGAACAGGACGTGAGATGAGAGAAAGTTTAAACACAGTTTTCCTGAGAGAGCAGTGTTTGAGTTTATTTGATACCATCATCTAACGTCCATTCCCCCTTCTCAAGAACATCAACTGACCCAGCAGTGTTGTTACTGTTAACTGGGACGAACTGGAAGACATACAGACATGCAGCTGGCTGGATTCTATATTTTCTTACATTAAAGTTTGTAGGAAGTCCATTTCTACATTAAATAGTTAAGGGATATACTTCATGCGTACATTTGTTGGTGTGCATAGTCACCTCAGATTTGTATATCAGGAGGAATTTGCTGATTTTGTCAGGGAGTTGGTTAGCTTTCCCACCAGCTTCACAAAACCACACCAATAGCAAAAATCTTGGCTGCACTGAAGTCAATGATGTCCTGTTAAGTTGGTGGGAATGCCAAGGACTTATGCCTAGATCTTTAGGAGAGAAGATGAGACAGATTTCTGTATTAATAGGTTTTCTTCTCAAATGTTGAAAATGAAGATCAGAGCTATATATTGGTGAAATATGAATTAGTACTGGAAAGACTGATTTATTTTTGCACATGAAATACTTATTTTTTTAATCATAAAAGCTCAGAATTACTAGCATACAGCACTAGTCTCCACAGCACAAGACCTGTTGTGTTGGTAGAGGAGCACCAGATGTAGTCTCTCTGAAAGTAGGGAATCTCTTGGTAAATCTTTCTATGATCTCCATCAACAGAACAGCCACTTTCCTTACTTGCTCCCAGCCCTCCCCAAACCTCTCTTCGCAATCATCTTAATAACATTGCTGTATTTCAAAGTTAAGCATTTTCTCTCTGGCCTGAATGAGCATGGCATCCAAGCCGCCTATGGGTAAAACAGAGATGGAGCTATTATATGTGCTAAAAGCTTGTGCACGTTCACGTCAGCTGGATGGAATCACGAAAGAAAAATCCAGTGTGGGCTGTTAAAAATAACCAGACTGCTCTGGCTCAGAAAGTTGCAGGTTGATGAGAGCCAAGAAACTACTCTGAGGAGGTATCAGTACGTTCCCACCCTGTTCTTACACTCTTTCCCAGGCAGGGAAGATTTAGATTAAATAGACTTTTCGCCCCATCTGTGTGGATTTTCTTTTCTTCTTAGGTTTTTATCTACTATACCATTCAGATCTCTGCTTAAAATCAGCTTCTTCCAGTGATATTTTTTTTCCTTCCGTCTTTTCATGTTCTTCTCATCTTACACAGCCTTTGCAAGGATAGCGTCATCTTTTATGAGACTAAAGCCTGATGTAAAAGTATTTTTAATTCTTAAAAAATAGCTCAAGGTATCTGACAAACAGGGCGATAGCTGCTGAAATGGAAATGACCTGTGGAGATGTGTTTGGCAATTTAAACTTCTCTATTCTCTTGGGTGATTTGAGTGATTCCAGCTTACACAGAGTTTGAGGACTTTGATCACCAGGTAATGATGTGGTTAACAGCAGATTGGATTTCCTGCAAGAAGCAATTACCCTGATTGATAAGAAAATTTGAGAAAATTCATTCAAGATTTAATGAGATTGACAAGGTCATGGTTGAGCCAGGCATCCACCTTGAATAGCTAAGGTCTGTGTTTGGAAGAAGTAATCCAAAGACAATAAGCTCCTCCAAAAATGGATCATTTTTATCTATGCTGAGATGATGAATGAAAACATTAGACTTGTGCCTGTGACAGAGAGTCTGAGGTGTGAAGATCAGGAGAGATTCTTCACAAAGTCATTTATAGCACTGGTATTGCTGCTGTCCCTTTTTTATACCGTTACAAAGAATATAAAAATGACTTGCAGAATCTTTGTGGCCTCAAAAATCATCCCAGACCTTTATCTTACAGCTCTGCGAGGTGTTTTGTCTGTCAAGAAAACTGGAGGTCGTACGAGAAGGGCTATCATTCCTGACTGCGTGCTCATCTCCTGCTATCCACGGTGGGGTCCCTTAGGGCTGGCAGCGAAGCCAGGAACTCTCTTTAAATTCATGAATCCTGGCCTCTTTCTTAGCCTGGGTCAAAAAAAGAAAGTATTGCGAAGATAACAAAATAAGACATTAAAAGGAGATAGAAATAGATGGAAAAAAAGGAGGTGATTTATTGTTTCAAACATGCTAGGAGTCATTTATGGAAAAATATGTTTACACATAAGAAATAGACATGGCCAGTACTTTAAATATGACTGACTGACACCACATGAGAAGTAAAACCTGTGCTTTAGCCGTTATCCCAATTCTGACTATATGATGCTCTTCTGCCTATTTTTCTCTTGATGTGTCATAAGTATTGAAACCAACTAATTTAGCTATTTCTGCCCATGTCTCATCCTAAATCCCAGCTCATTTTCACTATTTTTCAATATTTACTTGTGCACAATGATTCCCACATACAGTAGCCTTTTAGATGCACTTGACCTCACCCTTGGAGTTAGTCTGGCATAGAAACCTCTTAAAAGGCTGAAAAATTTGTTTTGTTTTTATTATTTGTCATAGGATCGTAAAATAGTTTGAGTTGGAAGGGACCTTTAAAGCCCACCCAGTCCAACCCCCCTGCCAGGAGCAGGGACATCTCCAACCAGATCAGGTTGCTCAGAGCCCCGGCCAACCTGGCCTGGAATGTTTCCAGGGATGGGGCATCCACCACCTCTCTGGGCAACCTGGGACAGTGTTCCACCACCCTCATTGTAAAAAATTTTTTCCTAATATCTGATCTAAATCTACCTCCCTCTATTTTGAAACCATTACCCCTCGTCCTGTCACAAGAGGCCCTACTTATGCAAGATCCTTACAAGCAGTGTACAAAAAAAAAAAAGGACTTCAGGATTTGGAAGAGTTGTGTCATTTTATTTCAGAAAAGTGTGTTCACAAGAGCTTATATTTGCTTATAAAATATTTTTAAAGAGCTTGTGTGTAGTGAGGGTAAATATGTGAAGAGGAAAGTAATTGAAAATAGAGTAGGAGCTAGTTGGGTATATTCAATATATTCAATACATAGTCTTTGTTGGACTGTAAGCGCTTGTCGGTATACTTCATTCAGTTTTCATTTCATAGATCACTCCAGAATGAACACGTGGAAGGCAAACACGCGCTTGTTTTTCTGCGGAGTTTGTAACTGCGTGCACAGAAACCTGCGGCTCCGGAGCTGCAGCAGGCAGACTCATCCTGCTGTCACTGAGCCGGTGCCGAGTATCTGCCCTTTAATTCCCCCTTCGTTTCCCTGTTTTTTACAATTACACAGAGTAAAAAGTATTCTCTGCTCACCGCAGCAGGATTTCTGAATCATTCCTACAGAACCCCATTATGCTTTTGCAGAACGCTTTTAATTTCATCTCTAATAAATTCCGCAGAAGTCTCCTAGAAAGCCTAAACTCTGCCTTTGGTGAGGCAGTGGTTCCATTTTCAGGCTTCAGTAAATAACGTATTGAAGTGACTCACACTTTATAGAATGTGTTTATATTGTTATCGGTAACCCTGCACGAAAGCACACTTGAAATGCTAATAGATCATTCTACCCTTAGTTTGGAAGGATCCTACCGCACTCTTAATGTTGTTAGGAAGATTAAATTACAAGTAGTTCTACAGTCAATGGACAGGATTCTAACCTAATTTAACGGCTTTAGTACCAGGACATAAGACATAATGCAGACAGAAAATTTTGAATTATGTGGAATTGCTTCTTGTGATGTAAATAACCCTTTTGTAACATTTGCCTGTTGGTTTTGCATTTCTAAGGGCAATGTTTTTTCAGCAATAAGAGTGAAGGGGTAGCGTCAGTGGCAGAGAAGTGACTTCTGCAGAAAGGCGTTTTTGAAAGGAGCTTCACGCAAGAGGAGTGTGTTGGCTAGAGGCACAGGCACCCGGCTCACGGGGCAGTTGGCGAGGCTTCTGATGCATGCTGAAACTCTTCTTGCCTCAACCATTGCTCCTTTTCTTCAGGTTATGACTGTTGACATTGGTTTTCTTCCTTGTCAGTTGGTGGAAATCATACTCCCTCCTCTTACCCACGTTTCTGTTCTAGTCAGCTTGGTTACAGAATCCAGCAAATCTGTTTCTTCTATATGAACACTCTGAGTTGCAAGTTGTTACAGCACAGAAACCTTTAGTGCTGTCGCTGTGTTTCCCCAATGACAAGCATGTTACTTAACTATGGACATATTACAAGATCTTAAAGGCTTGCTGTGATAAATCCAACATATTCATAGTGAACCTTAAATGACTGGCAATCCCATGGAGTTCTTTTTCCTGAATAACCAAGATGGTGTTGATAATTATGCCTTCTGCCTCTTGCTGGATGTCTGCAACAAGGGTGGAGTGCTTAACTGTCCCATACATAATGGTGTTTCCCATCCCCGTGCAAATCTAGTCAGAAGTTTAGTTCTGAACCTGAAACCTTACTGAGACATCATGTATCAACACTTTCATCCGTGGGATTTGATTTTCCAACCTTAGCCAGCTTAAACCAAAATATTTCGTACAGTTCTGGAATGGAAGGTGTTGAAGTCTTCTGAGAAGCACTCCAGTGCTGTTGACTCTCCTGTTGTGGCTGTGGTTTCTGGTTATTTATTCTGTTGTTAGATTTTGACTCTCAAGGTGCCTAGAGCTTTAGATGAGCAACTTCATCAAACAGAGTCGTGCATAACCACCCAGCGCTTTCTTGCTCAAATTTAGAGGTATGTTGCAGAGGTCGTTCATTTTCATGCAGTAGTAAGTTGTAATTCCTGATGCATTCATTAGGAAGAGCATCTGAGGGAAAAACATCGGACAAGAGCAAATCCATTTGTCTTCCTTTATTGATGGCAAAACCATGAATCTCCTTGAGCTGCAGATCTGCCTTGGATTGCTGCCATGTTGAACCTAAGCTCTCTGAGAAAAGCTTTGTTCCTTTCTCAGGGTTGAAAGACAGTAATCTCGTGTCGTTCCTCTTATTGTATGGCCTTTCCTCTGTGGAAGAGGAAAACAGGTTCAGTCGATGATAGATGTGAAGTCATCAGATCTCCAGAACTCTGTCACCTAGTCATTCAGCTTCATGTGATGCAAATTTAGAGATGACATAAATCAAGAATTGCATGCCAGTGAGTGGATAAAGGAGAGAGTGGCAGCCTGTCGGGGAAGTAATTAATGAGACAACCAGAGCAATAATAAGTAATCTGTCCTGATCTGTTTCAGTACGGTGAAGTACTTGCTTAACTTTTCAAACATGGATAGCTTTGTGGAAGCCATTTCTTCACTGGGAGATGATGAAAATATTCACATACAGAAAATTTCTATACCATTATTTATGTTATAGCGAAACGTTTCCTCCTTCCTCTGTGTATGTCCTGTGCGTCCTTCTGAACCTGTGGATCTTTATCCCTGCTCTCTGGCAATTCACACGTACATAGAAAAGGTCACCAGTGTTTCTTGCTTTGTGAAGAAGAGGAGAGCTTGTAATGCTGTAATGAGAACACTGGTACTGAAGAATGTTCCCCCTTCCCAAAGAGAAGTTAATTTAATGAGCATGTCTTCCCTCTTCTGGAGGGAAGAGAGAGGTAACTCCCAGGTTTTGCAGGGGGGAAAAAAAGAATTCAGCACAAGACATTTTAAACCTCATGTGTTTGTGTGTTAAAGAGTCATCCAAGAAGAACTCTCGTCTCCCTTTGATGAATTGACTGATGACAGATGTTTAAGATGAGTGAAATCTTCTAAGATACCATTTTCAAGTTTGTTAGAGTTGCTCTATTCTTGATCTTTCTCCTCCTCCATCAGTGTTTCCACCAGCTGTCAGCTACCACGTAGATTTGATCTCCAAGTAGTTTAGCTGGTTTAGGTTTAGTTGGTTTGGGAGAGGGGAAGAGAAGGGTTAATCGGCTTCTGTTCCTCCTGCTTGTTTAACCTTTAGAACCAGAACGTTATAGGCTGTGAGGGATTTGAAGTGAAACGTCCATTTAGATTACGGTGACAGCTTCAACTTGACTTTGCTTTACGAGGATTTAAAATCAAAAGAGTTTTCACTTTTTCGGAGATCATTCGGTGCCCTTTTTTAGCTTAAACCCCGGCGATAATTTTTCATTGTTCTTGATAGGAGCTCTTTTGGCTCTGTCAGCCTTGCTAAGTTAGCATTCATCCAGGCTTTCTAGATAGTGTTTCCTTTACTATCAAGAACTATGGCAATCCAGGTCCATCTTTTAGAGGGTTTGTCAAAATGCACAGTCAGAGGAACTAAACAGGTGTCAAACTGATCTCAGTCTGGTGCGATGGGTTGTCAATTGACAGGGAACACCTATTGCCTGACATGACGTTGTACGGCATAGTGCGATTCTTATTAAAATCACTTCTAGGAAAAGCCCTTGATACTATATCTTAATTGTCATAGTCACAAAATTTTCTGGGCAGATTACCAGCCTCTCTTTTTTTTCACTATTCCTATGGGCTGTTTTTGTGAAGTTAACCTTTTAGCTGAAATCCAAATGGAGTTTAATCTCGACATTTGTAGGAGCGCAGAAATTGTCATAACGCATCAGGGCAGTGGTTCATCTGGAGTTGCTGAGGTGTCTCGCCTTTGACAGGAGCCAAGACCAGATGCTTCAGAAAACGGTTTAAAACCCCTATAACGGATAATTTAGCAATAACATGCTGAGGGGAGGGGCGTGGCTCTGGCCAACCTCAAGCAAGTAGCAACTGCCTTGTGTCCTGAAATCCCTCAAATGCTGTAGCAATGCATCTTCATGACTGCTCACAGAAACTTACTGGGTCGTTTAAATGTCACATTTCTCATTTCAGTGAGCACGGGGATTTCTGTTGCTTTCTCTGGAGCTTCGTTTTCCCAGCATTATACTTTCTTAATTATTTACCCTGTACACCTCTTCCCAGCCTGTGTTTTTCCCTCTGGCTCCATGCGGGGAGTTTATGCCCATTCCCAGAACAGTCTTCTGTCTTGCAGCTTCCTGCGGATGCTTTTGAACCCTTGACAGGTCTCTGCGGTGCCACAGCAGAAAGGCACGCTCATCCATCCCCGCTGCCGTAGATCCTGTCAGCAACAGCAGCGTCTGCTGCCAGGATAATACAGAACATCAGTCTGTTTGTAACGATAGCTTTTCCACAGCCTCTCCGATCTGCGGCTGTCAGAAAGCCAGCTTTGGACAACGACCGGTCTTTCATTTAATATTTGGATGGCCGGCCAGATGGGTTGATTCCTGTCTACTTGGAAGTGGTAGGAGTTCTAAATTGCCTGGAAAAACCTCCCTCTCTCCCATTGTGGACACAAAATTTCAAATATCGTCTTTAAAAGAGAATTTGGAATTTTTTTTTTTTTTTTCTTCTGGTATCTAAATGAATATACATTGAGGATGCCTGGGCAAATTTGTGTAGAACCCTGTCTGCGTTTCAAATGCACAAGTTAATAGGAATTTTGCATGCAGAAGGGCTGGGAGATGAGAACTGTGAAGAAATCTGCCTTCCAGTGATTTTTTTTTCCCAAGTATTCTGCAGCCAGCTTTATGCTCAGACACAAAGTTACTTAATGTAAATGAATGAGAATATGCACTATTTTGATCTCTTCCTTTTCTTATCTCCCCCTCTATTTCTGGAGGTTGTAAGCAGTGTCTCATGGCAAAGCACTAGCTATGCAGCAGTGGTTCATCTTGTTTCTCTCGGGAGGAAACCCTTGGCTTTCTGTTTCATGGCTGTGAGGTTCCAGATGAGAGCTGAGACGCGTAGAAGAGAAGAGGGATCAGGGCTTGATTCTCCTGCTTACGCTGCTGCTACGCTGGTTTGACGCTGGAAATCAGCAGAAGTACACCAGTATAAGAACTGAGCGTACCTGCGTGTAGACATGGGATGGGCTGACGTCTTTTCATCTCTGAAACTCTGAGACAAGGTTCTAAGCTCAGGGATCCTTCTGGAGCAGTAAGACATCTTGTCACGCTGCCATGGGTCTAGATCCTGAAAGCAAAGATCCACCCTCCCCTATCGTGGACTCAGCATGAGCACTGTTAAATTAATTTGGCACTAGAATAGATTAAATACAAATATTGACTTTTAAAAAGCCATTATATTAATCCAGTGGGATAACTGCCTAAATAAAAACTGAGCTCTGTTGGATTAAATTATGTTTTATGCTTGCAATATTCAAATTAAAAGAATGACCCTCTTAAATCTGGTCTGAATAGAAATCCCCTGATGTTTTTAATGATTTCTTTATTACAGTTCTTATCCTGCCATGAGTTACTTGTGTTTCTCAGTAATTACTCATGATTAAAATAACATGGCATGCAAATGCCGTAGTAGAGCTGGAGATTGATCTCGTTTGAGGCAACATTTTATAGCTATGCCACCTTTCCTCCCCCACACCCACCTTGTTCTTTTTGTGCTCTTTCCAGGGTCAAGCACATCGCAGTACAGAAACTGTTTATAGCTTAGAGGGGTTTTTTTTTTCCATATTAAGTGTTACCACCCTATTTTTTCTTTGAAAATTAATAGCATAATGTACTTCGAGCAAAGGTCTGTCCTTTGAGTGCAGTCTGCTGCAACTGATGGCAGGATTTCTTGCAATGTCACTAAATCACTTTTGTGTACTGCACTTGACCCTAAAGTGATGGTTTTATCCTTCCATCGTAAACAAACAGTGGAAAATATTTTTATTTGCATTGTTTCCTTGAGAAGGGTGAAAAAAAATGGACAACTTTCTTAATCTTTACTTTCAGAGACTCTCTTTTATTTAAGAAAAGTTTGGCATTCATCTATGTCTATTCCAAAGCAGGTTTCCCTAATGCTGCTTCTGAAGACAGGCAAAGCAGATGCAAATCCAGTTGTCAGCTTGCAATGCTGCACCTGAAGATTTCTACAAAGACACGAATTTTAGCATGGTTAGAAACTCATTACAAATATTACGAAGCTTAATATGTTTTGTGTATTTAAGGGACTGTAAATTAGAGGATTGAGAATCTTTTCTATTCAGAGACAGATTATAATTTCAGTTTAGAATGGAAAGAGAATATGTGTTCATTATGTTGGATAAATTGGAGATCTGGCGAGCCTGCCAGCAAAGCCACCTTTGCTGGCACTTGACCTGTCACTGAGATTCAGTCCTGTACGTGCTTTTCTCTCCCATTGTGCTTGCAGAAACGCTCGCAGCAACCATCAAGCACCGAGTCAGTTGGGTTCTGTTGTTTTATTAAAAATAAAAAGCCATTTTGCAGCTTGCTCTGGTTTTTTAATCATTTTTTCCCAGTTGATTCTTTGATATTTTTGGACAGCTGATGCAACAAATCAGGGACTGCTGTCTTAGCCCCATCTTGGTTGACTAACATATCCTTCTAGAAAGAAAAAAAAAGCATACTGAAATTACAAAAGAAAAGAAAATTAATGAAACCGTTTAACCCCAGCACTGCTCAAACTGCAGCTACAGCAAAAGCCCTCCGAGCAAAGATGGAGGAGAGCAGCCCTGCCATCTCCCAGCACATCTGTTTGGGGCTCTGCAGATGCCCGGTGTCCTGGACAAACTCTTAATTGAAATGAACAGAGCCTGTTCCCTGTCGCAAACTGACACAGCGTTACCTCGAGGTCAGGCTGTTTCTTCAAAGATTCCCAAACCCTGCTAGTTCTGGATTGCTATATTGATATCAAAGTCAATTCCCACCAAACTTGCTTATAATGAAAACACCTTTGTGAGTGCAAACTGCATCTTTACTCCTTGGCATACTGGCTCTCCCCTGTGAAACTACCGTATTTTCCAAAGCGGATGACTCATATCAAGAGCTTTCTTAAGGGCCACTAAGAAACAGATCTGTTCTTCAGAAAAAAAATTCTGCCTTTTCATTAAGTAATAGCCAGGAAGGCTAACTTTAACGCAGAGCATTGCCTGCCACTATCTTTCACCCATCACAGATGGCAGGAGGCACATTTGAGACCATTAATAACAGAAGCTGTCAGCAGTTCTTTTAATGATGTAACCATACTACCTCCTCTAAACAGAAAATAACATGATTTGTGTAGCAAAAACTATTGCTCAGTGATAGGGACATCATCATCTGTCACCTCTGGTTTTTTTTATATCTAAGGGAGCTAATCAGGAAACTGGCAGTGCTGTAAACTACTGCCAACTACCAGTCGCCTCCTCAGCTTCAAACACGATGCAAAGCCAGCGTTTGTTTTTCCTGTGACTGATCATTTCTTCTGAAATACATATAAGGCACATTTCTGCCTTCTTCAGTCAGTGGGATCCACCGTGAGATATTCATCCCTGGAAACGTTCAAGCCCAGGTTGGCCGGGGCTCTGAGTAACCTGATCTGGTTGGAGATGTCCCTGCTCCTTGCAGGGGGGTCGGACTAGATGACCTTTGAAGGTCCCTTCCAACCCGAACCATTCTATGATTCATAGTTTTTCCCCAAAGATGCTTCCAGATCTACTCAGTCTAATTCAGCTGTGTTCTGAGGGATTTCCAAGTCCTTAGTTGATGCCGCCGTTGTCTTGTTTTGCTGTGTTGGCTTTAAGACATTGTAAGCTCAGATTTGATTTATTTGTTTTAATACCATTCTAGACCTTCTGATTACACGTGCAAGACTCCTAACTTGGGTTCAGCCCTTTCCTGGCAAGTCTCTGATATAATTCTGGACTCTTGGCTTGCTCACAGATTTCTTAACTACTTTTTGATTCTCCATCACATGCCTGATGCTCATGGGGGATCTGCTTTGCTACATAGCATCTTAATATTTCCATGAACACAAGCAGGTCAGTGACACAGACATCTGAATGCTTTGAATATTTTCTCTTTTTGTTGACACCAGTCATTGTCAAGGACATCTGTTTTCGGCTTGCTCTGTAGCTTGAATTTCTCCTGAGGACCTTAGAAACACCAAAAAGTAAAGCTTCCCATCCTCAGCAAGTCAGAAAATGGTACGCTTTTCTCCTCAGTCTGGTGTTTGTCTCTTGTTTTCAGACATTCCACTGACAGGCAATAATTCATATATACCTCTCTGCACACACCTAGAAAACAGTGCGGGAGGCACTGGTGGGGAAGCGAACATCCATAATGATACCTTGTTGCTTATTTTAAAGTTGAATCTGCTGGGTTTGTTTCATTTTGTTTCCTTTTATCTCAATCTATTTTTTTCTAACGTGTTTACTTTTCCTGTTGACGTAACATTCTCTTGATTCACATTCCTTAATCATTTATCATTTTCCTCTTATTTATATTCAGCTCCGTTTTCTCTTTATTTGTTCTCTTTTCTTTCCTCTTCTTGTTAACTATTGCCTTAGTTAAACTCCTGACCTTTTTCTCTGTTTTCCATGCATTGCAAGGTACCAGCATCTTCGCTGTGATCAAACAACATAACCGTGCTTCCGCTGGCACGGAGGAGATAACCCCTTTGCGCGCGTCCCTTCCTTGCTAAACGATACGGACAACTCTCAAGCGATGACAAAAGCCAGCTTAAGCGGTGATGAAATAGAAATATCTTCTGGCCCGCCGCCGAAAGCCCGCATGGAAGAGAGGTGTTGCTCTTTTGATTGATTTGCTCGTGGGCTCCAAGGGGAGGGCTGGAGCTGCCCGAGTGTTAAGACTCTTTACCAGCAGCACAGATGACAGACTTAAGACAAGCCCCAAGGAGTATGTCTTTGAAATTTAATAACATAAGAAGAAAAATATTCCACACTTCACTAGCAAATCTAATGCTGCACTGTAAAAGCGTTATGAAGCGATTTTTTTTTTAGATTTAATTTTTTAATGTTTTATTAGAAAATGGAGGAGAGCTGGTTTAGGAAAGTTGATTAAGAATGTGGTTTCCACACTGCTTCATTTTAGAAAATCATGCTGATGGCTGATGTATGTTTTCCGGCACGTTATAACTTTTGAAGTGTATTAATTTTCGCTGCTGGGGAAAATGTCGTTCAGGAAGATTGGGGGAGGAGGAAGGGGGGCTGACATCCTTATTATGCTGTCACATAAAGACTACTTCTTCAGACTCTTCAAGGTCTGTGTCTCTGGAAGAGTGACAGACTAATAGGTTCTATTCTTAAATTCTAAGTATCCTTGATAGTGCACCAAGTAATTTATCTTTAAAATAAAAAGTGAAAAAAGTTCTGCTGATACATAGTCGCAGGAAGTCACCGGGAGATAGCTGAATAAAATTGAATTTCTCCTATCTTGCAAAAATATAAACACAGAGTATTGACATGCTTGTCTCTGAGTGCCTGTATCTTCACAGTATAGGACCAGATGTAATTACCAACTTACTGTGAATCTCATTCCCATCACAGGATCTTGAGATGGGAATATCATATTCTCCCAAGCCTGCAAGCACCTGCAGTATTTCCAGTGGGAATAATGACTTCTGATGAGATGATCCATTGTGGTGTGAAATAAGTTCACGTTGTTACATGTATCTGGGTGAAGCTCAAACAAGATTTAATAACATAGAAATAAATCAAATACAAACCATGTTCTTATTCTCCTTCAGGTCCCTAAGAGCAGAAATCTGGAGCTTAAGAGCAGCGGGGACAGAGAGAGATGGTTTTCAGGACTCGATGATGCTGGTATTTTGCCTCTGATGTAATTTTTGAATCCGGCCATAGTTTCTAGCCGTGAGAATGCAGTGAAAGATTCTAGGCATGCATTTCAGAGTCATAGATAAGCTGAATAAGCATATAAGAAGCAAAAGCTTTGATAGTGCAGGGAGTTTGCCTAAGCAGTTCAGATGGTGAATTACCTGTTCCTGCTAAATGAGTAACTCTTACGTAAAAACATCCAGATTGGCCCCAGACTGTGCAAACTAGGCAGTATAAATGCAGCTCATAAAGTTCAGCTACAAACAAACAAGGTCAGCAAAATAAAAAAAAATATTTGTTTTTTAAGCAAATGGGGTGTATTTACAAGACTGTCTTAGTTTGGGTTTGCCTTCAAATCGCAGAATAGACTGGAGGAGAAAGTGACTGCTGGGTCGTGAAGTGATGGCAGGAACATATAGGCAAGCCGATTTGTGCTTCATCTGAGGAGATCATTGTGCTTGCTTGGGAAGGCGTTTTTTCTACCTCTTGCCTGATTCTACTTAGCTGCCATTCTAATGACCAGTATCAATCAGCAAAAATGTAGTTTCTCCTTCCGCTCTAGAAATCTAACGCAGTGGGAGTCATCCGTCGTCTCTGGAGGAAACGCAGCTTGCCCCACTGTCCCCCATGGGTGATCCCAGCTGGCTGCCATTTTGGATCTTTCTTCTTTCTCTGGGATATATTCCAGCTACGTCCAGAGCTATCTCTAGTTCTTTGCTTCCTGAACCAAGTGATGTGCTCTCCAAAAGCTCTGCATGAACCAGGTAATGGCTTTGAATGCTGGCAGGCAGAACCAGGAGTCTCGGACCACACCTGTATGTAGATAACTTCTTGGATATTTTTTCCCCATGTTGCCTTTCTCCTGCGTCCCACCAGCAGCGGTGATTAGAGGGTAATCCCCGTTAGCTGCACACCCCTGTGCCTCACAGCTACCTCTAATTGCCATCCCATCTCCTTTTAACCCACATAGAAATGCTAATTCTGACCTACTCTTTCATTGCTTATTTGCTTAATTTTTTTTTTGACATCCTTTGGTGTCAACAGTGTTCATAGCCACAATGCTGCAGGGCATTCATGAAGGAAAAAATAACTTCTTATTTCTTCCAGGACGGGATTTCTCCTATCCCATCCCTGGTGCTTGTTGCTGTTCAGAGCCTAGGTCCTATGTAGCCTCAACTCAATTGACCATAGTTTGTTTTTTTTAATATTGCCTGTATTTTGTTCTTTCACAAGTAGTCACTTGTGAAACTTAATACACTTATCTTGCTTAACTTGATACACTTTATCTTTTATGCCTGTGGCCTCCAAAAGAACTTTCCTCTTGAGCCACTTACTCCTCTTAATTGATGCTACACTCTTTAAAATAATTCACCAGTCCAGATAAAACCAGATGAATTTTAAATGCTTTCAGGTTCCTACGCTTGCCCTTACCTTAAAATCACAGTGAGCTTAAGTTTAAGAAACTGTCATTAGTATACATCAACAAACCTCTACTCTGACTTGATTTCTTTTAATTATTATCATACTTCAAACTTAGGCCAGGCTTTTAAACATTGAAAAGTCAGCTCTCCAGTTAAATCTGACTTTGAAACAAGTAAACTTTGCTCCTTCATAGGACAGATTAGTGCGATACAGCGCATGCCGGTAAATAACATAGAGCTATGTGGGGCCACATTCTGTTTTCAGACCACCCAAAGCTTGCAGCTTGAAGATGGCAAAAAGGGGGCATTGTTTTACGTAACTGAGATGCAGGTGAAGAATTTCAGTGCGTGAGAGTATGTGAATTTATAACGCACTCTGAGAGGCAGTGAGTGCAGTACCTTCACTGAGGGAATTACACTTCCCCATTTGCAAGCTTTTCATCTTTGCCACATATAATGATATTCTTTTTCATGTAACAATTAATCCAAATACAGTGCAAGTTACTAATGAAACTAGGTTTGAAATACAGTTGTGCAGAAGGTAAATGGGTGTACGAGTTGCATATACAGGCATCGGAGGATGCGAACCATTTGCAATGTGCCCGTGCCTTTCAGAGGAATTAACGTCTTACTCCTTTCCTGTTATGTCTCTGGGATGTGCAACTGATTCTTAGTTAATGCACTCTTGCCATAATTGCTCTTTAATAAAATGGATTAGAATATTGTCTTTAAATTAAACTATATTTATAACAACAAAAATAATCACAGGAATTATATGTTAATCAGTAGATTCCAAGAGTGAAATGATTTTCTAATACTAGTCAGTACAATTACTTGATGTCTTTAGGACTTCAGATTTAATCAGTAATTTACCCATGATTTATTGTGGTTCAACTATAAAATTGTAAGGAACAAAATTTTCCACCAGTAGAGATAGAGAAACAAATAGTATCCAGTTATTTCTAGTCGTTAGCATCTGTCTGCTGGAATTCCCATCGTTGTTATCCCAGACGTATTAGCTCAGGAACAGCTACGGTGAATATAGAAACTAGATTTTTCCTTTAGGCTGGATCCCTTTTTGAAACTTCTGTTTCTTTGCTAAATGAGTGCTAGCTGCAAAGCTCCCGTTTGTTGCACCACAGGCAGGCCAGCAGTACATCCTTCAGAGAAAGCATTGCATCTACGATGGAACTGGGGCAGTTCTTTCTTAGTGCACCAGGGATACTAACTAGAAAAATAATTGAGGGTCAGATGTCAAATCGAAATAACTCTCCGCAGAAGCTGGGTCTGTGGTGCCCTAAGTCACGCTGAAAACCTAAGTTGTATCCTGGTAATGAGGATGGAGTAATAGAGGTGGCATGGTTGCTGCCTATAGAGATGTGTCCTTGATGTTGGCGTAAGACAAGAATGACCAGATTGATACAATATAAGAGGTATTTTTCCCCGTCTCTCCTGCTTTCTTGATTTGTTGCTGTCATATTTCTACCTGCTAAGCTGTCTGCAGTGTCTACCTCTGTTCAGACTTCTGAATTTGCAGTAAATCTCATGGAAGGCTGTTTTCTCAACAGCCATTACCAAAAGCCCAAAGAACATTCAAGACCAGGTGCCTTTGCTGAAGCAGAAGGAGCTCTGCTGAACAGCTTTTTGATTGAGGAAATTCGACAGCAGTGGCTTCAATTGATCTCATTCAAGTCGTCTGGGTTTTTGAAGAAAGCGCCAATAAGTTATTTGAGCCATGGAACTTCTCGGCATAAAAACTTCGGGGTGAATCAAGCAAATAAGACATGAAAAGTTAAACAGGTGGAACAGAGGGATTTGGAAAAAAAAAAACCAAAAAACTAAATGAACGAGACGTCTTTGGAGAAGGAAGTTTGAACTGGTGCAGAGGAGTCGAGGCCATTGAGAGTGGCATGGTGAGAACAGTGAAGAATGATGATCTCAGGAGCTGTGTTTTGCTGTGGGGAAGGCAGAAGGAGAGAGTGGTATGACTTAGGGAGGACAGCGTGAGAAAGAGCTGAAGGGGATTCACTGGAGATGTCAGGGAGGAAGCGGGGAAATTGTATGTAGCTGGGATGTTTTGATGGAGGGAACTAAAGCTAATGCTAAGGCCCTTGGCCTGTTTATAGCTCATAAAGATTAAGGGAGCCTGGAGAAAGCTCTATTTCAAGCTGTCCAGTTTATGGTAAGATTGAGGCAAACCAGAAGCCTGGGTTGGATAGAGTTTTCATGGTGAGTTTTCCCAAAGAACATTTCATCTGAGCTCTGCTTTAAATGCACTCCTTGATTTTACAAGCAGAAATGTGAACAAAGAAACAAACCGTTTAAAATCAAGCTTATCAGGCCAGATTTCAGTGTTAGCAGTACTGGCATCTGCTCCTGCATTTATATCTGAAGTTAAAATCTTGGCCCTTAGCCTGTGAGCCGCAGTTTATGACCATTCTGGATACAGTTCAGAGCTACACTAAGTGGTTCCATTTGAAAGACATTTTTCAATTACAGAAAAACAATTTTCGGAAGGGTTTTCTATTCAAAAGTACTTGTTGAAATGCCATTGATGCAGCCTGGCACGGTTGCTTTGGTTGTGTTGCTAAAGCTCTTGTTTGCTAACCCAAACTCGCTCCCTGGCAAACATATCAGTCCTGCATAAGGAAAATAGGGGCTGAATCTGCATCATGCCTTTGGGTATATACACGTGGGACTCAGCGAGTTTGGATATGAAAGTGGATGCTGTTTTTTATCTTCAGTAATTGCTGCAATATAAACCTCAATCCGGAGCATCTCAGGCTTTTGAGAAAATCTAGAACCAGATCTGAACGCTGTTTTAAAACAAATAGAATGTAATGAAGCTACATGAGCTCGCAGCTTTAAGGCAGATTTGAAGGCTCGCTTACAGTGGGAAGAAAGAATAGGCAAAGGTATTGTCTAATGGAAGTGTCAGATTAATTTACTCATCGAGGTTATTAAACATGAATAATGAATGTTAACTGCATTATATAGTTATCCAGTCACTGGAGAATCCAGGTGAAGGAGATCTGCATCCCTGAGAATGGAATCACGGGACTACAGTGGAGTATTTAAAATAAAAGCTGTCCCAATGTGGAGGAGCACAACTAACCCACAGTTTCCTTGTATAGAAAATAAGTTCCTGGCATTTTGCCCTAAGATCGTTCGTTCTTGTTCACCAGAGGAGAATGTTTAGAGGCCCTGGGTATAAATGAAGAAAAAAGACAAAGGCTGGCAGTTCCTTTGGCTAACTGTGTCCCACCGTATAGCCTGAGCTTTTCTTGGATGGTACCTGGTGTGCTGTCCCAAAACACATCGCACTGCGAGAGCAAGACGTGTGCTTTTGACAAGGAAAACTGGCCATTGTCTCAGCTCCAGTTCCACACAGGACTATGGCAGTGCAATGTTAATAAGTAACTTCCTAATTAAGAAGGCATTTAAAACAGCATTTATAATTTGCGTGGAGCAATGGAATTTTTAAATGATTTTCCATATGATCGTTTTTTGTCCTATCAGAATAGTCAGGTGACTTAATAATCTTAGGAATCTAAGTGAAAAAAAAAATTATTAGAAATCATAAAAACAACACCTAACTGGCAGGGGGAAAAAAAAAAAAGGCAAACCAGTGGTTCAAGTGGGAAATGTGTCAGAAAAACACTAGGTTTTGTAGTGGGGATGGAAGAAATTGGGGAAAAGGATATGTTTTAGCCTAATGAATGGAATTATGGGGTGTAACTGGAAACCATGGCTTTCAACAGTAGATGAAAAGATGAAGAAAAAGGAGCATGGAGCAAAGAACTGGACTGACGTAGAAGATGGAAGCAGCCATGGAAGAAACAAGAAAGACACTGAGAACAACACCTGCAGGTAGATGTACAGCTTCAGTACAAGAATAAATAAAATTATTGACGGAGAAGGAAAGGAGCTGTTAGCATGCAGCGTATATTTTCAAAGAAAGAGAGAACAGCAAGGTACTCACCAAGAGCTTTCTTGGGTAAACTGGAAGGAGACAGGAAGGTTGCAGAAAATTACATAATGAGATATGAAAGATATACGTTTGGACTCACATTCTATTCTTCTAGGATCTTACAAGCTAGAATTACCTCCTATCACTGTGCGTTTGCCAGAATATAAAAGTAGAAAAAGCAGTGAGAAAAGATAA
This sequence comes from Chlamydotis macqueenii, assembly GCF_036417535.1. Taxonomy (NCBI): domain Eukaryota; kingdom Metazoa; phylum Chordata; class Aves; order Otidiformes; family Otididae; genus Chlamydotis; species Chlamydotis macqueenii. Next base: position 38,951,096 of record NC_141561.1, read on the forward strand.
TACAACGGTGGAGAAGGCTGCAATCTTCCCTCTTTGGGAGACCATGACAGCCTAAATATTAGCTGAAGCCATCCGGCATATGAAAGGTGGAGGGTTGCTTTGGAAACCTGGATTTAAATGAAAATAATTTAAACTACCCGTGCTTATGCAGTGGTAGGAAAGGGAGGGATTGGATGTACAAAGGCCTACCTCCATCGTTTTATTGGGTATCTGGCTCTGCAAGCACAGGAAGGAGCGGCTGACAGCTCTACGCAATCAGTCATATTGCAAATGGCAAGTTCAAGGAAAAGGAACGCAGTTCAGGGCACATCGTATATCTCAGCCTGATAGACGAGAAACTGCTTGGGTCTAGTTGGACATTTTCATTTTGGAAACCGTCACGCGGCATGGAGTAAGGCTTGAAAGAGCAGTCAGTTTGCAGGGTCTGAGACAGACTCACTCAGTCTTGGCCTATGCTGGTTTCTCAGGCAAGGGACGAGTAATCCATAAAGAATTAAAATATTTTTTGGCTGTGAATAAAAGCAGCAATGTACCAGTCAGTCCAGGACAACAAGTGAAAAACAGTTCTTATCTTTCAGACACTTAAAGCATAGGAGATGCTACAAAACAGTCAAAAGTGTTAACCCCACTCAAAACCTTGGCAGGGAGCTGCGTTCAAAGTACCATAAATCTGCAAAACGTCTAATGTATCCTACAATGAGCTTTTTTGTTTTTTAACTATCACTTAGCTGTAGTAGTACAAGATATTTTGTGTATACCTGAAACTATAAGGATTATATTAACTCAGGATTCCTTTTCAACACTCTCTAGCTACGTCCCATTACCTCACCATAGATTTTTATTGGATGCTATCCAGTGATTCAGTATTAGTGTCATAAATGCCGTTATGACATACGACATTTGTTATACTCGACAGCAGCATTCATTACTGGAAGCAATAGCAGCCAGACTGCATTTCCTCACAGTATTTAGCCATTACTTGACGAGAGGTGAGAGTAATTTGGCAGCCGGTGGGAGCGGAGCAGCCCAAGGGAGTGACACCGTGTTGTTATCTCCCGTGGTTCAATTGATCCCTTGTGTGCGCACGTAGCCAGGAGATCTGCTGTTGGCTTACAGCAGTAAACACTTTGGTTATTATTTATGATTTATTTAATAATGCCTAGAGGCTCCACTGGGCTGTAAGAGCTCCTGCCCCAGTCAGTGTAAGGAGATAAGCCGGACAAAGTAGCGTTGTTGCTTTCTGTTGCAGATGGGGAGTTGAGGCACGGGGAAATTAAATGCCGTGTCCTGTCAGGGAGCGAGGCAGTTACTGGGACTGATCCCCGCATGTCACACCTCCGCCTCAGCCATGAGTCTGGTGATTCTCCACTGATGCTCTTGCAGCGTGTTCATGGATTTGTGCGTATAAAAGTTACTAAGTTCCTGCAGCAAATGTTCTTTGGCAGTTGAAGTACTAAAGACCTAGATTTTTGTTCTCTTCTTCTCTGTGAGTAGAAAATTCTTGGAGCACCAATACAGATGCTTAAAGCTGCATAACCGTTCAGCTATGATTTTTTGTCAGCTTCCCTAACTCACACCACGTGGAAGCAGGTGCTTTGCTTCTCAGTTTCTCAGTTCTTGCAGGTGGGGCTTCCTAAATCCATCAACCATGGGGCTTCTGTGGAGCCAGGCACACTGTGTGATTAATTTGGCTGTGTCGTAGTTCAGCCCCGCTCAGGTCCAGACTACCCAGTCTCTCTCTCGCTCCCCCACCCTCTGAGAGAACAGGGAGAGAGAATACAAGGAAAAAGGCTCGAGGTTTGAGATAAGGATAGGGAGAGAGCCTTAAAGTCACCATTATGGGCAAAACAAACTCGACTTGGGAAAAATTATTCATTTATTACTAAAACCAAAGCAGGATAATGAGACAGAGAACAAGATAACCCCCCCCACCCCTCCCTCTTCCCAGGCTTAACATTATCTCTACCACCTTTCTCCCCCCCACAAAGCAGCACAGGGGGGAAGAGGGAGTGAGGGTTGCGGTCAGTCCATCACGCGTTGTTTTACGCTGCTGCTTTGTCGTCAGGGGAAGAACTCCGTGCATTCCTCCCCTGCAGCCATTCCTCTCAAAAGAAATTCTTCACAACAGGCAGGCAGACGCCTCTCAGGTTCTCTTCACATCTCCTCTCCTCTCCACTTCTTGCAGCCGGGCCGGGCCGAGTTGGGCCCAGTCACTGCCCGGCGGGAGGCCAGAGGGTGAGGCCTGCAAGGCCCACAGGGCTCGCGCCTCCCTCTCTCTGCCCCTGCTTCTACTGCTTCACTTTTTTTTTTTTTCTGTTTTCCCCTTCTTAAATACGTTATCGCAGAGGCATTATCAGGGAACATTCTGCTACCAATCGGCTCGGCCTTGGCCAGCAGCAGGTCCGCCCTAGGCCCGGCCGAGTCCACTGGACAAAGGGGAAACTTCTAGAAGCTTCTTACAGAAGCTGCCACCGCAGCCCCCCGGCTAAATAAAACCAACACAGACTGTTAGTAATAGCAGAAACTGCTGCATCTCAGGGCAGCACCCTGATCTGGGGGCTATAAAATCCTTTTCAGTAGCTTTTTTTTTTTTTTTTTTTTTTTTTTTTTTTTTAATACAAAGTGGAATGCTAAAACAGGAGAGATTCAAAAAGGCCTATTCCAGGATAATTATTAGCTCAGGAAATAGTTCATTCAGCATCACCAGGAGACAACAGCAGAGCAGGAGCAGGAATACAGATACCCTCCTACCTGTGAAGAAAGTGCCATAAACGCTGAAAGCCGTTGTTTTTTCTGGTCTGATTTACTCTTGTTCTTCTTGATTTCATGTCAACATTGAATCAAAGGAGTTTTGCATTGTGGAAAACTTACTGCCCATCAAGCTCATCTGCTACATTAGTATAGCTACAGACAAAATGGTCCGGATGTAGAAGTTTTATTTTAAGCAGTTGAGTTTCACCTATGTCTGTCACTGAATAATTGTTACACCTACTACAGCTCCCCTCTCAAAAAAAAAAAAGTCACAGAAGAAAGTTTTAAGAAAAAACTATATCAGGCTTCATTTTATAACTCCATGGGTAAGTGAGCCAGCTAACCTCTACAATAGATTTACGCCAGCAGCATTTTCTAGCATGGGACTTTAAGGGCATAAAAGTCAGGATTTCATAGTAGTATAAGGCTAATGATTAAAGTGTGTGTGCCGGTCGTCACAGTAACCGCGCTGAGCTGGGAAGCACCCGCCTTTCCCTTCGGTGTTCTGACAGCCTGATATTAAAGACCTGCAAGTGTCAGAAGATGTAGGAAATCAGCTGGCCCCTTTGACAGATTTTACAGCGGAGTGTTTGTGCTGTCAAGGCAGTGAATATGACAACTCTGAGAAATGACAGTAATAGGAATGTTTAGGTAAGGGAACAAGCCTAATAGAGATGCTGCTGTCGACAATAACATGCTTATGTTAAAAGTAGACTCTTTGTTTGAGCTTTTACTTGGAGAAGATTTTATTAAGCCTGTTTTTCTTCTGCTGTTTTGTTTTGTTTTGTTTTCAGAGTCTTCCTGTGTGTCTGTCTGGTTTTACTACCATGGTAAAATACTATTTAGTTGTAATGTGGAAGAAAGATACAAGTCATTCTGTAATGCTCTGTTTCACTTAAATTACCATTATGGTATAGGCAACATCTGAAAGCTGCATTGATTAGGATTAAAAACCACTATTTTTTTTATCCTGAAAAGTCTGTAAACAGTCAAAATAAACCAATTTAAGAGCTGGGAAAGTTGAAGTTTGAGAAGATTAAGGATGGCATTGAACCCATCTATTTGGCTGCCTAAAAACAAGGTAATTTGTTTGGGCTAGTCACGGGGCTACCTCTGGAGTGATTGGAGAGTGGAGACCTGCAGAGTATATTTTATTCCACTCATCTCTTTCCAGTCACCATAGAAAATGCCCAGACAGCTACGATAGACTGGGCACAGAGAAGTCAGAAGGGTAACCTCAGGCGAAGCTGGAGGCACGCATGGCACACGCCAGGCTTGGCTTTCCCAGCCGCCTCGGCAGTGCTTTAACCAGCTCTGCATCAACCTTCCTCTCCAGGGAGCACTGCGCAGGGAAGGATTTTGCTTGACAAAAACCAGAATCCACATACATCAGATCATCCGCTAAGCTTGAAATAATAATGATAACAACAAACTAGCTTTAAGGAGAAAACAGAAGTGTTCCCTGATCTTATTTGCTAGAAAAGACTGATGAGTGCAAGAAGCATTAGGAATCAGCGGTGTTTACCCGAGCTTCTGCTCTGATCTGGACTCATAAGGACACTGAACTTCTCTTTAAGGAGATAAAACGTTTAGGCAGAACACTGTGAGGTAAAGCAAGATAAATATTATTTTTCCTCAAAAGTGCTTTTTCTCTGAAGTAGTACTTTTCATGACTCCTGCTTGAACTCTAGAAGTAAACTGAAGTTTGGCTTCCAGGTCTGGATGGGCAAACCCTTTTGTCTGAGTCCACCTTCATCTGAGGCTTTGATCACCTGCAGTGGTTATTAGCTGTGGTATAAAAGCTGGCTCCTGGGGTCAAGAGATTTGTATAAAAAAAGGAAGTGCTAATTACAGTCCCTTTCAATAAGCTTAGAGATACAGCGGAGCCAAGTCCATTATCTCAGAGTTATTAGGGTTACAAGATGTTGACAATACACACGATCTGCTTTGTTACCAAATGCTACTTGAATTATGGGTTGTTGCCACAGCATGAGAGTTGCACCAAATGATTAAGACTTGGGTTTAATAGAGGTCATTGCCTGTGTAAGTCTGATATTTAGGCGCCTGGAGATGCATACAGGTGCCTAGTTGCATTTTCAGAAGCTCTGGTATACGCAAGTCTGTCAGCAGTGCAAATCGGGGAAATTCTTTTGAAAATTTCTTTGAGGTGCCTGTTTGCGAGGGATTTAACCTCACCTTGCCTTGGCTGTCTGCAAATGAGCTACGCGGAGTCCCTCTGTAGTCAGTGCACAGAGACGATCACCTGCGACAGCTGTCTCCAAAGGCAGGGCGAGTTCCTTTGAAAAGGAAGCTGGAGGAGGAGCCCACATGAGCTAACTGCTCATCTCAGGATGGCAAGGTTCGATGAGATGAATCCCACTCTGTGTCAAAAAACAATTACGCGTCTGGTCATTCCTTTAGAGTTAATGGAAAGGATGATGCATATGCTGTCCAAGGGAAAAATAAATCATTGTTCACATCCTAGGTCTCATCTTCTGTAACACAAGCGTATCCATCTGATCGTTTGAGAAAGGAAGGAGGATCAAAGAGGCTTCAGCTGAATGACTGCAGGCATCTGAAAATAGAGAGTGGGTAAAAGAGAAAGAATAGAATATTAATAAAAAGGTAATCTTCTATTCTCTGAATGCTTTTAAAATGGTGTTTCCATTAGTCAGAGCTATGTTCCTGCATACCTGGAATTCTTCTTGTCTTTATACATTGCTCAGCTTCACTGAATTCTTAAAAATGAGACATACTGATGCCTAAAATACATATGGCTGCAGTCAAGGAGGAAGTTCAGAGGAAAGCATGTTTTTGCACCCAAATCTATATTCAGGGGACCTCACTGGTAGCAGAAACTAGAATAAATTTCAATTTGTGGTGACAGCGGTTTTGCTGTGACTTAATTTTTCCAAGTTAACCCACCAGTAAGTTTTATTTTTCTTAATGAAAATTTTTATTTAACGTAAGTGTGACTTTTTTCCTCTCAGACTCTTGAAACATCAAGACATCAGTTAAATGTATTATGGAGATAATATTACCTGCAGTACAGTATTGAATATACTGCTTCCAGTATATATTTAGCAGAAGAGAAAAGCTGGTTCTTCAGAATGAGATTTGATCGTGAGCCTTAACCACACTCCGGAGTATTTGCCGTCACGTAAAAAGACCTTCAGAAAGTTTATTTGTAAGCAGAGCTTCAGCTTGGCAACTTCTGCAAATAATTTTACGGTGATTTATTTCTTTTTGAAGATCAACAGATACTGATCTTTACTCCTTTCTTCCATTGCTTTCCCCTCATTGCAGCATTTTAAAATTCGACACTTTTGCCGTGATGTTGCCCTGGGCAGCACAAGCACAACTACATCAGCAACATTTCTGATATCCCCTTCTCTGAAGTTTCTTGGTCAACAAGTGTGGTGGGGGTGATTGCTCTGCCGAGGCTCCAGGCAGCTCCCTGCCGATGCAGCGTCGCTGAACGCATTCCCGTTTAGTGGTGATATGAGAACCAAACGCTGCCTGTTGGGACTTGAGATTTCAGAAGAGCTCAGTGGGACCGAGGTAGCAGTCCGAGGGTTTTTGCCAGAGTACTGTCTGCCTTGTTCCTCACCCTTTTTTTTTTTATTTTTTTTTTTAACCTTCCTTCAGGTCGATTCACTTGGAAGCACAGATTTACATGTGCCCACTTACAGATATTTTAGGTAACACTGAAAGCTAGACAAATGTCTTCCTATTATATGCACTAAAATCTTCTTTGGTAGAAATGTTCATGAAAAAACTTCCAGTCCTGGACAGAAAATTGAGATTGTTGTCCTTTTATTCTCTAATATATTATATTTAATATATTCAGGCATGCTTCATTAACACATCCAGAAAGGTTTTGACATCTTGAGGACTCTGCTCCAAAAGTTTCTGCTTTAATACTTTCTGGTTTAGTTTTGAAACTGTTTTGAAAATCTCCAGTGCTACCAAAAGACCAACTAAAAGCTAATGTAAACAAGCTCAAGTCCAGCTGAGAGGTAGCTTTACACTAATGGTCTGGGTCTTGAAATCCTTATAAAGAGGCTTTAAGTTCTTTTATATAAAAGATTTTATTCTATCAGATAAATGCTTTCTTTGCTCTGAGTAACTTTCCGGTGATTTTTTGATTGAAAAAGGATTTGTCGAGTTCTGCGATCTGTTTAAACTCTGGAAGTAACCTCTTCACCTAGGTCCCATTTCCCACACAGTAAGGAGTTAAGAGAAGTCCTCTTTTTCCGTTGGCCAAACCTTACTCCACACCCTTACTCTTTTGAGGGAAATGCGTAAGGCTACGTGCTGCCGCACACTCACTTCTCATCCAGGACGAAGCTCTATACACAGATTTTTAAAGGTAACTGAATTTTATTAACACACTGCCTGGGTAATTTGAATTTTTCTGTGTTGTGAGGGAATCACCTTTGTAAATGTCTATTGAACACCTGGAGAAACTTCTCTACGCTTACTTTTCTGTTATTATCTTCTTCTAAGACTTGGGTCTAGGAAACCTGCGTTATATGCCCCTCCTCAGCCTATAAAGCTGCCTTTCCCTTTAACAGGTCTGTTAGTGTACTGCTAAAAGCCCAATGAAAGAGAATTTGTTCATTAGAAGACCTTGTGCTGTAACTCATTATTGCAGTAACGAATCTGTTGGTGATGCCCTAGTCCTGCCGTTATTTAAGCACATGATTACGCATGAATTTAAATGCGTACTGGGATGAGCTGCTTTTCCCTAAGGTACTTCACCAAATCTCCATCTATTTAAATATTTCTGAGAAAGGAAAAAAGAAAAAAAAGTCATTACATTGGAGAATGACAAAAGGATTTTGTTTTGGTACCAATATATTAAAAGCCTATATCAGCAGATTGTTGGACTTCTCCTCTCGTTCCCAGTTTGCCTTTTGGTCTCCATTACGGAGAATATTTAATAAATTGCTGCAAGTGACTTACAGCCTGCTCAAGAAGATTCTTCTGTGCCCTCTCCCATGAAGGATCTAAACAAACACAGTGGGAAGGCAAAGGGAGGAGGAGATTGCCATTATTTCCAAGAGAAGAATATTTAGGAGCTTTTATTCACATTTGAGAATGGAGGACTTGTAACAATGTCCAAAAAAAGTGCATTCCTAAGCAAAACACAGTGTACCTTTGGAAAAGGAGAAATAATTGCTATATTTGTTGAAAGCTGTTTATAGAACAAGGAAAACGTACAACATCTATCGTATGGTGAAGTCAGTTGCTTGGTAAATAACATTCTGCTTGGTGTGACAGTAATGAAGAATTTTATCTACAGCCACTGCAATCATAGTTTGCAGCATCTGTTAAGTATTTTATTTACTCTTATTTAGTCAAGAACACTAACGTTCACATGAAGAATCTTCGTAGCGTTTGGCAGCCTTTCCGTCTGCCTTTCTATCTCCCTCAGAAAGGTTTCTCAAAATTCAAGTTTTGTCTAATTTCATACCACGTGAGAACTGTAGGCCAGATACTGAGCTGGCGGAAGGCAGCACAGGGAACGGTGCCTGCTGCCTCTGCTCGCTGCAGTGCGCGGACAAGACTTCAGACCCAAGGCTTCTCCTGCTGCCAGGGTGATGATGGCTAATTAAGTTTACAGTTACCTGTAGCTTTGTCCTCCCTGACCTGTTTGCTGTATTTCTTGTTGTGGTTGGTTGTTTTTTAATTATGCTTAGACTGTGGTTTATTCAAGGCAGGGACTGGGTATTTTTGCTTTTTACGCGTGGCCTGAGAGGTGCCCTCTTCCTTGGAGACCCTGAGCGATCGTCATGATGATACAAATGGTGACGGCTCCAATAATGACAAAAGACCTTATTTCAGAGGGAATGGAATCCAGTAGAGCTGTGTGATTCATAGCATTATCTTGAAGAGAGATTCCTTAAAAAAAGGGAACAGGAAAGAAAATATGTTTGGTACAACATGTTGTGTAAGGAATTAGTAGCCTTTGGTAAGTAAGGTTTAAAAAAAAAACCCCTTCTCTTAAAATATGTTTTATTGAGTAACAATCATGTGCCAAAAAATAAGCTAAATTACATGTTGCCTGTTCTTGAATAGAGTTTAAAAGTTCTGAGTAATGGTATTGGTTGAACCATTAACGTAAGTCCTTAAAATATAAGTAGTTTCTTGATACTTTCCACTTTGGAGCATCTTTCTTTTTAAAAAAACATACAACAAAACCAGATGCTGCTCTATGTGCATAGGAGAAATCAATGGATGGGATCAATATTCCCTCCACAGGTAATAAATGCTGAAAAGCATTTCTGTCTATCTAAATTGATCCTAGAGAATTCTTTCAATTGGTTCTGATGTGTATAAAAATCATTTCCCTATCGATCAAAGCTTTTTCTTTCTTTCTTTCTTTGACATGTTATTTCATCTTTGCCATCAGTAATGGTCTCGGGCTTCTCTGTGCCGTTATGATAAACAGAATTTTTTAAATCCATGCAAGATTCTAATTTTCACGAAACCAGAAATAACTGGGTTTGTATCTTTGAAGATGAATGCTTTGCTTATGGTTTGGCAGCGTGAGTATTTTTAAATTGGGAAAGTTAACTACCTCTGAATTATTTACAAGAAAGTCTAAAATAACTGCTGTACATTTATTAGAAGCAGTTGTCCAAATCCAGCACCCTGACTAGTCCGTTCGCTCTGGGAGCCATCGCTGCTGGAGCAGACGGGAGAGGCTTCGATCTTCCGCTGTCCTGGTTCTGCTCTGTTTTCTCAGCGAAAGAGTTAATCTTAGCTGCTGAAGCTGTGAAAAAAAACTACTCTGAGACAACAAACAGGGCTAGTTACCAGTATGAAAGTCAGCCTAATATGCTCCAATAAGTTGTGGAGTTTGTGACTTTCGTTACAATACTATGTTATTAACATTTCAGCTGCTAGACTACAAACGTTAACTACTTGTCTGCTAAAACAGGAATTTTCAGAGTATTTGATAATTGAATGTTACTTCCTTTGTAAATTAATTTCCCTGAAGAAAAATTGAATGCTTCCATGTGTCTCTAAGGGGCTCGCCGATGAGGGCTGGTGGCGGTGATTTGTTCGGGCACAGCAGCGTGTCTGCGTAGCAGTCTGCCACGTGCGCGGGATGCGCTGGGACGAAGTGGGCGGGTTAGCTCTGTTGGAGGGTTCACTCTGAAGTGGGCTCAGTTTCCAACTGTTTGAGAAATCAGCTGCTTGACAGCCTTTACAGTTGTGCCTTCTTTGTTTTAAGATGAAATCTTAGGGATTTGGTCAACATCATTTATTGACTGTCAGAGCCTAATACCAGTAAAGTAGTCTGCTTTTTAGGCTTTCCCAGTCTAAAGATGTCCCTGTTTCCAGCTGTTTGAATGCAGAAGCCAATAAAGCACTACTTAACGTGGTCTTGGCAAGGTTTCACTCAACATTCATTTTACAGAGAAGACGGTAATCACGGCTGTGATTTTGGTTAGGCTCTTACGGAATACAAATTGTCAAAGTCTCTTTTGACAAGTACAGGTTTTGTTCCCTCTACCCCAAGTAATTTTGTTCTATCAGCCCAGCAAATGAATCCTGTCTGGTTTTGTCTTCTCAAGAAATGCAGTAACAAATTAAATTGCTTCAATATATCAGCACTATTTTAAATTTACCCGCCAGTTCAAGTTAGGAGATGGATGTCATATTGTATGCGCATGCGTGGCTTTGGGTTTGTTAGTATTTACACAGCACCATACGTATGCAAAGTTCCTTGCAGATAAGAAAAGCACGCTGCTTACTTATATGTAACATAACTGAGCTTCACTGAATGCAGTAACTTTGATTTTAAGCTCACATGTTTAGGTGACTGTGGAGACTCCAGTAAAATTACTTTCTTGTTTTGCCAGATTCATGCTTTTGACACTTCATGGCTGTGGCCTTTCTTAGGTCCATAACTTTATGAACATTTGGAAAATTTACTGGGCCAGATTTCATAGAATCACAGAATGGTTTGAGTTGGGATAGAATTCATTTTAATTACCACGTTCTCCAAAGTTAGGTACATGTCTTAAAAGTAATCGCATCTTTTGAGGTACTAATTGATTTTTAGGGTTCAGTTCTACTCTCAAAACAATGTAGGGATATGGTTTTAATATCAGGAATAATTCTTCTAGAAGGGTATGAGTGATTTTTTTGTTTTGTTTTGTTAGGTACAAATGTATTTCCAGCCCAAACAACAGCACTGCATTTGTAATGAATCAATGGCTAGAACCAAGAGCATTGCCAGCCTGGAAATGGCAGCCTGGTGAGGTAGCGCACGTGGGATTAGGAACAGCTCTGCGTTTCTCTGTGGGCCGCCAGCGAGGGAAACATTGGCAGTACCGTGGGCTAAGTGAAGACTGAGGTTTGCATGCAGAGAAAGCATGATCCGCCAAAAACATTTTAGTGTGCAAATAGTTTTTCTGGGGTAAGTCTTGACCGCTCTTAGCACAGAAGTTGTTTATACCTTTCCCTGCCTTTGTCTCTCCGCCTTTTCTAACTCACTGCATCCTGTTTGAAGCAAGTGACCAGATGGTCAGAGCTTATGTTCTTCTAAGGACATAATGGGGGTACATCAGAAAAATGAGTACCTATGTTCTAGCAATGCGCAACAGCAAATTAGCTGTAATTAGTACAAAGGCTGCTATTGTAGGGTCTCTTTGTGGTGGCAAGGTGCTTTGTCATCACTCCTGCCTGCCAGTTTGAGGAAGAAGGACGAGCTCAGCACTGGCATGGGGCCAGCCAGAGCAGAGCTTCATTTTATCTCCCATGGAGGTGCACCAGCAGATCCTGAGCGTGTTCTTTGGAAGCCTCGTGCGTTGGAGATCTAGAGGCTGTGAGATCTAGAGGTCTGAGTCTTTGAGGCTTTGCCTCTTCTAAGTGGAAACTGTTCATTTCAGTGCAAATCAGCATAACTGCTGAGTTCATAGGCCAGCCCCACCTGACAGTTTGGCCAAAGGTATGAAGAAAAATTTCTCTCCAGGCTTTTATCTTCCTCTTGCGTTTCTTAGTGTGCAAGTAAGTATCCTTCATAAAAACAGAGCTTTGCATGACAATTATGTAACAGTTTTTGTTTGCTTTCCTAATTGCAGAACATTTTGAAAGAGCAATAAAACACAATTTGTTCCCTCTTTCCAAAATGAAACATCTCCTTTTGGAAGGAAGGAGGGAGTAAATTTACATTATAATGAGCAAATTGTTATGAGCGCATAGATCAGTGTTGACATAAAGGGTGACGGAAATGAGATGTTCTCATTTTGTGCGTTCCCTTCCTCTTTCTTTCCCTCGCACAGGCACGTGCCTGTGCATCCTGCTCCTACCCAGCAACGAAGGGGCTGTAATCGTAGTCAACGATGGTAGCGCATCGTAACTTGGGTAACGAAAATCAGGATGAAATGAACCATTCTTCACCTAAATCCCATCCCTGGCAAGGGACGTGCAGTGAAGGCACATGCCGTTTACTACTGCATCTCCCAGCTAGTTGGTTTTTATTGTCCTTCTCTCTTTTCCTATTGTTTTTATCGTTTCCTGATACTGTCGGAATATTGGCGTGGACTAACCGGATGAGAGTTGCTGTCGTTTTACTCCAGGCGTATGACTTCTCTAGCAAAGAGTTCAGAAAAATGCAGCGTTGGGGTCTGCTCCTGTCCTGCTGCCAGAGGCAGGCTGAATTCCACACTGAAGCTGTTGTTTCAGGTTTTGAGTTTGTCTTGCCTTTACTGTCTGGAAGTGGACTGCAGTTGTCCAACTCTTTTCTCCTTCCTGTCCCTCTCTCTTTGTAACGCCTGGATTCGTTACTGGTTTGGGGAAGCTGAAAGTGACATTAACCCCCCGCCCAGCTGTTGCGGTGTCAGGGCTCCAGGCGCAATGGCATTTGTTTGGCTCCCAGAAAAGTCATCCCAGCGATTGCCTGGAGAGTCTGGCTGCCAGTGAAATCCATATGCAACGCTTCTGTCAGCAAAGACTTGCTGGAAGAGAGTTTATAATAAATATTCACATCTGCTGCTTTGGACACTCTAATCCATCCTACAGATCTTTGCTGTGTCAGGCTTTGTTCTAGATGAAGAAGCCGGGTAGTTATAAAGGTTTGCAAATAGGGCATATTTATCATGGTTAGCTCTACTTTCTAGTTCCCTTTCTTGCACAAATAGCCGTGACCACGCTAGGCATACCTTGTGATTAAATATTCCCCGTGCATTTGTCAGATGTTTTAGACTATGCGTCTCCTGTGACGAATGGAGAGAGTGGCAGTTGTTTACTTCCCCGGCTGTCAAACGAAGCCATCGGATCTCCATGAGCGGAGCAGAGAGCATCGTTAGTTTGAATGGAGCGACAGTATATTCCTTGGATAAACTATATATCGCATAGGGACACCCATGGCCCTTTGGCTTGCACGTTATTAAAATTGGAACAGGTTCCTCCATTCTGTCTTCTGTTGGGGAATGTGTTCCCATTGGCTGCTTGGCAAATGACCCGGATGACTAAAAATAGCAAAATATCTCCAGTTTTTCATAATCTTCCCAAAAAATGATGGTCTCGCTGCCAGATTGACTTTGTCAGTGTCAATATTAATTATTCCTCGGCTGGTGATGATTTTGCTTTCAGAGATAAAAATCCTGGTACACGAGCAGAGCTGTAATCATTTGGAGGCTGTATTGAACTTGCTCCTAACAGAAAAAGGTGTTTGCCCGAGATCATGACTGGCAGTGCAGTGATCCCATTGCTGGGAGGACCACGTCGCCTTTGAAATGAATGTATTGATCCTATTCGTTGGGGTTTTTTTTTTATTTTTTTTTTGGTACGTGAAACTCATGATTATTATAGTTAATTTCTAACAGGAGAGAGTCTTTATCTGGTGGCTGGATAAGTAAAAGGTGCTTCAAACATATCGCTTGCCAGCGGCTACCTCTGCTTTTATTTAAGCAGGATGGGAATAAACTTAAAAACACATTCTGCCTCCTTGAGAGTGGTGAAAATTTGAGTCTGTTTGGGTCTTAAGCAAACACATGGAAACGTGGAACTCCTTAGAACCTTTTTCAGGTTTCCTTTTGTTATTTTTCTACTGTTAGACCCCATTCTGCACTAACAATTTAATTATGGTTGGTTTTCCCGTAAGGATACAAGGAAGCAGGTCAGTTAGGTGCCTGACCTCCTTGAAATTCAGTTGAAAACCCACATCTTCATTTCTTACGAGAAAAGCAGCCTAAAGAGCGTGGTCTGATGCCGATACCTGCAGGTACCAGAAGAGCACCCGCTTCTCTGGCGCTCGGTCTGTGTGTCACGATCTGGCCCTGAGTAATTGTATCCAAATATAAGCAGAATAGCTGTGCTCCTAATGAGCAGCATGCTCATTAGGGTCTCCAGCTGTACTTAATCACTCCAGAATCCAATCTCGTTATTATTGATCTGCCCCATTTTCTGATAATTTATCTCAGAAAACAGGAGTATGCAAAATGTGGGGATCCTTAAAGTCCCGCTCTCAAAACTTCCAGCCCCTCTCTCTCGCTTTGCCTTTGCAAATCTGGATAACTTTCCTCTGAATTTCAGGTCGTGTGGTGGCTCTGGCAAGCGGCGATGGATCCGTGGAGGTTCTGCCGCTGGAGCTTGGGCAGCTCTCCAGCCCGCAGGGCCGCGGCGAAGCGCGCAGCGTCGGCTTCACTCACCGGGCAGAGTGGCTGCTTTCGGGGGCTGCCGACGGGACGGTTTGTCTTTGGACCCGAGGACCAGCAGCACGCTGCTCAACGCAACCTTAATCTCAAGGCATTACGGGGGAAAAAAAAAAGGTTTGACGACACAGAAGCAAGTGTTTTCATAGTTAATGTTTGCGTTGTGAATAATCGCCTGAAAGGAGTAGTAGTCTGCATTTTATCCGAATAAAATCCCTAATTTCTCTCTCTTTCTATTGACATTTTATTTTTTTTTTTCTTTCTCTGAACATCAACACTCTCTCTTTCGGTGCTTTCTGGAGCAGTAGCTTTACAATGACGCCTAATGACAGAGCAGCCGAACTGCAAGGCGAGATCGATGCTTAGCGTACCACCGCCGCACCAGCCGGGCGCCCCTTCCCCAGCGCCGGCGCGGGGGGAGAGGGGGAGTTTGAACCATGCAGCAGCCGTTTTGGGGTGGGGGACTGGAGGGGGGCAGGGTGGTTTTTTGGTCTTTTGGTTTTTTTTTTTTTTTCTCCCTGCAGCAAAGGCTCCGGACGCCGCCGGGGCAGGAGGAAGGAGCGGGAGAGAGCGGCCGTGCTCCCCCACCGCGGAGATTTTTAATTATTATTTTATTTATTTATTTATTTTCCGCTTTCCCTTCTTTCTCTCCCCTCCAGTTCTGACAGGCGGGGCGGCGCGGGCACGGCCGGCCCCCGGGCCGGGGAGTCCCCGCAGGGGAGCGGGCCCCGCCGCCGCCCCTCCGCCCGCCCTTCTCCCGCCCGCCTCCAGCCCCCCCCCCCTTCCCCCGCCCTGGCAAATCCGGCATCGCTAGAGATCCGCTGGGCATAGGGACGAGGGGGGGTGGTGGGGGATAGTTTGGGGTTTTTGGCTTTTTTTTTTTTTTTTTTTTTTCTTCGCATCCTCTCCCCAGGAGCGGAGGAAATCCAGCCCAAGTTCGCCGCGATGAGCGCGCTGCGGGCATGGGGCTTCCTCGGCGGCATCCCCGCCTCCGGGCCGCCTCGCCGCTCCCGCCTGTGAATCCGGAACGACGGGCCGAAGCTCGGGGCTCATGCTGGGGTCGCTGGGCTGCCGCTTTCCGCTGGTTTTGCCATGGGAGGTGGAGGAGAAGGGATTGGCCGTGAGTCCACGCTGAAAATGCGATGAAGAGGAGCTGCTTTCGCTGATCCGTTTCTGACCCTTTAGTCCACGGTGGCCTGTGACCCCTTCCAGCCTTCAGAGCGAGCCGGATCGGGTAAGCGTACGTGATTCTCTCGGGGTGAGGGAAGGCGGATGGAAACGCTTTACGCAGAGACCCACCTGCGATCCTGGCCTCTCTCATGATGAGAAATGATGAGAAAGTTCAGCTGTGAACTAACGCCGGGCTGAGCAGCGTTTGTTTACTTGTTGAAATCTGCCCCTGCCAGCCGTCCGCAGGCTGTCTGGTCTCCAGGGTTGCCCAGCGCTCCTGAGTTGCTGTGGGACATCTCGCACGGCTGCAGGCTGTACCAAAATACAGTCATCTTATTTATGATCTTCGGATAAACTTTTTTTTTCTTTAATTTGGAGAGCTTCCTCATCAAACTTTAACAAATTCTCTTGAGTGTTTCATATTTCCTCAGACATGAATTCCTTCATTTGCTTCTCCTTTTTTTTTTTTTTTCCCCTAAATGCCCACCAATCTGCAGTATTGCAGCCTACCTGTAGCGTTTAGGTGGGCAAGGTTCCCTGCTCCGTAGATCCGGGAAGCAGCCCTATCTGCGTGAATCACCCGATTCCCAAACACCACGTTGCAGTCAATGCTGCTGGTAGTAGTAACGCGGCGCCTGGTGCTTGTGCTGGAAACCTAGCTAGCGCTTCAATTAGGAAGATATCTTTTGAATTTGATAAAGCTTGTGTAATATCCGGTGTCTCCCTCTGTTGTGGCTTTGGAAAAACTGCTTTGTCAACAAGGATCCCTTAGCTGCTTTTTCTAGGATTAAAGCTTTCTTCTGCTGCTGCTTTTTTTTTTTTTTTTTTGCTTCAATTAAGGGAGAATTAATTGCTGAATATCTGCAGTCCACCAAAAATCCTGATACATGGAAAGCATCTCCCGGGGGGGCGTGGGGGGAGTACGTGTTTGCCGGTGTGTGTAGGGTAATGCATGTTTGTATATACTGCGTGTGGCTGTGCGTGCGCGCTGTGGGAAGGGAGGAATGCCCACACATCCAGGCAGTCTGGTTTTGGTTTGTGCCGGCAGCTGCCTCCGTCGTTCCTCCATCCACGTAATGCTAATGTTTCATCTCATTTAAAAGTTTCCTGTCATACTTTGCCCAGTTCTCCTCAGAGAGGTCAGAAACCATTCTGCTGCTGGGGTTGCGCTGGCCGGTGGCTGGTGCACAGGCAGGACGGTGCGTTGGCGGCGGTGATGTGGCAGCGCCGGCAGCCAGTCGCGCACCCGAGGCACACGCAGACCAAGCCTTGGCTTGGAGCTGACTCCCCCGGGAGCTGCACAAACCTCCTCTCCCTCGTTGGGTCCCTCCTCAGCTTAGCCACTTAAGCAGAGCTCTCCAAAGGTCGGGCCACGCTGCGTCACTCCCAAAGTTTTAGAAAGGCTCCAGCTTCATAAGGCAAACCCTTTTCCGTGGCTCCATGCGTTACACAGGCATTTAGCGTCCTGCTCTCTGCGTTTCTCTCTGGGAATGACTGAAATGCTGAATAATGGAGAAGGTGAATTGCATCTTTGCTTCTGTCGGGAATCGGCGGACCTGCTGCAGGCTGGGCTGTGTCGGTAGCCCGGGTAGTCCCTCTTCCTCTTCAGAAATGCCGTATTAAAAATTCTTCACTATTCCGCTTCTCGCAGACCAAGTGTAACCCAGCACCTTCTTTCAGACTGGCTGCAGATCTACCTGCAGGGTATGCTTTTCTCTTTTTTCAGCTCAGGTTTTCCAGCTCAGTTTCACGAAGCATGCCGTACACCGTACATAGCACAGAGGGACAGTGGCTCCAGCAGGAGGTTAGGACCATGCTTAAACTTGGGATCAAGTCCATCTGAGCTGCCCATCGCCGTGCGATTTCAGGCAGCTAGTTTAACTTTGGTGCATCAGAAAACTCAACTGCAGAAATAAGAAAAGTGAAAATGAGGTGATTCTGTGAGCCCCCATTTCTCCAGAGGGGTTTTGTGGGCTATGCTTACAGGCACGTGTGTCTTAATCTGTGTACGTAATGTGCTTTATTCTCTTTAACAGGAGTTGACAAGAGGCTTAATTCAAATGAAATAGTGATGGTTGTCTGCAGTTTGAAAGCACTGATTTATTTGCGGGTGCTGTTTGACAGTATCACCATTTTAAGTCACTATTCCTTAGAATTTTGAGTTTGTTCTCACTTAAAAATATTTGTTTTCAGACCGCAACACTGGTCTCCCTATGGAAGGAGCTGTTTCTGGCTGGCATTGAGATCCCATGGAGAAGCCGAGGAGGGGGATGGCTCTTCGTATCCATGAAGCCTGGATACTTCTGTTGGTAATCCCTGCTTTGGTCGCTCCAGCTGCCATCAATCATGAAGACTATCCCGCCGATGAAGGGGACCAGACCTCCAGTAATGACAATCTGATCTTTGATGACTACCGAGGGAAGGGCTGCGTGGATGACAGTGGCTTTGTGTACAAACTGGGAGAACGTTTTTTCCCGGGACATTCCAACTGTCCCTGTGTCTGTACTGAGGATGGACCTGTTTGCGATCAACCGGAATGCCCTAAAATCCACCCAAAGTGTACAAAAGTGGAACACAATGGATGCTGTCCAGAATGCAAAGAAGTGAAAAACTTTTGTGAATATCATGGGAAAAATTACAAAATCTTGGAGGAATTTAAGGTATGAAACCCTTTCTTCAGTATTTACTATTAGTGTGCTACAGGAATTTTATTTCTTTCGGGGGCTCTCAAAGGCACTCAGTGTTTTCTCACTGCTGTTAATTGCTGCTGAAGCTGGAGACCCTTTTAGCTTTGATTGGAGGGCTGGCTCACGTGAAAGCTCCTTCACGTGCGCCAGGGGAGGGCCAGTGGTCGGTCAAAAGTCCCTGCGTGAAATGCCAGCCTCCAGAGTCTGCTACTCCGGACAAACTCCGCCTTAGCTCGTAGCATGAATCAGGCTGGACTACCAATGGTGTCTGTAAAAGTGGTGGTAAACCAAGACTGAGTGCTTTTTAAGAGCCCCTTTCCCAGTTTGGATAGCAAAAATTGATGGTGTGGTACTGAGAGTTGTTACTCATAACTGGAGGAGAATGCAAGTAAGTCGTTTGCAAGCTATATTTAATATTTCAATTTCAGCTGTGATAAGGCTGTCAGAATGACGGAAGATTAATTTCTAGGCAGGTGACCATCTCAAGAAAGGAGAAGTATGGGGTTTCATTGTAATGGTTGAGCTCCTCTTAGGAGTGTTGTAAGGAAAGCCTTCTGGAATATATCTTAAAAACAAGACCAGGTTTTCAGAAACCATTGCCCTTTACACAACCTGCATCTCTCATTCTAATGAGTTTGATTGCATGTTTTCAATTCTGCTAAGGAAAATAGTGTGTCACAATGAAGAACAGGGTCTGTGAAGGCAATAGGTATACACGAGCTTGTTCTCCAAGGTCACATGGCTTTAAGACTCGTGCCTCCATGATTAACAACAGCCTATAACTCTTTGTGGCTGCACGCCTGATCTCATTGTACACGTGCCGATTTATTTTCTTTTCTATCAATGAAAATACTTCCTTACGGGTCTGTGTACTTCACAGGTTCTCGGTGACGTAGATCACAAGCTCCTTTTTCCCAGCTCTTGTCATTTTCAGTGAAGGTAGTATTTAGTTCCTTTCTTCTATCACATATGGTCTGTGTTCGTCTTTTTCTGTCCATCTGTGACTACAATCGTTCAAAATGGGCAAGATATAGACACAATGCAAAACAAATACAGGAGGAGCATCTCCTTGGGGGTCGTCCTGATTGATCTGTTCTCTTCCTTGCTTTGCTGAGGAATGCGAAGGTGCTGATCTGGTGAACTGCTTCAATAACAGTTCCTTCTTGCCCTAGGAGGGCCTAGCCAACTTCATCCCGCCGTCATGCTTCAGTGGCGCCATGTTGACTGCTGTGTTGTCAGTGGTGAAGTGTCCCACCTCGGTGTATCGTGACACGTGGTCAGGTTCTCATGTGGGAGTTACAAGGACTCTTTTTGGAGACATTTTAGAGAGGAGAAAGTTATAAGGACTCTTTTTAGAGAGATTTCTGTGGGAGAATAATGAGATGGATCTTCTCATTAAGGTGTCTTTTGCATGTGAATGAAGTACAAAAGTACTAACTGCTTTTCCTGAAGGAAATAATTGCGCCCCGATAATGGATTAAAGGACAGAGAAACAGAACTGAGGGGAGGAAGGCTGTTAGAGGGAGATAGAGCAATGTAGGTCAGTCTCCTGTGTTCCGCAACTGTCGGGTGTTGTGTGGACAGCAAAGTTCCGTTGTCCTCTGAGAATCACAAAGCAGATGGTGTCACGCCACTCTCTCACGTGGTAACCTTCAGTCCAGGACTAACGTGAGATCCCTCAGACTTCATTTAGCTGACAGTCGAGCATTTGACCTGGACCTGTTTGCTGGGAGCTCGAGACCTTGTGGAGTAGGGCAGAAACCGATTTTTTTTAAGTCTATCTGTTTGCCTAGAATAAACAGTGAAACTCTTTTCTTTTTTTTTTTTTTTCCTTTAAGTAGCGGTATAGATTCAAGCAATAGAAGATTACTGTGTGCTTCCAGGGGTGGTTTTGGGGGAAAAAAAGGAGCACCCATGAACTATGAGTTTATTAATGCTACAGGAAAGACAGAACTTCAGGATGCAGGAAGCTGCTGCTGTGAACTGAAATCTTGACTTCATGGAAGCATCCAAGCATTTTGCTGTTGAGTTCAACAGGACAAAGACTTTACCTGCTGTGTCCACAGATGAAATTCAGTTCCTAGGTTTTACAGGCTCTGAGCTCTGCTCTTCCCTCGTCCCTTTGAAATTACAAGGTCTGCTAACATTCTCAAGTCCATTCCGCACACACTGAAGTCAAAGGGGAGAGGCTCTCTCCAGTTGTTCCGACTCAAAACCAGACTCCTTTCAGTGGAACCAGAGGCACTGTTTTATGTGGGCTAGTAACCCTTTTACCCTCTTGATTTACTTTTGCTGGCATGTAGGTCCCAAATCATCCGCTGTAGAAGTGCTAGTCATTCTTAGTTACAGCTGAAATAAGCCTCCATTTAAAAATCTTTTGCAAGTGTGTGTCTGTCTTAGGACTGACTTACCTTGTCCAAATTTCAACTGCCTGATCTTTTACACATTAGGTTTTTTTTTTCTCTAGAACTCTTTTCTTTTTTTTTTTTTCTCTAGGATATAAAAATCTGTGAGAGGTTTCCATTTGGAAGAATTTTCCCGTCTTGTTTCTATATTTGTGTTTAGGTTTGGGATGAGAAATCCAAATGCAATTCAGCTTTCTTTTTTCCTTACCACTGACAGTAACTGTGGCTATCTCAGAGTAAAGGAATAGTTTAAAAGGACCATTTCTTGAATATTTGACTTTCTTATAGTGAACTGGTTTTGTACCTCTGATTTTTTTTTTTTTTTTACTTACAGCAATCATAAGTGCAAAATACAAACATCACAACAAGCCATCTAGCTTAGACAGCTGTCCGAATGTTTATGCTTGTGCCCTTAGATCATTAACATGTACAAGTGATGCTGAACTGAAGTTGAATCGTAAATCTGACCCTATTAGTAGTTTTTCTTGAGTCCTTTTGTAAAACCTTGTGTCCCTGACAGATGGTTTAGTAACCCCATGTAGCATCTTCATAGCTCTGTTACGGGTCCTGGGAGATGTTTGTGGGTTTGGAGTCCCAGCTGCCCGGTCGGAGCCTGCCTCATCCCTTTGGTTTGCCCGGGACTTGTCCTCAGCTTTGGCTGAGGCTGCGGTTCCACCTGGAAACCCCCACGGAGGAGATCAGCGCAGCCTCTCTAATGTGAATCAAGAGCCAACTCAAACATGTTTAATATGTAAGTTGTTGCGCAGTGCTCGGGATTTTGACTCCTGTGGAGCAGTACAGAGGAGCAAGAGGAGGTCTGGTGGCTTTTACTGGGATCCCTCTATCACTTTCCCAACCTCATTTTCCACTTCTTTCCTTGTCAGCCTCAAATCTGGTCTCTGGGGTCTCCTCCAGTCCCTCTCAAAGGCGAGCACAGGGTGACGGGCAGCTGTGGTGGCTGCAGGGAAGGCATGAAGGATGCTGCAAGTTCCAGGCAGTCTCTCTGCGTTCTCCGGAGAGGTCTGGCAGGGACTCTCGGGGTCACTTAGCAGCTTGCTTTTTCTCCCACACATCAGCCATGTTTTGGTTTCAGTCCTGGAGGTTCAGGTCTCTGAGTACGAGCAGAGATCTTCCAGGGAGGTTGTTAACCCTCCTCTTTCTTCCCAGAGAGAGAAAACAAGCAAATAACAACTCGGAGAGCAGTCTCGGTTAGTGTGAGTGCACACGGTTGTGTTTTAAATCAGTGTTCCCAGACAGCAGTTATGTAAACTTAAGGAGACAGCGTACGGCTGGCATGATGGATGTTCATTGGCAGCTCACGGAGAAATCGTGCGAATGTCAGTGAGACAACAGTTTCCTTAAGTGCTGATTAGTTTTTGCTCTCCCGCGGAACTTGCTGACAGAGAGGCGCACGCCTACCCACATTGAAGAGATGCAATTTACACTGTGGTTTAGGGGACATTTGTAGCCACAGTGAGGAGCTTGTTGAAAATGATTAGATTGTCAGTTTGAAAAGTCTATATCGCTTGTGAACTTCCTAGATCTCTCATCACCTGAGGTAGGCATACCCAGAATAACCTTCTGTGGACCTGTATGGATACGTGGCAGAATACCACTGCTGGGAGATGGATGATGAGTTCACAAGAGAGAAACATTCTCTTGATTTTAGACCCTACAGGCAGGAACTGCGCCCTGTCCCTGCAGGAGAGTGAGTCCCAGGGACATGGGTTTTGGTAGCGTGGTGCTATCCTTCTTAAAGTCAACGGCAGCAATTTTCTAGCCACCGGCATTAAAATACCTTCCTGTGCCTGGCAGGACATT
This sequence comes from Chlamydotis macqueenii, assembly GCF_036417535.1. Classification (NCBI taxonomy): domain Eukaryota; kingdom Metazoa; phylum Chordata; class Aves; order Otidiformes; family Otididae; genus Chlamydotis; species Chlamydotis macqueenii. The sequence goes on from NC_141561.1 coordinate 38,973,605, forward strand.
GGGTGAGTTTTCCTTTGCGGGGGAACACAAGAGGTTTTGGCATCACAACTTGACCTTCCTGGTAATATTCGTGTCAGAAGAGCAGTTTCAACCTGCAGCTGTGAGCTTGAGCTTGGAAACAGCTCTGAACATCAGGGACATTTCATGGGTGCTCTTCAGTGGCCGCCTTGCTTTCAGCCAAGCACAGAGCTGCAATTTCTTCCAGCCATTGGCTCTGCCAGTACGTAACCTCTGCTGCTGCCTTTCATCTGCCCACCCTTTCCAGTGACTTCACCTCCTCGTTCTCTCCCCTCCCACCTTCACTGCTCCCCTCCCAAACCCATCCTTGCTCAAAAAGTCCCTAGGTGATCCCCAAATGTTTGTTCCTTGCAGCAAGCACAAGTGTAGAGGGATGGGAGCACGTCCCGTTGCCCCTAGGCAAGCCTCCACAGCTTGGGGGGAAAAAAAAAGGAAAGGAGAAAATTTCATTTTATTCTCTGGCAAAATCTCCACTGACTTGAAAAAAGCCAGGATTTCACTGCTGGAGTTCTACTTTATGTTTCTTTCCCGTGTTTCCTGCCACTATATCTTAAGTTCATTGCTTTGTTTGTCCACAAATCATCTGTAATCCTTCAACTGCAGCTTCTGTATCTCGCTGACTTTATGTCTTCTTGAGCAGCACTTTGCACAGCAGGGCTCGCAAGCTCTAACAGGGATCTTCGGGATAGAAGCAGAATCCAAAATAAATGAGGGACTATATAAGCATAGCATTATCATAGACTAATTATGGAAACCTTTGCTTCAGAATAGTGAGCCTCCTTCTCCTTTGTTAATGCTCTTCAAAAATGTTTTATTAATGCAATTATCTCAATATAGCTTAACGAAATAAGACCTCTCGTCAAAAGGCGTTAGCACATGCAAGAGCGTATTCAGCTGCTACCCCAGCACCTCTCAGCCCCTGAAATGTCGTGTGTCTGTTCTGCCACTGGAGAAAAGGAGGCAATGAAACCGAAAAGTAGTTCCCCGCTCCCAGAACCGTGCCAAAAATAGAAATGGAAGTGGTGCAAACCACAGCCTTGCTCCGACCACTGGTTACCCAGCCTGGGAGTGCAGTGAATGAAACACTCGGGACGTTCCCGCAGCGTTACTGATGGGATGATGCTGTTAGGGTGACAAACAAGAGTTTGTTACAGCCCTGGCTTGAGAGAGAAGCTGAGGGGGAGGGATGTGCACCCATCTGGTGCCTGGGGTGGTGCGGTAGGCTGCTCTGGGGGTCCCTCAGCCCTGCCGGGGGGGCGCTGAACTGCCCAGCTGCAGGTTTGGAGCCTGGGTGCTGCGGTTTGTATCCACGTGAGAGAACAGAGATGCAGCACCTTAAATGTGAGGAGCTTCATTGGACCACTGGAAAAACAACGTGGGGAGAAAAGGGAAGGTTCTTTACTGAGTTTTCTCCTCGGTTTCCTGGTGAATCTTGGAAGGTGTTCAAATCATGGCGAACTAATCATCGCAAGATCTAGAATTCTTAAAACCTTTTGGTGCTGTGCTAACCAGTCATCTAAATCACTAGTAGGTTTGAGATCTTTGCTCTTAAATTACAAGAAACTGATTACTAACCCAAGCCAGCATGGGCCCCTGATTTTAATATTACCATTTTTCTCTCCTCCTATGACTCAGACAAATGGGACTTCTTCCCCACCCCCCCCTGCTTCGTGTGTGTTCTGCAATTTCACGTACGGCTAGAAAATCATAATACAAAAGAAATTTCAATAATATGCCTGTGCTTTAATAAAAGGAGCCATGAACAATGCCAGCTCTGAAGATAGCGTACAGCCATTGAAATCAGACAGGGGAAACAGAACATCAGTCAGATGGAAAAGTATGATTTATTATCTCCCTCCTGGCAAAATTACAGTGACAATGTCTATGCAAAGGAATCTGAAATTACTGACTTAGTGTGTTTCTGTCATAATTTGTACCCAGAAAACATGCTAAAGTAGATGGGCATGTCACATATCGATCTGCAGTGATACCTGGTTTTAAAGTCCTGTTACATACTTAGCTACGGATTCTATACCGTATATATTACATTATGCACAAGTGTATTGTTAGAATAGGGCTATATTCAGAATTTGGCTACAAAAAATCCGTGCTCTTGTTTTCCCCAGATCACAGTAGTACATGGAGGCCCCAAAAGCTCAGAGCTCAGTGGCGCCGGCCATGCTGCACATGTCCTCTCTCAAAGCTCCCCGTTGAAGTAGATGAGACCCAAAACTGGAGCGTCAGCATGGTTCAGAGTCACCAGGAATTAAGCAGAAGCCCCCGTGTTTTAATCACAGCGCACTGGGAGCGCAGTGCAGAGTTTGGCCTGTACGTGCAAGCCCGAGGGTTGGTGTTTTTCCAGTAAATATGACACAGGAATGAATGCGTGCCCAGCTTTTGTACCACCAAAGCTGCGGCTGGGCTTTCAGATGTTTGCTCCAGGAAATAGCCCATTGGCTCTGCTTGCTTCCAGATTTTGGGGGCTGTCCAGAGAGCTACCGAAAGAGAGGAGATATCTCTGCGCAACCGGAGAAGAGGCTCTGGCCCTCCCGCTGCCCTCCGTTGCTGCTGGAGCTGTGCTGTTAAGAAAAGAGAAGGTGTAGGATGTGCAACTGTTACCAGCTCCTTCTAGGAGTGGTAAAAATCAACCCTGAGGGTTTATTATCGCGCCAGACGATGCTCAGTGGGGCCTAGGAGAGAGTGCTCGCCCAGGGTGTGTCTGTCTCTGTCAACTGAGATGTTTCTGTGGGGCTGGTAAGCAAGAGGTCCTCAGGAGAAGGATGTCATCCATAGAGATGCTGACAGATCATTGGCAAGAGGATTTTTAGACAACCGTTCCCTGTCAGAGCGAGGGGAGGTGCAGGTGTGTATTTGTTGGTACTAGAATGTACTTCACGCAGAATTGCGTTCATTAAAAGTAATGCTCAATTAGCTAATTATCCTAGTTATTGTTTTTAAGACTATAGTTAGATAAATCGTGTAATGACAATGCTCAGTCTGGTTGCAAAATAAAAATACACGTAGCGCTAGGCTTCCTTCCTCTTTGTTCTGTGGTACAGTTCAGAGTAATTCTTCGGGAGTTACAATGAACTCGGGATGCCTGGAGGAGCGTTAGGGTTTGAGGCAGCTCCTCAGAGCAGGGATCTCTCACTCCGTTAACTGTGGTCATCCTGGGCAGGAAAACCCTCCTGACTGAGCGTTAACCCCATGTCAGCAGACCCCAGCGCGTGTTCTCTGGTCACAGATGACCTATTCCAACCCGTTTTCATTCACGTCCTTCCCGGCTTGTGCTCATAACCCAGTGTGATGGCATCTCCTGAGGGACAGAAACCTCCTGGACCCTGCTGGCTCTTCTCCTGATGGTTTGAGCAATGGCAACTGGGTACAAGGGGCAGACGGGAGAATTTTTAAAACCAGCTGGTAAAGAGCAGCTTTGTTCTGTGGGGTGGGTTCGCTGCTGCTATCAGCTCCTGCGGCTCCATGGATCACGGGTGGCCCACTGGGATGCTACACCGGTGTAAAGTTCGGTACCAGTTAGGTACTCTTCTGTGGAGTTTGCAGGATGCTGAGCTGAGATAAGGATTTGTATATTGGCGTGCTGGTGGGAAGCAGGAGTTCCCGCTGCAGTACGTGGGGGTGGGACTGGCTTCCCTCGGGGCACAAGAGGTTCAAAACGCTGAAGCTGAGGGTCATACAGCGCTGAAGTCTGCAGTGTGGGGCCTCCAGCGAGGGGAGCTCACACCTCCCCTTGACTGCTTTTGTCTTCGGGCAAAGCAGACTGACTCCCAAGGGTTCGGTTTGGCCAAGCAGCCGTCCTCTGGGTATCTTGTGAGTAAGAGTCACAGGGCCAAATCCCTCGCTGGTGTAAATCTGCCTGGCCTGTACTGTGGCTGTGGAGAGTGCATCTGATGATCAGACAGAAAACTGCAGGAGAAGGAGTGGGACCAAGATCCAGATCTCCCCGGTGATGGCTGGTTACGTTATACCTCCCTCCTTAATATAAATCCAGTGTTTTATCAGGACACAGAGGTGATCCCATTGCCTTCTCCCATCTTTTGGCCTGAATGAAGGAGGAAACAGCAGATTCAGGTATTGGGAAAACACACGTGAAAGAGATCAGCTTTCTGACCCAGTCCTTGGTTCCTTTCTCCCTGCCCCAGGAGGCTTTCTCCTAGACGGGGCTCCTTCATTGCCAGAGCTGATAGGGACGGAATGGAGAGCAGGACGCTGCCGGCCGGCTCGCTTTCCCCATCGATAATGGAAGGAGCTTAACAAATGGGAGGCACACACAAACATTTTGTCTGTGTCGGAACGGGGCGGCGCGTCGCACGTTGGAGCCGCGGTCCCATCTGTCATATCTGTAACCTTTCAAAATGAGTCCTGTTCCCTGTGCACCGGGCATGTCTGAGCTAAAAAACTGTTGTAATAGAGTCATAAAAATTATCACCGATGTAATAGAGAGCTCCAGTCCCTTCAGCCCCAGGGTAGGTGAGGTGCGACTGTTGTAAGGAGTAGGATGAGACATACATCAAAACAGAGTGTTCTTAGGAAAGAAGTGCAAAGTCATGTTGTTACGGAAAGCTCCGCTGCTGCACTTGGGAGACAAAAGCAACCACGAGACTGCAGATACGCAGCTCCCCTGGAAAAAGGGCCAGGGCTCAGCTCAAGGTTGTCTCTCTCTCATCAGCTAATGGAGGAGTCACTCTCCAGACCCAGCCGTGGTTCCAGGAGCCTTTTAAACCCATCAAGTTGTGTGGCACGTAGCAAATATGTGAGTACAAAGCTCCTAATGCCGTCCCAACCCTGAATCCTCAGACGTGGGCCCAGGATACCCATGGTGAGTCGTATCTTCTGTGCCCCTCTCCCTCATCTGGCCTACTGGTCTGTAGTAGCTCCCCAGGAATTTTTATACAGGGATGGCAAGGATAGTGTTGTTTCCAGGTATGGACAGGCATGCTCTGGGGCTGAGGGGAGGAGAGGTATACATCACCTGGGGGAATTACGGCATTTTATAAAGCATTTATGCTTTTCCATCTCCAGAATCCAAGTCTGGCCACCAGCTTGCTGAAAAGACTCTTGTAGCTGTGACTAGACAAGCAGCAGTTAGGAGTAACTGAAGGCGAGCTTTGGTTGGAGAGCTGCAGCAGCTGTGGGCTGAGAACATGGGCAAGTCATCTTCAGCCTCCTGGTGATAGAATCATAGAATGGTTTGGGTGGGAAGGGACCTTCAAAGGTCATCTAGTCCAACCCCCCTGCAAGGAGCAGGGACATCCCCGACTAGATCAGCTTGCTCAGAGCCTCATCTGAGGTGATGGGTCTGCTTTGAGTACGGGATGGAGTCGCCATTTATAGAAAATGTTTTTATTACTCTATTTGTGTCTCTCCGGTCCTTTCAGTTGAGTGAGAAATTTATCACTTCATTTCAGTCTCACATTAATAGCGTTTGTGTGCGTGTTGGGGGCTCCCGCAGAAATACAGGATCTCGGCATCCACATCTCCTGCTTCTTGGAAGCCAGCTCCCTGTTTCAGCCGATCTGCAGTATGGTGCAAGCATTTTTCAGCTTTTGGATGGCGCAGTTCATTTGTATTGCTAGTGCTCCGTGTAAGTAGGATACAGCTCCAGTTTCTCACTGCAAAATAAATTATCATCTAATGACTTAGGAGTTTTTTCCCGTTGCAAAGTCATTTGCAACCTGACGGCGTTTTCAGTGATTGTACTTGTCAATAATCACTCACCGGGCTGTTTATTTGAGCAGCTTTCCAGCTATGGAAAATCCAAGTCATTGTAGTTTCTGTAGCATATGTCTCCAGTAGCTGGATGGGTGATTTTTTGAGTGAGTGACAAAAAAAAATGAGTGAAATTCTTGCCCTGTGCAAGTTCTTGCCTTGGTGCACATGCTCACACGGACGAGAACCAGCCGTTCACCAAACATTTAACACAATTGAGACGATTACTTATGTGCTGCTGATAGTGAAGGCAAAGTGAGGAGCCCAGAAGAGAAGTGGACTGATCCGGCCTCACCTTCAGGTGGAACCTAGCCAGCCCCTTCTCCACAGCTTGGCACCTGCAGAATTTCTCAGTTTAAAGCTTTCTCTGAAATTCCCTGCAATCTGCTGCTAATCTGCCTGAGATCACAGGCAATTTCAATAACAATGAAAATGATTCTAATTTCGAGTCCAGGAGTATCTTTGATGAATGCCATCCCGGTTGCTTTTTTATTCATCTCCCCTGGTTTATGACTTCCCGCCTCAGCCGTAGTGGGGAAACTGTTTTTGCCTCCCGATTTTATTCATCAGGTCCTTTTAAACTTTCTTCCCTTTCTTGCTTCCTGCCAATAAATTAACCACCTGAAACTGTAGCTACAAAAATCATTTCCATCAGAATTGCCATTGTCCTTAGTGTCATTAAAAGTTAGAGCTGCTCTTAAGATGTAAGTGCCCAATTTGACAGACTTCACTTTACATCCCTCCGCTTTTCCTGCTGTTTTTCTCTGCATAGAGCAGGATGCCATCAGTCGAGCCTAAAAGTCTTGACTAAAAGACGGAGAGATTGGCAGCAGTGATGGTGGCTTTCAGCTTTCCTTCCCTCGGAGTCCGGCACTTCAGGGGATGGGACGCATCCAGTCCTTCCCGGGGACATGTAGGCAGGAGGCGCGTGTGGACACAGCGAGTGGATCCGAATCAAAGGCAAGGTACTGAGGAGTGTGTGCAGAAGCACCAGGTTAGATCCGTTGCATTGAAGACCGCTTTGATGTCAGCAGAAATGGAGATGATGGCATCTCCTTGTTTTTAAGGGCTTTGCACTTTTTTCTAACGCGTTCCCAAAGAGGGAGAAAGCATTGCAACTCCATATTCGGTAAAACTACCATGAAAAGCTTTTTTTTCCCTTTGCTGTGTAATCTAGAAAAGGCGTATTGTGCACCGTTTCCTTTTTGATGTTGGAAGGAGGTGGGAGCTCACGTGCCCGATTGAGGTTTTTGGTGATTCCTGGCATCTGCTCTGCGTTTGGTGTGGTGTGATGGATCCGTGGGTTTCCGTGGGGCTCAGAAAGCAAGCCCACTGGCTTAATTTCTCGGTTGTCACCACTTCAAATTCCAGTCAGCCAAGCAGATTCCTCCAGTCCTTCTGCCCGTTCTGTAAATACTCCTACTCGACTGTGAAGAGCATCACAGGCCCTAGTAGCAGGTCTGTTTAATTCGGTGGAAATACTTTAATTGTCTTCTACTAACTTGAGCAGCATGAAGATCAGGATGTGTCTGTTGTAACACAGTTAGATGGTTGTAATTACATGAAGCTTTTTTATTTCCTTCCTCAAAAGAAATGTCAAGTATTTGTGATACAATAGTTGTAAGGTTAGTGTTGCTCTGTAGTTGTTTGCTAGCAGCTGTGTGTAATTGGTGAAGGGCTGTTGTGCGATGGTCAGACAGCATGAAGACGTGGTCCTTGTGTGACCCCTTCATGGGATCTAGTCAGCGAGATGAAGTCTTTGAGTATGGGATCATGGGACGTTTTTGTGCAAATACCCTCTTCGACCTTACCTGGGGGAAGAGAGCAGCCCAGTAAAACCTGGTAGCTGAATCTCAGAACAGATGACTAGGGAGCAACGGCAAGAATTTGCAGTAGCTTTGAGCAGCCACCTTTGCTAGCTCCAGCAGAGATGTAAACCTTTTTTCACGAGGCTGAAAACCTGAATATGAAGGAAGTACCACACAGTTCAAAGTGTTTTCTTGAAAAGGTGAGGAGAGGTCCAAAATCCCAGGAGCTGGCTGTGGAGGAAATCGGGAGCCAGCATCTAAATTCATAGAGTGGGATGTCTGAAGGAGTGACAGGTGGGTGTGTAGTCTGTTTTAATGGTGTAAGGTCCCACTGGCTCTCCAGGTACTTAGGTGCCAAATAACTCCTAGCTCTCAGAAGGCTGCTGGGAAAATGGACACCACTTTCCCAGCTCCTGGAGGGGTATAAGCTGCAAATCCTGAGTCTGAGTGAAGCCAGCTGAATTAATCACAGTTGATCACGGGAGACTGCAGCCTTAAAACTTGGTCTGAGATCTCTTCAGAGCTGGGTGACAGCCCCCCACGGACAGGACTGAAATGAGCGTGGGGTTCAGTAAGTGTTTGGGACCAGAGCATTTCTGTGACTAAATGAGGTGGCTCAGATGCAGTAAGGCTTAGCTCTTGCAGAAACTTCTTGCAAAATCTTGCCTAAAAACTTGAAGTTTTGTGTATTGGTTATTTGTGTGATTGTACCAGCTGCCTTGGTCTAAAAAATGTTCTATTCAAACCTCTTCAGCTGTAGAAAAGCATGAAAGAGTAGATTTAGACACTGAGTTTTGAATTAGATTTTTCCATTTTCTTTTCTCCACCTCTCCCTTAAATTTGGGAATAATTAGTATGTTAGGCTGTTTTCCTGAGGAATTATTTGACCATGCAATGTCTCTCTGTCCACCAGTCCTTCTGGATGACGTGAGGGCCTGCTGGAGCCCTCAAGTGTAGTGCTCTCAGAGGAATGAAATTTCTGTCATTTTATGAAGCCGAGTAGCTGACTGAAGAAGGACCCTTGTGGTGGCCAGCCCCAAAAGAGAGCGAGCCCCTTGTAACTGTGAGGAGTAGCTGGGTGATATTAGCAATCATAATTCCTATATCTGCTGCCGTTTGCTTCCAAAAAGAGGGTGAAAATGGTGGGGAGCTGGTGTGTATGGGACCGAGAGTGAAGATCAGTAGATATGCTATCGATGTCTCGTTTGGCTTCCTGATCTCCCCTGCTCAGGATGTGTCTTCTTTTTCATTCTGTTTCCTTTGCTGCCTTGTTCTTTTCTTTGTTTATATCGTCTATCAAATTTATCTTCATGTGCTCATGCACATAAAATCTTTATTAGCCAGGCGTATTCTCTATTCTCTGTTTTAATTTTCCTTCCTTCTTTCTCTGTTAACAAACTCTGCTGATTGCAGATGTTTCCCATTTGACAGCACCTGAGACGAAGGTTTTCCAGCCACGCAACCGGATGAGCTCTGGCTCCTTGCTCCAGCTGCCCCACTGTGCGGGATGGGGCCATCCCCTGGTAGAAGCAGGGAATGAACCTGCCCACCAGCCAAACCTGGGGTCACAGTCCTGCTTGAGATCAGTACTCCAGAAGAGAAACACAAGTTGCACCGTGATCTTAGGTGTGGTTATAAACAGAGGTGTTCAGTGTCCACATCCTTGCGCTTCTTCAGTCTCTTTGAAGCGACTGGCTGAAGGAGAGGTGAATCAGGGTCAGTGCTGAGACTGAGAAGGCCCGTTGTGCTCTGCGTCCCACTTCATCTGTTCTGAGAAGCCCTTGAATGGGGGTTAGATGTTGGCCACGTCTTCTCACCAGCTTGGCTCGACTTGGCCGCTGCTCTGACAACAACATTAAAGAACGTATTTCCTCGCTCGTTCTGAGGGTTAGTGCTCCCACCCCTGTTGGGAGTGCAAATTGGGTAAAAAGAATTTCAGGTGCCTTGCACCAGTTTTCCCAGTCAATGTGCTGTCCTGATACCGTCTACAAAAGGACCCAGTTTGCTCTCTGGTTTTAATGGTAGGTCCAGTGCTTAAAAGATACCGTGGACAGTAAGGGACCGCGCAGTTGTTGTGTGGACATGTCTCCATGTTATGGCTGAGCCCCGTGAACGTCCTTTTGGACAATGGTGAGAAGAATGTTTCTGCACCAACATCTCTTTAAATTCTTCCTAACAAATCCTTCCCTCGAGAGTCTTCTAAGATTATTCTGCCTCAGGCAGGTAGAGTGAATAAATCGTCTTCTGGGCCAAGCCTTTTTTATGATCCTTTAATCTTAACACGTTTTTCTAGAATATCAGTTTAAGGGACACCAATAAAGAGTTTGCCCTGTCCATGTGGGAATGTCATAGCCTCTGATTTGTGTCCTCTTCCCTTTCTACTTCAGAAACCCTCTGTGTTTTTTTCAACCTTGTTTTTCAGTAGGGATGAAACTTTCTTTCCCGGAGCCCATCCAACTTGGTCTTGGCTCTGAGCAACCTGATCTGGTTGGAGATGTCCCTGCTCCTTGCAGGGGGGTTGGACTGGATGGGCTTTGAAGGTCCCTTCCAACCCAAACCGTTCTGTGATTCTATGATTCTTCCAGGCACTGGTGTTAGCTTGTGTTTGAACCTTTGGAACTTCAGTGGTGACAAAAGTGTGAACCACACCTCTTCCATGAGGGACAGATCTTTAAATCCAGGTTCTGGGACTTGCAAAGGTTGACAGAGCTGCGTAGTGGATCCTGTCAGGTGTGCTCCTAATCATGAGCAGTACTTGCGCTGGGACAGAGAGCAAGCGAACCTGCGGCATGTGGGTGGGAATGCCACTGACCACAAAACGTAACTGCTGTGGTCTGGAGGAAAATGAGAGCAAATGAGGTAGGTGGAGGAATAAGGAAATAAGACTTTGGGACATCTTGCACTGGTTCCCTGTTCTTCACTGGTTCCCGGTTTGTTGTTTTGCCGCTTGGTCTACACAATGCCTGTGTAAATAAATAGAGGACTTTTTTGGCCAGTGCCCCATAGTTATTCCATGGAAAGGGTAGCTCCAGGGAAATTAATAGCAGGGACGCAGAGCACATAGACTACTGAAAAGGTGCTCAATCAATGTGCTTGGGGCAAAGTCCTCTCTGAAAAGGCAGGGGTTTGCAAATCAGATACCAAAGTACATCCCCTGGGAGAAAGCGCCGAGACATTCATAAAATGACAGGACAGGAAGGCTGGAGTCACCCATGGCGGTGAGCATCTGGGTAGGAGCCGCAGTACGGGGCACTGGCAAGGGAATAAAATAGATGGAGGAAGATCCTGGAGGCAAGACCAAGTAGCTTGAACTTGAGGTGGCTGAGAAAAGTCTTGTTCATGCTGAGGCAGCCTTTTCATTTGCTGGCTGCCCGTTACTTGCACCCCCGAGGTGTGCTTCCCTTCTTTAATTGTCTGCGGTTCTTCCCTCCTGTTAAGCTGCTTTCCGTGTCAAGCAACATCATGGTGTGTTACAGTGTCATTTTCAGGTTACACCAACAGCGCAGAAGCGAAAGATGTGTATGTCATATCTTGTTTCCTCAGCTGCAGAGTTGTTCAGGGCCGTCTTCTCCTTGTGCCGACCATCTCTAAGCTGTAGATTGGGTTCCAGTCCTGGAAACGCGTCACGTATTTCTTAGCGCTGCAGCCACTCTAGTCGTGAAGATGGGGACAAATCCTGAAGGATCCGTCAGTGAAAGCCTCCACAAATCACAGGACCTAGCTCTACCGCTCCATGTAATTAGCGATTAAAATGAGTAAAAACAAAGCAGCAATTTTCTTATTGATCCCTCAGCAAATAGTTCTGTCTATTTTCTTCTGTATTGTTTCTTCTTATTAAATAGCCTTGAATAAGCAATGTCAGTCAAATGAATTTAGATTCCTGGTGCTTCAGACGGAAATCAAAGCAGGATTGAATGAGGAAAGGTAATTAGAGAGAGGAATTCCACCTCCACAGACTCCTTCCCTTGCTCAAGGAGTGCTGATTTTATCTAAATTGCCAAAGCCGTGCGCAAATGAGAGGTGATGGGAATTATAGACTGCAGATGCTGAGACAAAGCAAGGGAAGCTTTAATTAGTACGTTTTTAAGGTAGAAATGAATTTCCTGGGAATAAATTATTTGACTCAACATATGGAGCCGCTTAGAGGTGAACCGCAAAGCTTTTTACCTGCCAGAACCAGGGCTCACAGGTTGGATCTGTCTTGTAGAAATGAGTGACGCGTCACTGGGGTCTGAAACACGTGGGGATGAATCCTCCTTGCCTTTGCATCTCACTTTCTGTTTTAATATGAAGGAATTCCCATTGCCGCAGATTCCCACCAATGAAACAAAAAGTAGATTTTTTTCCAATACCCACATTTACTCCTTCAAGTGTTAGCGAGGGACCTGCAGTTGCTGAGGAATTGGGAGTTGTGTGTTGGACCTACAGGTACTGAAAGGAAGTTATTTTCCTCTCAATTTCTGCTCTTGTTCTCCTTTCTTAGCTCTCTTCTTGTCCTTTCATCAGACTTGCACACACATAAGGGCACTGGGAACCTTAAAACGCTGACCTTTCTATTTTTCAGCAGATTTCCACAGCTTTTCAAAGGGTGAGACAGTGTCAACTCTCCACGCTTGGGAGATAAATAGAGGTTCCTGTCTGAATTGATGGAGCTGAAACGAACCTATTTAGCTGGGTGCTTTGATCCAGAATTCCCTGATTTCAGCAGAATTATCCAGGCTCTTAATTATTTACATATTCTGAGTGAGGCAGTTGCTCACAAACCTTGTTGAAGCAGGCAGGAGTGGGGCCAGGACCAGGCCTAATGGTTCTGTTATGGGAATGCTTACAGACCCTGGTGCAGGTACGTCACAAACACAGAATGAAATGGTTTTGCCCCTCCAAGGACAACACTACTCTCCTTTGCTCTGAAAAGTGGGAGTGAGAGCACATCAAGAGGCGGGCGGATGGACAGGCCGCCCCAGCAGCACCTTTCCGGCAAGTTGGGGTTTGCTGGTGGTAGTGGTCTACATGAGCTATGAGTATGACCTGGAAAATCACCCTGTCCTCCCTTCCTGGGTGAAACCACCACTCGTGATCTTCCAAAAATCCTGCTCTCCTGCCGGCCAGATGTGTAAGATAACAATGTATGCGTAGAGCAGAAGAACAAGCTGGTGGCTTCAGCTCAGCCTTTTTGATGAAGGGAGATGAAGTCTGACAAAAGCTAAAAAAACCCACAGCCTCTCTCAAAAAAACAAGTGTCGTGCTCACTGTTTTTTTCTGATGTTTGGTTGCCTATTTCAGATGTTGCTGTTTTGTCCTATCGGTTAATTTGTTGAATGAATGCCATCAAGAGCTATTAAATGCTGATGTTTTTATCTTATGCCAAGATAGAAATGTTGCAAACTTGTTGAGCTACGGGAGGAAATGGGCTAATTTTAGATTTGTTCCTAGCCCTCGCCATGCGAATGGTGTCGCTGCGAGCCCAGCAATGAAGTTCACTGTGTTGTAGCAGACTGCGCAGTTCCCGAGTGTGTCAACCCGGTCTATGAACCAGAACAGTGTTGTCCTGTCTGCAAAAATGGTAAGAAAGTCCTGTCTTGGCTTTAACAAAGATGTAAAGGAAACATTTGATTAAATGTTGTTACCGATGCATCGCCAGGAGATGTGCTTCCATCAGCGCAGGGGCTGTTCCTTCTCCTTGAGCGTGGGCTTCAGTTGTGAGGTGGTGGCTGTGAAAATTAAGGCTGCCTTTCCTGGCCTGTGTCTTCTCCTTGAAGCTGATGGGGTTGCTGACTTGAGTAAGGCTTTATAGGATTGAGTCCTGATATTGGTGATAGTCGTTTCATGTCTTTGCTTTTTTTCTCATAATTAGTCTAACATGAAATCAGATATATAAGAAAAGAGTGAGTCTTTGTCCCTAAATTAAGAAACCAATGGTTATTGCTTAAGACCAGGGGAAAACTTACCGAAATCAATGGCCAAACTTCCACTGGGGCGAGTTAGGCATCCACCAAGCCCGTAACATCATTAGTTGTGTGCTGGAGTCTGCGTGTGTAGCGTTGGCCCTTATTGTCCTGTTAATTCGACTCTGATTCAGCAAGACTTTCAATAAAGGTTTTGGGGTGGCTGAAAGTACCTTTTTGGAAAATAAATCTGTTTCCAAGAAGGTCTCCCTGCAGCCCATATGCACGTATGTCTCTGGAAAAGCACCTTTCTCCTAGTGTAGGTATGAAGACATTAAAAGACGAGCTGGCTTCACATAAACCTCTTTGTGGCTTTCTTAACGTATACGAAATGGCTGCTTAGACTCACCTTCTCGTGTTGAGAATTCATATCCATCTGTATTTCTTCTTACATACATCACCGCTGCTGGATAAGAGTAATGGTTGCTTTTGGACCTAAATGAAAATGTTTACAAAGAAATAACATTTTCAACACATTTTTTGCTCTTTAAGATAGAGAAAAAGCAAGGAGTTGGAAATGCAAAGCGTTTTTACTAAAGGAATTGGCAAAATTAAGACCGATATGGAAAATTAGACCAAAAATACTTCTTGAGGTTTATATTAAACCATGGTTTTTACTCAAAAATATTTTGAAAGGTTTTCATTTAGAGTTTTATGCTTCTGTCAAAAAGCAGAAGATGTTCATACGAAATTTCATTGGTTTGTTGTTGATGAACTTCAGAGAAACAGTATGGTAACCAGCTCTATCCACCACCTCCGCATGTGGCTTGGGTGTGAGGTTTCCCGTCGCACTCAACAAGATTGATGTTGAGGTAACTCTGGCCATGGCCACGCCTGTCGCCGTAGCTCAGACTCATTTACACCCAAACAAACGCCGCTGGTGTGTGTTTGGCCTCTGTGTTCCCATTGCGTACGGGGTGCCACGCTGAATCCCCCTCATTTACGCTGGCAGCACTTGCCAGTTCCTTCCCATCTGGTTTGCATCAGGTGAATGCAAACTGTGAGCATCGCTCAGGCTTCCTTGGAGTGCAGACTCAAAGGTGGCGTCACAGAGGTCCAGGAGCTGCTGGATTTCCCTACCAGCCCTTCAGCACCATGACTATTTCCCCCAGTAACCAGACTCCCCCACTTCAGAGATCTGTGGCTTTCTGTTTTGCAGTCCCCAACGTCCCTGGTTGGGGAAGTGGGCAGCATCCTTCCAAAAACAGTCAGAGTGCCCAGGTAACCAGGAGGAAGGGGAAAGAAGCAGCTCCTACTGATGGGAACGAGGACAGAAGGACAATCGGTCACCTGCTGAAGGGGTTCCAGGGCACAGTGTAGTGAATGGAACTCTCAGCTAGGAGCCAGGAAGCTTCCTCCATGGTTTTGCCGGATTTCTTCATGCCTCTCTTCCCTCAGCTGTTGGAGATGCCGATATAAAGTTATCTGAAACCTGTTCTAGGCAGGGAACTGTTTCTCACCGTCCTGTTAAGAGCATGGGGATCCTGGTCTCTGGGGCCAAGGAATCCGGGGCTTGCAGCACAGCTCTGAGCCAGCGGTGGATCAAGGGGAGAGGCGGCGCAGTGGCATGGCTGTTCCTTGGGGTTGAGGAGCCTGTCTACATGGGGGGTGCTGTGGAGGGGAGCCGAACCCCTCCTTGCGTCCCAGCTGGGCTGTCGGGATGAGATGCGAGACCCACCAGCTGGCAGGGCTTTCTGCTCCTCCTGCTGCAGCTGGAGCTGACTGGCTAGTAGCTGGCCAACGCTTGTAGTTCTGGCTTTTTCCTTCACAAATGAGATGAAAATTCACACAGTGACAGAAATCAGGAGGTGCCAAGATAGTCTCTGTTGTCACAAGGAATCCGGTGAGCAAATTCTGTTACTGCTCTTGGACATGGCTCCGAGTGTGGCACAACACCCTTCGCCTCCCTCTTACGTTTGGGGAACTTAATGCGAAATAGTAGCAGGCATTGCTGTGTCTCTTCCCCCTCGGAATCCCTCTGACACATCCTAATGAATGGGGATCGCAAGGCTTTAAGCTGTCTGTTCGTCTCGAGACCAAGATTGTATCTTTCGGCTCTGCGCTGCAGCCAGTCAATTAAAGCGCGGTTTCACAAATGCCTGAAGATAACACAAGCTGACAGACCCACTTAAATGCCCGAAACCCCCCCTTTTTTAGATTTATTTCATTTTTTCCTTCCATCCAGTAGCTTTTGCTTTCTGCCAAAGTGGTGAAGACAGTTAGAGGGCCATGAAAAGGTTTTAGCCCAGTTTTGGTCCCTGTGGTCATCATTTTAGACGGGCAAACAGAAGAGCTCAAGGGATACAGCTGTTGGGGAGGGTAAAAAGTTAATCCCCAGAACAACAGGTAGTGCAAATCCTCATTTCAAAAACCTACTCTTTAAAATTTTGGTAAGGAAAACCGTCATTTCAGGTTAAAACACAGCCCTGCGTCATGTGCTGCACTCTGCCAGCAGCGTGGCTTGCCTGCTTGTTTAGCTGTCGCCGCCGTTAATGGGAGAATAATTTCCTCTCGATACATTCAGATGGATTTTCATGCCTTTCTTAATTACGTCTTACCAAGGGCAAAAGTGCTGTGAAGCAGTGAGGATAATGCAAAAATCTGTTGATTCTAACGTACCGGACCTGAAGATTCATAAAAGCCAGTATCAATCTCTCCTCCTTTCCCATAATTTAAGAGCAGTCTGAGCAAGGGGCTTTAGAGGTCTACTCCTTATTGTCCAAAGAAATGGAATTGTTATTGTGTGCTTTGCTAAATGCGGTGTAGCTCGTCCAGACCTGGCAGAGCTGGCGGACTTCGCTGGGAGACTGGAATTTGGGGGTGAGGGAGGGAGAGGACGTTCTCTCCTTTGTGTCCCATCATCCGATTTGTCAGAGTGGATTTTAAGGGCAATGGCTTCAGGTGCCGCCTAGCATTTCTGTCGTGGAGATGAAAGGTCACTGGATTTCACATTTCCTGGTAGTGACAGACCCCAGAATTATGGCCCCGAGTCATTATTTCTAGTCATCGTGACTTCTCCAGACAAAAATGTGTCAGCTGTTGTTAACTCTCTCCTCTGCGGGAACTAGAACTTGCCTATCGCTGTTAAAATCAAGCTTGTAGCTGCCACCATCTCTGCTCTCTCTCCTGCCCCCAAGTTCTCCTGCAGCTCCGCGAGAACATCCATCTGCTCTGCTTATGCTGAAGCCTTTCCGAGCAAAACTCCCCCATGAGGTCCCCATCCTCCGGCGTTCAGGGCTGTAGACATGCCTGTGTGGTGTCACTCATCCCTCCCCTGCTCTCACCTGACCCTGAACTCTTCGTTTCCAAACCTCTGCTTGTCCCTCCCCGTAAGTCCAACCGCTGCTGCGGCTGAGCCTCATTACTGGTGGGTTGTGTGGTTTTTAAAGCCCTTCCTTACACATCGCTGTGAGGTTGCTCTTTACGTTTCCTTCAACCCTTTGGACATGGTTTGGCAAGGATGCAGGGTGGGAGGGCTCCCCGGTGTTTCATCACTCGCATCTTTTAATCTGGTTTCATCCGTTATCCGGAGTCAATGGGTTCCTCCTCTTTGCCAGCTCGGAACAACTCTCACGTACACAAAGGGAGAAATTAATTGCATTTCACCTTGCCCGGTGCTGGTTGTGCGGAGCCAAAATCGTGCCACTTGTGCACCCGTCCCCCTGTTTGCTGCTCCTTGGAAGAAAAACCGTATACATTTTCAAAATAGCAGCCTCACAGCTGCTCGGGGAAAGGCTGGAGGTGAGCGGAGGCAAGGAAAGGGCAGCTCAGGGTTCCTGGCGACCCACGTGCTCCCGATTTTATGAAGTGCTCCTTCAGAATTGTATCCGCAAATAATCTCAACATTAGCAAAAATTCATCGTCGTGGGGGATTTTACGGCACAGCTGTGTCGAGGAAATTAATTTAAAAATCCCAATAAATGCCACAATAGAATTGTTAACTTCTTCTCCTCTGTAAAGTGTGAAATTCTTTTTGGAGCATTTCAAAGGCGCCTTCACCCATTTACACATACATTAACGCAACTGCTAAAATAGACTTTGCCTTGGCACTTTCATTTTCTTGAGGGATGAATCGAATAAGCATTATAAATTTCTGGTTTGGGGTCTAGTTTTGCTCTTAATTTAATTTTTGTTGCCACCGATCCTCAACAAAAGAATTTGTTACCCCACGAGACAGATAAAAGCTAACATGTCCACAGTGAAATACGGCCTGGCACGCGCGCTTAGTCACGTTAGCCTGGGCTTCTGGAGACATTTGTGATGAAATACTGGGCAGCAGGAAGGCGTTTGTAGATAATCTGTCGCCCAGTCTTTAATTAAAGTTTTAAATTATCACAATTGATACAGATTTCAAAGTAAAGAGTCTGATCCTGCCCGCTGCACAGAAGTAAAAGATCCCTGTGACCTTCAACAGGTTTTACCTTGGTAAAATAGCGTGTGTTCAGGCACCACTCTTATGGGTATTTATTGTAATGTGCTATAAATATTAATAATTCCATACAAATGTCTTCATCTTTGAGGGCACGAGGACAAAAGTGAGTAAATAATAGTTTATTTCCATGCATATAAAGCCACATTTTACCTAAGCTTCTCTTTTAATTTAGTGAGAATATAAACTTGCTGCTCATTAGTTCTCTCTCTGAGTTAATTTGAAATACGCATTCTGCACCCCAGCCTGTTCCTTCTGGAACACAGCGCCTTTGCCCAGGAAACCCCCCGAGGATTTTCCCAGTCCACCGAAGCCGAGGGCAGCCTTTCCTTGAGCAAACGAACAGGCGTCGCGTGTCCCTAAGCGAGTTTTGCACGCCGCTGTGTAGAGCAACACCCAGGGGCTGACCTTCCAGGCTGCCTTTTCCTAGAAATTGAAGTCTCCGAGGGCCGAAGGGAAGGGATGTCCCTTCAGAAAAGCTCCACTGTGGATGGTGAGGGGAGCTGGTGCCGGAACATGGGCAGGCACTCCCAGTCAGGCTGTTCCTGTCCTGCCCAGCCACGTGCCAGATGAAAGTTGGTTCAGGAACTTCATTACATTCAGAAACTAAGCTCTAATTACCGCTCGGGTTGGGTAGATCTCCCAGGAAAATCTAGATGCCACAGAAAGAGATGTTGGTGATGCGGCCAATGAGCAGCGCTCTTCCTTCGGAATCAGGGAGACGACCAAATCAATGCCCAGGTATTGGCTTGGGGGGGCAATGCGAGGTGTTTCTTGGGCAAAACCTTTTGGGATTTTGAGGGACAGAAGGCTACATATAAATGTAAATTATTTATTGTATTTTAGGTGAAGGTAATGGATTAACAGTGCAAGTTGTCAACCAATATTGACAAAAAGAATTTTCCCATGTGGTCTCTATTGTTCCAAATTATCAACTATCTGGAAAAGCGCCAAGATTTTAATATCAAATAATCCAGTGCCTGGGTGTTATTTTACCTGTGCTTTATTGCATAAATATAGCTTGTTATTTATCTGCAAGATGTGGATCACTGAATCTCCAGGTCATTGTTTTGGAAAGCATCTGCTTCTAACATGATCAGTGACAAAAAAAATATCAATGAAGTGTGGAAAAAAATTGCTAAGAGTTTGAGGAGAAAAAGGAAGGTTTTGGGGAGAGGATGTTTTGTCTGCCATTTGGTTATGTGCAACTGTTGCAGGATAAAGATGACACAGAAAATGTGGCAAGAGGAGGAGAGAAGACTTCATATTCATTTACTTTATGGAAAACAGTGGTTTGGAGCCATGGGGAAGTTCCTTTAGGAAAAAAAAACAACTAAAATAAAATTCCTCTTCTAATTTATTTCAGGAATTCCTGAAATGGCCAGATTTTAAGATTGCAGTTAAAACCCCTTCAGTCAAAGTCTATGCAATATGCTGCTTGATTGTGCAGATGCGAGTTGAATGTGACCAGCCAAGAAGAGGACCTGTCCCCCATGCCGGACTTTGCTGGACTCTACAATCCTCCTCTTAGGTCCCGGAGACCGAAGCCAGTAGGGTAGCGTCACCCTTCATTCTTGGTGGATGAAGTATTCACAGCAGCCAGCCAGCTTTTTGGGTACTTGGTCGACCCCACCATCACCACCCCGTTCAGACGTCAGGCTGAGGGCTCACGGAAAGGACCTGCTCCTCTTCAGGCAGCGCTTAGCCAGCGCATGGGGGCTGGTGGATGGTTCACAGCTGACTCCTTAGCGCTGCTGTGCCGATGCTGCCAATTCAGAAGTCGTCTTCCGTTTTTGCAGAACCTGTAGAAGCCACCTTGACATTGTGATGACAGAGCTCAGTGCACCGCGGCTTCGTGGCCAGCTATGAAAACCAATGGTTTTGGAAGGTTGAATGCAAGAGAAAATTCCTGGGACTACAGAGGATGCGGTTTTGTTTGTCAGCTAACGTTCTTCGTGTTTACTGGCAGGAATGTAAACTGTGGTGTCCTGTTAGCTCAATTAAAGGAGTGAGTTGATTACCAACAGAGGGAATAAAGCTGGTAGAAGTCACCAGGCAGTCACCAACCTGACAAAATACTTCAGTACTTGCTTTACTGTTCTTTGCAAAGAAATAATCTCACCGTAATTGATTGTCGGGGGAGCTCGTTCACCTCCATGACTTCAGGCAGGGTGGTTACAGGCACGTAAATGCCGAACTTGCTGATGAGCGTTAGGTACCTAAGCGTCTGTCAAGAGCCAGCCCCTCCATTGCTTTTGGAAGTCTGACACAGTTGGATTATCCAGATGCTTAAATGCCCTGCTGACTCAAGACTATGACATGCTCCTGTGGACACAGCTGTTGGAAGAGTCATCTAACAATGGTGAAGAGCTTTGGAAAGGTAAACCTTTCAGAATTCGCCATCCTGGTGCTGGAGAGCATCGAGGAGGGCTGAGTTGAGCATGCCACCTCCTGAAGTTTAGAAGGAAAGACTAAAAGAGGCAAGGGAGGACCAAAAAAGCCATGAACTGAAGAGCGCTTAATGTGATTAACTCTATCACACAGCTCAGTGCTCACACAAAGCAGTAGCTGCTGAACTGCGCAGCGTCAGAGAGACAGGGATGCTGCTGGGAAAAGCTCCGTTCAAAGAGCGCTGCGGGAGGGAGCCAGCGGGACGGCAGCCCCTTGCGACCCGGCGTGTTGCTCTGCACGCTTACAGGGCAGCTAATGCTTCCCGAGCATCGTGGGCTCTTCCTGTGCCCAGGAAGCAAGAAAAGGGTAATTCACATATTAAACGAGACGGGAGAAGACTCTGCCAGATGGAGCGAGGCCAGTCAGGAGCTGAAAGCCACTCTCCTGAATTTGTACCCCAGGTCCCAAGCGTGTTTTCGTGCTTCCACCCCAGCAGAGTTTAAAATGAATGCCTGCAGGCACCCTGAGGAGAAGGGCGGGTTATGAGAAGCCGTTTGTCGGATGGGACTTGCTCCAAAGCTCTCATTAAGCGGACACAGCTCGCAAAGATGTGGGAAACACATTACATGGTCTGCGTTGCTCTTCAAACTCAGAAATATTTATGAAGAAGCATCTGCTCATCGGTGATTGTTTCCCCTTGGGAAAATGCTGCTGAAATTTGTGTGCACGAGCCTATGGCAGTGGTGGTTTAGGATCCACTATCATCATGGCAATATCTTGTAGAGGATGGGGTGGGTGTGCGGCTTTTTGGGAAAAAAATTCCTAGATTCACATTGGGAAACCAGGTTCCTTTTGCAGAACGCAAGCAGCCTGGGCAGTACTGAAATTAAAGCCGGCGCGGTGTTGTTCTTGGTGTAAGTTAAAGGGCCAGAAGTGACATTATTATCCAATTACATTGCTGTAAACCATTTTGGAGAAGCCTGAAGCCAAATCCTGAGTCCATGTCACTCAGTGTAACGCCAGCAGTGTCGTTTTACTCTGATTTACTCTGGATGAGGACCTGACCTGCAAGAGCTGATAGTCCCTGCGTGACTCACAGGCAAATTGCAGCAGGCCGGGGTGTTTTGCATGGTTGGGCTTTCTAAAAGGATGGGAGATGGGTTTGCTTCTGCTGCTCTGGAAGCTTGGGATTATTAAGCATATCTGTATGAGAAGAGTGGCAGGCACTGTCTTCATGTATTTGTAATTTAATGAATGTTTAATGCTTCTTTTATTGGAGCCTACATGTATGTAGAGTAGAGGACTTTAACAGGGGGGTGACTTATGTCAAATAATTGATGTTTGAGCTGCTCCTTTTACATGAAACGCAGACTTGACAGAGCAAAGAGACTATAATGAAAATATGAATTAAAGATTAGAGCTAAGCAAGCCTGAGAAAACTTAGAATTAAAAAAGGCACTTAGAAGTTCTCTCCTCCTGCTTCTTTTCTTTCCCTCCAC
Source organism: Chlamydotis macqueenii (assembly GCF_036417535.1). Lineage (NCBI taxonomy): Eukaryota > Metazoa > Chordata > Aves > Otidiformes > Otididae > Chlamydotis > Chlamydotis macqueenii. The sequence continues at coordinate 38,995,422 of NC_141561.1, forward strand.
CTTACCTGTGTCTCCAGCTCCTCAGCTTTTTTGGTGAGGTCCTGCATTTCATCCGCAGCCTCCTGTCTCTTCTACACCTACGCATCTCTGTGAAGGAAATCAGTGCAGTAATCTCATTCTGGGTATTACTGTGTGTTTGCACATCATCCTAGCCTGTTGCGCTTGCCAACTCACCAATCAGTTCCGCTGAAGACACTAAAAAGTATTTTTAAGGTGCATTTTTCTTCATCTCTATCCCTGATTTGCTGATCTCCTGGGCAGAATGAAAATAAGTGCAAGTTTAGTAGAACCATTTGCCAGAGGGACCCACAATTTGTGACAGCACGTCTGGGTGAGGGTGGAAGAACATTATTTAGACATGGTGGCGATACTGCTGTGTGACAGTGGTTGAGCTGTGCTGCCTGGAGAAGGTTCCTTAGGACAGGCTCAAGGCCGGTACAGTGCCAGGACTGTCACCAGATACTGCCAGTCCCTGTTGTCCAGAGATGCTCTTCTGCCTACGAGCACCAGCATCCATTTCCTTCCACCCCCTTGGCTCACCCTCTCGGTTAGCTGTCTTCGTGCTCTGACTTTCCATGGGTGCTTTCAGCTCTCAGTGCAGGTCTACAGGCTCAGCGCCAGGGCATCCCTCCTGCAGCGTGCGGCTTTTCTCACCTCCACCCCTGGACCACAGGCTGCAAAGAGCTTGGCTTGTTGGGGGTAATTTCTTGCTTTCTGTGTTTGTGTTTAGAAAACCCGTCTGCAGTGTTGACCCGAATTCATACCTGAGACTGAAGAGCTTGGGCTTGGTCATCAGCAAATAAAAGCCCAGTGGAGAAGAGGAGAGGATGTTGCATCCTTTGCTTTGGCTGGTTGGGTTGGTGTGGTTCGGCTCCTCATGCCTTTGGCCATATCGGTACAGCTGAATAAAAGAGGGCTGGGCAGAGAACTTGCCCATAGGACTCTGATTGTCAGCACTTCATAATGGGTGAAGTCGCAGCAGTCAGCCAGCACTGGCTTGACAGGCTTTGTGTGCTCCACCACCCAGACAGGTCTTCACCCCAACCCCAAGTTCACGTGCAGCACCCTTGATGCTAAGGAGCCATCACCCCACTGGGCTGCAGGGCAGTCCCCGTGCTCTCTTGGGCAGTCCAAAGAAATGCAGATGAAGTAATTGCATCTTGGGGTGAAGAGGGCACCTCCTGGGGTCTGGAGGAGGTCCAGTGAGCAATGGCAGGTGGTGTGGATGTGGCCAGTCTTTGCCACGTGGTGTTAGAGCCAGAGGAGTCTCGTGCCCTATTTTATTTGGCAGTATGAGTGTCCTCTCCAAGTTCCTCCACAAGAAAAGCTGCCGCTGCTCTCTTACCCATATAATTTTTGTCTCCAGAAGCGCTAAGCCACAAGGAGACTTCATCTGTAGAGATTTGAGGCACAGAGCTCACACCAGAAACAGGGACTGGGGAGGAGAGGAGGCAGGGAGGAGGGCAGTGATGCACCCCAGGTGATACAGTGGGTCATTAGCAAAGACAGTGACAGCCCAGTGGTCCAGTCCTCCAAGCTTCTGTCTGTGTCCTGAGGACATGCTGCCTTTCTGCGGGACTGAAGGGACCCACCCTTTGGGTGTAGGTATGTACTGGGTGGGTTTCATTCCAAAACGTTGTCACTCTGAGCAATCTTCTGTAGGTATTCCTTGTCATTTCTGTTTGTACCCAAGTTCTTGAAACTTAAAACCATGAAAATCAGAGTTTGCTCGTGGTAGAAACTCAAAATACCAAGCTAAAACCCCTTCAGACCAGTATGGAGAACACCACAGACTGGCAGGCCTACATAACAAACAGGGTTTGAAACCTGCCCTGTCCGCGGTGCGCTCAGGATGTGTGTGATCTGATCATGTGTATGATTTAACCTTATTTGTGCACAGAAGATGTCAACTGCAAGTTAAAGTTCATCTCCTAGGAACTGGAAAGGCAATCAAAGCCCCCCCTGGGTATCCCTGAGCTTCTGCAGCCTCATCACGTGCACCATGTGAGCAACGTTACATTACATGGAGGCTCCTCAGGTTCCTTTGTTTCACGTAAACTCTATGACTTAGGTCTTCCACTTGTACCTGTTTCTGAAACCAAAACTGCCACTAAGAATTCAGTAGGTAGTTTTAAGAAAAAATAAATAGATATGGACCAGTCCCACAACTGATGTAAACTGGTGTAACTCATTTTACATCAACTACACCACATTTTTGTCCCAGTTAAAAATGTTTTGTGCCAGGTAGCGCTGGTAGGGAAGCTCGTGTTTGTTAGGATAAATGGAGCAGGAGCCAACTTACCAAAAAGCAAAGTACCTGATGTCCTGCCCAGGGATCTGTGGAGAGAAGTGGGTCTGTGTGAAGATGAGCACACAAAGTTCTCCCCAGCCTTTCAAAGCTCGGCCTTTTTTAACCGCGGCCGGTTGAGCGTGTTTGAAGAAGATGGGAATATGTTGGTCAGAAAATGCCGACTCACTGGAACATCCCCGGGGAAAAGGCTAATTATAGCCAACTTGCTGTTTTTACGTTTAAAAAGGTCAGGGAAAAACCTTTAGATGATCAGATGCCCCGTTTAAATGCTTTCAAAAGGAAATGAGTCAAATCTGGGAGGGCGGAGGGGGTGACGTGGTTTGGCATGTAGATCTTTATTTGATAATTTGGAACTTTTCAGATAGGGAGGACAGAAGTGAAGGGACTTTTTGCCCATTGATTTGTTTCAGACAACCCGCTCTGATTTTATTAAACGCAAAAAATGGTTTGCAACTTTGGCTTTTCTCTCTCCTTTTGAGTGGGAGAGGAATAGCAACAAAGCTCCAACTGCGATGGGAAACCGTCCTTCCCGCTCGTGTCCCTCCCGCGCCCGGGTAAGTAGTCAGCTGCAGGGTGGGACTCAAACCCTCCCCTGGGGTTAGATGCCTTGGGAGCCACTGCCTTCCGTGCTTGACTGGGAGAGGGCTGCCGGCCCCCAGCCCTTCTCGGGAAACCCTCTGCACCTCACAGGATCCAACCCGCAGGCTTTGCTGCTTGCAGAACAGCGCCTTGAATGGCACCGTCTCATCTGATTGAAACGCATGGGAAATGTCAGGTGGCGCGGGTGGAAGAGCCCTCGTTCGATACCGCCTCGGTACTCCTGAGTCTCATTAGCTCAGGTCAATGCGTTTGCCTGGCTTCTGGTTTGTGGACCAAAATACCAGCGTGCTTTTGTGCTGCCCTCTCTCAGCTCTCACTGCAGACCGAAACCGTTACAGAAAGCAGGGAGTAAATAATCCCCTCGTCAGCTCCTCTGCTGAGCAGAGGCTGAAGAACGCGCTGCAGCTGACGGGCAGCGTTTCGGTGCCTCGGTTTGCAAGTCAGAGGCTCTGATCTCATGAGAGCCGAGCCAACGCTGGGTGTTCCTTCCAGACAAGCCTCGTTCTCTGATCTCTGACTCACCACAGCCACCGCTGACGTCCAAGGGACTCCTTCTGCATGAGGATTATTCGTCTGAACCGGCTCCGCAGCAGCATCCGATGCGTCATCCCTTATCTCCCGGCAAGCAGAGGCCGGCAGTTGCGCGGGCGGCGTGGGCACCGGCCCCTTCCCAGCGGCGTGGCCGTCGCAGACCTGCCCGCCGGGTTACAGATCGGGGCAGCGGCTGCCAGCGATTGATGAATGAATTTAGCTTGCTTTTGTTCGGCACGCCGCGGCTGATGCATGTGAGGCTCTGGTGCCCTCGCTGTGCTACGGGGAAAGCAGTGAGAGAGAAGTTCTAGTTGCTTTTCAAGCTGTGTCAAACAAAAAAGAAATGTATTACAGGAAATGTCAAACAGTAATTATTAAGGACTTGGAAAGCTGTGATTAAAAATGGAAACCTGTCCACAATAGTAACAGTTCTATGTATTTGCTATGTTTTGCACAGAAACCATGTTTTTTTCTTGGCTATATTTGTTCCCTCCTAGAGAGCAAATACACGGTGATCCTGTTCCTGAGACTGGTGCAAATTGGCCTGGCTGCCTTGCTCCAGGGGAAACGCTTGTGCTTTTTCAGCAGCTGAGGATTTGCCCCCCCTCTCATTTGTCCTAACAGTTTGATAATTAAGTTGTTACACGCCGAAAATAGCCAGGGCGAGTTCCTGCACCCGTGTAAGCCGGCCTCGTGCCCTCTGAGTCTGGGGACACTGCGAGGTGGTGCTGCCCTTGGGATGAACGGCGGAGTTACAGGCAGCTGCCATCCTCCTGGGGTGCGTTGATGTGCAAGGGAGCGTGCTTGTCTGGGCTAGGGGGGTCTGCACACCCCCCGGACCTTGCTGCTCTGCCTCCTTCGGTTTGCTGCCGTTTGCACCGGGGTTTCAGAGCGGTGGGTGAACGGGATTTGCCAGATGTGAAAGTGATGCTCAAGGAAAAGGGTGCGTTCTGTTAGTACCGCGGTTTACTCGACTGAGGATGGGGCTTTCCCGGCACGGCCTGCTCCGGTGCACCAAACATTTGCACAGGGGAGGCTGCGGTAAACCAGCTATTGCGTGTGCTGGGTGAGGTTCAGTTTTGTGGGGAATAGACTCCAAAGTGGGGCCAACCCAGTGGTTCTCCATCACTGTATGTATCAGCGGGCAGGGGATCACCAGAGGGGGCCAGCTCATGGCCATTCTGTTTGCCACCATTCTGTTGGCGAAGAAAAAAAAAATTAAATTCCCCCAAATAAGCTCGTTATGGCCAAAACTTTCCCAAATGGCAAGGTTAAAGTGGCACTGAGTCTGGTCATGTTTGCACCTTTTAATACGGCATTATTGCCGTCTTTGTGGGGTCTGAGGATTTTGGCTGTGCACCCCAGGAGGGGATCTCTGGGGCAGAGGAACACCCCGCACTTTGACATCGGCAGCCACAAAGTCTTGGTTGATACTTTGACTCCTTAACACAAACAGGCAGCCCGTGCATTACGGGCGACATTTTCCCTCTTTTTGGCACTCCCGATCAATCAGTGCTGGTGTGAAGCCCATTTGTGCATCCCCCTCGTGTTGTCCTGCCCCTAAGGTTTCACAGGGCCCATCCTGATTTTTCTCCCAAAATTTCCCAGCTGAGAAATAGCTTCAATAAAGACGACACAGTTTATTCACTGGGCTTGGCAATCACTTCATGGCCCGGGGAAGAAGGATGCAAAATAAGAGTCTAGGGGATATAAATAGATGCTGTTTGCTCTTGAAAGCATCCGCTGGAGGTTTACCCAGCCCTGGCCTGTGCTCTCTAGAAGTATTTTGTCGCGCTGGTTGATGGCTCATTTGTGATAACGGTGCTTAACAGCCCCGTTCTGCAGCATATGTGCTGGGCGCATCAATAACCTGCCGTTCACCAGGGAGTTGGGTCGGGCCGCCCGGCGGCAAAAGTCAGCTCCCAGCCAGCCAAGCGGGACTGGCCACAGGCAGCGGAAAGCCCCTGGCCTCGTTTTATCACTCAGGACCGTAATCGGTGGGTTTTATTTAAGGCAGAAGGCAATCGGTTGCGGAGGGTGCAGGAGGGGCAGGGATGCTGGGAGGAATTGGCTGGAAGATGCCAGGGGGAGGAGGAAGGGAAGGCGTAGGCAGCGAGGGTGCATGGCATGACAGCACAAATTGGCTTTATTTAGACACCGATGCTTCTCCTTTTTCCCCATTTTTAAAAAAAAAAGAGCTGAAAACAAAACTCCTTGGGCCTACTGCAGTATCACAGCTGTGGTAGGGAGTGGATCTGTCTTGAAAGCGCTGGGGTGACACTGTCATCAAAACAAACATTTCCCTGGCTTGCTTCCGAGATTAAAACCCTTTCTGAGCCGGTGATGCTGGTCATTGTAGCCCTCTGGATGCTGACTTGCTCACTGCAATCGCTGCGGAGGAATAAAGAGGAGAAAAAGGAAAAGAAAAGGAAGGGGGAGGAATGCAAAGCTGAACTGGTAGAGTAACCTGTGGCACTGGCAAGCGTTCATCTTCCAAGGTCAGCCCTGCTTTCATCTGGAGAGCGCCTTGCTCTTTTTAGCAGTTTTGGCTATTGCAGCCCTACCTACAAAGGACCATCTGGAAGTCTGTGCCCAACTTCAGCAGGCGTTAACATCGAGTTGCCCTGAGCCTGTGTTTGCTCGCTGGCTGCAGCGGCTCCACATTGAGCTTCCATGGGCTTCCGCATGTATTCCCAAGGCAGGGACTGGGTACAACGCTGCGCGGAGAAGTCAAAAGCCCTCAAGCTTCCCCAGGGATTTCTACCCTCCTTCAGTTGTGGGGGTTTGGGCTGGTCTGGATTTCGGGGTGCTGCTTTTTTTTTTTTTTTCCCCATCTTTTTTTTTCCTGCATGTTGCGCTCAGCTTTTGTTATATGCGTTCAAGAGCACAAGAGCGTGTTTCATTTTCCAGATTAGAAAATGCTCAGAGGTATAATCAGGTCCTTCCACAGTATTTAATTATCCATAATTAAAGGCATCTACACAAAGCACTGGATTTTCAAAGACTATTCTTGTGTTACATTGCTAATGAATTAAGTAATTAATTGGCATTGAAAAAATACAATAGGAAACATCAATCTTTTAAAGTAAAGCATTTTAAAGGCATTTTATAAAATCATTAACTTGTGTCAGGTCAGTAGCTGTTGTAATGTCTAAATCCCCCTTCTGGCTTTAAAAGAATATCTAAAGGACAAAATGAACGCTGGAAAAACGAGGTAGAGAATACCTGCTAAGGAGCGTGGAAACACTCAGAAATGGGGAATTCCATTTGGAGGTAGCTGTCCATCACTTTGCCGCTTGGTGCCGCAGTTCCTTCCACCCGCCAGTAAGATCTGAAACAATTTCCAGTCACATTTGAGAACACAGTTTGCAGCCCCAAACCTGTCATGTTCCTGCAAGTTTTGTTAAAAACAGTTGTGTGCTGGGTTTAGTGTCTGTGCCTCAGTTTCCCCTGCGCGCTTCCCTGCCCCACGGGGATGCTGTGATGATAACGGGCTCCCGGATGTGAGCCGTTTGGATACTGCGGTGCCAGCGAGACCAGAGGGTGAGCAATAGTTTTATCCTGTAATTAAGTAATAAAAACAGACCGACAGAAGGAGGGATAACGAAGCATTCTGAAAATTTGAGGGGGAGGGATGCTGAGCCACATATACTCAACCGTAAATTTACCCAGCCTTTCATCATTCCTAGCTGCTACCTTACAGTGCAAAACAGCTACCCTGTCCTGGCACGTCAGCGTAATATCGCATGGCATCTGCTGGAGTGTAAAAGCCCACACGGATTGGGGTAATGCATTTTGTAGTGGCACCCAGGATTATTAGCGAAGGAAAGGACGATCCTTTCCCATTTTATGATTTCATTAAATGCAACTATTCACATGCAAAACCAGCACCGCTCATTTTCTTTTTATTAGCAAGCTGACTCTGTGCATGGCACCGTCAGAAAGCACCGTGTAAATGCCATGGATACCATTAAATGCAGGTAGCATGATGGGTGCTCGGAAGAGCAAAATCTAGGGACAAAATGTGGAATAAAGCTGCTTCTGCAGCTGTTGGAGAAATCAGGGCAGGTCCCAGCAGAAGGGTCTAGGGGCCTGCTTATTCCAGGAGCGCCAACCTCTGCGCGTCTTACCTGTCCGTCAGACCAAGGTGTGCCTGTCCTTGCAGCGGTTTGCTCTCCCCGCGTGCGCCCTCGAGGTCACATCCATCCTGTCCACGCCTTCCTTCGCCTCCTGCTTCATCAGGAGCTGCAGATCTCAGCACGGCAGCACTCTGTCTTGTGTAACAGCAAGCTTCCCGGTTGCTTGGGGTGGAGTCGGAGGAGAGATGTTTTCTCGAGTTTCCTTTTCCCTGACCCAGGCAGGTAATTAAATTCCCCAAACAAATTAAGAAATTACGTTTCTGCCATTGTGGTTATTCCCTGTCTCTGGGTAATCGGTTGTTTATATGGATTTGCACAGAAGTAGGAGCTCTGCCACTGCATCCCAGCCTGAAGGTTGGGGTGGGATTATAATTCAGCAAATTTATAAGGATGGAAAAAGGGTAAATCCAAAAGCTGGTGCCACTTAGCTCAGTGAAATACCCTTCAGAAAAGTGCATCCTTCATCTGGAAGGGGAACCTGTAGTGACTGTCTTAGACTTTCAGCTTTTACACATGTATATGTTCACTCACCTTTCATTTGGGTCTTGTCCACGCATGGCCAGTTGTTTCTGTGTCCATCATCGTGGAGGCCAGGAGCTTGGGGAGCGGTGGTGAAGACAGGAGGATGGGAATGGTGGTGAAGACAGCAGGAGATGGGCTTGCTGTGTCACACAAAGCGTGAAAATTGGGTTCTGCTCAAAACATGCAGCAGAAAACCCAGCAACTCAAACACGAGAGTTTTTGAGAGCAGAAAGGAATGGTTTCAGCAGCAGCTCGCCTCTTACATGAAAAGTTTTTGCTTTGCTTTAAAGTTCCATTTCTAACACAATTCCACGTTCAAAACCTTTGTCGGAAAAATCTGTTGCCAGGTGGGGAAAAAAAAATGGGACCATGCTGATGCTCTCAAAGCGCCACGTTTCATCTCATGCCGGTGGAAAGGCATTGTTCTACCAGTTGACATGGTCCCACGGTCATCTGCATTGCGATGAAGCTCTATTTTTCAGACAGGAGCTGGAGGTTTGTCCCATGCGTGTGGTTTCGCGCAGCTAAATAAACCTGTCTTTGCGTTGGCAAGGGGTTCGCGCAGAGGTTTACTCATACCAGCAGGCAACCAGTGCCATGACTAATGGGCATGGTGGTGCGGCTGTCATCATGCGTTAACCACGGTAGTTAGCCAACAGTGGGTTGAGTTGGGTTTTCAGTAGACTGCGCTTCTAAATGCACAGCTCAGATAAATGTATAGTAATCCTGGTTCTTCCCCCCGCCCCCAGCCCCCTCGTTTTGCAATTTTTTTCCTCCTATTTATACAAAATTAGCACAGTCACAGTTTCCACTTCATTTGTGACTGATCTGAAATAAAACCGCCTCATAAAACATCATGCACAGCTGTAGTGACCAAGTTAGATTCAATTCTGGCTTTATATTGAGCTGACGTGCAGCCAGCTCTCTTCCATACATCATCTGTGACTGCAGTTAAGGATAAAATACTGTTTTAATTCTTACACCAAATGCAGGGGTTTTTTTTCCGAAGAAAAGAGACATAAAAATGTTAAAACGGGCTATAAAAATCATTAAATTTTCACACCGAGCACAGCCAAGAGGTGAATAAGTTGGCTAAAAGCTCAAAAGACCCCCGAGAAAAAAATCCCGGTTGTTATTCTTTTGTTGTTAACCTTCGCCTTTGGATGGAGATACCCAGGCGGGGAGCAGAGGCCTGGGACTTTGGCAGCTCTGAGGGCTATTTTACCACTTCCTTCCCTAGATGAGGCTTTCCCCTCACGTCTGCATGGATGAAGAGCGGTTGCTGCTTGCTGGAGCTGCTTGTCTTTGCTGGTGTCCAGGGACGCTGCCCTGGGAGGTGCCCCAGCACCATGTCAGTGGCCTTGATGAAGTTTCCGGCCCAGTTTGCTGTTCTGCATCTCAGTTCCTTTCTTGGTGACCTGGGAAATACCAGCTATGAGGGCATGATCTCATGGACTGAGCCTGTCCCGTGGCGCACGTCGTCCCGTGGACCCGAGCTGGCAAGGGGAAGGCAGCAGAAATGCGGTGACACATTCTGTGTAAACACCCTCTGGATAGATATTTCTTCGCTTAAAGGCTCAGTCTCTGGAGGATCCAGCTTTTCCTCTCTCTGGCTGTTGATTTTACCGATAACATTGTTAGCGGATGTGGTATTTTAATGGTAGTTTTATTAATTGATTTCTTTTCAATTAACCTATTTGATACCAGCTCCAAAAAAAAAAAACCCACCTCACCTTATTTGCTGTGTTTGAACCATTAAAAGGATTAACATGCCTTCAGCACTGGTGGAGTTCATTTAGGGAAACATCTATTTAGACAACTTTTTAAAAGCCTGTTACATACCCGAAAGGTTATCATGACCTGGGAGCAGCTTTCATTGCCTGCAATTAAAACCTACTTACATTTTCTTAAAAATCTATGGTGTCCTCCCAAAGCTTTATGCTGTCTGCAAAGAGATTTTTTTAAGAGCTAATCCTTTTCATTTGGTCAGGTAAATGTTGAAACACGCATTTTTCACTGAATAGATGGTTATTGCCGTCTTTGAGGTGTTGCTGTTTTCCTTCTTCAGCCTTGAACGTACCCAGTAAAAATCTGATTGGAAAAAGCTGATTTACACGCACGGTATCTGCCTGTGCCAGGCCAAGCGCCTTGCCTGTGTGATTTTTTTTTTTTACTGTAAGCTAAACTTTTCAGTGCTGATTAAGGTATTTGCACACATAGATCCGTTTAAAATGAAGAGGAATTTGGTGCGCAAATCCCATAGGTGACTTTCAAAATGCCAACCTGCTTTTTATGTTAAAAGGTGGAGGGGACACCTTATAGTAAAGGCGAGGGCTGCAGCCCTGCGATTTGCAGAGCGGGTAAATGATTATGAAGTTGCTACTAGCTATTAATTTGTGGTGCAGCAATGCCTAGCGCTGCTGGTCAACAGCCTGTAACCCACCACTGGCTTAGACAGTAAAATACTGGGTAGAACACTGGAACAGGTTGCCCAGAGAGGTGGTGGATGCCCCATCCCTGGAAACGTTCAAGGCCAGGTTGGTCGGGGCTCTGAGCGACCTGCTCTGGTTGGAGATGTCCCTGCTCCTTGCAGGGGGGTTGGACTGGATGGGCTTTGAAGGTGCCTTCCAACCCAAACCATCCTGTGATTCTATGATTCTAAAAGGGGGAAACGATGGCTCTGCCCAGGGATGGGCAGGTTGGAAGTGACCATCAACCTTGGGCTGGGTGCCCCATCGTCGTGCCCATCCCATGTGCCTGGCAGATGAAGAGGGAAGCAGGGCTGCAATTTTCAGCTGGTGCTTTTTAACTGTCAGCGAGCCGCTGTCTTCATTTAACTCGCTGAGTGATAACCTCAGGTCTGTCCGCACAGCTCAGCGCTGGTAGACATCACCTCTCCTAAAGAGACGGATTTTAAATTGCACCCATAGATCTTCCTTGCACCAAAACATCCCTGCTCCAGTATTTAGTGATGCCTGAAGTTATGTCTCCACATCAAATTAAGTAACTGTGCTATCAATAAGGAGGAGTAATGCGCTGTATTCCCTTCTGGATGGCTCCCTGTCCCTCATTTGTTTGCTGCTCCCGATGAAGATGAATAACCAGCTATCAGTAATTTTCTAACCGCAGTGCAAGGCAGCGAGGATTCGATCAGTCTGTGTCATTGGGATCAGGCCGTAACTTAGGGAACTGCAGTGGGTCCCCTGCACTCATTTGACTCCGAGGCAGCAGATGCTTGGGGTTGTCTGAGGGAAGCCCGGATGATGTGAACACCTCTGCGTGGGGAGAGCCAGAAGGTGCTGTGGGGCCACCAGGACATCCCCGTCCCTATGGGCTGGCTGGGATCTGCAGATATGTTTGATCTGATTTATCGTGCTGGCTTCGTCACTGCCAAAAGTTAGCGGAAAGGCTCCCATTGCCCGGAATTTAGCTTTTCAGCTCGGTGTCGCCTTTTTAATGCTCTAGTTTTCATGATGTAGGGCTTGCTTCGAGTGAGCAACTTGGATTTAGATTGGAGGATACTGCAGATATATATATATTTTTTTTTAATGCAGAGATTAAATAACTTTTAGGCATCTTCAGGCACCCAGCAGTGTGAATTACGGCTGGAAAAACCTCTCATGCAAACAGGCAGTTCTTGAGCAGGGCTGTTAGCATCTTCTTGTGAGGAGTGAAATATGCAGGAAAGATGGAAAAGGGCTGCAAATCAGCTTCGGAGGAGATTAATTCTGTGGAAAGCCCATGGATGGCTAGGAGATACCACCAGTTGACTCCAGGGAGCTTTTAGCCAGAGCCAGGGGGTTTGTTCACAAAAGAAAATAAAATGCTCTAACTTTGCAACATTTTAGACACCAGAGTGAAATTGGGGGCATTTGTTGGAGATGCCATCTCTCCATGGGTGACTGGACAAGGCAGCACAGGAAGAGTGAACCTTCCCTTCCACCTCGGGGTCACCTCGAGGAGGTGACGCTTGGTACCACAGCTAAGAGCTGTCATAGCTAAGAGCTGTCATCGTGCGATACTCTGCCTAGAAGTGGAAACATCCCAGGCAGAAGGTGGCATGCTCTCACACCTCCTCCCCGAAGCTTTCCGTGCCTGCCTTGGATTTTGTCCCTCGAGTCACGGGGGAGGACGGGACGAAAATTGCAGTGATTTCATCCTGGCATCCGCTCGCTTGTGGGCCTGTTGCCAAAAAGGAGCACTGCTTTTGCCTTCCTCCCCCATTTGCCACCCGCCCCGTTGCGAGACGGAGCCCCCTCGCCTGCCAGATGGCGACACCGCCTTTCTGGCAGCTGCCGCACTGGGTAGGGCTTCATCATCCCCGCGGGATGCGATTGCCATCCAACAGGTCTGTGGCGGCGTGGCGGGGGATTAGCAGATGACGGCTTGTTTGTGCTGGTGACCAGCTTTCACCTACCCACGCTGAAAATATTGACGTACTCCAAGTGTGCAGTGCTTCCAAGCTGAGATGTGCAGCCGATTAACATTTGGGGTGGCAGATGGTTCTGCAAAGTGTTTTGGTTACAGGGGCGAGGACTGACACCTCCGGCATCCCCCACCTACCCACCATAGGGATTTTTAATTTGCCGCGCTGAGGCTGATGCGGTTTGGTAGACTCAGATCCCAGTCCCTCCCAAAGCTGGAGCAGCATCCAGATTTGTTGGCAGTGGTGGCCGAGGCGTTTCTGTAGTGTCTGCGTTTGGGTACAAGCAGCTTAGGGGAGCTCATCTGCTGCTGGAGAGGGTGAGCGGGCTGGAAGGAGGCTTTTCAGAGTTACTGGTGATCTGGATGGGGGCACTGACCTGAAATGGTCCCATTTCCAGCCCTGCAGCAGCCTTTGTGCAGGCTGGGTGGCGATGGTCTGAGGAGTCCAGGGGAGTATTTTCACCTGATGTATGTACTGGGGCCGTGCGAGACAAACGGATGCCCTATAATGGCTCCCTGGAAACACTCAAGGCCAGGTTGGACGGGGCTCTGAGCAATCTGATCTGGTTGGAGATGTCCCTGCTCCTTGCAGGGGTGGGGGGTTGGACTGGAGAGGCTTTGAAGGTGCCTTCCAACCCAAACTGTGCCGTGATTCTGTGGTAATCTGCAAAGAGCTGTGTCCTCCATAGCCTGGGGGACATGACCATCACCTCCAGGAGCGGAGAGGAGGCAGAGCCACAGCGTTCTCCCTTCCCTCCTGCCACCACCAAGAAGCAACTGGCTGCAGAGCAGGGAATAGCCCTGCATGTTACCAGGGTGTAAACTGAACCCCACGTGCCACGGTCACGGCAGCCCTGTTTCCAGTGCACCCTCGGGCTTCAAGCTGGGACCTTTGGCTTTAGCCTCCTTCTAACACAAAAGAGCTCCGGGGTTGTTATCATTTGGTGGAGTTTTCAGCCTCCCCTGCAGAGCATCACCAAATTTAATTTTCAATAAGGCAAAGCTCAGCATCGGCAGCTGACTTCTTTATGTCTCACCTCCAGCTTCACCCGCTGCCTTGTCCGTCCCCTGGGGAGAGGGGGAGCAGGCAATTTCGGTACCAAGCAGTGAAAACAAGACGACTTCCCTCCTCAACTCGTTAATTAAAGCCGCAAGTTGAGGGCTTTACTTGCAGTCTGAAGTGATCACATAAATAGTGTTGACAAAGCCAAATGAACATTTGAAAAGATCCTGCAGGCTCAGCACAGAGGAAATGTCTTAACCTCCAGAAACGGGGCCGTCATTAAAAACACAACACTGTTTTTCCTTCCCTCTGAGCACAGAGTTGATCCTGGACGTGGAAAAAAGTCCCAAGGTGCAGGCAGCAGGCAATTTCTGCCCTCTGCACCAAAGCCTGGGGATCACTTGTATTTCTGCTGTGTTTTGCCTCTTTCTCTGTCGGGGAGTTGTCCACAAGCATCTTGTCTGGGTTTTGGGGTGTAATCCCCACCTGATCATTGTTTTGCAAGTGATGATGGGAGTGCCGGACACCAGCTCTGGACACCTTACGGCTTATGACGTGGGATGGTCATAGTCAAGACTATGAGATAACCTGTTTTGTGGAGACATGCAAAGAAAAATCCGCCATCCCACTGAGAAGACACCTGGCCATGTTCACCAGAAACGGCTCCCCCAGTTTGGCACACCTTGCCAGCAGTAAATTCCCATGCCCAATTGCATTTGTGGTCGAGCTACAGAAGCAAAGTCCTCAAGACTCATTCAGCTGAACACAGGGATGTTTTCAGGCTGTATCCATTCCTAAATACTGTCAGGAAACACTGCCGTCTTCTGCTTATCCCTTGCAACTTTAATTGTGGGGCACATCAAGCGGGAGCCTGAGGGATGGCTGGCTAAATTGAGTTGCTGTTTAGCAGCGAGCTGACAACGTTATCCGTTGACTGAATAAGCTCAATTCTCTCGGAGTCAGCCTTAGTATTTCCTGAAGGGATGGCTCTTAAAGGAGTGGTGGGAGACACGGGATTATCATCAGAAAATATTTAAGGGGAAAATACTGCTCCTTGCTGAAAGCGGACGTTGTACCATGAGAAGTTCCAGTGAAGGCGATGAGCGTTGTCTGGTAGAAGATGCTGTTCAGGGCAAAGCTGAATATCACAGATGGCCTGAAGTGGTTTGTGCTTCCTCACGGTGCTTAACATTTTATTTCTTTTTATTGCTTCTTTGCACACACAAAGCTAAATTCAGAGCTGCTGTAAGCTACGGGCAAAGCCGTTGAGTGCAGTAAAACCCACCCAAGAAGTGACTGGGAGCAGCATGCAGCCCACAGCCCCCAGCAGCCGGGCTGGTGTTCAGCACCAAGCATCAGCATGACACCATATGCTCTTGGTGTTGGAGAGCATCAAACCTCATGCCTCTGCTATTTCCAGCTTTTACTCGGCGTCCGTGCGGGGTGCTCTTAAATTCACACGTTTTCCTCCACATGCCCAAGGTGCTGTGGTGGGAGCCGTGCAGAAGATGCAGTTTGCTTGGGTTTGCTTGGGTAGCATTGCACAATGTAGCATGCGTGCGTTAATGCCCACCCGTGGGCTGAGCTGGATTCCCTCCGTTCAGCAGCACAACGTGGGTCCTCAGCCAGGTAGCTTTGCAAAACCTGCCATCACTCTTCCCAAACAACAAGTCATACATGATTTTTCTACATCAAAACAGCATCTGAATGTCCCTCATGAATCTCCATGAAAAGCTTCACAGTCCTTCTGGCAAACAGCCTGGAGTGCTGTGGTCGTTTATGAGTATTAATTGCGTTAAGCAATGCAAATATCACAATTACGTTGTCTGTGGGAGCAGCAGTGTCCCTGAGTGAAGAAAAGAGGGTGGTTGCTGTCCTGTTTTCTTCGCAGCTGTGGTTTAAGATGCTTTTCCAAAGACCAGGATGACAGCCATTGCCCAAAGCAGCTTCTTGTTCTTACTGCTGTTATCATGAGTAGCTTTCTTGATGTGCTTGACATGTCATCAAATGTTTCTGAACAGCGTCTTCCTTTGAATAATAATAAAAAAACCCCTGTTGCTGTGCTGTTCTGTCGCATTCTTTGTGATTTTTTTTTTTTTTTTTAATTTTTTTTTTTTTAACATCAGTTTGGCAGATCCTGGGCTCAGCCTGCTCCTCTGAGCAGCACAAAGCCGTGATGGGAAAAGCTCAGGATAGTCCCCAGCAGCGTGGGGTTGGAGCACTCAGCTTTTCAAATGTTGGGAGGTTGATCTAAGGGAGGGGGGGAAAAAAATGTTGGAGAACTTAAAGGAGTCCAGTTAGCTCTGCTGCAGAGTGAAAGAACTTTGGCCTCAGGAGCTGCAGCTCCTCTAAGGCTCATCGCAGAGCCACGTAGCATCCCCAGGTGCTGTCTCCAGCAATGTGATACGTGTCGGCTCTATAAAAACCTGAGGTCACTGGAAAACTCCCCCGTGGCTGTGCCATTGCATAGAAAAATGCCACCTGGGGCTTATTTTCAACTCAATTTAGCAGTGCAGCGGCCCTCTCTGAGTGCGTCTTTCTCGTGCCTCAGCCACGGGTGCGGTGCTCACTGCCTCCCATTTTGGACAAACAGGATTCACTTTTCCAGGATAAAGGTGGGAGAGGTTTAGATGGGGAGAAAAAAAGGGGCTGGCTGACAGCAGCTGTGCTGGAAAATTGGATTTCAGTGATTCCAAACAGTGGGAATTTAAGTCAATTTAACAGAAATGGAGTGTGTAAATTTTGCCTTCCGTTAGAAATCCATATTTTTATGGGGCAGGGACAGCAGAGAGGGAGTGAGGATGCAAAAAAATTGCTTCATGCAGCTTGCTGTGGTGTGCGAAAGAAAACATTTCACTCTGGCAATGCAGAGGTGGCTATTTTGAGAGAGTGCTGGAAGGAAAAAAACCAAAAACAAAAACATCCAGAGCAGTGGTAGTGTTGGCCTAAATTAAAAGTACTAAGGTCTGACAGAAGAGATGGATGTCCCAAAACAGCAACAAAACATCTCATAGGAGAGCAGATGTCAGCAGAGTCCAAAGCCAGGTTTTAATCCATTTTGCTAAAAGCCTAGAAAAAGGAAAACAAACCCACTTGCTGTATTTTTTCTCGTGATTCAGCCTGTGAATACAGCTCCTTCCTTAGGTGTGCTCAGGTGATGTTCAGCCAGCCAGCCCAGGGACGCTCGGTGCTGCTTCAGCGAGGGCTGGTTTGGCTGTCCCCTGATGTTCCTCCCAGTCTTCAGTCTGTACAGTTCATCCAAAATAGGCACAATTTTTCCTCTTCCCTTCACCCAGCCTCTTTGGGGAGGGGGGTGGCAGCATCCCAGGGATTTTCCTTTAGTCACAGAGGCACTTGCCAGGTCCTTCCTGGCTCGATGGATGCCAGAGATCAGAGGGGCAGATTATTAGTGTTTTAATTACTGTTTTGCAGAGCTGCCCTATGTCCTTGGCTGGGACAGGGAAGTTGCTGCTGTGGTGCTGTCCCCAAAATGAGTTATGGTCTCTCTGCTGGGGACCTCAAAGGCACGGGCGATGCTTTTAGTACATCCCCCCTCATTTCGCCATGGTATTTGCTTTCTGCTTCTCAGCTCTGGGATAGGGACATTAATGAGGGGTGGTTAATGAGTATTCTTTTTCCAAATGACCCCCCCCCCCCCGGGGAAGCTCAGGAGGGAGAAGGGTCCTCGGGTTGCCGGGAGGAAGAGGAAGGGCAGAAGGGCAGCTGTGGCCATGATGGAGCAGCTACGGGATGGAGAGACAAGCAGGATGTGAAGGAAAAAAAGCTTTTCCCCAGTTTGCAGTCCCCATCAGCCAGTCCCAAATCACTCACCCTCGTCTGACAATGACCCTGAGCCCCGTTGAGCTGTGCTCTACCCCTGCACCGTTTCGATGCAGACAAAACCCTACAGAGAGGGTGCAGGGTGCCCAAACCCGGGCCGGGTGGCGGAGACTGGCCTACCTGTGAGGGAGAAAACACGCCAACTCCTGTCGTCGCCAGGCTCCCACATATTTTCAGCCACATCGAATGGGCTGGTGGTGCTGTAAATCCACAGTCTGCGTTTGGAGATGCCTGTGGGTGTCATGGCAGTATTGGCTTCTCAAATGAGATGAGTAACAGGCAGGGCAACAAGAGAGAAAACAATCTTCCCTTTTCCTTGCCACTCTAATCTCTGGAGGAAGCTCTTTGTTTAAATTGTAATGAAAAGCAGTTTTTGCTCTGGGAGCACGCAGCAGGCTGTTGTGTGGAGGCTGCCCATCCTGGGCACCTCTGACATCGGCAGGCAACCAGAGCATCCTGTTAAAGAAAGAGAGACAGGCACTTACTTCAGCTTTAAATAGATCCAGGTACAGTGATTGGCATTTTCGTTGTGTTTGAGCCCCAGACATTTAATGGCAGCAAATGAGTAGACCTGATGGCAAAGCCCCCGCTGGGTATCATCACACAACACCACCCAGCAGACCTGATGAAGCCAAGAACTCAAATCTGTGATGAAGAGCACAGGCAGCAGCGCACAGGGACCAAAAAGCCAAGGGAAGATGTGACAACTCAGTGGTTTGCAGGAAAAATACTGCAGCAGGGATCGTAGCCTTTCCAACCAGGAATGTGTCTTCCGGAGAGACGTCAGTCTTGGAAATATTTTTTTTTCATGCATAAAAAAAACCCCACATACAGTATATATGTGTGCATATGTAGAATTTGGCTGTTCTGTATTGCTTCGTGTCCTTGGCTGATAACTCCTGGGTTTGACGTTCTTTGCACCATGGATGACTGAAGTTGGAGGGGACGTTTGGAGGTTGTGCAGCCCAAAGCGCAGCTCAGAGCAGACTTAAAACATCCCCATGCCTGGTGCACTGCTCCTCAACTGCCCACGGACCAGCATAGCCTGAACTCTAGTTCAACAAGCAATGGCGAAGGAGGAGGCATCATCTCCCTATCACAGAGACACAGACCTTCCCAGCGCCACAGCTAGCCTTCCCAAGTCCTGCCCATGGAATGAAGCAGCAGCCCTGGGGTACTGCTTTGGGGGTCACCCCAAATTCTGGTACAGGAGCCATCAGAGGCAGCTTTCTCAGGCCCTTCTGCTGTGGCTTCACTGTTGAGCTGACCTGCCTTTGAAGAGGCCTTTGATAAAGATGAGGGGGCTTAACCACAAACATGCAGGCACCATTTGGCTCAGCAGTGACCTGAATTGCCTACGTCTGGTTAAGCCCTGCCTTGTCAAACCCATGGCCTGTTGAGCTTAAATGTGGGGTCCTGGGTAGCATCTTAAGTCAGGGTGCTAATAAATCAGCGAGATGAAGTGACTAGTTCTTTGCGACTATAAAATGTGAGACCCTGGCATAGGGCTGGCTACAGCTCAGCCTATTTCCAGCTGCAGAGGGACCTATTTTCACTGTCTAACAAACAGACTTAAGCCTTATTTTAAGCACCAGGAGCTTGCCTGTGATTTCATGTCCATACACGCACTCATCTTTCGAATGCGCCTTGTGCACTGGAGGCATAGATTAATACCAGTGGCCACACAAGCAGGTGACATTTGGGAGCAGCATTTGAGCCACGAGACACTTTTAAAATGTCTTTATGCTTCCCTGATGCCACAAATTTGACTTATTTTTGTTAATATGATGCTATAAATCATTTATGGTTAATAGCCCTGAGCTGGTGGAGGCTGGTCTGTGTCCTGATGCTTGTCCTCATGGTCTTGTCCATCCTGTAGCCAAATTTTAGGAGAAAGAGATACTAAATCAGTGGGCAACTGAGTAGGAAAAGCATGGATGGGGCATCTGGTGCCATTTATACAAGTGGTTGAGTACAGAAACAGGAGAAGGAAAGTTTCAAGGCCTTTTTTTTTTCCTTTAGTGCCTGAGGGCAGCCTAAAAAATGAGACAAGTGATGGACGTGGGGCAAAGGCTTGGCACCGAGCAGGCTGGGAGCATCGCTGCTGATCGCAGCAGCGGCGACACTGCAGCCGGAGCACAGCGAGGTGCTGGGGCTGAGCGCCTGCCTGCTCCGAGGTGCTTATGGCAGAGCTGCTACACCCTATTTAAAAACAAACAAGTATTTATTTCACTTACTTACTCCTGTGTGTTTTTTGCAGGTCCAAACTGCTTTGCAGGAACCACGATAATCCCCGCCGGCATTGAAGTGAAGGTGGACGACTGCAACATCTGCCACTGCCACAACGGGGACTGGTGGAAGCCAGCGCAGTGCTCCAAGCGCGAGTGCCAGGGCAAGCAGGCTCTGTAGCGGCAACCCCCCCCCCAGCCAGCGGCACCGCTGGCCAAACAACTCGCCGATGACGAAGGAACGGCTTCGACGCTGCACATGCGTCCGATCTCCCGCCAGCTGCAACAGGGTCACCAGCAAAACCTGCAAGGGTTTCACACAAGCAGAGATTTGTACTCGCGGGGAAGGGTCTCCCCTTTCCCCCCCTCCTCCTGCTCTTCTCTCGCTTTACACACTATGTAACCGGTATCTAGGTATCTACTCTGCTTTTGTAACTATCAGTGCTTGGTAGGGGTGCAGTGGTCAGATTTGGGGAGGAAAAAAGCAAAATCTGCCCCACGCAAGTTCTTGGACTGGTGACGCCTCCGAGATGCTGATCGATTCAGCAAGCTCACTTTCTACAATGTGGATCGTGGGGTTTCTCACCTTTATTTATTTAAGGGTTTTTTTTGCTATTGTGATCTATTTTTTTTTTTTTTAAAGCCTCTTCCTAAGCTGGGGTCATTGGGGCAATACAGCTATGAGTGAAGCAAAGGATCATTTTTATCGTGTCTATAAGGGGGGGCCAGTAAGGACAGGAGAGAGGTAGAAATTAAAAGGGGAGGAGGGGGTTAAAAAAAAAACAACCCCAACTATAATGTAACCTACAGAAGGACTGAGATAGATGCACAGGTCCCCCAAGACACAAGTGTATCTGTGTTACATTTTTCTCCACTGCGTGGGGACAATAAAGTTGAAGACACCTACACCGTCACCATGACCTTGATGGGAGCATGAGCCAACACCAGCTGCGCAGGCAGGTGGGACAGCAAGCCAGAAATGTTGGAAAGGCACCAAGAAAGCAGCGTCTCTGTGTGCTGCCCGGATGGGGCATCGGTGGTGGAGCAGAGGGAAGAGGGTCCCACCTGTGCCATGGCTCGGCGGGCTCTTAGTCTCCGCTTGCTCCATCCTTGCCTTGCTCCACCCATGTTTTGCCAGCACCAAGGCTGCTCTTGTTGAAGCCAAGGGCATCGCTTTATTGGCTTCAGCGACAGCAGGACTGCAAGTTAAAATTAAAGTATTTGATCCCTCCCTTCTGCCCGTCGCCCTTAGGGAGGTTTCCAGAAACATCCCATCACTGTGCCAGTGCTAAACCAGCTCAGCTGGTGGGTAGGACCCTTTGCAGTAGCAGCAGGGAGCTGCCCTGGCTCACCCCAAGTCCCAGGAGCAAGTTCGGTGCACGGTGGGCCAGGAGATGGGCTGGCCATGTCCATGGGAATTGGCTCTGGGTGAAAGGTCTGCCAGGAGTAGAGGTCCCTGTGGTCCCTGCCAGCAGCTTCCGTCGCTCGAAGGAAGGGACCCCTTTGGGCTTTTTGGCACCTCTTGCTTTCTCAGGCTGCAGCTTCCAAGCGACACTGTGAGAGAAAAGCCACCGATGTAATTTCCCTGCTCTGCCCTGCCCAGGTGAGCGCAGGAGCCTTTCCCATCACTGCCCGTGCTTGGTTTGCTGCTTTTTGGTCACGGCCATTCGGGTGCTTATTTGGCTCAGACTTCAGTCCAGCACCTGCTCTTAACAGTGACAGCAGCAAATCCTCCTTCCAGCATCCTCCACCGAAGCAGGTCAGCATGGTTGGTCTCTGTTTATGCACACTGTTGCCTTTGTATATTTTTATTTCTTTTCTGTTTGTTTGTTTTTTTGGGGTTTTTTTTGCATTTTACCGGAGGGCAGAGGGTAGGACGAGCACTAGCACAGTGATTGCTGTATTTTGGCTGAGCGTTGACTTCCGACGAGTTGAACTGGTTCCATTAAAGAAGTCATCGCCACATTTCTTTGTAAGCTGTTGCCTGTCAATGACTATCCGGTTTCCAAATTTTCAAACAATAGTGTGCCTGAAACTAGTGAGAAAACAAAAAAATATTCTGTAAAAAATGGGGGGGGGGAGTCTAGAAACAATATTTGATGTGTAAAAAACTATATTATTAAAAAATTATTTTGTTAAATATAAAGTGTGTGAACCAGCAAAAAAAAAAAAAACAAACCCAAATTAGATATTTGTGGTGTATTTTACTCTGCTGATCATCATCCCCTCCAGCTCTCAGTTCCCCAACCCATCCCTCGCTCCAGCCCCTGACTCTGCAGTGTTGGTGGGAGTGCAGCTGGGGTGGGAGGCGCGGGCTCGGAGCCTGGAAATGGCAGTGAAAGTCCTACGGATGGGAGCAGTCGTACATGGAGCTCCCCAGCAGTAAACAGTAAAAGTCAGCTTTGCTTTGTCACAAGATACCTGCCAAACCAGGGTTCCCTTTTGGGGAGCTGCCATGGAGCAACACAGCTCCCAGGCTCTCGTTTTACGCTCCATATGTTTTTGCCTTTTTCTGGTGCCATTTCATATTTGATGCCATTTCCTGAACATGGAAATTTGCTTTCAGTTCACAAACTCCATTTGGTACCTCCAGATGCATCATTATTTACACTGATTAGTAGTTACTCTAATTAATTACAGTTTAATTACTGTAGTTAATGTTTGTACAGTGCTTGGAACAAGTACAGCACTATACGTGCCGCGTATTATTATTTTCTTCTTTATTAATTAAGCACCATCTCCATTCCATGCTGTGCTACTTCATTATTTCCCAAGGAGTCGTGGTAGCACCCTTACTCCCACCCAGGAGTACTTTACTCCCAGCTCACACCAGGATGCTCCGGTACTGGCTGCTGCGCAGGACAGGAGCGGGAAGAGCAGCATCTGCGGTGAGTGGGATGGCTAAGCAACATGGAGATGCTTTTCCCTTTACCCTTTCACAGCATTAAGTCTAAAAAACAAATGGGAAAAAAAAAAAAAAAGCTGATGGCAGAACACCCTAAAGACTATGCACCGTGAGCTGGAGCGTGTGTTTGGGTGAAATGAGGGGGAAGCCCTGCAGAGCCCATCACAGATGTTTCTCTGAGGTCTCCACGAGATGCTGGCTCAGACTGTAGAAGAGATCCAACTCCCCCAAATCCAGCGGTGTTAGGCATCCGGTCCCGCTAAGGGACCCCATCGCTCTCCCCAAGTGTCAAGGTGGTGGGCCAAGGTCTGAGGTAGCGAGGAGGAGCAACGGGCACAAATCAGCTTTTCTGGGCTGGAAGAGTTGCTAGTCATGGGTGAGCAGTGTTTCCTCAGCACCTGAGGCGCTTGATAGCCCCCGAAATCATCACCACCAGCACTGCTTCATAGCAGCCCACCTCAGAGCAGGCAGGGCGGATTCAGAACTTAAGTCCCATTGAGTGCTCTCTGGATAATACTTTTTTTTTTTTTTCCCCCTGAATCTGCATATTTCCAAAGAGTTTCAGCCTCATCTCAATCTTCTTCCTTTCTGCCTTTTTTTTTTTTCTTTTTTAATGTTTTAGTTCATTTCTCCCTTTAATTAATCACAGCTCTGGGCCAGTCAGACCCATTAACTACTCTTCTCATTTAGACCTTTCAGAGATGCAGTTGCAGATGCAATTTAATTTGTTGACCCATGATCGATAGCAATTAATACCATCTCTTTAATCTTGTTGAAAGGTTCGTCTTGGGCTTCCAGAGACTGCCATCTCAAGGGAAAGGTGTCTGATACGTATGTTATTAGATGGGGGAGCACAACCTCCTCCGCAGGCGCCGTCCTTCCCAATCCTTGGGCTGACACTCTTGAAAATACATCTCGTGGGAGATGGAGAAGACAAGAAGTGAGGACAAAAGTGAGGGAAGATGCTCGGGGTAGAGAAAAGGGCAGGTGGCTTGGTAGGGGAAGGCAGAGTTGATGTGTTGGAAAGATGAGGGATGAAGAGACAGCAAGGGGGGGAGTTCGAAATTATACAGTCTAGGAGGCATGGATAGAAAAGGGAGACAAAAGCTCTTGCACAGGATGTAGCTAAGGGACTTACATTAAGCCATATAAAATATTATTTAGAGTCGTACTGTGCTCAACAGAAAAGAGCCAGCACTGGCTGGTGTCCTTCCTGCTGAGGCCAGGGGGCTGGGTGATGGTTGTATCCATCCACACAGACGGCCTCGTCTTTTGGGCAGGCAGACAGCTGGGTGTTATCGATGGCCGTTCAGCAAGAGATGGACAAAGCCTCTCCTCTCTCAGGGAGTTCATGTCCTCTGACCACACTGATTCCCTTGAGGTCACTAATTAATTAGTTATCTGTGTCTCTGGGAGCTGCCAGTTGATATTTTCTTGGCACCGGGCTTTCCATAGAAGCTGGCAAGGAGGTGGGTAGAGTAGCACCTAGAGACATTATCTGGCAGTTTCAGGGTGCCCTTCCCACCACAATCCTTCCAACTCACGATGCAGCATTCCTGGTGCTGGCACCCATGCCTGACCCTGTCTGCACGCTCAGAGCTGTGAGCTCCACGCAACGCAGAGTGCCTTCTGCTCACCTGGCCGGCATGGTGACACCAGCAAAGTCAGCTCTCCCAAGGTCTCTCCACTTCGGTGGCCCAACCAGCCAGGCGAAAGGACCCTTTGCTGCGTGACTTTGTTTGCTTCAGACACAGGAGATGGCAATCTGGGGAAAGGAAGTAGAGAAAGAGGGAGCCTGAGCTATTAGACTTGTTTCAGTGGGACAGAGCAGTATTTCAATAATAATTAATGCCACTATTAAAGACGCTTATTTAGACTGTAAGGCATCTGGCACTGGAAAGGACGCAGTCAAAGTATTTTTGGTCATTACAACACACACACAATGTTTCACGCTGCTGTTCCCTTTATGGTGATAACCCATGAAAACTTGAAGAAACTGTTGGGCCACTTTCCCACCTAGCTATCCATAGGGGATTATCCTGTTACACACATGGATTATCTCTTCAGGTATTTCACTGTTGGCTTGGCTCTGCGTTTGGAGAAACAGAAAATCCCAGCATAGGGAGTTTTGTAAAAAATCATAAATCTGAAAGGCAAAACTCCAAGGAAGCAGCTGAAAAACGATGCTCACCAGGCTTTATGTTGTCCCTCTAAATAATGCATGATGGTGAGAGTGGAGGCTGCAGACCATGCCTTGGAGCAGGCTGCAGTGACAGAGCTTCCTACCGCCAGCTGTGCAGTCAGCATGCCGGCATGGATGGGGCCGGCGGGCTCCAGCTTTTAGCTCCTTGGATCCTGCCTTGAAGGACTTCGGAAGCGGCCGTAATAAAGCTAGGGTGAGGAGTTCAGCTGGCCTGCTGAAAAGTGTTGTCTTCAGTGTTTACATTATCCTCAACACCGCCATCAAGCACTTGGTTACTGAAAACCATTTCAGTTTCATCTTAGCTCCTTTCATTACTCAGCTAGCTTGATAGATGCAGCCTCTGCCTTGCTCAAACAGTTTTCTGGATTTCCTGTAGCCTGGCCTGGTTCCTATAATTTAGCGTATTTGCCATTTCTCACCTTTTTTTTTTTGAAGGACAAAAGCTTGTTAATTTTTATGTGTTAATTTATTTTTCGAGAGGGCAACAAACAGCTTCCCAGGAAAAAATTAGTCCTTGATATTCTGAAACAGAGCTGTCCTGGACTTGTGCTATCTTAATAGCCTGTCTTCATGTCCATCATGGATGGATGTCTGCACTTCCAGGGGGAGGTGGGGCAGGGTGGGAAAGAGAAGAGATAGAAACGCAAGGAACTTGCTCTCCTGCAAATAATCCACCCCGATATGTGCTGAAACGCTCCTTTTGCAGTCCATTAAGCTCAAGTTAATGCAGGTAGAGCATGTCTGGCATCGAGAGGATGGTAAAGGTTTTGGGTTTAATTTTACTCAGATGAAGAATTCTACACGTTCCTGGCTGGTGCCGGTACTTCTGCAGCAAAGAGAACAAGCCCCGGAGGAAGCATGAGGCCAAGGTTAAAGCACTTCTAAGTCAAGATGCTACGATACCCAAAGAAGCAATTTCCCATTGTATTGCATATCTTCTGGCACTTTATCAGCATGAATAGAAACTGCGAGCGAAAGGGGTGCACGGGGACCCATTGGAGCTGCAGATGGCTTTAAATTTCCCCTAACTTTCTCTGGATTCAAGGTTATCCTCTTGGCTTGCTGCAGGCCCGCACACTTGGGCTAATTGCTTCTCTAAACAAATAGTAGCATTGCCCCTCCTCGCCCCTCCAGCGTGAAAAGAAAGCAAATGGAGACGTGCCTGGAAAATAAAGCGTGTTTCTTATCATGCTCTGAAACTCCACAGGATATTTTAGCCCTCATTGTTTTACTTAAAGCATTCTGAATCCCACTGGTTTTGTCAGCAGTGTGAAAAACAAAAAATGGAGGGAGGCACAGGAGCCTCGGACAGGGAGCAGGAGGCATGTAGGGAAAGATAACCCTTTGCAACCACTTAAAATTCCCCTGATGGTGAAAAAGTCACCCTGAGGTAGCGGAGAGTGCGGGAAAAGTGGAGATACCATAAATTCCATGAGATGGAGATACCACAAATGCCTTGACACAATGGGGTTTCCCTGCCTGCTCCTCTTGGGTGCTTCTGAGAAGATACAAGGCTGGTGTCCATCCAGCTGCAGCTTGGGGACCAACGCTTCATTTGCAGTCCCACCTCTCACCAAAATTGCTAGCAGCAAACTAGGTGGATCGCAAACCAAAACCAATGTTTCCAAGGCAAAACTTGCCCGATGTTTGTATGCTGCCAGTGGCTGTGACGCCTTGTAGAGTAACTACAGGAGCCGCCCACTACAAAACCATGTTAAGGGCAGAACCAAGAAGTCGCATTCAGTGTTAGTGTAGAAATAGAAATTTGGGTGGATGCATGTCTGAATGTCTGACCAGTGAAGCAGACAGGTCCTTCGAGGGAGTTACCCAGCAAGGAAAATTTCACCAGCCAGGCCTGGCCCATTGCACCACCAACCTTGAGCAGAGTGGAGAGGAGATTTAGAAAAATCCACGTGCACCACAGACTTGTTCTGTCACTGTGTCAGATGCTTTTCAGCAGGTATTACCCATCAAGTGGCATTTGGCCTTAGTTTTTGAGACCGAATATAAACACCTGAAGAAATACAACACATAGTAAAGATTTGGATACCTCCATGTGCAGGGGCAACCAGTGGGCAACAGTTCTGGAGCCTTGTCCTAGGGAAACCTTGAGATGTCACAGCCTTTCTGTTACCAATAAAGAGAAGAGAGAAAATGAGCAGGTTAGAACACATGAAAAGAAAGAACCATGAAGCCAGCTGAGCCACATTTCCTTCAAACAAGCACAAATTTGGACCAGTGTCTGCTCTTGGAGAAGACACAGAAGAAAAAAAACCAGAAAAGATGCTACATCCAGCACCAGCTACACCAGGAGTCTCTTGCCATTCCCCAGCCCTGCTATTAATAGCTTCATTCACCACACTGCAATTATTCTCGTGGGTAGGAGCAACAGGTCCCTCAACCCAATTTTCTCATATCTATTTGGTGACAAACGTACGTCAATCCCATGCTGGCTAATCTGCACCGCCTCTCTCACCCTGCAAAGTTGTGCTTTTTGCAGGTAGAAGTGAACTTGGTACTTTTCCAGATGCCGTTATTCGGATGCACCGTCTAATATCAAAGTGACAATGGCTGGAAACGCAATATCAGTAGGATAGATCACATCAAAAACGAGCCAATTTAATTACATTAAATTAGTGCACGGCCTCACATTCCTGAAGAGAAGTGAATGGTATAAAAGTGATATAAATATTGAAGCAACATATTACGAGTTTTATTCTTCCTATTTTTTTTTATTAACAAATTTTTCATTCTTCCCCTGCTGTGGCAACGCCACGCGATAAAAGGCGAGGGCTTGCTTACCTGCAAACAAGAGCTTTATTACTTGTTCCAAAATAGATCATTTACAACAACAACAAGTGATATTAAAGTCCAGGGATAGCCCATCGCAGGGAGCTGTGTTTCATATCGCTGCTAGCGACAGGTAACTTGGGGAAGGAAAATGAAATTTTAACCAAAAAGCCCTTTCCAAGAGAAATAGTCCCACCATACATCGTCAAACTAATAAAAGCATGCAGTCACGTAATACAAGGAAATTCCTTCTTTTCCTGGTCAGAAATCACTTTTACCCCATTTCCCCATATTCTCAGTCTCAGAACACAGTTACAGGCTTCTATCAGTTTGGTGGGTGAATTTATACGGCTCTTTGCTGCTTATCTACTTCTTCTCATCTTGGTCTTTTTCATTAATGAGTCACGGAAGCATTAATTAACGTTTAAGAGGCAGATAGCAGGGTTTTTTCTTCTGTGGACCACTTAATCAAAGGGGGGCCTGTGTTGTTCAGTTATAAGTGGAAATCCAAAAATGCAGAACAGCTACATTTTCAGGTTGTGCTTTACACACCCAGCAGGAAACATTTTAATACAAATCTTTAAATGAAAAGAAGGAACCTAAAGAAGGATCAATTTCCAGAAGAGGCCCAGCCTTCACCAACTCTCATGCAGATGCTTTACAAGTTAATTTTTATTTTTTTTTTAGAAAATCTACTGCAGGGACCAAAGAGGAACAGAGCTTTTCTGAAAACTCAAGACGTCAGCTCAGCAGCAGGTCTTGACAGCAAGTAGAAAGCAAAGTCTGGAGATGGGGCTGCTCTTTGGTCTCTGTAATTGAGGAGTGGAAGAGCTCCGAGGTGGACTCCTGCACAGCCTCAGGCCATGGGAAGTGTCACCAAGGCCTCAAGCAGGTGGGACACAGGTGTTCCTCAGCCATCAATACGTCCAGACGCTCTTTTCCCCTGGCTTGTGCAGAAGCAGGTTGAATGTTGAGGTCAAACAGATTTTATGGGTTCATATACAAAACTCGTTCAGTATCATTGAAACAATAAAGACTCTGAGGGCTTAGCACTTTTGAAACGTCAAGTTTGTGGTGTTTTCAAGACTGGCAACCTCAAGTGAGATACAGAAAACCAAAGGACTCAAAGTAATTTGATGTGATTTAGTCAAGGGCTCCGGCACAGGCAGGGCTGAACTCTGGGTGTCTCAGGATCCCGTCTTCAATGCCAGGTGCCAGGATGTGCCACCAGAATGAGAGAAGCTGCACAATGAAAACAGATAAGACTAAAACCAACAAAGCAGAGATGCTTCAAACAGAACAGGTTGCCTCTGTCTTCTCATCAGACAAACCCTTCGACAGACCCTCCCAAGGCACAAATCACTGCGTGTGTGCCGTTTTTCTAAATGAAATGTTGCTACAATAACAGATCTCAAGTGTCCCCTGAAGGCACGCTGCTCGATATTTATAATCACTTAATAAACACATGAGAAATGGCACAGTACAGCCCTACATAATCTCTGTGCAATGATCCTTGGTGACAAAGTGTAAGTGACCAAATCCCTTTCCAGGTCTAATGATATTTTGCTTTAGTAAGCCAGTGATGTATCTCGTATGGCAAAAATAAAGCAGTCATGCATAAAATTAATACAGTAAGCTCTGAAGTCATAAAGCTTTCAGTCTGTGATATATGAGATGGGAAAATGACTAACCTGTAATTCAAGTTCTCCCAATATCTTATTCCCGATAGGTTGTAGGGTCACCTAGGCATTGCTTGATCAAACTGGGCCATTTCAGAAGTGTATGAATTATTAACAAACCAGTTTAGGAAGCCAGTTAGGGTCATGTGCATAAAAAGCCCTTTGAGGACACAGGTAGCAGTTTCTCCTCATAGAGGTCAAATATTTCTGTTCTTTCCAAAAACCTGCATGAGAAAACTCACAGCAAGTCACCTTCGTCACTCCTAGGAGAGCTCACAATGCGACCAAAGGCATTTGGACACTTACTGAAGTAGCTGGGACCTCTCTCTAGGCAGGTTTCCCTACTATTTAATAGCACAGACACAATTGCCATGTAGCCTCCAATATCATTGGGAACAGTTTGCTAGAAATCCACAAAAAGCACGACAGCAATGTGCACATGCAGCCACCCTGAAGAAGTGAAGAACTGCCCAGACCCAGAGCAAGGCATGGTGAAGCAACCAGTAGCACCATGAGGCTGCAGCATGAGCGAGCGCTATGAAAATGCATTGCCGTTGCAAAGCCTGTTCCACGCAGCACCTTGCTGGGGCCCTGCGGAAAGGCAGGCGTACAGTTGCAAACACAAAAACCTTTCATAAACATATGCTCAGTAGTGTAAAATATTGAAAGGACCTCTCTGCACGTCTTGCATACCCTTTCATTGCTGATTGTAGTAACTCAGGGATCAGAAATCCAACCCAAAGACAGTTTTTCAAGGTCCTTCTATAAGAAAACGCAGACACTGCTTGCTCCAACTGTGGGTGCGGCAGGGATCACACACAAGAACATGCTGTAGACTCCATTGATCTGCAATCCACCCCTTGTTTCAACCAGAAAAATAATTATCTTTTGCATGTGAAATGATCAAAGTGCTCAAAAAATAAATATATTAAAAAAAAAAAATCAAACTCCAGCTCCTCAGTCAGGAACGCTGCCAAGCTATCGAATCAATAGGTTGTTAGATACTTGAAGTATGGGAATATGTGAAAGCTATCAAATGATTTCTTTGTTAATAAACTGCTACAGTAATTACCATTAGAATAGAAATGGAAAGATACGGATCAGAAACGGAAAGCTGCGAATGGTTTCTCATTAAGTGAAATTAAAGCGCATGGGATTTTTTTTTTTTCCTTTTGGCCTTGATTCTACAGTGTTTTGAACTTGCATACCCAGAGCTGCTCACGCACCCAGGTTTCTGTACCCCAATTTCATCTCAATACCTTCAAGTCAGTGAGAAGAGCTTACCTAGAGAACAGCCAGCTAAAGTCAGGGGTAAGAGGATGTCGCACCTTGCAGAACTGAGCACCACACATGGTGGCAGACCGCCCCGGAGCAGCTCAGCCTGCAGTGGTCATCACAGAGGTGCCCACACTGGGGGTCAAATAAGACCAGTGCAGACGTTTTCTGTGAGCTACAGATTTTAGTGGCAGACACAAATCCTCAGGCCGAACAACAACGTGGTACTGGGAAATAACAGCAACAAGATTTGGAAATGGGGAACTGCTGGTTCACAGAGCAGTGAGCTAGCCATGCCTCATCTTGCAGGTACCAGGTCTGCTCTGCTGCCCAGCCCCTCAGCTCTGCCAGGCTGGAAAGCACGATATTGCGGAGCATGGAGAACCAGGTTAGATGCATGGGAAACTGGAGATATGAGAGTTGAGTCCCGGTTTGGGGTGGGCAAGAGAGCATGGGAAGGCTGAGTGTGATGGTGTGGCTCTCTATTAAGGTCGCTTCAGTGGCAAGGAGGTTCAGCCCACGCTGACTGAGTGCTAAACACAAAGACAGCCAGCATGGGAGCAGCATGACCCAAAGTCTTAATTTTCAAAAGGTCTGTCGTGCTAAAGCATAAGGTTTCAGTTAAAGAACATGGCAAGTTCTGCAAATCATAAATACATCAGGAGCCCTCCCTATCCCTCCGGGGTGGTACTCGTGGTCATTAGTGTAATAGATTATTTTCAGTGAAAAAGCTTGCCCTTGTCTAAAGTGCAGGTCAGAGAACGCAATGAGATACAAGCTTTGCTCCAAGTAGCAGAACTGAAATTGTCATGTTGGCTTTGCAGGGAGAGGGGAGAAAACAATTTGCTGCACATCGAGGAATAGTCTAGCTGTTAAACCTAGCCCAGCTTGCCCACACGAGTCTGAACTACCTCAACAATATTCCTCGTTAGCCTGCCTGTAGCTGAGAGAGCACATGGGTGAAAGCACATCTTCCTTCATGACGTAGGAGATGCAGAGCAAGTAGTCCACTCAACAAAAAGAGCAGGTCTCAAAACCCCCAATTCTTTTTATGAGGAAAAGAAAGGTTGCGGAGGCTGGAAAAGACCTGAAAAGTATCAATCAACATCTGCAAATCCCACTTTACCCACAGTGCTTAGGCAGGACAATATTAATAGCCTCACAGCTTTGCACATACAGAATTTCAAGTGCTTCCAGACCCTTTCCAGACCTAATGTATTTACTGAAAGTGGTTGTCTTCTACTAGCACATAAAGAAGAAGGGGAAGAAAAAAAGGACTAATGGATGTCCATTAACCTTTTGGTACTAGATTTCCCGATACTAGCTACTAATGCAAAATCCATTAGAGGTAAATGTCTGGGAACCATGGTGCGTAAATGGTATACTGCAGTGAATAAGTCTGTAAAAATCTGAAGCGGGCATGGCAGGGACAGAGATCCATGCAAAGGTGGTTGCAAGTGCAAGATGATTAAAGCAAGCTCTCCTATTGCTTTGGGCAGAGAAACCCTGCAGAAACCTGCCTGGAGAGGTGAAGATTTGGAAACTGAGCTTTGCAGCTGCCCCTTTTTGCAGAAATCCGTTGCTCACCCCAAGGGCAGAGCTTTGAAGTGCCTCCATAAACCTCTTCCATAGCCACACAGCGCTTTTCCCTGTGTCTGTCTCTTCCTTCGCTTGCCTGCCTATGCAAGCGTTGCCCAGCGTGCTGGTGGAGGTTGTTGTAAGGGAGATGAAATGGCTTTGCCTGCTCCAACACAGCCATTCACCATGGGATGCCTGGCTGATGGGCAGTGCAACACCACTCCGTGCGGACATGAGCTCCTTCCCAAATTCTCAGCTGGCCTAGGCAACCACAAAACAATGATTTCCATCCTCTGGCTGCCTGAGCTCTGGCCTTTCATGGGAAAAGTAACGCCTCATTGCTTGCAGAAACACCACAAGAAGCTGTTCCCTAAGGAAACACAGGCATCCTTCTGTGAGGGATATCTCCAGCAATAGCTACTCGGAGAAATCAACAGTTCAGTCCTCCAAGCAGATACAAAATGATTTTTTTTTTTTTTTAAGATCATCTTTTTGAAGATGAAAGAAATACCAAGAGCAGCTTGGGCATGGTGTGAAGCAGGAGTTGAAGAAGTGGGGGAGTGACCATGGCGTTGAAGACACAAAACAGCTTCCAATAACTTGTTGGAGGAATTCTTCACTTGCTGGATGTTCTGCTTCAAAATTGTAACATTTAAGAGCTTTTCTTTCAGAGATACGGAGAAAAAGCAGAAAGAATGGGACCGGGAGAAGTGAATATTATCATTTAATACATGAAGACAGTTCAGCGTTTACCTTAATGTGCACTAATTAGGTGTGGGACTACGCAACATATCCCAAGGGCTGGTTATAGCCTCTCTCCTGGCTGCACTCAGGCATGCTATGCTACCACAATCAAATATTTTTAAATGTACAAAGCTTTATCACCTGTAGGGCACAGCAGGAAATTGTGATTTAGCCTCCTTGGCAGTCACAGCTAACAGCCGTCTCCCTAAAACAGAGGCAACCACAGTCCAGTTTCATTTGCCATCTGGAGTCAGCCAGAACCCACTGGTGCCGATCTGGGACTTCCTATGGCTGCCAGGACAGGAGCTTGGACCTGGACAAAAATTGTCTCTCTCTGGGTCCTGGAGCTCCCAGGTTTTTTTTCACCTCACAAGTCTCCATGAAACCTCTTCAGGTCTGTGATTGTCATCTCTGTCCTTCCCTCCAGTCAACTGTGAAGTCCTTCGGCAGCTTGCACCTCGACTGGGATAAGAATGAGATTCTTTACAACACCTTTGCAACCTCCAGGCCTCAGAGCTTTCTTTAGGGTGCCAAACAGCATAGCACCTGGGGTGAGCATGAGCTAAGTGGAGTTGTCTTCCACCTACTGCCCTCTTCTGTTATCTTGAGCGTTGACTGCTTAAACATGAAGGCAGTTCTCCTGCCTCACCAGGGTGTACATTTTTGTCTTTACAGGATTACAGCATGCAAACAGCAGGGAGAAGATGAGTGAGGACTTAGCACCTGTGTGTGTTTGTGACGACTTTTCTCTCCTTTTCTGCTCAAGCTCTATCGTTTCTTTGTTTATGCCCATAGTCCAAGTGCTGTCTCCAATTTAACAGATCACTATGGTGCCATCCAGAGACTGATCCAGAGCCAGTACGCCTTGCCTGGCCTGGCCTGCAGCGGGAACTGTGGTTCCTTCTGACTTGTGGATCTTACAGAACTTGCCTTTGAATGGTGTGCAGCACAACCAGGACATCTTAACACAGGAGCTGCTGCATCCAATCGCATATTCCTTTGTGCCTGAATTTGGGGGTTTCTATTTCAAAGCCCTGAGCTCCATTTTACATTCACAATCTTTCAAGTCCAAATCCAGCTCAATGTACCCGACTGCAGGTGCTCAAAACCAAGTGAAAATGTGTGGCTAGCTCCAAACCTGGTCCCTGCTGATAGCTGTCTACAGCTGAGCTCGCTGTGCCTGTCCCTGTTGCACCCAGATACTGTCAGAACCTACCTGCTTCCCTGCACACAAATGAGGCCTCATGCTGAAACACACGGACCTTGTAAGGAGGAAATAAAAGTAAGGTTATGGGATTTTCCTTGGGTTTGAAAAATGCAGGTGGAACGCAACAAGAACAAATCAAATCCTGGCCCTTTTTCTCCCCCCACTTTCTCTGCCTGTAGATGAGAGCATCCTCAGTGTCCACAGAGACTGGTAAAAGCTTGCCTTGCTGGTGGGACCAGTTGTGTGCTACACTAGCCCAGGGTGCAGTGTAGACTAAGTGCCTCCACCCAGCTCCTCGGGCAAGTCTGGTGTCCTGTGATGTGTGACAGAGCAAGTCTGTAGCTCACAAGATCTAAGCTAGTGAGGGACACCTCACTTCTGAGCCACAGACATTTGCTGCTGTGCAGACTGCAGGAACTTTAATTTGGTGTAAACAGTTTCTCCAACTCTCATTTTTAAGTCAAGATTGATTTCATCAAGGAGTTTTTCTAAAACCAGAAGCCAATAGTTCATGCAAACCCTTGAAAGAATCCACAAAAAGATATCACTGGAAAAAAAAAATGCTTATTCCAGGCTGTTCCTGGATGTTTTTACCACACGTTGTTCAACAGGTACACAGCAAGCAAAGAACCAGAGACCAGAAAACTTGTTCCATGAGTGGAGTGAGCTGAAGAGTACATCTGCCTCCAATTTTTCAGTTAAACAAAACTGTGAAATTTAATTTAATAAAAACCTTCTGCCTACAACCACAAATAAAATCTTTCAAGCTTGGCTGGGTTTAAAACCAGAACCTGGCACCTCTTCAGAAGCACGTTAGAGGGATTAGGGTAGAAAAAATCTTCCCATTTTGACACACGCAGCTGCTGGAACTCAATTGCTGAGAGCAGGAATGAAACATTGCATTGGGCCCAGGCTCCAGAAACAAAGCAGATGGAGGTCATGGGCAATATTTATGTTAACAGCAATGTTGTTTGTGTGGGGGCTTAAAAAACTATGCACGCCTCTACGAGTAGCTGTTTTGAATCCCGGTTACACCAGCCATGACTTTATAGGAGTTCAGCCCGGCTCCTTTGCCCTCTCCCCATGCAATCATCCCTCGCTCTTATAGAACAAGCCTAGGGGACGCAGCAGGGCAGAGCATATGGGCATTACATTGCTGCACAGCCTAAAATAAATACAGGGGAAGAAAAAGATCCAGCACTGCAGACTTATTGAATTAAACATTATTGTGGCAAATGCAATCGATACGGCATTGATTGCATTATCCATATTAATATCTAATTCAATTAAAAGGTTCCCTATTTTTTTTTTAATGTTCTTCCAGGTCTTTTATGCTGCAGAAAAAAAAAGTTACATTTTGCTACAGACCATGAATTCCAGCTGGACCCAAACTGTAAGCGATCTGAGATTCCCAGCTGTCCAAAGCTGGCCCTTCCAGCAGAGCAGGAGAGGACCATTACCCGGTCAGGCTGCCACTAGCACTCAGTACAAATTCCGCAGAGACTGGGACCCCCTCAGAGGAATGCAGAGTGTACGGGCAATCGGAAACCCTCACTTTCCAAGGCCTTCATATTATTGAGCCCCAGCTGATCGCTGCCAAAACAGCCAGTCTCACACCTGCTCCCCCCACCAAATACTTTTGACTCCTCTGAGAATTAGCAGATCACTAAAACAGCAGGAAACTAACCTAGCCCCACACTAGCTGCAGAAATAAGCAAATTTTTATCGGTTCGGCAAGCTGGGCAAAACAGTCAGCTTCGCTGTTGTTTCACATCCCATTTTTTATAGATATTTTTAACCCCTTCTCTATTTAGCTTGTGAAGGTGAGCACTGTGCCTGCTTGCCCAGCACTCATGGCACAGCACTGTTCTTCAGCAAGCTCACTGCAACTGAATAGAAATAAGCCCCAAAGTAAACTCAGACCTGAGAAGAGGCTGCTGTGGTTTACAGCTGTGCCCTTCAGAGAAGAAACCTCTCTGCTTCTTAAGCACACTTGGGGCAGATATCGTAAGGCAGCTAACCGTGGCACTGCACGGTTAACTTCTCCCAGCTGTGCCACCAGAGCAAGATATTGCAACCCCTGGTGCATAACAAAACCACGGGTGTCAGCCATCATGTTACCTGTCACTGCCTCAGCATCACTGCTCGGTGAATGACACCGGCTTCTCAAACACGCAGCGGGAGCTGACGGTTCTCTGCTACTTCATCAGACCAGACCTCCTGCCAGGAATTAAATTGAAGCACAGAAAATGCATCTTCTCCATAGGAAGAAAAAAAGAAAAGAAAAGTGGGAAACCTTCCTCCCCTTCCCCCACCTGATTACATACAAAATGTTCTTCAGCTTTTAAGGGCAATTTAACACTAGTTAAACTACTGTTAATTTAAATCAAACAAGTCTGAGAAGATAGAACATGCTGCACTGCTATTAAAAACAGCTGAATCTTCATTTGTTCCATCTGAGACACTATTGCCCATATCCTAGCCAATATTATCTGCCTGTCCAAAGACCTCTTTTTGTAGTTTTTAAGCTGACATTTAAGCCTACTTTGTTGGCTTTTGCAACACGGTGAGGTCCACTTTGGTGTAAGAGAAAAAGACTCAAACCTTTCCATCAAACTGTTTTTTCTTGCAAATATAGGAGAAAGTCCAAAAAAAGAGATGGGGCCAAACTGATTAATACAAATTAATCTGACATCAAATTCATCCCATTTCCAAGAGCAAACAGTGGTGATCCTCCAGCACTGAAGCACAAAACAGCTTAAAGAGGAAAAAAAATAAAAGCTTTGCTCTTCCATGTTTCATAGACCTGTCTCGACAAGATCCCAAGATGCCGCTATCCCAACTCTGCTGGCAGTTCAGCTGAGCCTCAAGCCAGGCCAGAACAGATGCTCCTGCCCAGCAGCCCTACTGGCACTGCAGCACTGGCAGTTACAAACTGATTTTTTTCCCCCTCCCTCTACCACCCTGACAGTAAAGCTAGCCCACATGAAGCAGAAGCTGCAGAGAAAGCACAGGCGGGGGGACCAGATGATCCCTACATTTACACGTTTTTCCCAATAATACACACCAATGTGTAGTTTTACAGCCGTCTGTGGCTTCTGTACTGACATCTTTGTCTTCAGCAGAATATTTGCAAGAGTTTCATTAGCTAAAGTGCCAATCTGCTGGAAGACTGCAGCATAAAATGACTGCTCCAGATTAAGTCTTAAATAAGACAGTGGACCTAGGTAGTGAATACAACCAGCTTCAATTCCCTGCCTAGAATTTTTTCTTGAATTGTTTCTCTCCAATTACTCTTGCTCCTTCTGTGAGCCTTGCCCAGGCTGATCACAGATAACTTTGTGATGGGTCCCCATACAGCTGCTCAGGTTCAGTCTCAGCTCAGAAGCTTGTGATAGAGCAGAAGGGAGGGGCTTAAGTTCAAGCCTAAGGAGGGCTGAGTAGAAACCAGCTGGGTGAAGCACTGACTAACATCTCTGTCTTCAGAAGAAGAGCACTGTGAGATGACAGACCACAAGCATCTCCCAGGCATGCCAGTTCTACTTTGAGACCGAAAGCAGCCACCACTGTTTGGTATTACTTGCTTGCCTGTTGTTTCCCTGAAACATTTGCAGAAATAATGCAACACCCAGCTCTCCTGCACTGCTCTGATAAGCTCTTTTTATGGGCCACTTGCTTCTACCTCAGAAAAATCACTTTAGAGTATCTCAAATAACAAATGAATCCTCAATGTTCAGCAGAGAACAGATTTTATTTTATAGCCAGAGGAATAAAGTCCAGAGAGAACTATTGATATTTTAGGGATACGAAAAACTTTAAGAGTTTTGAAAATGACTGACCAAATAGAGGTAGAAACAGCCAAAAGCATGAGCTATTCTGTGACTATATTCCCTGGGATCTACCCAGGACACTGATGCAAGGAAGCAACCTCTCTACTCTCAAGTATCTTTCATTTCAATACACACACACACACACAAAACGAACTCCCCCAAAATCCACACAAAACAACAAAAAAGTAAAGCAAACCAACAAACCAGCCAGGCTTCATATAGTCTCCCCTAGACCACAAGCCACAGCCATTCAAAAAGGTTACACAATATTTATTAAAAGTATTATCCTCTATTAACTATTAGTAATGTTTAACTGATGTCAACAAACAGACATTGCTACTGAAGGTGTTGTCGGGTGTCACAGATGAACTAATTAATGAGACAAACATAAATTTTGAGGGAAGCTGCCTAAAAATCATTAGCCTGAAATAGACAGCATTTTTGAGGTATAAATACAAGATTAATAAAAACATCAATAACCCAGAATGTAAGTCTGGACTTTTACCTCTTCAAATGCCCCAGTCATCAATGCACATTAAGTATATGCCCTTTGGCAAGGGAACACTCATATAAATTTGAGTAATAGCTGAGGTTCTTTACTAACCTTTAACAGATTTTCTTTGATGAACTCCTCCACTCCCTGCTTCAGACTGCCAAAACGTACAGCACCCAAAACAGGCTGCGGCCATCAGTGCCCCAAGTCTGCTCCCACTGCAGAAAATACCTTTTCTGTTTTTGAGCCTGCCTCCTACTAGCTTCCTTTGATGCCCTTTTGTTCTTGAACGAGAAGAGACAGTGAGAAATGATCCCTACACACCCTTTACCACATATCTCATGAGTTTAAAACCTCACTTTCATTAGCCAAAATTCCATCCAATGGATCAAGGGGCTTGATTTATCCTTAATACAAGTTGTTTGGGTTTTTTTAAGATGTTTTATCGAGTGCTATCCCTCTGCTTTTAATGCTTAGCAGGAGTGAATTAAGCAGGATCTCTGTCACTGACCTCTAGCTTCGTGTGCGTACCGATTGCTTCAGTAGTGTTTGACACCTGCCGCAATTCTGGCATCAGTCTACTTAACGCAGCTTTGTGAGGCTCTAAGTCTACGTAAGTTGATCAGGCTCAAGCTCCAGATTCCTGAAGAGACCTGAAGGAGATGGGCCAGAGTTAAATCTTGAGAACGCTTCAAGAAGGGTAAGGACCACTTCTCAGTATGATACAAAAGGATTCTTAATGAGATGTGATAGTAACTCTGCTTGAAAGTGACTTGATTCAAAGGAACAAGACTTTAGGAGAAGTTCAGTGTGGCTTAAAAATAAACAAATAAATAAATTGAAGGCAATTTTCTAAGAGTCTTTTTTTAGCTGCCAAGGAACAACAGCTCTTAAAACCTCTGTAAATCTGCTGCCTCTACTTTAGGACATAGAACAGTACTGCTGATGGGCCAAATTTCTCCCTGGTACATAGCAGAAAAGCTCCGCTTCAGAATTTTGTAGGGATTCACTGCTACTTTTGCAAAGAATAGCGCATTAGGTATACTGATGGGCTATGAAACACCAAGTTAAAATGTGCTACAATTGTTAAAATAAATGACCAAGTCCACGCCGTATCAACTCAGTACCTTATTTGCTGGCAATGTTTATCTCCACAAAAACCCAAAACACATTCATCCCATGGGCTGTTCCATTTATTAACCAACCTTGCATTTTTGCGTGCTCACACAGAGATGCAAGTACTTGAGAACTGCATTTAGCGAAGAGCAATGATTCAGTCTAGCTAAAGTGATAGATCAAGATACTCCAACTACTGAAGTCTAGCAGATGCTGTTGAAAACTGTACCTGTTATACATGAAGTGTAGAGTTCTATAGATCGTACTGAAAATTGGCACAGGATCTCCAATAGTAACGGCTGCAGAAAACAACTGTCTCCTACACTGAAGGGCTGCTCTTGCAGGTGGATATGCTATCTTCAAAGCAAAGTGCTTACATTTCCATTTACCTGTTGAGATACATATGGACGACGTACTTCGCTCTGCAGCTAAGCTCGTGCAATAAGATACTCCAAACTTACTGGCACCAGAAGTTTTACTATTACAAGCAATACAAAAGCAAACACAAGAGACTTTGGTTAATCCCACAACCATCATTCTCGTTGCATATTATTAGAATATTCACAAACTAAGGCAACGCAGAAGGTAAAAGACGTTACATAAGAGCACAGCAAGGAAGTAAGATTCTGATGGTAACTTATGATCAATTATGAGAAAAGAACTTAAAGTTTATTGTAACAAATATGAAAGAATCAAATATTGCTCCCATGTAGCCAGCTAGGTTTAAGTACAATTGTGCAAAGTGAAGCATAATTCTTTTGCAATCATTAATTATTTTTTTTCATTAAAGTAACCATGACAGCAACCATCCATACTTACAGAAATATTTTTGATTATAATAATTTAATAAGGATCTTGACTCTTAAAAACCTTCAGAAAACAGAATCAGAGTCAAGTTATACATTTACAAGCACAAAAAAGGACAGAAGTGAATAAAGCATTACTCTTGCTACAAATAAGGGATTTTAGACCAAGACTTCTAAAGATAGTGTTTTCAAAATTGTCTACTTTCAAATTAATTTAGGCCATTAGTTCTACTCTAATGTCTACAAGGCTTACCCCATGCTAAGAATTTCCTGTGAAATTCAGTTGCAAGAAGAAATTCTGGCCTGGCTGGGAAATATTGACATGTACAGTACATCCTTGTCAATGGATATTAATCAGAAAAGAAATGGGGTCATGCTCTATTACCTAGGAAGGGCTGGTTTAAATCAAGAATGCAAACGGTTTCATTTTGCAAAATCTTAGTTACAAAACGTCAGTAATTATTACACTTAAGTTAAAGGTAAAAATAAAGCATACTAAATAACCCAAGGCACAGTTTTCAATGCAGCATACTTATCTCTCTCCTCCATTAAGTTCATTTATTCCAGCGTATCAGTGATCTTAGTAACTCATTTAAATGGTCAAAGCTCTCCTATATTCCTAAGTGCAAAACATAAATCATAGCTTCAGACCAGTGTTTACCAACTGCACAAGATTCACCACATTTTAAAACCTTGCTCATGAGACATTGATACTCATTTTACAGGCAGGAGCTGAAACGACATCACGCAGTCGATAAGCCAGCTAGAGGAGGCCATCCAGACTTTGCCCTGGCGAATTTTCTCTGGCTTGAATTTAGAAGACACATCATAGATTACATACTGAGTGCAAAATCTCTGGTCAGAAGTAGGTTCTGCATGGTAAGCCACCGTGTTGACTGTCTGTGTCACATCACTGTCTGGTTTTGGCTGCCTAACCAGAATTTGTCCTCCGGCTGCTTTGACCAACTCCACAAGATCACTCTTCTGGTGACGCTTGAAAGATCCCAAAAAATAGAAGTAGCATCCATCAAACAACTTTGGCAGCTAATTGGAATTAAAAAAAAAAAAAAAAAAAAGTATAAGTACAGGACTTCACAACTGAGCATGCAAGAAAAAAAATGGAAGGAAAAAATACAACTTAAAATAACACTGGAAGCTAGAATAGTAACATATAAGGTCCCCAGTATAAGTAGGCAATCAAGAAAAGCTTGTTTACATAGTAAATTCTTGCTTATGTTTAAATATTTTCCAGTACAACAGGGTTGAACTATGAGCTAGGAATATTTACAGCTACTGCTACAATACATTTAATGAACTTTTCCAGTGTAATCCAGAAAGTAACTAGAAATTAACCCAGTTAAATATAAAAAGTAGCCCTATCTAGAAACAAGTAGCAATAAAAACATTTTTTCAACTTTCAGACAATTTCAACTAGGTTCTAAAGCTGAGCACAGAAGGCCAAAGCAGCATCACTTCCTGTCCCACAGAGCTTCTTCCATGAATGTAATACAGCATCCCCTCTGACAAGGTTACTGCAACGTACCCACTAATAGAGAAAAATGACAGCTTTATGGGTGTTCGCAGTTCTTTCCATCACCTTGCATGTAATCAAATTTCTGTACAAGACCACATAAAAATTTTACATCTACTGCACCTGCACAGGTGGCAAAGGGCAAAAAAGCATGAACCAAAGGTCATTAAGATAATCTGTCTCAAGCAATAAAACCCACCAGCTGTTCTCTGTTGAGCCGGCCTCTTTGCGGGCCACCTTGGATTTCATACTTCTCTTCCGGCTCTCGAGCTGCGGTTTGCAGACAGGCTTGGACCCCTACAAAAACCACAATAAGGAAGGCAAAGATTATAGATCTCATGTTTTAACAGAAGCTTGCGTGTCACTTTAGGGACTAAAGAGTTGCACTAAAACAAAAGGATTACCCACAGTGCAAAAACATAGCAGCAAAGTTTGTCTGCTTTAGCAGTTTGCTTTTAAACTTGAAAAAATTTACAGCAGTGCTTGAAGAGGCAAGTTAGATGGAGAGAAGTAATATCACACTAGTGCTGTAAACACTAGGAATTATTAGCTTTTCCTCTTACCCACTAAAGGTCAACCACTTAATGTCAGATGTCAAATTGCTGATCATTTGGAAGCTTAAAGCCAGCATGTAGAACCAACTCCGCAGTTCGGAAATGGAAGCAATCGCCTGATAAAGAGCAATTACGAAGCGAGCACAAAGCTGTTTCCAAACAGCTACGGCCTCAAATAACAAATCAGATGGGATTTCAAGGTCTCCAGGATCAGCACAAACTGGAGATTTATGCTAGGGTTTAACAGCGGCATTCATTTTTGTTACCACTGCTGCATAATGAGATTGTCTGTTAGAGTCAACGTGGTTTTACCTTGTTTTAAGGCTAGCTGTTTTTTCCCAGTGCAGAATGCGCTGACGCTAATGTATCACTAACATCAGTTTAACGTACTACCTGACCTCACTTTGGAAAGAGAAATTGCAGTGGTCACCCATTCAAGGATGGAACATTTTGCCTGCACATACATTGCACTCATTAATAAAAATTACCC
Organism: Chlamydotis macqueenii; assembly: GCF_036417535.1. Taxonomy (NCBI): domain Eukaryota; kingdom Metazoa; phylum Chordata; class Aves; order Otidiformes; family Otididae; genus Chlamydotis; species Chlamydotis macqueenii. Next base: position 39,038,222 of record NC_141561.1, read on the forward strand.
AAGAAAGTAAGATTGCAAAGCTGATTTTGAAAACTGTTCCACGAGGATTCAAAATGTTGTCAAGGTTGTAACTTTTAAAGTAGTACCTCACTCCTTCCACAGCGTTCCTTATTCAGGCAACTGTTTTCTACTGTGCAAATATGAAACCCATAATAGTAAAAAAAAAAATACAAACTGAACAAAATCAGAAGTAAAATGTGAAAACTTGATCCTAAAAAGGAAGAAACCCGAAGATTATGAAGAGAAGTATCACTGACAAAGGTAGTCGGCTACCACGGCAATAAGTAGCCAATGGATAGGAATATCTAATCGACGAAGATCTCGAAAGCCAACTATTTGTAATTTACCATGCAAATTCACCAAATGCAATGGGAATTCATATTTTAGTTACTAGAAGTCTTCCAATGTACTTACCTCAAAAAAGATAAACCTATACAGAAAACCACACTGGCTAAATACTATGACACTATGGATCTCCCTCCACTTAGAAGTATTGGGTTGATTATTTGCGTTTGTTCATTCCTTCAAGGAAAATTAACATGAACTTTATAATGTATTTTCTGGAAAAGCAATCTACATATTCACTATTGATAACAGCAATGAATACTGATAACTTGTTTTCAAAGTACTCATAACTCAAAAACAAATCTAAAAGTTACCTGAATTTTTATTTTCCTTTCTTCCCCTACCATCAGAACTCAACAAGACCTCCTATGTCAATCTGCCTCTAACTTACACAGCCATTCTTTCCTTTCCAGCAAATACAGATGTTACTGGGTGCCACTTACAATAAAGGAAAAGTCAACTCATCCAGTCTTAAGAATAGAACCGTCTATTCATTAAGAGCATGTTTTGTTTCAACCTACCATCAAAAGCTCAATTTCAAGGACTTTCACTACAGACCTGAGGTTTTCATACAATGAGTACATCACAAATTGAGCATCCAGTGTCAGCATCAGTAAATTAAGCAAATTTGATACAGAAGTAATAAAAGACTGAATGAATACAAAAGACTGTGATATCTTTTTGTACTGCTATTTCCCTGAAACAAAAAAAAAGTCATGAAAGTGCCTAATGTTAGTGGAATGTCTATTTTAGCAGAAAATACAAAATAGGTTATGCCTGTTCGCATACATATGTCTGTCCATTTTACACTGCCAAATCCTCCAAGGAATCTGTATGCCTCAAAGCTCCTTGTTACACATCATGACAATCCTCTAAGAGAGCAAGAGGAGAGACTCATCCACGTGTGTCCTATTTTCACTCTATTTACAAGAACCACAAAATAAACATTTGTTTCCTTGAAAAACTGGAAATATGCGGATAGGCCATTTGTCTAGCCGGTGTCTGCACGATCAGCATGCTCATTCCTTTTAACTTTTCTTAAACAGCTGGAATCAGAAAGATCTGTGCCTTAATAGATCCGTGGCACAAAAGCTACATATTCCAGATAGGATAAAAAGTTGTGAATGTAAGTTCTCAGCACCCAGGTGTTTCTCTAACATAAATACATTAAGAGGCAATGCTCTTAGGCCTATGGACACACACCTTCGAGGAACAACAGACTGCATGTTTTTTGGTGATGGTAAAATAGCACATTTTCAACTCCTGAACATATTTTTCATGCAAGATGTAGAAGCAGAACTTACTCTGACTCATGGGTCCTGTCATACTTGATAGATAAGAACAAATGCTTTTTGGAAGCATTGTGCTCAGGGACACTTCAAACAGTCTTGTCTAACACTTCATCTACGTGCAGGTAGCAAAAGAGGAAAGAAAGTTACTGGAATCCTAAAACTCAGAAGAGGTGGTGCTTCAGGCTTCAACACACTTCATGCAATCTTACCCTGTAATAAGAGTAGCACTTGGAAAGAGAGAAGACACAGACAGTGTAACAGCAAAAGGAAGACTTCGGGACGAGGAAATGAGGCAAACGGCATGTCACGTGTCATCAGATTCATGGTCCAGCTATATATTCAGAAAACTGATCCAGTTAACTACCGATGCCCGAGGAAGGTGCTTACAGCCCTAAGGTGAACAGTCAAGGAATATTGATCCACAGGGTACGGTTTCCTAAATACACACAGGAAGCTAAAATAATTCAAGTGATAGAGGTCAGTATATCCTTTAACTGCAGAGCCTGTTCAGACTGATTTCTCCAGAGCTGCTCATTTCTCTTCAGCAACTCCTGCATGCTACTAAAAGATGTTATATTAAGTGATTCACACACCATAATTTAAAAAAAAAATAAAATTAAAAAAACAAAATCAGAAAAACCAAAAAGTGAAATATCCCCATGTTCTGACAAAAGACAAATGGCTCATGTTGTGTTTCCACCTAATTCCTTATACACGTGTCTAAACAAAAGGTTCTTATTTGCCCAGTCTCCATTCTTTTCCTCCCCTCCCCATACAAAACTTCATGTCAGGTCACTTGCTTCTAGATCACTGATTTTGCACTATAATTTCCAGATGCCATGACTCCAACTGGATATAATAATTTAAGTGAGGCTGTCAAAGAGAGCATTATCAGTTTTGGTTACGTTACGGTGCAACTTGGAAGGACCAGGCTTCAATCATTCTTCTAAGAGACAGTACACCTACCACGGGATGACCCTGTGCTAAAGCCTCAATTTCCAATTTCACAGGTTTGGTGGTTTTTTTGCTTTGGTTTTTTTTTTTTTTTTTTACAGCTAGGGATTTCATTTTCTATGAAAACTGAGCGCTAAGCTGAGTTCACTCAGCAAAGCCCAGGTCATTTTCTTGAGTAGGCATTATTAATTTTTAAAGCTGCTAATATGTATAAGTGGCTGGATAACACGACAGTTCCCTTTTAATAGTCTCTCCATCAGAGTAAGTGTCATCTTGATTAAGAGGATATGTAAAAGGAAATAAAATTCCGTACTGTACTCAAAGGTATATCACACTCCTACTTTTATAGGGAAACTTCCAGAAGCTCTGTTTACCTCACAGCACTCCTATTTAAGTGAGAGGTAGAGTGCCCCTTGACTTCAAACAAGAGCCGTATTACACTGATTCCTAGAACTCCTGAGATTACAGACTCTCATCTGTTTGGCACTGTATTGAAAAGCCACCAGTGAGACCTTGATGCCAAAACACTGGTCAAATGAATGGACTGAAAAAAGAACTGCTATTATTCTAATTAAAAAGTGATCAGCACACCACCAATGTTACACCATCTCTCTTCTGAAATTGAGATGGACATCTTAAGTACTCGCACAAAAAAAATTTCAGAACAGGACTGACAATCTTGGAAGGACAAAGATACCTCAAAGAAGCTCTCTGAAAACGGAGGGGAAAGTAACCTTACTTTTGAGAGGACATCTGTAATTTTCAGAGGGAGAAGAGATCATGGCTACATTGTTTTCCTTCCCACATTCCAAGTTTGTGCATTCTTTACAGGCAAGCCTGACTAAAAATCTGTTCTGTTACAAAATAAAGTAAGACTACTTAACTTACTCAGGATCTCAAGCAATCCTGATTTATTCCTTGATACTATGGCCAATAAGAGCTGTGGACCTTCTAGGTTTGAGGTTGATCAAGTTTATTAATTTAATGTGTTCTCTTCCCTAAAGAGAAGAGGGTGATTATCACAACTACCCTTTAATGGTGCTCTAGTTTAATCACAGTAGTTGGATCAGTGACCTGCAAAAGGGCAAGACTTGTACCAAGGCAAGCAGCATTTTCCCATTTCACATGGACCAGACCTGTTTTGCAACGCCTAGGTCAAGTGGGCAAGCACTCACTAACAAAGCTTCCCCGACAAACCATACTGGGGGCAAGATCTCATGTGCAAAGAGGTCATGCAAGGTTCTTCCCTAGAAATATAGAACATTAAGAAGTTTAAAAGCCTCCTAAATAGCTGATTTCAGACGTGTAATTTGCAGATATAAACAAGATCATTTGCACCAAATTCTAGCAAAAAACGAGCCTGCATTAAAGTCCTTAGAAAATATTGCAGAAAAAGGTTTTAGCTTAATGCAACCGCATTTTAGCTTGATGCCACCGCTTTTGGCCAGAATACTGCTCATATTTTTTTCCCCTCATTAGCAAGATCAGTAAAGCATCACTACTTATACTGATCCTTATTACTTCACTGAACAGCTGCCCCTGCCTTCTCACCTTCCAGTACATAAGGAGCAAGCAGGTTAAAAGGATGCCCACTAACGGTATCGTTAATTGACCTTTCATACAACTGTAGCTACTCGGACTGGAAATAAAAAAATCATTATTTGCAAAATTTAAGATCACAGGCTTACAAGACTTACATGAATAAGGCTTATTGGTTTATAATGAAACTAACTGCATCAGCAAAAACAATTTAAACAGGATGAAGTACAAAAGGAACTGGTTGCCAAGAACAAGTTGTAATCACCCACAGCTATCCAGGGGTAGCTCTCTGTAACTCAATTAGCCTTTGTGAAATTTTGTTGGATTTGCATTAATAAAGCAAAGAGCAAGGGTTAGTCCCCAAAATCTCTTAGAACAGCTACAAGTAATTTAGAAACACGCAACAGCAACAAAGAAGATAAAACACTACACATCCAAGATCTAGGAGAGATTGCAAGTGAAACTTCCTCAGCTCACTCTGCGCAGGGTTTTAAGACTTGCATGCAGATTGAGTAAAGCTTGATGAGATTACTTTCCCAGAAAAGGAGGAAATCTGGACTCAGGGAAAGCCTTAGGGGAATCTGGCATGGCGAGCTTCAACTTGCTTTCATCAACAGCATTACTGATCTCTGCTACAGCACAGAAAGGAATTTTTATTCTCTTATATGCTTATAAAGTAACTTTAGAATTGCATTTTCCTGGAGTTACAGAGATCTCATTTGGTGAAACAACAGCAGTCCATTTTTCCAACACAAGATGCTACAGAGACTAAAACGAATCTGCTTGAGAATAGGAGTTAACAGCTCAGTGCAGGTGACATTTATTAAACATGATGGAGCAGATGCTTAGGAAGTCCTTAAACATCAACTCCCACAAGCCAGAAGCATGTAATATGAAAATTATTACTTCACATAAACCCCCCAAGGGTCCCGTCTTCTTTAAGACACCACCGTTTGCCACTGATGTTTTCTAGACTGATCAAAGCGACTGGAGGAAGCCATTCCTGAGGTGCAGAGGTCAAGTTCAGTTCCACTGGAAGCACTCATCCTCTCACTCTGGATCCTGTCACATGCTTTTAAATTAACGAGGCAATATTCCCCATCCTTTTCCCTACGATGGGCTTCCTCAACGTAATGCTTTATTCAACCCAAAAGTTAACCAGAACAAAAGGACTCTCTAAATATGAAAAACTGAACATCTAGATGAGACAGAACAGAGGCTGTAGTGGAAACATGGTTTCCTTCTCCTCTATACCTTATTTCAAGCCAGCCCACTTCCTCGCTCTGCAGAACAAGGCAAACACCATACTGAAGACATCCTCACCCCCATTTTCTCCTCTGCAAACCCCAACAGCTTCCATTTAAACTTGTGCCGACTTTGAAGCCAAACTGTTTCAATCCTCCTGTCCAGAAGGTGTAGACGCTGTGGGAGTGCAGAAGTTTAGATCCAGTCGATGTGAAACATTCCCCTCTGCTCTACATCTGTCCTGGTTTTGGCTGGGATGGAGCTAATCTTCCTGTCAGTAGCTGCCGTTTTTTGGATTTAGTACGGGATTTCGTATATGAAGAATGTTGATAAACACACTGATGTTCTTAGTTGTTACTAAAGAGACCAAGGACACTGTCGGGCTTTCCAGGTCTCGCTAACGTGCAGGCACAGGAGGCTGGGAGGGATACAGACAGAACAGTTGACCCAAACTGGCCAAAGAGAGTATTCCAAGCCACAAACCTCATGCTCAGTATACAAGTAGGGGTGGGCCAGGGGGGCATCTCCTTCTCTCTCTCTCTCGCTCCTTTGCTTGCTGCTCAGTTTCATTTCTGTGATCGCTGCTTGGGACAGACTGTATCGATCAGAGGGGCGCCGAGTGGTGAAAAATTGTGCATTGTTCGTTTTGTATAGTTTAGTATTCCTATATTTTGTTACTATTGTAATTTTCCTTTGTTATTTTAGTAAACTGTCTTCATCTCAACCCATGAGTTTTCCTTTCTTCTCAATTCTCTCGCCCATCCCATTGGGGAGGGGGAAGGCGAGCGAATAACTGTGTGGTGACCAGGGCTAAACCACAACAATATCCTGTACAACAACATCCATATGCACGTTAGATATTTCTACCACCTCCCACAGAGCTGCGAGTCCTTTTGGAGAAGGAGGGAGTTGAAGTAAGTCTCCAACTGCAAAACAAGTGTGAAATGCCAGTGATCAAGAGTTTTGAGCTGTTTTAAGGAGGGAGGACTTTGCTAAGTATCAGCCTGTTATCTAAAAGATGTTTATGCATGGAAGAGAGACAGTCCAACCTGGGACACAATCAACTCAAACAGCTTTGCACTTCCCTTATCTAATAGCCTAAACAAGGATGGGCATACTGCTCCAAGAAATTCAGAAAGATGTTTTCACCTTGAAATGTCAGTCATGCAATCCCCTAGCTCTTCCAGTCAACTCCCAGTTGTTCCGACTCCTTACAGGAAAAAGCAGGGGTGTTTTGCATTCTTTTAAACAATCAGAGCTGAATCACTACTGCTGCTCAAGGTAAGCAAAACAAACGAAGGAATACGCAATCAGATGCTTAGAATTCTGCCAGATATTTCGCTGCAAAGACTGACACAAGCTTGTTTCACTGCATATCATTACCGGGATCATTCGTCATTCCCTGCTTTAACAGACGACAATCAGTTTAAGAAAAAACAAGCTGAAAAGCTATTAAAGGCTTCTGCTGGTTTTAATTACACTATTCCATGCTCTACAAAAAGCATAGAGGAAATACAGTGATACTTGAATCTCTGTCTCAGCCTACTTGCAGAAGGATAAAGATATGCTACTTTGTGCCCTATTACCGTCCCAGAAATAATGAAGGCAATAAAATAATGAAACCAATGAAAGATATGGCCAAGGGCAAGGAGCACAGTGACAACAGTGTCTCAATTGAATTCTGTGCTGCTTTGAAAGTGGATATATTGCTGACAGTGAATTATATATGGAAAACACAGAACTGCAACTGGTAGGGTGAAATTTTTCATCTGTGAAGATCTAATACTGCTCAGTGGTGACACGCTTTCATCCTGATCTTCTACCTGAAGACAAAAGGGAACCCCCAAACTGAAGACACATATTTAAATCTTGCCTGTCATACTTAGATGCCTTAGATTTAGCTCAAAAGCTGCTGGAAGATTCCACATTACCTCTCTGTGGGTGCTATATCTGTGTGTACAGGCACATGTAAATGGAAGCACCATAGAACTAGACAAGAGGAGGAAATTGCTTTTTATTAGAGAAACACAGCTTGGAAACCTGCTGTAACAGAAGAGTTAACTTAAGAAATACACTCTTAAATACCATTTTTTGCAAGCATGCAGTGTTTTTTTTTAAAAGTGGTATAATTATGGACACTTTTAAGATTCAGTTGGGGAGGCTGCTGGGCCACATCGTCTAGACTGTGCTTTTGCCAAGAAAGGTTGGACCAGATGATCTTCTATGTCCCTTCCAACCTGATATTCTATGATTCTATGATATGTGTAGGCTATAAATATAACTTTAGAAATAACAGTCAAATGCAGCTTACCTTGTAGTAAAAAAACAAACCAAAACAAAACCAAAACTTACTTATGGATAGTAAGTTTAACTAAGTGCTACACTGAGCTTTGTTTTTTCAAACAGTCCAGTGAAGGTTTTGAACATGAATTTACTTTAAGCACAAGATTTAGAACACTGAACTATAAGCAGCTCTTTCAATTTATTTGCACTGGCTTTGACAGAACCAAGTCAGAATACACACACACACTTTTGAAAGTTTATTTGCATCACATTTAAGCAAACTTATCCAAATAGAAGTCAAAAAAGCTATGATAAATAAAGAGAAAGATTAAGGAAAAGACCTCTTTTTCCTAGACAAATGTTCCATCAGCAGGAGTCCCATTATTTGTTATAACAATCTTTAACTTGTAATGACTCTGAAGAAGACTAATAACAGACTGGTGAGAACAGATGGAGTGGTGCTGTTAATTACAGGCACTTAGCTGCATCAGACCCCATGAGTTATTACTAACATTTCCCACTAGGGAGGAGAATCACTCGCTTTTAAGTAGTATGTTGCTTACTAAGCTGGGAGCATTAGCAGTCAGGATTGTACTAATCAGTACTAACAACATAAAATAAAACTCAGCTGCAAACAAAAAAATATGAAAATATTCCCAGAATAACCTCCACACTATTTTATTTATTTTTCCTTTTCCAGTCAATTCTAAATATAAAAGTTCTTCCGCAAAGATTTAAACTCAGGTCTCGCTAATTAAATCTCTCTACCACTCAGCTGAAGCTTTCTAGGCATCTGACTAGCAAGAAGATAAAAATGAAATAAAGAAAAACCACCCTAGCACATATAATAGAAGGCGTGCAGACCCCCTGAACTGAGTGAAGCCAAGAACCTGCAAAGTGATTCACCACAGACAGATTATTCAGTCTTAGTTAACAGGGTATCATTCCAGCGCACCTGAGCACACCCTTTCCAAATACACAATCCAAGCATCGCTTCTAGGCCTTCTGAGTTTCCTGCTGCATCCCTACCTCCAAAGAGGAAACAATCTCCCTTCTGCTGATCAACAAAGCGTCTGGATGTTATTAAATCCATCTGCTTGCGTTAAGCACAAGTGGTATTTCTCCACATTATCTACTCAAAAAAAAGCTACTCCTATTTGTAAGAATCACAGCACAAACCAACATAATGTTTCCCTTTTGCAAATGCTTATAAGGCCACAAACAGAAGCCACTGCAGGTGCCGCAGAAAACATTTCTGAGGGGACACCAATTCAACAGAGCCTTTAAAAAAAGCATGGAACAGATCCACTGACCATCTGGGAGCCAAATGAACACTCTGAACAAGAGAGTCCAATGTTCAAAGAGTCTGATGATGTACTTTATTGGAAAAAAAAAACTAGTATGCACCTTTTGAAGCTTTAAGCAGTGCCTTCATAAACACTAGTGACTGGAAGTTTTTGACCATTAAAGAATCCTTATATTCTAATGTTTAGTCACACAGTAGAAAACAAATGAAATTTGTCTGTCAGTTTTCCATGGATAATTAACTCATCTGTAGCATACTGATTAGCTAAAAGGACTTACCCATAAAGGTCAAGGGGAAAAAGATGGCTTTAGCAACTACCAGTAAAGCAGATACTAAGAAATACATTAGAAAGAATGAATAAAAACAAGAATTTGGGTTGTAAGTCCTGTACAGCTGTACAGCAAAGCGCACACTGTATAAAAACTAATTACAGATTGCATGAAAGATGACAGAACAACAACTACTTGCAAGCTAAGGGGACACTATGCAAGTCTTCTTGGAGGTTACTATTTTAGCTGAGAAGTACTCCAGTCTGCAGGGCTTGCATGTACAGAAGTGGGTATCAAAAGTTATGCACATATTTGTATTTGATCTGCCTGACCCCGTGACTGCATAGAGCCTGGCAACTTTCTCAACAAAGAGAGAACTTTAATAGAAAGTGCTAACAGGGGTTATGATCAGTTGACAATGTAACTTTGATTAGAAGTTAGAACTTTTCAACAGACCTCAGCTCATATGTAAGTAGGCAACACCTTACCTTCCTACCGGCCTTAATCACATACTCCAAGCAAGCAAAAGTTTCCCATCAATGGAAGCTGCTTATAAGAAATCAAAAAATGTAACACATTCCTTCCCCCTTCCCAGGATATCTTCTATAATCTTCCAAATCACTCTTAACTCAGCAATGAATAAATTCACTCCCCTCTGATACGCAGGGTATGACCTACTCAATACATCTAATAATGAAATGCACACATTTGCCAAGGAAGGAGGAGTTGTGTTTAATTAAATCTCTCGTCATTCAGGAGATTAAAAAACAACAACCCCCCCACACTTCATATTAAGCTAGTATTGATATTAGGGCAATTGTTGAAAAAGAAAGTTTCCTCTGAAATCTCATCTACGATTTCTGGTTGAAAAGCCTGAAGAGTCCCACGTATTTAATACTTACATCCAAACTTGAGGACCCAACATCCAGTCAGGACAGCCATCATACATTTGACAGTACTTGGTAGTGGAACATCAGGGATAACAAGGTGAGTTACTAGGAGAAAGATGACATCAGCACACAAAAAGCACATAAAAATCAGAACCATGCCTGGCTGAAAAGCAATCACCATTTAAAGAATAAACAGACTATAATAATTTATCAGCCACTCTTTCTAGCACAAGTATGTGATTTTTGAGACTAGGACACAAGTAAGTAGAAGCGCTATTAGAAATTTTGTGAGTTTCAACATATACATGCTGTGAAAAAGGGAAGTCATGTTTTTATAGTTCTAAGCTAAAACTTACATCTTCGAAGGAGGCTCTGGTTTATAGGATAGTTTCGTTTTTTTTTTTTCCCTAATCCTTTTAAAGTTATATTTAACTCTGACAAGAATCTTATGATGGGGTCTCACTGCTTTAATGCAAAACTAACAGAACTCAACTCACAGTTCTGGAGTAGTAATCAGGGTGTGAAAGAAGGGAAAAAGGGGAAAATTACCTTCACATTTCTTTCACAAACAGGAGAAGCAGCACTCCAAAGAAAAACTGACGGGAGAGAGTAAGACAATGTCGTCTCCCCAGAAAGGGAACACAAAACCCCTCCAAGCCCCATAATGTGATTCCATCACAGAACAAAAAAAAAAAAACAAACCAAAACTAAAAACCTACAACAAAATTTGAAGGATGCAAGAAGAAATTTGTCAACTTTTAGTCAGTAACATGCTCTTTCTAAAGGCACCATCTGCTAAGACTCACTTCTGGAAGATAAAATCCTTACATGATGTCTCATATGAACAGAAACCTTACAATTGGTAAAAGAACTGTAAAGAGAACAGGTCTTTGAGGAGGACTTACGGATTTTAAATAACAGACAATATACTGTCAAACTGTGGCTCCCCTAGAAGTCTCCTGCCTCAGTAACCAAGCAGGCTTTACAGGCGTTTACATGCAACAACACAGCATCGTTCTACTATGGCTATAATTCAGGGATTTCAGAAACTGCACTTACTAGGAATGACAAAAATACCTATTGCAGTTAGTATCTTAAAGGATAAAGCACAGAACTACAGTTACTTGTATTTAGCCAGAGACATTTCAACAAGACTACATACCTCTGCTGTTAAATTCAGTGTACCTTCGAGCCTTCAGAACCGTTGCCAGTTTGTTCAGCAATTTCTGTTGCTCTGAACTGAGACTGCTCCCCAGTACACCAAGAGGTCCATCTCTTGACTGGCTGGGGCTCAGTGTCTGCATGAACAGAAAATCCTACAATAAGCTGAATGTGTGGGAACGTAAAGAAACTAATTAAACTGTCTGACAACTTTAATAAGTATTTTGAAAAATAATTCATGGCAAGCTTAGTGGACAGTCTATAAATAAATCTCTATTTAACAAACCAGCTCTAGAGGAAAAAAGCTTGACATCAGAGGTACTTCCTGTAGCTTATGCAAGGTACCAAAACAGCTTTTGCATCAGTTTTTTGCATCATACTACTAATACAAAGTAAGAGCTGCTTGCTCAAGTTTTGCACTGACAAGGATGTGATATTTCAGCTCCTGGGTCTTCGTAAGTACTCCCAGCCTCCACAGTACAGACGCACCTTTGAGACCCAGTTACCCTAAAGCCTCGGGTTTTGGATCAAGTCATCCATACGAGCTGGTAACCACCCCTTGGCACACATCCATCCCAAAGCAAATAACAAACACTCAGCGTTCTGTTTGCTACAGGAGAGCCGCATCTTACATTTGCTACAGGTAGGAGGAACAGTCATTGCAGATTTAGCTCCAACAGTTTACTTTTGGACAATGAGGATCTTATTACCTCAACAAGGAGGGATCACAACAGGCTGTATACCCTGGAGTAGACTAGGACTGCCTGGAAGAGCCAGGTCAGTTTAGTCATCATTCATCAGGAAGCACAAAGCATTTCATAATGCAGTAACTTGTTAAATCTGAATAACCTGATTTTGGTCACAAGTCCTGAGAAGTCTTTGGCAAAAAGAGGGGAAAAACAAGAACCCCAAAACAATCTTCTAAAAATGGTTTTCAGCTTCTGAGCCGATATCTTCATTACTGGACAAAGGAAGATAACGGAACAGCCTTTTAAATGCACAGAAGCAGCACCTAGAGCAAGGACTACTGCTGCTTTCAGCCAGTTTGGCAAGTAGAACAAATGTACATATGCAGAAAAACAACAACAATAGCAAAGTTCAATCAACAATACTTCAGGAATAACAGTGTTTGTACTCCCATAATAAAGCCACATTACAGGAAACATCCTTTGTTTTCCCAGATAAAGCTATGATAACACAGAACATCACAGCTCATAAGTGTCCCCCATACATTCTAGAAATACTGTTCAAGTTAGTTTCCCAATCTATTTTAAGTCTCCCTGTAAAGGCAGGTGACATACTGTACTTAGGTCCAAGCCTTCAATACTTTAAGGATGAACTTATGTTTTTTTTAGAAAGCAAAGCAAACCAAAACAAAAATCTTATTCACACTTACCTGAGACAGTTGGTTAAGTGAAAATGATTCATTCTTCACTGGTAACATTAGCACAGACTTCATCTTTTCACTTTCCGCATAGTCCACAGGCCGCAGCCCAAATATATTACTGGCAAAACAAGCACAGATGGGTTTAAGTAAATAAAATGTGACTTGATTCTTAACTAACTGCGCGCATTAGCTAGGTAGCTTTCCCTCCCATTTTCTTATTAATATATAATTTCAGCTAAAAACCACAAAGCTTCAAGTAAGAACTGCATCCAAGACAGATGGATACTGAATTACAAGCTGCTGCATTCACAGCTGAGGAGTAAGGGATGTTCAGAGCAATATGTTCAGTTAAATAAACCACACTCCTTGTTATACTGTTTCAAGATGCACTTCGATATCATTCAAAAGACACAGAAATTTCAGCTGTAATTTTTAGTTGCAGTTATATAACCAATATACCAAATGTATTTTTGGCTCACTCGTTTACCATAAGACATGTTAGAAGATTCTAAACACTGTGTTAAAGGCTGGAGCTTGATGTGGTTATGTTTTTATGGGAAAAGCTATCTGCTTCCTACTTGGGAACGGTGACTCCCTCGCGTTTCCAAAATTTAAGTATGCATCTCATTTTCCCTCAGTGCGCTGTTCCACAGAACATGTTATAGCCAATTCACTCCAATTTGCATTGTTCAATCTGGTTGAACACTACTCATCCTACGTGGCACCTCACAGTTATTAGACGTGCTTCGAGACCTGTTTCCTCCCCCATTCTTTTAGCATTACTCAGACAGATGTGATTTCCTACAAACACAACATCCAGCACAGCCATGGCTTCTATCTCTTCTTCAGCCAGTTTTGGAGCTGCAGGACTGTAGTGAGCAGAGGAAAGCTTGAAACTGCAGAACAGGTATAATTGCCATTAACAAAAACGATCCTCTGCCAGCACTCTTGGGAAATATTCTGCTTGCTTTGCTGTTTGGAAGAATAACAGCTATTCCAGCTGATCCTCTTCTCCTCACCTCACGCAGCTCTGGCTCTCAAAAGGCATAATAAGAGCTCGTTATGAAGGGGAAGCTTGTCACCAAGAACAAAGCCCTGACTCAGTAGCTGAAATCCAGCAAGCTCAGTCAAACAACAAAACATTTAAAGAGGTCAAAAAACCACTGTATCTTTGAAGCGCTGTCTCTTAGTTAGCCACATGTTTCTGTGCAGAGTAGGAATCTAGGAAGCTTTATAGGGAATTCCACATAAGGCCATACCCAATCCAACCCAAAGAGAAGCTCAAATCATTAAGTCTTCACTCTCACTTAACTGGGGGGGCTTTGGGCAGTGCAAGGCTGAAAAATGCGTCTGACCTTAGCACCTTTCTACTCCTGAGAACCGCTCGCTAACATGGCCTCTTGGGAAAACAGCAGCCCACAAAAATCCCACACAGAAGAGTCTGGCGTGGTATTTTACAGTTGCTAATTTTACAATATTACCAACCTCAAGCTCTTCTGTGTTACTAATGAGCAAAGAGCTAGCATACTACAAATTCTGCAGACTAAAAGATAATTGGTTAAATCTCAGCCCAGTCCTGGGAGTTGCAGGCCATTAAGTATTGTCATGCTGTTCCTGCTTTGTCATGCATCATCAGGGTAGCTCTTGCCCTTTCTTTAAATAAGCGCCATATTCGACTCCCAACTGCTGCAGGACAGTTCCTTTGAATAATGCATCCAAAGATTGGGAGGAGGAAATAAAAAATAAATAAATAAAATTAGCACATACACTACAATCACCTTTAGACTAGATGGCTGACCTTTTACTGTGAACTAAGCAGGGGGAGGAAATCACTGCATGTCAGTAGCAGAGGTTTGGGAGTGTCCCCCCCTCAAGTCACAGTAAGATCTTTGATTATTGGAAAAAAAAAAAAACAAAACAAACAAACAAAAAAACCACCAAAAAAACACCACTCATGAATGTTTACCATATATAAACATATACCAGTTAAATACAGAACATTTTTTCCCAATTAAACTGTACAAATAAGAGCTCCAGCTACCCCCTCTGTATTCACTTTAAATTATTTTCTCAATTTTTAATATCAGTTCAATCGCTTCTTACCAGTGTATTGCAAAAGGCTATCCTGTCATTACGCAGCATTGAAGAATTAATGGCTATTAATGGGATATTAAGGTAGCAGAGTTAAAGTAAAATGTGACAAATTGGGAGCTCAGGTCCAAAAAAAAAAAAAAAAAGGAACACCAGTTCAACCCAAACCATGGGTTTAAGAGTTTTGAATATTTACAACAAAGCAGCTTGTTGAGCTAAAGGAAAATGAGAAAAAGTAGCTGAAACAAGAGAAAAGAGGGTTTACAAAACGAAAACTATGACAAGGAACACATCCAGACAAAGATTTAGAGTATGATATTGTTTTAATTTACATATCCTTTACAAAGAAAAAGGATGATTTGTTCTTTTTAGCTAGGCACCCCCTAACCACCCAAAAAGCAAACAGTCATGATCAGAAAGAGACTTTGCCCAGTCTCTGTTGGGCTGGTACAGTTATCAATGCAGTTAATTGAGGAATCCATTTTAATATATTAGGAATGTATATATTTTTTAACCCTAGAATCAGGACCAAGGACTTGATCTATGCAGCCACAAGAACACCAGTAAGGCACAGGAATGAGAAACAGAAGCTTTTGACAAAACTGTGTGCTCAAATCTATCTTTATTCAACCAAGCTGAACAAGAGAAATCATCCACCTTGTTCAGACTAAAAAATGAATTTTGAACCAGTTTGCAAAACAAAACAAAACAAAAAAAAAAAAGCATTTTTAGAAATATCACGAACTGTGTTTGGGTGCTCCTACTATAGGTCTGGATTTGTTGAGAATGGGTCCGTAACTGTGTACGTAACTGCTTAACGGGACAAGTTCCACACTCAAAGGGAACACAGACACAATTGCTTCTGCAACAGAGAAATAACTGTCTCCGGTGCCTAAGCTAGGATACAAGACCTCTAAGGCAGGCTTCTTTCTACCAGAGCCAAGGAAGCTTTTTGCAAGTGATTTAAGCATTCGAGAGTCAGATGTATCCTTTGATGCAAACAGTCTCCTATTAGTCAGTCATCAAGGTATTGAAGAGTCAGTAGAGGGTTATTACAGCTGGAACAAATTCCAATCAAAGAGCAGGATGTCTGTGCTAAGAACAAAAAGGAGCCCAATGAAGAGCAACTCAATGTAATCTGCTAACTATGACTTCACACGAGTTGACAGATGATATCTTAAGGACTGACAGATCAAAGAACTTCTTACGAAAATGGGATTCAGTTTATAGTGCAACATTGCTGAAGTTTCGGGTATGAAGACAACAGAGGTTACTGCAGTAGTCAAAAAGAAACTTAACAGTTACCTTCTAAACGTTTCGTTAAGCTTTCACAAAAGAAGTGACGAGGGGAGAGAAGATAAATAGGGAGACATCCCTGTCAATTCTTGAGAAGCCCCAAACTTGCACAGCTTCCAGTACAAGCAAACAATGACTATATAATACTTTGCAGTAAGGAGTTTTAAGTTGCTCCATTTTGATACCAGAAGTTATCTACTGTTCCACAGCTGAGCATAAACTAAGCTCTACCCCAGCCCCAGAAAAGAGTTCAGTATTGAATGGAAGTCCTGCAACCAGGTCCCACTGCAGTAATGGAACCACCAATTCCAATATGGAAATCTTACCAGCTTGGGGCTCTTCAGTCAGCACCCGTATTTTGAGAGTACGATAGGTAGAAATCTTTTCTGAACCTGACAGAACGAAGAAAATTTCATCTGTGTAGCCAGAAAGACCGTCTTACCTATCCAAACAAGGGCCAGGGTTTTAATTAACCTGCTGTCAGCAGGAAGGTAAGCATACTGTCTTGGACTTAGACAGTGAAGTCTGCCTTGACTTAGAAAAAGCAGACCAAATAAGTCGGTGTCTTGGGTCCAGTGCCTCCTGGAATTAACTGCAGGTTATGACAGTTTTTGTCCCTGTGCCATTCAAAATTGAGGACCATGCGCTTTCCCACAGGCTCATTCAGAATCAGACTCGCAACTACTCAAAGACAGAAAAATAGGGCAACACAACAATTTTTACTAGTGCTAAACTTATTGTGCATGAAGAATTGGCAAGACAGCCCATTTGAGTGAAAGCATTTAGGAAGTACTGTGAAATTGCAAATGCACAGATCTAATTTTTCAAATCACTTGGCTTGCTGTGAAGGAAGGAAAAAAGACAGAATTCAAGAGAGTGAGCACATGAAAAAAAGCTATAAAAATATAAATTAGCTATGTGTAGGAGATTAACTTAAAAAAATTAACTAGACCAGCAGGACAATTAATAGGTCCACTGGTCCATATAATATTTTTCATTTGTAGTTTATGTCTTTCCCAGTCAGTGAAAACTTCATATGGCAAATGAAGTGCCACAACTATTAAATCTTACAGATTTAAAAAAAAAAATTTTTTTTACCAAGGAATACTGAAATTTCAGGATTCCTTTCTGGCAGAAGAGGTAGTTCTCATCTGTATTTGCTTGGTCCAAAAGACATGTAGCTGCTTTATATTACATACAGTTACTTCTTAATGCACTATGTATTAACATGCAAGGAGAAAAAACTAGCCTGAAAGACTCTTGGAATGAGATGTACTTGACGGGTCCGTGAACTTGATGATCTGAATCTGAAATGGGAAAGCCTCAGCTCTCTGATGGCTAGGGTTATGCTAATTTCTGTGCGCCTCACGAACCGAGGTCCCTTAGAAAGTGGCTGTATTTGCTCCCAGGTATATTTTGCATCCCTCTACAGACCAGTGGATCTTACCTGCCTTTGGGGCTGATGTCAATAAATGCTGCACATCTTTAAAAAAAAAATAGCTTATCTTGCACAATTGAGTATCATACTAAATTTCAAAACTACTGCTCTAAGCAGGCGATTCAACACAAACTCTGTTTTTATTCCAGAAGATTAACTTTCCAACACACAAGGGACATTAAGACACAAAACTGGAGTTAATTCTATGGTCCAAACAGCAGCAAGACATCAGTCACTTTTGTGAGGTTTCACGCTATATAGTTCATAGTGTCCCAAGTAACATTTGAATACATTCATCATGTTCACATCTTACTTAGCTTAGCTAAAAGAAAAGAATTTAAGCAACCACTTTAATTTAAGTAATCAAACTTCCCTCCCTGTGAGGTTATGAAGAATCACTTTAATATGCTAGCATAAAAAAGGGCCTTGTCCTGTGCTGAAAGTTATTTCACTGAGAGCCTGAAGAGCCCACAAAAGGACTAGAAAGTTTCACACACCAAAAAAAAAACCAACAAAAAAAAAAACAAAAGCAAACTAAAATTAGACCAATTTATCAGTTTGGCCAAATTGGTTTGGTACAGTCTTAGCTCACACACTGCATAAAGATAGGGCACTCCTCACATATACTCCTGAAGAAGGTTAAACCTTTGAGAAGAGATGCAAGTTCTACTCATGACTGCTCAAGTTCTACTTTAAAGATCCTAGAGTAATAATGTGAAGGTGAGTAGATCCTGCATCAAGTACAAAGAGGCCAATTATATCTAGTCATACTGACAAGAACTGTAGTTGCACCATCTTAAGTGATCATCCTGTTCTCACCACCTGTTTTTAAAACTTGGTCTGCAGGTCTCAGGGATCTAGGAAAAAAAGTCACTGAAGAAAAGCAAGAAGCTTCTCAGATGTAACTTCATTATAAGGGTACCTGCATCCACTAGAAAAAAAAATATTTACACCTTCTGCATTAAAGAAGTTTTGAATCCACTTACCTAGACAAATCCAACCACTGCTTAATTAGGATGACAACTACCAGAGACAGAAAAAACAACCCCTGCAAGATTTGCAAAGTTGTGGTCCAGGGAAAGATCATGGCACAATTCATCGCTGGAAACTAGCAGGGCACAAGAAAGAAGGGAGACACAGGACATTTGCAGAAGTCTCAGATATACTGTTCTTGTTTCTATTGGGTTTTTTTGGTAGCGTTTGGAAGAGGTCAGTGAAGTCTTACTACTCAAGCCTGAACACTTTGCTTGTATATCCCCTTCTCCATATCTCTAATGCTCTCCATAAAAAAACAGGGGAAAAAAAAAACCCAACCCGATCCCTTTCCATCATCAATGTATTAGTAACATGCACAGGAGCGTTGCAGCCAGAGATAGAGAACCTACAGAAGATTTGGAAGCCTCAGTTTTTCCAGGGGGGACATACAGGACTGGATTTTTGCCAAAGCACCTGTGGTTCCTTTTCCCAGACAAATGAAGTAAAGATTAAAGGTGGCTAAATTTGTTCACCACACAATTTTAAAGAAAAAAAAAAGTATAGATTTTTATTAACACCACACACTAGACATTCCAGGTATGCTGGAGATTAAGTCAAGAACAGTGCATACTTAGAAGTGGGTTAGAAGTAATTTTTGATACTCAGAGGTTCTGCAAGAGGGAGGTAGCTGCAGAGTTGTGACATATCCCATGTCACGTAGCGCTAATATACAACCCAACAGTACTTGTGTTCAGTGAAAAGCCAAGTCAGAGTCCAAGGTTTACGTATGTCTCTCCTTCCATGATTAAAAAGCTTCTGTTTCAATAGAAAGTCATGTTTCCTCACCTAGAATGAGCTGAAAGAGGTTCAGCTTCATCTCAGATTGCGTGAACACATGCGGCAGAGACTAAGGCTAATAAGAGACCTGGAGAGCCCACTGTTGGCACTTGGAGTCTCGGCTGTGCGAATCTACCAGGGCTTAAGTCCTGTCAAAACCTTCCATCAAAGCTGTTGTCTGTGCTACGCTTTCAAATACCAGACAGACAAAGTGATAAGTGTCACACAACCAGTCTCCGATATTCAAGTGGCTTGAAAATTAGTTTCTGAAGCTGTCAGCTTTTCAACGTGTAATGCACTAGTCTTTGTTGTTCAAGAACAAAGCGAAGATGAACAATTGATCCTTGTTTTACTTTTTAATGCTAAAGTTTTGTGGATTCATTTTGGTTGTTTGGTTTGTTTTTTTTTGTGGTTTTAACTCCAGTATATTCAAGATTAGGACTGCTTATGAGAACCCTATGCTTTTCCACAGAGTACGTTAATTCTGTGAGCTTCAAGAGCGAATATTGAGAGCTGAAGTGATTAAGCTGAACTTGTTTATGCAGCTGGCAAGGAAATTCATGTCACGCAAGACTTCATCCTGTCGTGTTACTATATACACACACCTACTGACAATATGCATTGGACTCAAATTGTATACATGCAGGCCCCGGCACAACAGCAATACTACAACTCCTAAACCCACATTTAGCATCTGAAATACTAATAGTTTGCAGAGTTATTCATAGACTAACAGATTCTTTTGTACCTCCTATACACAAATGCCAAAATCTTCAGAGGCCTAACTGTATAGAAGCTTAAACTGAAAATATTTCTAAGCTTTTTTTTTTTTTTTTTTTTTTTTTAATTAAAAAGTGTACCAAGGATTAGTGGCTTGATCCAGAATGGAAAAACCAAAACCCTCCCTATTGTCAGCCCATGTCTATGCTGTTTGTGAAGGTAGAAGAGACTGGACCGAAACACCTTCTGCCAGCAAATAGTGGAAGAAAAGTAAAGAGACAAAAACCAGCTGTAGCAGTTCAAAACTCATCTAGCTCAGCATCTTACATCTGACAGTAGCTCTAACAAGTTGCCAACAGAAAAGTGTAAGAACAGGCTAAGCATATTTTTGTTACTTTCCTAGTGCAGCCTCCAATACTCCAGCTATCTATGACTCAGATGTTGTCAGAAAAGCTTAGAACAAAACAAAATAGAAAGGAAGCATCTACCTGGAAAAAAAGGGATATCAGTACAGCCGAGCATACGTTTAACACCCACGCCCTCACTTCAAATAAATCACATTTATGACTAGCTTTGCTTCATATTTACTTAACATACACCCTGGAAATTGGAGCTGTAGGTAATGCCACAGTTAAAATAACATCCCATATCTACTTACACTGCATCACGGGAAGCACCATGCAAAAGCAGCAGTTCAACAATGCTCACGTGCCCATTCTTGACAGCATCATGAAGTGGCGAGTCGTTCTGGTACCCCGTAGTATTCACCAACGCTTTGTATTGTAGCAACAGCTCCACCACTTCTCTGTGCCCGTGATTACATGCCTCGTGCTAGTTGCGTAGATCCATAAGTAGTAAAGAGAGCAAACTCAGGTGAAACAGAATTCAGAGGAAGGACATCTGTCCCACCAGTTAACACATTCACTCGCAAACACCTCTCAGTAGATTGTTGGGGAAGACGATGCAAGGATACTGCATTACATTCCAGACATGAATTAACCTTGGAACCTAGCATTAATAAAAAGCACAGAGAAGAACTGAACAAAGGCCAATTGTGTGCAAATTAGACTACAGGGAACAAAGCCTCCCAGATTACAGACTCTGTCAAGAGTATTCTTCAGGACATGAAGAAGTCATGGTTGAAAAGAACTTTTTGTTTATTTTGTGTAATTCAAGTGAGTAACTTTTTCATGGAACTACTTGATATATTTCCAAAATGGTAAAAAACACTGAGGACATTAAGAATCCATAAAATGTACACATCGTCTGCAATTGATTGTTTTCTAGTTATCACAGTTATTCTGCATTTGCAGAATCACAGGCTGAGAGATTTCTTGGCATGCCCTACCCCAGCAAAGGCGAGCTGATTTGGGTAGGTCAGCAGTTGCTAATAAATTAATTTAAACTGGTTTATCATCATTTCTTCACTTTGCATAATTCTGTCACCTAAATACATGTAAAGGAAACTCAAATATAGGAGAGGAAAGGAGGGATGAAATGCAATCTGACCAAAAAACAGATGATAAAAAAGATCTTCAGCACTCACCAGTGGTGTCCAGCCAGCATTATCTTTAACATTGGGATCTGCCCCATTTTTCAGCAGCTGTTCAACAGCTGCTAAGTCACCCTACACAGGAAAAAACAGTTATTAGAAAATAATGAAGAAAATACACAACGACAACAAACATTTAAGTGATGCAGAATTATAAGTTTAGCTGCAATAAAAATGTAATGATACAAGTCTTCTATTTAGATATTGTCAGGTAAAAAAACTGGTTTGGAGACTATGTCTTATCATTACTGTTCATTTAGAAGCATCCACACATTTGACACAAAAATATAAAAATAAAACGATAAAAATGATGCATGTAACAGACCTATCTCGGAATAGAGGGACAAGTTTGTGCTGATTGCAATCTGTCCACTAGAGTCAACTGCAAGGACTAAAATCAGGAACATGTACTCAGAATTTCCTTCTCCTTCAGATCAGATTTTTTTTTTTCAAACTAATCTAAATAACTGGCTAGAACACACATAGGTGAAACAGATTAATAAGCCTGACAAGCTTCTATAAATTGTTTTCCCACAAGTCAAAAGGAAAAGGGATAGAGTTTTATTTAACACTGCAATTACTACTCACGTTGAATCTCAGTGACACTTATCTGACAGTTATTCTACCAAAATAGTTCTCATTTGCTTTTTGAAAGAACACGATATTCCTTGTTTTTCTATAAGCAAGGAAACATATGTGGAAAAGGGTGGAAACTGATGCAGAGACTATGGGAAGAGGGAAGAGGCTGAGTGGAGACAGGGCAAAGGAAGCAACCGGGCAGAATTTGTGAATCTTAAAAGGCAAGTATAAGAGAAATTTGGTAATAAGCATATCGGATGCAGCTATAAATAGGCAAGGCGAAGCCTCCTGCAGAATCTGAGGCAAGGAAATCTCTGCAGTGCAGGTCGTCTTAAAAGCAGGTGGGAAAAGTAACCCAAAGAGACTGAAAGCAAACAGACGCTGACCCCTCTCTCTTTTCACAGCACCGTCTGCACCCCTGCATGTCAGTACTTTAAACTCACTTTGTGCAATGTCAGCCAGTTCCTGCTTCTGGCATTTGTTACTACAGAGCAGCAATTGCAAAGGTCTGCCCTACTGGAAGAGGTGCCATGAACTCTGTTCCCAAATTTTGCTGCAATGCCAGGAACCCTCCACGCCTGTGGGTACACAGCTATCAGGGCCAGGCTGTCTTACAACTCCCAGCATCAGGTACCACCTCTCACGCACTATTACAGATTAGGAGCAGTTATGCACCATTTCTCAGTTGATGGGATAACAGGGAAGGAAGAGATTGCCAAGTGTCATCTAATGACCAAAACTACCTAAATAATGCAAGCTTTTCAAAGGCTAAACTGCCATACTAAGCCTCAAGTTTCTGCATGGCTTGCCACCAATCACCAATGCCCCAATTTTTAATTTTATTTTTTTTTTTGGGAAAAACAAGATAGCTTTAATCTTTACTCTTTAGTCAGAGAAAATATTAAGACCAACTACTCAGCAGAAACAAATCCAGCAAGCAGCAATTGTAAACTCAAAATTCACAAAAAAAAAATGCTGAAAATCACTGGCTTCACAACAGTAAAGCAAATTAACACAACAGACATAAATTTCATGCATTATATTCCCAACTTAGATGTCCCAAATTTTCAAAGTAATTAAAAAATTCACTGCCGATAGAGTACTTCATGGTGGCAAAGTAGTAGACATGTGTCAAGTCTGAAGAGTTACTCAGAGGCAGCTAAGACACTGCTCAGCATTAGATCCTTTTCTACAGAGAGAAGATACAATTATCTGTAATGAGCGAGATCTGAGCTTATCATTTAAAGGTAAGTTTGCAAACATGTACAGCAAGGGTTTGACATTTCAAGAGTACTCCTTTAAAGCAGTAAGCATAGCTAATAATTTGTGTGGGCATTAGGTAGTATCACAGCTTTTCAGAACAGTTATGTGAACGTTTACCTGTAAAACATTACTGCGGTTTTATCAAAGGAAATGTTGCTGGTGTGGACACCAGTACTGAGAACATCCACAGAATGAAATCCAGCTCTGAGGCAAAATTAGAAAATTGGTGTTTTGCTGTTTGCTGAAGAAAAATATTGTCATCACCTCAGCTGCAAATGGAACCTGCTCCCTGCAGCCGGCAACTTGCAATGAGAGTGACAGAAAGGGAAGGGAAGCTGTCATGTCAGCTGTACTGCACAATGACTGGATGGGCGCTGTCAATCGGAATTACAAGAGATACGTTAACAAAATTGTTCACAGCTAGGAGAACATGCCTTTTGTCCCTTCAGAGGCTCTTCAGTTACTATATTGTGAATATTTAGGTAAAAAAAAAAAAAAGAGGAAGACGAAATTTCAAGGAGGAGATCCTCAGCAGACACATGTTAGGGTCCCTCCTGCAAAGTGGACCACCATCATCTCAAAGCTATCATTATTTTACTCCCCTATTGCTTTGAGATTACTAATTCAAACACACTGCATAAAGTTGTGTTTTGACTAATATTGAAATAGATTTTGTACATTTCGCCCCTTGTGTTTACATGACCTAGCAATGCCAGCATAAAATCACCAGTGCCAAATACAGAGTCATAACCACATCAGATGATACGAAGAAGGGCCCTCACAGCTTCCCTTAGCAGTCTGTAGCAACAGCAGAGTGGAAAAGTAATTGGAGATGCTACTTGTTCAGAAGTAGAGAAGAGGACAAACACCAGGTAGAAAATGCTAACATTAACAATTCACAGGGAAGTGTTTATTTTTAAATCTCATTATCAATGAAGGATTACAACCAGCTTCTGAAGAGGCAGAAACTACTGCAAAATGTAAAATTATCCGGTTGGAAGAACAAAGTAAAGGACATTTTAAGCTCATAACCAAGCTTATATGCATAGCGACAACACAATAATGCAATGGGTTTGCTCTTCCTCTGCTACAGCTTAAGGGAGCTCTGGAAGCCACAGAAGCAAGAAAGGCACTGGGGCCATCTGTTGGCAGATCCAGAAGACAGCATTAGCTCACAGAGAGAAGGGTATTTACACAGCTTTACAAACACTTCCCTCCCAAGGAGAATTTAGTTCCTGCAGACACAGATGGCCTAAGCCCAGAAAACCATCCTCACTTGGCTTAGACAAGTTTTTTTCTTTTGTTTTTTTTTTCCCCAAGGCAATTGTGTCACGATGCTAATGCACAGATGGTTAAGAAGAACTGCAAGTGTCCTTTCAGCCCTATTTTATATGGGTTTTTCTTTCATTGTACCCTTTACTATTTCCATTAACCACAGATATTTTCCACCTAAGTGTCACATTTAAATTACGTTAATGAAAACATATTCTACCAGTACAAAAAGAGAGAGACCAAAAGAATTAGGGCAGTACACAAAGATGAAGCTAAAAACCTGTACCACTTCAACTAAACACTTCTCCGTTTATTTGCAAAGGTAACCAAGTGACTTCAATCTTTAGGTCAAACAAATGAACAAAAGTTGCCTCTCAAACCCCAAACCATTTGCTTGTTTAAGTTATCGGGGTGGAGGGGAGGAAAACTAGGTTATAAATAACTCGTAAGTAGTCAAAAATAGCAAATACGAATTACAGAGTGCTTACAGTAATGGTGAATGCTCCAACCAACTCTTTCCAGGAACCAGCCAAGTTTCTCACCTCAAATTTATCTAAATTAATTCCCTATCCAGCAGATCATTTATTAACTAACAAGCATACAAGTAACTATGCTTAACCTTTAACAAAAAGAAAACATTCAAGAAGTTTAACCCGCCTCAGAAACAAGAAAAGTAACAACCAAGCATTATTGCAAAAGAAATGGCAATTTGTTTCTAAGCTTTCAGACCAGCACTTGGGAAGATGGATTGCTGTGACCAACGGCCAATTTTCATATTCGTAAAATTCCGCCTTCAAAACCTGGTATTCTGATGTTGGCCATCACACGCTCCCAAAACCACAAAAATCTTCTTTCACTCTTTCTAATGTGTCATTAACTGGTAACAAAGCAATGAAAAGGAAGAAGAGTCTCTCAAGCTCAGAGGGAATTACCTAATAGGTATCACAGCGTTAAGTATAACGAACATGAAGTGTCCAGCACAGCAGGCTAACCAGGGGTGAAGCCTTTATGAAGGCCCTCCTGCTCAACTGTCAAAACTGAAGGGTCCCTGGAAAAGGACATAACCCAACTGGTCCCAGTGCTCCTCCTCTCCTTCTTCAGACTGAGCAGATGCTCTGCATAGATGCAATTTCCTCTTTCCCCAGAAGAGGACCAACTCTTTAATTGCTTGAACCATAAAAATAAAAATATCCCAGCTACTTCCCATCCACCCGTTTGTAACAGTGCAGCTGTTGCCACGGTCCTTTGTTACCCTGTTGCGTGGCAGTTTGCTGTTCCTTTTCATGGAATCCATAGTGGCAAAGATTCCACACTGTATACTGTCCCATCATCTCCCTTGTCAATGCAGAAGAAACATAGGTACAACTGAGACCTGAAATACTGTACCAAGAAACTATGATTTTCTTCCTCTCTGTAGTAGATTTAAGAGTCCATACCAACTAGTTAAGTAGTACTGTGCTGCATTTTTAATTGCCAGGTAAGAGCTGACAATGAGCTGTGAACAACTCATTATTTTACTGCAAAAAGCGTCCTGTGTGGAAAGGCTTTTGATTGGGCAATTTCCCACCAGTTCAGAGTATTAGGAGTGCTATAGGTCACTTTTTGTATTTTAATTAATTGCAAATTTTACCTGTAATGACCATGGAGGAAGATAAACACGACTGCTCTTTGCTATGGGAAGGGCTGCATATATTTTAATGTATTAGTTTAACTCAGCATTAAGTTCACCCACACTAGAACCTTTCTTGAGAACCATTTTGATTTCAGTAAGTTTGTAACTGCTAGCAGTAAACGGGGACAGTCCCTCAGAATCATCTGAAAGAGCACAATGAACTTAATTTTAATGCCAGATAATGTTGTTTATCTCTTTTAAATAACAAAAAAAAAAGGGAGAACTCAATTAGCTTTAATTAAATTCAGGGTATTAGACCCTAACAGCTAATGAAAATGATACAGATTTATTTTTATAATTAATGAAGTCCCAGAGAATTAGACTTTATTTCACTTTACGGGGAGGGTGGCAGCTACAAGTCTGTTTCCCATTACACACATGGAAAAACATTACTGGCTGTGGAAAGAACAAGAAAAACAAAAATCACCTATAAAACAAAACCGGAAGAGAAGTACTTCCAGAAACAGAAAAAAATGACGGGGCTATTTTGGAAAAAAAAAAAAAAAAAAAAAAAAAAAGAACCACAATATACATACAGTATTAAGTGTAGTATTTTTGAGACCAGCTTCTTTGAGAAAATGCATTTAGCAGTTCTATAGCACGGCTCCTACAGCTTAGAAGAGTGATCTAGAAACATACAGGTTATATGAAAGATACTTGCTTGCAAAAAAATGTTTTCTGGCAATTGCCACACATCCCCAGCAGATTCATGGCAATTAATCGCTACTATTTCTTGTTCACTGCTTCACAAAGTAAAATGTTACCAAACCCCACGACCAACAGTTCCTTAGAAAGACCGAGTCCTCACACCATGCTGGCTTGAGCAATTTAGTCTTGATCCACTTCAACACAGACTAGTAACTGTGCCTATATTTTCTGGCTACCAAGGGACGCAGCATCTTCTTAGGAATGCCATAATAGACCCATGATTAACCTACATAACAAGAACAAAGAATACCACAAATGAAAGGAGATAATCTGGATAACCTCTGTCTACAATTGAGGAACTGAGGTTCAGAGACAGTAAACCAACTTTCTCAGAGTTGCACAGGAAGTTTAGCAGCTGGAAACAAAGATGCATGCAAGTAAACTAAGACCATAAGCAAAAGACTGCTCCCCTTGCCTTATTTTAATTACCTTTAAAAGAGAGTGGTAACCCTGAAGCCCTACCTAGTTAAACAGGCCTTTATTAATGAGCACCTCGATGCAAATGGAACCGACAAATTAGAAACGCAGCAGAACTAACGAGGAACAGAAGCAACTTCCCATTTTAGCTCAATAATTATAAACACTAAGAGACAACACCAAAATGAATTCACACACAGGACTGAAAAAAAAAAAAGCATTGATGTGTCTGCCCAGCCCACTGAAACAGCTGTAACTCTTTCTGAGAGAGGGCTGGGCAATGCCAACAAGCAGTGCCAGCTACACCACTGAACTTGGATAATCAAAACTCGTTTGTTCTTTTTGTCTGTAGCATGAACTGTTTAATTTTCACTCATTTATCTACGGAACGCTTTGCAATGAAAAACCACCTTATTGGCCTATCACTGCTTACTCCAAGTCTCACAATAAGCCGCAGAGATGCTCTGTTTTCTTTCTTGAGGTACCCGGGCTGCAAAGAAGTATCAGATACACTGCTGGAAACCATACCTGTGCAAAAACTTGTCAAGGTAGATCAATTTTTTTAGAACCAGTCATAATAATATTCCTTTCAAATTCCCCCAAAATCATGGAAGGATAATTTGTAAACAGTGCTTTAATAAAAAGGAATATTCAGGACTTACAACGAGCAGTAACAAGAGTTCTATCCTTTAAAGCTCGAGTTCTGTGAGGACAATGTTTCATTTTCTCCTCCCTAACTCCATATTAATGGCATCAAGTAAGATATTTGAACTCAGCTCAGCTGCCACTTCCATTTAAAAAGGTCGTGTGCAGCAGGAGTGGCTTATTAGAATGCCTTTGAAAGAGGGCACAGCTATTTATCAAGAACAGCCTTTGCCTCAACAAAGAGAAGTGCTGTATAAATGTCAGGATGCTTACAGGTGAATCAATTCTACCAGTACAGGCAGTTTATTACCCACACAGTATTTCTGTATCATGATTTAGCACAAAGTACATTTACATTGCCACACCACAAACTCTTTGAAATGCCTTCTGAGAAGAGAGCTGCATCTGATGAGTTTGACCGGAAGCATTCAACTCGCTCTACCTGCACGCAGCTATTACACAGCAATAGGGAAGGACAGCCCTTGCGAAGAGCAAACACAGCAGGAACTGGCTAAAATAATAACAGCAAAATGAGTGACAGCTGTCATTCCAAAAATAACACTGATCCTACATAAAAGTGAAGTCTACTGAGAACATCCCAACTCTGTCCAAATTCTCCCTTCTCCACCGCCATGAGGACAGCATGCTCAGAGCACAGGGCTCAGCATGGGAATCCCAAGGTACAGCACTTTGTTCCTCTTGAACCAACAGCATCAGAAGGAGGATCGCAAAGATTATAAAACAGTTAACCTCAGTTAAGGTTGCACAGTTACTTTTACATAGGTAATTCAGATCTTGTCCTGGCTGAGTTACCAGGTGAAGTTGAAGTGATCAAGATCACTTGGTGAGATCTGAAATCCTTAGCTAAACTTATGACAAATCACAGAGAGCACTTTCTGGCACATAAGGCCAAAACACTTGATGCTGATCACTTCGTAGAACTCATAGGTATAACTGACACTGTAGTACAGGGAGTTTCTCAAGTATAACATCTTTGATCATTCCCATAGTAATTTCTTTATGAAATCGGCGAAATCAGGTTGGAAACTCCCTAATAAACCTAGAAGAAAAAGATCATAAGATGAGATTTCCCCCCTCAGAAATAGGATGTACTATAGTAACTGGTTTCCGGGATATTTTTAATACCACACTGTCGTTTTAAACACCTGTTAAGTTGAACTAGAAGATGAGAGTCCTACCTTGATGGAAGCAACATGGAGCAAAGTCTCTCCTTTGTAATTTCTTCTGGCAATTGTGTTACCACCAGGGGACTTCAACACGGAAGGACTGTGTGGTATTCCTACTTGATTACAAGTTTTAGAAGTAGATGGGGTAGAAGGAGGTTTTGAAAGTGAAGGACTATTTATCGCTTGAGAGACTGCAGAGCTTCTTGTCTTCATTACACTGTCAGTGAATTTTGATACAGAGGAAGAAATCTGAAGTAGTCTCTCATGTTCTGTCGCTGGGGAGATGGGGCAACCCTGAGGTAACTCCTCTAAGCAATCTGCCTGCCTGCCTGACTTTCCAGTACTGCTTCTCTCAGTTCTTCTTGGTCTTTTAGACTGAGAAGTAACTGGAAGTCTGGATTGCTCCCTTCCACGTTTTAAAGGTGTAGTTTCATTTTCTAGTGACAGCGATGTCTCTGTAGCACAATTTTCTTCCTTGCCGACTTGTGCAGGGCACACAACCTCACTGTTATCTTTCTTCTCTGAGGATTCTACCTGTGCCGATACTTCCATATTTTCCGTATTTTTGCTGGAGTCAGCTTCCTTTACCGACTCCTGCTGAAGTGTCTCTTCAGCGTTATTTGGTTCTGGAGTGCACAGGACTACTGGTTGACTGCAGATGGTCACACACTTTTCCTTGGGAGTCTTCTCGTCAACTCTTCCTTTCTGCTCAGGCTTCTCTAAGCTCCACGCTTTGTTAATGTCTGCTAGGTCTTTCTTCTTCATCCTCTTACTCTGCTTCTGCGTTGGCTTTTTTGTTGCCTTGGAGGGCTTTTCATGAGGAGGGGAAGGAAAGAAATCATAAATTGAGGATGCGTCTTGACAAAGGTCACTGCTTTTAGTCTCAGGCTCTCTCTTGTTCAGGACGCATCGAATCTTCCTGCTTCTTGGGCTGAACCACATTTTTATCTGTTCCTTCTTATTCTTTTTTCCAAGGTCTGAGTCAGTTGGTGTGGACATATCTTCTGTTGAATCTAAGTGCATCAAGGAAGAGGAAAAATAATTTAGAGTACTCTTCAGTAGACCATTGCAAAGAAAAACAATCAGAATAACTGTAATAACTGATGAAGTGTTACTAAACACAACCTATGAGTGCCTTCATTTCTTCTGAAGAGACACATGGAATGGCTTTAAAACAACTGGCAAGGTCACGAGCCACTCTGGAGGTCAGGGATGCCAGCGCAGCTAAAGCTATCCACTAGGCAACTGAGCACCCTGGCAGAGAAATTTCCTCAACAGTCTGGGTTCACAACACAGCACGTGCACAGAAGATTTCTGACAAGATTATAGAGGAGAGAAGCTGGTTCTCTTACTGAGTTTTCCTTGGAAACAGGTTTAACAAAATAGTCTGTGCATACACAAAAGAGCACAGAAACAATTTTCTAAAAACATATTGCAGTTCATCTCAAGATGAACAGGAAGAATAACTGCAAGCAAGCAAAAATAACATCCTTATGTTGAACATTCCTGACAAATTTTGACTGATTCCACAGATAGAGCAGATGAATCAGAGGAATATATAGAAAATCTGTAAGTAATTGTGTCCTGTAATTTGATCCTTTACCCCTTGGTAGTAAATAATTCCAAGGAAGTTACACATTTTTGATGATCTCAAACATTTCTTTAAAAATATGCAGTGGAGCAATTTTTAAAGTCAAATCGTACAGCATATTACAAATCAACATCCAAGATGACAGAGGAATATTCTGTACTCCCCGTGCCTGAAACAACAGTTGAGAACAAGGGCTATAAGTGGTGTCCTCAATGGCTTAAGAATAAATTAAGGAGCATAAAGTGACCTCTAAGTTAGACACTAATTTAATTTGACAACAACTCTTTCAGTGAAAAAGAACTGTAACAGATCTTTTATAGATTCCTTCTTGGAAACCTCAGTTATTTTAGGTTATTTGGACAAGTCTTCCAAATTAAACACACAATTCATTCTTTCTGTTGCCTCCAACCTCAGGGACTACCATTCACAGAAGACTCAGTGATTTATAGCAGTAAATCACAAAACCAATATTAATTTTGCCTAGTGATGCAAGTAGAGTATTACTATTTTTAAACAGAACTAAGACCAAGAGCAGTGGTATTTTTTAAAACATTCTTGAAATAAACTATGCAAAGTCTCGATTATTAAAAGTGACAGACACTCACTGCAATAATGTATTACTTTCACTTCAGTGCATGACCTTTCTATGGATAATTTGCGTTTTCCATACCTTGCCTTCTATTTTTGGTGTTAGTAACTATAGCCTGTTTTCCGCAGCAAGCTGTGATAAAGTCACAGATAGCAGACAAAATAGCCCAAATCCCTTAGCCACAAAAAATAACTCTGAAATGTCACTTAGATCAGAACTGTAAAGCTAGTAATTCCACATTGAAATAGACATTTGCAGTTTTCTTTTAAAGCAATATTTCAAGGTTAAATTTTTCCTCAATCTTGATTTAAATTGCTCTACTTACCCCTTGAATTAAAATATGCTATTAGGAGATTCAGCTAGAGTAATATGGAAGGCATCAGACCAAAAGTGTCTTTAAGAATACAGCCTGAGGCGAGCTAATCGATCATTTAGATATCCGAAGATAAGCGTCAAGTACAGAGCTGCAGCTATTTGGTTTTCCTGTAGGGCTGAGCTTGGTGCAAACATGAAAAAAAAAGCACTGAAATTCAGACTGAAATCTCCTAACTAGCTAGCCTTCAGAAAGACATCATATCCAATTTCATTCTGACAATAACATCTAAAAAAGGAAGAGCCTGATTGCAAACAGATGCAAAATATAAACTACAGTTACTATTTACTTGTCTTGCCTTTGCTGTTTACACAACTAGCAGATTTCCTTCTAAAATATTTACCTTGCTAGAACTATCAGTCATCTCCAAGTAAAAAGCAAGAATAAAATCAGCTTGCAAAAGTAATTTGTGCGACAATTTTGTGGCGGCCAGAATTCTTTTTGATGTGTATAGCACAGTAAGACTTTAAAGTCCAAGCGACAAATTCAATCAAAGGCACTGTCCTTCAGAAGTAGGATCTAAAGCAGCGTAACACAATTAAATGTTTACACTGGAAGCTCCATATATACCACTTCTGGCAGCAAGAAAGCTTGTGAAAATCAACCACGAGGGTTCTTAAATGTATCTGTTCCTTACTGGTTGCTCAGCACGGACTTACTAGTCAGGTTATTAAAAATCTGCTGAAACTACACCAAATAACTACTTTCCCAGGATTTTTTTTTGTTTGTCACATGCAACTGCTTTAGGTGTATGCGTGTTTTAGAAGAGGGAGGCACTCACAGAACACGATTAAAGGGCTATGCATACTGTGAAAGAGATCGGTCACATCGAGAGGCCAGCCAGGCACACCCAGGGTATCTCTCCAAAGCTCACCGGGGAAGATCCTGCCATTTCTGACAGGGTGTGTGTTGTCTCTCAGCCATTCTTCGCTAACTCCATCTTTTGGAATACGCTGTAGCCAACATCAACTTTACCTGAACAGTTCTGTTCTGCAAAGAAATGTTATTCTTAGACTCTGCTGCCCCTTTCCTCCATTTCCAAAGCGTACAAAGTAGGGAGTAGAAATAATAAGGATAAATGGCCAATCTACCCTCCCTGAAAATCTAATCCTTTGATGGACTCAGAGCTGTGAGAGGGAGAGAGAGAAGAGACACAGTGCTAGGAAACTGAAAGGAAGTTCTTAGGGTTTAATATGTGAATGTTAATTTATATAAAGAGCATATTATCTGGCTGCTAAGTGCATTCAGTTAAACTGCCTTCAGAGAAAATTGCTCATAGAAAAATCGATCCGAAGGAATTCTTTGCTGTCTCCAAGCTGGAAGCCAGAGCTTGCATCTCAACAGGAATGAAAAAAATTACTACATATGATTAAGATTTAATTGTCTTATTAACACATAAGAAGTATCCTCACAAAATTTTTAGATATGCACTGAGACAGGGTAAATCCGTAAATCATGCCCTACTAATTCTAGATTTTAAACATTTCCAATAGTGTAAAGACTATCCACAATAACAGTATTAGAAACAGCCCATAATAAATTTATATAAATGTAGTAAATAATAAATGTAGTAAATTTACTCTCCATTACCTATTAAACGTAACATTCGTATACACAATATATTAAGTGAATTATTTCTAAATTACACTTATCTGCCCATAATAAGCACAAGTTTCTTAATGCAGACGTTTAATAGAGTTGCATTTCTTAACTGTTAAAATGGTTGAGAGTAGACAAAAATATTAGGAGATACACAGCGCCCTGCAACGAGAGCACTACATCCCCAAGTACTGCTGTACTGCAAAAACAGGCTACAGCAGGAAAAAAAGGAGCAATTAGAAAATGTGGTTTAGCTATCATTAATCTGCATCAAAGGAATATAATGATGCACATTGTGTGCCTTTCAAATTATTCTCTATTATGGGTTCCAGAACAGAAGTTGAGAAATCTCTTTGACAAACTAGTCCCTTATTAAAAATCAAAGGGAAGTGCTTTGGTACCATCTGTGCAACATTAGTGCCTTCACTGAAGAATGATTATTTTGCAAGTTAAGTATTCAACACGGGGGGGGGGGGGGGGGGAAGGGAGAAATTCCAGCTATTCAAGAACTAATCTTTAGCTATTATGAAAAATGTCACAGCATACATGAAATGCGATGTAATGTGTTACAACAGGAGTTCAATGTCTTTCCCTACACATCACTAAACGTGAAACTAAATTATGATACCATAAAGGCTAATCAAAAGTTAATCTCTCCTCCTGTCCACCAGCATCAACATGAGCTTAGGAAGCTTTGACCAACACCTGCAAGGTCTAGCTCTGTATCAGAAGACAAGAGGAAGGCCTGCTGTTTGACTGTGTTAGAGTGAAGCAAGTTGTTACAAAGAATAATGTAAAATCATCTCTAAATGGTTGTTGTGAAAATTTATGGTCGTCTTTTCTTTTTAAAGAACATCACACAGAAAAATCTGCTGAAGTATTTAGAAGTTAAGTTTCAAAGTCATGACTGTAAATCAAGCTTCTTCATCTCCAGTATATGTCAATGATTCAACAAGTTTTTACTAATCGCCCACCTGTGAAGCCTATCATTGCCTATCATCCCATCAACTCCAATTCTCATGATGTCTTGGACTCCACAACGTTAGAGCTAACGACTCTGAGCTGCAGATATCCCACCTATGAAGCCTGCCAGCCAGATAGCCTGCCGTTACCCTCATAAAGGTACAACACCATGAGGCACTGAAAAGGTCAGACAGCTCTCCTCACCGTAACACAGACCAAGGATACATCATCTCTAAAAAGTTAATTGATTTTGAGACCCACCATTTGCTGTCTATAGTTTGCATTTTCTAGCCAGTTTCAGGTTTGTTGTTTGCCAATTCTCCTTCAGTCACCCCAGTATTATTCTGTAGCATCATTTGTTGTGCTTCTCTTTAATTAAAAAGGGAAGTATTAGCCATTTTGTGCAGTCTTTCCTGAATTACTTGCTGCTGCTTCCTAGAACACACACGCTGTTTTGCAAAAAGCTATTGTTATCCCAACGGAGTACAAAGTGAGATCCCTCTCATATCCACTGTGGCACCTGGGGGGTACATGGATTTTTATACTGGAAACATTCAATAAGGAGCTTAACCTTGACCTGTTCAGTCACAGTAGTTCCGTGGTTTTTAAAGACAACAGACAATTTAGTGCATTCACTAGGTCTGTCAGATTAAGAAATGGGTAGTACAATGCATTTGCATTAGAAACTTCAGTATCACCAAGGATCTCAAACAGAAGCCTTGAGACAAGCTACAGTTGTCTCAAAACAAGGCACATAAAACATGCAAAAGGCATATAAAACAAATATATGGAAAGATTCCTTTTTCAACTGCTTCTCTTCCTTTTCACCACAGAAA
Source organism: Chlamydotis macqueenii (assembly GCF_036417535.1). Classification (NCBI taxonomy): domain Eukaryota; kingdom Metazoa; phylum Chordata; class Aves; order Otidiformes; family Otididae; genus Chlamydotis; species Chlamydotis macqueenii. The sequence goes on from NC_141561.1 coordinate 39,073,496, forward strand.
ATTGATTTTTCAGTCTGTTTCCTTTACTGGAACATAAAATACAATTTCTGACCTTCTAAGAAAAAAAGAAAAGAAAATATTGTTGACAGGAATGGGGCAGAAGTACAGTGCCGTAAGAACATGAAAGCAATTCCTTAACAAGAGAGGCCCCGATTCTCCGAACTCAAACCTATTTCACTTGGTATACATTGCATTAAAAGACAGACATCTATGGGAGGTTACAGATTTGCCAGAGATGAGTAACAAAACATCCTAAAGGATTTGCTCTCAAAATCTCTAAAGCTGCAGCATCCAGTGATTTGCCACAGTACAACACATAATTGGCTGTTGTCAGAGGTGTGCTCATTTACTTGCGTATCCAAACCACTCCTGACAGTGAACTAACCCCAGCTAAGGAGGTTTTTTCCTCAGCCTCAGTATGAAACATCCAAAAGGCCATTTATCCTTAGTACAGGGCAAAGACTACAAGTGATGGAAAGTAATCTCCCACATCAGTTCATAACTTTAGCTGCAAACAAAATTCTCTTGTAAACTTCAATTTTGTGTCTGCAAAAACACTAACCAATTTGTAAGAGTTAATCCATCTGTAAGGGATCTCCAAAACGTCTAAACAGTATCAATACTACCATATTGTACTTTATATGTTTTATTTATTCCATCACAAATAGCTCCTCTTAGGGATTCTCCTCCAACTACGTTTTTAAAAGCCTTCACCACTTAAAATCTTTCCCTGAAATCCTATTTAAGCCATCTCCAGAAGATGTAATCACCATAGGATCTTCTGTCTATATAAAATGTATTCCTTTACAGGCTTTCAGCCTCCTCACTTCATTGTATTTTGATGCCAACAAAGAGCTACCCCATAAATGAACATGAAGGTGATGATGGCATTAGACTTCAAAAAAGAATCTTTAGTTTAGACAAACATATTAAGAAGCAACAATGAAAGAAGAATTACCTTTTCCGTATCTGACAGCTAAATTAATGTTTTCTAAAACTTGGTATTACATAACACGCTCCTCTCTGGGCTTGCAGAAGAGACATACATTCACCTACGCTCATTTCACTTCATTTTTCCCTACTTTGACAATCAGCCTAAAATTTGATAAAGAGATGAATTCCCAGAGTACAATCTCTGCCATCTTCTAGCACAGTCAGCAATGACAAAATTCCATTGTAGCAGACTAGCTGATTGTTAGGGACCAGAAAATAAATGAGTTAAGACTTGCCTCCTTCCTTTTTTAGGCAGGGAACACAGATAATTTTTTCCACGTGCAAAAACCCTAAACTGAAAATTACTGGGACAGTATGCACACCTCGGTGCACAAATACACACGAGGCAAGAGAATATATGCATTAATGCTTTACCGGGGCCCCCCTAAAGAAGTGTACACTGCAGAACATTACACATTTGTGCTCCCCTAAGAGCACAAGGTATAACAACCTGTGCCATCAGTTTGTGCAACTAACCACCTTGGGAATATATCCCGCTTTCATCTCATTTTGGAAGACAGATTCTAATGAATTATGGACTAAGCCGCTCATGCAGATTTCTTAGTAAAATGGATTCAAAGAATGAGCAATCCATACAGACAGTTATCTTCAAATCAAATTTTCCAAACATGATTCAGAACAGTCTTTCAGAATCTTAAACAGAGCTGCACTGCTCATTCGCTATAAAGTCCACAAAAATGAAACAAAGTGGTCTGGATTCAACGGCTGTCAGAGACCCAAGTTTTGCTCTCACCTGAAGTGTCTGCACCCAGTAGATGCCGCAGTTTGCTGCAAAGCTGAACCATGTTATCTAGTTGCCGGTTTATCTGCGCATCTTGCACCCAGGCTGGTACGTGGCACACTGGGCATTCTGTGCCAACGCAGTCACCCACGCAAGACCTGAAAGTCAAATGTGAAAATCCATTATCCAGCATAAATTACTGTACTCACTATCAACCTTGTCACAGCCAAACACTCAGCAAGAATCTCTTATTTTAGCATTGACAAACCACTAGTGTAAAGCCCACATGAGTTAGTCACAAATGCAGGAGAGGACATGTTTATCATGGCAAGTAACAAGCCATAATTAAGCAAGCCAAGTCCAGAGCCTTGTCAGGACACTGTCATGAAAGACTCGGTATCTTGTGACTCCCACAGGCTCACATGCTGATCCAAATTTTCAAGGTATGCTAAAGCTCCGTTGCTGTTCATCTCCAGACAACAATTAGGCTCAGTTAAAACCCCATGTTCTTTTACACCTCAGCTAGAGACAGGGCAATTCTTCTGCAGCCTTCTATTTTTAAACAAGTAACAGAAAGCCAACCCATATTAAAGTATTATTTCCACCTTTTCCTACTTAAAACTTTCTTGATATTGTGAAGTTTCACCTCTCTGAACACTTTTTTGTAAGAATTTCTGTGAGGATCTGCAGGTGTTCTGAGTATTCCATCACTTTTCTCTTTCAGAGATGATCAAGGTGGGGTGGGGGAAGGTATTTACTTAGTAAAGGTCATTTAACACCTGTGGCTTCACAGCAATACTGCGCTCCCCATACGAGCCTAAAAATCTTTTATTCGCTTGATTAGTCCGGTCAGAGGATCCTATGATTTGCCATCTGAACTACAATATTCGAGGGCCATTGTTATGCCTCAATTACAATCTATCCTATTAAATATAAGTTATAATTCCACATACTCCAGACTGAATTGATTTCCAAAGTCTCCATTATCTTACCATCATGTAGCGCACACAACTCTAGCCAAAGGTATAAATGCGAGCAGATCACGTTAAACATTCAAAGGAACTGAATGTTTATATCAAGGCCCTGCTACCTGGAGAGGAAGATCAAAGTCTATGCATCTAGACTCTAAACACAGAGTCAGCTTGGAAGCTGACAGTCATACACCCCAAAACTAGTAGCAGATACCAGTTAACAATACCAGAAATATAACTACCACCAGTTTCCTTAAGGGGAGAGTTATTTTCAGCTCTGTTCACTGGCATCTCCCTGTCAAACGTCACACAAGTATCATGCCTTCCGTTAATTCTACAGGAAATTTGGCATGTAAAAATTACTGCTAGGTGCGCTTTGTGTTTTAAACAGCTTGCTCTGAGCAGGCAAAGGACCTCATGGTTGAGACACTGCTATGATCGGAAGACTGAAACACAGTTCTTGGCTCTGACATATTCTAGATGACATTGACAAATCACTTGGAGCAAAGATAGCCGCTGACCAGGTCTCATTCTCTAGGAAAGCTGGCCTCAGGTCTCCCATGTCTGTAAAAGGGAGTGCAAAAGAAACGCAGAATGACTTTTATATCACAATGTTTCCTAAATACTTCTAGCTGTTGGGTTTTTACAGTCATTATCCATTAACTCTAATTAACTTAGTCGAGTTACTCAGACAAAACTGCAGAAACTGATCTTACTAAATATCCCTGCTCATAATAAAACCCATGCTAAGGGAAAACCAGTTACATTATGTGTGACCTGATTATTGCAGTTCATTAGTTTCACATATTTCACTCCAAATATCAGAAGCTCCAGCCACTCACCCCACTCCTTCCCGGGTATATTAATAAATGGCTGTCTTTAGTAATGGATCAGAAGCAGCTCATGTCAGAATACTGCAGATTCTAGCCCTGTCCTACCAAATTTGCTTGTCAACAAATTAATTTAAATTTCCTTCGGTTTATTTTAACAAATGGCCGCTATCCAAGACTCAGGCATCAAAGGACACAGTAAAATTCATAACTAAAAAAAAGGTCAGGCACACAAAGGAGAAAAGCTCAGGTATAGCAATGACTTGAATAACAGCAAATAAACTCTTTTTCTAGAGTAAGAAATAGCTGCTAATGACTGCTTGAGACACCTACTGGCTATTATTTCCAGCCTCATCAATGCAAACTGCATCATCTTCCGATGTCTTGAAAGTTTTTCTTAGGAAAAAAAGTGTCAACAAACAGTGCATGTTTGAAACTTACCACCTAAAAACACTGGGGTTATCCAAAATAAAACCACAATGTCTTACATGCCCACAACTAAACAATTCAATTTATTAAGCCACCTTTATGCTACCCTTCAGCAATCCACACTACACCTGAATAAAAAACATAAGATAGATATGAATGTATTTATAAATAGCTTGTACAAGCTTCTGGGGGTTATTTTACCAAGTACTCTGTGGACAGGTAGTACCAGTGGAACAAGTAACAAAAAATATGCTTCAGACAGCAGAACCTCTACAGCAATTAATAGTCAAAGCTGGGAAAGAACCCACAAGTCTGGACAGAAGTAATCATTTGTATTAAAATACATCCGCACCGGGTGGAAGAGATGCTGAGGGTATCTGTCCCATTATCAGTTACTTCTTAAAAAGGAAGGAAATTATTGCTAGTATTTTACTTTTCAGGCCTTCAGTGCTTTAAGCTTCCGTTAGAAGGGTGCTGCTGAAGACAGGGAGTAAATACATAGCCATGGTGGAGGGAGAGTTCTCCTCTGCTTTTGACAGAGTGACTACAGTATTCACAAGAGGCAACGCTGAATACCTAGCCTGGCTTAGGTTAGAAAGTGTCTATCCTTTCCACTGTAACAAGCACAGGACTTTAATAGACAGGTCACATCTGTGCTGTGCAGAGAAACTGTGTAAGAAGTATGATTGACCTTTTAACTCCCCATGTTTGCATTTGTATGCTGTGAAGAGCAGTGACAGGGCAGTCAGATGAGGTTCTGGGGCAGGACCATTTCAGGAACACTCTGCCTGTACCGACAATGCAGTGAGCTGTACATGCCAAGTAACTAGCACATCCTCAGACCTGCCTTGATAGCAGGATGTTTCTAACTTAACTCAGTTTTGTTTAAACATTCAGATTATTTGACAAACTGTAAGTAGAGGTACTCATGCTACCCCAACATTTTCAGATGGGCACGAACACAGGAACAGCTATAGTCGTAGATCTAAAGGAGCAAAGCAGAAGGCCAAAGCAATGACAAGCAGCACCGTGTCCTCTCAAGCAGAGCAAAACCCCTTTAGAAACAGGAAGTGTCTTTACAGGGTGCTTTTTGTTTGTTTTGAAGGGAGGAAGAGGAAGGAGAGGGAGATGACAGTAAGAACTGGAAGCTATTTTCTTCTCCTACCTCACTATGAGTGGATACCCCCCCCGCCCCCGCCGCATCAGCCTGAGGGTTCCCTTTACACCTGACAACATCCTGAAGCCTAAACCAGCACTCACAAAGCCAGGCCTTCCCTCTAGCAAGCCAGACACCCGTCTCAGAGCAGTGAGCCGGACCTGCTGGGGGACAACAGCTCCCGCTTTCCCCACCCCGGCCAGAAAGCACCACCGCTGCCCACCTCCCCCAGGCAGCGACCCTTTGCTCCAAAGCCTGGCAGCGAGGTGGGCGGGCGGGGGGTGGGGGGGGGAGACCTCGGGGCGCCCTTCGAAGGGCGGGCGGCCCGGGGAGGGAGGCGGGGCGGCCCGCACCAGGCTACTTACAGGCAGAAGACGTGCTCGCACTGTCCCAGCGACACGGGCTCCCGCAGGACGCCGGCACTGTGGGCAGAGGAAAGAGAAACGCGGCAGTTTTAACACAGGCGGCCCCACAGGCCGGCGGGGAAGGAAAGAGGGGAGGCCGTTACCAGCGGGAGCAGCTCAGCGCCTTCTCCAGCTGGCCCAGCGCGGCGCGGGTGCGAGCCCAGGGAGAGCCGGGAGACGCCATGGAGGCAGCGGTGAGGGACTGACGGGCCGGGGCCGGGGCCGGGGCCGGGGCCGGGGCCGGGGCCGGCCGGTTGCCCGAGCGGCCGCGCAGCACCTCCCGCATCGCTTCCCGCCGCTGCCGCTCCGAATTCCCCGCCCGCCACCACTGCGCAGGCGCCGAAGGCTGCGCTTCCCGCCAACGCGCATGCGCCTCGGGAGCAGCGGCGCTCGCCGCCCCCGGGGCTCAGCGCTTCGCGGCCAGCCCGGAGGAAAATGGCGGGCTGGCTGCAGGGCGGCCTGGAGTCTAGGGTTGAGGCAGCTCAATAACATCCGAATCGATCGGATACCCAAACCCGGTACGTCTGTGTACATCTTTCCAATATCCGTCTGTAACGAGCGTATCTAACGCAGCACAAACGAGGGCTGAGAGGGGCGGGCGGGTGGGCACGGCCTCCTCCCCTCGCACCCAGAACCCAGCCCAGCCTAGGCCTCCCACCGCTGCCTTCTCGCCCCGACTTTAAAAATTTAATTTTCTTCTGTCTCCTCCGCCCATTCAGCTTCAGTCTGACTGACACGCTTCACCAGTCACCGTTACTTTGGGTTTCAAGGGTGATTTTTTTTCCTCAGCCTGTGCATCCAGTAGCGCCTCGGGGTTCAGCCCAGTCTCCCGCTTTTTACAGGGTGCTGTTATTGAGGTGATACCTCCATCGACACAGCCCCTGCCATCCCTGTGCAGTGTAATTACTGAAGCGCATAAAGCAGTTATAGCAGGAATTTATCACTTTCAGGTAGAAATACTCCTGCCCAAATAAAAGATAGAGCAGGAACGCCAGGGGCGATTTATAACAAGCTTACTGACATTTCACATCGAGAAGCTCCGTCAGTGAATAAGCATCAAGCCATAAATCTCAGAGCAAACATGATTAAAGCAAGCGAGTTATTCTTTGAGGGAACTTCATCATAAAAGGACGCAGCGGCACAGAGCCGCCAAATTTGGTTGGCGACAGTTGTAGAAAAAAAAGCTGTCAGCATGAGGTCCCAGCAGCCTGTCTGGAATTCTGTCAGCGTTTCTCATCCTGCGTCTCCCTCCGTTTAGTTCCTTTCGGTGGATGGTTTCCCCTCGTCCCTGCTCACCAGGTGAGGTAAAAGCAGCGAGATGTCCAGTACTGCTGCTCAGCTGGTCTGGCAGCCTGACCAGAGGGACCGATTTGACTGCTGGTGACAACAGGGGCATTTTCCACAGCTCTTACCTCATCTAGAGAGAAGGACAACTTCTCAGATGGGTGTTAAATCAGAGCTGAAAACATTTCGTAATAAGTTATCCTTGCCTTCCAGGAAAGAGGTTCTGTAGTTTTCAGGTTTCATACTCCTCTGCTTTTGTAGTTCATTCCCTCTGTAGCTCCTGAACACCAGCGATGGTTTAAATTGGATTTTTTTTTTCTTTATTTATGGAAGCTTAAATATTTATCTTTCCTACTAATATTAGCCAGAGGTGCAAGGGTCAACAAAGAGGGGAAATCGTGAAATTGATCTGAGAAAATTTGCTACTGTCATCCAGGGCAAGCTGACATGTCACAGGGTGAAACAGCATCATGCTGATTTGAATGGTTGCATATTCAGCCTTTATTAAATCAATGTCGTCGTATCTCCTGCTTTGCTTGACCCCAAAGGGACAGCAAACACCACCTTGGTTTTCTCTGCATTCATGATAACTCCCGATCCTCATCTATGAGAAAGGAAACTGTGGAGGTGCGTGGAGGATCCGAAGGGTCAAACAAGAGCCCGGCCTTTGCAGGTGACTGTCCTTGCGGAAGCCGGGCCCAAGCCCTGAGGGAGAGGGCTGGATGGAGGCGTTCCTATCCGCGCACATCTCATTTTTGCCTGCACAGAGAAGGTGGCTGTTTGTTGTCATTGGCAGAGCAGTAGCTGCATCTGTGCGGTTGGATCCAGCTGTGAAAAGTGTGGTTGTATCTCTGTAATAGCCTGTTGTTTTCTGGTGCTCAGGAAACTCCCCGCTGCGTTAATAACACTGAGCGGTGTCCCCTTTGCTAATAGCCTGTCATCTCTGGCGGTGGGGATCGGCAGGGCCTCTGCCACAGAGGGACGCAGCTCTAGGGAAAGAAACAAGGGCCTTGGAGGCGAGCATGGAAGTAAAACAAAACCAAATGCAAACCACACCTTGTTAAGAGATGTGCGTAGGTGTCAGATGCTCCTGGGCGGCAGGCAGGCTCGGGAGTGTTTCTAGTAGGACCTGACTGCGCTGAGCTGCCTCAGAGCTCAGCATCCTTCTTGCCTGTCTTGGAAAGGAACAGGGAGAGGTGCCCTGGGCCCTGCCCTGCCCAAAGCAGAGCTTGGCCCCAAGCCCAATGAGGCTGGGGACCATCCCATCATGCTTCTTCCCGCCCTGTGCACAGGTGCCAAAACATCTGGATTCAGAAGAGAGACGATGGTGAGGGGCACAGCTAGACATGCCACCCTCGCTCCCTTCCCCCGGCTGCAGGGAATGGGGCTGGGACAGGGACCTGCTCCCTTGCCCCACTGAAACCAGCATAAACTCACAAAATAAGCTAAACCAGCCATTTGTCCCCGAAAAATGAACAGTTGCCAGATGCAAGCTTAATATCCTACTCCCTCTTACTTGGCTGTGGCGTCTTGTGGTCCAAAAAAAAAACCCAGAGCCCAGCATCTCCCATTGCACCAGTGTTACTGGAAGATGGCTAAAGGCCTCACGGCCGAGATGAAACTTTAACGCAATTTGAAGTGTTCAGTGCAGGTTAGAAACAACACTTGATCCATAGATCTCTTGAGTCAACCTGGCAGTTTTGTTCGCAAAATATGAGATGCCGATATATACTGTATAGGACAATAAAACAGATAAGTACCTCATCTTCCTTTCCTCCGGCTGAAATATGTTTAGTGTCCCTCTCAATAAATCCGCGTGTGCACCCGTAGTCTCCATTGTGCGGAGACATTATGTGCGAATTTACAAATGTTTACAACTAAGTTAAACTGAAGCAAAGCGCTAGCGGGGGCAGCCCGCATCTAACAAATCCTTGGGTTCGAGAAAGATGTAAAAGTCACAAGTGATTCATTCTCCCTAATTTTAAAGAGGTTAAGGAGTTGGTACTCTTGGAGATCTAAGAAATGTCTCCCTCTGCAGTGAATTACTACAACCAGTTGGACAGTCAGAAGCAAAAAAAATTATGCAGAGAACAGGGGAAGCGAGAAATATATCTCTAAATTTGGTTTATGCAGTATTTAAAGTACAAGTAAAGCCGTTCCAGGCAGTATAAGGCCCACACGCTTTAAAATAAATTTGTTGCATGACAGAAAGCCAGTAAAACGGTTTCAGCGGTGGTGTGATGTAGTGCGACAGTCGCGTTCGGTACGTGCATGAATCAGCTGCTCCATACCCTGCCGAGGCAGCGATCATCTCCGCCGTGCTAAACCGATAATGTGATTTTCAAACAACGTGAGGCTTCAGAGCAAAACTCGCGCTGAAGGATGGAGCTCGGCTTCCAAGCTGACGAGGAAGGTAAAAATCCTCGTCTACCTCCTGCTTCATTTCAAAGTGTGGCCCATCTGCTGAAGATCCTTTTATGTAAATACACCGGTACCTGATATTTTATTCCTTAGTGAAGTTCCCCAGCTGTTTTTCAATAAACATACAATTATTACGTGATTCATCATATATCAGCAAGGAGCATGCAGAGAGGCAATTCCCTTAAGTCTCACAAGTCAGTTGTTTTCCTGGGGGTTAAAAGAGCCAAAGTGTCTGTGAAGAGAGGGTCCCACTCCTCTTGACCACCCCAGTACTGGGCATAGCCCAAAACCACTGTGCCCTGCCAGAAAAGGGTGCTCAGCTTCGACGTGCTGAGCGCCCGCAGGAAGCGACAGGATGGATCTGCTTCAGCAGAAGAAAAATGAGAGGAAGAGCAGCCTCCTGCTTTGAATTCCCTCTTTCCCCAAACGTCTGAATGAAAGCCTTTAACAGGCTTAAGTTTGCTCCTCGGGCTGCCCCTCTGGGGCCAATTTTGCCGTGCACCCAAAGCCCTGCGAGCTCACTGTGGTCTCAGAGGCATCGTGGGCTGCGGCGCCGACTTGAAAGACGTGGGGCTGCTGAGACCATTCGGCACAGTAATTGGTTAGGGCCATTAGACGAGCAAGTTTTAAGATTTCAAATATTGAGGGATTTGATCCCTAAAAGGAAATCATAATAATAAAAAAAAGTCTATTACACTTTCAGACTAAGCAGCGCAGTCAGCACTGCATTACACGGTGTTAAATTGTTAGTCGAGTCTCGATAGCAGGAACATCTGCTGGTGTTAGACATGGCATTTTTAATTAAAGGCAGCAGCAGAGAAGCCTGTGGTTCGTCGGTTCTGCTTTCGCCATGCGAATTGCTAAATCCAAAGGGCACTTGTACAAAAGATTTGGTCAGAGCACATGTTCTGGACTCGACGCTGCAGAAGTGCGAGTGGAAAAGCAACCGAAGTGACAGGTAATTTACACCAGCACCCGCCGGGCCCTTCCCTCCGTGAGAGCTTTCTGTGAATTCCTGGCTGGGTCAAAACTGGGGGGGATTTTACAAAACTGAGATTACTGTTCTGTTCTTTCCAGAAGAGGGAGAAGAAGTGTTTCTGACAGAAAGGCAAGCACTGGAGAAAAGCAAAGCAGGAGGAAGCCCCACACCCAGCAGTGCAGCCGGAGACCACGCTCGCACATTTGCTTCAGTAGCTGCTGATGCTCCCCTGCTCCCGGGGCTCCCCACCAGTGCTGGGGTGCACGAATGGATGGCACAGACCCTCTGTATCAAACAGCGGCCCTCCCAGGAATTTTACCTTCCAAAGGAATAAAGGTTTGAACAGAGAATAATGTGCTCCCTGCATCAGCCACCCACCTAACCCACTGGCTCTAAGCAGGTCAAGCAGGACCAAAAATCACCACTGGACCTGGGCCAGGGATTTGAGCGTAGCTGGAAAATGCCCAAAGCCCCCGGCAGCGTGGATACATCCAAGAAATACCTGTGTGGACAGAGCCAACAAAAAAAAAAAAAAAGCCTTACCTTACCCTCTTCCACCTGCCACATCCCAAGGCAGTCTCACAAGCCTGGGTCATCACTAGGCAGTCTCCTTTGATGAAACCCAGCATTTCTGTAATAAAAATCAGAATTTTAAATGTGTTTGCAGAAGGCCAGGCCCTAACTCATTTTGGGCAGAGATGAGGAGCAGAGAAAAGCTCTTCTCTCGGGGTATGGATGGCAGAAACATCAGGCCCCACGGACGCGCGTGGCTGCCTTCCCGTTGGAGCGGAGGGGGCCAGGATTTCCCTCGACGAGCCCCGCAGATGGTGTTTGTTTGCTCAGCCAGGATAAAAAAGGAAAATATTTGATGCAATCTGCTAGCAGGCAGAGGCAGACATATGGTCGGTGCAACGCAAGCCTGGATGCTCGGGAAAGCGCAGTCAAAGCTTTGCAGCAGCTTTTAGATGTTGGATTGCCCTTGAGTTACGTCCACCTTTGAAGAACTTGAGTGCAGGTTTTGTACGGTGGCTGCTGTAGCTTGAACTCTTATTATTAGCCCCGCTCTAATTAGCCCTATTATACTATCCCTATTGTACTAGAGTTATTACAATTAACCCAATTTTAATTAATGTGAGCCTTAGCTCTAACTGAGCACTGGGAGGAATTCTCCCTGGTTTGATATCTGTTAGTCAGGCATGCACGGAACATAGGTTAAAAGTGACGGAGGCAATTAAATTGCTTACACGTTCACACACGGCATAGTCAAGGTGCGGGTGCAGCATCACTTTCGTTCTCTACCTGTGACTTACGAGCCTGTTGTTAAATGTATCGTTGCAGCATCAAGCCTGTAAGATATCTTTGGGCCACTCCAAAACAGAAAATCCTTTTTATTTCCCTTTTAGTTAAATTTTAAAAAAACTCTAATTCTCCTGATTTTTGTTTCCCAAATATCTTAATTGGGACTAACACACCCCCCCCCCCCCAAAGGCAGTGCTGGTGACATTAAAGGTTTTTTCAAGGTTTCTTGGGTGCACCAAAGGGGCGATGGGGGCAGAGCTGTGGTGGGGCTGTGCCACAAGCCGTGATGTGACTCAGCACCCATTTGGAGTCTTGGGATCCATTCGATCCCAAGGCAGAATGCCAGGGGCAGTGCACGTTCTACTGTAAACACTGCATTTTTGGGTGTTGTGGGTTGGTTTGGGCGTTTTTAAACATAGAAAGCAAGAACCTTTCCTTTCCATAAAGATGCCTTTGTCAGGATTTAATTCCCTTTTTCCCCTGTATGTCTCCTTTTGAAGACGTACAGCCGAGTGTCCCTTTGAAGTCCTTGCTTTTAAATTTATCTTTTGGTTGCCGTGTGCTCCACAAGGTCAGGCAGGGACCTCCACACCGTCGGTCAGGGCTCAGCACCTCTGATTTCATCAGGATAAAACAGATTGCCGGGGTTGCGGATGCTAGGCTTGTTTCGGGGAGAAATTTGCCGTGGCTTGTTAACAAGAAACCTGCCTCACTTTGAAGAATTCAAGTTATTTTGGCAGGGGTCGAGCAGACCCCTTGGCTACAGCTGAGCACTCAAAGGCAGAGACAGATGCGATGTCCGAGCCCCAGGACTGGGACCTCCATGGAGTGAAGCTCCATCCCTGCTGAATTTGGAAAGGCTCTGTGGGGAGGGATGGGGCCTGTTCTCTGGCCCTGGCGTGAGCTCCACACCCAAAACATCTAGTATGGTCGTACTGGTGCCTCTGCTGGGCTCGCTCTGGTCCATGAGTGGCTCAGCTCCACCTTTTAGCTTGAATAAAGTCAAATCAGGGAAAAAAAAAAAATACAGCAGCAAAGAGTATAGCTGGCATTTCTGGAGGATATGAAATGCATAGGTAATGCTCTCTTAATTTAAATCAAAATGCTTCTTCCCTGCTAAGCCTTCCTTGCAAAGGCAGGAGCAGCAGGCTCCAGCATCCCACAAAAACCTTGCCTCATGCTTTTTCAAAGTAAAATCCAGAGCTGAGCTGCAAATGAAAAAAAAAAAAAAAAAAAAAACAACAGGAAAACCAAGGAGTTACCAGAGCGGTGCATGGATGCACTGCAGTCCTTGGGAAACGGCAGCCCGGTGCCCTGCACAGGGGCTGGAGGAAGGGCCGGGGGGCGGCGCAGAGAGCTGCGCCTCCGAAATGTGTGGGAGACCTCCTGGTCTTGCTTTTTCCCTTGGTGCTGAGTTACCGCGTAACGGCAAGACAGATTTTCTTCAGCTGCAGCTTGGCCTGAACCATTGCACACCCGCACATGCAGAGCTCCCAGAGCATTTTCTCAGCCGCTTCCCAGCTAAGGAACAAACACCCAGCCCGACTGTATGTGTCCACAGGTGAGGGAATATATTTTTTAAATAGGCAAGGATATTATTTTTTCTATACCTATCCGTACTAAATCCAAATTAACGTGATAGCAGTTCCTGATTATTTATGTTGTTATAATAAATAACAGCAACCGCATGCTGCTTAGCTGATGATTAATGATCCTTATTTACAGGGTGTTCAGCTCAGGTCTGTAGTTTACACTTGCAAACAAAGGAGAGTTCAGCTTTCTTTTTCTCCTGTATATTGAGGCCACATTGTAAATCCTGTACCAGCAGCCCTGACGGCTGCATTTTAATCCACAAACAGGATTGCTATAAACTGCCGGAAGAAACGCCAATCTGACCCGAGAGCCACAGGGCCTGTTTCCCTTTGGCCTGGGGGGCACAGCCAGCCTCTGCAGGGAAGCGTGCTGAAACCGTGGCAGCAGCTGACCGCATTGCTCCACCATGCAAACAGGCCCTTGGGGACGGGAGAGCCCAGTGGCACGGATGCTGCCCTTTTCATTAGATCAGTGCTGAGCACCTCAATCTCACAGCCCGGGTGGATCAGCTTCCCATTTTTTAAGATGATTTCAAGGGCTCATATAACCACATAGGCTGGCATGCTCTCTTACACAGGCCAAACAATCTCAACTGGTAGTTTCTGCTTGAGCCAGAGCTCCAAAACACGGAGGAGGGCGGGAGGGAAACACAAAACAGCAGCTTTGATTTATCAGGAAGAGGCTGATGAGTAACACAGAAACTTGGCAGTCCTGGAAGAGCACCTCTCTCTCCCATTTAACTTAGCATGAGAAGCGGCAATACACTGTGCAAAGGGGCGCTATACGTTAGCGTATCATATACGAGCTGATTTCAAGCACTGAAATGACCCCCTGTAGGATATTCACAGTGGAAAAATGACCCCTATAATATCAGAACTCTCCAAGGGAGCTGCGGAGGTTTCTTGCTTTCACAGGTCAGGGCTGAAGCCCCGCTAACGCTCACCAAGTGATTACATTTTTCTGTACGCCAGCAGAGTTATGTCGGTGCGGCACACGGTATTTCTGTAACGGCTGCAATATGAACTCTGTCTGAAACTGCATCCCTTGGCTCTGCTGCCTTCACCATCAGCAAAGGCAGGGCAACACTTGTGGAGCAAACCATCCCATCCCTCCTCCGGACAGGCATTGCTGAGCCTTTTCCAACATCTCCATCCCTGCAGGCATCTGGGGGCCTAGCTCTGGCACATTAAGGACCTTTGAAGGTTTGGGCCTTTTTTTGTTTGTTTGTTTGTTTGTGTCTGGGGGTTTTTTGTTGTTGGTCTTGTTTTTTAAAACCAAAGCTTGATGGGAGAGCAGTTCACAAACACACGTTTGTACTTTAGGTGCGCACACACTGCCTCGTTTTCAGCCCCAAACCTCCCAGAGAAGGTTCCCATTGCTAGAACTCCGTGTTATTCCCTAATCCTGCCTAATTCCATGAATCCCAGTTTATAACCCAACCCTGAGGAGCAGGAGGCTCCGTTTAATCCAGAGAACCTCAGGCTGATAACAAGGGTGGTTTATAACAAATGTACAAGCTTTGCCACATATCAGTGGATGGCAACAAAAGCAAAGAGCTGTTTATGGGTTAAAAAACCTACTTCCTGAGACTATAATGAGCATAGACAAAAGCCGAGGGTGCAGAAAGCATAAGGAGCTCATAGGTGGTATTTTCTCTCCCAAACGGGGGTCTGTAGGGTCCCTAAAGGGGATATAAGGGCTCCCAGGGGGTGTATGCTGTCCCAGAGGTCCTCTATAGGGTCCCTAAAGGGGATGTAAGGGCTAAGAGGGGCTAAAAGGGGGTCCCGAAGAGGGATATAAGGGCTAAGAGGGGTAGAAAGGGGTCTCAAATAGGGATATAAGGGCTCAGAGGAGCTAGAAGTGGGTTCCAAAGATGGATTTAAGGGCTCAGAGCCATTTTTTTCTGGTCTCCAAGGGGGTATGTATGGGTCCCAAAGGGGATATTTGGGCTCACAGTGCATAAATGGGGTCCTAAAGGGGGGCTGTAAGGGCTCACAGGGTGCATTTGGGGCTTCCAAAGGGGCATATATGGGAGCACAAGGGCTATACGGGGACCTGTAGGTGGTATATGGGGTCTTGAAAGGGGATATAAGGGCTCACAGACAGTATTTTTGCTCCCAAAGGGGCATATAGGGTCCCAAAGCGGGTATAGGGCTCAGATGGGCTAGAAGGTGGTCCCATAGAGAGATATAAGGGCTCAGAAGCCTATAGACTCTATTACAGACCCCCTTTATGTCCCTCTTTGGGACACCCTTCTAGCCCCTCTGAGCCCTTATATCCCTCTTTGGGACCCCCATACAGCCCCTCTGAGCCTTTATATCTCCTTTAGGGACCCTATAGACCCAATTTGGTACACCTTATGTCCCCTACGAGCCCTTATATACCTTTTAGGGGACATACATATCGCCTTTAGGAGCCGATATACAACTAGTGGGCCCTTATGTTTCCTTTCAGAACCCTGTACACCACCATACACTCCATTTGGGATCCCATATACCCCCTTGGGGACCCTAAAAGAGGCCCTCTGAGCCCTTACATCCCTCTTTGGGATACCCTTCTATCCTCTCTGAGCCGTTAGATCCCTCTTTGGGACCCCTTCTAGCCACTCTAGAGCACATATATACCTCTTTGGGACACCTTTTAGCCACTTGGAATCCTTATGTGCCTCTTTGAGACCTCCCTCTAGCTCCTCTGAGCCCACCTAACCTTCTTTGTGTGCCCATAGAGCCCCTCTGAGCCCTTTGAGACCTCTTTTAGACACTCTGAGCCCTTATATCCCTGTTGAGCCTTTTTCCAGCACCTTGGAACAATTACATTCCTCTTAGGGACCCCTTCTAGCCCCTCAGAGAGCTTCTATTTCTCTTTAGGGCCCCGTATAGCTACTCTGAGCCCTTATATATCTCCTTGGGACCCCTTTCAGCACCTCTAAGCTTTATAGGCCTTTCAGGAATCCTATAGACCAAAAGGGTAGCGGGAGGCCAAAGAGGAGATAGGAGGCCGAGGGGCAGTGGGAGGTATAAAGTGGGTATGAAAGCTCTCAGGGGGTATAGGATGTCCAAAGGGCTGTCTATAGGGTCCATAAAAGGGGCTGTAAGGGCTCCCAGGGTGTATAAGATGTCTCAAAATGGGTTCTAATGGGTCCCTGAAGGGGATATAAAGGTTCAGAGGGGCTATAGAGGGGTCCCAAAGGGAGATATAAGGGCTCAGAGGGGCTGTAAGGTGTCCGAAAAAGGCATATAAAGTCTTGGAGGGGCTAGAAAGTGTCCTAAAGAAGGAGACAAGGGCTTGGAGGCACTAGAAGGAGGTCTCAAAAAGGGACAGAAGAGCTCAGAGGGCCTTTTTTTTAGGGTCCCCAAGGGGGGGGATATAGGATCCCAAAGGGAGCACATGTGGGTTCCAAAGGAGATAATTGGCCTGATGGGGCATATATGGGGTCCTAAAGGGGGCTAAGGTCTCACAGGTTGTATTTGGGGGTGCCAAAAAGGCATGTATGGGCACACAAGGGCAAGAAGGGGACCTGTTGGGCCTATATGGGGTCCTGAAAGGGGCTCTAAGGGCTCACAGGTGGTATTTTGACTCCCAAAAAAAGGGTATGTAGGGTCCCTACATGTGGGATAAGGGCTTTCAGGGAGTATACAGTGTCCCAAAGGTGGTCTCTAGGGTCCCTAAATGGGATAGAAGTGCTCAGAGGGGTCTATGGGGTCCCAAAGGGGGATAGAAGGGCTCAGAGTGCCTACACCGGGGTCCCAAAGAGGGGAATCATATTGAACATCAGACCATTGCTCCCACACCAAAAGTGCCAACACTGAAAGCTCTTGCTGCTCTTCAGCTGCCCCTGCCAGCTCATCTCCAGGCCCACAAATTTTACATTCTTCCTCCCTTCCTTCTCATCCTCACACCATCAGTGGGCCTCCCACCACCCCCCGAGCATCCCACCCCCCCCCCCCCCCCAGCAGGACTCCCTCCAACACCACTCCACGACCCACATCCAGACTCCAGTCACATCCCCGACAGCACCCAGACGGAGAAACCACACCAGCTACAGCATTAACACACCCTGGGCTGCAACCGCCCTGCCCAGCACACGCTGCCCTGTGCGTCGAGGGCCACAGAGCCTCTCTCTGCCCAAATACACCCCACCCTCCCCTGCCCTCTGCACCGGGCTCCATTGAAAAGCCCTCCCTGGCACTCCACACCCAGAGAGCAGCGGCCACTGCCATCCTTTAGCCCTGCCCAGGGCCAAGCTACACAGCCTCTGCCTCGCTGCCCTCACCCACCGGCGGGGAAGGGAGGAGAACTGGGAAAGACAACAAGGCAAAGCTCAGGGCTTCCCCCAAAAAACCCTGAAGATAGCCAGAGCAGAAAAGAAAACCGACATGGAAGACAAACAACAACCCAAGAACAGAAAAGACTCAGGCACATCACTTACATTACACTGCTTCACAGGGAATCCTGGGCCCAGCTTCCTCCTGAGCTGCACAAACCTGCACTCAGCGCCCTCCTCCCTCCAAATCCTGAGCATGATGTCAGCTGGGAAGGAACAGCCCCTGGGCTAATTGGGCTAAACTGTCCCACCTGTGGGCTAATTAGTCACCTCTCCCACCTGCGTCCCCCAGCCCCAGGAGCCAGCGCCTCCAGGAAAAAAAAAAAAACAACTTTTTTTTTTGGCTCCCCCAAAGGGGGCATGTGGGGCTCTCAGGGGGTATATGGTGTCCCAAAGGGTGTCCATAGGGTTCTTAAATGAGGATATAACGGCACGCAGGGAGTACATGCTGTTCCAAAGAGGGTCTATAGGGTCTCTAAAAGGGAAATAAGGGCTCAGAGGGGCTACACGAGGGTCCCAAACACGGATACGAGGGCTCAGAGGGGCTATAAAGGTGTCTAAAAGAGGGATATAAAGGCTCAGAGGCCCCAGGGGAGATCCCAAAGAACAGGATCCCAAAGGGAGTAGTGTGGGTCCCAAAGGAGATATTAGAATTCAAGGGGCATATATGGGATCCTAAATAGGGCAAGAAGGGCTCTTAGGGTGTAGCTGAGAGTCCCAAAGGGGTATATATGGGCACACAACAGGTAGAAGGGGACATGTAGGGGGTATATGGGGTCCTGAAAGGGGGTATAAGAGCTCACAGGTGGTATTTTGACTCTTAAAGGAGGTATATAGGGTCTCTAAAGGGGGTATAATGGCTCCCAGGGGCTATATGGCGTCCCAAAGGGGCTCTATAGGGTCCGTAAAGGGGATATAACAGCTCAGAAAGGCTATACTGGGCGCCCAAAAAGAATATAAGCCATCAGAGGGGCTACAGGGGGTCCAATAAAAAGGGATATAAGGGCTCAGAGGTGCTAGAAGGGGTCCCAAAGAGGGATATAAGCACTCAGAGGGGCTTAAAGGGCTCCCAAAAAATGGATATAACAGCTCAGAGGAGCTAGAAGGGGTCCCTAAGAGGGATATAAGGACTCAGAGGTTCTAGAAGGGGTCCCAGAGAGCGATATAAGGGCTCAGAGGGGCTATTCAGGGTCCCAAAGAGGGGTATAATGGTTCAGAAGGGCTATATTGTGTAAGAAAGGGGGTTAAGGCTTAGAGGCACTAGAAGGGTATCCCAAAGAGGGCTATAAGAGCTCACAGGGCCTTTTTTTTTAGGGTCCCCAAGGGTGTATTAAGATCCCAAAGGGAGCACATCTGGGTTCCAAAGGAGGTAATAGGGCTGACAGGGCATATATGGGGTCCTAAAGGGGGCTATAAGGGCTCACATGGTGTATTTGGGGGTCTCAAAAAGGCATTTATGGGCACACAAGTGGTAGAAGGGGACCTGGAGGGGCTCTATGGGGTCCTGAGAGGGGATGTAAGGGCTGACAGGTGGTATTTTGGCTCTCAAAGAAGGTATACAGGGTCCCAAAGTGGGTATAAGGGCTCACAGGAGCTATATTGCATCCAAAAGGTATATATACATACACCTATATATATAGACCCCTATGTATATATATAGGACCTATATATACACCCTTAAAGGGGATATAAAAGCACCAAGGGGGTATATTGTGTCCCATAGGGGGTCTATAGGATTCCTGAAGGGCATATAAGGGCTTAGAGGAGCTAGAAGGGGGTTCCAAGAAGGGCTATAAGAGCTGAGAGGAGATATATGGGGTCCCAAAGAGGGATATAAGGGCTCAGACGCATTTTTATGGTCCCCAAGGCGTTACGTAACATCCCAAAGGGAGTGTATGAGGGTCCCAAAGGGGATATTAGAGCTCACAGGCATATATAGAGTCCTAAAGGTACCTATAAGAGCTCACAGGGTGTATTTGGGGGTCCCAAAGGGGCCTACAAGGGCACACAAGGGGTATAAGTGGAGCTGTAGGGCGTATATGGGGTGCTGAAAGGGGATAGAAGGGCTCACAGGTGGTATTTTGACTCCCAAAGGGGGCATATTGATTCACAGAGTGGGTATAAGGGCTCACAGGTGGGCCTGTAGATGTGCTGGCAAGGGCCGGTGAGGAGCAGCAAGAGCTTTCAGTGCTGGCACTTCTGGTGTGGGAGCAATGGTCTGACATTCGATATTATATCCCTCTTTGGGACCCCGGGTTGCTCCTGTGAGCACTTACATCCCATTTAAGGACCCTATAGACCACCTTTGGCACATCATATAGTCCCTGGGAGCCACTCTACCCCCTTTAGGGACCCTTTATACCACCCCAAAAGGGAAAACCATCCAGCTCCATCCCTTGTGATCCATCCCAAAGCAGATCTGTCCACAAAGACTTTCCACCGCCAGCCCTGGTAGGCTGAGGCGAGGGAAAAAGCCGTCACACAGAGGTGCTCACAGCTGCGCCAGCACCCCGAGGAGCACTGGGCGCCCTGTGCAAGAGGTCACCCTGCTCCAGGCTGGGCCACCTCCGGAGCTCCTCCACCAGCAGAGGATCAGACCACCACCTGGTCATACACACCCATGCGTAACTTCTCTGGAGCCCTCACGGATACAGGTCACCAGGCAAACTTCCGCTCTGTGCTGGTGGTCTCCTCAGCACGTGTCTATTTGAAACAGCACTGGTGTAATTAAAGGTTCTCTAGTAATTGGATGTGCAACCCTAAGGGACCTCCTTGAATTCAATTTCAAGCTTGTTGGTATCATTTTGACTTAAATTCATTGCTGTCTTGCCCAGGAATAACTCAGCTGGGTCTGGTTATGGTACCATCCTCCTCCCTCCTCCCCAGCATGCTCTGGATGCCCTTCAATTCGTTAGGCGCTGGCTGCGAAGCAGCCACCGCGCGGCACAGCGGAGGGCGGCGGGAAACTCCTTCAGCTGGTAGCTAGGACGAGGGCTGAGAGTTCACCTTGATCCACTAATGGAGGTAAAAACCTCAATTATTACCCTGTCTTCGCTCAGATTTTATCTCATGTGTGTTCCCACAAATTGTCGTGCCCTGAAGATGCGTTCTTTTGCTTCTTCGAAGTCCATGAAGACCCGAGCTCTTTCTAAGAGATGCTGCGTTCCTACCCAGCGCGCTTGTCCACAGTGAAAAGCCCGCTGCTTAAAATTCCAGAGCCTCCCTTAAACAGGAGGTAGGGGTAGATGATCAGATTGTGGCTCTGAGCCTTAAAGCTTGTGGGAGCACCGCCGTTTATTCTCTTACCCCTCGCTCTCCCTGGCGATGGCCTATTTCCAAAAGTCTGCTACAGATATTTCGGGGGGCCTGGTCTGGCCCGAAATGGGCCATGCTCCCCGTCACTGCTCTGAGGAGCTGGTCCTCCTC
Source organism: Chlamydotis macqueenii (assembly GCF_036417535.1). Taxonomy (NCBI): domain Eukaryota; kingdom Metazoa; phylum Chordata; class Aves; order Otidiformes; family Otididae; genus Chlamydotis; species Chlamydotis macqueenii. The sequence goes on from NC_141561.1 coordinate 39,094,347, forward strand.
CCTCATTACCAGTGCTGTGTATGCGAGGAGCGGAGCCAACAGTAAGATAGCACCGCCTGTGTCCCATACTAATGTTGTTCTTACTATTTCAGTGCCATCTTCCCTCTTTCCACCCTCTCCCTGAACAACTAAATTAATTAGAGTGATTTTTTTTTTTTTTTAAAAAAAAAAAGAAATTTAAATACCGCCATGGAATAATAATTCTGGTGAATTAATTTTTTTTTGTCATTCCTCACTGCTTCTTTTCTCTGTTGTGCTCTCTTTTAATACACTGTTGATATTTTGTTATAGCTATGCAAGATCACAGCTGTTGTCTGCAAAAAAAAAAAAAAAAAAAAAAGAGAGGAAAATCACACTGGATGCTGTTGCCATCCAACAACCATTTTTCTTCCTCCACCAGCTCACAAAAAAAGAAAAAAACAAACCTTCCCTATTAAGTGCAGGAGTGTGCATTTTTCTTGGCTTGTAAAAAACTGAAAAAACCTCACAGCAGCTTCAGGGAAGCAATGGAAGGAAGGCACAGCCCCTACGACAGGCTGGGGCCCCATTTTACCAGGTCGGATCCTGCAAATCCTGGCTGCCAGCAGCGACTCCACACAGGCAGCGGGTCCGTGGGCATCACCCGCTCCTGCGCTTCGCTAATCACCCCGTTACGTTTACCTGGACACATTTATTTGACCTATAAATGTGTTTTCTGATCCAATGCAGTAATGAAACCACTCCTGCAGTTCTCATGAAAGGATAAATAAAATCCTGTTAGACCCTGAATTTATATTTACAGTAGTGACCAGGGCTGAGAAAACCATCGCTTAACGTTGGCCCTTCTGGACGCCTTTCCTCAGCCCCTGCCAGCCCTTTTCTGGCCCTCAGCGGCCATTTGCCTCGAGACGGAATCTAAGCAAGGATCAGGCCGGAGAAGCGCCGTGCTCTCAGCGACAGCGATAAACGAAGGAGAGCCAGGATGGAGAGTTGAATCGTCGCCGTGCTCTCAGCGACAGCGATAAACGAAGGAGAGCCAGGATGGAGAGTTGAATCGTCGTCTCCGAGCCCACAGCTCCAATTACAAAATGGATTTGACTCAGTCTCTCAGTGATCTTGCCTCCCTCTCAGACCAAAGAAAGGACCGAGCCTAAAAGGACAGCTTGAATCCGCGAGGCTCTGCAGGGAGCAGGGACATTTGTAATGTGGCACGAAAGGTAATTCAGCCCCTGGTGACGTTATATACACAACCTCCTTGCCAGATGCTTCAACCCCCCTCAACCGTTCTAACTGCTTCTCCACAGATTTCAATTAAATTCCCTTAAGTACGTCAACTTTGGCTCGTTTGGACCGATACCTACAGACTGGATTGCAAGAGCAGATGTTTTATTTTTACCTGCAAGTGAAGGCGAGGAGCGTATATCATGGCCATGACACATTTCACATGAAGCAGATGTTTCTATTAATGCCAGAACTGGATGGAAATTCAAAAGATGCTTTTTCCTTTTTTTTTGTGAAAACTCTATTTTACCCAATTAAACTGTAACTTGCTGAAGTATTCCAATGAATCACTTCCTCTTTTTTTTTTTTTCTTTTGATTAGTAGGCTCTGAAGGGACAAAAGAAGAGCTTTGTATCAGTCTCCCTCAATTAAATGTAAAGTACATCTGGACAAAGTCTGAAAATCCATCTTTCACTGGCAGTTGCAAAGCTATCGACATAATAAAATAATACTCTGATTGGTATTACAAGGCTGCATTTAAATCATTGGCATTCACGCTCCGAGTCCTTTGCAGGGAGCGCAAGCCCTCCATTAGAGAAAAGCTTAATTTTATACTGTGATCTGTATAAGATATGCAATGAAAATGAGAAAAAAGGAAAAAAAAAAAAGAGCTTTTGCAGAGCTGGAGACATAATAATAGAAGCTACAATGAATGTCTGGGCAGCTTTTTCAGTTACTTATAAACTGCAGGTGTCAAATGCATCCTGGAAAGAAGCTGAATTCCAGTTTTAATTACAGTCAGCAGGTTGAGGCATCATCCAGGGCTTGATAACACCCTCAATCCGTAACAAAACTCCTCCTGCTATCAGCAAGAAGTTTACACCAAGATCAAGGAAAAATCGTGACCTCCTGGCAGTAGCTAAACTCTGAACTTCAGTATCCCACTGAAAAATCCCGAATATCCTTGATATTTAAAGCACCGATTCCTCGCGTCATTATCTCGGCAAGCCTTGGCATCAAATGGGAACTGAGCTGGTAAAACTCCTCGGATGATCAGGGTGAGAAAGATGTGTCGTGGAACCTTTCACCTACAGTTTCCTTTGGCTCAAATTAGCTTTGGGGGGGCGGAAATAAAAGCCAAAAAAACCCTGGAATCGTGTGTGTGAACCCAAACCTGAGTGCCGTATGGGCCTTCCCAGGTCTCACCGGGTAAGTACGACCCGGTTTTATCAGCAATCTCTTTTACCAGTGGCAATAAGTTTATCGAGCTCAAAGAGGTCAGGTTCATGATGCGCTTGAATAGCACCAGCTACATCATTGCCCTGACCCAAAACTTACAGGGGTAGCCACCATTCAGGTGTCGAGGAGGAAGGTCACTGCAGGGCGAGCAGAGAGGCAGGGCCACCTGGGAGATGGAGGTTTTCTGAGCAAGGGAGATGCCTGCTGCTTTTCCTCTGCTCAGGGAAACACAATCTTATGAAGCAAGCTTCTTCACATTGGAGGATTCAGCAAATATACCTGGCTGGTACCATCGTTCTCCGGTGATGGAGAAGACCTGAACACCAGCCAAAAAGTAGAAAGGGGCTGGCTGGTGGAATGGTCTTGTGTTGGGTACCAAGAGCCAGGAACTGCCCAGGACTGGAGGAGTTACTCAAGGAGTCAGAGAGCTGGAACAAACTTCAGGAACAAACCGAAAGCACTGGAAGTGCTGACTTTTAAAATAATTATATTTGCACTGACATAACCCACACGTACAGAGAAGCTTTATGTCATTAGCAAAGACGGCCCCCACCAACGGCAGATGTGACTCTCGGTATGGAACACCTACGGTCCGCACAACACCCCTGCGAGGCAGGGCGAGGCCGTGAACCCCCTTTCACCAGTGGGGAACCTGGCAAAACTGAGCGACTTTCTCATGGTCACCCAAAAAATCGGTTGCTGAGCAGGGAGTGGAGCATGGGCTTTGAGAGGGCAGCCGTGGGGCTGCTTTTTTGTCAAACACCCTGCACTGCTGATGGCTCCTCTGCTCCATCACGGCCATTTCTGCTCTAAGCAAATGGCCACAAGCAGCAGGTGGTGTCTAGTAAGTCCTCACAGGCATTAAAGTGATCATAAAAGACTAACTGGGGAGGGAAAAAAAGAACCTGTGGAAAGACCAATCTGATTTGTAACCAAATGCCAGTCTTAAATGCCTACCATGTTCCTAGTAACAAAATAAGTGCATATCAAAACAAAAAGAAAATGTGGCTTTTTATCACCACCATCCCAGAATCACAGAAAACAGGGCTGGAAGGACCCTGAGGGGTCATCAGGTCTTTTCCCCAGCTTCTACGATCTCCTGTGGTTGGATCCCTTCAGTAGATGGAGCTTATGGTGCTATCTTGGCTACTTGTGTCAGAGCTGTCCAGTGTCACATCAGGACCTGCATCCACGCCGTCAGGATCTGCTTGATCTTTAGCAAAGTTGATGAAAACCTAGAAGTTTAAAGAAAAACATTCAGTATGTGACAGCATACAGAATTTATAATGTGAATGAAGATAAAAAAGGAACGGCTGCTCGTTTCACCGGGAGCCTGGAGAGCATGCTCAGGAATGAATTCACACTGGATTTGAGAATTGCAAATGTTGGGCTGCTTTGGGCTAATGTCAATAAATGGATGCACGCTCCGGCACCGCTGAATGGACTCCCGGGATGCAAAGGTAGACATTCCCGTACAAAACCTAATCGTCCTGCAGCTCATGTTTCAAAAGTCCTAGGTAATCCCCGCGCGGTGGCTCGTTTTGATCACAGTGTAAGACAGCTATATTATTACTTTATAAACCCATCTGTCTCTATATAATTGACATCCGTGCACGCACAACTGCATATTATATAGATAGGTGTATATATAATCACCCCTACCGTTCTTTGTTTGAAGAGCAGCTGATGAATACATAAAATATTCTTACTAGAACACTCTCTGCAATCGCATTTGCATACACACAAATCCAAGCTGTCCTCCCACAAAACACGACTTGGGGCTGCCTGCTGTTTGCCTGCCCGTTTCTCTCATGACCACTGCCCCTTCTTAAAAGAATATTGAGGATCTCCTCTTCCAGAGCTGTTTAACAATTCACGGGATTACGGGGCTGCAGTTTTTGCTTCTCTCTCTGGGAGAGACCTAATATATCAGATGCTGATGCTCAACGGGATGATTCCTTCTGGACAGTCCTTGCGGCATCCCTTCAGCTGACATGTTTCCTACAAGATTTCGATGCCAGTGGGAATGTTCCTCCAAGGGAAAATGGAAGGAACTTAGCCACGAAGCTAAGTTTGAAGTAACGCTAAACAAACTTACAACCCAAATACAGTATAAGAAAGAGTGAAATCAAGCAAATTTCCAGGACTGGTGGAAAGCCTAGCACTGAACGCTGGGATGATTTATAATCCTGCCCTTCATCCACACCCACGAGACGAGGCTGCTGAAATCAGCAGTGACAGAGGGAAGAACAGACCCTTTATGCTGCAGGCAGCTTTCTATGTGCATTTTCCTAGCGCCAGCACAGGTATCTGGAGGCAGCAGTACTGATAAAGTATCCCCAGGAGGAATGCAGATGGAAATCCCTTTCAAAAAGTAGTCTACTGCGTGCAGCAGTCCATTAGGTGTAACCATCAGCCTGCTCCTCTGTTAAGTTTTAAATGGATGGCCACACATCTTTAATTCCTTACCTCCTCTAACGTTGTTTGACTCACTGAGAAGTGCCTGATATTGAAGGCTGCTTTGCTGGCTTCCAGGAGATCAAATATATTCGCTACCCCTCCGGCAGAGACTGGAACGTGATACTCCACCATGTTGAAATGCCGATCCTGCGGCGACAGGAGTGATGGGGTAAGGTGAAGAGTTTGCTGGCTATAAAAAGTTAACAGATCTGACGGCTGTCTGGCTGAGAACGAGAGCAAAGAGGAGCAGAGGATGTGTTCTCTCCTTCTGGCTCCCAAAGGTGAAGAATCTGGTATTGACTGCTGTTTCCCCTTTGGGAAGTTTTGTGGGTTTTGTGACAGCGAGACGCTAACTAAGCCCCAGAGCTGGAAGCCTGAGGGCAACCATAGCATTTTCCAGCTCCGAGTCTGCCGTTTTGATTAATGCAGAGATTGGGTTACAGACAATAGATGGGATTTGCGACTCAGTTACTCCGGTTTTACAGTTATTCAGTTACTGGAAGCACCCAACCATCTCACTGCCCACGGAACACAAAGTGCGTCTCCACGCAGCCCAGGCTTCAGCGGGACCATTCCCAGGGGAAAAGGGTCACCTAACAGCTGCCTTATAGAATCACTGCCGCTGTTTGGCTGGGGTTATTTAAGCCACCAAGGAACCTGGGGGCTCCAATCCCTGGACAATGAGGCTGATAGCACAAGTGTGTTCGTATGAATCTCTTACAGTCCAAGAGCACAGATCTACGTGCATAGTATGTTACAAGATCCTCTTGGTTAATCAGGAGGGATTGAGAGGGCCTCTCCTGAAAGCATCTCTCCTGCTTACCTTCAGGCATGTATTTGGAAAGTGCGACTTCATGAACTCTGTCAGCGTTTCAGTGCAAACTGCGTTGCTATTTAAGTGCATCTTCACAGTGAAGCCTCTTCCAAACCTGGGGGAAAAAGAAAATCACAATTAACACAGTAGGGAAGAGAAACAGATAAAGAAAGTCCTTTGAGAGTGCTGCACAGCTTCTCTGGGGAAATCTAATAAAGGCAGAGTGCAGCTTGAATGGGGTCAGGGTTGTTAACCTGGAGTGAATCTTAATAAGAAGTCGCGCTATTGTGATAACTAATGAAATCGAAGCTGAACCCTAACATGCATTTCACATTTTCCGCAGTGAACGGATTACTTTGGGGAACGCACCTCTGGGAAAAAAGGTTGTGAGAGAGTAGAAAGTGCTTTAGTTAACACAAAATTTCAATAGCGTAGTAAGAAACAAACCGGAAAATAATGTTATTTTGATGTTCTGTTAACAAAGGTCTCGTGTTCTGAGCCCTCAGAGCTGTAGGTTGGTAACTCCATACGCCGTTCAGTAAAAGTGAAATAGGAACATTTCTCTGACCTGCTCTTGATGTGCTGCAAAGAGCCAATGCACTGAAAACTCCCGTTCACCATGATAGCCAGCCTGGTACAGAGGGCTTCACATTCTTCCATGCTGAAAAATCAACCAAGAAACTGTAATAAGTCATTGAGAAGGTATTAAAAAAATATTTTAGTGATTGGAGAACATCACTGATCTTTCCCTGAGTAGCAAAGTGTTGTGGGTCTCTGTGGACACCCACATTCAGCCACCACAAACCCCCAGACCTGTCTCAGGGCTCAGTGCCCTGAAATTCTACAAGGACCATGAAGGATGAGCGTCTCCATACCTCCTGCAGACCCTGCAACTGGAGACAGAGCCAAAAGCCAAACCAGCCCTACCTGTGGGACGTGAGTATCACCGAGCATTTGTTCTGCACTTCCTCACTGATGATTTTCCAAAGGTGGCGCTTAGCATTGGGATCCATTCCAGAGCTCGGCTCATCCTGTTGGGAAAGACAGGACTGAATGTAAATTTGCACTCAAAATCTGATCTTCCTAACACTTGTGCTCTTTTCAGTTTCATCATTAGTGTTATGTTTGCTGGTACGGACCCACAGGAGAGCTTCCACTGGTACAGCACGGGGAGAAGGGTTATCTCCAGTCGCATTATGGATTTGCCTGAGACATCCTACGCTCCCTTCAAACAGAAACAAGTCAGCTTGACTAAGACCTCCATCCTTGCCCATGGTGACTGGTGGGAACTCCCAAAAACCCCCCGTTGGACTCTAGAGGAACTGACTGGCTGTGACAGCACCAAGATCAACCCTACTGTGCCTTTTATACCATGCTGTTTTAAATACCCATAAACACCAGAGGCATAACCTCAAACAAGAAGCTATCAGCTGGCACTTGGTTCCCACATGCACCTGCGTTTTGCCTCCCTCTCATACGCTGATGAGGCAAGTGCTGCGTTTCTCCAATTGACAAATTGTTATTGTTGAGGATAACACCTTCCATAAGGCAGAAATGAAACAGCTTGGGTTCAGGCAGCAGCCAGCACGAAGGAAATTTCCCCACCTTCTATTTTTATTGAGGTTTTTTTATGTCACAAAAGCAGCTAGAGGGCTGGTGTATGTGGTCAGAAGTAAAGGCAGTCGTGCTGGGCTTGATGTAAGTTGAGGCAAGGGAGATTTATGTCCGCTAGGTATCAAATTTAATAGCGGGGAAACCTGCTCACACAGCACTGCACACATTCAAAACAAGGCAAGTGGAAAAACTGCACAGAAATTTGTATTTTCACTATGGCATATCTCATGGAAGGACTGGAAAGTTCAAAGTGAAAGACAAAATGGGAAGCCAAACCTAGAAAAATAGTTTTACGTTCTAATCCTTAGGGAAGTTGCTCGTTTGCTCTCCTACAGATTTGGAGCCTTGGAGGCCACTTTTCTTGCAAGACTGTGCAGGGTAGTCAACACAAAAAAAAACCCAAGAAAGAGCTGGGACCAAGGAGAGTTTAATTGGCAAATGTAGGATCTATTTTTGACCTCTGAAGGATGCTAACAGGGAAATTGGCAGTCTCATTACTCTCTTATGCCGTTGAAGAAAATTTGGGTGCTTGCTGGAATCTAAACCTTCCTGCGATGCACATGTTGTCAGGCTAAATATGGGCATTTGGGGAGCATCTTGTAAAGCTGCACCCGAGGAGGTTTCGTCAGACTGTCAGAGTACCCCCACCAGCCCAGAGATCCGCTTGTCTTTCCCCAAACAAGGCCTCCATTTCTCACCAGCAGCAGAATTGATGGATTCCCAATGAGGGCCAGAGCAGTTGACAATTTTCTGTTGGTGCCGTAACTGCACATCGAGGTGACTCTGTCTTTGTAGGCCAGCAGATTCAGCCGGTGCAGAAGCTGGAGTACAACCTATGTGAGCAACAGTACAGCTTTCACAACAATGTCCAGGCGTAGATTACCATGCGCGTATCTATTTCTTGAAAGGACTAATTAAATCAATGTAAAAGCTCTCAATAACCGGGAAATGCTTTTAGACAAGCCCCAGTGTTACTCACTCCTTTGATCTCTCTCTCTGGGATGCCATGGAGCCTAGCATAGTAATACATGTGCTCTTCCACTGTCAGTAAGTCATCCAAGGCATCTTCTTGAGGACAGTAGCCAAAGAGTGACCAGTGTGCCTCACTGATGTCATTCAAGGACCTGTGTAAGGAAGCAGTTTTAAAATAGAGGGAGGTAGATTTAGATTACATATTAGGAAAAATGTTTTTACACTGAGGGTGGTAGAACACCGGAACAGGTTGCCCAGAGAGGTGGTGGATGCCCCATCCCTGGAAACGTTCAAGGCCAGGTTGGATGGGGCTCTGAGCAACCTGATCTGGTTGGAGATGTCCCTGCTCCTTGCAGGGGGGTTGGACTAGATGACATCTGAAGGTCCCTTCCAACCCAAACCAATCTATGATTCTATTTTAAACACACTGAATTGCCAATGCATTCTGGAATCAGACAGGAGAGAGAAAAAACCCTCTCTTCTGTTTCCTAACCCCTTCCCCAACCCTTGAAGGAAAAATAATATGAATTTGCAGACCTTCAGCTTTTAGGCTCTCTGTTCTGCAAAGGAAGAATTGTATTTGTGAGGCCCGTTAGCCAGAACGTCTAGTACACAGCTCTCCAATGACTGCCAGCACTTCAGACGGCACAGCTGCCACCAAGCCTCCTCCTGTTAAAGAGCGCTTTGAGAGGAGTCCCACTGGTCTCCAGACAGCAGCTCAGAAGGGGGATCACACTCAGCTGAGGATCTGAGTCTGATCCCATTTGTGATGGAACGAAGTGAAAGACACACCACTGAGAACAGCAGAGGTATGACAGCAAAATGCAAACCCTAGGGAAGCAACCATACTGTCTTCAAAGGATGAAATTCCCTGCCTTATTTAGTTTTGCTCTGTTTTGAATGTTTTGTTTTGTTTCAGACTTCTCCATGTCTTCTCCTTTGCCATCCAGCCTTAAGGACAGCTCCCAGCCTGATTTGCTCACGCGCCTTCCCCAGAAATCACGCCCTCCGTACCCAGAATGATCCTGGACCCGCAGCCTTCCGCTGGATGCTCCAATATCGCCTGTCAGCATCTTAAAGATGGTCGTCTTCCCGGCTCCGTTCACACCAAGCAAGCCAAAGCACTGGGTTGTGGGAAAGAAGAGTAGAAATGTAACCACGCTGTATTTCTAATGCAGAGATCTTGCTCTGAGGTGAGCGCTCGGTGCATCTTGTGTCTTCTTTTCCCTGGACCCTTGAGCAAGATGAATTGCAAGAGAGGCAGAGGTACTCAGAGCACGGGAACGTGATAACGGAGGTTGTTTATGGGGCAATATACTGCAGCTTATACTAGGACCGTTTGTTTAATATGGGGAAGAATCAAGGATGTGTCTCTAATAGAGCCATTCCTTCCACTGCAAGGTGCATTTTTGCAGCAAGCTCATCTGACAGGCCAAATTCTGATCATCTAATTTGTGCAAGGCCTCCCATCGACAGGACAGAGCTATTCACAGGAACGAGGGGAGCGAGGTTTGTGCTGTCATCGGTAAAACCGTAATGCGACACAAGATTTTTGTCAAATAATCTCACTAATGCACTACATTAATAAGATTAAGAACTGGCTCCCCGTAGCGCAGTTCAGTATCTCATGCTAAATCTATGTTTTATCGCTCAAGTTGGAGAAGCGCAGTTGTGTGTTGCATAAGCAATTACCATTGTGCTGATAATTACTACTATTTCGATATCGTTAGTACAGACCAGCTGATATGAAAATGCTCACGTGCTGGGCTGCTGCAGATGCACAGCATCAATCCAAGGCTCTTCCCCACCTCGAGGTAGGGAAGAGGTACTCTCCGCAGGGAGAGTACCTGCGCAGTCTGTGGCCCCTGCTGACACCAGCATCGAGCTGGATTTGCCAGAAGTTAGAAACCTCAATGCCAGCTGTGGCTTGGGAAAAATCCTCTGCCAGAAAGATCAGCGCCAGAGCCTCGAGGCAAGTATGCTGTCCTCCTGCCCAGGACCCTACATACTTGCATATGCCCAGTATCTCAGTGGGACCCAGGCAATTAAAAAAGTCAGCAGCAAGGACTGGGAGAGAAGACGACGGATCTGTTCCAGTTTCCCTGCCCAGGGTGGAAGGTGCCTGCAGCCTTTTCCCCTCGCTTACCTCTCCAGCAGGAATCCCAAGGCTGATGTTTCTCACAGCCACGATGCGTTTGTGAGGAAGGTGGTAGATCTTGGTGAGATTCTGGAGCTGCACTACATCGAAGTCAGCTTTGCCAGACTCCACCCGGTTCCTCTCTGCCTGGACATCGCCGTCCTCTTCGGCTGCATGTGGCAGAAGTGATGCTTTGCCGTGCACTCTGTCAAACAGGAACCTATGAGGAGGGCAGAGAGAGGACCTTACCCTCTGGCAAGCAGACAGCAGTAGGCCTGCGTGCTTGGGACACTAAGGAGCCTTCCTGTGGGATCCCACCTCGTGCAAACATAAACAGATACACAGTTTCTACTCTCTCCTGATATTTGCACCATTTAGGGAATTAAAAAACCCAATGTTCTCTTTCCATCTATTTTTTTTTTCTCTTTTTCAGCAAATATTCTGAGCTGGAGGAGGTCCTGCCTCATAGACACACTTGTAACGCAAGTGAAAGAACTTTTTTTTGCTCCTCCCTGAGTACACGCAAGCCAGAGGAGACGGGGAGATTCAGAGGAGGCTGTCCCCAAACCCAGAGCCCTGAAACAAGGGCCATAGTCCCAGCTAGCAAGGACTATCGAGGGACTCCTTAAGAAAAAACTTACTGCATGTTTGCAAAACATCTTGGAAATTTATGGGCTTCATCACTAACAATGATGGTGCAAGAGCCTGGAATTAAACCCCTGAGCGCCGGCTTGGTCTGTTTTCACTGCGAGGCTCCAGATGTTACTTACTCGAGTACGTTGTTCCAGACTCTCTGAATCATCCTGTCGTGAACTGTAAGGCGAATGGCAAAAAAGACAGTGCCCTGGATAAACATGGCAACCAGCTTGGATGTGGTCTTGTCCAGCTCAAAGGTTTTGTCAGGGTAGTCCACTCCGTAGGCTTTTAAGAAGCCCAGCAGCGCCTGATCCTGCGACAGTTCGATCAAGCCATAGCCAAAGCAAAATTGCGGGAACAGAAGGAACGCGTGCCGTAAGTTTTCGGCAAGATCACGCAAGCCCTGAAAAAAAAAACCAACCCAAAAAGAAGCACAGTCAGTCACTGTTTTTATTCATGGAATAAATTCATAGGTTTTACTGTGGGACTGAAGTGTAACAATTACAGTGGGATTTGCTTGTGTCTCAGAGCAGAGATAAATTGAGAGCAAAGAGCTCTGGAGACAGCTCGTTTCACAGGCGCAAGGTCAGAAAAGTCAACAGGCAGCTCTGACGTTGTGATCACCCATAGCGAACAGCAACCCGTTCCTGGAGCAGTCCTTCACCGCTGCTCCAGCCACCTCACTCTGGGCACGCAGCAGCCCGAAACCCACCATAAAACACAAGATTTGGCTTTAATAGACACAGAAGGGCTTTTCCAGTTAATTCATGGCAAAACAGCCCAGTGCGCAGTCTCACACTCACCAGCTCTCGTACACAGAGATTTGGTACATTGCTAGGAGAAGGAAGGATTAGTGCACACAGCAAAGCGGAGAGGCAGAAAATTAGCATGGAAAGAGACTGACTCCCTACCACTGGGGCACAGAGGGATAAAAGATGATCATAACTGCACATCTTTCAAATCCAGGAGGTTGCTAAACAAGCACTGTCCAGCTAGAGAGAAAAATCCAACCCAGCTGTTGTTTTACAAAGCAACTGCCCTTTATAAAAAAAGAAAACCAAATGTAAGGTCCACATTTTATCCCAGTGATTCCCAGGGATGTCTGAGTTTAAGAGCAGGCTTTACTTTAGGGAATCATCACTGTCTCTGAGTCATTTTTCATCCTTGCAGGGGGAAGATGACTGCATTACAGATCTAGATGACAGACAACCACTGCTGGGCTTAATGCAGCACATGTCAGACTCAGGGTAACGACATCCAGTTGTCACTCTCCACAGTTTGTGCTGCAAGAACTTAGCAATAGTTCAAAGTCCCTACCAACTTTTTATCAAACACCTACACACACCTCCTGCCTTTCCCTGCACGAGCAGTTTTCTTCCTCTCGTTCTGTATTCTCCACTCTGTCACCACCCTTTCCTTCTTTGCTGGGGGTGCAGATTTACAGACAAGCAAGATTCCTATTTGGTTCATGTCCCGACTGTAGGGAAACCCATTAAATCCTGTGACTAGCGCTCCATCCACCTCCAATTTCTTGAAACCAGCCAGGTGCTAAGGACCTGACCAAAGCCACCAAACTCCACAAGAAGCCTCCTGTTGTTTCACCAAGGGTTTAGTATAAGTAGGGTTCCTACCTGATCCGTGGCCTTTTCCTGGGAGAGCAGAAACACGACCGAGTGCGTAATGATGGTGTTGATGCCAAAGAACAAGTTGACGCAGACATAAACAATGAAGGCCATTCCTGTTTCTTTGAAAACCCCAGCCAGCAGGTACATCCATGAAAATGTTGCATATCTATAAATTGCCAACAGAGCAGAGAATACTACAGCAACTCAAAGAGTGACTGAAAACAAACAACTGAAGACCTCAGATAACATGACGGTTCTATTTCGGCATGTGACTAGATTTCCATATTACAGGAGCTTAAAGAAGAAAGAATGGCTTTGTGTCTGTTCGAATGTGGATAAAAAGTTTATGATACGTTCTTTGAACGCAGAGACCCGACTGAAAGCAGACACACTGGGCCTGGAGGATTCAAAGCCAGGGAGACAGTTTTGCAAAGATTTCCTGAATTGTGCTGCTGTTTTGTTTTGTTTTTTTTTTTTCCCTCTCTGATTTTGAAATGCTTCTATATCTTGAACTTTGCAATAGTTCAAGTGAGCATCTGCTTAGAGCTTGGGCTGTCACTGTGACCTTGAATATTTCATACCCTCATGTAGAGTTTGCTTTGAATAAAGCAGGCATGACAACAGTAGTTTAGCTCTCTGCTCCTGGAAGGAGCAACTAGTCACCATTTATAAAGCACACGTTGCAGAAAAAAACCCCACGTATTCCTCCCTTGATCCCAAACTGCAGCAGCCTGCATATCCAGTTCCTCACTCTGGGCAATGATATTTAAATAATTAAGCTCCAAACTTACCCAAACAGTAAGAGCAGAAGAAATACTGCCAGTAAGTTATTGTTGTTGCAGAAAGCTGGTATCTGGAAGGCTGAAATAACTCCTATTGAGAGTCCAATAGGGACCATAAAAAGTACCTGCAAAATGATATTAAAAAGATGTTATTAGAACGATAATTCTTAAGTGTTTTTCTAGAACTATGCAGAAGCAACAACGCCAGGTCTGAATCTCGTTCCGCAAGTGCAGCTTGGGTTTTCTCAGGGAAACCAAATACAGGAGGGGCCTCAGCTCTCCTGAGACTTTCAAATGAATTTCTGCAAAGCCACTTTGAACAGGCTAAGCCTCAACATTCAGGACTGTGGGCAGAAAGTGCCGTAAAAAAAAGGTTGTGAATGAAAAACACCCCTTTGGGTTTTCTGTTAGCCTTGCAGTCAGACTACTTCATTGTGCCCTGTAAATCTAGTCTTTATTATGTTGAGTCAAGGCAGGGACCTACCAAACATCTGCCTCTAGAGGTTCCTCAATTTACCGGCAGGGATTCACTGAGAAATATCAAGTTGCCAAGAGCGCTGGATTAGTTTCAGCCCACTGAATACTGATTGTGGCGAGGAGTCTGGGGATTTTTCCACAGGCTGATTTACAAATATGCAGTGCTGGAGTGAGGGCCTGGATCAGGGAAGCAGACACAGGCTTGCTCCTGCTTTGCCCCTGCACTGCGACTCAAGGCTGTTCAGCCAAGCCAGACCGCAGCCACGCTGCCTTCAGACCTCTTCCAAGCCCCTCATGCAAGGCAGGAGATACTTGTGCTGTTCCCTAATCACACCAGCCTCTGTAAGCAGGCAGTTTACGCTATTTAGTGTGAGAACTGTATCGTCTGGATTATTTTGTTAGTGTGCATCAGTTACCGAAACACCTAGAAGCTCAGGCTGTGCTCTGCGGAAAGAGATGAGGCTCGCGTTCCCCACAGGATTCCAGCCCTTAGCCCTCACTGCATCAAAGAGGGGTTGGCCACCCAAACACCCTTGAAGATTTCATATTTTCAGGAGCTGATATCATCACTGGGATTTTAGAAATTAGCAGAACTGCATCAATAGAAATTTGTCAGATACGCAGAGCTGATCACCTTTCCAGCACAGCTGGCAATGCCAAAGCTCACGAGCAGAGATAGAGATCTGCAAGCGCAAGACTACGTGAGGATTTGCCATCGCGCACCAAATGTAATTAATAAGTCACAAAGCACTTCAGTCTACAGATACCCTGTATATTTATCCTCTTAGCTCAGCGACGCTTTCCAGCAGCACTATTAACCCTCTTCACCGTGAGGAAACCTAACGTCAGGGAGAACAAGGGCATGCCCACACCACATAACGCAGCACAGTGCCAGGGAGCAAAACCATCTAAGGGAACAAGGTGGTAAATCTGTACAGCACAGTAGAAAGGAACTTGCTCAGGTCCTGGAAGGCATACAGCTGCATTAGTGGCTTTCCTTGGCTTGAAAACCTTTATAATATATAATCTTAAAGAAAGCATTCAACCCAGCAATGGATTTCAGCCCAACAGGGGACTGTCAGCTGTGAGATGCCTGCTAAGGTCACACCCTGTACTCCCAAGGTTTCCAAAATGGCTGTAGCCTCCAGCCCCAAAGCCTCACCCCAGACGCGTAAAGCCTGCACGACAACTAATCTTGCCCCGCAAGCTAAGGGAAAAGCAGCTGGCTGCTAAAAGCAGCTTGCATGTTAAAACTGAAATCAGGCTCTGGTCTGTTCTGTGTTCCTCTCATATAAATGTGCTGAGTGTTTTGCATACACTCCAGAGAGAAGGAATGCCTTCGCTTAGCAAAATTCAGTGTTGCGGTTCACGCTGAATAGTCTTCGATGCCTTGGAGAACAATTACTACAGAACACTCTTGGTAGTAGTAATATTAAGTAGTCTAAGCAACCAACTTTAAATAAAGAACTGTTCTTTTTTTCCCCTGCTGCGTGATGCTACTCTTGGTGTGCTTAAGGAATGTGAATTATTTACCAGATCATAAACGAAGTTAGTCACCCAATAGCTTGTCATCCCAAGGCCTGAAATATGCTGCAGTTGTTTGGCTTTGGTTTGGTGTTCTTTCACCACGTAGAGCACAAAGCTTGCCGTTGTGATGGAGTAGCCGATCAAAATAGACATTGAAACGATGATGTCGAGTAAGCTGTTGAGCCTGGAAAGTGGAGAAAGATGTATATGGTGAGTCACATGGCGGAGACATTGTTTAGAGCTCAGAAGCAGAGTGGTCCTGATTCAGTGCCGGCAGCTTTTGCTGACGGTAATTACGCCTAGCAAAACGGACTCACAGCACTGAGTGCTAACACGGTACCACAGCATTGGTTGGAAAGACCAGAATTATTAATAATAATTATTATTGTGTCCAGTTCCAGAGCCCTCAACTTAAGGACATGGACCAGTTGGAGAGGGTCCAGAGGAGGCCACAAAGATGATGAGAGGGCTGGAGCACCTCTCCTGTGAGGCCAGGCTGAGAGAGCTGGGGCTGTGCAGCCTGGAGAAGAAGAGGAGGCTCTCAGGAGACCTTATAGTGGTCTTCCAAAACGGGGCCTACAGGAAAGATGGGGAGAGACTCTTCATCAGGGCCTGGTGTGACAGGACTAGGGGTAATGGTTTCAAAATAGGAGGTAGATTCAGATTAGATATTAGGAAAAGAATTTTTACGCTGAGGGTGGTGGAGCACTGGCCCGGGTTGCCCAGAGAGGTGGTGGGTACCCTATTCCTGGAAACATTCAAGGCCAGGTTGGATGGGGCTCTGAGCAACCTGATCTGGTTGGAGACGTCCCTGCTCCTTGCAGGGGGGTTGGACTGGGCGGCTTTGAAAGGACCCTTCCAACCCAAACCATTCTGTGATTCTATTAACATTGTGCCAAAGCACAAAAATGTGTGACCCTGTAACTATGACCCCCAGATCTCTATGGGACCCTGGAGAAAAACCCAAATAGGAACAAGCAGCTCTGTGGCAAGCGGGATGCTATTTACGCATCAAAGGAATGAACACAAGAAAAAGAGCAGTTTCATCATTTAGAGAAAGACATTCAGTAATTTAGGTTCCTTTCTGGTTTCTAAGAAACTGGTTTGCTTCTTTTGAAGCTAAGCAATTCAGGCATCAGCCAAATGAATTTTCTTACATTACTTGTTCTTGACTCTGTCCTCCAGGATATGGGTGAGCTGATAAGAAAATACCTACAAAAAAAGAAAAAATAAAAAAAAGAAAAGATATTGAAAATGTGGCTAACTTAAAGCTTCCTTCACCAGTTCTTGAGACTGACAGTAAGACAGAAAACTGTGAGCAGAGAAGAAAAGCAGATCAAAAGCTGTGTTTCGCTATCATCTTGGTGTGATCTTGCGCAGAATTTTGAAGGTCCCCATTTCTCCTATGACTTCACTTCGAAGCACAGCAGATCTGAAATTCAACCCCCAGGCCTTGTTTCTGCATCTCTCTGGCTGATGGTACCATTCACTTCAGGGAGAGCACGCCCACACCGAAAATTAGGCACGTGCTCCTGGGTCCACGTATTTTAGGTTGGATTCCTCAACCAGTAATGCATTCAAAATCGGTGAATAGCTTTAATTTTAAAGCTGCTGCTTGATGATCTCACTGCATTTTTTTTTTAATAATCAGAAGCAAATCATTCCCTGCTGCCTTTCTCCACAACTATTGGTCGCACCAAGTCTCTAGCACCTGAAAACGGGTTTCGGCGAAGATGTTTACGTGCCTAAACACGAGGTTCTCAATCCATATTTAGGCACCTAAACGTCTCAGTTCTCAGAGAGTGCTGGAGGACCTCTAGCTGCTATTCAACCCAGAGAGATTTGCTAGAACGTGTCACCTCTGAAATTTAAGCTCCTTACATCCAGGTGCCTGACTTTCAGCAGTTATACAAGAAAGAACTATTCCAGGCTCTTTTCCTTAAGAATGAGCACTCTGACACGGGGACTGGAAAGGAGGAGACTGTGGGTTTAGCTGACCAAATGCCATACTGAGCAAATCAATTTGAAAGGGAAGATTTTAGGAAATTCATTTCGCAGGGTAAAAAAAGCCCTCAGTCTTGTCACCAATGAGAGCAACAGAGTCAAAATCCTAGGCTGCTGATAAAGCCACAAAACCACTCAGGAAATGTTTCCCTTCTCTAAAAGAGAGAGAGAGAAAAAGATACCGTCTGTCTAATCTGTTAATACTTCACTATAAAGCCATTCTCCTTTCCTGAAGCTTAGGCTAGAAGTAAAAATTTCCATTTCAATGCTTTTTCTTTTTTGTTGGTTGGGATTGAGAGAAGAGAAAGCACAATATACATAAGTCAAAAGCTATTATGACTTCCTTAGTGACAGGGTAAAAAGCTTTTTACGTATTTCTTAAAAATATAAGCAGCCGAAGTCAAACCTCTACAGCAGGACTGGCACCTCTTTCAAACTGCTGAAATGACAACACACTTTTATCTGGCCATTTCAATGGTTCTTAAACTGTCATTTCTTTGTCACAACAACAAATAGATTTAGCTGCCAAGAACATACCACACAGAACGTCTGCTCAATTGTATTTCAAACTGGATTTACACTACCCCAGGGGAGCTATCCTCATCCATTCATTTTATTTCCCCCATTCTATGGATTAGATCATTACTGGGAAGCGCGGAATTATCTGTCTGGTCGTATATTACTAAGCATTTCTTTCCAAAAACACGTAAGCAGCAGGACAGATGGAATAAAACCTGCTGCTATTGTTTCCCACTGAAAATTGTTATTTGGCTGTTATAAAACTTTTCCTGTGAAAACTTTCTGACTGTTCACACAAGCTGCCTCGCTACAGCATGTGTTGGGAATACAGAGGCAAGGCAAGACGCTCTGCCGCTTAATAATTCAGCTGCTCTGGGATTTTCCTGCCGCTGGAAGCACCCGGCTCAGGTCTCCTCTCTCCACACCCAGGCAGGGGCTGCAGCTTTGTGATACGCTCTTGCAGCGCACATCGAAGAGCTTGAACCTTCTGACCTGGAGGGCATGGTGCAAATCCCAAAGGCACAAGCCAGTGGGTATTTTAGGATGGTGGCAGGGACAAGGCACTGGTTTCTCTTGTTGCGAGGGGAGTTTCAGCGCATTGGTAAGTGGAGGTGGGAAGACAGACACCCTGCTTTGACTTGTAATCAGCATTCTGACATTTCTTTAATTCATGGCGTGACACTCGCAGCTTCAGAGGAGATGCTTTTTCCATTATAGTTAAATTCAGGCACATCAGTGAGGAACAGTCTTATGAGGCAGGAGACACTGTCACTTATTTCACTGTCACCTGGAACAGCAGGCCTCCGAGGTGAGGGGGGCTAGGCATGACCAGGACATGGCTGGAAGGGCACCGCTTGTCAAAGAAAAATCAATCAGTAGGACATTTCTGCACACAACTGCTACTCTTGTCAGATCCTACAAATCTCTAGATAAGATTTCTCAAAATGGCATCAACATAAATCTTTCTCTTCTCTCTGCACCCCCTCCATCATACACATACCCACACATCCTGAGCTGCTCTCAGCAGAAGGGTGACATATGAAAATTTACTCATCCAAACCACCCCCAGAGACGACCTACAGCAGCCTTTCTACGCATAACTAACGGACACCTATCAAGAGACAGCTATTTCAGTACCATGATGAGAGGCAATAAATCAAATAGCAACCATCGACATCTTTTGGATGAAGGAAGTGTTTTACGTAGGAGCTGGGGTCCCCCCTGCCTAGCTCCCCTGAGTTTTTAACTAAGACAAATGAAATACGTGATTTATTAATGTTTTTCAATTCTGTTTTTAAAGGAATTCCATAACTGAGAATAAAGAAATGGTCCCATTGAAGTCAGGGTAAGAGTGTCACCGATTTTAACAGAACAAGGATATTCCCCTCTAAAGGGGAGGAATTATCTGTTTGTGTAAAGAGACACTTACCATATCTGGAAGTCTCATTTTTTGGCAAGTTAGCTCGAAGAATGAAGTTGTTCAAGCTGTTGAGATAAGCTGGGAGGCTGTGATAACCTTCAGGATTATACCAGACCTGCACACAATTGAGAAATTGAAACAATTTGGGAGAGAAATTGTTACTGACATTTTGGTTTGTTCTGCTTGCACAAACGAATCGTTCCATGGTTGTTATCTAAAGTCATAAACTCTACAAGTTAAAGTCCAATGATTAAACCACATCAAGTACCGAAGGAGTATAAAAACACATTTCACTTTCAGCACAAGCAGTGCC
The DNA here is from genome assembly GCF_036417535.1 of Chlamydotis macqueenii. Taxonomy (NCBI): domain Eukaryota; kingdom Metazoa; phylum Chordata; class Aves; order Otidiformes; family Otididae; genus Chlamydotis; species Chlamydotis macqueenii. Next base: position 39,114,086 of record NC_141561.1, read on the forward strand.
ATCAGCTTCATTTGCCTTCCGGGACAGAAGAAAGAAGCACTAGCTGGATGCGTGATGTAAAGCGTACAGACATTTGTTTTCTTCTCTGTAATAAGAGATCTGCTCAGATTTGCGAAACACCAGCAGTGGGGACTTCCCAAAGAAGGCTAAGAAGTCAAATGTCTAACACCCCTTGAAAGCCAGGGGAAAAAAGGTTGCTTTAGGGCAGAAAATAGCCAGTTGCCACCTTCTCATTCAGCAACAGCCCTTCCCTCCCCATGATAACTTTTCTTACCTATACTACAAAAAATTCTGAGGACTGAGGGGAAAAATCAGATCCCAGGACACGTGCTTTGGGGGGATTCACCACCACCTCTTTTAGGCACAAGCCACAGCACCCAGGTTGGAGGTGTAAGCTACCTACCAAAGGACAGAGAGCTTAGGCTATTAAGGTCAGAGGCTTAAACGCAGCCCACAGCATCCGCCTTTGCATATCCCCAAATCCTGTGTGCTCAGTGATTTCATTCTCCTTGCCTTAGCAGAGCGAGGACTGGAGTCTGCCCTGCTTCCAAAATTGCTAAGGTTTCCAGGTATGAAACCTGATGTGTGATAAGCAAATAGCTATTGCTTTCAGATCTAAGATGAAGATTGAAAGAGCGAAAACATCTGCAAATTCATCACACGAGCTCTGAGTGAAACAAACTCCGTGATTCCCTTTTACTGGAGCCACCTCTGTTTTACGATGAGATCACAGGATCGTGTCAACTCTCTTGCACTTCCCTGCTACCTCAGATTTCACTCTTGGTGCTTTGAACGTTGATGAGTTCCAACATTTTTACCAAGCAGAAACAGAGGAACAGGTATATCAGAATGCACCAGCCAGCCCTAGTTAAGGAACATACATTCTCTCATGAGATAAAGGTGCTACTAATGGATCTTTTCACCTCTGTCTAAGAAAATTATGACAGCAGAAAAACTGTCTCCTGTTAGCAACAGAAGTCAGACCAATAAAGAAGAATGGGGAGAGGAAAGGGAACGAACTGCAAGTCACGTCTGCCACATCAAGCTGCAAGTTTCAGAGGATTTTGCTTTATTTTCTGAAATAGCCCTGAACTCAACATTACTTCTGAGTCTCACACTTCCCGTGCTAGGATGAGCAGGTGGAGGTTAGTTACCTTAGTCAGTGTTCTGTTGGGAGGCACTGGCCTGATATCGAACTGGAGATCTGTTGTCAAAGGCAGACCGAAGCTCCAGCCACCATACCTGAGTGAAAACCAGAGGGAAATGCGTTGCTACCCTCAGTCAAAAGCTTTAATACCTTTGGGTGGTGCAGGTTAGCATGCCACCATCACCCCAGTTAATTCTAGCTTGACTTAAAATAACTTATCCCAGTACATAGTGCGTGGCCAAGCCAACGCTGCTGCAGGAGCCCTTATTTGGTGGGAAAACAAAGGGAAACAGAAACTTGGCAGCACTATCGCAAAACCAGAGGTGACTGCCTCTTACCCAGAAGACGACCAGCTCAGTTTCAATCAACAGCAGATGAACATATTCCTTGACAACCTTAATGGCAGGCTATTTTTGCCCCAAGACACGCTGCACGGCTGGTTGCAGAGTCCAGACAGGCTAATAGCTCTAACAGCCCCATGGCGCAAGAAAACACTCAGCCTCTAATTTCACTGGAACGGATGAACTTGTTTAAGTGAAGCGCACATTGAGAGTCTTGAGGGATTCAAACTTGGAGGAAAGTCTCTCCCCAGGGTTTACTTCATGACAGGCTGTCAGATTTTCCACTTTTTAAGCATTTCTGAGTCAGACAGAGGCTTGTCTGCAGATCCAGCCATCAACGTATCAGATGATTGACAAGTTACCCCTAGGCTATTTCTGCTATGATCAAGCAGAGCACTTGCATGAACCTTTATCTTTAATTCTGTGATTGCAGGACATTCTACCTCCTTTCACCAGATTCACAAAGACCAGAGAGGCCCTTCTAAACTCCTGCTGCACTGTCACCTCTTCAACCCCAGTGGATATGATAGGTATGAAAGGCTGCTCCAGTGCAATTCAGAGGAGAAGGACTGGAGATTCACGCTGTACCGTTTTTGCAGGAAGTCTTTGGTGGTTGCCAGAAGGTAAGTCTCCACGTTGTGCCCTGTAAGGTTATAAAGCGTCCGCGTGGAGAAGGTCCTTCGATGAGGGGGAGTGTAGTTCGTCTGCGGACACGTCTGAGCGAAGACAAACGAACAAAAACGTTAGTGTCTGTGTTTTAACTAAAAACTAGCACATCAGGAGAAGACTGAGAGCAGGCAATGGCAACATTCTGGTTCCTACAGAAGCTGATGATTTGCAAATCAGGGTGCAAAGACACAATCCCTGAACGTAGTCATTGAGGTGCTTAAAAACAACTGTTGCTTAAATCTACACTTCGGTTCTACTGCCATCGGTGAGACCTTGAAACGTGCTTCATGCTACGTAGGAGGATTTTTACTGAATTAAGGCTGATCCTGTTTAGCAGAGCGTCAGAGTGACTGCACAGACAACGGAAGAGAGCAAAACAACTCACGGAGCAGAAAACTCGGTGGTGACCTCAAACTCTCATCTTGCATTTCACAGCAGCTACGGTCTACATTTTTACTTTACTGTCAGTCATTGGGAATATTTTCTAGAGCTTCAGAGAAACCTTGGATTAGTCCTGAATGTATAATTTACTGTGCTGAGGGTCAAAGTCACATCGACTGTTTCATAAGGTTGAAGTGTCCTACCAGACAGCATGCTGGCTGCTTCTTTTCAGCTCATCCAGAACAAAAACCCTGGCCTCCTCCATCGTGTATCTGTTCATAACTTTGCATCAGAATACACAAAATCGCTTCCTTCCTGCTGAGGAACACCTGCCTGCCCCTGCTAGAGGTGAGAATCGGCTTTGAACATTATCCTGATTTACCAGAGAAATTATGCCAATGCTTTCAATGATGTGAAATTAAGTGTGTGTCCAAAAAACCTCATAAAATAGCTGCATTTTAAGGAATGACTAGGAACATTCAGCTAAGTACATGCTTTATCTTACAAATGGCATCACGCTGCACCTCGAGCCTGATTTCCTACTGGAAAAAAAGTTGAAGACAGGTGGACAGCACTGGGGGGAGGCAAGCTCAACTCCAAACTGGACTGTAAAATTGTAACATCCATGGGGCAGAATCTGCCTCTTCCCAATGCGCATATAAAGACACTAAGCCCAGTAATGTCCATATCTGGTTCTGTATGTCCCACCGTAACACAGATAATTAATGTTAATCAATCATCACTATCTATAATGTGGAGCAGAGTAAAAGCAGATGGATCTAGACTTTGCATAAAGTGAAATTCTGAAGAGCAAACAGCAATAATAGCTGTGCTTTCGTATAATGATAGTGCTTGTATAAAATGCAATCTTCCTCTTCAATACATGTTCACCTCTGCTAAATGGAACAATCATACAACATTCAAAAACACTATTAAATCTTCTCCCACCATGGGGAGCAAGGCAGATATGTCAGCACGTGAATCTTCCAAGGGCACTGTTCCCTTTGCTGTCCCCAAACCAGTGGAGACAATGGTTATTCAACGTACAAAAGCAACAAGGCCAGAAAGAGACAGGAGGAATCTGAACATCGAGTTCTCCTTAGTATCACGCCTGCCCACAGAACCACTCCCAGTCTACAAGGCCCCCAAATATCCTCCCAAACCCCTTCTCTTCTGGGTTTATTCAAATTACCTGGATGCCATCTGTGCAGTTGCAGGCAGAATACTTCGTTCTCTGGTTTCCACTGATAATCCACTGGCCAAGCATGTCCTCGTTTAAACACTGCCTGAAAATGAACACATTTTCCTCTGAGGTTCTCTACGCTCAGGTGTGCAAACGATGCTAATTGCTGTCATGTTTAATGACAGCAAGGATGGCAGTGAGTAGGTTCAGCAGAAAAGCACACCTCGTCAGCTCCGGGTGCTTCAGGGAATAACCACCCTCCTGCTGCCTTCAGCGCCTCTTGGCAGAGAGGCCCCGCTACTGCTCTCTGTGCCTGGATTCGTTCAGCTGATGAGAAGGAATCCAGATACCACTTCATTCCCACAGTAGACAACAGCTATGCCAAGATCCTTCTGGGTGGGCTCAGTGTTGTAACTGGGATTACTGGGGAGGCAAGGGCTACTTCCCAGAAATGAGAACAGCTTGCTCTCATCCTGACATCCTACCACCACCAAAGCTGCTCCCTTACTCCTCATAGTAATAAAGGGAGTCCACTTGTGGTGGTGAATACTTCTTGAGGGAAAGAACACCAGTGTCAAGGTCCTGGGACTGCGTGGAAGTCCCAGTCTCAGCCTTAAAGCACAGTATAGTTTCCCGTCTTCAGGAATATCTACAATTCTGCGCTGGCAGACGCAAGCCTTTGCTCCAAGCCGCATGGGAGCCATGAAGGCTCTCACAGCAGGGCTGAGGTCTGCTTCACATCAATCATGACCGTTCAGAACTGACTTGCACCCCACCAGCTCGAGCCTGTGAGCAGCGCAAGCTTGCGCCTGCCTGCCAAAGGCCAGTTAGACATCTCCTAATGAGCCTAAAGTATCTGCAAGCCCATCTGAAGAGAGGCAGGAGATACTTTTTTTTCTCTGCATGTGGCACCAACGTATAAAAATTCTGCAGCTGACCCAAGATAGTTATTAAGGTCTAACGGCCAATACTTATGTCAATTCTCTTGCAGATTCAGAATTTAAGTGGAAGAAAACCAAGAACTACTTACGAATTGCTCTCATTCATGCATGTGTTATCTGTTCCAGGGAAAGCAAGCATTGAAGTGACTAAAGCATCTGTGGTTTCATTAAAATTCCTAAGATTTAATAAAGAGAAAAAAAGAAAAATGTTCAAGGTACTTCCACTACCGCTAGGCAGAGGAAAACTGTGTCTGAGTGAAACAGGATTTATTTAAGATGCTAAATAAATAGTTATTTGTGATGCTAGCTCTGCAGACCACTTAAGTACGTGCAGTATATGAGGGCAGTCACACAGGTTTAAAAAGACTGCATATTGTTTAGAGCTGCACACCTACTCCAGTGATTGCTGCCTCTAGATCTAAGCAAGATACTGCTGAACTTTGGGACAATCAAGATTCTGTTTCAGGGAAAAGGCATCTACTGCAGTTTTCAGGCACTACTTCCAGTCTTGTTTCAATCAGCTCTCTCATTTGTGAAGTCCATTTGTTTTTGGCCATTGAAGAAGATGCTTCTTGCTTCTGACTCAGCTCAGGACCTGGACTAGTGACTGTCTTTATAAACAAATGGATTTGAGGATCCCAAAGAACGCCACTCACCCAAAGAAGTCTGCCTGGTCGGATGTGCCGTACAGAGAGGGAGAAAGAATCAGTTCAGGATATTCAGTCTCCTTAGTTCTCAGTGTCCCGAGTCCTGTCGCCGCCATCACAAAGAGGACCGGGAGGATGACCTGAGCGATGAAGCCTCTGACATCCCGCCTGGTATGGTGGAATCTCTTAACGAACAAAGCTGTCGTCTTCTTAAGCAGCAACGGCAAACCCTGCAGGCTTTTTGATCTAATCAGGAGCTGATCTGGGTACAAATGAAGAATGCATTTTGTCATGGATCAGGATTTGTGAAATGCGGGGAGGTTTGACGGTTACAGCACCCTGAGAATGTATTTAGCTTCCCGCACTCCTTTACAGATTGCAAATCAAAACTACTAAGTTGGAACTTATGCAAGTGTCAGGCTTGGGACAGGACTCGAGTTTTGGATCTTAAGTCATAAGCTCATGTAACACAATTTTTTTTTTTGTTTCATTTCAAATGCATACATGTAGTGAATTCATTTTGAGATCTTACAGGAGGAACCCAGACTTTCAGATGCAACAAGTTATGCACATCCTATCTATCCAGCTGCAACTTACAGGGGAAACTTATTATTCTTTTATATTTGCAAACTGAAAATGTTCATAATTTAGAAAGTTCTCAGACAAATCAATAGGGTAAATTCATTCTGAAACAAGAAAACCAAGCACACAAACCACTGATCCTTCACACGGACAGGGTTGTAGTATGCTAAAAGCAGAGCCAAACCCTGTAACCTATTCCTCTTTAGGAAACATTAACCTGTATAACACAACATGAAGCAAACACTTTTCAGTGCTCTCATCAGGGGCTACAAAACATTTCTCTACGCACAGGAGTTTCTGTTTACAGTAACTTTTACAGCGCAGGTCAGCTTTGAGAAGCGAGTAAGAAAGTACCTTTGTGTTGTCCCTTATCTGCTTCCCTAACTATAAATGGTATATTCATAAGTAAAAACACATTTCTACTCTGTAAGAAAGGTTGTTCAGCCAGGCATTTGCTCATTTTTGGGCCATGCCACCTTCTGCAGCTCTCAAAGCCTCAGAGATAGCGGCGTAGCTTGATTCTCTTCTGAATTTGTCCCACTGTCTGGCCCTTTCAGCTTTGTACTGCAATGGCTGAGACACACCAAAAAGCAGCGAGGAAGACCCAGCTCAGAGCTGTGCTGCTTTTCTGACAAGCTAAGAGGTTCCCACAAAGTTTCTCTCCAATTCTTCTAGTTATGTAGCAATAATCCTTTACATCAATTACAGCCATTAATTTCAGAAGTATATATTTGCTCTTTCACGCTGTACTTGATTGAAATCTGGAGCAATTTAAAGGAATGTGGATGCAAAAAAAATCCCTCTGTAATTTATTCTGTGATTCAGCCTATTCCAAACCAGCAGATCTAAACAACTGTGTGATGTATTGGTTTTGTGATTCCTGGTTAGGTGAAATGTGGTTTTCAACAAAGAAAGAGGACAGGGAGCTCAATTCAGTCCATCTGTCAACTGTTTGCATCTGCGACAAATCTGGAATAAAACCTGGAGGTAATTTCGTACCGTCTCTTTCTGTGAAGGTATCCGTGCTCATAGACATCTCGTCACCGCCAATTTGACCGCTGGCTCCAGGCAGCTGTTGGGGCAGTTCAGCATCTTCTTGCCGGTTCTTCCCTAGCTCTTTTGTCAGATTGAGAAACACCTACGGAGCAAGAAAATATGACAGAAAATTGGTCCAAATGACTCAATTCACCAAAACAATAATCACAATCCACTCTCCTACTTTGTAGCTGTAGTTGGTGCGGCAATTGTGAATTACAATCCTCTTTCTGTTCCCTTTGTGCTCTGCAAGAGAAATGCACCTTTTCTTTTTTCAGTATAAAATTGTTGTCCAGCTCCTTCTCACCTCCTGTTTCTCTCCTGGACCTTTGCAGCTGCCCCTGGACTTACCTTGTCCCGGTACCACCTGCTACATGACCAAAGAGTAGGTGTAAATGAAGCTGCGTTTCAGCTCGGGCCCTACATAACTCTACTCCCCCCACCAGTGAAGAAACAAGGAGGGCTGTTTCCCTGGGATATTTTCCCCTCTAACCTCTGACAACCCCAGCTGCCTCCATGCTGGGAGCGCGCACAGTTGCAGCACCCAAGCTGCACACATGCTGTATAACTCATTCCTCATAAAGGAAACACTTTAACAGCAAGTAAGAATTTCTGAGCAGAAAGGTAACAATCTCCCTCCCTCTTTTCTGCAAGACAAAGGTCACCACTGCTCATCATTTAAAGCTACTTTTTGTTTCTGATGCAAATAAACGTTTGTGTTTATTTGACCAGAGATGTCCCATGGGCAGAAAGGTGCCTGTTTCTGTCCAAGATGCACCAAGTGACTCACTTGTACCATACAGCATCCATGCTGAAGTTCTTCATTAAGATGGTTTGCTAACTCCCTCCCTGCTGACTGCATCGGCAGACCAACCCAGAGTCATGGGGACCAGGAGAACAGTTCAAAGAGAAACGCATCATTGTCCTCTCTCCTTAGCCTAACTCCAGTATCTCATCTGGGTAAAATGCCAAAAAGCTGCTAGCAAGGTGGGACAGTGGTACACTTTGTGCATTTGTATTTATATAGACTTACAGAATCACAGAATCACAGGATGGTTTGGGTGGGAAGGGACCTTTAAAGGCCATCCAGTCCAACCCCCCTGCAAGGAGCAGGGACATCTCCAACCAGATCAGGTTGCTCAGAGCCCCGTCCAACCTCATTTCCAAGGATGAGACATCCACCACCTCTCTGGGCAACCTCTGCCAGTTTTCTACCACCGCTGTAAAAAAAATTTTTCCTAATATCTGATCTAAATCTACCTCCTTTTATTTTAAAACAATTACAGACTCACATGTTTGTAAGTGTAACAGTCAACAACCAAACCACTTCTTCCCCTGCCCGCAACTCTCGCATCCAAAACATGCCGCCGTCTAGCCCAGAAAGCTACAGAGCGCCGTGAAGTTAATCTCCATAACATTTCATTAAATCGAGCGGATCCTGAGCTCGTACCTCTTCCACTGTTGTGTTTGAAATCCCATAGCAACCAAGGTGGAGATCACTCAAGCTGGTATCGAGGGCTCTGAGAAGCGCCTGGTAGGCCCCTGAGACTGTGGATTTGAAGGGAGGAAGCACGTACACGAGCTCTCCACCAATATCTTCCTTGAGATAAGCCGCCGGCAGGTGGGACTGGATCAAGGAGGTCACTGCCGTGGTGTCACACTCCTCTATCATGTTCTGAAAAAGGAGGAAAACACTCTGCGGTCACCGAGAGGGTCGCAAAGTCAAACTTCCTACTGCAGGATTTAGCCTAAATCCTGTCCCAGAGCGTAACTGGTAGGTGATCTCAGTCTGGGTATGCAACATTTCAAGTTAAATATCAAAAGGAGATGAAAGTTGGTTTCTGGCCCTTGAAGGAGGACGTGTGGCAGTGCGCCCACCTTGGTCCATCCAAGACCTCACTGGGCTCCCTCTGTCTACAGGGATACTGGGATTGGGCTGAATCAACCACTTTGCATTAGCTAGAGGGTTTGTAGTACAACAGAGAAAAGCCTAGCCACAGGAGAGCTGACACCTGAGCTTGGCTGCCAGCACAAATACACTCATTTTCCCATTAAGAACGGGGCTTGCACAGGGTCTTTTTTCATTTTCTCTATCTATACTGCCAGCAATTTGGAAGAGGGGCTGACCTCTTATGTTATCTGCATGTTATTCCGTGTGCTGGGGCTACCAACAACACTAATAAATGCTATCAAAAGCAGAGTTACCCCTCCTTGCAAGCAGAACATTTTGCCTCAGGCCAGATGCTATCAATGGACTCTTCCCATCTGCTTTATTTCTCTGAACTCCAGAATTCACACTCTGCACCCGGCCTTGCCTTTAACCCTCAAGGAGACCTTGTTCTTTCTCAACGAAGCAGAGCACTGACATTCCTGTTTTATGAGTGCCAGAGAGGCTGGTCTGGTGGCCCCGCTGGAGAGCCTTGTCTATTAATGCTGCAAGGCTTTGTGTAGAGAGGCTGAAGCTAAGGCTCCTGTGTTTTGGAGAGCTCTCCATATAGGTTGTCTTTCTGAAGGAAATTTATTTATTAAAAAAACCCCAAAACATGTGAATTCCAGGACGGGACAGGCAAAGCTAGCCACAGAGCAGAGTGCACTGTAACCCAGGTATCTCAGTGGTTGGGGCATATGAAAAAAATGTTTTACTGCCAGCCCAAGGAAATAGCCCCACGTATTCTTCAACCTGTGTGGCCAAACCCAAGGGTTTCAACCCAAAACGCCTCCCACTTTCACTTGGGCATAAAGAAGTTTTTCCACAGAAGTGAAATTATACTGAAACAACCATTCCGCTGCAGACATCTAAGACTGAGCAGAACCCTCTGCAGCATGCTTCATTTCTGTGGGACACTATGGCTTGCCTCCTTCCTTCCCGTCATGCGACTGACTCGGTTTCCCGCCCACGACGCTGAAAATTTAGGAGCAACTCAGACACAAACCTTCTTTTTTGTGAGTGTCAAGTGGTAGCCATCACCAAACGTTTCCTTGAGGTAGAACGGTGAACCACAACATTTGAGTCCTCCATGCTCCAGGAAGGCGATTCGGTCACTCAGAACTTCTGCTTCATCCAAGTGATGTGTTGAGAGAATGATGGTTCTGCCTGAAAAACACGAAGCTGATGTCAGCTACCACAGAATAAACACGCGTGATTACCTGAGACTGGTGAAACACATGCTGAGCGAGGGGACACAGAGTATCAGGTGAAAATTGACTGCATTTTTTTGTAACTATTAGTGACAAGGCAACATTAGAGAGAAGCTGAAAGTTACTGTATTGTAAATTGTCTATTATGGCAAAGTTACTTTTTAAATGACACTGTGAATTTACAGAAACCAACTAGGCTGCACCTAGAGGGCCTGCAAAATCCCAGTCTCCCACAATTTGTTCTCTGTGGTCTCCAAAACTCACAGCTCAAAGCCACTGATACCATATTTGCAAAAGTGACACAAATCAGCTTTGCCACTGGGCAGCATCACATCTCATCACAGTTACCTTTTTTATTCTTGGAGATAATTTCCCAAATACTTCTCCGAGAGCACGGATCCACTCCAGTGGTTGGTTCATCTAGTATCACCACCCTTGATCCACCCAGGAGAGCGATAGCTATAGATAACTTCCTCTTCATCCCCCCCGACAGGGAGCCAGCTAGCTTGTAACGATGGCTGTACAGTCCAGTCTCCTTCAAAGTCCTTAAAAACAAAGGCAAAACAACCCCCGAGGGTTGTCCTTCAGGCATTTTTAAAAGCAAGGAATCCGAAAATACCCTCAAAAAACATAACTACAAATGGAAAACTGCTCAAGTATGGATTGCTCTGCTGAACGGTCACAGTGCAGGCAGATGATTCACCCTATAGTTCAGTCACTGGGATTTTAATTTTAAATATTTTTTTTAGGATGATTTCAAGGTTTCCATCTGACAAGTCAAGGTTAAAGGCTCAGCCTCATCAACCGAGAACACCAAGATCCAAACTCCCTGGGATGCTCTGGCTGCTTCGTTTCTCTGCAGAACCAATAAAGTTAACATCATCCTTCTGACTGGTTGATTAAATCTCTTTCTGGGGAAAACTGTAAGGCAGCAAACACTAGACTCTTAGGCTTATCAATTCACCTCCAAAGAATTGCCACAGAAGCTTGTAAACCCCCTGGAGAAGAGATGTTGTTTTCTTACAGCCACAGACATCAACACTCGATATATTCCTGTGGCCATACCAAGGCGTTATTTGATCTCTACACAGGTTCTGCAACCATCCTCAAAACCATCCATTTGAGCTCGGCAGTGACAATTATTTTGACAGCCCCCTCTCCCTTCTCCCACCCTGCTATTTTTATACCTCTTCACTTCTTGGTAGAGCTCCTGCTTACTCCAGTGAGGGACTTTGATGTACCCGTAGAGCAGCAGGTGTTCCTTTGTGGTGAGGTAGTTAAAGAGCACGTTGTGCTGCATACACACCCCCATGTTCTTTCTGATAACTTCCTGCTCAGTCCTGATGTCTTTGCCGTACACAAAGATAGTACCTGATGATGTAGGGAACAAGCCGGTCAAAATAGAGCTGAAAGGGAAAAATAAATAGAAAAGGAAGTTAAAAAAAAGGAGAAAGCCATAGGTAATTTTTTCACATGGTCATGTATCTATCATCATTTTCAAAGTTTCCTTACATCACCATCACACTTCTTCAAGTCAGACCACTGTTTTTTCTGCTGCCTGACCACGGCTGGCAGAGCAGTGGCCAATTAACACCAAAGCACATCCTCCTACCCCTCTGCGGGAACGCAAGGGCAAGCACCAAGCTCATACACTGAAATCTGGCTGGTTTTCACATGCACTTTTATCTTCTTCAGCCTTCCCCTCCCCAAGTCAGACCACTGCATATCCCATACAACAATACTCATGAACGCCCTCGGCTTCCAGTTTAATCACTGGGAATTCATATAATGTAATAACTTCTCGTTCTCTGAGGTTTGCCTGAGGTATCCAGCCTCATACCATTAACCGCAACAGAGATTCAAAACCACATCTTCATCTTACCAACCACATCAGAGCATGCAAACCTGATTTCATTGCCATTATTAAACAAGAAACGAGGGAGGACTTCCAGACAAGACACCTCGCAGTGGGCAGCGCTTTCATCTAGTTCAAGCAAATAATTACCTACCTAGCAATGCCTAACAGACCTGAGTCAAACAGCCTCTGTTCAGAATAACTACTTGCACAATGTAGGTAATTTTCGGTGCTATCCTGCAGGGACTAAAGACTGCCCTTCACTTTCCCAGAGCTTCTCTCTCTCCTGGGACTTTTAACCATCATTAAAAACGAAAGGAGTAACTTGTGACCTTACTCAGGATTTGAAGCCTGCGCTAAGTTTCAAGAAGCCATTACACTTTTGCGTAGATCATCTCTGCCTACACTTTGCAAAGAGGGTATGAGTTGAATTGATAATAAGCTCAGATGAAGCACACATCTGTCTTACTGGTTTTGGCTCTTCCGAGGCTTCTATTTATCAGCTTAATGTTGCTTTCAGAGCATCACACATATATAAGTGTAGAAATCAAGTTCTACAGGTCTGTTTTAGTGCTGTTATCTAATAACTCAAATAATAATTTATAAATGCCAGGGCTGGAAGGGCTGAAAGGCCGATGTATTAACCCACTGCCATTCCAGCCCAGCCAACACACGAGTTTGTACAGCTGAAACAGACCTTTATGAAGCTTTCTTGCTAATCTCACCTCAGCTTTGGTCCGTGCACAAGCTACCCACAGCTTTCAGAACAACTTAACCCCAGGCACCAAAGTGTCAGGGAACAAAATGCTAGAACAGCTGCTGTGCTGTGTGTTACAGGTACCCTACCAGATTAAAAAGCACGTTCCTAAGCAGAAAAGAACCTTTAATTCTAATAGATGAAGGGACTGCTGAGGTCATCCATGAGCAAGATAAAACTGCAAGAGAGATTTGGCCTAATAAAGCATCTTATTCACTGCACAGCCCCACTTGCTCTCTTATTCACCCAATCATTCCCCACATTCTATAAAAAAGCAGCTTTAAAGGATACACACATGGTTGTAGTTTTCCCAGCTCCATTGTGTCCCAGCAGGGAAGTGATATTTCCTTCATAGAAGTTGAGGCTGAGGTTGTCCACTGCAGCTTTGGATGCATAAATCTTTGTTATGCCACGGAGGGAGACTCCCAAGGTGAGATCAGTGGGCTCTGGTTCCAGGTGAGGAGGGGGGGCACCTTTGACACCAAAGGAAAGGGGCAGAAGATAGTTACTGCACTGCAGAAGGTGTTGGTGCTGCTTTTTTCCCCCTAAGAGATAAGCAGGGCTTTTTAAAACAAAATACAGCAAAAGTAGGTGTCTTTCAGGTTGGAATGTAGAGAACATTTCACAGGATCTGTATCATTTTGAACTCTCTGGGATTTCTCCTTTTTACTCCTGCTTCTAATAATTCCTGACAATAAGCATTTATCACTCTTGAAAAGGTCTCACATTTAGATGTTTTGGAGCACCTAACTTAATTTATACTAAGCAACCACAGAAAACTGGAGGACATACAACAAAACTACTGAGTTATTTTCAGTTTGGTAGAATCAGCAAGCTTTTATGTGTGATCTCACAGTATTTGACAGGCTAAATATTTAGAGAGATGAACAAAGAAGCACATCTCTCTTTGCCAAGAGGAAACACAAAAGTGTTTCTACATAGAGCACTGTAGAGTGAGATGCACATCTAAGGAAACTACCCAACTACAACGTACGCAAATATGTATGTGAATATCAGTACCAGATTTCCACACCAAAGAGGAGGAACAAGTAGGATTTAAAAGCCAGATCTCCATTCAGGCAAGTAACAGCTTCCGATTTTTCTTGTGCTACAAAATAAGGATGAGTACAGAAATGCGCTTTCTGAGTATGATGCCCCTTTACAAACTTGGCTTCGTTGACCTAAACCGTAAGTTAGCATTGCTACCCCATCTAGCAGTCACATACATATCTTATTGTTGAGGGTGGCTTCTTTCCTTAGCATCAGCTTGGTGAAGAGAAGGCCTCCTTGTTTCTCATTCCAGAAGGGGAGGTAACCATTGTAGTCGACCCAGTAAGATGGCAGCAATGGGAAATACCAGGGAGCAGCCATGCCGTATCTACCTGCAAGGAAAGGAGGAATCTCCTTTGGGTATCACTGTTGGAGTGCACTCAAAATAGCAGAAACAAACTCCAGAGACCTCTCTCCTCTTGATGTGCTCCTGTACTACTAATACTTGGTAGAGAATCTGTCCGATGGACACAATGGGAAGCACTCACTGATCTGCTATTCTGAGTACCTTCATAGCTGGAGGGCAGGAGTACTTTACATTTTCCACTGGGTAGATTTCCGTATGCCAGTGGACTGCTTCATTAGGTGGGGAAGAAAAGCAAGAGAAAAATGTACTGGCTCTTGCCCAAGGCAGGAATTACTTTTTGAAATCAAATGATATAAGTAACATAAGACAAAAATCACTCAGCTGACAAACGCAGGCTAACATGCTCTCTTCTCATTTTCACTGAGCAGAACGCAAACACACCCTCCCATGTCCTTGGCTTCAGCTTCTTCAGGAGACCCACCCACCCCTGTGACAAGCAGAGGAACCCTAATTCTCCCTTGCTCTGCTCTGTCTCAGTTTCATTAATACTCAGACATCCACAAAGTCACGCTCCTTTTGATCTAGAAACAGAGGTATTCTGTGTGTGCACACGGTCTTTCTGCCTGAACCATGGAACCAGCCAGTATTGAATTCACTGCTTTTCAAAAGAGATGGTCCAGCACCAGTCTCGATGCTTCATATCCTTACCTGGGAAAACATTCCTTATATACCATCCCAGGATGAAGTAAATGAAAGAGTCAATCAGAATGAGCCAGCACATCCAGCCAAAGGAAGTGTTGTCTCCAATCATTGGGGACTTATACATGTTGTCCCACTGCAGACCTGCAGAAAGGAGTTTAGAAATACAAACAGAATCCATATTAGCTCATGAAATGTCACAACCATGGGAGCTCAAGGCCTAATTTTGTCTACAATAAACATACCTATGCCTTGCGTCTCATACCGAGCAATGTATTGACTTGCATAACTGAACGCAGTTGGAGACAACAGACTCTGTGAAATAAAGAAAAATGAAAACAAAGAACTTATTAATTAGTCTCAAAGAGAAATTAAGTCAGTCAATTAATCAGGTACCTCATTTGCTTGGTCCAGTAGCCAGAAAAAATAAGTGTGTTTTATTTTGTTTTTTTTTTTTTTTCCCCCAAAAGGCACAAAGAGCACTAGACCAGGCTTATGATGGGCTGTAATGTCTCCTTAGAGCCTGCCTTCCTTTTGCTTCCACAGCCAGGACTCAACTTCCTGCCTCATACAGGGCTTTACTTTAGGCTTTTGAAATACAGGAGTGCTTAAGAATTACCTGCCATGTAGTTAATAATGTTTCCACTTGCATTAAGAGATGCCCTTTCCTGAATCTGGTGCCTCCAAGAAAACAAGTCTGGGTTTGGGAACCTAACACCTACCTACTTCTACCCTTGGTAATAAACAAGGCTTTAAATCTATTTTCATGGTAGGAATTTGAGAGACACGAAACTAAAGGATGAGTGCAGCCAGCAATGAGCAGAGCCAGCCTCCTCCACAGCCCTGCTACCTAAACTACTCACTGAGACAGCCTTGTTTTTCACAGTGGTTGACAGTAACCCGTTTTGCTTTGCAATTCGAAAGGGCCAAGTATGTAGCTCAAACTATTCTGATTCAGCTGGCAAGTGGGAACTCAATAAAATTCCACAAGTATTGCT
This sequence comes from Chlamydotis macqueenii, assembly GCF_036417535.1. Taxonomy (NCBI): domain Eukaryota; kingdom Metazoa; phylum Chordata; class Aves; order Otidiformes; family Otididae; genus Chlamydotis; species Chlamydotis macqueenii. The sequence goes on from NC_141561.1 coordinate 39,129,816, forward strand.
TTCAGTCATGGGACACAATTAGTTCCAGGTCTCACTCAAACAGGCCATGGCCAACTTTCCTGTCGTGCCGTCGTACCTGTCAACACGCACTGAAAGGCGCCCAACTCACCTATATTTGTGACATAAGCTATAACAAGAGCTGAAGTTTACTGAAGGTCTGCTCCCAGAACTTACCAGTAGGCTTTTCACGGAGAAGCTCAAATGATTCTCGATGACGAGCAAGACGATGAAAGGGAAGAAGGTGAGGATGTACACCAGACTGCCCACCAAGGCCGCTATGTTGGTGTTATTGAAGAAAACACTGATGAAGTAGCTCATGGCTATGACAGACAGGCTGTAGTCCATCAGGTACAGGAACAGGAGAGCTGTGTTTGTTTTGGGAAGGATGTCACCTACTTTTAGAACAATGATGAGGAAGGTGACAGTAATTAGGAGGAAGATGGCGCACTCTATGAACCAGGCGATGAAATGGCTGCTGGCATTAACACCCATCATTTTCATGTACTACAGAGAGAAAGGTGAAAAAAAAGAGAATCACAAATGACAACTGTTTATCAAGACATCTTTCTGCTGATATTGAACTGTTTCTTTTTTCAGTTTCTGTACAGGGCATGCAATGAAACCATGCTCTTTCATACTTTGGCATACTGCACGTTGATAACCAGGGAGAAACCATGCACTCACATTTCGGGAATGCGCTCGGTTTGCAAAGCAGTCCATTGCAAAAGAACAGCACAGACAGGATCTGCAAGTACGAAGTGTCGCTGCCCACAAGCTCCAAAGCAACTTCTGGCCTTAGATTTGTAACTCTTCTAAAGCATTTTGGCTCTTCTTAAACATAATGCTAATTGATCCCATCGCTTGAGTGTAAAAGCTCTTAAGTATCTTTGAAACCAAACCATTTCTCACACACCTCTAAGACAACAAATAATATCTAAATTACCACGGTTATAAGGAAGCAATGTTAATTTATACTAGCTGATGATCAAGTCCACAAGACTTGTATTTAACTGTAAATTTGTACTGATAAATCCAAAAGAAACTACAGGTGCTGGTGTCTTGTTGTAGATTATTACACACCTAAAAAGATTACTGACACCCTGGTTCTTAGAGAGAGGGAAACTGGGTTCCCTAAATTACAGTAAGGGGCTGTCACTGGGGCTCACTCATTTTCAATCTCATCACAGTTCACGGAGCGCCCTTTCTTGGAAATGTTTTTGGCGAATCAGTATTTGGTTCCACAGTACTGGATAAAAAACAAATCTGCTTGAGCTTTCGTTGCTTGCTGAAGCTTAGTTTTACAAAAGTTCTTCGCCGCTCATCTCTGTTGACTGTGTTCACACTGAAAACCTGAGTTAATTTAATAAATTCCCTGTCTCAATGTCATTTCTTTTCCAACAGACAACCCGAAGAAATTCATTTCAGATGAGCTGATGTAATATGTAGCACCTTCTGAAATATTAAGTACAACAACTTCAAGGAGAGGAAATAAGTCACTTTTCATGTCTTTGTCCCCAGTAGGTATGACTCAAAGTCGATTTTTAGAGAGCTTTAAATCTTCAGAAAAGTTGTAATTTTGTGAGCTCCCCATGTTTCCAGTGTTCAGAACTGCAAAGCAATGTTCTCACCACTTGAAGGGCAAACGCCCTGCATTTCTATGGTTTTGAGCTTGGTGACAACGTCAGAATTCAAACACTGCAGGTCAAACAACAGGTATTTGCAATATTATTTTCCTTAATGCTTGTTTTGCTCCATTTAATGTTGCACATGAGACATACTACCCACTAATAAGGAAAATCTGTTTATAATTTTGCACGCCCCAGAAAGTTTCACCGTACCTCATAAAGCCGCAGATCTTTCTCTTGAACAAGTGTTTTAACAAAATCAGCTATAAACAGCACCCAGGCAGCCATCAGAGCAAATGGAAGAGAGTAGGTCACGCTGGTTAAGAACCTGTAAAAGGCAAACACAAGCTTCAGCTGAATATAAAATGTTCTGGGGATTAAGGCTTTATACAGAACATATTTTGCGGAATAATACTTTGGCACAAGAAAAGACATGCTTATATTTCAAAACGTGGGGTATAATTAATTATTACAAAAAAGGCTATTTTGCCATTGCATCCGATTTTCTATTCATGAAACTCCTGGCTGTTCAAATCTTTTTTTCTTCTTTTTAAAATCACAGCGGGATTTTCAGATGCATTCTGGAATGTAGCACCGCTGGCAGGAGCCGGAACCGCCATGGGTAGTGGCACCTCCTGGCTCCCTGATGGGGTGCACCCCATTTTGAAACATCACAGCAGCCAGCCAGAATCCCCTGCTCTGTTAACAGATATAACAGCCAAATTTTGTTATCAGGCCATATTTCCTGGTGCTGGAGTTTGGATATAGGTGCTTTCCCTCAGAGCGTCTCTCCTATTGCCCCCATGGAACAGACATTGCGGATCCAGGTCTACAACATCGGCTTCACAATTTTTGGCTCCTCACTTTAGTTAAAACCTTTGTCCTGTGCCAAATGTGCACAGAGAAAAGAAAACAATGGCCAACAGTAAAATTTCTCCTGTTGTGATGGAAAGCAAGTTTTTACAGTAGGAGATTCACTTTGTTGTATCCACAGCACTTATGCTTTCCTCTGTCATTTCTAAACTTGGCTTAAAAAAATAATCAGTGTCATCCTGGGTAAAGCTTAATGTACAATAACAGTAAGAAATTAATATTACTAGATTTTAAATTTTTTTTTTACCTATAAAACTCAAAATTTCCATAAACCAGCGCTTTCAGGAAATACTTCCATGCAAATGAAACCATATTTATAAAGAACAGAAAGGCATTTCAGTAGCTTTACTCATTCCTTGTTGTCTGGGTTGTTTGTTTTTTTTTTTGCTACCACCTTCTGCATGATCTCTAGGCTAACAAAAATTCAGTATTTTCCAACACCTTCTCAGTGTATATACTCCCTCCTTTTCCCTACAGGATTGTAACTAGGCGATAACAATCGACAAACAATCATTTTTTGATGACTTTGACTGGATGCAAATCCAAAGCCTTTAGCTATTTTAATAATTGAGCAAACTCATTTCCCTCTGAACCCGGGGTGGGGAGGGAAACTCGGAGGCAAGTGGTTTTCTCTGCAGCCCAAGAACAAGAAGAGGAGCAGATATCACTCTGGTAAATGTCTCCAGCAGCGAGTTAATCCTTGTACAAAACTATCTCACAGCGCTTTTGGACCAAGGAAGATCCTCATGTCAGGGCGGAGTGATCGTCCAACCTACCAATACGACAGGCTGAACATCCCTTCAGTGCTTTCTGACGGAAATGAAATCCCTTCCCTGTGTGTTTTCCACAGTTTGGCCACCAGCTGCAGTCAGGGTGATAACCCTGAGGACATAGCACGTTGCCAGCTTTCCAACGCAGACCAAAATTGTCTTGCCAGAGGGGCAGATCCTCAGCCGTGAGAGATTCACTTCTCCCTCTGCTAGCTGCAGATCTGGCTCAAGATGAGCAGAAAGGAAGATGATCCAAAACTTCTTGATCGGCTTCACTGTTTAAAACTTATTCTGGTCCACACTGCACTGCTCTGTACAACAGGCTGTTAACCCTGGCAACTCAGTGCATCAAAAGCTTCTCTGTCCTCCCTCATTATTGCAGAGATGAATGGTACAATTTCATCTTCCCTCTTAAAGCACCTATATTGAGAACTATTCACTATTCACTGGGATGAATAACAAATACCACCGCTGGACAGCAATTTCTAGGAACAAAGCTCAAATCTAGGGTGTATTTTTTCACCCAATATATACATTTTCTAAGTTCTGCTGCACTGTCTGCACGTAAGCACCTGCAGAACAAGCCAACACTCATATTTAACCCAAGTCCTGCCAACCCCAGTCCCAGTTCCACCACATGTAGCAAAAGAGACAATGAATTTTACCTGCTGCAAAACCTAGAGTGACCACGACAGTTCAGGTACACACAGAGCACTGAAAACAAAAGATTAGGCAAACTAAACCCAGACCATTTATACTAGAGTCCAAAAATCCCTCTGTTGTTCAGACCCTTGGAAAAAAAAACTCCACACAAAATGAAATTATGAACGTGGTATTAAGGAGACCAGCGCAGCTGGTGAACTCCACCAGGCAGACAAGAGTAGCTTACACAAAGCATGAAGACAAAAGCCACACAAACTTACATATCCTTATTGTAGCAGGGGTAAGGCATGGCCTGGACTTGAACAGCTATTTCCTCTGGATTCTTGCCAGTCTGTAACTCAATAATGGCTCTTTCGATGCTGTCCTGGATATAAATAAACGCCCGGCTGTAAATCTGGCTCTGCGAGGTGGAATTGTGTGGGCCCACTGTCCAGATGCGCTCCCTTATTCTGTTGGTGGTTTGTGTGATCCTGCTGCTCATCCGTATGGTGTAATTGAGCACAGGAGGGAGGGCCAACGCCCCGCGAACCGAGCGTGCAGGGCTGCTACGGCTTGGAGGCAGCTTGAAAATGATACCTTGGAAAAGAAAGGGAAAAGGCTTTCCTTCAGAGTTGACAGCACAGGAGAAGTACACACAGATACGTAGGAACTCCTCATTTTTGCAAGCTTTTTCTACATGACATTCTATCATTTCATTTCTTTGCTGCACAAATAAAGCTCAGATGCATAGACTGCTTATTGAGGGGCTGGAAGTGGAAACCATACATCACTGCAGCTACTGGTGCTTTCAAATGTGGCCAATGATTCTGGGTGTGAAATACATCCCCAGAGCCTTTAAATCTTTTCCCACTGAGCATTTGAAAACCAAAGGCTCTGAAAATAACCAGCTGTATTTGAAAAAAAATCCTCCTGTTAGCATGGGCTGTCACACATCTGTTAAGTATGCCACCTCTCACGAACGTGCCCAAAGGTACTCTATCAACAGAGCTCACACAGTGATGCTGTAACAAACCAAAACCTCAGGAACGCTGTGTTGAAAATTGTTCAGGACCTACACACATATTTTTGTGCCCACACAAATTCCTGCAAAGCTGAGAGGTCCCAGAATATAAAAGCTTTGCGAGTTCCTGTTAGGAAATGGCATGCCGTAGATACAGTTTGACAAACAGGACTTTTTTTTTTCCCTTTAAAGTGTCTGTTTGAGTAGAGGCAATACCACAGAAGTTTTTCTCTCCAGAATATTTTTCCTGATTATTCCACATATAAAGCACACGATGGAATGGAGGACAAACAGGGAAGAAAACAGCTTTTACGGGAACAGACAAATATTATCAGAGTCTGCAGTTCCAAGAAAAGAAAAAGTTTCTATCTACCCCTCAATAATGAGGCATAAAACCAAACAGGCCACAGGACTTACAAGTGAATCCTAATTGAAGAGATATTGGGCATTATTTAAAAAAATAAGACACATTTGTATCATTCAAATTAATGCAAGTTTCTATTCTCTACTCCCCCCTGCCCATCTCTGTGGTCTGATCTGAAGCTGCAATCCGATCCCACAAATGTGAGAAGTGTGACTGAGAATATCCAACATAATATTGCAGTGTTTGGCTGGAACATCTCCAGAGCTTCAGGACCTTCTAATAAATTGAACTGTCTCAAATCTTTCTTGATTAAAGCATCTTTTCCCATGGGGGTGTGAAAGAAGGCAGCTGTCACGAAGATCTCCTAAGGTCAGTGACATTTTGTTCAAACTGAGAATTACCTAAGAGAAAACACCAATTGACCACAGGCAGCAGAGGTGCAAGAGAAGAGGAGGTACCAAAAGAAGAGTGTAAAATATTGTCGTAAGCAGATCCCCGACACGCTGGCTCCAAATCGACTGCTGTGTGGTGGGAGCTGTGATCACAACATTTGCTGGTGGAAAGCCAAACTTCTTGTGCTGGACTCCCACCCTGTACCAGGTTAACTTTAATTTACAGAGGGACTTGAGACTCTGTCACATACTTGCGAAAAGCTCATTCTTCAGGAAGAGCTCTTTAGCCACCATTTCCATTTCCTCTAAGTTTCTGACTGCCTGGATGCGATGAAACGAGACACAGGAGGACACATTTACAGCAAGGGTAGCTAACGTATTCAGCTGATCGACAATGTCAGCGTTGTTCTGTAATTCCAGCCGAATATCATCTGAAAAAAAAAGAAAAAAGCATAAACAAAACCAGTAGCATCACTACACATAGCAAAAAAAAAAAAAAAAATCCATCATATCATTCTGCTCTTTACACTAACAATGACACCAGAAAGAAAGAAAAAAAAACGCATCACACTAAACATTAAGTGTAAAATACATTTCTACACTTAGCAGTGCAATGAAGGCATGTTGTTGACCCAATTTTTATGTTAATCATTTGTAATACACTCGTGAGTTTGCGTTTGGGAGGACGCCAGCAACGGGATGTGACAGCCATCCCAAATCAAAAGCTCTCCTAACCTGCCGAGGTTTTAGACTCGCATGCAACGCTCGCCATTCACTCCACATCCTATGGGTTTGGATGTAATCAATTCGGCTGTTGAGCGGCTCTGTCTCCAGGGGGAAACGTGCTTTAGCCAAGCACATCAAGGAAAAGTTGTCTGTTGTGCTGAGATGTGTACTAAACTCGATGATGCAGTTTAATAAAGATGCTGCTGTTCCCTGGCTGTTTTAAAAGGCGACTGCATAGCGCAGTGTAACTAATACGGACCAGCTGCTGCAGGCACGATGATTTTACGGGGAGTTGAGACAGGAGGGGTCATCACAAACAGTATGTAAATATCCTTTTGACTGCGACAGACTACAACCACTCTTGGTTTATGCTGTGTTTTGCTAGCATAACCCAGATTTATGTTGACACGTATGGCCACTCACTGACAAAGCGGGTAGGGACGATAACACCAGCTAGGAAGGGACTGTGATCACCGTGCTGTGCACTGACAGGGGATGATGCACCCGCCACTGCTGTTAGCTGATGATTCTCACAGTGCAGATCAGCAACTCTCACCTTGAGGGACCATACAAGTCCACCAGAGAACAGCAAATTCCAGCAGAGCACCTCCTGTAATGATGCCTCTGGCTTCATCAGCCTGGGTACCTTTATCCGACAAGTTGCTTTTCTACTCTGGAAAACGTCTAAGATGAACCTTGATGCGATGCAAGTGAGCTCCCCATAACATTTCCCAGCAGAGTCCCAGGTATTTAATTTGAAGTGATAATTACGGCTAAACAGTGCCCTCCAGTGGCCACACTCAGCTGCAGAGATTCCCAGCCTACTATCCCTTCAACACTCCCAAAAACCATCCCTTTGCTTTCTAAGGGTCTTTTCCCAAAGATTTTTGAATCACAATTGAGGTTGCCTTGCACTAAAGCATCTCATACTGGCCAGAGAAGAGCAGTAGCAGAGGATGGCTACAGTCTGGTAACTCTGGAGCTCCCAGACCTGAAGTACAAATAAGAGGGCAGCACATTTGGTGGAACAACTTACCCAGTTTGTTTATTTGACTCAGCAGTTCAGCTGCATCCAAATTCACCATCAACTTGATAAAAACCTGCACAAAGGGATTCTGCAGGGCGTTCTATCGACAAGCAAAAAGAAAAAGCACTGGTTTGACCAGAAGCCCCTTGAGCTTATCCAGTGTATTTCTAAAATACAACAGACCAGCTGCCTGCACTGAGCATTTGTACAACCCCCTCCTGCTCCGTTCCTGACCTCCCATACTTCACTCCATGTATCAGGATTGGGAAATGTTAAAAACGAAAACATAATACAGAGCCCTGTGAGTCCACGCCAGTGTTTCTTGGAGTCAGAGGATGTCTACTGAGCCTCCACCAAGTACCAGAGTCCCATGGAAAAATAATGGATAATCTTTGTTATTCTAGAAGTGCAGGAAATTTCATTTGTGTTTAAGTCCCGTGAATAAAGCCCGAGCACAAGGGGCGGGTGACCAAAATTTAGCTTGGAGACCAGCAGATAGATTTTTGTTTGTCTGAACAGTAGAGAATATTTCATTTCGCTTTTGCATATTCCACTGCGGATTTTCTCTTAGTACCATGGAAATTACAATGAATTCCAGCCACTGAAATAAACTTCTAACGCTTTAGCGTTCCAGAGATCTCATTTTCATAGTTTTGTAAGAAAAGGAGACAATTTTTACTGTGGAGAACAGGAAGCAAGTACGTGAAGCATTACAGCCTACTGCTTTCTGTATCCAAGCAAGGCTTGGCTCCTTAGGAGGGGAAAAAGAAATTGTATTTACATTCACTGAGGTAAAAAGACATCTTCTAGCTTTTCTGTGTGTACCCAGAGCTACATGCTTATTATAGATACTGTTTCGTTTTTCAAAAAAGTAATTTCTTGCCTGGTCTTGGCTGGCTGGAACGCTCCATCAAGCAGAAAGTTAATTTACAAACTGAAGAGCGTTTCCTGCTCGTCTTAGCCCTCCAGCAGGCCTCAGCATGGCCAGTGTCAAGGAGCATTTCACAAACGGATCATTTCAGAACGAGGATTTGCATGGAAAGGTGCATCAGGAGTGTTTCTGTTACAGAAACAGCTGGGCAGGCACAGAAACTGCAAAGTCCAGGACAAAAGCCTGAGAAGCATTTCCCCAACTGATCTAAGATGTCTCCGAGGTCCCTGGAACCCCAGTTTATTTCAGTGAAGAAATCTATCCTCCCAGTTCCCGCCCGCCAGAGAAACAGGGGACGGTACGATCTCACACCTTGATCATCGGAACGGTCTGGTTTAACTTAGACAGTGAATTCATGATGACAGGAGACTTGTCCAACCACTCCTGGGACTTCAGGGCTAGATCAGCCATCTGCTTCAGGGTTGAATTCGACTATAAAAAAAATCACAACACGTAAGGTTTCATTACCTTAAAGCTTTTTAAAAATAAGCCAGTAAAACAGCTAAGATCAAATTTGGTTTCCTTAGGATTTTTCTTAGCACCCTATCCCTCTTTGGCAAAAAGACCCTTAACACATTGAACTTGGATGCAAATACTTAAAAATATGGCCTTATTTGGACCGCGTCTTGGTATCAGCTTTCCTTCTACTACTGGTCTGCTTCCAAACAAGTACTGGTTATAGCATTAGCTCTGGGAGACATCTTTCTATTACCGACTGAAAATACGGGGGTGAAACTTCATAAACTTTAAAAAAAGCATATCCTAAATGTTAGACCAACAGCAATTTTTTTGGAAGATTAATTCAAAGACAAAAGATGACTGATACAACCAGCAATGCAACTAGGAAAAAATAATCTGACTAATACTCCAAACAGTCAGAAAACAGACTTCTGCTTCTCAAAGACACAAGCCCATGCTAGATAAATTACAGTCCCTTTGTGTGGGCGTATCCTGATGTACTGTAACCAGAGCCATACCTTTTCCATGATGGCTCGAGTTTCTACGGTATCTGGTGTATAAAGGATCTTCCCAAGCACCATTGGTTTTAAAAAAGACCAAATTAAAGCTCCAGTTGGGGTTTTGACCAGGTCCAGGTACAAGGATAAGCAAAACGGTGCTGCAAGGAGAGAAAAGCAAACAAATTGCACAGAGCACAAATAGACCAGGCATGAGAAAGCTACTGGTGTATTTTTTTCCCATCTGCCCAGTTTGTTGCTGTGTCCAGCGAATGACTTCAGGGCCCTCTTCACTGACTGACATAATGTGTCTTGACAAAAGCAATCCACCCCCAAGATCTCCTGTTGCTGAATTCAAGGCAACAAGAGTCTCACTGTTCAAGCCAGGATTCTTTGCTTGAAGGTTAAATGCAGTTCCGTGAACTCAGAGCAGCTAATAATGTCAGTACACTCAGGAAAAACTACACATCAAGAAAAAGCAGTGACTTGTCAAGCCCTAAGACCAGATCATCAACAAATGGGAAATGGTGCAGCGTCAAGCACTGCTCTGCTGCACAGGCTGCTTTCCTTTTAACATTTATGGAAATAAACCACCAATAATTAGGGCAGTGCAGACCTTACAGCCCTCCAAAAACACATGGGGGAACAGCTCAGCACTGGATCTCTCTGGAAAGAGTATAGAGTTTGGCTCTGAAATGTTTTTGCCTTAAGGAAAAGCCAGACTTACTGGAGTCATGCGGAATCCCGTATTTCCTTATCATCTTTTGGACGTACGCATCCTCCACAGAAGAACTGTTGCTGACCAGGTCTTCAAAATCTGGAAGCAAGGACTCAAAAAAAAGGGGTGTGATCTCCTGGTTGCAGAGAACTTTGGACATGGACTTAAATGTGCCATGTGTTATCCTGAAGTTGTTTGGCTTAAATAATGCCTGCAAAAAAGACAGAAAATGCAAACAAATCCTGCACACTCAAGGCATCTCATTCTAAGAGGACAAAGAAATAACAGAATTATAAAGCAAGGATTGCACATTCTTACACTGTTTTCTTGTGAGAAGTTTGTCTCTACAAAAAAAAAAAAGAAGGGACTTTCCATGGAAATCATGCTCTTACGCTCTGACAGAGGTGGGAAAGTAATTTCCAGGTATGAGATCCATGTGGGATCTATGTGGGAATTTCCTGTAATGGGCGCACAGGAATTGCCTATAATGCGTGCCTGGTGATTACCAGAAAAGATTTCTGTGATCTGTGCTGTCATTGACTATGGATCAGAGAGGGATGCAGTGGTGGATGAAGTTAGCGCAACGTGAAATTACTGCAGCTGTTGGAGCAGGACTGGCTTTGCACTGAATGCTTTGGGCAGTCTTGAGGCTTTGGGTGTGATCTAATGCACGCTAAAGCCAGAGCAAAGTTTTGCTGTTGACTTTCGTGGTTTCGGATAGCCTGCAGTGGGCAGTTCTCCAGCTGTTTTCACAAGCTGACCCCTTCCAGTATTTTGTTGGAAGTCTACCCTCCTTCAAGAGAGCTGTTCATCCCCTGTATTTTTGTTCTGTGTCCCTCCCATAGCACATGTTCCTAGTATCACCCCCGTCATGAGCATGTGATGATCCTACTGCTCCAAATCAAAGCTCTCCCAGGAAGACAACAGACAAGTTTGATAGAGATTTCTCTGAGAACACTGCTCCTTTAAAAGCAAACCTATGATTTAATGCACCTTTGGCTTCTAGTGTAAGAAATTCCCGTGGAAACTTCCTCCAAAGCACGTGCAGACCACACGTACCTTAGTCAGTGGCACATTCCTAGACTGCCGGAGCTTTTCCAGTGAATGAATAGCTTGTAGCAATGGATCAACACCAGATTCAACCTGGTGTCTGAAGTATTTCATTTTTGTGAGAAGGCTTAACATCTTGTCCACAGGTTTCTGAAGTTCCTTAGGGAAAAACATCTACAAGCAGGAAGGAAATAAATCATGATTAGCAGGAATGTGTGCACACGTGCATGCACATGCCCATATTGTGTTCATTCCAAGCCAAAGACTGTAGGGTTTTCAAAACTGTTAGGAGGCTTAGGGAGTGGATGTCCCACGGGAAATGAATGGGATTTGTATTCCGAAACCCCCAAGTGCTTTTGCAAATCACTCCCCTGAATATTACATATTCTGAACAGTGCATGTTTCCAAACCCCTACAGTTGGGAAATGCGTATCAGATATTGGCTGGGATATAATCCCAACCTCTACGAGGCAGCATTTTGCACAACATAGATGTCGAACACTACAAGTGATTTTTGACCTGAGCCAAATTCATTGGCATTCTCATTTAATAACTTTTTTTTTTCCCCCAGGATCACTTCTGTAGCATTTTTAAATATGTATTCAACACACACTTCTCCATGACTGGTATTTTTACATGCTGTTTAAATAATTGTGCGTGGGGGATATTTGAACCATTTAGTAACCTGGCAGTGCCAACTAGCTTGGGAAAATACGAGGTTTACTGGGATCCTCATTTATATCCACACTGTCACAGCATAGATATGCAATAAAAATTACTGCATGAGCAGAGCCTGATCTTTGGCTTCTGTAAATCAGCATAGCTTCTGGCCACAGCGATGGTATTTTATGACCTTTCAGCCACTACACGCAGCAAAGACTATAGAAAGCACTCTACAAATCCAGCACTAACCTTGTACAAGAAATTGTAAATGTCTAAGTGTCGTAACAGAGTGACCCCCAGGATGTACGTCTCACGAGTCCTCTCTGAAAGAGAGAGATTGCAAAGCTCCTCCGCTACTGTTTGCAGCTGGGGGTCAGCAGGACGGACGCTACAAGACTCCAGCTGGAGGATCTGAGAAATGAGCTGTGTTTGCAGAAAGGAAGAAGAGATTTGTTAGGGGGCTGTTAGACTGCTCGCTCCAGTATGCATGAATTAATCTTGCCTTGCTGTTCTTCTCTCCATGATGTCATATTTCAACCCTGAGAATCAGAAAATGCCTGCCCATTACTCTCACCCCAAGGGACAAATCCTAAGGATTGTGTTTTACTGCCCAGCTTGCACAGTAGTAAAAGCTTTTGTGACTTCCATTTCCCATTGACCGATGCATGTGAAGTCTGGAAAAGTGCGCGCTCTTTGGGGCTCAGTCCAGACAAGATGGTTGGAAAGGAGAAAAGCATCTCCTCCTTGCGCAGGAGGCTGAGGAAGGCAAGCTCATTTCTCATTATGGGAGGCTATTTTTGGACCCCACGTACCAGCTACTGGTGAGAGCCAAAGAGAGCATATGGCTCTTGATCTCCACTGGCTGATCTGATGTCAGTGACTGCTCTTGCCGCATTTCTGATGGCTATTTTGATCTGTAACACGCTACGCTGTCTACCCCTGTGGGATCGTCTTCCTCGCTCTGTGCTGTCACATGTGCAGTGATCTGCTTAGCTGCATTCACTAACAAATTCTGGTTTTAATGGTTTGAGAGGCAGAAAGCATCCTGGTGGGAGATCTTGTTGACAGCAAACTTACCTGACTGCTGTTTTCTGGGAGAGGTGCTTCCAGAAGAGCCTCGATGCTGGCTGCGGACATTCTTGTTGAGTTTTTGAGATCCTCTTTGAGCTGGTCCACATTTTTAAACACATCTCTTAACTTTTCTGTCGAGAATAATCAAAGAACAATTGATGTAACAGTTTTCTCCTGACATACAACAATCACAAAGCACACAGAGAAGACTTTAGCTAAGTATGGAAGTGTGGTACATCACTGTTGATTAAAAAAAACCCCACAACTTGCAAAATACAGTCTTATTTCCTAGGTTTTACAGTCTGATTTGTGGGACGAAGTTGACAGGTCTAGCGATAGCAAAAGTTGCTCAAATACAAAGACCTGAGACTTTCAGCACATAGGACTATTTGGGCTGAACAGAAAAGAAGTAGTGGTCTAGAACAGGCTGTAGAATTAGCCTAGATAAAGGATCCCAAGGACATGGTGTATGGCTGTTTCATTAATATAACTTCTTCCTGGCAGCTAAACAAGTCTTGGTGATAATGTTTACCAACATTGTAAAATAAATACAGAAAACTACCTTGCTTGCTAGAATCTGTTAAATTCTCAGTGATGTTCAACATGGAATTCAAAGTAGTCATATACTGAGGAATCTCTTGAAAGAAAGCCATTTCTGGTACATTTTCTTGAAACCTGAATTGGAAAGACAAAACCACCAACAAAATTGGGAATACGAAAAGAACGCAAAAAGCCTTTTCATAAATAGAATATTAAAGCCATCTAACTCAGAGGGAGACGCTCACCACTTCAGTTGTGTCTGGATGTCTGTGGTATCCCCAATCAGTACATTTTGAAACTCTTGAGCGATTCTTCTGCGATTCAGCACATTGGTCACAACTTGATTGCTCAGTTCAATGGTGCGCAGGAGCTGCTCGTGAGATTGACTCTCTTCACACATTTCTCCAAAGCTAACGTTAGGGAGATGGCAAATACGCTGTATCGACTCAAAGCTCTCATAGTCACAAAGAAGTGTTGTCAGATCCCGGAGGTGAGATATCTTCAAAAGGAAGACAAATGCACAAACACCAGTTAGATGACAGAATTATAAAAGGCAAGTTTTAAAGAGTCCAGCTGCCCCTTTCCATTTTTCTTCAGGATTAAAGTTTTAACACATATTTTTAGTTCATTCAAAAGGTCTCCAACAGTTTATAACAATCATTCCTACGTGAATTTTTAGCAGATCTGTCTACACAACATTGTACAGGATCTAACAAACCTTGCAAGCCTTAACATATCATTTCTCCTGCCCAACATGCGTACACAGCAATACTCCCTTTGGACTTCCCTGTTGACCAATTAATCTTCGCAGAAACCAAGGAAATCTACCGTGTGCAACAGGTTCAGCCTTTCAGATACTGCTGAGGTGCTTTATTGCAGAAACCGTTATGGTGTTGCGAGACATCTGGGGCTAAGGGAACACGTGGGGATTGGACTCCAGCCACGCTGCTGTTGGTATAGCTCAGCGGTGCTTGTAACTGCCAGTTGGGTATGGACAATTCCACTAATTTTAAGCAGGGCAGAGGTATCTAATTGCTATTTGTGCCTTTGAAAACTCCTCCCTACATGCTTCTCAAATGAAGCTGAGGCAGCCAGGAACAGGGACTACCCATCTCAGCTCTGCAAGGTGCTTTGCTAAGTCTTGCTGTACTGAACTTTAAAACTACCGGTGCACTGATTTATAAGGAATATGTTGCCACTGGCAACCTACGCAGTGCTCATCCTTTTGGGGTGGCTGGTGGAAAACAGAAGCCGTTCTATCCAACAGACTAGGAGGACAGGAACACCTCCACCTCCTCAGAAAAATGGGTGTACACTGGGTAGGGACTCATATAACAACAAGCTCCTCAGCCCAGTTTAATGCTGACCTTTAAAAACAGGCAGCAGGCAGAAAACAGAGTTTCAGTCCTAGTTTTTATCAGCTGTTCTTTTAAGAAATATTTCTTTTCTGTACACTGTTTTTCAAAACAGTCTATTGCACATTCATGTATCACTGCAGGATGTCCTTCAAGTCAACATTTTAAGCAGACTCACTTTTAGCTTCAGGAGCTCTGGTATGGACAAATGTTTCTCAGAGGTATTATTTTGCATAAAAAGCTCCTTTTTCAGATGAATCTGCTTCAAAAGCAGCGTGATGTTTTCTGTGCAAGGAAGAAAACAAAAGTTACTTGAGACAAAAAGTCAGACTCGCAGAAACTTCACAGATGGGAATTATCGGCGATTTTATTCTGAGGTCTAGGGAGCATTGCTATTTTGCACTGAATTCACATGGCTCAGGATCTCTGAAATCACAGTCCAGTTGTAACCCGGTTGTAATCTGGAATCTAGGTTGTAATCTGGAATACAACAGATCCAGTCTCAGTAGGTGCTCTGGTCCTAAGGAAATCCATCCCACACAGGTATCAGGACTTCTGACAGCACCCTTCAGCGCACACGCAATATCTCTATACCGTGAACAAATAAACTTCTCAGGTTTTACAGTAAGTTCACGCTGTGAATATCTATATGAAATATCATATTAACTCTCAAAAATAACTGCTGTCATCTTACAGGTACACAAATTGATGAAGAGAATACAGGTTTCTATTTGCAAGGTTTCTTTAGCTCAGTGTCAGACACCTGTCATCACACAGCAAAGAGTACACGTGCCTTTTGGGTAGAGTTGGATGGAAAACTCACAGATGCAATGTGACACAACTCAAACAAAAAGCAGTGTGGCTTCCTGCGGTCTCACAGCTCCAGTTAATGAAAACATGTAGCACTATTCCTTCTCACCATTAGAGAAAACACTTGGAAAAGACAGGCACAACACATTCCACCTGACGTCCCACAACATGAATGAAATCATGATTTACCTGTCAATTCACTGCCTTCGGCTTCGGTGGTGTTTATTAAACACATCAGGTAAGGGTTATAGCTGTTATTCACTGTCACTTGTAAGACGGTGTTTTCAAATTCTAAAAACAGAAATCTGAAAAATAAGATAGTATTTTAGATCAGCTTCTCTTTCAGAAACAAGCAACCCGTCAGCTGTGTAGATGCTATTCCTTGGCAGTGTAAATAAGAATTCCCGAAGAAGCCATGTGTCTCCCATGGCATCTCCTAAGTGGGTACCCTCCCAATTTTACTTCATCAATTCTTTTTGCTCTTATCTCTCTAAGCTCTCATTCAGTCTCAAACCATATCTATAAGAAAAGACACTTGAAAGGTTTGCTTTGGATAGAAGACATAGATGGAAAGCCACGCCTAGGGGAGACTGAGAATCAAAAATCAGTGAGTCATACCACAGAGAACGGGTTTCTGAAGAGTTTACCACTGGTGGAAAGCCTACTACAGGATCCTGCTTCCACCACAAACTGATAAATGCCAACCCAGAAAATTTTTGAAAGTCTCACTTTTAGCTGTATGATCCGTTCAAGGAGAAATTTCCTCTTCAATTTAACCCATGTTAGATCTAGTGTCCTAAATTACAGTGATTTCAGGCTTAGGTTGCTCCACTGGAAGAAAATTACGTACTTCTCATACCAAAATGTGAATGGTGGTCACTACCCATTAATTACAATACCCAAAAAGTAAACTCACCGTGTGATCAAACTGGTTGGTGACAGGGTTTGGTCACTCTGAGTCCAAGGTACAGTCTTGTTGTACAGGGTTTCTGCCATGTCAATGAAGTGATGAGCGACGATATCAATCACACTGTCAAAACTAGTTTTGTTGGTGAGAAAAGATGGACTGGAACTTATATTGATTTCATTTAGCAGATCAGAGAAGTCCAGTCTCTTGAGAACGTAGCGACTGGCTTCCACGATTTGTAGAGCTGACACATAATTGGCAGAGGAGTTTGCCACTGCTTCCAACAACTTTGCAAAGGTAGCTGCTTCAGTTAGATTGCTTTTGCTGTTTAGGAAACTGTCGACAACGTCCCAGATGCTTGAGTAATACCTCCATTTGGTGCCTTGAAGTCTCTGCAGCAGGTTGTTCACGTGGAGCTGATCCTGTGCCACACTGAAGAGTACGGACAGGTTATTCCAGCCCGCTGAGCTATCAGAGACATTTAGGGAGTTCAGCGCTGTTTCGTTCAGCATGAAAGGAAGGAGCATGTTCAAAAGCTCAGGTGGGAGCACATCATCCACATCTTGGAACGGCACGGGGCAGGAGGCATTACTCTGCAGCAGCCCCTCCGCAAGAGCGGTCAGAGCTCTCAACTTCACCTGTACCCATGGGTTCTCCAGCTCGGAGACAAGGTTTAGTTTGGAAAGGAAACTCAGAGAGAACTGCAGAGACTGGATGATGCATGACAGCTCCTTCAAAAAGCCCTCACTGCTGTTCTTGTACACAACAGCAAACTCTGGAGACAGTTTCAGGTTTGTTACGGCAAGCTGGAACATCTTTGCAAAGGTGTCATTGTGCATTGCTCCACTCTCCACAGCCACAGAATCAAAGAGGGCTTTGCAGGGGCTCCTGGCTAAGGACTCGCTTAGAGTGGTATTTTCAAACAGCATCTCAAGGGTGAAGCGGAGCACAGCCTGAGCAGAGCAGTTCTGGGGTGTCCCATAACCGCTGTCGCTGTTCTCAAGGAAAGGACTCAAGACTAAACTCAAAAACTCCCAAATTTTTGCCTCTAGTGAAGTATTGTGCCATAAGGAAGACTCGCTGAACTCCTTCTGCAGCAGCAAATGTGAAAAATTATAGACAATGTCCATTTTTTCTTCAAATGTTTTGTTTAAGTTGGTGTCATGAAGGACTTTCATTCCTGCTCTCCGTATTTCAATCAGTCTCTCAGTGTAGTTACTGTAAGAATCAAATAACAGGTTGATAGTTTCAAGCTCACTGATATTATATCTTTTCTGCAAAGCTTTTAAAATTAAGACACTCCTTTGCATGGCTTGCAAGTATATGGAGATGTTGGTTCCTCTGAAGTCTTCTTCACCATACAGCTCAAATATGGAAGATCCAAAGTTTACCAGCTCCTTCAGTTCCTTACTGAAAGGAAGACTGGAGTCATTGTTCATGGCACTAAACTGATTTTGCAGTATGTCTAGAAGTGCCTGGGAAGTGAGACCGTTCGTACTATTCCAGTTCACGGACTGGAGTACTTCAACAATCTGCCAGAAAGCACCAAGTTCATTTCCCTGCCTTCCACGAAGAGAACTCTGGAGTTTCTGCATTAGCTTAGACAAAGAAGAGATCAGCAGGTAACGACCACTGGTATTCACCTTTGCTATGGCAGGAAGAAGCTGCTCAAGGGACAAGAGCCGTTCTGCAAAATTTTCAGCAGTTACAGGGGTCAACAAGAAGTCAGAAAATAACGATGACACTTTTTCATTTGTGCTGAGATAATTTTCAATGTCTTCAAGTGAGACTGCACGAAGCGCAATCATTTTTATAACCTCCCATCCTTTCTCTGTATTAAAATGAGTGCTGTTTAAAATTATTTGATTCCAAATCATTGCAGCCATAGTTAGAACATCTTGACTTTCTTTTCCATAGGGATTAGGGTAGAACGATCCTTCACCACCAACTTCATACAGTGGAAGTATTTCTTGAAATATTCTTTCCAAGTCCAGCATGCTGTTTGTGGCAGAAGTTGAATTGAAAAAGAGTTTTAATGAACTATATAAATCATTCAGACCTGAGGAGTTAGTTCCTCCAGTAGAATTATGAAAGATCTGGTGCACTAAAGTTTTTCCAGGAGCTACCCCAAAGTCCACAAGAATTAGAGCTTTCTTCATGATTTCCAGGAGTTTTGCATATTCATCCACTTCTGTTAGGTTCCATTTGGTGGTCAATACACTGCCAGTAGCATGCCAGAGCCGCGAGAAATGTCCCCACTCAGACTGGCTGGAAGCATTTCTGCCCACCTGTAGCAGTTCGTATACACTGCTGTTTCTCATGGAAACGGTTGGTAACAGATGGGAAAACACAGGGAGCTCACTCCAGCCCGCTGAGCTATCAGAGACATTTAGGGAGTTCAGCGCTGTTTCGTTCAGCATGAAAGGAAGGAGCATGTTCAAAAGCTCAGGTGGGAGCACATCATCCACATCTTGGAACGGCACAGGGCAGGAGGCATTACTCTGCAGCAGCCCCTCCGCAAGAGCGGTCAGAGCTCTCAACTTCTCCTGTACCCATGGGTTCTCCAGCTCGGAGACAAGGTTTAGTTTGGAAAGGAAACTCAGAGAGAACTGCAGAGACTGGATGATGCATGACAGCTCCTTCAAAAAGCCTTCACTGCTGTTCTTGTACACAACAGCAAACTCTGGAGACAGTTTCAGGTTTGTTACGGCAAGCTGGAACATCTTTGCAAAGGTGTCATTGTGCATTGCTCCACTCTCCACAGCCACAGAATCAAAGAGGGCTTTGCAGGGAATCCTGGCTAAGGACTCGCTTAGAGTGGTATTTTCAAACAGCATCTCAAGGGTGAAGCGGAGCACAGCCTGAGCAGAGCAGTTCTGGGGTGTCCTATAACTGCTGTCGCTGTTCTCCAGGAAAGGACTCAAGGCTAAACGCAAAAACTCCCAAATTTTTACCTCTAGTGAAGTATTGTGCCATAAGGAAGACTCGCTGAACTCCTTCTGCAGTAGAAGATGTGTTACGTTATAGATAGGGTTAATTATTTCTTCACTGGCACTAGTATAATGAAGGATTTTCATTCCTGTCCTCAGAAGTTCAGATAAGCTCTCAAAGGTTTTATTGTCAAAATTAAAGAAAAGATCTATAGATTTTAATTTACTGACATTATAATTTAGCTGTAAGTCTTTTAATATGTACAAGGTCTTTTGTATGGCTTGAGTGACTAGTGAGATATTGGCTACTTCAGAGTTTTCCCCAAACTCTTTAAACACGGCTGTTATAAATTCTGTCAGTTGATCCAATTGTTCACTGAAGACACTACTTGAATTATTATTCAGTTTTTTTAAATGGCTGTTTAATACCTCTAAAAACTGCCCAAAGGCTACGATGCCTGTGTTATTCCACTTCACTGATCTCAGTTTTTCCCCAAAGCGCCAATAGGCATTCAACTTATCCCACCAGGCTTCCCCCATGGAGCTCTCTACTTTCCGCATCAGTTCAAACACAGGCATCAGCAGGTACTGATAACCTACACTGGTGCCTGTCATTAGAAAAAACATCTTCTGGAGAGCTAGGAGCTGGTCTGGAAAGTTTCTGTAGGACACAGGCTTCAGCAGATCATCAGAAAACAAAGACGGTATTTCTTCCATTCCATTTAAATGGCCTCTGAAATCTTCCAGAAATGATGGCATGCTAGTGGAGAGCAACATTTTGAGAGCATCCTCAGTTTGCGTTGTACTAAAATTAGAATTATTTAACAGAACTGGATTCCAAATCATTGTAGCTAATTTTAAAGCACTCTGAATTTCTTTCCACTGGGTCATTATATTGAAAATGGAAGTCCCATTAAAGTTACTCTGTAATTGCAGTGACATGAAGTTATAGATTTCATCAATTATTTCCTTATTATATGGTTCCTTTAATTTATAATCATGATGTGGATTCATTCCCAGTCCAAGAATTGCATACAATTTCTGTAATGTTTCATTCTTCAAATTTCTGAATAGATTTAAGCTTTTTAATTCACTTCCATTCATTTTTTTCTCAAAGCCTTTTAAACGATGCAGAGACTTTTGTATGGCTTCTAAATCATCTGAATTAATGGACCTCTTGGATTCTTTTCCACCGATCTCTGGTGACTTTATTTTTCTGTAGGGAAAAAAAAAAAAAAGTATTTTAGTGAATATGAAATCAATGCAAGTGGAAATGTACAGTGACTTAGAGCAAAGATCATTGATTTGAATTACATTGTTAGCAATAGCCCTTTAGCTAACGTCTTACCTCAGAACTTCCTCCAATTCAGCTACTAAAGTCTGATTGTCTTTCCAGTTAACGAGGTGATTACAAATATATCCAGTCACCAAACCTTTTTCTTTATCTACAACAAACATGTAAAGAGCATATTAGTAAAGATCATATTAGTTTGGAAACTGAGAAGAGCTGTATGGCATATCTTTGAAGGATAACATGCCTGTATGAAGTTAGGCTCCTCCAACAAGACACAAGATCCTTGTTAGAAATGTGACTGCTCTGTTGGGGTGTAACTCTTCCTGGCCTTCTGAAAAAAGTCAGGATGCTACCTGTCATCATAGAAATTATTTTCCATCTCAGGAACAGCTCAGTGCCCCGGGATCTGGGTGCTAATGGAGCTCTCCTCCTGCTTTAAGAGCACTTTGCCATCAGTGATGCAGCACAAACTGGCCTCATATTTATTATTGTCTCCTTCCCTTCATTCGGGAATGCTTTTTTGCTCCCTGCACATAGGCTTTGCCTGCAGCATCATTTATGTCTCCCATAGCCATTTACACTCATCTTGATATCCCTGCGTGGCCAGTTGTCTCGCTAGCCATATCTCCACGTTTTTCCTACTTGCATTGCATTAATCCGCTTTCTTCTTACCCACCCCAGCTTCCACAATCTCCATCAAACAAGCAGCAGAGAATGGATGGCATTTACCCATCTATCCCTTGAAGCATTTAGATGCTGTACCTTTCCTTTGCCCCTTCACATAACCTCAGTTATGTGAGGTTATAATCTTGATGCATACAGCTTGTTGTGCAGCTCTGCCCCAGCCTCTACCTCAATATACCACGATGAGTTTGATAGAGCCCACGACTAGAGGCAGATTTTGACCAAAAAAAAAAAAAAAAAAGGTAAAAAATTACCACTCCCCACTTCTAGTGTGACTGCAAACTCATGTTAATTCATTGTCTACTGACAAATCCACGCTTTTTTCCTTTTCCATTTGAAATGAGGTATTTTATTCACATTTGTAAAAAGCTGAAAGAAGAATTCCTTATGCTGAGCCCTGAACAGGATGCAATCCGTACGCTTACTGATTAGCCTGCAGTTTGCTTCTCCTCAGTACCACAGGTTTTTGGCGGAGATATGACTCTATGGAGGAGACTTACCTTGCTCCAAGCAGTTCAGGGTGTACGGAGGATCTGTAAGCCCATTCTGAACAGGTTTGAGTCTATCACCAGCCACAAGCGATGCAGAGACATTCTGAGCTGCCAGCACAAGACTAAAGGGAGGGGAAAAAAAACCAACAAGGAAAATAAATTGTGGTTACAGGTTTATGAGAAGAAATAACACAAGCGTTCAAATAGGAAGCAGCTGGAGTACAGCCTATCATTCTTAAAACGTCTGACAGACAAGACATTGCCCCCTGGTTTTAATTATTTGTTTGATCATACACAAAATACAAACGGCTTCGATGGGAAAGCCGTGGCGGTATATTAGCACAAGCATGTGTGTTGCACTCATTAGATGTACTTATTCAGAGGGTTATGCAAAATCTATAGACCACTTAAATCCTCACAATAGGACTTAGAAAACACTCAGGTGACACGCCAGACGAGTGATTCACTGCTGTGGGTGAATCTCCTCCTAAAAGAAACCGAGAAGCGAGCAGACAAGGCTCCAGGGAGAGCAGGGGACAACATCTGTGGATGGAAGATGCAATCACAAATAACTGTTACCATTTCCAGTTCTCCTTCTTTCCCATTTACACCGTAATAACCAGGCTGAGAGGGAAGCAAGGAATGTTTTTTCAGTCTTCGGAAAGAACAAGCTGATAATCAGGCATATTGTATCACAGAGGAAGTAATTTAAAGGACTGTCTGTTCAATGTGTGCAGGTTACTAAAAATTTCACGGTGACTATTAGTCCCTTTTGCTTCTCCTGTATAAAGAGCAGCTCTTCACTCCAGGCAGAGGGTCACCGTGAAATGCACAATCTCTTGCCTGCCTGAAGTTCTGCAGGTGATACACAAAAGAACCTAGCTGAGCCGATTTCAGTGGCATGAATAAATACATACTGATTTGTGGAAACAGACTGCTAGTGAGAACAGAGCACCAGGGATCTCTTTTCTCCTCATTTAACATAATGTCTCCACCCAGGTTTCATGGACTTGGTGTTCACCATTTCCATTCTGCAGAGGTGCTTGTTAGCAAGAGTCTTAGAGGGAGAAGAGGGGGAAGAATCTGCAGTTATAAATAACACATTTAGCTGAGCAATGGCAGAGCCAGGGAGGAGGGAGGCATAGGCTTGCCAAAAGTGGACGCATATCACACAGATCAGAAGGCAGCAACCCTGGAAACAAGTGGTGGTGTTGCTGCCCTTTTATTTCAGGCTTAGAGGGCTTTTGGAGACATTTCCTTTAGAGAAAGAGTTCAGCTTACATGCTTATCTGAAAAACTATCTTGAAGCAACAAAGAGAAGCATTTATGAATTCGGTTTGCAAATCAGGTTTGTGTGGGTAATAAAATTTGCTCCTAAACTTTCTACAGAATTCATGATTTTCAGTTATTTTCACAGTGGTGGTGCCTATCACATGGTTAACACACATGCCACAATGAGCGAAAGTTCTTTTCTTCCGTATCTTCATATTTATACTACAAAAATTTCCCTGTACAGCATTTCTTTAGGAGGTCAGTACTGCTTCAGTAAGAGACACGGCCAGGCTAGCGAAGATGTGCTTCTGGAAGTATCGTTAAAAATACCGTTTGTGCAATCTCTTGCAATAACTCTTTACTCATGCATTTACAGTGCCAGATGTGAGGCACAAAAACACTGCAGAGTTCTGGTGAAGAAACTCTGTGCCTCTTTGCTGTGCCTACGATAACTTTGCCCAGCTCCGCAGCTGTAGAGCAAAGCAGAGCAGCACAGTAAATATTAATTCTTCCTGGGCTCTCAAACAGTGCTGGTTCTCAGACTTGATTCTCCGAGCCAGTAAATGCAAACACATGCAATAATCCGGTGGCTGAAGCAGAAGCATGGACAAAACATCTCTGAATAAAATTAAAATTCTTGCCACACTGCTACTGACTCCTTTAAGGATAAGGACATTACGATTTACAAATAGTTCTCACAATGCAGTATGGCAAATTACCCAGATACTAAATGTACAGGTTTTTAAGTGCCAGTGAGGAAAAGTGAGTCTCTCTAAGCCTGGGTGTAATCAAAGTTGCAAAGTTTCTACAACCTCTCCTGGCATCTTTATCCAACTGTTCATGTATCCAAGGGAAAAAAAAAAAAGTTTCTGAGCACACTCATTTGCTTGCTGTCCTCCATGTGCTGTAACAAGTGGACTATTCACAATAATTTACAATTTATAGTAGTGTCAGTCACATATCTAGTAGATTATTTGGCACAGTGTCCCCTAACCTCTTGAGTAACTCAAGTGTTCTAGATAACAGTGAGAGTTTAGCCCAACCATGGACCAGGAATGGGATTTCAAGGCTAAGCCCATTTTAGAAGAGTTTTTATTGTCCTAGCTGCACACCGCATCAAATATTTTAGCACAGTTAATGAACACAGTTAGGCCAGCTCTGGTTTTCATATGACCATTGAGTAAGAACACAATTGTTACTTTCTTCTTAAAGTCACACAATATTCAAAGCTTCATATGCTAAGAACCAGGCTCCCTGTGTTTTCTTGAGACCAGTCTTGAAAGATAAAACAGCAGTAAATCAGGTAACCAATTTTTTTTTTTTTTAAATGAATGTATGGCTCCCCTACAAATGCCTGAGGTTTTCCAAGGCACCTTGAATTTGGCTCTATGCTTTTCTGGAAAGAAGCAGGCAGCTGCCGTCTTTGGCAGAACAACTATTGAGCCAGGAGGGCTTTTCTTCAAGCAAAGGCAGTGGCTGTTACTCACCACCCATCCACATTGACATGACAACGCCTCTCAGCAGGCTGGAAGAATACTAAGAGTTCACATCAAGCTCCCATTTTAAAAGTGACACAAGAGTCGCTGTCCACAGAGACCTTTAGAGACGCATTAGTATGGAGCCACACCACCCTCCAAATAAATCATGCTTTTAAGCTAACACCCCTTCTTCAAGATGAGAGGTGACACGTCCTTAGAGTTCCACAGACAAACCCACCAGCTTTCAGTGCCCCTCCTGGTATTTTCTGTATTTTTACCTGCTCGGATTCTGAAGGAAATCAATTATGTGTTGCAGCTGCATGCTGCCCTGAAACACATCTGGGGCCAGCAAAAGGAGATGCCACAGGGAGGTGTCGTTCTGCACTCGGGAGACGAGCGCTAGAAATGAGACCATTTCATTGATGAATACTGCCTGGTACTGGGGGTTGTGTTGCACCTTAACAAATAAAAATGCAAGAAGTTATTTAAGAACAAGAACCCGTGTTGCCAGTGGGTCTTTTTATGTTTTTCAGCTTGCGCTGCAGTTGTACATAACTCAACAAACAATACGTTCAAAGTAGTCTAGTGACAGGCAATAACAGAGAGCGACTGTGCTTTACCTTCACACCCCATATTGTACGAGCAATTCTCTGTTTAGACAAGCCCTACGATTCACAACGTCCAAAACAGTCCAAAGACTAGGAACAGAAGAAAAATGAATATCGTTCCTCACCCTGGCAAAAAAGGCATTACTCTTAAAGGATTAATTTGCTTTAATTACATAGCTTTCCCAAAGAGAAGTACTGCTTCAATCACAAATTGTGGATCAGATGAGGAGTTATTGGAGGAAGTTATGCAGCTGAGGTAATACAGGATTAAATTTATTGCCATCCCTAGCTTTAAATAGTCTTATTTACACCACATTCTCACACTCTGCTATCCACCTGTCACTGCAGCAGGGCAAGTAATGAGGAGAAACAAGACCCAGGCATGGTGAGAACCCTTAGTGGCCAATAGCTGATGGCTGGATGTCCTTCCCTTTCCAAGAATTAGCTCAGCCTCATCACGCACTAGATGCACTTTGGTAGATACAAGGAAAAGTCCTAGGCACTCACCTGAGAGAACTGACTTCGGAGCTCTTGGGTAAATGACTCTAAAAGCGATGCGTTGGTGAAGCAGAATGTCCGGTGGATATTGGCTGCCATCAGGTCGGGATCTTCTATGTATCGCGACAAGACCTCGCACAGAATGACTTTGAGATTTGCTGCAGTTGAATATTGGGTCTGGCTCTAAAAGTAAGACATAATGTTAAGAGCAGCTTTAAAACAAATCTCTATTTGAGATGGTTTTAAACACAGCGATGCGACTTTTTTTAAGGGGTAGTAGTGCCATCTGAAAAGCACTGTCATTACAAGCACTCACACACGTACAGAATTCTGAACAGGTGAACAGTGTCACTGAAATCCCTCAAACTCCTCATACAGATAAAGAAAAATGTGTGCAAAAGTGTTTGTAGGTCTTAACACAAGAACCATAAGGATACTGGTGTCCTTGGTACCAAGGATACTTGGTACTACATAGCACCAAGTTTCTGTTACAAAGGAGTTGCTCCTATAGGTAGTCAATATCTCCACAATAAACACACGAGGCCTCTGATGTCACTGCAAGAGTATTGTGGGCAAATAACAAATTTGACGGCAAATCTTTAATTTGATGTGAAACAAAACACACTCTGAACATCGTAACTCACACAAGTTTTGAGCAAAATATCTCACGGTATTGTGTAATTGGTAATTCACGGTATTATGTCCCAAGGTGACTGGTTTATCTGGTTTTTGCTTAGAGAATAATAAATTTACCAGAAAACTTAGAAGTCCACTACAGTAACTGTCTTCCTCTTCCAAAATAAAGCACATTCACATAACAGAGGAGATCCAAAAGCAGTAAAAGCTGTATGTTGATACTTTTTGATTCAAACTCTTTAAATACAGCTATACATAAACGCTCACACTCGGCTCTTATGCAAACACAGACTTACCTTCCCAAAACTGAGGATTTTGTTGACCGTGTTGATGCTGGAAGTCAAGTTGGATGGTGATGAAATATTCTGAACGGTTTTTTCTCCGTGAGATACCAAATCCTGAAATGCTGCAATAACAGTTTGAAACACTGTATTTTACTTAATGTCTTTTAACCTCTTTGCTACACCAAACCATGACACAGGATAGCCGACCACAGCTTTGGGTACGCCATCATTATTGATCTGTTCCCAAAGGTACAACCAATGGCATCCTGTAATTAGTTGATAGTTCCCATAACTGTTCATTGATTTTAATCTTCCGCCCCCCACGTCTCTGTGTTCAGTTCCTTTCACATTCTGCCTTCTGCCCGTACACCAAGGAGGGAGTGCATTGGCAGGAATGCTAATTGGAACAGTGAACGGCTGGGGCAGAACAGTCACAGAATGCAAATCTGAAATCATTCATTTGATCGTAAGCTCCCTGGAGAAAGGACTATCCATCACAATGGTAGTACTAGCTATTACCATCAATAATAATAATTGTAATGATGTTATGGAAAATTTAAGTCTGAAAGTTCCTTCAGGAAAGAGAATCACATCAGAGGAGAGCATCACCAACAATAAATATCCACTGGGGCACAGAAGATGACTGACTTGCTGGATAACTGTGAAAAAGAAATACATTTGGAAAAAAATCATAAGCTGTTTATGGACAACTTGAGCAGTAAAAGGGCAATATTCCATAAATAGCCAGGTCTTTAATTAATGTCCAAACAGTCTATGATCTCACATTGCTCCTGTGAAGCACAACAATTTAATTCTGGTTTCTTGGTCAAATTCCAAAGTCTTTTTTACAGACAGTTACTTATAATTATTCCCAAGAATTTACGCTAATGTCATGGCCATGGTCACATGCCTATACAGAACACAGATTTCATTTTTGCGGTGCTCTATGAATTGCATCTCTGTCCAGAGAACTTCAAAAGATCAGCCTTTAAAGACCAGAACTTTGCAGAGCAGTGAATAACCTACCCAGTGAAGCATTCCTGCTTTTAGGAACCTCTGTACTCCATGGTGATGGCTGGTTGTCCTTGGCCACATGGGATGAGCCCCTCCGCTTACTGGGGGAAGGAAGAAAAAAATAAAAAAAAAAAAAAGGAAGACACTGTAAGAAGTCACAGAGTTTCTTAGGATTAGGCCTGCACTTAACTACTGCGTGACTCAGAATGGGCCTACGGCTGGATTTCATAGCCAGTGTGTTGAAATCTGGGTTGTGCAAACATCTGTTTCCCTCTAGAGGCCTGGTATATATTTTGGGGAGGCACACTTGCAGCGCTCTCAGACAGAAAACAGATGGAGGGGACTGCATTTATGCCTGCTCTGCAGGGACACCAGGGACAGGCAAGGCTTGACATATATTTTTGGTCTAATCTGAAAAAATTCTAATTTTTGGAAAGGCGGCCTCTTTGTATCAAGTCCTGTTCTGTCCTCCACCAATGTACGCTCGGCAGAAGAAACAGTGCAGAACTTCATGGCACTGCTAACGACACCTGGACTGAGCAGAGACACCTCGATGTAAGCTGGAGCAGTTCTAACAGCAGCTTGCATGGCCCTGCCACAAAATCCTTCAAGACATCAGGACTTTACTTCATCCTTCCCAAACATTTCACTATCGGGGGAAAGAAAGGGTGGAAGATGCTGATGGTGTACTCAGTTTTTGTACTTAGTTCCCTTTTATAAAGGGAAATCTCAAGTGACCACATCTTGCACACCTTGGTAAATGCTTCTAAGGAACAGCTCGAATACTTTGCCTTCATGACAAACTCACCCACGGTGTTTCTGCTCCTGAGGCAGAGCTGCACCTATTCATGTTGCCTTACAGAGCTTCCCCCTACCCAGTCAACCTCCCGCCGAGGTTTCATACGCTGCTGTATCCTGCTAGGTTTGCTGCGACTGCTTAATAGCTGGGTGTTTGTTCTTGTAGGATACAATTACATTTCTGAAGCTGACACTGACCACGCGAGGGTAGTGTGTATCACACATAGCTGTGTGATACTTCACATGGCCAACTTCTAGCACCAATAGTGGTCAAGATGCTTCTTACTCACGTGTCGTGAGCTATATTTTGGCCAAATCCTTTGATTTTCAGTTGGCAGAAAAAACCTCAGTTATTTCCTAAACAGCTGTACAGAAACCAAAAACAGAATGCAAGGAGGATTTGTAGCTATTGAAACCCATGGAAGACCTCCAGCTTTGGCGCTAGAAGTTCCCATTTCTTCATTTCAATAGCCCAAATTAACCATTGTTTAAGATGCCCAGGATAAAACAATGACACTGCGGAAACGAGTAAATAGCAGTAAATCCAGGCATCCAGTCTCAGTGCGGCTCTGCCCTCTTCTGTTCTGACTTACAATTTTATTAGGATTCACCTTGCATAACTTCAGTCATCCATACATTTAGTCATCCAAACTCCTTTTAACCAATGGGGAGATCCAGTGGGAAATGCCAGTCTCTCTCCCTTGACTAAGGAGGACCCTTGAGGAGCGACCAACCCCAGGATCCCCCATCCTGCCTGACGGGATCTCTGGTGGGAGGCACGAGGCCCACCTTAGCTCTTCAGACTCTCAAGCTCTGGCCAAGAGGGATTTTGAGGCATAACCACTATGTAGTAGCCTCTCACCTGAAAGCAAAAGATGAGCAACCAGGGACCTTGTATGCAAGATGCCCAGATTTTCAGTTCTCCATTAACCAGCCAGGCCTCAGAGCAGCATGTTCCCCAGGGGTGCGTCAGAACCAGGCTGCCAAGACGTAGAAACAACCCTGGCTGGCTTGTCTCAAAGCAAATGCTACTTGAGTCAACTGGAACATCAATGAAATTGAAATGTTTCTACTGAACATTTAAATTTCAACAAACTGACATTCCAACAAAACATGCCTAGCCAGCTCCATGCTGCAAATCTACACCTTCTGTGGGCAAAAATTGCTTCTTCGTTTTCATCTGTTTCCCAATACGTTTGATGGCTTGCAGAGAGGATGCCCATTCTTGGTGGCACCTTGAGTATCTACTGAAAGAGCAGTCGCTCCAGAACAATTGTACCTCAAACTAGAGCTGTTAGGGAACATTTGCCACTGCCACCCAAAGCATCTTGAACCAATCGCCACAGTGGCAGATCAGCACACCGGGCTGCTCTTGGTACAAGTCTTATCTACTGATGCTGTGCAGGATCTAACGCACAATCATGCAAAAAAAAATGTTTCTTTGCTCTGACTGGGGTGAGCAGAAGGATTTTTCTCAGGGAATACAATTCTCTTCTGCAATCAAGTCAGGATCAACTGACACTAATGATAGCTGTGCCTAAGAAGAACATTTTTGTGTCCCATGTTGCAGCCCATATTCTCATTTCTAAGTGTTCAGATACCTGAGACTAACGCTGTTATAACAAATATCTGAGATACATCTGCTGTGGACACACTTACATATATACACACGCATGGCTGCTCCCTCCACCTCAAAGCAAGTTTACTTTACCGCTCATAACACCCAGATGGATTCTAATTCCCTTACAGTCTGAAAGATGAGATGTCATCAAGTCTTGGCAGCAGATCTTCTGGTGTGTACGGTGTGCCTTTACATCTGGCATCTGAATCACACAGGACGGTTTGCAGGAATGGGAAGAAGCCTGCACTAGGAAGGTTTCGGGGTGCAAGATAACCTGGAGAAAGGAAGAAAAAGAAAATGCCATTATAATGATGTGGACATGGACTTTTGTGGACCGTAGGATCGATTCACTGAGGCTCTTTTACTCCATCCTGGCAGCACTATCTGCCACATCCCACCAGAAGCCCCTCCTCAAGACTGACAAAGCCATGAGAGGCTATTTATTAGGAAAAAGCGCCAAGGTATTTGTTTATAAGATACCTGTCGGTCCCAAAGCAACTCTGCTCTGCTCCAAAATGCAAGAAACAGGCAAGAAACGACAAAAGCACCCTAAGTTCATGGTATCTTAATTCCACCTTTGAAAAATAAAATAAAATAAAAGCAGGCATATGGCCAAAGTAACCTGAAGCACCCACAAGAGCAAGTTCTCCAAGGCTTGGTTGGATCAGTTTCTACGCAAAGCCACAAGCTTCAGCTTCAAGCCAGGTTGTTACAACAGGCTCTGTCTCAGCTTTTACCACAGGAAGGGGTAACAGATTCAGCACCAGACAACCTCCTTTTTGTGCAGATCTGCCCAGGGAAGGAGGAGCAGCAATCTATCACCACCACCCTCTCCGTGTCTCCTGCCATCTCGAAGCAGCTCCCACGCTTGTGATGCTGGCAGCCAGAGCCGAGGGCTGAGATATATGTCCCCGACCCTCATCTCTGCAAACGCAGAGTGGACCTGAGCAATTAGAGACTTTAGTATTTTATGTGCCACTTGCCCCGTGCTGCTTACTGCCAGCCCACAGAGTTCACCGGCTGCTTTTCCTCTCACTGACAAATGCTCTAATAAATCTCAAAACTCTCCTGCTGGATCACAGCAACGTATTATTTAAAATAATCATTTGGAAGATTACCTGGCAAAGGACATCGCTATTATTTCTACTATGGAAAGGAGCCAGATTCACGAAAAGCCCGCAGGCAGGCTGGTGGTAATTGATTACCTTGCTCTTTAGTTTCCAAAGACGACCTGCGACTCCTGCTCAGGCACAGCTTTATCTCTAACCCCTCCAACAAGGACACTGTACTACATTTGTACTACATTTATTAATTATAGCAGTAGTCAGAAAACAGATGTTCCCAAAGGAGATGGACCTGGCTGTCGGTCTCCTTGCAGAGTGAAAGGCACCCATTTTGAGCGTCGTTGTGATTCTCTTGTGTACCTCAGCAGAGAACTGCCCTAGAAAATTAAAGGGGATACCCTGCCAGAGGAGAAGGCCGGAGCTCTACCTGCTGTGGGAAGCTCCCCCAACACTCCCGGCATCCCCCAGGCCACTGGCAGTTACACAGCAGGCTGAGCCAGCTCCCAGTAATCACAGAGCTCCAAGGAGAGCAAAGATCTCTCTTGTCCCTACAGGCAGTCCTTCTGGTCTTGAGGCCAAAGGACCAAACATACACCACTCTAAAGGTTTTGAAGTGTAATTAAGTCTGCTGCCCATGAGGGAAAATTTAGAGTAGGGCACTTTAACCTGGAAGCATCTTTGGCGAGTATCCCTGCCACGTCTGAAACATTTGCCCTTCAAGATCACCAATTACAACCCTGCAAAATGGCATTTTGCACACATTGGCATTTTTTTCTCATCTTCCTTCAGATCTCCCGCACCCTCATTCCCATGCCGTAAATCAACTCACACCCCAGGCCAAAAATGCTTATCACAAACCTCATTTTATCAACATATCTTCCAAAATGCAGCTTCCCATGAGGTTCAGAATGGAGAGCATAACTACAATGGGGTAGACAGGTAGGAGCTAGGAGAGAAACAGCTACACCCTCCACAGCCATCCTCATCCAGGGCTCAAGTCTCTTCGGAGACCTGGAGCAGCTCAAGCTGTGTAACTCCGAGCTGGACAGCAGAGTGGGGAACGCAAGGATGGGGCTGGGAGCTTGGGGAACACTCTTCTCTGGAGAGATGTGGGAAGTTTACAGAGATAGTTATGCAAGAAATCCTGCTGAATCCAGATCAGGGGAAGATATTTCCTTGAGATATAAAGTAGCAATAACAGATTTTAAAACCAGACTTAAAGGTGGTACACTTTTAACTAAGTGGACAACTAAACAACCAGTTGCTGTATCACAAGTGAGGGGTACAGTGTGATGGCACGGTGATGACATCAGCTCCTTTTTTTTTTTTTTTTTTTTCTTTTGAAACAGCAGGCTGAAAAATAAAGAGACAGGAATTCACGACCTGAAGTTTGGAAGTGCTGCTACTCATGGTGGTGGCACGATGCCTCTGAAGACAGCATTGGTCCAGCACAACTGAAGTATTCAGTGAGGCTCTGCCAACTTGCATCAGATGTTGAGCGGTTTGCTGGCACTCAGACACAACCTTGGAGCCTGATCCATCACTGAGTCACTGCAGGCATGAACCAGTGTAACCCCACCATGTCCTTGGCACAAAAGCAGTGGCAACACCAGAGAGGACTTTTTTTTTGGAAGAGGCCTGGACTCTGACAGCAGTTGGAGAGCTAAGGAAGCTTTTTGAGAAAGAGACACAGAAAAATCTGAAATGCCTGGGCCAAATTCCCATTTGGTCTAAGTTTGTGTCAAGCAGACAGGATTTAATCTGTCAGGATTAAATTAATTGTTACGTTGGTTCTGCTGCCTGCATTGATGAGATCCCCACCAACTCCAAAGAAAGTTTAAAGAGCTGGTTCAGATGGAGGCACCCCTTCTGCAGACACCTACTGCTGGAAGATAAATCCCACCCTTGCTTTCTCATGTGGCAAGGTGATGGTGCTGAAGAAGCCACACGGTGCACACTGCTTGCTTCATGCATCGGCCCCACCAAGCCAAGAACAGAGTGGCCAGGCTGGTGTGACAAGTTTGTCACTCTCTGATAACAAGCAGTCAACTTCACCACCATCAGAACCACCATACACTTGTCCCCCTGTTCATATTGCCTTGAAGACCACGTCCCTCAGGGGCCACAGAGGCCAACAACTTTATATAACAGAAGCTGAGCAGCACAGCCACAGAAAGCTCAGCTTCTGGCTATGCTACCTCTGGCTGGTGTGCCTGACATCAGATCAGAGTAGAGCCGGAGCACAAGGCACCACACAGGAAGCACGGCTGATTTGGGAGTCCAAACCCCAGACCAACACAGCATAGCCTCAGAGCTCTTCCCTGTAACTCCCTCTCATCCCACAAAACGAGGAATTTACTGATGAGAAGGTGAGTCAAGAGATTAACGCGCTCCCTGCTCCATCCTCCCACTCTCCATTCACTCGCTTGTGCTAAGGAGACGTAACTCCACAGAGCCACACGGGCTGCTCCGCCCAAACACACAAATTAATTACCCGTGTCAGCTGCGTAGGCCACTGCAAGGACAGCCAAGGAGGAAGCTAGCTCCTGATTCCCTTCAGTGCTCTGGGAGATGTTCATAACTACCTGGCCCTGCTTTGGCTGAGATTTATCCCGCATGCCAACTACATCAGTACGCACCATAAGCCCTAGCTATGAAACATTATTGAAGGCAAGCTGTAAACACTCTGCAACCAAAATCTGAGCCCAGATCCATATCATGTTAGTGAAGACTAACTTCTGGGCTTATCAGCATCAGAATCCCAAGCGGAGAGTCTTTTGCTGTCCCCTCTCACTGAGAGCTTTGATTTTCTGTCACTGTTGAAAGAAGGGCACCAAATCTGAAGAAAACAAGACAGGCATCCCAAAGAGCAGAAGAGGCCAAGGGCTCAGCGTCGCACAGGCTGGCTGGTTCCTCCTGCTCAGCAGCATTTAGCCAGGCCAGCCACATCTCCAAGAGCTGAAAAGAAATAAGGCATGCGCACCAGTAACAATAAACACAAGATACCTATGATAAATACAGGTATGCCACTGGAAATTCTGGCATTTCCATATTGACTTTTATTTGGAATAAAATGACAAAAATTAATATTTCTTACTTCCCTGAATATTGTAAATTCCAACATACTTCCTCTCAACACGAGCAAAACATTTGTTTTCTTCAAGTAAAGGTGCTTGGTATAGTAATGATGAAAAGCGTCAGGGTAATAATAAATGTCATACGAGAAAGATGAAAATTACTATTTCACTACGCTCTATAAGATTAATTGAAATCGACTGAAATGTTTAAATCTAAATGGACCATGTTTTATGTTGCCACATTGATTTTGCTTCTTTCATTGCACTGAGGTTTCAGGCACTTGCGTTAGCTGAGTCCAACCATTCACCTCAAGGAACTGGGCATTTCAGCGGGTCGCAGGCGCAGCGCCGGGACCGCAGCCCGCGACGTGACCCCCTTCAGCCTGAAGCAGTGAGGCTGCCTGCCCCAAGGAAGGTCAGCACTGAGGGGACAGCAGCCTTTATTATCCACACCAGCGCAAAGGAAATACGTAGCATTTGCAAGTTATCGCTTCTTTCAAAACACTACCCACGTGTTCCTTCTCCCTTTTCTGCCCACGCTGTATTCCTGGTTTCAGGGCTTCCTACCTAGCTCTGCCATCCATCCTGCAAAACCAGACAAAATCTATATCTCATTTTATTCCTATCAAATATACAGGATTTCCATTAAGAACAGCTACTTCTTAAATACATTTAGGTACACTAACTGTATTTTCTTCCTCCTTTACCATTCATTTAAAAAAGTACGCTGAGTTTTTCTGTTTTCTATCCATCCACAGTTTAGTGTGGCACCACTACCACTCCTTGAGCACGAAAAAAATAATCTTGGCTTCAGATTTCACACACTCTGATACTGCATATACCTTATGCATTAAGTCCTTCCATATTCCTTCCGTAGTTCATAAAAATCCATACAAATCTCAGCTCCCTCACTGGTGAATCCGAGGCATTAATGAGAAAATGACTTCATTAGGAAGTATTGTGTTTAATTGAAAATGCATTCGATCATTGCTAAATCATTCAAAGAGACTTAATAACTGGGACTCTTCAGCAAATCAAAAAATGGTCATAAAGTGGTTTGATAGAGAAATAAAGTCACGGTCAGTAATTAAAAAGGTGAGTAAAGAATCATTCCTCACAACACAGGGATGAAGAAACACAATGAGATCGTGAGGCAGCAGGCAAAAGGGACAGAAAGCACCATTTTTAACAAATATCAAAACGCTGTGGAACTCACTGCCACGGGGTGGTGTATGCTGAAAAGCAGATGCTAATTTAAAAAAGAATCGGACAAATCCACAAGAATAGATTTCTCAGTGGCTACTAAATACAACATGATGATGATGATATTGTTTCTTTTCAACCACATGCAATTGCCCATTCCCAGCTTTGTTCACATCTATTTATTGATAACAACTTAAGGTGTCTATTTCTTATAGAAAGCTTTATGATAAAGCTAGGACTTTCAATCCCTCTTCAAAAACTAAACCTGATCATCAAATCTATGGGATAAGATTAATTTTGAAGTTGCAGAAAGGGACCTGCATGTTCCTACTCACCTGGGAATGAGGTCTTTGTTGGGAGCAGGACCAGGAGGCAAAAGCCAGCTGAGCCTTTCCTTTACCCTTTTCACACCTGTAAGATCAACGCCCACACAAGTCTCACACTTGTTGCACAAAAAAAAAATAGGGGTGAGGACACTAAGTGTTACGGTTCCTGACAGTGCAGCCCAAATCTTGTTCCATGTGTCCAAAGCCCGTGGCACAGTCATGATTAGCCCCACTGATTTTAGTGACGTTACTCAGCCTTCAGGTTAAACACATACTTAAGAGCTGTGCTGGATCAGAGCTCAAGGTTTGGGATTGCACTCCCACTGTCCCTATGCTTTTCCCTTTCAGATCACAAAGCCGATTTTTACAACCACTCAGGAGCCAGCAGGCGATTTCTTTCACCCTGTTTTTGGCCAGTCAGCAGAACTGCCATTTACCTCCACAATTTCACCTTCTTTCCCTCAACTCTGATTTGATTTTTTAATTATTTCTCCCATACAAATCATCACGTAACAAAAAAAATGTTGTGAGCATCTATTGCATGTACATAACTTCACCTGTGTAGCACACAGCCTACTATCCAGCTCCCACTACCCAGCTCCTGTTTTCCAAAATGAAAGCTCAGCAGGACCCCAGTAACTCCATTCAATCCCCCCGACGCCCAGCGTGGCTGGGTGAGATTTGACAGCTCGCATTTTTCATCTTCCCAGCAACAGCATCCTCGTTTTCTCAAGTGTCTCAATCACAGGATGCCCTCAGCTGCCTGCCTACGACGGTGAGATCGAAGCAGCAGACAACTCACTACAAGACTCCTCCCTGTGTTGGTGGCCTCAGTGGAGGAAGCATTTCATTGCTTAATTCTTCCCTCGAGCATTTCAGGCTCTGCAAAGAAGACGACCAGCCCAGAGCAGACATCATCGACTTCCACGCTTATTAAGACCAGGCAAGCTAGTTTTGCTCACCCACAGACCTTCACCTTCCACTCCCTTATTTAATAAATTAAAAATCAGCACTGGAATTTAAACGCATTGGGTTCATGTACGGATCAGGGAGATCGATGGTAAAGACGAGAGAGAATAAAAATTACAAAGCAGCAGGAGAAAAAGCATGTGTAAAGGGAGGAAAAAGAATCCCCAAAACCAAACACAAAGAAGAAAGGAGGGGAGATGGAAACCTCCTAAGAGGCATTGCAAATTCAGGTCAAGATGGGGAAATGACAGAGCCGACGTCTGCACCGCGGGGCAGAGCTGATGGGGAGGGATCGCGCTGGAGGGTGACTGCGTTGTGGAGGGATGCTCCACTGCCTGAAGCACAAACACACCAGGAGAGAGTGTGAACTGTACGCTAGCCCTTTTCCTACAGGGCTTTTGAAAGCAATACTTAATGCAGACAAGGCAAGTGCTGACTTCAGTCCAAGCCAAATTGGTGCTCAGCACCTTTGGAAAGATACTTGTGCACATCTAGGTCCCAGCACCTGGACTCAGATGCTTCAGGAAGTCAATTAGAATTAAGTGACTGCCCCAAGGCCCTGTTGTAATTCGGTGGGGAGGAAAAAGTTCTGGTAACTCAGGTGTTCCCATCTCCGACTCGAAACATCCCTCAGTCACACCTCACAAGGCGGAAGAGTCTGTAAAAAGAAATAGAAGTGTGCAGATTCATGAGCAGGGAGGCATTATAAACATCACAGCGCTCTGTTTAGGCCATGGGTCTCCGTGCTAAGTGGAAGCTTGGGCAAGTCACAGGCAACTGTATGCCTGGGCACTGCTTATGCACGTCAGGAGATCAATGTGTATGTCTATTCCAGCAAACGTGGGGATAATTCATAAAATTTATACCCCTCTTCAGCACTGTTTCAGTGAAACAGTGTTATATGGCAGTCTGATCCCTGGCACAACAGCAGCACAACGAAAAGAGACAAAATAAAGTTCTTACCAAAGTAAGGATGCTTAAGGAGGCACCTGAGGAGGCTATTTTGCTAATCATGCTGCAGTTGAGCACAAAAATCTGGTGTTAGGTTGTGTAGAAAAGGGGAGAAAACAGACAGAAGAGAAGGGGAGGAAAATGAAGCAATGTAAAGGAAAAGGAGGAGTGGGACTGCTCCATCACAGGCAAACGCTGAAGGAGAGCTGGGGGTTCGATGTGTGCTTATCTGTATACAGAGTAAGATGAACGCTTGGGGTTGCATAAATACCTGTGTGTTGTGGTTTAACCCCAGTCAGCAATCAAGTACCATGCAGCTGCTCACTCACCCTCCTCCCCCCCCTCCCAGGGGGATGGAGGAGAGAATCAGGAAGAAAGGAAAACTCATGGGTGGAGATAAAGACAGTTTACTAGCATAGCAAAGGAAGAGAAAATAATATATATATAATGATAATAAAACATAGCGATAATAAAATGTACAAAACAAGTGATGCGCAGTTTCTCATCACCTGACGACCCAACAACTGATACAGCCTGTCCCAAGCAGCAATGATGGAACAAAACCAAAAGTGATCCCAGAATGATCTCAAGCAGTGACAAAAGAATGAAAGAGTTGCCCACTGGCCAGCCCCCACTTATATACTGAGCGGTATGGAATACTTCCTCTGGCCAGTTTGGGTCAACTGGACTGGCTACACCCCTCCCAGCTTCCTGCACATCAGCAAAACCTGGGAAGCTGGAAAAAGTCCTTGATCTCTCAGCAACAACTAATAACATCAGTGTATTATCAACGTTCTTCACATACCAAATCCCATACTAAATCCAAAACACAGCAGGTACTGGGAAGAAAATTAGCGCCATCCCAGCCGAAACCAGGACACCATGACTTATGCAAATAAGTGGAGTGGCCTGTGTAGCTAAGCCACCATCTCACCTCCCTGTAATTAGCATGGGAACCTATTAATTTTTCCACACTACTGGGAAAAGAGATGAGTTCAAGTCCTTCCAATTACGAAACAAATTCCTTTAAAGTACAAAGATCTTTGCTGAGCTTTCTCATCTCAGAGGAAGGATAGTGCTGTGGCCCACCTTGCTCCATGCCACCTGATCTCACGTGTCTTCTTGGCAGCCACAGCCACCACTCACACGGAGAACTAACCCAGCTCAAGGTCCTTCTCTGTTAACTGTGGGACAAAATGTAAGAGTTGCTGCATGAGAGCAACACCCTGAGACTGAGGCAGGGAACTGACAGAGCTAGAAGTGCTTTGAGGCCCTTAGTGATGAAGCCCCCCACATCGCTGCAATAGCCAGAGGGGCAGACACCCATGGGTGATCAGGACGGAGGGTGACAGGCACTGCCTGTCAAACACTTGGCAGAACAGACACCCCGCACCCATCACAACCAGCTGCCTTATGTTTTCCCAGTGGTACGGGAAAGGGGCTACCATCCACACTTATCTTTTTTTTTTCAAGCAATATAGAGCACCCTTCTTTTTCTGACACTGCCCCGACCAGGGTAACTCATGCCTCGGTTACCTCTAACACGGTAATAGTGCTGAGCACAGAAGTCACAGGAAAGGTGAGTCTGCAGGTACAAAAAGCCTCTCTCCTAAGGCATCTCCGATCTCTGCTCTGTGATTTACGCCAATTTTTCCAGCCAATTCTGGATCTGTTCAAATCCTAGCTAGCAAACACAGTAGGACTGAACGGAGTGTAGCTCAGAGACCCTCTCCGAGGAGCACCGGAGCCAAGAATGAGAGCAGAGTACGAGTATCTGCTCCTGTGTTGTGTTGTGCCACGCAGCTCTGGCTCTAAACAGCTATGCTGGTACTGGCTAACAGTCTAGTGCTCAACTATGATGATACTCCCCCAGAATATTAACTGCAAAAAGCAGCCTTGCAGAGCACTCCGGTACTGAGCCTATCACGAATATCTCCAAGCGAATGCAACACACTCTGCAGGCATCTCCATGGGGGTGATGAAATCTGCGTGCGAGTTCTGGGCGAGCTGAAGGGCAGGATGTGCTTCACTGAAAAGAGTTCAGGCAACGAATTCTCTGGCAGAAAGAACTTGATAGCTTTTAAGACCAGACCCAAAGGCACAGCTTCTTTCCATGAAGAATAAACACCTGTGAACTAGGCACGGCTTTCGCACCGGCTGTCCCTTGGAAAGCCAGGGGCAGCAAGGCCCTGGGTCTAACAGGAGAGCAAGGTTTCTACCACGTCTTCTCCGTAGCAGGGAAGAGCAGGGTTTCTGAATGAGTGGACAACTAACCACACCCACGAGAGCTTCTACAGAGAATAATGATGAGGTCAAAGTGACAGGAGGGGAGAGAAGGCGAACAGAAAAGGAAGAAAGAGGGCGCGGAGGGCGTGACAGGGTGTGACAGTGCTAGTTAAAGCCAGGAGTGTAATTGGGCTTCTCCGTAGACTGAGTGGGTTGAGCCCTGAGGGACAGATTGTATCTCATATGCAATTCCCATACCTTGCAAATCTGCAGTGATGGAAAGGGACTTTTGTCCCTTCTCACTCCAAAAAACAGGTGACAAAGCACCAAAAAAAAAAAAAAAAAGGAAGATACCACCAAATCCAGTTCACTGGCTTTCACACTGCAGGCTTCCAATCCAAAGCTTCCTATGCCACAAAACACATCCCAGTACTTTCTAGCAAATACCAGGGCTGTAATAAAAAGGTCAAAAGCCACAGCTGCGATGTGCAGAGTAAGCTGGATAGGGATTTTGTGTGGCTAGCCTCTCAGATCATCACAGCAACTGGGTATGCAGAGAAAGAGAAATCTCTTTTTCATTTCTCCTGACAATAATCTCTGCTGACCTGGAAACACACTATCAAACAGATGCCTAGAAGAAATAAGAGAGATGTTTTTTTCTCCTTTTAGATACTAGATGCTTTACTTGTGAAGAAAATTATATATCAGATTAATTTCAGCTCCTTGCTTTCCTCAGCTCTTAGTTTTCCTAGGAGCATCCTTTTGACTGGCGACATTTATTTGGCATGCCATTTCCCTTCAGAGTTCAGTCTGGCCCAACCTTCCATTGCATGAGATGCTACCCAACATAACTCAAAGCAAGCAACTTGCTCTTGCGGGAAGTTCTTGCCACTTGCTCATCCCTGACTGATATTTCTCCACGTGATCTTCAATCTATCGGATGTGTATCAGACGTCCTTCAGAAGCACTCACTGTCTTGAATTTGAATTGTTTTAATTGAGCAAATAATAGATTTCATGATATTTCTGTGGCTCTGAACACATGAGATAAGCTTACAAAACAGATCTGTGGGGTTATCTCTAAGGCTTCAAAACTCAGCGTTTGAGTAGCTTATTCTACCCCTGTGCCATTGATTCTGTGCTTCCTGACTTTTGCCTACCTCCAATAATCTTCTGGCAGCAGAACTGGAAACAGCTTCTTGTCACTACTTAACGATTGTGTCTTCTAAGGCACGCACTGGAACCTGGCATAAAGTGGATTTTATTCCTGTTCAGAATGAACAAAAAAATCCCCTCCTAAAATAGTTTTTCTAGATGTGTCCACCCACCTTTTTTTTCCCTATCAGAAAATAAAGTTCCCAAATTATATCTCTTCTGCTTTTCAAGCTTAACATTCTTCCAGTGGACAATTACCCTCTTTTTTGACAAGTGGCTATTCTTATTTAACTACAAAAGCAGCAGAAACTGGCTGTTTAACGCTCTGGTTAACATTCTTCTCCATCCCCTTGGGATTGTTAGATGATCTCTGAACACCTGGATCACAAGAATACACCACAGCCATTCTCTTCCAGCATAAAACCTCTTTTGCAACAGAGAGTTCCTATAGTCCCCTTCCAAGAGAGACAGACACCTACTCACATAGTTACCGAAACCTTCCCGAAATAGAACTCACCTGTGGAAGAAAAGGGAACTAGTCCAAAGATCCTGCCCAATCTTCCCCTTTCCTGCAAAGCACAACTGATGGCGCTCGAGTTCCTAAGAAAACTCCTTCCAATCCATTAATTCAGAGATGCAAGCATGCTCCAAATAAATATACTAATAAAATAACAGCCATGTAGAGTAAAAGAATAAATATTTCACCATCCAGCTGGCTCTCTTGACATTCATCTTATCGGATTTATCAGGGATAGGAAGTGCAACCCATGGAGCAGCGTGGGAGGACTGCCATTTCCACACTTGGCAAAATCCGGGGTTTTCATAAAGTACAACGTGTCCTGTCTTGCTTGTTCCAACTGGTTCAAGGGAATTTGGGAGAACTTGAAGTATGTGACATGCCTAAAGAGGCCTTTTGCTGACAGCAGATGTCACAAAGTGGCCATTTCTCACACATCATACAGAAACAGAGACTTTTTAAATAGAGAATCACACACATCACTGGGTCGAACATTTCTAGTGCACACACACGTCGTCAAGTCTAGATCCCTCACAACCACATTTTACACATCTGATAGCTACAGACTCCGGAAGCCAACTGCTTGTCCTCACTGCTGCCAGAGTCCGTCTCCTCTCCTGTATCAGTTTCCTTGCCCCAACTATAAAAACTCAACATTGCCTATGCCAGGGCTTTGTTCTTGTCAAGTCGCTGACACCCTGATGCAGGTCATCCATGGTGGTGTCTCTCCTACAAATCAGATGTCGCAATTTTTTTAGTGAGGTACTTTTTGAGGCCCTACTCCTACCCTGTGCTGGGAAACCATGGCTCTCAAGAGTAGCTGCTCTCTGCACAGCTTTGTGCTGCAGCACACTAGATGTGCCTCATGAAGGAAGAATCTTGCATGTACTTCTAGGGTCTCTGCAATAAGGCTGAGGAACCTCTCTAAAGGAGCAGATAACAAAGAAAGTATAGCTCCATGACTGATTTCTCACAACACAAAGGCAGGATATTACTGACAAGAGGGGCCCAGCCCTTTTGCCCACTCCTCTCCTCTCACTTGGGACTGCACTTCTGAGGCCAGAGAGAGTAAATCAGGGATTTGATCCAACTCAAAATTAACACTGTGGAAGGGGAAAATGCTTCCAACTGGATAAATTCCTTACTCTGGTTTACAAAATAATTACAGAAACAAATGTTCCCAGGGCTGGGGACGTGATTCTTCTGATGATGATAAGGACTCAGTAAATCAGTGTAAGTTTTTAGAGCAGATTCAAGTACACCCATGTTCTGAGATGCAGAGACACGTTCTCCTGAGCCAGGAAACAAGGCTTGCAAGTAAAAATGGCCCTGTGCAGACTCTTCACCAGTTTAACCATCACCAGCTACTCACTTACTCAAATTGCTGCTCTGTGACTTGCTAGAAAGGGCTCACACACACCAGGAGCCAAACAATAACCACTCTTCACCCGAGCCTTAGTATCAAGCTCCCTAAATAGGTGGGTTTTGCCCGTAGCACACACAAGGTAAAATCTTTCACGTTTACCAACGTCACATTTGTTACCTGACCTTCATAATCCCACTTGAAGCCCGTGCCCTTACTCATTTTACTGGGTAGGATCTCCCTCAGCTGCCCTCTTGTCCCTCAATATATTGTGTACATTGATACTAGTGCCTACAACAGCAGTATCTGAGTGCATCTTGATGAGACAGTTCTTTAAAAGTTGTTTTCTAATTATAAAACTAATTTGAAAAAAGACTTCAGCAGAAACAACCCCAGAGGAACACAGACATTTTATTTACAGCACGCTGCATCCCAGGAAATCTCCACTGGAAACTACAAAGGACCAAATTTGTAAAAGTAACAAAACACATCAAATTAACGCATCAGCCACTGAAATGAGAACTAAACCCCAAAGGCATAAAAACCAAACCAGTTACTTACAGTTTGACTGTGGTTCTGGAGGGAATTTGAGACGGATAATGGCCAAGATTATGAAAACCACCACAGGCCAGGAAATTAAAATGAACGACCATACCTATAAAACAGCAATGGAAATACATCGGTTACGTTTGTCGTGTTGATGTGCTCCAGAGCTCGTCTGGAATGTACAAGCACTACCCTGAATGAGTTAGGAGACGCATGGTAAATCACGCCTGTCGTGGTACGCGTGCTATTAAAACCCAAGTATTATCTACACAGGAAGAAAAACTATGTAAGATTTTAAGAGCAAAGAACAAGCCTGAAAATAATTACAGGGGACGGTGTTTACATAGCGTTGAGACACTGTGATTGGAAAAGCACGCTGAGAAGTACAAGACGTTTGGATGCACTGATCGCAAGACAAAAGTGCAAAAGGCTGGTTTCGCTTTCAGCGAATGGCACCGCTCAAACGACGGATAAAGATAGCTTTGATTTAATTATACCCCAAAATTAAAATGTTTGATAAGTGAGTTGACAAGTCTACAGTATTTTTTTCCCCCCAAAAAAGTTTCACTGTTCTTTACAAACTGTAGTTCAGGCTCACAGTAGAGCTGAAAGAAAGGATTTTTGTAGTAGTCGTTTACAGGACGTGGAGCTCCAGTATGGCGAAGGAAGGGGCTTATGGAGTTCTGTACCCAGTCAGCTGGAGAGGTCACATCTGAACACTGATCACTAGGATCCCTCTTACGAGCTTCTGACCCCAGCAACCGAACCTTTCCCTTTCCAAACTGCAGCACTCCAATACAGATGAGCTAAGATGGAAGAGAGATTATGCAAAATCGGCCTAGTATGTTGGGAAAAACATGAATATTTATAGAGCTCTGGTCTCTGACATGAGGGTTGACCATTTCGACAGACAAAATGAAGAGAATAAAGTCTGCTAATCATCTAGTGCAGCAAATCAACCTAGGTAGAAGGCCCAAAATCAGTCTTAAAACTACAAGCCTTGAAGTTTTGTAAGCTAGGAAAATGCAATTATTCAAATAATCAACTGCTTTTGCACTAGCTGGCTAGCTTGCTACC
Source organism: Chlamydotis macqueenii (assembly GCF_036417535.1). NCBI lineage: Eukaryota > Metazoa > Chordata > Aves > Otidiformes > Otididae > Chlamydotis > Chlamydotis macqueenii. The sequence goes on from NC_141561.1 coordinate 39,174,338, forward strand.
GTGCTTACTAGATTAGGGTTTTCCATCCATCAGTAGTTAAGCTCAAACTACTCTGTGCTGCAAAATTGCTGTGCTATCTTCATGCCACTTTTTGAAACTGCAAAGATGTCTGCCTTCAAAATCATCCCATTTTTCATCGCTGTGTTGCTATTTTTTTCAGATCAGCACATATTACCCAAAACCTTTTTTTTTTTTTTCTCCAAAGTAATTCCAAGCCCGTAACAGTGTTTTCATTTCTTGTAACACCTACTGGAACATAAAAACAAACAAACGGACAGACAAACAAATCCTGGAGAGCAATTCAGCTTAAAGATGGTTGTTTTACAGCAACTCCATCCCTATCATCTCCAATGAGATGACACAGCCATGAAACCAGGAGCAAGATTCATGTCCCAAAACAGGCAACTGGCAGACATCAAACCACACGGCACTTCCCTACACATCTCTTCTGGGACGGCACTCCTATAATTTCAGCATTCAGCAACATTTTAGCTTTTACAGACAGCATTCTTCCTGCCTTTTTTTTTTATATACACTGCCAACTTACAACAAGATTCATCACTGAAACTAACACCTTTTGGTAATTTTTTTCTTTTTTTTTTTTTACATCACAGTAATCAGTTCCTATAATCAGTACCCAAACGTGCTATTTAATTCTTATTAATTCACGTGCAAACAGTATTATTAACATATCCTCCTTGTTTAGTACCACGTAAAGTACAATTATGGGGTAACAGCACAGAAACTGGTATTAGTTAGAGGCTGCTCAAAGGAAGGGCAAGAGATCTGTCATATTCTTGGAGGAAGAAATGAATCCTGATTGTCTCTACTCAGGGAAATTTTTGTAGCTTTCTGGATCTAAAATGGTGTCTCTACTCCCCAGTTTTTAAAGAGCTCTTCCCCTTAGTATCGCTGTCCTTTTACTTAATTGGATTTAATAGTAGCTGGGCACATCAATTGCAACATAGCAGCATTCCCACAGTCCCAGGCATTTCTAGTCAACGAAAACAAAACACCCTGGCCAAACTGATTGCAGGTGGAGCATACTGACTTGAATGGAGCCACAACCAACCTCAATTTGGCTCTTGGGACATCAAGCAGGGATGTAGGTTGCACAATTCTTTGGTTCGTGGATTATTTCACTGCAAAAAGTAGATTTAATTGCTCAGACTTTACTTGGTATCTCTGGATGCAGGCACATTTTCTCCCTCCTGCCTCTGTTTAAATAACTAAGCTGCCTGGAAGTAACACATGGAAAGCAACAGGAGCGCAAGAGGCACTGAATTACCCAGTTCCTCTTGGAACGCAGGCCAAACCTTGCTCCTGAGAAGGCTGCCACCTAAACTCACCACCATTCCTTTCTCGGTAGGAATAAACCGTATTGACGTATTCCCTGGCCGTGGATGCAGAGAGCTCGCAGAGGAAATAAAGTGTAGAGCAAAAGGCAGAAGCAGACGTGTTTGTCAACCCTGAGAAGGCTGATCAACAGAGCAGGAAAGCACTCGAGTTTGCAGGAGGAGGACGGGGGCTGCCTGGTGTCAGAGCATTCTGTGACATACCAATCAGCCCCGGCGAGGGCTGCCCACACCACTGCAGCCGCAGGAACCACTGCACAGGTCATCAGAAACTGAGAAACACAACAGGACACTTCCCTCGCAAAGCATGCACACTAAAAAAAGGCTTCTAAAAGCTTGGTCCATAAGGGAAGTTAGATTACACAGGTAAAACACCACAAGCAGGAGGACAGAGAAATCAGGATGTATTTGGGAGCAGAGATCTGCGTTTACTTCCTCACACCCTCTCCAGTCTGAGCAAGCTCCCTAACTTGGAGCAAGAGAGGGGAAAAGAATAATAGAGGGAAAAGAATAGGGTTGGAAGGGACCTTTGAAGGCCATCCAGTTCAACCCCCCTGCAAGCAGCAGGGACATCTCCAACCAGATCAGGTTGCTCAGACTCGTCCAGCTTGGCCTGGAATGTTTCCAGAGATGGGGCATCCACCACCAACCTGGGCAACCTGTGCCAGTGCCTCACCGTCCTTACGGTAAAAATTGTTTTCCTTATATCCAGTCTGAATCCACTTCCCTGTATTTTAAAACCATTCCCCCTTGTCCCGTCACAACAGGCCCTGCTGAACAGTCTCTCCCCATCTTTCCTGCAGCCCCCTTTAGGCACTGGAAGGCCGCTCTAAGGTCTCCCTGGAGCCTCCTCTTCTCCAGGCCGAACACCCCCTCTCTCAGCCTGGCCTCACAGGAGAGGTGCTCCAGCCCTCTCATCATCTGCGTGGCCTCCTCTGGACCGGCTCAAACTGGTCCATGTTCTTCTTATGTTGGAGGCTCCAGAGCTGGACACAGTACTGCAGGTGGGGTCTCACGAGAAGGAAGGTTGTAGGGAATGCTTGCTGTAAAAATAACCAGTAGTGGCCAGATTTTTATTTTAATTGACATTTCAATTCTACAGAATTGATATTTCAACTCCACAGGAAACCAGAATTAAAGGAAGTGAGATGGTACGGTCAGAAGCAGAGGTAGGGCTTAGGTCAGCCTTTACTCAGGGTACACAAGAGCTGAAAGAGACCCAAGCCTTCTGCTTTTAACAAGGCTGCTGCAATTTCTCTTGAGCTCTGATTTAGAGGTAATTTACTGGGATTCCTATACGTCTCAGAAAAAGTCTCCTGTGTCCTTCGCAGCAGTGAAGGATACCCTAACGTGCACAGCATGTCCACAGCTCCTATGGAGGATCACAAGGAGCCAAATGAACTCAGCACCTGTCTGAATCAGGCTCCAAAACCAAGAGACAGGACAGGGCAGGCAAGAGCGGACCTTGCAGAAGCATGTGGTGATATGAGGCCTTTCACTCCATCCTCATACCACACCCTCCACGGCCCTTTCTCTTCTGTCAGCATTTTCTGCATCTGCCAAGGCTTCATTCAACCACAGCAAGTTTAAAACCCATCACATCTGGATTACTAGCAGGTTGCAACAGAAGGGCATGAACTGCAGCACGCTTCTGCTGAAGTTACGGTGCAGCTGTACTGAAACCGGACTGGGACAAAACTACCGGACAGGCTTTGCCTGGACACTCAATGCCACCCAAAGGAACATTTGCCTCCCTGACGCTGCTGCAATTCTGACTGCTCTCTGGACGTTGCTGGCAATGGTTTATCTTTTGGAAAGAAAGACCATTTGAGGTGTTCGATTTGCAACACGCTAGACTGCACTGGAAATCTGCCCTACCTGCATCTCTCAGAGCTGCTTTTTTCTTCGTCCGTCCTTTACAAATGGCTCTATGTAAGGGCACTTCTCATCACCCCCAAATCCCAGAGGCTCCTTGAAGACTGTACGCTAACCACGGGGTCTGCTCACACGGGAGCAGATACAGAACTGCAGTCTTAACTCAGGTCTGCCCATGGTTTTGTTTGCATGGACCGCTGCCCAAAGGGAACAGCAGTGGCATCCGTGGTACTGAGTCTGGACTCCTGAGCCCTTATGCACGAGCTCCAACACAAGACCCCACCACTTTGGCTTAAAAAGACCCACCTTCACCTCCGTGCCATCCCCTTCCTTCCCTCTGCCTTTATCACCAACCTCCAAAATATTTTTGTTTCAATACTGCGACCTTCCTCCCCTGCAGTGCTCCCCTTGCTCCTCAGCTCCTGTGACTTCTAGGTTCCCCCTCCTCTACTACTTTGGATTCACACTCACCGGCTGCCTCTTGACACTCAGCCAGTTCTTCCACAGCAGGATCCTCAAGTGCTGAGAGAGCGCAGCCATCCTCGGCTGACCCAATCGAAAGCGAACAGGCTGCGTATTCTTCCTCCCCAGGCTTAGGAGGTAAAAGCGGAGGCTTTAACCCAAAGGGGCATCCGATTTCCGATATCCAAGCCCCTGCCTCTTCCCCACAGCATAGCTCTGAAGCAGCTACTCCATCCGCTTGTGGCTGCTGTACTCCCAGTAACTGTGGCTCTTGTTCTCACAGCAATGGCTCCTAGCAAATTCAACAGGTTATTCTTCTCCAGGCAGGCAGGCAGGCGCAGCAGCCTGCCTCCACTTGCGTTAATTACAATATCCGGCCTCTCCTGCCTGCTCGTCGTCCAAGCCCTAACCGATAAAATGGATAGCATTCCAAAAAGATGCTTGGGCTTAAACAAAAGGTGATGCACGCCGCCGCCTCCTCCTCCTCCCCATGATGAAATTACCTGTCTGCCCACACACCGCTTCTCCTGGAGAGGTGTCATCAGCAGCAATGAGTTAGGCCACTTGCCAGGCCAGTCCGACTTCCCCGAGTTCACAGGGAACAGCTGGGAAGAAGAAGGTATCCACAGCTACAGCCTGCATCTTCCTGGCATTGCTGACTCAGAATTAGGGGGTTTTTAATACTTTTGAATGTCTCAATTAAAAACATATCCATCCAGGGAAATTAAATTAAAGAGTTAAAAATATATATATAAATGAAAATCCCAGGGACTGATCTAATTGCTCAGCTTTTTGCATCTTCCCTTTCCTCCAGGAGTTCAGTCTTGGGGTTCTCACTGACTGAATTCAATGCAACACATCAAATCCACTGGCAATGGGATTGCAGAACCAGACCCCACACAGATTTCAGAGCACTAGCGTAGCTTGAACGTTGTTATTATTCAAGTTACCACTGAATTTTTCAAGCTAGTGGTAAGATAGCTAAAAAAACCAGCTAGAGATGAAAGAGTAAACTGCAGGTACAAAGGGAAGCAATGACAGCAGAGGGGACTGCTCATTGCACCAAGGACTACAGCGAATCTGAGATATGGACTGGTTTGACGAGCTCTGGCCATCCAGCAGAGCTCTGGTCCCCCTCGAGAGAGGAGCATGTACGCTCAGGTACCCCATCTGGTAACACAGAGCGCATCCTCAAAGCACCTAGGCAAGCTGTGGAAGACTTCATTGCTCTTGGCATAGTTTATAAAAAAGCTCAGAAAAAGATTCTCCCACATGGTATTTTTTCCAGCCACAAACTAACTTTGTGCCTCAAAAATGAAAAACATCTTAAATAAGTCCTTCCAAACTCCACTCGGGGACAAGAGTGGAGGCAGCAGCCCTGCCATCCAGAATTATCTTGGAGCAGAGGAGCTTTGATCTGAGGGTTGTTAAAAGCACTCAGTGAGAGTAAGAGAGAGAGGGAGATGTGGTACTCAGTGAAGAGAAACAGCTTCGCTGGACCGGTTAGGAAATACGTCAAAGGCGGGAATAGCAAGAGAGATGGAGCAGTCCCTGCCCCACATACCTTCAGTCTAAATAGATTGGACATTCCAGTGGTGGGAGGGGAGCTGGAGCTAAAATGAGCCTAAAAGGCTTCCCTGGTAGAGTTTTGACAGCGATGGGAAGAAACCCAAATGTCTAAACCTCTCAGCGATACATTCACATTTTTTTTCTAACGTACGTCCGTAGGAGAGAAAGGGATCTTGTTTGGGTCTGCGAGTTGCAAGCAAGCATTGCTCCTCAGGACGCTGTTCCAGCTCATGTAAGAGGCACAGCTGGACTCATTGCATTTGGTCCAAACACCATTTGCAAACTTGATTCACTTCCTCTTTGGCGCTCGAAAAAGAAATCCAAATATAAATCACTGCTCTGAGGGGGTAAGAGAGAAGAAATTTATAATTTCACCATTCACTGCTTTGCCAAGGTCTTTTAAGGCAACCGTCTGATTGCTTCTTTTTGGTATTCAGTCAAACAACTGTTTCAAAAGAACACTGTGATTTGGATAATAATTTTCCCAAGCAAATGCACATCCTTACTTCCTTTGTGAACTGAGTCAACAAACATTCCCCTTGGGAAGCACCCAAAGGGTAATTTGTTAGAGTTCACCACTGTAAAACCAGAATAACTCAATGTCAATTGGCTCTCAGAACACCTGCACTCGACTCCCCAAACACCACACTGTTCTAGGTTGAGAACACAAGATGAGAACTTTATTAAGCCACTATACCTTTTTTTTTTGCTTCCTAATTCCGTTACTTAATAATTCCTGCAGATGGCACAGGAGGCTGTGCAACTACATGACCACGCCTGGACAAAGTGACCAGAGCAGACAGATGTCCCAGTGACAATGCAAACGTGCATACAGGCAGAGAGGGAGAGGAGGGAAAGGCCAAATTCTTCCTTCTCCCAATAAATCTTCAGTTGGTTTATTCCTCTGGTTGAAGAACTAGGGCTTCTCTGGGCTGAAGGGCAAATTGTTAGCTCAGATCACAGGGAAGAAAAGCAGACTCTGCTTCTGTGACCGGGAAGCTGAGGAAACCCTCAGGGGAGCTCTGAACTGTGATTTCATTCAATGCAGGTCTTCAGAGACATGACTCACCACATGTACTGCAGCGGTGGCTATGGCTCACAATGCCATGCAGGGGCTGTAGCCTCCAGGGCAAAAAAACCTCTCCCACGCATCAAGAATTCACAAACAGAGACCTTTCCTTGAGATGTTCTTTCAAGTAGAGGAGTTTTTACTTCAGTAAAAATGAATCCAGTCATGTTTCCCAGGTGTGCTGACTTACCTCTATGAGAAATGAAAGCTTAGGGAAACGATGCAAGACAGAATTGGGAAGAGAAGAAGATAAATGAGCAAGCAAGAGTGCTGGAAACATGCTTCCAAGGAGGACATGCCCTTCTGGGTCCTGCTGTACCGGGGCCAGCAGTTGTGTACGCCACAGGCAGCACCACCGTGCAATGCAATGGAGGGATCCAAGAACATGGAAAAGCGTCCTGTGGAACTGCTGCTGCACAGGGCCACACCGGGGGCGCGGGGGGCTCTCTCCAGATCTAACGCACTGGGAGGATGAGAAGAAATGGCCAGCTTTACAGTTAACGTTTCACCAGTTGCCTGGTCCACAGACCAGAAAGCTAACAGCTCCACGAAACACAAGCAGCTGGCTGCTCATTAACACTCTTTGCTTTTAAACACAGGGGTAGCTGGAGCAAATCTGACAGGGCAGAATATTTACCCCTTTGAAGTCAGTGCCAAACAAGAAAGAAAAAAAAAAAATCTATTCTGCTGGCTACTAGGAAAACACTCAAACCAAAACATTAATCTTGCAGTGATTGTGCATGCTACAACTAAACCGCAGCAGAGAAATCCAGAGGCACACGGGTGAAGATTGGTTAGGTGCCCTCAGGGGTCCAGAGGAGGAGAAATCACACCAGCAGCGAGCGGAGAAGCATAACCAGATTAACTGCCATGCCAGAGAAACGCACGCAGAGCAGACTGAACTGAAGGAGATCCGCAAGGGGAGCGATGGGGTAATGGCATGACTCACGAAGAGGCAGGACTCCGAATTTGATACTTTCCTCTTTGCAGTGTCTTTAGTTCGCTCAGGAGCAAGTCCAGACTGCAAGAGATGGGTTTTCCTCACGGCTTGTGTAAGCTAAGATTGACCAAACGTTTGACAACACATTCCTTAGATCTCAGAGATGCCACGCACAGGCTTTAGCTGTGGTCTCTTATCCACAAACCAAGCCAGAGCAAGGACTGCTGAGTGAGCAGCCTTCAGTCCCACGCTCCTATCTGCAAGTTGTAGGGCACTCACAGACCAGTGATCTGTTCAAAGCTAAGTGCAGGCTTACATGTTCTTTAGGCAGCACTTTACTAAGGTTGCACATACCGGCAACGCGCTACGAAATACAAGCGTCACCATCTCTACCAGAACAGAGATGGGTGCAGAACAGAGCAAGAAAAGTCTTTGTGCAATGGATACAACTGATTTTCAGCTCAGTGCCCTTGGCTGCTCATTTTCACACACTGGCCCTCTATCAAAGGGCAGGCCTTCAAACCAAGGCCAAATTTTAGGATGCTCTGAAACCCGAATGAGTAGGAATCAAAGAACATCAGATGCCTGTGCAGCACCGAGCAAGGTAAAAGTTAAAAGTCTACGGCCAACTTAAAACACTGCCTTCCCTGCACGTAGAGAAGCAGTTGCCTGAGGACTTGACAGCGTTAGGCAACATGATGCACAGTACTGGATGATGCTGAAGTGACGTAAGACACTTGTGCAAACTGGAACACCATTTGCTGTGATAAAAAAGGAAAAGGCTTTTGCCCACAGTATTCCCCAGTGAGAGACTGCACGAGAGATGCTCACTCAGCATTTAAAAAAAAAAAATTGAGCCCTCAGAAAAAAGAAAATGGGTAGCAATATTTTTAGCCACTATGGAAACTGCAGGTGATGAGTAGTACCAGTGCCACCAGCAAAGGCATTTCCACAATTTATTGGTGACTTTTTGCCCTCATCAAAATGCATTTGCAAAAGAGCCCCTCCTGGAAGCAGTTTTCCCTCCAATGGTCCACAGTCATCAAGTAGCTTGGAAACACAAGGATGTTGTCACACAGGATCCCCTCCAAAGAGTTCAAGGAGAACCACACTGCTGATTTTTGGCTCAAAACCCTTTGATATTAAATACTTATTTTGACAGAGCAGCCTTGTTTTCAGGAACAAGCCCTCAAACCAAGTGGAAGAAGTGGGATACTCTGATATCAGAGCAGTTAAGCACCAAAAATCAAAATGTCTGAGCTTCCTAAAAGTGAATGAGAGGCACTACAGGCTGAAGACGTTTGGGAGAGGATTTCCAGAAGAGCTCATAATTGGATATTTTTCCTCTTATGTCAACAACATTCTGCATGAGCAGATTTAGGGAAGGGCAGGGAAATGCAACTTTTGGCTTTAAAGCCACGGTACCTCTGTTCAGAAGTGCCGTGTTACCAGCCAGCTCTTTACCCTACTCATTTGCTCCTAAGGTCACCTTCATCTACATCTGGTCCTAGCAAACCGACAGGTCCATGAATCATTTCCCACCACGCCCAACAGCTGAGGGCTTTATTTGTGAGGCTCCCACATGCACATCTATCTCGCTACAGGCTGCTCGCAGGCTTCACACTGCCCTTTTTCCACCAGTTACAAACTCCTGTGATACCATTCACGCACAATGCTGAATCAGGATTAAAAGTTAAGTGAGAAAAGAGTTGTGGACACAAATAATGGACAATGAAAGGCAGCTACTCTTGACAGATCCTGGCAATCACCAATAACCCCAGCTTAGTCTCTCCCTGGTACAGCAGCAGAGTCACACACCCCTTCTAGTCCACCTTCTTGCTCATCAAATAAACAGAGTAATGGACAACTTTTCAGAGTCTGCATTCAAGCTCACTCACTTTGGGGTCCATTGTGCTCAGTTACGTGTGGTGCCTCCTTAATTAAATCCCTTTCTCCCCTTTCTTATTCTCAGGGCCAGGATCCACCTTTCAATCTACACAAACCCACTAAATCCCGAGGCTTGGAGGTGGTCATCACCTGACGCAACAACCGGCATGCCTGTTTCAACGCAAACTTTGCTCAAGAGCCTTGCTTTGTAAAAGCAAGTAGATGGTGTCACTGCAAGTTTCATTAACCCTTCCTCCAGATTATTAACAATGCTAAGACCAGATCTAACGCCAAGGCTTGCAACAAGACATTAGACAGTTACCAGCATCCAAATCCTCTAACATTTCTGATTTATCATCCTTTTGTGCATCCAGCTAGTTTCCAATCTGCGTGGCAACGCTCACGTCCTGCCACATGAACCTGGGTAGCTGACAGATGGACTAATTAGAGATCACACTATTTATGGTAAGACCGATAACAAGCAAGCTGAAACATGTATTTGGTACACTGCGTAAAATGGATTTGACTTTGCAAAGAACAACGGATATTTGCAAGGCTGGGGACAACGACGCTTTCCAAACGACAGCATCAGCAAAGCTGCCCAAAATCCCCAACAAATCAACTTCCAAATTAAGAGGCCTAAAGACAGACTACAAGGATAAGGAAACAGCAGAGGCAAGATGCGCTTGTGACAACAGCTACATTATGAGTGTGCTGTTCTGTATGCAACAGAAACACACATTTTCTGAAAGATTAAAATTTTATTAAGTTAAAAATTAACTACAGTAATCTGCACATGCTGGGAACATAAACCCACAATCATGTGGATTTAGAAAATAAGTTTTTTTTCCTTGTTCCATAATAAATGCAAGCTTCGTTTCACAACTGGTTGACTTGAAACAGCAGAAGAAAATAATACCAAGAGCAAATATCCTTACAGATACTGCAACACAGAGCACGAAGCCAGTATCAACAAAGCAGTGATCACCAGTACTGAAAAAGAAAGCTTACCTTCCTTCTCCCATACAAAAACGGGAAGAACTAGCAACTAAGCTTATGTAGACACAGCTGTCCTTCCACAAAACCTGAAATAGTGGGCTGAAAGACCCAAATACATGTCTGGATCCAGTACAGATTAGTGAAGATGACCAAACAGTTGCTTAACCTGCGAAACATGCGGCAAGACATTATTAGGGAAGTATTTGATGGTCTTGGCTGCATAAAGTTAGAAAAGAGCTTGTTATTTCAGATCCAAGGACACCCCGAAAAACAAGTCTGATGAAATCCCACCAGAACAGAGGTAAAGCAAAAGTTCAGCTTGTACAAATGGTACCACTTCATTTTATTGAGCGATTCAAAAGGCAACCAACTGGACAAAAAAACCTGTTCAGACAACCAGAGCAAAGCTTTGTTTAGCTCCAAACAATATCGAGTCTTTGGATACACAAGGCTGACTGTATCTGATATGAAATACTTAAGAGTCCATGGCCAAGTACACACCTTGATGGCAGAACACTTCAAAGCCCCAAGCAGCTTCAGCAAAAGCCCATGAGGCTCAGGTGACACATGCTGAAGACCACAGAAGCCTAGCAAAATGGAAGACATCACTAAACTGCTAAGATAAGAGAACTTAAAAGTTGCAACAGAAAAAAAACCAAACTATAAACTGAGGTTATGATAGGATAATAAACTACCTACTTACAGTCCAGCTTGCTTAGATTTAGTAACTGAGTTACAAATGTCACACCCCCCCGCCCCCATAGCTAGGGCATTCATAAATGCTCCTTCCCACATGGATTTTCTGTTACCTAAACAAGCACAGGATTCTCAGTCCAAGCACTTCATCTATTCTTTCCCTTCTACCTGTTTCCACATTTCTATGAAACATCTACAGGTCTGACCATTTCTGTGGGATTTATCCACCAGCATAAACTGGCTGGTGGATAAATCAATCAACAGGGTGGAAAGCTATAGGGAAGGATGGCCAAATAATCCCACAGACTCAATTTCTAGAACCAAATAGCAATCTGAGTGAGTACTGTAAGGCCATGGAGTCACTACACTCCTATTTAATAGGTTTCTAGGGTGTCTATCCATCACCAAGTCACCTGGGTGTTATTACAAAATCAGCTAATTAAAACCACACCCTGAGATCTAAACGAGTATAGGGAGTGCTGATGAGTAATGACAAGTTACACAAGGCCTGTCAGCCTCCTGTAGCTGGGAACTTGCTTGCTGTAGAAGAAAAATAGGTGTTGTAATAACCTCATACAGGCGCTGCAGTGATGGAGGAGCACAGGCAGAAGCAGAGAACGGCTTGCTCACCTTCAGATTATTTTTGAAAGCTCCTTAATTTATAGCAAATGAAAGGTTAAAGAATCCTTTTCCCTCTTCAGGTCAGCGACAGATGTCCCAAAAGAGGGTTTGAGTCTCTGACTCACACAATGGAGATGGGCAAGGGAGTGTGGCTTAGGCTGGGAGAGAGTGCCCACCCCTCCTTTCCCTAATGACTAGCACCCTTCCCGAGAGAAAATAGTGTGGTCCTTCATGAAGGCTTCTGATCTGATTCTCTGAGCTGAAGGCAGCACATGAGAAGGGCTCATTATGAGGCATGCTCTGTGTTTATGGCCCATATTTTGAAATCTGTACGCGCCCAAGAACAAGGCACGCAGCGTGTACCTCAGAGAGCCGGGGAGCAGGCGTGGTACACGTGCCGGGGAAGACAGCGGCGCCCTGGGAGTTGCTGCGAGATGTGCTGCCATGTATACAAGTCTACAGTTTGCAATTACCCAGCTGCCTGCCACCAGTACGCTCTCACTAGCGGTTACACGATGTGCCCTTATCTTGGGAGTTGCCCTTGATAGACGCGGAGCTCTTTAGCTACGATACGCCCATCCCTGGGTGACCAAACGGGCAAGATCTCACTCTAGATTTATACATCAGAGAGTTGTCACTGCTGGACTTATCTTATTAAACACACTGCAGTTTTATTTTTCCAACAGAAATTACAAAGTCTGGAGTTGATATTGTGACTTTGCTTCCATCACGTGGAAGCTTTCTTGGGTATGGAACAAAGAGGAGAAGTTAAACTCAGGTACCATTGGACAGACTTGCACTAAGGTCACAGCAAGTCCAGCATCTTCTGGATAGCCACAGACAGTCCATCACATCAAAACAGGCCACACACGGTGGGCATACAGCGATCCACCACGCAGGACCTGCTCAGCAGGTCAGATAGGTCCTGGCTCTACTGGTCCTACTATACGCGCACTGCAAAGCTGAAAAGCGAGTTGTCTAGAGCCATTAGCCCACGATTTCTGAATGCCTGGCAGGCCTGGCAGATCCCCCTGACTGTCAGCAAGGTGGTTTGGTGACTATTTTCTGGGCTCTTTGGTCCCAACTTGAAGACATCTCAAATGACTTGCTGGGTTCTGCAGCTACCAAGCTGCAGATTTAGGCCAGAATTGTAGTCACCTCCAGCCCAGACGCCTGGAAGTCTCAAAACAAATGACCTTGTTTGTTGCTTCTTGTGTTTTTTGCTTGCCCAAATAAAATTTCTGTCTGGAAAAACTTTTAAATGACCAAAAAAACCTCCAGATGTGTGTCCCTTTGGATGCCATTATGACTACCACAATAAGAACTATGTTCTGTAAGAAATTTATAGCCGTGAAATGCAGCTGGACCAGTGGTAAGAGAGGAGCACAGGACAGATACAATGGCTGTGCATGAAGCCGAATACCTTTCGGCAGGAAGTTACAGTCTGTCTCCAAAGCCCTGAAGAGCTTTATGATTTATGGACAGTATCATTATTTAGAGTCCAAAGGTCTGCCCTTTTTCTTCAGCTTGTTTCAACAGACATCAAAGTCTTCCTCTCCATTGCCAGAAGGCAGTAGTAATAATAGTAATTGGGGCTCTTTGCAGTCAAAACGCTTATAAAAACCATTCTCTAATTACTTAATAACGAGACATTTGATGATGCACTGGAAGCAACATCCATTGCCTCCAAGAAAACAGAAGCAGTATCAGAGGTCTGCCTGAGAAAAAGCACCATGAAAGAGTGCGCTCTCTGGAGACACTAATCTGTGTAACTCCTTGAAAGAAGCCAGCTGATGCCTTGTTTTCCAAAACTAGTTTCAAGACAGACTATAATATACATACATATATATATATGTGTCTCACTAGAAATGAGTGAACGAGCCTCCGTTTGTGCCATTCTGACAATTCAAAGGCAGCAGTAAGGACTTTGGAGAGCAAACGGGATTGTGGTATTTACCTGGGATATAACTTCTTCCGGGAAGTTAAACCAGAGGATAAATGTGGTGATAATATCCGACGTCAGTCAGACGACATAGCAAGGCATCAACCTTCTCACCGGTGCAGGCTGTTGAACTTGTATGAAGAAACCTAGAGCGCACAAATAACATGACATGTAATAGCAGAAATCACAGATCAACCATCTCCCATAGGAAAAATTTCTCCTCTCAGCATAGGAAGAGCAATACTGAGGAGTCTGTGATGTCTAGACACTGGCTGCATAACTACTCCAGCTATTGCAGAACTAACATTTTGCTTCCTGCACTTACATGAAGCGAGTTAGGCACAGATTAATTCGGAAAAAGGTTAGGCTAGGCTAGCAATGGAATAAAATATTGCAAGCAATTCTGAGCTGCATAACTATTTTCACATTGCTTTGGGCAGAAAGGTTGCCCAAGAATGCATCATTTTGAGACAAGCAAGAGCCTCAGGGCTTCATTAATGCAAAACACCGCGTTCCTACACCACTGGTATTTACAGAGACTCGCTCAGTCCCATATATTAATGCCACTTTGATGCAATTTCTTACAAGTGGTCCAAACAAGTGGGTTTTGACAGCAAAGTATCTTATATTTCATTGAAAAGTTGATGAAAATCTTAGTTTTTAAAAAATCCTTATCAAACACTGGTGAAACAATGGTTTTGGGAAGGGAGATTTTGACAAAAAACTCCCATGCATGTGAGAAGGTGGAATAATTCCCCCCACACACACTCTCGGGTGAGACCACAGGCAGTTTCAGCAGCACCTTTCCTTGAGTATTGAAGAGTCTCTGTAATTCTCTTGATTTTTAGAGGCACACACAGCTGTGGCTGCAATGCTTAGAGTTAAACATGCTCAGTCTCCTGAAAATGAGGTAGTCTGAGGGCCTCGGCCTTCACCTGGTAGTAAGATAGCTTGGTAACCCTACATTCAGGTGCTTTCTCATGGCAGAGGGCTTCACAGACCATTCCTGAGCATGCAGCCAACTTCGGTGCACTGAGTCACTCTCCTGTCACCCTGCTCCTTGCTGCTGAAGAGAGACCCCTATTTTGTGATTCAAATCTTGGGAAAGCTGTGGAGTCAGGCATCTTCTCCCTTTCACGTGAGAAAATGTGAAAACCCCACACTGCCTTCTTCCTTTGCCCAGGACTAGAAGTTGTGGACTTCCAGACAAGACACTCCTGCACGCATTGGCTTTGAGCCTTTTTCCTCTTGTTGTCTGGGATGCACAACAAGCACTGCTTGCAGTTTTTTTTTTTTTTTTCCACAGACAACAATCAACAGCTGTAAAACCAATCCCAAATGCAGCCTGGATCAAGTTTCAAGAATTCCTCATGTTCTCTGTGTGTATGTGTGTGTGCGTGCGTGCACAATTTAATTTACTGTGGCTACAGAACTGCATTTGCAGGACTACATTTAATTTTTTTTTCTTTTTTAATCTCCAAGGCAGTTACCTATGACAGTGAGTGTGTCACAGGACAACATCACTTGCAGTGATTGCACAAATCAGCCTCCAGCCTCTTGCCTTAACAAGCTACGCGACCCAGGGATCTTCAGCATGACACTCCTTGCGTTTTATTGCTGGCTGGAAAGATTTGGTTTGAGTCTCTTTCAGTGCCAGAGGTCTTTATTGCTAAATAGCCCTGGCTGTTGAGTAATATGTGAATTTAATGTACTTATACTGAAATGTCTGCTTGGAAGGTAGTGGAAATTCAACTTAAAACTGCAATCAGCTCTTTTTTTTCCCTGTTTTTCATTCTGAGTTTTCTCTTTGCTGTTTGTAAACTACTTCTGAGCTGTTTCCCATGCTGTTACAGCTCTTTATGAAGCAGACTATCACCTCACTCCCGCTCAGGCACATGAAAGAGATGATCCAGAGGAGGGGAGGAGCAGTGGCAAGTCTTACAAAAGCAGCATCCTACTTGTGCTGCTTTGACGAGACACGAAAAGTCCCATTCTTCCTGACCATCTCATTAATAATCAAAATCCATCCACAGAACAAAGTGTTGCTGGTAACATTTCAGCTGTTTGTTTGGCAAGATGCATGCGGGGAGGACATGGCAGAATCTTACGAAGAAGAGCACCAAAGCCCATGCAGGACTGTTTCATAATTGGAAGAGGTCAAGGAAGGTTTCTGGGGGCCAGGCTTTGGAGAAGGAATAGAAATCAGGCTTTTGAACATTCTACATCAAAGCTCTCTTGAACATACCACTGTTGCCTCTGGTACTTTCTGCTAGGAAACAAAAAGCTGTGACAGCTACCAGCAGTTACAAGAGTGGAGCTATGTTACTACTGGGGAAAAAGTTCTAAGTCTGTAAACGTGTATCTGAATTTTTAAACAAGTCTGCTTGGCGCTTTTCACAGCTTTTCAGCAAGCACTCAACACTTCCAGCAGGAGCACTGACAGTTTACTGGGAGCAAGTCTTGTCTTTTATTCTGAAAGAACATTTGCGGTTTGGTGCTCTCAGGTATTTCATTTTTTTTTCCTAATGTTCCTGATGCCGGGACCTGGGCTATAAGTGAGAGAACTGTCTTGCTTTAAAGCAAAAGATGAATTTTCAGCCCTCACAACTGCAAAGAAATGCTGAAAAACATAAACTCTAAAAAGACAAGGACATCAGAAAGACCATATTATGCAAAGATGTCGCAATTTTTTAATTGCTTGAGATACCAAACCTGAACTTAGGGGTGTCCCTCTGCCTGTTGGACATGAGAAATTTGATTCTAAGAGTTATGCTCCCATGATCAGTGACCAGAAGCACACTATGTTGCTATTTATCCATTTAACGCTTCAAGTTTGACCACCAAATATTGCAATAAGCTGCTCTCGAACAAGTTACAGATTCAGTACTATTTGCAGAAATACTAACAACCAGCAATTTGGCACCCTCTCAGAAAACTGTTATTTTCTAATGGGCAGCTCACGGTGACCTCAAATAGACAAAATTAACCTAATAAGGTATTCATTATGTATCATTTACCAGCTTGTGCAAGTGTCAGGCCGGAACGCAAGACCATATCTGACCTTTTAATAAAGACATTTTTCTAACAGCCACTTTCTATCAGGCTATGTTGTAAAGCAGCTCAGCTTTTATCCTGGTGACTGATCCAAACATCCCTCCTCCTCTCTAGCATTCAGCATCCTGCTCTGTTAACACTCCACAATTCTTATCACATCTTTTAAATCCTGTTCCTGTGATGAAGAGCAGAAGGGGCCCCTCTTCTGGGGCCTCTCAGAACATCTTTATTGCAGGTGCGGGCTACCAGAAAAGAAGAGAAAAAAAAAGACATCGAGCACAGAAGCACAAAAGCAGTGGCCTACTATTGCACAGTGATAAGAGATGGTATCTCTGGCAGGTCGGTGTGTGTTGGGATGTCCCATCTGCTACTGAGGCAAGTCTGCTCTACGTCAAAGCCCATGGATCAATGCGAAAACGAGACATTCCCCAGGTCAGTGCCCTGACTCTCACACGCTGACGCAAACAACAGCAGCTGTTAAAATGTCACGGCCTGTCCTGCCCCTGCACTCCAAGTTACCACCCCTAGCAGGGAACAGCAGAAGAAACTGCCTCTGCGCCAGCGCTGCAGCATCTCCATGGCACCCACCTCCGCTGGCAGCCCATACACGCTTAGCCAGCCTGCACATTAGGAGCTGGAGACACTGGGATGTGTCATATAGCCATATGCCTCAGACCATTAAAGCTAATCTCAACAGGCAAAAGGGGTTTACAAATGGACAATGAAAGAAGCGTCATCATAGTGCATCAGACACTGACTCCTGAGTCAGTGCAAAATAGCATGAAACTACAATGTAAGTTTGCAACTGCCCAGCAGCCCTGAAAATATCAGGGCCCATTCTCAGCTACCATGAGTGCTTTGAGGAGTTCCTTTTTTATGGCTTTGATGTGGGGCTCAAAGCATCATCCCTACTGTGGGGTAAGAGACAGCTGTCTCACACCCAGGGGGAAAATAGTGCCATTCATCTGAAGTGATGCTATGAGGTGCTCCCACTACCAGTTTTGAACCCCATAGGCTCTTGCATCCCCTTTCTGGGGACTTCCCTGTCCCTGTGTGTCTGTCTTTACCTCAGCTGCTCTGCGAGGGGAGGAGGACCCAGTCAACTAACTGCTAAGTCCTGCTAACCAACAGAGACACATACTGCAAAGAGCAGAGATTTGTCACCTTCAGATTTGCCCTGGGTCAAACGTCCAGGTGCCTGCTCCCAGCAGCTGCAGTGGGGTGCAGATACAGTATTTGATTGAAGAGATTCTTCTTCATCCCAGTTGTTGAAGTGGCTGAAACAACCTACAGATTGACGCCACTGTGCCGTGGCCGAGGGAAACTCTTTTTCAGTTGCTGGAGAACTAAAGAAAAGTATGAACATGAAGACTGTTTCTGTTTTACAATAAACATCAGGCACAGACACCTCAGCTGTGCCAAGCATAGACAAGCATGGCTCTAAGCTACCCTTCGCTCTGTGCATACTTAAGAGTCTTAGTCCAAAGGACTCTCAAGCTCTCCACAAGAATGCTGGCAGATACAGTCAGAGTTTCAGACAAACCCCGAACTGTTGGTGGTTGTCGATGCAGAACCCAAAGGTGCTCTACATTTCTAAGGTTCCCATTAATCAACGGGAGTCTGTCATTGCCTCTAAGTGGCGCAAAGTCAGACGCCAAGTCACGCTGGCAGATGAAAACACAAACCTGCATTAGGTGGATATGGGACTACTTGGCAACTTGCCGCAAAACTACCTCAAATCACTCCTCCTCTGCCTCACCAACTGCCCTCAGCTCCTAGCTCCACCCCTGCCTTATCAATTCTCATCTCTCACACTTAGTATCTTCTGTTCTCCTGCTTCCTTATCAGCTTCTTCTGTGCTGTAGGCAAGATCTGCTGCTGCTGCCTCCATATTGTCTTAGGTACAGGTACCTATGCCAGAAACATCTTCCCCTACAGAGGCCTGCACCTGATAAATCTAAATGCCTCTTCCAGGACTCCCTTCCCCGTGCTGTCAGCAATAAGTCATCTTTAATCAAAGTGCTGGTCCAAATATTTGGGGTTTTTGTTTTTGTTTTTCACAAAGGTAATTTTGTTGGGTTTTTTTCCAGCCTTCCCATAAAACCAACCATTTTTTATCAGCACAGCTGGCTGGGAAGCATGACTCATACATAAATTACCACTTTTACTGCATTCATTCCCTTTGTCACCCCTTCTGCTGTCAGCTACGTGGGACAGGACCATTATTCTTCAGTGTTTAGCAAACACTCTGCATGTAATGGGTGATACTGTAAATAAATGAAAGTAAGACCTGAAATCAAATGAAAGCTGACTGACAGGACTTTTGTGAAACCATCTGAGCTTTGCAAGTTTTTAATCAGCTGTGACACGGCACTTAAAACGGCTCTGCCTGACTTCCGTAGTGTTAGCCAGGATTGCAAGGGGATGGCAATGAAAATCAGGTCTTTAGCTGTTTTACCCATGGCTCACTTCAGCTGATTAAGAACGATGTGTGCCTTACAGGCTGAGAAGCACCATGTAACTTGTGACTGGCATGAAATGATGGATAGCCCAGCATTTATTGCCTAATCAGAATTTCTTCCTGGAAAATCGAGGGAAGTGATAGAAATGAATGCTAAGGAACGGCAGGCTGCAGGAGATGTCAAAGTGGAAAATTGATGAGGGAAATTTCAAAAGACAAGTTGGCCCATTGTTAGTGAGCGCAGAGGTTCCTAAAAACCCTGTGCAAACAAATTTTGATCACGTTGTAGAGAAGAGAACAAGGGGGAAAGGCAAGGATTGCGAAGACGAGTAAGTGCTAATCTAAGCACAACTGAAAATCAGAGGAAAACAATAAAATAAGCTCAGAGGGCTGCAGTATTTCAGCTACCAGGTATAAGTAAAATAAATTAGTAGTAAGACAATAAAAAAAAAATTAGTGCATTGCATGACACAGCTCCAACTGCGACATCAAACTAGTAGGAAAAATATTACACGGTATTATTTGTAGGAGAAATGGCAATGCTTTCACAGTGCCAACAATGAAAGGCTCATGGCTGCACATGTGTTTGAAATGGATATTGTTTGTGTAGTCCTGCCTACCCCAAGCGCTCAAAACTTTGAAGTGAGGCTTGCAAACTGCGAAACTGGCTTGAAAATTCATGGTTTTATAAAAACACTCCATATCATCTGAATGTGTGCCTTCTAGTTTTCAACCATCATGAAACTTTCAGTTGCAACTTTCAGTTTTCTGCAGTAACTGAACTAGAGCATTTTCTGGAAAAAACAACAACAACAACAAACCACCAAGAGTGTCATCATCCTCAGAAAAAAAAAATCCAAACTATGAATTATTTCAAGATCTGCAATGAAATGCGATCAGCAAAAGCCAGCTACAAAACAAGTGACAAAGAGTCTTTGGATAGAGGAGAACATAAATACTGACGGCAGCAAAAAGGTGAAATCAGAAGATGGGAAAGGACTGGACTGAATTAATTTAGTGGTGGCTGGTTCAGATGAGCACAAATCAGCAGCTTTGAGGCACCTTGTTAAGCAGAGTCCTTTCTGCCCAACTCAGAATGGTGGATTGGCCTGCAGGGAAGAAAACCAGCAGAGTACATTTTATTGAGCATCTTGCAAGATTGGCTGATTTCAGGGGGAAACACATACAGAGCTACTACTGATGGGGTGAATCCAGCGAGAGGCAGGCACCTGCACGCACAGCAGCGTCACTGCAGGCAGAGCAGAGCATCCGCACGGCGGCTGAACCAAGCCTGGCATAGTCAGCAACGTCGGCCGTGGCTGCAGGAACCAAGGCATACGCTTTTGTCAATAATGTGGAAACTTTATGGATTAAACTAGGAAGGCTAAATCTGCTCCCCACTATAGCCTCAGCTTATTTCTCTTGTGCGAGGGTAGAATCTGCTCCAGTTGTCACACTGGAGGTCTGCAACAGAGCTGGAGATAGGACTTCAAATGCTGGGCTTCCCACAGCCTTGTCATTTATCCTTGCTTCTTCGGGAATACAAAGAACTCAATGAAATTCAGCATTCGGGGTCTTCCCAACACCCAAAAGGCTTGGAAAAGGATCTCTTTAGCCTAAAACATCTCTGAAGGAAAAAGCTGGCCTCTTTCCAGATGGGATGATGCTGATGATCCAGTAAAATTAGGAACAGTGGATCCAGTAAAGGAGGACTTAGGCAGAGAAATGTCAAAACTGAACAAAAAGACAGGACGCAACGAATTAATCATCCTTTCCCCAAAATACCATCTTAGATCTGAGTTTCTAACGTTAAGCCAGGAGTAAACATTTCACATGATCCAATCACACGTATTCTGAACTCCTAGTCTCAGCGTGCTCCTTGCTATGGTTTATGACATCAGTGGGATTTGATGCTGCCTAACACTGGGAGTTAATGTATAAATGAAGAACTCCCCATGTTCTATTTAAAGGATTTTTATCTGACCCATTGTGATTAAACTGCCTCTTGCCTGGAGCAATTGTGCTTCCCCTGTGTGTTTGTTAGAACGCTGGTACGCGCTTGTTGAGCACAAGATGAATTAAATGGACGTGACCAGACCCAAGCAAGTCTTTTTCCAGGTTCTGACAAGGTGTGTGCTTATGTGAAAAACAGTCTAAATAAAAAAAAAATCCTACTCTTCAGCTCTCCAGAAATGGCTAAACGTTGCATATTGTCAGCAAAATTTTATGATCTGGGAATTCTGTCCCCAGCATGTTTGCTTCTTTTCAACTACACTGAATTAGTCAATAAAACACAGCAAAATAAACTCAAGTGTTACCCTGTCCTTATTAGTCACCCAGGTCTTATAAGACAATGGGATGAGGCCATAATTATGTGATTAATGATATTATCATTAATTAAAAACTGGGGCTGGAGAAAACATTAGTTAGGTAAATTGAAGAACACGGTTGAAGTCTGTAGTTGTGTTTTGCAGGAAGCCCTATTAAGTTCCCTCTGGCCCTGCTGCCCTGGCCTGAGTCCCAGGCTCAGTTTTTACTACCAAACTCACATGGGGCCAAAATTGTCATCCCCGTGCATCTGTTAATTTAGCCCAGGAAAACAGCTCTGCCTGTTGGATGTCACTTGATTGCCAGCTGCTACGGCACAGCGGTGGGTGCATGGGGAGCCAGGTGATGACTAACCTGAACTCTGTCAAGGGACTACTGCTGCTCTCCGAGCGTGACTGCAGACTGGCATGGACACTTCCCATGATCTGAACCGTGTCAAAATAAAACTTGATTATAACGGCTTTTTTCCAAGAGCCCTGCTTTCTGTTCTGTCCCCGTCTTGTTCCTCTTTGCCACTGGAATTTCAAGCGCCCACAAAATTAGATCTACAACAGCCTGTGGATAGACAGAGGGTTAAAATCCCAACAGAAATCAGGTGCTAGAAAAGCAGAGACTAATTCAATTTGGAAAACACAATTAAAAAAAAATTCTTTAAAATAACATTATAATGCTTCCCCTCCACCAATTCTCCACACAATTAAAGCATGACTGATAGCTCCAGTGATTCCAGAACTGAGCAGAGATGGCCACAGAATCACAGTTTCAATATCTGAAACATAAAAAAAAAAAAGTTAAAAAAAAAACCTAGTGTGCAGGAAATGTGAAGTACTGCAAAGCCAATGCTAATCCTGCTCTCGCCCCAGGGGGGTCAGACCCAGCCACCTTCTTCGCTGCCCATCTGCGGGAATGAACACTGACAGGAACCGTGAGCGTCACGACTGCAGCTCCAGGGTAATTAGTACCTGCCTCAGCTCTGCCTAATGAGGGGTGGTATTTGTCATCCCAGTCCTGAAGACTCCCTGCCTCTTACAGGTGGATTTGCCACACGAACGCAGGCAGAGTCTGCGCCTACAACTAATGTAACTCAGCCCTGCCCAGGGCTTTTCATCAAGAGATTTCAAGTGCACTGGATGTGTTGTTACCCCTCATTTAAATGCAGGGAAACACAAACATCCCTCACTTAATCTGCACAGAATTATCATGCACAAAGCAGAACTTGCAGAGCCTGAGTCCAGAACTGGGCAAAGCCTGCTCAAAAGTTTTCCTGGGGACCCATGTTAATGGACTAGTAGCTACACGACTAAGTCCTATTTTTCTGAAAAATATTACCTGGAAAATGATATTGTTTATTGTAGAACCTGCAAATGTTCATTTTAAGGCCTCCTGATCAATTTCAAATACTTGTTTTTTAATGAAAAGCTGAAAAACTTGGCTTTGACTGAGGTGAAAAATAAAAATGTTTGGTTTAATGATGTTGTCGGGGGGCTGGGTGGGGAACCACCTTCCCTTTCTAGTCATTCTGAGCCATAAAACTTCAGCGGGATGATTTTGAAAAGGCAGAATTTGTCCTGCTGCAACTGGAGACTCCGAGCAAGGAAGGTCAGAACAGAAAGGAGCCACAACTGATTATGAATGCAGGGCATACAGGATTACAGCCTTTCAGAAAGCACAAGAAACTCCTGGGGAATCCAAAGCCATTGAGTTTTGAACACAGAAAAGAAACAACAGTTATTTTCATTCTTTTCCTCCACAATTGTTCATTAAAATGTTATCTGTGTTTCTAAGGCCAAACCACAGTGACCTGGTCCAGTTTCTTGGGAGGAAAAAAAAAAGAGAAGTAAGTGATTTATAATAAAACATTTCACTCTTTCTTTCCTATTGGGTTTTTTTGGTGTTGTTAAAACTAGACCATGTGTAAAATCAGCAAAATCTGAAAATGGATGATTTGCTGCAACTATCTGCTGTTAGAACAAAACCATCTGCCAGTCAGAGACGGCTCCAAGCCTTCGCTGGCTGTGGCACTGAGTGCTGTACGATGCTGGCCATGTCTCTTCATACAATTCTGTATCTTTTTCCATCCTCCTATTTAGCCACGATTTCTATTCAGATCACAAGGTCTTGCGGCAAGACTTTTTTTTATCCTATATCCTAGCTCTCTGGGGTCTGGATCACAGCTACCTCTAACGTAACACACATAAATAACCACCTACGACTGTCTTTCCAGGAGAGCCTCCTTGTGCTGTCTTTGGAAGCTGCTGGTTTTTTCAGGCATGCTGCAAAATGGCAGCCCTGTCTGCATTTGCCGTCATGTCTCCTGTGAGGCTGTTAGCAATCTGACAGGGTTTCCGGAGTCCTCCAGTGACCTGGGAATGAATACAGGCTCATAGCATTTGCCCTTCCCTGTAAGCCAGCTCCTGGATATCAGACAGAAAGATGAGAAGAAACTCTGACGGAACTGAGTGATAGGGCTTGTGCCTAAACCCTTCAAAGCGAACATGGGCTAGTCTTCCACTCAGGGAAATTATTTTTTCCTCTTTATCTCCAGAGTCTCTCTCTTCCCTAAACAAGTGTCTCAGGGACTTCGTAAACCAAAGACGACTGAGGCTGGATTGCTATATAAAATGCCTGCGTTCCTTCTAGATCTAGATCTTGTCTCTCTCAACGAGCTCCACTGATTTCCAGATGCTTCTTGACTCTTTACAATCAGCCTTGACTCTATTTGCATTGTGTACTAAGATGAACTCCTCGATGATGATCTGCTTTGCTTTCTGCTGCAGATTCCCTACGATCCACAACAGGCAATGCCTGGTGGACCTTAAAACTATGTCACCTATCCCTCCAGGGGAAGCAGAACACTCCACCCAGGGAGCATTTCATCATCTTCTAGATCCTGTCGGAGCAAATGCCAAATATCTGGGGAAACTACAATGAATTAACATGCAAATTGAAGCCAAAGCCAAGATTCATGTCACTGTCATCTTTATGTATTAGACTGTAGGTCACGGAAGGATTTATGCTCCAGCTGGCTAATTAAGTAAACGTGAAGCAAATGAGGGTAGCAGACACAGCTAGGGTTTAGGAACTCACGTTCAAGTACTGGCTGGGGCAGAAAATGCGTGTGTGATGGTGGGCAAGTTTGTTCGTGGCAGTTGTGAAATGCACAAATAACAATAGGAGACGGACTCCGGTCCTTGTTCGAATACAACACAGGTTTTAACTTCCTCTGTCATACAGAGTAGTAAGCTAAAACAAAGGGATGTGAGATGAGACTAGTTAAATAAAGAGGCTCCAGGACAAAGTTCTCCCTGCTCTCTGTGTACAGGCTGGGGTCTTCCAAAAGGTCTTTCCCAGCACTTGGCTCAGCCCAAATCTCAGTGTGCTCAGGCAGCTACAGCGAGAGCTCGCTGCTGCTGGCTTTGCAGTGCACTTCAGCATCATCCAGGAAAATAGCAGCCAAATAAGGGGGAAACTAGTCAGACTCCTTCTTTTGAAAACAAAGGTGTAATGTCTTACATAGGCACGTTGATGGTTCCAGATGATGCCAGAAGAAAACCATTCCCATTTTAATTGTCCCAGCGCTCTCTAGTGGGAGCCCATTCCCTGGACAGCTCGGCAGCATCCCTGCGAGGCTGCTCTCCCAGCAGCAGCCTGCTCACCCAAGGGATACGGAATTATCCAGTGCAGGTGTCCAAAGACCTCTCTCCAAAGGGAGACATAAAATCAGCTCCGCTGGGAAAGGGGCAGTGATTTCAATGGTCAAATTAGAGAAAAGGTAAAACAGCCCAGTATTATTTCAAGATAATGTCTTTTCTTTGCAACTACACCCAAAAAATCCCCAAAACCTCCAAACATTTTTCCCTATTTTTAATGGGAATTCTTCCTTTCATATGAATAGCTC
Organism: Chlamydotis macqueenii; assembly: GCF_036417535.1. Classification (NCBI taxonomy): domain Eukaryota; kingdom Metazoa; phylum Chordata; class Aves; order Otidiformes; family Otididae; genus Chlamydotis; species Chlamydotis macqueenii. The sequence goes on from NC_141561.1 coordinate 39,199,494, forward strand.
AAGGAGGCACATAAATAAACTCAAAGTGGATGAGTTTTTTTTTACTGCAACCCCCATATTTGCAGTTACAAACAGCCCTGTTCAGTCACACTCTTCAAGCATCAGTCTGGCTCAGCTGAGGCTGCTTTGAGGACACACAACCTTTCTGCGGGACACCACTTTGCCCCTTTGCTTACGTGTCACAGGCTGCTTCCTCAGCCACCAGTACAGGGTTTCATACTCTAGGATTCATTGTTTCACTGCATGCGAGTTTCAGACAATAGAGTAGGCACCAATTTGCCAACGGCAGAAACTATTTCTTGCTTTTTATTATTATCATTCTTTCTGTGCCTGGATAGGAACAAGGCTCTGTGAGGAAAGGAATGGGAACGTTCAGAAAACAAATCGTTGTTCGGTTTATGCACCTTTGGGTCTCATTCACAATCCAGAGCATTACAAGAATAACTCAGCTTGAAATCTGCAATATTTATTCTATTAGGGGGAAATTGTTTCTTTCACAGGAAAAGCATTAGGCAGTGATATCCAAGGTTTGGGAAAACCGACCGCTTATGTTGGTGCTTGAACAGGGGAGATAACCTTCAAACACCAGGTCAAACTGTATGCACAAAGCTGACAGACAGTATGCCAGCCCCATGTACGTGATTTAAATGAGACCTCCAAGGAACACAGTAAAACAAAAGCTGCTTCAAGCTGATAAGGGTTGAAAGAGAAACTCAAGATGCATCAGAGCTCTTGAGTCTCTCGGATATTGTGGAGTACTCCTGGCTAGCCTGTTCATCAGCTTAGCTGCTGGAATTACCCCAGAGACTTGGTAACTTGATATGATGAAGAATTGCAAAGTTTAAGACTCTTTTTATAGAGGCAGAGATGCCCATATCAAGCTTTCCAAAGCAGCCTCATGGCAATGAGATGCATTTACTGGTGTAGGGCAGACCCAGACCAGACCACAGCTGTCACACTCACCACCGATGACATTTCATTTCTGAAACCAGGGTTGCCGCAAACCAGACCAACGAGGGACCTCCACTTTGGTTTCCTACATTTTGGCTGGGTCTTCCTCGGTGCACTGCAAGGCCCAGCCCAGCCCCCTGCTAGCCCCCAGGCAGCTGCATTATTAGCTGGAGAAACAGAGATTGTTGGCTTCCTACTCTAACAAATTTAATACATGGCCAAATTAACCTGTTTTCTCTACACTCCTCTTGGTGTGCTACATGGAAAAAAAAAACAACAATAGAGAACAGACTTAAAATACAGACCCACAGCCAAGCTGAAAAGCACTGCTATTACTCCCTACAGTCTCAAGAGAAGCGAATCCAGGGTATTGTCCTGACAACAACAAAACCAGGAACGCCATCCCTTTTGTATGTCTCTATTCAGCTTCATCCTCTTTTTACTTCTCTTTATTAACACAGCAGAGTACATTGCTAATTAGCCTGATTTTTCTTTCTTGGATGTAGGCCCTAGTATGATTTAGAAATAACCTTAATCTGGTATTTGTAATGCTAGTATTTACCTCTTCCCATGATTTCCACTATGATGTTACTGCATTCTTGGCTCAAGACGAGCTTCTGCAATGGTTTAAAACACCAGGAAAAACTCCCGTGAGACCTTGTTCCTATTGAATAAATGATGGGACATGAGCAGAGCACAGGATATTTGAACATCCTCTAAACATCACCAAAAAACAGTTAATTAGTTAAGCTCTATAAAGCAAAACTAAACCTTTGGGGAGGCAGACTCTTTGTTTTCCCTGCATGGCCATCCCAAAACCAGAATGTATCCGCCACATCCATGTCCGTACACCTCTCTAACACACAGCCACAACGCCCCTTCTCGGACGTCAACTCAAGAGAGGACACGGGGTAAACCCAGACCGCCCTCCTGCCACGCAAGCCCCTGCGCAAACAGAAACCTCATCTCATGTGCCAAGGGACAACAAACTGCTGGACAAGCTAAAAAAGCCAACTGTTGGATACCTGGAGTACCAGGGGCACTTAGTGAACAATCCAGACCGAATGGAATTGTTATGTTTGTGAGCAGCAGGCCTCAAGGACATCACTGAAACCGCTTGTGAGAAAGTACTGAAGCTGCCTGTAAGAAAGTACTGAAGCCACCTGTGAGAAAATAATGAGGCTGCCTGTGAGAAAGTAATGAAGCTTCCTGTGAGAAAGTAAACAAAGCAACCTTGAGAAGAAGGAAAACAGCTGGCATACGTGACTGGGGGCTGAACGTGAAGCAGGGTGCAGGTGGAGAGAGCCGTGCGCGTGAACATAGAGACTTAACGAATCATATTTTAGCTAGGAGCGCGTGCATGATATAGTTAACCAATTAGTAGAGAGCTTGCGCATGATACAGAATTAGAAGGGCTATGTTAACCGGGATGTATCAACAATAAATTGGCATTTGCTTGATCATATTGGTCGTCAGCAGTGTCCGTTACTTCCGCGTCAGCAGCCAACGCCACTATTTACCCTGATAATGTCCCTGCAAATGTTTGTCTGAAAGCAGCGGCGGCCCTGTCCTCTTGTGCATAGGCTGACACGGCCACCCGCTCGCAGGCAGCTTCCGTAATACCACAACACACCCTGCTTCACACACAGCATGCGCGCTGCTCCTTAGCTTCTCAGGCGCTGCACCGGAATACGCAATTGCTCTGCAACATTGGATAAATATGCAGAACTCTGTTGAATTTTTCATTTTCACATACATTAATCATCTCCAAAGCCCACCTCAGCCGTACAGATCTGCACTCTTTGTACAACTTTTATTCTCTCAAAGGTGTGTATTTTCATAATGATAGTGCTCATGTACCACTTAGCAGTATATTTTCATTTGGCCCCAGCCACACTTCTGAACAGTAATTTATTACTGCTTGTCACTAGCTGCTACTAAGAGTAATGCATATACTGGGTTTATTTACTGTGTTTAGTATTTCTTGCTTGACTCTTTCTTACACAGTCAATACTGCCCAAGCCCTGAGAGTCACAGTTCAAAACAGCCACGTTTCTGAGCCTTCCAGTTGCACTTGTTTTGCACTTTCCAGCTTTTTGTCTGCAAAATCTAGAAACTTCCATTTATTTGTTCTTTTTGAATGAAAGAGGAGAGCCTAATACAGTCTGCCTGCTCCAGGAGCTGCAAGTGTACACTGAACACGTAGGTGGACGATGAAAACACGAGGGAAGTATGCGGGGATGTCTCAGGAACCTGCCCATGCTGGCTTTATTGCTTGATCCAAAACCCATACACCAGGCTCCCACCACGCTAGACAAGCGTCAGGGATATGCACGTTACACGGAGGCAACCAGGTCCCAGCTTGCTGGCCCTGACACCTGCAAAATATTTGCCATTCTGCTGGGCAAATTCACTGCAGAGTCCTCTGCCTGCAAAGCAGCATGGGTTGCTGCTGGCCCACCGCTGCACTTCAACCCTGCTGGGGTGCACAGGGGCACAGCAGAGATTTTAACCAGCGGTATTAAAACCAATGTGTTCTGCCAGTGCTGCCTGTCAACCACAAGCTACAATGAAAACACAACGAGTTATTTTGCAAGGAGTTCCAGGAAATTTAGAGGCCTGTAGGGGACAAAAGCTCTCCCTGTTAATTCTCCTTGAAATAAATAAAGGGAAGAAAAGCTTCATTTTTCTATCTGCAAGGTTAATTTTTTACCTCAGACTTGGTAAACAAGCGTTTTGTCTTTGCCCCCCGCTCATCGGCAGACTGTAAGCCTCTGCGAGAGGATTTTTCCACAGATGAAATTCCAGCAAGTATTTCTGCAAAAAAAAAAAAAAAAAAATTAATTGTCCTTACTGCACCACCTTGCACCGCAATGAGTTATCGCCTCACCCACACCTCATTTTTCACCTGGGGAGCTGGGTTTCCTCTCACTGAGGAGGCCACAGAGCACCCTGTGGAGGACCCACGCGTGTGCCCACCACCCACCCCGTCCCCCCACGGGGACATGTCCCCCCCCTCCTCACCCCAGCACTCCTGTTTCCATGGCTTTACTCACACATAGACACACTTCCCCCCCACCCCCCCGCCCCGGTCCTCCTTTCTCCGCCCCGCTCGGGCCGGCCCCTCAGGTTGCCACCCCCCCCCCGGTGCAGGGGGAGCCCAAATCCCGCCGGGCCGCCCCCGCTCGCCCCTTTCCGGCCTCGTCCCCGCCGCCATCGCGCACCCACCGACGGCGCCATGGCCGCCCGGCAGCAGCTCGGTAACGCGGGGGCGGTGAGGCCCCGGCACCCCGGCGTGGGCTGCGGCGGCGGCAACCGGTCGCGGCCGTTGGAGCGGTCGTGGGGGGGTGTGAGGGGTGAATTGGGGAGGCGGGGGGGGGGCTGCCCTCCCGGCGAAATGGCCGCCGGGCCGAGGCGTTTTTCTCGCTGAACAGTGCGGCCCCGGAAGGCGGGTGTAGTTTCCGTACCCGATCCGAGCTGGGCCCCGCCGCTGTGTGACGGAAGGGTTTGAATTCCTTGGGAGAGGGGCGGGAAGGGCGCTGAGGGGCTGTCCCGCCTCGGGAGCCCTGAGGAGCGGGGCCGCCGCCTCTTCCCGCCGTTTCCCTGCCGAGGCGGGAAAGCGTCAGGCCGTCAGGCCCGGCCCAGTCACCTCACATCAGGGGAGATTCACAACTTACAGAACTTACTGGCTTCAGGCTTCAGTCGCTTAATTCTGTTGTTTCTTTTCTCCGTTCCACTTTAAAATCCAAAATGTTTGTGCTCTTCCCACCTGCCAGCTTTACTCAGTGTCTCTGACAAGACCAGCCTGGTGGAATTCGCAAGGAGTCTGAACGCCCTTGGCCTGGGTTTAATCGCCTCTGGAGGAACAGCCAAATCCCTGAGAGATGCGGGCTTGCCTGTCAGGTACACACACTCTACATCTCCACCAAAACTGCTCTTTTGGGTCTTGAGGTTGCTTAAATTGTTTTCTCCGTCTGTGAGCAAAAAATTATGGAAACCTGCACTGAAAGTAAGTCTTCCCTTCCAAAAAAAAAAGCCAAAAAAAACCCCAACCTACCCCAAAGCAAACTTCAGAACTTTCTTGGCCAGAAGTTGGTTGAGTGAGGCCAAAGAGTGTTACTGTGCAGGTTGGCATGCACAGAGGTGACACCCGCAGAGATGTCAGGAGCATTGTGTTGGAGATGACGCCTTGTCTGCCCTGAGACTTTTTTTTTCCTCCATTGTCTTGAAATTCATAATCTTACCCTAGCGCTGCTCTTCACAGCCAGCTGATCTTTGCCTGGTCCTAGAACACAACTGACGTGTCAGGAATGTGTTGAAGCTCACTGGAGATCTTTTGTCGCAGATAATTTTCCCAGCACGATGGTCAGCTTTTTCAGACAGAGCCTTTAAGTGTCATGCATCCGCTCTTTGAGAAGGGACATATATGGTCACCATCTGTTTTGTCTCACAGTTCTGGGGAAATTTCTTTTTAGTTCCTTCCATGCTGTGATTAAAAAACATCTCCAGCCAAATAAAAATTGTTTCCGGTGCAATGGTGAAAAATCTGTCAATTATTTGGCAGGACAGGTGACTGCGACTCTGTTTTTGCTTCCAGTGAATGGAAGGCCACTGGGATGCATCAGCATGAACATACGCTGCCTCCAGAGCTCCCTGTCCTCCCTGTTATCCGCCTCTTGGTCATGCGCGTGACTTCTTTGCTTGGCAGTGCTATCAGTGAAGCCTGAAGCAAAGGATGGTCACGTTTCTCCTTCTCTTTCCAATTTATTGTTCCTTTACCATCATAAACAGTCACAGGGAGTGGTGAAACTTTAATGAAGGTTTTGGCTAAGCTGGGAAGAAGAGTACTGAGGTGTTGCTTCATTTGGGAATGGTCTTCCGTTCTCTATAAATCATGTTGACTTGGGATTGGGTTATCTTGGTTATTTCAGTTACTCAAGAAATAACCATACTGCTTAGTTGAGTGTGACCCATTAACTTTGTTTCCATTCATGGGAAAACCAACTGTTGCCTATTTTACATGTGGGGAGAAGCTGTAGTGAAATTTCTACGATTTTTTGGTTTGTGTCACTTACTAGAAAGCAGTGTCCTTGCTGTCTTCTGCCAGATGTAGCCTTTACGTAACATGTAGATCAACATCTTGGGAAGAGTGAGAGAGCATTAAACCAACGTTCTGGCAGTTTCTACTAATCCTTCTGCACCTCGCAGCATTTTGCTAACTACTTGACAGAAGCCAACCATAATAAAAACAGTCAGATCCATCTTAACATAGAATGTCTCATCCCAGAACTACTTCCTAGCCTCCTGTAAGAAGGATGCATCCCTAGCCAGTCACTTGGCGTAGGTTTTTCCTAGCAGTTTAGTAGTACACGTTCCACATAATTGTGTTCTTACTGAGATAGAAGGTGCTGAAGTTTAGAGGAATCACTCGTGTTTTCCCTCTACACTCCTCCTGTCATTGATGGAAAGGTGGTGATAGTTTTTTTAACGAATGGATCAAAACAAAGCTAAGTTTAATTCCCCTGCCACTTGCTGTCTTCAAAACTCCTAGGGTTTAAATCTTCCAGGAAAACCAACATTGCCAGCAGGTCTAAATTACTGTCCTGATGGGAATAATAAACATACAACCTATAGATTAAGTCAGTATGGCACATCTGTTTTGATGCTGTGCTTTCTTCTTGAGCAGAGATGTTTCGGACCTGACGGGGTTCCCCGAGATGTTAGGTGGACGTGTGAAAACCCTTCATCCTGCGGTCCATGCTGGTATGTTTCTGCTAATGTATTTTCAGTCTATAAGAGAAATTCATGGGCAGTGAGAGTGGGAAGAAGAGGTTGAAGATGTCTTTTTTTAAGGGTTGTGTGGAAGAACTGAGTAATGAAAGTAGATTTGCTCTAGCAGCAGCAGGAGAGGTGAAAAGAACAGCCAGTCACCTGCGTGCTTCTCTGAGTTCCTAGACTCAAGCCAGCTGCTCAGCTAAGAGGCACAGCCTCCATTGTTTCATAGGCTTTGAGTGTTGCTGGCTGATGAGTGGCAGGTGCCCTTTTTCTCTCTATGAAGTCCTTAATGACAGTTTTAGTGTTTTAAGATTAGCAACTGAATGCTTATAAATACATTTTTGAGGTTGCTGTTTTTGGAATGCTCTAGGGTTTAGTATTGGGGGAAAAAAACAAACCTTGTAAATATGGAATTTGAACAGCCAAAGAATCAATAAAATGGAATAGGGTAGAGGAGTAGTAGCTAATGACTGTTGTCTGAACTAGAATCAGAAAGTTTATGGTAAAAAGTGTCTGAGGAAAAGCACAATCTGAGGGAAAATGTTGAATTCGAAAAATGTTTGTTGGTGATTTAGTTCTTTTTTTCTTTTAGTAAAGATGTACTGTTTTTGTAACCAGGCATCTTGGCTCGCAATATTCCAGAAGATAATGCTGATATGAACAAACAGGATTTCAGCCTTGTAAGGTAAATGTTGGGTGACGTGATGCAATTCGTCAGTAATCAAAAGTGAACTTTGGAGACCAGTCAACACCGGTGAATGGAAGCAGCAGGGATTGTAACATCTGCACACCAGAAGTTCTGCAATTTCCTTATTTTTCCCTGCCAGGAGATACTATGATTTTAAAAATACAATTTTCTACAGTTGCATCTTCGTCACTTACAGTAAGAGAAAACTAAACCAAGAAAGTAACGTTGTAATTTCCATGGGGAACAGAGGTTTTAATTTCTTCTGGTTATCTGGGAGTTTTGCCACTTTACATTTAGCCAACGTTGGGCCACAGTAGCCCTCTGCAAAGTTGAATTCAGTGCTTTAGAAGCTGGTGTGTCTCCGCTCAGCTTGGCTCTGGGTGTCTGATCAGGTGACAATTCCCGATTTTGAAATACTTGCTTAGTAAATATACCCTTTGATATTTGCATAATGTTTACTGAGTTTCACCACATAAAGAGTAGACATGAAAAATGGGTCAGGAGCAGGCATTTGTACAGACAGAAACACACAGATAACAGACAAAAACTTACTTTCTGAGAGCCATCATGGGAACAAGTGAGCTGCAGCCAGAAATTGAAGTAACACAGTTTGTGCAGTAACATACCGAAGATTTTCTTCTGGTTTTGTTAGACTGTATTTACTCAGAGCGCTCACACAGAACAGTTTGGGACTGTGTTGAAGTAATTGGGTTTAACATCTAACTGGTGATTGTGAGCAACTGATTCTATGTCAGTGGGTAGCTCCTGGTTTAGAAATGAACGGCGGAACTGAACGCGGTACATTGTAGGTATAGCAGGGATGGGAGGTGTAGTTTGGCTCTGACGATTGGGCCAGAATGCATCTTAGCTTTTAAAATTACTTTTAAAAACTGATGTGCTTAGGATGGATGGATTTCCGGGCTGAATTTGAAAACCTGAAATTTAAAACCGCAGGAATCCTCGTAGGGGGCTCAGCGGTGCTGGCTCTTCAGAGTATGCTGCCTATTAAAGCAGGTTCTGCTGAATTGCAGGAAGAGTAACATGCCTTTACGTCAGTGACTTGTAGCGTGCTTGCATCCAGAGTAAGAATTTGAATTTGAGTTGTCTTAGGTAAAGGAGAAGGGGCTGATCCTCAGCAGGAGGATCTCTGCATAGTTGTATGAAATTTACATAGCCAGGTCAAGGTAAGAAACCTTGATTTCCACAGATAAAAGCATTAACAGTGTTAAAGTCCACGGATTCCTGATGGTTTGCAACAGGTCAGGAGCATGAATCATTTTGGGGAGAGGGAGTATTAGACATAGAACAGACAATAAAAGACATCATAGGAAATTTAGAGACAACAGGGGGTTCTGAAAAGCATGCTGAAAGCTGATCGTTGCTTCTGTTTGAGTTCATCACCGTGTGGAAACAAAGGAATATTAAAAGTTGGACACTATGCATCGCAGCATTTCGCTGCCAGTACTGGGCATACATTGGAGTTGGATACCTTCATACGTTCAGATCGAGAGAGTAAATTAATTTTCTTGGAGTAAAAACACTGTGAAGGTCAAAGCAGATACTTCCTTTCACTACAGTTCAAGTGGCATTGGTGGAGCGGGACAGGGCAAGTTATTACTTCATGCTTTCTGGAATACAGACTGCGGCTTCTTTCAGGTCAGATCAAGAAAATAATTCCAGTAAGGTCCAGTCTTCCCTTGAGAGGGGAAAGTCAGTCCTCTCATCTGCTTTCATGTGCCGCAGAGGCTTTATGGGATCCAGGCTGTGCACTTGGGTTTCGTATGCTGTTGGTATTTTAAAAGTTCAGAAGGTGATATGTAGGTCGTTTTCTGCTCTTGGAAGAGTTGTGGAAAACTAGGCTGTTTATGCTTTGTTTGCAGAGGCCCTTGCTTGGGGTGCTTATTCTCTTAGAAAAGTTGGCAGATGCCTGTTTTCAGTAGTGCCGAGAGTCTGCAGCAAAGCCCTTTGAGAGGGCTCCAGTTGTGCACCGGAATCCTAAACATCTTAAACGCAGGCCCATGTATTTAAAGAAACTCTTCCTTTTAGCTAACTTCTGAAAATTGTGGTTCTGCCCAGTGTAACATTGCTTAATGCACTGAGGTCAGTTTTGTTTTCTAATACGTGTAGTGTTTCACCATTGTACCGTCACTTGGCCTTTAGCTGGGCACCGCCGATTCTTAAGTCTTCAGGAGAAAGAAGCCGTGGCTACAGGACTTTATGTTGCTCCCTGGTCTGAGAGACAAGACCATAAAAACATTGGTAGTACCTTGTGTGTGCCAAGCCCAGTTGGGCCTTTTTATTTCTCCTTGAGTAACCCTGCTTTTCCCCTCAATCCTCAGAGTTGTGGTGTGTAACCTCTACCCCTTTGTGAAGACCGTATCTTCTCCAGATGTAACCGTACAAGAGGCAGTGGAAAAAATTGATATTGGTAAGTTAAAGGGAGAGCAAATCTGTTCTCCAGGCAGATTTGATGGTTCTGGTCTCTTAAGTGGTCTCAGGTCTTTTCTTTTTGTTTGGTTGCCTTGCACACCCATAAAGGAAGTCCGCTAAGGAGCGCAAGAGTTTCAAGGAGCAGGCTGAAAGCACAGCTGAGTAAACCTCATCGCTTTTAAGCAGACCTACCATTAAAATGCCAAATGGCTGTTGTAGCAGGCTGGCAAGCTGTGCTGCGTACGTGGACAAGTCACGCGCTGCCCGAAGGAAGGAGCCTGATGTACTGTGGAAGGCTGTGCTAGGAAAGGGTGGATGGAGCGTGCTTATTCCTGAAACACTGAGAGCAGATTAAACCACTTTTGCAGCCTCTGGCCGTGTAATAAAAATAAAAAACATGAGCTTTGGAGAGAAAAAGCTGAAAGTGCTCTGGGGATTGCCGAAAACTTGACTGCAGGAAGCCGTTACAAAGACAGGGATTGGTCTGCATACGTGGGACCTGAGTTTGGAAGCATGGGTGCCTGTATCATCAGCAGTTTTGCTCTTCCTGCTAGTTATTAACCCCAAAAGACTTGCCTCTCCTTCACTGCAGCATCTCTGCTTGGCAGCTTGTGAACAGTACAGGCACGGTTTTGTGCCGTGAGGTTGGATTGGGATTGAATTTTCTTGCAGTAGCTTAGTCCAAATGATGCCCAGCAGAGCTCTCTATTAAATGTTTTATGGAGTAATACTCTCTACATGTAGCAGTGCTAGCCTCTACTTTTCCTTTGCAACAGCCTAGTATCTTATATGATTTAAAGTGTAATAGCTGTGCAGAGTCAGATTTAAGGGGGGAAGTGTGGCACTTTATCTTCCACAGAGGACCTGGGTAGGATTCGTTAATATTTGCAGAGAGGTTTGGGAACCTCAGTTGCTTGGCAGCGTAGAAGTAAATCTTCCTACAGACCCCTCCCCAGCCCAGTGTTGCAGAGGATGGCGCTTAAGCGGTACGTGGAGACAGCCATCCTCTTCAGGATGTGGCTGTGCTGCTTAAGGTGTTCTTGCCCCACTTGCTCGCCGCAGCCCACGCATGCCCTGTTTTCTTGCCCCTGCAGCTCTGCCTGTGGCTGCAAAGGCCAGCCCACATGTGCCTTCAACAATGCATTGAGTCACGCACCAGCCACGTGCATTTTGAAGAGCGCTTTTACAGTCCCTTCTCCTTGCTGGAGAGAGAGAGGCACGTTCATGTGGCACAAATAATTGGTGCACATCCCTTCTTGGCTTCAGATGTAGCTCTCAGCAGTGCCAGGTCCGGAAGGGAAGCGCTTCATGCTTTCACGCTCCTCTTGCAGGAGGAGTTGCCTTGCTGCGGGCAGCTGCCAAGAACCATGCTCGCGTGACAGTTGTGTGTGACCCTGCAGACTACTCTGCAGTCGCTAAAGAGATGGCGACATCAAAGGACAAAGACACTTCCACGGAAACCAGGCGTCATCTGGCACTGAAGGTTGGTTGTACTTGCTTGCAGCGAAGGGCTAGGCCAGACTTGTTTGCCTTTCGCTCGTTCCCTTCTTTAAACACCAGTTCCTCTGTAAGTTGATGTTTGTAAGTTGACAGGTGTCCCCCATTCTGTCCCCAGGCTTTCACCCACACTGCTCAGTACGATGCAGCCATCTCTGACTACTTTAGGAAAGAGTACAGCAAGGGGGTGTCCCAGCTGCCCCTGAGGTACGGCATGAATCCTCACCAGAGTCCTGCGCAGCTCTACACGATGAGATCCAAACTTCCCCTGACAGGTGAGGCCTAGGCCGTGCTGGCCGAAAGGGAGCTGTGGGATGGCTAGGAAAGGAGGTGGTTGGGCATGTCTGCCAGTTGCCTTCAAAACTGAAATACCATCTTGTACCTTAGTCCAAGGGATGGCCTTTCCTTTCTTTGATGATTTTGAGCAGCGGTTTATTACCGTAGTTTTCCAGAGTGCTGCTTCTGCCAGTGGTGGCAGAGGGAAGGGATACTAGGCTTACTCGCAAGAATTTGGGACAGGTTTGATGTCTCTCTGCCGTTTTACAGAGTGTGCCACTCATCACAGCATTGCTGCAGTGAGGGAAACCTCTGTTTTGGAGAGAAAGAAAGTCTGGCTACTCTTGTTCTTGAGATGGCTTTCAGTATTGGTGAAAACCAGCTCTTCCTTGTGTACAGGCATTGTCCTGTTGAGCAGACAGTGGAGCTTTGTATTGCAGAATTTCCTTTCTTCAATTCTAGGATCTCTTGGGAAGCTTTTCCACACCTGCACTGGAAGTTGATTTGCTTGCAAGTCTGGCTCCCAGTATGGCAGCAGAGCAACACTGTGTTCCCTTGTTCTGACCGTGAACTGTTGCTAAAATGATCTTTTCCTCTTATCTCCTGAAATGTATTGTATTTGCACCTCCTCAGTCTCAAGCCTGTGCATTCCTCCCAAGTCACTGGAGCTTTCCACTTATCCAGTTGCTGAGGAGCTAGGATCATTTAACAACAACAATTTGTAGTGATTTCAGTTCTTGGTGGGAGAAATCTCTTCTAGTTGCTCTCCAGACTCTGGGAAGAGGGGTCTGCCTGCTTTAAGGTATCTATTTGTGTGCTGGTTTTGCAGTTGTGAATGGCTCTCCAGGGTTTATCAACCTGTGTGATGCTCTCAATGCCTGGCAGCTGGTGAAGGAACTCAAGCAGGCACTGGGCATTCCTGCTGCCGCCTCCTTCAAGCACGTCAGTCCTGCAGGTAGGGTGGCTCCTTGTTCCCGTGCTTTTCTCTCTGAACACAGCCCAGCTTTTGGCAGGCGCTGTCAGTGGTGTATCTGTGTCCCTTTCCCTGGCCCTTTGGGGCAGGGACCAGGGAGACGTTGTGGGTTCTGGTTGGAGTGCCCTGGCTTGTGTTTCCCACTAGGTGCTGCTGTTGGAATACCTCTCAGCGAAGAGGAGGCCCAAGTCTGCATGGTGCACGACTTCCACAAGACCTTAACACCCTTAGCATCTGCCTACGCGCGAAGCAGAGGTGAGAAGCCCGGGAATAAACTCTTCCCTTTGCGCTGTGCTCACCTGTAGGGTTTATCTCCGTAAGGATCTGACCAAATGAACTGACTCCCCATCAAAAATTGCGCTCCAAGTGAGCAGACCTTGTGTGTTATATCAAAGACGCTAAAACCATCTTGGATTCTGTTCCTTGATGTATATAGGAAATCTGTGAAGATCTTTAAATTTGATTTCAGTGTGTACATACACGCACACGTATAAATCTGAGGAGTTCTGGCTAAAGAATGGATAAATAAATAGCTGTTGCTGGTAGCACACTCAGGTTTCCGCTGCATATGGGGTGCTTGGGAATACTTGAGTAGAAATATTTGTGCTTCAGAGCTCACAAAAAAAAAGCTAAAAAATAAGTAAATAAAAATAGCTTCCTCTGCTCAGCTGAGATACTTCACTAATTCCCTTGTTTTTCGTGGCATTCCTAGAAAATCTGCACAGATTATAGAAAACAAAACAAACTCACTTGGTAAGGGGCGCACTGCCTTGGGTTCGTTTTTCGCAACTTTAAAGACCACCTTTGAACGTTGCCCTCAGCAAACCGTTGCGTAATTGCTAGAAAAATAAACCTTCAGAACGGCAGGGACAGAAGTATTGACCTTGCTAAGCAGTACAGCATCTGTAACAGGAGCTGAGCGCTATTAATTGTTCACCTTAGCTGTGCCATTAAGCATAGCATAAGCATGTGTTTGAAGTAGGATTTTTCATCCTTGTTGCTCTTATATGGCCCTTTTTTTTTTTTGCTGTGGGATTAAATTGTTAGCTGTCATGAAAATAGACAGGATTGTAGGAGCAAAGAGTTTTCTTTATATTATTCCTTAGTTTGATAAGTTACTGAAAATATGATTTTGCAGGCGCTGATCGGATGTCTTCTTTCGGTGACTTCATTGCCCTGTCTGATATCTGCGATGTGGCTACTGCCAAGATTATTTCTAGAGAGGTTGGTTAAACAGCAGCAAACCGTTTGATTGTAAAAAAGAGAATCACACTAGATGGAGTCATTGGTTTGTAACAGCCTTTCTGTTTGAATTTGAACCGTTTTGCTGAAGACTATTTATTGGTCCATTTGTGTAATTCTGTATCTGGAGTGCAGAATTTACACCTATCTTTTGATGCATGTTTCCTCCTACCAGTTAAAGCCTGGCTGTGTGGGAGAGCCTGTGAAATGGCAGTGCTTGAAGTGCTGCTTTGCAAGAGATGATTGCAAACCTCTGCCTCCGCGTAGCCCTCCGGAAGGGAACTCTGGTTAAGCTGTTACAAGTCACGGCTTTAATTGGAACAATAGAGGAGCAGAGAGCTGGTGGTCAGCCTCTCGTCCGCGGCAGGAATGTGGATGTAGATTGCTACCTGCCAGCTGATACAGTCATGTGTAGGCTCAGCCTCTTCCCTGTCTCCGCTTTTTACTTGGCTGTGTAACTGGGGAGTTAAAAGCTTTACCAAATGTGTTCATCCCGTTACACGTTGCTTACGATTTTTTTGAGAGGGGGAAGGCACAATGCAAAGGGCTGTCTGGTACGTGTGAGGCTTCTTTTCAAACAAGCGAATGAGCACGTTTGGCAGGTTTGCGAGGATAACATTTGGTGTACTATTACTTAAACACAAAACAAAACAAAAAACCAAAACAAACCACCCACATTGTAGGATAAGGATGTGAAAGGTGTATATCACTTCATGGCACTGCTGAATGTAAACTCTTCTCAATTTCAGTGCTGTTAACAGCGCTTTTGCCAATTTTTTTTTTTGTCTCGTCAGGAGTGTCACCGTTGAAATAAGGGTTTATTTTTTTTAAGCCATGTGTACTGTTAGGGCTGAGAAGTGAGGATGTTGTACACGAGCTGATATTAGTTATTAGTTCCGTTCTGTTTCAAGTGATAACTCCTGCTAAAAGCTTATAGTGCTCCGCTGTTTTGAGGACTGAAATCAATATTCTAACGTTGCCTTTGGTACTGCATGGTACAGACAGACCCCAAGAGATGTGCCTTCAGTGCCTTCCTGGAGATGGCAGGTGGAGTTTTCAGTATTAGCTCCGTTTGTTTTTTTTTTTTTTTTTTTTTTTTTTTCTTCCTTCTTTTCCCCACATGGGAGCTGAAATCTGTGTCTGTTGCAGGTATCTGATGGTGTGGTAGCTCCTGGCTATGAGGAAGAAGCTCTCAAAATTCTCGCCAAAAAGAAGAATGGTGGTTACTGTGTCCTTCAGGTTTGTACTCCGGCTCCACTATAACCCCCGTCTGCTCTTCCCATACCTGTTTTTCACAGACATTAGCATCCAAATAGCTGGGGGGCTAATCCAGGCTCCTCTGCAGTGTATGGAAGTGTTCCCTCTGGGTCTGTAGGGATTCCTGTACAAGCTGGAATTCCACCAGCGGTGTTGTGGTCATGTTTAGCCTACACTCTGCCTAGAGCAGAGTATTTTCCTAATACCTTCCTCGGCTTTCCAAGTGATGTGGCTTTTTGAAGTGATGTGGATTTAAAATAATTACATCTATGAACCAGCAAGAGTACTTGAAAGAAACAGAATTTCTGTGCTCTTTCCACTCTTTGCCAGCTTTCCTCTCACTTTTGCTGAATTTGTTTCCCCCCTGAATTCTTTCTATCTAAGATACAGTGCCTCAGTGATGATGGCAGTGAGAAGCACGTGTAGTATATCGCTGGGGGAAGCCTTGTCTGGGCACGCGGTGTTTGTCGGGCAATCTTTAGCACAGTGAGTGCTGAAGGCAGCAGCACAGGAGGAGTTTGGAGCTGGGATGACGCACCTTTACATACTGAGACCAGGATGCTTGTCCAGGAATATCAGGATAGCGTGGTCAAGGCAGCGCCAGGTTGCCTTCCTAGTACCTGCAGTGATTGTTGGGACTTCAAAATCATCCAGTTTTGGTGAACGTGACTAACGGATTACATAATGCTTTTAGAGCAGCCAGACAGGTCCTATTTCTGCCTGACTCTGAGAGACAAATGAGCAGAGAACTTTACTACAGCATTACAAAAAGAAAATTCCAAGGCTTAGCTGCAGTTACAATTGTAGTCTTACTGCCAGGGGAGCTGTAGGAGATGGCTCAGGAGCTTCAGGCAAGAAAGAATGAAATTGCAGACAATCTAGGCAGCTGATTACCTCCTGAATTCAATTAGCTTTGCAAGGATGAGGTCATATTGGTTAAGCCTGTATCTTCAGGGCCTGTCTGCAGAGGGATGCGAAGGAAAGTAGATCTGACAAATTTAAATGGATTAAGGAAACCACACAAAGTGTGCGCACACTCCTGTTTGGAGCTGGTAGTCTTAATCTGGTTTACGTCTTGTCTCAATAACCTGGACTGGGGCTACCAGATTTCTAAAGGAGCCCGTGCATGGGTAGACTGAGTGCAGTTTAACAGTTCCATTTAACTTTACCCCCTCCACTGGTGTGAATTAACAGTGCTGCGTGCTTGTTTGGAGATGTGCCCCAAGAGAGCGCGTCTCTGGAAATAATGGTGTTCCCTGTTTTCTGTCCAAGAGGGTTGGAGTTGTACCTTGAGGCATGTATGAAGCAATCCAAAATGTTTCTACCTTCCTGTGGAAGACTGGAAGACTCTTTGCTGTGGATGTTTTTCCCTTTCTGTGAAAGACTAGAAGACTTTGTAGATTTTTGTGGCTCACAAATGGACATTTGTATATAAGCATCCGTACTGCATTACCTCTCTTTGCCCTGTGAATGTTGCTTCGTGCTCCTGAAACCTTGCTGCTCCAGTTAATTCTAATTATCATTGCTCTCTACAAACAGTTCACTTCTTTCAGATTCTTTAGATAATGTCTTTTAACCTAAGCTGTTGCTGGATGTTGGCGTTGAATTGCTCTAAAAGTGTTTTATTGGCCTATCCTGTGGCTTTTAGATGGATCCCCATTATGAGCCAGACGATAACGAGGTTCGAACCCTCTATGGATTGCATCTCATGCAGAAGAGGAACAATGCAGTCATCGACCGGTCATTGTTCAAGAACATTGTTACAAAGAATAAAAGCGTAAGTGTCAGAAGATAAATGAGCTTAAAGACCGGTGGAGTGAACTGGTGTGCTTTCATCAAGGAAGTGGTCACCGTTCTATTTTAAGAGCTCTTAAAATATTTTAATGAGATACAACTGGCTTTCAACAGAACAATGCAGCAGACTTTCTGGACCAAATATACTTGGGTAAATCAGGGTAGTTTGCCTTTGTTTTAATTCTTTGCATAAACAAGAGGAGCTGAACCTTGCCCTTCATCTCCAACTACCGAAATATTTGTATTTCTTATAAATAAGCAGCTACCATGTGTATTTTCTTGTGGCGAGACAGCCATGTGCTAAGGATCCATTGTGATCTCATTCTGACTCACTGTTTACTTCTCCCCTTTGTGTATAACGTGTTGTATAAACTCCAGCCGTGCTGATATTGCTCATCATTTAGAGTTCACGTCATCAGAAAGTTTGCAGTTGTTTCTTTGTATCTGATCTTGTTCTCATTAAAAAAACAGATGTTAATGAGCACGTGATTAGTCATGGGCTCAGGAGCAAGTTCAGACACTGAGGTAATAAAAATCATTTTAATAAATTAGTAATGGAACGGGCTTAAAATAATACTTAATGCAGATATCAGGAGCTGTTACTATTATTGTGGTCCTGTGCGTAATTACTTAGATTTTTGCCCGTGAGCACATCTGATGACACGTACAGAAGTCTGCAGGCTCAGGGCTGGTGATAGAGCCCTCCTGACCTGGTGGTAAGGTTGAGTCTTACCCCTACCAGCTATGAAATTAGCTGCCAAACCAATCGTTTCCAGTTTTTAATCTAAACAAAATTTGCTGGTAATGGAACGAACCAGGATATTTTAGTTATCTTGTTTTCCCTGTCGATGATACAGTACTGGTGATGGCTGTGGGGGTTTGCAGGTCACTTGCCAGTTGGCTAGTCATGGTTATTAGGATGGGCCGTTGACGATGGCGTTTCGTTTCAGCTGCCCGAATCTGCTGTCCGTGACCTGATTGTGGCCAGCATCGCTGTCAAATACACCCAGTCCAATTCTGTTTGCTACGCCAAGGATGGGCAGGTAACCAAATCAGGCAGCTCTGTGGAGCATGCTTTCGCAGGCAAGCTGGTCAGAGAGTGCTTTTGTCAGGCTTGAGTTTTAAAATCTTCTAGCATCCAGGAAGCTGTTGAACAGGTACAGACAAACTGCCCTAGACAGCACCATGCAGCTAAACCTGTGTTTCTCAAAAGGCTGCTACAAAACCTCACTGTAATTTTTTCATGGTAATGACGGGGCTGGCTCTTTCAATGACAGGGTTGGAAAAGCTCTTACATGCTTCTGCAAATTTGGCCTTGAGTAATTTCTAGCTACTCTGTCCTTTTATACCATTTTTCAGGGCATGTGCGTATGCTGTAGTCTGTACGGAGCCTTAGGAAATGACAGTAGTTTTCCCAGCTGGATTCAGACTGTCCAAATGGCTCTTAGTTTTATTTTCACTTTTTATGTTAGAAAGATGGGATGTGCTTTCTTTTTCCCCCTTTGGGGCATTCTCCCTGGTTTGTTTTTTTTTTTTTTTTTAAAGCTTATGATGGGATTTGCAGAGGCATTATCGAATGTGTTGCTGAGATATGAATCTTGAATTTTAAAAAAAAAGCCTTTCTTTCCAAATTATCACTAAAATCAGCTTAAATCAGTTATCCAAAAGTTGTTGTAAATGTATTAAATATTGTATTTTTGCTCAGCGGCTCGTTCTCATAATGCTGTTGTTTTACCATGGAGAGTAGAGAACTAGCTACTATTCCATAGGCCTGGATTATTTTAAAAAAATACAGAAGAAAAAGACAAAGAATGTTTTTGATCTTGAGCTTTAGCGCATCATAAATCAGCAAAATTGATCAAGCAGTGTCCCCTACAGGTACAGACCGTGAACGAACTGCAGTGCTGTGTCTTTTTTTGTGTTGGTAGCATCTGCGTTTGTCAGATTGTTGGTACAGCCCGAAAACATTGCTCCGCTCTCTCTCAGTACTTTCTGGTGTCACGTGCTGTATGGTTCTTGAAACCGTGTCTCTGGAGACCTGGTATTTTACTTTTACTCAGCTTTGGGTTGTTTTCTTGCTTTTTAAATGGTTCTTTGTCCTCGAGAGCGTTAGTTCTCCTAGCCCCAGAACAAAGGTGTCACTATCTTTGCTGCTTTTCCCCTATTATAGCAGCAATTTCCCCAGTGCTTTTGCAAGTCTGGACTTAACGTGGTGCTGCAGATGTTTCCGAAATGTGTGTGGTAACGCATGTACCATATGGAAGGGAGACGGCGTGAGGGAGGAGGGAAAAGCAGTGTGGGCAGGCAGGTATTTAACCGGCTGGGCTTCAGTGAGGCTTTGCACGCTTGCAGGCATGTATTTTAATTAAATATAAATGCGTGTCGTCTTGGTTTGTTGTGTGTGTGACAGGGAAGGCCAAGATCAGAGGTGAAGGTCAAACAGCGAAGGTCAGCAGCCGTTACAAATTACTTGCTCAATGAGCTGCTGAAATTGTGTTGGGTTCTTCAAATCCAAGCTTAATGTCTTCCTAAGGAGACTCATTACAGTCCAAGAAAGAGCAGTGTGGCGTTGCTATAGGCAGTGAGGGAGAAGCTTCTGGTTTTAAAACCTCAAACAGCTGGGGAAGGAAATAAGATCTGCTGAAAACCAGTCTTACTGGTTCAGATTCTAGCTAGATTCTAGCTAGCTCAGATTCTTCGTGGTGGTGCTGTGCAGAACTAACTGGTCCTCTCACCTACCAAGATACAGCATCAGATGTATACAGTGATCTGTGCGTGCAAACCAGAAAGCAGCACAAATCCGGAACCAGAGGTGGAAAGTAACTTCCAGATTGTTACACTTAAAATGTTTTTCCAGGATCTGACTTGGTTTGGGTTACATAAGCCAAGCCTGGAAAATCTAGCGTGCTTTCGCTTCTGTTGCTTTTGGTTTTCCAGGGGTTCTTTCAGCCTCGCCGCATCTCTGTTTCCCAGCAAAACTCTTGTGTATCAGACATCCAGACCGTTTCTGACAGCTTGGCTTCGTTGGGTTTGTGAGCGGATTTGCCACTCCAGCAAGGGCTGGTGGTTGTGCTGATAAGTCCTAGGAGAGCGTAGAGTATGGACTTGAGTGTCACTTAATTTGCAGGAAGCCAGCTGCCAGTAATAATTCAGAACATGTTTAGGGTTTCTGTTTTCACTCATTATTCGGGGTAAATCTGAGTAAATCCAGGCCAATGTGGATCATTTTGCGAGGATCCTTTGGGCACTATCCATCTCATCCACTCTGTCCTGCGCAGTATTCCAGCCGGGGGGCACGTTTGGCTCTCCCGCGAGCGAAAGTGGTGCGGCTGAGTAGTTCTCAGTTTCCACGCAAGGTTTTTTTTATTAAGTGATTTTTCTACTCACTCTTGTATTACTATGTCCTTTCCCTCCTCACACTTAACAGGCTCTGCTTAAGCACTTTTTGATTCCCAGGAAATTAAACTCTGAAGTAAACATAATAAACTAGGAACTTCCTTCTAGAACAATGTGGGCTCATTGAAGAAGACGCAGAGAAGCAGCTCGTGTATTTTCCTGCGTGTTAAGCTATTGTAAAAACAGTTCCATGTGTTGCAGATGCCGTCTCTGTAGCTGTGGGGATGCCTGTGAAGAGCTTACAGGGCACATCGCTTTAACTCAAGTACAAAGTTCTTGCCATTTCAGAGGTTTTGAATATGAGCCAGTTATGCATCTTTTGACAACGTTTAGGTCACAAAAAAAAAGTAAGATACTTGGAGTAGCTCACAGAAAGGAGGAAAACATACTTTTTGAGAAGGGTGATTGGGTGCTGGCAGGTAGAGCTGGACTTCTGGTGTGTGCCCATGAAGGAGCGGTGTGCGTTTGGGGCTGCGCTGGCCTGGAAACACTCCAGTACCATTGCCCTCGCTGGCTGAAGGCCAGGGCTCGCAGCAGACTAGCCAGGTTCGTCACAGGAGAGCAAGGCCACAGCTCGCAAGTACGTGATGAAGATGAGGCACCAGTGTGGCTGGGAGAGGACAGAGGACACTGCACTTCTGGCACATGACATCACGTTTTTTAGAAAACTGGGAATGTTTTGTGGTGTTTTGGCCCCTGCTAGCAGCAGTCTGACCCGTACTCTCTACCATCTGCACCCCCAGCGAAGAATTTCTGCCTTAGCCTACCCTGGCTTGCTAGGCCCACTGCTAAGGGCTGGGTGACAGTTAATGGTGTGCACGTAGGACTATTTTAAGCCCTCCTCTGTCTAGGGAGAGGGGGAAAACCTCTATGGAAGAAAAGATACACCTATGCGCAGTGGGCGTTGAGCTCCCTTGAGATGCAGGGTCCCCTGCAAGTTTGAACCTTGAACAGGGCAGGCCTGAGAGCAGAGGCTGGACATCAGGAGTGTTTGTGGGGGTGAAGGTGTCACCAAACCATGAGAAATTTTGTATCTATTTAGTATTTATGATAATACTAATATCCTTGTAGGTTTATCAAGCACTGATGACTTCAGTTCTAGCTGAGCAGATGATATTAGATAGCCCAAGTCTTTCATTTGTTCCTTGGGGGAATAGTATCCAGCAGCATGTTTTATGGTTCTGGTAAGAGGTGAAGTCACTGTGTCTTGATGAACGAGAAGACAAATGATTCATCCCTTTGAGGGCAGCCTTTGAGTTATAGCTTTACCATCTGTTTCAGCATGAGCTGGAAACTCCGAGGCACTGGCCAGAACCGCTAGCCTCAACACAGTGTCCCTGGAGCAGCCCCCCGTGCGAACGGGCTGGTGAACAGTTCAGCTGTGGCTTCATAGGAGGAGGAAATTATGGGAGAGAGACTTGTTTTCTGTCAGATCACCAGTTTGAAATGGCTGGAGCTCTCTTTGGAAAGCAGGACTCACAGCTCCGAAAGCCATGGAGAAGAGTTACCAGCCCGAGTTTGCCCGTGGTGGCTGGGTCTGGCCTTGGTGTGCCTGGCGTAGTGTCACGGCAGAGGCAGAGCTGAGGGACAGCAGACAGGACCTCAGCCCAGGCCCTTGCGCTCGCCAGTTGTGACTGCAGGAGATGATGAAGCAGGGGTGGTTCTGCCAGCGTCGTAACCAAGATGTCCCCAGGAAATGTGTTGGTAGCTCCAGGGCCTCGATAATTCCTGGGATGTGATGGTCCTACTGAGCAGCCTTCCTGACAGAGCAGTGGATTGACTTTTTTACCAGCCGTGACAAACTGCCCTGTAAACCACCGCAGCGCACAGGTGATCTGTTTAAGCTGGGCATGCCTGGCCCACCAGGAAAGCTGACGGTGTTTGGGTGAGCCGGGCTCAGAGTTTAATCCTCTAACCCCAATGCGCTTTCCAAGAACAGGTAGGCAGCCTACCGTCTCTTAGCAGCCACATTTCCTTCTCCAACCACCAGGATTTTGTTTTGCCTTAAACAAAAGCCATAATTGTATCCCTCTCCTGAGGTTAACGGTTTGACTCTGATGGCTGGGGCTGTGTTACTTAGAACATCGTGTCCTCAGAGTGATTGTCGGCTCAGCAGAGCCGTGGAAGTGAGCAGTGCAAAGAGCTGTGCCTGTAACCAATTTACAGGATTGGGGATGCAGGTATTTGCGAAGTTTTCCTCGCTGATTACCTACACTCTTTCTCTCCTTCAGTGAGGAGCAGCTCATTTGTGGTAGGTCTTTCCAAAATTGCTTGGCTGGAATGCAGCTCTGATTGCGATCTCTGCGCAGCGAGGCGGTGATTGTGCTTTGTATCTATACGCTTCAGGTCATAGGTATTGGAGCCGGCCAGCAGTCCCGCATCCACTGCACGCGTCTGGCGGGGGACAAGGCAAACAACTGGTGGCTGCGGCACCACCCACGCGTGCTCTCCATGAAGTTCAAAGCGGGTGTGAAGAGAGCGGAGATCTCCAACGCCATCGATCAGTACGTCACCGGGACCATTGGTGAGGTAAGGGCTGGCTGAGGGCTTTCCCTGGAGAGTCCGGCTTCTGCGAAACAAAGCTACAGCTACTGCTTGAAATACCAGCTGTGCGAGGCAAGGCTTCCTGCTGCCTGGGTCTTTTTTCCTCCACCTCGGTTGTTCTTCCAGCCGAAGTCCTTCCATAGCTCACTTCAGAGTTGGTCATTTTCCTCTGGCGTAAAATGAGACCCTTAACATTTCCGCCTCCTGCCTATACCGAGCTGCTTCTGTGCTGGCTCCGTGCTGAGACATTTGTAAGGACTTAGGCAAGTCCTTACAAAGGGCAAAGCCTTGAATTTGTAAGGACTTCAGGCAAGAGGTTGGTTACCGCTTTTGGAACTGCTCAGCCTTTCTAAAGTTAGTGATCTCCGTTAAGACAGCAGATGCCAGCCACCTTTAAATCCACGTGAGTCACCAAGTTCCCTCGGTGCCCCTGAAGGTCTGGAGCCACCCAACAGGGAGCTGTGGATACCAGGAGCTGGATGTTTTGCCTATGGCTTGACGTGTCCACAGATATTCTCTACAAGAAGCTGCTATGCTGGCTCTCAGACTGTCAAAGCCAGAGGTGATGGGTGCACTGGCAGGATTGGGTGTTCAGGTATCACTTAAGCCTGGCCTGAGCTTTGCGCCTGGGTGTGAGTACGGTGCCGTTTCCTCCTGTGCCATTTTGGCTTCTGAGAGTCCCCCTGACCTCCCTGCTACAAGCAATAGCGAGACCAGTAAATACTATCTCCTTTTTAAGTATAAAAGCCAAGAGCTGGATTGGGGACCTCGTGAATCATCTCCGCGAGCGGTCGGTTGTTTAAGGGGATAAGAACTGAAGCAGTTGCCGTTTCGGAAGGTGAATCATAAACCAAGCTGCTGTTTGTCGTGCGTGAAGTCATCTGCTGGATCCTGTTTGCATGTGCTGGCATTTGCGCAGGGCAGCGTGCTGCAGGCGGGCCAAGCAGAGCATCTTGGAATTAAAGGGAGGGGGGAGAAGGAATCCCTCAAGCCGTGGGGTGAGGAGGGGGAAGGGAAGGATGCAAAAAGAGCTGATGGTGGTAATGTGTTCTCACCACCGCTTGAGATTTTAAAATCCCTGGTAGGGAATTCCCAGCAGCAGAGCTGGGTGTCGGAGGGATTTGTCGTCCCTCATCCTGTGCTCCCGGCAGGGGATTGCCAGGGGTCCGTGCTTTGGGGCTGAGCTTGGCCCTTTTTCCTCCCCCAGGACGAAGACCTGGTGAAATGGCAGGCGATGTTCGAAGAGGTGCCTGCGCAGTTAACGGAAGCGGAGAAGAAGCAGTGGATTGCCAAGCTGACTGCCGTCTCCCTCAGCTCCGACGCGTTCTTCCCTTTTAGGGATAACGTCGACAGAGCTAAACGGGTAAGGTCGTGGCGGGGCCAGGATGTCAGGGTGGCTCCAAAGAAACGTCTGCGCAGCCTGGGCTTTTCCTTTGAATTTTGTGCACGCGGCGGAGGAATGTCTCTGCTCTGCACTGCTGGCTAGAACAGCGCATCCTGAGAAGGATGTTTCTTGTGGTTACTGGTCTCACGTGGACAGAAATTACCCAGCCGTGGCTCTGTTGGTTGGCTTGGGATGAACAGAGGATGAAAGTTGATTAAACTGTTTAAGAGTATCAAGACAAGGCCCGTTACTTCCAGAGGAACCATTTTACTCTTTATTTCTGAGCTGTGGAGAGAGCTGACTGCTCAATGGAACTCCCCTGGGAATGGCTTTGGTCAATGGAAGCCTTTGTTTGTTCAGCGTGGGGTGTGGATGAAGGACTGGGGCTGCCAGCTCCTTTTCAGGGTGATTTTAGTTTTTTCCTTCCTCTCATCCTTCCGCTTATCTCTGTTCCTTCAGAGCGGAGTCCAGTTCATCGCTGCCCCATCTGGCTCGGCCGCCGACGAGGTGGTGATCGAAGCTTGCAATGAGCTGGGGATAACTCTCATTCACACCAATCTGCGGCTGTTCCATCACTGAGGCTGCCCGCCGTCCCGCTTCGGTCGCAGTCTCACCAGCAGCAGCGACTGGGATATCACCAGCTGAACTGGGAGGCAGCCACCCTCTGTGCGTAGCAAGCGTTTTGTCAGAGTTCTAACGGAGAATGGAGGCGCAAGAAGTTGGCCTCCAGTGTAGAAAATCAGTCTCTCTTGCAAATAAACACACGGTTCTTAGCTATGTGGAGTCCGTAGTCTTTGCGTCATCCAAATACTGCATCCTCAGGAAAAAGGTTTATTTTTGAGGTAAGTTTTACGGTCCAGACTTCACTAATTCATGAAAAGGTCTAGGGAATGATATGAAAGCCTGGCTTATGCTCAACTTCTTAATGAATTGATAAAAATCTGGGTTGTAAACTGAACTTGGGTCCTTCCTGCAAGGTGATTTTGGGTTTTGTGCTCCGTATCCCGCCCCAGACACGCGCTGCGGGCTGCGAGGCGGTGTCAGGTGGCTTTCTCCGAGGTAAAAGACTCATTCCTGCGAGTCAGGGGTGCTGTTCTCATACCGGGGAGTTCAGTTTGGAGTTCACAGGCAGGCAGCTGGGAAGCATCTTGCCTGAAGGCACTTCCCTTCTCCACTGTGCGCAATTTGCGTTAAGCAGGTTTGAACTCTGATTAGAAAAACAAAGTGAAAATCTGGAGCACAGCGAGATGAATAAAGTAACAGCCCAGACACGTGTTTTTTTTTTTTTTTTCTGGCCATCACTGTGACCGTTTCAAAGGGATTTTTTTTTTTTTTTTTTTTTTTTCTTGTTCCATTTTAGAAAATCTGTTCAGTTTTGGCAAGGAACGGTCCACGGTTTTGTATTAAACACTTCTGTCAGGGCTCTGCTCTCAGCTGGTACAGAGCAGAAAGCCTGCATGCGTTCCCTTTGCTCAAGCGATCGCAGGGGCACGTGGGCAGGAGAGCGATCTGGAAAAGGGAAAATCCCGGTCGTGGTCCTGGCTCTGCGCTGCCTTCCCGCGCCTGTGGGCGTGTATTTTGTTGCACCTGACTGCCTGTTTGATGCAGGCTGGTTTGAACTGAGCGAGGCAAAGGTAATTCCTGGGGGTTGCGAGTTGTTTAGGATGCTGTAATCCAAGTGTGTAGAGGGATGCTTTTCCCTCCTGCTGTGCCTAGGGTAAGGTTTGAGGACAGACGGGAGTCGTATGGAATTGGGTGAAGGCACCTAAGCATCCACTGTCCCAAGCAAGTGTCCTTGACTACCCTGTCTGACTGATGGCTGATAAAAAAACCTCCAGTCTGGCTCCAGCAGTGAGGTGACCTCCTAGCCCTGCAGGGCGGCTGGTCACCTGGGCTTGTGGTGCCCATTTCAGCCAGCCTGAAGCCTTCCCCCTTGAAGGGAATTGGCAGTGCGTGAAACTGGGCACTGGGCTGGCTCCGGTTTTGGGCACGGAGCCACGGGTGTCCTGGAAAGAGTAGGGAGGTCTGGAAGCAACGGCTCTGCCCGCTGCTCTGTGAGGTCAGGAGCTGCTGCGAGACGCCCTGAAGGGGGGATCCAGTCCTCACCGGTACCAAGTCCCTGCCGACAGCTGGGCTGAAGAGCTGTGAGCCTTCCCCGGTGCAGCAAGCCAGAGGAGCGTCCTTTGTAGGAAAGGGCTGCGTTTGCCCCGAACGCTTCCTTACGAGGCGTGCTGCTCTCCTGCTAGCTGAATGAATTGCTCCTCCCTTTGATATTTACAGTGATTAAAAGCAAACTGCGTAGCTCTGCGTACTGTCTGTTTCCCGTAGCAGAGGGCACGTCTCTCCTCGTGGGGGGGATAGGCCTGCTCCCCTCAGTTGATGTTTTTTGAAGAGCGGGCTGCCGACAGGCTCTGTTTTGCACCGTCACCATATGGTGCTTTGCCGCTGGCAGACAGAGAGCAGCTCCCAAAAGTGTGGAAGTGAGCAAAGGGTGGGGAGGAGCTGTTCTCTGCCTTCACTGTCGGTAGTAGTTGATTTTTTTAGTTTTTTTTTTAATTTTTTTTTTTTTTCCCTTGAGCCACTCTGTTCCTTGCTGGAATAGAGTCCTGGCTCTGGTTGTTCCTGTGCTCTAACCAAAGCCCTGTGTTGGTTGAGAAGACACAACCACATGGAGATGTGCCTGCTCTTCTGGAAAAGAACCAGGTAAAGGCTTAAATGCCACTGGACTGGGTGCAGCTGTGAGCACCATGTTTGGGAGCCCAGGGCATTTGAAAGCTGCCTGCTTAGGGGAGATCTGTTAGGGGCAGATGCTCCCTTCATCCCTGCCTTGAAGGTGACCCGGGTTGGACATCACTTGATCTTAGTGCTCCGGTGGAGCACGGGTACAAATCCAGCCTGTGTTTTGAGATCCAGCTGCTCTTTATGCGCTAGGGCCTGGGTGAAGCATGGGAACCTTCAAAAAAAAAAAATCCTCTTTTTTTTTTTTGTTCCTGATTGTTTCTGAAAGGAAAGGCCTGTGGTTGATACTTGTGTCTGTGAAGTGAAGGACTTTGTGGCAAAGCAACTAAGTCGGGATCTTTGCAATTGGTGGGAACTAACACAGAACCCTTGCTTGGGAAGGACAAACGAGCAGAGCTCTGGTTCACCAGGGAAGTATTCTTCTGTGTGTCCGTCTACGCCATTTTTAGTTCTCATGCATTTTAGATGCTCATTTGGCTCTTGAACGTTGGTGGGACAGAACTGATTTCTGCGGCAGTTGTTTCACTACGTGCAAATGTTTCGGTTGCTCTATAGATAGCATTCTGTGAAAAGCAACTGCCATGTGTGTTTCTCGTGTCAAGGAGCCAAATTCTATTTTCAAACTCTGCTTTATTCAATCCGGAGAAATCCATTGACCTGAGTAACGCAGTGCTTTTGTAGCCAAGAGGGGAACGCGGCCTGAGGAGTCATGGTAGAACCTTTCACATTCTCTATTTGCAAATGCTGTACAGGATTTTGCAGCGTTGGCAGCGCAGGCTAACTGGGCTTGACTTAATGCTAGCTTGGTTCATCGTAATCAAGACCGGCTTTGTTTTAGAAAAGGTTTTGAGGAGAATTTCATTTACCTCCCTCCCCACCCTGCAGAAGCACAGCAGACTTGAGAGCGGTCTTTGCCTGTAACCCTGGTGCTGTCTGACCCCCCCTCTGGTTTTTTGCGAGGTAAGGGAAGGATTCCCATGGCAGTGCCCGAGAGCGTGCTCCCTAGGGCTTACACAACCTCCGTTTGGGATTTTGTTATTGGCATTTACCACGTCGCAGACGGGGAGGTGAAAGCAGGGGGTGACAGCCCCGCTGTAAACCCTTGCGATGGTCTCAGGTAAATTACTCTCCATTGCAGAGGGGGGTGAGCTGTGGCCTTCCCCAGGGGCGAGGCATGGGGCAGGGTCTTGGGGACCCTGAATCTGTTTGGAGCTGCTGGGGAGCCGCCGGGTCCAAATTAAGCTTTGAACACAGCCAGCTTCACGGGGGTGGATGGCCTCGCTGACGCTGGCAGCTCGAACACCGACAGCATATTTGATTCTAGGTATTTCAGCGCCTGGCTGGCTAGAGGACCATCTCTTCACCTCAGTTCATGCCCAAAGCAGGGAATATTTTCCCTTTCTTCCCCCTTTTCTCCCCCGTGCAAAGCAAGCCCCTGCCCCCTGAAGCGTGGCATACATACTCAGAGAGTCTCTGCGCTCTACGGGGGCAGGGGGGTGCAGCTGGAAGCCTTTAATTAACAAACTGCTCTACAGCTATTCTCTCGAGGTTTACTTCACGCTTCGTGGAGAGGTTTGTTCCATCTTGTTTCAAGGCAATGTTACTCCAGCTCATAAAAACAATCTTCATCCTAGATTCCATGGTAGCAAAGAGAATAGCTTAAAGTGCCTGTCTGGTTTGTAAATCTTTTTATTAAAAGAGTTGTTTTTTTCTTTTCCACAGTAGTAAAGCTTTGGCACTTACAGTATAAAAATAATCACTGATCATAATTACACCAAATTCCTCTTTGTCAACTGCATACTAAGTGTCTTCAATACATTTTATTCCCATATAAAAACACTTGAAGGTCAGGGGAACAAAACTGATAAATAACAGTATGAGATATAAAGATACAGCTAGAAAAAAATACTAGGATGGTTGAGAAAGAATTAAGACTGTGCATATTTTAAATATCACAGTGATTGGATTTGCTGTTCCTATCTTATTGCTGGCTGCACGCTTATGTGAAAGCAGAAGTGTTTGGTGGACTTTCCTATCGCTAAACGTCAGTAATGTTGTACTCAAATGTTCTTTGCGTAGCACGGGAACCTTGAATTTCTACACCCTCCCTCCCGCTTCATATTTTGATCCCCCACCAATCTGCGATTTAGCATCTTTCCCCCTTTTTTTCTTTAAAATTTGAAACTACGGACTGGCATTCAATGCTTTGAACAAAACCGCGACAATCGCTATCGATCGTGAGAAAAGTCTGAAACACTCCAAGAGTGGCGCTTGGAGAAGCTGTGAGTTGAGCTGAAGCTGGGAAAAGGGCCCGAGAGCCATTCTCAAAAGATGCGTTTTTGTTTTGCTAGCATCACTCCAGTTTGGATGGTAATGGTGGCAGATGGGTATTTATACTTTGGTTTGTCTGTTGCCATTGCCGCAAGAAGTCTTGCTGGATGTTACTTTCCCCGTGGATGTTGTGTGTCTGCCTGTACATCTAGGGGCATGAAACACTCAATGGGGCAGTTGACGTTCTGTCAGGAGGGAAGGAAATCGGTTAGCGCTCTGTCCTGGCAGGACGGACACTCTGTGCTGTGGTTTTGGGCTGAGAGGTGTTGCCAGCCCACGTGGCTGTTTGGTTTACAGAAGCAAGTGAGGGCCAGGAAATCAGTACATGCACTACCGCCGCGGCCAGAGCATGCAGGCGCAGCCCAGTACGGGTAAATGGAAGTCCCACTGGTGTGAGCGCGGCGCTGTGCGCTGTGTGTGGAAGGGCAAGCTCAGGCGTACGTTCTGTGCTGCGCAGAGCGGTGGTTTGCTGGGTCAGGAGCTGTCATGCACCTCTTGGTCAAGCAGAAGCCTCATGCTGCCCTTACCCCTCCAGCCCTACACAGACCCCACCTCGTGCCATAGGAAGGGAGAGCAGAGAAAGGAAGTGTACTCACGGTGTTTGTGGCCTGGTGGTATCTCTGCGTAAACTGTGTGTAGGTGTGGCCAGCAGAGCCTTCGGGGGCCACCTCCACGCTGGGCCTGCGGCAGTTGTCACAACGCCAGCCCTAGAGACACAGAACTGGTCAGACCACGCCGACACAGATGGCCAAGGAGCTGCCGGTACTCATACACGTGGGGACAGCTCCACCACCACCCGTGAGGTTCCTCCCATTTTAGACCACGCAGGCCCCGACCCCGAGTCCTTGCAAGTACTTAAGCTCTCCTACTAATTAACTTTCTTCTTATATGGTCCTGGTTTTGCCAGGCATTAGACACCACCTGCCCAGAAACCCGGCAGGCTGAGGACTGCACTCCAGCGCAGCCAGCTCTCCTCGCTCCCTGCGTTCAGCCTGCCCAGTCCCTGCTGCTCACCTGCTGTCCTCCGTAACAAGTGCAGGAGCAGATGGCCCCAAAATACTCCTTCTGCCACTGCTCTCCGACCTGGTACATCTTCCCATCGTCGTAGCACGTGGTCTCATCTGCGGAGGGACAGGCAGAGCTCAGTCGCGTGGTCTGTGCTTGGGCTTTAAGCTTTCTCAGAGCAGCTTGGTGACCAGAACGGGAGCCTCCGGCCAGTGCGCTCTCCCCGTTTGACCAGAGGCTCACTGACTGGTCTGGAGGAACATGGGTCATTTCTACAGCTCTCCGGACACTTTAAACTGGAACACGAGGGTATTTGTCTGAGAAGGGCAATGCAGTTTAATTTGCAGTGTGAAGTCTAGAAGATCTTTAGGGGACAGGCCCTGCAGAGAGTGTTACTGATGAGGGTCATCTACACCGTGTCCCTCTTGTGTGGCTCCAGGGCTGCAGGCAGAGAGATGCTGAGTGGGTCGTGACCTTAGCTAACAAAAGAGGGTTTTCTTCTTTTTAAGCTTGGGAATTTGCCTTCAGCTCTTGTAAGAACAGATTCAATCTGTCACCGAATCAGACCTACTGCTACTCTGTCTGTCCCTGTGGCAGGACCTGAACGGGAGCAGCCCTGAGATGCTGGAACTTCCAGAACGGGAGCTCAATTAAATGGACATCAGGAGACAACTTACGAGGTTCACACTTGAATTCTCCTTTTCCATTTCCAAGGCAGGTGCAGCTCATCATCTGGCCGTTCTCCCCTTGCCTGTCCCACTTCTGCCCGATCTTGTAGTTGACACCATTATCGTGGCACCACTCTGGAGGAGGCAGAGGAAGAAGAGAAGCAGGAGTTAAACCCCACGCTGCAGTGACAGAGTGGGAGGAGAACAGCTGGGTGTTGTCTCGGGGCAGGAGAAAGAATCTTTTCAGCTCGTGTAAGCCCAGCGGAGGAAATGGGTTCAGCTCCTGCAGCTTTTAACCGCAGAGGACTGGCACAGTTCTGGGAAGCAGAGGTTCTTAGGGAAAGAGTAAGAATGATGTGACAGAGATTGGAGAGGGGGAGAGGAGGGTTGGCTAATAGGAGAGGAAGAGAAATTACAGGGAATTTAATAGACATGGGGTAGAAAGGGAGAGAAAAATATTTTAAATGCTCTTTTTTGAGCAAATACCCAGTAAAACTGTATCATAGAGACTGCAAAATGTAAAGAGTAAACCACATGTATCAAATGATGAAATATAAATATTAATCCTGTAAAACAAGTGTCTTCCTCTGAGTCTATGCAAATTGCAGCAATACCCTCATTGTTCAGCTTACTGCACAATTTAAAAACATAATTTAAATTAGTTGGGTACGTGTTGCGTTAAACCACTAAATCACAGACTTTTGTTCCCTTCCCTTCCGTGACGTTTGATGCTCTTCCACGTAAACCACAGTCCTGCAAAGAATAAAGCTTAGTGGATTGTTGCTGAGGCAGCGAAAGGCAGTACTAGGTGAGCCGCACAGCTCAGAAGTAACCGAAGTTTTCCATCACTTCTCGTGATGCAAAACGCCGATTTGGTTTCAAAACTTCAGAGCCTGCGTTCATTCGCCTCATGTTTGGATCAGCTGGGTTCTGCCAAACATGCTGTGAGCGCTTAGGGAGTTTCGAGACAGGCAGGGGAGTTGGACTAGATGACCTTTGAAGGTCCCTTCCAACCCAAACCATTCTATGATTCTATGATGGTCAGAAGCAAGCTACTCACTAGAGGAATCGCATCTGAAATGCCCGCTGCCAAAGCCTAAGCACTGGCACCAGAGCTTAAAGCCCGTTTCAGATAACCGCTCCCATTCCTCGCCGATGGAATAGAAGGAGCCAGTGAAAGTATCAAAGCAGGTGTCGTCAGCTGGCTGGTTTAATCCTTCAGACACTGGAAGGAAAGAAAAGAGAAACAGACATCACACAGAGCATAGGAACTGCGGAAAGACAAAATGATTTTCACTGAATACGTGGGATTTTTCCTTCTTACAGCATCCTGGCAGTAATGGAGCCACCCCATTGGCATATACTTGATGGCTCTGTCAGCAGTCCAGACTCCCAGTCCAGACTCCCTGTGATTTATTTTCCATTTGCATGTGTCAGAGCAGTTGAATGATAAAAAAAAAAAAAAACCACCAAAAAACCTGACACAAAGGTTATTTTCATTTTGATTTGCCAAGTTTCGGGCAAGCATGAGTTTTTGCATTTGCTGCTGGAGAGCGACAACCTGACAGCCTGTTTTTTTAAGAGGAAGGTGCTGTGCGATGCTGGAGAACAGCAGGAGGTTGGTAGCTGCACACGCACTTTTTCGAGGCACTTCAGATCCTAACTCATGGCAGGGGAATGGGAGGAGATCAGACCATGCTGTTGGACAGACTGGTTTCCACCAGTGC
The DNA here is from genome assembly GCF_036417535.1 of Chlamydotis macqueenii. Classification (NCBI taxonomy): domain Eukaryota; kingdom Metazoa; phylum Chordata; class Aves; order Otidiformes; family Otididae; genus Chlamydotis; species Chlamydotis macqueenii. Next base: position 39,232,171 of record NC_141561.1, read on the forward strand.
CTTGACTGGGAGGTGTTTTATAACCACCAGAGCAGGGTCAAGAGGTAATGCTCCCTGTTCAGTCTGTGACAGACATGGGGCAGTTGGGGTGCTGGAAGGGGAGGTGGGGGACAGTAGGAGGCTGCATGGAGAGGTTTAGCGTGTGGAGAAAGTAAATCTGTAACTCTTCCTCTTCTCCCATCCTGTCTTCCTCTTCTTTTTGACCTCAAAATACACATAGGCAGAGGTGGAGGGAGAGAAAGAGCTGTTGACCAGACCCTGCACTGGTAAAAGCAAAGCCCAGGTTGCGCAGGGCACGTGTGGGCTCTGGGCCTTGCAGCTGCGGGAAGTCCTCGGACCACAAGGACGTGTGGTTGGTCACATGGCTTCTAACTGCTGCCTGTTTGTGCTTAATCAGCATTTCTGCGGGCAGCCTGCCCCGCTGCCGGACCTCCAGGATGGCCTAGCGGTGCCGCTGGATAATCGCATGGCAAATGGCTGACAGAGCAGTTAAGCTGGCCACTGGCTCCTTCCCGTAAGCATGGTGTGTCATTGTGACAGCAGATCTTTGCTGCCGTGCAGGAATCTGGGACGCAGGGTGATCCCTGCCTTCCCTTGAGAGCAGCAAATACCAGGCCTCTTGGTTTCTCTCAGGCACTGACCCTAGAGGAGCACATTCCTCATGACAGACCAAAACAGCTCTAGTCACACCAGCAGTTAGTTATACAGGGTCAGTGGACTTCACAAATCTCTTGTCCTAGTGTCCTGTGATGAACTCTCCTTGTCAGGAGAAGTTTCCTTTCTGAACTACTCTCAAGCCTGGGCACCAGGTAGGTTGTCTTGAGTAAAAGGTTCACCTAGACTCCGTAAAGCTTTTACTCACCAGTATTGCCAACTGTGACCACCTCCTCCAGCACCTTTTGTCTCCGGTGATCCTTCAGGGCTTCCACTATGATGTTGTAGGTGGCCCCTCTTGTAAGACCAGTGAGCGTAGCACTGGAGGAAGTACCAGGAACCCTGAACTGCAACAAGAGGCAACGCCAAGTCACCGGAAAGGGAAGAGTGCTTACTCCTTAGGTGTCACTCCCCTCACAGGAAGGACAAGGTGTTTAGGTTGACTTCTACGCTCTATACCATGATGGAGCCAGGCCATTCCCCTTAGAAATTGAAACAAAACCAGTTAAACTTGGCTATTCTGGACTATGGTTCATAAGGGATATGTTATTACCATCATTTCAGGGAAACAGAAACCAAGGAAGACAAAGGACAAGGGCTAAGGGAGTCTCTGGCTTGAAGCAGCACCTCAGCCTTTGAAACTCTCTGTCATCTCCCTGACTGCCCCCTTCCCCGATGAACCGCTGCTACTGACAGCATTTCAAGGGCTTTCTGTTTTAGCAATTTTATCTCCCAAGAGACATCTGGCGCCACAGGTGAGGCCAACAGCGTTCCTGTGCTAAGACAGTTCAGTTACCTGCAGCGTATCTTCATCCTGGCTGACTGGCTGACACGAGATGATGTATTCGGAGCTCTCCAGCAACGGCCTCCAAGAGATGGTTGTTTGAGAAAGAGCTTCTTGCCCCGTGGTGTCATTGCGCCGGGGCCCGCGGGAGTGCGGGTACGAAGGTTCGACTACGATAGGCACTTGGTACCCAGGGATTTCAATTGCTTCATCTACGTTTGGCGGTTGCCGTCTTGACCCCGGCCTAAGAGGAGTTGCTGTAGTGGGTACGGGCCGTCTGTAGCCGTGCTCCTCAAAAAAGACTTGTTGACCCTGGTGTCCTATTGTCTGCGGGTGCCCAGAGGTGCCTGGAAGTTGGATACCGTTTCCATTGTCATACCTATTGTTTGTGAAGTAAGGGGTCCCCTCGTCAATGGAAGGTACGTCGAGGATGTCGGGTTGGTTGGGGTGCGGTCTGGTAATCAACGTGGGAAGCTCATCTAGCCAAAGAGAGGTTAAAAGCCGTAAAGCAAAGCGCGGCAAATTAACAATGGGATATTAAACAGCTAAAGTGGATGCTGTACACCGCTCCAAGCACCAAAGATTAGCAATCATCCCAAGATGCAACACACTTCTTATGACCACATCGTGATAGTGAAGGTAATTTCTAGCTCTCTATATATTTATATACTATATAAATATATGCGTCTATCGTTCATACGTAGGCATAAGAAGTGTGTTGGTATGAAATTTTCATACAGCTGAGCAACAGTTTTGAACACTGCAACCCAAAGAAGCCACCACTGCTCAAATTGAGAAGAAATGATTACAAGAGAGATTCACAGGTTATGAGTTTAAGAAAAATCACTGGTGTGCAGTAAGAAACTAGCTCCCTGATCACATCTGGATACACAGCTTGTGTTTTGCTTGCTACAAGTATCTCAGTCTTGCACTGTGAAGAGCGTAACAAATGGATTCTTGATGCCATCATGTGCTACAAGGAAATATGAGTGTTAACCCTAATTTAATGATCAATTAGGTACCCAGGCAAGAATCAAGCACCAAGCGTGTTGTTCTGTTCTTAGTGTTCAAATGCAGCTAAATGTGACTAAAGGAATTTCAGAATCCTACATTCCAGAAAGGAAAACCTCTTTACAAAGCCTATTTGACTTATAAAAGTCAATAGTGTGAACAGGATATTTTAAATAACATCATTAATTCAGTCCTGAGACTGTATTCCCCAAGTGGAAGACATCTCCTACTGACACACAACAATCCAGATCTGTGTTTTACCTGTCTTTTTTCTGCCAACCAGCGGTTCACTCTTCTGATTGTTCTTCACAGCAATAATGTAGACGATGTATTCGGTTCCTGGTTCCAAACCTAGGGAGGGAGGAAGGCCACAAAGCAACGTTAAACTTAAGAGTTGCTCTTCTTTTATGATTTTGTGGGGGATCTAAGGCAGAATGAGAGGTGGGTATGTGCCTTCCCCCTCTCTCTTCAAATTTACGTGTCTCACGTGAAGGGCTCCCAAACAAAACCAGAGACAGGTACCAGTAATGATAGCCTCAGTGGTGCTGGGCTGAGGGCGAGGCTGAAGCTCCTTGGCTGGTGAGCCAGGTTTCTCATATCTGATGATGTAGCCTGTGATCTTGGCTCGCGGGGGCTGCCAGGTCGCCAGGAGGGAGTTGCTTGTGGTTGTAAGGAAGTGCAGGTTCGAAGGAGCATCGATAGCTAGGCGGAAACAAAAGGAAACAAGTCGAACACAGTAAAGGCAAGCGTATTCTTCATCTGAACTGCATCTTCTGACACCTTTCTCAAACTCAGGAGCAAAAGAGATTGCTGTGAGTCACAGTGAGTATTATATGTGATCAGATATAGACGTATCAGATCCATGTCTAGATCAGACACTGCCTGACCCGTACGTCATTACTGTGTGTTAGCACGAGCAGAAAAGTCAGACAAGATCATTACCAGTGGAGGCATCGATCACTACTGGGGAACTGCGTGCGTTCTCGTTCAGAGTGTAAAGGTAGATCTTGTAGTCATTGCCAGGCTGCAAGCCTAAAATGAAGTTAAAACATAAACGTTAGCTAATCGAGGAAGCCATTTAAAAAGGGCATCAGAATACCTTTCAACAGCTGCTTCTTGGAGATGAGTCTTTATGACTCAGATATTTTTTTTTTCCCCATCTTTTGTTCCTACAGTATTTCTCATCAAGGAAATTCAACTACAAACCAAGAACCTAGTGTACCTTCTGATATGACCCTAGAAGCTCCTGCACCTGCAGAAGCACCTCACTTACCAGTGATTGTGTAAGTCCTGACATCAGGGCTGATGGTCCTTTGAATGGGGTTCTGGCCACTTGCTGGGACGGCATCAACTTGGAAGCCAGTGATGGTCTCAGTCTTGGTTCTCCAGGTAATGGTGATGGTTGTCTCAGTGGCATCTGTCACACGGGCCCTGCGAGGGGGACTAACATCTGCACCAGAAGGAAAAGGTCTCCTGTCAGTACTGTGGGGACTGTGAATCTTACCAGTTAGGTGTTTGTCAAGGCCTTTGCTGGAGCTTTGTGTAGATCCATACATCTGAGACAGATTAAGATCTCTACTTCTGCACCCAGCACAATGCTAACTGGTCATTTGTGGGGGAATCACTACTTACTTTCGAGAGTGGTGACCACACCCTGGGCTGGTCGGCTGGTCAGAGAGTCCTTCAGGGCATACACGCTCACTTCATACTTGGTTGCCACCTAGAACAGACAAAGTGACACCACATTGTGAGAAAGACCTGGCACGGGGGGAAATACTCCTGCCCTCGTTCAGTGTTTGGTGGAGCCACATTTCGTGGTCACCAGTTACTAAAGTATGAAACGTTAAAATAAATCAGTGAAGGATTGATGAGATAATTCTAGTTACTTCCAGCTGTAATAGAAGAGTAGACACGGAGCCTGACAAACAGCGCTGTTGATAATACTAGTAGTGCACATGTGCACATCCAGAAGCAGAGGAAATCCTGGAAAAAGCTTATTTGTCATCCCTCATTTTGGAATCTGTGCTTCAAAGCTGACTCTTCAGAAAAACTTAATTTACATCCTGTTTTTCCTGAGGTTAATGGATACCATTTGCTATGATAAGGTGCTCTTGCTGCGAAGATAAGAGAATGGTGGAAGTTACAGCATGGTCTTTCATCCTTGACTGCATCAGAGTCCACTGGGATTAGAATGTTTAAGGCTCATTTTTGAAAATGATTCCTAAAACTCCTTAAAAACAGATCAGTAGCTTTAAAAGATAGCAGTAACCATAAAAGCAGTGTTTTTCAGCCTTTTCCAGTTCAGGAACTCCTAAAATGTTTCCAGTGGAGAAGATGGCTATATAGCAAATGAAAGCCTTCTCAGAAAAGACTTGCATTTTTTTTACTTATTTTTAAGACATCCACAAAATGTAAGCAATAGATTGCCAGAGCTCCCATGTCACAGCTTGAAAACCTCTGCATTCGGTCGCTTTATCCGACCTCTTTTGTGAAAGATGAGTAAAAGCACTTTACTGGGTAACTGCTGATCGTGAACCTGATAATTTGCATTCGATTAAGGCATCCAGCCTCTCTGTGCTAAATGAGGAAGGTAAAAGAATGCAGATTCAGCAAGCCAATTCCTAGCCTTTTAAAAACTATGGAAACAGGTAGTTACAGCTGATGGCCACTCAGACTTCAAACAGAGTCAGACCCTTAGGAGCTGTAATGATCTACTCCAGCTGAGGTTCCCAACCTAGGAATTTGAAATTGCGTCAAGTTCTCCTAACGTCTCCTTCCCACAACGCAGTCTGCATTACACAAAGCAAGGAGTTACCATTAATCCAGACACGACAGCAGATGTGCTGTCCGGAGAAAGGTTGATTTCTTTCATAGGCCCAGTCTTTTCTTTAGGGTTGACTCTGACTCTGTAGCCAGTGAGGCGAACGTTTGGTGCATTCCAGTTGACGGTAAGACTGGTGGGAGTTACCTGAGTAAACCTCAGGTTTGTCGGAGGTGGAATTGCTGCAAAAATCCGGATTGGCAGATGGTTAGTTTAAAGAAGACAGTCTTGGATAAAACAATATTCTCTCCTAAATTTGAGACAGGTTTAGGGCTGAAATACGCGGGCAGGAAAGCGGTGTGCCTTCTGCAAACACAGGCGTAAAGCACCGTGGAAGTGGACAAGGTATTCAGGAATCGATTCTCAAATCTACAGTAGCGCTTTTCAGCAGAAATAAGGAGATCTCGATGCTTCAGCCCTGAAGTTAGGAGAGTAACAACACTTGCTGTGATATAAGGTGAAGGCTTATGAGAGGTGCTTAAATCTGCAGTAGGCCAGTCTGGTTTAATTCTTCTGCCTGTCTCTGCTTTTCAACACACAGCTAATACTTCAGTCCTGCTTCACTTCCCTCTCTGTTCATTTCTAAAATACGACGGATGATTTACAAAAGTAAGTAGGAAGCAGGCTCAGGAATCGCAAAGAGGATATAAAAATACTGCAAATGCAGAGGGGAAGCATTTTACAGCCACTTACACAAGTGTAAATTACTACACAGAGAGCAAGGCGATGGAAAAGCAGAGCTGTGGTGGCCGTAAGGCTCATCACACAAGAGTCTGTTCATGAGCAAACACATCTGATCTCTTTAAAAACAAATGTTTGCATTAAAAAAGGAGCATCCATTGAAACATTTTCTTGCCTTACTGTTGGTAATCCTTGGGCTGTAAACAGGGGAAAAATACACCTTACCACAGTGCCCGCTATAAGCACGTTGCTGTGAAGTTTTCTAATTTTACAGAGTGGAAATATAAGATAATTCTCCCTCATTGCTTTGCTCAAAGCTCAATCTAAAGCTCGTAAGAGTCAATGGAAAGTCTTGAATGACTTCAGATATGCTTCTGAACAGCCCACAAAGGGTAAACTACAGAGAACAGGTTTTAAAAGCCACTATATTTGCATTTCTGGCAGGTAGTCAGCCAGTTGCTCCAATCATTCCAGCACTTTGCTTCGGTTTAGTACAGCAATCTGTACACTAGGAACCAGGGGGTTCACGATATTGATAGTGTACTCATAATTACACCCCTGGAATTATGGTCCCAACTTTTCATCCACAAATGAACAAGAGACCTTCACTACAAGGGTGCTACCTTTGTAATAAAGACACGTCTGGTAATGTTGGAAGCTTTGCAACAGTTTCCATGTTGCTGGAAGTAATCTTATTTCAAGCAATTAGCTTCCTTTTCCTTTTTCACAAAGGAATTTTAAATCTCCTAGCCCTTTGTGCTGATCTTTTGCTCCAACAGCGAGGACCCTGGGGGATGAAAGCTGCCCTAATCTTTCTGTGGGTAACTGCCTCTTCTTGCAGGTGCCCCATATCCTAAAGACAAGAGCCTTGTGAGAAGGCGGTTCACCATGGATCAGGCTCCGAGACTGGGGACCAGACGTTACCGATCCACTTGAGGACTGAGATAAAGCTATAAGTAACATCCCTCCTTTCTCTAGAACCCGCTCCTTCAATCCTGCTGATCTTTCCTGCCTTCCCTAACGTGTGTGTAGGCTGACTCCGCTGGCAGCCAGCTCTCCAGCACCAACTAAGCCATCTCTCAAGAGCAATCGCATCCCTCTTGGCTGCCCCGGTGGCTTTCCCCAGTGTGGAGCACCAGTTGCGCATGGAAGCATGCTTTTACCCAGCAGGGCAGAAGCCACCACTGCCATGGCCTGCTGGGTGGTGTAGTTAAAGGTGTACCTGTGGACTGGGTCCCAGTGAGGGGCAGGCTCTCCATGTCATCGTAAATGGCAACGATATTGATAGTGTACTCAGAACCTGGCCTGAGGCCATGCAGCTCAGCAGTGTCTTCTTCGCCACCTGGGGCCGGCAATAGCTCATGGATTCCATCCTCAGGGCTTGAGTAGGTCACCCTGTACCTGGTGACTTGCCCCTGCGGGCTTTCCCAAGCAATTTTGATGGAATCAACATCCACCTCAGTGAATGTTAGTCCTTTAGGGCGGTCAATGTCTGTTAGGCAAATTAACGGTAAGAGGTTATGTGATAAAAAGCAGGTTGTGGGTGAGGAAAACAAAAAGCATTTCTATTACATGCAAAGCAGTTTTCAGTTTTGCGTGGGAGAGGGGGTACTTGATTCTCCTCTGTGCTGCACCTTGCACACATGCTTACACCCATGCAGAGTACGACTGAGAGTTTGCGGGTGCCAGACAGCAGAAAGCCAATCTTGGCCTTGTTGAAACCAAAAGGACTTGTGTTACCAACTTCAAAGCAGCCAGGACACCAATCCTTGCCTATACTTGAGTCCCCTTGGCACTGAAACCCCTTTTACACAACTCTAGCGGCATTCAGCCACCTTAATGTGGTCAAGAGAAAAAAGGAAATGGGAATTTTAAGACTCATTTCTACCATCAGAGCCAGTAACTGGTTCCTAGTGCTAAAAGCAGCCAGACAACCCATCTGACTCTGTAAGTTTGGATCCACGCTGCATTTGCTTTTCAGGGTTATAAGCTGCTGTGCAAAGCGCCAGTCCATGGAGAATCAGCCCCGCTATTTTCTTTCATAAATTAATACCCAATTAACACACTTCTCAAGAAAGCAAATTACGCAGTATACTATATTTTAAAATCAGTGAGAAACAAACTTTTCAGCTTTGTATTGAGTGCACAGGGAACGTCCACAGGTGCAACTGGGTGATATGCACACTTCCTACCACAGAGCTATACCCATTTGTTACACAAAATGGGAGGATCTGGCATATCATTTTATATTTTTATATTACATTTTTATTTTATATTATGCTTTTCTATAAGATTTCAACTTTATTTGCCATATTATATTAGTTATATTAATTTTTTACATTTTCTAGTTGGCAAAGGTGATTTTTGTCCACAAATTTGTTGGGTTTAAATTGATGTGGACTCTTCTCATCTTTGCAAAGCTTCAGAGAAGCTCCTGCAGGACAATTCTGTAAGTATTTGGAGCTGAGCTGCGGTTTTGAATACAAGCCTGAGCAAAGGAATAATGTGCATGTAAACCCCTACCCCAGAGGGACAAAATGTCCCCTCTTGCCTCCTCTTTGTGCCCAGAGCACTACTGCTGTTTTGTACAGGCAGATCCAGCAATTCAAGGGCTGAACTCTCCTTTCTTTTGCAGTGCTTCATCCCAAGCTCTTGATAAAACTCGTAGTTTCCTTTACTTCCTTGCACAGGCAAGTGCTCCCAAGCCAAGTCCAGTCCCTTAACAGTAATCACCTTTGCCACCTAGCTCCAGAAAGGAGATATTTGCACATTTTTTTTTTTCCACTGATTGGCTGACAGCAAACAAAACCCCAAAAGACTTTGTGACTTTAGTGAAAGAAAATCAGAAGCGCAGCATTTTGAGGGGGTGGGAAATTGCATTTTGCCAGTGTTTGAGGGAGAGTAGCTGCATTTTTGCCAGCACCTGCAATTTAGCTGCACAGTACTTATCACAGGGCAGACCACCTCGCATTCTCCTGGAGACTGTGAAGCACCCGCCACTTGCTTTCACCGGGGATGTGATACTGCACAGTAGATTCAGACATCAATAGATAACATTTGTTTTGTTACCGTGAAGTGAAATACGTACTGGTGACAGCTGTCTCAACCAAGGGGAGGCTCTCTCCAGTCTGACTCTGAGCGTAGACGCTGACCATATACTCAACTGTGGGCTGCAGACCTTCAATAGTGACTTGTGTTTGATCTGGCAGGAAAGAACAACATTAGTCCATCTCCAGCTGCAAAAAGCTGCAGAGAACTGGCCCCTAAGTAGCCTTGAATGAAGGGCCTGTATAAGCCATATCATGAATAAATGTCATTAAAATGACGCAGGACTGACATATCCAGCTTGCCTTTTGCCTGCACTATGCTTCTCTGGCAGCGCACGACAAGGGAACTGCAGTTTGTACCTGCTCAAAGGCCCCACAGCTACAAGGGCAGGGTAAAAAGCACAGTAGAAAAAATAAAGCAAGAGAAGACCAGTTTTCGTCATTTTCTGGGCTAAGACTGACCATTAACCCAATTGCATCACAAGCATGCCGGAGGGCTAATCTCTGCAGATCCCACAAAACGCGCTGTGTTCCCGAGAGCTGACTTGGCAGGCTCTACGGTAACCAGGTCAAGCCTGTAGCCTATGTGACTGAGTCCACGCTACGACCAAGGGTCACATTATGTGACCTTCAGAAGGATTTCAGAGGAAGTTTTGCTGGATGCTAGAAAATCCAATGGCTTTCCTTTGAAACATGCCTTTCAGAGACACTGAGCTTGCCAAGAACAAACCTTTGCAGCACAGCGGTGTCAAAGATGTGAAGCTTTTGGGCCAAAAATTTGCCCTAGCTTCTTCTGGATGAGACCCAACTGAAGTCTGATGGCAAATAAATGGCACAAGCAGGGGAAAGCTTGGCTTTGAACATATGCCTAGTGCCCGACAGCGTTGGTTTTAGTGGTCACGTCTTGCATTCTTTACAGATCAGATAAAGGATGTCATGTACTCTTACCTGCAGGGACATTTTTAGTTTTTGTGGGCCCGTGTCCTTTCTTGGGGACAGCTGTCACCCGATACCCTGTGACCGGGGATGTTGACGGGAGCCATCTGACGGTGATGCTGTTGTCCTGGACGTCGGTAACTTGCATCTGGGATGGTGTGTCTATTTCTGGATAACACAAATAGTTTTTTCTGAGTATGTTGGTACAGGAAACCCTCCTTCCTCGGCTGCCTCCTAGCTGAATTTTATTCTGCTCTTCCTTTTCTAGGCTGTACTTCTCAGAACAGAAAACACGTTGCTATTTATTTGTCCCTCACACTAGCCCAGACGAAAAAAGCCTTAACCATGATGTGTGGGTGACTGACCTCATATCAACGTTAGCTGAGGACTTTTTGTTGTTGTAAAGGCTACTACATGCCTTTATCTGCAGCTACAGTAGGAGCAGGACTGGGCTATATCCTGATTAGGAGTGAGATGACAGTCCTGGAGTTAAAAAGTCAGGTCTCATAAGGATCAGATAATACAACAGTGCACCAGAAGCACCAGAGTTGAGCCAACAGTGACCCCATGAGATGAGAGCTCAACAGGATTTCCACTCTGCCATAAGCAATCAGATATTGACTCCACAGGGTCTCCCTCCTCCAAAAGTCCAAGTGCATGATCCCCTTCTGTGTCATGTCATTATCATGCTGGGCCACCACAATACACAGCTCCACTGAAAATGATCGGCTTACAACGTAGCCCATGACTTCTAAAAGAAACCAGGGATCAGTGATACAAATTTATGGGGATAAGCCAACACAAAGCTACAGGGTTTTTCTGTGGGTTTATTTGTTTTGTTTAAACAGGTCTCACCTGTTTTGTAGGTGACAGTGACTGGCTTGCTACTGGCAGGGCTGTCTCCACGGCCAGTTACAGCATACACGGTGATGGTGTAGTCTACACCAGGTTTGAGGCCAGTGATGGAAGCGGTAGACATGGTGCCAGGCACTGTGAACTCCTGCACAGGGCTGCTTCCACCTAAGGAGGGTAGGATGGAAAAAGAAATGTAATGGATCTTTAAATTACACATTTTAAATCATTACAAAAATCAAGACAATCCTGTCTGCATCAAGCTGAAGACAGGACCCTGTTGATTTCAATGGCTGTTGGGTCAAAGTCTTTTTCAGACCAACCCAAGGAGAAGAATGAAATATGCACACAGAACCACCTCTACAATGACTGGAGTGCTCCAGATGCTCTTTTTGGTAGACAAAAAGTGATTTGCTCTCCTTTAAGAAGACAGACACCTATATTTGACAATCTTATCTAAATATGCTGCAAGAATCTCAGAGATACAAGAGTTTTTTGTCTGCCACAGTCAAATTGGCCTTTGCTATTTGCTGTGGCTTTCTAATGGCCTCAGAAGAGAGTTTCTGGTCTGAGAGTGGCCATAACTGTCTGCCCTCACCTGTTTCACCGTAAGTGATCCGGTAATATCTGACTGTCACTGCAGGAGCATCCCAGGAAATCACAAGACTGGTCGGGCTGGTGGGGGTGACTTCCAGGTCCCTTGGAACATCAGACACTAGAAAAAAAGAGAATTGAGAGTTTAAACACATGAATTTACATGAGCTATATATTCCACCTATCGTACCATGTTCCTCCGTAACTCATCTGCCTTAGTTTTAGCCCAATGCACACACCTCTACAAGTGATCTATCTGGTTAAAAGCCATCCAGCACTGGACTAGATTTAATGAAAAAAGTTCTGCTGGCCTTAAAGACATCTGACTTGATCTGAAAGTAGCATGGGTTCTCCCAGCTTTTTCTAAATCAGGCCCCACCTCACTATCACAGGCACCTCCTCATGAGCAGAGCTGCACCAGTTGCTAGGGAAGATCTGGTTTAACAACTACTTTGCTATAGGACACCCAAAATCCTCACAGTAACTTTTCACCAGCATTCTCTCATGGCTTACCTGTTGTCTGCTGGCCGACCAAGGGCACGCTCTCCTCCCTGCCATTGATGGCGATGACGCTGACCACGTACTCAGTCCCTGGAAGCAGGCTGGTAAGGGTGATGGAGTTTCGCGAAGGCGGCACGCGGTCCTCCTTGGGCCTGCCCGAACTGTGCTCTGGGTGATGCCGGATTTTGTAGCCTGTAACGGTGGCACGAGGAGCAATCCAGTGGACGGTGAAAGAGTTAGCAGTTATATCCGAGAAGTCAAGGCCAGTGGGAGAATCAAGACCTGGGTATTTCAAAGAGAAAAAAGACTCAGTCGACTTACTGGTTGGTTATCATCACCACTGCCACGTTTCATTAAACTCAGTACCAGCACTGCCAGATCGTAAGCCAAATGCTATTCAGCCACGGAACTAAACAAATACGCGTTCAGGACCAAAGCGAGATAAACAAGCATTGGAACACAACTGCAGGAAGAGAGTGTATGGTGCACACAGACAACACAGCATAAAACAATGCACGTGACCAAACTCCGTTACAGTTACGAAACACAAAAGACTGATAGATACGACAGGCTCTACCTAGCCTTGTTCTCTGGCAGATACTGTCAGTACGTTCAGACCAAGGTCTGCAATGCTCTGTTGAAAAGCAACAGAAGTTCTGGCTCTCAGACGAAACATAACGAAACACAAAATTTCCCAGTGTTGCCCAAGATGCGCATCTGCCCTGCTCTTTGATATCTAGCTGATGACCCATCAGCAAGGTGGCAATACACAAGAAGTCCCATTAATGAATGCTTAACGGATGGCATTAACCGCGCACGCGTCTCAGGGCGCATCTAAGTACCTGTTTTCTGGATTCCAGACAAAGGTGCACTCTCATGTTGCTCAGAAACACTGTAGACTCTCACCAGATATTCAGTACCAGGGAGCAGATCTGTGGAGTTTAAGTCCAGGAATTTAGGTATATTTATTTACTAACAGCTAGAAGTCACTCGACCTACAAAATTTTAACTCTATTTCTTAAGTAAAGTAATGAGGCTTTGTTTGATGGAAGATCTGAGCCTCCAGGACAGTCAAAACTTTAAGTCAGTGGCAATGTTTTAGCCTGAAGGAGCATGGTATCCTGTATCATTGCATTCTAACTCAGATGAGCTCCAGATCTGGTCTCTTATTCTAAAAGTGGGTATTGTCTCTCACACAGCCAACCTGATTCTAGGATGGAGAAAAAAAAAAAAACAACTTCAAATATAAGACAGCTTTTGCAACAGCTTTTTGAAAATGCCCACGTTTCTTTGCCTTGTCCTGTAAGGTTCCAAACAGTATTTATTTTCTGGTCTCGAGCATACAGAGCCAAAGGAGCAATGACCTTTTGCACATTCTGACCCTCTCCCTGAACCTCTGCACCGCAAGTCCTTGACATTTTTAGCCAACCAGGTGAGTAATACGTATTTACTCTTAATACCTAACCAGGCTGCAAATCTATGCAATTGCCCCATAGTTCAATTCATCGCTGTCCTTGGACTGATGGGAAAAACTTTCCTGTGGTTTGGCTTTAACTCGGGTAAAAGCAAGTGGCCAAACCCCATTTAGTGTGAGTTTGTATGAGGCTACTTCGACATCAGCTTAGATCAGCTGAGAATTTGGCCAGTTACACTGATAGTAAGCAATTTTCCGTTTGCCTCATTTTATATCATATATAAGGAGCCTCTTACATTTGTTTGACTTCAGTAGGTAACCCACTTACTTGTTAAGATCACCATGTTGTCTGAGGGTGAAATTGTCAGCTCTGCAACGTCTTCCTCCTTCTTCACAGGCGAGTAGCGCACCAAGAAGCTGCTCAGCATGATGGAAGTTGGTGCGGTCCAAGTCACCCTCATAGTGTCAGGCCCCACATTAGTGAAGCGGAGATCGGTGGGAGGAGGCACGGCTACATAGCAAACAAGAAATATCTCTTGGTTCTCTCATTCGTAAAAATTGATCAAGAGGTATGTTCAGGGAATCACCAGAGAAAGTACCTCATGCATAACAGACTACTGTGTCAGACCCATGCAAACAGACTTCTAAACTACATTTGGTTCTACTACAGTTAAGAGAAAAATACGTCTGTACTACTGTCAGGCTCCTTTAACCTCTTGGCAATTCCCAATACCTCAAATACACCCTGCGGGGTTAATTTGAAAACAAGGTGGCAAGTTTCAGTAACGTCCTTCTTGCAGCTGGATTTCATATTACAAATGTGGAGCCAAGAGAGGTTTAAAGTTGCCATACAGCAGCTTACAGATGGAAAAGTTATCTCGTCTAGAATTCATACATGCACACACAGGAGAGGAGAGGGTATATCACTAATTTCCTATGACTCTACTTCTACTCGTGTCGAAGGATTTACAGCCTCAGGATTTTCAAACACAAGAGGATTTCATGCAAGAACCAGTTTTCAGCTCGCCTTCTGCTCATGCACTAGAGAGACCCTTGACGGTGTGGCATGGCTGTCAGTGGCATGTATTCAGGGAGCAGCGTTTCGTCTGCGTCCTTCGGGGCATTGCGGAAAGAGTGGGGCCACCACTGAAAGACTGCTGGAAGCTCAAGTAGCTATCAAGGCCGGAGCGTGTCTGCTGAACTGCTCCGCCCTTTGGCGCTCTTATTTTGGGGAATCTCAGTTTAAAAGTCTGATGAATATACAGCTCACGTTTCAGGCTCTTGATTCCAGCTGGATGCTGGAAAGCTGAATAGCAGAAGGTGAACGAGCCTGGCAAGTGTGCAGCCATTCACAGTGTGAAAATGCCTCAAATTAGAAAACCAAGCATCGTGTATCCATCCCCAGCTGCCGTTTAGGAAAAGGAGCGAGCTGGGTCTGTCTGGCTTCCCCTCAGTGAGCGGCTCGATTCCTCTTTGGACAAAGCCCGGTCATCCTGACAGCCAGTGACAGCATGAAACACCGTTCATGTCACAAAAACACAGAAGTTTTCAAAATTCACCCGTTTGCTGTGTCAGAGTGGTAGGGGCGCTCTCTCCGCCATTAATGAGTGTGATTACACTGATGTCGTAATCAATGCCCGGCTCCAAGCCTGTGACTGTGTAGTATCCTACTGAGGAGTCCACAAAATCTTCAAAAATAGGGACACTTTCTCCTGCCGCAACTACTGTGATGCGGTAACCAATAATGGTGGAGGCATTTAACGGGGTCCACCTCAGGCCGATGCTTGAGTCAGTTATGTCAACAAAGCTTAGGTCAGTGAGTTGGGGCACCTCTAACGAGTTAAAAAGCAAACGGGAAAGGCAAAGACATACAGAGGTAAAAGAAAGACAAGGGAGAAAAAAGCAGTGTTCATCACTATTAACATTGACAGAACTTTAGAAGCAATTGCGGTGATATGCAGAATTTCTGTTGGGGCTTGGGGGAAAAAGAGGGGGTTCGGTGGTTTTATTTTTTGTTGGTTTATTTGGTTTGGGGTTTTTTTTCCCTTTTTTTATTGTACCCTTCAATGCTGTCTCCAGCTGCCTCCCCGGGCAGACAGAAGCTGAAACCCCCATCCCCTGAGACAACGTGCTTCCACAATTTTCAAGAAGGGCTACAAAAGGCACTTAACTTGCAACAAATTTACTTTGAGCAATGACGAGCCATAAAGACTCATTCTCTGACAAAAATAGAAACAGAAAAAACATACCCAATTTTTTTTTTTTTTTTTGCAGGTAGGAAACAAGAGATCAAATTCTATTAACATATAAATAAAACAACAACTCTGAAACAATAGTTGATTTACCCTCTAGAATATTTGACTTGTTCAAATGTTAAGTCTAATGTTTATCATGGGGATCATAAACATATCACCTCGCTTGAAGGGGCTAAACTGGCCTACAGCCTCAGCTGGTGAGAACCAACACAAAGCTTCAGAGTGGATCACCCACTTTCTGAACTATTTACACTGGACTTGGGAAAAAAGGTCTCAAATCCCTGTAACAGCTTGAGGATCTGGCCCAGAATTCCTCAAGTTCTACTTACCACTAACTGCTACAATATATTTGCTAAAAACAAGATGATACGGAACAGTGAGCAACAAAACACTTTCTTGGAAAGATGGCAACTGGTTAAAAACAACTTTTAGATGGTCAGAATTCGGTAAGAGTGACAATGTTCCCATATTCAGAGGTTATGCCCAGAGTAAGATGTGGCCAAGAGCCTGACTTGATTTTTTTTTGGCTGAATTGTTCAAAATTTCAGGACTGAACCAGCAAATAAAGGTCCTCTGTAATGACCTTCTAGATATTACCTAAATTTCTGTACGGCAAACAAGCACAGCTGTGACTGTTTTCCCTATCGATATCATTCCTATTCGCAAAGCTGTTCTTTGCCTGCGTGTTAGGACCAACAGAACTGGGCAGGGAGTGGGGAATGTTAGACATCTTTAATCAACAACGGCCAAACCCTCAGTTGCTCAAATCAATAGACTGGTATTGATTTAAGCCACAAGATTTGGCTGTGTAACTTGAACGGGGTGATCCTGGAATCAGTGGGAGCTAATGGGAGGCTCTTCCTCACTCAGGATCAGACACCAGTAGGTGAGTCAAAGACGTGCAGGACTCGGCATCCGTTCTGTTGGATCATTACAAGTTAGCTTGAAAAAGAATTATGGGACGGTAATATTGCAAAAGGCTGGCTTTAATAACAGTGGTTATGTTCTATTTTAATGTTCTTCTAGGAAAATACTTATTTTGCAGAATAGATGCAAAAAAAATGCCAGTTTTCTGTAAAATCATTGTTTATCCACCTGGAATGCATGTACCATATCACCTTTAAAGAGTGCTAAAAGCCAGAGACATACATTCTTAGCTTTCCCCACCAGAAGATGGTAATAGCTAAAGCTATTACTGCTTTAATTATGCAGTATCGCAGTATTAGTTCACCCGGGGAGCATACAGCACTTCAGTGAAGCGTGGAAATTTTAAAGCAGTGTTATAAGAGCAAGCAAACACAGTAGCTGGCATCATTTCAGGGCTGAGCAGAACAAACGAAAACAAACAAAGCCCTCACAAAGGAAAATGAAATGAAACCATTTGGGGAGATGCATATTAATTTCGCTACTGTGGCTACAAAGGTAGTTTCTGCAGTCATTGCAGCGTGTAATGTGAGGTGGCACACACCACGTTGTGTCCCAGAAGAGCTACAGTGATGGACCTTTCAATCTTGGCTTTCCTCGCCATTGTGCTGAAGTGATCTTCTGCCACTACTGCTGCCAAAATTTCTCCTGTACTCGCTTCCCTCTCTTCACCTACTTCCTATTCCCACCAGCTGTGCTCCAGATGCCGGGGCACTGCAGGACCAAGTTAAATCTCTGTTGCTCTTCAGCTCAGTGTAGCGATACAACAGACTCATCTCTTTACCACCACTCTGTTGACAGACAACGTAGGCTGTCCATGCAGAGATGTACACAGGTATAAAAAAAAAAAATGCTCTGTCATATGCTGGCACATGGCTATTCTGCTTCTTGAGACTAAATACCAAGTCTAAGCCCTCTGCCATCAGACTAATAGGTGTTCTGCAACACAGAGCTCTCAGGCTCAAAAATTTGTCTTTAAGTAACTAAAACTGCTGCTCATCCTTTCATTACCTTGTGTGACGGTTTCAGAGATGGGGATGCTCTCCTGGTCGTCCTTGACAGAGTAAACACTGACGTTGTACTCCACACCAGGGCTTAGGTTTTCAAAGGTGCAGGTGGTTTGATCTGCACCCACTACTTCCTCCAAGGTAGAGCCCTGCTGCCCACTGGTAGGAGAAGTGGTCACTCGGTACCCACTGATGCCTGAAATACAGATATACCAGTACACAGTCATCTCATGCTGTATTGATTTACATCAGGTCTCAGTACAAACAACTGAAGCAAACTTATTACTTTTTAGAAGTGATTTTGTCACCTTGAGCCCAGGGGGCAAGAGGTTGCTCTGCCAAGCAGCCCAACACAAGCTTCGCAGGAGGTACCCATGCCACTCTTGCAGCATTATTTCAGTTCCCTTTGAGACCTTACCAAACTGAAAATCTCATGACATCCCAAGAAAATAAACATCTACTGACTGAGAGTGGGTTTTTTAAAAGTTTTCAATCCTTGTTTTATAGAAGTCAATTGTACAGCTCCCATCAGCTACTGCGGGAGAAGAGTTCATGTCGAACACTTTTGGAAATCCCACGCTTACTTTCAATGACATGAACTCATTCTGCACTGCCAGAAGTCTTTTTGGTCCATTCTGCTTTTCTTCCCTTGGACTTTTTTTTTTAAATCACGGGGGATATTTGAAGAAATCCCTCAAATCCCTACAACAGCTGAAATATTTAAACACGTGCATACTCCAAAATAGCATTTTACACGGAATGTAAATCATGAAGAATCCATGGCAACCTATACTTAACTGTGAACCGCAAAACCGCACCGCAAAACAAATGTTAGCAGTCTGATACAAAAGGAAGTTCGAGCATCGTGTGAATTCACAGTTACCTGGAGTTGTGCTTCTATCCCAGGAGACCACCAGGATCCCAGTATCAGGATTGGGCTCCAGGCGCAGGTTGGTTGGTGGAGACAATGCTGCAAGCGTTCAGACAAACGGGTCATCTATGGCACTGTGAATCACGCTAGCTCCCTCAGCATCCCTCCTCCCCAGATTGTATCACCACCCTTCAGAACTAGCTAAAAAATATTCTCCTGAAGTTGTGACCCCACATTGCATGAGCTGGTGCTACTGTCGCCTATACATCAAAAAGAAAAACACCTTCCAGACCATGACAGGAGGAAAAGACTAGAACTGACTTCCAGAAGACAGCCATTCATCTGGGGAGCACAAAGGAAGCAAGCAGAAGAAGGAATAATTGCGGAGAAGCAAATGTGTCGTACGTGTGGTCACTCTCCTGACGATTGGAGTCTCTCTCTCCTGGCCGTCCATCAGGACTGTGAGGCTGTAGGTGTACTCCACTCCAGGGGTCAGGCCAGATATGACGATGCTGCCGGAATCAGAGATGACCTCGCGGGGAGCCTCTCCACCTTGGCTTGGACGCACACCCAGCTGCAGAGAAGCACCAAAGTTTGTTTTTCACTCTCAAATACTCCTACCCCAGGTAACTATCAGCATCCTGACTTATCATTTGACATTGGCTTGTACGCTTCACGTCAACTGTTAATCCTGTGACTTATGTTTTAGATGTCCCACTGATGAACTTGACTGGAAGCCCAGAGGACATACCTGCGGTGATGTCTGTGACGCAGACCTGCCCCCTGTAAGCAGCATGTCTTTTGCACCTCTTTCCTTTGTGCTATTATCTTCACGGCAGTCCAGAGTAACCAGCTTTAATCTGTCCTCCCTACCACAACAAAGCAAGAGGAGCAAGGAACTTCAGTTTCTCCTACCTTGAAACCAATCCTTGGGGCAGGTGTCCAGGTGATGACAATGGAAGTCTCGGTCACTTCTGTGTTAAAAGGAGGAACGGAGCCGACAGGCTGGTCTGTGAAGTGAATTGACAGAGTTGAAGTCTGGCTGCTGTGGTGGCACCAAACAGTTTGAAAACCTGACCTATAGCAGTCCAAATAGCAGAAGATATGTAATAAACACTGAACTATATTACTTTTGAAAATGAAAATACTGAACCGGGCCTTGTATGTCCTCTGTGCATCCAACCCCAAGAATTTGGGGAATATTGGTTTTGGCATGATACCTAAAGTGCTCCTCAAAAAGCATTTTTCCTTCACCCATCATATGCCATTCAATCAGCAGAACACTACAGCCTTGTCTGTCATCCAGCTGTCCCAGCTAGGACCATCTCAGCCCTCACCAAGATCTTAAACTCTTTTGAAGTCAGCAGAGCTAAATGGAGCTCAAAGTCAATCTGAGGAACCTGTGGTCTCACTGATATCTGTCAGAAGTGTCACACAGAAGCCAAAGCATTAGTGTACCCCAGCATTAGTCCAAATAACTCCACTGAGTTTAATCTGAATTGACCTCATTATTAATGAAGAGACTTGTTTTATTAATCTATAGTCTTAAACTGGACTGGTTTCATTTATATAAGCCAGAATTTGAAGACAATATTCATCCAAGACATCCAACCATATCCTAGTTGACAAATATTTATATATAAGGCTGCCTGTCAGCAAAAAGCACCTTGCCATGGTCAACAGTGTTACTCTGATTAAAAGTTTGAACCCTTATTTTAATTTCACATTGTTCTAAAAGAAACCACATTCTCTTTTGAGAAGAGGATGTGGTTCTGGGCTTGGATGGCTTTGAGTTTTGTTAGTTTATATGACTGCTTCATCATTACTTAAACAGTGAATCTATTTATTCTTTCTAGAAGTATGTGCGGGTTCTTACAGAACTCCCTTTCCTCCCAAAATTTGCTTAATATTTCTTCCAAGCCAGCAGCACAAGTAGAGATGACTGAAATGTAAAAAAGTAGAATGATAGAATGTAATGTTTGTGTCAGTTTCTGTAACTGCAGTTGAGCTGCCTTAGATGGTATGGCTGGGCTTGAGAAATGACTGCCTTCAGCTTTATACAAATGACAGACTATTTGTTGCCGATTTTAAGGGAGCTGTTTGCTTTCCTTGATTTCTCATGCCAAAACCAAACAACTGGAATGATCTAGTAAAATTAAATTTCTTTTTCATTCAGTTAGGCAAAAACTGAGGTACCAGTAGTAAGTTTTCCCTTTTGTTTGTAACCAAAAAGCTGAAATACATTTTACTAAAAGCTTTTTGATGCAAATAACTCTCTTCCTCCTGCCAAATAATTCAGAAAGAAGAACAAGGGATATTTCCCAAGCCGTTCTGCTGGAATGCTATTTCAAAAGGCTCCTTCTGTAAACCAATTCACAATGGCCACTTTCAGCGCAAGTTTCAAAGAAACACCAGGACTCTAGAGAAGAGGAATATGTGCCTATTGTACTTACAAGTTGTGAAGACTCCAGTCTCTCTGGCGCTTTGCAAGTCATCTTTCACTGCCACAAGGTACACGGTGTACTCAGTGCCAGGCTGCAAGTTCCTGAGAAGGTACTTGGTGGCAGAAGGCCCCACGTTGTAGGTCCTTGGTTGACCTCCTCTTGTGGGACCTGCAGTCAGCCGGTATCCCGTGATCACAGCACGGGGCCGCATCCACAGCACTAACACTGAATGCTCCGTGGTATTGAGGAATCTCAGGTTGGTGGGGGCATCAAGCTCTGGGGAAGAAAAAGCATAAGGTGCATCAATTTTCCAGCTGAATCTCTACTTCAACCCTACTTCCAAAGCCTACCCATTACCACGCAAAAAATATGGATGGACAATGAGGTTGTTGAGCCTGTATTTCTCACTTAGGGCACAAGCATAACAGTAGGGGGGATGAAAGGTGGGGACTATCAGCTAGAAATAGAAGTGAAATAACTATATCCATGCCTCAATGCCATCCAATAATACGCTGGGTCAGGCAGACCTGTGTGTTCTGGGCTGCGCCGATTTGGGTCGCTGCCATACGTAGCAGCTTCCCCACGTGCCATCCCATGGGGAAGTCGGGCTAACGGCTGAGGCGAGACAGACGAACCCAACCACACTCAGGAATTTCAATAGTTTCTCACGAATGCTGAGCATTTTTTACAAATCAGCTCAGTTTAGACTTGTCAGCATAAACACAGAAACCTAACTTTAGCTCTTTTTTCATTAAAAAGATTTATTCTTTTAAACCTTTGCCCAGTCCTACTCCCTGCCCTCTCAAAATCCCTTCCCAAAACAAAACACCCCCACTTTGTCATTTTAACGTAAAAATAAATAAGTCAGTGACTTTCTGCAGAAAACCAGTTCCTAGATCTACTTAAAAATAATCACACTGTGGAACTGAGAACAACAATTCTAAGCACGCTCATCTCCCCCACAGGACTCACGCAACTGCTCTTACCAGGCTTCCTCCCTTTTTTATCTGGGAAGCCGCTGAAACTGATAACCCAGAAAACTAGATAAACAAGCGGCTGAAGCACTGCACTGGAGTTCCGTGAACGGCGGAGATGTCACTGCCTTTGAGACAAAGATGAGGCTCAGAGGGGGAAAAGACACTTAAGCAATTTGCCCCCAGAGCAGGCAGGGTAGCACTGGCTGCAGTGAAGAGTTCAGAGCGTCTACATGGCAAGTTTCCCCACCTTTTCTAGGCCCCAGTTATATGCTGAAATTAAGAGCAGTGAGAAGAGGTTCCATCAATGCTCCTTTTTGATGGCAAATGCTTTTTTCTCCCCTTGAGTAAATAACATTTTTGTGATAAATGTTTTCATCACTCTCCCAGTGATTCAGTAGGAAGCAGTTTTTGTCCTTTTTGTTTTCTCCCTTTTTGAGCAGGGAGAGAAAAGGAAGCAAAGTGTCTTCCACCATTTCCAAAGATGGAGGAGATCTAAAAGACAAAGGATGAGTGTGACTCTCCTTAGGCCAACCCATGGGCTGAGAGTCAGCTTTATCTCTCCTTGGTACTTAGATCTGCGCTAAGTCTCATCTGACAAGGATTGTATCTTCCTCCGACTCGTAGCCTACAGTCAGTTCCTTTCTGCACAATTTAATTTGCCAGCTCTATTAGGCTTTTATCACTTCCTCTCCCCATACTAGAGGAGAAAGGGGAAGATTAAAAAGCCACACACACACACACACACACAGAGTTTATTTGTAGACTGCTTTCTAACGGAAGGCCAAAAAGAGAATCACATTTACACCGTGGGAAGAGAGTTTGGCTGCAGGGTTTTCCTTGGGAACTCTGAATGATTTCTGTTTCCCAGGACTTTCGATTACAGGATGCAATTTATGTGAATATTTTCTGAAATGTGGTTTAGGCAAAGCAGTTAAGTGGATGAGCACAGCTTATGGAAAATTATTCCAGACATTTGTAACTAGCCCTGTGCTGTCTGAATCAAATGTCTACGCTCTGATGTACACCTCTAACGTGTGGACTTTCAGAGAGGCTACACACCCAGCCAAGGCTTCTTAAAACAAGCACAAAAAAATTACAGCTCTAACTGGGAACTGAGCCCTTGTTCTGACTGCTTCCAAGGGAGTTCAAGCTCTTAAGTCGCATCCTTGCTTTTGAAAGCCTCACTTGAAAGAGGAGGGAAGGTGTTCACAGCATCTCTGTTCCACTCAAATCAGATACCTATGTCAAAGGACAAACATCCCATTCTCCCTGCACAGCCAAGGGAGATGGTGAGAGGGAGAGGCACTATTCACGGCTCCTAACTTTATGGATCTCAGTAAACAGTATTTCTCAAACAGCATGGCTATATTCACAGATTATCCCATTTCCTCTCCTTCAGATAAGCAGATAAGCATAGCTGAATTTTGGTCCTTTGAATAATGTGACCCAAAGAACACCACAAACACTAAGTCATCATTCTATTGCTCAATAAACAGGATCTGTTCAAACAAACCACATTCCAGTTCCCCAGGTTTCACTGGGAGGACAGCGAAATATCTGGGGTGGTGAGGCAGCCTGTGGAAAGCCAGGCCTGACCTGGCAAAGCTGAAATGCAGCCCTTTTAATGACAAGGCCTGTCCTTACACGCGCACGCAGAACTCCGACTGCTGATAGCGAAGGCAAATGGGTATATGCAACTGTCAGAAAGGAGATAGGGATTTTCAGAGCAATCTCAGCAAGGTTCCTAAGTCATGCCGAAATCTGCCTTAAGGTATCCTCAAACAAATTTCAAAAAATCACAGGCTATGATCTGTACTGTAAAAGAACTGCAGGGCCCATCAATTCTCAGTCAGTAATAAAAAAAGTTGAATTCCAGCCATACAAAATTGTTTTAAAGCGCCATGAGAGTTAAACTCCCATTGGAAAGCCCTGGAGGAGGATAAATCTGCTGAAGAGATCATTGTTTGAGCGAATGAATTCCCAGCCCTGTCATCCTAGTTATGGGATACCTCCTGGGCTATAACTGTTGCACTTTAAGAGCTCTGTTTATACATTTCTCTAAGCGATGGAGAAATATGCACTTCAAAAGGTTGAAAAAACACGAAAGACAGACACTTACTGGTGGTTTGCTCTCCAGTCAAAGGTTTGCTCTCCCTGCCATGGCTCACGGCAAAGATTTTAAACAGATAGGTTGTTCCTGGGAGCAGGTCAATGACTTCAGCAAAAGAGCTCCTGGTGACAGGCAGCCTCTGGCCGTGCTGGCCAGGGCGATTGACAGGGATCACTTCCACTCGGTAGCCAGACACTTGGCTCTGAGGTGGGGTCCACATGATGGTGATCTTGACATCAGAAACCTCCACAAACTGCAGATCTTTGGGTGAAGGAACTTCATCTGCAAGCAGAGTGATAGAACAGTGTTAGAGGGAGTCCTTAGCAACCGGCAGGAGAAATAGGTTTACATGGAAGAAAAAAAATATTAGTTTTTATTGAACAATGGCTAGCCTAAGAATATTTACCAAATTAAAAATGTCATGGTAACCTTACTGTAAACATGTGTACACACATTCCCAGACAATATTCAAGCAGACAACAATTCAGAAAGTCACTACGGAGTATTAAGTGCTTTATGCCTTCAGTCATAGAAGGTATCTCGCTGTCACAGAAAGAAAATTGAAAGACCAGATGTAATACGCTACAGAATTTCAAGTATATGCAGAACCAAAAGCTTGGGGGAAAAATAAAAGTACTCCAGGGTTTAGAAACAGAAACCTCCTTTTAAATTAAAAAGAGAGAGTTTTCAAAACCCATGGCATGTTCTGAATGTCTATAATTAACTTAAAACCCATCTTTTATAATTAAACAAATACAGGGGCTGATCTGGCCTTACTCTAGTCAAAGACAAAATCCAGTTCCCTCTGTGTTGCTCCACAGAGTTGCACCCTTGAATTCCTATGTTCAAATTAAGTTTCTTCAGAGTAGGACTGATACTACCCTAAGGTTAACCAATGCACATTTCTGGAAGATACAGATGCCAAACCATAAAATCATTTAGCTGAGTTCATTCCTGGTAAATTCCCCATTTGCAAACATGTGCTTGCAACTTGCAGGACCATCAAATTCCACTGCTACCACATCAGATCCCAGTTCTTTCACTATCCTTTCTTTTGGTTTGGCTATTCGGCCCAAATGGATACTTAAAGAACCCTGAAATCAGTAGGTTTTTTTTTTTAATTGTGGGTGCCTCAAATTTAGATCGTATGGTGTTATTTTGGCACAGCAGTCAATGCTAAGCCATCTCCCTTCCCCGCTGACTGCGATGGAAAATAACAGTTAGGACTGGAAGGGAGAGGGAGAAGTCAGGTGAATGATTTGGGTTTGTGTTCTGGCATCTGAGTACACAACCTTAAACATCTGCAGGCCAAGTAGTGATGCAAAATAATTTACCAGGCTCTTAAGAAGATCTCTTAGCAGAATCCCCTTAAGACAGCTTAGGAAACTGTGTTCTCTCTTTTCCGTAGACAAATGGCAAGACCCACCTTTTGTCCTGCCTGAAGTCTGATCCCTAGGAATTACAACCCTGTTAATGCAGAATGGTGGCTTGAACATGTCAATTTGTGAGTATGACTTTACTACAGAACTTCAATACAAATACTTTAATTTACAATTAAAAAACACAACAGTGATGACAAAACCCAGAATAGAGTACATTTAAGGATTCATTTAGCTAGAGCAATGTGAGCCTGCATTGTCATTTGGCTCTGTGCACAAACAGAAAAGCCAGTGACTGATATCCAGAACATGCTGAGCATTACCTGTGCGTGGGACGCCTGTGGTTTCCTGTTGGATGAAGACAGGAGTACTCTCCTGATTTTCTTCCACCGCGTAGATGCTGATGTTGTACTGAACACCTGGCATCAAGTCGCTGAGCGTTACAGAGGTTGCAGTGTCAGGCAGGTTGAGCTCTGTGCTGCTGCCTTCCACAGAGGGTGTGTAGATAATTCTGTAGCCTAAAGCAAGAGAAGGTTATACAGTTCTCAGCCACAATCAGTAAGCCAGCACAAGGAATGCTAGAAACGAGAGCTAAACTGATCTCCCTACTGAAGTTTCATAAAAACAGTCCTGAACCTCAGCAGGACCTGTGGCCTGCCTGTCCTCGTCTATAGATCACATACTCATAATGCCTTACAAGGCATAATCTGACCTGCATTAGAATATTTTTTAGTTTTGACGTGTGGATTTAGTTCTATATAGTTCTCATGTTTGTTATGGGATGGTTTGGATGACAGATACAAACAGAAGGTCATGGAGCTTGTTTTTATTTATCACAAATCCAGAAGGAATTGTTTTGCATCCAGCCTCCTGAATCAATTGGTTCAGACAGCGAAACCAAGCAAATGCTAAACTGCCCATGTGTTTTCCAGCTGGTGTCTCAGACTAGGCAGAATTACGCACTAGCCCTCTGTCACAGAGTTATATTTCATTTCCTTTTTCACCTAGATTTTCAGTTTCTACCAACAGTGCAAAATAGACACACTCCAATTAGACAAACCTGTGATGGGAGCCTGTGGTCTGCTCCAGCTAATGACAATTGATGTGTCATCTACACTTTCCACAGTGTGATCAGGAGGTGCATCAGGAGCTGTTTAAGGGAATAAACAGAGGAGGACAGCAAACGTGAGGATAAGAGGTGACAAAAATGTATTGAGCAAACAATAAAAGGAACTTTCACAGTGCAGCACCACCCACCCATACATACCTGTAGTCTGGGAAGTAGACAGGATCAGATTCTGTTCTCCTTCTTCCGAGATCTGATAGACATTAACAATATACTTGCGCCCAGGAAGCAAGTCAGGGATGTTGACAGAAGTGGCTGTGCTTGGAAGATCTAAGGGAGGCAGGAAAGAAAAAAACTGCCTTAGGAACTCTATCTTCTTGCTTTCTCTCCAAATGAAAGAATTGAGACTGATCTGTTCTAACTGAATTCTAATCTGGGCTGAATCACAGTCTTCCTGCAATAAAACAGCAATTGTTCTGCACTGTGTCTTTAGTCCACATCAGAAAAGTCGCACGGAGAGCTGGGACAGGTCTCCACACTCAGTGAGCAGATAACACCTAGGACAGCAAGGCTTGACGTGTGATATAGCAGGGCAGCTCGAGCAGCAGCCCCCTGCATGCTGCTGGCATTTAGCCATCTCAGCTAACCGAGTGCTCACTTCATACCCCGACCGTTGTCTTTGCAATACAGAAATATATGGAAAAATTTTCACATGGATAGGTTATGTGGAAAGACTGACTCATGAGTGGAGAAAAATGACACTGCGAGAGCTGATGAACTTCTCTCCCGCCTCCCTCCCCCCAGATGTCCACCTACATGCCAGATGTAGGAAATTCTCCATGAAGCAGCTCCTTACTGGCAGACTGAAGCCAAGCACCTTAAGGGAAACTGGGAATTGCCTTTCAATTTGCCTGTAAACCTCTGTCTGCAGACAGATGAGCTCAGGAGCTGCTTCACAACACAGCTCAGCTGTCTGGGCAGCCACCGTGCAGACAAGAAAGGTGGTGACAGTGCTGGCAGTTTCAGTTGTAAGCCACTTCTGCTCATGAGTCCAAGCCTGCGAGTTCAGGGGAGCAACAGCCCAGGGAGAATTATTAGGTCAGAGCATTACTGTTCATTTTCTCACGTTGTTCTGTATCACATCTATGTCTGAGTAGCTATTATAACCTCAAATCCTTGTGAGATATTGCTATTACCATTGTTAAGACAGGAAACTGGGAAAAAGAAGTTAAGATGAAATTATCTGTGGTGACACAGGCTCTACAACAGATGTTAGAAAAGCGGATGCAATTCCTAGGTCTGAGTCCAGTGCCTTTAACCTGGCTTAGCTATGTTGTCACATTATCAAAGATGAGTAAGATCAGATTCAAAAGTCATCCATGAGATGACGAGTAGTCAAGAGAGGGCATTTGGGAAAGATTTCTCTGTCCATTCTGGTGGAAGGACAAAGGTATAGCAAAGGAAATTAGCCAGGAGGCATGTTCAAAAAAATATTTGGTTCCCCTCTCATCTGCACTGCTGCGATGTACTGGTAGCAATGCTTTGGTCTCATAGACTCAAATATTGTCTCACCAAGGTACTGCGGCTCATCGCCCTCCTCGCTCAGCTCATACTCAACACGGAATCCAGAAACTGTGTCAGAAGCAGAAACCCAGGAGACAACAAAGCTGTTGGCTGTGATTTCAGTCACTGACTCTGAAGTAGCAACCACAGGAGGAAGAAGAGTTGTCTCTCCCGAAACAGTGTTGCCTGCAATAGAGAAGAGAGGTTTAATTAATTGCTATTTTTATGTTAACTGGGATGCACAAAACAAAGACTGAGGTGAAGGAGATTATGTTTTTCTGGATTCCTCACTGTTCAGCTTACTTGTCACTGCTGTGGTGCTGGTTGTGGTAAAATCAAAGCGGGTGACTTCTTTGTGGCCATACCGCTGAACACTGATGAGCTGTCCTTCATATATCACACCAGGCTTCAGGCCTGAGATGGTGTAGGAGTTCTGGTAGCCGGGGATGGTGGCCTCCTTCCACTGCCTTCCAGAGTTTTTCTGCAAGAACAGGGACATCCAAATAGTGAGAGACTCCCCAGCCCACAAGCATTTAGTGACTTAACCTGCACTGTGATATTCAAACATAGGCGTGACTTGAACAGCTACTGCACAGACAGAGCCAAGCCAAAGGAGATGAGACAGTTGTACCAGAAAGCAGGACTACTGACTGTTTGGGTGATTTAAGTTTTACTGGGATAAACTGAAAAACAATCTAGCTTTGAACTTTTTCCTTTAAAGGGAGCATTATTTGTAATATATGCACTAAACCCATTCCTTTATCAAAAATGCATTATGGCACGAAGGAATGGCTGGAAAATGCATATTTGAAGGCTATTCACAGTAACAGTCTAAGCCATCATCTGAAAACAATATACAGTTCTTCCATTCTACCCTGCACTTGAACTCTATGGGAAGCTCTGAAATAATTCTCCATCCTCTGAGGTTTGTACTCCAGTGCTTTAAAGTTCATTTCATTCAGGCCTTGATCCAAGATACACTAAAGTCAGTAAAAAGACTTGAGTGCCTTTAATGGCTTTGGATCAGGGCCTTTATTGTTCTCTTAATAACAGGCAGCATCGAGGTACTAATGTTCTTAATCATTAAGTGGTCTTCTGCGAAGCTGTACTCAGGGGAGCTGTAACACAACTCATCTAGGTTGGTTAAAACCAATCATTCCTCAAATACATGTGAGCCAACAAGCAGTGGTTAACCAGCTTTGGTTTAGACTTTACAGAAGATGGGAGATGACTGTTTATTTAATCCCATGCTAGCTGTTTATATCTTCATATTTTACTCATTTTTGCCTCCTCATTAGTAGGATAAAACCTATGCCAGTTGTCTCTGGATAGGCACATAGTTCTTAGGATGAAGAAGTTTCCACAAGGATTTATATTACTTGAAGTGAGGAAGGATATAAACTTGTCTGCTCACTGTGCTAGGGCTTTGGTT
Organism: Chlamydotis macqueenii; assembly: GCF_036417535.1. Classification (NCBI taxonomy): domain Eukaryota; kingdom Metazoa; phylum Chordata; class Aves; order Otidiformes; family Otididae; genus Chlamydotis; species Chlamydotis macqueenii. The sequence goes on from NC_141561.1 coordinate 39,261,494, forward strand.
AGTAAGATACTTCATGAACACAGTGACCAGTAAAGTTTAGGCAGGAAAACATCAAGTGTTTTCACAGCACTGGTTGATTTGATCCTCAGAGTAACTGCTGACCTCAACAGAGCAAGGACACTGAATTAGCCACTAAATTTTGCTGCAATTGTGTCAGACATTTCCTTCAGACACTAGAAAAAGCAAAATAAAGTATTTTTGATCTATGAATGATGATCAATGTGGCACTCACCGGTCTCCAGCGCAAGATGTACTTGGTGATGTGAGATCGTTCAGGAGCGCTCCACTGGATGGGGTGGGAGTTGGGCTGATTTGTACTCTCTGTGATGATCACCTGAACAGGCCCAGCTGACCCTGGGAAAAAAAAAAAAAAGAATTGCCATTTTTAATATACTGGGGATGCTTTTCTTCTGCCTTTTTTGTGGAGTCATCAAAAAGCAAGAAAGTTAAGTGGCTCACATACTGTTTCTATAAATGGGAAATAAGTGATATTGTCTCTATCCTGAATGCTTCATCACTACTTAGAAAACCAGTGAACTAGAATATATTCTGTGGGGGAGTTAACATGTGCTGTTTGGGTTAATTTCCTGTGAGTTATCAATGAAACAGAAAACCAGAGCGGTCTGGTATAGAAAAGGTCTGCACAGTAAAGTCATATTGTTCAAAGAGAGGGAGCTTCTCAGCAACTAGCTGCTTCGATCAATTCATATCTTCTGCAACGAGAGCAGGCAAAGAGCCGAGAAATGCCTGCCAAATCCAGGTCTAATCTTGTGGCATGGTGAGGGCAAATTCCTGATTTGACATTGAATACACCCTGCAAAGAGACATTAGTCTTTTACTATTTTACTCAATTTCTTAACCAGTTGATTCAAAACACTGAATTTTCATGAGTCTGTGGAGCACTCCATAGGTAGTGAGGCATGTGTTCTGAACACAGACCACACCAGAAGGGTTGGTGGAAGTCTTGAGACAAATCAAGCCGATAAACTCATGAAAATACAAGTTCAGCAGTGCTCTAATGCTGAAGACTACTGCTTGCATTCAGCTAGATCAGGCTCAGGTCTATTTTCTCCACAAAGTTCTTTAATGCAGAAGGAAAGGTTTTACGATCCCATAGCTCTCCTTTCAGTCCCTCCCATCCCTGCTGGGGAGAGTTCACTGAACACTCAGCAGCACTGTCCTCGTGTTAGTTCTCAGAAAGTCTCAGAAAGAGCAGCCTGGAATCTGCAGGAAAGTGTCTCATGTTAGACATTAAATACCTTCACCCTCCTCCCACTCCCAATATTTGTAATTATAATTTATTTGGACAACTGTGTAACATATATACCTGCTCCACATTCAACATGACTTCCAGGCAAACAAATCTGCACCCACACACAGAAAATTTCAAAGCTCACCCAACCCCAAGCCTACATTCAGAAACATTAGATTTGGTTTATTTACACATTTTCAGTCACTCTTGTATCTAAAGAAGCCCAAAGCCCTGGTCTCCAGTCTGGAGACACGCATATTTCACATAGCTTAGGGAGATGTTTGTTTAAGCAGTCTGACAGGAGTCACTGAGGCTCAGCAAACCCCAGTAGGAAACTCGGGGAAAAAAAAATGTCCAAAGAAGGTCTGCTTCCTATTCTTGCTCTCCTTAGTTTGCTGCCCCAAAAGAAAGGCAAGTCCATAGTTCTGTCAGCCAAGTGTCCTTCTAAAGCAGAGGCATCTATATTAGAACTCTCTTTCTGAATGAGCCTCACATTCCCTTTCTTACTTTGCAAGGCCCTTAGGATATGAACACATTGCAGCTAGTGAGTGGACAGACTCTTTTTAACTTATCTTGGTATAAAAGCAGAGAATCAATTCAGCATTGACACTGCTACACCCAATCCTCACGCAGTTCCTCCACATTTACTCTCAGAGATGGATTGGGAAATCAATGACACGAGCATAGTCGTCTTCTCCCAACAGGGAAGCCAAAACACAGCCTTAATATTTCATCTTATTCAGATTAAGAAAGTGGCAGTTGCAACCTTAAGCAGGGAAGTAGAGAGGTTCCCCTTATGTTCTGCTCAGGGAACTGAAACACAACAAGCCAACAAACAGGCATTGCCTGTCTCTGTAAAGATTTCCTGGAACTGACTAGGCAAACAAAAGTTCAAATATTTAATTTCTTCAGGGCACAGATCAGGAAAAATGCTTCATTCTGTCGTGGATTTGCTTCTGTAGTGGTGGAAAAGGAAAGACTACACATATAACTGCTTTCCTCATGTCTTACTCCGCAGGTGAGTTATCTGTTGGGTTTCTTACCAGGATAGGTCTGCAGAGGCTGGCAATGCCATTCTCCAATTCCACGACCATAGCAATAGCACTGGTATCTGACACCATGGACGTACTTCTCCCATGAATCTCCGATTTGGTAAAAGGTACGGGTTTCTGAATCCTGGCACTGATCTAAAGGCACAAAAGAAACAGTTAGCCACTGTATGTTACTGAAACTAGAGTGAAAAATCTACGCTGAACACAAAAGAGTTAAGTCACAGGAGACTTTTACACAAAGAAATGCAACACCAATGTTTATTTGCAAAATATAGTTACATAAAGAGAAAGTGGTAACAGAAATTGAATCTCAAATCAAGACTCTTGATATATCACTGCATGTGTTAAGTTAGATACTAGGGGGCTAATTCAGATGTGATGCATTTCTTAAGACACTGTTAAGTACAAGCTGTCCACCTGGCAAGCTTCCCAGGGAAGTCAATGGGGTGCTCCTTCAAGAAAGGGTTTATTTTGAACTATCTATTGTGGAGTCCAGTTCCGCTCTAGTCAGCTAGGTTCATCTCTCCTCCAAAGCAAAACCACGCTGCTCTCAAGGAAATCAGTGGCAAAATTCCTACTGGCTTCAGCAGAATTCAGTGATACTTTATAAGTCCGAAGTGACCCATTAATTTTCAGCAGAGTCTTTCCAGATTTATCATTGTATAAACCAAAGGAGGACAAATCAAATCCTGAAATCAGCTTAGCTAGTGTAAATACACACAGTACCAGCGCTTCAGTACATTTTCTAGTACAACCTACGCCTCTGGTTCTGGCCAATGGAAATGCAGTGAGAAATAGCATTATCCTTCCTTGCATAAACAGGAGCCTTGTTTAGAGAGAGCCAACAAAATTAAACTGGTTGCACCTTCACAGATAGCTGAAATCATCCCCTCTCCCCTTCTTTCAAAGTAGTAATTTTCAGGAGCTTTACAACTCCAGTTCCTCCAGTAAACCTGTACAGATATCACTGTAAATAAAGCAGAGCTCAACCACTAATACTTTCTAATAGATTTTCTTGGCAATAGTTCGAAGTTCTCTTGGATTTAGTAATTGCAAACCAAACAGTCAGGTCTTATCTTCCAATCTAGGTTCACTAGGGAAGTGGGGGGAGGCAGAAGAGATGAAATCTCCTCATTCCTGCAGAGAACTATGATGGTTTTAGCTAACCTCCAGAGTGCTATTAACACGTGTTCTCATCCTGAGCTTTCTCTCTTTGCCAGAACAAAGGGCAGCCAAAAAAATCAATTTAGTCCAAGGTAAGTTAATATGTGCTAGTCCTCCTTTCTCAGTTCCATGAGGAGACTTGAAGACCTTTTAGGATAGGGAAAGGAAAGAAAACCGATCCTAGCGTCAGTGCCTAGCTGCATATTGTTTTATCATCGTTCAGCCCGAGAGGCCTGCCTGCTAGGCTGACAGCTCAAGTACCAGAATTCAGCCAAATCGCCCCAGCCTGGGGTTAACATGCCCTGTTACCACAGCCTGCTACAATCCACTACTACTGCATCATCACTGACTTCTTCTGTGACATGCCTGACAAACAAAGCTTATGTCCTGAAAACCAGGACGTACTCTCCAGCTAATCCAGTGTTACTTCTACTTTTGCAGTTGTGCAATTCAGGGCAGAAAGTGGGTAAACACTGGGTCCAAACTCACACATCAGCTTCACCATACTGTAACCAGTTTTTACGCAGCCACAGTCTGTGTTTGGCAAGCGGGAACAGCTGGTGACTTACCAACAGGATCGCATTTCCATCTCCCCCGGCCCTGGCCAAAGCACGTGCAGTTCAGCATGTGCCCCTCATCATGACGCTTGTGGAAGGTCTGGTTCACATCATAGGTGATACCGTCCACAATGCACTGATCTGTTTGAGAAAGAGCAGAGACAGTTTGTTAGCAATAGCTCTAAGCGTTAAGACAAGATCCTTCTGCTTGGCACATCGTTCCCTCCTCTCAATCAGCTCACAGAGACTGACCATGACAAGCTCCATTCATGCAAGAGGGAGCCCTCCCGATATCTGTGATCGTCACAGATTAGTGCTGCATGCACACCACTGCTCCTGGGTTCATTTATCAGCAGAGTGCAAATGAGCAACACTTGCAGAAAAGAGGTCTGTAGGATGCAGTCCAAAGTATTGTGCGTTGCTCAAACTACAGAACGGCTTGGTTGTTCCTTTTGACAGATTCCACGTGTGAAAGAAAATCCAAAGGAGCACACTAACTCTCTCACTACCTCCTCTGAGGAAGGTTTACACTGGAATACCTCAATGAGTACTGTCTGAAATCATTAGTACTACACAAGGAGAAATGGGCTACTCCAAATTCATAAAGATATCATGAAGAAGTACAAACACCCTCATGATGTTATTCCGCTGGGGATCTGCTACACTTCATAGTAATATGAAGACAGGAGCAGATCTATTATACATCCAAGATGCCACTGGTGCCTCCTAATCTACTATTCCCTCAAAACACAGTAACCAGACTCCATGCTTAAGTGCAATGCTAGCAGTCTGTTAGCTTCAATGCCGACACGTCAACCCGTGATCTGGCCCAGAATGCCTAATGCCAGTCTAATCACAGCGAGGAGCAGAAAGACAGAAAAAAAAAAATAACCAACATGAAAACCACCCCAGAAGCATGTTGTTTTGTTAACTGGGACCCAAGAGACCCAAGTTCAGTTCCGAAGTCAATCCCAGACCATCTGTCCTTGGGGAAGCGACTCAGTTAATCCCAGACCTTCATTCCCCATCCTACTTTCCCACACCACGGGTCTGGCGTCAGGATAAACCCAGCAGTGCTCAAACCCTCCTGTGAGTGTTAAAGACCTTCTCTGGCTGCTATGTTTAAACAGCTCTACTTAAGATAACCTTTGCCTTTTGAAATTGCAAAGTATCTCTACTCCCCCTCATCAAGAAAGACCACTTTAACTCCAGAATGAAACTGCAGAGAACTAGCTGTGTATGCGGAAAAAGGAGTTTCACAGACCAGGACTTTTAGCAGTGCATTTCTCACTGTTCTGAAGGAAATACATTAAAAATACCCCTCCCAAAGCCCTTGAGAGCGCCTTTCCCTATAAATTATATCCCATTTCAGCAGTGGTGTTAAAAGTCCTTTCTTGGCTGCTTGACAGCAACCCCCCTGCCTTTTCCAGACATGAAGCCAATGCTGTGAGCTAGCTGCAGGATGATCAAATGTCTGTGCTTTTTAAGTCTTCTTTTTTTGGTATTGCTTAAGCACTTCTCCACTTGGACCACTCACATAAATAAGTAAATAAGAGTAATCTCAGTGCTGTGTCCTGCCAACTTTTCATATCGATTAGCCAGCAACGGGCTAATCCAGCACAGAGGAATTGAAAATTTCACTGCAGAACAATAAAACAGGACGGCTCCGCATTCAAACTTCAGACTAGTCTGGGGTTTTGTCTGCTCTTGAGGGGGAGGGGTGCCTCTGCTGAGCTCTCTGTAAAGTCACAGCAGCGCCGATTCCTAAACGTAGACAAAAAGAGGGAGGGATACCTACTGATCAAGCTAATCAAGGTTTGCCTCTGCTTGCTAGTCTGCAAAAGCTGAAACAGTACTTTCGAAGCATGTAAACAAGACAGGAACTTCGCATAGCTCTCTGATTCCCTTTCTACTCCAAAGAAAAGCTTGGTAATACACAGTCCTTGAGTCTGGGCTCGAACTCACAGTGATGGGAAAAAAAAAAAACCAATTCCTCCCACTCCCCAAAACATTTAGACTAAAGTGGTGACATCAACATGAAAAATCAGTACCTCTGAGCTGGGAATACGCAATGCAAGTCCATTCTCCGCGGCCATTTCCTACACAAGTACACCTCATCATATGGCCCATGTCGTGTTGCTTATCCCACTGGTCCCCAACACGGTACATGACACCATCATTGGTTGTGCAGATTTCTTCATGGGCTGGTGGAGAAGAAAGCAAGAGGATACTTTATGTGGCTGGAATTAACAAGATCTTGAGGGCTTAGACCATTTGCTATGCCCCTTCATACTGTACAGCAGATTCTGCATCTGCAGCTTCAGGCACCCACTCAATTTTGAACAGCATTTTTGCTGGGTGATGACATTCTCTAAGTTCAGATCCCTTGTAGGGGCTCACTCATTTTAATTTTAATTTGAAAGCTACTAGAAATAGCTTCTGTACAATGTCCAAGGGGTGCTGTGTGAAAGAATCAGTTCTTGTTACATACATGCCTTTATATGAACAGGGCCATCTGAAGACCTGCAAGCATGGCATGGATTGTAGGAGTGGACAACAATATTGATTTTTATATTACGGCCGTCTCCAGGGTAGCACACCGATACTGTAAGTACAGACTTATTCCTAACCACAGATCAGGCAAGAGGAAAGGAATAGACACGAGCGAGAAGCAAGATAAATTCCTCACTTGCTACAAAACACTACAGTCCAATGGTCCCTAATGGACCTACACCAGTTGCACCAGCTCAGAAGCATGCCTACCACTGGCTTGTAGCAAAGAAGTAATGAAAATCACCTTCTCCTGACACTGCCTAAGTCTCTGCTAGAGGTGATTAGTGGGGAAAAAAGCACAAAACTTCAGAAATGCCTTAAAGGGTTTTAGGCTGAGATACAGCTCTCTGGAAATCATCAATAACCAACCAACGACAGACAGCTCTTTACTTTCCAGCTCGAAGAACAGCTTATAGGTATTCCATAACCCTTTTATGGTTCTCAGCCTTACCAGCCATAGGGCAGAAACCAAATTTCTGGTCAGCATCGTAGTTCTCAGTGGTTCCACACCACTTCATGTTGTCTCTCCGTCCCTCAGAAGTACAGTCAGTGTAGTTGCGGTTGTTGTACAGGAAGGGGAAGTGGCACAGAGCACCATTGGAATTGCCACCACGTGTCTGGACCAAAACTGTACAAAAGTGAAAAGAAAACAGATGCAAATGAACCCTGCACTCTCCCTTAGCCTGCATGAAAAAGCATGGAAAACAAAACACCAGCGCTATTTTTTCCCACGTGTACCCTGTATACTATTCACAGGCCTCTTTTCTTGGCTTTAATTAATTCAGATCTGGAAACATAAGCCTTGCACAAGGTCAACTCAGTTCAAACATTGCTTTGGAAGGAGTTGCAAAGCCAGCCATGGGAATTCCTGGGGAAGAGGGAAAACCAAAGCTTACCACGTTTGGGAAAGTAGCTTTGCAGACCCTTTGTGCCAAGGTCTAGAGAATCAAATAAACTCAGTTTCTCAGCACACCTGTATTATCTCCCTGAGGCTACTACCCAGTTGTGCCCTTTGGCTTAAAGTAAAGCCTTAGCCCCCAAGAAAGGGTTGCAATTCAGTTACGTACAACAGGACAAGTCAAAACCTCTCTGCAGGCTGGAAGCTTCGTGTTTTGCAAGCAGTAGTGGAAAGAGGGCTGTAATCTACCTGAGCTACTCACCTCTTGAGCAACTCTGGAGAACAAGGAGGCATTTGTTGAGGTTTTTCTATATTGGTATCTCTCATTCCCCACAGTATATCACAAGAAGCCTCACTAAAACAACGATGTGGGTGTGGACAGGGGCAGTGGGGTTGTTTTTTGTTTGAGGTTGGTTTTTTTTAAAGAATATTGTATGAACTGCAGAGAAAAGCTTGATTTTTTTATATATATATATATATATATATATATATATATATATATATATATAAAAAAACCCAACTGAAGTAGAACAGAGTGGGAAAAAAAAAACCAACCCACAAACAAAAAATTATGCAGTGTAAGAAGTAGTATTTTAACGGGGGAATGTGAAAAATTCTCTCCAAGGTCAGATCCCAGAGAAGCTGCCTGGATACCGTTCCAGGGACGTCTGATGGGCTTTCCAGGAAGTGCAACCACACAGGTAGAACTGTGCAGCAAAGGGAACGCTGACTGTTCACAGACAAGAGGGAATGCTGCCGCGTTAGTCACGCACCAGCTCTTGATCAGTGATCACAAATCACATCAAGATTACTGCTATATATGGCAACCTGGCCAGATAGTCAGGATGGAGGGAGCGACAGAGGACTGCGCAGACTGTAGTCCACGCATATCCTCTTCTCTGCAGCCTAATATGGGCATTGCTCTAGCAATTCAGCCAAGCAAAGGCAAAGTCTGAGTATCCTTTGGGCCAAAGCTCTATCCTGACAAGGTACTCCTGTTCTAAGATCAGATCAGAGGAGAGAAAACAGGACTCAAAGGCTACACCTGTATCACCCTAAGCACCCTCCAGAGACACCAAGATCACAAAAGTGGCCTGACTGCAGGCAGCTCTCAGTTCACAGGACTGCCTTGCTGTTGGGTGTGCCTAGAGTCCCTCCAGACTGCTGGGATTGTTCAGGCAGCCTGTCCGTATGCTCTCTGCTCCTTCCTCCACGTGTGTATGAGGGTCACATGCATGTGAGGATCGTCTGAGAACCTACCGTTCTGCTCGGTACAGAAGGAGTATCTCCTGTCCTGCTCAAAGTTGGAAGTGGTGCTGCACCAGAGGTGGCCATCTGTGCGGCCTTCGGTGGTGCAGGAATAGAAAGTCCTCCCGTCATAGGTGAAAGGCAGAACACAGGCTTCTCCATCAGAGTTGCCACCATACGTTTGGGTCACAGCTTTAAAGCAAGCAAATCACAACATTAGACTCAGGCTCAAAGCAATCCCCAAACCTTAGGGTTCTAAAACAGAGATAGCCCCCTGGGCCAAATCACTGGCTGATGTGAACCCACACGGACTGCCATGGACCTGGGCCAATACATACCAACTGACGACTTGGCCCCACAGCTGTGTCATTCTTTTACATTCTTTTCCAAACATACATTACTGCAGGTCCATTTAAATGAAGTTATTAATGCTGCTCCCCAAATGCTGTTTTCCCTCAGCCGGTTATATATAACTCACTGGGAAATGTTTCTGCCCTACGGAGCTAGGCTTCAAATAACCAAAACAATTATTTCTTCTCCCTTTGCCCCTTTCTCCAGTACATCATCTTCAGAAGACATTTTTGATACACAGACAAAAAAGGATTCCACTTCAAAATTAAAACACAGGGCACTCCCAAAGATCTCATTGGACTGAACAGGCACTAAAAGGCAAACTCATACCTATTTCCTGGCAGCTGACTCCGTTGCCCAGGCAGGTGCAAAGCATTTGCTGGCTGCCCTGTGTCTTGAGCCACTGCATACCGACAGAGTACACCACTCCGTTATCAGTTATGCACTGGCCGTAAGGCTGAGGCTGGGGCTGTTGAGGCTGCGGCTGGTACAACGCGGTCTGTACATTCGTGAAGCTAGGAGAGCCAGATCCTGCAGCAGAACATGGGAGAGAAGCGAGATGTTACATGCAAAGCTAAAGAATAGAATGCTTCAATTAAACGCTGAGATAATAAAACCTTAGGCACTCCATCAGATCGAAGGCACAACCCTCTTAGCTCCACTAGACATTATTTTAATTATTCCACTTAGCAAACTTCAAAATTAAAAGAACGGCTCCTGCTTCTGCTAATGGTAGCCTCTGGTTTCTACCACTTAGAGTAGCTTTAAAAAGGATTACGAGCTTCAACTGGTTTTCACAGGAATTGCATAAAAAAATTATTTTGGAAAAAAAAAATAGCTGAAGGAAACCTAGAATAAAAAATTCAAGATCAGTGACAAGACAATAAAAAACTACCAAGGAAGTAGGGAGATAAGGCAAAAATAATTATGAATTTTTCATTGAAAAAGAAAACACAAATACATTCATTTACTCTAGAATTTTTAAGCTTTGAATCAAAGTTTTTGGCCCATTACCGTTATTATTTGGAATAATACTGAGAGACAAAGAAGCTTGTTGTCTACATTATGGATATTTTTGCTAATGATTCCCATGGGAATCTCCATAAATTCAGCTCTGCTGAAGTAGGGGAAATAATAATGGAAAAAAAAGTACTGGGATTCTTGAAGCTTTGTGTATTTTGAACTTTAGACCTTCTGAGAGTTTGAAGGTAACCTGCTGGTACCAAATAGTTAAAGGTCATTTACCAAGAAAAATTCAGGTAGGTACTGCAAGGAAACAGAGAAGTTTTACACTGCACTCACCAATAGGAAATCTAGATCCTTAAAATGGCAAAAAAAAATTATTCAGAAGCTGAAGACTTTAACAAACCTTGGGCAAAAAATATATGCTACCTATAAACTAGGTAATATTTCACACCAAAATTACAAAGTATCCAATCTACATGTATTAAATAGCATTGTACACATTCCTTGACATTTCAGGTTTTTAAAGCTCAGCCATTAGTAGGTGTATTTATCTTGTCAAAGAAACCAGATGGTCTCAGTGGAGTTTAAATTAAGGACATTTCAAGAAAGTTACCCTGAGGCGAATACTTGAAGTTCAAATATTCACTTGAAGTGCCATGCTTCCAAGACAAAGCTAGTAGATAGTTTCTGTGGATGCAGGGCCCTAGATGTGATTTACTGCACTGTGATTGTGCAGGCAGTCACATCTGCATGTGTAAGCTGAATTTGTGCAAGGAAACAAGGTATAAATTAATCTTATCTACACATGCACAAACAAGGAGCACCTCCTGAACTCTGACCCTCCTTACTGCTGATCTTTCCCTGACAAGACTCTTAAATACCTAAATTAGGATGGCACAATTCAACTCCAAGTCCTAACCATTCAAAATGTGCCAATCCTTGTCTCTTCCCCTACTTACACACTATGATCCCCCACTTACCAGTGCTAGTTGTATGCAGGGAAGTGTGTCTTTCGCATTTCCATTCACCTCTGCCATTACCGGTACAGATGCACTGAAGCAAATTTCCGCGGTTATCCTTCTTGCTCCAGGTGTCTCCAATTCTGTAGGAAGTCTTGGTGTCATGGTCATTGCACCTATCTGTATAAGGAACACAAACGTTAGCTACTTCTGCATTGGAGGGCTTCACCACGCAATTTACAGTATTGAACCACCAACACTACTAAACGAGCTGATAGTTTAAAGGCTTTGCTTAAACTCATTTTAATGTCCTTTTTTTTTTTTTATAAAGCAGAAGTCTTTGTAGCTGGGTCATTTCATATCATACACAGGGCACAGTTCAAGTTGAGGGCTCTACTTCAACTGGAAGAAGCTAAAACCTATTTGAAGGCAACATATTAAATTCCATTTCCTCCAAAAAGAAGTGTGCATGAAGGTCCAGTAAAGTTAATATAAGCTGTTCATGTCATACCAGGAATATTAGACTTTCTAAATCTCCCTGTTGTCTTTAATAACCCATAGGCCCTGATGAATTCAGTAAATGGGTTCAAAGGGCAGCATAACAAACTACTTTTGTCTGGATGCCAGATCTGCACGGATTAACTAGTTTTTCTTCCATTACAACATTTTACGTTCTCATTCAAGGGCAACTTGATACAGTGGCTTAAATATAATCACGGATCAATGAACACGGATTTATGAAGAACTGTGGAAGGACATATGCATCATCCCAGACTGCCACTGAAAGAGCACATGGGATAAAATATGAATGTGGAAAACACATTACTAATTCGCAGCAGTTAAAATGACCAAAACTTGAGTATTTGCCAGAGGAGTGGTAAACTGGCAAAGTATTCATAAGGTAGTTTTGCAAACGTGAAAAAAACCTGTCTTATGGACACTCAGATTCTCAAGTTAGAAAATGAAAAGCTGAAATGTGCCCCAAGAAATCAACTATGATTTTGGAAAACACTGTCCATAAAAGATACAGAACAGCAGCACATACTGAAGTGTAATGCTACTTTGTGGGCTACAGCTCTCATTTTACACGCACATATTTCAATTTCTCTATTTGATTATATTTGGAAAAGAAAATGAAAAAAGAACAAGTCATTATATTGTAATTTCCCCTACGATACAACAGTGCAGACCTGAGTTATGGGAGGAAAGATACTGCCAAATCATTTTTATTAATAATACTAACTCCTCCAAAATTCACAAACAACACATTCTGTTTTATTCATTCCTATTTGACAGTTAATGATTTTTCCCCCTGTGTTTTAAACACATTTAATATTGCCAAGGCTGGTTTGATTTATAAACTTATTTCTCGACCAAGTCTCTCCAGATCTTCAGTGTTAATCCCAATCCTCCTCAGTGTTTTAGTTCTTTACAGGTCTGCTGTGTATACCAGCAGAAAGCCATTATCTCTTTGCCCCGAGGCAGCTGAATATGAGGCAATTTAAAGGCTACAGAAGAGTTTCTCAAATCTTGCATAACAAAGGTGTAAGGTACAAAGTTAAATTTTCTTGAGGCAACTTGTGTAAACCTGATAGCTCCACAACAGAGCTTGCCCCTAACAAAACTGGAACAGAAGGTAGATAAACAAGTGAGATTTTGGATTTTAAAAGCCCTATTTGCTTTGCAAATACAAACAAAACGGAATATTTACGGTAATGTCCTTCAAAAAAAAGTCACCTGCACTACTGAAGCACGTTTACACTGAAGACAAAATGGCGGGAAAAAACTAACAAACAAGACAGCAGAGCAGACAAAGCAAACCCTGTTTTAGCTAACACATATATTAAACAGTAATAAAGAGAAAAAATAAGATGACATTTTAATCTGGCAGATCCTGCAGTTGGAGCAGGTAACTATTTCTCTTTAAAAGCAACTAATCTCGCTCAGGAGGCTACTTTAAAAAACAGAAACGGAGATATTAGGCCAAACCCTCTGCCATTTTGTAGACCAAACCATTCCCCTGACTTCCTGGGAGATGCACAACCATAATTCAGCTGGCCCGCAGATTTCTTAAACTTTTCTCTCTAAAGCAAGTTAAAACCCCAAATAATCCAGCGACTCCATCACCAGCACAGACCACCAGCTCATTGGTGTGTCCTCAGATCACAAATGGCGACCAGGACAAGCAAACAGTCCCCCCTCCACCTCAGAGAGGTCTGTTTCCCACCCTTTCTCAGGAGACGGCTGTCCCTTTAAAAACTACTGCCACTTGCAATAGGGCAGAAAAAGGAATACCTTTTTTTTTTTTTTTTTGACACAGGAGATATCTGAAAAACCAACAAAATGGAGCAGCCGGCAGGCGCTAGCCCAACACTTACTTCTGGAGGTGCAGGTGATGCGGCCGCTGCCCTCCCCCAGGCAGGTGCAGTCCACCATCATCCAGCCCTGGTAAGGCTTCTCCCAGGTCTCACCGACCACGTAGGACGTCCCGGCTGTGTTGTCGTAGCATCGCTCGGCTGCGAGAGGAAAGGAGATTAAAAGAGTCCACACCCAGGGCCATGGCAGGGAAGACAAAGACGCCATTACGCCCTGGCCGAGCTGGGAGAGAAGAAGAGAGCAGGCACCTACCCACGGGTTTGCAGGTCCACTCGCCCTTCCCGTTGCCCAGGCACACGCACTCCAGCATGTAGCCGCCCGTCTCATGGGGCCGGCGCCAGGTATCGCCGATCTTGTAGGACTGGCCACCTTCATGGCAGCGATCTGCAGCGGCAGAGAAGGGAGCCGAGGTGAGGGACCACACCAGGGACAAGGTAACGGCCGCTGGGCCAGGGCGTCAGTTGAGGTGGAGGTGGTGAGGTGAAGGAGTGGGGCAGGCCACGGCTGCCACTTCCTCCAGTTTTTAAAATGGCAACCGCCATTTTCCCTTTGTTCCCGCCATTTTCTGAGCCTCTCCTAGGCCCTGTCCTCTCTCCACAGCTAACCCCTTCCAGGTTTTAAACCACAGCTGAGACCTGGCTGGTGAAAGGGGAATGCCAGGGCCTGAGGAGGTGCTGTTTCTCCCTCAGGCCCCACTCACAGCCTGAGGGCTGGTGAGGGAGGGCTTGCCTCCATTTTGTTCTGAGGGTGTAGTGCTTGGGCCTCTCTGTGGCCATCCCTATGTATCGTAAGGGACATGGTGGCCAGGCCAGCATGTGGAAAATGTAAAGGTGCTTGGTGTGACACCCTGGCAGGACATTAGTCCTTTTGGATTTGGAAACCTGGCCCTGGAAAGGCAGATTCCCAGCCCACCAGTGCCCCACAGCCCTGAGACTGTCTGGAGTCAGGGAGGGAAACATGGTAAAGGGCAGTTTGCAAACACAGGGTCTTCTTCCAAGGAAAAAAGGAGAAACAGGTATCTGGTCCTTTATTAGGAGCCACTAAAATGTTTCACTGGCTCATTTATGAAAGCAAGGAACCTAAGAGTTATGAAGATTGATTCAAAGCCAGTTACAGTCAGTGAGACTCTTCAGTGAGCCCTAAACCAGGCCGATGACACCAAAATGAGACTGCTCTTATGTTACCTTAGTGACTTTTCTTACAACACTTATCATCCCTGCCCAATAAAGTGCTATTAAATTCAGGAGGGCTTCAGCTCTACTTGTCAGATTCAATGCATTTTTTTTTTCCATGCTGTAATGATGGCTGGCTTTTGACTCCTCTGTGGCAATGCTACTGGGATCAGCATGTGTGTCTTAAACAAGAAACTGGATACTTTTAAAAACAAGACTTTTCTCAAAAGGTGCCTCAGGGACTTTGAAATCTCATTCTAAAAGTCCTGACATAGGGATCTTCATCTGTGCTCACTGAAAGTCTAATTATGAACTGAAGGGAAACTGTGAACAATTCAGTGACTCAATAAGGAAACGATTTCCAGACAGAGACATGAAAGGGAGAGCTGGGGAGAAAGGACCAAGGGAAGAGAGGGAGGAACAAGAGAAAAGTATGGGTAAGGCTGGTGAAAAAGGAGTTGTAGAAATGCATTGAGCGGGTGCCTGGATATAAAATCCAACCTCCCTCAGGGAGCTTGGGATGACATTTTTGGAGGACAAGGGGATGGGCTCTCAGGTGGTATTTATTGATTATTATTTATTCAGGAGTCCCATTAATGCTGATGGTGTTATTCTGACTCACACACTTTTCCAGTCACAAGACAACTTTGATAAATGTGCCTGTGAAGATGTAATACTCTTGTATACAGTAAATGTACTAACCTGTATGGCTGGATGCTAGTAGTAATTTTTGGCCTATGTTTTTATACATAGCACTACACCTCTTAAATAAAAGAGGAACTTGGTTGGGCACATGTATGCACATGGGGCAAGGGCTTTCAGTTCCAAGATTTTAACAGGCTCTGGATTAAACCCCCCCAACTTGAGCTAATGGACATTTGGAATATTTGTGTAAGTTGCTTTGGAAAACATGACACTAAGGAACAATAGCTGTAGTAATAGGCTCTTGGTTACATACTGGCAATGGTGCAGCTGATTCTCCCACGTCCAGCTCCAATGCAAGTACAGTCCCAGATCATGGAGTCCTTGGGGCGCTCGTAAGTCTCCCCCACTCGGTAAGTGGATCCAGTGTATTTGTCAAAGCAAGTCTCTTCAGCTGTGAGGGGAGAAAACCAGCTTCATGTTACTATGCCAGTAACACACACAGTCAACAGAAACACACATTCCTTTCCTCCTCACATGGATGCTCTTTTTTTTTACTGGGGAAAATGTACACCAGCCTCCTCCTTCCTGGGATAAAACAGCAGAGAGGAAGTTGGGTGAAATTCACCCCCTCAAGGTCCCCAGGATGCTGAATAACCTCAGCTTCCCTCCCCCAGTGAGCCAAAAGTTGAGCATGGCATGTGGGCAGGCTTGCCCTGAAAGGATCAATCCCAGCTGTTTGAAGTGCAACGGTACAGAAGACAGGAGGGGGCAAACATCCCCTCGGAGCTGTGTGCTTTGTCATGATAATTCTCCTCAGTCTGACCTGGCAAAAACCTGAGTATATTAATCTCAAATTCTACAACAGTCCCATCAAAGTCAACAGCACTTCTTGTGAATTGTTCACACTCGCGCAGGAGTAAGTGATTACAGAATGGTTATGGCAGGGCTGCCACCAGACTTGAGATCCTCAACCTTCTTCACTTCACTACTGGACAAAGTGAACTGTGCCATATGGGAAACTTGATATCGGACCAAAACACTAAAACTTGGGAATCCCTGCAGGGGAAGGAAAGCTAGATTAGACCCCCTTTTATGGAGGAGTAAAAGGACTGAGTACTCCTTAAAATACTCTAGCCGTGAGGCAAGCAGCGCACAAGCCTTGTAAAAGAGATTGCTGGGACGCTCCCATCTGTCTTACATGAACACCATCAGCCAGGAACCAGTTTTTCCTCTCTTGTATCTCCAGAGCAACATAAAGGAGTTATGGCAAACCAGTGGCTTCAGGCCAATAAATACAGATACATCGCATCTGATAATCTAAACTGCATTGTATCCCAGAGAAACGTGTCTTCCAGCAGACGCTGCATTTAAAGTTCTTTCTGTTACCTAAACTTTTTCTGCAGAAGACTAAACAATCTCATTTTACACTCAATTATAGAAAGCTCACAGCAGGGCCGGGGGGCTGTGGCAAGTTGTAGGTTGAAATATTTTTAAACAAGCTGACGACACTGCACAGCTATGAAAAGTTGGGGTGAAGCAATCAAACAGCAGAGAGCCAGAGCTGCAAAGTGACTCCAGATTTGAACTTCCCCACGCGAGTCCAGGAGTCAGTTCAGTTCATTATAAAGAAGAGGCTGGCTCCAAAATTAACGTTTAGATCCAATCCTCCAGAGAGATGAGTGATGTTTGGCTCAGGGTTCTGGTGGCAGGCCCATCGCTAATGAAAAGCATTTCTTAAAATCCCAAGCCAGATCTTCAGCGTAATTGAGTGTAGCTCCGTTACTGACCCTACGTACCAAACTTCAGCTGAAAACCCGGTCTGCCAGTTATAACTCGGTACAAGGCTTAGCTTACTCGGCATTCTGGGGTCTTGTTGCAAACAAAAAAAACCAAACAAAAATAAGAGCACCAACTTACGCTCAGGCTTGCTTTCGCAGTTAAACCCTCTGCTTCCACCGTAGCAGGTACAGACCAGCGTGTTCCCCAGGTAAATGCGCTCCCACTGCTCGTTTATCCGGTAGTATTTTCCGTTGTCAAAACAGGTTTCTGAGGGGGGAGAGGAGGAGGAGGGAGGAAGAGAAAGAAAAGTTTGGAGTTACCGAGAGCAGAGGCAGGGAGGGAAGGGGAATCGGTTGCTCCGCCGCAGCCTCACGGGTCTGCGGGTCCGGCCGAGCCCGAGGGGCAGTACAGGGATCGACCAAGCCACCCGGGGGTCACCCAGCGGGACTCCCGTCCCGAGTCCTGTCTCCCCCCGCCCCGCGGGACCCCATCCCGGCGCGGTACTCACGCTTGCCCTGCGCGGGGGTGCCCTGAGGGACCGAGGTGGTCTGCGCCTGCCGCCGGCTCTTCCCCCCGCCGCCGCGGCGCTGGCCGCCACCGCCACCCTCCGCCACCGCAGCCCCCAGGCAGAGGGCGAGCAGCGCCAGCCGCCAGACAGAGCGGCCCGGCATCCTGGCACGGCACGGCACGGCACGGCACGGCACGGCACGGCACGGCACGGCACGGCACGGCACGGCACGGCACGGCACGGCACGGCACGGCACGGCACGGCACGGCACCAACACCGGCGCCGTTCGATGGTCGGGATCGCGGCGCCGTCCAGGCGTTTATATAGGACGGGCGGCGAAGGGAGGGGGTGGCCACCGCCGCCCCGGCGCCCATTGGGCCTCGGTGCCGCCGGGGGCCGGGCGGGGGTCGCCACCGCCCCGTCGAGCGCCGGACGGGCCCGGTAGCCACAAAGGAGCGGGGCGGGGGCTGCGAGCGGTGGGGAGCCCGAACGGGGCGGGGGACCCGTCCCCGCAAGGAGAACGGGCTGGAAGGCGGTCGTGCCATTTTGTGGGACGTTTTGCTTAACAAAATGGCTTTTTTTTTTTTTTGAGGAGAGGCAAACTTTTCTCTTTCCTTGGAGCAGCGCTGCCTGTAAGCTGATACCGCTCCATTCAGGAGAAATAATGTTCTGCACAGGGGAGAAGGTGAGGCGTAACATCTGTGTGCAGGTTGGAACTGGGAAACCCGAAGTGATGTTTTATCTACTGCTGGTGCCTCAAGGTTAAAATCTTTCACACCTCACTTGGGATAAACGGACTGGTTACATTCTGCTCAAAAGAAATGTAATAGCCTCTTTCTCTGACTTTGTTTCTTGCTGTCCAAAATCAATTCTGAGAACAAAAGAAAAGTGAAAAAAGAAATGCTAGGCTTTGAACCCCTTTTAAGTATATGATGATCTAACGTATCTGGGCTGTACACAAATTTTGTCATCCTCTTTCCCCTGTCTTCTTCCCATAGCCATCTCTGGTGCTTTGAGGGGGGTCTCTTTTCCCTAGTTTGAAGGAATATGGCAAAGCAGAGAGCTTGCACTGTACTTGTGGCTGTCAAGCAGGAAACTGCTAGCGAGCAAAGCACAGCATGTGCTGTTCTGGTACAGTGCCTGGACCAGCACTCAAGTTCGGATCGTTTAGTAAGGTCATGTCGCTAACCACTTTTGTGCCTCTCATGCATAATCTGTCTTGGGAAAGGGATTCTTAATCTAAAAGTCTGTGGTGGTCCCTGATCTATTAAAGCAGCAACTCTTCAGATAAACATGAACATGAAGTAGTCTACAGTATTTCTAGACATCTTAAGCTGAACATCCACAGGTGTCTATAAGAACTCTTCAGCGAGTTGGGCACCAGGCTCTAGTTCCACTCACTGCAAACTAATTGTGTTATCTTTACTGAAATACAAGCAGTAATAGCTCACTTGTGATTAAGACTCTTTCAGTAGGCAGTGTAAAGATCCACCACACGCTTTGTTCCAGGAAAGCACGCACTTGTGATGTCAGGTAGCTGTTTTCAAATAAATTTCTATTCCTCTGTATGAGGAATGCCCACAGATACATTAAGACAGGCTTCCCTGCTGAAAACTTACTGGAAATTGAAACCTGAGCTGGCAATTGAGGTGAGCTGTGGTCAGCTAATTCCCATCTTTACTAATTTTTATTTTTAGATCTACTGTGCTGCATTTTTTTGAGTTATTGGACACACGTCATCCCTCAAAATAATCACAGAACTAAGGTGGCTGAAGCAATGGAGAGCATTAGCTTTTGAAGCGAGGCATGTCATCGTAAATGAGCAAATATCCACTTTCTTAAAATGAGAACCTGCTTTCAGAAAGTGTTCCTGCTTTTCTGAGACCTGAGATATAAAGTGTCACAGTCCAGCTTACAATGTATCTGGAATTCTCTGATAAAAGCAGGGTGAAAAGTACATTGTCAGAAAGTGATGCTGTATGACTGTTTATAACTGGGATGTACTTTACCTAGCCTACACCGAAGGAAGCATTACCAAGTGGGAATCAGTGGAAAAGAAGGGTTTTCCTTCTAGGAAACATATATGCAACAAGGAGGCAATTTTAGGTCATTTTTCCACTTACTGTGTATACGTCTTGGTCAAATTTTCAGTGTAGTGCTACTTCTGCACGTCCAGTGAGTGTGTGAACAGGTCCCGCTGCTGCTACGAGCTGCTAATTAAGCTCAATTGACATGGAAAAGGTAAGGGTAATAGGAGTCTTCAATTACAGGAAGATTATGAGAAATAGAAATCGATAGGGGAAACCTGCTTAAAATGTAGAGCTAAGTACAGGTAATCCAGAAGGAACAGGTTACAGTGGAATAAGCAAACATGAGGAAGCAACCAGCAGTTCTCACTGCAGAGCAAGAGCCAGTGGGTGCTGGATGCTGTGCAAACAGAGCCGAAAAGTGCTCCAGGGAGCTCATAACCTCCGTAGGTCTGGGTACATAGTACCTACCAGCTCTCTGCAGGCATTGGAGGAGGAAAGTCCCTGCTCCCAAGAAATAAGACTTTTAGATGCATTTCCAGGATGCTGCTTTTAGTGACCCCCATTTCCAGCATGCTGCATTTAGTGACTATTTAAAAACGGCATTTAAAAGGTTCATATATGGGATATACTCTCCGTGAAGGCTAACTGATTGACGTGGACCTCATTTATGTCTGCTTTAAGTCCAGTTCATGTAATTTTGCGTTGCACTTAGATCTTCAAGGACACTTACACAAAACTGAAAATGGAATTCAGTCTGAAAATTGAATGAGAAATACAGTGTTAGCAAGTGTGTGACTGTGTCTAATGCTTTCCACAGCATTAGTTACACAAATAAAGGGACAAATGTAAGATTCTTGTTTAAGAAAACATTACTGGAAGCACACAAAACAAAACGATAATTCTCAAATTAGTTTCTTCCATAGCCATCACTTATTAGCAGCCAGAAATAATCTTACGAATCGTATTTCAACACAATTTGCAACAGCCTGGTTTCACTTCTAAAGGAATCTCTGACAGTAATTATGACACAAACATGTAGTAATTATTGCATTGCATGCTGTTAGACTCTCTGAGATGTCTTTTACTTATTTCGGGAAATGGATGTAAATCCTTTGTCTGTCCTGCTGTCGGTTTGTCCCTTGAGCTAACAGGAAATGAAAGGAAGATTCACCTGAAGTCTTTCCTAGGATGAGATCAGTTTGAATTCATAACCACCCTTCTGTGGTTTTTGCATCTGAATAAGGATTAAGAATGTCCTAAACCTCTGCTTTAGCCGTGGATACTCTGATTCATGTTCTTGGTCTTTATACATTTTTTTTTTCCTATGGAAATCCTAACTTTTCGACTCTTGGTTAGAAAAGGCACATGCTCTTATAAGGTTCTCCTGACTTTTTTTACTCCATTGTATTGCTCTGCAGATAAACCTCTCCCTTGGGTCGACTTCATTTCCTTTACTGGAAGCCCCCACTCATGGAGGGCTACACATGAACTGGGACCACGGTCTGTCCCTGTAACCATTCTCCTGCAAATTCCAGTAGTAAAGAGGGAAGATGAATCAGTACAGAAAGGACCAAGCCAGGTCACTTGTTTTTCTTTTAGCAACCTTAGAAGAAAGGCCATACGAGCTTAATCATCTCCTTCTAAAATTATCACTCATAGGAACAAGAACCGTAAAGACAAGAGGTCAGGATTCCTCTCCTTGACATAGGGAGACCATTAAATGCTTCCTGCAGTTCCCAAATATTTTTCAAGAACTCCTGATGCGAGCCGAAAATTTCTGAATCATCACAATTTCAAGTCTGTGGTTTTTCTTAGGTCACAGCAAAATTCATTTCAAGGCTGCTGAGGCTCTACTGCACAGTGCTTCATTCACTTCTGAGTGTCTCGTCCAGGAATCTGGAACATCGCTCTTTAAATGAAATTCATTCCTTCTGCCCGTTAACTGCAACTTCAGCGGTATGTAACTTTATGCCGGCTCACAGTGTAGGAATGAATTTCACTGTGTATAAATGGTCCCTAACAGGGCATTAATTAGATTTTTGGCACTCTCAATGGAAATTCCCTTCTCTTCTCCTTCCTCCCTAGTCTTTCCTGATGAAATGTTCAGTGTCATCAACGCAGAAAAACTTATTTCCTTTCTCTAGCCGTCCGTGGATGATGTTGTTTAGTTTGGTCCACCCAAACCGTTGTAGTTTGCCACTGATGAGAAGTTCATAGCCACAGCTCTTGTTTTGCAGTTGGTTCTGCAGTACTGTCAGCCCCAACCATTAAACCTTCGTGAGTAACACCCTGCAAATCAGGGGAACAGCTTTGGAGGGCGGGGGGGGAAGATTTTCATTCTTTTCCAGGTAGAGGGGTTCTTTTGAGGGTTTCAGGTTGTTTGTTTGTTTTCCTGATTCTTTAAGGAGGTGCTTACATCACATACAAAGTGATTTAAGAATGGAAACTGAGATGCTGGCATGGTTCCTGATGCCAGAACTTCAAGAAAAATGAGAATTCTCATGAGACCTGTGACTATGAATTGGCAGGCAAGTAGCGTGTGACAGACCCTTGTTCACAGGAGAAGCTTTCAGAAGGGCAATACCAGCTTGACAGAGCTGTTATTAATAGAGAGATGCAAACGTCAGCTGTGCTTGACTGTTCTTCATGGCATTTTGACAGGTTTGGCAGAGATTTTCACAGATGCTCAAATCTTGTTCATGTTGCCTAAATCCTTTGGAAATCCCAGCCTGACGCCCCGCCGGGGATGTTCTGCAATGCTTCTGGGAACTTGTCAGAGCAGCTCTGGCAATCTGAATTGGCGTTTTGGGATGTCTCATCAGCACTGTTGAACAAGACTTTGGGACTTGGTTTGAGACATCAAGCATGGTGTTGATGGCTCTTGAAAGATGTTATTTTAGGCAGAATTTGAACTATTTTGTCTTAATGAGGGGTTTTCCATCTCCCTGGCTGATTAGATCTCCCCTGCTCAAAGGAAATCCCCCTCTAACTGGCTGCTTGTGTCACTTTCTTGCTTTTGGAGGTTAAGCAGCCCCCAAGGACCACTGCAGGGAACAGGCAAGCTGCCTTCTCCTCCAGCTCACAGCCCAGTACTCCTTGCATGGAAGGAAATGGAGTCCTGCAGCTTCTCCCCAAAGCAACGATGAGAGAGCTCCAAAAGGTCCTGAAACAGAGCTACCAGGGCAAAATGCGCTAGAGAGAGGACTTCTGCGAGGGCAGCACCAGGGTTTGCGTTGCTGAGCGTGGGGGTGACAGATCCCCTCAACAATTAGCAAGGGAGAGTTAGCAATGCCTGCGATCGTGTGCAAACCTGAACACATTAAGCATGGATAAAGGAAGGAAAAAAGTTATGACAAGCTGGAAAAGTGCAATTTCTTATGACTGTTATTTTCTTTTTAATTTTGGGTTTTGGCCAAAATCCCACCCAGTGGTGGTGATGGGAGAAGGCTCCTGATTCTAGTGGCTGTTTTTATTTAGTCATTACGGGTTTCTAACAATAATTTGGCTTTTGAGTAATAAAGGGTTTTTTCTTTTAATGGAAGGACAACAGTAAGTTATGTCCATGTTGTTGGCATAAGTTGCATCTCCCTCAAATCCCAGAAACAGAATTGAAACCCTCCTTTTTTTCCACAGCAGTCTTAAAAGTACTAGAGCAAGTTAAATAACAGTGGTATCACCACCAGCAGCATGAGGTGAGCTTGGCCACGAACCCCGGTGTTTGAGTGCAATTGCTTTTATTGTCTCCCAGTGAATACGGCAAATGACACCGAGTCTTATTTGGTTTTAGGCAGGCCTGGTCAAAATCCAGAAATAAATGCTAGTTCTGGGTTGAGCTTGGCTTCCTGCGAGGAAGTTGAATACACTGAGCAAGCAAACAGCTATTTATTATGATGATTATGAAGGAGTGTGTAATGGGTTGAAATTGAGAGTCACAAAGGGCTGAACTGAGCCAGGATCATCCAGAAGGAAAATATTTTGGCTCCCAACTGCAGTTTGTCCCCTGTTCCCTTCTTACCCCTTCCACCCAGCCTTACATGGAGCCAAGGAGCATGGATAGTTCTTTGCTGCCAATTTTGAAGGGTTTGCCTTTTTTTTTTTTCCCTTTGCCTTCTTTTACTGTTGGTAACCTGATTTTTTGGCTGCACTTTCAGAGATGAGAGAAGCTCTCACTTTCACTTGTTTTTCAGCCCTCCCCAGAAGTCACTCGTTGGCCGCCTTTTATTCTTTCCAGCTTCTGGGGAAGAACTTGGGTCTTCTCCCTGCCTTCGTTCTCACTTTCTTTTCCTTGCTCTTCCATCCTCTCCATTCCAGTAGTCCAGCTCTCCCGGCCAGCAAGATGTTCCTTCGTTTCTGATGTATTTATTTTAACTTGGCTGTTTCTGTGGCCCAGCAGCCCTGTCACTTCTCCTGTGGGACTTTCCCAACTATTTCTCTTCTGTGGGTGGGAATCCAGCCCAGAGAGAGGCCCAGAATAAGGCATAAGGACCGTTTCTGACTTACTCAAACCCTTTGTGGAAGATGAGCTTCCAGCAAGAAATTTTTGTAAAGTGGGCTGGAATTTCATTCTGTCTCAATCAGTCAACTCATTATCAGTCTGAAGTGAGGGCCTCTTACAGGTATGATTCTTACCTAGGGAGCTTTGCTAGTGGGAAGTTTCGGTCCTATATAGATATAAATATTGATAAGATTTTTTTCTTCCCAAGTCAGTTCTGTTGGAAACCTCTAACTGTAGAGTCAGGCTGAGAAATGGAGCTGCCTCAGTCCTACGTCTCATTGCTTAACTGTTTCTGGTGTGGCTTTATGTTAAAATCTGGATGTGCTTTGATAATTTTTTGGTTGCAAGCTGGACCTTATGGCAAAGGACTTTCTATACTGACTCAGAGAATTTCTGCTCTGTCATTACTCCTTTGAATTAATTCCTTACTTTCAAATGTTGATTATAGTGGGCTAGACATTGTTTTTTTTTTTTTTTTTTTGCTGGCACTCAAAACTGATAATAGTGTGCATATGTTTTTTTATTATAGTCCTTGTTCTGGTTTTGAGGTTGCTTTGCATCTTGGACTGGCTCAGAGTTCATATTTTCAGTCTGTGCTGAAATACCTACCTATGAAATCATGCAGATGCGGAGCCAATGCTTTCCAACAGTCATCACTTACTTCTTTTACCTTTCTGGCAGTGTTTATGGAGTTTGCAGTGTTCCTTGTTCTTGAGATGGTGAATTATTGTAGTAACAATAAATATACACGGTTTTCATGGGCTGTTTTACGTAATTCTTTCTGCCATCTATCCTGATACAGTCACACCAAAGGAGTTTCTGCGTGCAAATTAAAAGTCTGTCGCTGGTAGTATTTAGCCATTGACATATGTATGATTTGCTTAGCTAGATACGCTGCAAGATGTTTTCTGCTGGGACATCACAAGTGAAAACAAATCAGTTTGCCCAGAACAAGGAGCTGTGCCCATGTTCCAGGAATCCATCTGACTATTCCCAAGTGCTTACACACCAATTTAAAGCTTCAGAGTGTTTTGCAAGGAAAGCTGGTGATTCAGACACATTTCTTCTTGAGAGAATTCTCCGCTCAAGACCAGCATGCGACTTTGACTGGTGTGTGGGGAAGGGATGGCATCATAATTTAACCTACACTTTCTTCTCTACACCTCTCCTGTAAAGGCATAGGAGCATTTGCAGGCAGGCAATTAGGCATGTAATGGATGGAAAACTAAATCCCTTCCCTGATTGCAATAAGGTGATTACAGTCCAGCCTGTTGAACTGAACAATAAAATTCATGTTTTTCTTAAAAGGAGCAGGATTTGGGCTTCTTAGTAGGTTAATCTAAGGACTTGCCAAACTGGGTAACTATTAGCATTTTCCTTTCACAGGTGCGGAAACAGAAAAAAAAAAAGGGGGGGGCTTCAAAGGAAATAAAAGCCTAAATAGTTTGACGCAGTCTGGGAAGGAAAGCTTCTCATTGTGTTGTCCAGGATAGCTTCTGTCAACACCAAAAAAGCTGAGTGTAATTCTTAAGTGAAGTGGGAAGTTTTGCAGGGATGCATCATATCTTGTGGTCATATGCTAAAAACAAATATCCCAAAGCTCTCGATGATGCATCTGGTGTTTGTACTCATGGAATATGTCCCAAGCCAGCCATATTTATTGGAGGCACATTTTTGCTGAGCCAGGTCATGCAGAAATTAAAGCAAACATTACCTAAATACGTATCATCAAATCAGAGTATTAGTCTGGCTAGATTAGCGTAAACCCACTTGCTGTCTATTCTGTAGCTGACAGATTTATAGGGGCAGGTAGAAGCTTCAGAGTCTGGAGATATACATTGCTTCTGCATTTGATTATACTCTCCAGATTTATACACAATGTGGAAAGAGGTCATAGCTAACTTTCCAGGAAAAGCATTCGTATTTTCCATAGAGTGCATGATTATAAAATGCAGATTACGTGCGCATTAAATGAAGGGAAAGTTTTTGACAGTATATGTCTTCAATTACTTTATAATCACTAATGTCATGTGTAATATTGAAACGAAGTGCCATACATAGCATTTATCTCCTGACTGACGCTTCCTTCTCACTGGTTTCAGATTGTGTTTCAGCAGTGTGGAAATGGGAGGCTGTAAAGGGCCTGTATAAGTCTCCTGACTCTAGAGAACTTTTTGTGAAAAGGTAGCTTCTAAAAATTACTCTTTTTTTTTTCCTCTGGCAAATAAACCAGCCTGAAACATTTCTTATATGGAAAGCCTTGAAGGAGAAAATAGAAAGGGGAAGAGAGAAACATACCTTTGGTAGAATTTTTTTTTTTTTTTAGAAGATGGAGCATCTGTGCATGGAAAAGAAATATTTAAGACAACAAAATTCTAATGATCCCAGGAAAATCAGTGTTTAAGCACCTCTGAAATGCCTGAGCCTGGGGCTCAGGTCGACACGCGGACGTCTACCTCCCATGGGTTTGAGACCTAAGATTGTTTGACAGGCTAGGTCCAAGAGACTTGTGAGCCTAAGTCTCACTGGAAGACAATACAATTTAGGTTTCTTAGTACCTGAGTCTTTATAGCCATGTCATTTAGGGCCCTGGCTCCTGTAGGCACATGGTTTCTGGTAGAAACATTGCCAAGGGGAAGGCAGGTCAGCTGGGGGAGGCAGCGTTAGATTGGAGACAACCCAATGCATCGAATTCATTGCTGGTGTTGGCTCACAGCTTAGAGACCTGCGAAGGACTTTTTGTAGCTGAAAGGCTCAGATCCTGACCCCGCAAAGATTAATTAAAATGTCTAGCTTTACCTGTAGCAGTAATTCCACTATTTGATTTACCTTGACTGTCACCGGAACAAAGCAAGGCATGCGCTTTGTCTCTCCGGAGCCTGCTCCCCACACCTCTGCAAGCGGCATTTAAATAAATCGGTATCCTTTGCGTCGCCACTGGGAAAGTGTGTATGAATAAGCTGCGTGACAGGGTCATAAATTACGCGGAGAGTAGAACAAATCTTGGCAGTAGATCATAGCTGCTGGAGAGATGAGAGCTATGGCAGACACATGAGGAGAAAGGGAAAGGAAGACTAATATTTAAGAGGAAGGCAGAAATTTTACTACTAGACTGTTCCATTGAAATGAGACCATTTCTGACCTTGGTTTCTTTGGGAGCAGGCTTGGTTTCCTAATTTCTGTTTAATGTTTTTCTTTTTGTCTAACCTCTCAGGGAAGGATTGATGCTTTAAGACCATTAGAAATTCTGCCTTCTTTATAGGAAAGCCAAAATCTAAACCATAAAGTCCAACTGATTTTTGAGCAGGTTGGAGCAATCCCACAAAAGCATATGTATTGTGCATGTCTATCTCTAAATCCATGGACTGCAGTGATATCCTTAAATTTGTGTGTCAGCCTTCATGGGATGTGGACCTAAATATTCTGTCCATGGCTACTGTTGATCACAAAGTCTAAACACCGTTACTGTGTAAAATTCTTTTTTTTCTTTGATGTTTTATAACCTTAGAACATTCTTATGAATGTGTTTGAAAACTGTAGTGGGACTTTAAGACATGCTTGGAAAACCTTCAGACAATTACAAATATGCACACACACAAAAAAATCTGTGCTTAGATGAGGTAATCCACAGGAGGGTTTCCAGTTGGCCTTTTGAAAACCAACTATTTTATACATAAATGTCAATGTTAATTAAAAATCAACACAAAACAGGAAGTAAAAAACCATAATGCTGTATTGGTTATGATCTGAATATACTGATTAAGTCCTACCCCATCACTAAGAGTTTATTCCCGTTCTTGGAGGCAGTCAAGTTTTTTTAAAAAAAAGAAACAGATACGCACCCACTGGAGGATCAGATGATTTCATATTGAAACAAACACGTGGAGAGCAATTTTCAAAGACGTTGTGGGTCCTTGCATGATGCCTGATTAATAATGAAAATGGAGCGTCCTAATCCTTTTGGCATCCGTAAAAATCCCTCCTATGATTTAAGCATGTTGGCCATAGTCCCCTCCCTGGAGAGCTGCTGTTGTCTGCGTAGGCTTATACCATGAATCAGTGAGAACTCATGAGTTAATGTTTGTGTTCTTATGGTTTTAGCTGGCTTTTGTGAGTAGTACTAAATGGCTTTTTAGATCCTGTCCTCAGATACACAAAATGTGCCTTCCAACACCGCTGCTTATATCCAAGCCGCTGAACAGAATAGGAAATGGCCTGAGCTTAATCCACCCTCAAGACAATCTTAATATGATGAATTTGTGTTGTACTCAAGTGCCGCACAGCAGGTTTCACTGCTACTGAGTTCTTCAAAAAAATCTGCTTATTTCTTGCTGCTACAGGCATTACTGCATTTTTTTTAGGGATGGAAGAATACGCCGGTGCATTCAGGGCACACTGCGCTGCCTTGCTAGTGGAGCACATACTTGAAAAAGCTCCCAAATCGTAGCACTTTAAATCAGAAATCATATGCAGATAAAATTAATTTTGAAAACATGCCCCATAGTGTGTCCAGTGCTATGTGCACCGTTTCTTTTTCTGAATGCACAGGGACATTGCAATACATGTTACTCAAGTTTGCGTTGCCTGCCATGCGCAGTTTAGAAAGTGGAAAAGAGAGTGGTATGTATCAAACTAGCTTGTTGGCATGATGCTCGTAATTGATTTGTGTCCTTTTATCCTTCTTCTCTATAGAGTTTAAGGCAAGAGGGAACTTTGTAAAGTGTCAATCCACATACCTCCCTGAGAAAAGTTTCCAAGTATGAGAAGGAGAGGTTCAGACCAGCTGATGAGCATCTGACCCTCCTGCTGTGCGACTGATGTCACTGCCAGTCCAAATTATGTCATAGTGTATGTGACTATGGGCTGGGACTATGTAGTGCTTAGACAAACGTGTTCTTGTTTACATATATAATTCCTTGAGTTATGTGTTTAAAGAGGAGACTCATCTCCAGGGAAGGTACCACTTTCTGACGTTCACATGCCACACTTGATACCACTCACTGATTTGGTTTACCTCATTGAAAGAAGAGACTTCAATTATAAAACAGAAGTTTTGATGTTGATTTTAAATCCAAGCATAGCTTCAGGGTGTTTTGACCTGTGACTTTTAGATTTGAATCTGTATTCAAATTTACATTCATATGTCTACTAGATATTCATGTTATATAAATTCTGCATAAATTAGCAAGTTATATCATGTTCATTGAGTGGAAACTAGAAGATGTGACCTCGTTAAACTGGTGCTGGAAGAGCCGACAACATGGACAGCATCACAAGCATCACTTGTGAGCGATGACTTCCCAAACGTAAAGGGTTGTTTTTTTTTTGTAGGGAAAAGGCTCAGCAAATGCCCCTAACTGCCTGGAAATGACTAGAAATCAGTCTTCAGTCTTACCTGCTGCAAAGGAATCTGAGTGAGGCTGCAAGCAACTTCTGAATTCTCAAAAGAAGAAAGGAAACTTTTCACCTGTCACCATTTGCAAGTTGCCAGAGGCAATGAAAGTATAAATACAATAACTCACTGCAGTAGCAATAGCTTTGCAGTGAACTGCACAGTCACCCTAAACCCCTATGTTACATTATAAAGGAATGCTGAGTATGATGAATGCTTCTGGTTTAAAATATTCCAGAGAGAACATTTTTTATCTCTCTCCTCTTCCAGACTTCTACCAACTGTATTTGGATCTAATAAAATCCAGATGCTTCTCAAAATAAAATCGCTCCTATATTGGATTGCAAAACTTCTGTTAAAATTAAGGCTGTGACATTTTTAACAAATGCTCCCTTTTGCTGCAGTGGACTCAAAGCAGCAAGCAGTAGATTTTATGACAGCGGAACACAGACAGAAGGTGTTTATTCTTATCTGCTGACAGTGGTATTATTGCTCTGTGGTACTGTGGTGGACAGTGTCTAACACGGCTTGTATCTAATATTTGTAGACAACTAGATCTTGGAAAAACTATTCCCTGAGAACAAGTTTGATTTCTCCTAACATAGTGTAGACTTACTTACATGCAGCTACATGATATCTGAAAAATACTACAGAGTGTCAAGATGACCTGAGGAATTAAAATAAGAGTATACACATGGAAATTTGGAGGCATACTTCCAAAAGAAGATATTTTTGGATGCTATGTCAAGGAAGGCCATGAGGCATCATTGTCGTGGTTTGCGATACATTATGACAGAGGACCAAGCTAGAAAAAAAGTGAATTTCTCGTGGGTCTATTATGATTACAGTAATAACCATCTTTTATGCTGGTATCACAGCCTGTTTTCATTTTGTTTAAAAGACTAAAGGCCTTTATGTGCAAACCTTGGCTTGCCCATATCTCTCTTAAATCATCTCCACTACCACTTAGAGTATTCCATTTTTTTTGTGTGTATTTTGTATTGTCAGTCGTCCCTGTGCACAAATACCTCTTCCAGGAATCTTCTGTTAACCACATCTCTGGTATGTGCAGATCATCCCCAACTGAACTGCAATACTAAGAAATGTTTCCTTTTTTTTTTTTTAAATAACTGAAATATTCTGATTGCAAGAACTGGTCCCCCTGTGTTCAAAAGGAATTCACATGTGGCCAGACGCTTCTGAAAGCCTGTTTCCCTTTCTGAAACAAGCACGTCTCAAATAATCACTGATGCTTTTCGCTAGGGTTTCCTCAGGTCAGGTGCTACATAATGCGAGCTATGCTCTTTTTTATTCTCAAATTCTTTTCGAGTCAGAGCCCTCCCCTTTGAAAAACTGAAATTTGACAGGGACAAAATAAGTTTTCAAGTTCATCTTTGTAGAGAAAAAAAAATCTCTATTTTGAACATACTGTGTTGTTTATGTAAAGAAAAAAGTCAGAGAAATGTTGCAACTTAAATGCCATCGCAAATTTTCGTAATCAATTAAAAAAGAAACCTGATTGATGTCCATGAAAGTTTCTAGTTAACTTGATACTGACATGAAAAACAGTGCTGAGGGAATCCAGGAAGGAAAGATGTTAATGCAAGTATTGTTTCCTGCAAAGTATAGTAAAGGGCCATAAAAATAGCTGTCTATTTTGGATGTTGTAAGTGGAAATGACATAAGGTTCAATAAATGAAAGAAAAGATTGACACCTCTGCTCTGCAGATCCTTATGTCAACCACTTAGTCTGTTGATGTGTCTGTGTGTATGCAAATGCATGCGAGTTTGTTTTGAAGGTGTTACTGTAGAGAAGAAGTGTATTTAGATTTATAAAAACCTTACCTTGAGAACAAACACAGAAGATTAATTGAGTCTTCAAAATAACTCACTGCATTTCCAAAATATAATACACTAGTTTTCAAAAACTGTAATTTCTGCCTCCAGTTGAACATACGCTGGGCTTCACTGGTGAAACACAGGCATGTATAGGTGAACAAGAGTCCCAGCTTGTATTTCATACCAGCCGCGTATATTGTTGAACGGTATCTGAGAAGTACAACTGACCTGCAATGTGATGGACCTAAGTACTTTGCAAGGCTGTAGCAGAGAAAACTTAAGCCCACACATTTCACTGGTTATTGTCCTTCAGCTTCATGTTGAAGATGTTAGCCTTCAGAGTTTGAGATCTGGACTACTTTCAAGTCCGTGGCAGAACTCCATCTCTTCTAAGAAGTTCAAGACTTCAGCTATTAATCATCATGACTGCACAGAGGAATTGGATGTAGACTTATTTACTGTAGGTGCTTGTAATCATTGGAAAGTAAGGTTACAGGACTCAAAAGATCACATGGACTGGACTTGAATACGCCAGAGGTGTAGACTATTCCAGCAGACCTTGGCCTGACCTTGACTCTAGCCCTCCCCTGTGAAGGAGATTGCTTCAATAACCCTTCTCAGAGCTTCCTAGTTCAGAAAGTTTTTCTTAAACTACCACAGCTGAAATCTATACTAATTTTTTCTCCTTGTTAATGTTCCCCAGTGGCCTTGGAGAGTGACTAATCTTGATTTTCTTCAACATGTCTGTGTACATGCTTTAGGGCACTGGCTTGGTGACTCTTTTTCTTTTTTTCTTTTTTTTTCTTTTTTTTCCACAGATAAAACCCACTTCATAGTTCACGTCTGATCACCTTTTTTATCTTTCCTACTGCTCCCTTCTGGACTCTTTCCATTTGTCCCTAGCCGACTCGTGGAAGGGTTGGAGCACCAAAATAACAGGAGCGGCTCACAGCTCATCAGACAGAGCATGGGCATCGTCCTCCGAGTCTTGCCTACGCTATTCTGCTGCTTTTCCCCACTCCTACAGCCCAAAATGAGAACTGTAATTTATGGCAACAGCATCCCACTGATTTTTTTTTTTTATAGTCTGCAAGGTTTTTTTGTCCCTTAATTCTTTTCTAGAGTTCTGCTGCTGAACCACATAAGCTCCCTTTATCGCTGGGCAATATCCGCTTGTCTCTATCAGATTCCATGTTACTGATTTCAGAGGTGATGTCAAGGTGATTTTGGATTCCGACACCATCCTTGATATTCTTGGAAGTTTTGGTGACTTTTGGCCACGCACAGATGTCCTAGTTACATTCTGTTTATTCCTGACATCTGTACTAGGAAACTATGTTTTAATGGGAATAATTTGAATTTTTAGCTTAAAGTCGGTCCCTGAAAAAAGAGCATTTGGGACTGAAGACATTCTAAACATGATCATATTTAATACGATCCTTATCCTACCTTATCTCTTCTCTCTTTTCATTTTTGAAAGAGATCAAAGAAGTTATTTATTTGTAGTCTTTATAAGTGAGCGCTGGCAGTTATGTTCAACGTGCTAATAACGTGCAACAGCAAGAGAGACGTGGAAACTGGATTATGTGGCGAATGTTTCTTTTTTCCATGCATGCCGATTACTTGCTGTGGATGTAGCATCCAAATAAATATGTAAAGTTTACATCCAGAGGAACAGACGGAACAACTTCCAACAAAGGCAGTTTACGTGCCTTGTGTACACATGTTTGTGTATGTGTGTGTCTTTGGAAAACAAACTGGGGTGATTCATATGATTCACACTGGAAGAGCTTCACAGGCTCATGTTGTTGGCACAGCCTAGAATAGGAGCTTCGGAAAAATCGGTTGCCAGCAGGCAGGTAGGGATGGCAATTGTTTTCTCACTTGCATGCATCAGAAGGAGATTTTTTTTTTCCCTTTGCTTTGTATTCCTAATCAGTTGTGTCTGTTTCTGCATTCCTGTCGGTGTACTGAGGATGGGTGTTGTCCTTTCGTTAACAGGCTTTTAGACATAGATCCGGCCGCGCTGCTGGTTTAACCGCATTCTCTGTACTGCAGCCCATGAAAAATGAGATTACTTGGTAGGTATTCAGTGGGGTAACCACTTTTGCTTCCCAGAGGTTCTACCAGTCTTCTCGATTATGGAAACTAGACTTCCCCAGTGCCCACAGCCACCAATACCACTGAGTATGTGATTTCTTCTTGTTCCTATTCCCTTCTCTGGAGTCACACTCATTCTGCCTGTCACACCGTCCTGCACTCTCTCCTAATTTTGTATCCTGACTTTCCGTTCTGGAGGATGTGCCAGAGGTTATATTGAGCTCTGAGAGACAAAGAAAGTACGTCTTGCTCCTACAGTCAGCTGAAGGGTTTGTGAAAGCTTACAGTAACTGACAGCGTTTTGAGCTGCACAGAGGTGTCGGTGGAGGAATTATGGCATGTAAAACAATGCACAATTAAACACCCAGGGTATTTATTGGATCTAAGCTTTTAGCAGCTGATTGTCCTCTACATTTTTAATTTTTTTCTTTTACTAAACCATTACTTACTGACGTAAATCCAGTCTCTGGAGGCGCAGCTTAGCAGGATTATTGTGCCATCTTGCCTAATACTCCTCAAGATTCATTCCCACTGGGAGCTATAAAAAAATTTTGTGTAATCTCCTCCAGGTTACAGAATACATTGGACACATTGGCAGTCACACCTCCCTGATACCAGAATCTTCATTGACTTCAGGGCTGATGGATGATACTGTAGGAACATAGATAAACTTGGTCCTTGGTTTATCATGAGTCTGATTTCAAAAGCAGCTATTCTTGCATGGAGATTAAATGCATAGGCTTGCAATTTTAAAAGACATTTATTCAAGGAAT
The DNA here is from genome assembly GCF_036417535.1 of Chlamydotis macqueenii. Taxonomy (NCBI): domain Eukaryota; kingdom Metazoa; phylum Chordata; class Aves; order Otidiformes; family Otididae; genus Chlamydotis; species Chlamydotis macqueenii. The sequence goes on from NC_141561.1 coordinate 39,295,603, forward strand.
CTATGCTTTGGCTGTCCTGAGCAAGTGAAACCCCTAAAGAGAGGCTCTACAACCAGGCTGCTGTTGCCCTAATTGATTCTCTTGTGCATTGGCATTTACAAGCAAATAATTTGACTCTCTCCGTTTTATTAAAACACATATTGTAAAGTGCTCAGCTAAAGAGGAAATTAAAATTTCCTTTCACACCCAAGACTTTTCCTGGTTATACAAATACCTTGATATTACAACAGCCAGCACGTTGTGTAGACAAAGCAGGGCAAAACAGTCGAAGAGACGGACTTTGTGGAGACTGTGATGGACATTTGTGGTGGCTTGAACTCCTCTTGCTGCAGAGCTGGAATGAGAAGGAGGAATGAGAATAACTCGAGTAGGTCTTTAGCTGGTGCCGTTTGGCGTAATTTAATTGATTCCAGAGGAGCCACTCTCCCTGACACACTGTGAGTGGAAATCCTCAGAAAGGCTTGTGCCGAAGACCTAGCTATTCGTAAACTGTCTGTTATAGAGCTTTATTTTTACCATAGGCAACTCTGAAACAGGCTCAAAATGAAGGGTTCAGGAGAGAGGCCAAGGGTACGACTGTTGCAGTTGGGATGGGAGGTGTGCTCTGCAATGTTTTGGTCAGTGACAGCTCCATTCTATAAGATCCTGAAGTACTTTTAATTATTCACTGGAATAATTGTTCAGTGGAAATACTTATTCAAAGGAAATAATTACTCAGGAGAAGGTAGACATGATTGGGAGGGATGAAGCTGCATATCCACGCACCGTCCGTGCATAATAGCATTTACGAGAACAAGAGGGAAACAGCAGCTTTCCTGGTTGAAACCACAAGCGAAATTATACGCAGGCGAAATCCCATTTGAAACCGAGCCAGGGCTGTGGGCTGTCACTCCTACACTTGTGGCAAGTGCAGTGGGGTTTTTAAGGGTGAGATAGAGTCAATGATGCTCCTGTGAGAAGCAGGACGATTCCCTGCTATTGACATTTTCCACCTTCTCAGTGGACTTCATCCTTGTCATTAGGTGGCAGTCACCGGAAGTGCTGTGCAATGTCTTGTATGTCTCTTAGGAATCCATATCTTTGTTTTTAGAATCATAGAATCACAGAATGGTTTGGGTTGGAAGGGACCTTCAAAGCCCATCCAGCCCAACCCCCCTGCAAGGAGCAGGGACATCTCCAACCAGATCAGGTCGGTCAGAGCCCTGGCCAACCTGGCCTGGAATGTTTCCAGGGATGGGGCTTCCACCACCTCTCTGGGCAACCTGTTCCAGTGTTCTACAACTCCCATTGTAAAAAAAATTTTCCTAATATCCAGTCTAAATCTACCCCCCTCTATTTTAAAACCATCACTCCTTGTCCTATCGCAACAGGCCCTACTGAACAGCCTCTCCCCATCTTTCCTTTCTTCAACTTATAGCTATTACTTTTAACTCTTTCATGATCCAAGTGTGCTTCGGTGTTGAGTGCACTCCTGGGTGAGAATCTGTGGGACTCAAATGCCCCGGTGGAACATTTTTCAGTTGGACAGTACTGTTTCCTCAAAGTCAAAACTTTGGAAATGTAAACAAAATGTCCACAAAATTGATAAACTATCAGATCCGGCATTTATGAGACCATCAAATACCCTCAAAAATGCAGGGGAAAAAAAAGGATTTTTAAAAAATTAATACTAATTTAAAAATTTTAAAGAAAATTTTATTTTATAAGGTAGTATAAGTGGGTCAGTTTACTTCTGTTTGGTTCAGAATCTTGAAAAGTAATATTCCTGTTTAATTTGGAATGAAAATAAATGCTGAAATTGCAGGACTTCTGAAATGCCTTTGATGCAAGCCTGCTCTGATCGGAAAGTCAGATTGCTGGTTTATTAGCTCAGACACAAGTCTGTACTAAACCTCACTGATACACAAGAAATTCCGATGAGGTAGGGCTAACTTCGCCTTTCTGCACAGGTGTGTCCCTGATGTCTGGTAAATGCTGCTTCTGAGTTTGGGGAGACCACCAAATAAAAGCAACTGTCTCTTCCTTCTATTTTTTTCAGGATCTTTGGAGTGGCACAAACATTAGATCCTCTGGGATTTTTTGCCTTTCTCTCTGTAATAGGAGTTGTAGCATGTAGGATGGGGCTGCTTCCCTTGAAATATTTTATTGTAAGTATCTGTATGAGGTTTATCAGATCCTGATGTATTTGTGGACCTCTATCCCACTTGCTTGCAAAACCTGCTGTGTTCCCCACTTAGGGAAGCAGCTGGCAGTTCAAGAGTAGGTTGACTTGAAAAATAAGGATGAAATGTGCTCCGAGCTGGGGTGGTGGTAATGGTGGTTTGGATCGAAGGGAGAGCAACTTTACCTTCTTAATCATCTCATGTTTGCTTAATTATCCCAAAGTATGTCTTTCATTCCCCTGCCCCCTCTGAGAATGAGAGACAGGCTTGTTATAAGTATTTTGACACAACTTCAGTGTTGGCCCTGGTTATTAGAGTGGGGCATTGTTGCTGTGTGTAGGTACAAAGAGGGGTTATTTTCATGCTTGGCATCTGAATACCAAAATTCCCTTCACTTCTGTTTCTTCGAAGTCAGGTATTTAGTGCCAAGATCTTCAACTAGTGCCAGTTCACTTTCACAGATCTGTTCTGGTGGGCACCAGTTGGAGCTGATGGAGACAACTGACACTGTATGAATTATTTTTTCCTGTTTTCAGCCAGGACTTGCCTTCTCTAAAGTGATCTTTGTTCACCCCCTAGACTGACCTCAGTGAAAGCTGGCGTCATAAGTTTGAAAGGTTTCTTTTACATGGTTGTCTTCTTGCCCAACACGTATCACAACAATATCATGCAGTGCTGCGACAGCTAATTATTTATGTCCTCTGGTTGGGATAGAGAAGAGGACCTTTTGTGTATCCCGTGTTGAGGCATGTATCATGTCCTGGAGTGACTTGAAACTTTCCCCCAGGAAAAGAAGATACTAGAGAGCTGTCGGGCTGAACGTTTAACCAGTGTCAAGGGAAAGAGTGTGCTGCTCCCCTTCCCTCTGCTACAAATACTTTGACAGCTTGATTTTCTTTTCTCTACCTCTTGCCTTCCATGCTGAAACAGTAAATACTTCAAGGCAAGGACTCTCTTATAGTTTATTTCACAAAACATCATGTATTAGAGTTCTTGGTCGTCATTTTAGGCCTCATCGTGCTAGCATAAGATAAAAGTGAACATTGCTGGCTCAGATATTAGAGAAAGGTATTTTTAATGGAACTTTTTTCTCCTTTAATGATGGAACTTTTGTTTTTAGAAGGATTTCTGGCTTTTCTATTCTAGTGTTATTGTTTGGTCTGTACTCTTACTTCTCTGGTTGGTGGCTCAGTGTTGCATGGTTTTTACATTGGTCTTCACTCTGCTCGGAAGACAGCGTACAATGAACATGGTTGTGACTTGCTGATAAAGATGGCTGAATCTGTGTTTATTTTTAAGAGAAACCGTGAGCCATTTCTCCAGCTTAAAATAGGGCTGATTTTGCTTTGATTGGTTTTGTGACCTCTTTTCTTTGTTTTCTGCAAACATCTGCCTAACCATATTTATTGACAACAGTATATTCATGGAAAAGAGCGTGTCTCAAATATGGAAAGGAAAAAGTGTGACACCCTCTGAAAGCATTTTCTCAGCTGTTTTGGAAGCTCTTTGTGGGTGTTGGAGTGTTTTAATCATTCAGTAAAAACAATGGCATGTAATTTAGCAGTTCAGAGGCCATTTACACAGCCTACTCACTCTTCTAAGGCTGGAATACATTCAACTGGTCTTGACCACCAAAGATCTACTTAATTCCTCAAAAACTGGCTTTATGAAGTTGGGTGGTTTCATTAACGTGATTTCTAAATGGAACTCTTGCTGAAAGCTCACAAGGAACTCACGTTCAAAAAATACTGTCATACAATGTTTTTTTTTCCCCTGTGGATCTTCTAAGAGCATGTTGTAAAATGCTTTACCATCAGTTCTTACATAGCCTAATTTAAAAAAAAGAGTTTATTGTAGAGGAAGTGATTCAATAACAGGAGAAAGAGTCCTGAAGAGATGGACCCACACAAATGAAATAGCAATCCTCTGCTGGGGTGAATTAGGCAGAGCAGAAGTACGAGTGGAAGTAATAAGACGAGTCTCTGGGGGACCAAGTTAGCATGAGATCAGAGCGGTAGGATGAGATGAGTACACTGGAGATCTTTAAAATCCAGGGAGTGACTCTTAATTGGATTAAAAACTGGAGAGAGGGTTAGAAGTATAAAACAGTCAATATGTCTGAAAATGGGGGAGATTTACTCCCATTTCTTGCAGCAAGACATTGCTCTGTTCATGGATTTGGGATCCTTACAAGTTTCTGAGAGCAAGGATTTGAGAATTTGTCTTTTACAAGGCAGAAATAATTTCAAAAGGCAAGCTCAAGATAACGACAAATGCTAAACACTTTCCATAGGTGAAGATGGGCAAAATTTCTGGGAGGAAAAAACCCTCAGGCAATAATCTCTTGCTTTCCAACAACAGGATATTAGAGTGGTTACTTAGGTAGTTAGTGGATCAATAGAGGCAAGCAGCATTTTATTAAAAAAAGAGTAAGGTCATCAGAGAAAAGACTGGGTTTATCATTCTTTGTAGAGAAACATCATTCAGACACCAAAAGGCAGTATTGGTAGCAGAGAGAAAAAAGAGGAGAGAGATTTCTAGGGTCTTTTGTTGAGACAAATGGGGGGTGAGCCCAGCACTCTGAAAAAAGTTGTTTTAAAACATGACACAGCAGCTGGAATTAGATAGCCACTTGTGAACTGCTACTTCCTTGGAAAGCTAGTGACGAGTGTCTCTTCAGCAACAGGAAATCATTATATAAACCATTACAATATTTATTTTTTAGTTCAATAATACATGGATTGATCTGCTTTTAAGGTATGTCTGCACTTAATGTATTAAATAAGTGGTCATGCTCTCAGCAGCTGTTTTCCATGCCTCCCACTTCCTAGGATAAAACATGATATTATCTGTCTGTGTACCCATGCCATCATACTGAAATATAACACATTTCATATTTCAGCCTCCCTGTGATAAATTCTGCTCTCAGCTTTAGCCTTGCTTTGAGTCTTTCTACCTTGCAAGGACAGGCGTTTAAAGAGGGCCTCATATCTCTGAGAAAAACAAGATGATTGGTTTACAAATTATGAGATCATTTTAGCTGTGTTGCCTACGCTTTGTTTCCTTGCATGATCATACTCCTCTCCCCTCAACTTTTGAACCCACTGAGTAATGTCAACCAACTTCACCAGAAGGGTAGAAATGTCAAAGATAATTTTGTTTCTCTAAGTGTCAGCAATAAATTGTTGAGTAGGAGAGAGAGAGATCTTGTGACTGAAAGGAAAGATTGAAGTGTGAGTTCAGGCATGAGTAGGTCTGAACATGCCCAAGAGAGACGTTATGAAAGCGCCGCTAACGGGGAAGTGATTGAGAATCCACACATCCGATGTGGCTCGGTAGCAAACCAGCTTTCACTGCATGTTGCACTAGTAAAATTGATTGGGGGTGCTTTTGACTTGTGGCCTTTGGATTTGTAAGGTTCTCTGTTCTGCTTTCCTCTACAATCTAGCAGTTGTTTTGGTTTTTTTTACCGTGAAAGTCGACATTGTTCTACAGCTCTGCGTCTTTAGAAGCTGAGCTGTAAATAAAAATGCCAAATAAATTGAGATTAATGGTAAAATTAAAGGTGTTGACGGCACAGCAGAGGTCTTTGGAGAATCTTGGATTATAATGGTATAGAGGCCCAGAAGTGATGTGCCACAGGAACTCCATGACTCTGCAAACTCTCAGGAAACAATTTCAGGGCCATTATGCTGGGTAGGATTGATAGAAAAAAAAATATTCTTCCATGTATAAACACTTCACTCCATGTCCCTGTACCTTTACATCAACTGAGAGGCAGAAATAAGGCTGAAGAGTTGAGCTGATTTATACAGTCTGACTTGCAGGCATCTGATGTCCTGCAACTGGAAGACTTGGACAGCTTGAAGGCAATTAAGGCTGACAAGTTCCTCCAGATGTAGGTCCGGGTGCAGGCAAAGTTGCCAAGGACAGAAGCCCACTGGAGGTGCCAAAAAAAAAGATCATGGTCCTGCTACCCACTTCCTTATGCCAGAGCCCTGAAAAGTGGATAGCTGAGAGGAGAACGTATCCGCATCTCCTCTTCAGCAGAGGCTTTTGCAGGAGGCAAGAGTCTGTAGTAACAGCAGGCCTTTTCTTCTCCATCCACGATTTGTTCCCTTGTTCTACACGGCTATGAAACCAAGCTTTTCAGGTTTCAGAGGGAAAAAAAGAGATGTGGATGCCTCCCACAAATGTTTCCTACCCAAATCTCTCCTTTTTTTTTATCTTGAAAATTTAAACAAGGGCCGTAAAGAGATAACTAGAAATGAGATAAGCCCTAGAAGAAGTCAGAGAGTTCAGAATTGTGCCTCTCAGCCAACCGATTCATGACTCAGGCACCCTCAGACCATGAAGCTGGCTTAGCTTAGGTTTTTGGACACAATAAATCCTGTTCTTTCCCCCTGCCAGGTGTTTTTAGGTGATATCTTTAAAGATGTTACATTAGACTCAAGTTTTATTATGTATCTTAACAATAGGAACAGTAATTTAACAACAGGAGCAGTATTTTACGTGTTATGCAGAAGCTGAGGCATTAAGGAAAATAACCAAACATTGAAAGACCCATTAAAAATGGCAAGAAATAGTGACATGGCTTTTTTTTTTTTTTTTTTTTTTTTTGTAGGCATTTGATTTTCTCTTTTGCTAGTGATGACTGTCTCTGAGAAATGTGACCAACTGGGTTCCAGAATGTCTCTTTGTCTGACCGGGGCCTCTGAAGTTTTAATTATGACTGAGAACAAATGCGTATTTCCAAGATAAACTTCAACTTTCTTCCATGGGGTGGTGGGGGGTCTTATTAAAATAACATACCCTCCAACCAAAAGAGGGGGGGCAGGGTTGAGAGGATGCATGATGACCGTGAGGAAAAATGCTGACTGAGAAAACTTGTCTGTGCAACTTCATGAGACACAAGGCATCAGCTCCTGTAAATCAGCATAATTTAATTGATGCTGAAGTGGTGGGCTTGGCAGCGTTAGGTTTATGGTTGGACTTGATGATCTTAAAGGTCTTTTCCAACCTAAATGATAGAGCTGCTAACGGAGGAGAGTGGTCCTTGTTTGGCGATCCCAAGCTCAGGAGCTGGGGTCTGCTGCCATCCCCTGCCCTGCCTGGGAGCTCTCTTTGTGTCAGATGTGACTGCCCTTGAGCAGGAGACTGCCACCCTCACATCTGGACACATCTGTGTAGCAGATCATGTGGGATGCTCCTGGACCAGTAACCTGGAAATATCATCCGCAGTTCCCTTCCAGCCACGTAAGCACCCTCTGCTCCACTGAACCAGGGCGAGTTTTGCCATTCACCTCCCTGGAAGCAGCACATGCTGCTTCAAGAGCGATGGTTAGAAGTATGCAGAAGAACTAATACAGCTGTTTGTCATACGTTTTCCTGGTGGATTTCTCTTTTCCAGCTTTTCTCAGTAGGGGGATAGCGAAAAAGCTGGCTGTGCGGCTCTTTTCTTTCGTAAATGAGGGATGTCGGTTCACAAATTACAATTCAATTTGGCCACGCCCCTCCTGTGGCTGAGTAATAATTAAAAATGAGTTGCAATAGACATGAGAGAAACACTGATGTTTCTAAAAGGTTGGATTAGAAACAAATAAATAAATGGGATTAAAAATAAATAAGACAGTTTGGTAAATATAACTTGCTTTGGATGAGGAGCATGATTTGAAACTGAAAGCCCCTTCCTGTTATGATCATTTGCCTCTAATATATTCAGGGTAAAGGAAAACTGGCTGGAAATTTCCGGTCACAGCAGAGTTTTGATGGAAAATGCCGATTTTTCTCAAGCCCACATGGCATGATTCAGGTGGACAAACCCCCGTGCAGCAGCGAGACAGGGCTCTTGTGCGTGGCAGGGGGCCTGGGGAAGCAGAGCCAAAGGGAGGGCAGTGCAGGGGGAATGCAAAATTCCTTTCCTCAGGAACGCATAACTTTGGCATATACTGAGCAAAATTTGAACCAAATTAAGCTTTGAATTTACACAATCTTTTTAGTTGTTTGAGAAGGAAGGGGGAAACCAAAGTAACCTCAGAACCCTCCCATCAGCTGGGAGCCCGGCGTTTGTGACCACCTGCAGCAGAAAGCTGATGCTCATTAGCAGAGCAAGCTCGTTACTGGGTTAATAACTAGAGGGAAGGGAGGGGAGAACTGGGGGGTGGGGGAGTGGTCGGGGGGGGGGGGGTCCATGGCAGGCACCAAGTCATGGATGCTTGTATCCCTTTAAATGGAGCAGAAGTTCTTTGGGTGGTGCTTTATGAGGGGGAGTCTAGGTATCTCTGGAGGTGTGGAGCTTGTACTGGGTATTGGCTCTTTGCCTGCTTGGAAGAGGTATTCTGGGGTTATGTTATGCTATTCCTTTTAATTGTTTTGGGGTTTTTGTTTTGTTTTGTTTTGTATTTTTATTGCTTGACTCAACTTTGCATGAAGCTTCCTCTGAGCTCAAAAGGGTGGAAATCTGTTACACTGGACTCTCTTGTGAAGAAATCTGTTAGAAGTGTTGTGTTTGTGTGGGGAGGGGGGTTCTAGATGCTGACAACTTTGTACTGCTTTAGCTATGCCCCGCTACCCTTAAAAAACTTGATGGATGGTTGAACTACCTTCAATCTCCCCTTTGCACAGGAAGGTACTTAAAATGAGGAGCAGTCAGCGTCTTGCTGCTCCCAGTAACCAATGGTGACTGGAATAAACCCTTGCGCTCCTTCTGCCCTTGCTTTGGGTAGCTCTGAAGTGTGAGACTGACTAGAAAACCCCATGAAAGGCCAAGAATTAAGATGACTTAAAATAGGTTTTTTGTGGGTGTGCTCTCTTTCAGCATTGTACTTTCCTATACATGAACTGACCTTTAATGCCAGCAAATGGTCCGCTGCAGCTGTGTGAGAGAACAGCCTCAAGGTGTGCAGCAGGTAATGCCTTTCATTTCTCGGGTTGTGGTATTCTTTGTGGGTGTTTTTTCAGTCTGGTTCACTGAGTTTTATAGGTAAGACAACGGTTCTTGGTGCTGATGTGCAAATGAAGGAAAAGAAGGTGTAGCAGTAGAAATACAGGTATTCTGAAATAGCTCTCTGTATTGTCATGTGGAGAAATTGAGGCTGTTTGTAGTACAGAAGCTTAAAGACACCATCTCTTGATGTGTGTGGGAAATGAACAAATGGACAGTGAGTGGCTGACAGTAACAAAGAGAAACTGATTCACCTGAGACATTGCCCATGATGTTTTCAATAAATAGCATCACAAATACTCTTGGTTTTTCTCTTGTTTTTTTTTTCTCCCCGGTCAAGGTAATGGTGTACTTCTCTCTGCATGCTTCAGATAGTGTTTGAAAACGTCCTGTTAGTACCCAGAAGGAAAAGAAAACTTACTTTTTGTCTTAAAAAATAAATTTTGCTTTGGTTTTGTGGCCTTTATGACAAAGAAACAAATTTATTTTAGGAATAAAATGTGTAGGGTGTAAATAGAGCTTTGCTGTATTTTGTCAATTATCCTAATGCTAGTGGTTTTTTAGTTTCGAAACCACTCCTTTTTTCTCGTATAAAAATTGTACAAGTCTTGGTTTTGTATTTAGGGAAGTGTTAACATTTCTGCAGAAAACATTGAAAGTGCTTTTGTAAGGGGATCTAGACAGCCTGTTATTTCCCTCTTTGCTGAGCAATGCACAGAAACACAGCCTGAGACAAAGCCTGGCTTGTTTATGGAGTATGGCACAGATAGCAGCTGCAAGCAGTTAAGGGTTAGAGGAATCCTTTCAGAGCTGCTGTCTTCCCCGCACAGACCCACCCATTTCTTACACTCCTAGTCCCTGGGGAGCAAGCAGAGTAAGGTATTCATGTAAAACACTATTTCTTCTTACTCCTCTTGTTAACAACAATCTGTTTTGGGAATGGTATATGGTAAACTTAAACAGATAATGGTGTAGGAAAGCAGTACTTGTGAATACTCCCTTAAAAATGTGGATAATGCTGGTACTACTAATTCCCCGAAAGCCCTTAAAAGTTCCTCTCCTTGTTTGGATAGCTTTACAACCCGGGAAAGTAGGAAAGTTTTCTAGTGTTCTTGGTGTTCCTTATAATATGCATTTTTTTCTGCGTGCCAGTTTCTAAAAGCCAGGTACTACTTTGGTCTTGAGGGAGCTTGGATTTCTGTCAGCTGACTTCTTTCAGCTTTTGTTAGAAACAGATGTTCATTTAGCCTGTTCCTTAGGCTTTTGCTAATGCCTTTGAAACAAATGGTGGCTGGCCAATTGTCAGAAACAGCCCTTCTTTAAGTGTGAGAAGGGTGTGAAGGCAGTGTGTCCTTTCCACACTGGGTGTGGTGGTGCTCCCACCCTTTGTCCACCCTGCTTGCCCTGCCGAAAGAGCAGCATTGCTTCTCTAAGGTGTGTTGTCAGCCTACAAGGCATGCTTTGAGTGTGGGATGAACTGGAAAATCTCTATCTGGAGCATCTGTGAACAAGGAGCTGTGGTGCAAAGTCTTGTCCAAGTTTAATGGTGGTTTTCTGGTGCTATATTTGCCTCTGGTTGTGATCATATAAGCTGAATGGAAGCTTACCCCAGATTTAATGGATTTTGGGTAAGTGCTATAGTTGAACCTAAAGCACCACCTCTGATACCTCCTGTCTGTGATGCCCTCCTGGCTTCTACAGTTCTGAGGGCTCAAGAAGTGCAGTGTGAACCATTGTTGTGTGAGGTTTCATCTGTTTAAACCAAAATATCATATTGGTGCTTTCATTACAGCAAATCCAAATTCTTGCACTTTGATCAGCTGCAACCATAAATGCCTTTGGGCTTCACTCTGCAGTTCCTTCCTGCAGTGAAATGGATCCTTTGACCTGCTGCTGGGATGGTGGGGCTGGGTTATCAGCTTTACGCTATCTGAAGCAGCATTCAGCTCACAGCTTGGGGATGTTACAAGCTTGCTGTAACTAAGTACTGTTCTTTTTTTAACTAGCTGAGATCCCAGTCTGCATTGGGAGTCAGTTTGGAGTATCTTGAGCGCAGACAGCAGCTGGCTAGAATAACAGAATTACAGCTTGTTATTTCTGCAGTGGTGGGCAAACTGTAAAGTCTTCCTAGCAGTAGGTAACTGGGAGGTTGGACCATTGTGATCCACCATATTATCCCCTCTTCCTACTGCTGCCTTTGGCTTTACACGCATACAGAAGATGTCTCATCCAAACAGTGGCTGAAATAATTATCCTTGGACCATATCAACAGCCCAGGCAGAAAAGATTGGAGGCTGTGGCCCAATATTTGTCACTTTCTACTTCTTGGATTATCCCAATCTTAACACGACTGCCACTAAATATGTATATTTTCTCCTGGCCAGCCCTTTGGTGGTTTTTTTTTTTTGCTTTGTCATTCTTTCCAGTTCATTTGCTGATTATGCAAGTAAAATATCAAGACTATGCTTTCTCCATTGGATTGCTACTTTTAAACAAACATTAATTCCACTCACTGGAAAGCTACTGGTGCAATGAGTTTCTTTGGTGCATGTGTCTGAAATCTACCTCTTAGAAGCATTGAATTCTCTGTAAATAGAGAGTAGAACAGTGGTATCTACCATGACTCCTTTGAACACAGTTATTTTAAGGACTTGTCCCAAGTGAGTTTTTGGAAAATTTTACCGCCAATTTCCCGGTTCCATGTGGAAGAGCATTGGTTACAGGAGCTGTTATTATTCAGGTGCATAATGCCAATGGTTTACTAAGTGGGAACTGCTTATTTGAGTCAACCTTTTCCTGGTTCTAGTCTTAAGCTACAAAGTCAACTATTTATTAAATGTTAAGTGTCTCTCTCAAAAGACTGGGTGGAAATGTGATTCATGGATACATAGAGAATTTGTCACCTGGCTGAAATCCCCAGGGCACAAAATTGGTGGCTTCAATGGAGACATTGCCCAGATAACTACCACCCTGAAGTATGGCTGGTAGAAACTGAGATTGGAAGCTTTGTAAAGGAGGTATTTACAGTCTTAAGTATTTTTCCTTCATTTATTGATCTAAAATCACTATGAGATGTGGAAACCATGCAAAAATGTGGCTGGAGCCGTAGGCAAGGAAGAGAAGTGGGAGTCAGTTTTAAGGAATACAAAGCATGTATTGCTGAATACTTGTTGACATGTAAACAATGATCTCTTAGCAGTATGGAGAGGCTGATCCCTAGTAGTCATGTCTGTAATCTAATGACTCTTCTTCACAGGGTGCATTGCTCACCAGAAGCTTGCGATGACAGCTAGGGAGGCAGGCTCTTGGGAGCAGATGTGGTAGGAGGCCTTCTGACAGAAAGTTTCCATACACACAGATTTTTTTTTTTTAAACAAATTCAAAACTTCTATGGTGAAATGCTGGCATTGGTGTAGCTCTGTCATATAAGCAAATGAAGATGAAGGATTTCCTTTCAGAATAATACTTTCACTGAAAACATGTTGAATTATAGCATTATCAAACTTCAAAACACCATTGTTTGAACAAGTCTTCTCAATTTTATTGAAACGATTTTTTTTTTGACTCCAACAGACATTTTCCTGAGATGGTAATTCAGTTGTTGAAACATGAAACTTCTCCAATTTGGAATGAAAACTCACTTGGAGGTTTTCAGTAAAACTGGAGTGCCAGTTCCTATGTGTCTAATTGGGAGTTCTGAGTATGTCCAATGTATGGAAGGAAACTTTCAATGGCAGGGAGAGAGAAATGGCAAACCTTGTTTTAAGTGTGTACCTCCAGGAATGTGACTTCCATGAACTGTGTAATCAGTGATCATGTACCATGATGCTAGGAGCAGTTCACAAACTTCATTAGAAATTGTTGGTGGAAGAGGAACTGTAGTCGGCTCCCTTTGGAGATCCTCAGGTCCATAGCTGATAAGCTGACATATGGATTTGAATCTTTAAAGCTTATTCTAACTTTTTTAGCTGTCTTCAGGCTACATTTCCAAACTGCAATGGAGAATTAAGTGGCTGTGAAAATGATGGAAAATGACGGAAGGAGAGCAGAGTAGAGAGAAAGTGGTTTGCTTACTGTAGGAGTAGGCTGGGGACCCACTGTAGTAGGGAAGGCAGTGTGGAGACTAGCTCAAGCACTCCTCAAAATATTGACTGTCAGTGGTTGCCCAGAGAGGTAGTGGATGCCCCATCCCTGGAAACGTTCAAGGCCAGGTTGGTCGGGGCTCTGAGCAACCTGATCTGGTTGGAGATGTCCCTGCTCCTTGCAGGGGGGTTGGACTGGATGGGCTTTGAAGGTCCCTTCCCACCCAAACCAGTCTGTGATTCCATTAATGCTATGGACATGAGTTAGCCTTTCAGTTGAGCTCCTGTGTGGCTGAAGCTGGGATATTTAAGTGGCAAAATGAGACTGTGAAGAAAATATCTGTAGAAGGAAACAATTTAAGATACTGCTAGCATGGGGTTATGAGGGTAGGAAGTCCCATGGGGATGATCTCTTTTAGCTGAGTCTGTGTCTGTAGAAGCTATGAGGGAGGCCACAAAGGTGAACAAAAGAGGCAGACATCTGAAGGGAGAAACTTCCAGGCTGGAAACCTCTATTGCTGTCAAGAATTGCTGAGCACTGCTCCCTATAGCCTTCCCCCCATTTACCGCTTGTGTCCATAGCCTGTTGCCCCAGGAGCTGTGTTATCAAACCAGTCCTCTCGAGGCATGGCCAAACCTACCTGTTAGGAATGCTGCTGACAGAAGCTGATGCTATTGTGACCTTCCTTCTCCAGCTGTAGGATGAAGGCGCTGGCTGTTGCCTCATCCCAGAGCAGCTGACTCTGACTTTCTTCTAGAGCATCATGGGGGGCAGCGAAGAAGAAACACTTCAGCTGTGTTGGCTGAAAAATCAGACTGCTGACTCATCACCAAAGCATGGGAGGAGAGATGGGAGCCTGGCATTGTGAATCAGCTGCCCTCTAAGTATTGTGAGTCAGCACTGAGGGGATAATTCCCTTACTTAACATATTCTGCAGTATCTGTCTGTCTCCTTGGCCAGCTGTCTGCCCTGGTCCCAACTTGTCTTGAGTGGAAAGAGTTCTTCCCCTCCAGACATCTTTCTCCAAGGGGTCAGCTGTAGGGTTTGATAGTTTGGGGAGCAAGGGCCTGTGCTGGTTCCCAAACAATGACTATTTGCTTGGAGGGAATAAAGCCTGTTTAGGCAGGATGCTTTAGCAGCAGACTGGATCTTTCAAATACCCCCAGACAAGAAACAGTAATAGTAGTGACAAAAATGTGAACAGATTGAAAAAGTAAAGGCAGAAGATATTTTCTGTTTTTTGAATAAAATTCTCTTATGTCAGACTTACCACAGAAGAGGCAGTAATAGATGAGGTAGTTGGGTTGTTAGCACAAATCAGAGGAGTTCTGGGACTGTTCTTCCTCTCCACTGTAGTCCTCAGAGCTCTGTGATGCACAGGGAATAGCACATGTTGAGGAGGAGTATTTGTTACCTGGGAAGTTTATCGCCTAAAGCAGGAGCTGAGTATGACTTTCTTGCTGACGTTGGACTTTTCAGACAGAATTGGAAAGCAACACTAATAGATCTTAACAATGTTTTGTCAGTCACAATGTGGGAGGAATCTTGTACCTGTGGGTCATGAATAAACCATGAGCTGTATCCTCCCTTCCCTGTCCTTGGCTTCTCTGAAGGAGCTTGAAATAGATAAACCTTTTGAGGCAGAGAGAGAAAAGATAATTTTTCTAGATCACAAGGTAGATGACTTTACCTCAGAAATCTTGCTTTACAAGTCGGTGTTCTCTTTATCTGCAGCAGAGCTTTGTGTTGCTTTGGGGCTAAGAAAATAAGATCTAGGTGCCCTCCTAGGGATACTTGTCTAGAAACAGCATTTTTCTACCTCATTTTGCCCTGGCGGTGCCCTGTACTCTGAGTGCTCTGAAGAGGGTGGAGTAGGTACTGATGCCAGTCCTGCAATAAAGTATTTCTCCACATCGAAAGTATTGGCACTCGGCTGGCTCTGGGTGGAGTTTAGGTCACCAAAACAAATCGGTCCTACTGGGACCGGGGCTGATGGGACCACTCTTGCAAGATGAGATGTAAATGTCTGAGTGTACTGAATGGAGTCAGTAAATGGCAAAAGTTTGTAAGCATTTGGATCAGGCCTTAAATGGTCACATCAGCCACAAGCCGCTCTATGCCAGGATCATAAAACCATGCTAAATCCTCCTTTGCCAGCTCTTGATAAAAGAGCAAAACTGTTGTGCAAATTCCTTGCAGATAAAGCGGTGTGTTTAAGCACTTCCACTCTGTAATTTAGTGCCTTTTTTAAACTGCTCAAAATTGATGACTTTGTTGCAGCAGACACAACTTCAGTAGATAAATATTATTTCTAAGTGGTGTAATGGTGGTTTGTTGTCCTAACATTCAGGCAACTCATACTGGTCTACTAGCTAAAATAGTTATTTTCTTTTATGTTTCTGAAACTTTCAGGATTATATTTTCAAGCGTGTGTGGAGCTGGTTACTGAAAGTGTAAAATAACTCAATGGGCAAAAAGCAATTGTACTAATGATTGAGGATGGACTCCTTTCAGAAAACCCACAATTTGATCCTGTTGGTAGGCAAGTTCTAATGCTCATCCAGTATTTCACAGCTTCTGCGAACTCAGCTGTAGTGTTCTGGAAGGCATCTGTCATATCAAGCATAAATTAATTTTAATACAAAATAGAGTAATCCAAAGGGGCTGGAATAAATTGATGGGACTCTGTTGGTTAGATTTGTGTTTTGCATCAGACATTAAAAGCAGCTGATTATGTATGGTATTGGATTGAGTTCATACTAAAACCCAAAGGGTTAAAATCACTTGAAGTCTGATGCTGAGTTCTAAAGCTTTGTTTTCAATTTGGAGTTCTTAATGGCTTTTAAGTTACTGTTAAATATAATTATATGTTAATTATAATGCAATAATACCAACTTCATTGTTGTTTACCTTACACCAAGATATGTGGCACAGGAAATCCAACATAAACCTAGAGCACTGATTTTATTTTTTTAGGACGCTGCTGGGAATAAGGTGCCTCACTGCACGGTACTGGGGTTCTGTCCAATAGCCATCAGACTGGGGCTGCTTCTGAGGCTGGATTGGAAATTCAGGCTTGAAAGCATAACAAAATGTCTGATCCAGAATGGGGAGAGGGACTTCCTATTAGGGTGGAGTGTTTATTTTGCTCTCTGAAATGTTTTTACAGTGTTCTTTCTTTCTTCAAAGCTCTCTGTGCAATCATTTAAGAAACCAAAATGCTGTCAGCCTTGTTAACGGCAAGTCCTGGAAGCATTTTTTTCAAACCACCTCTGATTCATCCTGCCAGTTTTCTTTCAGTTATCTAATATATATATATATATAAAAACAGTTTATTTTTAAAGTTTTGTGTTTCATGCTGAAAAGGGTGCTCCTGCATGTACTTACAGCTTACATTTTTGTAATGAAGAGGTTTAATTGGTACCAGTATAGTTGTATTGGTGCTCTGTCAGCCTGTCCAAACATAATACTTTCTGCGCAGAACTTTTCCTTACACTGTTTTTGGCTTTCCTATGTAAGGACCTCCGACTATTTAACTAATTTAAGGACTAATTTAGCTATGTTTCAGTTCACACAAAGATTTGTACATACAGTCCTACTGCTTTGAATAGCAGGAGCCCCAGCAACCATGATGCTGTCTTGTATCATTTTCCATTCTGTTAAGTGATGAGGATTTCATAGGGCATTCAGGACTTCCATCACATTCCCGCTATTCTGTAGGTCACAAAACTGACCCCAAAGAGATTGTGGCTGAAGCCTACAGACCCTGTTCCTGTGCAGCTGCCTCCTTGCCTCCCTGTCTCGAATTCTTCCCTGATGGGATCATTTCCAGGATGTATTAGAGGGGATGAAGTGGAGCTGGTTTCCAAGGGACTATAACCTGCTGCTCTGTGGGAGCAGACCACGGGCAGCACTATGTTAACGAGGACCTAGTCTTTATTTTGTGTAAACAAAAGATGCAATCAGGATGCTATTCCAAACCCCTTCAGTAAATGTTTTGAGCTCCGGCATTCTAGATCAGCTGATCCTGTCTCCTGATGTCTCCTTGATCTTCACAGGTACCGTTGACTGTTTTGCGCTTGCCCACGGTGTGAGCACACTTTAGGTCACAGGAACTGGTGAGACTTGGTTTCAAGATCCCCTGGGTGTAGCAAGACCGCAGTGAACGTAATTGTTTCACAAGCTTGGAGGCATGCCAGTCGTTCAGAGCCTGCCACTTCCAATAAGCATGTACAGCTCAAATTTACATACAGTTTAATTGTGGGCTTGAGTTAAAATGAAAATCCAGAATGAAAGCAAACTAATTCCACTTTCAAATTGGACATGAGACATTGAGCTTGCTAAAAGGAAACACATTTCTACAGTAATATCTCTCCACTAAGGCTGCTGGTGTAGTTCAGTCTGCAGAACTGCTTAGGTAAAGCTACCATGTGCTGTGGGAGGAAGCTATTCAACAATTCCTCCCAAAAAAAAGTGATTTGGAGGATGTGCTGTGTGTTTGCAGGCAGTCCTGGGGGAAAAATCTGCAGTATTGCATGCAGTTTTAGCTTGCTGAGTGCATCAAAAGCTGCAAGGTTATTAGTTTGAGCTTAGTAATTAGCTTAAGCTTAGTGCTAAGCTCCCAGATTCTCTGGGTCAGCCCCAGAGCAAACAGTTGGCAGTGTGAATAATAGTTGGTGGATGCAGCCAGTGTGTTTCATGGTGCAAAAGTGGTTAAACACACCTGGCTACCAAGCCTGGGACAGTAGCGGTGCACCTGCTTATCTCAGCCTTTCTGGCTCTACAAATAGCTCCTGCAGGTATAATTTTAAATGTTGGAGGACTTGCCTTGGGTGAGCTAATTGTAAGTATACTTAACTACCTTTTGTAGCCTTAGGTCTTGATCAGTACAGGTATTAAGAGCAGCACAAGCTCTGGTGATACTGAGATGTTCAAAGAGCCTGCTGAAGTTTGGCACAGCCCCCTGTACCTGGTATTGTACAGAAAAAGGAGGAGGGACGACGCCATCCCTGCTGTCAGATAAATCACTTAGCATATGACTAGTGCTGCTAGAGTTGTGCTGACCCTCAAACACTGCAGCAAATAACACTTGCTTCCCCCATCTTGTTTTAAGATCATAATCTTTTCTTGCCTTTTTGTTCTCCTAACTGCGGGGGAGCTTGGCTTTTACCTGTGGGCAATATTCAGGCTGAGATTAGCATGATGATAGAAAGAAAGAAAACCTGAGGGAGGTTTAAGCAGTGCCCAGCTCTTGTTCTGACCCTTGATTTCCCCTGCCTGATAAGAGCCAGCTTCCTCCTCCCACAGAAAACTCAAACAGCAACTGGTTATACAGTAATGGAGATTAAGAAAAAAGAATTTGCTGAAGACTTCAACAGTGAGCGAAGTCTCTTGTTAAACCCTGTTTGGCACTTTGCTATTGTAGTTTACCTGAGGTATTCCAAGGAGGAGAAGGAAACCTAAGGAAGGAGAAGGTGTGCTGCCAACTCATAGGTCATTAATTTCCAAAGCATGCTGAAAGGTGCAAAGTTGAGCATGTTTTCCTTAGGCTTTTTACTGACAACAAATATTTGTGTTTGGAATATTTTTGTGAAAAGCAGAGCAGGCTGCTCATTGCACCAGTCTGCGGTGGGGTATTTGGAAGACCTTAAGGCTGTGTGGGACATGCTGAACAGGCCATGGCAATAATTCTCAACTTAAGATTTACAGGATGATAACACATTCTGAGGGGTTTTTTTTTTTTTTCTTTTGGTCAGCTGTATGCTAATACTTTCCCTTAGTAAAACTTATCCCTTCCAGTTACTCAGTAGAAATTCTGCAGCCTCCAGACTGAAATTTTGGAGTATGTTCCCCTCCAGCTCTCTGAGCTGCATTGTGCAATATCTCATCTCTTGCAGGTGATGCTGATGGTGCTCAGGCCAGTGGCACTCTCCTCTGTGGCTGGCTAAATTAGGATAAACTGGCAGAGGCTGGATTTTTCATGAGATGCAGAGGCAAGTTTTTGACTTTGAACATATTGCTAAATACCTTGCAGTATGCTTTTTGTTCAGAGAAATGATGTAAAGTCCACTTCTGGTCAAGTTTTAAATTAGTCAGTTCCTTGAACCCTTAATCAGACCTGATGGCTTTATTTCTTGGTGCCTTCTGTGGCACAGAGCTGCTGAACAACTCGATCTTGCTTTAGAGGTGTCTGTATTTCAGTGGTATATAAGAAAGCTTCCATGCAGACTCACTTCTGCAAATACATAAACTGGTGACTTACTTTAAATAAATGAATAATCTCACTGAGTTGGGAATATTCCTATGCACAGAAGTCCACAGGGATTCCCTAGGATTTGAATGAGTTCCACATGTAAAGATCTTTGGGAGGAAAGTTTCTGTGTAAAATACAATTCTGAAAGTTTGTTTGTATTTACGCAAAACTACATTCCTTCAAAGTTCAAGGAATACCTTCAATTTGTGCCTCAGAGTGTAAATGATTTGTTATAGGTAGTTTCAGATATCCTATTTTCTCTGCCAGTTTTTATGATCTTACAGTTATGGTTTCCTATAGTTAAAAGACTGTGGTTTTTTTCCTTGTTGCTAAGAGGAAAAAACACAAACAGCAAAGCAAAATAAATACAGTCAATTTAACTATTCATAAGAAAGCTATGTTGAGAAAGGGTTTTATTTGGGTTTACACTTAAATTTTTCATTTGCAGTACACGTGTATTTCACGGAGCAATAGTAAGATTTTTTTTTTGACAGGAGCATAATTAAGACTATGCACTTTAAGACAATGATAAATCGGGTTGGTAGAGCTGCACACTTAATATCTGCCTCAGAAAATGGTGCAACAGCAGAGCTGTGTGGTTTGAAATCAGCTCTGTATGTTCAAAACCATATTCCAGGTTTTATTATTTGATCTGGGATACTATTTCAGCTGTGGCAGTGCTGTATTTCTATACATCTACAATGCTGTTCTTATGAATGTCACTATAAATAAACATAAGCTGAAGTTATTTTAAGTCTGAAATGCACAATAAAGTGATGTCACCTGCCCCAATGGCTTTAATTGCATTGCAGGCTGTAGTTTTTCAAGTGATACGGTGGAAGGGGCTGGGCGAGAGAGTGGTGTTTTCTGTAATGTGGCTTCTCTCTGGGTTTTGTGTGCTTCAGTGCTAGGTCTTCATAGTGAACAGCACAGGCTTTTCATGTGGAAATACTTGTTGCTTTGAAATTTCCATACTTATTTTTAAAAATCATTAAAACCATGAAGACTTGAGGGAGCCCTCAGGAAAAATACGTAAAGGAGGAATTGAAATATGTTAGTTGAATGAAGTGAATGTAAATGAGAATTATCTGTGCTGCATGCACATGTTTGTGCTTGTATGTCCAAACAACAAAACAAGGGGGCTACACACTTCTGTGTGCACGTTGATCTGGTGAAGTCTGGAAGCAGCACATGAACACTAAGCTGCACTATAGATGCACTCAGGAGCAAGCAGGAGGCTCCCTTGGGAGGCAGAGAGCCTGCGTGCTGAATTTTATTAATAGTGCTTGAAGCTGGAGAGTGAGAATGGTCCCTACCACCTCACTCCATCCGCAAGTGGAAGTGGGAACTGGCTCACCTGGCCTGTGAAAAGATGTGGGATTAATGCTGGCTATTTCTGGATCCAAAATGTATGCACTATTTTAAGGTGCGTTATCTGCGTAACTCAATTTACCACAGGGCATTAGACCCAAGTGTGGTAACGGGTTTGTAAACCGCTGATCTCCAAAAGCCAGAGAGTACAGTGGGAGATATTCTGGTGGCCTTGCTCTTCTCCCCAGCCCTCTTCTCTCAAATCTGAATTGTCAACGTGAATTGTCTTAGTGGCTTATCACAGATGTATAGAAATAGGTTAAATTAACAGTGTAGGAATATAATATTTTTCAAGTGTGAACGGGGAGTTGTCAGAGAAGCTGTGAACTGTGTATGTAAGGAAATGAAGGGATGACCATCTATGCAGGGATGTTTCTCTAGCGTGGAGAACTACATGGTTTATACTGGGGGTTATGCTTAATGTGGAGGCTACGGTATGCAGTGCGAGGGGTTTAGTCTCTAAAAGAGAGCATTGGCAGAGCCTGGCCCCAGAGCATCCCTGAGGAGACTGGGATTGTACAGTGACTCCAAATGTGTGGATAATGTGGTGGAGAATGCATGGAATGTCTTACATAGGATTTTAGTGTGTGCATATTTGTTAGTTACATGTAGAACAGCAGCATATTCTTCCCCCAAATATGCCATGATGGACAGTAAAGATTTATGTCTATGTGTTCCGTAGACATAATGGAATCTATGGTTCACCTGGATTTTGTTCTGATCAGGTATAATACAGTTTTATAACTAAAAACTTGAAGAACTTTTCTTCAGCTTCTCAGGAAAACAGTTCTGAAACTTTAGCTGAAAATCATTAATTTCCTGCCAAAAAAAAAAAACCAACAGTTTAGAAAAGTAGGAAACTCAGTTGCAGACACAATGCACTCCAAGACACAGCAAACATAACCATGTGGTTCAGTCATTCTTGTTACTCCTGCTCTGTTACAGGTATTTGTAATTTTATACCTTTAAGCAATGGTTTAAAATGGAGAAAAGGGGATATCTCTATTTGTATGACTGGGAAGATCACCCATGATTTCTTTGAGATGATTTGCTCTTTGCACTGAATTATTATATTTTTGCTCCTGGGTGACCATCCTTGTGGAAATGAATTTTTTTTCAGTAGGATAATCTCTATCCTGGGGGGAACCCTCCCCAGCAAACTTCACTGTAAACATACTTATTTTGGTGAAAGGTTTGTCCTAAACCACCTCAGTTAAGGTTCTGCTTTAGAAGTTAGATGCCTCATCCCTGGAAACATTCAAGGCCAGGTTGGATGGGGCTCTGAGCAACCTGATCTGGTTGGAGATGTCCCTGCTCTGTGCAGGGGGGTTGGACTGGGTGGGCTTTAGAGGTCCCTTCCCACCCAAACCATGCTGGAATTCTAAGCTTATAGCAAAATCTGTACCAGAATCAACAGTCCTGCAGTTGAGACTGGTATGTCTCCTCAGTGAAGTAGAGCAGGGATGTGAATAAAGATGTCAAGTATTGCTAAATGCTTTATCCACTAAATTAAACAGGAATGCTTATTATTGTGTTTGATATAAACCTTCCCTAGGTCCTTACTGCTTCTGTCTTCCAAAACTTCTGATCTGTCTCTTCAAATCCAGCAGCTCCTGCCTCCCCCTCTGCTTCCAGGGTTGCACCTTGACCTGTGCATCTGTCACGAGAGCTTCACTTTTGTCCTGCTTTACAACCCTTTGAGTGACCTTGCCTGAGACCTTGTGCTGTTGCTGCATGTCATGTGGATGCTCCTCTCCTCTTTATTTTATATATCAGGGTGTTCAGTCATTGTCATTAAGTGATTCCAGCTGTTTTAAGCATTTCTATGGCTTCAATTGCTTACAGAATATTCTGTTTTCAGTAAGTAGCCCAGAGGCACAGTGGGTTCAGTCTTTCTAATGGTATCATTATGTAAGGAGCAAAATAGAAAAATATCAAGAACTAAGTTGTCTTTTAAAAATGTGTTCTGGAGGTTTTTGATTTCTATCCAGCTACAGTCAAATAATCCCTTGTTCTTGCAGATGAGCAGTGAATTTCCAGTAGGGATGGTCTTAGGAGACTGGTAAATCCACACACAGTTTCATCTCTTCCAAGCATTTCTCCTTGCTTTCTGCCAACCAGTGTTTCTCTCTGTTTCATTTTCTGTAGAAAGCCTTCCTTGTCATATTTCTAAGCTTCTTGATTTTCTTCCTCTATCTCAAAAGTTTTTTTTCTCTTTAACCTAGACATTAACAGTCTCTTTCTATTGGGAGCTTAAACGGTTAAATAAATCTTAGCTCTAAAACTCGATATAATTATCAAAAAGTTGTCAGTAGCTCATTGTTCTTTAAATTTGAGGTTTGAATATTACTCAACATATGTGGAGCAACAGAGCTATGAACTGTACCCTGTTACTCAGAGGACATTTGGGAGTCCCCACCAGAGAGAGCTTGCTGCAAGTGCTCCAAGCTGAGGAAAAGCTGCAGGTGAAGCTGAAGCTTGCACTTCTGATTTTTAAACTTCAATGCTGATCAGGTGTGAGGATGCCTCTGAATGCACCTAGGGACAGTTGGTGAAGTTGTTGTTCATGCCACTTTTGAATGCTCTTTAAAACACTTGGTTTGCTCTTCTAAATGTTAAGAAGGTCAGTTCCATCCTGTGGTCACTAGTATAGGTACGTCCAACCTAGTGTCCACCTAGCAAATATACAAGTAATCAGGGAAGAACTATAGATCAGACTTCAAGAAAGCTGGTGCAAAACCCTTGAGGCACCTAGTGAGTTATTTCCCTGCGCTAAAAGTCTGTGCTTCTGCACTCTGCTACTGGTAGCTGTGCTAGGTCCTTAAGTCCTGTTCTGCACTACACTTTCTGTATTAATATTTGTTATGTTTAACTAATGTTAGGACTCCTTTTTTTGGTAGTACTTGTGGTAGACAAATCGTGCTCTCTTGCCATATTTGAAGCCTGTAGTGTTTATTTACAACAGCTCTGCACCAATAAATCCCTGTTTGATGCTTAACTCTTAATTAAGAAGCAACATAACATTCTTCAGTAACTGCTGTTAGAGTGGCTGCCTAGCTGTAGTTCATGCAAAAAGAGCTTTAACAGTGGATGGGTGGGCTGTTCTGCTCTTCTAGCCTTCAAGTAGCTTTGCCTGTGATACCAAAAAGGACCAGTGCTGTTTTGTACCCCTGCAGGGAGGCTTTCTGCACCGTTGTAGAATCATTACGGTTGGAAGAGACCTCTAAGATCATCAAGTCCAACCCTCATGGCACAGGCAGCTTGACACTTGGAAGCAGGTTGCATCAGATCTGATGAAGCAGGGATGAGGATGGCAGAGATTCCTGTACCATCCTGACAGCTCTGCCTTGAGAGGGGCTCTAAATGCATTGATGATCATTAATTTTTTTTGGCTCTGGAGTAAGCTGTTCCTAAATGTCTGGATTTTCAGCGATAGCATCCAGCTGTTATACTGCTCTGCAAGAGGAGGAGGTATCTTTCCTCACATGTCCTTTTTCAACAAGATATCAACAGTCTGAGTGCAAGAAAAGAGTAAACCTTCCAGACTCCCGCATTTCTGAGAAGAACGGTTGTGATAGACCTGCATAACATGGGTACATTCAAAATCTAAAGGATATTCTTTAGTAGCTGCCCTCTAACTGGTTTGAGTCTGATATAGGATGATCTCATCTGGCTGTCAGGAACCCACTTTTCTCTAGCCCATCTGATTTCAAAACCCTTGGGTAAGAATGATTAAAAAATACCAAACTGCAGGATGCCCCGGGATATGAGAAACAAAGCAATCAATAGGAAATAATAAATAACTTGAAGAGCCAGTGCTAGAGCCTCTGAAACCACATTAACTTTATTGGGAGAAATTTCCAGACTGGCATCAGCTCTCAGCAGCTTAAATTTCAGTTGTGATAAGACATGGCCAAGAGATCAGAACTTAGCTTGACAGTTCTTAGTAATATCAAATGCCTTACCCACTGACTGCAATACCAGATTAAAGATAAGACTTGGGATTTTAATATTCCTTACTCTTCAGTTTTTGAGCTGAATTCCACTTCTGTGAAGAAAGCAGAACAACAGTTAAAAACCAGCATTGCTGGGTAAGGTGAGCTTGGAATAGAACTTTATTTGGGAAATCTTGGTGTCTCCAGTTCAGTCCAGAACAGAAGATTTCAGCAGGGTGAAACTTCATGAAACACTTCTTCAAGGAAGCTTTACTTTGTGTAAAAACAAAATAACACAAAATTAAAAAATAAATTCCAGGTGGCCAGGAGAGAACAGTGAGTGGATCTATTTTAGTGCTCAGTTCTGCCTTTATTTTATGCAGAAGGCTGCTTCCCAGGAGCAAAAGATGCTGTAGCAGAGGAAAGAGATTTGCCCATCTGGTAGAGGATATAGGGAATATTTTGAATCTGAACAAATACTTTGATAGTTTCTTCAGAAGAGCTAAACTGTGAATCAAGGAATTAATATCATCATGTTTAGCCTCTGTCCAAATAAGTGTGCCCCATTTGAAATGAAGAAAGCTCTTGGATTGCATTGGATCCATTGCAGAGATGGGTATTGTGGGGTGAGAGACTTCCTCAAGAAATCTGGGCAGATGTGGAGCAAAACCAACTTGGGGGAGGAGTGATGGCTTAGCCTGAACTCACCCCCTACTTTTAGCTTCTGTTGCTGGAAATTCACTGCTTGCTAGAAGAGGAGAATTGTTTCCCACAACTGGGATGTGAATAAACAAAGTTAGCAGTAAAAATCTTAACCCATGAGAACATTTTATTTATTTTAACACTTCCCCCCCATCACATACAAATAACTTTCCTTCCTAATTGCAACAGAATAAATTGTCCTACTTGCCCTTCATGGCTATCTTTGAATGGAAAAAGTTGAGCTTAGGAACAATTTTAAGAGAAAGTGAATGAACTGCTTATGTAGATCATATCTGGTAAATTGATCAAATCTCTAGTTCTAATCACCTCCAAGGTGTATAACGAATCCCCACATAACATTGACAAACGCAAGGAATGATAAGTTGGAAATTTTCCATGTCAAACTTTTCCTGCCTCACAAGAGCTGTTGAACAAAGTGAGAAACAGTGCTTATGTCTCAGGATGCGCTGATTGAGTTGTTACAAATGCTCATTAAATCAGAAGATGGAGGATAACACAATGAGTAGTGGCTGTTGAAC
This sequence comes from Chlamydotis macqueenii, assembly GCF_036417535.1. Lineage (NCBI taxonomy): Eukaryota > Metazoa > Chordata > Aves > Otidiformes > Otididae > Chlamydotis > Chlamydotis macqueenii. Next base: position 39,321,591 of record NC_141561.1, read on the forward strand.
TGTGAGTTCCATCATTTCTTATATATATAAAGCTTGATAACCACTGTGAGACTGTTCTGATTATTATTTTTTTTTATGGCAGGGATGGTGGCGGGGGGGAGAAGGAAAGGGAATTCTGTCCCATCAAATACAGAGGGGAAAGCAAAAGTCACTCTGCAGTGTGGATGTCAGGTGCTTGTTTGGAGCCACAGAAAGGCAAGTGCCACTGTCTCTTGTAGTGCTAAGCTACCAGTAAAGCTGGTGAGACCTACATTTTTTAATGTCTGCAGGTTTGGGTTTTTTTTTTTAAGCAATTTGCAGCATCTTGAAGGAAGGGGAATTTTCTGAGGTGTAATATTCTAACTGGAAACTAATTTGAGTGCTGACGAAAAAACTGGTAGTAAACCCCCACCAGTACAAAAAACTGAAGTCGGTATTGCAAAAGCGTGGAAAGGCACAAAAGGACTCGGAACTAACGTAGACTGAAACTAGCTCAAATCTTTTGGCTTGGATATTCTCAGTCTATGTTTCTTCCCTGTGATGACATTGTTTCCAGTTGCATCTGTTTGGAGCCCTTTCCTTTGAAAGATATCACCACTTTGAAGAATGAGGTGTCATAATCCATGGGTCTTCCAGCAAAACCTTGAGGCTACGGTACTGCAGATGGCTACAGCCAGAAGCTGTTGTGTAGCTTGAAAACTGAGATACCTCAGGACACCTAAAGCCTCAGGTACGTTCTCTGCTCTGTTAAATATCTTGCAGAGTACAAGTGTGATGCTATTTAAGTGGGAGGAACACACAATTTGAGTACATCTGGTGGATCGTGCCATGGGAGAGAATATTCTGGGTGCTGGTGAGACAGCGAACATAATTAGCTGAACTTCAATATATCTCTTATCTCTTAGGCATACTAAAGCATCCTAATTCTTGTTGCTGCTAGCATCTCTTAGCAGTGCACTAATGGTAAAATATTAACTTTCTGTAATGCAAAGAATGTTTTCAGAGGGTGCTGGATGTTTTGCAGACACTGCAAACCATAGGGAGCAGACCAGCCCTATGTGGACAGAGAGAGGAAATGATGCTGGTTGAATATTATGCACTTTCTCTTCTAGGAGATACACATCAAAGTCATAACGTATTAAAAGAGTTGAGCAGGACTGACATGGTCATTTGTGACACTTTGAGATGTGCTTGTCCCCTGATCGGCAGCACTGACTAAACTATTTTGTTTCTTGCAATTATTTAGTCATGCCAATTTGAGTGTGTTAAGCAATTTCTTAATGGAGCTTAAGGATTAAAATCCTTGGTTTAGATCTGGTGCTTTCTTTGCCGAAGCTGAATGAAGCAGTGATCGCTTTAGTCTCCTAGAAAGAAACATTAGCTTTGAGGGAAAACAATTAATTATTTTCCCTTTAACAGCACCTTCCTTCCGTTTCTGTTTGTTTCTCTTCCTTGGTTCCTCTGAAGTTCAGAGGTTTCATAGTATAAAGTGATGGTCATTTGGGAAACTCTATGCAGGGAGGTAGGAGTTGCATGTTTTTATCTATGATTAAATAAATGTCTCTAATTTCTTATTAATGAGAAGTTTCTCTATTTCTCTTTGTTTTTTGTTCCCCTCTGGGAGAGACTTTTGAGCAGTAATGCTCTAAGAATGTATGGCTGAGTTATCTGCTGCTGCTCTGACTTCAGTGGAGCTGGGCCAGCAGAGACTTTGGCCCACTGTTTGTCTAAGTTTCTCAGAAACGCTTGTTTCCCAGAGGAAGAATAACTCCACTTAATGTATCTATCCAGGCAAGTCTGTAAATGCAAGAAACATAGGGAAAGACTGCATATGGGAGTGAAGGCTACTTCATGTCCAGTGCCCTTAACGGGTTTTGTAGTGCATGAAACAGTCAATAGTAACTCTCCCATCTTTGTCTACTCATAAGGATCACTTGTCTGTCACCTGAATGTGTCTTTCTTCTCCCCCTGCAATTTTTGAGTACATGAAACAACTTCTTACATATCACAGGGTCAAATCACGTAGTCAGAGGGTTTCCCACTTAGATGTAGTGAGGTTAAAGCTGGCCCATAAAGAATGAGCTGAAGAAACAAGCAGATGCTCACTGTGCAGTAGCTTGCTTCAGCTCAGCTATGATATTTATATCTTAGATTGTGTAATGAGTAGGGTGAACTGAGGCCCACTGGCTTCTGGTTTTTGTGGCTGGTATTTGTTACTGGTATAAGTGATTTCAGGACACTGATACATCTTGTTGGACAAGTATCTATTTGTTATGGACAATTTGGAGACATGTTTGTCCAAATCTGCCTAAAAAGGTCACCTGGGAGGGGCTTGGATAATATGTTGCTATTGTAGACTTGCAAAACAGAGAAGTCTTAGCATACTTGCAACTTTAATCCACAGGTGCTGGGATATCTGCATGATATCTGCAAATTTGGGTGCTGGGATCCACCAAAATTATGTTGCTTTGGAGAAAGGAGGAGGGGATTCCTTCCATTTCTGCAGCTTTCAGACCTCGTTGCAAATACAGGCTGTTGGTCTCTTCTCAGGAAGGTATGCAGGGCCACTGGCCAGTTAAAATGTCCTTTTCTACACAACTGGCAGCATGTCTCTACTGGATGTGGAGTAGTTGTTGTGGCATCTCTCTCTGCTTTGGACAGAGGCACACATGGACTTGGGGCTCTGGACAAAAGGACACAGCCTCACAGACAATACGCCATCATATGAGTCACTTAAGAACAATATTCCAAGCTGTCTGAGCAGCCGTGAGAAAGATGCTGGTGTGAGCAGTTTTCCGAGTGCTAGCCCAACTGGATCCATCCTTTCATGTAGTTTCCCATTGTCTGCTGTTGCAGACATTAAGAGCAGCTGACTGCGGAGCTAGAGGGAAATTTCCTAAGTGCTCCTAAAAGAGAGACCACCCAAAATTCCTGCCCAAAGATAGGAATAGTAATTAGGGATGAACCTTTCTGTAAATGAGAAAAAAGGTTATGGCCTATTGCTGCTTAGGACAACCTTATTCTCCTCCTTTTTTTGGAGACTTTTCTTGGTAATGCTTGTAAGAGGTACTTCTGAGGACTAGAACATGTAACCAAATACCAGAGGCAGATGTGTCTGCAGGATTTCTGCAAGTTGTTCTTCCAAAAGGGGAGCTGAATGCTTGTGTGATGGAGCAGCCCAGAAAGCCTGGAGGGTGTGGGGGTGAACCCATCACTTCCCAATCTGTCTGTCACTTTGGCAAGCTTCAGTAAGAACTGCAAAAGGAAGAAGCATGACGATGGGGACAATGTTATGGATCTGTGTGTCAAAGGGCTAGTTTAAAGCAGACTGGAGGGGAAAATCCCTTATCCTTCAGCAGAGTCTGAGTAGAGAAAGTAGAAGCTATTTCTCTTGCACCTGCGCTAGTTGAAGCACAGGAATGAGTCTGACCCACTAGGTCTGTTTGTCCCCAGAACACCGTAATCATTTACCGTAAAATGCCAGCCAGTGGAGCTTCCATGAGACACACTCTGAACAAATATTTTTTTTCTCCTCTGTCTATTTCTGTAAAAGGGTCTTTTGATGAAAATATCATTAGTATGTTTGAAAAAACCATCCCCTGAGTAGTTATTTACTGAATCTTTAAATACACAGGCTGAATAATTGACTCCTGTGAAAGCACTGCCACCGTAGACAGGGCAGAAATGTCCCGTGTCTCAGTCTGGAGCCTCCAGTCGTTTCCTCCCTGTGCTGCAGACGGTGACGTGGCTGCGTTTGCATGGATGCCCAAGGTGGGAAACCTCTCCCACTGCTCCCTGTTTGAGGGACAGGGGTAGGACACAGAAGGTGTCTTGGACCTTGCCCTTGACTGTGTACCTGGCTGTGCTCAGATGGGGAATGGGGTCTTGAAAAATAAGTGACAGTGTGAAAACCTGTACAAGATGTCAAGTGGAACTGGGAGTTAACACCTTGGCCCTCTGGTAGTGAATAGGGCTGGAGCTGGTCTTGCCCATCAGCGTGAAGGCTGGTCGTCTTGTCAGACAATAACTTCAATGGGATTTAAGGAGTTTCAGTGTGCCCTGGTGTCTCTGTCCAGAGAGGGAGGGTGGCATGGTGGTGTTCCTCTTTCTCCTCTAGCCAAGTATTCTTTCTAAAAGCCTCAGGCAGTGAAGTACAGAGGTCATCTGTAATCAACAGGATTGTCCCCTCACGAAGATACTGTTCAAAGTGAACCGTAGTGTGGGAACTACATCTTGGGTGGAAATCTACGTAACAGCTGACTTGGCAAAAAATACTTTAGAATGTGCCTCTTACTGAACATGACCTATTTTGCTGCAAGCCAAACGCACACATATTATATATAAAAATAGCTGTGAAGTTCAGAGGCTGAAAGGGGACCATGCAAGCAGTTGATAAATCCTTGACCCATTTCACATATCACCGAGCTTTTTATGAATTAAGGAGCTGTAAAAGATCTGTGAATCCTGATGCTCAGCAACATATGAGATTAATAGCCAGCTCATACTGGAGTGTGAAGCAGGAGGCAGTAAATGGTCTTGGTTTCTTTTGCTGGGGGTGTTACACACGTTATTGCCACTGATGGTCTGCATCAGCTGTAATGCGTTTGGGGTGCTGCAAGATATTGGTAGTGAGCAACTGCAAGGTCTACTTACTACTGCATTTTGCCTGTTTTCTCTTAGCTCTGTTAATGAAGAGGTGCTGTAACGATGCTCTTAACAGTGCTGCAGTGACAGAGCAACACAAAGTCACCAGAACCTACTAATAAACATTGCTGTGTGTACTCAGATGTAGTATGGGTAATAATGTTGGCTATGACGGTGCTATTGGAAAGGTGATGGGAATGTTTTTGTACTCTGCCATCACTTTCATGAGGTATTTTGGGGGGGAAAATTGAAATACTCAGTGAAAGTCTTGATTTATCAATATATTACTATTGTGCATGTCTTAGAACCGGGAACCTTTTGAGGTTTAATGATGTATTAAGTCTTTCTGCATGATTCTGGGAAGGACTATTGAACAGATACCTCTTGTGCTACCGGCGCCACGCAAAGAGCTGTTAGCCTAAGCTGGCATTCAGTTCTTCACATCTAAACTTGGGGAGGGAGTGTTTGAACCAAACCTCTTTGTATAGATAGTATCTTGCTTTTTCAATAGCCTCAATATCCACTCAGGTACACACCCTATGCTATAGGGGACTGAACTGAAAACCTAGCTGCGATGTCCCCTGTGTCCCAAACTCATCTAACTCTGTCGCTGGATTTGTGTGGGTAGGAACTGCCTATTTTAAACACGCCTTTTGAAATTTGTGGCTGAAAGGCTGGAAATTGTGCCTTTGTTCTAGGCATTTTCCCCCATAGTTCCCAGGATAGTCTCTTAATAAAATAAGGTTGATCCTGTTTCGAGTGTTAAGGGGGGGATGACTTTGTGTTCTCCCCTCCCCAGCTCCTCTTCAGGCCACAGTGGTGGTCCAGCAGTGGCAGCATGGCAATATTGCTTTCTAATGCTCGGTGACAAGAGCTCTAGTTCTTGTCTTAAAAGTAACAAAGCTCATCCTCACAGAAGACCATGGATAAAATGCTCAAAGCGGCAAAGGTCACAACCTTTCTTACAGTAAGCAGGGTTCAATCAGCCCTGAGTGTCAGTATTACATGGATACGTTGCATGAGGCAGCCCCTGCTTGAGAAGCCACTGGAACTGCCAAAAAAAAATCAAACTGGAGATTAGTTAGTATGTTTATCAAGTAAACTCCCCGCTCTGACTGGGTAAGGAAGAAGCTGCCGCCCATATTACTAACTGTTTTTTTGCAGAGGATCTCCTGAAAGGAGGCTGCTCGAGGATGTATATCTGGGGAAAACTGAGCAGAAACAGTATTAGATGGAGCAACGGTTCTTAAGAAAATGCAACAATTTGAGCATCAGGCTCAATGGGCGAAATGATTTAATTTATCTGGGAAGACATCAGAAGTGAAGTCTATAGGCTAGTGTGTGCCATAACTGTTAGCTTTGGGAGCTTCTGACTGTGATAGGAACACCAGCTGAGTGGTGGTGCTGGTATAGCTCACCAGCAAGTGTATGGTATGACATGGGATCCCTTACATCCAACATGCGTATCCTTGCCAAAGTTGGTGTATAAACGTACGTTTTGAGATGTCACTTATCACTATAGACAAAACTAAGCTGGGCTCCATGCTCTATTTAAAGTTGAGATTATAATAGTACTTGCTATAGTTATAGGCTTCCCACAATACTAAGGAAACATACGACAAATCCAAGCCAACTATTTTTCCAGATTTAGTGCCAGAGTTCAAGTTTGCATAGGTGGCAGTATTGGAAACTCTCCAGAGAAAGCTTTTTATCTGACCATTCATTTCTACTAGCTGTTCTCATCTTGAATCCCACTCAAGTTGAGTGTAAACTTGCCATAGTTGAAGAAGCCAACCACTCTGCTATCCAAAACAACTCCCTGGTTTCAAACCTACTGCAGATTGAGACAAGCGAGTCTCAGATAAAGGCAGAGCTGGGCTTTTCCATTTCCTCTGCTTATTGGAGCCAAAAGCTGTTTTCTAACAAGTTGAACTCATTCAAAGGAACTCAAAGATTATGGATTGTTGGCCCGTTGCTTTCTGTACAAAAGTCTTCACCATTGGCACGGGCAAGTAAAATATCACATAGTGTGCTAAAGCCCACCCACCAGGCAATAAGTGGGCAAATGTGAATTTGCTTATGGGTTGTTCTTGCTTCTTGTCAGACAGTTTGGAGGTGAGAGGGGAAGGGGAGCTGTAATTAGTCATCTCTGCCATTGGGAATTGTTTCTACACCTCAGCTGAATGACTGACACCTAAGAGTGCTGAGCAATTAATAATAAACTTAGTAATGGGTTCTCAGACAAAGGGTCTGTTGTAGTGAAACTTTGGGGAATTGGGCTGTTGGCCAACATCTGAAGATACTGAATACTCTGATTCCACAAATAATACAAGAAGAATTCTGGAACTCATCTATAAGTAATCTTCTAGAATACACACATATATATATATATATATATACACACATACTTATATGGAAAACACAATGGTTTTACTTTTTGAGTGATTGTACCAAGTGGCCACACACTGAGCTGGTCCCTTGCTGGGAACCACAGCTCTTGGAAGCTGGGTCTTTTGATCTGGGGAGCAATTTTAGCAGTCTTGGAAACATGACCTACTTCTTTCAGACCAATGTCTTCTGTCTGTATCTGGAGGCAGCCAACAATGATGGCCACAAATGGGGCCACCTCTCAAATTCAGGGTTGTGAATGGGGTGATAGAGATGGGTGAATCCGTAAGTGGCTGAAGATGAAACAGTGCCTAGCAGATTGCAAGCTCTTGTGTGTCGTATGCCTTGAGAGCAGTAGTTAGTGCTAAGCTCTGTTAAAATTCCTGTAAGCCACCAATTATCTAACGGCTTAAAGAGTCTCTGAAAACCTTTACTGACTCATGTTCTGTTGTATTGGAGAGCAAATATCAAAGTCTCGTAACTAGGAGAATATCCCGAGTTTGTTTAAGCATTTTGAAGGCTGAGGATCCCCTCTCCTCCAGAGAATATTATTACTTTTTGCTGAGTTTTGAAAAATCAGAGCACACCACATCCAAAAGCAGAGCAGCTAATGATGCTGGGTGAACTGGCTGATCTCAGGTGTGGAGTCCTGTGTGCAGAATGGGATTCCCACTGGAGAGGGTTACTGGCTGCAGCAGCAAACAGTTCAAGGCGTTCAGTAACTATCTAAAATCCTCATTTTCATGACAAAATAAAGAGCTGTTGCATCTTTTATGTTTACTTGGCTCCCTGTATTTGCTCCATCTGTTCTGTTACATTTTAATGGCTGTAGTCATCACAATGAAAGCCTTAAAGAATCTGAACTAGTGGGGAAGGAAGAGCAGAGCTGTTGTGCAGTCCTGATATAATGTGGCTACCTCTGACAAGTCACTTTTTTGCCTTGTCTATTTAGGGTATGGCTTTTAGGTTATAACATAGCGAAGATACTAATTAGCGTTCAACAAAAGTCAATGGACCTCTATTAAAATGGGAAGACCTTGATAATGAGCTGGTGTCAACTGACACCACTTTGCCACTCTCATCACTGACTTCACTGAGATTACTCATATGTTAAGCATATGTTGCAGGTAACTCACCAGATCAGAGCTTAACTATGGATAAAAATTCTCCTGGACTAGAGAACAGAGGAAAACAGGAGCTGTGCAAAGCTGGAAGACATTGCCAGTTGGAAGCAGAGAGACCCCCTCTAATGAGAGGCCTCATAAGCCTGGGGTTAGAAAATTAAGCTGAGGCATAATAGGAGTATCAGCATAAAGTAGAATTTGCCAGAAAACTGAAATGCTGGCTAAAATAAATATCCTTACTAACCTGTGCAGCTGGATTGATTGGAGAGCTTGATTACTCATCCTTTCCTGTCTAGACAGCCTTAGTTTTTAGATTTTATTTGAAAAAGTAAGACTTATCGTGTTTGGCTATCTTGGCACTGGGGTGAGGTTTTGTGAATTACTGTCAATATGATTGGAAATGGAGATTGAGAAAGCATGAGTAAAGTGGCCTTACCTTTTGCTGTACCTTAGTGGGAGAAACATGCTCTTCTCTGTGGGTGTGCATGAGAGAAGGAGCCTCCCCCTGCCTCCTTTTCAGAGGTTGTGAAGGGATTTCTCATTTTTGGTGGGGAGAAGAGGGGATGAGGAGCCACAGAGCTGGCTGTGTGCTGGACAATCTTTAAAGGGAGCCATTTGTGTCCGCCCAAACACTTGTACATGGGGCATCAGAGCTGTAGGCCCTGATGTGAACCAGTCCAATGTGTACTGATAGATTCAAGAGGAGAGAACATGAGAAACAGATTTGACATTGTCAAAACATTGACTTTTGTTGGAGAAAGGGAGTTCACTTCTACGGGTTTTTTGTTTCCCTTTGTCTCTGAGGGAATCTGGTCAAAAGTGAGGATCTGTCCCTGAAATGTCATATTCCAGAACAGGACAATTTGAGCAACTGTTTGGTTTTTGGTTCCTGTTTCTTGATATCTTGTAATTATTAAGAGTCCAAACAATCTGAATACCATATTCCATATTGATTATGTGTGCTAGTTTAACCTGGTGCTCAGTACTACCTGTTGCTGTAGTAACTTCTGAACTTATTGGTGATTTACCTTTTGCAGCCAGCCAGTATTGAAGTCTGAGTTAGGGACGTGTGAGTACACTTCAAACGCTGCTGCTTTAAACAGGCAAGGTTGAGAACAGGAGAAATGAGGCCCTTTTTACAGAAGGGAAATTGAAGATCCAGATTTGTAGAGTTTCCAGCTCTTAAATTGGAAGAGAACAAGGGGTGCAAAATACCTGCAGAGATAAGTGCTGAAAGGGCATGCCTACAGCAGAGCCAAGAGCTAAACAAGAATTTCAGTCTAATACTTAACTGGATGCTCTTTCTAGCTAGTCTGTACTTCTTAAGTCTGGTATGGAGATCACCGAGACATCAACAGAGAAACACAGCAGAGTACTAGAGATGATGCTGTGCCGTACCAGAGTGTGAGCTGGCTTGATTAGTGGTCTGGTTCTGATCTCTCCACAAATTTTAGGAGCTCCCTCCTGCCAGTTTCAGATACTTCTAGCTCCAAGTGTATCTGGTCCTGAAAGTGATCCCGGAGAGAAGCTTTAACAGGTATCTGAGCTGCCCTTTCATCTTTTATGAAGAGTGTTACGCGCAGTGCTCTTTGGCTGATGTTTCAGGGAGCTGGCACAAGCGAAGTGGTAAGGAGTTTGTGTTAATAGAGCTGGACTAATTAACATTCCAGATGCTGAAAATGTGTGCAGCTGGATCACTGCCAAAGAGCAGACCTCCTCATCTGTGGCTTTCTGCTAGCCTAAAAATAAAGTTCAAACTGACTTTATTAAAAATCTCTCTATATGTATACCTATCTAAACATATATATTTATACGTATATAAACACACATTATGGCCAAGCTGATGTTTGCCCATTGCCTGCTTAAAGGATGAAGTCCTGCTCTGTCCTTTCCTGGTGGACAGTGTCAGATTGCAAGAACTGTCTTCACATCCAGGTCTTGAGGTGAAGAGTTAGGTTTGCCTCACAGCACAAGAATTATCAGGACAGAAAAAAAGACTAAAACAAACCTGTAGCAACGTATAGATCATCAGAACATCCTTCCCTACCTATGGTATTTAATACTCAAGAATAAAAGAATAAAGTATACAGAAAAGGACAAAAATAGCTGAAAGGTGTGAAAGGGCTTTTGTACAAGAGGTGACTGAAAGTGTTATTTGTTTCAGCATGGAAGAGATGAACAAGAAGGAGCTGTCTTTAACTTAATGACCTGCAGGGAGAAGGTCAGTAGGGAAGGCTTATTCTCTCATGGTTTAACAATGAGAGGCATAATATTAAATTACTAGCTGAAGTGTTCAAAATTAATGAGAGGAGGTACTTTGTCACACAATGTATGATTCAGGTGTGGAAGTCATTGCCAAAAGTTACCAAGCAACTACTGAAATCCAAAAAAGGCTTTAGAAAAGTTACTGGAAAGAAGATTTCTTGGGGATTATTAAACACAAAGGTCCACTTAAGTACACAGATTCTGGCTCAAGAAGTCTGAGCTGCACATTGCCAAAAACTGAGAATAATGGGAGATGTTGCTAAATGCCTGTCCTCATGTGCTTCCTTATAGAGTTGGCTCCAGCAGCTGGAGGGAGGTTACTGGGCTTGGATGGCCCCCTCGTCTAATCCATGGTATGCAGGTCCTCCAAGGCAGGTAAAAACTTCCTGATTCAATAGGCTGAAGTTGAAAGGCTAGCTGTGGAAAGGAGTACCTTTCTCCAGGTACTTGCCCTGGTAAAGGCCCCTTTCTTCAGCAGGCTTTGCCCATTCCTGTGTTTGTAGACGTGAGAGTTTCTACTTGGGAACGTAAAAATGGCTGGTCCATCTATCTGAGCAAGCCACTCACTGACAGAAAGCAAATGAGGGACTGGGGAAGGAGAAGCTTCATAAATCACAAATGTGGACAGGATTGATTTCAGGAGAAAGGAAAGAATGAGAAAAAGCTTAGCAAATTTAGTGCAGAAAAAGCGGACTGTGGGAGAACAGTGTCGATGAGTATTGCCCCAGGAAGAAGAGTGATGGCTACAGAAGGTCAGCAATGTGCTATCAAATCACAGATGTGCTGAAAGATGAATTAGGCACCCTTCTGAATGGTGACAGTTTGCTGGAGTATGCCACCCTGTTGCAGACCTTTCAAGAGCGTTGGAGATGGGAAATATCCGTCTACAATTTGTTTACCTATACATGGTGTTTGCAAATGATCCCCGTTCCTAATAAGATGATGTTGTTGGATATAACCACTATTTCCCCATCGTAGTCTAGTTCAAAGTTAGTCTTGTGGGTTTATGGCTGTCTAGTTCCTTCTCCATTCTGGTACATGGGCTCATTTTTAATTAAACACCCATCATTTAAGGAACTAAAAACAGTCCAAAAAAGTTCTGTTGACCAAAGGCTGAAAATATGAAATGTTCTTTGGGGGGTTTTGGGTGTGGATCGTGAGGCACATTTTCGTAATATTTAGTATGTCATCTTCAAGCAATGTTTTTAAACCTCAAAACTCCAGGGAAGTTCTGTAGGCTTTAGCAAACAGATGTTAGCAGTCAGGAAAGAATTATGATTCCTGCCCAAGAATATTCCCTCTTGCCTATCAAGTTATTCTGCTGTGCAACGCTTTCAAGATAAGTCTCTTCTGGAAGTGGGGACACAGTTTCTGCAGGTCTGCGAATCAATAGATTAAAGAGAGATCTTGAGCCCCTCTTAATCATCAAGGAAACATATCATTTGGGATGTCCTGATTAAGAGCGTGTGTGTAATTAGTGCATACTTTGTCCCTATCCAGTAGCTGCCTAAAGCTGTTTGACTCAGCTGCTGCTTGTGTCTTTTAACTTAAATATCTTCACTAAGATACTATATATCCTGAGTCCTGTAATCTGCTTCAGGGATCAATGGGAATTAACCGTGAATCCAGACCCCTGCTGTTATGACAACAGGGGAAGGGTTGGCCCCAGTGCTCTTGATGAGGGGAAAATGACAATATCTGGTTGACAGGAAAAGTTTTGCTTCACTTTCATGGAACTACATCAACTTTCTGGTGTTTTCTATTTAAAGCTTAATGGTAAAGATATTCAGATCTTCCTGGGACACCACATGAAACCACACAACTTCATTATCTCTGGGTTGATGCAACTCCATGCCACGTCCTTTCAAAGAGAGAGCATAAAGGGTATGATCTGCTCATTCTTCAGAGCTCTCATCCTTTAAGATTTAATGGAGGCATTCTGAAATCTTGCTCTAGCTTGCTTTCTGTGCAAAAACCAAAGGTTTTAGATTTCCTCTTAGGGCTTTTATCAGTGGGAAGCAGAGAATGCTCTCTCCTATCTTCTCTGTTCCTCACTAGAAATATGGACTGACTTTTATTTCTCTGGGAATCCAGTTTGCAGGCATACTCTAAACTGGTGTACTATTTTCTTCTCCTCCAACCAATGGATCCAGTGGTATATCTCCTCTTGTATCCTTCTGCTTTCTCACACTTGTGTGATTACTGTTTAAATGAAGATGAGTCCCAATTTCAGTATTTTAGAGGTTCTGACTTTTGAAATTGTAATGGGATTTATTAATAACTTCAAATGGAGAAAAATCACTCTTGGAAATAGCTCTACTTAATGTAAATACTTAAATTTAGGATCATGTTCTAACAATATTTACTGTAATAGACACGCTCATTCTTCACATGAAGCTTGCCAGGCTTTTATATTACAGTAAGGTGAAACTGGTTGCCTGTGAAAAGTAAATATTTGAATAATTTTTTTTTCTGTGCAGTATATATATGACCCTTCCACTCATCTGCAAAAAAAAAAAACTTTCCTGTGCTGTACAATATTGTCTCATTTTATAAAATGATTCATCCTTTGTGGTGGTGGGGAAAGGATGTAGGGGATTCCCTAGAAAAATGTTGCATGAGCTGTAACTTCAGTTTATTTTTGCCCAATGGAAATAGTAATACTGTGCATGGATCAGCTCTTTGGAGACCAACTCACCTGGGTGCTTGAAGTCAAGCTCCCCTTGATTTAGGATCTGTGGTGGAACTGTTGCTTTGAGAGGTGTTAATTAAACTTTAGAGGGTTATGACATCTTAATTATGTTCATGTAATCACCACTAGTTTAGGAGGAAGCTGTCTGGAGGGCAGTGATGAACCTCAACTGGAGAACTGCAGGTGGCATAAGCCAAATAACTGTTTCTCTGTCACTGATATGAAGGAAAAGAGATGTTCCAAGAGCGATGTTAATGGTAGGATTTTTTGCCTAACTCAGATCCATGAAGTCTATGGAAAGCCTCCTTTTTATACTTCCCCAGGCTCAGGACATGCTCACAGGGTGTAAGAAAATAGATGACATGGACGTGGTGCTTTGACTGAACGTGAACCCAGACGTGTGCTGGCAGATTTCCTGATTTAAGGTGAAATCCCTTGCAAATGGCTCCATCAACCTAATAAAAATCAGAACTGCGATCCCTCAGTTCAGGAAAGTGTAGCATAATTGAGATTGCAGCCTTCTGCTCTCCGAGCCACTTAAAAATGAATGACATGCTGGAGAAAGGTAGAATTTCCGGATTTATTTATTTATTGACTTTGCTACTTTAGTGGCTGGATGTAAAGGTTGTTATATGATTGCAAGTCCAAGAAAGGCACTCTGCAGAATGTTTTTGAAAGCTTCTAGAAATAGAGTGAGAGTCTGACAAGCTTGGATTGAAAAGCACAAAATTCCAAGAAGCTCATGAGTTTCGTTAGAGGCAAGGGAAGTTTACGTTTATAGCTGTTTCAGGCCTGATCCAACTCTTGCTGATGTCAATGGAAAGCCTTTTGCTCAAATTCATCAGCAAGGTTCTGAGCCCTGAGAGAAACAAGATTTATGGAGAAAGCTGTAAATGGGCAATTTCCACCTTTCGCCCTGTTTAGCAGGAGGAGCTGCAGAAGATTAATCTGCAGCAGTTCCACTGCTGAAGATATTTGAGCCACGAGAAGATGCAACGGTGCTAGTAATGAGGGCTCAGATGCTGTCGTTTGCGTTCCCAGGATTTTGAAAGGCTAAGCAGTGATGGCCCAAGTGATGGACTTGGTAAATACAGTGTCTAGCTTGGTATGTGAAGAAAAGCATGGTTTTGTTTTTTCTTTTTTTTTTTTTTTTTCAGGAGACAGGGTAAAGTATGACAGCAGCACCACCAGGGCCCTGGAGACAGGCCAGATATACATATTTGGTTAGAGAAGGAAAACAACTGTCTAGAAAAGGATGTAAACATTAAGTTTTAACTTTCTGTCTTAACCTCTTCTGCAACAGAAAGGAAGCCTTGTGTGCTGAGCTATTCTGCTCCTCTGCTAGAAGCTACTGGAATTCAGACTGTGTTGAAAAGGAGCAATTTGGGATAGATTTTTTTCTTTTACTGTATTTTTCCAAAAGATGACTTTTTCGCATAGGTCCCTTGTGACTCAACAAGAGAGAAATCATTTGGAAGGAAATAAATCTCTACTGATGGCTACTCAGATGAGAAAAGCAGCTAATGAGCATGGGTGAGCTCATATCATTAGTAAATGCCATGGATGATGCACTGAATAATCTCTCAGTTGTTTTTGTTATGCTATTAAGAAGTTTAAGTTTAGGCTTCCCATAACCACAGGCTCACTTTTTTTGTGGTGTGTGCACATATCAGAATGATGGCACGGTCCATCTGTAATACATGGGCTGCAAGGGTGGAAACCTACGGAGTGCGAAGGAGCCTTGCACCCTTTCAGCAGGGCAGGATTCAGCCTCAGTGGCTGCTGACCAGGGGTCTGCTGGCGTTGTAAACCAGGGTAACCCCTGCCTGAAGAATGACTGAACTGCTGTCTAAAATAATTTACTGCATGTCAGACCAGGAATGGATGTACATGTGTTAACTGAGGATCTGACCCATTTAGTTAATATTGTCTTCATTGCTCTTTATCCTCAATCTACTAGCTGAGGACAGTGAATCTATTCTAGTTTGAATTAGGCTGGGTGCAAGCAATCCTCAAACACAGAGGACCCCTTTCTGCTGTGGCTGATCCTCCATCTTCTACTTTTTCTCCAATCCATCATCTTTGCCTTGTGCCTTTCTCATATCTTGTTAAAGCTGTTGAATATGAGACCACTTCTGCTCAATCCTCAGCTGCAGTCAGGAGCTGGATGGCAGATCTAGACCTTAAACAACACATTTCCAAGCAGCTTTGTCCCTAAGGCTTTTATTATGGACTCTTATGACATCCCTTTTTCCATTCTGTTGTACCTGCAAGGTAGGTAAATACCAATTGGCTGAGCCTTTTATAAATCTGATTCAACAATAAGGGAAAAGTGCTCCCCAATATAACATTACAGCTTTGACGTAAGTGAGTGAAAGAGAAACAATTAAACTGTCTCGTTCTCCCCGTTGGACTTAGGTCTGCAGGGACTGAAGAACACTGGATATGATTTTTAGGGTGGTTATGTGCTATGAAACAGAAAGATGAACCTGAAAAAATACAGGAGAGGTTTGGCTTCTGATCACCAAACTAAAATCCAAGGAGATGGCAGAGGAAGATTTGAGGAAGATGTCCCAGGCTGCTTATGCAGTGCTGGGATATCGGTAAGGAAGAGAAACGTGCGCTGGGAATATAAACACACCCAGGTCCTGATCCCAGGCCACTAAAGGCAACACACAGGTTCCCGCTGCCTCCAAGTCTTTGTGTTGGACCAGACTGTTTCCTCCACCCTCTGCTGAGCCCGGGGCTGGAGTGCGTTTTTGCAGTTGAATCATCCAGCCCCTCAGAATAGGAGCCTAACGTTAACGCATCCGGAACAGCAAGAGCCTGACCAAGTGCCTGTTTCAATTTGGTGAAATATTCTTGGCAACTACCAGGCGTTTTTAAACCAGTTCTTCATTAAATGCAGTTTTATATGCCAAAGCATGCCAGTTTCTGTTTATATGCAAACTATTTTAAGGAGACTTATGTCCAGACTTATTTGTGATAATAGCAGGAGCTGCCCTGCCGCAGTCAGACTGGGATGGTGGTACCCAGGGGATGAAAGCTGGCATTTGCCGCATAAGGCAGCGTAAACACAAGTGCCTCTGTTATTTCTGTCATCTTTCACTCTGTGTAAGCCCGAATCTGGCCACGAAATCTGTCGTATGGCCTCCCGCTAATTTCTGGGGGGCTCTTCTGGGATGGAGGGGCTTCCCCAACCAAGCTCAGTAAAGTGCTGAGGCTTTTCAGGCTGCTCTGTTCTGTGCCAGTCCTGCCTGGTGTTTCATGTGTGGTTGTAGAACAAATGATGGCTTCTGCCACCTTTGTGGGAGGGGATGAAGGCCGACTTCATAGAGACTTGATTTTAATAAGCCAAAATAACTTTCCAGGTTATTTATGATAAGTGGTAGTAAAGACATAAGTAGCAAACTTTGTTTTCCAAATACGTTTGGAAATATTGTATGATTTGGATCAGTGCTCCCTTTCGCATATTACTGTTAAACCTGAATTTGGCCTTCTGGGGCCTAAAATTTCGCTGTTTAGCATTCACATAGTTTATGCGTGCCTTTCCTTCTCCACAAACTTCGGGGGCTTGGTATAGTGTCCTATGTGAATCTTTCCTGTGAAGGAGAGGAGGAACCACAAGGCAACACCGGGCAAGAGCCAACCTCGCAGCTCTTGAGGGTGTCGGCATGTGGATGGAGCGGTTTTAGTAGCAAGGGAGCGATCCCGCATGAGCGGAGGGTGATGGCTATGTTCCTCTGCACCCTTTGTCCCAGATCCTATGTGCTGGGAGAAGAGGGCAAGAGCCATGGAAATCGTGGTGGAAAAGTGGTCCTTGGCCTCCCAAGGGAAAGCGAGCTCATGGGTGGCCAGGATCCTCTGTGGCTCTGGACCAGCTTCTCCACATGCTGAATCCTCCCAGTGTGTGAACAAACTGCAATTCTGCTCTGCCCTCAGCTGGGATGGGGGAATTGGCATGTCTGGATGGTCCAGGTCCTCTCCTTCTATAGTGGAAGTGTTGGAGGTAGCTCTGGATCTTACAGGTGGGAATAAAGCGTGTTGGAGAGGTTTTCACACCTTCACGTTAATGTGTAAGTGCATTGCCTTTCTGGAAAGAGATCACTAGCCCTGCATTTGTCCAGGCCCTTCTCCAAAAGGGGTTATGTTCTCCAATTCCAGCAGGAGCAACTTCTTCAAGGACCATATGTTTTTCATGGGCCTTATCCTATGTGTAAATGTGGAACCCATTTCCTGAATTTAGGTCATGGCTGAACTGGGCTGGAATGGTGTCTGCCCTGGGGTGCTTGAGCTTTGGAGCTGGCGAGCACACCGGCAACGTATGGACTCAAGAGTTTGGGTTGGGAAATGTCTGTCCCAAGCTGGCTCGGGGCTTCTCCGCTGTGCACCTTAAGTAGTCTTGTCCTCTAATTGGGGTTGCTGTAGGAGGGGGAGCAGGAAAAGTGAAGGTGCAGGAAAGCATCAGGGTGGGACCTGTGCAAAGCAAGTGTGAGACCTGCAGCTGTTTTGTTAAACCTGCTGCCTGGCTCATCTGAGCCGAGGTGGCCTCGTGTCAATCCTTCGTGCCCTCTGAAAAATGCTGTGTATTTGCAATTCAATACATAGCAATCCAATTAAAGCTGTTTCACTTCTGTCGCATGTATTTGTTTCACGTGCTGAGGGTAGTGTTACTGATTAAAAATGCACATTTAAAATAATATTTTGTTTTTTCCCTCTGGACTGAATGCAATGTTTCATTTGACCCCAGGTAGGAGGGGATGAATTCTATTTTTTGGTGCACTCGAGACTTTTAAATAATTCTGGATAAGTCTGAAATGAAATACTGGTGTTTTCGTGTTCAAGCCAGGGAACCAAAATGTAATTATTTGCACAGCTGTAATCGTACTTCAAAGGAGACACGACTCCTCCTGGAGCCCCAGGTGCATGGAGAGGGCACTCCAGCCCCTGCCACGAGCCCTGCATCTCTCCTCTCTGTGTCTCTGGCAATGCGGGACCACTGCCCTACTATTTCATTGACTGCACTTACATGTGCACATCTGCATGGGCCCCAAAAAACTTCTGCCTACAAATTCCTGTTTATAAATAAATAGGAGCAGCTTTCATCCCCCAGTCCAGAAATTTGTGTGAAGATCAATGGGCTTCTTAAATTTTTCCAGAAAAAGGTACCTCTGTGAAAGTGTTCTTTATGAAAACATTTTTTAGAAGTTATAAAACTTCCAGCAAAATTGTTTATCAAAATATTTTTGTCTTCTGTTAGCCAGAATGTGCTTTTAATATTTGCATGAAAAACTTGGGGAACCTTTTAAAAACCTTGGGAAATTTTGAAAAAAAAAAAAAAAAGTCGTTTTTAAATGCTTTCAGAACAAAAAGAATTAACAATTCTGCTTATTTTTACACCCCCAAATTAAGTTTATATAATTTAACCAGCTTGTCCCTTTGGCTTTCTCATACCTCCAGGTTAAGCTAGTGTCCCAAGGGATGGGGACACTAAGCCGTCTTGGGAAAGCACTGCTCAAGGGTGGCAAGGTGGAAGTTTCTGTGATTCTGTCTGGACGTAATCATCTCTCCAATGTGGCAAAAAGCCATGCAGTTTGCTATCGTTGGAGAGTTTGACCTATCCAGTTTATGTCCACAACTGGGTTTTAGTGGAGGTGGGGGAATGGCTGAAAGGATCGCAAAGAGTCCGGCACAGCGAGGTCCAGGAGCACAGAAGAGAAGGCTTACAAAGTTAAACCCAGTGCATTTATTATTTTTTTTCTTTAATATTGAGTTTTATATCTGATTTTAATAGATATTTATTCCAAGCTTGCTTTATAGAGTGGTTATTTAAAAAAACAGCCTCTTAAAAAAAATTATTTAAAACTGTTTCCATTGGCAGGGGAACATTTTTACAAACAAGGTATGTAATTGCTTTTTTAACTAGAGGGACTGGCCCTTTCCTTTGGTCACTGACATAATGTTGCCTCTTTTTAATGACTTTGGTGAAAAGATTTTTTTTTTCTCAAAGCTTTTTGGAGACTCCAGCTTTAGCAAAAGTTTGTGTGTGGTTTTTTTTTTTTTAAGGAGACTGGAGACTTCAGGGGCACGCACTTCTCCAGCAAGGCTGTCTGGGCAGGTGTCCAGCTGGATGTATTGATACTTTGCTGGAATGTGAAGTTGTATCTTGACTGGCAAATCTTCCTCAGCAGTGCTTTGAGATCTGCCCAGCCTGAGCTTGTAGCATTGCTTGGGACAATTTGTCCCACCTAAGTCTGGAGCAAGAGTGAAAGGTGGTCTTGAGTTTGCAGCCTAATTGCTATCTAGTTTCTCTCTGATCAAAGACTCAAGTAACTTGAGCTGGTGTTAATCCCTTTGAGAAATCCAGCACTGCTGTGTCCCCTGGCAGAGATAGCTGAACAACCATCCTGCCGCGTCCTGGCTACCTGTGTCTATAGTGTCCTTCCACTTTCCTTCCCAAAGAGCCTGAGAGGAATCCTCAACAAGGGGTTGAGGCTCTAGTTTTTGTGAGAGTTCAGTGTCCATAGGTTTTTCCTTCAAGGAAACAAAATCTGGGGGCAAATGTTTAAAAGCTACATTCATCCCCCAAATTATCTTCTCTGCTAGAATCTATTTTTTTACCTGCTCATATTTGTGTTGCTGCATTCTTAAGCAAGATAGCAAATACCAAATCACACGCAGGCTTGTGACAGGGTCTGGCCTCAAGGAAGACCAAGGAGGAGGTCTGCCTGCCAAACAGAATCCCTGCAAGGCTGTCTGGCATCGGTTAGACAAACGGAAAGCCGAGACATCTGCTACGCCATTGAACACT
Organism: Chlamydotis macqueenii; assembly: GCF_036417535.1. Classification (NCBI taxonomy): domain Eukaryota; kingdom Metazoa; phylum Chordata; class Aves; order Otidiformes; family Otididae; genus Chlamydotis; species Chlamydotis macqueenii. Next base: position 39,341,494 of record NC_141561.1, read on the forward strand.
GCTGCCTTCGCTATCTCCTGCTGCCACCCACGTTCTCCTCATGTGTGTCCTGTCCACCTGCCCTGTTCTGACCTGTGCTCTGTAAGTCTAGACAGGAGTCTGCATTGGCCTGAGAGCTTAGATTCATTCTCCTGGATTGTCTGGACACCCTGGAAATACTTGCTGTGGGACACAAACATTTGTGGCTTACCTAGAGCTGTGTTGTAGCCTCAAGCCACAAATATTTGGTGTCCTGGAATTAGCCTTCCATTTACAAGTGGGTTGGCTAAAACAGCAACAGGGATCTAACCCAGAGACCCCTGTGCTACACAGGCTGCAGGGATGAGAGATCCCCTTTTCTGACTCATCTGCCCAGATGGTCTTTCTGCACTGCCTGCTTCTGCAGCATCTACAGTTCTCATCACCGATAACTGCTAATTACACGGCTCAGGGCCCTGAAGCTCTCGTTTCTGAGGCAAGAAGGTAACAAGCACGGTGTTTATGGCCCTTGGCAACATGTTTTCAGTTTTGAGAAACTCATCAACAGCATAATACTGGCAAATTAAGGGGATTTTAGGGAAAAAATGCATCCAGAAGGCTGGCACAGAGGCGTTGTCCCACGGAAGGTTTAAATGCTAATTATGAATAACTTAACTGAGCAATGCTAAAGAGATTCTGTCTGGTAGTGATGCTCTAGTTCAAAATGACAGAATTGCCCCGGAAGAGACTGAAAGCACCTGAATCTAGAAAGGGATGAGCTATGCTGAGCTCAAAGTCTTCTCAAGGTGAGTCAAGCCTAGCACATCGTCCCTGTCCTTCTACAATGGTTATCTTGCCTCCTAGCTTGTAAAACAGTGGTGGTGGGATGGAGCAGTCCTGCTTAAAAGTATCAAATTCTTTGCAAGCTTAGGATCCGGTGCCCAAATCCTCTCTTTCCAGGTTGCTGCCCAAAACACTAAGTGCTAGAGTTGTGCTAATTCTCAGCTTACTTCTGCTGGACTAATGGCTATGGTCCACTGGGAAACAGAGGGAATGAGAACACCAGCTTTGCAAAACCATGGCTGCTGGGCAGTGTCCTGCAAAGCAAGATCTGTGAGTTTAAGTCCTTCCAGCAGTGAGCTGAACCCCTTTGCGGTTGCCACCAAGCACTGAACCCTCAGGTGAAGCAGGGAACCATACAACTCCCCCTTCAGCCTTTAAAAATACAAGCTTCCTGGAAAGGGAATCACAAGTGGAAGGAACTGCTTGCAATTTAAGGTTAGGTGCCAAAGTTGTGAGAGGATGGAATTTAGGAACTACTCTGATGCAGCTCCCAACACAGGGCAATTCCTGTTCTGTGCCAGTAAATCTGCCCATACGCTTTGCCGTGCATCTAACTGGGATGCTTGAGTTTCTGTAGGTGAAACTGCACTCAACTTTGCACTTTGGGTTAATGAGGGGTGACTATATTCTTAAATATATGCTGTTAATAATAGGAAATGCCAACCTTCAGCTATGCGCAGAGTCACTGGCTTGCGTGTGATTTATCCTCCTGCTCCAGAAAGGTCTTTTTGACCATGAAGCATTTCTACAACTTCTGGAAATCTGCTGTTGAAAACCACTTTGAGAATCACACCTGGCTTGTAACAAACAGTGGTGGCCTTATTGCCAGGGAGGAAAAACAAGAGGGAATCCAAGGGCTTTGGCAGGGAAGGCATATGAAGGATACCAATGGCTTCGTGCATTCAGCATCGGTCCTGAGCTCCCCTGGGAAATACGAGCAGCTGATGAGTGGAAAGGCTAAAAGCTTGTTCCAATGCACGTGTGACATCTTTGCTAGTGAGTGAAGGGGTGAGCGTGGCTATGGGTGGGTCTAAGACCCTTCTCAGGGCTAAATTACCCTAATTGTGTCTTGTTGGATCTGATCTTCTAGCCAAATAGCTTGATTTCATCTAACCTGCCTGTTATGCTTTTAACAGAGGAGGCCTTTTCATGGCTGAGCCATTCATTCTCTATTCCCTCCTTCTTTTTCCTCGGCTCAGGTTTGTATAGTTCATAGAACGGTTTGGGTTGGAAGGGACCTTCAAAGCCCATCCAGTCCAACCCCCCTGCAAGGAGCAGGGACGTCTCCAACCAGATCAGGTTGCTCAGAGCCCTGGCCAACCTGGCCTGGAATGTTTCCAGGGATGGGGCATCCACCACCTCTCTGGGCAACTGGGCCAGTGCTCCACCAGCCTTCTTTAGTCTAATCTACCTCCTTCTATTTTAAAACCATTACCCCTTGTCCTATCACACCAGGCCCTGCTGACCAGTCTCTCCCCATCTTTCCTGCAGCCCCCTTTAGGCACTGGAAGGCTGCTCTAAGGTCTCCCCAGAGCCTCCTCTTCTCCAGGCTGAACAGCCCCAATTCTGTTACCCATGGTCTGCTTGTGTCAGTCTGTGCAGGCAGCATCTCTGCCAGCCACTCCCAGCAGGGACAACTCTGAACCATCTTTTAATTTTAATCTTCCAACATGGGGTTATCTTGAGTAGGCACATGAAAACGCTGGCTTGGTTTGCAGTTTCCTAAACAGGCAAGCAGATTGCGTAGAGTGGCTTTGGGTCCTATGGACTGAAGGCTCTTTGAAGATGCTTAAATATCCATCGCTTGCTGGGAGCTCATTATCCAGTCAAACAAGGAGATTTTCGTAGTTCGGAGCTATAGAAAGGAAGGAATCAGCTAATGTAAATAACAGTCCATGGGTGAAGGAAGAAGTAATGATTTTTATATTCATGATTATCAGAAAATGAAATAGGGACTTGCAGAGTATCTTTGCAAAAACCCTGTAAAATCTTTAGTACAGGCACCAGTGTAACCAGCGCACGGAGCAGCGAATCAGTGGGGGATTACCTGTTTACTGAAAAGTTAAATTCTGCTGAAGTGCTTTGCTGGATTAGGACCAGCATATGAATTTCTGGAAACCCTAATGGCCTTACTAAATGTTTAATAGAGGCATCACAATCTTAGACCTACTCATGCATCCAGAATACCTTGAAATGAGGGCTGGAATAAGGCTTATAGAAACCCAGTAAATGGACAAAAGAGCGCGCGGAGCCAAATTCCTGCTTGGCAAAGTCCTTCCAGCGTTAGAGTATTTGGCGGACAATATTTAATAAAGTGCTTGCATCCACACTTAAAACTTTACACCGTGAGCATTCCCTGCCTCTCTTCTTCTGTATCATTTTTTCATCGGATGCTCTTGAAATTACAGAGATGACCACGATAGCTCTCGAGGTATTTGTGTTTATTAGAAAGCAGAGATGGTGGGTACTGTGTATCACCACTGCTAATGTTTTTGATGGGCTAGTCCCTTGCTGTGCGAAGATTAACTGTCTTAACTCAACCCTTTGCAAAGGACTAAGTTAAGATGGGGAATACTTTCTCCTTTTCACCTAGGGTTAAAAAAGATGAGCATTTGTTTGTTTCTTTGTTTTTTTGTGAGAAACTAGGAAATTATGACTAAGCACATTTTTTTTTTGAGGTGATGCTTTTCACAGGAAAAAAAAAAAGGATATTTTTTCTTTAACTTAACAGTTGGAAAGGAGGATGCTTGAGATTGATGGAGGTGAGGGATAACATGCAGTAATTCTTTGCTCCAGGTTCTGCTGCAGAGTAGAGTGTAGCCAGAGCTATTCCCTGTGGCACTGCATGGCCAGGCATCCCCAAGGAAGCAGCACTTGGTACTCCACTCATTATTGATTAATTTGAGACCTGAGTTTTGTGGGGAAATCCCTTCAGCCAAGAGAAGAACAATAATAATTCTACTTTGCATGCTGAGAAGTTTAACAGCTATCTGTAGAGTGCTTTGAATGCACGTTAAATTTTGTTTCTAGCTCCACCGAGAGCCCGAGCAGCTGGAAGATGGGGAAGCTTCCTTGGGGATGGGGAGCCTCCCCGGCTCCACTCAAACAATAGCAAAAAGCCACCTACCCTGTCCTAAAAATCACTAGTCAGTGATAACTGTGCGGGTCGGAGTCCTGTTTTCCTTGGACGGAAAGAAAGTGCCTGCGGTGGGCTGGCTTAGAGATAGGGTGATGTGCTGGCTAACAGGAGTCTGGGTGGCTACCCAGCTGATCTCCAAAACTGGCAGTGACACCTTGCCAAACCAAAGGTGTAGGAGGGCAAGTACTAACAAAGCAGGGCTCACGCTGATAAACATTTAGGTTTTTAAAGCATCATGGGTGCTCAGAGCTGAGCTATTTCATTTGTCATGCCGTACTGTTCTTCCTAAGTGTCTGACCCTCTTCTCCCTCACTGTTGTTTGCTTGCGTTTTGTTCCTCATCTTCCCTCACCTCTGGGTGATAAAGAAGCTTTCTTCTTTGTCTCAGACAGGAGAAACAAAGCAATTGGAGACTTACACAGGGTGAGATAAGGGGCCCTGCCTGCTGAGCCCCTGTTTGGGGCTTTATTAGCAAAACAGGTCCTGTGCTGGCACTCAGAGTTTTATATTTTAAATCCAGTGATTGCATCTGGCTTTTTTGAACTCAGTCATCCTTGGATGAGGAAAATACCTCCCTATGTCTCTAGCTTTAAACGAAAGGTAAAACACATTCCTCTTTCTGTATGAAACTTCTCCCTCTATCTTCCCCAGGCTGCTCACCCCTGCTCTCCCTCTCACCCACCCTAACGCAACTGGCAGGGCCGCTCTGGCTCAGCGCGTTGCTCCTCATCTGCCCAGGTGTTTTTCCTCTGCCCGGACATGCTGCAGCCTGTGTCCAGCGCCTCCGAAGACAGAGACACTCTTAGACTGACCGTCTGCAGCTGCCCTGCTAGTGACGGCAGTAAGCGATGTTTCTGACCGCGGCAAGCCGTCCAAAAGAAATACCTTCCGTGTCAAAGGCCCAGCAGGAATTCAAGCTTAGACCCCAGCTGTGTGGCTGCATCTGAGAACTGCGCAGATGTGTAGGCAGCCGAGAGGCTCACCTTGCTGCGGCGCAGGTGATCGATTTCTCCTCTTGCCCAGCAAACTGTGCCCCAGTTTTGGCCCAGCCACCCCTTTTCCCCTCCCTCCTGGGCCTGAGCATTCAGTTGCCCTCAAGTGCTGCTGTGCGATGGGTGTGGATCTATCGGAAAACGAGCGAGCCAAACCTTTGGAGATGTTTTTCCAGGGGCTGGGAGCTGTGCCCTACCTGCTCCACCCTGCAAGCATCTCGCGGCAGGCTTGCTGCCGAGGGAAGGTGGGAGCGAAGGGCAGGACACAGAGAGGCCTGGGGTCTAACAGCTCTGACAAGAAAGGATGTGTCAGAGGTTGTGCAGCCCTTTTTTTTTTTTCTTTTAAAATCTCTGGGAGAGGTCTGAGAAGTGCAAGGGGAGGTAGTGATGGGAGTTGTTTTTCTGATTTTTTTTTATTTTTATTTTTTATTTTGAGAAGTAAGAAGTTCAACTGCAGAGATTTTGTCTGGTTTTCTCTGCTGAAAATCTGGAATGGGAGGACCAGCGAAGACTTTCTCAACTGAGAAACCACATAAAGCTGAGTCAAAAGAGGAGCAGGTCTTAACCCAAGCCATTTGTGCTGCAGGCAGACCCATGCTGCCTCAGGAAGGCTGTGATATGAATCCCACCTGGGAGGTCTCCAGCACCAGGAAAGTGGGATCCCTTTAGCTGAGGAGCCCACCTGTTTTCCCTTTGAGGGCTGTTTTTATCTTCCTTTGCTCGGGGGTAAATCTTATTGCTCTACCAGCCACAGAGAAAGCCATTTTCCCTTTCCCCTCGTCGTTCCTCTTCGCCCTTGGTCCCCCCTTCCCCGGGAGGTGACGGAAAGCGCAGGGCTCTCACCCCACACATCTGTCTGCCAGGCGTCTCGCTTCGTCGATGGCATCCTCCACCGATTTTATTAAAGACGGGAAGTGTTTTGCAGGCTGGAGGTGACTCTGGGTCTGCTTGTCTCAAACTTTCTAGTGACTCATCTGTCTGCAACTGATATGATGTTGTCTGATAGATATATATATATATATTTTAAACTGCAGACAGCATTATGTGCTGAGGTATTGAAAGGCTGATTTCTGTTTTGACTGTTGTCATGTTGGCTTGTGAAGCGTAAGGTATGTGTCACTTTTTGGGGTTAACCATTCTCATTCAGCAGTTTTATTAATAGCTTCTACGCTCGTGAATGAAAAAAAAAAAAAAGCAACTTGTTGAAATTGGAAGGAGTAGGAGGGAACTTATCATTTTTTCCGGTCTGCTGTGGGTTTCCAAGGCTTTCCCCAGAAAGAGACGCTCGCAAGAAGGCTGAGTCTTTCTGCCTGAATGCAGCCTCTCAGCTCGTTACACCGGATCTGACTCTGGCCCCGTTACGCTACGGAATATATTGAGGCTTGTGAAACCTGTTACACGTTAGCATGTTAAATATACAGCCGTGGTGTCTGAAGCTGTGTGCTAGTAGCTTAGAAATTAGAATTTAAAAATAAGTCAATAGATTGGATTAAGTTCATTGAAGGTAACATACAAATTAAAGCATAAAAAAAATCAATTTAAAAGAATTGTCTGAGACAACTGAAAATATTTTGTTACATCTAACCCAAAAAGTAGCTGATAACAAATACGCCATTTCTTTTAAAGTAATCTTTCTTTTGCTTTTAACTTTAGTTACATACTCTGACCTTTCTGTGATTCCTCTGCTTTCTGAACAAAAGAAACCTGCTCAATAAGTCACTTGGATGGCATGTACATGCAGCTTTCAGATGAATCATTTATCACGCCTTTCGAGGGTGGCCACAGCTCATGTCCTTCGTCGCTGATTCGGGGCGTTTTACACCAAGCAGAGCCTCTCTTCTGAAATGATGAGCTTGGAAGAGAGAGGATCTGAACAGGTCTGCCTTTTATTGCCGAAGTTACAGCTGGAGGGGAGATGTGCTGAAGGCAAAGAGGCTGGGAATAAAATTCCAGCTCTGCACAGTTCCTTGTCCTGATCCGGCACCTCTGATCCAGTGGGCTGCAAATGCTGCCGGTAATCTTTGGTCCCTAGGTGCCTCGCCAGGATATTAATAATTCTGTATGTCATAAGGACAGAGGAAATGAATTAATTAATGGAGGAGCTCAGACTGTACATTAACAAAGCTGCAGGAACAGACACAGGGCTGCCTGAGCCACTCGCTTAACAACAGATACCAAAGGGTAAACAAAGCATGGGAAAAGAGGGAAACAGCTGAAATGTCAGCAAGAAAGAGGAACTCCCCTTCCAGTTTGAGCACGATGGTGTTGCATTCCTCCCTCAAAACAGCAGTCCCTGAGGCTGAAGTAACAGGAGAAAGCAGTCCCACTCCTGGAAGTCTTAGGCGGAGGGGCCAGGTTATCCCTCTGGAATTTTTATCGGCTCCAGCTGCTTTTCTCCAGGCTGATTCACCCCCTGTCTCTAAGGAAACGTGGGGAAGAGATGACGTTTCTTCCAATCCAGAGAGGCTCACAATAATGCCTTCAGGGCACTGGGTGTATAAACAGAAGAATTTGAGATCAATTACCTGTGCTGTTTAGGTTGGCTCTTCCCTCCCCTTCCTTTGCTGACCTGTAGCAGAACTTATATGGAGGTGATTCACCCCCCAGATTCTCCTGGTTACTATGGAACACTTTGCAAACAGCGCGCATCCGTGACATAACCGCTCACGTGTATGCGCACGAAGCCGGCGGTGGGCTAGTATGAAGTGTTCTTAATTGTTTTCATTGATATTAGTGAATTTGCGGTAATTGCAAGGATAAAATTTAATGAGCAACAGGAAAAAAAAAACTGTGCCTGTGATTCATGATTGTGTTTTGTTGAAGAGAAGGCCCTGCAAGAAAAGGGATTATTTCTCCATAGTTCTTTTAAAATGCACTTCACTCAGGTGCAGGTAACAGGTACAGTGAAAGCGCCTGGTTTCTTTGCAAAAACAAAACTGCCAGCAATATATATTTTAAGAATATCAAAGAGCAGGAATTCTGCTAAATCGGTGTAGCTCTGCTCGTTTCAGCAGTAATTTTGGTTTAAACAAGCTGCAGCCTTAGCTGCATTTTTCTTGACCAAAACAAGAGTGGCTAAAAATTGTGAAGTTTAACCCAACTGTACTTTTGCAGCCTTGTAGATCAGTACCTGTGTCTTGGATGTTGCATTTGTGCTGTGTGGTGTTTGACAGAAGGCTCCAGATCCACAAAGCAATTAAGAATATCTTCATTATTAAGCAGCACATACAAAATCAGAGTAATGATCAGAGACCAGAATAGGGCTCTTGTTCTTGGCTCGGTGTATTTATCACATTTGTTGTTTTAGAGGAGTAGGTGGAGAGAGGAGATGTTTGTACATGGAGCTCCTGTTAATGGTTACCTGAAAGCAAACTTACGCCTGCTCAATGGGACCTTGTCCTGTTGCCCGCTTGTATTGGGGAGCAGGTGACCTTTTACACTTGGGTGCTGGACATTGCATCTGGATCAGAGCTGACTTGCACCCCGACAGCTCCGCTGTGCTCCTTCAGTGCTTGCAATGACCAAGAACCCAACGTCAGCCTGGAGAGGGACCCCAGGGCAGCCACGTCAGAAGGTTGAAGTTGCAAGGGCATCTTGCTCTAGAGAGGAAAGGAGACAGCCAGTGTGAGGTGAATCACAGAATTATGTCAGCTGATATTGCAGAACTTCCACTTTCATCCCGTAACAGCCATATTTTCAGTCCATGATGGGTCTCATCCACAATTACAGATGACTCCAAGTTAAATTCACAGGGTAAGGACCACTTCCACTCCTACCAGTGGTTAGGTGGCCTCTTTTCAGCAACTGGAGAAATGGCCCTTGGTCTTTCCATTATAAGGACCAATAATCACCTTTGGCCTGAGCACAATTTGAGCCTCAGTTTAATGGGAGGGAGCAGGTGGACAGAAAGCAGAAGAATTGAGGACTCTCTTGCCCAGACCGTGGGCTACTGCTTTTCAAACCATGGGTCAAGTCATTGGCCACAGTCTAGAAATACACCAAAGCGAGATATTAACAGCTGCTCACGTGTTACAAAAATTTGTCCTTTTGGAAAAAAAAAAAAAAAAATATCTGTTTAATTCTGGTTCTGAACGGACAGGCTTGTGTTGATAGCTGGCTTTCATTTATTCAGTAGGATCCTAGAATTCCTTCAGATCCAGTCTCGAGATGAAGTGAAGTGAGCGCGCTTCTGTAGATGTGGATTTGTGAAGAAAATTGCAGTGCTACTAATTTCTGATTAATCCTGACTCCTGCTTGAATGGGAGGTCTATATAGCAGGCTAGGAGGTAAAGCTGCTTCACCAAAAACCTCACAAGAAGCCTAAACTTTTTTTTTAAGGGAAGTATGTATTTTAAAGTCTGTTTTAATTTCCTTTTTTTTTTCCTGTTTGGTTTGTATCTTTGAGAAATAACCTACTTCTCTGTTTTTATCACACCTTCCCCTCTGGAGATTTAAAAATCTGAGATGTTTATAGGCTCTGAGTTTATTGGTCCTCCAAGAGCTCCATGTATGGCTCAGCATTACAGTTGACTGATGATGTTCTCCATGGTTTAAACAAGGCTGTTAAAGAAATGAAACTTTTAAGGACAAAATCACCCGAAGGTCATTTATCAGATATTTGGCAGAAAAAGCAGTGGCCCTGATAATGCTTCTGATGGGCTGAACGAAAGATCTCTAATCCCTTTCCTGAAGTAATGTGGGCAAATCTGGATCTATCCCTCCTAGCAACCAATAATTGGACATAAATTACACTGCAAGTGCTTAGCAGGGTTTAGAGGGTGGTGTTTGTGTTTGTTTTTTTTTTTTCTTTGCCCTGAAGATGAACTTCATTTGCAGAGGGGCTGCCAAATCCATTTCATTGTAAAGAAATTTGCTTTTTAAACTGGATACCCCTAGGGATTTAGTATTGTATGGAAACGAAGCCAGATCCGATTGCTTGGCTGTCTGCATTGGTGGGACGTACGTTAGCAAACAGCGGTGTTATTTGCATCTTCTGTTTGCTAAGCTATTTATTTCTTGCCTTCAGGCTGCATTCCTGGAAGCCTGGCAAGCTGCTAAAACATGTTGGAGAGCTTTGGGGGAGGCTCCCACCCCAAAATGGGTGCCTGTGTGACTGACTGAGAAGCAGACGTGGCTTTTTGCAAGGACCTCTCTTGTAACCCCCAGAGAGTTTCTCTTTGCAGGTTGGTGCAGGAGGGGAATCCCATCTGCTGTCCTTCTTCCCAGCCATTCTGGGTGGGCGCTTGAACCCTCACGTGCCACTTGTGATCCGGTCCTAAGGCTTTTCTGGCTGATGGTGGGACTTGCAGTTGGTTTTCGCTCTTCTTTGTGTGCCAGTATGGATGTCTGATGGAATTTGCCCTTTCTTCTAGGAACATCACTATGAATCAAACCTTCTTTTTTTTTTTTTTTTTTCGCAACAGCAATTGAGAACAGTGTTTCACTTTGCAGGGTAAGAGAACATGTTTGTCTACTGGCTCTGAACCTTTGGGACCGTAACTCCAAGGTGTCTGTAGGTTCCACTACGCGATATAAATAAACATTTTAGCGAGTGCTGCTGGTCCCTACGCTTTGGCTTTAGGTTGTGGCAGCAGGATATGTGGCAAATCTTTTCTGCCTTTGAAAATCCTTCCGCTCCAGCCTGTCCGCTATCGACTTACAAACAAACCGTACTAGAAAGGGTAAGTAGAGTGCTGAAACTCAAAAAAAAAAAAAAAAAATAGTCCAAAAGGGGAAAAAAAATGTTCTCTCAGCCAATCAGAGTGTGGACTAAAGAATGAGTCGCGTCTGATGTATTTAAAAATATATGGCCTGTTCCTGTCATGTAACACGCTGCTACAGCTCCCTGTTCTAATACAGTGGAAATGCCATTTTTATTTCTCACGAAGCCTATCTGTTATGTTATCCACTCGAGTTACTTGGAAACAGCAGCCGCCGCGGTGTTTTAACAGGGGACCGTAACCAAACTTTCCTTTGTGATTTCAGCGTAGGCTTGTCTTGACAATCCACGGAGATGATGTCACCAGAAAGCAGCCCGTTAATCTCATCCCAAGCTGAACATTCCAAGGGGAAATAAATCAAGTTTAAATGAGTTTCCACCGAACAAAAGTAAAGGGGCTTTGTGAAAAACTTTACTTTTCAGTGAGGGTTTCTTTTGCTGCGTGTTGTTATATAATTCTTCACGCAGCAGCTAGTTGTGCTAAAGCAGGAGAGCACTGAGGAATTTCTTTGTTTCTGCATCCTTATAAAAATACTTTGTTTAACAGTTCCAGAAGCTGCTGAGAAAAGAAAGGCAATTTCAGTGTCATACTCTGAGGGGGAAAAAAAACATGCAGAATTTCTTTCTTTATGGCCTATAGACTAGGCTGAGTATGTGCTGGAGCAGTGCAGTACGACAAGAATCAGCTGGAGATGTCTGAACGCTCAGCTGGGTATGCGTCTGTGAGCTCATTTTCACGTTCTGGCACCTCTAAAGCACTAGAAATACAAACTTAGCTGCGTTTGCAGGCTGTGGTTTTATAGCAAGCTCCGGCATTGAGTCTTGCCCTGTCCTTTAGCACATAAAATTTGCACGTGTTGGGAGTACGTGAAAGGACGTAGCAGAGGTGTGTGAAAATGCAGCTTTATGTGCCTTTGTATATAGATACTAGAGAACATAATGTATACAAATGCATGCGCTTAAATATCTGCGTACAGTTACACTAAATAAGCCCTTCCAGTTTAGGCTGGCTCCTCCAGCCTTTGCAGAAGTTCTTCCTGTCTGTGCCTGTGTCTGTATTCCCCCAAAATTTCCTCCTTGTTCGGCCGGTTCCCCAGATAGCAATGTGTATTGCTCTGCGGAGGCAGATGTCAGCTGAGAGAAGAGGAGGGGAGGTCTGAGAAGCTAGGATTCTGCAAGAGAAAAAAAAAAAAAAAAAAGAACACCAGTGCTCTGACTTTTAGCAAAGTTCTTTACATCTTTTCAGTACCTGCTGGCTCCTGCCTGCTGTAGGATGCAGAGGCTCTGCCCCAGACCTGTCGGGCTCCGCAAAGCCTCCAGTCAGTCACATCAGCTGTTCAAAGCTTTTGCAAAAGGAGTGGGAGGCCCCGCGAGGGGAGTTGGAGTAGGGAGAAGTGCGTTCACGTCCTCGTTGCGCTGCGTCTGAGGTAAGCACAGAGTTGTGGAAGCAGGACTTGGGCTGCCTGACCGAAAGCTTCCCGAGGATGACTGGAGCAGATCTCTTGGCTTCAGTGTGCCTTTAATTCTTCAGGTGTTTTGGTTTTTTTTAAAAATCCCCCAAACTATACTCAGATGCTAGAGCCACGTTTGAGTGGCTCAGTTCCTTTTTTTTTTTTTTTTTCTGTTTTTTTCATGTAGTCGCTCACCAGAATAACGACCGGGGTGGGGAAGAGAAGAATTCAGTAAAGCTAAGCAGGATCATTCTGCCTGGAGCTGTTAGGAAACAGCACTGTTCCCAGCAAAACTAAAAAGCCAGTAAGCTCGAAGGCTGAGGTGCTGTCAAACGGGTGGGAAAGGGCTGGAGCCAGTAACCTTTTCCCCCAGGTCAGCTACAACCAGTGCAGCGTGCCCTTAGGGAAAGAGGAAGGAAGCCCTCCTGCGTAAGTGGCTGGTCTGGGATGCGCAAAGCTTCTCGGTGACCTTTCCATGCCTGGATTTTGCTGTGCAGAAAGTGCAAACAGTGTTTTCTCGCCTCATAAAGCTGCGAGGAGAATAAATCAAGCCAGTTTGAGAGATGCCCAGACACTGCTGCTGCCCAGACAAGTGTTTTTTATTGGAACTGCTGCTTAGCCCAGGAATCCCATGATGGGACATGGCTCTGCTAGGCCTGGCACAGGGATGGCACCAGCCCCTGGCTTAGCCCAAAACACAGGGATTGCCCGCCTCTGTTATTTGAGCACAGTTCTCTCGCAGAACACTGTGAGGACCTGTGGGTGCAGCCGTGGTCGTCTGAGGGTCCTTCATATCTGTGTTGCTGTTTTCTAGCAGTGACTTTGTTTTTCCATGAGTAACTTCAGACCTGCTTGGCTTCTACACAGTTCTGTTCCGTGCAAGGAATAAAAAGTAGGAGAATCTATTAATTTTCCTGTTGAATGGAGTAATGTCTGGAAGCGTAGCAGGTGTGAGAGGATAGGGACAGGTCTCTCTGGGTGTTAGGATTAAACTGTCATCAGGGTGGGCACCTTTGCTGTGGAAGCCAATCTCCCCAGCAGCCCCTGAACACTTCCCTACCCCGCCAGCTCTCTGAGGAGGTTTAGTTTTGATGGCAGGGCTGGGTGAGCCGCAGAAACTGTGTCTCTGTTGCTGCCGAGGCTCCCTCAAGTGCAAAACTCCACTTCTCATCTTCATGTGGGTGTTCTTGTGTCTGAGCATCTGCCCCGATGCTCACAGAGGGCAGCGGGAGCTGGATTCCTCTCTTCCTCCTCTCCTTCCCTCTCTCCAGGATTTCTGCACGAATGTGGAGATCTGTGCAGCAGTTGGTGAAGTAATAGGAAACATTTCTGACCGTTCTCAGGAGTTTATGACCAAGGAGAACAAAACAAGCATCTTGGGTCACTTTCTACTGGATGGAACAAATGGAGGGTGTTCTTCTTTTTGTCAAAAGTGCATCAGGTTGTTGCTAGCTGAGCAGGCATTGGGTGTAAGGAAAAAATAAACTAGCTAAGCTGGTGGTTGTATTCAGAAGTCTCCTCCTCTTCAGAAAATCCAGGTGAAGTAGAGCTAACTATTTGCACAGGAATCTGAGTTTTCCTCTTTATCTGAACAATCTGAGTTTTGCACGGTGAGAACAGGGAAGAGGAATCAGGTTGCCACATTCCTGCTGCGCTCATGACATCAAATACTTTGTTGGAAATCATGGCAGCATCGCATTCCTTTACTGTTAAAACAAAGAGGCGGAGCAGAAAGGCTGCAGAAGAAACATGCATGTTCAGGTACAACCATTTTACATCAGGGCTCATGTTCCTCCCTTAGTTCAAGAACGTGTTGTTGAAAATTATGTCCCAAGTCAGTCATAGAGCTCTCCAGTGTGGGAAGGGTTCAGCTGGCCAGCAGACCAGGTTTGCTATCCACCTTACCAGGTGATCTCCTTAATTAAAGCCATCTCAGTGTGCTGCTACTCCCTCCCAAACAGTATTTTTAGCTTGAGAAACACGATAGGTTTGCTAGTGTGTGTTCTTTTAAGCTGACTGAAGGCATATGCGAACAAAATATGTAGTGAAGGGATCTGCTTCTGAAATCAGCAGAGGAATCCTCTCAGGACAGGCAAACAGGTTCAGAAACATTGCATCTGCTTTTCTTTGGAGTGCTTATCAGCTTGGTGCTTGGAAACTTTTCTATCACGATGCTTTCCCATGTAATTTCCACTTTCCTCCCCTCCTCCCTGCTGTATTAGCTATATGGTGAGTATTTCAGCTTGTCTTCTCAGGCGTTGTGCAGATCAGACACAATTTCTGATTTTGATCCCTTTATACTTCCTGCCTGAACTTAGGACGCCAAGAAATTGCTTCCTTTGTGCTTCTCAAAAGGCCAGTTCTTCTCTAGCTGTATGCAGACGTGATGTCTCCCTCCATCCCCGTTCTTGCTGCAAGAAGAGGACAAACAGGAGAGCGCGGTCAGGTCACGCACAAATTGTCCTGCAGCATCAGCAGAGGCAAGAGGCTTGAGGAGTCAGCCTTGAGTCATAAACATCCCGCACTGGAGTCTGGCTAAATGTTTCTGGCTTCTGAGTGGGAGTAAATATCCAGACTTCTAGAAGCCACCAAGTTTGAGGTCAAAACCATGTCCTGGAAGAAAGGTTGAAACCTGTATGCCAGCTGTACGGTCAAGGGAAGCATTGGTGTCGGGTAAAGGAGATTAATAAAGGAGCTTAGCTTCTTCCCTTGGACATAAGCATGTCCAGGGTATGTGTAGAAATACCTGCAGGCTTTATGTCATCTTCAGGTTTCTGGAGGGATTTTATGGCTCTTCAGGACCTTGTCTGAGTGCTATTAGGCTTCTGGGACTCTGGGGCCATTGCAGCCTCCCATTGAATGGAAAAGAACAACAGGGAGTGCAATGAATGAGTGCAGGTTCTCTCACACTCTGAATTTATGGAAGCCTACATATTTTTCCTTAATCATAAGCACCTCCTCCTCTCCCAAGTCCCCTGACAACCCACCAAAAAGCTCACAACCTCAAAAGAGGTATCAGCTTTTTTCTCAGGTCAGGGGAAAAGGAATGTTTACCCATGTATGTTCATTTTCAGCATGAAATATGGTAAGAGGAAGATCTCATACTTCTCTCCCTCTTTGTCATCAAGTGTCAATTGAATTGTGAGCTTAAACTCAGAATCATGATGTTGCAAGGATCCTCTGAAGATTATCTAGTTCAAATCCCCTGGTCAAGCAGGGTTGGCTAGGGCAGGTCATCCGTGACCACCTCTAGTCAGGTTTTGTCTTCTGTCCATTGGGTTCTTTTGATGTGGGAGGGTATTTTATTAAGCTGTAGTGGAATGAAGCCTCAGAAGAAGACCTTTGCAAAGAGCCAGAAAGCCCAGCACTGAACTGGGGAGTAGTCTTGGAGAAAGCATAGATCTGTATCTGAGCTCCCTGTGAGAGTCCAGGTGGAGGAAGCTTTGCTTTTGGTCTTGTATAGCAGTTTTGGCAAGGTGGCAGGCTGGATGCAGAGCTTCTGCTGCACAAGAACCTGCTGGTGAATGAAACACACAGTCTCTGGAGAAAATAAATAGTTGGGAATGGTGGTTTTGTTCCTTTTCCCTCTGCATTTTTCCTCTTTACCTTCTTGTTTCAGTAATGTTGGAGAAGCTCTAAGAAGATCAGTCAGGGGGACCAAGCTCCCATGTGAGAGTGCCCAGCTTGGCACGGCTGAAAGAGCTGCTGCAAAGCCCCAGCTCCTCGCATGAGGGTGTGGTGGTAGGATGCTAGGTCTTTGGCATATCATAAACCAAGTAAACTGATTGGGTCACCATCCGTCTTGCTCCAGTCAGAAAAATCCACAGAAGTCTGGTATAGTGGAAAATTACTGAGGGTAAACAAAAATGTCGAAAGGAACAGACGCCTCTTCTGATGTATGGCCAGGAAACCTCAAGGTTTGCAGGAAGCTGTGCTGGTGATTCAGGGGGTGGTATTCTTCCCTTTGAGTCAGTCCTGAATCCATGCCTGAGTATGACCACATCTGAAACATGGCTCCTCCAACAGCACAGTGCCCACGAACACTGTGCTGGAGGGCTGGCTTCTCACCGGATTTTTCTTGGAAAACTCTCCTCCAGGAAGAGTTCAGGCTTGACCAACTTAGCCGACGAAAGCTGGCAGGATCACAGCAAGGGCTTTGTAGATTCGCTTGAGCAAGTGGAGGAATTCAGAGGTATTAGACCAGATCCTTGGTTAGTAAAAATCAGTCTGAAGACCTTGCTTGCTATAGTTGCAAAAAGATCATTATTACTTCTAGAAACCAAGTAGAATGCATTGCGAACAATGAGGCAAAAGTGAGCAGAACATGGATAAGTGAGCAGAACGTTGATTGAGTGTCAGCTTCCTCTGTCCTGCCAAGGCCGAAACGCTTTGCTTCACGCAAAGGGAAGTTAACGGACAGTAGATCTCCCATCTGTACCGAAGCCCATGATCCCACAACAGCCTGTTCAGACATCCATGAAAAGTAAGCTGGTTTGCTGCGACGCTGCGGACAGGATGTAGGATGGCAAATAACTTTGGCGTAAAGTCACAGCCTGGCTGGAATGGTTGGCTCGGAGGCTTACACACCTTCTCATACAGACCTAGGTTCAGTCTTGGTGACTGAAATACGCCCAGAGGTTTGTGCTGCTACTCCTCTGTTCCGATACGCCATTTCTGTCTGTAGATCGGTCTGGTGTAGGGAGCAGAAGGTTCTTCAGCTGGAGAACTTTAATGCTGGGGAAGAACAACAAATGACAAAGAATGAGGCCTTTCGTGCAGTAAACCTTTAATGTTTCCTTCCAAACAGAGAACCTATTAAAAAAAGGCAGCTGATGTGAGAACGTGAGAGTGATAAGGCCTGAGGAAACACATTTAATAATAATATTCCGTCACTTGATATGGAATGGTAAAATAGCAAAGCGCTGAGAAGTTATTTTCCATAAAAATTAATACACTGAAAATAATGGGGCTTGCTACTGATTACTGCTTTATAAAGCAGTGTGTTGGTGCAGATGTAGCCCAATGGATATGCGTGGTGTGAAAGATAAATTTTGTTTAAGTGTTTTCCTGGATTAGGTTGAGATTGTAGGACCCGTAAGAAATTCTGGAGCTGTAACAGCACTTAAACTGGTCTTATTCCACGTTAACTAGAGACTCACTAGGCTCCTGAAATACAGGGGCTTATGCAACGACGTGACAAAAGTCACGTAGCTATGGCTCAACCAATGCCGTTGAACTTGGCAGTGTTACCTTTGGGTACCACCTGACCAGACTTTGGTTGAATACTCACGTACATGTGGGTGTGTAGGAGGAGGGCGAGCGGGAGACAAAAGGGGAATTAGTACTGTCCCTAGATTATTTTTCTTTCCCGTTGTCTTATCTCACTTCTGGGAAATCAGGTGTTTCTGGCAGTATCCCTCTCCAGAGGGCTCTGGGAATGCAGAGGGGATACTCCAGCACTGAACTACAGCAAAACAGCTTCACGGACTCATCCAGTCATTTCATTTCCAAACCCATGGTGACAGATGGTGAGAGTGGGTTCAGCTGTACAAATGTGGGACCACTCTGAAACGGATAATAATTTGTTCTTTTTCTGCTGACAGCTTTTGACAGAAACCATTTCTCTGATCCCCAGATCCACCCATGAATATTATGAGCTCAGAAATAAGGCCTGCAGCCAAACCATTCTTGGTATTGGTTTTGCAAAAGCAAACAAAAAACAAGTGGTGAGGTCTTGTCCATCTGTTTGTAACCCATTTCTAATTATAGCATGTTTTTTTCAATATGATCAATTCTTCCTGTTCCCCTGGTGGGATCACTTAGATGGTCATCAGGAGCTGATGGTGCTGGCTGAGCCAAGTTCCAAGGCACCTGTATTTCTCAATAACTTACAAAGCAATGCTTCTGTGGTGGGATGGTTTCTAGCTACATGCCGTACAGTAGCAGTGGGCTTAGGTGCTGAAACTCATTCCTTAGTCCTCAACACTGTGTCAGCAGCCTTTCCTAAGCTGGTAAGAATCATAGAATCACAGAATGGTTTGGCTGGGAAGGGACCTTTGAAGGCCACCCCAGTGCAACCCCCCTGCAAGGAGCAGGGACATCTCCAACCGGATCAGGTTGCTCAGAGCCCTGTCCAACCTGGCCTGGAACGTTTGCAGGGATGGGGCATCCACCACCTCTCTGGGCAACCTGGGACAGTGTGCTACCACCCTCAGTTTAAAAAAAAATTTTCCTAATGTCTAATCTGAATCTACTCTCTTGCAGTTTAGAACCATCACCCCTTGTCCTATCACAACAGGCCCTGCTGAAGAGTTTCTCCCTGTCTTCCCTGTAGGCCCCCTTGAGGTACTGAATAGTGCAAGAGAAGAAGAAGAAGCCTTGGAGTCTTCCTGGAGGACTAAACAGAAATGAGTACCCTGTCAAACACAAGGAGAGCAGCGTGACAAGGCAGCCAGGTGTTGATCGGAGCAGCTCACCGCACAGACATAGCGTGTAAGTGCCGTTGTGCTGCACCGGCGTTGTGGCGGGGACGTTCCGGACAGATGAAAAGCATTGTCTGCAGGCTGCTGTCCACAGCTTCCCTGTGAGTCAGCACAGAGGCAGCCGGATAATCCAAGTGACAGTATGTTGGGAAGCTAGGCTGATTATGGTGGCTATACCAAAATTGTAGGAGGGGAAAATGCTGTTGAGAGGAGAGAATGAAAGATTTAAAGAGCTTGCTGATGATTTTTGCTAATAATTATTTACAGTTATGATATATTTTCAAAATACCAGAAAAAAAATCGTTCGGATACTTGCATGAATACTTTCTGGTGAAAAGTTTTAGGTTTTCTAGTGTCAACTGAAAGTAAAAAGCAAGCTTGAGCTCAAGCATCCTTTTGGGTTTGTCCTTTAGAAGAAGAACTTTAGACCAGGTCTATTTTTATGCTAATGACCTCTGCAGCAGACAGTAGCTCTTTCTGTTGCTCCCCCTTAAATTAAAATCAAACTTCTGGGCAGGGTCTTGCTTATGTGGACACCGGCGACCTGATCTCTGTAACTCGTTTAAGCAGAACACCAATTCCACCATAAATAATTTGCAGAAATGTGTGCAGTTTGTTTGGGTTCTGTGGAGTATATTTGTGTCTGGGTTGTGTTTTTTATTCTGAAAACATCCTTTTTCCCTTAGTAATTATGCTATAAGCATTTAACTGGGTAAGCAGTGCCAATTAAAACCCTTCTAAAATATCATTTTTCATGGTCATCCTGCCGGCAGGACTTAAACTTAATGACTCTTGTGAATCTCTGTTCCTCTCTCCCAGTGGGACCTAATAAATCCTAATGGAGTAGCTGCCACTTCATAGCTCTAGGAAAGATGGAGGAAATGAGCTCCGTTAGGATGTTTGGTGAATGGAGGACACAAGTCAGAAGGCTGAAGGAAGCTCTAAAGAGTTGAGGAACATGTGGTGGTCCTTCAGCAATTCTACACATCTGTAGCTGGAGACACTGCAGTGATCTCTGTTTGCTTTACCATGTGTCGGTGCCACCTGGCACTGAAATATCCTTGCATTTGCCTTGGCAGAAATGAGCTGTAGCCTGTTTCTTAAGGACATATGCCAGTTCTCTACCATTTCAAGACCTCAGAACACCAAAATGCTTTGCAGTCTCTCACTCCCTTCCAGTAACAATTATCCTTTTTTGAGGGTTTTGGTCTTTTCTGCCAACAGCCTTCTTTTGTTAGCTCTGTCTGATGGCTGCGGCAAGCGTGGAATGGATGTGCTGTGAACTCAACACCTCTGCTGTGCTTCTCTGGGATTTGTGGGCAGTGATCTCAGGGCCCCAGCTGGTCTCCAGTCTGGTGGAGATAAGTGATGTCCCTATCCCCTTCTCAAAGCACTGTCAAGGGAATGATTTACTGAGTGCAGCTTCTTTCATGGATGATGACATCTGCACAAAGTATCAGCGAGAAGCTCCGATGGGGGAATTGGGGTCCCAGTTTGCTAAGCGTAGGGATTTGCTGGGCAAGAGGTGGCTTATATTGTCAGTGTGTTACAAGGACTAGCAGATGAACCCGGCCAGACACAGAAGCCCAAATAACAGTGGGAGGATGACTAACGTGTCTGTAATCAGCAGGCACCGCAGCACGCTGCCATCGCTCACTGCTGTCAGAGCTGCGGCAGCTGCATGGATGAAGAAGTTACGTCATCCCTCGCAGCCATGCCCTTCTCCTTGCGAGGCTGGAGCGGGGTCTGCCCAAAAGCAGGAGGTGGGAGGATACCCTGTGAGACAAAGGTCCTCCGAGCGCTCAGGTCACTCATGTAGGATGGCCAAAGGAGCTCTGAGGGGCTTGGGCAGGCTGGGGGTTGTGTCCATGAGTACTGGAGCTGGGTGATGCAGAAGCAGCTTGAAGCCCAGGGTAGGTAGGAGCCACAGGCGCAACGAGGTGACGTGTGATTTTATTATTTTTTTTAATTATTTTTTTTCTTTTTTCCCCAGTTTCCATCTGCATGGTGGCTAGCTGTCCTCCGGGAAGGGTCAAGGTAGCGTTTACCGTCCTGGTCTCCAGCTCTCCTCACCAGTTCACTGCAGCACGTGGGATGTATTTTAATTCAATACACTCAGAGGAAACTTAAGGTATATAAAAACCTCGTGAAGCAGCTAGGTAAGCTGAGAGCATATTTTAATAGAATCACAGAATGATTAGGGTTGGAAGGGACCTTCAAAGCCCACCCAGTCCAACCCCCCTGCAAGGAGCAGGGACATCTCCAACCGGATCAGGTTGCTCAGAGCCCCGTCCAACCTGGCCTTGAATGTTTCCAGGGATGGGGCATCCACCACCTTCTGGGCAACCTGGGCCAGTGCTCCACCACCCTCAGTGTAAAAAGCTTTTTCCTAATATCTAATCTGAATCTATCTCCTTCTATTTTGAAAGTGGGTGACAGTGGGTGTCGAGTTTGAGGGGAATTTTTAAGCCTAGGTACTTCATTGTATGCATTACAGAGAAACTTGTCCTTATTAAAATTATTTTCAGAAAATACCTTCAGCTGCTGTGATCAGCCTCACTGTTTAGGGTTATTCTCTTTTCTATCAACAACACGCCTGGCCTCTGCCTGCCATTTATCCACCATGTGTCAATTTAACTCTCATTTCAAACTCTTTCTCCCTTCCTTCCCCAAATGTGTCCCCAAAGAGAAGTTGTTCTTTCTTTAATATGAGCCATCTGGTCTCTGGGATCTACAGCAAAAGCAAAGAAAGCATGAACAAGCTTGGGTGGAAAAACATCCCAGCTTTTATCATCATGTCCCGCAGAAATGTCTCCCACAGAGCTGCATGAGAAAAGTGAGAGTAGAGCTGATAAACAGCCCACAGCCCGGCGATTCATTCCCTCCACTTTCCTTTTGCAGCTCCTCAAACCATCGTTGGCTTAGCTGAGCTGAAACACCAGCTTTCATTGGCTGCTAAGGATCCTTCAGTGGTAACTTTGTAGGGTATCTGTAGTTGATCAGAAATGCTCTGGCTGTTTAGTTTGTTTGGGGTTTTTTTGTTTGTTTGTTTTGGTTTGGTTTGGTTTTTTTTTGTCAGGGAATCTGACTTTTTTAACAAAAAGATTGTGAACTATGGAGAAATATCCATGGAAAAGTTTTATCTTTAAGGTAAGCACTCAAGAAATCCAGAAATGCTTCTGGTCTGCACTCCAAACCACCTTTTTTTTTTTTTTTTTTCCCAATCTGGAAATGATCCTGTGCTAATTCATGGGAGCTCCTGCACAGATACCTGATGGCGCTGAGCTTCCTCAGCCACGCAGCATTTCCCAGATCCCTTTCTTTCATCTCTTGTGTTGTGGTAGGGTGCTGCTGCGCCATGGGACGCACTTGGCTTAGAGAAGGCAACGGGAAGTTACAGACATCAGCCAAACCAGAGGTGGTGCACTGCAGAACTTTCCCTGAGTACAATGATTTTAGTTTTAGCTGAAATAGTCAAGCTTACAGATTTCTGCCCCAAAGTTTAAATTGGCATGTTGTTGAAACCGTAAGTAATTAAGGCACGTCACAAGATTATTTCACTTTCTGCTGGCTTCCTGCAGTCTCCATTCTGTAGCTCAGATCTGCAGCAATGAATTCACCGTTACGAGAACAAAGGAGAGAATACGACTCTCAGTCACATTTGGAATATCTGCATCATGAGTTGGCTTGGCATTCGTCCTGACTCTTAGCATAAATTAGAGCAACCTGAGGTTTGGTTTAAATTTGTACCGAAGATGGCCAAGGACTGACTCCAGGACTTAAACCAGGCTCATATGCTCAAGCAAAGTGAGGCCACTGAGTGTCACAAAAATTTTTTTCTTATTCTCTTGGAAATGTTGTTGCATATCTCGGGTGTGAGTTGGTCTACAGACCTTGGTTGGTGCGTAGTTGAAAAATCTCATCTGGGCTCCTCCTGGAAAATCAGAGGGTTAAATCTGGTGTGAAGTTAAATATAGCAGAGTCAAGTCTGACTAGAGGTCTGAACTTCATGTCCTGGTCCAGACAAATTAAAATGAGGATGAGAACAGATCTGTGTGGCTTAGATTGATTGCTGATAGATACAAAAGGAATAATGCAAGAATACCTTCTTTATTAATTTCAGGAGGTAGGAGAATGGATATTCAGTATGAGATGAGCAAGAATAGAAAAATTCCTGGTGCAGGGATCCTCTGCTGGACTCTGTGGACCAAGACAAGCCTCTGAGGGCCAGAAAGCTTCAGGTTCTTACTGGAGCGGCTAGGCAATCTGAGCAGTCGGAGCACTGGCAGCACAACAGGAGAAACATTGCATGTCAGGGTGAGAGACAAGTTATTACAGAAATCAGAAGCCATGGGAAGGGCTGGGTTTGTTCAGTATTATTATTACTTTTGCCCTGCAAAAAGTAGCAGTCGTCATCCAGACCTCCAGCTCTTTCCAGTCGTTACCATAGCTCAGAGGCTGAGGTAGGCTGCTGGAGAAAGGAAGGATAACCCCACTGAGTTTTTTGGGTGGAGTCACGCGGATTTGCGACATGCGCTTGTTAATACTTTCCACTTGCACCGTGGTTCCAGATATTCTTTGAAGATTGCTGGCTGTCTGCTAGATCCTGTAGAGTGACCTTCAAGCCACTGTCCTTCACTTACACATCTGTTAAAAAATGAGCAATGCTGAGGACAGGGAGGGGCTCCTTCCTCCAAAATGTTTGGGATCCACTCAGCTGTAACAGTGGCTGGTGTAGACACCAAAAATGATGTGCATGCCGTCTGTTAAGGACACTGTACTGAGAAGGATAATGAGGAACATTGTAGAAAATTAGGGGATGGCTGCTGAGAGTTCACCCATTTCTGAGCTAGGCAGTCACTCTGAATTTCAGAACTTCTCAGATGGTCGGGATATCTGACAAAATGTTTGTATTGGTGGATCAGAAGCAACTTGGGGCTGTTCTCACCATGGCTATTTGGTGGCTCTCCATCGACTGTAATGCAATTCTAGGTACTGAGTAACAGAAATGAGAAAACCTTGCTTGTAACCAAAACCTGAAACTGATAGACTTGCCTGGCTGGGAGGAAGCCACACTTTTCATCATGCATCCAGGAGAGGGCAGAGGTAGGCATGAAAGCTTCGCTAGCTATTTTGGCCATGGCTGTCACCAGCTGTAAGCTGGTGCCCCTTCTCTGATGGCTAGTGCAGGCCCATGGCTTCGATCAGATGGGACTGGGGTTCTCTGAACCTCTGGCACGGAGCGGGCCTGCAGACCTCCTTCATACTGAGGTTTTCTTTGTGATTCAAACTTGATAAGAGACTGTGATTCACGGTTACTTGAAATCCTGTGGGACTTTCCACTGATTTCAGCACTCCAAGCAAGAGGCAGGCATACCCTGCTCCAGGAGCCTCCGCAGCACAGAGACAGCACAGTGTGACCATTGCTTCGCTCTCCACAACGCTTCACTGGAAGTGTAATCTTCGCATCCTCTTAGAGACCTCCAGAGAAGCTGCGTGGAAGCGGTGAGAGTTCCTCTCATGAGCGAATGGTGCTATCCCATAGGATAACAAAGAAGACTGGAGGAAACAATGGGTGTTTTCCCATGTGGTGTTTTTGGAATATTTTTTACTTCCACACTTCCAGTCCAGATATGAGTCTGGACCAGAGCCAAACTTTGGTTTTCTCCTGCTTTTTAACAACCCCCTTCCCATGAACTGGGAGCTGCTTAAGGCATTGACAGGAACCTCTCAGACATCAGTGGCTCATCCTATGGGTCCTACTCCAATGACAAATGTTATTTGCAGTTGTTCCTGGATTGCTGTAATGGAAAGATCTGGACATGACCAAGGCAGTGCTCTTCACACAAGCACATGTAATATTTCCACATAGTAGCTGGTGCCATTCCATTTAAATGGGAAAGACAGAAAGAAGGGGGACCAGGGTTGTGGCAACAAGGAAGTGCCCGAAGCAAAATGTTTCTGGTAAGTATGACTCACAAGATCCAAAATATTTCTCCTTAACCACTGGCCAGCTGAGCAAGAAGAGGAAAAGAAGACAAACAGGACAGAACAACAGAGCAGCATCTCTGCAAAGTTTCCAGTCCTCCTGCCCAGTCTCTGAACACTACTTTCCAAATGTCTTTCCCTTGGCAGGGACAGCAAGTGCTTCAAAAGGGATCCTTTCGTATTATATTTTCCAGGAAGGTATATTTTATGGGATTCTTTAGGATTAAAGTAAAATCCAAATAAAACTGAGAATAGTAACAGTTTAGCTTGAGTAATGATAATCCTGATTCTCAGCACGGAGATGCCTCCATAGGAAGCTGAGGTTCATCCTTGTCAGGTTCAGCCCTGTCGGGATATTTTGTGGAATGCTTTCTTTGAGCCCAGGGGAAACAGGCTGGTGCTATGGGGGATCAAAATATGATCTTTTCCCCTCCTACCAACAGAGAACAGCATTTTCTCTGAAAACAATGCAGTCAAGTGTTTTTCTTCCATCAGAAAAAAATGATTTTGTGCTTGGTCTCTGGTACTGGCAATATCAGAAACACAGGTTTGTGGGTTTTTTTTTTGCCAGCATGACTGGGATATCTTAGGACATCTTAAAAACATGGACACCGAAAATATAAAGTTTTTGAACTCTTCCTTGATGCAAGATGAGTTTCCATTGTGCTTTTAGCCTGAGTTTGAACCCTGGCTTCAGCCTCTCCACCAAGAAGCCTCTGTGGGGGTGGTTTAAGCCCAAGTGAATTCAGCAGGGGGTATAGGTAAGAAAAGGACGCTGTATTTCCCTGGAGTTCAAATCACCCACTCACGAGGGCTGGTTGTTCTCCGTTTCCTTCCCAAGCTGCTCCTTACAGGACAAACACGTTCTCCATAGCTGCCTTAGACATTTGGATGTTCACCTATACCCGTGCAAATGGGTTAGAAATGTTGATATTTATTTTCCTTTGCAGTGAAGAAAATCAAAGCACAAGGATAGAGGGTATAGGACAGAAAGATGTTTTACTCAAAGCTCAAATCAAATGGAAAATGGTAGTGAACAGAACAAAGCTATTCAATTGTCTAAAACCCAACATATACATTCAAAATAAAACTGGATAGAAGTTAGAAAACATTTTTAATTATTTTGGTTGTGGATTTCCTCGGTACTTTTCTTTTAGGAAACTTGGAACTTAGCTTTAAAGAAGAAACAGTTATCCGTAGGGATCTGCGTAGCAGAGGTCCAGATTGTAGGTGACTTTGGGAAGTTCATAGTCGTATATTAATTCCGGCATCGTGCGCATAAGGAAAAGCAATGTAGAATGAGCGTAGATTTCATTCTCTTGTTACATCTTAGAGCAGAGACAGATGCAGCCCAGCACAAAACTGGAAATGGGGAGGTACTGCTCTTCTGAGGTGTTTGTGACAGGCGCTGCAATCACCACCAAAGAACAGGAATGCGGCCTCCGTTCATTTTAATGTCTTTTTGTCAGGAAAGAACAACCCATCAGCGTGTCCTGCTTCAGCTGTAATACCGCAGAAGCAATTAATTAATTAGTACAGCCTGAGATTTCTAAACTCTGATATTAAGGTCCAAAACCTCTATCAGTCTTCTGCTGACATTGCCCCAGCAAGCTATTTATTTTGTACCTCTTCTTACTCCCTAGGATCAGGCAGATGAATACCGGAGGAAGCCTGAAGCATTGCCAAAGAAAATCAGTGCAGATGGATCTGACACCTGACAACACGTTTTGCTGGCTTTAAGTGAGTCAAATTTAGAGTAGGATTTAACTGTAGGCTTACCATAGGCATGGGACTGCAGTGCCCAGCTGCAGTGTCCTACATTATTTCCAGCTGGGATTTGGGCTCAAAAAAAAAAAAAAAAAAAGGGGGGGGGGCATGGATAATAATACAGCTCTAAAAGCAGCTAATAGGGGTCAAAGTTTTCTCTTTGAAAATATCCATGGTTCTCACCCTGGACATAAGTCAAAGTAAGAATGAAGAAATGTAGGATCATCTGGGTCTGCGTGACTTTCTCAGGTGACCTTGGGCAGATCCCTCCGTTTCTCTGTGCCTCAGCTCATTGTCTAAGTTATAGTTTTCTTGATTTGTCCATTACATTTTATTCTCCTTGAAGCAGGTTTTGCCTCTTTATAGTTGTTGTGTTTTTTTTCCCCTTTTTCCCTTTGAATGTCATAGTCACACTCTAATATTTGCACCAACGTACTCATTAATGTCTACTCATGTCATACAGCGCTAATAAAACTTGTAAATAACCATAATTTTTTGCTAGAAATGTTTGTAGTGCTCAGTACCTTTAAGGAATCACGGAAGGAAAGACCAAAATAAATGTTTTCTTTGTAGTTAGTAGAACTTAGAAAAAATATCTGAACTATAATTTCCTTTTGAAGGAATATTTTCAAGCATCCCATGGAGTGCAGCAAGTTTCAAATATTTCAGTATCTTTGAGGAACTGTGAAGATAAAAATACACAGTGCTTGTTACTCATTGCTTTGTGGCGATAGGAAAGATTTAAGATCATGGCAAAAGCAAAATATGCTCAATTAATCCTAAACACCGCAGCCCTGAAAATGTTGAAACCGCCCTTTGCCGCTGCCTGTAATATTGTGGTTTTGATCCGCCAGGAAGCCCTTGTTTACGACCTCAGCAGTTTATATCTCCCTTTCGCAAGAGCGAGGCATCGTATTGTCTCGTTCCCTCCTCCGTTATCTCATTTGTTGCTCTGAATTTCCATTGCTCAAGCTCCAGTCCTGTTTGCTTCAGCAATGAAAGTTGTGTAGATGAAGCAATACCAGGAACAATATAATGAGATTACAGGCCATTTCTGGAGGAAAAAAAAAAAAAAAAAAGAAAAAAAAAACCAAACGACATTAAAAAGGCAATGTGAAGGGAAAGAGAATTGGGAGAATGTCCAAAACAACTCTGTGACACTGAGAAGTAAGAAAGCAGAGATTGTAATGTTATCTGTAGGGAAAAGGAAAGT
Source organism: Chlamydotis macqueenii (assembly GCF_036417535.1). Classification (NCBI taxonomy): domain Eukaryota; kingdom Metazoa; phylum Chordata; class Aves; order Otidiformes; family Otididae; genus Chlamydotis; species Chlamydotis macqueenii. Next base: position 39,369,045 of record NC_141561.1, read on the forward strand.
TATAAAGAAAGAATTTTTGTGTAATTAAAGAAAATTATAGGAGATTACAGCAGTATCTGTAGGCAATAAGTGGTATCAACAGGAGATTTGCAGGGATTGATTGCATTTAAACAAGTTATTGCTAATGGAAGTGATAGGAAGTGTCGCTTGTTCTTGGGAGACTTTCACACCATGAGTCTTGAGGGTGCTTGGTATGCATTTTCTGCTGGCAATTCAGGCCTTACTAGGTTGGATTAAGGCTGGATTAAGTCTCTACTGCAGTCAGAAAGTGAGCTTGGTACAGCTGCTATTGAAGATGTCTTGAGTTGTCCATGCTGGACATTGTCTGGAAGCGTTTGTCCATTGAAATACATCAAGTAGCCAGGCTGGTAGAAACACCTGCAATCAAGGCAGAGGAAAGACCGGGCAATATGGTTGCAAATGTAACCCTGACCCCAGATGATGACTGTATCGATTCACAGAGTTCCACTTGACGTGAGCCATGGCTGTCTAGCTTGGAGACTTGTCGCACCCAAACCTTTCCATCTATCTCTCTGGTATCCTGACCTTCATTAGGATGTGCTGGGTCCTGTACAATGGTTACAGGGGATGCTTTGTCTAAACTTCACCCTTATCACGTGCAATAGAGCAGGAAGCAGAGCCTGGCAGCCCAGGAGTTTGATAAGCTCTGGAGCAGGTCAGTAAAGAACTGGCTCTTCCCAAGCTGCTCGTGTGTCTCCGACAGTCGTGTTTTTTCTGTGTCAAAAAGCCAATACTCTTGCTGTTAGCACTGAGAGACATACGGTGCTTTTTCCTTACTGTGCAGTCTCCTTTCTTGATGAAGAAAGGAATAATAAGGGCCAGTATCAGGTTTTCTTTCTGTGCAGAACAGAGGAAGGCAGGACACATCTTGCTGTGGGTACAAAACATCAATTTACTGCCCTAAAAAAAAAAAAGCCTCTCTTGCAAAAAAAAAAAAAAAAAAAAGAGACACCAAGCCTCTCAGTTGCGTCTGAATTATGAAGTGTTAGAACTCTTTTCCAAAGCAAGCCTTCAAAGTCTTTAGCTGATCAGATAAACATTTCACAAACATTTCTGCTGGGGCTGCAAAATCTTTCCTCTCTGGCATGCCTCAACCTAGAAGAAGGAATAAGGACAGCAGATGATGCTGAGGAGATGCGTCTGCTGCGTTTCCTGATTGTGGTAGACAAAACACACATAAGGATTCCCCCTTCCTTCTCTTGAAATTAATGCTGATCTGACACAATGTTTTTTCTTTCCTTCCCTCTAAAATCTGGTAAGGCCTCTCAAAACACAGCTTAAAGTCTGGGTAGTCTGTAAAAGTAGGGTCTTTACAGTTCTCCAGCCTCCATCATCTACCAGCAACTGTGGCCATGTACACAGGGGAATCAAAGCTTCCTTTGAGAGAAAATTTAGGCTAAAAAAAGAAGAAATAACAACAAAAAAGTCTGTTATGTTTAGGAAAAAAAGGAGGTAAATAAAAATATTATTCTCTTGCAAAATTATTGCTACCACATCAAGTGATGGTCCAAGAAAAAGAGCCCATTGCCTGTCGTAAAATCATATTCACAGCTAAGTAGGTAGGTGAGATCTTGTCCAAAAGTTTCTTCAGAAGCTGGCACGTCGCCGTAAGAGGGCATCACAGTGTCAGCAGAGCATGCCCTTCTCGCTACAGAGATGTGATAGATGATAAATGATGCTTGCTGGTTTAAGGGCATTCATTGATTTACTCTCTGCAGAAAAACATTTTAGACTGGCTTGGTTCAGATGTCCCAGGAACAGAGCCACCGCAAACACAAGTGTTGTTTATAAGCAAGTTGGGTCTTGGGGGGGGCCTGTCCTTATCCCTGTCACGTCTGCGAAGCTGCCTGGGAAGCATCAGCAAATTGTGTGCGCAGCAGATCTTCTCTTAAACACGTGAAGCTGGCTTTGTAACTCCCAAACACTGGTTTCTGACCTGGGAAAGACCAGGCAATCGCCTGCAACTCCAGTTCTCCTTTCTCTCGATAGGTTTCTCACTGTGGCAGCACTGTGATGCTGAATCTGGAAAGTACCTGCTGAAATGACCTCTCGAAGGCAACCAAGCTCTGGCACGAAGCTGTGCGTGCCATCGCGTTGATCCACTGAGGTTTAAGCCAAACTGAAAGCTTGCGTTGTTATTTTCCAAGCTAAAAGCTCAGGTGCTGTAGCTTTTTGTTTGGCACAAAGAGGAGCTGCTGCGTGTGCTTGCTGGAGAGAGAAAAGGAGGGTCTCTGTACAGTGTGGACCAAGTGTTTGCAAATTCTTGTCCTGCAGAGTGCCAATACTTTTCCATGTCTGCGTGTTTTCAACTTCTAACTGTGCTTGCAAAACGTATCCATCGTATGCCAGCCTGCGATGGTGGTTGTGTAGCGGATACTGGTTGCTCTGGCAAGCAAAGGCTGCTCGCTGGAGACAGGCTGTGGGGTAAGCCCATGGTACTGTAAGCATCTCAAAACACAGACTTTTCCCTTGGGCTTTCGGTAATGCCCCAGGATTGACACTCATAAACAAAGCGATATCTGGGGTCAGCCTTGTTCTCTAGATTAGGGCCTTACATCTGCAAATATTTGCGCAAATGTTTATCCCTAAGCACATGGCTGGGCCCGTCGGTTTCAAGCTGCTTAACTCGAACCAGCCGGGAGCTGTGCTCGGTTTGGAGGCAGCCCTCCCTTAAACAGCACCAGAGCGCAGAGAAGGCAGAGGAAGAGGAGTCATCAATTGGATGGATGTCTTTCCGCCTCACCTCCTGAAGGTGCTGCCTGGATCCCACCATGTTTGCTGATGCTCTCGGTCGAGAGTCATCTCATCAAGCATACGTCAGCTTACGAGCCCAGGTAGCAGAACCCATTCTCAGCAGCTTAATAAGTTACCCCTCGTCAGTGGAGCAGGGTGTGCTCCCAGCCTCCGCACCCGGGAGGGGAAGGAACTGGGTGAAAATCTCCAGCAATGGGACCATGCTGCTTCACCACCGGACAGTAAACTGCTGTGGTTCAGCAGGTGACAGTGGTGACCTGTTAGAGTGGCATACACGACCCTGTATAGATTCGGGAGCATGTACTACTTGTAAATAAAATTGCTTACCTCTCGACCTCAAAGAAGAGCGCCTGATGGAAACATGCAATTGCAACTTCTGAAACAGGAAACAGATGTGTTTTGTATCGTAACCCTCTGCGGTTTGAACTGCAGAGGTGAAAAGGGTGTGATAGCCAAGGTCAAAGATACACGGCAAAGTAAAGGACTGTTAACTCAAAGGATAATAAGTAACACTGGTCGCTTACTGCCGTGCTTTTCTCTGTGGGCTTCAGGGTGCTTCGTGGACAGCAACCTATTAGCCGCTCATCCCTCTGCCTCTGATTCATGACGGGGATACGAAGGTGCACGGTAAATCCAGCTCTTGGTTTCCTAGCACTAGGTCAAAACATGATGCCAGCCTGATGCAAAACAAGATGATCCAGTGTAAAGTCACTTTTCTGCCTCAAAAATGTGCTAAAAAATGCAGCCGGGTGAACTCTGCGTTGGCAAATGTTATGCTACGTTAGGAGCTGTCTGCTTTCTGACAGCCAGGCCAAAGCTGGCATTTTTATGGCATGAAGCCAGGCTGGATAATTTGTCCAAAATGTGATTGTGTGAGCTGAGGTGATGAGGGTTACATCCACGATGCAAGTACGTAGATCTGATCCCAGTTACCGAGGAACTGAGGTCTGCAGGACCCAGACCTGGAGAGCAGAGGTGATGATCTGCAGCCCTGACTCCCTGCAACTGGGCTCATAAGAAGAGTGGGTTTTGGCCACCCCAGGATAGCTGCTGGGCCTCTTGCTTCAAAATTGCTTCTGGGTGGCCTTGGGCTTGGCTTTGTCTGTGTTTGAAAGGTTAGCTGGTATAATTGTTCTCGCTGGTGCTCCCGCTGTGGGCAAAATTTACACTGGCAAAAGATCCCCAGCTGAATTAAGTGCTCAGGTGCACTACTCAATATTTAGCAGATACGTGTCAGCTGCCCTGCTTTTACTGCCTACCTGCGTAGTCCGAGCCTGCCCAAATTGCAAATCTCTGCCAGAGATTGCCTATCCAGAGCAACGTGAGCAGAAGACAGCGTGTGCTTGCCTTGATTTCTGGGATGGTGAGGTTGTGTCGAGGATGAAGATGGCTTTGGTCAGCACAGCCCAATCCACCAAAATCCGATTCAGCAGGGTACGTACACGCGTAAGTTCATGCAACCGGCTTGTGCTCGCGTCCGCCGTGCTGAGCTTTCACTCCAGACATGCCAGCCGTTGCCTGGGCACATTTGGAGATGACCCACAAAATGACAACCAGCAATTTGTGTCCAGTGGCATCTTGATTTAACACACATTGATTTGTCTGTCACTAGAATATCTAGCTTTTAAACTGCTGGCTAGATGATACCTTTGCGAGACAGCGTTGTGCTACTGTCTCCCTTAACAAATGGAGCGGTGAGGCACCAAGGCAAGAAGCGCTGCTTCTTAGGGGGTGAATTGTCCCTAATTTTTAGTCTGCTCTGAAAAGCAGAGCCGTGTTCCCAGAGCCTGGGGACCGGCATGTGTCAGACAATGGAAAAAGTAAACAGCGCTTCACGAGCAAGAGATTTTACCTGGGCTTTGATTTCTTTTCTGTGTCCAACAAAAAGGGATGTAAGAACTTGACCTGACTTGGACTTCTCCATCAGCACGTCCAGACAGTGGATTGGGAAAGTGGGGTCAAGCGTGCAGAAGTGGAAAGCACCAGTGCCGACACCAGAAGCAGCGAGAAGGAAGTTGGCACATCGAGTTGTTTTCTCCCTTCGTGCGCAGTGAGAGCAATCGGGGAGAATAGGTTGTTGCAACGTAGGAAAGCGGAAGCAGACGTACTTTCTGCTCCGCCAAGGCTGCAATCGGCCGTGGCTTGGGAAGGGTGCGCGACGGGAGCCGTGAGATGCCCCAGCATCAGAGCAGGGCAGCTGAGGTCACCAGGGCGGATTTCGGAGTGAGAGCTGGCTTGTGTTGAAATGCTGTGTGGTATTGCTGGGAGTATAGGAAATAAAGCTGTAGTTGGAGCATTTGTTGGTCTGTTGCTAGGCAAACATTTCAAAAACAATCATATTTTGCAAACTGATTCCTTCTTGTCTTTTCTCTCTTTTTTTTTTTCTGAGGCCCTTAATAACTTGTCCAGGGCAGAGTGTGATTTTTTATCATCCTATCTGTTTGCTGTTGCTGTGACTGAGCACTTATTGACTTCTCACATCACCCATGAGTGAATTTTCAAAATATTCATCCGGGTATTTGGTGCGTTGCAATTCAATACCTGGTCATGTCGATTCCTAAGGCGGAGGAATTGTTTCTTCTCCATGAGAACAGGCTCGGGGAAATCAGTTTTTGCAGTTGTACTGCTGGTATGAGTTTTCCTCTGTGTGGGGATTGGAAACCTGTATTTCTTAGAAATTATTAAAGAAAGTGCAATCTCTTCCTCACAGTAAAATGATAAATATAAAACATCAAGTGCTTTAAATTAAACACACCAGATCAAAGCTATTTACTTTATAATATTCCTTGGTAAGTGAATTTAAGCTCCTTGTCAAATATCAGGATTATGGCCATGAAATGCTCCTTTTCTTCTTTCATGAGTGATGGAAATAAACCTGGATGCAGCCTTTCCGATGTGTCTCCCCTTGTGCCGTGATGTCCCGCTGCCCACGCTGAGTTGTTATTTGCCAAAGGCGCTTTCGCAAATGATCTCTCCAGTGTCCTCCTGGGCCAGCTCTGGGCCAGCCCGCTTTCCTCACTGCTGTCGTGGGGGCCACGACGATGAGAGATCCTTGCATCAGTGTACCATGAGAATTGTGCATGGGCGTTTGTTAAGACACGCAGGTCGGCGTTGGGAGGGCAGCCCAAGCATCAGCCACGCGTTGCCAGCAGGAGAAGAAAGGGCTATGCATTGCTCGGAGACCCAGCTGCTTCCATTTGCTCTGCTGGGCCCTCATTAATGCCTGCGTTCACTGGATTTGATTTTAGGCATCTACCTGGCACGTCACTCAGTTGCCTTGAACTCCTTCTCCGGGATTACAGCCATGAAACAGTCTCTGGAGCTATAAACCTTCTGTGCTCACGCACGGACGATGACGCACTTGTGCTGCATCCAGAAGCCTCCTGACTTGTCACCAGCTCCAGGCCTCTCTGTCCAGTTTGCCCATCCCAGGAAAGACCAGAAGAACCTAAGCCTGGTTTCCTTCGAGCTAGGGGTGAGATCGTCCCTGGCACAAACACTAGAGTGGAGATCTCCTGCCTTTCTCAAAGCCATGAGCTCTTAGCCCTGCTTTGGGCTGGCTGGTCCAGAAAAGTTGCTGTTTTGATCTCCCATCTCTCGAGTGCATCCTGAGCAGGAGGCTGGGCCACCCACTCCGTGTCCCTCCAGGCCAAGCAGCTGAAGGTAGGAGATCTGTGTCACCCCAAGTCCTGATCAACAATGACGAGGTTGAGAGGTTGCCCTGGTTTTCAAGGCAAAGGATGTACATCACTTCCTGGGCTTCCTGATGGGGCACCAGTCGTTGTTGCTGGAGCAGCCCTGAGGACAACCATGCTGGTTAGCCACAAAAATTAGCAGCCAATTACTCGGCCTTTACTACTGCTGTGGGTTTCATTAGATTAGTATCAGCAGAGGATTTCAGCTCAGATTTATCTGTCATTCATTATTCCTACTCAGCGTCTCCTATCTTGCGTTCTCTCCCATCGTCCCGCGATGACAATCAGCTCATCCCCAAAGAGTAGATGGGATACACTTGAAAGCATGCGACAAATTGCTTCCTCTGCCCAATAGCTTGCTCCCAGCATACTGGTTTTCCCACAGCACTTTGGGGGCGTTTTATCTCCTCATGGGCCACGGAGGAATCCAACATTGTCACACACACACACACACACAAAAAAAAGTTATGTTGAATGAATTAGTCTTTGTATCTCAGCTGGAAAATTATAATTTGAACCATTCCACTGAAGCAGTGAAATAATATGCGCAAAGTGCCTGAGAGGAGCCCAGCTTGGAGGCTTCTAGTGGAAAAAGAAAGTTCAGATAGACAAAAAAAACCTGGCATGAGGGATAATGTCATGAGACCAGCCCATAGAATATGCTGAGGAGGACAGAAAGTGACTGAGCAAATCTAAGTAATTTGGGTAGCAGTTTGCATTTATTAAGTTCTGGCTCATCAGATGGATCAAATTAGGCAAGTGCACCAGTGCTGTGTTTATCATACCAGGCTCCTAACGAGCATCCTCTGTCTTAAGGAGCTGCGTTTAAACAAACAGCCGCAGATGGGGGAATGGCTGGGAGGTAATGAGGTAGTGAGAGGAATGTTGAATTCTGCACTTCTCTGGCTAACTCTCAAGCCATTAGTCCCACAAGAAATTCCCAAACATCGTGCTCCCTTACACCGTGTCGTCTAAGCAGCCTCAGCCACATGATGTCTGCTGCCGAGCGAGCCCAGACCCAAACCCGGCTCCTGCTTCCGTGGAGAGGCTTGGAGTAATCCAGGATTTGCCGGTGATGGGAACCAGGCCTGTCTTTGCCTTCTTCCACGCAGGCTCGCTTCCTGCCTTAAACTTTTGTTCTCCAAGTGCATCGTCTAGTCTAATTGGGCTGCCAGACTGAAGGGGAGCACGCTGATATTTAGCATGAATATCCTGAACGGCATTTTCATCGGTTCCTCCTCGTTGCATGCTCCAACGGACAGCTGTGAGCAGCAAACTCATTCGAAATAACCCAAGGAAGGAGAAATATAAACTAATCAGGAGTACATCTCATTTGCAGAAATAGGCAGTTTCTCCTTAAGCTCAGCTTCTCCCCATATCCCCCCAAAAGTTCCTAGGTGACCGTATTTCTGCACTGAGGTTGTTGCCGTGTCACAGAAAAATGAGTTGGCTTGTCCCATGTCCTAGGTCTCTTACTAAGTTTATGAAAGTCTGAGATTTTGAACTTTTCTTTGAATATTTTTCTGGATAAATACCTACTACCTAGTGGGGGCTTGCAAATGCTTTTGGAGTAGCGGTATCACAGCTCTCACAGGGTAACTTTATCTTCTCCTAAGGGTTTTCTAAATTTAACACGTACCAGTTATCTTGCCTTCCTGCTTTAGAAATCTGTACCTCAGATGATAATCGCTACCCCGATCCCCACTTCCAAATCGTATTTCTCCCACTGAATATCTGCATTTTGGATCGCTCTCCCTCCCTGGCCTTCACTATCCTAAACTGAGTCACGTTTCACTGTTTCCTCCTCATATTTCTGAGCACTCAGCGCGACACGGGTGTTGGCTGCATGTTTCGAAGTCATTTCAGATGTGAATGTACTCATTTCTTTTTATTCTCAAGGAATTAATGAGGTTGTTAAATAAAACCAGACACAAACTTTAATCTTTTTACCGCTCCCTTCAGTATCTCTGCTTTCCAGTATGGAACAGCTACTATTTCTTCTTCTTCTACGGTTCTTCCATCAGTTTGCTATCTGGATGAAGGGTTTCACATCTTCTCCACTCTAAATGCATCTTGAGACATCACGCTAAAGGTTTTATTCCTTTCACTGCAACATCACCTTCCATTTCGCTCAGGACTATTTGTCCCACGTCTAAACCAGGGTTGTGGTTTATTTGGTGCAATGAGTTCTCTTCCTGTGTACGTGTGAATATGCAGCGGAGACTAAAAATGAACGTATAGGCTTAGCACCCCTTCTGTTTCTTGCTCATAGTACTCTGTCTCCTGAACTATAATTTGCCCTCAAGGACACAGCTAATGTGGGTTCCTCCTTCCCATATAATCTTCTCTCTGTTTATGGAGACAGCGGGAGACGTGGGCTGACCTCTTGGGTTGTGTCGCCCATCCGCGGAGAACAGGGCAGGTTGATCTTGGCAATGTTTTCCAGGACTTTGCTCAGAGCACCTTGCAATGGCTCAAGCTCAGGCTGTTCCCTTGGAGAGTTGATGCTACCATCTAGCAAATTTCACAGCCCAGATTCATTTTCAGCCCCTGGCTGCTTCTTTGCCCATTTCATCCCTTTCATCCAGGTGCCACATCACGTTTCCTCACCTTTCATTTTGTCCGATGCCTCCAGCACTTCTGGGACAAGCTGTCTCCAGTTACAAGCTTCGCATCTCCTCAGAAAATGCCCATATTTAAAAAAATATAGTGCGCCCAGTGTCTTCCCTAAGCATTCTACATACTTAAACATTTGTAAGTGATGCTAGATACTCAAAGGTGAACTTTAAGCCCTATCCTCTAGTTCTGAAAGTCTGGGCTGTAATGTAGGACCGCAAAAGGAGTCACTAAAGGAGCTGTGGGTCCGCATCCATCATCTCTTTATCGTTTCTATATCATATCAAGCTCAACCCAAAGGAGCCATCCTCCCTTTATCTCCACGCTCTCTCATAGGTTTGAATACCCAAATATTTCCACTGCGTTTTCATGCCTTCTGCAGGCAGCAAAGTCAGAACAACTTTTGAGAAGATGTTTATTCTGCGGTTATTAGAGCCTAGGTGCTTTTATAGGTGGAGCAATATGTGGACCGGCACTTTGGAGGTGGCATCTCTGCTCTTGGCTCAGGAACTGAAGTGATGGACAATGCTACCTAGGTTGGTTTGCTGCCCCATTAGACGTTTCTGAGATCTGGTGGCCTGTAGTATCTGTGTTCTGTCGCCACGCAAATATACATCTGCATCATCTCATACAGTGACTTCTTTTTAGTGGAAACAGACACCACCTAATTCTCACAACGTTTAAAAATGCAGCATAATTCGGTTCGAATGGAAGTTCTTTGGGGTCAAAATCATATTCCCAGAAAAGTGAATGGGAATTTTTCCTCTGGCTTTCAGGGAATCCAGATCTGGCAAGCCATGAATGCAGATCTGTCACATTTCTTTCTCATTCTTCATTAAGTTACTGTGATTTTTTTCCTGGGAATCAGATTAGCGAATTCTCATTTGACCGAATACCTCTCTGAGGTACCTCAGCGAGACTGGAACGTTTCCTGTGGCTATCGTATCCACTTCAATATCCTTCAAAGTGAACGTCGCAGCCCTTAACCGTTGAAACAGGCTTTCCTTTCACAGCAGCAAAACAGCAAACCAGCCTGGATAAGATGAGAGGGACACCATAAATATTACATAGGCTCTGAGGCATTTATTGTAAATTCAGCAGGAACTTTTCGAGCTTTCCACTGGGAGAGATTTCTTGGGAATAGAAAACTCTCTGGAGTTTGTAATAACTTCTTCAGCGATACTGGGATGTTTAACATTCCATATTACACAACAGGAAGCAGAATCTTAATAGAAACACTGCACACAGTTGCCTTTAATAGGAAACAGAGCCCATGCAGTGGTGGAGGAGTATTTAAAATATTCTTTCTTTTTTAAAAAAAATTAAAACTGATTTTAGATCATTTTTAATTTACTGAATGCTTTATACCAATGGATTTAAGGGTGAGGCATGGCAGTCAGAAGAACAACCTGTTACACTCTACAGGCTAACTGGATCCTTGCTCCAGTCCTCTCCAAGTTTCAGGACTGGGCTGGGATGCAGGACTCTCCTGGGAAGCCCAGGAGAACAGGCTGCCATATGAGTGCTGTCAGGCTTCAGCTTGGTGTTTGCACATGTTCTTGTCTAGACAGGACTTTGAGCTGAGTCTAGATCCAGGCATTTTTCACCATCAGCAGGACCTCCTAGACTCCACGTTGAAGCTGAGGTTCCTTTTGAGCCTCTCTCCGAGTGGAAGCAAGCTTCAATCTTGAAGTTGGCAGCATCTGGTTTTGTTTGTCTAGAATCTGAGTGTAGGATGCAAAAGCCCGACTGGGGATTGCAAGCACACGTAAAGGGAATGGGATGCTGGTTAAATCTGCAAGCCAGGCTTTTGCTTCCTCGCTTCTGCCGAGTATCAGAAAAGGCAAGGGGAAAGGTAGGGCCGCTCCTGAAAAAGGGGTTCTGTACCCTCACTGAAAATGCCAGATACTTCCCTTTCCCGTTTACACGGGTGAAAACCAGCAGCCAGTACAATACACGTAGCAAACTATACTTAGCAATGCCCTAGTAACTCCTTCACGGAGAATTTACTGACAGGATCCTAATTCCCTGAGGCATCATTTTGCCTTGTGCTGCTGCAGAGGGGTTACGCAGTTGCCTGAGGTTGGGCGTGTGGTCAGGGTGGTTTGCTCAATGGGGTTTGCTGGCCGTATAGACAACAACTGACAGCGAGGAAGGGTTCTCCCTGCTCCTCACCCTGCAGAACTATCTTTGTGCTCTGTCATTCAAGAAATACCCAGACCATTCAACAGTCAGAGATGTTTTTCCTTGCTTTCAGCTGAGAGAAATTCCTTCCAACTGATGTTGCTTTTTTATACAAACCACAGGGTACACGATCTTGACTCGAACCCAGCCCTTGCGCTTTAAGGTAATTTGCGGCTGTTTCTTGGGTCTGAGCGAAGAACGGGGCTTGAACTTCTCCCTTCCCCACAAGCAAGCGGCTAGTGAGTAACACTTGTGAGTAAGCCTCATCGGATGTCTGTGCAAATGAAGCTTTCCCCCACCCAGTCTCAAACACGTACAAAGAGATCCAAAGAAAGGAGAGGTTTGCTGTGAAAGCGGGAGGGCTCGAGCAAGCCTTGGCAGCGGAGCTTACCTCCGACTGCAGGGCAGCTCTGACCGGAATCCAGACTCCTTGCCTCACCCTTGTTTCATTTCCAAATTTAAATGTGGGATAATGTTTACAGTAAATACAGGTCACCTCCGTGTCTGGGAAGGAATTTCATCTCCGTGCACTTCTGTGCTTTTAAAAGAGTAGCATTTTATAGCAAGTCTTTTATTTATAAGTGGTTGTCTTTTAATAAATGAGTAATCAACGGGCAGCACCCAGCAACTTGCTGGTGGTAGCATATAATTTTCCTGTCTGTAACGTGCTCAAGGAGCTCTATTGATCATTTATGAGCTCTGTGCATCGCTTGCATGCGACATGGGACTGTGCCGTGGAGGGTACTTGATTGCTGCAGAGACTACTGAAAAAACAAATATATTAAAGGAGATCTCAAAGTTGCAGTAGATCCTGGGTGCTTTAGCATCACGCTGTTGGACCACAGTGAGAAAAGAGGTCCTGTGCTTTTCCAACCTCTCCCAAGAAGAGTAGGACGGTCAGAAACTTTGTCCTGGAAGTTTGCTTGCATGGTCATCCCCACAGTCTGGTACTTTTTGCTTGTGCCTGTAGTCATTTCCAGGCAGAGCTGTTGTGAATAACAACTAAACTGAGACTGAGATCTGGTTGTGAGCTACTGAAGAAGGCTTTTTTTCCTCTGTGCCAGAGGGTTGTGTGCTGATTTCCGATTCAGACAAACCTCCTGACCAGGCTTCCCTGGAAGAAGCTTGAAGGGACATAGCTATAGCAGAGAAAAGACTGTTTGCAGCTAAAAACATGATTATAAAAGTGATGCTATGGTAGGAAGCAGCTCTGGCCGACACAGTGGCTGCTGGGGATGGGACCATGGAGCTCCCTCTGTGCTATTTTCCCCCTAACATGGAAGCTGCCTCCTTGCCCAGAGTTGCAAGAGCCCTGTCTTCACCTGCTCCACCCTGAGCTTCGGACCGGTGGCCAGCTCAGCGGGGCCGTGGGCTTTGCACGCCGATGAGAGGGGACATCAGCACCAGCCGCAGCCGGGAGGGATGGGAAGGACTGGGGAACTCTCCTATCATCTGGTTTTTTGCTGCTCTGCGCCAGGATGTGAGAGAGAAAGCTGATGACAAGTCGGGCCTTTGCCCTCACTCCAGCTCACGCTCTTTGCTGCGTAACCTCAGTTTCAGCATTTCTGCACCCTTGGGACCCAGGAGACACAGATTTCCTTTCCAGTCCCGCTCCTGGCCCGCGGTGTGACTGCAAGAAGTCATTTCACAGCTGCCTGCCTTACTTTCCCCCACGCAGTAAATTCTTCAGGATGAGTTAGCTCATGCCTATCTCTCACCCCTTTCCAAGGGATGCTGAGCATGAGGACTATCCAGGCACTAAGGTACCTTAAAAGAGACCAAAGAAAGGTCTCAGTTACAAAATTAGTTTCAGTGGCTTCGGATCTTTCCCATTTCTGGGTCTGCAGTCCGTTTCTGTTTGCGATTCTGAGCAAGTCCCAAAAATTTTGGTGGGTTTGGTGTCAGGGGTTTCTGATCCGGAGCTGTCTGCAAGAAAAGAGGATCCAGGTGTATTTTTGCCTTTCCATGACTGAAAGCTGCTGTAAGTCCCAGAAGGGCTTTTCCGATGTTAATAACATTTTGTGGCTTCTATCCTCAGGCATATTTTAAAAGGCTTGGTTTTCATAAGGTGAAAATTGTCTCCCACTACAATTCCCCAAGTCTGGCCCTCCTCCCAGTTAGTACCAGAGCTGCCCCCCCTGCTCCTGAGCATTAAATCCAACCACTCAGACTTGTTAAAAACTCCAGGTTTAGCTTCCTGCTTCAAGCTGTAATTTTAGATCCTCACTGGGTATAAATAGACACAAACACACCATGCAGTTCTGCTGACTGACATTAACTGGGAATAAAGCCCAAACTTTCACTCCTTCTTTTCACCTCTGCTGTCTGTCTTTCCGACGTAGACACACACGCGTACTCGCACGCGCGCTTGTACAGACTGAGACACTGGAAGGGGTTTTGGGACTTAATCTCCTGCAAAACCCATAGCTTTCCTTCTACTATCTGTAGGTTTGTCAGTTATATCTAAAGATGAAATCAAATAGCCACAACAGGAACCGTGTGTTTGAAGGAGGCGGCTTTTTCTGGTTGGTTTTGGGTTTTTTTTCTGGGACTTTTTTTTTTTTTTGAGAAGAATAATTATAACCCAGCAAAGGGCAAGGGGAAACCATCTCCCATAAGTCTGTCTGGAATGACTCAGCTCTGTGTTGGGGATCTGCAGTGCAGAAATGAGGATGTGAATGTGTTTCTCCAGCCATTTCTCGAGGGAGAGCTGCGTACGTGCTCGCGTTTTAGTACGCGTGGATGTACCCGCTTCAGCACAGCTGATTCGTTCTTCTCACATGGTGAGGCAGGGCATGGTGGTCTCGTGTTCATGGGGGAACGTCCCAAAGGCTCATTCCCCAGCTTGGCTCCTGCAACTGGAGTTGTCAGCCACGAAAATGTTGTCTGTAGACTGTGGATGTTACCTTTGCCTTCTCCCCTTGAGCTCTGTTTCTGGCAGCTCTTTGCAGCAGCCTATATGTGCACAAAGCAGCTGGTCAGAAATGTTTGCTCAAGGCTTTTCTTTTCCCCTCCCCCAGGGAAAAAATGACTTTTAGACAAACTACTTCCCATGGAGAAATTTCCTTTTCCCTGGACATTCCTGGAGGAGGAGGGGATGCCCAAAATGCTGAGCTGCCTCTGGTGGATGCAAACATCTGATGATGCATAATTGGAGGGAAAAAAAACCCAAACGTGTCCATTGTCACTGGACTTGATTGCTTAAGCATGTTTTCTCACAACAATAATGTGTGATTAACCTTAAGTGGGCTCCATGACTGATAAGTCCTTTTCTAAGGGCCTGCCCTGCACTGCCTGCTCAGGGCATGAATTCCCAGTGCTGTCATCCCTGCCTCTTCCCAAACCTTAAATCCCTCTTGGAGAAGAGCATCCAAGGGGGTCGTCCACATCAGGCTGGATTTGTAGGAAGCAAGCGAGAAAGGAGGGGGAATATTTTCACATTCTTTTGAAACACACATTGGAAAATTTCCCTAGGAAAGAAAAATGCTTACGCAGCTTTCGTTACTGTACATGTGCTTTGGATTGTGTGAAACCCTATCTGCTTTTCCTCAGCAGAGTCCTGAGCCCCGCGTGAGAGAGGCAGGCGGACAGCCAGAGCGACAGACCCAGCGCCGGTGATTTGCCGCAGAGCCCCTTCAAGATCCCGCAGGCAAGCATGGAGAAATGCCCCCACCACCTACCTTTGTTGGTCCAGGCAGGTGGGAGGAAGAGGAGGAGATGCTCCTCCCCGGGCTCAGGCCCGAAGGACTTGCGAAAGCGAAATATCTGGCCTGTAAAGTCTTTGCTAGAAAAGATGGTTGGGGCTTAGAAACACCTCAGACTTTAGCAGGAGATGAGTCTGTTCCCCTACTCCATGCCTTGATGGTGCTTGTGCAGCTGGATGCTCCCTGCCCGTGGCAGAGCGTGCTTGGGATGGCAAACCCAGGACAAAGCATATGTATACAGGAGGGCAGCGAAGGGCTGATCAAACACTCAGAGCTCAGTCTGGTTAGTCTCCAGTCTCCAGTACTGCTCTGTCCAGAAGTATTTGGGGCTAAATGCTCACCAGCTTTGTTTGTCTTTCGTGGAAATGAGAAGTTTCCCTCCTCTTCCCTGCACACATGTGTCTCAAAAGAGTCTGGGGAAAGAAATGATTGTGGGTATGCGTGTGGGCAGCCACGCTGCCGCTGTAGACACCAGCAAAAGTGACACCTTTTTGTTCACTCTTGGCAGGATCCGAGGGCGAAGGCACCTGTGAGAGGACAGAAAAGCCCCCTCGTGCTCTAATGGAAATGTGGTGCCAGTGGGAGCAAGGGGCAGCTTCCAGGAGACCACTGGGCTAACACTATGGTTTCTCCACTTCTGCTGCCCATGGAAATGTGTGTCCCTTCAGGGACTCGGCGCATACGTGAGGAGGAGGAGAAGACAGCTCCCTGAGGCATGGGGTGAGGCACGGGAAGCACTGGGAATGTGAATACCACGAAAACAAATCTGTTCATAATTACAGCCCAGCAGTGCTGCTAGCAGCTGCTGCTTTTCAGGCTGGACCCTCACCCTAAGCAGATCCTGGACTCATCTTGGCTTAAGGATCATCTAGGCAAGGCCTGGTAGAACAGCAGCTTGGGGGCAGCTTCCAATTTCTTGAATCAGCATTTTGAAAGCTAGACATGTTACCCGCCTTCCTGCCTTCCCCCAGGGCATGTGTGTGTATATACAGATAGAAAATACGCATATAGCTGTGTGTTAGTGCACACACTGCTGCCTCTGTGAAATGTCTGCCAGAAAATAATTCAAAGATTGCTCGGCCTGGTTCAAATGCTGTTAGGCTTCAGAAATTACACCCCCCTCCAGGAATGAGTAAAAGCTGACACAAAGCAGCAATAACCAAAAATTTCCCAGCTGTTGTGTCTGGCCTTTTGAAAACAGGAATTCCTTGGTACAGAGCCTGAAACCTTATTCTTTCCATTCGGCATTGCCTGAGGGCGCTAGCATTAAAGGGATGTATGAGAAAGGATTTATTGGCAGCAAGGTGCTTGTAGCAACAACATTATTTTTTAAAGACCTCAGTATGGACAGACATGAAGAGGATGGGGGGTAACCATTGCTTGGTCTGTTTTTCTTCCCAAGACTGTCCGCACGGAGAGCCGCTCGCAAGAAACACATTATGCTCCAGAGTCCAATGGCCCTACACTACGAGCAGGCACGGCTCATAGCTCTTCGTGGTTTAGTCACATTGGCTGCAGGCACGGCTAAAGAAACACAAAGCGGAAGAGGATCATCTCAGGAGAGCACCGTAACAAGGTATGATGTTCTGCTTGGCCTGTTTTACCTGAGTTTTCTCTGGGGACATCAATTCTCAAAGGCTGGTGGAACAAACGCAGCAGATGAATGCAGGAATAGCTTGCGATTCCCTTAGCTGCTGTCAGAGTATGTGTAGATTATTCCTAGAAATTCAGGACTGGGATGGGAAGCAGGTTTTGCCAGGACCTGGATCAAGAGTGGAAGCTGTTCTCTTTTAAATCCCTGCTGCACAGGACCAGAAGCAGGTAGCATCCCCATGAAAACATCCCTGGCCAGGGCCACAGGAGCTGTCTGGCAGCGGGAAGGAGCTTTAAAATGCTCCACCGAGCCCCAGTCTGCCTTCCATAGGTCTTTGGGACGTGACGAACTGAAGCTGCAAGTGAAACACTCAGAAGCACAAGATACTATTGCAGGGGTTGATAACATGTATCTCACCTTAAGGACATAGCAGCCCACAGCTTTTAAAACAGCACGCGTTTCCTCCGGCTTATAACGCTACTGCAGCTATTCCCAGGGTGGTCAAAACCTACAGTTTTCTGACCTGGAATTTTTCCCTTCGTGATTTGTGACACTGCCTTTAGCTCAAAAGATTGTTGGCAATTCAGTTCCATGAAGGATGCTGCAGAAATTGATGCTCAACTTCGTGCTTCCTCTGACAAAAGCAAATCTGTGGGAGCTCAGAGCTTTCCTCCTTTCATCCTCCCCCCGGGCCATCCACATCTTCCCTCCAGCTGACGATACAAAGACGCAGCTATTTCAGTGCAGACTCCTACTGTTCATCCAGCGCTTTGATGGTAGAAACCAAACGTTGTACTTGGAGTGCTTAACTGGGTACCAGCACAAACTCTGATTTATAGCAATATATATAGCCGTGCTCTACATTTTATTAATGCTGTGTGCATAATCATGCCACTGAAGTCAGATCCTTTTGATCAGAACTCCACACATGAGGCTGAGTATTGGGATCTGGGCATTGGGATAAAATTTTGAATAATCAGAATCTCAAACAGCGGGAAATCACACTGACATTTCTTCTGCAAAGTGTTAGTTTTAAAGGTTTCTTTCTATACATATGTATAAAGAAAAATCTCATGCAAAACACTTGGACTTGGTGAGTATTTTAAGTATAAGTGTAAAAAAATGGCCTCGATGGAAATGTGAGAAAGAAAAGTCATGGCTGTAACAATGATGAGTTTGATTTTTTTGGTAACAAATGCTGCAAATACAAAATCCTGGGAGAGTTGAAAAGTGCGTGGTGCTTATTTCGGCTCTAAGATACCAAGGTTTTTTTAGGTGAAGAGCATCTGCAGCTTCTGTTAATTTCAGGAGGAGGACGCTACCTCCAGGATTTGAACAACATACGATGGAAACAGTTAAACACGAACCACTCATCACATAAGCCAGCACTAAGAGAATGATCTCATGTTTATTTATGTCCCTCGCCAAATTTGTACTCATTTCCTCTGTGAAAGGTAACACATTGCCTCAGCTGGAGTCTTCAGCATCAAGCTTTTACACAACATGATGCCCTCAATCCCTGTGGCATTGCTTGTCTAAAAAGGTCATGACTTCTGCAGCTGAGTGGACGGGATGGGCCACCGTGATGGCTCCTACACACCATCTTTTCAGTAGCACCTTTTCCCAAGGGCTGGTGGAGGCTCAGGACCACCAGTCTATGCCTTCTTACATGTCTCAGGAGTAATATTTTGGAACTTGTTCTTTGGTGTCTCTGTGACCGTGTTTCTCTGTGCCATATTTCTCAAATTGTCGAACCTGGCCAGCCTGCATTTCCCTTCAGCTTTGTTCTTGCAGTGGGGAAGCTGAAGACCTGGGGTCATCCTTACATCAGTGAAGTTAACTGTAAGTGAAATATAATGAGCTAATCCAATTAACAGTAAAAATGTAATCAATTGACAAAGCTATTAGCAAATCCAGGATGCCTTTAACCAAGGTCTAAAATCATCGCTTACCATCATTTTGTTTCTGACCATCAGGAACTTGTACACTCGCATGTGTACAATGTCCAATACTCATTTCTTGTTTAGCCATCTGGGGATTCATGATGGAGCTGGGAAGAAAGATTCACTAGTATATCCAATTCTAGGAGTAGTTTTTTCAGATTTTTAAGCTGATCAACATTTCCAGTAACTGGTAGGGCTGTGTAAGTGGAGACACAGTTGGTGACATTGTAATCACAGTTATATTCCCTGATGTTTTATTTAAAATGACTTTTTTTCTTCTCCAGTCTAAGCAATGTTGCTATGTCATTTTTATGATGTAGTCCTGTGGTTTCTAAACTAAAGCACACAGAATCCTGCAGGCTGACCGTCCCAGAGCTGCTCCATGGGTTGCACCAAGCTGGAGATTCAGAGAGGCCCCCTGCGAGATGACACGAAGCTTTATGTCCCGCTGCCGCAGGGCTTGGCGTGTTAGATGTGTACCTCGGTATGTGGTGGGGTCTGTTGCTGCTTAGGAGTTCCACACACTCAAAAATTAAAACAGATTTGGGAACCACTTACCTATTACATTCTTGCTCTCAAAGGGATACGGCTTTGTCAGTATTTTACATGGAATTCACCCTAAGGCATGGCCCTGGAGAAAGAAGTATTTAATTGGTTCAGAAAGAGCTAAAACCTGCTCCCATAGCAATCAGAGGAGGTTTTGCCATGGTTTTGTGAAGCTGGAAGAGGTTCAGAGCATCCCGTCATGGCTGCTTTGGGTTATGAGAGTTATGATTATGGTTTCTGTTGCTGTTCTTTGAGTTGCAGCTTGCTCCAGGTGCACAAAATTTGAAAAGTCATGATTTTGCTCTACAAAATCGAGACAGACTGGGGAAATGGAAGTGGATGGAATGGGGACACCAGGGGTGATTTCAGCCCATGAGATGGAAGGGATGTGTGGCACCTTTCATTTTGAATTCATTTTCGTTAAACAATTCCTGAAACAAAGGACAGCGATGAAGAAAAGGAATTCTCCCTAAATCACCAGCTCTGTTAAAACCTGTTTTTCTCTGGTGCACTACAGCAAGGAAGGTGCCAGCCCTGTGACAGAGGAGAGGTGTGAGGTGAGCCCGTATCAGCGGTGCGTGCACCTCCAACCTGGGAGAAAAGAAACGACAGCTCGTTTTGAAGCCTGGCGTCGGGCACATTCTCTCTGCTAGCCCGTAAAGCACTAAAGTTGATTTCAGGGTGGAGATGCTGGGCCGTGAGACGGGGCATTGGGCTGGGGGAAGGCAATGTCTAAAGTCAGAAGATTTGGGTATGTTGGCATCAAAGCTTTTGTCCATCCCTTTCATAATAGGTGAGCATCTCACAGTCTTTAACATGATCACCTTCCTCAAACCCTGAATTTCAGTGTGGGAACAGCAGTAGAGGGTTTCTTATCTCCAGACTTGCTGTAAGGACTGAACCTGGGTCTTCCAAGATCCAGGCTCCCCCTCAAATCACCAGACAACTCCTGCCCTCTTCCTCTGCAGCCGCTGAGCCGGAAAAAGCTGCGGCCGTAATCTGGTGCTAAATCTCTTCAGATCAAATAGCTTTGCTCTTAACAAAATAATCCTATAGAATGGCTTGGCTCTCAGCTGAGAGCAGGAGGAAGATCTGGGCAGTGTATTACAGTCAGGGCACAGCACCAGGAAATTAAGCTTTATTATGTGTGCTCTGGCAACGGAGCGCACATGGAAGTGATGTTTATGGCATTCGCACCACCGTTCTGTCTCTTCATTCTTAATCCTTCGCCCGTCACAGGATGGTAGGGGAGTTTTCTGAGGGGAAAGCAAAGCTAATTTCTAGGCTTGCTGTTGAGAAAAGAAAAATCTGGCTATGACGTTTTTCTCCTTTGTTTATTTAAGCTGCCAGCTGACTGCTCTGCCCTGCCTGTCCCTGTTCACTTCTGGAGCAAGCGCGTCAGGTGGGGCATGAGCCAGAGGTATCTAGAGTAGGTTCATCACCAAAAGAGCTCGATCCCCTGACACCCACTTTCCTCTTCTGCTGGTCATGAGGCCAAGACCACCACCGTGCCTCCTGTTTGGTGCTCAGGGCAGAATATCAGTGTGTTTGTGCATCGCCACTGCTGTGCAGACCCACAGAGTAACTGGGATAAAAGAGTCACTTTGAGACCAGCTTGTCTGCCACACGGCAGCACATTAATAAGACTGTGGATTAGCAATCTGGCAATTAAAAGCATTATCGTATTTTTCCCCCAGCTCTAGGAACCCGGTAGCGGTAATGAAAGTCCAAAGCCGTGGCTTCGGTTCCTTTCCAATTTAAAAATTAGATACCAGACTATCAGTCAAGAGATTTGGTGGCTGGCCTTTAGCTGGACTGTAAATCTTTTTCCATTTGCTCTGGCCAAATCTGGAAAAAAAAAGCCGGAGTCGTGACCCAAAGCAAAATGTCCAGCCACGGTCAAGCTGCTGGCATACTTTGCCTCAGGGAAACTCTGTTATATTGGTGAATTCCCAGATTTTATTTTAGGGTGTCACAATACCGATAATCAGAGGACCTGTCTCTAACGATCTGTTCCACAGAAATATTTGTGATTTTCAGAAGAATATCTTCTCTGATAACAACAGTGCTTACTGAAGCTTCAGTGATGTATTTTGCTGAGCTTGGCCAAAAGGAGGTGCATAAATGGCAGATTGGTAGTTTACAGTAAAAATTTTTATCCTGAGAGACTTTTCAGGAGAAAATGAGGAGATGCTTTCAATCTGTGAAGGTCTCAGCCAGCTAGAGACATTTCTATTTCAGACATAGTGCAGATATCCAATAAAGCAAAATACAGCTCTCCTTAACTCTAGAGCTGCAAATGACAGAGTTACAATTGGAGCCCCGGGACCAGGAGATTTGTGGTTCAGCCCTACTCAACACTTCTCAGTCTCTATACGAGCTTGAGCTTTCAATTCATTCCACACACTCATGCTAAACGTTGCCACCAAGTCTCTCTCCGATGGATTTCCTATGGAATCTGTTTATTTTACAGGATCTCTCTGTTCCCAAATATATACTTGTCTAAAATTGCTGGAAAACATTTGGCTGGGCTTGTTCAGAACTGGACCTTTGCTCACTCACAAGGTTCATGAACCTTCACAACTCCCTAGGTGAACTTAGCCTGACTTTCCCACGTACAACGAAATCCCCATCCAGCTCCGTCTCGTTTGGCTTCATGTTTCACTACAGACATATTTTTACAGCTCTAGTTTTAAAGACCTGAGCGTGGGACAAATACAGGGCTCCCATAAACGCAGGCAACAGCCATGGTAATAGTTGTGCATCTTATTTGTTATATCTGATGCTGAAATGTGTTTCCCTGTAGCAAAATCCTGGAGTAGCTGTGATGTGAATCAGTAACAAAATAGAAATGGAAGTGTTTATGGTTCATATGTTAAAATAATTCCACTAAAGTTTGATTTACTCCAGTCCTCAAAGTATTCCTGTTTGGTCTAAGACATTGCAAGTTTGCAAAAATACCCAAGATGTTGAGGGAGGCAGCTCAGTTTGTTCGGAAATGCCCACAAAAGGGCAAAGACATTGGTTAGAAATGTACACTGTAATGCATAGTACAAGAAGTCTGCCAAAAAAAAGTCTGAATTGGACAATTCTCTCATGCTATTTCCTTATAAGGGCCCAAAGAGGCGGTGCTTTACGTCGAGAAGCGTGAGTCAATCCTCAGAGGAGGATGCTCAAATGGAAAACAGATCGAAGGAGGGCTCTGCGCGCTGTGCTGCTGCAGGTCCCATCCCTTGAAGTGAAAAGCAGAGGAAGGGAGGAAAAACGGGATCAGTAACAAATGACATGATGGCAGAGTGTCAATCACGGCGGAATTTCATCCTGGCCCCGTAGTACAGCGGCACTGGGAGTGCTGTTCCAGCGAAGGCTGTGTCAGCACTTTGTTCAGGTTATACACCGATTTGTTATCTACCCTTTGGGCTGAGGCTGATTTTTCTAGGAGTTAACCTGGCAACAGTTCTCTTCATGTATTTTTTTCAGCTAGCACATAGCTCAAAGTTGTTTAACATTTAACCTCTGCAGCCTCAGTCCCAGCTTATCCTACCACGGCACAATTTTCTTGGAGCGACTGGGATTGCAAGCCTGAAATCCAGGCTCTACAGCAAAGACAAGGGTTTGTGCCAAGCTCCCCCGTCCTTGGAAAACACCTGCACCCTGTCTCCGTCCTGACCTTAGGCTGAAAGTCCTTTGGTAGCTGCTAGAACTGGTGGATATTTTGGGGCAGTTTCAAATATGAGAATCGTGTGTGCCAAGGGCAGTGATTTACAACTGCGAGCAGTGGAGTTGTCCTACCTAATCAGTTACTGCCTGTCAGAAAAGCTGGAAGAAATGCATCTTCTTTATCCAATTCTGTCGTGAAGTAAAATGCAATCGCTTAAAATCCTTCTCTTTGTAATGGGACATGAATGCAGTCAGCTCGCCTGGTGGGCCATGGCTCATTAACCCGTGATAACTTGATCAGACCAAGCTGAGAGAATGGAGGGCAATAAATTCCTTTCTCCCAGAAGCTCTGGGGTTGCTTAAATAGGAAACTCCAGCACCGCTTGCCGTAGCGCGAAGCCTCTTGCTTAAATCAGTCTCTGTGCCTGAAGTTTGGAGCGTGGTAAATATGTCACCAGTTCTTCAAACATCTCCTGGGACCTATAATCCAGGAAGCCTGACTTCTATGTCAGACAAACTGGCAGAAATTGTAAAATTAGTAGGCGCTTGGATCAAACTGAGAGATAGGGGAGGAGTTAGTGTGGCATTTGTGGTGAGAAATCACACTTCACAAATCTAGTGCAATTATTTGGAGTGTCAAACAGCCCTGAGCTGGCTGACAGAGTCAGAAGGCTTTTAACAAGACCGCTCACCAGGAGCGAAAGGCTTTTCCTCAATTATTTGTTTGCTGTTATTACAAATTTGTAAAGCACATAGGAAAAGGGGACCACCAGCTGCTCCAGAAAGTTTACTGGGGATTGGCCTGTACAAACGTCAGCTTCGTGCTGGCTAGAGACCAACAGGTAGGACATGCTGCAGAGAAACAGCAAACAGCACAGAAAATGCTCTTTGTGATCACATAAATTCCTGGTGT
Source organism: Chlamydotis macqueenii (assembly GCF_036417535.1). Taxonomy (NCBI): domain Eukaryota; kingdom Metazoa; phylum Chordata; class Aves; order Otidiformes; family Otididae; genus Chlamydotis; species Chlamydotis macqueenii. Next base: position 39,392,675 of record NC_141561.1, read on the forward strand.
AGGGATTCTGCATGCAGTCCTACTCATCTTGTCTCACGAAGGATAGAGCAGAAAGACACGGAGGAGAAAAACGAGTAAAGGAAGAGTGAAGGGAAAAGAGAGAAGGCTTTCAGTCACACACGACATGGAGAATACAACATAGAAACTCCTGGTCAGGGACTGAAAATATAAGGGGATTCAGCCCGGTGCAGGTCAGGTTCGGGGAGGAGTCCATCTGGTCCCTGACCCGCTGGTGGCTGCGAGGAAGAGGGCATGCGAAGGGCACGATCCCTGCCAGCTCCCCTCTTCTTGCCCTCGCTCTCTAGCTGTGGTCAGCCTGCTGGGTTTGATGGATCTTTGATTTGACCTCGAAAAGAGCTGTTCCTATGATACTTTCTACCCTGTGCTGTGTCTTTAGCTGCCAGTAGGGTTCATTCATATGCTTTTTTCTAGCTGAAGACCTTAGAAGCTTCTCCAGCAGCTTGCCATGACCATCTCGTGAAGATAATCCTTGCATTTTCCAGCGCAGATTGCCCTTGGTCCTTCCCAAAGCCACGTGTGTTTGTGACACCTCTTCATTTCAAATGCTTCAGCTAAAGGGCTGTACTTGCACTGAAATGCTTTTGGGAATCAGCAAGCAACCTCTGCCAAAAGGAAGGTGGTGAGAAGGTAAGGGCACTGACGCCTTTGTGTGTGCAGCTACAGGATGGAAGAGACTTTCCAGGAGCAGGTGGATGGACCTGCACACTGGTTTATAAATCAATCCACCTCTTGGCTGGAAGCTCCCATTCTGGTAAAGAAGTTTGGGGTTTATCTCAATCTGTGCCCAGTCAATACTTACTTTTTACAAAACAAAATTCCATTCAAACTAGGTAAGGTTATCTATTCTTGCTCTTACTGCAACAGTTTAAACTCTCATCCAAAATCCTGGTGGTAAACTTTTCCTGGGAAGGCCTAAAATCCAGTGGTGGATGAAACTGTGTCGTGAACTGAGGGTGGTTGTTTGTAGAGCAATAAATCATAGAATAATAGAATCACAGAATGGTTTGGGTGGGAAGGGTCCTTTCAAGGCCATCCAGTCCAACCCCCTTGCAAGGAGCAGGGACATCCCCAACCAGATCAGGTTGCTCAGAGCCTCATCCAACCTGGCCTGGAACGTTTCCAGGGATGGGGCATCCACCACCTCTCTGGGCAACCTGGGCCAGTGCTCCACCACCCTCACTGTAAAAAAATTTTTTTCCTAGTATCTACCTCCCTCTATTTTGAGACCACTACCCCTCATCCTGTCACACCAGGCCCTGCTGAAGAGTCTCTCCCCATCTTTCCTGCCGCCCCCTTTAGGCACTGGAAGGCCGCTCTCAGGTCTCCCTGGAGCCTCCTCTTCTCCAGGCTGAACAGCCCCAGCTCTCTCAGCCTGGCCTCACAGGAGAGGTGCTCCAGCCCTCTGATCATCTTCATGGCCTCCTCTGGACCCTTTCTTCTTTTCCAAAGAAAAACATGAGGCTCTGAGCAACCTGATCTAGTCGGGGATGTCCCTGCTCCTTGCAGGGGGGTTGGACTGGATGGGCTTTGAAGGTCCCTTCCAACCCTAACCATTCTATGATTCTATAGAAAATTTCACCATAAATGACCAAAGTCCTGAAATACAAGGTTAAACGGCCAGGAGTGAGGGGCCTGGTTTCCAGAAAGCAGGTGCTTCAGGGCTGCAGAGGAAAGACATCCAAATTATGAGGGAAGCTGGAACGCCGAAGCTGCACGCAGGAAGGTATCCAGCGATTGTTGGAGAATAGCTTGTCTTGGTCGCTGCCCAGGATGATTGCATGTTAAAGTTATTGCTCTTCCCAGATATCCACCACGTACTGTGAGTCGGTGGCCAAAATCAATTAGGAGCGATCGCATCACACCACAGAAGGCAAATACACTGTCATTCTTTAACTGAGCACCGTAAGCTTGTTAGCTTACGGAGGATGTAATAGGAACGGCAACGGGTGAATAGTTCATGACAGATTATTTATGCGTCGGATTGCCTCCCGTTCGGCCTGTTTGCAAATTGACCTTGACTTTCCCTGATGCATTCATAATTCAGAATTACTTGATAACTAATTTTGGTGGCACAGCTCATTTGAGAAAGCTCAATTTCAGCCTTCTGATAGCTGAAAAGTGGGCTGTTTATTTAATGACTCTTAACTCTCTCCATCCAAAGTTTTCAAGGGGGCCTGTATCGTGCCGGAGACGTTTTACGGGAGTCCGTGTCACAACGGAGATGTTTTATGGAAGCAGTATACAGAGGGACCTAGCAGCCAAGTGCCAAGAGCAGAACCCCGCCTTTTTCTTTTTAGCCCCTGAACTTGGCATCCACAGCGAAATGCAGAGCCTGGTGACATCCCCGAGTGCCTTCCCACTGACCCCTATAGGGTTTAGGTCAACGCTGGATCTCCTCGCTCCTCCGTCTGTGATATCACAGCCTGCTTTCATACAAACGAGCGGTGAGGTCACACGTTCAGGCCTCCAGATCTGAAAGCGCTGAGGTCAAAATTCATTTCAGTCAGGGGAAATAGAGCAGAAAAGTATTTGGCCCTACTCGGAGACAAGGGAGAGGAGAGGATGAGCTGGGCAAGAGCCCACATGTGCTCGAACAGAAAGCCTCTGATGTTTCGCAGACGTGGGGAGGAATGCTCCCAGAGACACAAGGCGCAGCCCAGGCTGGATGAGCTGTTACAGCTCTCGCTTCAGAATAAAAGCCCAGCTTTCCCAAAAAAAAGCCACGTGCTCTGGCCGAAGGGACAGGGAAACAAGCCGCTTCTCCTAAAGCCTGCCTGTGTTATCAAGTCCTAAGGACGATAATGCTCCTCTTTGGCCTGGGCAGCTGGGGCCTGCAACCCTGAGAAGTGACAAACTCATTGCTGACACCTGGGAAAACCAGCTCGAAGATGCTTCCGGCACGGGTAACGCTGCCAGCTTCCGTCAGTGGTTTAGGGAAATTACCAGCTAGACATGGATGCTTTTGCATTTTCTAGAGTGTCACGATTTGGGGTTGTTTTGATGAAAGCCTGGTTGCATTTGAGGAGCTCTAATTATCCCTTCCAGGGATATGAAGGAGCAGCAGACTGTCTGCAGCACCTAGAAAGTTCAGGGTCACCCTGACCCAAGCTCTGACTCAGACTGCCCAAAAAGAGCCCGTCTCCGTGGGCAACGTGTTTGTAATCGCCCTGGTCGAGCCCTGAAGGCAAGTTGGGGCCTGGGGTGGTCCCAAACAAGCAGACGGCACAAAAACAACGCTCCTGAGACACATTTTGTGACGTAGCTTGGGAAAAAGTGCTTTTGCACTTTGGGCCAAAGCTGTGAAGAGCAGGAATGTGGCTGAGGACACCTGCCCTGGCTGCTAAGTGGGTACGTGATTCAGCTGCGTTAGGTCCACCGCACATCCCTCCTCCACCACCCAATTAGGCAGCTCTTCTTATAGGGTGAGATTTGCACCCTGACCTTTGGCTCCTGCCTGTTCCCAAGAGGAAATAACTCATCCCTGGTGACACAGCCCTTCGCAATGGTGCAGGAATTGCTGGGACGCTCTAGGAGCTGTGGTTTACAACAGGTATTTATCCTTTGATGGTGTTGGTTTTTCCTCCTGGTGTGCTGGGAGCCCAATAATTGAAATGTTGGTATTGCACCTTCTTTTTCTACTGCCTTTCTTGCAAGGGTTTGCCAGCCAGAGTCTTTAGTCTGACAGAGTGTTGTTGGGAACCAAGTGGCAAATGTCCCAACTGGGCACTTGGGTTGTATAATGAGGCTGCTCAGGAGGTTATGTGATGGAGAAATGGGAATGGTAATGTTACTGGGAGGGAAAAAAAAAATATTTTGGGAGGTTGTATAAGAGCTTGGAGGTGTTTGGGGTGCTAACGGGTCTTGAAGGACCTGGCCCAAAGAAGGCTTGAGTGGCACAATGGAGGTGTGTATGACTGCATCTGGAGTTTGTCTGTTTGTGTCTCTCTTGGAAGAGTTCCTACAGGAGGGGAAAGCTGGTACGTGGCTTTGTGTGGTGCAGCTTGCACGTGCCCTCCCCGCAGAGGTGCGGTGTTGGCCAAACGTAGGCGCAAAGGCCGTGTGTAAGGGCTGATGAAGTGGAGCAGACCTTAGCAAAAGGGGCTGGCCGCTGTGGTAGACGTCAATGATAGGCAACCACCAGGAGATGGGAATGTGTTCTGAAAGGGAGAGTTTTCAGTGGGATTTAAGAGCAAATAAAAGGAGCCCTTGTGAACTCCCAAATCCCACAAATCTGTAAGTCTAGTGAGGGAGAAAAGCGAGTTCACGTCTAACATGGTGACAAACCAGATCTAAGGAGATGGAAGAAGTTGCTTGTGCTGGCAAGCCCTTCAAGGGGATGGAGATTGCCCAAGCTGTCTTTGGGAAAAAAAAAAAAAACAACAAACAACTTTTTTTTTTTCTTTAAAAAAAAAATAAAAGCATCACAGCTGTTTTTGCAGGGAGTCTCTCTGTCAGGAAGTAATGAGATCTCGCTGCCTGATTGATAAAACACACACAGCCTTGGAGTAAAGAGATTTCATCTGTTGTGGTCTTCAGGGCATCACTGTGCTCTGTGATATAAAAAAAAATTAAAAATCACTCTCTGCTGACTCATGCTTTGCTCTCTGGAAACTGTAGCCCTCTTGGCAATCCCCTTCCTTTCCACCCCTGGCATTTTTTTTCCTTGACTGCAGTTGTCCAATTTTTTTTTTTTTTTTAACTCAAACTACATCCAAAAGAGTATAGCTGGTCGAAGGTAGCGTTTTGTCTCCTCTAATCCGATTGGGAGCAGATGGAAGATCACCGAAAAGCACGCCAGTGCGACTGGGAAAAGTGCTACGGTATCCCTCGCTGCCCGTGTGTCGTTGCCTCACGCACATCCAGCCATATGCGAGGCAGACCAGAATGGTTTTTCCCAAATTATTCCAGTAAAGTGACTTGAAAAGAGCTGGGGTGAGAATGTGAGTGTTTCAAAATGACTTTAATTTCAAAGCTTTCTGGAAAACAAGACAACTTGAAACAAGCAGTTGCTGGTTGTCCTAAACAATGCTATTTTGGAGTGGGTTTTTTCCTATTGACCTGATGTTTTTACTTCAGATGTGTTTGTAAGATGAAGGCTAATCTCGTCTAACAGCTGCCAAATTAAGACCACTGATGTTTTTCCCCTTTGAAATATGTATTTTGGTTGGTTGGGTTTTTTTTCTTGTGTTCTTCTCAGCGCGAGCTGATGTGGAAAGTGCTTTGAGCATCCTTGGAATGTGGTTTGCTCAGGGCAGAAAAGAGTTTCGGAACCAAGCTGTCTTTCCAGAGTCCTCGTACCCATCACCTCTTTTCAGCCTGGTCTTCAGTGTCTCTTGTGGTCATCGACTGCTTTTTCCAAAATAGCAAACCCCTCAGCGGTCAGGAATTCCCAGTCTGACTTGATGACCTCAAGCATCTCTGCTAAGAAGTGGATAAGTGATGTGGGGGGGACCCTTAAACATGGAACACTAATAATGTTTGGGGTACTGGTTTTGGGGTTTTTTTTTAACTTCTAAAAAATCTGAGAAAGCCGTGATCATACTTAATCATGATTTGACCATGATTACTTTGCCCTTTTTGAGATTCTTCTTACTCATCACCTAGTTGCTGCTTCTGACAGTTTCCCGTTGATCCCCCTGCCTTTAAAAAGCCTTTTCCAGTTCATTGTTGTTGTCACTGGGATTGTTGTTATAATAACAGCGATTATTATTTTCATAATCAGAATGACAGACCATCTGGGGAACTTTGGCTTTGCGATGTAACTACTTGAGATTCTGAGAGGCTTTACCTTTAACCAAATAAAAGCTTTGTCCTCAGTGCTGCGGAGAAAGTCATGACAAATGCAAAAGCAAATGAGAGAAACTCAGTCATGTGATTGGGCTGAATAATCAATGTCTTTAAAGCCTGGTGTGCCAATAAAAATCCTTCACGTATTTTCTTCTAATAATGGCGAGAGACTGTGTTAATCCAGTAATCACAGAATGGTTTGGGTTGGAAGGGACCTTCAAAGCCCACCCAGTCCAACCCCCCTGCCAGGAGCAGGGACATCTCCAACCAGATCAGGTTGCTCAGAGCCCCGGCCAACCTGGCCTGGAATGTTTCCAGGAATGGGGCTTCCACCATCTCTCTGGGCAACCTGGGCCAGGGTTCCACCACCCTCTGTGTAAAAACTTTTTTTCCTGATGTCTAATCTGAATCTACCTCCTTCTATTTTAAAACTATTACCCCTTGTTTTATTACAACAGACCCTACTGAAGAGTCTCTCCCCATCTTTCCTGCAGGCCACCTTAAGGTACTGGAAGGCCACTGTAAAGTCTCCCTGGAGCCTCCTCTTCTCCAGGCTGAACAACTCCAGTTCTCTAGGCCTCCAACTTAAACTTCTTCTTGCTCACTTGACTGTTGTGAGTTTCTTCAGTTAGAAGTCTGAGTCCACAAATTTAGCTGAAAAGAGGAAAATTATGCTCTACATAGCATTTTGTGAAGTCAAGTACTCCTCAAATCTACTACTCCAGCATATCTACTGACAAGCCCATTGCAAATGTTCCCGTGTGCTCTTTGGTGGTGTAATTTGCCCCTATTTGTATCGTTAGCACCTGGAAATTATAGGATATCCAGGGAGTGACTGTATTTCTTGTAGGGTGCTCAGTATAGACCCATTTGTCTCTTGGTGCAACCAAAGTAATGAGGGGGAGTGAGTTTAGGGGTTTTGATGAGGCGATTGCTGGAGTTTAATTTATTTTTTTCTGTGGTGGTTGATATTTGCAGTGCTATAGGCCTGCTTGGCTTTTTTCCTCATCTGCTTCTGCTCAGCTTGGTGACTCAACTCACGTCCTAATAGAAAGAAGGAGAATCAGCAAGAAGTAATTGAAGCTGTATCTTCTGCCTTGTCTCAAAGGCTTCTCATGAGAAATTTGGCAGAAAAACAAAGTGAGCCAGAACTGCAGTTTACAACCTGATCATCTGTAAACTAATCAGCAGAGTTTTTCCAGTTCATACAGGTTTGGATAGTTGAGATTCTGGCCCTGGATCTCTTGTTTCTAGAGCGGAAACAACCAACCAACCTCCTTCAGCTTTCATCTTGCGTGGTCATGACATGCTCATTTAGTTTAAGATGTTTTTTTCAGCCAAGGAGCAGCCATATGAGCTTGGACGCTCTCTGTACAAAACAAGTGTCCTTACTGGAGACAGAAGGGCAGTAGGACTGCAAGACCACCATCTATTTCTCCAAAACTTGGGTGGACCAAGCCCACGTATGGGACTGCGTGATGCACTGCTGTCACAGCCTCCCAGGAAAGTCACTGTTTTTGCACGACCTGGAGCATTTGCCGTCTCCCTGTGTCTGCCCCTCGTGCTGGGACGTGAGTGTTTGAGGGCGGGCACCATCTTGTTTTGTTCTGTTTCCTACAATACTTGGCAAAGAGGAAAGAGAAGGGCGTCTTGGCTCTCTACCAAGTCTCCAAATTGCTAAAATAATACCAACCCTGTAATTAATCTAAAATTTTTATTATTGTCTGACACTCCACAGCTTATTTTGGCCCTGGGAGTCTGCAAATTTGGACAAAAAAAATTGTAAAAACTTCTCAATGTGGAGCAAAAGAGAGCGCCCAGCTCCAGTCTGTTTAGCAAGACACAACTATGAATCACTGCTCCTTGGTGAGAAGAACATAGGATTTCCTGGAAAAAAAAAAAAAATCAGGCCTTGACAGAGCTGTTTGATCTTCAGTTGATGTTTTGTTTTTGTTTTCTAAGCAGCAATAACATCATTTTTCCCTTGTCCTTGAAGTGAGGCATTAATTAGTTAATAACACGAATTAGTTACTGCCTGTGACAATTGTTTCGTCATATTTGGTGGCTAAATAAATGGTTTGTCCAATTAATTACCAAGGAGATCTTGCTGATGGGGCTGTGGACAGTTTATTGTGGAATGTTTATGTGCGTATGTCAAGCAGCCAAAAGAGGACACGACAGTTCGTATGTCCTCAAATAAAATAGACGTTATTCTTTGATGGAGATGCTCCTGTAAACAAGCAGGGAAGAAACAAAAGCCTGGCCAGCCTGGGAGTGCCTGTCCTCCTTTTGGGAAGCCAGTTTAGTGCTTAGCTTGGGCTCCTCGTGCTTGGCTCTTGCCTCTGCCCTCTGCGACCCGTGTCCTGTTGATGTGCTCTGAGTCAGGTGTCATGGTTTGGCCTTCAAACTACATTTTGGTAACCTGGTAGTAGCAATGAATGAGAGGTGCCGCATGGACAACAAGCGGAGTAACTTCCAGGAATGTATCCCTCTGCCAGGTTCCTTCACCAAACTTGTAATGGTGAAGACCTGTGCTAAAGCATAGAAAACCAAACCTATTCCATGCTTCCCAGCATCTCTTGGCAGCTCACACATTACGTCTTTATCACGGCACCTTAAATATGCACTTTTTTTTTTTCCACACCCCTCTCAAACTGAAGGGAAACCTGGCAAATTCAAAGGGGAAAAAGAAGAATCTGTTGGTTTCTTTATTGAAGTGGTAAAACCGCCTCGGTGGTTCCACATTGCTCTGTCTATTTTGGGGACAAATGCTTGTCACTCTTGAGAAACTCCTGGCCAGTCTGGGCCATTAATGGGCATGGGTAATGTGTTCAGTCTGACCAGAGTAGCTGGGCAGCCCATGAAAGTCCAGACATATAATTTAGAAGCTGTGACTTTACCAGATTTTCATCAGATCTCTGTTGTTCTTCTATGTCCTCTCTCCCTCCATGTGGGCCTGGTTTAATTTCCACCAAAGTCTTCCAAAGCTACCTTTGGTAGGTGGGCAGGTGGATCCAGGCCAAGCATGGCCCTGTCTGTGGGATGCCAGTGAGAACAGGCAGTAGCAACCTGTTATAGGGATGGCACATCTGATTTTTTTTTTTTTTTTTAACCCTGTGACTGCTCTGTGGGGATGGCAGCGTCTCTACTGTGTGACACTAAAACCCCCAGTGCTCCTAGTCTTAGCTGGATGTGGGTGACAGACTTTGGCAGGTTTCTGTGGCAGCACGGTAAAAGACAGCCTACAAATGAGGCCAGGCTGAGAGAGCTGGGGCTGTGCAGCCTGGAGAAGAGGAGGCTCTGGGGAGACCTGAGAGCAGCCTTCCAGTGCCTGAAGGGGGCTGCAGGAAAGGTGGGGAGAGACTGGTCAGTAGGGGCTGTTGTGACAGGACAAGGGGCAATGGTTTCAAAACAGAGGGAGATGGATCAGACATCAGGAAAAAATTTCTTACACTGAGGGTGGTGGAACACTGGCCCAGGTTGCCCAGAGAGGTGGTGGATGCCCCATCCCTGGAAACGTTCAAGGCCAGGTTGGACAGGGCTCTGAGCAACCTGATCTGGTTGGAGATGTCCCTGCTTCTTGCAGGGGGGTTGCACTGGGTGGGCGTTGAAGGTCCCTTCCAACCCAAACCAGTCTGTGGTTCTAATGAAAAACTGCTCATAGACGAGGCTGATTCCCAACCCCTCAGCCTGGCTCCTTCTCCGAGGTGGGAGACCTGTAACCTCTGAAAATGCTGCGTAACAGCACTGGGTACCCTCACTTTTCGTAGCATCGCATAGTTGAGATCTTGCAAGTGCTTGGCTGTATAGGTGATGTCCTGCAGCAATGGTTCCACTGGTGAGGAAAGCATTTCTGGTATTTGAGGGTAACGTGTTGATTTTGTGTTTGTGTTTGGTTTTTTGTATCAGCCCTTGTCAACTTCTTCCTGCAACACAAAAAGAACCATTTCCCTTAGATAAGTCCGGGCTGAGAAACATATATTAAACACTTTTTTTTTTTTTCTCTCCTTTTTTCAGATTAACCACTCCTCTTTCTTTCTCCTGCTGTCCCCGAAGTGGAAGTATTTGAGGTTCTTTCATAGAATCATAGAATCATAGAATAGTTAGAGTTGGAAGGGACCTTCAATGGTCATCTAGTCCAACCCCCCTGCAAGAAGCAGGGACATCCCTGACTAGGTCAGGTTGCTCAGAGCCCCGTCCCGCCTGGCCTTGAACGATTCCAGGGATGGGGCATCCGCCACCTCTCTGGGCAACCTGTTCCAGCTTTCCTGGCTTTAGCCTCTATTTTTCAGACCTGCTTAATTCTGGGTTTTAAGCTGTGGCACTTTAAGGTTCAGCAGGCCATAAAAACTTGTCCAAGTCCTGCTTGAGGACACCAGCGTTGTGTATTTCAGTGACATGTGTGCGCTCTGCTCTTCATGTAGCATCACACAGCGTTCCCGTGGCTGTGACAAGCTTTGGGTTGGGAGCGATGTCCTGCCTACCTCCAGCTGAAGGATCCAGCCCTTGCACTGGGGCGTACAGCCCTCCAGAGATGTTCAGGTGGGGTCGGCGAGGGTGGGATGGTGCCTGGTAGGGCTGTGGCAGGGGAGCGCCGAGAGGTGGCTGGGACCCGGAGGAAGTTCTGGTTTGCGAGGAGGGAGCGCGGTGCTGAGCAGGGCAGCGGTCCAAGCAGATTTGAGACTCTGCCAACTGTTAGCAATGGAAATCTTGCTGATAGGTGGCGATCGGCCCATCCTGCCCGGGGTCAGCTTCCCCGCAGGCGTGAGTCGTCCTTCCTGCTCGTGGCCCCACGCACGCTCTGCTCCCAGGGGAGCTGATTGCAGCTTTTAGGCAAAAAGATTACACCAGTGCCAGCTGATGTCACGATCCCATTCCCAAATGCTTTTCCACACGCTTGAGATGTGTTTAGCAGGTAAGGGGGAGCTGACAACTGTCACGAACTGCAAAGCGAAGACTCCTCTGCTCTGTTTAGCTCGTTCTAGTTCGTTTGACTCAGAGCTTCCCATGGGCTTAGCAAGCCATGTCGGTGTGTCTGCATCTTCATCCTGGCTTTAAACCCACCCTGTGAAATGTTAATGCTGGCTTTTGCTAGCCGAGTGTGGGATCACGCTAGCCAAAAGGGTCAAGGCATTGGAAGCATCGTGGAGAGCTTCTACAGCCCCAGAGCTCCAAAGGCCACCAGCTCTCCTCTGTGTGTTGGTTGGCAGAGTGTTTGAGGGAACTGAAGAACTGCGTGTTTGGGGTTGCCTCACAGGTCTCTTGGAAGATGTACTGAGCCACTCAGACGGAGGTTGTGACCTATCTGTCCTCTATAAGACTTGTGTGTGTTGCCAGCAGTCAATGTGGACTTGACGTCTGAATATAAGCCCTTGAGGTAATCTTGGGAGCTACCCACCAGATACCAATACCCTTCCTGCAGCTGCTTCCTCCTCCCTGTCATACCCTCTCTTTGCTCTGGAGAAACCAGCCCAAGGCCATGAACCAGCAGTGAATATTGACACAACTGGCCCAGTAGCATGGTGTGCTGTTCCCTGCTGGGCCCAAGGCCCTGTTGATAGGAGTCCCTTAGTCCCAGCTGCAGGGACTGCAGTAGCATGATGCTTTGGATCAACTGAAACAGTGGTCGTTGGGGCCAATACGATGAGGGGTAATGGTTTTAAAATAGAGGGAGGTAGTTTCAGATTGGACATAAGGAAAAAATGTTTTTACAGTGAGGGTGGTGTTGCCCAGAGAGGTGGTGGATGCCCCATCCCTGGAAACGTTCAAGGCCAGGTTGGACAGGGCTCTGAGCAACCTGATCTGGTTGGAGATGTCCCTGTTCCTTGCAGGCGGGTTGAACTGGATGGCCTTCAAAGGTCCTTTCCCACCCAAACCATTCTGTGATTCTAATGTTTGCTACTGCATAGTTTGGTCTGGTGAGAGCTGATCCTCTATTCCCCAAAAAGTGGGCACGAAAAACACATCCTCAACTATCCGCTTGTGCCTAACGCAAGCTTCCCAGTAGCTTGTGCAGGACATAAGGAGTTTATAGGGAGTCCCAGGTGACATTCAGTGCTTCACGCTGACCCAATGCTGGCGTCCCTCATGGACGCCACTAATCCAGCTGGCTGGATCCTCTCAAGCTGCACATGGGGTGTGTGCATGCTGTGGGGACTTGGGGGGCTTGTTCTCGTGGTTGGCTGGGAAGAACCTCTTCTGTTCATCACTGCGGAAAAAATGCACTTCCTGAAAGCTGTTTTTCGTCGCTCCCCAGAGAAAGCTGAGTGTGAAGGGCTGTTGACAAGAACTGATAGTACTGGCTTCTTCCTCCAGAGGAGGAATGTGGCTGTGGGCAGGGCTCGAGTTAGGACAAAGGAGTAGTGAGGATGGGCCTTATTTTCACGTTCTGCCCAACGGGGATGTGGCTGCTCCTCCTGTATCCAACCCAGTTGTCAAATGTTATTGCCTTGCCTGCCTTCAAGAGCAATGCATTACTTCCTTGGAGCTCCACAGAGCTTGCTCTGGTCTTAGCTGAGGCACTGGAGATAGTGGCTGTGGACTGAAATGTGAATCTAACAGGTGAGACCTGATGTTTCCTCACGTGCTACTGCAGTACGTAAGAGCAAATGAAGAAATAGCTTGTTAAGTACTTCTTAAAAACTTATTTTAATGTGAAATCCTTTCAAGGAATCTGGCCCATGCAGGTCATGCCTCTTGGTTTAGGAACAGCAGAAACTGGAATCACAGCTTTCCTGGGTAGACCTACTCAGTTCTCCTTCCCCTATAAAATATGAGGGATGACTAAAGCTTTCTGCTCCTGTAGAGACTGTAAGGGTCCATGCCAGTAGATGTTACTGGTCATGAGGGGCTATGACAACCAGCTGCTGCATGTGGTGACGCGTCCCTACTCCAAGAAGCTTATTCCAGACCAATCCTTGTGGAACTAGAAATATCACTGACCTGGGGAATAGGACACAACTGGCTACCACACTTGTGGGGCCTTTGGACTTGGCACGAGGTACATCTGACAAAACTCACGCAAGGAATGGGCTTGGCAGCTCCTACCAAGCTCTTAAAATGAGGAGGTAAACCAGGGGTAAGCAACCTTTCTGGATGAGAGGGATTAAAACCAACCCCTTAGTTCTGCCACTGGTGCAACATGGATCTGACACAGGGCTCTCCTTACATCCTCTAAAGCCTAGGAACTTTCTTTCTTTTTCCCCATCTTTGATTCTCAGCTCTGATGAGGGTGTCATCAAGAACTACAATTTGTTAGTAACCATTTGATACTGACTTTTCAGGCTTCAGGGAGACTGGACATGCAAATAAAAGTGCCATGAGAATCACAAGACCTGAGGCTGAAAATACTGTACTGCGGAACACTGTTTCTATTGTGAGCGCAATCACAAAACAACAAGAAACTCATCTCATGCCAATTAGCTGTGTGGGCGTTCTTGTTTTTAAACGCAGATTTCCATATGCAAAAGATGTGGGTAGTTCCCACTTCATTTATCTTTGCTCTTGAGTTCGTGTGCAAACAACCCGAATTCCAGATATGTTATTTCATGGCGATAAAGTGAACGGGATCCCATAACACATAGCTCCTTAAAGCTAGGTTAAGTGGCCCTCCAACTTTGAGGGCCGTGCTCTGAATTGATGCAAAATGAAATGGATGGGACTGTTCTGGCTTTCTGTGCGTTGATTTAACCGTGGCAATTCCAACAGAGCTGTGTCTGTTTCTAGAGCACCTTGTTGCCCCCTCTTTTTTCTTTCAGATTCGTTTAAAGAAAGTAAATTTCCCATATACCTAGAGGAGAACAATAAAGAACCTCTGGTTGGTGGAGAGATAACATCTTATAGTGCCCTTTAACGTATCAGATGGAGGGGTGGGGGTGGAATATACAACAAAAAGCTGGAGGACAGGCTCTGGATTATGTTCTCAGTGTCTAATGATCTTGTTCAATCTCAGGGTACGTTCAAGGGCATGTCTGGGTGAGGGAAGCTGGAAGAGCAGCTGTGCTCTGGAAGCAGCGGTGTAGGAACTCCTGCCTTGCCAGCACACCTAGGTAGCCCTCGGGATAGCAGTGGCTGACAGTATTTGTTCTGTTTCTGTGTGGTGGAAGACAAAAAAATCAAGCCGCAAACAGTAGGATCCCCCGTTGAGGATACTGGGAGCTTTCTACAGGGTACATCTGCCTACAGCCAGGATTCTCCATGCTCTCTGCAAAACTAAGGGGTTTTCTAGCAGGGAAACAATATAAGGTCTAATTCTTCTTTTCAAATGTCTGAAGTGAGAAATCTTAATGTAAATTATTGGTTTTGGCTGATTCTCATGTCCTCTTTCCAGCATGCAGCTCTCGCTTTGCGTTTTTTCTCCTGTATCTATGCTATGCCGATGACATTATTTGTGATTAAACGAGAGAATACAAGGAAAAACTTAGTTGGCTGAGTAGGAAATCACGTGTCTACCCCTCAACGCCAGGCAGGCCTTCGCGAGCTTTTGAACCAAGTTATTTCATGGTCCTCAAGGCCAGAACTGGCTTCCCACAATACCCACTCTTACTGCTACTCCAGCGATGGCTAATCCTAGGATGGTCATCTTGTGGGTGTGGGACTCATCAGCATTGCTCAAAAGCAAAAAGCCTCTCCCCAGTTGTATATTCTCTTCCCCAGCACCTTTCTCTGAAACAAGAGAGACCTGAATTAGAGCACTGGTTTAAAGGGGTCTTTTCCAAAGCATGATGGAAAGGCAGAGGGGCATGTGGGGAGTAAAGGAAGGTCCTGGGTGTGCTGAAGCTCAGGGTGTCAAGTTTAATATCACAAAAGGCTGCTGGCAAGAGGTCTGCTTTCCCCAGAGGAGTCTGCTTGAAGGGTGCTCCTTTGCTTTCTGATGTTCTGCCAACTTCTCCAGCTCACTTGCTTTTCTACATCAACCCTCTGCATGCTCCTTATCTGAGGAAGGTCCAGCCCCAGCTCTTCCTCCTCTTCCATGTGGCTTGCCTGAAAAGGCTTCATTCTTACTGTCTCCTTTCCATTCACAATATCGGTGCCTGAGGAAGGACAATTTCAAATAGGCTAAAGGGGAGAAGAGCTTGCCATTAGGCCTTCTGAACGATGAAGGTGTCCAGCTGTCCTGCTAGGTAGCTCAGGTGAAGAGTGAAAAAGGTTGTTACCAGGGCAGCAAGGAAACCTGTGGAGTAGTTCTCTGGCACTTTAAAGCCAAACGTAAGGCAGAGTTAAAGGACTGTCTCTCCAGCCCTTTGGAGTCATAAGGGAGACCACCACAAATGGTGGATCCAGCTCCCCATCCATTTTGGGAACAGCCACAAGTCAGAACTGATCTTTCCTCTGCGGTGAAGGCTTGAGAAAACAAAATGCAGGAGTGAAAAAGTTAAGGCTTTTCCCCTACTTTCAAAACTAAAACTAAGCCAAGTGATGCATTTTTTTCCACTGTATTTTTTTTTTTTCAAACAGATCTTTTTCTCACAGCTCTGTTTCCTGAAGCGATTCCATTTCTCAAGGTCATCTTAAGGCTGCAGATCCTCATGGTATCGCTCTTCCAGCAGCCTCCCTGGCCCGATGGGCCTGCATATGAAAACTGTCAGGGAGACTAAGAAGCAGTGATTGCCCATCCCTGCACCAGGCTGGGCTTTTATTATTATTGCCAGGATCTCCAGCCATCTCCCTCTGTGCTTGAGGGCTCGCAGGCTGGCATGCTGCTTCTGATGTTCAGTTGAAGATGGAGATTTGACCTCATGTTGGAAGCCTGTCCTCATGTTCAAGGTTCAGAAGTTAATCCTGAGACGTTGTAACCATGTTTGATATCTCAGGGTCTGTAGAGCACCTGGCGGGATGGCATTCACTGGCTGATGAAGACTCAACTTGAGTAAATTTAGAGGCTGGAGCTGGCTTTTGGAAGCCTCAGCCTCCATTGAGTGCCTGAAATTGGTGTGACTGCCTTGAAGGATTATGGGCTAAGTTAGTCCTTCCCTGTGGAGAGGAGCTGAATGGTCTATTTGTACCCAGAGGACTGGTTAACACTGGTTTAGGTTCACTTTTGTTCCTTGCTGACCCTCTTCTCTCTATTATTCTCCCTTGTTCTCTAAATTAAATGAGTCCAAACCAAAGACTCCGAAACAGGAACAGCAGCCGGGGTTGAAAGCTGAGAGCCTGGGTCTGGCTCTCATGGAAGAAATCAATTGGCCTTTGTACTCTTGAGATAAACAGCACCAGGGGATAAGAGCTTGTGGCTGAAGTTCACAAATGTTATCTGCTCTGAGAAAGGCAAACATTTGATCAATTGTGCTGGATGGAAACTTTGGGGGGCTGGGAATATGTACACAATCTTGAATCTGTGCTCTCATTGTTCAGACGTGGTCAGGGATGTCTCTCTGGCTTGAACCGGTGTATGAAGGGTCTAGTCATAGGATGTGAAATCCCTCTGATGGTAGAGAAGGGGTAAGAAGCTCAGCATTAAAAAAAAAGAAAACAACCCCCACTTTTCCCAAAGGAGAAGCTTCGAGCTTCCATGGAGATCTTCTGGACATAGGTAGGCATCAGTGTGAGGTGCATTGGGGGAGGAGATAGGAAGAAAGTTCAGTTCCTGGCGTAAATCCCGCTTGCTGCAACACTCCCATGAGCTGAGAGGCACTCGTGGTCAATCTCAAGGACCGCTTGCAGTGGGAGAAGCAGTTTGAAAGACACACAAAACTGCAAAGCAAGAGAATTTTCTTGCCATTTGTTGTGTGTTTTTGCTGCCAGAAAACAAGACAAGGCTGCTCCTTGTACTTTATTTCCCGAAGTCACTTCTGTAATGGTTACTTTATTAGAAAGGAAACATGGAAATTTACAGGAAGGGAATAAAGCTCAGCCTAATCATCATTGTTTACCAAATGTAGGCACATCTCCAGTGGCTCAGAGCAAAGGTCCCTTTTTCCCAGCATTCTTCCTCCACAAGCGACTGGTGTTGGGTGCAGAGGGGAAGGATGCAAGAATAGCCCAGTACGGAGTGATACGTCCATGGACTTACCCACCCGACATCCGCCAGTCCAGCCTGGGAACCTCTGGAGCCCAAAGGCCGTGTCTCTATCTCTGGTCTGGCTTACTCTCTTGTGTATTCTGAGATGACTACCAGATACCAAATTTTGGTATGTTCCTTTTCCACTTAACAGCATTGTACATACCAGAAATGCTTTCAGTAGCCTCCTTCTGTGAGGTTGAATATATTTAGAGGCCAGATCACTCATTGTTTTAAATCGGGGTATTTCCACTCAGAATTATGAGTTGTTCCTTGCTTCTTATCAACCAACCAGCTGAGACTTGGCTCACGCAACCCACACACGTGGGTGTAAGCCCAGATGGGATAAAAATAGCCTGTTGCCCGCCTTGGTTTTCCTTCAGGCCCTGATGAGAATCAAAATTTGACCAAATGCTGTCTTGCCTACTGCAAATAGAGACTGAGATGTCGTAGTTCAGCCCCAATCGGACCAGACTACGCAGTCTCTCTCTCACTCCCCCCACACTCCGAGAGAACAGGGAGAGAAAATACAAGGAAAAACGGCTCGAGGTTTGAGATAAGGACAGGGAGAAATCCTTAAAGTTACTGTCACGGGCAAAACGGACTCAACTTGTGGAAAACTATTCATTTATTACTACAAACAGCAGGAGAATGAGACAGAGAACAAGATAACCTCCCTCCACCCCTCCCTCTTCCCAAGCTTAACATTATCTCTACCACCTTCCCCTCCCCAGTGGCACAGGGGGGAAGAGGGAATGGGGGTTGCAGTCAGTTCATCATACGTTGTTTCACGCTGCTGCTTCATGGTCACATCTTATTCACTTCTCATCTCCTCTCCACTTCTTGCAGCCGGGCCAGGCTGAGTCGGGCCCAGTCGGCTGCCTGGCAAGAGGCCAGAGGGTGAGGCCTGCAAGGCCCATGAGGCCTGTGCCTTCCCCTCTGCACCTCTGCCCCCGCTCAGCTTCTTCACATCTTCTCTTCTCTTTCTTTTTTTTCTGCTTTCCCATTCTTAAATACGTTATCGCAGAGGCGTTATCACGGGACATTCTGCTACCAATCAGCTCGGCCTTGGCCAGCAGCAGGTCCGCCCTAGGCCTGGCCAAGTCCCCTGAACAAAGGGGAGCGACTTCTAGCAGTTTCCTACAGAAGCTGCCACCTTAGGCCCCCCCTCACTAAACAAAACCACAACATGAGAACAGGGCTGTAATGTCAACAGAGGCCTGGTAGCTCTGAAGCTCTGCAAATATGTCGGAGAAACAGTGAGAAGGGCAAAGTTAGGGTAGGGTTGGTTAGCAGCTGGGCTTGAGAAAGTGTCACCAAGACCTCCACTGTCTACCAAGGGTGTTAAATTCAAAATACATTCTGCAGAGGAGTGGAAGAGGTGATGGGTGGATTGTGGCCATCTCCCTCTCATGTAGCTGAAGTGGGGGTCCAGGAAACATCTCTGAAGTGCGGAGATAAACCACATGCAGGGAATATTGCAGCAAGTCGCTATTGCAGAACACGCCTGCAGTACTTGTGATGGGTGAGAGAAACTGGGACCTCCTCATCTGTCTCTAGTTCTTGAGATTTAGTGAAAATGGCTCCTGAGCTGATTCCAGCTGGGCAAAGAGATGTGCTTTGGACCCTGTGGCTGCTTCAGGGCTTGATCTAGGCAGCCACCAAGTAAGAGGTCTAAGCAAAAAAAAAAAAGCTTTTTTTAGCTTGGACATCAGACGGATGTGTAATATTTCATAGTGCCTGCTACAGGATTTTTTTTTTTTTTTTTAAATAAACTTCCCCCTTTTCTTCTCCCGCTATGCCATCCTGGGAATCTGGTGCCCTTCTCTTCCTGGCTCAGCTGTGCTTTTTGGGACAGCAAAGTGCTTTCTCTGCTCTATCAAGTCCCACCACCACCCTCGGTGTCTGCTTGTGCCGAGCAGATTCATCTCTCACCACGCAGCAGGCAGAGGCAAGAGGTTTCTCCCAAAAGGAGAAGGGATTCAGACTGCAAGATGCTCTGTTTGCTTCAGGATTACTTGGAGTGGCAGGACTGAGCTGTCCTGAAAACCAGAAGAGTTCGTATAAGTGACAGCAGTGACTGAGTGGCTGAGGAGAGATGTCCTCTTCAACTTCTAAATTGCAGATTTCTATGAACCGAGCCCCGAGGATTGTCAGTTAAGATACTTGTTCATTTGTTTCCCTGCTCTCTCCCTCCAAAATCTTACGGTGGTGAATATAAGATGAAGGGACTCGTGCTGTGGGGGATGGACATGCCCGTGTAGAGCATAAAACCCACTTGAGAAGACTTGCTCTGGGACCAAGGGAGGCTTGGAGAAGACCAAGGTGGCAATCTGGGCAAGCATGTGCCTGTGCACATGTGGTTGGGGACAAGGGCTGTTGTGGGGCTGTTTGGTTTTGGTTTTTTTTGGTTTTTTTTGTTTTTGTTTTTTTTTAATTCAAATAAACATTGTGGTCCTATTCTTTGATGGGCTGAAGGACATGGGAGCCTCTTTTTCCCAGACATATTTTCTGGGAATCTATGCTCTCTCCCCACAGCGCAGAATAAACAAACTAGAAATTTTGGGTTTTAAAATCAAAATAAATAACCATTGTTCTGCCTTCCCCCCTGCCTGCTTCCCACCGTCTCCCCAGCTGCCTTCTCTTGACCAGAGCATCCCTCGGGAGCTCCTCTGTCCCAGATGTGCTGGCAGTCCTGAGATAACGCATCCCACCATCTCCTCCTGCCGAGGTGCAAGGGCAGCGCTCGCTATGTCCTTGCCATCACGTCCAGGGCTCTAGAATCCAGCCCCAAACCAGCAGCTAAACCAACTCAGGGCTCTGAGGTGGGATGTAGATGCAACGATCATCAATTATATGAAAGCTGGTGATGGCTTTTTACCAAAAGTTTAAATTAAAAAAAAATAAATTAATCCAATGGGGCACCGTGTGATAAGCGGAGATGGGGCATCTTCGCTGCAGCCCTTCTGTCCTCGGTAAAACAGTGGAGCATGTCCCAGGCTGTGGCCATAGACACCATGGGAGAGGAAAGAGCAGCTAGGACATGGGTGGTGGCCTTTAACTGCCACAACGCCACAGCTCTCCAAGGCTGTGGGCATGAGTGGCTGTAAGGAACCATGCATTTCTCCCGCACCTCCCACCTCTCAGGAGCCCAGGGAGATGCTCATGTTCCTGCTGTGCAAGAAATGGTGCTTGAACCCTTATCACAGCTTAAATTTAAAAAAAAAAAAAAAATCGTAAAAAGGAGAGACTAAGGCCCCTCACCCCTACTAGGCGCAAATCAACCAAAAAAAACCCAACATTTCAGCTTGTTCTTTAAAAATCCAGAGAAGACGACTCCACAGGCAAGCTTGGAGAGCAAGCAGAGGAAAGTATGAAGGCATTGCTTAATATGGAACCAAAATCATCCCTGATGCAACTTAAGCCCATTGCTACTTCTGTCTCAGCAGTTGTGGTGGACAGTAGAATGAATCCATTCTTCTTTGTCCTGCATGAAAGTCATAATCCTCTGTCTTCTAGACTAAACAACGCTCATTCTTTCACTCTTTTCTATAAATCCTGTCTTCTGGCCCTTCTTGCTGTTCCCTTTTGGACTTTCTCCAGTTAATTCATATCTCCAGGAGCTCGGTGCCTGGGACTGGTCACCATGTTCCCATCCTCTTTGATGTGAAACTGCTGAGTGTAAAAGTGAAGGGCTGCGTTACCCCAGGCGAGCGTGGGGATGGCGGTATGTAAATTTGTCTGCAGGAAAATGAAACTATCAAAGGGTGTGCGAGCAATTGCTTGCACGTTATTTGTAATATGTTACCCAGCGCTGGCCCTGGAGATGCTGGTTGCTGATACGGCGAGCGGAAGTCCCGGGAGGAAGGTGCTGTCTGAATGCCAGCCCAGAAGCAGCATGTCCCATGTGATACAAACTGGACTCGATCAGATTGCACGTGTGCCGGCATCCCTATCTTATTAATGCACAACTTCTGCTCCACAACAGCTTGCGCCCAACGCGTGTGTTCTTCTGAGGTCAGATCTGTTTTATTTGCTTTATTGCTGATCCTGGGAGCGTGACTAATAAAAATCATAGCACCGTTTTGTCCAGCTCCTAATCTCTGAAGGCGTTTTCCTTCTTCCTTCCCACCCCTTGCTTCTGTCCATTATGGATCTGTGAGACAGGTGTGCATTGAAGAGACTGGTTTGACGTTTCATTAACTGGATGCTTCATGGATCTAGAGGACTGACGTGCTCGTGCATGAGGAAACAGCGTGATAGTGAGATATTGTGGGATACCAGGCACCAAGACATCTGCCCAACTCTCATCTGCATCCGTATTTACTCTGTAAGGAGCTGAGCGGTGGTGGAAAACTCTACCGTGGTGCAGCAGAGGCATGGCCAGTTGTCCCGTTGTCCATGCTCTGGGAGCTTGCATCCTACTGGGCAGCTTTCTGACACCGACAACTCTCACCTCTTGTAACGTAAGGCTAAAGTGTGCTTTGAGGAAAAAATACCAAGATAAAGAGTAAACTTTTTTCCACATTGCTGGGCTAGAAGCTTAGGTTACTCCATAGCTTTACTTCTAGAAATGTGCATTTTTAAATGTTCTCATTTCCGTTAGGAGCATCGTGCTTACTGAAAGATAAGTATGAAAAAGCAAAGGAGGGAGTGTCTGGGTGTCTGGTTTTGGTGGCTTTTGGGTTTTTTTTCCTTTTGAGCATAGCGCTTGTTCAGTGGAGATGGAAGACACTGTTTTGTGGCCTTGGTGTAGGACACCCCACTGCTTTCAGGAGCTAGGTATCAGTGCTTCTCAGCACCGTCAGCCCCATGTAGAGGTGAGCCAGCGGCCAGGGTTGCGTTACCCAAACGCAGACAGCTACGCCCAAACAGCTGCTCCGTATGCAAGGCCTGGTTCACTTGTCCACCCACTTTCTAGGCAGGGCAGCGGCCAAGGAACTGGTCCCAAGGGTGCCCCTGCCCACAGGGGAGTGCTCTGGGTGGGTGCAATAGTCCTACCCTCCACCTCTGTCGGCCCCAAAGTGTGTCCCAGTTTGGCAGGGCACCAGCAAACAGCACCCATGGCCCATGGGATACACAGGGTTTTGTCCCAGTTTGACTAGTGCTGGGCTTTTCTCACTGCAGCATCCTCCAGCCCAGTTTTTGTGCCTGGGGTGGCCAGGCCCTGTTTATAATTGACTCTTGTTGTCAATAATCAAGGAAAAAGCGCAGATAGGACTCGTTTACTTTAGGTGGACATCCCAACCTGGCTGTTACGCAGAGTCCCTGAAGCACAAACAGAGGAGAGCGGGGCTGCATCGGGAACCGCTGAAAGAAAAGCAGGGCGGCCGCGACGCGTGTTGAGCCAAATGCTTCGCATAGTTGTGCTGTCAGCAAACACGGCGAGCCAGAGGGCAGGGAACCAGGCGCTAGCACAGTTTCTTAGCTCCTATTTGCCTTTGTGTTCGTTATCTTGGACATAAAGAGGTCTGTAAGCCAGGGATTTGGGCTGTTAACCTCAAATAAACCCTGAAAGACCCACTTTGACGGTGTGTAACGGCGTCTGTTGAATTTAATGGAGCTGGGCTCGCTCTCACCAAGGGTGGTTTGGACTCTGAAAGCCTGCTGCTTCCTGGAAGCTAATGGCATTTTTGGGTTGTCTCTCTTGCGTTGTGTGCAACTTCGATTACAGCTTTTTTACCTTGGTTTTACAGCTGCACAACTGAGTGTGTGAGAGAGAATAGCCAGCAGTGAAAGGATGCACCGCTGTAAAGACAGACTTTTGGTTTTGCTGTGAAATAGTCTTTATCCTCAGACAGACAGCAAATATTTGACGCCGAGCGAGAAAATCAGGTATGCTATTTGACAAAGTGGATCGTCGCGGAAGGCGGTGCCGTGACTCACCAGCAGATCATTTCGTAGCCTTACCCAGCCCCGTCGCTTCCAAATACTGCTCAGGATCAAAGCATCTCGCAGGCAGGCAGTTTTGTTTCTTTAACTCATGCTTCTTCAAATCATGCTTTATAAGGTCAGCAAGCTCCCAAAGAGCGACTTGGTGGAACACAGCTGCGGATGGAGAGCTACGGCGTGAAATGAAGGCCATCAGCAGCTGACGCCGTTCACACGGAGAGCTGGGTGCAGGAGCTCTGTGTTTTCATGTTGACAGGTCGCTGATTCACCGGCGGGTAAAGGAAGCTCACAGCAACGTGAAGTTCTTGGCAGGTAGGGTGGCGTGGATCGTTTCCAGCTCTACTGTTGATTTCTCGAGGCCTTCTGAGCACTCAGGTGCGGGCTGGAGAATAAGCCCTATCATGGAGTGTTGGAAAGGGAGCAAGGAATTGTGGTTACGTAAAAGCTTTGACCAAGCAAAAAGTTATCCCAAAACAGACCCCCCAAAAACTGATCTGTTCCCTTGGTCTACATAATGACCAATGACTGAGGGATCATTGAAATGAAGCACAGATCAAATAATTTGGAGGCTCTGGAAGATAAAAGCCTGACTGCATCTGTTGCATTTCCTAAAAGCTGTTTGATACAGCTTCCAGGTCTTGGGACCTCCCAACCGAGAGCAGCAAACCAGAGGAGATAAAGCATCCCCCACTCTGAGTGACAACTTCCGGACAAAGACCAAGGTGGCCCCATCTCCTGTGGGAAAAGCTTGGCTGAAGGCAGGCATGAGCAAAAAGAATTAAACTCTTACTGAAACTCGGTTTTTAATAGCATCAGATCCAAGCCACAATTTGGGAATTCTGAAGGCCATGTCCCATTCTCTGGTTGTCCCTGATGTCAAGCAAGATTTCTTTCTTACTATTTTATTTATTTATAAGGAAGAAGCGCTGTATGTTCACAGCTCTCCTGGTGACTTCAATAAGCATCAACTGACCATCTCTGTAGGATCACAGTGCAATCTAACATGTCTCAGGTGTAATTCTCCTCCGTACTAGCTCACAACAGTGCAGCACAGTCTCACTACACCACCCTGCCCCTAAATGACCTACAGAGATAATGCTGGGTCCCAAAACCTCAGCAGTGCCTGAGGATCAGGAGTGTGGAACAGCTGTCCTTCCCCTGGTGTCTCCTTGTAGCCCTTCACAAATCATAGAATCACAGAATGGTTTGGGCTGGAAGAGATCTTCAAAGGCCACCCAGTCCAAACCCCCTGCCAGGAGCAGGGACATCTCCAACCAGATCAGGTTGCTCAGAGCCCTGTCCAACCTGGCCTTGAATGTTTCCAGGGATGGGGCATCCACCACGTCTCTGGGCAACCTGGGCCAGGGTTCCACCACCCTCAGCATAAAAACTTTTTTCCTGATGTCTAATCTGAATCTACCTCCCTCTATTTTAAAACCTTTACCCCTCATTTTATTACAACAGACCCTGCTGAAGAGTTTCTCCTCGTCTTCCCTGTAGCCCCCTTTAGGCACTGGAAGGCCGCTCTCAGGTCTCCTCGGAGCCTCTTCTTCTCCAGGCTGAACAGCCCCAGCTCTCCCAGCCTGGCCTCACAGAAGAGCTGCTCCAGCCCTCTCATCATCTGCGTGGCCTCCTCTGGACCTGCTCCAACTGGTCCATGTCCTTCTGATGTTGGGGGCTCCAGAGCTGGACGCAGCGCTGCAGGTGGGGTCTCACCAGAGTGGAGCAGAGGGGCAGAATCCCCTCCCTCGACCTGCTGGCCACGCTCCTCTTGATGCAGCCCAGGATGCGGTTGGCCTTCTGGGCTGCAAGGGCACATTGCCGGCTCATGTTGAGCTTCTCGTCCACCATCACTCCCAAGTCCTTCTCCTCAGGGCTGGTCTCAACCCATTCTCCACCCAGCCTGGATTTGTGCCTGGGATTGCCCCGACCCACGTGCAGGACCTTGCACTTGGCCTGGTTGAACTCCATGATGTTATGTTGCAACAAAAGCTACTAGCATCTTCATGAAACCTCAACTATCTATTTGCACGGCATCTCTAAAGAAAGACGCATAACATCTCAGGCGGGTTCTTCCTTTTCAAGAAAAGCTTCTGTGTGTGGATTTGAAGAGATGGGGATGAAGCTTATGCTGTTGCTGAAGCCAATCTGTGCACATGGGGGCTAATGGGTACACCAAAGCCCCCCTCAACACCTACCCTCTGTTCTGAGCCTCTGCTGGCTTTCTGCTGCCCCCGGTTTGTTATTGCTGGGTGCAGGGTGAAGGAAGGGGCGCTGGTGGCTGTGCTTACTGGGGAAGTCTGAGAGCTCTGGTTTCCTTCAGACAGAGCACACAAGAGTGTGGCTTCTCCTTTGCTCGCTGCCAAGGAGAGGGCAGGATGTTTATGTGCTGCTGAGCTAAAGGTACCCGCAGCCTGAAAGCCTCTTACTCAATTTTGCCTGGAAATTAGGATTTCTTATTGGCATGTCCAGTATCAGCGGATCCAGCTGAAACCTGCCGGCCCTAAACAAACCCTGCCTTCAAAGCAGGGCTTGCAACATCCTCCACGAGGTTTCTGGCTTGACGTCACCTTCCTCGGAGCTGCTTTCAAACAGCCCCTTGTTAGCCCGGGAACAGGGCGCAGCGCTTGGACACACGTTCGCAGCCCCCATCGCCGCTCGGGGGCCAAACAGCAAGGGGATTTATGAGACGTGGAGAGCGGAGGAAAATATTGGGTAATGGGAGAAGCGGCCTGAAGGAGCCGGTCGGGCTGTTTATCTCGCCTTCATCCTCCCCTGGGGAGGCAGCTGCACCGTGTCACCTCCGTCACACAAATCCCTGCCCAGCCTCATTCAGAAAATCCCACTGAAGCCCTATATTTGGGAAGGGAGCCCTGCCCAGGCTGGACTGGGATTCAGCACAGGCAAAACCCTCTTATCGGCGTGGAGCTGCGCCGGGTGTGAGAGCACAGAGAGCTCCTTCGTCCCTGGGGCAGTGTAAAGAAGCGTGCCCTGCCGCGCTGGCTCTCGATTCGAGTCGAAAGCGTGGTTGCCACCTGCAATCCTGCTTTAACTGGATCAGCCATTTCCAGGCAGTCGCTCTTTTATGGCGTCGGTGTCTGGTTTTCCGACATAATTCTTCCTTTCCCTGTCTCAGACGCTGTTGAGTCTGGCCCCTCGCTCTCTGTAATTGAAATATAAGCATTGCTGTGCATCAGACAGACTCAGGCTTGCTTTCTGAGTTTTTTTTTTTCCTTTTTTTTTTTGGTTTTTTTTCCCTCTCCCCCTAATTTCTTTCATGCTAACCCACAAGAGGATGGCTGTAACTTTAAATACCTTCCAGCACTGCTAGCTGAAATGAGGTTGGGGAACAGGGAGAATTAAAATATGCTTCAAAGGAGTACACAGGAGGAATACAAATGGGAACAGATAGCCTGAATTTAATCTTTTATAGGGTCTTTCACAGAGAACAACATCGGCTCAGGAGGGGCCAGTGCCCATAAAGGCAGAAGGAGACAGCAACCTGCTACCTCCTCCTCTTTGCAACGTCTTTTATGAAGACACTGCTGTGCTCCAGGGTGGGAAAATGCAGGGTTCTGGGATTTTTTTCAGCTCTCCCATCAAACTGTGATGTCTAAATCCTCACCTCTGCCCAGCAGGGAATCCTCCTCTCCTCTCAGAGCAGACGTGTGGTCCTAAAGAAGACTAAAATTAAATAATCTCAACTGAAATGGCAGAAACTGTTGTACCCACTGATGTTCTCCAGCCCAGCGAGGTGTTGACCTGCACGGTGCAAAGCAAGCAAAAAGTAGACGCAGGCTGTGAAAGCATCACGTCTGTGTTCTCGTGGGGTGGGAAAACTGTTCAAAGAAGCTGTCGCAAGTGCTGCAAATTCAAACTGAAAAGCTAAGAGCTACTAAAGTGTGTGTTTGCTTCCGTCCCCTTGTTTGCTGAAGACTTATAGCGGAGAGTCGGAGCAAATGCCCTTTGCTCCTCGCTGTCGTACATCACAAATGAACCCAGGCAACGAGTCACTGGCTCTCGGAAGAAACCGCTGCCCTGTCTTGAAGATGCAGAACTTATTTCATCCTAAAAGACACAAATCACTCAAAGGTAGTCAAGAATGGAAGAAAATATACAAATAATAGTGTTTGGGGCCAGGTCCTGAGACACCTGGAGCTGGCAGTGCTGCAGTGATTTATGTGAGGGTACTCCAGGGCATGGACCGCTCCACTCGGAGAGCTGATCTCAGCCAGGAGAGCCTGCCAAAGCCATGGAGAGAGGGCTGTGTCCTGAGCAACGTCCGCCTTCGCTGTGGGATGGGAAGGAGTCTGACAGGACAGTGTCCTGGGAACCCTGTTACACTACAGCTGGGGTATCTCCACGTCCCGTTGCTCCTCACCAAGCTTTGAAGCTACAGAAACATCTGCCTGCCGTGAGCGATGGTGCTCTGTTTGCCTGGAGGGTGCACCCCAGAAACACGCAGGTGTCCCGAGCTGACGTCTTGCTGAACTGCCATCCTTTATCTTTGAGAAAGGACTCCAAGTGGAAAATAGCATTTAGTGCCCTTAAAGCAAGAAGATAAACTGCTTCGACCAGGTGTGTTTACAGCTTAGTCACAGATGTCCATGCTGACCTCTTCTTTACCCACAATTCACTGTTCTCTGTGAAAAACTCTTTTCCGTGTAAGATTGTGAAATTAAATGGATGTATTATGTCCTTTTGTGTATCGAGAGGAGAGGAGAACCCAGTGTTAAACTGTTTGTGACATCAGGATCGTTGCCATCCCTCCCCACCTGGCTCATCTTTATTTTTTCCCTCCTTGAAGACTACCTTTTTATCCAATGCTAGTTTACCAAGTGTAACCAGTCTTTAATGCAAAGGAAATGGGGAAAAAAATGGAGAGTAGCATCTCCAAAAGAAGCTGCAAACACAGGAATGAAAAGCAAGGTGGTGTGGACCACTTTTCTCTGCTGGATGATCCTTCTTCAGTGCTGAGAAACGTGTTTATTTTCACCTCAGCACCGCACAGTGACTCCTGGCTCTCCCAGATTTCAGCCTTGGGCTCTCTCCACTGAATCCAAAGGCTGCATTTGCATGAAACGTTAACGAAGGCAAGAGTTTTGTTATCTCTAGCAAGTCTTTCCGCTTAGCGCAGTGGGTGGGAGAGTCAGTCCCAGGCTTGGCGGTTGCGTCCGTACCGCATATTTCACAGCAGAGCTGTCGGTTTGCCGGCCGTCGGTTCGCATAGTTTCGTGGTTACGTCTTGCTCTAAATATAGGAAAAGCCTGGTAATCGCTGACGTCAGGCCATCCTGTTCCCAGTCAGCCCCCTACCACCTCGTTAACTTTTGAAACGCGCCGGTTTACAAGAATAAAAACGAGGAAGTGGGGAGGTGTGAAAGGTAAGGCTCAAAGGTAGATAGCATGTAACGGCAAACCTAACACGAAGTAAGAATAATAAAATGTATGGGTTGAAAAAGCCCAGTATTTACAACTAGTGATGTAAATTGTCAGTCTTAAGAAAAAATGAAGGCTGAGGAGGAAAGAAACCGCCCCGCTGCTCCTATCCTGGAGATGCTCTGCAGTAGCCTGAAGCACGCGCGATGCTGTTAAACATCTTGAGACCTTAGCACATATACACGACCTTAAAAGAAATTAATGTTAGCAAGTGGTATTTATGAGTAGAGGAGCCAAAGCTCCAGTGAGCTTACCTCTGAACATCCTGCTTACCCGCCGTCTGTCTAGCAGGGTCTGCGCTGGCTTGCAAGCGGAGGGGCTGGATCAGCGCAGCGGGTCCTCTTGCCCGTAGGGCCTTTTGAAACTGAGCTTTCTGTGCGCCGCCGCTGCTCGAGGAGCAAGTAATTGCTGTGTCTGTGACTCTGTTTGACCTCTGAAGTGTGTCCGGGCTTCTGGGAGACATCAGGGCTGCAGGGGAGGTGACTTGGGTCTTGCTTTCTCCTGGTGTGCAGTAGCCCAGCTAGGTAGGTGCACTCGTTTCGTCAAAGTTGCCTGAGGTGGAGATCCAGCTTCAGCTTCACCAGGCATCTGGTGTGCTCCTCAGTAGGATCTTGCTAAGCTCCTCAGCACGGGAGCGGTGGGACGCAAGTTCAGTGCGAGTCCTCGGGTATTTAAGCAAGAGGCAGCTTTAAGTACCAGTTGGGCGTTCCGAGCCGTTCACCATTCCCAGTATGTTTGTGTGTACTTTGGGGAAGCTCCTTCTCTTCTACAAAGAACAACCGGAGCATAAGCCACTTGGATGCTCTGCGCATCCTGTAATTCCCCTCTTTTGTCACAGGCTTCAGAGAAGTGACATGAACTGCAAACTGATTACCCAAACTTGGGTAATTCCTGCGCTGCGTCTTGTCCAAGGAGATAGGAAGAAAAACCAAAAACCTTCTTCATGCAATTGGGCAAGCTCAAGTAAAGCATGCGTCTGATGAGTTCAGGACCGGTTGCTATGTGTTAACTGTCTCCCTGTTCAACAGATCTCCCAGTTCCTGAGCGTTCATGGAAGAGAGAGGCTGCATCTGCCTTTAATTGGGAGAGATAAACTGCAGGCAAGCCAAATTCTGAGGCATGCCGGCACATGTCCTTTGCAGAGCTATAGTCTCTCGCTTAAACATAGTCAGAATGATTAAAAGATGCCCTTCCTTATGTTTTTTGCTCAAAAATTAATCATGCTGCTACTGGCTGCCGCGCAGCACTCTTTGTTAGCAGATGGCAAAGCAGCTCACAACAAAGAGTTAAGTATCAGGCAGAGTTAGGATTTAAACCAAAACTAAACTAACCATTTTCTGTCTGGAAATGCTGATTTATCAGAACTGAAAGTATTTGTGGGAATAGGTATTCCCCTGAATTTAGAAAAAAAAAAATAAATTAAAATTTAGCACTGCTTTAGGAGGCACTGCTGTGATCTAAATTTGCAGTTTTATTTTCTGGATAGAAACAATGCTTTATTTGGCTTATACGAAAAAGCTGGAGAGCATTAAAAAAAAAAGTCAAAATTGAAGCAAACCATCTTGAAATTATTATAGCAGAGTCTTTTGGATAATAGGCTTGTGAAGGTTTTTAGATACAGAGTTTTGCCCGAAGACAGATGCAGAATTATCAAGGCCCTGATGATCCCTCCAGCGCAGGAAGCCCATTTTGCCGTCAGCTCCAGTAGGTACGACCTCCCCGTCCTGCGCTTGGGTGACCCGAAGGGCAAACAGAGGATGGGGCAGCTCCAGGAATGGAAACGGAGTTTCCAAATCCTGGGCCAACTCCCTATCACCAAGATAACGCTGTTCCCTTCCCTCCCTCCCACTTTGTCCCCAAACGGCTGACTGGGAGCTGCTGGCTCCCCGCTGGGCACGTCCCGGGCGAGGTGAATCACGCCGCGTGGCTCTGGGTTCCCATCACTCCTCTATCTGGCTCCATCACCTAAGGAAGAGTGGAAATGCATGTTGAAAGTTAATTTTTGACTAGCTGGAGTTAGAGGTATTCAAAGGAGCGTTTCACAGAGGGATTCATTCATTCCAAACCTGCCCTCCAGATGAGTTTCACAAATCTATTTCACTTTTTTCATGTATATATATAAAAGGTTTAATATATTTCCTTTGTACCAATCACTACTTCTTTGGCTGAGTGAAATATTGTGTGTGCCAATAATGTTTTCCACCCAAATTTCTCACGCTGTTTTCAAAAGCCGAGCGATAATTTCAAGCAAGAAGGAGGTTGGCTGAGATGACCTCCTGACGTCCCCTCTGACCTGAGTTTTCCCCATGATCCCTTGGCCAGGAGAAATGGTTTGGGCTTTATTTTCTTCCTCCAGACAAGTACAGGTAGATCCTCTTGTCACTTGTGGAAATCTTTTCATAACCCATACTTGTTATTTTTGAGACTTTGATGCAAAAGAGGACTAGATGGGCAGCTGGCAGGAGTTTTGTTTTTGACTTCAGTGGTGTCTGGACTTGCCCTGGTGTTTGTGTCTCCAAAG
The DNA here is from genome assembly GCF_036417535.1 of Chlamydotis macqueenii. Taxonomy (NCBI): domain Eukaryota; kingdom Metazoa; phylum Chordata; class Aves; order Otidiformes; family Otididae; genus Chlamydotis; species Chlamydotis macqueenii. The sequence continues at coordinate 39,423,333 of NC_141561.1, forward strand.
TCTGACTCAAACCCTGTTCAAGCCAATGGACAGAATCCCAGTAGCTTAACAGATATAAAGTTGCCACTCTTGAAAGGATAAACTTTTGGTAACGCATCGTTTCGTAAATATCTCTTCTTTCTCATCTGCTGGTGAGCTATCCTCAAACGAGATTTTAAATGATGGTTTTTGAGGCATACACAAACACATTTCGTCCTGCTGGCGCTACCCAGATGACGCGCTTTGCCGTACCATCGCAACAAATTTTGGCACCGATGCCGTGCCCACTGCACACAGCCTTCTCCGCCTGCCAAATCCTCTTACCTTCTCTTGGGCAGTCGCTGGGCTGTGCCCGTTTGCCTCCGTCTGCTTTGATATGGCTCCGCCTCTTTGGCTGTTTGCTAGTTTGGCTGCCTAAATCTGTTTATTTTAATGCCGCTGGGAACCTATCACGTCAAGGATGCCCACAGCCTCCACGGCATCTTCCTTTGCTAACCCAAGTAAGACAAAATAGTCACCTCAACTCATTACCACTTTGAAAAATGACTGTTCTCCTTACCCTGTAAGGATAAGGCTTATGGGCGGAGGTGGTACGTTTTGTTAGACCAACTGCTAGAAAAACCAGATGAGCTTTTGGCCGTGCAAGTCTTTGCTTGGAGCATTTAGGAGCGGCCATCTCCACGGCCTCCCTTGCGCAAGGGCAACTCCCCGACGGATGTGTCCGACAAGGTCTGCGATTTGTAAACCAAAGAAATGTTTCCAATAATCCATAAGTTGCCTAACAAGGACTCCCCATGCAAAAATGGTTGGTTGTCTTCAAAGAAGGGCTTTTGAGAGCTATTTTGTGGTAAGTCACTCGGTGTTACTGATCCTCATTAGACGAGAAAAGTACACGCTTTCCCTCCAGGAAAAGTATGTAAGCGTTGGAATTTCTAACGTTGGAAATGATTGAAAGCGAGCGGTTTGAAATGGTAATTTTTCCTATAGCTGAAGTGTAAAAGATGACAGTTTTCTTTCCCATGTCCATTCTCATTATTTATCAGGACTTACGGTGTGATTTACATCCATAACAAGGAGAAGGCAAAGCCAGACTCCTTTCAGGCCACTGCCTCCCATCTCCTTCGCCTGCTGCTGCTCCAACCTTTACCAAACACCTCCACTGCCACCTTCTGCCTCTCTTACAGAGCACAGCTGCATGTCCACCATGGCTTTTTCTTCTCCTCATCTCGCCAAACTCAGGATGTATGCCCTAGGAAAACTTGGAATGCAAAGGAGAAACCATGCGTGCGCATGCAGAGCCAAGAGGGTCTGTAAGTTGATTTTTGTTTCTAGCTGGTCTCCATGACCAGCAGTTGACCTATACGTGAGTCCAGCTTGGATTTAGAGAAAGGAAACCCTACAGTGTTGCTCCCCATGACCCAAAAAACCCTAAAAGACGTTGTTCAGCCACGCTTAAGCCAACACAGTGGCCAGTGGTGACCACATGGGCACTGGTAGAAGACAAAGCTCAGACTATCAGTTGGTAGAAATCAGGATTTCTGTGCTAGTTGTGTCCGCTTCTACTGCGGCAAAGGAAAAGGAAACCCACGTGGCGCGTGTCTGTGACTTGTGGATGGAAGAAAAATGTCCTCTTTTCTTTTTTTTTTCTTTTTCTTTCTTTCCAGTTGAAATATTAGTCAAACACAAAGCTGATTTGAGAAAAAAAGAAAAGCATCTGAAAGCTAAGTGAACTCAGATGTACTTTAAATCCTCTCACGTTGCTCATTTAAAAGAATTATTGGTATTTTTCCTTTCCTGGCTAAGGAAGGAGTGCCAAAGTCGTCTTCTATTTAGGAAAATAAATGATCTCTGCGAACATGCTAATTCCTGCAGCAGCCAGCCCCACGGCGAGTGGCACTTACAAGTAGGAGCAGAGTCCTTGGCCCCAGCCCTGCTGAACCTTTGAGAGATGGGCTCACTGCTGTCTCCTGGAAAGCGCCAGAGCGATTATTCAATATCTAAACCCCAGCCTTTAACAGAAAGCCAGTTCTCGCCGGCTTGAGAGGCTTGATGCATGCGAGAAAAGGTTGGAAAAATTTCCCCTGCATTGTAAATAGGATTTTTCTCAGCATGCTGCAGCATGGCTAAGGGAACAGTGGCATCTGGTGTTGGCTGAGCTGTCCTACAGCCACCGCTCCCCAGGTGGGTGCTGGCAGGCTTCGCTGGGCCTGGGCAGGATTTGGGTCTCCACACGCAGGTACCTAGTGGTACCTGAGACCTGCAGGACATCACAGACATCTGCACAGACCATATGGGAGACGCAAGCCCGTCTGAGTGGCAGCTAGAGGTCTGGATGGTGCATCAGATGGGAGAAACCCAAACTTGCTTCTAGTGAAGAAGGTAATCGCTGTTGATGGGGGGCGAATTCACCCCACTCAAGACCCTGGCAGTGATACAAGACCACCAGGGAGCCTTTGACTTGGACGTTGTTTGACACTTGGGTATTTTATGAAATCTTTATTCCATCTTTCTCAATCACAGAATGGTTTGGGGTGGAAGGGACCTTTAAAGGCCATCCAGTCCAAGACAGGGACATCCCCAACCAGATCAGGTTGCTCAGAGCCCCGGCCAACCTGGCCTGGAATGTTTCCAGGGATGGGGCATCCACCGCCTCTCTGGGCAACCTGGGACAGTGCTCCACCACCCTCAGTGTAAAAAATTTCTTCTTTCTGTCTAATCTAAATCTGCCTCCCTCTATTTTGAAACCATCACCCCTCGTCCTGTCACAACAGGCCCTGCTGACCAGTCTCTCCCCATCTTTCCTGCAGCCCCCTTTAGTTACTGGAAGGCTGCTATCAGATCTCCCCAGAGCCTCCTCTTCTCCAGGCTGCACAGCCCCAGCTGCAGGTGGAGGGTCCCCAAGACACAGCCAAAGGCTCGCTGGAGACAAACCAAGCCCTCTTTCCTTCTCCTGCCAGCAGAGGAAGCCCACATCTGAGCAAACCAAAAGTTAAAGGTGTGAGTCTCCCTGGTAATTTCTATGCAAATTAGAAAAGGCAAATTACTTTCCTCATTTTGCTGACTGAAATTCAGTTTATTGATCTTCTGCCTCAAGTGCAATAAAGATGGGGCGCTTCCTCCTAAAGATGAGCAGAAAGACCACCTTGAGCTTGGGCCTCTCTGGAAATGACGCCTGCTGGTTTCTGTAATTTTTCAAGTTGCAGATTTTTAGAAGTTCTGCATCCTTATGCTTCACCAAAGCCTGTTTTGCAATATTTGCAGGTTCCCCCATGATGGGTTTTTGCAGAGCGCTGGGCCCGACGGACCATTTTCTGTTCAGTTGCGATGGGTACGTAACCTGACGCACAAGTCCCCCCGCCCAGTTATTCCTCCCCGCTTGGGCTGACTTTTGGGAGGCGTCCCGTACTTTGGCACGGTGTGCCTCAGACCACCGCATCTCTCCGTTCTGCAACGGTTTGTTCAAATCAAACGCCGCAGTTGGCACGCACTGAAGTTTATTTTCTATAAAAACATGGGAGGTGTTTCAAAGCGCAGCTCAGATTCTCCTAAAAATAAAAAAAAAAAGATAAAAAATTCAAAGGGAACTGGGCATCTAACTCCAAATCCAACAGAGAGTTTTCACTGATGTCCTGAGCTGACAAAAATGTTTCCCAGGAAGACTTGATGAACAGAAAGAATTAATAAATATAGATTTTATTTCCAACACTGTAGGTACAAACAAATAAAAGCTCAGCTTTGCTATTTTGGGAGGTCCTGTGTAGCCAGCATTTTCAACTGGCCAATTAGCAGCACATGTTAATCAGGGAAGAACTTCTACTTGTTTTTAAAAGATAAAAATCCAGTGTTTTAAAATTATTGCTCATTACCAGACCAAACCCCAAGATATCAAGGGCGTTCGTTAAAAATCTTCGTTAACAGCAGGGACAGAACATGCTGACAGTACATGCAGCTTTATAGTGGGCAGTTTCTTTACTCAATTAAGACCAAAACTTTCAGAAATTAATTAAGATGTTGGCCAACCAATCTGAGGATATTACAGGAGCCACGTCCTCAGCAGGTCTGACCTTGGCGCCTTCCTAAAATCTCCCTCCAAACCACTAATGACAAGGGGACACGGCACCCGACCGCGACGCTGCTCCAAGGCTTTGTCGCCCGGCGCTAACTCCTCTCCCGGCTGCGCGCTGCTCCTGCCTCTTTGCCAAATCCCCTGGGACCTGCCCAGCAGGGCTGCCACGGGCTGGGGATGAAGAAGAGGACCGATGCACAGAAAAATGTCATGGAGTTGGAGATGACTGAGGTATTTTTCCTCCTGGCTAGCAGGGTTGAGGGAGGAGACAGCGGCAGGTACCAGCAGAAGGTGGAAATGTGGATTTCCTCACAGTGCTTGTAACTAGAGGCACCGCAACTTTTGCAGCTACCGGTAGCAACGCCCTCCACAGCGGGTTCCCCCCGTGCCTGTCGCATACGCTACTTTGCTAGTGGTCTCCCACCGGAGCTACACTACGGAAGTTCTTGCTCCCTTCTGCTTGGGAGCACATCGGGGCCAGCGTCCGCCTTCCTGTGCCCTCCCGGTGGGGCACAGCTCGCTGACCTCCCCGTTCTGCTCCGGCTGGCCCGCTTGCTTCTCTGCAGGAAAACCAGGAGTGGCACTGCTTGTGCTAACCCCTCAGCAGACGAGCCCGGTCCTGGAGGGAAGGAAACCTGCTGTCCGTCTTGCGCCAGCGAGGCACGTTCCTTAGGGCATTGTGACGGAGATGCACTGCGGGGTCTTCTGGCTATCATCCACTCTTTCCCCGCTGGGTCTCTTGGGATACACCACGCTGGCCATCTTGAAGAACTCATCCGCAGCGTCCAGAGCTATGAGCCGATCCTGCCAAAGCAACGGGGTTTTACGGTCACTACGCACTGCTTTGGGCCTGGTCAAGGTCCTCTCTCCACAGCCACTTTCGGGCTGAGCAAGGCATTAGGTCTAATCTGTTCCCGCTTCGTTATCGGGCTGCGAGAGCACCCAGTTGCACAGGGCTAAAGGAACTCGGAGGGGTAAATTCATGGTGCTACTAGAGCAACCTGATCTGGTTGGAGATGTCCCTGCTCCTTGCAGGGGGGTTGGACTGGGTGGGCTTTGAAGGTCCCTTCCAACCCAAACCATTCTATGATTCTACAGCGCTGACATTTCCAAAGAAGCTGACCAGCCAAGGTACAAGTGCAACATCTGATGGGGATGCCCCAGATGCCACCATGTATTTGAACGTTCTCTGGTGCAGTTTACCTGCCCGCTCCCCTTCGTCTGAACTCACCTGCAGAGATGGGGGCCGTGGGGAGGAAGGCATGCTCGGAGCTACTCACCACCACAAAGAGGTAGCGCTCTGAAAGCTCCCAGCTGGTCGGGAAGATGTTTGTTTCTTCTGAGAGCTTTAACAGGATGTCCCGGGCTTTGCCCATGTTCTGAGAGTCGCTGATGATGCTGAGCTTGGTCACCGACAAGAGGGAGTCCGCTTCCTTCTGGAAACCTGGGAAAGATGTGTTACAGAAACGAGTTAAACATGTGGGCAGGGTCTTCTCCAAGTCCTCTAGGCTCCTGCAAGGTTCCTTATTCCCCCTTCACCTTGGGCTGCCGCGGTCCCTACTTGCTCAAATAAACCAGTGTTTCCTTGAGGCATGCTCTGTGTCTGCATTTGGGGCAGGTATGAGCTTGCTGGTGGGAAAAAAAACCCCACATTAACCCATTCAGAGCAAGTTTGTTGCTGGTTTTCTAGAGAAGGTGTATCAACATCCACACCCAAGGTGTTGATTCAGCTCTTGTGTGTTCCCAATGCTACCAGAGCTGGTGGGGCTTCTTGAGCACCCCAGCAACTACACCTGTATGTTGTTGGGAGGTAAGAGTGATAAAAATCTGCAGCAGTAATGGATGCATGGATAATTGATCCTGGAGCAGTCAGCAGGAAGGGCATCCAGGGAAGGAAAGGGGGAGGAAAATGAATGCAGGGGTCTTTAAATGTCATGGCTCCCATTAACACTTTTTTCAGCTCCAGGGAGCTGGTGGTGATGTGTCACCTGAAAATGCTTATGGGGAAAGAGTGGTGGTCTTATGATTAAAGCACAAGTCTAGATAATAAAAGACAGCGTGTTTCACATCTGACTGCATGTCTAGCTTCGCTAAGACCAAATAATCCCTGGCCTCGAGCTTCCCCACCCTTTGCAAAGCAGCTCCGGAGGCACTGCGGAGGTGGGGGAGATGTGGGAGAGGCTTTGTCAATGCACTGTAACAGATGGAAGGGTGTGAAGTGATCCCTCCCGTGCTTGGTCTGTACAGGCTGCGTGAGCACCTGGGTGAAGATGAATGCTGATACCTAGTTATGAATTTATAATCCTCCCAGTGATAACATCCTTGAACACCCCAATAAATCCACTCCGCTCGCACATCCTCCTCCCATTAGCTGCCAACCACCTCCAGAGCCTGACGCAAGTCACGAGCTGCTGGCACATCTTCTTGGCCCCAGTGTCATGCTGGGAACACAGATGTATCTGTGTTTCAAATCGGAAAGGAATATTCATTTCTCTCTGCTTATCTTGTTTAAGGAAAAAAACCAGGGTGGACTCCCAAGTATCCCTGCTAAGTTTCCACAAGGAAGCTTGAAATGGATGATTGTGTGTGCTATTATGGGCTTGAAGGGTTCTCCCACTGGTCGTGGCTCGGGGGCTTTTTGACGTGCCTGCAGACACAGTGGCCCCATCTCCTCCCAGCCATCCCTGAGCTCTGGGGAGTCTCCCACAGGCTCTCAGCTGCCATGTGGGCTACCTGCTGGCATGGCTCAGCGGCCTTGGTTTATTTTCCTCCACCAGCCTGGCTTTGTGAAGCTGTTCCCACCCTCAACCATCATGGGACCTCTCATTCATTACAAGAGAAATGACATCTTTTTGTCCTCTGGCTTACCTAAATCCTCCAAAATGTGTTTCCACCTGCTCCTCACTTCTTTTCGGGTCTGCCGTAAGGTATAGATATCATAGTTGAGCTTCTGCCATTCCTGCAAAGCAAAGGGATAAGAGATGCTCGATCATTTGCATGCGGGGAGGTCTCTGCTGCTTTTCTAGGAATTTCAGCTTTTAGAAACGGAGCCAGAGTTGAACTGAGGGATCGGTGCGAAGGTCGATGGCCAGGCTGCCACTGCCCCTGGAAGAAATGACAGCGACCAGCATGGAATATTTTAGCTTGACGTTTGGTACAGCATCTCTGTACATAAACAGGGTTCCAGTTACCTTGACATGGGATTACAGAATTTAGCTTCGGCGTTGCTGATGACCAAAGCGGTCTCGGTCTGACGGAGAATGTAATTCCAGCTCCGCGCTGGAAATTATAACACTGTCCTAGGCTGGAGGAGAACATGAACTTCCAAATGTTGATCATTTGAGAGACTTCAAGCCCTTCACCCCCAACCTTGACACCCCTGCTCGTATCAAAACCTGAGGTTGTGAGAATACTTAATTTGGCCTTTAACGGCGTGGGAAAGCACAACCACATAGCAATAATTACCCTCTGCGAACTATTGCAACACCTTATTTCCATACCCTTGCAGTTCAACTGCCACGGCGCGTCTTCTTACATCTGATGGGAAATGAAAAGTTTGGAAAAAAGGTACTGCTCTCAGTCTGGCCATGCATGCTGTGGAACTGCTTAGCCCAACTGGCGTTTAACTGGAGCAGGCAGGTTTCAAAAGTACTGGGAAACAAGAAAAAAACAGACTGCTCTTAAAGGCTGGGGTATGAGGGATGCACGCGATGGTTGAGGGCTGAGCCGGAGTCATTTGACCCATCAGTGACTGGCAGTTAATCCCTCGTTTAACCCTGCAGCTTAACTCCTTGCACTTGACCTCAAGCTTTTTATCTGCATCATGGGACACTGTCTACAGGGGAAGGTTTGGGGTTATTTATTATATTTACACCGGCACAATCAAACGCATCCTGTGGAAATGCGTGTATTCTGCAGGAAAACCAGGAGCATTTTCCCAGCTAAGTTTAATCAATGCACGCACTGAAAACGAAGCATCCACACCGCGGGTCGTAACATCACTCGGCTAATTTCCCTGCGCTGACAACCTTAATTAAGCTCATTTCTCAGCAACAGCTGACATAGATGGACTCTTGTAGAATAAAGAGGTGTCAACCTGCGCTGGCTCCCTGGGATTTTCCTACGTGACACGCTGGGCTCAAGGGGGTTAAATGATACCCACTGGTTTTCTGATACCTGATGCCTTCAAGAGTTGATTTGGGATTTCTTAAGTGTTTTTTTCTTTCCTGAATGTTGCTGCCACACCACGGCCTTAGAGAATTAAACGCCGAGCCTGTTTTCTTGTTGTTCGGCGAGAGCTGCGGGAACCCGCGTTGAAGATTACGCGTTGAAAGAAACAGCCGGCGGTGTCGAGACAGCGGTGGATTCAGGTCAGGAGAGCAGGAGAAACACGGCTCTGTCTGCAGCCACTCGCTCCGCGCCGCTCATCCTCCCAGAGAGCAAAATCCCCTTCGGTTTTACCTTTGTGTTTCTGGCTCACAGCTAGGAATTGAGCTCCTCTCAGTGCAAAAGAAAAGAATTGTAAGTGTTAAAGAAGGAGAATGAAGGCTGCGCGGTGCCTTGGTCCCTGCTGGCAGGGATCCCTCAGAAACATCCCAACCTGCTCGTGGTATAAGGAGAACAGAGAATAAACCAGTCTGGGCATGCTGGTGGGGAAATAAGGGGCGCGTCTCTGCCCTCCTGCAGAGATAAACAAGTGTTTTAATGCACATGATCGATCAGCACGGCCGCTGTGATTCCAGGATTCCTTCACACTGCTGAATCAGCGAGCCGGAGGGGTGGGAATGATGCTCCCCTCCCCAAAACTTGCCTTGCTGGCAGCAGCTTTCAGGGCTGCAGGGATTTACCTCCCGTGGTCACCAGGCAGACTCCCCGCTAAGCTCAACAGCCAGCACGCAGGGAAGCTGCTCCCAATTTTCTCTGGATTAACAGCAGTGCGGTTTCCCTTGTCTATTTTTATTTTAAGGGAATCTAGGTTATGGCTTTCTCGTACGTCGCAGTTTCTGAGTTGCGTTACGGAAGTGAATGCAGTTGTGTATTTACTCCCAGAGTACTCTTGCTGATGAAGAATTTGGGGGGTGTGCAAACAAGCAGCTTTGGTCCAGAAAATGATGCTTAACAGTGATGCCTGGGCGTACCCCTTTTTTTTGGCAGGACTTCTTTTGCCTGGGTGTGGGGCTGAATGTATTTACGTTTCTGTAGAGAACACTGGGAGGAGGATGCTGCAGGTGGTGGCAGTCATTGAAAAGAAACTCGAGATGATCAGGGTGAGGACGGGCTGAGCTCTCAAAGGGACTTGTGCCCTGGTCCTGACCCTTTTTTGCAGTGTTGATCTTTTAAACCTGCATAGCAGAGCACAAAATATACCAGGGGGGGCTTAAGAAAGCCTGAGTGCCTGAGTCAAGAATATCTGGGGAGCAGCAAGTAAACCCTGCCGTCTCTCTCCCCTGAGCACTCAGTCCTTCAAACATTTACCTGGAAAACTTCCCTGCCAAATCTGGAAATGCCAAATTGAAGTGAGGAAATGCTGGGTGTGAAAGATAAGCCAGGCTGATACGTAAGTCAGAGCTCTGGAAAGAAATGTGCCAAGAGAACAGGCAAGCACTGTCCAACTTCTTGTCCCCCATTGTCTGAAACTTTCCTAATTAGTTGAGCAAATACAAACTTTAGATCCACGCTCATACATGGAACCATTGACCGACATCTCAGCTTAGAATAAGCTTAAGCTGGGTTCAGTTTTTAGAGGAGGAGTTCATAAATAATTTTTTGTATGTATTAAGTGGGACGGTTCTGGGCTCCCGGACCAGCATCCCCAACCCTGGGCAAATCCCATCACCTCTCCGTGCCCCAGCGCCAGCGTGTTGCAATACCGACCTCCTCTGTAACGCGTTTTAAAAAAGAATAATCCGGTTGGAGAGCAGGAGGAAGGAGAAAAATAGGTTTTGGCAGCTGGTTAATGGGCTTGCCAGGAGGATCATGCCAGCGCAGCCCTGCTAGCCACGTACACGCTGGAACGGTGACTCGGCCTCTATCTCTACAGCACCTTAAATAACATCCTGTTTTCCCAGAGATCCTCAATTCACCTCCAGATTTGGGGGTTTTACTTTACGCCACAGCAGGTTTCATGATGCTGCAGGGCAGGAGGAGGAAAAGACCCCATTTTTTCCATATTTCAGACGTTGACCCCAGCCTTCAAAAGCTTTGACAACAGCTTTGATCTCCAAAAGCTGCATCAGCTTTACCAGCCCCCTTAAGCCGGCCCTTCAGCTCAAGCAGAGAGAAATGGGAAGCTCCCAGTTGCTCAATCCTTACGATTTTAGGCGGCTCCATCGAGTCTTGCCTCATGCACCTATCGCAAAGTGGGTTTGGCAACCGCTGGGTGCTCCAGCCGGCTCCACCGTGGCCGGTGGCCCCGTGAGCCGTCACTCCCAGCACGCAGCATTGAGCAGGATGATCAAGTGGGCGTGAAGCAGGGCGCACCTGGGATGTCCCGCCGCTTGCTCTGAAGAGCTTGCTGCCCTGGTTCAGCGAGGAGCAGGGCGGAGCAGCCCTCCCATCCTTTCACAAGCTACGGTTACACCAAGTTTGGGCTGGAACTGTCAAATTTCCCAGACCGGGCCTGTCGGGAGGGGCCAGGGAGAAGAAATGGCTCCGCACGGATCGGTGTGGGTCCAACCCACGGCAGGACCAAGAACTGACCCTGAGAGAGGACACCAACACTGTGATAGCACCACGAATGATCTAATACGCAGAAAATTGATTGAGCTACAGGGTGCACTCAGGAACGCCTGACCCACCGCTCCTTCTGGGTATTTTCTTCTTAAAAAAAAAAAAAAAGAAAATACCCAGGAAAGCACAAGTGGGTTAACCAGATTAAGAAAAACACGGTACTGGTTCGACACCGAGGTGGTGCCATACAGATTAAGCATGGATGACGTAGAGCGGCCTGCCCTTTGGTATCTGGATCCTGCTGAAGTCCTGTGCTAGGAAATCACGAAGATAAATTGGGGGAAACAGCAAAGCACACAGTAAGTGCACAGCAGGGCAGAATTTCTTTGTTCAGTGAAGAAGCAGAAATACAGGGAGTAGTGCTTCTTTCAGCCTGATTTTAAACAAGAGGGAAAAGAGGACCTACGGCGTCGTAAAGCTAAGCAAGAAACGGTTCCTCTGTCCCCTGCCCTGCAGCATCCGCGCGCTCTCCCCGGGGACGTCGGGAGCAGAGCAGCTCCCAAAGCAGATTATGGCTTCTGCAGCCCAGTGCTGTTTTTCAGTTAGGCTTTTTTTTTCCTCTCTCTCAGTGCCGAAGGAGGGGAGGGCAACGCAATCTGGCCTAGTTTTAAAATGCTTGCTGGAGTAAGGAGAGATTTTGGCACCCAGGGCAGGAATGTTGGCTTTGCTGGCCAAGTCCCTCCCTGTCCTGCCAGCCAGAAAGAGCTGCAGCTGGAAACGGCAACAGCTCACTGGGTTTATCTCTCGTGACTCAGTTTCCCTCACTGTGAAAAGAGAGGTCGGCAATCACCAGCTGCAAAGGGCACCGTGCCACAATTCAAATCGAGCGTATCGTGCGTTGGCTTTCTTCAAAGTCGCCCTGATGTTGTTCTCCTTAGGCTTTTTTATTAATTGTGCTGCACAAAGCGCTCTCCTGCTCACCCATAACCGATGCTCTCCTCCGCAACCCAAGCAAGGCTGACACGCAACGTTCCTCTGCCCGGGGAGACATCCTCGTAGCAGCCCGTCCTTACAAAGCAGCCTACTGAACGGAGTTGTCCTTGTTTCCTTCAGCCAGTTTGGGCTGGATGAAGCTCCCTGTCTTCTCTAAGAGAGCTTCTCATGGAAGCTCGGCTAGCTTTTGGTTTCAGGGGACGGTCACAGGAGGAAGAGTTACGGTCTTGCCGTCTCTTGGATGAAGAAGGATCATGCTGAAATTAGATGTGAAGCCTCCAGGCTTTCCTGCAAACATTCTGAAGTCTTAAGAGCAATGAGAGAGAGGAAAACATGTCGCTATTTGCTGCAGCCTGCTCCTAATCAGGCCACTGAAATCTCCTTTGCGCTGAAGTGCTTTAGTGAAGGAAATTGGGGCTGCAAAACAGCCTTTATGTAACGGTGATGATTTTTCCCTTCTGCGCTAAGAGCTGTGCCAGTTCTCTGCTGCTCAATAATTGCCGTCTGACCCATCAGAGGAGTATTTAAGGTGACGCGTCACTGGAGCGGCAGCTCAGCTCCAGGCGCTGCCGTCGCCAGGCGAACACCGCTGCAGGCCGGGCTAACGCCAGTCTGATGATGGAAAGGCCAAAGCAGGGGAATATCGGACAAAAAAAGCAACCTGTGAAGCTAAGAAATTGAACTGGGGATCCCAGTGCTACCAGTACACGTTTGTGGGTGGTGGTAGAGGTTCTTGCTGGGCATCGTGCATCCCAGCTCAGGGCGGCTCTCCTGGCTCAGCCGCTGGAGACATCCCCAAGCTCTCCAGGGATGAGATGACTACGGAATGCATCCGCAGCAGATACAGGGTAAAATCTGGATGGTGACGGAGCAGATGGGAGGGCCTGAAGCCTACGTGAGCCACGCTGGGGGACTTTGGGGTCTTTATAGCAGCTGAATGGGTGCTTAAATGAAGGCACTGCCAAAGCACCCAATGAAAACACCCAGCCTAGGTCGGCAGTGACACCAAGCGCGAGGAACGGCACCGCCTCACCTCCGAGTCCTTGTCCAGCTGGTTCCTGACCACAATCATGTTGTACAGCACCCGGTCGTCGTCCGCCTCCGTGTGGGTCACGTCGTGTGGGGTGCTCCACAGGTTCTGCTCTTCGTCCCGCGCCAGCGTGGCTCCAAAGGAGGCGTAGGGGTTGTTGTTACTGGAGAGAGGGAGAGAGGAGAGGCAGAGTTAGATACCACAGCGTCACGCTGCCTTCTCTCACCTTCCCGGGGTAACGTGCCCGTTGCTGCGGCATCTCCTCTCACAGCCCAGGGTCCTGCCTGGGTGAGGGGAGGAAGAGGAGGAGAGGGATCTTGGACAAAACACGCGCCAGCTGTACTGAAGGAGCTGGGACTTGTTATCCTGAGGAAGAGATGGCTTGGGGACATCTCATCCATGTGCGTAAGTCCCTCACGGGATGGAGCAAAGGAGATGGAGCCAGACCCTTCTCAGTGGTGGCTCGTGACAGGACACACACTGAAATACAGGAAATTCTGTTTAAGAAGAAGAGTGGGTGAACACTGGCATAGGTTGCCCAGAGAGGTTGTGGAGTCTCCATCCTTGGAGACACTCAAAACCCGAAAGGACATGGTCCTGCGTCCTTCTAATCAAGATGTCCGGACACAACACAAACGGAAAAATATTTGCAGCCTTACCCAACAGTCTCAGCAGCCATCCCGTGGCAATCCCTGCTCACTTCTTGTTCCAACAACCCACTGTTTATTCTGTTTGCTACCCAAACCCCATTCCGTTCGCAAGGAACCCGACCAGTGAAACCTCAGACAACACCCCAAGCACTTCAGCCGTGATGCCAAGCCATAGAAAAGATGCCAGCAGGAGCTCCAGCGCATAGATAAAACACAAAAAATAATCATGCACATCAGCATTCTTGCAGGAAAGGTAATTAGACTTTCAACACACTGAAAACCTGAGCAACAGGTAATAAGGGAAAAGATAATCTCTTACAATCTCTCATTAAAGACAAGCAAACAAACGTTAACTTGGAGGGTGTGGATGGCATAACCCATCCTGCCTTCAACGGGCTTCTTCCCACTCAGAGACTTATCATTTGACTCTAAAAAACGGTATTTGGCAAATAACACTAACGCGCCTTAGCTTTCACAAGCTGCTCCCTCGCAGCTTGCAAGGCACTTCCCAGCGCATCTCTGTTTCCAGCAAATCCACACCAGCACGGAGAGCTCTGCCGACAGCAAGCACTCCCAGAGCGCACTGCACTTCCAAGCAACATTTAAAATGAAGAAATAGGAGGAAAAAAAACAGAGCACGCGAACAGCAGCCTGCTTTGCAGGTTACAGGAGTCTCTGTGGGACTTTTTCCAGAACATGGTGAGTGTGCTAATGCTTCATCAACAGATTTGCCTGCATCCGTGCTCCGTTCCCACGTCCATGCACAGCGCTGGGCACCTCGTCACGGGTTCCAGCCAGCCTTGTGTACGCTCAGGTAATGTACACACCTAATTATAGACATATCACCTCCTTCTCACCGCTTCGTTCTTTGACGTGTTGGGTTTATGAGGCCGCAGCCGCTCTGCTTGGGGAAAAATACGGTGAAAAGTCATAAAGTCAACGTTTCGGTGGCAATGCCAGCTCTCAAAAACTAAAACTCCCAAAGAGGGACAAGGCAGCCATTAGGCTGTTAGATTAATTAGGCTGGCACGCTTGTACAGTAGCAGGTGCCTTTGGAACACCTGGCATTTATTTATACAGCCTTTCCCTACTTACAGCCGGCATTAATTGGATCGCTGTCGGAAGGCGTGTTACTAAAGAAAGGTGCCGGGCGAGGCAGAGCCGCCCCAGCCGGGCGAGGCAGCGGGACGGAGCCTCTCCGCACATGTGCTCGGCTCTGGGTAGGTTAATGCCAATTTCCTGGGCTGGAGGCCCCATGCTCGGGATTATCTGGTTATTATTTAGGTAGGAAAATCAGGACGTTTCAAGCCCTGTTGCTGGCTCTGCTATTACCCAACGGCTACGTAGGCCACCATGGGTGCCTCCCACCCTCCTGCTTGAAATGCTTCTGTCCCACCAATGACACAAGGAGAGCACGGTCCCTGCCCTGTCCCTTGGGTTTTCATCTTTTTGCACAAAAATCCCTCCCAGCCTCTCAGCTCTGTGCACAAGACAGATGCGACCGACAATGGGAGAGAAAAATCTGCTCTCTAGAAATCAGCATGCGTGCTGTTTTCACGTAAAGCCAGCTCCAGCAGTGCCGTGGCGTCTCCTTTCCAGCATCGCCAGCCCGGGAACGGAGCTCTGCGCAGCACCGAGCTGCCCGACGGAGGGACCTGACCCCCTGCGTAGCGATGCGGGGACCCTTGGCCTCTTCTGTTGAAATCTCACCGTAGAAAGACAAAAACTGAACGGTTCCTGTGGCGAGGGACCCAGCGGAAACACTGAAGAGATGCCGCTTGCTAAAACTTAACCGTAAAAAACCCCAGCAGCCCGGCGCGCATCACGCCACAAGCAGGCAAGCCATGCACGGCAAGGCAGCTCAGGCAAAAAGAGAACTGAAAGCAGCTCGTTACCGCCGGGAGAAAAATCCCTTTGGAGCCTCGTGCAGCTCTCACAAGGGATGGCCAACTCCTCACGGATGGCAGCGGCGGTAAAATCAGTGGGAGCTGTTTTTGGGGAAAACGGGACTTGGCTTGACGTGCTGGGACAGCCAGCCTGGGACCTGGATGGAGTGTGGGGGTGAAGAGGGGCTCACGCATGGCCCTGGATCTGCCATCTCGAGTGGGAGCATCCCTCCTCCTGCGAAAGGCGGGGGGGGGGGGCCTCAGCTCCATCCCTCCAAGAGAGCTTGGGGGGGTTAGGAAGGGGTCGAGAGGGGGAGTCTTACCTGAGCAAGGGCTCTTTTTCGGGTGTCACCTCCCCTCCACAGCAGCCGCAGCACCGGCCCAGCGAGCGCAGCCAGGCTCCCAGCCCCATCCGAGCCGCCGGGGAAGCCGGGTTGG
Source organism: Chlamydotis macqueenii (assembly GCF_036417535.1). NCBI lineage: Eukaryota > Metazoa > Chordata > Aves > Otidiformes > Otididae > Chlamydotis > Chlamydotis macqueenii. The sequence continues at coordinate 39,439,044 of NC_141561.1, forward strand.
GCGGGCCGGCTTCAGCCCCTCCTCCGGCCGGAGAGGGGCAGGACCAGGATCCGCACCTCCCACGCCTCCTCTCAGAGTTCCCACGGCGGCTCTGGGCGGGTTCAGTCAAGGCCAAGACCTCCAGCACCCTCCTATTCTTTCCCGCACCGTCCCGCATCCTCCTTGACGCCCGTTTCAGCCCGGGATAACCTGGATGCGAGTGGGAACTGAGCTCAGTGCAGAGAAGGAGGCTGGAAGGAGGGAGAAATAGCACCTCGTTAGGGAAAAGAGAAAACCCATTATTATTTTTGAAGTAGTCCAGGTAGCAAAGCAAAGGGGCCAGAGTTCTGGTGGCTGGGGTAAAGATACGGTCGTGGAGAAAGGAAATGGGAATTCATTGGAGAAGCAGGGGTAATTAATGGGAAGGCGTTTCTGAGTTGTGTAACACGGGTTTTGTAGCTGCGGGAAAGGGAGCCGGTTCAGAGTTCTCCGAGTGAACTCAGGGAAGATTTTTCCTCCGAAGGTTATTGCAAGGGACAGCGGGAACACAATCCCAGAGCCAGGTTTGGAAATAAGCGCGGCTGGGCCAAGGCCTGGAATGGCGGGCGCTGGGTAGAGGAGGGAGCGCAGGGGAGCGGGGCTGCGGCGGCGGCGAGCGCAGGGGGTGAATCCCCGGCCCAGGCCGGGGCAGGGGCTCGGCCCGGCCCCGGCGGGGCGGCTGCTCGGCGCTCTGCGGAGCGGTGGGGGCTCGCTCGGCCGCAGGCCCCGCAGGGCGGGGGGCTCGGAGCCGCCACAGCCCCGCCCCGGCCCCGCGCTCCCCCCGCACCGCAGCGGCGCTGGAGGCGGCGCCGGAGCGGGGCCTCCGGGGACAGCGAGAGCGGGCGGCCGCCACCCAGAGCCTCCCGGTGCGGAGCGGAGCGAGGTCGGTGTCAGCGGGGGGGGCGGCAGCGGGGGACCTGCGGGAGCCGCTGCCATGGCGGCGGCCGGGGCGGAGCGGGCGGGAGGCCCCGGCGCGGGGGGACTTTGCACGGCCGGGCCGGGCTCACCCCGCCCGCGGTGCCGACTCCCCGCGCTCGGGAGGAGGCGGGGGGGGCCTTGCGGGGCAGAACGCGGCGGAGGGGCTCGGCGCCATCGGGCCTGGGCTCCCTCGGGGGCAAAGTCCCGGCCGGCAGCCGGAGGCCTCGGCGGTGGCGCTGGCGGGCGAGGGAGGAGCCGGGCCCCGCGCTGACAGGGCCGGGCCGGCCGCCTCCTCCCCGCTGCCAGGTCCCCCGGCCATGGCCGCCCAGATGTTCGAGGGGCGAGGGCACGCCGCCGTCTACCAGAAATACCGCTTCGCGCCGGGCCAGGAGCTGCAGCAAACCATCCTGGGCTACCTGCGGGAAAAGGTGAGGGGTACGGCTGGGGCGAGGGGGGGGAATTGGGGGTCAGGAGGGGCCCTTGGGGGGCAGGATGGGTGAGCGTTGACCCTGCTGGGAGCGTCACCCCGCTTGGTGCCACGGGGAAGAACAAACGGGTCGGGCTCAAGGCAAGGTGTGGGCGCAGAAGAGCCTTCGCGGGGCCATTCCTGTGTGGATGGTGGGGGAAGGAATTGGGGTAAAAGCACCAAAATGGGGTGGGTGCCCGCTGAGACGCGTCTGCTCCTCCCCACAGAACGCAACCTCCCCGGAGCTGGTGGTGGATGTGGGCTGCGGGTCCGGCCAAGGCACCCGCTTCCTCGCGGAGCACTTCAAGAAGGTGGTGGGAACGGACATCAGCGAAGCGCAGATCCAGGAGGCCCGGGATGCCACCTCCCCGCCCAACGTCTCCTACCTGTGAGCGTCGGGGCAGCTCGGCCAAAGGCAAAATCCAGTAGCCATGGTCTTGCATCCCAAACGGTCATCATCGACTCCAAAACAGCCCCACTGGCTTTGCGTCCTCCATGGTAATTCCCATATTTCTCCCTGCCTTTTTTTCCTTTTCCCCGCCAGCGTGTGCCCTGCAGAGGAGCTGCCGTTCGGGGATGCCTCGGTGGACCTCCTGGCTTCCTTTACGGCCGCGCACTGGTTTGATATCGAGAAGTTCATGAGAGAAGCAAACCGGGTGCTTAAGCCGGGTGGGTGCGTGGTCCTCTGCACCTACACCATGGACATGAGTCCGCGCTACGGGAACTGCTCCGAAAAGCTGACCAAAGTCTTCAAAGAGGTGAGGTGACGGAAGATCAACGTTGGGGCTTCCTCTGGTGCTCTGGGCAGCAGGAATGTGCAGTACTGGGATGCAGAGAGGAAAGCGTGAGGGCTGCGACTGCAGGAGTCCTTTTGCAGGATTAAAAAAAAAAAAAGTATTAAACAAAAAAAAAACCCTACGTGTATGAGTTCATGAGATCTAGGGCCAAGCAAAGTTTAGTGGAAACGGAGAGCTTCAAGTGGTTGTGTGTTTATTTTTTTTAATCTGCTGTCTTTACAGTCCTGGGACCTGTTTTCCAAATACTCACATGGTAGAGTGAAACACGTCTTGGAAGACTACAAAGAGATCTTCGAGGCCTTGCCGTTCCCAGACAAGAAGAGGTGAGCAGAAACCCCTCGGTGCAGCACCAGGAGTGGATAAAGGCGGCGTCTCCAGCTCCTGCGCGGGGCTGCTCTGCCACGGGCCCAGCGAGGACACGAGGGACACAAGGGTTTGCTGGAGCAGGTAGCTGCCAGGTTTCAGCAAATGTCTTTGCATCGTGGCAGAGACGTGTGGCTGCGTGTCCAGTCCCGTTGGATTGTCTGCCCAATGCTCCTTTCTTCCCCGTCTCCCTTCTAGAATCACCGATATCTTTGACCAAATTCCCATGACTGTTGCCGGTGTGGTTGGTTACCTGGAGTCTGTTTCTTCATTCCAAGCCTTTAAGAAGGACGAACCCGAAGCTGCAAAATCCCTTCTCCAGGAGACTGAGAAGAGGTAAGACAAACCCTCGGTAAAACAGGCAGCACCTGAGAGTCCCTTCTTAGACTGTGGATGAAGAGTGAGGTTGTGGTGACCCCTTCAAAGCTGGAAGTGACACGTTCCCTTGGAGGCATCCCCGTGCCTGCTGATTTCTCCGTTGAGCAGACCAACCCCTGTGCGAGTGTTGGAGGCATCTGCCATCGAGAGCTGGGTGCTTTGTGTGGAAGAGAGCTCTTTCTGGGTGTGGACTTTGCCCCCCACAGGTGGGAGCTGGCTGGGCAGAGCGAGACCCTTCGTCTGCTTCTCGTTTCAGGATGCTGGAGACGATGGGAGTGTCTTCTGCTGAAACCCCAGTGGAGTTCTGGGTGCGGCACGTCTGCGTGCTGGGCTGCAAGGGGAAGTGAGAGGAAAACCCTTCTCCTGATCTGGTGCTGGAAGGGAAGGAAAGAGGGGGTTGTGTCCCAGTACGCCACTTGTAACTCCCCCTTATTCCTCAGGAAGATGGATGCTGATTTTGGTGATTACAGTTTTGATTTTCTGTGGAAAGCAGACATGGGTTTATGCCTGCCCTGTTCCTGTCTATGTCGGTCCCCTGGTCTGCCTGGTGCAGCGCCCTCAATGAGAATCACAGTACCAGCGGAGACTGTGTGCTGCATTCCCTACACAATTAATAATTCTAATAAAAAAAAAAGCTGAGAAAACGCTGCTTGTGGTTCCTGTTTTCAAGAGAGGCTGTGGAGCACCTGCTTGGTGGGGATAACTGCGTTTGATGGACATGGCTCTCCTAGGCCCTGGGTGGCCTGCTGCTGTCGGCAGCGCGAGGCACGCGGAGCAGCACAAACCAGCCGAGCGTTGAGGCGGCTGCTGCAGATCACGCGTCCCAAAAGGCGCTGAAGGGTTCTGGGGGTGTAGCGGGCCTGACCCTCCTCTCCTGACTGAAACAGGCCACCGCTGGCCATCATGGCACAGGCAGAAACCAAAAATCCGCCTTTCCAATCCTCTGCACCACTGTGCTTCCAGGCTTGTTCTGGCTTGGCTTTTGGGATGCAGGGCTGCAAACCTGGGAATTGCAATGGCAGATCGGCAGGGGGTGCAGGACTTGGCTGTCTGCCGGCGTAGAGGTTTTTGGAGGACGAGGGAAGAGCCTCAATGATCGCTCCCTTCCCCTTTATTTCTCCCTCTCTTACAATGAGTGTTCCTATTGCACTGCCTGGCTCAGACCGCGAGGAAGGAGCAAAAAGCTTAATCACCAAATTAAGATGGATCTCAGTTAATCACCAGAGATGTGATTGCATTTCAGAGCAGACCATCAAGCATCAGACCCAAAGCGATCGCTCCAAGTTTGGTTGGCCACACGCGTCCCAAAGAGTCGTTTCATTTTTAGTCCAGCAGCTTCCTGCCATGATGCAATTTTTGGCTTATCCCAGCAGATCTAACCATGTAATCTGCCATAGCCTCGTGCCTTTCACAAGGGAAGGTGAAATAAAATCAACTTGGACTCACATTTCTCTCTCTCTTTTTAAGTCCAGGCCTTGTTAATTCCTCATCTGTGAACGTACGGCCCCTTGGATGCCTGAGCGCCCTGGAAAGTGAAGCTCTGCGCTGGATGAGGCACGGCCGTTTTGTATCAGCGCTGCAAAACGCCCCAAAGGAACGCGCTCGGCTCGGTGGCACCCGAATCCAGCCCTCGGGAGGTTCCCCGCACTGGAGCCCAGCAGTCTGAGGTGAGTTGAAGGCCATCGGGAAACGAGCGATGGGTGTCCCTACGGTTACCAATGAATTGCAGGCAATGAGAAGCTGGTGGTGCCGCTTTGCTCAGCAAATCAAGACATCGGAGGAGCCAGGAAGCACGGAGGAGCCTCGGGTCCCTGCGTGGGGAACGGGAGGTCTCTGTGTGCTACACCACGGATTCTCACACAACTTCTTAATTTCATTTCATTCATCGCCCCCTGCACAATCAGTCTTCCCATCTTCCTTAATTGAAAGGTGAAATTACGGGAGAGGGACTTGTTTGTTATTGCTTCCGGAAGATCCCAGCGCTGGGGCTTTGCTCCTAGCCAGGGCTTTCAGCTCCCCCACGCGCTGTGCATCCATCATCCCTAAGGAAACATTTACGGCAGGATGAGCTAACAGAGCAGGCAGGATTTCAAAGTCAAGGGCGCTCTGTCTCCACAGACTTCCTGCTCTGACCTTGAGCTTGCCCCTGCTGGCCTTTAGTTCTTCTCCAACCTTTTGTCTGCTTGAGCACGAGAATAACCGGCTGACGTGCCGGCTGCCATCAAAAACATCTTCATCAATTTAAAGTCTGAGCCCTCTAGGTTTAAAAAGAGCCTTGTTAGAAATACCAAGTATTTTCCGATGCCTTTATTCCTCATTGTGATAATAAATCTTGTTTCTTTTTCTGTCGGCGAACAAATAAAGAGGGGAAAGTCTCCCGAGAGCCGAAGCCTTCCTGGGGTCTTCAAAGCAAATAATTTTCTTCACAAGGCAACACAAATGTCACCGGCTTCTTCACAGGGTCAATCACATGGGTGACAGAGCCAGAAGCGATGCTCCGGGGAGCAGCGTGCCCTGAGCGCTTCGCCCGTTCCCCCTCGGGTGCTGGGCTCCCGTTGCATTTTCCTGTCACCGCTGCCTTCGTGGTGGGGAGGGACTCCGGGGTGGAGAGGTTGGCACCGTGTTTATGTGTTCCTGGTGAGCAAGAGCCTGCTGGTCACAGATTTGTTTTACTCCTCAGCACAGTTATCACCTAAATACACGTCCCCCGAGCTCCAAGGCTGTCGGGAAGGAAGGAGCACAGTGCCAGCCCCATCCAGGTTCCCTGCCACCAGGCCAGCGAAACTGGTGGTAATTCTCCCATTGGAGGTAATTAATGGGAAGGCATTTCCGAGTTGCGTAATGTGGGTTTTGTAGCTGCGGGAAAGGGAGCCGGTTCAGAGTCCTGCGAGTGAAGTCACGGGAGATTTTCCTGCCCGAAGGTTATTGCTGGGGACGGCGGGAACACAATCCCAGAGCCAGGCCGGCTCCGAGAGTGACATTTGTATTCTGGATAAAACGGAGCGGCTCTTCCCCACCGGCCCCCGAAGGAGGGAGGGGAGGACAGGAAATCTTCAGGAATATCAAAGCCTGTGGCTGAGATGACGCCACATGTTTTGTTTTCCCGAGGCAGCGCTGTTTCCCTTGGCTGTCAGGTCATTCCACTGAAAAAATAATTCAGGATAACAGATCAGCTCCTGGCCATGGGTGAGGAGAGGGCTCAGCCGAGCTCTGGCAGCCGGTTTCCCCCGCGTTCTGCAGAGGCGGGGAGGGGGCCAGGCTGTAAGGGAGCAGGTGCGGAGTGATGTGGGACCGTGCGTTCTCCTTCTCTGCACGGAGTTGGGGTTTGCAGGGCAGCCGGTTCGGGACCCAGCGGGGCAGTTTAAGCCTGAAGGGCCCGTAGCTTGGGGGGACAACGTGCGGGAGACCGCAACGCGCTGTGCTGTTCCACAAAGCCTGCGGGATCTTACTGAACGGTTCAACCGATTCAACGGGCGGCGTCTGATGCTGCGTGCCGGGGTCCAAAGGCGGAGCCGCCACAGCCCCGCCCCGGCCCCGCGCTCCCCCCGCACCGCAGCGGCGCTGGAGGCGGCGCCGGAGCGGGGCCTCCGGGGACAGCGAGAGCGGGCGGCCGCCACCCAGAGCCTCCCGGTGCGGAGCGGAGCGAGGTCGGTGGCAGCCGGGGGAACCGGCAGCGGGGGACCTGCGGGAGCTGCTGCCATGGCGGCGGCCGGGACGGGGGGGGGACTTTGCACGGCCGGGCCGCCCTTACCCTGCCCGCGGTGCCGGCTCCCCGCGCTCGGGAGGAGGCGGGGGGGGCCTTGCGGGTCAGAACGCGGCGGAGGGGCTCGGCGCCATCGGGCCTGGGCTCCCTCGGGGGCAAAGTCCCGGCCGGCAGCCGGAGGCCTCGGCGGTGGCGCTGGCGGGCGAGGGAGGAGCCGGGCCCCGCGCTGACAGGGCCGGGCCGGCCGCCTCCTCCCCGCTGCCAGGTCCCCCGGCCATGGCCGCCCAGATGTTCGAGGGGCGAGGGCACGCCGCCGTCTACCAGAAATACCGCTTCGCGCCGGGCCAGGAGCTGCAGCAAACCATCCTGGGCTACCTGCGGGAAAAGGTGAGGGGTACGGCCGGGGCGGGGGCGGGGGGGGAATTGGGGGTCCGGAGGGGCCCTTGGGGGGCAGGAGCGGCGAGTGTCGACCCTGCTGGGAGCGTCACCCCGCTCGGTGCCACGGGGAAGAACAAACGGGTCGGGCTCAAGGCAAGGTGTGGGTGCAGAAGAGCCTTTGCGGGGCCATTCCTGTGTGGACGGTGGGAGAAGGAATTGGGGTAAAAGCACCAAAATGGGGTGGGTGCCCGCTGAGACGCATCTGCTCCTCCCCACAGAACGCAACCTCCCCGGAGCTGGTGGTGGATGTGGGCTGCGGGTCCGGCCAAGGCACCCGCTTCCTCGCGGAGCACTTCAAGAAGGTGGTGGGAACGGACATCAGCGAAGCGCAGATCCAGGAGGCCCGGGATGCCACCTCCCCGCCCAACGTCTCCTACCTGTGAGCGTCGGGGCAGCTCGGCCAAAGGCAAAATCCAGTAGCCATGGTCTTGCATCCCAAACGGTCATCATCGACTCCAAAACAGCCCCACTGGCTTTGCGTCCTCCCCAGTAATTCCCGTATTTCACCCTGCCTTTTTTTCTTTTCCCCTCCAGCGTGTGCCCTGCGGAGGAGTTGCCGTTCGGGGACGCCTCGGTGGACCTCCTGGCTTCCTTTACGGCCGCGCACTGGTTTGATATCGAGAAGTTCATGAGAGAAGCAAACCGGGTGCTTAAGCCGGGTGGGTGCGTGGTCCTCTGCACCTACACCATGGACATGAGTCCGCGCTACGGGAACTGCTCCGAAAAGCTGACCAAAGTCTTCAAAGAGGTGAGGTGACGGAAGATCAACGTTGGGGCTTCCTCTGGTGCTCTGGGCAGCAGGAATGTGCAGTACTGGGATGCAGAGACGAAAGCGTGAGGGCTGCGACTGCAGGAGTCCTTTTGCAGGATTAAAAAAGAAAAGTATTAAACAAAAAACCCTACTTGTACGAGTTCATGAGATCTAGGGCCAAGCAAAGTTTAGTGGAAACGGAGAGCTTCAAGGAGTGTGTTTGTTTTTTAATCTGCTGTCTTTACAGTCCTGGGACGTGCTTTTGAAATACTCCCACAGTCGAGTGAAACACGTCTTGGAAGACTACAAAGAGATCTTCGAGGCCTTGCCGTTCCCAGACAAGAAGAGGTGAGCAGAAACCCCTCGGTGCAGCACCAGGAGTGGATAAAGGCGGCATCTCCAGCTCCTGCGCGGGGCTGCTCTGCCACGGGCCCAGTGAGGACACGAGGGAGCTGGGTTTGCCGGAGCTGGTTTGCATCGTGGCAGAGACGTGTGGCTGTGTGTCCAGTCCCGTCAGATTTAACGCAGCTCTGTCCTGGCCCAGCAAGCCTGGTCTAAAGGCTGTAAGGACCCTTCTTGCTTCAGGCAGAATTGGGTTAGATTTTTTAGTTAGTGGCTTCTGATAATTTGAGGCTTCTGGGCAGGTCATGTAATGGGTGGAGGGAGACAAATAACCTGCCGCAGACCTGCAGAGTGCCGGTGGCTGCCTCCCCACCAAGGCATGGGGCAGAGGCTGGCTCCACAGGCAAAAAGGACGCGTTGGCAGTGGTGTTTTAGAGGTGTCCCAACCACCAAATACCCCAGTCAGATAATGTTTCCATCTCTTAAACCTTTGACAACATCAGGTGTTTCATTCACCACCACCACCTCAATCTGCTGTTGTCCTTGTTCCACCGCCATTGAGATTGAACTGCCCAATGCTCCTTTCTCCTTGTCTCCCTTCTAGAATCACCAATATCTTTGACCAAATTCCCATGACTGTTGCCGGTGTGGTTGGTTACCTGGAGTCTGTCTCTCCATATCAGACCTTTAAGAAGAATGACCCTGAAGCTGCCAAAACCCTTCTCCAAGAGACTGAGAAGAGGTAAGACAAACCCTTGGGAAAACAGGCAGCACCTGAGAGTCCCCTCTTAGACTGTGGATGAAGAGTGAGGTTGTGGTGACCCCTTCAAAGCTGGAAGTGACACGTTCCCTTGGAGGCATCCCCGTGCCTGCTGATTTCTCCGTTGAGCAGACCAACCCCTCTGCAAGTGTTGGAGGCATCTGCCATCAAGAGCTGGGCACTCTGAGTGGAAGAGAGCTCTCGCTGTGTGTGGATGTTACCCCCTGTGGGTGGGAGCTGGCTGGGCAGAGCGAGACCCTTCGTCTGCTTCTCGTTTCAGGATGCTGGAGACGATGGGAGTGTCTTCTGCTGAAACCCCAGTGGAGTTCTGGGTGCGGCACGTCTGCGTGCTGGGCTGCAAGGGGAAGTGAGAGGAAAACTCTTCTCCTGATCTGGTGCTGGAAGGGGAAGATTGGGAAGATGGATGCTGATTTTGGTGATTACGATTTTGATTTTCCGTGGAAAGCAGACATGGGTTTATATCTGCTTTTGGGTTCCTGTCCACGTTGGTCCCCCAGTCTACCCCGCGCTGTGCCCTCATGAGAATCACAGTATCAGCTGAGAGGCTTGCTGCATTCCCTACACAATTAATAATGCTAATAAAAGAGCTGAGAAAACGCTGCTTGTGGTTCCTGTTTTCAGGAGAGGCTGTGGAGCACCTGCTGCGGTGGGGATAACTGCATTTGATGGACATGGCTCTCCTAGGCCCTGGGTGGCCTTGTGTTTCAAGGGGCTTTAGGTGGAAAGGGGCATTTGCCCCCTTCCTGGGCCAGGCTAAGCCAGCAGCTGCGTGCCGTCTTTGAAGGGCAAGCTAGAAGGGGGATGTTCTTGCCCACCTCGTGGCCCTGTCCCTGCTGCTGCACCAGCCCAAGCACCAGCTCATCTGTCCCAGCTTTGCCCAGTGCTGTCCCAGCGCCGCTGCTTCCACCCCTGCAAGACTCCCTGCCCCCAGCACGGTGGGATTGCTGCCATGGGGCAGTGGGGCTCTGTGCTCCCGGACTTCCCAGCCCGTTATCGCTCACTCACGGTGCAAAGGCAAGCTTGGAGGCTGCGTTTCAGGGAGGGGCAGATGCAGGCAAAAGGGTTCAAAGCCGGGCGGAGCCCAGCACAGGTCCCCTCCTGTTTGCTTTCCAGAGATTTTAAGGCCAGGTGCAGCTTCCACAGGGACCTTTCCCTTTCCTGTAACTCCTGCCCCTGGCAAGAAGGCTGCCCCTCGCTCTGTTAATACTGGGTGCGTTAGTAAAGGAGACAGGAGTGACGCCTCTGCATTTACAGGGGCTGGAGATGCTTCAGCTGGGGTTTGTGGGTATGGTCCTGCCATGGCGACCTCCTTGACCTGGCAGAGGTGCTCAACCCGGGGCATCTCTCCACTGGGGATCACTGAATGCAGGCTCAGCTTGCCCAGAGTGGGGAGCACCCCGCTTGGTGGCTCCCAGGAGGGTGGTGGGGTCACAGGAAGCCAGCGACTGGGAGGAAAGCCAACTGCTGCAGGTGACCAGCGAAGAGGCTGCACCGGGTGCGGGTTGTGGTTGGGTGAGCGGCACCCCTAAGCGCCTCCCTTGCTGGGTGAGGACGGGGCTGGCGGCTTCTCATTTCCTGAAGGTCTCTCCCTGCCCAGGACCGCACCAGGTGAAGGAGCTGGGTGCTACTGGGAGGCTGATGCGCTGGGCAGGGAGATGTCCCCAGGGAAAGGACAGCCCATGTCCCTACAGCACCAGCACAAAGGCGTTGGGGAAAAAGGGGCTTGTTTGGGTTTTTTCCTCACTCTAACTTCAAAACAGCTTGTTTAAATCTGCTCGCTAAGTGCCTTTGCAATTAACAGCCCCTCCCTCCCCAGTGTCAGCAGAACGCCCCAGCATGATGCAGCGGGTGACCGGCCATGACGTGACACCGGGGATTGCATCACCAACGCGCTCAGGTGTGGGGTTGGCAGCGTCAGGCATGCGGAGCAGCACAAATCAGCCTGACATCGCGGCGGCTGCTGCAGATCGCACTCCCGAGAGGCGGTGAAGGGTTCTGGGCTGCGTAGCGCGGCCAGCAGCCCTTCAGCAGCATGGACACTCTGGGCTGGCAGGGACAGGTCTGGTGACTGCTGCCAAGCCAAGGCCACCTGATGTCCCCTGTCCTGGCACCACTGGGCCATGGGCAGGGCTCCCGCACATCACCCAGTGTTTTTAGTTTTAAAGCTGGCTTTTTAGGGGCACTTTTTTGGTTCTTTCTATCTTCTTTTCCAAGACCAGCTACTTTAGCAGAGCCAGTTCCTCCCAGACGAGCCAACCGGCTCCAAAAGGGTTGGGAAGGAGCGATCCAGGCTCGTCCTTCCTGCCCTGCTCCAGCGGCATGGCTTGTGGCCAAGACTTTTCCACGCGCGTACCACACGGCAGCCAATGAGTCACAGGAAAATTGCCTCACCTGGCACTGGTGCCAACCCTGCGCACCGCCCTGCCCATTTTCGCTTTCCTTCTTGCACTCAGGACCTCCTGCACATCCGGGATTTCTTGCTCCAAGCAAGTTTGAGTCATTCCAGCTCGCTGGGTCGCGTGAATCTGAGGAGGGGGCTCCATTGCCGTCATCTCCCGACACGGCGCCATTTGCAGTCAGGGCTGGGACTCAGTGGGGCTGGGTCAATGACTGCCAGGGATCCCCAGCACCCTGCAGACCCCGCCGGGCACGGCATCCCCAAGCCGTCCTGGCTTTGGAGGACCCTCCGCTGTCGTGGCAGAAGCCAGCACTAGCGTGGTTTGGAAGAGTTGTGCTGAACGCTGCCAGGCTTCGCTGGTCGGGCTGGGGACCAGGCTTTGGTGGAGCGTGGCATCACCGCGTGAGATGCTTGTGGCGTGCCGATACCCAGGATGGCAAGACCACGTCCTATCAGGGAAAAGCCTTTGCTGCTGCTCAGCCAGGCACCCACGGGCTCGGCTACGGCTGGCAGCACGTGGTGGGCAACCATCTGAGCAAAACGCCTGGGAGATCTTCAGGGCTGCACTCGCAGCCCCAGCTTCCCTGTTTTGGCTTTCACTTTTCCTTTGGTGCCTCTGGATCTCCTTTTGCCTGCATGAGGAGATGAGGTTTCGCTTTACTTTTCCAACCAGAAATGACATCCGGGAGACAAAAGCCACAGAGATGGAGAAAAGGAGCCAAAGAAGATGGGTCCTGCAGGACGTGATGTTGCTCAGGGACCTGATGGGTGACCTGAGAGTGTCCCCAGTGCTGTCCTTGGTGGGAACCCATGGCATGGGGCAGTGGTTCATGATGGGTCTGTGTGTGCCCAGAAGATCTTCCAGCCCCGCTCTGGGAGCGCAGGCTGCACATGGGGCCACTCCAGCAGAGCAGGTGTGGGACATCACCGTCTCTGTGCTGAACATCACCATCTGGGTGCTAGGAACCCTCTCCAACAATGGTCTGGATGATAAGGCAGACCATACCTGCAGTGTACCAGGTTCACAGATGACACCAGACTGGGAGGAGTGGGTGATGCTCCAGAGGGTCGTGCTGCCGTCCAGAGTCCCTCAACAGTCTGGAGAAATGGGCTGACGGGAACCTCATGGGGTTCAACAAGGAGAAGTCCAAATTCCTACACCTGGGGAGGAACAACCCCAGGCACCAGGTTGTGCTGGGGACTGTCCAGCTGGAAAGCAGCTTGGCAGAAGAGGCCCTGGGGGTCCTGATGGACACCAAGTTGAACATGAGCCAGAAACCTGCCCTTGCAGCAGAGAGGGTGAATGGTGTCTGGGGCTGCATGAGGAGAAGTGTTTCCAGCAGGTCGAAGGAGGTTATCCTTCCCCTCTACTCAACACTGGCCAGGCCACCCCTGCAGTGCTGGGTCTGGTTCTGGGCTCCCCAGCGCAAGAGAGACATGGACATACTGGAGAGAGTCCAACACAAAGATGATGAAGGGTCTGGAGCACCTCTCCTATGAGGACAGGCTGAGAGAGCTGGGGCTGTGCAGCCTGAGGAAGAGGAGGCTCCAGGGGCTCTTGGTGGTGCCTACTGAGAGGACACAGGTAGTGCGCTAATTTTCTACATTTAACAATTGATGAATGCATGCAAATAAAAGCACAGCGATAACGGCTTCACGTCGCAGGAAGTTACCTCGCGGGAAGGACGGGTTTTGCTGAATAGGGACGCTGTTCCAGCTGCCAGCGGAGAGATGTCAATCCTGTGCTGATATTTGCCTTTCTGTGCTAAATGGGGAGGAAACCCCAGCCAGCTCCAGCGGCTGGTGGGAGTGGCAGCCCCGATCATCTCCGGCAGCCTCCCGGCACAACCCTGCATCCCACCTGGAAAACACTAGGTGGATGTGCCTCTGCTTTCACCTTTTTTTTCTGCTTTTGTAGCAAACCTGCTCCCTCAGGATAATGAGCACATGAAGCTCATGCCTGCAGCCTGCGTTGAGCACTGCCTGCTCCTGGCTGCTGCTTTCACCCCCTCCCTGCCATGGCTGTTGCCTTGCGCTTTCTGCAGGGAAACTGAGGCACGAACTGTCGCTGCTCAGGAGACACTGAAACCCTCCCGGCCACCCCAAGCGCCGCTCTACCTGTGGGGCTGCATGCCCCAGGGGTCTCCCGTCACTTTCTGCACGCTGCTGGGAAGGGTCGTGCCCAGGCTTCCCCAAACTTGCCAGCACCTCTGCGCCGTTCGACGTGGCAGCAGCATTCCCCAGTCCTGCTCCCTTGGAGGGTCGCTTGCCGAAGGCAGCCCGAGCATCCCCGGGGTGCTGGGTGCACTGGCCCCACTGAGGCAGGTGACACGGCAGACAGCGGGAGGCGGGTGCCACTCACACCTGCCGCACCTGCGGCTGCGGGATTCCCTCCGCCGCAGCTTTCACTTTCCTGTTTTCAAAGCCACCAGGCCACGGATTTTCCTGCCAACCTGAAAGCGTAATCATGCCGGGCAGGCGGCATAAAAAGCCGGGGAGAGGGGGCAGCGAGGCAGCCACGGCAAGAGAGGCAAAGCAGCTCCCCTGGATCAGCCACCAGCCCTGCAGCCAAGCAAGCCACCCACGATTACACCGTCAGGCACCTCTGCATCAAGGATTTAGCGGATTCAGCCCGGAGCACTCCGGTACATCTCCAGATTCTTGCACCGCAGCCACTTCGTCCCGTAACCGGTTCGCTGTCGGGATCTCATCCGCAAAATGCTGCATCTTGGTTTCACGCTGCTGCTTGCGCTGGCGCTGGGGGCCAGCCTCGGGGCCGCCTTCCCCCACGACGCCCTGAAGAAGAGCTGCAGCCTGTCCAAGTACCAGTTCCTGGTGCCCCACGAGCTGAAGGCTGTGCAGAAGATGAAGGAGCAGTTTGTGAGTACTGCTGGCAATGGGGGGCTGCAGGCTGGTGGGGGGCGAGGCAGAGGGGATGCCGGATTCGAGAACCTGAGTGACAAGGTGGATGCTTTCCAGGACAGTTTGGGAACAAGGAGGATGTTTTCCAAGGGAGTTTGGGGATAAGAAGGATGCTGGGCCAAATTTTGTCCCAGTTTCAAACCCCTCAAGGCTGCCTGGGGTTGCACACTATCACCAAAAGCCAAGATGACAGTTTTTCAATCTCTTTTTTGGTTTATGCCTGCAGGAGGACATCATGCTGCTGTCAGATCGCAAATGCAACACCAGGCTCTTCCATCGGAAATGGAACATAGCGGAGCTGTCGGTAAGAGTGAGGCGATGCCGTAAAACGGGGGTACGCTCCCCCTCCACCTGGGACCTCCCATCAGCTGGTCCCACCTCCATCCACACCCCTGGGGCAGAGCTTCGAGACCCCCGTCCTGCAGCTTTGGGTTCCTGACCGGGATGCTCTCGCCCGCAGGTACCCGACCGAGTGATGCTGGTGGAAGCCGAGCTGGACCTCGCCACTGCCATGCTGATGCTCCCCGCTGACCCCGCGTTCTCCAAGACGCGCCAGCAGCCCCTGACCTTCCTCACCCAAGCCCGGGAGGACCTGCGGGGCTGCGTGAGTACTCTCCCTTGCCCAAAACTCCCAGCCCCGTACCAGCTCGGCGGCTCCAATGCAAGCTGCAACGCTGCAGGGCATCGTTGATCCTTACACGGCCGCTTTCCTTGCAGGTGGCCACGGAGGCTCCTTCACATCAGCCCTCCGGGAAACTGAGGCACTGGTTGCAAAAGCTGCAGATGGCCAAGAAAACAGTGAGTCAGGGCGAGGGGGTTTGGGGGTTTTAGCGACCACACAGCTGCATGGGGCCTGCTGCATCCCACTCTTGGTGATAACACCCCCCCTTCTCCCCACCGCAGGAGACCACTGGCTGCCTGGAGGCCTCTGCCATCCTCCACCTCTTCCAAATGCTGAACGACCTGCGGTGCGCAGCCCTGCGGGAGCAGTGCACTTAGCCCCCGTCGGCACAGCCCTCACCGGCCCCAAAGGATGCTCCGAGGACCGGGAAAAATGATTCTTACTGCACCACTGGACTGTATTTCCTATTTAAGCATTTTTCTTATTTATGTGAGCTCAGGGAATTTTGTTTTCACTGTCTTTTAACTTATTGTGTATTTATAAATGGCTCAGGAAGAGGTAAAGAAATGCCATTCCTGAAAGATGCTATTTAACAGGGATGAATGTATTTATTGGATATCTTTGTTTTGCTGGTTTTCAAAACAATGTTTTTAAGAAAATCTTTTTTGTACTTGCTATTTATTGCAGAGTCTATTATGTATATTTGCCTATATAAATTATTTTTATATGCTATTTAATATAAAAAATAAAATAGACACCATAAATGGACAAGCAGCCACAGTATGTTTTTACTGCGCTTTGCTACAGTATCGTCCCTTTGGAATGCAAGTTATTGTGGGGGATGAGGGAGGACATTGAGGTGAATTTTGAGCACTTGAAAATTAGCAGAACTTTGGCACAGGTGTTCATCTCTTCATCTCCAGTTGTCTGGGGGTGCACCCTGACCGGCCCCCCTGGGGTTTGCCTTTGGGGACAGATGGATGCTGTTGCGGCCGGGGCTGTCCCTGCTGGGCACCCGCTTCCAGGACGGATGCTTGTGTTAGGTGGATACATGGATCTGGAGAGGAAAGCCTAACGATACAGCTGCAAGTGCTGCAGCTAGCCACCATTAGCCTAACGCCCCTGCCAGCTTTTTGTAGCTCAGGATGAGCCCATCTGCTTCTCCTGGAGGATGCTTGCAGGTGGGCAAGAAGTGCTTTGGCTTTTCCTGCAGGCTCAGGGGAAGGGTGCTGGGAGGGTGACGCTGGGGAGTCAGGGCCTTCCTGAGCATCACTGAGTGCTTGGTGTGTTAATGCAGAAGGATGTTAATGGCAATTTTTCAGCTTCCCCAAGGAAAATGAGAGAGGTGTGCTCTTTGCTTTAGTTTTAGTTCAGACACAGAAAGAGCAGGAGCACAGGCAGAAAGCCTTGGTTTTGCTGTGTCTCCATATGGTCCCAGCATTTGGCAGCAGCTACTGTAGCTCCCATGCAGACTCCCATCTCTGGCCCCAAGGGCAAAATTTACCAGAAAGAAACCCAAAAGGTAGACGGATGCACGTTTAACCTGCAGTGGAGGGGAGCTTTCTGTGCCAAGCTCTGCTTGGAAAATGACCGGGAAAGCATCGAGGTAGACCAAATGGTTGGAAAAGGGTGAAGGCAGCTGGCTCCCCTGAGCCAGCTGCTTGTTTGTGATTTGTAGCATCACAGGGAAAATACTGATGTCGTGGAAGAGACTGAACTGTTAGAGGGTGAAACATAAAGGCCATCATGAGAAGGCAGCTCTGTGGCTGAAGAGCACAAAATACCTCGTGGCAGAGGTGATTGTGCCTCCCCGCTAGTGATCGATGGGCAGGTGTTGAGATCTTGTTTGCATTTTGCTGTGGAGTTTTATTTTGATAGGGCTGGCTTTATTTCATGTATGCACATGGTTTTGTGCTTCTATCAAACAAGCAGAGTAAACACCTACCAGATTACGGAAAAGGCAGTGGAGTTTGGGAGTTCTTCAGTTCAGCCTTCTTTGCACTGGTCCCGAGCGGCAAAAACTCCGCAGCTTCGCAGGGAGTGTTGCCCAGCATGGTGCAGGTGACATTTCTGCAGGCAAAACAAAAAAAACCCCAACAGCTGAGTTTTATCGATGGATGGTGTTATACGCTCCTGGGTCATAAACAACTGCGCCAAACCCTCCGACCAGAACGCAGGTTGGTAACATGTAAGGAATAAACCTGCTCTCACCTGGTAGCAGCAGCACTTTTCAGGGATGCTCGGCACTCTGAGGAATAGGAAAATGAGTTTCTGCTGGTGTTATGGGAACGTTCTGCTTTCTAATACGCTAGATACTGCTGCTCTTGATGTTGTAATTTCTCCTCCTGTCTGGTGCTGTTTGTAATTCAAAATTATAACTCCTGTCCCTCAGCAATCATACTGGGAATCATTTTGTTATGTTGCCATGCGGGGAGAGTGTTCAGTGAGATCCGACTGCTTTTAATTTCCTTTGACAAAAAAGGTTATTTGAAAAACAACCTTCACTTTGAGCCGCAGACGTCTTTAGCTGCACACGTACGAGTGCCTGTCGGGTTACTAATTTTCATGCAAAACCCAGGACTTTGGACTAGAGAAACAGGCCAAAAGATAGCTGCCGCAGGCTCTCGGGACTCCAAACTGCTACCTGAATTAGTCATGACTTGCTTCCTCTGCACTCCAGGAGTCTCACTTTGGCTGTCACCTCTGTAGCCGTGATTGAATCGTTCCGTCTCTGGAGAACTTCCCTCAGCAACCTGCATCCCCGACTCCCTTCATGCACTCGTGCTCCCACAGAAATGCTTGCAGACAGGGCTGGGATGGCTTTCTGGCTCCAGGGAAGATGTCCCTCTCCTGGAGTATTCTTCATTTTCTCTTTCATTAAAGAAATCTGATTTCTCTGTTTTGCTTGGAAAGGAGGACTTACTGCACCAAGACTGATTCTCTGTGCACGGTCACTCCTTTCACAGCACAAACCCCTCCAGTTGTTTCAGACAAAAGCCTGGAATCTTTGCACCCAGCACTGACAGACTTGACAGATAAATGAAATAGGAAGGAAAAAAGGAGGAAAAAAAAAAGGAAAGAAAAAAAGAAGTAGATTTACAAAATGGAAGGCTGTGATTTATGCCGAACTTGGCAGAACTGAGGGGCATATCAGGAAAATGTAGTAATTGAAATACCTTTGGTGCAAGCATTTAAAGGCTCAGGTTTTAAGGAACAGCCTCTTGCATTTGCTAGAGTATGACTGTGAGCTGTCGAAGTAAAAAGGGAATTCCAGCTGGTTTATGGGAAAGCCTTCACAGGCCCAAGATAACAACCCCATCCCTAAATGCTGGAATGAAAAAAGGTGAAGGAGGAAAGTTCAGATATGCTTCGTAAGTATTTCTCCAAGTCATTCCTGGTTCCTAGTTTGCTCCATGGTCTTTTCTCCGGGAGGACGTGTCTGGGTTGGAGGACCATGACTGTGCTTTCTTGATGCTGCTTCAAGTGCTATTTCCACAAGGAATCATTTTACGTAGCGAAAGAGAGGTCCACAACCCATCGGAGTGAAGGAGCTCTCAGTCCCTGTGCTATCCTTGAGTTACTGTCATCTCAACAGACTGCGGTGTCTGTCACCTCTTTTGAATATCCAAACTGAATCATGGCTGTAGGTGATGTGTTACACCATGTGTTACACCAATCTCTTTTTAAAGGACAAAAAGGGTTCTGGGTTAATCATTAGGCAAGCCAAAAGCTGAAAATGTAACACTCTCTCATGGTGCTGGGCTGGCTCCAGCTCCAAAGTTCAGGTTGTCATTGAGGACTGTGACCTCCACGGATGTGAAGTCCTGCAGGCTGACTATGTTCCAGGAGATGAAAGACAGGATTACTCCGCTCAAGAAAAAAAAGTCAAGATTAGAACTCTCTAGGCAAGAAATGCAAGCCTTCAAAAAAACCAAACAAAAACAGTGTGGGGCTTTTGGCCTTTTTTTTTTTTTTTTTTTTTTTTTTTCCTCTCTCCCCCCTAGACCTGCAGGCAAAACTTGGCTTTCTAATCTGATTTTGAGCATTGCTCTAGTGTTTCGTTCTCTGGTTTTAGTGGTGCCCAGGGGAAGCAGCAGCTGAATTCCAGGCCAATGCAGTCTCCGATAAGTATCAGCAAACATATTCACCGATTGTAATCGGAGGGTTGTGCAATTGTTTGCTATAAAGTATACATCAAATTTCAGCCGCTTGGCAATCATCACGAGACAGAGCCCATGGGGCTGTTTTTTCTCTTCTCTTGGCACGTTTCTTCGGTGCTTTGCTTACAAACTGTCCACAGCGATGCACAACTGTGCTGGGAAGCCAGCTGTTACTGCAAGAACTCTAGAGATCTTCTTTTCATATGACTTTAATAAAGCTGCATGTGGAAAAAAGCTCCGATATTGCCATCATGACCACGATGCAATTCCAAACGGCTTGCAGCAGACGCGAGTCGAAGCGTGCAGGAGGCAAAGCATTACACGTGGCAACGATCTCACGTGCCTCCTATCAGTGATATTTACTTTTTCTTGGCTACACGGACACGAACTGGCCGCTGTAATACTGCAAGCGCCATTGCCATAGTTACTGTTGCACAACATCATCATCTTTCTGATACTCCAAAGCCAGTTTTGGGTCTGGTGTGACAGGTCAGTCTGTAATGATTTTAATCTAAAAGCAGGATGCTCTCTTAAAAGAGAGGGAGGGGAGGAAGCCAGCACAGGTTAAACCCAAAGAAGCAAACAAGGTGGTGGAAAGCAAAGACTTTTGAGCACATTTTCTACCACACCAGGAAGTCCGGGTTGCTCACTGACTTCCTTCACTGTTTAAACACCGCAAGTTGTGTGATACCGCATTGCTTTTACCTTTGTACTTAAAAGCAGATCCCTTGTCTAAAAAGAGTCTTAAAAACCAGCTATATCCTTAACTTGTCCCTGTTTTAAGGCCCAAAACCATGCGGCCTTCTCCATTAAGGTCCAGTTTTTTGCTTTTCTGTAGGCACAACGTGTGACCCTTGCCCTGGCTTGCTGAGCACTCCAGCACAAATGCAGAACCAGCATCTATCTGGAGACAGCAAACTTTGGGACTGAAATGTGAGCAGCAGGGACTTCTACTTTATTTTTCAGCAGATGGAATGTGTCTGGATATAGAGCTAGCATTTTTAAAGTAAGAGCACAGAAAAGCCGTGTTTAGAGAACCCGTGAGGGAGGTAGGATAATGGTTGGTTCTCTTTGTTCCCAACAACATGAGAACTTCCACAATCGCTCGTTAAGGCAGGAGCTGATACTTTAACAAAAAGCCGACTTGCTCTGCTTCATCCCCAGCAGAGAAACATACATGTTAAATAAAAGCATGAGAAAAGTACACAAGAAGACATAAATACTCTTTAAATGGTGGCACAGTTTAAATGAAAGATGCTTGTTTTGCCTTCTCTAGCTTTAAAAACAGTCACAGCTGGGTAATTGCCTGAAATCCAAGAGAGGAGAAATCTTGGTTTTGTTTGCCGCACCAGGTGACGTCTGCACCAGCTCAAACTCTTGCTATATGAAGCACGAAATACTTGCCAGGCCACAGACACAGTGATGGGAAAACAAAATACTTAATCCTGCGTGCATCAGCTGAAAGTGGGTTTTAGCTATTACTCGTTTTCAAGTAGTGTTTTTAAGTACTGATACAGAGGTATAGATATAAGATTATAAAATTACTTTGTAAACTACTCTCACCAGTGGTTGTTTCCTTAAGTGCTGAACCTTCGAGACTCGGACCTCTTCAGCAGCACCTCTGGAAACATCTTGTTTTGATGCCTCAAACACACAGCGCAGTGCCTGATTTGAGGAATCCGCCAGGAAAGTTTTCACTGGAGCAGTTTGCCTGAATTTGCCCCAGATCAGCTGGTACTGGTGGAAATCTAGGTTCTATGTAAGCGCATAGTATTTCTCAAGATCGTGGTCTCCTCGCTCTTGGGTGACTGAGAGATCAGCTTCAGGAGTAGCTTACACTACATTCTTCGAGCCTAAGAGATAAAAGGAGGTGAGAGAATGAGAAAAACATCTTGTCAAAAACAAAATTAAAGAATGAGCAAACACGAGTTGAGAAAACGTGGCAGTAGGAAGCGTGTGCACATGCCGCGTCTCCCTTAGGATACATATTTTGTCTATATTCACCACGTTCACTTCATTTTTTCCCAAACTAGATGTTGCGTGGGTAGTTTAAAATAGGAGACTCTTGCTTCCAGTAAACAGCCCTGCCGTCTCTCTGTCTAGACTTACAATAACACTGTCTGAAGAAAAATAATAATTGGACCATGGGTTTAGATTAATCTGATTTTCAAAGACTTTTCTTCACGCCATTATAAACTGAAATTGTTAAGCAGTTCCAGAAGGTCATCGAAGACCGAATGCTGAATTTTGCTCATCGCTAATAAGAGGAACTGGCAGAGGGTGCAAGGAGTCTTGACACTGTTACAGCCTGCACTGGATAGTATTGGCTCAGCTTTAATTAGTCTTTAGAGGAGGCAGCAGTATGTTGACAGCACCTTTATGAACTGGTTCATAAAAACATTTTATTAATCCCAGCACGGGTCACAGTGGCCAGATATTAACTGAACTGCTGTACTGCAGGAAAAGGCAGGAGAGCTGGCGATACCTGAAGATAAAATAGAAGCCGATTTCTTGACTTTTCTAAAGAACAGCTTAGCTGTTTTTAAGGTCAAGGCATTTTAAGCCTAACTAATAATAACGCTGTTGTGACTCTGGCCTGCTCACTGAATTTTAGATTTTGGTAGTGGGCAGTGGCCTTCAAGGGAGGAAAAAATATCAGCAAAAGCAGAAAACGGAGCCAAGGTAGGAAACCAAGGGCTGCCACATTCACTGTTTCTAGCCATCATCGGCACATACACACACCCCTCGGGCTTGGTTTTTAATTCCTCTCTTGCCTTCTACCCTGCTGAAGCCAGACAGCGGAGAGCAGGTTTTTCTACAAACATACTTTCTTCATCTTTCGGTTACAGTTTTTCTCAGCTGAAAAACAAAACATGAGCAACTGGAAATGGACAGGCTGTTACTAAAACTTGCGGAAAAATAAATTTGACTGACAATCTTTGCATTAATAGAACAGAATAGAATATTTAAGTTGGAAGGGACCTACAATGATCATCTAGTCCAACTGCTGTGGAAGGGTTCTGACAATTTAAGGCCTCCATGTTGCGGTTCTGCACTGGTTTAACTAGATTTGACTACAATAAATTTCAATCATTTTTTAGTGAAGGGGAAGCAATATTATTCCAGTGAATTTTTAGGATGCAGCAAGTATTCTATTAGCTGACTGCTAAACCTTGTGTCGGGTCTCTAGCTTTGCTTGATCAAGCCTTCTAACCTGGATGCTTCTCCAATTGCTTTACTTTGGTTCCTTTATTAACTGGAAGCTAGTGCATGGAAGACCTCGTTAAAGCTATGCACATATTGAAGATTTACAGGTTGAGGGTCTGATTTAATCTGATCATGAAAGAGCTTCTGAAGAGTCAACTGGTGAAGTCAGTCGCTTATTCTCTAATATTAAATGCACCCTTATTATAATTTTTTTTTACAATCATTTAATCTGATTGACCATTTCTTCCACTGACCTGGTGCTGGAATGTGCAGTTGAAGTGAATTAATTTAAGCAGTCACTAATGAAATGGCCGCAGCATGCCAGATGTTTAAGGTCCCCTTTTGAAATCATGATGATTGTTGGTTTTCCTCCTCTTGTAATGCTGCCATTTTTCACATCTACCTGGTGATCTGCTGTAATTAATACTACAGCCCTGCAAGGTGATGGTAGAAGACCACATTGGTGCTGAGGGAAGGCCGTTCCCGCTGGCAGGGCCCTGATTTTCCTCAGACACAGAGGACAGAGCCGCGCTCCTGCGCGTCAAAATGGCGGCGGGGCCTCAACTGCTTCCCCCTCCTCCTGCGCCTCAAAATGGCGCCGCCCTGCCGGGCTCTCAACGCCTTCCCCAGCCCTTTGCCGCCACTCGCAACTCTCGCGAGAACTCGCCGGACGCCGTTGCTCCCCCTCCGCCAATTCCCCTTGAACTCTCGCGAGATCTCCGCGCGCGGCCGGCGAAAGCGGTTGTTGCCGGGTGCGCGCCTCCGCCTCCCCCCCAACCCCCCCCCCCCCCCGCTGCCCACTTCCGGCGGCCCCGCCGCTGAGGGAGGGAGGGCAAGGGCGGGAAGGAGGGAGGAGCCGCGCCGCCGCCGCCGGCTGCCCCGGGCCAGCCCCGGGGATGGTGTTGGCCGCGGGAGCCGGGCCTTGACGCCGCGCTCAGGTGAGTGCGGGCCGTCCCTTTGCCCCCCCCTTCTCTGCTTCCCCTTCGGGCCGGGGCTCGGGCCCAGCCCCTCCCGCCCCGCCTCAGGCCCGGCCCCCTTCGCTCCCCGACATCTCCCGGGGCGGCCCTGGCCCGCCAGGCCTCGGGGCCCCGGCCGCGCCACGGGGGAGGACCCCTCTGGGCCCCCGGGAGCGCTCCCCCGGCCTAACAGGGCCGTGCCCCCGCCGCGCCTCCCTTCTCCCCCTGCGGAGGGGCTTCCCGGGGGCGCAGGGAGCGGGGAACCGGCAGTGCGGGGCAGGGCCGCCCCCCCCCCCCCCCCGCACCCAAGGGAGCTGGAGAAATCCCGGGGCTCGGTAAATAATCCCGGTTCCCGCAGTGGCACAGCCTCGCTTTCCCCGTGCGGTTGGCAAGTTTTGGGTGCTTCCTCGCTGTGCTCCGCTGATGACATTTGGGATATAGCTGGAGACGGTAATCTCTTTTCCACACTGGTCACACTTCTCTTTGGTTTCCTAGTTTCTAGGGCAAGCGGTGAGGAAACAGATCTTTTAAGGTATTTAGGCATTTAATTCCCATTGAGGTTGATTTCATTTGGACTTGGCACCTAAAAGATGGGTGGTTTGTTTTTTTTTTTGAGGGAGTTGCCTGCAGTTTACAGTTTTTCTTTTTTTTTTTTTTTTCCTTTTAGACCTTGTGAGACTATTTCCTAGACTCCCCTACTCCTCCTCTTCCCCCCCTCAACCCCCGAAAACCAGTTGTTGACTTTCTCTTCTCCAAGGAAAAAAGAACTGTTTTGTCTACTTATTCTTTCTGTGGGGTAGTGGGAGAGAAAACCTACTGAATGTTTCAGTTGAGCAAGCAGGATTTAATTTGCCCTGAATTTTACTTTTTTTTTTAAAAGAATCTGGATTGTGAAGCTAACACACGTACTTATCAGCTTCAGAGAACTTGACCTTCTTGTAGATCTTACCCAAGTTTCATACTGTTAAGTACTATTGTGAAATATGTGCTTTCCTTTTTTTTTTTTTTTTTTTAAACCTTGTTATTCACTTACCTATTAGGTTCTTCTCAACACCCAGGTGTGGCGTCACTTGTTTTATTTCTCCTTCTTGCCCCTTGACCAGTATTTGGTGTTGGTTTGATGTTTGGTATAAATCTGTCAGCTTTCACACAACCTGGGGAAAGCAATAGGGCTGATACAGTCAGATATATTTCACAGATAGAGCGATGAAATCGACAGGCCAGAGGCTTTGTCTCCTGTTTACTCTGTGACAAGAACAAACGAAATGAACAAGAGAAGTAACTGCTGTTGCAGTGGACCTGTTAAACTTCACTTGTGTTGTCATTTTATAGTGCGATCCTCTTCATCAGTGGTTTGCTGGACTTTATCGTTTGCCTTATGAGTATCTCTGCTGACTCTCCATTTTGTACTCTGAGAGCTGATGCTACCTGAATGTCCGTTTTCCTGTCTGGGTAACTGCCTGGTCTTCTATGCAAACTGTTTCATGGAAAGGCTATATACTATCTTTTTACAAGTCCCCCCCTCTTAATTTTTTTTTGCTTAACTCATACGACTAAAGGATAAACATTTCTCCTACCATTTTAGTGGTGGTTGGGCCTAAAGAGCATGGATCTTGTCAGCATTATGTTGATTTTGGCCAAACTGTGAAGAAGAACGTGTTGCCTTCATCTAAGGGTAGTGTCAAGATGTATTAAACCATGACAGAAGGAATGTTTTGGTTTTATGACTTTGGCATTCTGTCCACTTTTTACTGTAATGTATTTGTCAGTTATCTTCTATAGTGGAGGACTGACACAGCAAAAATTCTCTTCTTTTCAGTTTCCAAATCTCCGTATGTAACATTCTCCATCGTTGCTTTGCTCTGGGAAGAGTTATTGTTGTGCAGCTGCGTAGATAATTGCACTATTTGCAGTTTAAATCCATTTCCTTTCTTGTGTCCTGGTAGCTGACTCAAAGTTTGCTTCCTAGTGTTAGAGAATTGTTCCAGTAACACCTCCCCTCCCCTTTCTCTCTTTATTTTTTGGCCAGACAAAAAGTAACCCCGAATATTGAAGCGTGGATGAGAGTGGACGTAGCAGGTTATCTGGCCAGGGATCCGGCAGGAGTATTTTCAAAGGAGCGGTGTCAAGCAGTGGTATACTGCAGTGAAATTGGATTGTAAACAATGATGAAAGTCTGACCTTTCTCTGGCAAAATTGAACTTCCTCTTGGCCTAATGTACTGTAACTCCCTCGGTATTCACATCTGAAACAAACTCCCATTCTTTAAGTACTCTAGGCCATTCTTGGCTTTAATTGCAGTCGTGTTAGCTGCATATATCGTATTCTTTGTTTGACTGCAAAGAATATGATCGTAGTTATTGAAAAAGAAACTAACTGTAACTTGGTTTTGTACGTTTTTTGTTTTGGTAATTGCCTTTATTCCAATATTTCTGTTCTAGGTTGAAGACAGCAGTAATGCTAACTCTGGCAAGCAAGTTGAAGCGGGATGATGGTGTCAGAGGACCCCGTGCATCCAATCCAGCTTCCGATTCAACTCGGAGGGTGTCTGTTCGAGACAAATTACTTGTTAAAGGTGAAAGGAATTTGTGTTTGAATATTTCGGGATTTAGAGTTTGCAGGTGTGTTGACAGTGCTCAGTATGAAATGATTTCCATAAATATTTTTTAAATTGCTTGTGACTTACCTCATGGTTTATACTGTAGGGTGTATATTGGTGCGCATCACATCTCCAACAGCTCTTTGCCTGTAGGACACTTATTTTCATTGAATAATGTAAAACATGGAAAGCCTCCTCCTTACTCTGTTGAAGAATTAATCTGTCATTGGGAACTGTCATCAATTAAAATGTTATGATAAAAAATTGTCCCAAGTGTCACGAAACATGTAGGAGGAGAACATCAGATTTGACTTGATGGAAGGGTATCTTTTGAGCAAAAATATAACTGCCTGTAACAGGAAAGAAAGTCCGAAAAGTAATAACAGTCTCCTGGTGGTCTTTAATGGTACAGATCAGAGGCAGTAAACTTTAAAAAAAAGCTCAAAAAAGCAATGCAAAGAGATACTTTTCATAGTCCTTTTTCCAGGACTTCCTGGAGTCACAGGAAGTTGAGTGTGAGGTAGCGAATAAAAAACCAGCCCCCTCATTTTTGTAGCACCACGTGGTCTGTTCAAGAAAGGCTACTGTAGGTTGCTACTACCTGACTCTCCATTGTTGGAGGTAAAAAAAAATTTTGCTTTTTGGCAGTTCTGGATAAATGAAGTAGTTTGAGAGACAGTAATTAAGCTATTTTATAGGAAAACTGGGGATGGCTCTTTTTTGTTTTTCGGATTTTCTGTAGCACGCATAATCTTATATTTTAAAATCCATAGGTGCGGGCACTTTGCAGTTACTATGGGCTTAAACTCAGGTTTACTCCCTCTAGTAATAGTTGAGTGTTTTAACGGTCGAGCTGTACAGCTTGACGTAGTGGCAAGGAATCATGTTGTTTAGGCTGGTGTTTCTGCTAGAAATGATCAATAGCAGATACGCTCCCGTTGATGTGTAGGCTGTCATGGTCAGGATTCATGCCAGTCAAATGAAACGTGCTCATGTCCTGGTCTTATTTCAGAATGGCTTGAGAATCCCTCTGGTATATTTGCCTAACTATAGCGTTACATGCCTTTTTCAAATCAGGGTAGATTCTGCCATATAACTGTATACTGGAGCAAGGTTCCACTGCAAATGCTGCTGCCTCGGTGCGCTGGGAAGTGCCTCAGCTAGACTGTAGGAATATTACCGTCAGAATTTTCTCTCTTTGCATTGTTCTAAGGACAGGGAGTTTTAATTCACTTTAAACGCTGATGTGATACCTCTTGCAAAGAGCTTGCTTTAGAATTCCAGTTTGGGAATCCTCAGTTAACTGCAGTTCTGAGGGGGAAAGATACCAGGCAGGAGCAGTAAGCTCTTTAACCAGGCTAAGCTACAAAGCCAAATTACTAAATATACATAATCTGAGATTTTCATTAACCTACAAGTGTATTCTTGAAGGGAAAATAGCAGTGTAGTATAAAGACATTTCAACTACAATGCCTGGTACAGTTTGAAGTGCCGCTGTACCCTTAGAATAATCATGTTTTTTCACTTTTATGACTCAAAGCTTACTTATGTCTGCAGGGGAAGAAAAGAATGTAAGCTGTAGAAAATTAGTATTGACATTGTAATTGCTATGGCTACCATTAGCAAACCACCACAGACTGAGTATTGACCGAGTTGGGTCCCAAACGGACAAATGTTAAAAGCAGGTCACTGCCAGCATCCTTCTGACAAGCGTGAGTGTTAGATGGTGATCCTATTGTGTGTGAAAATTGGCTCTCCAAAAAGAGTTGTAGGAGCGACTGTCAGTCTGGGTAGGATGGTTTTTGGACTGAACTGGGAACTGGCAATAAAGTTACATCACTTCAGTGTAACTACACTGAAAGTGAGGGGGAGATCTAGTAGTTAGCCTGAAAAAGGCTTTTTGAAGATATTTTCTTTTAAGCTGCACTTTAAACTAAATGTAGACCGTTCAATTACAAAAGTTTCTAGAACTTGCTCCAGCTCTTCAAGCTAGATCAGCTGAAGCACCATCTACAACACTGAGAGCCTGAGTGAAGCTGGACGTCTGACGTTGATAGTGTTTTTAGGTCGCATTGTCTAGATCTGCAGGAATGAGTTTGATAGGGAGTGAAGAGCTGCCTGCTAAAGGTACGCGTGCAGCCAGAATGCCTTTTACCGCTTGGTTGTATGAACCTGTAATAGGCTGTTTTATTAGACTTGAAACAAAGTTAGTAGGAGCCTGTAAGAGTAGTTTTAAGTAGAAGTTGTTACTGATGTTTGTTTAGGCTGGAGTTATCAACCAGACAGATGACAGTTGCAGAATGGGAGAAAGGCTCAATCAGGTCAATCTCCTGGCAACTGTGAATTAAAAAATAATCTATTCTACAAAAAAAGACAAGACATGCTGGCCATCAGTAAGGAAGGAGAAGGAGGAGAGGAGAAAAGGCCCAGCATATTCTGTTCTTATTTGCCCCAGCAGTTGTGCTGACGTTAGTGCTGGTTCAGTTGTACCTCTTAACGGTGGTGGTGGTTTTACTCTACTGTATAAAGCCTGTGAGTTGAAAGAACAAGGGAGTGTGGTCACTTACGTTAGAGAGCTCAGTGGTAGCTGTGCTCTCCCTGTAGCACACCTGGATCCTTTTTGGCCTTAAGTCTATAGCTTCTGAGTCAGTAGAGCAGCAGGCAAGTGATCTGTGCAGCGTCCTCCACAGCAGCTTACATACGTGGTGGGGCTGTCCGGGAAGCTTAGCTGAGGGTGATTTTTGGCACAGTACCTTAAATCCCGCCTGGCCCTGGGAGCTGGTGATAGCAATAAGCCAAGGTCAGATAGTGGTTTGCCTGCTCGAGTGGTGATGATGTGCTGGGAAGATATTCTCCTGTTCCTGATCCACAGTAAATTGGTGATAGTCTAATAAATTCTGCAGACAGATGTCTGCCAGTTCTACTAGCGGTATCGCCCAGACACAGACAGTGTCTGATTTTTATCTGGAGGTAAATTAAAACCAGTCTTGTTTGTGCTGATAGAGAGTCCAATCCAAGGAGACGTTAAAGGGTCTTTTTTAAGGGTGTGTTGTCGCACTGGTAACCCTGCAGTCCTCAAATGTATTGTGCACACTGGCTGGTAAATAGATCAGTGCTATTTTGATTATGGGGTGGATTGTCATGACCGCAGCAACTGATAAGTGTGGACAACGCTTACAAAATTTTAAAAACTTGGCATAGACCAACTACATGTGTCTGCTAACTGATGTTTCTGTAAAGTAGGGAAAAATAAGTGATAATTTAGGTAAAATGTTAGCTATTGGCACCATATGAATGAGAAGAAAATTCAAAGTGGACATTTGAAATAATTTTACTAAAACTGGAAGTATGTGAGCTGTCAGCCAAGTGTCATGAGGTGCTGTCCTTGGTTTTAGTGATGGGTGCATGTTAAACAGGCTTTTTTTCCCCACTTCTGTGAAAAAGTGACTCTTAAAACATTGGTGCCCTTTGCTAGTTTTTCTAAGCTGTGCCTTTGATTGCTTACATGTCCTGTGTTGTTGTTATATATTCAAATATCAATCATGGCTCAGGGCACCGTTTCGGTAGATTATTTCCTGGACATATTATGAAAGGAAAAAAAAAAAAATCTCTAAAGTTTTATGTAGGGAAGTAATTCTGAGGCAGCTGGATATTCTCTTCCAGCTGTTTTTCCTCTGAGGTGTTAAAGTCACAGCTGCTAACCAGGACTTGGTAGCAGCCTGTGCCCTGCTGATTATCTCAGCAGCTAATGGAGCACACTTGGGAGGCTAGCAGGGTACATGTACCCAGGGTGAGGAGCACAAGGTAGTTCTGAAACCCTGGGAAGTCACAGGAGAACATCCACCACTTCAAATCACTGAGGGTGTGGGAGGGTGAGGAGTAGTAATTCAGACTGACATTTCTTGGACAGAGACTTTCTAACCAAGGAGTGGTGGACTGGAGGGAGACCAAGCAGTGACTAACGTGTATTAAGACGAATGAAAAGGAGGAAACGTGAACAACTGGAGAAGGTAGAAAGCAAATACTGATGTGAGGGGGAGCAGCGGACAGAAATGGTGCTTGAAGGGGCTCTGCTGCCTCTCTGGCAGGGAGAGAGGCTCTGATAAAGCACAACTTTTAACCAAGTTCGGTATGACTCATTCTGGCATCTCTGTTTTCCCTGGATTTTCAATGTAGGCTCAGTTGGAGAGCAGGGCCCTAATTCTGTCAGAGTGGTACACCAATTACAATAGAGCAAGACATACACTTGCTTTAGCTACTTTCAATTTGTTGAGGCAATTTTTGATGTTAAAACCGCTTTAAATTAATCTCTAAGAGGGAACTTAATGGAGTTAGGAATAGAGGCCACATGACTGCTCCTGCAGGATGCTCTGAGCCATGCAGTGCTAAACTTGAAAGGTAGATCCTTTCTGAAAACGTGAAACGGGCTGAGGACAAGCCAGAGTACTATTTAAGTTTAATATTGTCTAAGGCACGTGATTCCTAAATTGAATTAAAGAACATGCCAGGATGTCAGTAATATCAGCAATGTATATGCTTATTGATCGCATCCCTTGAAATGATTTTTTTTATAGTGCATCTAAACATCATTCGGTTTTATATTATCAGTGCTGCTTAGTGTGATTGTGAGTGACAGCTTGGACAAATTTAACACCTATAAAATGAGTTAGCATGGATTATTCCTCAGTTGTCTTCACCATTTGTGGGTTTTACAACCAGGTTTATGTAACTGGAAGATGTTTCAGGTGTGCATTTGGAAGGAAGTGGGAAACTGATCATAAAAATGAAGTAAATATGCATGTAAATAAAAACGAGGAGAATCCGTATATTTGCTTTCTTCAATCCTTCTGATACAGTAATATCCCTCCTTACAATGACAGGTGAGGAAAATTGGGAGGACAGAAAATACTTCTCTTTTGAGAATTAAAAGAAAAAACCTTCCTTCATTAACGCTCTTGAAATTATGTGAGGCATAGTTTTAAAAATGCTGCATTAACTTTTTGCACATTACACAACTTATTGACAAAAGCATTTCCTTTTCAATTATGCTTTTCAGCCCTTCAAAGTGAAATCCCTTATTTTGGAAGAAGACAGTGGAAAGCTGCTTGATAAATGAGTGATTTACCTTTATTAAAGAAGAAACCGGTAGTTTACAGTAAAGTACTTGCAGTGTAACTGTGATAGATATTGCAAAGCTAAAAATACACGATGAGAATTGAAGGTAATTTGAGAAATTATTAGTGAGACTTTTTCTAGGACTTCACTGGCAAAGGGAGGTCTGGTTCAGTGTATTGCTTCACTCCTTATGCCTCTGATACAGACAGACTCTTTGTAGTGAGGCTAGTACACAAAGCACTTCTATATTCTGACTTGTTGGGGTGGGGGAAGGGGAGGGGGCAGGAAAAAGGTGATTATAGTCTGGGCGTTACTGAATATAACGTTCACGTGGGTCTCATAAACCATATGCCTGTGCACACGTCAGAAGTGTGTGTGTGTTCCTATTTCTGTCCTGAGAATTGTCATGGGTAGAGAGAGTTATTGTTTGTGAAATAATTTATAAATAGCTCTGGTTCCTTGTGTTAGCCTTAGCTTTCCCCTGTTTTGTAAAGTTCCTAAGCTGTTTCTGAAGCATAATCAGTTTGCATTCAACTCTTCCAAAGTTTGTGGAACTTTGGAAGAAGTTTAACCCTTACCTTCTTTTTATGTTTGATGGTTTAAAATAGCGTTTGGAACTGTTCAAACAAGTGCATACTGGGTCAAGAGCAGGAGTCTGCAGATGGCACCTGCCATTGGATGTGCTCCTGCACTGGATGACCTAAGGTTTCAGGAACACCAGGCTGGCTGGTTCGGAGCTCGTCTGGGTTTGGGCTGACTGCATCCCAGTTTGCTTCCTGCTAAAGCTCTGGCACACGTCTGCGCTTACAGCCTTTCAAACCTACCCAGGGTGGCTTATCAGAGCAGGAGCAGGGCCTTGCAGTGCTCACGGGTTTGCTGCTTCTTGACAATCAGCCCTCTTGACTGCGAGAGGAATTGAGATGCTCCGCAGTCTTTCTGCACCTCTGCTAAGCCAGTGCTGAGCCGGCACTGACGAGTACTATCTTCCTGTGGAAGTTTTGGAGTGCTCTCACACAGTATTTTGTTTGATAGACAAGGTCAGAAAGATTCTGAGATTAAGTTTGCTCTTTAGTTTAGTGAGGCTTTTGGAGCTCCTGGAAGTTCAGTGCATTGGAGCTGTAACTGTTGCTTCCATGTTTTGCTTATTTACAAATTTGTTGAACCATGGCAGTAAGTTGGCAGACTGCACAAGGGGTGTTCTCTTACGGAGAATATTCTTGTTGGTGGTCTTACTTTATGTAGAAAATACATAGTGTAAAACATCAGAATCCTTATGGAATTTGAATGAGGTGGTCAAAATGTTTGCTTTCAGAGCAGCAAAATACAAAAATGATTTCAATGTCAAGACTATCACTAGCAAGAGCCATAGAATTTGGAAAACTCGCCAACACTGTGGCTTTGGTGCATTAAGTGTTCTAATTATTGTTACTCACCAATGTTAATGTGGCACAGTTAATAGTAGCATCTGTTTCCTTACTTGGTGTTACTTTAAAAGTTTAGATTATTGAAGTGGGTCTTTACCTGCTTTTTTTTTAATCTTTATAAAGTTGTTTTGTTCTTAATTTCAGTGGTTTGTTGCAGAGTTGATTAGAAAGCTTATTTTTGGGGAACTTGCCTTTATTTACAAAGCTTTTGTGCAGGTTGGTTATCGTAGCCTTCCCACCTGTTTGCACACCTGCAAAGAAAGAGCACGCTGTTCTGTACTCATGGGTGTGAGCGCCTTCGTTTTCATGTTTCCACAAGAAAACACGCTCAATTCTTCTGCTGTGACAAAGGGAAACCCACTCATTCTTGTGCCATGACAAAGGGAAACATGGAAGCACAAATGCATTCCAGGAGATTTTTTCACACTTCAAAGGAACTATGGTGACCAGGAGATTCTCTACTGGCGCTTGCAGGAGGCAGAAGTGAGGCCCTGGCTCAGCAGAGCTGCTGTCATTGATGGGTTTGAACATGCTCTGTCCTTGGATTTTTTTTTTTTAATTTTTTTTTTCCTTTTGCTCTTTTCTCAGAATTGAAGTGAGGGGCGGGCAGGATTCATTAAGCCGAAACACACAAGCACAGAAAGCCATAAGGAAAGCAGTTAACACCTTAAAATAAGAGGCAGGTCCTAAACTCTACCCTGTAGTGAAGATTGATAGTGCCTTCTGCTATGAAAGGCTGGTGAGTTTAAAGAGAAAGGGATGGGGGAAACACTCTTATGATGGGTTTGTGTAGCTGCAGCCTTCACTAGTTGGTTATGTTTGTTGTTGGTTTTTTTTTTTAAACTAGAAAAGGAAAGTGAAAATGAAGTCCTTCCTTAGGGAAGCGTGAAACACAGTGCTTCTGTTTTGGTGGGGTTTTCTCTCTTGGTGTAGTAGGCTGCAGATGCAGAGATACCAGCACTGTGCCAAGCAGGTGGGAGGTGGGAGTCAGATAAGCGCAGTGCTCACTGCAGAGACCAGCCAGGTTTGGTAAGCATGAATGCAAGAAAAGTTCTGAGAAATTAGTGGTCTCTTAATTGTGATGAAATCAGCTTGGATTCTGTGCCAAGAAATCACTCCCCGTGAAAACTACAGTTTTCTTTAGATTTATTTTTTTGAGAGTTAGAGTTGAAATCTCTTACATGTTGTTGTTAGCTGAAATAAATGGGCTGTGTCTGTGATCAGGAAGCAAAGTCAGAGATCAAGTGGTAAAAAAGACTACAGAAAATGCAAAAAAAACCAAAACCCAACATTTCATTAGGTTTCCTAGAACTTCAGAAGTAAAAGGAGGGGGTATCTCGATACATCTCATTCATACTTCCGTGAACTACAGGTAGTTGAAAGTAAGACTTCAATAAACTGCACAGGAGATGGAGAAAGCAGGGGATCTTCCAGAGGAAGTAGCATGACAAAGAGAGGACTTAGGAATCAACTTCCCTTCCTAGGAGCTATGCAACTAAATTGGCTGACTTCCTTTCTTCTGTGAATAATTTTTAAGTTTTATGCATGGGAAATATAATAAATAAAAAGAAACCTTAATTGAACAAGAGTGCATATCTATAGCAAACTGTACTCCCAGGGGAGATACCTAGCAGAGACAGGAGAAGAAAAATCAGCACTCGTGAGTTTGTTCAACAGCGCAGAGGTTTATGGGGAGTTGTGCAATGGATGCAGTTTTTATCATCAACCAGTGCGTGTTGCTGTGCCAGGTGCCTGAAGTGAAGGCTTGTCTTTCTGTGTTCTTTCTGTGCTCTTAATGCTGGTTTCTGCAGGCAGGACCACATCTGGCACGGCAGTGCCCTTGAATTAGGGTTTCAGTAGCTGTTTTCAGGTGTGCGGTAGGTGGCATCGTGCTTGGAGGCTTCCCTACAAAAGCAGTGGGTAACCTGAAGCAGCCTGTAGCTGATGGTGGAAGAGCATTAGCAGTTGGATGCTGGAGAGTGGTGATGTGTATGCTTGTGCCAGTGCTCTGTGTATTAGAAGCCCCGGAGCTTCAGTCTTGGTGGAGCTGAACCTCCTAATCGCAGTAGGATACGTTTGCATTGTCTATAGGGCAGATGAGCGTTTTTAGTAATGAATTGAATGGCTTAAAGAGAAATTTCCAGGTAAACCTCCACTGCAGCTTAACTATATTTTTAAGTAAAATTTGATTTACGGAGTGGTTTAAGTTAGATCTGCTAATTTGGACTAAAAGAATTGCTTTATGCTTGTGTAAATAACAGTTGTGTGTTTCTTTTTTTTTTTTCTTTTGACAGAGGTTGCAGAACTTGAAGCTAATTTACCATGTAAGTATAGCATTTAATGGCAGATATTAAGTCAATCTAATGCTTTTTCACTTCACATGCAAGCTGTAACCTGATGTGTTTGTTAATAGTGAAAATAATAACAAAAATATTTATTTTAAAAAGTGATCCATATTCCTTAAAAAAAAAAAGCAAGATAATGTGGTTTTAGCCCTGTAATTTTACTTGTAACATATATAATGCTGTGAGCTCCCTTTCCCTTCAAATGCTGACCAGAACAGCATCATTCTGCCACGAGTTCTTGGAATACAAACAAGCACAACAAATTATTGCCTAGTAAGCTCAGAGGTATATTCAGAGCCCATGGTTTGCTCTGCCTAACTTCCTGTGGTACACATTCCTGTTTCAGAGTAATCTAAGATGTTTTCCCCGCAGAAGAGACACGAGCTGCTTGCAGCAGACTGAGAGTGTACGTGTGGGTTATTACTGTGCTGTGCATTCACACTGTCTTGTCCATCTGCTTGTCTTGCAAATAAAAGCAGCAGCTATTCTCTCTGATTATACTGGCAGGTAGCTTGTGGTATTTCAAGTCTTTCCCCATCTAAGGGAAGTTTTGACCGTATTTTTTCTCTCCGGGTTAGACTTCTGAATGCTGCTTCTGATGAGCATCTTCTATTTGCTGATGATTCTAAATCCAGATCAATGCTTCGGTCTTAAAAATCAGGCTTTTCAGTGTACAGCCTGCCTGATGGGAGGAATTACAAGGAGGAGGAAAAAATACTGAACAGAAGCAGCAAAAAGGGAGGGCAGGAAGAAGCATTATTTAACTCATCCTTTCTGTATACTCTTCTTTCTTGAAGGCAGTTATAGAGATTTTACATAAAGTAATTTTAACTTTTGTTGAACATTTTTGTGTAGACTCTTCTATAGGAGAACAGACACCTGGGAAATGTATATCAGAGTTTGTAGTTGCTACAATGCAAATGCATTCCTAGGGTTTGTGTACAGTTTCAGTAATTTTTTCAGGCAAATAGGGTCTATATCTCTCATAAATTTAGCTCCTAGACTACAGGAAAAGAACAGGCAGCTTGATGAGTTAAGAAGCTAAAGGCTGCATAACATGGATGATAATGTATCCATGGATATACATGTCTTCTAGTGCCAGCTTGTCTCTGCCACAGTTAAGAAAGGCCGGTTTTGTGCCTGGGAAGGCAACTTAGTTTGTGTCATCAAATGCGAACAAAGAGCTGTTATACTGTGAGCTTGCATCTATTGAACCGGAACCACTGGCTGGTTTCATCAGTTTGATGTTTTATCTTTTTTTTTTTTTCTACATTTGTTCTTCACTCTCACTATTCTGCTAAATTAATCTAGAAACTAGAAACAGTGTTTGGTTTGTAATGTTGCTCCATAACCTTCCCTGATAGTGTGTGTAATTGGTTATGCAGAAGAAACTTGTTTGATATGACAGCTGAACAGAGACTTCACTGGCTTTTGGATGAGGCTTTCAGTAAAGCTTGTATCTCATTATACCTTGCAGGTATAAATAATCCTTTGTTAGCGTAGGGCTGTGGTGGCATGACTTCTTGCAGACTGCAGTGTATGATCAAATGTTAATAAGATACATTACCATTAAAGAACTTGTAAGGAAGAGATGCTCGTTATGTATGCTGTCATCTTAGCGTGTAGCTACTATATATACAGAAGACCAAATCCTTTGACATTTTAAGGTCTTTGAGACAGCATAATTACTGAAAGGAAATAAGCTTCTTCCTCACAGCTCAAAGAAGTGAAGTTCCGTTACCGCAGGTGACCTGAGACTGTATAAGGAAGAGACGCTTAGAGACAAAGTGTAGGAGGAAATCACTTGACTGGAAGGTAGGGATTAATCAGGGCGTGAATTTGGAGAGTAGGAAAGATTATATACTTACTTTCCCAACAGTGGAAAAACAATTGTCTGATAATAATTATTCTTTCACTTCACAGGTACATGTAAAGTGAATTTTCCTGACCCAAACAAGCTTCATTACTTTCAGCTAACCGT
This sequence comes from Chlamydotis macqueenii, assembly GCF_036417535.1. Taxonomy (NCBI): domain Eukaryota; kingdom Metazoa; phylum Chordata; class Aves; order Otidiformes; family Otididae; genus Chlamydotis; species Chlamydotis macqueenii. Next base: position 39,475,728 of record NC_141561.1, read on the forward strand.
AATCCCAGGTAATTTTTTTTAAACGTGTTACTTCTGTTTTTGTGTGTGTTGGTGTTTAGGAAATATATTTCCAAGAGTTTGCTTAAGAATCCAATAAACTCTCTAGTCAAAGAAAGACTGGCTGTAATACAGCGATTATTTAATAGAGGCAATGGAGAATTTGGATTTTGAGAACTCTGTTCCAATAAAAAGGCCATCAAAATTGAGCAGGTTTAGGAAGTATTCAGGTCTTGTTTGATCACTTTGATTGAAAACATTTTTTTTTCTCTCAGCCAATTTCAAACTGCCTTGTTTTATTTGCTGAGAAAAATCTTGGACTACACGTAGAGAAATTACTCTATTGCCAGCCCTGTTGCGTATTTATTCTTTTCTACTGATTGCTTGAGTCTGCAGAGATGAAAAGGTAGATGAGAGATGTAGTACTGTGGAAAACTTCAAATCTATGCATGTCTGAAGATGCTTAACAGGTGGGAGTCTTAGTCTTTGAATATTCAAGTATATGGAAATTAGTTATTTTATTATTAATACAACTTAAGTATACTGTGAAGCTTCTGCTGGCATGCTGTTCAGTAAAAACACTTTCAGAATTTATCATGTCCATGGAAGTTTCTTAATAGCCACCTGAAATTACAGAGTTTTGCTCACATGGCTGTCCATTTTAGAATAGAAAGTTAGGTTTGTTTTGCGGATGAATTTGTATGGAAGATTATTTAAACTTTAGGTGCACTTCTTGTTTTTACTGTGTGTCCCTTTGAGACTCTTTGCAACTCCTTAAATGAAAATATTGACATCTGCAGTGCACTGAATTGTTTGAGGTAGATGTGATGGGATGAGTAACTCCGTGCCAACTAATTGTTGTACATGCACATTTTCTGCAGATGCTTATTGTGAACAGAATTCAGATGCAGTATGGGAGTCCTCCTGATTTCTTACCTATAGAAATAATGGTTTACACTTAACATAAGTGATAGGAATGTTTCTGATAATCCAGTTACTTTGAAGTCAATGATCACTAGAGGTCACTGTTGCTGCTTCTTAGCCAAAATCAGCTAGCACTTCCTCGTTGGTAGAAATCCTGGGTGGTCTTCTAACACGTTCATTCATGTGATTGCTTTTTGTGATGGAAAAATGAGTAAGGCTGCCCTTAGTGTAATAAAAATAAATGCAAGCCCTAGGACTTTCAGCCTCTCATTCTGTGTGAGATGTATTCATGTTTACTTGGTGAGCGTTAGTCTGCTTGCACCGAATGTCCTTCAGTTTATATGATGCTGCTTTATTCCGTTTTGGAAATGAACTGACTTTACAAGATCATCACCATGAGAGTTAGGGAATGTGAAGCAATGACAGCTGCTTCATACTAACTCTAAAGTGTCTGAATAAATAGTCTTTTTTTTTTTTTTTTTGTCTGTTAACTGCTGTGCAGCAAGGTGTTGCAGTCAGAAGACAGTCGTTGAGTGCAGAGCATGTTTTCTGTGCTAGCTTCATTGCTGCAACGATCTTGGGAACGAGATGATATTAATTAACATTTTTTACTCTAAATATAGCTGCACAGCTGAAGTCTCTGCAGTTGCAGTCTGACCCAAGTAAACATCTATTTTCAGCTGTGCATAACTCAGGTACAGAATGTTGTGATCAGCTACAGCTTAGCACAGCTCTCTAAAGGCAGAACGTAACACATACCAAGGAAATCCTTGTAGCTTTCTGATTCCCTTAATTATTGAGATTTTTCTCTAGCATGTGCTAAATACTAGTTTTCTGTGGGATGGCAGAGAGGCAGCTAAGTGGTTGTCACAGAATTTGTCTGGGTCAGACGGGCCAAAATCTTTCCTTGATGCAACGGTTTTTGCAGTGTCTGAACAATGTTGTATGAATCTTGGCAGGCTGGAGGAAGAGCCAGTTTTCCTCCTCCTGCCCGGAACTCTCTCTTGCATTGAGGAGCTGAGTTACTTCTAGAAATCCTGCTCATACATCTGGCTCTTAAGGGAGCGCTTTGCAAATATCTCTGCAGCTTCCCAGTTGTGAAACAAGAGCTGGGCTCAGCGCAGCTGCGGCTGCCGGGGAATATCTCATGCTGCCGTGCAGATCTCAGTTAGGACTTACGTAGTAAGCGTGCATAAGCCAGAGTTGGTAGTCTGCACAGCACAAAGATTCTTGCTGGCTCACTTCTTAGGATTCTCAGTTACAGAGGTTGCATCCTTCTATGACTGATCTGCTACAGGGCTGCAGTTTATTTTATATTCATATTTTATGTTTAAGTTCTCTTATATTCTGATTAACGTTAGAGCTTGAATGTTGAAACCACGTTTTATAAGGAGTCTTACACCAAGACAGTTTCTGAAAGCAGCCGGCTGTCAGGGTACGATTAAGGCACTGACTGAACATGTTTTTCAACACTAGGAATGCCTTTTGTGGCCAGCCTTCTAGCTTTATGTTGTTGACAAAGCCTGTTCTCGGGTGTTTTGTTTTATGCGGTCAGCTTGAATGTGGCTGGTCTTGAAAGGGCAGTGAAAGAAGCTTCTTTAGGTTCACACAAAAGGTTAATTTGAATAAGAAAATAAACTTTACTGTCAAACAAATGCATTCAGCTCCCTTGCTCTCCACTTCTCTCAGTAGCCTTTCTTAGTAAGTATTTAATGTCACAAAATTATTCTGGTGACAGTGAGTTTTAAATGAAAATGAATTTAGAAAATCTTGATGAGGTTGACTGCTTATTTTGCATAAAAAGTTACTTGTGCTCAAGGAATTCTGATTCCTTTATGTTACAGCTTTCTGCAGTGTACCATGAGTGAATATATAGTAGCACACGATAGAAAATGGATAAGACTTAGATTTTGCTGCCACGATGGACAAATTGTGTGTTCTTGAGGGAGATACTGCTGGCTTTCACTGCTGTCTGAAGCTTCTTTTTCCTTTTGCCGTCTGAAACAATCGTGCTGTTGCTGAAAAATGCCCTTATGCCACTGCTTGCCTCATTTTTGTGCCAGTACCTTATTGGATCACAACCTAAGGAAAAGAAGATAGATGCTTACAAAGCAGGCAGAGTCCTGCCTGCTGCACTGATATTTGGAGCACAAAATTGGAAGCTGAGACTAAAGCGTGGTAATGACCTGGGGGAAAAAAAAAAGGTGGGTTTAGGTAGCTTGTACATGAAGAAAACTAGAGGAATACGTAGAGCTAATGCAGTTTTTCTGCAGTTCCCAGGCAGCTGGGGTAGTTTGGGGTTAGTGTGGTTATTTTAGAGTCCTGTTCTTCAGGGAATTAATAGAGAGCCTGTTTTCTATTCTGCGTGCCATAAAATGACCAATGTCAGTGAGCATGGCTGAGCATTTCTGTGCTGCTGATTTCAGGAGCTACTATCAAAAGCTCATCCTTTGTGGCCTGTCCTAATTATCTTGCATTTTCTTTTAAGGGAGTAAAATAATTTGGTTTATTTTCACAGCACTCTTAGCCATCAAAACACCTTAAAAATGCAAACTAGGATTTAGAGTCAGGCTGTTGATAATGAAACTCAAGAGTGAAGTGGGAGGGATGCTTACTCTGTTAATACAGCTTGAAGACATAAATTTAAACAGTAGGAGGAAAACTGGAGCTCAGACACGCTCCCTTTTTGCAGGAGTCTTGTCAATGGCCAACTTCCTAAGTTATGTGCTAAAGCTATTTTATTTGACTGTTTTATTTGTAGTGCTTTCCTCACTATCAGCTTTGCCAGAACTTCAATTTTTCCCACCACTGTTGCATGGAAGGTCTTTGTCCTGGTCTGTATGGGTGTTGTGGGACACAGGAAAGGAAACTACTGTGTGGGAGAACCTATTTACTTGTTTGAGCTGCCGTAAGGTGACTTTTTATCATGAAGACTGATCTTATTAATGCATTGCAAGATTTCTGGCTGGGTACTGAGGCCCTCCAGAGATATGAATTTTTAATACGCATTTGAGTGATTGGGAATGAGTAGCATGCTTTATTGTTGCTTTAGTGAAAAGGTTTGCAAACATACAGGGAGAATTGTAAAAAAGAGGGCAGGAGAGATGCTTTACTCTTCTAATTTGGTAAATATGTCCTTGCTTATTTTATAACAGAGCCAGTAGCATACCCATAACTTAACATTTTTTTGGCTAGTGCTGCCATGGATTGATGCCAAGGTAAACCCAAAACATGAAATGAGAAGTTGTAATGCAAGACAGTGGTGGGGACTGAATTGTCTTTGAGTGAGACTTCATCATGTAAGTATGTGGAAATGACCTGCAGTGTAAGGCACAGCGTGTAAAGTGCTCTCAGTCTTCCAGAGATTTCCCATCCTTACGTAGAACACAGAAAAGCAAATAACAGAAAATGGAATTAATACATGAGGAATTTCTTACAGCCTGTGGAGGTGTTAATACGCGGTTAGAAAATGTTTGAGCTAATCTAAAATGTATTTTTGCTAGGAAAAGGGATGTGCTTTCACCGTCTGGTCCTGCTGCTTTTCTGCTGACACTGGTGATAATTTAATCCCTCTACACACCGGTTCATCTCAGTAATCTGGCAGGAAATTCTGCACTGTCTTTGTGGTGATGGTTTTATACAGCGAGAGAGGCTCAGCTGGGCTTGTCCCCTCCATTTCAACTTGCCTTGTATGATTTCATCCTGCGCGTGGACACTGGGAGTTTCTTTGGTGGCTGGGTGGAAGCAGAGCTAGCCTGAGCTAGATCTGTGTGATGGGGAAAAGCAGAGAAAATTAAGACTCTTTTCAGCTTTTTTCCTTCTTGTGCCTCTCTTGAGCAATGTCAGAGTGATCTTGCAATCACTTGTGCTTGGAGTCAAGGGCCTACCTTAGTGTTCCTGCACACTGCAGAGGCTGAGGGCCCGGTCTTTTCAGTGTGCAGAGAGATGTGGAGCGTGGCATTTCTCTTGCTGCTTGGCTGGCAGGAATCTGACAGCCTTTTGGCAAGCTCTCCTCCCCTGGAGCCGTTCTTGAATGTTTCTTTTGGACAATTGTTCTACAGGGAGGATTAATAAAATCTGATTTTTTTTTTGACGTAAGGCACATGCAGATGCATCCATCACCAGGCATCCATTTCACATCAGCAGGGTTCGAATACAGAGAGCTGCTGTGCATTTTGCTCCAAGTCCACAAAATCAAGTAACTGTTGCAATTAAGCCAAGGAAAATAACTTTCCACTGCTGGGCTTCCTGAGCAACCTTAACAGCGTTGATGTTTCTCCTTTACCTTGCGGTGGTGGCAGCAGGCTTCTCCCTGTGCAAACACGTGTGGGTGTTTCATGTGATTGCTTTTATTGGGAAGCGATGGCTTGATAAGCGCTTGTGAGCCAGAGGGCAGCGGGGAGGCTGTGGAAGGCTTTGTGGCTTCCTCTATAGCAAACACTGAATTCCCGTATGGTGTTGCTTGTTTGTTTGAATATGATCACTGAAAGACCTGAGATTCTTTTGACTGTGGTTTTTACAAGGAATGGCATCGTTCTTGGAAATAGTGAGGACTCCTGACACTTGGTTAAAGCTAATACAGTGTGCTAGATGGTGGATAGTGTGAGGTTAGCTGTATCCTTTAGGGTAACTTGGTGGTGCCTGAGCTGTTTGCACTCCCAGGAGGGTGTTGGACCATTTTCCTAATCATTCCTTCCTGGAACAGTCAGTGTCTTGCTTTGAGTGTTTTGCACGTTTGACAGGGAGCAGTTTCATCAAAAGGATATTGGTATAACTCACCTTTTACATCTCATTCTTTAGAAATGGCTTGTGTTACTGATTTTTATCTCAGTATATTTGAAAACAAAAGATAAATGCTTTTATCTTCTGGTTTTTTTGGTTTTTTGTTTTTTTTTTTTCATAAAAATCAGTACATGGACATTTACTTTCTGGTAAAGCATAGTGTGCCTGAAAAAAACTGCTTAATAAATCATACTTTCTCCATTTCCACTCCAATTCAATTTAGAAGTCTTTGAAAAGCATATATTCTGGACAGGTTATTAAAGTGAGATTTTCAATGGCTAAGGCTTTTGCACCGCACAATTCAGTGTGGAGGCAGCTGTAAACATTACTGTGTGGAGTGGGAAAGACCACCATGTTCTGTTTTCGTACTCTATGCCTGTGCTGCTGTTGCAGTCCAAAATTTCTGATGCTGTTCATGTACTGAACCTGCCAATGGTCTACATAGGCTCCTGGGAGAAGCTGGACCATGATGTGCTTCCCAGCAGCTCTTCTGTTTCGCTGTTCTGCAGTCACAGGTCTTTTGGAGTGGCGCACACTGGGCGTAGTGTACACTTAAGTCTCTTCTCTGGCAGCATCAGCTTTTAGTGGCTCACTTCCCTCTACAACTGAGGGTTTGTGTTATTTAATGGGGTGATGCCCTCTCCTTTTCAGTAAGTCAGTTGATAAGAGTTTGCAAAGAGGAGCTGACTGCTCTCTTGTGATTATGGCAATTCCAGCCTGGAAGCTGCGGGCTGGTGCTGACAGCAGTGAGATTGTAGCATGGACTGAAATCTGAGCAAGTCCGTGTGGTGCTGGGTGGGAGAAAATAGAAGGTCTTGCTAGATCTGTGTAGGGACTGGGAAGGCAGCAAGTCCAGAAGACAGCATCCTGAAAGAGGATTTTGATAACCTGTGGTAGAGAAGTTAGTTTTTTCTGATCTGGAACAAGCTAGATAATAAGAAAACTCTTCTTAACCTTTCTGTAAACTATGGATTGCTTCACAGAACTTTCCTTAGCAATGGTGGTTTAAAAAAATGTTAAAAAATACTGTCATATGATCATAACCAGCCTTCCTGACCTTCAAGCCTTCACCATAGCTGTACTGTGTGATACAGAGAGTTAGAATACTGGAAGTAGTTGGAGCCTGAGCATTCCTCAGGTGCCCCAGACCCCCAGTGTGGGCTGTGTACCTGTCTGTTTTACTTAATGAAAGAACTCAATAATGGCGATGCCAAACAGACATATTTCAGATCACTTGCAAGCATTTCAGCTTCCAAGCACAGCCACCTCAAGAGTTGCAGGCTGACTATTATCCTATTATATTATCTCTGGTTACATGCAATTAGATATTTTCAGATCTCATATTTCAAAATCTAGCCATTTTAATAATTCAGTTTTGAGTCTGAGGTTGACAGAGAGGCAGGCAAATTTTCCTAACTGTATATCATCCTAACATAATTATAAGAAAAGAGCTAACTTGCTCTTTTATTGTAGTAGACTCTGAAGCGTGCTCTTGGACGCCGTTATTCATACTACTCATGATAGGTGATTGCTAGCACAAGTCTGGGAAGATGTAGTAAATCCTGGAGCAGGATTTGGCATGCATTAGCAAGTGAAGTCTGTATCCAGCGCCTTCCAGGGGTCGGTGCTGTGGTACTGCGTGTTGGCATCAATGGTTCCTCTAGCTTGGTGTTGCCTGGTCCTCTGATCAGGAAGGTGAGTTTTCTGGAGTCTCTCTGGGACTGTTGACTCTTCTGACTTAAAATTTCTGCTGTAAAGGTTTTGGGAGTGGAGGAAGACACTATGTTCACACTCTCTTTGGAGTAGGTGGCAGCTAGTGTTACGGTATAACTAGGTTAAGTGTTTGATGATAACCTGTGCTGTTATTTTAGTCTTTGTTATGACAGACATCTTGTATTATATAGTGTCCATTATTTTATCTTGTTTAACTATTTTTCTTTTTTTTTTCTTTTCTAGATGAGGGCTATTACCAAGGTGGAAAGTTTCAGTTTGAAATTGAAGTTCCTGATGCCTACAATATGGTGGTGAGTATTTGTCATTGATCTAATAGTTGTCATTTTAGATTTCCTTTCCAGCTGATATTTTTCTTTCCAGAGAGTACTTGGAATTGAAACTGAGAATCTTCTGTCTATTACTAAAATATCATGGTTTGTAGAAAAATCTCGATTGCCTGGCGTTTTTGGAGGTCACCTGAACTCCTGCTCAAAGTTGAGGTAGTGTTAAAAGTTGGATTTGGTTGCTCAAGGCCCGGGCCAGCTGGCATTTCAGAATCTCTTAAGATGAAATTCCACTGCCTCCCTGGACCACTGTTCCAATGTTTAATAACCCTTGTTGTGAATTTTTTTCCTATATCAAGTCAGTTTTCCATTTGCAGCTTGTGTGTGGCCTCTTGCTTGTGCACCTCTAAGAAGAGCCTAACTCGGTCTCCTCTATGTGCTCCCACTAGGCAATTGTAGACAGCAGTAGGGTCCTCACCTTCAGCCTTCTCTTCTCCAGGCCGAACAAATCAGGTCCCTCAACTCTCCTTGTACTGCGTGTGTTCTGATCTCATCATCATCTTGGTGGCTGTCTGCTGGGCTCATCCAGTTTGTCAGTATATCTGGTACTGGGGAGTTCAGAATGAGACTTCGTAGTTCTGGATGCAAAAAAAATAACAATTTCAATGGTTATTGAGCAAACAGCTTTCCAGAGGACGTACGAATTATTGCAGTGTCCTTACTGTAGTTAAATAGAAAGCTCCAGACAACTTAGCCTTTTCAAGCATGAGAAGTGTTGGTATTTCATGATTGTAATTCTCTAAAATTGCAGAATGTTGCAAGGGAGGAGAGGTGCAATTACAATAAAAATAACTTCAGACATCATTTTCAGAGTTTAGCTGTCAAAAGAAAAGGATTGACTCCAAAAATGGAAAACAATTGGGACACACGTCTGGTTCTCAGCAGTACATCTGCTGTTCTGTGTCCCGATAGTTTGCTATGTAAGGAAACTAGAATAATTTGAGTTGCAATATTTGCATTTAAGTGTATGAATTACAGGAAGAAGGAAGCCTCATTTTCTTCTAGTTTGAATTACTTGGATAACTTTGCTTTTGTAACTTTTTTCCAATCCTTCTGCTTTCTGTTTTCTTACTTTTGGTGTTGATTGTTTAGAACTTCTTCAGAGAGATTGAAGAATGTGTAGGGGAGGATACTAGAGAAATATTTCCAGGAGGACCTTTGGATTTTGTGTTCAGACGCACAAAGCCTGAGTTCAGTATTGGATATCTGTAGCAGTTGCAGTCACAGCATTGTTTTATATACACATATGAAGGGAGTGCAGTGGTCTGGAATGTAATAGCTTGAATTCCCAGACTGAGCTTGGAGAACACTGCATTAACGCTGATAGTAGAGTAGAAAGGTTATGTTTCTGAAATTGGAGGAGTTGGGTTTGCATTCCAGAAGATGCCTTCACGATTTTCCCAATACTCCTTTATTTATAGTCTACGAATACATGGGACATGCACTATGTCATAAAAAGTTCATGCCTTTAGAGGACCATAGCACTTCTAAAAGAGCTTTGAACTTTCCTCCTCCTTTTTCTGGTAGTTGTGCTCTCCCTTTGTAGTAATTTTGATCAAGGATTATTTGCTCAAGCTATTTTTTTTTTTTTTTTTTTTAAACTGCTTAGGATCCCGGCTGTCTTTGTTCATCTACTTCTATCTAAAACACCTACATGTACTAATAGCGTTTGCAACTGTATGCTTTTGGTTGTGGGTTTTTTTTTTTAAGTTCCCCTGAACCTCACCAAATAATTTAACACAGGTCACTTTTACTGGCTTGGGTGAGGTTATGCACACACTATAAAAGACAAAGGTGGTCATTTAAGGTTGACTGCATCCTCGTTTTAACTAGAAGAAATTGTGCCATTGCGTACCAGGGAAACATGGCCTTCAGTCATCTTCATGTTCTGTGCTGTCTACATTTTTTAATCATTTTCAGTAACAGCGGTTTAACCACCGTTGCAGCGCTGGGCACAGCGCTATAATATAACTTATGTGCCTTATACACAATATATACTCATTTTAATTTCTTAAATTTTTATGTTTAAAGTGTTCACCTAAACAACACTGCTGCAGGAAAGTATTTCCTATGTGTTAACAGGAGAGCAGAATGTTAATTTTGATCTGAGGTTTTTTGATTCTTGATTGCTATAATTAAAAACATCTTCTGGTTTGTTATGGTTCCCTGCTCAGCACTGGCAGAAAGTCTGCAGCAGATGTTAATTAGATACTTTTAAATTCTGAGCACCTCTCATTCAACACAAAAGTAAAAAGTTTGCTTGTGTGCAATTTAGAAAGAGATGCAGTGGGTTGAATGTTGAGTTATGGTCAGGTTATTAATGAAAATGTATATATTCACAAATATTGAGGCAATTATGCTGAGGCCATGGGTTTTTTTTCTGCCAGGCAGAGTAAGACTGAACCAAGTGATGGCAGAGTTTTTTTTACTAGAGCTTTTCAGACCTGCCAGTGCTCTTTCAGCCCGTAAGCAAGGTTGGGATATTGCACATCTGCATCAAGCTCCTTGCAGGAGTGCTGAACGCGTTTGTGTTGAGAGTAAAAATACCAGACAAGACTGGCAAGTCATTATAGCCCTGCCCCAGAGCCTGTAGCCATTTTCTAGCTAATCTTTTTAGCCTACAGAAAAAAAAGAACATCTGTTTTTAAAGCTATGAAATGCATAATTTATAGTATCGTTTCTGTAATGTCATCCTTTAATTTCTGTAGCATGCTGTGGCCAAAATCGTGTGTGTTTGTTGCTCCTCTGGGGAATTATTCTTTTTTTTTTTTTTTTGCCCTTCGTTCCTCATAAGCGAGCATTCAGCTTCTGCACTGGGAAGAGAAGTGGATGTGTAGTATGGTGGCATAGTATAAGAGTATATAATTAAAGAGGAAAAATTTAGCAGATTTTGTGTGGTGAACTGCAGCCATGGCTTTCTGCTTTGCCAGGGAAAGTGCTGGGGGCTGATTTGGAAAGCACTGTGTCTGTGAATACAGGGAAACAACGTGTCCTTGTGCCTTAGCTGTGACTGACTGGGATGTACACCAGCTTCCAGTACCTGGGCTATAAACTTCCTTAGTGGAAAGATTCAAGAATGTAAAATTCAGGAGGGTTGCTTTGCAGCATAGATGCTTTGGAGCAAGCGCTACGGTGAAGTGCTGCCTCTTATTTGTGAGTGGAGTGCACAGCTGGTTAGGTTCTACACCACTGATCTCCTGTACTGGGTATTGGAAATGTTTATTATGATTATCTGTAAGGCAATAAAATATAAAAGTTCTTCCACTGTATCCGTAATTAACTGAACCCATTTAAGCTGTTGGAGAGGCGGATAATTTCAGAAGCATCTGAGCTTGAGAGCTGGAAAAGGTTGCTGTTTTTAATCAGTTATTGGACGCACGAAGATGGTTCAGATAGATCTGCGCTACAGTGCTAGTGGTAATTTGTCACCCCGCTCCTGCAGGCTGCTGGTCTGCGTTTCACTCCGTGCTTTACAGAAAGGCTGAAGAGAGCTAAGAGACCTCACCGTGGGTTTTTCCTGAAGCAGTGTGTTTCCCAAAGAGAACTCTTCCAAGTGCTGCAGTTATGTGCTGTCATGTTGGCTAGTCCAATGGTTACATTTTCATTGCTGCTGATTTAATACTGTAATAGAGCAAGTATTGGTGTTGATTTGTGCTGAAACAAGCAATAATCAAATGAAATGGACCTGATGGTATCTGCGGTCCGTAAGTGATCTTTCTCCTACGCTGCTGCCCTTTGAAGGCAGCATCCAAGGAGCTGCATGCCTCGGTAGTCTTGGAGTTGATTCAGTTTGTACACTGAGCACTTGACTGCAGTCAGCTTAATGTTTTCATATTTTTCTCTCTCTCTGTACTGTTCTCAGTTAAATTTCTTTCTGCCTGATTAAGGCAGACCCGAGATCTTTATCTTCTTTCTCAATGTTAATATAAAACTACTACAGAGAACTCTTAACATTAAAAGCTATTGCTCGCTCTTTAAACTCTCGTGTGGGAAATGGGGCCAGAATGAGGAATTTTGTTCATCCTTTTTCTGTGGCCTCCGAGCAAGCAGTCAGGTGATGCTTCCTGCAGCCATAATAAAGGAAGTAGAGTTGGTCACGCTCCCAAGTACACAAGCACACAAACACAGCCTGAATGGGAAGGCCTCTGCTTTCCAGGGACAGTCGGAGTAAAAAACACTCTGAAAGGAGGACTTCATCCCATACGTGCCCCACAGATGTCTTCCAAAAGGAATTTGTGCACCTTGGATCTATTCCTTCTGTAAGAATCTGATTCAGATTGCCCAAGGTTCCAAAAAGTAGTCAAACCTGGCATTGTGTCTGCAGAATCCTCTGCTCAGATCCAGTCTCTCACCTGAGACTTACTTGATTTTTTTTTTTTTTTTTTTCCCAATTTCTAGCACTGTTTTAGGGGTATTCTACAGATGGAACCAGTAGAGTTGAGCCTTTGTTGTTTTCTGGACTCGGTGTAGTTCTTCCTGTGAGTAGTGTCCAACAAGTACAAAGAAAAGAAAAAAAAAAAAAGATCATCCTGAGAGGCCTCTTTCCCTCTAAAGTTGGAGCTAAGCTGTGTGGAAAGATACTACGGTGAGAAAATTAAGGGTTTTGATATTTAACTTTTAAGTTATTTTAGGGCGTTAAAAGACTTTGGAAGATCAACACTTCATTTTATCTCTTCTGAATTGTTTTTGAAAGTTTCATTTTTTTTTTCCCTCACTACTTCTGTAAAGATAACTGCTAAAATACTAAAAGGAATGTCAGTCTCGCCTGTCCCAGGCAGTGAGTGTGGGATGTATCTGCTCCACAGTTCAAAACACATCATATTTCATCGTACTTGGGAAGAACAGTGACCGCTCCCTGCTTGCTTATCTGTATGTGCATGAAACTGCCCTTAGTATGTTGCATACTTTCCCAGTTTCCTGTTCTTTGTGTCCTTAGCAGGAGTACAGAGTGACGGAAAGGTTTCTTGAAAAACATGGAATATTATTTACCAGATAGCCTGTGGACTGTTTTATTTGGTAATAATGGGGTGTTGTGTCCGAAAGCAGTTGGTACTGATGCAGATGTTGCAGAGGGGTCATGAGGAGAAAACTGGAGGCAGGTTGGTTAATTCTGTAGTGTCTGCTCAAACTGTTCTGCCATTAGAAACCTGTTGCTCGGTGTTTTAAAGCATTTTTTGTTGTTGTTGTTAGCAAATAGGCTGCTTTCTTGAGCTTTTGTGTAAAGCGAACATAAGTTTGTTCGTCCCGCTGGGAATGTTGCTGTCCATACAAACACCAGAGGAAGCTGTGGAACAGCAAGCAAAACATTTAATTGTGTGCACAGCAAAGGCCTTTAGCACCAAGTGCTGCCGCTTTGCCTCTGTGTCTGCAGCATCTGTTCCTCAAGCACTAATGTTTTAGTTGACTAGCTGGTGTAAGGCAACTCCTCTTCCGCTTGTTGAGCTGGGTAATCCAGTCCATCAAAAGCACCGGGCAGTGTGGCTTCGTTTTCCTTGACTCATTTCTCTGTACAGTGCTTAGCTGTGTTTTGGTGTTCAGCTTCAGCTGGTCTCAAGAAGTTCTTCAAATAACATTGATTCCACATTTCTGCTGAGAACCCCATCCCTTTCCTAGGGAAAAAGTTGTGAAGAACTACAACCGCAGGACGGATAAGGTATCTGTGTTAGTATACCTCTCCCATTAGAGTGCCAAATTCATCCAGATCTGGAACTGTCAATTCAGTTCATTTATTGATTGACACTCAATATTCATTCTCTCATTTGGTGAGAATAATGGAAGAGAGAGATCATTTATTAGCTGCGTTTTTAAAGAAATGAGACAAACTTGATCTAAAGCTTGTTCTGCAAAACTTCCACCGAAGTCAGTATATGCATAGTTCTAAAATGCTTGCGACGCTTTCTTGTTCCATCTCTGTATTCACCAGTATGTTGAAGTGGACTGCGACTGGATGTGTAAGTCAGACAGTTTCCATTACCAAAACTAAGGGGAGATCCTAAAAGAGAAGTGGCTGCTTAGAAATTGAAAAGAAAATGAATCTGTTCACTCCTGTGACCCCCAGCTAAGGTTGGATCTACCTGTGTGATTTTCAGTGTCTGAGGTCAAGGAGGAGTTTGAGCAATGAAATAAATGGATTTTGTACGCTTTGTTGTGCAATGTGTCACACGTGACCTGGAGATTGTTGGAGGTATTCAAGTGAAGTATCTCGAGAAAATCTTGTGTGGATTTAGTGGGCTAAGGAAGACTCAAAAATGATTTGGAGCAAGCTCGAAGAAGTTTTGTTTGAAGATAAATTGTGTGATACTGCTGCAGTTGTCCTGACTGTCTAATAGAGCAGAGAGAGAGAGAAAACCTTTATCTTACTGTCAGAAGTGAGTTTTTCTGATTTTTAGTAATGAAAAACACTTTGAAAGGATAAAGGAATTCTTTTGTTTCCATGATACAAAAAATAACACACCTGTTAATTCACTCTGACTGTGAGGATTAAAGGATATTGTCGTAGTTCAGCCCCGACTGGGGCTTTAGTTTGTATAAAACTTGGTTTTTTTTCCCTACTCATCAGTACATTCCCTGTTTGAAGGTGCGTATGGTAGACATTTACTCTTTTATCTTGCTCTACTGGCATGGAATTAATACTGCTGCTTTCCCTTTCTTGAGAACTAGACGTGATCTTTCAAAACAACGTGAAGGTGTACCCTAATGAAAAGCTCTGCTGTTAGAAAACTTCGAAGAACATTTATTTTGAAGGTTAAAAGTTTGAGACTGTTTTCTGCGTGCCACTTAATTGTCAGTAATGCCGTGATCCAGCACTGGGGCAGCTGGTCTACCTTGAGTTATTGGACAAACATGAAAATAGAATTTATATCTATTATGAGCTATAGATTTGTTGTGGTGATATATGTTTCTTCTTTTAGTGCTGGACAGACATGTTATTGGTAGCTCAGTACCATGCATGTTTTCTTACCTCTTTTCCAAGGAATCTTAGTTTAAAAAAAAATTTACCAAAAAGGTAATTGGGAAGTTGAGAACAAAGTGATGAGACAAAACACATCATGCTGCTTTGCAAGTGCAGCCATTTGAGCTATTTTTTTCTCTTAACTGAAAACTTCGTGGGAAGCAGTGGAGGAAAATAGCTGCACATCTGTGATATGTGATTTAATTGAAGCTCTGAAAGGTGCTGGTCTGTGCTGATGCGTTCCAGTATACTTACTGTAAGAAATCATCTGCTTGATTGAAAGCTGCAAGTTGTAATTTGGAGAGCATGGATAGAACAACGTGCAGTTGCTAAGCTACCGGAATTTTTATGACCTGCTCTTTATTTCCTTCACAAAACTAAAGCAAATGAGATTGTATTTTAAAAATCTGTATTTCAAAACTCACTATGGAATTCTGAAATCTGATGATCTTTCCTGAAAATAAGTTTGGCTTTTAATGTTAGTGTCTTAAATTCAGATGTGATGCGCCTTCTTGATCTGTTCTATTAAATTGTGAACAGGAAGGTCTGCGTTACAAAGAAGCTGTTCTTTTGATGTAGTTATTATCGTTGCATCCTCTGCTGGTTTTTAACAATCCTCTGACTTGGGTAAGCCTTAGGGGAAAACACTTTTCTGATTTAAATTGTTGTCTTACTGGTTAAGTGTTAAGAAACTGAGTGACTTGAAATGTTTTTTTTTGTTTGGTTGGTTTTTTTTGGTTTTTTTTTTTGGTTTTTTTTTTTCCCCCTGAAGGATACAGGGGGAGAGAGTAAATTCTCCTGGGTTTCTTTAAAGTTATGTTTTTCTAGGAAAAACCCTCATACCATCCCAGCTTTTGTAAAGAGTTTAAGATAAGCTAAAAGGGCAGAGAAAACCGATGTAACTCCTGTAGGTTATATTATCAGTGTCTTTAACGTATAAACCTAGGCCCTGAATATCAAGTATATTTGCTTTTTCTCAGATACCTGTGGCTTGTAACAGTGATAGGGTTTTGTCTTAAAGGATAACGTTGTAATTTGTTTTCTCTCCTGGCAGCCTCCAAAGGTAAAATGCTTGACGAGAATCTGGCATCCGAACATTACAGAGACGGGAGAAATCTGCCTAAGGTAGCAACAGCATTCTATTTATTTAACCATGGAGGTTTTTTCTGTGTGATAAAGCATTGTGTATCACTTTCATGCTGGTATTTTTTTCAATAGATTCTACAAATCAGTGGCACGTGACCCTTAGGATCTTAGAAATCTACTGAAAGTATTGTTCTTGCTGTGTGTTAGAGACTTGGCTCTTCAGGTTAGGTCTTAACGTTTTGTTCTACTTAACATAAAAAAATGTAAACTCCAACCTCAACAAACATTAGTTGTTTTTTTTTTTTTAATCCTTCCATAAATTAATATTCCTTAGGCCCCAGGAGGGCTTAAGGCTTTTTTCTTTTAATGCCTGAATGTGGTAAGTGCTTGAAAACAATTTATATTTCAAAAAGGAAGGAAAAAGTGTTCCTTAAACTTTGACAGTAACTATTCAATATTTCCCATTTGTTTATTTTAACATTTTATTTCCACTCTGACACGTGTGCCAATTAGAAGAAAACAGAATTGGGGGAGTATAAGTCTAAGTCAAAATACAAAGCCTGAAAGCTTTACTTTACCCAAGTGAGAGGCTTATGTTGCTGGGTGGTTTTTCTTGGTAGTAAATATTTCCTCTTCAAAATCAGTTTCTGAAACTTTATAGTGTCAGTGTTTCATCGTAAATACCTGATGGAGAAATTGGCCAGAAACCAAACACAAATGGAAGTGAGAATCATGACTGCCATTTTTCAAGTTAGTGGGAAATAAAAGAAAAGAGCAGATGAAGGAGAAACAAGGAATATAAGTGAGATTGAAAGCTGTTCTGAAAATCTAAATCAGTTGCCAGCCTGTGTAGCAAATTGGCGCTTAGGAAAAAAAAAGCCAATTTTTTCCTCTAGATTTAAAAATCATTTTAATGCTCCGTTCAAGGTCCTGGTGAGAATTAAGTTTCGCAGGACAGTCTGTCACACTTCATATGCAGGTCAGCTTCATCAGCTGAGAACAGCTAAAGAGCTGATACTGGTGCTTTTAGCCACCGTGGTCTGCTCTGTGATTCTGAGAGGCTTCTGTCATCAAAGGGTGACAGAAACCAGCTTGGAGAGGCTGTATTATGTTCCTGATACTTGATAGTGCCAGGCTGCCGCAGGAGTACAGGCAGCGAGGGCTAGCGCGCATGCACTTTACTTCACTTTGCGACTGGAGGATTTAAAAGCGGTGAAAATCGTACTAAATCTTCTGAGATAACTGGTTTAGATTTTTAGGTAATCTGGAGTTGTATGCTGGTGATACAGGAAGGCTGTTTTGGCAAATATATGTTGCTACTTCTAGTAAATTTATGAGCCCTATAGTGTTTCTCAGTGCCTCCTAGGGCTGTGTTGCATTTTACACAGCTGAACTTGTCATTTGACAGCAGGGAGAATGATTTCAGGATCATTATTTTTACAGTTTAGATTTCACCAGAGTCCTCGTTGGCTTAGTTGGTGGAGAAAGCTTAGATGCTTTGAGTCAAATAGTGTAAGTAAAGGAATAAAGGCTCCTCGCATTCTTGAGGCTATCTCACTGTTTCTTGTTTTTAAATGGTTTTAATTATGAAAGATTAACATAGTGTTGGAACATCATAATTCTATTTGATTAAGTGAAGTCATTTTTTCAGCATCTGCACTGAACTGTCAGCGTTATGATTGTCAGGTACTTGAACATATCAAACCTTTGAAATGTCTTGCCGTTTAGATGGAAAAACTAAACTGAGATTGCTTTCTGCCTGTTATAATGGAGAATACCATCTATATATAGTAACTGCAGTCAACTTACACAGGAGTCTTTACATTAAAATAGCTTCAGTTATTTTTAAAAGCAGAAAAAATTTCCTCATCGGTGTTTTTCCAAACTGTCTTTTCCTGAACATACCTCATGTTGGTTTGATAATTATCCTTGAATGCAAACATGCCAAATGATTAAACTTGTGGTCGAGCATGGTAGTTTTGGGCAGGAAAAGTGTTGTTTCTCCTTGCTTTATGGATTGCAATTAGTCTGCAATCCATTAATAATGGACCATATTAATTAGATCTGGACCATACTTGTGGATGTTGCCTCCTTTGCACTCGTGGAGAGAAATAAAATCAAGATACCTGGAAAGGGTGTGCTTGCTTCTACATATACCTGTTGGCTGCTTTATTGATAGTGTATAGTGCATGTCACAGACTGCTTCCCCCACACCCCCCGCCCCTATATTGATGTGATCTCTGCCTCTCTCTTTGTTCTTGGCAAAAGGAAGGCAAAAGTTTTGTTGGAACTGACATTTTATGTTGATAAATGTGTTCATCTGAGATCTTTGCATAAAGCAGATTTTTCTCCTGGACTGGTCTCCCCATTACAGTAATTCTTAGTCACTTAAGCTGTAAATCATGTCAGCTGGACTTTCAGAAAGTTTTAAGCTTACTGGAGCCACGCAGTTCCCAGTTCAGGAGATGTTTTTACAAGGTCTCTTTAGGATGCTTGTGTATTTAAAAAGAAAAAATTCCTCAAGGCTTTGCTCCATGCAGAGCTATTCACAGAATTTGTGGGAATGAAAGTTGAGCAGCTGGCTGTCCCATTAGTGGCTGTTTTTGTTACTACAGCTTCAAGAATAGTGATTTTGCAGTCTTCCCATGGGAACTCAGATAGAAATATATGAAATCATATACTGGGAGATCTCCTTAGGTACAAGCACCAGATGTTAAGGTGTGGTTGTTGGTCCCAGTCGCACCATGACGGAGGAGGAGATGCTTGGCTTTTCTCAGATCCTGCTACAGCTGCAGACAAAGAGAATGGAGAACTTCCTAGTAGCCCTGCTTCTCTGTGGCAGCAGGACCCATGGGTGATAGGTCTTTGAACAGAAGCCAAAGCAAATGCTTGTTCATCCACTAAACTAGTTTGTTATGTGTTTTGTGTATTTCTACTCACTTAGGTGTTCGTTCTGCTGTGTGTATGATGCTCTGAGAGCAGATCACTGTTCAGGCCTCTGCATTGTCTGGGAGTTGTATCTAGGTCATCCCCACGGAGAGCAGGAGATGCTGTTTCTCTAGATGCCCTGTGCTGGGAAAAGGTTTTGATTAAGGGCCTGATGATCGTTCCCAGGCTGTAGGAAGAGAGAGGATGCTGCTCTAAAAAGGAATTATATCAGCAAATGAGAAATATTAGGTGAAGGTACACTTATCTATCTTCATTGCTATTCTGCCAGAGCTCTGTGAGAGGTATGAGTGTCCCCTCTCAAGTCCTGGCTGCTGATGTCCCCAGCTGGAGATGTGCTGAGAAGGCTCTGAGGGTTTTGGAAGCTGGAAGGGTGTTAATGAGGCTCAGCTGATATGCTCAAGCACTTTGAGCTCTGTCAGTGGATATTTTTATGCTTTTTTTTGGTATGTGTTAGCTTATTCCTTACTCCTAAGTTTACAGTGAGCTGTATGAAGAGGTAAATGGGAGTACCGTAGCAAAATGTTATGGGGGACAGGCAGAAAGCAAGCAAAAAAGTCCTTTATTTGCTCAAAACCTGAAAATCCTGGCTCTTGCCTGTTTAGCAGCAATTTTTGCTTTTACTTTTGTAATATGAACAAAAATCACAACCACAAGATGCTGTTTTTAATGTTCTTGAAATTAGTTTTGAGCTGTACTAGTGGTAATGGTGTATTTTATCTTTCTAAAGGCACAGAAATGAGATTAGCAGCACAGTTAAGATGGAATGGTCTTGTCCGGTATCATCATCCTGTTCCTAGCCTATCTGCACTGAACAAAGAGTAATGCTGGTTGTGGTATATTTCCTTGGATTAAAAACTCATATGTATTTATATTAAAATTCAGGAGCATCTGTTATCGTTTATAAGGAATTTTTTCCTCCTATAAGCAATCTCTCTTGCCCCAAGTAGTCTTCATGGTGATTTCCGTGTGGGTTTCTATGGTGTTGAGTTTGTCTGTAAAGCCTTACAACGTTCTGCGTGGAAGATAGCTTACCTGCTGGAAGAGGGCTGTAAGACCCTGCCGCCGGGCTTCCCTGCACTCTGTCCTTGGAGGCTTGAGGTGCATCTGCTCCTGTTACAGCTGTTGAAGAACCTTCTTGAGCAGACAGACCTAAAAGTATTTCACTTTCTTATCCCTGCCTCCAAGATGCTGAGGTCCTCTCACAGAAGAGAGGATGATAATCCTCTTTATTGCTAGTTAGATATCCCACCAAAAATACCCTTTTTTAGATTCAGTTGCACCAGATTTGATGAGAGATGGATCTTCCTGTAAGCCTGTCTCTTCACCAGAGATGAATGTATTTTAAACTGGAGCACGTGTGTCTGTGCGCTCAGAGGAAAATAAAGGTTCAGTGTTGAGACTGTGTCACAAGGATTTCTCTCGCGCTGACTTTGCTTGTTGGAAATAACTCACGTGTTTTGACAGAGCTTGATCTCAGATTGGGAGATCTGTAATGATGCTGTGTAGAATGTAATTCTAGGAAGACATACCAATCCTTGTGCTTTAAGATCCCAGTACCTAGATGTAGTGCGAGAGGTAATTCCTACATTGCAATTACTTCCTACGTTCTTAATGTTTTCTGGGAAGATTTCTGACACAGGTTGTTTAACTAGAAGTTGCACTGTATAATATGTGTGTCTCTTTTCCAGTTTATTGAGAGAACATTCAATTGATGGCACTGGCTGGGCTCCAACTAGAACATTAAAGGTACTGTTTCCTTTTAGATACGTACATCAAGCTAGATATATCTTTTAAAATACTTTTATGGACTTGGAGAGAGACAGTGCAGTTTGCTTTACAAACAACTGAGTGTTCTGTCTTTCAACAAGTGTTGGTGGCAATACTGAAATAAGTACAGTGCTAACTGATTCTAGAAATGTTTGCCAGTTTTAGCATAGCTGCACAAACACCGCATTGGCCGATGAAAGGTTTTGAAGAATGGTATGGCTACAGGTGACCCTGAGAAACCGTGCTCGGTGAGGTTGATCTGCTTTTTTTTTCTACCCAAGCGACAAGTACAAGAGCGTGATGTGAGCAGGACTAGCAGTAAGTGACATCTGGCCCCTGTAAAATTGCTGGTAGTTGTGCCAGTGTGATTGCAGAATGACTTCAGAGGTCAGTCCCACCACAGCTGGGCAGTGTTAACAGATTCAGAGTCATGGTTCGTGTATGAAATACTCCGAGGGAGATTGTCACGAAGGACACGTGCTTCAGTGCAGTGACTGCTCTTGTCTGCCTACGGGAAGCAGTTGGTTGTCCGTTTACTGTTACGTGACCTTGCTGCCAGAAGAGTCTTGCAGAGCGCTGAGCAATAATCTCCCTTTTGCTTTTACCAGCAACCCTGCCAGAACTGGTTCTTAAAAAACATTAGCTGCATTAGGGTAGTTACAGGGTACACATGGGCGTAACCTTTTAGAAGGTGTAAGTTTTGGAAGTTTTAGATTGTTTCCTCTCCTGTATCCTTGTGGTGGCAGCAGAGCTCTTACCTGAAAAATCCTTCAAAACAAACTGGTGTGACCTTTTTAACACTATGAACTTGAAGAAGCATTTAAATTACGCCTTTTAACTTTCTGAAATAAAAAATAGTCTCCTAAATACTCTCTAAAAGTTATCTGATAAATTGTGTTTTAAGAGTGTAGAAAATTCTTCAGGGGGAAAAAAGCTAACTCAATTTTATTTTCTAGCATTTTGTTGCACTCTGTGTCATCTTGTCCATGATTGAATACTCTTTAAGTTACTAAGTGTTGAGCATTTTCTTTTTCCACTTTACTACTTGCTACTGAATGTGTTTCCGTGGACCACTGTGAACAGCAGCCTGTGTACTAGTGAAGGCACTGAAGAATGTGCTATTTCTGAATTTCTGTATTAGATACTTTTAAAATCCGGTTATGAAGGAAGTTGAGCTTTAACCCCGAAATAAATCATTGGTAGGTTAATGTTGTAAAAAATACCTATGTAAGTTTTTTTTAATCACTGTTGATACAGTTGTAAATGTTCTCTTTATTGGTAGCAACACACCTGAATCCTAAATTTTTAGATAATTTCTGGTAGCAATTTGCTTATGGATTGTGTCAAAATTGATGCGGTGCTTTGTAACTGATCTCTGTGTAATCTTTCACTTATTTGTATCTAGCTATGAGTTAGCAACAGGAGCTTATTTACCTTTCTGTCTCCATTCTGTTATGTTCTGCGTCATTTTATTGAATGCTTCTTTCCTCTCTAAAACGGTATTTGTAAAGCGAAGAGCTGCTGCAGTTGGCCTCTGCTCAGACTTGAGCTACCTTTTCTCCTGCTTTTAGATCTGATCAAAACAGAGGTTTTCCAGGCAGAAAGCAAATAGGTGGTTTTATATTCCATTCTGTCCTCAAATTTTTACGTCACTGAAGATACCAGCTTTTAAATACCTAGTATGAGATAAAGCTATTGTTACTGCTTTTGATACCCTGCTTCTTCCCCCTCAGTAATTCAACTTTCAAACTCGAAAGTGCTTGAGTAGCTCCTCTTAGTCCTCAGCATGTGCTTCCTTGTCCCTTATTCGCCATGAATATCATCTGCCTAGCTAAGACAGACCTCCCTAGTATTCATCAGTGTGCTCTCAAATGCTTGTTTTCACTTTGCTATCAAATTATCTCGGGTGATTGCTTTTAAAAAATAAAGGAAGAAGTGGATCTGTGTATTGTGATTGCCTAATTGGTTCTAAAAGTCAAGCTGTTTCTTCTGCAATTATCTCTAGCAAACTACAACTGGAAATTGGGCAGTGACTGATTTATGAACCATAAAAATAATCAAAGCACGCTTGTGCAACTCTGCTGACTGACTCTGGAGGGCTGAGCAGAGTAATGTAAAAAACAGTATTTTAAAATACACGATGAATGTTCGCAAGGAATATTCGGTCCTTTTTTCTTTTTGGAACCTTGTTCTGACGGAGCTACAGTGGGTTTCAGATGATTAAAGAACTATTTTCAGTAGGATCTTCATGTTGCTGGTAAGATATATATGCATTTCAGTTCTTAATTGAAATAAAGAGCTATTTTTTGTCATTTTCATTTTACTGCTGTCAGGAGAGACAGGAATGGGAATGGAAAACAAAGATAGTCTTAAACTATAGATGTGCAGACTTTTTTTTTTTTTATAGCCATCTATAGGAAAGCAATACTTTTTCAGGAATTCCTTTCCATAAATTCAGATACTAGGTTAAGAAATATCTGTCTGTGCTATTAGATAATCTAATCTAAAAGGAATTAAAACTTGCTTGCGATTATTGCTATTTGGAGTTTATGCATAAGAGGCTTGGTTATTTAATTAGCCTTTAATACTAAATGGGAAAATATGCCTTATTTGTCACCTTGGTTCTGCTATTGTCTTCAGACAGTAAAATTACTTTGTTTGAAATCATGCTGATGTCAAACTGTCATCTCTGGAGAAATAAATCAGAGGGTCTTGACTTTGATTTTTGCAGTTACCTTTACCCCAACGTTTAAGCATAAACCTGAGTGGTTTTAAAAAACCTTCCGTATAAGCACAAAGCTTTCATTCATCATCGTAATGAAAACAGGTGGTCTGCTGTCAAAATTACATGTAATTAGTGTAGAGGAGTGTTTTGAACAGACAATAGCTGTCACTGTGTTCAGGATGAAGGGGAAAAAAGAGAAGTAAACCTGTATGTTCTGTGTCGTTCTCATTAATTCTTGCTGCTGATAGTTTTGTTGGGGTTTTTTTTTGGTTTTTTTTTTTTTTTTTTTTTTTCCTCAGGCAGTGTTATAGTAACACTGTCCTGCTACTGATTTATTAAAATCCTGTTTTGGAATGGGTCTTTGTCCTGTATTTGGAGGTGTCAAAACATGTGTTTGTAAAAGCTGCCTTCCCGGATGGAATATGTATGTCCCCCGCTCTGGTAAAGTAAGGAGGAGGAAGTCATCTAAAGAAGAAAGCTAAAGGCTTTGTGGCAGCGTCAACAGCGCACAAATGCCAGCTCTTACTGTGCAGGAGGAGAAATTACTGGGAAGCCAGGCATAGCTTAGCAAGGAGGTTCTTGATCTTGCATGATTTTTACGTCCATCTCCTGGGATCTTCTTGGTTGTGATCACCAAGGTTATAGAACTGAGCACCTGAGAAATTGCACGTGCCATCTCAAGGGGTAGATGGACTCCGTCAAGGTGCCTGCCTCCTCCTAGTATGTACCAGTATAGAGCCTCCAAACACTGGGGAGAAACAAATTGCCCTGTGTATGGTCACAGTCGTTAACTGCATGAGGGTTTCCGCTTTAAGCGGAATACCTGTTTTTTCAGGCTGTGTGCTGCCGGCTGTCTTCTCTGGTATCAAACAGGAATTGAGTCAGGTGGATATTGTTTCAGGCAGTGTGTCCATGTCCTGTTGCTCACATAAGAGCCATGGTGGTGCCCGTCACCCAGGCCCACTCCCCACCTGGAGCAGTGTTTAGCACAGTGGAATGGGAGGAGAGGGCTGAACTTAATTCTGTGCCTGCAGCAGCTGTTCCAGAAGGACACCCTGACTGAGCAGACACTCAGGCATGTTTTTTGTCTGAGGAGCAAGATACGCAGAATAACTTTCTGGGAGTCCTCACTTCCTCGGTTGTGCGGTGCTTGGCTGGCTGTAGGTTTTATGGGTGACCTGACTGAAACACTGGTCGGAGAAGGACTGTGCCTGCTCATCTCTCAGTACTCCCTCTGGGCTCACACCCAGCTCATCCTCTTCATTTGCAGAGCTGCCTTCCTCCCTCGCATGCAGAGAGTGCTTAGAGTCCAATTCTGTGTGTTGGTCTCATGGAGGCTCCTAGGACCATGTTAGCACAATGTGTCCTGCTGCCAAGATCTTTACTCTTTTCCCCACTCAACGGAGTGAGTAACAAAATAAAACATATATTTGCCAGCAGATAACTTTAGGGAAAGGCCAGCACAACAGTAGGGAGCTGTACCTGTAGCTTGACACAAACAGCTCTGTGCAAGTGTTTGGTCTTACCCTTTATTCCCTGAAGATTTATCCTTTTATTTGCTGGAGTGTGTGGTGAGCACTGTGGGTCTCGATCAAAGGAATCTGTGAAGGAGAGAAAAGTAAGCCTGTTGGCCTTTGCGTGCCCCAGAAGGTGCAGGCACTGATGTGCTGCAAACTGCTTTGTCGCAATTAACGTAGACTCCTTCATAGCTATACTCCTGCCAGTGCAGCAGGAGCAGCAGCCACAGTGCTGCCGTACAAAGTGCCACTGCTGAACAGAGCAAGATCATTCTCTCTCAGATACACACACACACACACACCCCCACATATCTGTATATGTAATTTTTCTAACCTAATCCTGCTGTAAGCCAGGTAGCTGATGTAAGGAGGTAGCTGATGCTAGCTGGGATGCAGGCTGACAGGGTGTCCCTGCATGCATCCTTGAAGGGATTTTCTGCAGGGTAGGAGAAATATGCTTAAGCTATCCTCTTCTCCAAATTCTCCTGTGTAATGGTCCCAAGGTGTGGATAACTAATGAGCAAGAAGCTTTATCCTGAGCTCCCGATGTAATGAGGTGATTCGTTCAAACTCTCCCCAACCCACAGTTGTCCTGAGCCTTGAGAAGCAGGGGCTTCCTCTTTCATCTGCTGTGATAATGCCCTCTGCTTCTCCTGATCCTTCTTGGCAGTTATGAGACCAATCACTGCCTGGTACTGCCACAGTGTCCAGATGCTTGAGAAGCTTTGCACCCTCTTGCACCATGTGTTTGCAGTGACCCTCAGGGTCTGAGCTGCACATCACCTTGTGTTTTCTGGGGTACCGGAGGGGGTATCAGCATTGCAGAAGACAGCTCTGGGGAAGCAGTGAAACACAAGGGGATAAAAGCAGAAGAAATGTTAATTTAGGGAGTGGCAGCAGAAGGTAGCGGCAGATACAGAAGCAAAATGTTTTGAACCAGTAAAGGGGCAGAGGAGGAAGGACAAAAGTCACAACCATTTGAGGGCTGTTGTCAGCAAACATGAAAGAATGTGCATAATTTGTCTCCTTCCATAATGCAAGTAGTACTTCAGGGTGTTGTAGGAGCTCCCAGTAGTTCAGAGCCACCTTTTTGGTGTGGTTTGGGAGGTGGTGTCCACTTTGTTGGTCCTGGTCTTTACGACCCTGCTTGGTGCTGGAGCTCACACGGTGTGCATCTGCAGCAGGACTTTATCCAGAACGCAACGGCGACCTGCTCACTCTGCAAGCTCCTGGCCCAAGGCGGATCTCTGTACACACCCAGATTGATGAAAATGCTTACACAAATCAATGTCTTGTACGAACCTTTGCTTCGTAAAAGATTTTCAAAAATTCTCTTTTTCTCTCTGTAACGGCTTCTGGCAAAGCTAAATCTTTGTTTTAAATACAGTACCTGTTACTACTAGCACGTTTTTAGAGAGTCATTTGGTAAAAAAATGCAGTACATTAGTAAGTCTAATTAAACCATGCTTGTTTTCCCCAAACTGTTGATTTCTGAATATGCCATTTGTGTCGACTAATCAGTTGAGTAGACTGGTCTCCGGAGGACGATCGCTTTAGTGTTCCTAATCTCTGTAGTGCAGTTCATTAAGAAGCTATCGCAGAATTCCCCGAAGAACAATTTATGAAAGATTTATCTGCCTGCTCTGAAGTAACCTTGGGAACGAATGTCAAGGAGTCAGTAACAAAAGTAAGGGATTTTAGGCGAGTACTTCTGCATACTTGGCAATGCGCAACTGTCTTGGTCTGGGAGAGGAACAGACGATAATTGTTCCTCTTTTCTTCCCTCTAGCATATTTGAGCAGAGAAGAAATCGTCTTCCAGCCTTCCTCCTTTTTTTTTTTTTTTTTGTGTTTGCTAACTGGAGCAGTTCATACCATTTAAATGACCCAAAGCCCTCCAAGTAAGCTGCTGCTGTTGTGTTTGGATGGGAAGCACGAGCTGGGGTTGCGGGCACGTGAGGATTGGGATGGCCGTCGTGGCTGATGAAAGAAAGCCGACGTTATTCCACGTGGAAACAGTGTTTTACCTGCCACAGAAATTTTGTAAGATACTGTGCCGGTGTTATATGCAAGATTAGAGAGGAGCAGGACAGGGAGAGGAAATGTAAAAGAGAACATTTTATTTGGGGGAAGACTGGTTAGGAGGGAAGCAGTTTTTTTTGAAGCTAAGAAGTGGCTACCATCTCCGGCATGAAAACATACTTTTATTTTCTTAACCCCTTGGACCAGTGATCAGTTTTGTCCAGTCAGTTACGTTGTAGTGGTTGCAAACTGGCTGTTAATCCACGGGGAGAAATCGAGATGTTTGCGGAGCTGTGTCCAGGAGGCAGGAAGTGAAGTCCAACAGAGCCAGGGGAAGGTAGGGCTGGGTGGGATGAAGGATGCTTGGTTTTCTAGGCTGCAACAAAGAAAAAGAAGCCGGGCTTGTTTGTAAGAGATGACGGATGTGGAAAACCACCTTGAACTGGTGCGTAGGCAGACAGGACAGCGGAGAGCTGCCCCAGGAGACAGCCGTGCAGTGGCCTGACTTTCAGCATGCTGAGTTTTGGGGGGTAATTTCAAGCCCTTCTCCAAACTGCAATGTCAAAACCTTAGCACTTGTTTTATTGGAGTTATTGCTTCAGTTTGTTTAAAAAAGAAATCCTTCAGATATCTGCTTGTATAAATGACATCTGCTCCTTTCATTGATCTGAATGGGTTAAATTGTTTGTATATGCAAAATAGTTTAGCAGCAGCTTTAATTTAATCAGTCTATTAGATCAGGAATGCTCCTTGGATCTCTAAAGAAGTTTCTTTGATGGAAAGTTCATTAGCTGCTTTTGTCTGGCTTGTTCCCTGCTTAAATTAATGTATTAAATATACTTTGCCTGTTAAAGGAAAATCTTAATTTACAATTTGCATGTTTACTCTCTCTTCAAAAGAAGTGCTGTGTGGTTTTGTTTCCAAACGTTCACGAGCGTGCCTAAATGCTTGTGTGTTACATGGTTTCATGGCATTGCTTTTGTGAAGTGGCTGTGAGAATTGCCACTTGGGAAAATTTGGTGACTGAATTAGAACCTCCTACAAATGCAACGCTTTGAGACTCTCTAGCCTCAGGAGGGGCTGTTTCAAAAGCTGTATTTAGTATTTTGATTCATTGCTTGTGAACTTTAAACATCACTGCAGTGGATTTTTTTTTCCCTTATTTGGCATGCCATAAATAAATCTGTGGGCAGGAGTTTAATGTAACTTTTCACTTAAATGCAACACAAAAATACTCAAGAATGAAAAAGGGCGATTATAAAGGCTTATTTATAACCGTCTGTGAATATTCTGATTTGCTTGTGTTGACTTCCTCATGCCTGAGCCCAAAATGGTGACAGTGCCGTAGAGCAGAGCACGTTTCCATGATCCCATCTTCCGCTTACCGACTGTGGATTTAGCCAGGTACTGCTCTGCTTGGGAACCCCGGCTCTTTCGTTCTGGTATCATACCAAGGATGATGCTTTATGACGTTAAAAGAAAACTGAAGTTTTTGAACTGTTAAATCTGACAGGATCTGTCCTCCCGTGGCTTGCAGATCCTTTTAGTTCAGCAGGAAAATGTGAAGCAAGCGTTCAGGCAAGTGCTTATCTGCATGCAGCAAGCAGCTCTGCTGAAGTCAGTAACGCAAAGTGATTATTTTTGCGATGCAACAGTGTCAAATTCTTCAAATGTGAAATACTTGCTTCAGCCTCCCTCATCTGTTCCATCCCGCTTCCCTTTCTCAATAACCTAGATTTAAATCCAGGCTAGCCCCAAACTTATTACAAAAAGTTGCCCTCTGGTAGTAATTCAGCATTATTTTTTGTGGAACCATGCAAGGGTATAAAATGAATCTAGCAAATCATAAAACTTGACTAGGTGGAAGTGGATCAGAAATTACATTAAGAATTTCACATGTAAGTTATTCAGTAATAGTAGTAATAATAATAATAATAATAATAATCCTTTTGTGCTTTTTGGTCTCTAGAATGGCTATGAAAATGTACGACATTCTGGAAGCTCCCAGCCTTGCAGAGGTTTTTGCTGGGGTTTGTTGTGGGGTTATTTTGATAGAACTCTGTGCAAAGCCAAGCCTTGAATTAAATAATGAGACTAGGGTCCCAAAGTCTTAAAACCAAGGTTCAGCAAATGAGAGTTTGTGAGCAATTTAGTAAGCTTCAAAAGGAGGTGTTTACAAAATGACGTGGGAAAATAATTTGAAATAATTTACATATCTGTTTTGAGTTGCCGTATTTACTTGTGTAAGGTGCGGCACATCACTGCCTGTGTTGGAGCGCAAGCTGTTTTGTTTGGAGAGACGCTCTGCACATGTGCTGGTGGGGAGGCTCTGGGAGACCAGGGGCTTTAGCGCTGTTAAATGTCAAGAGAAGGTGAGCTGTTCGGGGTTTCGGAATCAATGTGGTTGAGTTACTCTCTTGTTTGTTTCTTTTTAGCTGCACTGGTAAGTAGTGAAACAGTTGCAAATAGTTCACAACCCCATGAATGCCGGTTTGACGTTCAGGCAGGATTTCAATATGGACAGACCCCGGTGTGCTAGTGTGAGCTCCTCAAACATCTTTGGGATGGTTTTTAACATGTAATTCTGCATCACGTTCTCCAGTGAAGGTGTACTGTCACATGGTGTAGATGAAAGTGGCTGGCTGGAGACAGAGACACTCTCAGCCATCTCTGGCTACCCACCCTGCGTGAGCCAGCCCTCAGCCCGCATCTGTGCTGCAGGCAGTGTACGTGGGGACACCGGAGCGGAGCAGACCCCGAGAGCGGTGACGCTGTGGCAGCCCGTGCTGTGCAACCTCTCATGCCTGAATGCAGAAGAGTGAAGCGGAGGCTGAGACCTTCATGCCTATTCCTACTCTCCCACTCCTGAAATCCTTTAATCAGTGATTTTGGCTTTTTTTTTTTCTCTGCGCGACTGCACTGTGCAAATAGTTTATCACTGGGATTGCTGAATGCAGTTTTTCGTAATATCATGTTTTGCTAACCTCTGCTATGCCCTGTTTCTGTGACAGCAGTTGTAGGTGAACAAGCAGCACAGAACTGAGATAGAGGATAAAGTGATGGCTTTATTTGAAATAATCTGTTTTCTCGTACTTGCTAAGGAACTGACAGTATGGTTGTTTGGGAGTGGGGATAACTGCTCAGCGCTGGAGCCTTAAAATGTATGGATAACTGTAATTCTTTGGTGTGGCAGCTATGTCCTTTTTCACAGTTTGTGTCTCTGTGCTGCCGTTGGAGGTGATGAGTACATTTGAAAGAGTTGCTGATTTTGGCACGCCTGATGATTTCAGAAGCTTCATTAGAAGGTGCTGAAACTGAAAGCACTGTCTGCCGATATCATCTTTGCTGGGCAGGTTGACGTTATTAAAAGCAGCTAACCTGAGTAGGTTGTTTGTGTGAGATCAAAGGAAAATTGGATCGTGAGATGCTGTTGTCCGGTTAATGCTGACACTGTGTCTTTTTCATTAGGACTTAATTGGATAGCATCCTTAAGGGATATAGATTTCTGTGGTCCGTCGCTTTCAGCGGAGAGACAAGCTGAAACATTCTTGTTTATTGAAGTTCTTTGCTGTGGATAGGAAGTTTTTACTTGGAGGCCTTATCTTTCTTGTGAAAGGTACATTTTAGCCGTGAAATTATTAACGTGCAGTGTTTGTCCCTCTACTGGAAATCAAGCAGTGTGGTTTTCATGGGTAGGCAGTCAAGTGCTAGCAAGGTGTAAGGTGCATCACTGATTTTAATTTTCTTATAGTTCTGAGCTCCAGTGCCCAGACTTCAGTGGGATTTTGCAGTAGGATACTGTTGTGGTTTTGTTTAGTGAGGGGGGGCCTGAGGTGGCAGCTTCTGTACGAAGCTGCTAGAAGTTGCTCCCCTTTGTTCAGTGGACTCGGCTGGGCCTAGGGCGGACCCGCTGCTGGCCAAGGCCGAGCCGATTGGTAGCAGAATGTTCTGTGATAACGCCTCTGCGATAACGTATTTAAGAAGGGGAAAACGGGGGGGGGGGGGGGGGGAGAAAAAAAAAAAGAAAAAAAAAAAGAGAAGATGTGAAGCAGCTGAGCTGGGGCAGAGAGGGGGAGGCATGGGCCTTGCAGGCCTCACCCTCTGACCTCCTGCCAGGCGGCCAACTGGGCCCAACTTGGCCCAGCCTGGCTGCAGGAAGTAGAGAGGAGAGGAGATCAGATGGATGATGTGAAGAGAACCTGAGAGGCGTCTGCCAGCCTGTTGTGAAGAATTTCTTGTGAGAGGAATGGCTGCAGACGCCAAGGTCAGTTCAGAAGGAGGGGGAGCAGTAATGCGGCTCCTGGCCGAGATTCCCCTGCAGTCTGCGATGACGACCATGGTGGAGCAGGTTGTCCCCCTGCAGCCCATGGAGGTCCATGGAGGAGCAGAGATCCACTTGGAGCCCGTGAAGGACCCCACGCCGGAGCAGGCGGATGCCTGAAGGAGGCTGTGGCCCGTGGAGAGCCCACTGGGGCAGCCGTTCTGGAGGGACTGCACCCCGTGGAAGAGATGACCCACGCCGGAGCAGTTTCACGAAGGACTGCAGCCCGTGGGAGGGACCCCACGATGGAGCAGGGGAGGAATGCGAGGAGTTCTTCCCCCGACCATGAGGCAGCGGCGTAAAACAACGTATGATGAACTGACCGCAGCCCCCATCCCCTCTTTCCCCCTGTGCCGCTCGGGGGGGAAAGGTGCTAGAGATAATGTGAAGCCTGTGAAGAGGGAGGGGTGGGGGGAGGTTATCTCGTTCTCTGTCTCATTATCCTGCTGTTTTTAGTAATAAATGAATAGTTTTCCCCAAGTCGAGTCTGTTTTGCCCATAATGGCAACTTTAAGGATCTCTCCCCGTCCTTATCTCAAACCTCGAGCCTTTTTCCTGTATTATCTCTCCCTGTTCCCTCGGAGGGTGGGGGGAGTGAGAGAGAGACTGCGTAGTCTGGCCACAACTGAGGCTAAACTATGGCAGATACCTTGATTATTGTGCTATTAAAGAAAATAGTCTTTCCTCTAGGTAGCAAAACTTAGCCTTGGAGTTGGTGGTAGATGGTCCTTTTAAGTCTCTTTCTGTAATATTTGGATATCTGCATTTTCTTCGTCTTTGAGGCTTGTAACTGTGGACTCTGAGATCAGTGCTGGTGGAACCCTTCTGGAGATGCCCAAAATAAGCTGTGACTCTAAACGAGGGATCATCTAGGGACAGCTTCCGCTGAAACTTCCCATTTGCAGGAATTGCAAACCCTCTCTGTTCATCTGTGTTTCAATAGATACTTAAGGGAAGTAAAATGATTTGAGACATATGCTTGTAGAAGAATGGTATTTCTCTGTACTCATGCTATAGCTGAATTTCTTTTCTCTGATACTTTGACAGAGTTTCAAATATTTGTCTTCAAAATCTCAAGCATCCATGAAACAGGGAAGGTTTTTCAGTATTTCGATTTAAATTAATCTATATTTCATTTCCAGTAATTTAATGGATTCGTAGAAAAAGTAAATTACGTGAACATGTTTAAATGCATGCCTAACTGACTGTGCTTTTCCTTTGCAGGATGTTGTCTGGGGGTTAAACTCTTTATTTACTGTAAGTAAATGAATATTTTGCATGTCCACTTTCTTTTTTCCTGCCTGGTTTGGCACCTAATGTGAGCCCTGTCTGTTGCCTCTTAAACTTAAGGTCATTATTTCCTTTGGCTTCTGTGGGTGTTGTACAAATTTTAAATCAGTTTGTGCTTTTGTTTGTATAACTGCAAGACTCGTACAGGCTGTCGATAACGCGTTTCCATACATTGTTTTTACTTTCGGTTACAAATCTATTATGGGATATTTTGATAACAAGTTACTTGGTATCTTCCCCACACTGTGAAATTCCTTCCGCTGGTTTACAGGAACTAGAAATTACTCTGAGAAGGAATTACATTGATGCTACAGTTATTAAAAGTGATGTTCAGGAATTAATGACTGCCCTGCAGTCTCATTCCTGTTTTGAACACTTACATGCAAGTTCAAGGGCCTCAGTACCCACCTGCAGAATTTGCATAAACCCCAACTTGTCGTAGGAATTATACAATTTTATTTAGGGATTCCATTTTCCCTCTTTTCTTAGATTGACAGGAGCAAGAAACTTGTGCCTCGTAATTACACGAGCAACTTGAAAATAGAGGAGAGGGCAGGAAGCTGCAAGAGGCAGGCAGGATGCTACACCTGCTTTTACCCTAAAAGCGGAGGGAGGCTGAGTCTTTACTGTACAAAAGCTGCCTTTTTTAGGGAGTCCAGGATTATGGTCCCCTTCCACAGGCACTGCTGCTGGGTAGGAAAGTCAGGAGAAAGCAAAGGCGCTAGCTTGGTGGCCACGTTCGTCATTGAGTCTGAAGAGGACTACCCTAGCTGCTCCAGGGTGTACAGAGGAGGCTGTGAAAAGCTTTGGATGAGGAGCATCGCTGTGGGCTTCGCTAGCCCTAGCTCGTTTTTAGAGAGAGGAATTCCTTCCACCGCTGCCTGACGGCAGAGCAGTGACTGCTGCCAGCACTATCACCAGGATCACGGTGCGTTTCTAAAACCTCTAGCATAGACCAGGCCAGTGGCTGGCTACAACCTCCTAGCTTTCCTGGCATCCAGGGGCTTCATCTGTTTCGACAACTTCTCTGGTAAATTGATTTAGAAGATTGTAGAGCGTTTGCCTTTTCAACAAAGAGTAACTGCATTTCGCAGTTAGTCTCCCACTGCGTGCTACGTAACTGGAAGAAAGCGAAACCCACTGGAGGTACAAAGAAGTGCCTTCAGAGGCAGAACTGCACATGAAAATAGTCTGTTGGGCAAACAGCTGTGGAGAATGATGGTCACACGTCGAGGACCACAGGGATTTGTCATGGCTGGTAAGAGCCGTGCTTCCCTGCTTGCCTCTTCAATTTCGCTCACACGCACCTTCTTATAAATAATTAGGCTTTGAAAAGCTAGAATTGGATCGTACTGGCCTTGCAGGTTCTTTTCTGGTTTTCTTGAAGAAAGTGAGTGAAAATGAGGTGGATTGGTGTCCTGGTTTGAGTGAAACAGGAGGTTTGCTGCTTGAAAATGAGTTGGAGAATGACAAGAGCCTTTCACACTTGTGAAACGATGGCCTTAAACTGGGGAAAATGATCTGGGCTGCAGGCAGATTAGGGGGGTTTGCGATTTGATGTTATTTTTAATAACGATTCCCCTTCTTCTATAAGCATGTTGTTCTCCATTGTTTTTAACTCTAGACCCTTTCTCCTTCCAAAGTTAATATTTATTGGGATTAAACTGATATACTTAGGATTTATTTTTACTGTTTCTGCTCGCTGCCCCCACATACCCTTAGCTCTGGGGGTCTTTGCACTCCCTTTCCTCTGGGCTCTGGTTTTCCCATTGCACTAAAACTGTCAGACTCATGCAGTTTCTTCAAAGAGGGAATGAAATTGCTTTGCTATGGAGATGATATTAAGGAAACTCTTCCTGCTTTATCACCATGCTGTTTGCAGGAGTTTTTTGAAGTGTTTACCCTTGAACAAAAATCAACAGGAATTGTGCCTCCTGAAACTTTGCATGTTCCTTCAAAGTGTGATTCAAAACTGTCTCGGTTTTTGAATAGAAATGCGTCACTGCCAGAGAGAAGAGTCGCAGAGCTGTGTGACATGCTACAGGATGAGGTCGAATGCCTTGCTGCTGTTGTCCTTTCATTGACTTGTGATTTGGTTTCAATCATCAAACTCATTTGCATTTACCTTTGGCAGGGACACTTGTCACCGTAGTTAGAAAATGGCTGGTCTCGTTTGCTGGTTTTCATTACCTTGTTCATTAGGGCTTTGGATTCCTCATATGATGCGGTGAGTGGGAACCCTATAACGTTCTCTGTTTCTTTTCCAGGATCTTTTGAATTTTGACGATCCTTTGAATATTGAGGCTGCAGAGCATCATTTGCGTGACAAGGTGAGTCAGCGGTTTATTTAAAGCGTGTTGTTCCTAAACAAATACACGTACTGTACTTGGCGATTCCCAGTAAGCCCTTTTAAACCATTCAAGCTGGTACTTCAGGCAGCCCAGTGACTCATTGTAGCAGCACCAGTGATTCAAACAAAATGTGCTTTATCTGGGAAAGTAAACTCAACACAGTAGTGTTATTCACCATATGCTGGACCTCTTGACCGTAATGTAGTCGTATCCCCAAAATAGATGATCTTTTCCGTCTTCTTTCTGAGATTTTCCCTGAAGTTGTACATGTTCTGTGCAGCAAATGATAGTGAATGAGTTTGGCGCAGTTACATGCGTATCCTTTACCTTTAAAGGCCTGCAAAAAGGTCCCATCCTCCTCTGTCTCCTTCAAAGTATAACTTTCTTCTTCACTTACATTTTGCATACTTTTATTAAGCCAGGAGAAATCTGGGCACATTGAAAGACAGGAGTGGAAACTTTATTTTGTTTTTACTGATCCTGTTTGTTCTGTGTGTATTATGGACTGGGCAAAACAAAACATGGTATGGATTAGTCACCTGATGAACATCTGCGAGACGTACATCTCAGTTGAGTCTGAGCATGGAGGCAGAGGTGAAGAAAAGTTCTGACTTCTTCATTGCATGGGTTTCTGAAGTTGCAGCACATTACATTATATAGATGCTTACCTCAAGCGTATGAAAGTTACACTTGGTGTGTTCAAGATCTCTTGTTTTAATTAAGCTCTTCTGATACTTTTGTTGAAGTTAACCTTAAAGATTGAAGAAAGCTTCCAGGTAATTGTTGATTTGAAGAGTTCATTGAAAATGCAGTAAGGCAGTGCACCTAATTTATTATCTCTTTTTTTTTTTTTTTTTTTTTTTCAAGTGAATATATCAAGATTTCGAGTTCATCTTTCCAGCTGTTTTTTGTTTAATGAGGTCTTGTAGCTATTCTGGTATTTATCAGTGTTTGCAGGGCTGGAATGAGACTGTAAGCCGAAGCTGGGAAAAATTGAGTAGAAACCTACTGTGGAAGAGAGGAATTTTTTATGGTTTTGTTGTATCATTTTGACAAAGAGTGCCAGGAAGCCTTCCAAGCCATAAAACACTGAAAGTAGTCACAGAGGGGATACAGCCCAGGATACAAAACCAGTGTAGTGCAGGTAGCAGGCTGAATAATTTTCTTTGTTTGTGTGTTAGACTGAATTATTGTCTAATAACTTGCCAGGGAAATTTGTAGCTCTTTGGGAATGGTGAGGTACACACCTATTGGTGAGTGTTGAATTTGGCACTTGATTTCTTCTAACCACCAGGCAGTGGTGTCCTCTTCCCAAGGGGTGATGAAATGCTAAGAAATCGCTTACCTGCATCTCTCAGCCTCATACAGAAATTGAAAATCTTGGCAATCCACAAAAAGGAGGAATATTACCTGCTTCTAAAAACACACCTCCCTCAAAAACAGAGAGGTGGGCACGCAAAATATGTGCTGCTACACTAATAGCATGAAAGGTTTTTGTTGTTTTTTTTTTTTTTTCAGATGACAGCAGCTGTGGAAGAAGTGGAAGGGAAATTGAGCGGCTTTTTTTGACAGTCTTCTAAATTAAAAGTATTTTTTGAACAAACATTTTCTTAGTAAGCTCTAATTAATCTCCTCACAATCACCTATAAAAATCATATGCCATGTTAACTTAATTTTTGGAGCTTATCTGAATTTAGTTTAGGTATTTAATTGATAGTGACAGCACCAGGTAGTGCTGGATTTTCCATAGTATGTCTTACAGCAACATCAAGACAAAACCAATAAACCAGAATAAATTATGGAAGGGAGAGAAATGGCTGCTTTTACAACTAGCCTCAAAGGAAGCGACTGCAGCGTGAGTTAGTTTTTGTCTCTCTCTGGCATAGATGTCACATAGTGTATAAT
Source organism: Chlamydotis macqueenii (assembly GCF_036417535.1). Taxonomy (NCBI): domain Eukaryota; kingdom Metazoa; phylum Chordata; class Aves; order Otidiformes; family Otididae; genus Chlamydotis; species Chlamydotis macqueenii. The sequence continues at coordinate 39,512,372 of NC_141561.1, forward strand.
TTTTGCATTAAATCTATGGCTTCTACCTGAGCATATAGTTGTAGGTTTTGGGAAAGCAGCTTTATGCTAAGATATAAAAATGATACAAAATTCAGAGCTCAGGTTGTTCAATTAATTGCTTTAAAGAACTATGGCTTATCTGAGATCCAAGTTAGTGCAGCTTCAGCTTCCAACCCTCAGGGCCTCCTTCAGCTCCAGGCAAGAGCTGTCAGTCACTGAACTTCTTCCCTTCCAGCTTCCTTCAACCAGGGATCATAAAGTCACTTTTACATGAATTATTTTTTAAAGTACATGTGATTGTTTATGCAGTCTTAGTAATTCTACAGTTCTTCCCCACAGAAGGCGGGGTCAGTACCTTTTTGGAAGGCTGTATAACAAATTTGGGCTGAGTCATCAACATCCGTTTCCACAAATGTTAAACAAAGAGATTACCTCAGTATTCAGACTTGCTAGCACGCTGCTTATGTATCCAAAAACTACCTTCTTATCAGCTACAGAAGTGAACTAGAAAGCTGTGTTGAAATTGGTTATTTTCATCAAAAGACCTTTTCAGTGACAGAGGACGCTGTCTGCCACCTTGTGTGACTTTAATTAATTTTTCAGAGGTGGGGCCCCTGTGTTTGTCTGTGTTAAATGGTACTGTTCAAGTGATTGCCTCGTCATTGCGATCAATTTTTTTTTTTTTAAGGCTTCAGTTTTGGCAACTGTGTGTTTATCTTGCGATTGTCATGAAGTGATGTTGGATGCTGCAAAGCGTACGTACCCACACGGTGATCTTTTTCCATATACACAGTCAGACTTTCACCTTATGAGCTCAATCTCAAGTTCTCTTGTTGCGGCACTGCCGGGAAGGCTCTGTCCTCTCTGTAACCTCCTCATCAGTATTAGGGGGCTGCTCTTAGGTCCCCCTAAAGCCTTCTCCTCTCCACCAGCAAGCCCTGTTCTTCACCCCGAGGCCTTCCTAGGAGTGCTGTCCACAGCCTGGCATCTGGGACTGTCCCAGTGCAGGGGCTGAGCGTGTCTGAGCATCAGGGCTTCACATTTTTGCTTGCTGGGCTTGCTGAGGTTGCTGTTGGCCTTTCCTCCGGCCCATGAAGGTCCCTCTGGAGGGTAGATTTGCATGTTGACTGCATCCTCTTTAGTGACTGTATTTCTGTAGATCTGGTGCCAATTTCCACACTCAGCCAGTTTTTAAACTGAAACCTTCTTGCAAGCTTGCTGGCTGTGGCTTTCAGCATTTAGAAAAGCATTCAGATAAAACTGTAGTTTCCCTTCCCTCCTTCTTCCCCCCTCTCCCCCCTTCTCCCTGCCTTTGTTTAACTCATAATCGTTTCCAGCTTAGGGACAGTTTGCATTGTTTGTTTTTGTAGTGTGTTACTTTTGGAACATTCCTGGTGCCCACATTGCACTGCAGTTAGGTCACAGTCATTGGAAGATAAGCAACCATCCTCTCTTGGTTTACAGCTCCAAAAATCAGAATGAAAAGATGATTGATGTCTCTCTGTAAACTAAGCAAGGTGTTTCCCAGCGTTCAGGCTTCTCACACTGATACAATCCCATCAGTTTGGCAGTATGAGTTTTCTTGTTGAATTAAAGAACCGCTTACTAGTTAATCAGCTAGGACCACTTTGGATGTAGCGAAGAAGTCAGCCTGTTGATAATTACGTGAACGACCAGAGCCATTAATTGTCAATCGAATCGATTCCATGGATTCCTAATCAATGAGCAAGTGTTTAAGTTTTAATGACTATTCACTTAAAAATGATGGGCTAAAAATTGTAGGGTTTGCTGTTTGGTACGGTGAACAGATAGATTTGCTTTCTGTGGGACCAGGTAGGCTGAATACCGAAAGAACAGGGATATAACTTGGTAATACAAAACCGAATCAGTTAAGTAGTTCAGGGTTTGTGTATTCCTTAGCCAGAGTTGCTATGGGTGCTGTGTCTGCTATTTGTTAGCTGAAATCTGGAAAATACTTTCCATACGTACATCTGTCGTGGTTGTTTTAATGTACTACCTCAGGACATTGCAATTTGCTGGGTTCCTTAAAAGCCCTTAAATTTCCTAGCAGTGTTTGCCGTTGCCAAAAAATATTTCAAAGCCGTATGTGCTGTACACAACAGGAAAATTCATTACACTGTTCATGTGGCTTAAAGTAAAAAGTTTTCCAAATATTCCTTAGCTTTCTTCCTCACCTAGGGCTGCCATATCAAGAAAGCTAACGCTGTGTTGTATTTTAATTGTATTTGCCTGTTGTGTTTGGTGCAGTTTAAAAGGCTGAAGCAATTTTTGTCATCCTGCAGATTAGCAAACACTCATTACTTGTTCATCCATGTGGTCTTGGGCTCTTTTAATAGGAGAAGCTGAGTAACATCACCCTGTGTTATTTTCCCCGCACAATCTTTTCCGTCTTCTCGGTGAAACTCATCTGTCAGTATTCAGTGCATGGAAGCGCTTCCTGCAACGACAACCACGTGTAAAAGTGGTCTTAGTTAGGGGGAAAAAAGGCAAAACCATCTTCTGCCGCTGTCAGCAAAGGGAGTTTTGTTTCCCTGCCTTCTCCATGGCTAGATCAGTAGCAAAGCTTGTAGCTGTTGTTTTGGTACTTTAGTGATGAATTGTTATGCATAGATTTGTATGGGGGAGTTTGGTTCTGGCCCAGGTTTTAGAAATCGTGGGTTTTAACTACAGCTGCCACATTTTAGCACCTCTGGTTGTCGGTGACTGTATTTCTAGTCCATCTGTCTTCAGGTAGCTTTACAGGCTGTTATGATGTTGATTGTAGACATTGTGATTTTATTCTGAGGGAGGAGGAGCTGTATATTTATAAGAATATTAAGGGGAAAATTCAGGAGAGTTGGAATTTGTGTATGACATACTGCAGTTCACCATGACTGAACAACTCATGATGTGCTTATGGCTGTAGCCTTTGTAGTTTGTAGTTCTTAAGGTCTTTAGTTTTTAGTAGATCTTCCTTACAGTTGTGGTTTCTAGTCCTGCTTAAATAACGTCTCTCTGATTCCTCACCACAGTAATACTAGCACACGAGCCAAAATTTTCCAGAAGAAACCAAGGACAGTATTGCCAGCCCCATTTCACCTGGGATAATGGTTTATTTTCAGGAGCTGCACCCTTAGAGAGTCAGCGCTGACACCAGTGATATGGGAGGGCAGAAGGTACTGGGGAAGAGGAGTGTTGGGGCAGACTTTTCCTTGTGTCACTTACATGCTGCTGTGACAGCTATTGAATCTTTTTATTTTTCTTTTTTTCACAAGAAAATACATTATCACTTGGCTTTTGCTGGTTTTGTTTGTTTGGGTTTTTTATTTGTTTAATTCAAGGCTTCTCTTGGTAATAAAGAAAATAAGGTTTTAATTTCAGGATTATTCTGTGGAGATGGATTTACGATGTTTATGGTGTTACTATGTCTGAAGCTGCCTCTTAAAGTTTCCTCTTAGGATTTTAATTGCCCTACATAGCAGTTCCTTAGGAAACAAGCCTTGAGAAGAAAAGTTTCTCCTCTCAATTGCTTGCGGTCTTTGGAGGTTGTTCTAATGAGTCTTCTGGGATGAATTTTTCCTTGAATTACTTGAGGACTGTCTTCTTGTCTTTATAAGCGAGAGCACTAATGTAATTCCTTTAGAAATTCCATTGGTAATTAGGAGCAGTTGCTGACTACGTGTTTCACAGAAGAGCTTTATAACCTTTCATAATTCTATGCAGGTTTTTTGAGTCCTTAAATTGCAAGCAGTTTAGGATTTTTATAGAATAATCTTAATTTTTCAAACCCTACTTTGGGCAACTGGGCAAGAACTAGCAGCACCTGACAAAATGCCAGTGCCTGGGCCAGATTCTGGAGGGGACATTCATGTATCTTATGAAAACAGGTAAGTCATGGAAAGAGACTGTCAGCAAGAGGTCTGCCTGTAAGTAATGATCAGATGTAAGAAACAAATACAGGTTCGTCTGTAGAAGATCTTGAGGTATCCCTTTGGAAATATAGTAAGTTGAATTTCCCCCAAAATTATCCCTCTGCATCAAAAACTGTCGTTGCCTAGCATAACCTCTTTAGTTCTGGAGCCACCATGAACCAGCAACAACTTGAAATTGTAAAAACTTATTTTTTACCAAGAGTGATTTCATCATTGCTGGGTTTTTTACCTTCTGGATTTTTTAGTTTGTTTTTTTTTCACACCAGAAACTACTAAGTCTGACTTGTGAAGCACATTCTCAAAATGGAAAGGCGTTACAGTTCTTCTGTCTCACCTCAGGTTTTATCAAACACTAAACCAATCAGCCACACTGTGCTTTCCTTCCCCAGCTGCCCTGCGGGGTGATAAATACAGAAGCTGGCAGATTTGGGATCTTTCATCTCTTCTGAAGTGTAATTGTGACCTCAGACTGATAATACCTTCAGGCAGTTAAAAAGTCCTAGAGCTTGCTGCCTGTGTGTCATCTCAGATTTGACCCTTCCGAAGACTTCCAAAATAATTTCATGACCAACCGTACTTTTCTCCTCCTGTCTTCTTATTTCTGTGTTTACTCATAGTAAGGGCGTAATTACATTTAGATTTAAGTCTACCTTGAAATTCCATTTTTCTATGTAGCTGAAGAAATGCATTTAAAGCTAAATAGTGTCTTCAGATTTGGATTCTTCTTCATCTCTTGTCATTGATCTCTTTGAATTTAGTTTTCTTCTATTGATGTAGTTTCCTATGTAAGAAGATCAGTCTGTTTGGAATGCTATTTGATGCATCTGAATGAAAAGCACTATATAAATTCTAGCGTATCGCAGGGCTGTTGCAGCCTCTAAGCAGGTTCACCTCTTCCTAAATAAAGACTGCCAGAACGTATCTTCCAGCTTTGAGGTATTTGGATTTGTGTGGCTGGCAGCAAAAGCTTGCCGGTGGATGTTCTTCACTGGGTTTTCTGCTCGCTAGATTTAATTGTTAGCAGTTAAATATCTTAAAGTAAATCTGTCTGAGAAGTAGAAATATTATCCTGTAGTGACAAGTGACTGTTGGTGAATTTGGGTGCAAAACAATTTGGATAGTACTCACCAAAAATGCCCAATATTCTGTAAAAGGCATTTCAATATCAAGCATTTATACTATATAAAATATAATAAAATTGCACAATCCACGGGTGCTGCATCTTGTCACTGTGCAGTTCATTTTCATTTGTGGTAAAAAGCACTAGAAATAGCTCTAAACAAGCATTTCACGTAATTCATAATTACCTGGAAAGTGAAATAGCTGTGTTCCTTTGATGGGTCGTGTTCCTTAAAGAAACTGAAAACAATCAAAATGGTTTTATTCTGCAAAGTAGGCAAAAGCATATGGGTAGAATAAAAGTCAAATACCTGCTCTGTATTACCCAGGTTTATGTCTGGTTTCTGTCTGAATCACGGAATCACAGGGCGGTTTGGGTGGGAGGGGTCCTTTCAAGGCCATCCAGTCCAACCCCCCTGCCAGGAGCAGGGACATCTCCAACCGGATCAGGTTGCTCAGAGCCCCGGCCAACCTGGCCTTGAACGCTTCCAGGGATGGGGCTCCCGCCACCTCTCTGAGTGCTTTTTTCTTTGTCAGGTTGGGTCCAGGCAATGCACTCCAAAAGTTTTTAATGACAAACTGTTTTTTCTAATGCCTTCCCCAAGGAATTTTTTAAAAATAATGCTCATTGAATTCACTAATGCATTATTTTTAGCCCACTTCTGTGTGTCAAACTCGTCACCCTTGCCAACAGTTTCCCATCACAGCCGTATGCTTTCCTAAAGGTCTGCAGTTTCTCGAGCATATTCCTATGAAATTTTGTAGGCGGACAACGCTAATGATATTTGAAGAATTCTGTTAATTTCATTTTGTGACCATTCTATCTTAATTTTTTAAGTTCAGATGCTTAAAGTTTAGTGATGGCTAAAGACAGCTGGGAAATTAGCCTTAGAACAGAAAAATAATTTGAATGCATTTACTTGTAATTCATTTTACATCTTGAAAATGTATTCTGTTGCGTGGAGCGACAGATACAACAAATGTATCCTGTGCTAGAGGAGCAACCGTGTGTGGAGCCGGCTGTGCTAGATGCTCCTAAGTGGTGAGGAGCAGTCCCTCAGCCGCACCCTGCCTGTTTAACTGCAGGGGGACACGGTGACGAGAAGTGATGGACCGTGCAGAACTGACTTGCTTTGTCGCACTGGTAACACGGTACAGAGGGAAAACTTTTGCTTTGACTGTTTCTGAAGGTAGCGTACTGGAGTCTGACTGGTTTTTCTTTGCACAGCTTCAAGTCAGAGAGAGCAGTTCCACCTTGACAGTTCTGTTAGGTGGAAATGCTTTTGATTAAAGTGGAAATTTTTGAGTTTGCCGCTTGGCTAGAGAGGCAGGCGTGTTTCCTGGTGGCTCTCCTATTCTGTGTTATGCTCACTGCTTTTTCACTAAGTAGCGTTTCCTGCATGGGTGGTCTGAGTGAAGCCCACTAGGTGTTGTGGAAACATCTGGCTAGGTTCTCATCCGCTGCCGTTTACAGTGACCCCGTGTCCAATCCAGAAATAGTCACTGCAGCACGTGTGTTCACAAGCGGCGGGCTTTGTGAGTTCAAAGTCAACTGTTGCCTCTTTCAGTACTGTGCAGGCTTCTTCCTTCTTGTGGGACGTAAGATTTAGAAGGTCAGTATAGTTTTGTAACCCTCCTTCCCCCCAGCTTTACAAGTTCACCTCTGCAGGTCAGAATACATTGGGTTCCATCTTCCATATGCATCTTTCTCACGTTCTGCTTGAATGTAGGGAATCACAGCATTATTTCACAGCCTCTTCAGAATATTGGGAAAGCATCTTTATGAATTGTTGGCAGAGCAGAAGGATCAGATGAGAGTTTGACGCTAACTGCTAGCTTGGAGAACCACGAGTAACTTATACTGTGTGTCTAAATGTGCAAGGTGCTGGATGCCCTCAGTATCTCCTTCAATTAAAAAAGAGTTGTGAACATCCAGAGTTTTTCAGGATGGGCCTTTAGTCTTGCATTGATCTTGCAGCAGCTGTTCCACAAAATAGCGTTCGCTAACTGTCCTTCTTCCGTTATCAGCATGGCACATGAAAATGTATTCACTGTTCCTGCAAGACCCAGGGGCGTAACGAAGCGTGAATACAGATTATCTGCCAGTCACTCCTGTCCCCTGTATGCAAGAACAAAGGCGGATGGCGGTACGGAGAGGAATCACAAGCTGTTAGTGACATGGTGGGTTAGTGTACCCGAATGTAATCTTGCATAAATGAATAGAGATAAAAAGAAAATGTAACTTTGCTGTTACTGGAAGGACGTAATGTAATATCCAGCTCCAAGGTGATGTCGATAGCCTGATATTTTGCTAATTGTGCAGAGAGTTATTAGATCTGGCATGTCACATTACCAGCTGTTTCCTGCTGCGCGCTTGTCAGAAACCTCAAATTCATGACTGACAGGTCTGCGCTGCTTGCTTGAATTTCTGCCTTCATCCAATTTATTTTGTAATTTATTGAGACAGTAGCTTCCTGCTCTGAAACAACTCAAGGAGCAACAGATGCAGCCACAACTGTAATGCAGAAGCAACACCAGAGAATTTTGGTATGAACACATCAAACAATGGAGTCAAGAAACATTGTCCACCTTGTGTGGAGTACCTGGTGGTGCTGATGACCTGTTGAACGTGGCATAAGAAAGTGGTAGATCAGCAATAAACAAATTTTTCTGGATTCTCCTTACAGCACCATGCTGGTGCTGACTTCAAATATTACCTTGTTTAGCCTCGAGTTCGTTTTGGCGAAGTAAACGGAGAGAAGTGGCTTGGTTGCAGCTGCCAAATGAAGTGTTGTCAGGGAGTGGGTCTTTTCTAAGGATTCCAGCCCTGTGTTGGCAGACTTAGGAGGAAACTATCTGAAAACTTCAGTTTGTCATGGTGTACTGACTCCTTGTCAGTAGTGTGAATATTCAGTAATAAAGTCTGTAAAGGCAGAATTTTTTTTTTCTGGTGTGTTGAAAGACATTTATTTCAATAGTGAAACATTTACCATGTAACCTGCAAATCACTTTCCCTGTAATATATTTTATTACTCAGCAGAAGCTACAAATAAGTTCCTATTTCTGTGTCCATGGCCATGGTTGAGCGTATGGATTGACCGTAGCCACCGTTCTTAAATACCCTCCTCGGGTATTCGCATTTCACTCAAATTACAGCCCTTTATCACTTTCAGAGTACTGCCAGTGTTTGTTGTTAGGAAACAACAGCTGCTTTTGATTTTTTTAGTATCATTGAGCATATGAACCCGTAAGCTGAAATCCCTCTCGAAAAAATAAGTAGGACTTACATTTAATAGAAGGAAAAGGCAGTAAACCAGGTTTGGACATATTTTTAATATTATTTCCACAAATTGCCCTGGAGCAGATGAAGACACGTTATCATCCTCTTGAATGTGGTTTCCTCCTCTCACTGCCAAGGCAACAAGGGCGATAGATACCCTGGCATTTCAGTTGTGTTCTCTTTCTTATCCTTTCCTTAATTTTCACTTGAATGTGTCTCAGTCTTGCTGTCACGTTCCGGCACAGACAGCCTTTCTCACCTATTTTCTCTCTGCTCTGACAAGTTCAGTTCTGAAGGAGCAAAGACAGATCACTCTTCTCCGCTGTGCTACCCTTCTGACTTGTAGACACCAAAGGTTCCCATTGTATAGAAAAGCTAAAATGCACAAAGGAAGAAGCAATCAATTTTGTAATCTAAGCTTGATGTTCTAATTTTTTTTTTATCTGCCTGCAAAATAAATCCTTTCTCTGGTTTTCAGAACTGAGATGGGGCTGCAGTTTGAATCAGCACTGTGCTGCAGTGACTGCGATCACAGCTGAGACTCTTTAGGGGTTTTCTTTCTTACATCTTACAAACTTCAACCCCTGCCATCAGCCCGTGTTTGTGATAAACAGAGTAGAGGATGTTTGGCAAGGCAATCAGTGCGAGCCTTAAGACCGAGTCCCTGACAGTAAGTAACCCTCCTGTCTGAATTGGTTCAGATAGCCGCTCTCCCTTGAGGAGCTCCTCTTTGGTGCTGTGTAACACTGACAAAAAGAGGTTTCACGTGGCTTTTTCAAACGGTTCTTGTGCTGCTGAGAGGAGAGGTGCTCTTAATGGCTTGGCAGTGGGCCCACACCATCCACTCATCCTTACGATGAGGGGTTACTCATCCGTGATATAATTACTATATTCTACTGGCAATCCCAGCTGCAATTCCTTGGCTGAAAGGAAATTCTCTCTTGTGTGTGGCTCAAGTCCATGGCCATCTCTTTAGAAATAAAGGCTGCCATCAGGAGAATGGCAGTAAAGTACAGATAGCTACTAAAACAGTTAAAAAGGAGAAAAAAGTTTTTGCCTTGATCATGAGAAGCAATCAATTTAACATGATTATTTTAAATTATTGTAAGTGGGCAGAGAGACAGAACTGCAGGGCACTTCGGGTTTAACGTAATTTTTTGATTAAAGTTTCCTAGACTGTAAAACTGTAATCGGGTCGGAGGAGGAGGGGAATCCATCCATCTATTATAAGCTAAACAATCTAGTCTTGAACATATTGAAATATGAGATAATAGCAATTAGGTGTAGAACAAAAGAGTTTCTGTGGAGCTGAGAGTAGAGGAATTACTGAGTTAACAAGCCTGACACTTTCCTCCTCCATTCCTCAAGACTGAAAATTATACTTTTAACAAAATATTCCTATGCTTGGTGCGTCACTGTGGTATGGATAGATGTGTCGACCTCGGTGCTGCTATCGTTTTTGAAGGATTTGTTTTCCATCCTTTCACTTCTCTGATAAAAGTTGGATATTGTTTTGGAGACCGTCAATCTAATATTCTTGTAACAGCAGCAGAATAATTTGAGGAAATATAAAATTATAGATAATGATGAAATTGAGTAAGGAGACACTGGAAGACTTTGCTAGGCAGCTGGCAGGTTACATGTTGTTAATGTGATCGCAAGGTAAGGGTCTGCCATTTCTTGCTTATGCCCAATGTAACCCAATAAACCGTGATTCGCACAGAACTGGTCAAGAGAATGAAGATGGCTGTCCAGGGTGGAGAAATCTGCTGCGTGTTTGGGGTACAAAAGGTAGCACCAAAAAGAAAGGTGAGGTCAGCACTCCAGTTTGGAACGCTGCAAGTCCTAGAGAGGACCTGCAGAGGTAATGATGACCCCACAAAGCGCTTACTCATACTTATGAGTGTGATGTGTCAGCGTTACAAGTGCTGGGACAACCGCTTGACATCTCTGGTAAAATAAACAGACACCAAGAAGAAACAAAATAGTGAAGAAGAGAGAAGGGTAGTGAAGAAGTCAAGTTTTAGCTTACGTATGTCTTTATGCATTTCTTTTGTAAAGATTCACTGGATCATCCCATAGAAAGAATTATCGGAGATCTCCTGACCTACCTCAACTGGTGATTAAGCATCAGGAAACCCACCAAAAATCCGGGGATTCTCGGAGTACTATAGCACTCGCCATATTTGGCAAAACATTTCTTATGGTAATGAGTTTTAAAAACAATACCTTCTCACTGTTTCTACACATATAGAAGTAGCTGTAGTGCCTCAAACTCTTTTCTGCCATAGCCCTGGATCCCACAGCAAACTTGGGAACTTTCAGCGTGATTTCTTGCCAATACTGTGACCTCACAAACCACGTCAGAATGATTCCAATATCCCATGGAAGAGTGAAAGTAGAGAAGGAGAAATCCAGTTTAGAGACAAATGGAAAGTAACTAAAAATGGTAGGAGGTAATCCAGCGAGCCGTTCAGGTGTTATGAAAAGGAATGCATGCAAGCAGAGCAGCTAGTTTGGTATCGTATACCATTTGGTTTTGACAGTGCCACTCTTTTCTATCAACCTTGAGAATTAATAATGCAAGATGAAGAAGCATAGAATCGTATGATCATTAAGGTTGGAAAAGATCATCAAGTCCAACCGTCAGCCCAACACCACCTTGCCTACTAAACCGTGTCCTGGAGTGCCATGTCTACACGTTCTTTCAACACCTCCAGGGACCTCAATTACTTCATAGGCAATCTTAATAACTGTTGTAGCTCAGCCCCGATGGCGACCGGACTACGCAGTCTCTCTCTCGCTCTCCTCAGCACCCTCCTCCCTGATATCCTGAGCATGGTGTCCCATGGGATGGAACAGCCCTTGGGCTCATTTGGGTAAACTTATCCCAGCTGTTGGCTAATTGGTAACCTAGCCCAGCTGGGTGCCCCAGGCCTAGGGGCCACCGGCTCTGCTTCTCCTCCCAGCTCAGGTGAATATTAATTCTATCCTAGCCAGAACCAGGACAATTGCGTGTATCTTTCTGTTGCTGGAGTAAGAGCCAGTAGTATTGAAAACGAAAAAATGAGTTGTGCAAAAATCTGCTAAAAATTAATATATGTAATAGACCAATTACTGATTACTTCAGATGTGGCTAAATACAGAAGAGGAAAAAAGACAAATGTAGGTGAAAATATGTAGATCTCATGATCAGTATGAAGTAATGGAACTCCCTGCGGTGTTTAAATAGCTTGCGGGTGTTCTCTTTACCAGAATAAAGCCTCACTTAGTGTACAGGAGTCTGTTTGCAACCCACACATTTTTACCCATCCAGCTAGGGAATATCTAGCACAATCAGGAGAGGGCTTTAAAAGACACATTCAGCAAGGAAAGACAGCAAAATCTGACAGCGTACAGATTTGCAGGCTATCATTACTCCTTCCCTGCTGCAATCCAGCTTTTCCTCGATCCTCTTTCCCTCTTCTGCTCTCCCAGCAAGAACTGCAGTTCCCTTGCCTTCCTGCAGCCCTCTTGGGTTGCACCCAGGTCTCCTTGCCACCAGCTGCGCCTTGCGTCACACTTTCCTGGTGGCTCGCTCCAGACCATCCCCTTTGCTGCCGCTGACAGCTTTTGTGACAGTTACGGGAACTGGATGTAAAGACTCTGCTGCTCTGTCAAATTTGATGGAAATTTATGTTTAAAAGCTACAGGGATTTAGGGGGAGGCTGGGATGAGGGAAGGGGACAGATGGACAGCATCACTGCGTAAGTCTTATTCCTTTTAAAAAAAAAAAAAAGACTAAAAAGAAAAGTAATTGCTAAGGGTTCACTTCAGCGGAGCTTCAGGACAAACAAATTAAGCATGGACTAGCTAAATGGACAGTGAGGTGGACTCAACCAGCTGAAATGATGGGCTCAGGGAGTTGTGACCAGTGGCACAAAGTCCTAGTGGAGTACTCAAGGGGTTGATATTGGGGACAATACTGTTTAACCGCTTCATTAACGACCTGGATGAAGAGGCAGGGTTTGCTGATGATGTAAAAGTGGAAGAAGGGGGGCTGCCTTTCAGAAGGACGTCAACAGACTAGGAGAATTGCACAGAGAGGAACCTCATGAAGTTCAGCAAGGGGAGGTGTAAAATCTTGCCTGTGAATAACACGATTCACGAGTACATACTGGGAGCTGGCTGGGTTGCAAGTATCTTTGCAGAAAAAGACCTTGGGGTCTTGGTGGTCACCAAGTTGACCACAAGCCACCAAAGAAGACCACTAGCATCCTGGGCTGTACTATGAAGACCATTGGTAGCAGGTCAAGGGAGGTGGTGCTTTCACACCAGTTAGGCCTGATGAGACACATCCAGAGTGCTGCAGCCGGTTCCAGGCTCCCCGGGAGTAGAGAGACAGGGACTTAATTGGAGTGAGCCTAGCAAAGGGCCAGAGATGATTAATGAAGCTGAACGACTGTCATGAGAGCCAGAGCAACTGACGGGGACTGTTCAGTCTGGAGAAGAGAAGGCTTGGGGGCACCTCAGTGGACATAAATACCTGATCGGAGGGTGCAAAGAAGGCAGAACCAGACTCTTCTCAGTGGTGCACAGTGACAGGCACCACTGAGAGGCAATGGGAACAAACTGAAATACAGAAGGTTTCTTTTAAACATTAGAAAGAGAGTTATTTCACTGTAAGGGTGGTGAAACACAGGAACAGGTTACCTAGAGAGGTTGTGGAGTCTCTGTCCTTGGACGTACTCAAAATGTGACTGGACACGGTCCTGGGCTACAGCTGACTCTACCATGAGCACAGGAGCTGGGCTAGACTGTCTCCCTGCCAACCTCAGCAGCTCCGTGACTCTGAAATGCCTTCTGAGGACATCGCAAGGATGAAGTGCTGGAAAACCTACGGTTACAGAACAAATAGCCTTTCTAATCAGAGAGACCCAGAAGGAGCTACCAGGATGGAACTGGGTCTCCAGGGACTCCTCAGGCTTTTGATTTCTGATCTAGGTCCAAGAATTCAGGATGCAAATTAGTATGTTTTCATCTTCAGCTTGTTCAGTGCTGGACTTTGTCAACGACTCGGGTGTTGCAGCTGACTCTCAGCTCAAGGAAGGGTAGACCACAGAAAGGCTCTCTCGTTCTTGCCAAGACAGAGATATCGTTAGAGCTGACAAGGGGAAGCATGCCCAGATGTTGCTCTCAGCATGTTTGCTTCAAGCTGGCTTTGTCAAGCCTTCATGTTTTGTTATTTGCATGGTAGAATATTTGAGTTAGTGTTGCTTAAATTCACGTAGTCTCATCCTTACTGTGCTATTTTACTTACGTTGGCGCTTCTCTCGGCATGGGATCTGCCTTTGTCCGTTGTCTCGTGCGAGGTTTTCCATTAAACGCGATTCCCTTGTTTAAACTGATAGCCCTGCACCAGCCCTTGACATCCTGAAATCTCTCTTCCTACTGGGAAGCAGCCGGTTCTGAACGTTTTGAAGAACACTGCTTTTTATTTCTAACAGTACAAAACAGTGACGTGATGGAAGTGTGAGGGGGTTTTTAACCTTCTTCAAGTAAAATGAGAAACTCGCGTTTATTCCTGGCTGCTGAATCGAGTACCTGTTTCCTGGTTTCTTCTAAAAGGGTTTATGAAACGTTGAAGAATTGTTCTAATTATGTGCACCCACAAAGCGTATTTGACGAACTGAAGTAGATCTTCACCTTGGCCAGACAAGCCTGTCATCTCTTGTGTAAGCAAACTTTTTTTTCCCCATATTTGTAATGAATCCCAAAGTACGCGCGACTGATCCAGAGCTTGCAGCCTGACTTCCCTGACGTACGCTGCCACTGTTCCGACGCCAGCTGCTCCGCGCATCGATTCCGTTTCGTGCCCATGATGGGGATGCGAGCGCGTCGCTGTGACACCTGAAGGCGTCAGCAGGGCAGTAACAGACGCGTCGGAGCTAGAGCCCCAGCATTTTCGTTATCCCAAAATTCTGCTTCAGAGCACGGATGTCCAGCCAGGACGAGCGGTTGTGGACGCCGTAAAGGTTTCGGAGTCTTTGAGTGGCAGGAGCTTCTCAAGAGAAGAACTTGATCTCCTGCGTTAGAGACCGACCTTAGCTTTTCACGCTTTTCCAACACTGGAAAAGAATTTAGCCCTGAAAGGCTTTCAAACGTGCTGTGGTTTCCTTGGAAGCTGTTTAATTTTTGGTGTGGGATTTTGATTACTCTTTGATTACAGCTTATTAAGAACAACAGTACCCCCCCAGTCCAAAAACCTCTTTTCATAAGAATTCGCCCCGTGAGTCATTGCGTTTATTCATCCCCATATTTATTGCAGTAATTCCTTCACTTCCTCTGCGCACCGAACCACCCGGTTTGGTGTTTGTCGTTCTCGCTGAGATTGTGGCAGCCACAACAGAACACGTATTTTGGTTTTCTACAGCATTCTTGCATTTAGAGGTTTTTATTCGATGACCTCCCCGTTTTATGTTCCATGTCCGTGTTACGTGTGTGCAAACGAGCAACAGCACGGCTGCTAATTGTGCTAACAGATGTAAGTAGGAAAACCATTAATTTTCTAATGCTAGAAGTATTTATAGAAACCGTTATCCGACTTTCCTCACACTTTGATTAAGGATGGAGCCTCTTTCAGGTTCAGCAAAGCTGATGAAGCTTTTGCAGGTGGTTTGACTTGCTGAGGTGATGATAGAAACGCGGAAAAAATGCAGATGTTTTAAAGATTTTTGGATTACGTGCTGTAGGTAAATAAGTGGCTGGTTGGGTTTGTTTGAACATCGTTCGACTTGAGTAGAGTACGACTTGCAGAAACCCTCTCGCCAGACCCAGGCAGCTCCCATTTCCTCCACGCTTGCAATTTATCCATTAAGATGTCGGATCCCGAGGACATATCCTCTCTTGGGAATGAGTGGCATCCTCATTGGTGGAAGTGCGTTTGCAGCACAGAGGAGGTTCACATCAGCGTAATTGGGATGATTCAGGTAATTTTCTTGAAGGGCTCTCTGTAACCCTTTCCAACAACCGTATCGACAAACCGGTCAGCACGCCTGGCGCCAGCCTTGCGCTGACCCCGCTGGCGTTGGAGGAGTGGGGAGACCAGCGCCTGACATCAGGGACTGAGTGACTGAGCAATCCCACGCTCGCTGGTTTAACTGCCAGGAAGTTTAATTTGGTTTTGGCCACCTGGACAAAATCATAAATGGTAATAAATCGGTCACGGTCAGGGCAAATCCCAAGTTCCCTCTCCTTTTGCACCAATGGGATTCAGATGTAGTTATCCCTGGCTACTCCAGCAGCTTTCACACCCTGTCTCCTAATCCGTAGCTCTTTCCTCTTGCAGTAACTTCAGAGAGTGCTTTTTTCCCTTTGTTTCACTGGCAAAGAGCAGAAAGTTTGCAGAAGCACGAGGGAGATGATTCTGACTTAAGATCTGAGCATCTCGGACGCGTGGATATGCATCATGGGCAGTGTGCGAACGCTTCGCTCTGTCTTTGGAACACATCTTCGACTTCTCCTCGGAGTAGCATCCTGGCAGGCAGGTCGCTGACGCTTTTCACATCGCTTCTGCAGCCTACCTGTATGAACAGATATTTTGGAAAAAAGTCCTGAATCTTAAGGTTTTACTTCTTCCCCACGATACTGCCTTTTCCCAAATAGTCGCAGTAAAACAGAGCAGTGGGGTTTGGGTTTTTGGCAGTAAAAATTCCACCGGTTTTCCCCTTTGGACTTAGCTACCAAGGAGCTGTCCTAAAGCATTTTTTCATGCTTCGTGCGTAGAAACAGTGTTTAAAATCTGAAGTGGAGGACACGGGCTGTGAAAATCGACGCAGTTTCAAATGCACCTGCTAGGCACGGGAGCCGGCGGGAGATACCGATGTAGAGGTGTCCGCTCTTCTCTTTCTTCGTGGAACTAAAATTTTAAGTAGAGACTGAGCTAAATAAAACAGTGACAGGGAAAGGATAGCAAGGCAGGAACACAGATTGGAAAACCACCTCACACTTGAGACTTTTGCGTTGCTCAAAGATTTCATTCAGCTCTTTTTAAACGGGAGTGGGTGTGTGGAGGTTGGTGGGCGTGCATACTCATTTATTTCCTGCAAGATTGAGAAGAAAGAAAAGATCGCTTTAAATATAATCCCTAGGGCCAAATACTGCAGTGTGTGAAGTGGTGGCAGTACTGGCATATGAAGGATAATGAGCTGAGTCTGCTTTGTTTTGTTTTGTTTTATTTTTTTAATTGTGTAATTCCTATATATACCTTTGTTTTAAATAATAACAACAGAAAGATTCCTGAGATAGTTTCCGTTACAGCTTTTCCAAACTTCTCTGGTAGCTGTCACAGAGAACTATTGTGTTTGCTGCGAATAAGTGAGCAGATCTTCTTTCTTTTTCAAATAAAAAGCTTAAAAATAGACAAGCCGTTAATCAGTACAACTCCGTGCTGGAAAAATTATTGAAAAAGTAAAGTCTCCTCTCTCAGAGGTGCCAAATCAGGTCAAACCCCAGGTTTTGAAGAGGTACCTAGTTCTTGAGTGCATGAAGTGTAAAATACCTTGTAGTAACAATTTTTTCTAGTCTGCCATCTTTTTTTAATCTCATTTCAGTGGGGCATTTTGCACACAGGAGGTCTGGCTCCTGCCTTAGCCCCGGGCGCAGAGCTCGCCACCCGAGACGAAGCGAGGTGGCAGGTACTGCTCCTCGATGGAAACCCAAACCTCGCTCCTCCCCACCACCCGGCTCGTCTCCAGGGAACCCGAGGGCGGTTTCGTCCACCTCTAACTCCATGTATCTCGTATCTGGAAATTTGTGAAGGAAATACTGCAGAGTGAGATTGATGAAAGGCAAATGACAGTAGTTTAAAATCAGATTTCCCCTTTGGAAAGCTCCTCCGGGTGGTATTTCCAGTACTCTCTGATGGTCTGTGACGCAGACTCTGGGCTGGGTACCGTTCCTTGCAGTCTCCTGCAGAAGGAGGCAGAGAAAGAAGCTCCGTTCAAGTTGGTAGGCTTTATTTTTTTCATAAGAGTAGGTGTTTTGCACAACCTGCAAAACCTCCCCGTGGCAGGTGAACGTGTCTCCAGCTCCACTCGCAGCGAAACGAGTCCCTCCTCTTTCCCTCAGCATTCCTGGCAGGATTTTCTGTGTGCCTCTTTATAATGCAGAACACGTGCTGCTCTGATTAATTATTTTCCCTCTGAGTATTCCGTACGGCACACAGACAGATGTGCCGATGAAGAAGTGCCCCCCCTGTTCATCGGGAACCGCTCAGCCGTATGGCGTGTGAAGCTGGGATGTTACAGCTGTGGGGTGATGGACATCTGTGTGATGGACTTCATCAGCTGGAAAACAAAGTCATGGCCAACACTGCTGATGGATTGTAGTTCTTACTTGATCCTTTCATTTGGGACTAAATCTTTAAAATCTTTACCCTTTTGCTGAGGGAAAAACTCATCAGCAGAAAACCAAGCCGTCGTAAAAGGATGAGGAATTGTTTGAAGCGCGGGGCCACGGAAATACTGACGCGTCCTAAGCTGAGCTGTAGCAAAGAGGCTGTGTTGCTGCTTTGTTCTGGTGCGATGTGATGTCCAGCAAAAGTTTTAGTGGCGGCGCATGGCTAAATGCCGACCAAGAGATGGGGAGAAATCTTTTGTGTTTTTTTTAAAAACAGCAACACACATGGTGTAGTCAAGCAGGCAGAGTTCGCTTGAGGCAGGGAAAATTGGCTTTGCCAGCTTCTGTTTGGATTTTAAATATCTTACCGTGTATTTCAGATTTCGGAACGGGTTACTGCATGCCCCTGTGGGGGAAGACAGCTCTCTCCCTGTTTTTAAAACAAGCTCACCGCTAAAAGCAACTCCTCGCTGCTTTTCAGGCCTCCTCCGGTACAAAGTGCTGGTGCTCACCCTTCAGCTTCCGTGGCCCCTGCTCTCCACGCAGCTGCGCCCTCTGAGCCGCTTTAGCAAACAAGTGACGTGGAGGATGGAGTTTTAATTCTCTAGGTGACGGCAAACTCTGTGCAGTCCAGTCCCCAGAGGAGACGCTGGCGGAGCACGGACAACCTGCCTGCAAGGACTCGAGCGGTCGCCTCGGTTCTCCTACACCGCGTTGGAAATGTGTGCTGGGTCTCCGTGAGAGGTGGGGGGGGCCTCTCACTGGCTGGAAATTTGACCCTGATGTGGGAATCCGCCACCGCTGTCACCCCACGTGAGTCCCTCTCTGACATGTTTGGGGTAATTCTGACTGTGCTTTCCCCTAGGAGGACTTTCGGAATAAAGTTGAGGATTACATTAAGCGCTACGCCAGATGATGAAGGGAGATCGATGGCAGGACCATGGCTTCCGCACTAGAGCTGTCCTTAACTTCAACACCACCGCCGCCGCCAAAACCAGCCCGGATTGTACCAGTCCTGTGTCCATGTTGTACTGAAGAAGAAAACTAACTTCATAACTTGTCCATGTTCAAAGGAGAGTTCAGCATCAATGCAGCGAGAAATTCTCTATGTTGGTTGAAAAAAAAAAAAAAAAAGTTGTTTGCTTACTTTTCAAAATGTTTACTCTTCTGAACTGTACTGTATATCCTGTCGATGAGATATGCTTGAGAAGTTTAAAAAAAAAAAATCACTATTGCAATTGTAATTACACTTTTTTTAACTCTTGCCTAGTTTGGAGGGGGAAAGATAGAAAAACCAAACCAGAGAGAAAAGGTGGCGTGTTTTTGGAACACTTCGAGTTGGCAATAAAATGGTCTCCTGTGAAGCAAATCACAATCCTGTTGCCTTTGGTGAGCAGAAACTGCGAGTTTTTTTCCAAGAGTCATTCAGCCAAGGCTTAGAGCTTGCCACCATGCGAGCGCTAAATGAAATTCTACTTCTCCTGTTGAAATTCTCAGTGATATTTAACGTAAGTACGTTTTCGTCACACGTTTGGGATTTTTACGTTGTTATTTTCAGCTGCAGTTTGGGCTGCAGTGTTTTTTTGTTTCTATTCATTGTGTGAAGTAGTTTAAAGAAATACAGACTCATCCGTAACTTAAGTAAATGTGTAGTATTAGTAAAAATATCTATATATATTATATATATTATATATTTCTGTGGAAATTTAATGAGAGGGAGATTTTTTTTGTAAGAAATCTGCCTTTGGCTTTCCTATCTGGATGTGGTGAGGGAGCATCAGATGCTGTTCCATCTGATGACAGCAACTTCAAGAGAAGACCTCATTGTGCTCTTCAAACTTCTGCACGGAGAGCGGGTGACAGGGAACGCGGCCGCGGACGATACCGCGCTGCACCCTCTTTTAACCAGTTGTGGCTTTTTTGGTAGTTTTGAAAGGAAATGATGCTGTAACTGCACTTTCTGTAAGCAGCTGTATATCAAACACGCGGTGCGTGCAAGCGGAGATCCTTCGGGAGAGAGCAGCACGCACCTCAGGAGTCGCCTCACAGTAAATGCCCCGAGCAGCCCGCTGCCTGTCGCGTGCCAGGGCTCCCCGCTGCTCGTCCGGGCGCAGCCTCCCAGCCCGAAACGCGTTGCGCCGGTGGGATCACGCAGAGGGGGCACGATGGAACCCATTCGAGCTTTTTCTCTCTAGATAAAGCCTAGAAATAAACGTTCGTGTGGTTTCATGCGGAGCAAGTGTGTGTGTGACGCTTGGCCGTTGGCTGTTGTTTTTTTTTTTTATCCCTCGGCAGAAGGAAGCCAACATTGCCTCAGTGAGTTGGGCTGCAAATTTTAAGCCTTGCTTGTCGAGTTTTCCCTGTGCCTTTTCCCTCACAGCTTCACAGGCTCCCGTAGGCGCTACCGGAGGCCTAGGGGAGCAGGGAGCAGCGTGCGGGAGGAGAGCCGTACGGTGGGCAGGGTTGGGGCACCAGCCGCCTGTGTGAGCGCCGAGCGAGAGCTGCGCTCGGCGAAGCCGGTCCTCACGTCCCAGCACAGTCCTGCCGTGTCACCCTGTGCCGTGGCGTTCCTCACCTGCGGAATGTTCAGGTTGGGATGCTGTTAAATGCTGCACAAGGCGGCTTCAGCGGCTTCCCATCCGGAATACACGGGAGAAAAAATGTTACACCTCATCCTCGTCCTGGAAGAGCCCGTCAGCTCACAGTTCAGGAGAATAAACTGAATTATTTTTTCCTGAACACAGGGAGCTGGCTTTTTTTTTTTCTTAATATGTATGTATATTTATTTTTACGTGTATTTTTACATGTGTGTTTGTATAGATGCAGCTTATCTCTAATCCTTCCAGCCACCCTCCGTTTTTGCCTCTCACCGAAGCGCTAAGCCAGGGTGCCGCGGGGCGGCATGGTTCACCGCGCGTGCGGCCAAAATCCTGCTGCAGAGATCTCGGGGGGAGCTCGTCGCTGTCCTGCACCCGCGCGGACCCTCGGCCGCGGCAGGAGGCACGCTCTCCTGTACGTCCCCATGTGGGCATCTGACAGCCTGGGGCGAACCAGGCGGCTGGCTGGGCAGGACGCTGGCCAGCTCGTGCAATTTTAGGGTTGTTTTTTTTTTTGCAAACGTGAAGGCCAAGGTGGGAATAGCCGTTGGGTCCCCCTGAGGGACCCCTCCCTGAGCTGGTGGGGCCCGGAGGTGTTGGGGACAGCAGAGACCAGCGGTGAGGGCAGGGGTCCTCCCCCTCATCCTAGATACTGCCCAGACCTCCCCCCCGAGAGACCCAGCCCCACTCCTGGACCCTGCTGAAGGGGAGGGGCCCCTACCTGCCCACCCACACCCAGGGACCCCCCCCCTGGGGACCCTGCTGCTTCCAGGGGACAACCCCTACTTCCAGGACGCCCAGTGCCACCCCTAAAGGTGCCCACGGGGTGGGGGCAACACTACTGGGGGAGGGGGCCCTCTGGGATCACAGGATCCTTCAGGGGCAGCGAGGGGGGGGCATCTGAGGGGGCCCCTTGACGCACCTGCACCCCGACGTTCACAGAGGGGCGCGCGCCAAGGATTTGCACCAGAGACGGACACCTGGTTTGTTTTTGTATTTATTGGTTTAGGCAGGAAAAGCACCTTACTCCCATTGCTCGTTAGCCCCGGGCTCTGCCAAGGCCACCACTGGTGCCACCACCTCGCACCGCCAACTTCCACCCATCGCTCCCCGTGCCCCAGGCAAACCCCTCCCCGTGCGGGCTTCGGCCTTACACTGTGGGCCGGGGCAGAAGATGCCTTTCCTGGTGTGAAAAGAAAAAAAAATAAAAATAAAAAGGACAAAAAGAAAAAGCCGTGACATTTTCATCGTCCGGGGTTGCACCCAGACCCACCAGCCTCGCCGTTACACCCACTGGCACCTCCCAACAGGATTTCAACCCCATGCCCTCTTTTTTTTTTGTATTAAAAAAGAAAAAAAATTCCAATTTTGGTAAAACACGATGCTGTGGGTGCCGGGAGGGAAGGAGCTGGGAAAGACACGGCGGTGCCGATGCCGTGCTCCCCGCTGCCGGGGCAGCGTGCGACAGCTTCGCCGGCCACCGGCATCCCGTACCGCCAACCAGCCGAGTCTTAAACGACGTATTTATTGGGAACCGCCGGGCGACCGGCACGTGGTGGTGCGGAGGGTACCGGCAAGGGAGCAGCGGTGGCGTTACCGTCTTGGCCTCCTGGATGTGGTACCCCCCCAGATGCTCCTCTTCCAGGGTCTTCCCAAAAATACGGGTGCTTTCAGGTGGAGGCTCCCCCTGTCCCTCCCCTGCGCCGGCGGCAGGCCGTCCCTACACGATGCCCTCGCTGCGTTTGCTCCTCCACACCACCAGCGCGGTCATCAGCAGGGTGACGAGGACGGGCAGCAGGATGAAGGGGCAGAGGACGCCGTTGGGGGGGTCGCGGAGCGCCCGGCCGGAGGGAGAGCAGTTCCTGAAGTACTGCTTGTGCACGGCCACGAAGAACTCGTCCACCAGCCGGTTGGGCCAGTAGCAGTCGAGCCTCTCGGCGATCAGCGCCGTGCAGTTCGTCAGCTCCCCGTAGGTGCTGCAACACAGAGACGGGCACGGGGGTGGCAGCGGGACCAGCGCCCAGCCGTCAGCATGCCACCTCCCCGCCCTGTACAAGCTCAAATATAGCTGCTTGCTATTAGCGATGTGTGTGTGTGGTATTTGAGTGTTAAATGAGTTATTTGAATCTTTTAGGGTTTGTTTTTTTTTTTTATATTATAGGTAGATAGGTAAAAAATGTATGTGGGTTTGTTTTATTTCCCATCAGATTTTGCCACTTTGCGCACTCTTTAAGCGCCCACCCGCAGCCAAAAGCACAGGGAGTTTTCATTTACAGAAGGAATTTTTTTTTTTTTATTTGTGTTAATTTCTGCAGGATTTCACAGCCGAACCGGTGCCGTTAGAAAAACACCAATGGGACCCCAATTACCCTCAAGGAAACCCATCCTCCGCCCGGAGCATCCTGCCCGGCAGCCGGCCTCAGGGCACCCTCCCCGAGCTTGCGCGGGTTCAGCCAAAAGGGGACGGAAATAAATACACTGCATCTACCTACAGTTCTTTTAATTGCCTAAAAATAAGGCTTTTTTGACCCAACACCGTGCTTTTGAAGCTCATCTCGCTGCAATTCACAGCACCACGCTTTGCAGGGCTGCAGGACCATCACCCATCCCACCTCTCACTGGGCAGCAAGTCCATTTTTTTGAACTTTTAATTTTTTTTTTTTTTTTTTTAATATTTGGAAAAAAGAGGAGCAGCCCTAAGCCAGAGGGGCTGCAGGAAGAGGACAGCCCCTGTGCTGGTCCATCCACCCACCCTCTGGAAGGACAGGTATTGCCATGGGTTTCAAATCCAACCTGCTTTAAAATGAGCTATGCGTTAAAAAAAAAACAGTTAATATATAATATTTTTTTTCCCCATCCCAATTACTCGGTTAATCCTAGAGAAGCAGAGCGAACCAAAACCCAACTCTTCAATTAAAAACCCGCCTGGGGAAGAAATGGTTTAGAAGCCACTCGCCGCAGCCTCTCTGCGTCTCATCAGCCAGGTTTTCGGGCCGGCGGCGGTTGCCTTGCCGTGCTCATCGGCACACGGCAGCGCCGGAGGGAGGCCCTGTGGAGTCCGGTGATTTAATTAACCGGGCGCCTGGAACCGCTAAAAAGCAGCTTCTGCTCAGCATCCCGGTGTGCAAAATTACCGTTTCCCAGTCATCAGCAGCCTTCGCGGCTCTCGGGAGCTGAAGCATCTCCAGGAATCACAGGGAAGGAGTTAACAGAGCCGTGAACAAAAGCTATTTTTAAACCTGCCTTAGCCCTTCCCCGGCTCAGACTGCGCTTTGGTGTTGACAAGTAGTTGCTCCCACACTTGTGCGTGAAGATGTCCAAGTAACCACAGCCAAATGGAGGCAGCAGATGAAGGGATGAAGTGTAATCACACCTTGCTCTTCGGCAGCACCTCTAGTTCAGTTCCTTCTATTTTCATGTCCCCTGTCTTGGCCATCCACGGCCACAAGCTGACAACTGTCGGCCGAGTCCACCCGGGCCAGCTGCGCGGGTCCTGAGCTGCCGTGGTGTTTGGAGACCAGGCCTGTGAGACTCCGTCCTGTCCTCGCATGCACAGCACGCAGACGCGCCATTGAGGACCTTCCCATCGTGTGTGCACCGCCCGCTACCGCAGAGGGACACCAAAGGGATCCATTTGCTGGGATACGGATAAACCAGACCGGTCGGGCCCAGGCTGCTGACATCTTGTCAGGAGGGATCAAGATCCCACCGGAGAGCAGCAGCAGTGTTGACGCCCGGGGCTGAGCGTGCTCTTTCCCGCCACAGCCGTGGCGAGAGCTCATCCTGTTGAGTCTCCAAAGCGGCATCTGGTTCTCTCTCTGCGCAAGCAGAGCCGTGTTATTACGTTAGCACCACGCCAGCACGGCCCCACCGGGGAATTCAGCCCGTGCTGACAGTGAAACCTCTCAGGGCCTTGTTTTTGCACCTTGTACTGTTCATAACAACCCAACGCCAGGCTACAAAACCTGGCTGGCCGTCGAGGAGTTAGTTAAGAGGAGGAATGAGCATGGAGGGCATCCTGAGCTCCCCATGATGGTCACTGTGTCCCCAGAGACCAACAGACATGGTGGGGGGAGAGGGAAGGGAGATGTGGTCTGCGCCCACACCACCTCCTTCTGCTCTCCCTCCTCTCCCGCAGCTTTGCCTTAAATTGAATCACAGGATGGTTTGGGTGGGAGGGGACCTTCAAAGCCCATCCAGTGCAACCCCCCTGCAAGGAGCAGGGACATCTCCAACCACATCAGGTTGCTCAGAGCCCCGGCCAACCTGGCCTGGAATGTTTCCAGGGATGGGGCATCCACCACCTCTCCGGGCAACCCGGGCCAGTGGCTCACCAGCATCTTAATTTAAAAATCCTTAAAAGGTGGGAGGCAATGCTACCTTTGATTACTTCATTAAAAATAATAATAAATTTGTGATTATTGAGCTGATGTAGCACAGCATTGGGAACAGGGCAAGTTTTCCCAAGCCACCCCACCACCGCAGGCTGCAGGTGGGGAGATGAGCAGCCTGCCCTGAAAAGTACATTTCTTTGTTCTCAATATTTTTTTTTCCCTGCCTGATGTAAACTGCAATTAAAACTGTTTTCTCCATCGCCATAGAAACGGTTTGGGTTTCAAGGATGCTGGAGGAGGCATCATGGGGACCCCGACGGGGACGGGGCTGGTGGGAAGCAATCGAGGACTGATTTACGGTTTGGCGGGATCCGAATGCTTACAGCGCTGTAAATCCTAAGCAATGCCTCTGGGTGGTTTTTTTTTTTTTTTTTTTTTTTTACCATCGCAACTGAGACTGGAATTGGATCTGCCATTTCTTCCTCGCCAGCGCCGTGGTGCAGGCAGTGTTACGCCACGGATACCAGCTGGGGCTCACAGGTTCGCCAGCTCTCCCTTGTCGGGATTTTCCCTATCCTCCTCAATTCCCTTGCTTCAGAAGGAAAAAAAAACAAAAACAAAAACAAACAACCAACCCACAAGGCTTTCCTTTTGCTTTATACATTAAAAGAAAATTTTCAGGCGTGCCACGGGGCGGATATATTTGGGATGAAGGCGCCGGACTCGGCTGGAGTGACACCCGCAGCTGTGGCACTGCTCAGCACAGCGAACATCGTCCTGTCCTGCTCGCTGCCCGATGCACCAACGCCGTGCAAAACCCTCCGGCCCAAGGCATCCCCCGGCCACCACCGTGAAGCAGAGGAGACCATGACGCAGCTCCAGCTTTAAATAACAGGGTGGCCGCCAGCCCTGGAACACAAAACATCCGGGAGCTTGGGCTGAATGGCTCTCAGGCCAGGGATCCATGGAGCAATGGCACGGAGGGGCTGGAGAGCCCGGGTCGGTGGGCAGCTGACCCAGCAGGCACCCGCACGCACGGCTTCACCGGATCGCTCGTCCTTTGGGGAGGAAGAGGGGGAAGGAAACCAGATGACCCAAAGGAGAACACTTCTCGGAGCAGTCCTTCTCCCTTCCAATTTCTGGAACGAATTACTTTATTAAAAACCACCTGGCAAGGGTGCACCGGCTCAGGCGCCTTCCCCTGGTACTTGATTTTGCAATCACAACCCAGCAGCTTTCCCCAAATAAGCACGGCTAAGAGAGCCAGCAGAGCTCACCGGTGCTGGACAAGCCTTCTCAGAGAGCTGGTGCTCGTCCACACGGTCCAAGCCCAACCTCAGCAACCACTCCTGGTCCAAAGAGACCCGAACGCAGCGGCAGCAGCAACGCAAGAGCTCGGTTTGTATTGCTGAGGGTAAGCCGGGAGGATAATCTACAGGCTATCAACAGGAGCGCTAAAGCACGACGACCAACTCTGCCGAGACAATTCATTTATCCAGATGTTCCCATCGTGTCACGCTCAACTGATGGGCCTAAGGGGCATTTCCCTGCTCCTGCTCCATGAGAAATCACCGCTCCGAGCGTGCTGCTGCTGATGGTACAGGTCCTGTCAGAGGCAAAACGTTCAAATATTTCTCGTTCTCGTTTTGGACAGGTTTCAAGCATCACAGTTCCTCGGTTTGGGCGAAGATCTGGAGAGGAGAAGAGGATCTAGGCGGGTGTTTGATTTCCATTTCTTCATCTCGTCTCTGGTGGAAGTCAAGTCCTTCCCCCAAAGCCAGAGGGGCGACCAGCCAGCCTAGGCCATCCTCTGCTGGGACATCTCCTAACAGCACTGTTTCTCCTAAAAGGGGGTGGGGAGGCCCATCCACACCAGGGAGCAGGGGTGTTGAGTGAGGTGG
The DNA here is from genome assembly GCF_036417535.1 of Chlamydotis macqueenii. Taxonomy (NCBI): domain Eukaryota; kingdom Metazoa; phylum Chordata; class Aves; order Otidiformes; family Otididae; genus Chlamydotis; species Chlamydotis macqueenii. The sequence continues at coordinate 39,538,913 of NC_141561.1, forward strand.
CCACCCAAAACCCACATCCTTGCAGAGCAGCTTCTTTACAGCAGTAGCTGAGCTACTTCTACCTGATTTTTTTTTTTTTTTTACCCCAGTGTCCTGAGGGCGCAGGAGGATCAGAGGAATGTCATCTCGTAAATAACCCCGGCCTTGTGTTTGCACGGAGCAAATGGACTCGCGCAATCGAATTAAACACTGCGAGTTTATCAACATTTCCTCCAAGTGCCTCGAGGATAACAAGTTTAGTAGAAGCTATTTAGAAGAAATACAGGATGTTGGAGATAAAGAACAAGCTCTTTAATGCAGCTCCGCTTCCTGCGCAACGGCTTTGGAGGAGGAGACGGATTGCACCTCACCAGGCTTGCAGATAGCACGGAACCAGGAGCGCAAGCAAAGTCCCGCCCCTGGGACACACACAGCCCCTGCGATGGGAACAGCTCTGCCGGGGGCGTCCCCAGGGGTGGGAGCTCACCCAGGAGACAACAGGGAGGTGGTTTTTCTCCTTCTCCTGCCACTCACCACACCTGGGACCACATCTGGATGCTGCCTCCAAAGGTTTCGGCACAGGAGAGCAGGTCCCACAGAGATCCCCCAAGGCAATTGGGGGCTGGAGCAACGGCAGCAGCCCTGGACATGGGATGAGGCTCAGATGAGGTTTCTCAGAACCAGAAAAATGTCCACAATCTTTCCACTCTTTTCTTCCCCTCCATTTTGCCACCAATAAAGGGGAAGGAAAGTCCAAGCTGTCCTTTTCAAAAGCTGTCTCTCTATATACACATACACAGAGATTTTAATTTGGCACAGAAGAAAGGGACGTGAAGCAGGAAATCCTCCAAAATCTTCCAAACCCTCTAAATATTGTGCAAACCCCTCATGGCATACAGCAACCTCTGTTCGCCATTCCCAACGGACCTTGATCCCCGCTACGTCGCAAGAGCTCACTTTTGTCTCTCACTTCGTTTTCCCAGAGAAAGGCCACGGCACAACAACGCTGTGTGGTGCGGGAAGCCAACTCAGAGTGGAGAACGTGGGGTTTGGTTTTTTTTATCTTTTCAGGCCCTCATGCCAACACATGGACACCTCTGACCGGTCTTTGCAACTTCAGCCAGAACCATCTCACGAGGAGAATGATTTATACCGTGCCAGCCTCTCCCTTTAGTTGCAAAGAAAATCAACATGCAACTTTTGGAAGCAGCCAGGAGGTCCAGTGGGATGGTCTGGGATTTTCTCATAGAGAGGGTGTGAGGGCATCTCAGTGGGTTGTGGGGTTTTCAAACTGAGTTAGGGCATTTTGGACGGTCTGCAGAACCTGAGTGCTGAGCAAAAAGAAAAATCTTATGGAAAATATGTCCATCAAGCTGTGAGTCACCAAAAGAGGTAGCGGAGCCATGACGGGGATCCCAATAGTCTGCCTTGTTAACACATTGATACCCAGCACGTAGCAGATAGCTGTGGTCTTCTCCTGTTGAAGCTCCGTCACGGGGGCATGTGGTTCCTTCACACATACAAAACTGTACTGAGCAAGATCACCATCCTGGCATCCAAACACGGCTTAGGTTGGGCTCCCTGAAAACCTATTTAATCACAGAATGGCTGAGGTTGGAGAGGATCTCTGGAGGTCCATCTTGTCTTGTCCAAATGCCCCCCAGTGCAGCCCCAGACACCATTCACCCTCTCTGCTGCAAGGGCAGGTTTCTGGCTCATGTTCAACTTGGTGTCCATCAGGACCCCCAGGGCCTCTTCTGCCAAGCTGCTTTCCAGCTGGACAGTCCCCAGCACAACCTGGTGCCTGGGGTTGTTCCTCCCCAGGTGTAGGAATTTGGACTTCTCCTTGTTGAACCCCATGAGGTTCCCATCAGCCCATTTCTCCAGCCTGTTGAGGGACTCTGGACGGCAGCACGACCCTCTGGAGCATCACCCGCTCCTCCCAGTCTGGTGTCATCTGTGAACTTGGTACACTGCAGGTATGGTCTGCATCATCACCCAGACCATTGTTGGAGAGGTTAAACAGGACTGGACCCAGCACTGACCCCTGGGGTACACCACTAGTTGCTGGCCTCCAACAGGACTTTGTCCAATGATCACCACCCTCCGGGCTCGGCCATTCAGCCAGTTTTCAAACCACCTCTCTGTCTGCTCGTCCAGCCCACACTTCACCAGTTTCTCTGTGAGGAGACAAAAGCCTCACCGAAGCCCAGGTAGACAACGTCCACTGCTCTCCCTTCCAAGCCCAGCAGTTGAAAGTGGAGTGAAACGACACATTTATTCCCCCCTCCATGAAAAAAAACCCCACTGCTGACCTCCTTAGATGTCCAAAAAGATAGGTGCAGGTGGTCCCAGGACACCAGGAAGGAAGGGGTGAGTAGAGGGACCTCACTTACCCCACGGTCTCATCCCAGTCACACCAGAGCCGCTGCCCGATGCCCTCCATGCTGAGCTGGAACTGCTTCAGGCAGTAGTGCCGGATCATCCAGCCATAGTCCGCCTCCTGGCACGCCGTCGCTGTGATGAAGTGATGAGCTGGAAGACAGGCGAGGGGTGAGCAGGGTTAGGCTCTGCCACAGTGTGTCATGGCCCAACGATAGCTCCTTGCCCTCCACCGCGCGGTCCCCTCACAGCTTTTCATGCAGAGGGCATCTGCCAAAGCAAAGCTGGCCATCAAAGCACCACCACTCTCGCTCTGCTGCTTCAAAATCTCCTTCTTAGGGTTTTATTTCCCTCTTCACATCCCTCTGACCCCGCAGCATCCGTTACCCTCCCAAGTGTCTGACGCTAGATAAATCAATTATTCAAAATACACTGGGTGAGTCATGAATAAGTAAGGACGTAGATTTATTCTCTGCTGATCACTTGACGGTCATTGTTGGACTTTAAAATCCCAGCTTTTTGGTTTACAAAAAGAGTGAGGGTGTGGGGAAGCTGGGGAATAACCCCACAGCTCCCAGTCAGATCCCTGCTGCTGCTGAGCAAAGGCTCCCTTAAAAATTATCTGCATGGTGCCACGCTTGGAAACAAACATCCCTCTCCAACGGAGCACAGGGACAAATATCCATCTCCGATGGAGCGCAGGGACAAATATCCATCTCCGATGGAGCGCAGGGACAAGCACGGTGAAATTCATCTCCGGCTGCACGGCGCTGATTTAATTCACCTCCGGGTACGCGTCCCTGCTACACGGTGCCTTCTGGTTTGGGATCAGAGGAGGAAGAGATCCCGCTTACTTCCCTACAAGTTTGTGCACAATCGGTGCAGTTTTGGTAGGAAATGGGAAAGGAAAAGGACAGTGATGCTTCACAGAGATCAGGCTCGAAGGCAAAAAATCCTTTGGAGGAATGATTTACTGACCCTGGCTATAAATAATCCCTCTCCCTTCGTCCCAAAGTGCCAGTTAGTGCCTTTGCAGCTCCTGGAGTACATTGCAGGCAGGCATCGCATACCAGCACTATTTTTTGCTACGCGTGAATAACTGCGCAAAAGAGTGGGGCTTTATTTTTATCTTATTTTTTATCAAAACAGAATTCAGCTACTTATTTAGCGGTCTGTGAGTGCAATCCCTGGGACAGCGCCAGCGGCTCCTGCCCCGGGGACGCCCTCCTCAGCAGCCCCCAAATCCTCAGAGTGCTTAGGTACCAGCATCCTACAGAAGTTGGACTGTGAAGGACGAGCGCCCTGCAAACATTACGCCCATCAAGCAGCCGGAGAAACAGCTTGCAGAGAAAACCCTGGCAGCGAGCACATCAAGTGCGGAGCAGGAGAGGGCTGCCTGAGGAGAGAAAGGGAAGCAGGGGAGGCGAACAGATTGACAAGCAGCCGGAGGAGCGGCCGAGGGAATTGAGGAGCAAAGGAGAAAAGGGAGCCAGGCAGAAATGAGTGAGACATGCAAAATGCAGAGAGAAATTGAGGACGACAAAGCCGCTTTAAGAAATTCAACAGCGATACAGCACAAGAAAAAAGGGAAGCAGAAGTTAACCCAGCATGGCCAGGCTGCTCTTCGCCTGGCTTCGCTCCTCCCCACTCCCAATTAGCACTGATGAACCTAGAGACAAGTCCTCACTTGTACCACAGGAACAACTGTCCTTAGAGACGGCCAGACACTTCCTGACGACCCTGCAGAACGGACCTGGAGGAAAACACCTCAGCAGGCGGCTCCACCTTGGGTGGAGAGAAGAGAGACACCAAATAAACCATGGGGATGAAGCAGCTGAGAACTGCAAACGCGTGCTTGAGTAGCTGCAAGGCACATATATCAGCGTGAAAATCAGCCCCACTGTTAAAAGAAAAGGAAAAAACAACCAACCCAAACCAAGAGCTTTAAGCACTTGCCAATCAAAGCAGCTCAAAAGACACTGCTGGGTTGGACGTGGCCGTGGGCTGACAGGTGTGGGCAGCCGGGAGGGAGCCAGCGCATGGGCTTCGCCATCCCCGAGCGCGTGACTCGTACGCTTGGACTTTGTTCCTGCCTCTTGTCTCAGCTCCGAAGGTCCTTCGAGGCACGTCACCACCTTTCTTCACTCCCCCAGCAGCTCTTCGCAATGTTCTTCAGAAGTTCTGCCTTCCCCATGAGGACTTGCCTTCTGCAGTGGTGAACATCTCAGGTGCTGACAGCCAAGGCTTGGCTTCGTAACCCCAAGGAGATGAGCAGAGACTGTGCTCCTGGAAGACACCGCCCTCCATGCATCTCCCATAGCTACACGTGGGGTCTGTCTGCAAATCCTTTTCCCCAGGAGGCTGGAGAAACCAGACCCATCAGCCAGTAACTGAGACGTTTCATGAGGACATCATGAAGGACTCTTTTGTTTTATACACCAGAGGCAAAGAACATCCAAGAGGAACAAGGCTCGACAGAGCCCACTGTGCAAATGCTGTGAGGACGGAGCGAGCACGGCGAGGCCGAAAAGCTCTTTTGTTATCAGCTGGCTGGGGAGAATTGGCTTCAGCTTTAAATGCACATTTTTAGGTCAAAGGGAGGAGAGGCTCCTGCCATGTTTCCACATGGTCCCCACCTAAACCCATGGATATTTCCCTGCTGCGTCCCGGACTTCCCCTAAATTCACGTTTCTAGATACGTCAGGCTAGGCCGTGCTCAGGGTTTGTAACAACAGCAGAAAAAAAGCAGGGAGGGATTTTTCTGGCTCTCATTCCAGAAGGTTTTCCTTCCCCCCTCAGCCCTGCTGACGGAGAAGGCATAAGTCAGCTGCAGCGAGCCGTAAATAACCGAGCTCCGGAGCGGTCACGTCCCGGTGCTTAGCAGCATCCATTTGTGAAGGCTATGAGGAGCTGCTGAATAAATGAGCTCCAAAACACAACCGTACCAAGGGCTGCGCTGCCTCCAACAGCTCCCTTCTCATGTGCTCCGGGCACTCCCGTTCCCTTGGAAAAAAAGGCATTGGGAGCTGCGGGAACGCAGTGGTCCCCTAGGAACATCCCACCGGAGCCATGTTTGGTCTTTAGGTGCCGTGTAGACACGGAGCAGGGGATTATCTCCATCTTCCTGCGTTTCCCCAACCCATCCATCCATACAGGTGGTATCAGTGCGAGCCGTCAAAAATTCATCCTTGCAGCATGCGTGTGCGCTGCCTTCTATCCAAAGACATCTTCTGTTGGAAGGAGGCACCATCCGACGCGGTGTTTATCTTGGCGCGAGGACCCGCGTGTCTGGTGATGAACGCCCTTCCCTGCTGAGAGGAGCACTGATTGCCTGATCAGAGATACAACTTTAAAGATCTTTAATTTGCCTCCTCCCAGGAAATATCAGGTGAGCGGCGGGGAGGAAGTGATTGGAAGGAAGGCTTTTTCAGGCACCCTCCTGATTACCCTGGGATTGATGTCCTGAAAAGTCCCAGCAAATGTCTCCCAGGGCTCAGCTTCCTAAGGGTTAGCTGCAAAAAACCCAAGCCATGAATTGTTACAAAGATGTTGGGAAAATAACCGGACTTTCTTCCGTTGCACTTCTTACAGCTGGGGGTTAGGCTCACAGCTCTAGAAAACAACTTGGTGGACATCACCTCCTCCTTCTCCTGCCACCGCTGCAGAGCTTGCACACTTGCCATGGTGGCAGTTCTTGCGTCTTTCTCTGCAATAAGTGTTGCCTTTCACATCACTGCCCTCCCTGTGTAATTTTTCAGTTTCCAGACATTTTCTCCTCATTTTTCTGGGACTTCTTGCTGGGACGTGCAGCCAGTCCCATGGGGAGGCAGAGGCAGGGAGGACGGTGGAGCCTGAGAACAGATGAACATTTCAGGCTGGCATAGCACAGGAGGTCAAAGCGATGCCAGCGCTGACGGACTCAGTTCCCAGGCATCACAACGGAGCCTGCCGGCGTTTTTTGCATGCCCCGCCGACCCGGTCCTCTGCCATTTGACCTCTGGATGCTGCCCACGATGTGTGCGTGCTGAGAATATACAGAGAGTCCCAAGTAAGGCAGTCTCATTTTTGGGAAGATCCCACCAAGGTGGACTCAGATGCTGTGTGTCCTTCTGGGCTTGCTGGGTTTCTCCAGATGTAGCCAGGGCAGCCCCAAGCTGTTTCCACCTTTTCTTTTGGTGGAAACCATTCAGGGCTTCACAGCAAAGAGCAGAAAAGAGCCAGTTATTCATCTAAAAGTTTAGAGGGCTCACTAAACCCCAAAAGACAGCAGATAACTGCAAAGCGACGCTCACAGAAGGGCTGGCAATGACCAAGCCACACGTAGCTCAACCCAAGCACCAGTAAAGCTCTGGGCTCAAAGAACAAGCGTCCCATTATCTTCTCCTGGGCTCCTCTCAAACGCCATGACCCACCCTGTGAAACGATGAGCTCTCTCAACGAGCCTGAGATGAGAGAGCCAGTCTGTTTTCCACTCCTTTTCAACGTGGTTGTCTGCTCTGTTTTACTGAGAACTAGCGTCGCGGTTTGGACCCGCTTGCGAAATAAAACCCAACAAGAGCTGGAAATCTGGAACTCATTTGCTGAGCGTGCTTCCAGCCTTCCAGCGTGCTGCCTTTGCCACGTCCGCAGCCAGCGGTACGAATCCTGCCCCAGCAGGTACAAATCTGTGACGTGAAACCAAGTAAAGCCCAGTGCTGCATGCTGCCAAACCAGGTACTGACCAGCTGGGAACAATGCTGGGAAAGTGACGGTCGCTTGTGGCTAACCCCAAATCTGATTTTGTCCCACTCTCTTGTGGCCAACATCCCCCAGAAGATAAGCAGGCAGAAGACAAGCACGAAAACCATCCCGGTTTGCAGCCAAAAAATTGAAACCTTTGGGGGGGTTTGCCTTGTTGACTCAAAGCCCACAAACCAGCCCAGCTGGAGGCAGCAGATGGTTTCATGGGGGACGGAGCAAGTGCTTGCAGGACTAAAAATAAACCCACCACTCCCAGGCGCGCTGGCACGTAAACGGCTGGGCTGGGCTCCGGCTGGCGCCCATAAACTGCCAACGTGGGAACTGGGTGCTGGGCACCGACGTCCTCTGCAGCTCACCCACCTGAGGAGCACCTTCCCCAACCAGGCTCTGTACCCTATGGGGTACAGCTCCGGATAAGGTCCAAAAAACCAAACCACTGCATAACCTAGCAGGAAGCTCAGTTCTTGTGCAAGAAACCTCACATCAAGAAACACGAGAAAGAGGGGAAGTCACCCACACCAGTTGGGAAGAAGGAGGAAGAAAGGCACAACTGACCCTAATGTCCGCAGCCCCATAACCACTGGGAAAGGGTCTGGCACCCTGTGCTTCAAAATGTACCTTCTGCCAGGGCTGCTTTGGGCAGCTTCACAGCTTGCAAACGCTCCCTGGCTTCACCAGGAAAAAAATGCAACTGGTGCTCAGCAAACCTGTGACCCTCTTCGGCTGGAGCTGGGTGGGCAGAAAAACGCAGATGTTGGTGTTTGGGAACGACAGGGGAGCTGGCTCAACACTATTTATTTCTCTGTCAGAAAGGAGGGAGCCATCTGCTAACACCTCTCCTTGCTGACAGCCTGGGATGCGCCCCCGCAGTCAAACGAAACCTCCGAGCCCTGGCAGGGCTATTTCTGGCCTGGTTTTTGCATGGGGAATGTATTTTTAAAGCTTCTCCCCCCTGCCTGGCTGGGTCAGGCCGGGGGCACTGGCACCCACTCCGAGCTGCTGGGATCTGGCAGCAGCTCCTGGGGCTGCGCTTGGGAACGGCGAGATGGATGGAGGTGTCCCAACCCTGTGGGCGATCACGGGGGAGACAGAGACCTGTACCCTTCTCAAGCAGCCTGCCCGAGCCCCACCAGAAGCACAGGATCATCCCATTGCAATCCCTGTGAAGGCTGAGCCCAACTTCTCTCCAAGCATCTCAAAAACTGCATTTATTAATGCACAAGTGGATGAGCTGCTGCTGCTTTCACCATAGCAAAGCAGCAGGCTCCCCCCCCCGGTTTAGGGAGCTCAGAAACACGTGAAGGTGTTTGAAGTCCTGGCAGAGATGCTGCTGTTTCCCCGACTGCTGCAGGCAGGCCCGCTGCCTCCCAAGCAACGCATGGGAAGAGCCTGTCCCCTCCACTAGCAACCCATAGGATTCAGGCTCGGGGACATTAGGACGAGGAGGAACTCAGTGGCCAGTCAAAGGCAGTCGCCCACTATCTGGTTTGAAGTGAGAAGGGCATTTCTCATCCTAGCAGCATTAATTCAGAGAGCTGCTCTGTCCCAGATTTGCTCCCTGATGCTTCTGGGGCATCCTCGGGTCCCAAAACCAGGCAGCCTCTGCCTCCCTTGCCTGCTGCACGCTTGTTCACTTGGTGTGTTGTGACACTGTTCCTTAATCCACAGGATTTTCCCTCCCAACATAGCCAGGATGTAAAGAGGGAATTCACGGGACATTCAGAGGTTCTCACATGCTGAAAGGCAGCGGGGATTTTTCAACACACAAGGATTTCGGAGGCAGAGCAGATGGTGGGAGGTGAGGGGAACATCTGCCCATCTCCCAGGAAGGCTGATCCCAGCATGTACTGGACATACTGCCACTGCTCCCTTTGGAGAAGAGAAGGAGCACCCCCCACTCCCTGCCTCCCCTCCACCCGGGGGGCTGCAGATGGAGCAGCAGAAGGAAACTACCCAGCTCCTACTTGAACAGAGTGGTCTGTAAGCACGGCACCAATGCAGTTACACAGCACAGCCAGAACTCCCCAATAAGGTCTGCAGATGGAGGGCTCATCCTGTGTTTCACCTGTCCAACAGCTTCACTGCTGTGAAGCCACTAAAACTTTCAAAGGACTCAAAAACTCAGGAAGCTTGGATGGGAAAGAAGTTGCTCAGGCTGGAGGGGGGGAAGAAAAGCCTCACGGCAGGGAAAAAAATTTAAATGAAAAGAGATAGGGCTAGGAAAGCTCAATTTTAGGAAAGCTGATATCCCCCTGAAAAACACGTGTGTGGCTGGGGCTTTGCTCATGCTGCTCTGGGGAGCGAGCTGCAGGCGCTGCAGTCCTGGGGCAGAGCATCGCTGCGGGCCTCCCCTCACAGGTCAGTGCCGCTGCATCTCCCTCCATCCGAGCTTCCTCACAAAACAGCCTGCCTTGATCCCGGCAAATAAACACTTGCCGGCTAATTCCACTAAATCCCAGTGAAATGAGAGCACCGTGGCGGGAGGTACCATGGCATAAGTGCTGTGCCAGGGGCGTAAGCTGTGGCAAGGGTCAGTGTAAAACATTGCTGGCTTGGGAGACGGGGGATACCTAAATGCAGAATCGGCAAAGAAAGTCAGTCCCTGCTCGGCCAGGCTGGAGACAGTCCCTTGTTAGGGACCTGACCACACGGAAAGCTCGGGTGGTAGACGTCCTCCAAGAGGCCAAAGGCTTCCACATCTTTGGGAACAAAGCACAACACATGGTCACTGTGGTCCTGCCAGCGCCATCCCACCACTGCTTCCAGAGCAGCATCCCCAGAAGTCCCATTTCTGGGGTGACGTGGGAGCAGAGCCAGCGCAAGGGCTGCGCCTTGCAAAAGCCAGGCCAGAGGAAGCGCACAGATGCTCCAGAAACACTTCTGGTGATAAACATCACCGAGCATGGAGACTTACTGACAGTAAAAGGCAGTAACAGGAGAAGGTCAAACGGAAACAAACGGATCACGAATAAGCATCGGCTCCAGCTCAGCTGCACACCGGCAGCCGGACATGGTTCTCGGCACAAATGCCAGCAGCCCTGTACTGGCACACTGCATTTTCCAGTCTCCTCATTATACCTGCAAACAGGGCACACAGCACCAAAGCGCTACCGTTGACCACATCCCTACCTATATTTTTTTGGCAGCCTAATGGTTACCACGATAAACGCACCGTCTACAACTCACTCTGAAGCGATACTGGGCACCACGTTATTACCCAAGCGCGTTGCACCCAAGCTCTGCGATTGCCTTCACCCAGCCACAGCAACTGGAACAGCTCTGGTCCCCACTCGCTGGAGCCAGCACCCAGACCCTGCTGTCCCATCCTGGCTCTGCGGCCCCACAAGGAACGAGGCTGCGGCACACTCCGTTGCGCCCGATAATCAGCTCCGCAGCCAAGTTCCTAATTAGGGCTGCTTTGTGAGCGGCAGGCTAACGAAGTTGGCCGGTACATGGGTCAGGACTCCTTTGCCCTCATCCCTCTTCCTAGCGTGACACCTCCTCGCCACATCCTGGCTCTTGTCGCCCGGGGATCTGCACCTGCCCTGCCTGCCACAGCAGCTGCTTTCCCATGGGACAAGGGACCCGGCCTGAAGCGCCTCCGGGAGATGCCCGTGCTTCCCCCCGGGCATTGCAGGGTCCTGCTACTGGAGATGGGGTCCCCTGCACCTGGGGAGGGAGCTCTGCAAGGAGGAAAATAATTTGGGAGACTGAAATGAAAACGACTATGGTCTTCACCTTGCCCATGCGGGATTTCACCTGCCTACCTCTGCCGACAACGCTGTCCTCTTGTAATGCTGGGGATAGCTACAAAACAACAGCAAAAACTCAGACACCGCCATCCTAGCAAAAACTAAATGACTACAAATCACCAAAGTAGCAGCTCGATGGATAAATTGCTATGTTCCTTTGCTGGCACAACAGAACGCCAAAATTAAAACCTCGGATATCCTTTCGGGTTTCGTAATTATGTTCAGCTGTATGCAAAATGTCTCGTTAGTGCCGGCCAGGAAAAAAAAACCCTATCTATTTATTTTGCTTTGTGTAATACAACGAAGGGGAATAACTGTTCCAGGAGCACAGTCCCACTGGATGAGGTCCTCCTTTTCCGCACCGAGTCAATAAATCAGACCAAGGGTGTTTAGGTTGTGCATGGAAAGGACAACTCCAGTTGTCCTAAATATCAAAGTGATTTGTTTTCTGAGGATTTGAGGGGTTTAAGAAACATGGAAGTGCTTTGGGATGGTGTTAGGCTTCCAAAGCACTAAATTACTGCAAGATACAGTGACTCCGTTATTCCTCTTCCAAGTTCACCTGGAGGACCTCAGAAAGTAGCTTTCCTGCACCTACAAGGTAACAGCCGAACCCTCCCCAAATGAAGGATAATTAAACATCGTTCCGATACAGGTCCCTAGACTTGATTCTGCATAAGGCAGAATGATAAATACTTTTCTTCCTGTCCCTCCCCTCCAAATAATTTAGTAACTAAAATAAAATCAAGACCAGCTGACAAGGGGGGAAGGAGAATGAGAATCAAAACCCAGGCATGCTGAAAACCAACTGCTGGCTGACTGCAAATCAGAAGAGGGAAAAATCTGCCATGAGCAGTTAGTTATAAAGATAATTATATCCTCAATGAATAGCGGAGTCTTTTTAAAAATAATTCACCTTGATTAAATTAATGGAGGAAAAGACACAGGGGTTAGACATGCAGTGGAGACTGGGGATGGTGCAGCCCTGACTTGACTGATTCCTAGTTCAAATATCCGCTCCCTGACCCAGATGAGCTCAACCAGGGATCCCCATTTAATCCTGCGCGCCCATCTTTTGCAAACAGCCCACGCGGTTGACAGCGGCTTCCAGGGGCTGAAGGAAAGGACGCCACCCCTGGGAACCAGCCGCGTCTCTCCTGCCTACCAGGGCAGGACAGCGGATTCCAGCATCATCATCCTGGCACCTTAACCCGGCGTCAGACTCGCGCTTTAGAGTTATTTTTAACACACCAACAAAGCATGCGATGCCAAAAGGGGCCAGATGGTTTGGTCCCAAAGCTGGGCTGGTCTTGCAGAAAGCCAGGGAGAAAAGAGTGGCCACCAGGCTCAAGATCTCAAGAACATGCTAAAGGCAAACACGCTCTTCTCCTCCCGCCCCCAGACTATTTTTTCCTTCAGCTATTTCAGTTGATTGAGGCTATAATAAGAACAGGGAAAATAACACCAAGGTTAAAAGTGCCCGGCATCAGTTTGGAGACAACACGCTTCGATCCTTGGTTCAGGTTTCAACGGGTTTGTGTGCGTTAAACGCAGATTATTCCGGTATGCGGGATTACGAATCATTTTATTGAACTACCTTCGAGAAAAAAATTACTTCCTGGGCAAACATTATTCACTCAAACAGATTGCCTATAAAAAAGTATATAATAAATAAATATAAAAATTCATTAGGGAGAAAAACCAAAGAAATAGCTGCACTATCTTGTTGGTGCATTCATCACGGGCTGCAAAGAACAGCAGCGTGACTAAATACTTTCAATATACAGTTTCCAGACTAAAATCTGTCACGGAGCCACGTGAGCCGCCCATGAACAATTTATTTTCCTTTTTAATAGAGGTTTCTTGATGCAGTTCCAGCTGAGTAACACGCAGAGATGGCACTTCTCTGCAACTCACCCACACAGAGCGCTGCCATTTTCCCAACAACCGTTACCTAAAAGACACGGGGAAGCCTGAACGGATCGTGTCCTGCCCCCGGCTGAAATCCAGCGCTGCCGGAGGTTGTTGCCCAGGCTGCTGCCTGTTTCCCGGCACAGAGCCCCACTGGGATGCTTTCCCGGGGTGCCAGGCTGTGGTTTTAAATCCTGAAAAGCTCAAGTTCTAGAAGGGCAGAGACAAGGGACTGAAACCATTAAGCAGGTTCCTTACTGGATTTGCTGATTAAAAGCACCAAAACCTCCACCAAACATGCTCGCTAATACCAACGGAGTCAGACTTTACAGCTGTTAGGGAGGCAGAAGGAACTTGCTAGCGCAGTGCACTAACCTGATTTCCACCTGCAGGTTTCCAAGACCTCCCTCAACTCTGTAATGACTCGATATTGATTTCCAGCCCTTCAAAAACACGAAGGATGCCAACCCCATTTTTAGCAATTATGAGGTCTCTAATTTCATTCCAGGTCACGGCATTTATATTTTCATTACCCGCAACCTCCAGGGTCATTACAAATACAAGATTACACTGTGGGTGCTTAATGGCTGTTTCATTCAACAGCATTTCAGAGTTAATAAATGCAATTCAATTTCTCAAAGCCAAGTGGCTTCCTGACCGGATAACACAGCCCGCATCCAGCCAACCAAACCCATACACCAGCGGTTTCTATAGGAATAGAGCTGGCACATATGGAAGCGGTACGTGAACTTAGACAGTGGAAGTAATTTCTTTTGCACTACTCACATGCTTTTCTTTTAATGTATAGGAAGCCTCAAGTCCTCTCCATCTCAGAGATGCTCTGAAAGGGAGGAGGAACGTTTTACTTTATTGTCAAGGACACGACAAACTCTAAATATTTAGGATTTTGCCAGAGACATGGTAGCCTTCAATTAGCCTTTAAAGCAAGACTATTTTTCTAAAAGAGTTGCTCGAGCTCAAATAACATGCAGGCCTTACTAAACGTGCTTTGGGGTGAGGGAAGACACAAAGAATCCTAACGCATGGCAAAATTTTGCAGTAGCGGTGCAGTTGCCTGTCTCACAAAGCTGTCTCCCTTCTTGCTACTTTTTTGCGTTAATCTTTTATTATTACTATTATTTTCGAGCCCAGGAAATTGAAGTGATTAGCTGACTACAGCCTGATTGACGATGTTACGGTGTAAGGGTTTAAGGATGGTGACAGGGCAAAGGGAATACACAGCTACCCAGGTACGCACGGAAAATCCAAAGCCAACTTCTCTCACATCTCGGACAGGGATCAAATTCGTGATGTTTATATGTGGAGTTAAGACCATTTAAACCACTCCAAAGAACTCCAAAGGTTTTAAGTTGCCACCTCTTCTCCTGACTCCTGGGGTCCCGGCAGCCAAATAGAGGACACAAAGGCACTTGCAAATTCGTATTTTCCAGGACAGATGATAAACTGTTTTGGTTTTTTTAAGAAAGTATAATTTTCTGTAGAATGTGCAAACACAATGCTGTACAGCATAGACAGAAGACACAAGGAATCAATATGACATTAGCGATTAACTGGCCTTACTTGCAATTCCCTCTTATCTCTTTCAACAATACAGCTGCCTAGACCCAAAAGAAATCAAAGCAGCACAGCACAGCACCGTGTGCCAGCAGAAACAGGCACAGGAAGCGACAGCAAACGCTGGTATGGAGAATGTCCATCCCCAAGGGTTCCCCAGCCACACATTTGGGAGAGGCACTGAGCGTCACCTGGCCCTTCCCACACCAGCCAGCATCCCTGGGTACGGAGGCGGGGGCATGGGAGGTATGGTACAAGCGGTGCAGCAGAAGTGCCATCGCCGCGGACCCATCTCTCCGGAAACCTATGTGGGGTTTAGCAGAAATAACAGAGTTTTCCTGTTAACTCTCAGCCGCAGGACCTTGACCTGGCTTGGGAGCCATAATCCCGCTTCATCCATCATCACCAGCAATAACAAGTCTCCTTGGGAAAGCCAGCCCTCAAGTAACCCCTTAAACACCGAAGTAAGGCTGCAGAGCAGAGCGTGGTGCTAATCATCACCGCTCCTGGTAAAGATCACCAAGAGCACGGCTCGTTCCCTCCTGTCTGAGCAGCCTCTGCAGGGAAGCGCAGCCAAAACCCAGGAAAAGCCAAATTCTACCTCTAATGGAAGGAGTTACCTTGGGAAACAGCTGCATTTCAAGCCTGCTGAATGAGACCAGGGTTACTTTTAGGCAGTCAATACCCTGACCATCGCTGCTCTTTACAGGACTCCGCAGCTGGTTGCAAAGTCGCTTACAGCTTGAGCTTTAAGAGAGAGGCTTGCGCTTCAAGAGCAAGGCTCTTCTTGCAAAGGACAGCTCAGCCAATCCTGCCGGGATCTGGACCCCAGATTCAGTACAGCCGGGGTGTTATGGTGGCAGGGAGAGGGTGTGTGTCATCCTCTCCAGGCCTGAATCGCATGCAAATCTGGGAGTCAACAGCTTTGAGCTGCCAGGGGAAAGCTCTCCAGTTAGGCAAGTACGGCTCTCAGCCATAGGCCAGGAGCTCGGTCCCCACCACCAAGAAGTCCTGCAGAGGCTCTGGTCACAAGGCAGGGAGCGTGCTCCCAACTGGCAGCAGAAGTTGCTGCGCTCTGACTTGATGCGGAAATGAGCAACTCAACAGAGGCACAAAAAAAGCAGCATCAACCTTAACCTCGCTCCCTTTGTTTTATTCTGGATGCCACCTGGGCACCTTAGGCGGAATCTGTTTCTTCTGAAACAGGAGGACGGCCTCCCCAGACCACTTCTCCATCCTGCTGTGGGCTGCAGTGGCAGAACACAACTGCACGCAACGAGAAGGAGCTGGGGCAGGACCAGGCTCAGTGAAAGCCCCTCAGCTCAGGGTGAGCTGTGTACAGAGGTGGACACGTCTCCAGAAATACAGCTCTGGGAAGGAGATCATCATCAACCAACACTCATCGTTCATAAAGCTCTCAACAATTCGCAAGGGAAAGTGATTTAGCAACTAAGTCAGCTGTCCAAGAGCATGTCCCAAGGCAGTGGCAGGGCTCATGGGCCGGCAGTAAAAATGTCAACACAGAGCCACAAAACTTGTCCTCCCTACCTGCTGCCTGTCCATAGAGACAGTGAGGGGCACGATTTATAGGAACAGAGACGGTGCTCTTCACATAAGACCCAGTGTTGAGCAGAGGCACTCTGGCTTTGCTTGCCATCTCAGCACTCACATTAGCAAGATCCTGGCACACCTAATAGCAGAGCTTTTTTTTCCCCCTTTTACGTTTCCTTTTTAGTTTTAAACACCTGCTTCCTCAGAAGCATCAGCAACCTCCAAATTCACAACTCCACTGTGACTTCTGGGCTCTCTCAGTTGTCACCTGCAATTTCAGTGCAGCCCTGCCTGTGTGTGGGGCTGTAAAGCAGAAAAAAACAAACAGGATTTTTTGCTGTTTCTTTTAAATAGTGCAGAATGTGCGCAGAAAAAAAAAAAAATCACAGGAGGAGGATACAGCGAAAGACAAATGCATCCGCCACACAACACTAGGATTAGCTGTCACCTATCACTTGCACAGAGGCAAGACGTCCTGCTGCAACTGAACATACTGGAAATGGAAAAAAGCAGCCTGGAGTATCCTCAATTCCTGCTGTCTTCACTTTCAAAAGTTACAGTACCCAAACTGAGAGAAGGAAGGAGCAGGAAAAGGGGAAAGGGACTGGGAAAATACAGCAGAGATAAACACTAACTAAGCAGGAATCAGCGCTCGCTAGCAGTAATATCAGCTACAGGTTTCCATGAAAGACTGCTCCCTCCTCAGCCAGGGACCCGGAGCCTTTCCCCGCAACTGAGCACGGATGACCTGCTTCAGTTAACGGCACAGCCTTCTCCTTCTCATGAGTAACCGCCAGCTAACGAGTAGTAAATAGTTAATTACGTGGTACAGATAACACCATTGCATGCAGCACAGCTCAATGCATTATTCACCAGGGTTCTGAGGAGAAAACCGGCAAGAGAAGGAAGGGGAGGAAAGAGAAATCCACGCTTCCTCAAAGAGGAATGATTTCATGGGAGATCAGCATTCGGACGAGGGTATGCAGTTTCCCTTCTAAGTAACCTTAAATAAACAGCCTGCCTCTTATACAGAGTACCAAGACAGGATCCTTCTGAGCTTCCTGCTGCGGATACTCAGGTTACGAGCACAGCACAAGCCTCTACCTGTTGCATCTGAAGTGCTAGGGACATCAGAGAAAGCACGGCATGCTGCGTCCCGTGAAAATAACCAGGCGATGCAGTGAGGATTTCCAACCCGATTTTAAGTTGACCATCTGCTAAACCCAGGACATCCGACATCAGCTCAGAAACGCTTGCTTGAACGAGCACTTCAGGCTGTTCCCGAAGCTTCAGTTCTCTCCCTGTGGCTCAGAAATGGGAATACAGAGACTCCTAAAGCAGTCTGTCGGTAATTAATTTCTACTTTTCAAACAAATGGCAGAAGACCTCTCCCAGCGCGAGCATGCTTCAGTAAATCTCACGTACCAATTAGCAAATCCCACACAAAGCAGGCTGTGTCCGATAGCATCGTCATCTGACACATTTAGAGGCCAAGTGAGACGTTTTATTATTTCCCAGCGGTTCGGAACGATTTCTCCTTTTAATTTCCACTCGCTTTCTGTGCTGCCAGCAACCCCGTTCTGCGGGCAGAGGCAGCGCCCACCTCCCTCCGGCCCCGCAGTCAGCCGGAGCGCTTCCCGCAACCGCCCCGCAGCCACCGCCACTCGCGACTGGTGAAGTTTGCTGCCAGGGGAGGTCTGCGTGCATTGGGGGGGGATGTTGCGGGGTCGCTCACTTACCCAGCAGGAAGCAGAGGAAGCGCCGCGGGAGCAGGGCCATCTCCGCGGCTGGCGGCCCATGGGAAGGAGCGGGGCGGCAGGGCGGGGTAGTGTGTCCCCCCTCCAACCCAACCCACGCCCCGCGTTTGTGGCGTGGAGACTCCGCTCCGCTCCCCGGGGCCGGGCTGCTGCGGGCAGGGGCGGGCCCCGCTCCCCCGGCCGCCCCGCCTGCCACCTGAGCCGGGCGCTGGGTGCTTCGCTCCTCCCGGGGAGGGGGTGGCCGCAGGGTTTTTCGGTTGCCAGCAGAAGGCAGGGCCGGAGGCAGGTGACTTTTTCTGACGACTTCAGCGGGATTTGGGCGACACCAGCGCCATCGTCACCTCCTCACCCTGGAGCGGGCACAGCTGGGCACCCAGAGACACGGGAAAGGGAACAGAAAGAGTGAGCGGTCTTTGTTTTCTCGCTCATTTTTCCATCTCCACAGAAGGCATTCCCCTCTAGCCTGAGGCTAAAACCCAGACCTTCCTTTTCCTTTTTACAGCACTGAAGGTGAACATAGAGGACGTAATGCAATCTTGGAAAGAAAATTAATGTTTGTGGGTTTTTTTTGTTTTTTTTTTTTTTTTTTTCTACCGAGTGGAAAATCATTCCTGAGCTAGTGCAGCTCCACCTACTGCTGATATAACTGAATTTTTGCCTTGCCTGAACAAGAGGGTAACTGCTCGGGCTCTTCAGAAGCACATTTGGGATGAGGCTATGGCATTAGGAGCGTGTCACCCCAGTGGGTGAGGGCTCCAGCTGCAGAGAGCTCATCGACCCACAACTTGAAATGGAGAGAACCTTAAGTTAGGTCTCCCTTTCAAAGGCAGAACAACAAACACCAGGAAACCTTGACTGAACAACGCAATGTCCTAACTTCAGCGTTTCACGTCATACCCATTTCTGCTTTCCTAACAGAAACAAAACAGCTTGCAGGCTAGAAAGCCAGTTCCATCCTAAACTATTCATCTCACCCGACGAATTGCAGGATCAAACCTAGGGAACACAATTTGCTATTAATAATGGAGTAGAGCGAAGCCTCCGGCTGCTTTCATCTTGATACAAACAAGGAAGAAATCAAAGCTGAGGCCTCACCTGCAGCCTCAGGACCAAGTTTACAGTACCGGGTGTTGAAGACAAGGCTGGGGGTCTGAAAGCATTACCTACACTGGCTCTGCTAAGAGGAGAAGGAAGGGATGAGATCTGCAAACAGCAAGACAGCCGCACAACTTTTTGAAGGAGGAAATTGAACCTTTATTCAGCAGGTAAATAAGGCTGCTATTTTCAGCAGCAAACGCAACCGGGATCTAAAACAATGTACAACAAAGAGACAGAGATGGACAACAGCAGTGTACGCTCTTGTCATGCAGTATCACAGCATGAGCCTGTCCGTGTCAATCAAGGATAAATCTCCTCACCCCCTGACCAGACACGTACACCTAAGCTGCCTTTCCTTCGTTTACCAGAAGAGGATTTAAAATTGAGACCTCTTCTGCACAGTAACAACACAGGCGAACATGAAAGACTGAGTACTCCCAGCTTTCCTCCTCCTCCCTGTATCAACTGAAACAAGAAGTCGCAAGGAGTGTGTGCTTCCCAAATACCAGCCCATTGGACACAAAAAAAGGATTTAGAAGCCCATTCTCTGCTTGCAGCAACAGAAGCAGAATACGAGATGACAAAATGCCATGCTCTAAAAATAAAATAAAAGAATAAAAATATTCAAATCCAGGCTTCACCCTGATGAAACCATTCGGCCGCATCAGTGCTCTGCAGTTTGCAACACGCTTCTAAGTCAAAATGGTCACGAGATGACTCTGCTGCAGCCGGGGATTACGTAACCCTGTCCCCCAGCGCTGCCAGCTCCGAAGTCTGGTTTTCTAAAATGAAACCCTCGCTGCCTCCCCGGCTCATCCGTGGTAGTCAAAGGATAGAGGGAATTTCTACTGACTATTCAGAATCACATTATCCGGACAGCACAAGCACGTTGGCTATTTATCAACATCTTAGCAGCTACCACCACGCCTAAAATTAAGTGGCACACAAGACTGGGGGTTGTGTGCTTCAGCTTAGAAAAGCCCTGCTGGTATTAGAGAAAAGTCCCGCTTCACTAAAGTGGGATCTTTCTACCTTAGAGAAACCTGCTGAAACGCTTGAACCAACTATGGGGAACAACAAAACGTGGCAGAATCAGTTAATATTTGCATAAACAGAAAAACACCTCAAACTGACCTTCAGGTTATATTCTCTTGGGTAAGACTGCACATCGTACAGTGATGCTACAGGCGTTTTCATTAAGATCTGCCGAAATAAATCGAACAAGAAATACTGTACAATCCTGGAACAAGCTGGAGTATTGAACTTGCAAAAATCTTCCAAAGGGAGATGATCAATTCTTCATAACCAGAAAGCCATCTACTGAAAAAAAAAAAAAAAAGTGCAGCAGGTAAATTTTGCATGTACACACTCAAACTGAAAAAAAAAAAAAAGGCACATCAGCTGATTTAATACCCCAGAAAATCACTAGAAGCTATAATAATTTTGCTGTGTACTGCAGAAGTACACAGAGGAGTGAGGTTTCCTACGGCCATGAACCACATGAAAGAAATGACTATGATAAAATAAAATACAGAATCTTTCTGCAACAAATCCTATCTGGTGGACATTTTTTATGAATTCAGTTAATTCAAAATTAAGTTGTCAAATAATGCATTTCCTTATGTTTCTCAAAGCACTGTTTTAGTTATGCTTTGATAGGACCCCCCTCCACTAGTCCATTGTAAAATTTTTACTACGCACATTATTCATTTCACAGAAAGCTTCCAAGCGTGGACATTTGGTACTGATAAAATTTAAGGAAAAATAGCCATTTTTAATGCTGCCCTGAATAACTTCCATAGAATCACAATTCCTGTTAACTGCTGCCTACCATTAGGTTTAGAAAACAGAAAGAGTTTAAGGTTGCTATTCAGGTAAATAAAACAGAATACCAGAATTAGTATAGATGGGCTTTGTGCAGAATCATCTTTTCTTAAACATAATACATACTCATTTCTTACCATGGAAGGATGAGAATTCTTTTTCCCCATTACTTACTAATGACTTGGCTATTTCACAGCGCCCTCATGATGAAAGTAAAAATCGTTATAGGCCATCATCTCTTTAGCAAAGCATCAGAAAAAAATACTATCATAGGAACAATTATGAATGTAAACCCCATAGATCATTTAAAAAAAATAAATAAGTCACTGGACAAGGAAAGCACAACACATTTGTCACTGTTAAAACCTTACTAACTGAAAAATACTTTCAAGTGTACAATTTATTTCTGTAATGAGTTTATGTCTGTATCTGCAGTCTTGCAGAAGTCAGTCAGTAGATTAATATGATGGTTTTTCTTTTTTAGATTTTATTTTGATTCACAGGTGTCTGTAAAAGCTCACAAGGCAGCGAAATGCCAAACTAACAAACTTATGTTACACTAATCCTTTCCAAAGGAACTCAGCCAAACATGCATACTGGTTGAGATTCTTTCACGCTCTTCCTCATTACGGGAGGCGTAATATCACGCTGTATGTAAAATCCTACCCCGTGTCTCTGTGTACACGTGCATAGGCAGCTAACCAGGAGAATTTAGTCTGATAAGCAACATTCAATGGGCGAGAAAGATACCTGGATATGTAAAACTACTGGCATAAATACTACTCGTCTTGGAAGAGGCGGTGTCGATTAAAACCAAACTGACTCCTTGAAACCCTTGAAACAGGAGCTTTGAGACCAAAATCAGAGCACTGGGTGCAGTTTGGGGAAGAAACACTACAGATGAATAAATATTGTACAACTGGACAGATTGTGTTTGCAGGCAAAAGTGAAGCTGGAGCACTGCTAAGAATGTACGGGACAGCGCAGGAAACGTGGCAGTGGCATTGCTAGCAGCTCTAAGGGAAGCAGAACGCCAGGTTTAGTGGGAGACTGAAACAAGCACTAACTCAAGGATGTCTCCTGTAAAAGAATGTATATACACCCCCTTGAATTCTGGGCTGTGCTTTAGCACGTCCCGCTTGCTGCAGCTTCCTGCAGCATCCAGTGCTGTGTCATCATGCAAGATATCCTTTATGAACTAACAGATGTACAATCTTACTCTCTTTAGATTTCTAGTCTAGAACTGAATCTCACACATCAGACAGAAATCATCACTTTTTAAACCAAAACTGAGCCCACGCTGGAACTTCTTTATGAACTGCTACACAGGGACTGGCCATTAGGTGTCACCTTTGCCCACAATATGTATGACTACGCTCTCCACTAAGTTAACTAATAAAAACAGTTTGCATAATAAAAACGCCAGTATACCGAGTTTTATAGCGTGCATAAAGCTAGTGAGCAAACCTGATTAGAGACGTTGCGCAAAACAGCCAACAATCCTCAGAAACTATTGTTTCAGTGCATTCATTCAGGTACTTCTTGCAGAGCTTTATAGCAACTTACTAATCCAGTCATGCTATACAGCTACACAAATTCAAGTGGTTTTATTTCAATCTGTTTCTGTAGGCTAGAATACTCACTTTATTTACATTGCTTTTCCAACCCACAACTGGGGGCTGAATTCCTTAGGATGACAGAGGTCCTTTCCACAATAGAACTGATGGACAAGCCACTTAGGATACCTTTGTTGTTCTTCCTCACTTCCAGCAGAGCATCCACGATTTTGTCTCTATATGAATAAAGTAACTGTTTACATCCCATGTTGTGCAACACATTTAGCTCTTAGTTACCGCAGATACTGGATCTATTACAGATCAGGGCAGAAACGAAATCCAAATAGTCTCACCTGCTAGCCTCTGGATGAATTTCTTGAAGTTTCTTCAGTAATTTGGTAAAACTGCTCAAGTTCAATGTATTAGGAGAAATAAAGGCATCCAATGAATTAGTGGAGGAAGGAGCAGATGTTTTCTGCAGGGTATTTTCCCTGGTATTCTAGAATTGCATTGAAATAAGCAAAAAGTGAATGTGTTAAGTATTGTACAAGTAGTACAACATATCTGTACTACTAATAAATATTCCTGTTTTGGAAAAAGAAAAAAAAATTTAGACACAGATCAAGAAGTAATGCAAATGGCTAGGTTCGCAACTGGCTTAGAATTAAGGAAATAAGATGGAGTATCACAATTTGAGGCAGGGGCGAATGAACAGAAATTTATTACTGACACATAACGTTTTCCTGTCCTAACACCATTCTGTATGTACTAAACATACCTTGTTATGGAACAAGAAGTTCCAAGGCTCTTAATCCGCCATATAAAGGAGTCATAGTAGTAATTACTTACCTTTTGATTAACTTGAACCAAAAAGTGTACTGACTCTTCAGTAGATGACTTCAGACCAGTGCACTTAGTTTCTGAAGGTACTCGTGTAGAACAAGAAAGTTTTGAAGAAGTTATGGGAAGGAGATGCATTTTCTCAGAAGCAGAGGTGGCATCAGGTGCTTTTACAGAATTGGAAGGTGAAGTGAGTGTTTTATCTTGATCACTTGTTTGACTGTTATCAACGGGTTGGATTTCATACCGAAGCTTATTTGTAAGTACTTGGGAAACCAAGGATTTGTTCTCTGCTGAATTATTTACGAGTTCAACACTTATCGGTTTTCCTTTTATTTTTTTCTGGTTCATTTCCTCTACAGCTAACTTTGCTTTATTAGTCTCCTTGAAGCAAAGAAATGCATATCTAAGACACAAAATAAAAAAAAAAAAAACAAAACAGGAAACTAAGTAAAATATTAATTACTCGCCGTAAGAGCACATGCTGGTTCTCATTTTTCACATATAAGCTGTATCTGAAACTCAACAGAAAAATTTCAGACTACTTGATTTCTCATAAGATGAGAAGCTGTCTGGAATGACACGTTTTTTGTGAACGTATCTCTATCTACATTAATTACTGAAACAAAATGAAAATAAATTGACTTATAACTTCCTCCTCTCTCCCATGAGTCACCTACTTTGACAGTAAAAAAATCTGAAACAAGTAAAACTTAATATATGAATATACCTGTAGTTATGAGAATCCACACAGATAAGAACGTCAGAAATCTGATACTTCTGGAAATGTGATCTCAAATCACCCTACAAAATAGAAACAGATTGTGGTTCAAATGGATAGCATGAAAGAAATCAGAAAAAAGGGATGACGCTACTATTACTATGTAAATAAGAACATGCATACCTCTGACACTGAGGAACATAGGCCACCAACTCGAATAAAAGAACACTCATTTTCACTCTCCATTATCTCTGCTTCTAACAATAAATGTAAGAAAGTAAAGTGTTACTAACTCTTCTTGTTTCCATTCAAGCTAACATCATCTGTGTAGATTTTGGAAAACATAACTAGAAAATCTTTAAAAACCCTAAAAGAATTAAAAGTATCTTCTAACAGAGGAGGAGAGTGTCCTGAGAAGTGGTACAGTTCAGTTTGTGAAATCTCTTTTCCCTCTGTATTTCCTGAGGTTTGAAGACGCAGAAGAGGTACAACGGAGAGGACACTGGTCTGAGCTAACAGGTACCAGTGCTAAAAGATGGGTAGCGTACTGCGGGTCCCCACCACGGAGCACACAAGCTCTCCGCTTTCGACGGACCGAGACTTCTAACCACGCCTGTCACTGGGCCCCAAACCTCCAAACACTGACCATTCCCAGCTAACTCTTAAGAAGCCGGGATGGAAGAAGCAGAAAGAGGAGGAAGAGAGAAGAGGAAAAGAGTACAGAGTTTAACCACCGTAGGTAAAGGTTTCAAGGAAAAACGTGGATGAAGAGTGCTGAATATCTGTACAAGCCTTCACTGCAAGTCAATGAAAAAATAAGTCTGAAAACCCAGCTAGCCTTTTTTCCAAGTTTACTTACGCTTGTAGAAGGAACAGAATACTCAAATAATAAACAAACACCGTTATCAGGTATGGGAGCTTGAAGCACATGATCTCACCTCTTAAATTAACCGCATCTTCTTTTTCTCCTTGCTTTTCTGTTTCTTCAGATACTACTGAAAAATCTGCCACTGTCAATTCTTCTTTAGCATTAAACCAATATTCATCCTCCTCTTCATTTTCCACACAGCCTTGCCAGTTAAAATAAATTCCAATGCATTAAAATTCAGCTTGTTCTATGTCATATGAATGAATATCAAATTTCTGTGCGCTTAAGAGGATTCCAGCTACCTACACAATTTGGTACTACATTATGAAGAGGTGGCACATACTACTTTTCACTTCTGATTTAAATAGCAATTTTTTTTTTTCAAGATACGAAGTATAATATCGGGCTGATATAATGTCAAGCATTCCTTCACAGAAAAGAAAGTTCAGTACCCACATATATGTTTTACACATCGTTTGTTTTTTTCCCCAAAAACTTAACTAACAAATAATGTGGTCTTTGTACTAGAAGCAGATTGCTTACAACGTTCCGCATCCTGATCTTTACGTTGTTCTTCAGATGTCTTGGAGGAAGTAGAGTCCCTTGGCTGCCCGCCATCAGTTAAACATACGGTCTGTGGATTGTCCTATAAACATGTTTCAATCATGTCGTAACACTTGAACCTGATTATATGTTATTTTTCTGAGCTTCAGAATATTAAGTGATTAAACAGGTAAAATTTTTTAAAAAGTTAACCTACTGATCGTCTTCAAGAACCCCCAAGTTATTTTGAAAGGACGATCAAAATTTTGGTGACATCAGCTGCACTTGCAATTACTGGCAGAGAATCCCAGTTTGAGCCCTGAAGACTCTGACTGTGTAAGAGAAGGCTATGCTTCACAACATAACCTCTAGTAAGCTCAGTAATGAAGAAGCCCCTACCGTGTTGACAGAAGCTTTCCTCTCTTGTGGTTCTGGTACTTCCAAGTCAGCTTTTCTTGTGCGTGAAA
This sequence comes from Chlamydotis macqueenii, assembly GCF_036417535.1. NCBI lineage: Eukaryota > Metazoa > Chordata > Aves > Otidiformes > Otididae > Chlamydotis > Chlamydotis macqueenii. The sequence goes on from NC_141561.1 coordinate 39,564,477, forward strand.
CAGAACTAAAACGGATCCAAGAATTTAATAAAAAATGTGGCACAATGATTTTGCATTCTACAATGATACAGAGTACTCTGAAATACTAATTTACACATTTCCAAAGCTCCCAGTAAAATAAATAAAATGTGCTTAATAAATGTTAAGCTTAAAATGAGTAACAAAGTTTTTTTGATACTTTTATTTTACAAAAGCATTAGTCGCAACCTGAAACATAAAGCTATGTTCTACATTTATGTTAGCCTGTTTTTTTTAGGTGGCTTTCTGTGTGATGTCTTTCAAATTTGAAATCTCCATGCCATTTTTTATTAATTTGAGTAATGCTTAACAAGAAATTTGAAAAAGATCTCTAGTTCAAACTTATTGCCAAATTTGTTTTAATCTCCACTTACATAAAGTAACTGGACATGGTTCAACTTTTGCTATAAAGACAGTAAAAATACAACTCCAGAGTTTGCATATTAGAACACTAGACAGTAAAAAAATTTCCTTAAAAAAAAAAAAAAAAAAAAAAATCACTGTACCCAAAGTGCTATGCTAGTCTTTCAGCTAAACAGTTTGGAGCAATAAGAAAGAATTTATTTCTAGATATAAGTTTAACATCTTTTAAACTCACTTCTCATTTATTTTGAACTTTAATAAATATCACAAATGAGGACTACTTACTCATAGCAAAGATCCTCTCTGAACAACTGTCAAAAAAAAAGAAAAGATTTGTCTTAATTTTCTGAAGAAAACAATTTATATTAAAAACAAAAAGCAGTTAAGAAATTACCTTGCACGGGACATAAGAAGAGGAGATTGGAAACAACTTAATCTCAACTGATAGCGGTGGAAGCGCACTTAAAGGTATGCCTGTTTTGATTTTCTCTCTCATAATGCTGTAGTTCTTTTTTAGCTCTTCCAAAACCAACAGGAGAGATGAACGTAATTCAGTGCTTCCATTATATCTGTTAAAATATGTATAAGAAAGTTGGATCAACTTAGACAGACATTTCATTTACTTTACTGCTTCCAGAGTTGCCCAAACACTTTGCAGGGTTTAAAGATTCCTCCACATTGCGCAAGAACAGGAGCTCACTGCTTTTAACCAAGGTATCAATTGCATTTAAAAGGACATTAAAGTACGTGCCTGCTAAAACAAGTGTTTTCCTCCAAAGCCAGTTTGTAAATCTTCAAGCAGTGCTGATAGCACATCTCATAATGAGTGTTTAGAATCTGCAATTCTGCTGCAATCGCCCTCTTCAGTAGTTGCTGACAGTAGCTTGATGCAGAATCCGTCACAGCTTGTTTATCAAGGTGTACTGGCCTTTAAAGTAATAATAATAATAATAATTAACAAAATCTTGAAGCCCTTGCATCAATATTTTACATTAATTATGTTTTATTTTGAAACAAGTAGCTTTCCAGAAGCTATTGCTGATACAATTTAAGGAAAAAAAAAAAAAAAAAAAAAAAGATAAATGAAATCAGTTCCTCCCATTTACTATACAGAAAAAATGCCTTACAGTAGCTGTCACATTCTAATCAGCCATAACTGAGAGGCAGAGACTCCATAAGCACTACAATCATGTCTGTCCAAAAGTTCTAAGAACAAAAAGAAACTCAGCAATTCTGTTGATCTACAGATGCGCTTACTTTGCTTCCGCATTCACAGAATAATGTATGCTGGAAAGGATCTCTGGAGGTCTGCAGTACAAATCTCTGTTCAAAGCAGGGCTAACCACAAAACTAACTTGGGGTCCTATCGAGTCCTGCTTTGGTTTTGGGTTTGGTTTTTTTTTGTTGTTTATTTAAAATCTCCAATAAAGGAGACTGTACCATCTCTCCAGTGCTGTTCCAATACTACTCTGACTGTAAGGACCCTTTTCTTACACCCACTTAGAATTCCCCTCACTGTAACTGCTGGCTCCTGCCCTTTCAAAATGCATGCCTGCAAAGAATTTAGCTTCATCTTCTCAGCAACCCACCACCAGATTGCCAAGAACCGCAGGGAGGTTCCCCACCTCCCCAGCCTTCCCTTCTCCAGGCTGACCCAACCCAGTTCCTTCAGCTCTCCCCACATATGAGGTGTTCCACCAGCTCCCCTCACCATGTCCACGGACCTCTGGTGGACTTGCTAACGCAGCCCCAGGATGTGGCATCCCTTCTTCACCATGTGGGAGCACTGCTGACTTAAACTTGACTTGTTCCTGGCCAGTCTGCAACTGCAGACCAAGGCTGCTTTGCTCTTTGTTCAACTTCAGGAGCTTTTCAGTTCAATGTTCTCACTTGTCCAGGTGCCTCGGAAAGGAAGCCCTACCCTCCAGCGTAAGAGCCGCTACCCAACAATCTTTAAGCATCATCAGTTTTGCCAAGGACAACCTTTCAATTATGAAAAAAATATAAGTTCTTATCCAGCATCTAGAATTCCAAATCAAGAACAATTCAAGACCCACCTGTCTGTGATTATCTTTACATCACTGCTACAAAGCTCATTTTTTGAGCTCCGCTGTTCCTAAACAAAAACAAAAAAAATTAAAAGTTACAGGTTAACATTTGTATAGAAAAGTTCTGAGCAACTTTAAGTTAAAAGAAGTTCTATATATCAAAGCTGCTTCGTTGATGGCTTTTTAAAAATTACCTGAATTTGTGAACTTCTTTCAGCTGTTGCAGTACTGCTAGCAGAGTGTTTTTCCAGTGTGTCAGTAAATTGTTTCCCAGTTTCCTCTGTACTACCAGCTCCGTATGACCAGTCTGTATTGCAAGCAACATCTGCACAGGCTTCACGGTGCCATCCCACAGGTCGAGATTTGTTCATCATCGTTATCTCTGTATTAACAGCCCTGGAGAGACAAACCCGAGCACTGGCACTTCTGCTTGTTGTAGAGCAAGCTCTAAAATCAGAACGCGCAACAAAAGCCTGCTTCACCGTAGAGTCACTGGTAACGTTTTTCAAGTTTTCACGATGCTCCATTTCTGAGTTCAGAGAGCTGCTATTTCCAAGGGACGATTTATCTGCAACTCCCACTTCACAAAAGGGATTCTCCCTAGTAAGAACTGGGAATTGGGTTTCAGCACTCTTTGCAGCGCAGCCAACGCAGCTGACACCAGCTTCTTCACAACTGTAGAAATCAGAGTCCCCTGCACATTTGCAAAATTGCATGACTACTGCAGGGGCCCTTTCCCGTGGAGACAGTAAAGGATCTTCTAGGTTCACTGAGATGCTGCTGTGAATGTCTCTCTCATTGTTTTCAGACACTTCCTCACTTGGAGCCGTCTGTGGTGGCGGTGTGCCATCAATCAGTGGGACGTCTTCCACCTCTCCATCTTCCGAAGTGTCGCATACCAGCAGCTTTGGACAGACCCTCTCTTGACTCCCACAAGAATGACTTTCAAGTACACTTCCACAAACAGCACTATGATACTCTGTTTGCTCTTCCCGATCATCACAACTCACGCCACTGCAATCTGTCAGAGACAGAGAGTCCTGAAGCAGGTGGGAAAGCTCTGGCAGAGCTGCCTCTGGGCAGGTTTGGTCACCTATGCCACACTCAGAAGCAGGAGAACAATCTTCTGACAGGTCAAGGAGATTTTGCTCCTTCGCAGGTCCACCCCCTGGAACTTCACAAACTGGATCTATCAGCTTTAAGGTTTCAATTCCTATAGTTTCCCTTTGCTCAGGAAACTCACTGGGGCTATTCCTACCATCCAAATCTTGCTCGTGAGCACTGAGATACTCCAGCTGTGAATCTTCCCCTAAATGGCTTTGTCTGCAATCATCACACGCCCCGCAGCTAAAGTGTGTATTGTCACATGCCCTTCTCAACATATCAGCTTCTTTTTTGCTTTCCTCTACCTGTGCACAGCAAATTGTCGTTCTTTTTTTATCATACATTTCAATATCTGCATCTAAAGATGAACTTAAATAAGGTAAGCTTTCCTCTGACAACTTTAATTCTGAAACATTGACAGAAAGTGCCTGGCCAAAACCGGAATGGTGAGCTCCTGTTGCAAGGTCCCTGACAAGTGCGTGCTCAGCTTCCTCAGAGTAAAAAAAAAGAGGAGAGGTCTGATTGAAGCATCTCCTTTCACTTGTAACATCTCTGTTCTTTTCTAATTCCATGGTACAAACACTTAAGTCCTGCTCCTCAGAAGTAATCCACACAACTCACTTCCACTGCAACCTCTCAAAGTTGTTGGCTTGTCTCTTCTATCAATTTCTCACCTTAATAAAAATTAAGAGAAGTCTGAGATACTCCACAGTAAACAAGAGGGCATTACTGTTTTAAAAAGATGTTAAATTAACCACCTTATTTTTACCTACTGCATGCTAGTATAGAAACTCAGAATTATACTGTACATTCTCAAAGAAATCCTAAGAGCTCACGGAAGGCTGTTAAAAAGAATTTGCCGTTCCCGCTTGTGCGATTTCAATTGAGCAAAAGAAACCTCAGAGACCAATCAACCCTATTTTCTTACACTCTTAGGCAAAGCTTCCATCCTCTTACCACTGCAGCATTTCTCGGCTGAATCATCAGAATCCCTGTTGATACACAGCGAGATATTTACATCGTACGTTAACTGCATGACAGCACACGAAGTGTTTAGATGCACGTATTGCCTCTGAAAGTCAACGTGCTGATGGTCATGGATTCGGTGACCACAAACTGACCTCGTGTTGTTCCCCATTGTATACTGGCCTGTAAGCACTCCTTGCCACAGAAAGCTTAGCTTCCCGATCCATGCAGACCAACAGGCCCCTAAGCTGTATTTTGCATGCTTCTAAAGAGATAATGCACTGGTTCAGCCTCCAGAGGAAGTTTCCAGCCTGGTGAAACACAGTTCAAAAGGAACTGAGTGAAGTGCCAGAGCAAGACACAGGCTGCTGGTGGAGCACAAGAGGAGACTGGAAACTCAGGCCTGTTTCTTGGTCACTGCTCTGGGATTAATACACAAGTTACAGGAGCTCTGTCCACTCCAGATAGAAACAGTGTGACCCAGGCCTTGTACCTGCACAGGAAGGTTTGCAGAATAGACCCCTAAGAGGTAGCTTCACAATAGCCCTTCCTCACAGGGAAAAATGGCTTGTCTCTCAAATCTGCACCTACTGAATCTCCTCTGCTAAGGATCAGCATTAAAATGACATAATTCAAAATCACTTAATACAAATAGTTTGAAGTCTCTCTTCCTTGCCAGGGGAATGGACTAGATGACCTTTAAAAGTCTCTTCCAACCCTAACTATTCTGTGATCTAACAGAAGTCATCAATAGAAGTCAGTCATCCTCCAAGGAAAATGATTTCATTATGCGCTTCCACAGTTATTTGTTTCACAAACGTTAGCTTTCTTATTACACTAACTTTACCTTCACCTTCCAACTGAAGTTTTGAGCAGCTCTTATCTGTGAAATTCAAAATCTTACCACAACGTAATGCTGAAAAAGCACATCTCAGATGCCTACACACAGGTCACAAACTATTATCGCACAGAAGTTACTTTTTCCTCCCACTTTTTTTTCCTGGAGAATGTGTTAAGAAACAGGAGTCACAACAGCTCTAGGTATACACTAAATAAAAAACGGTAAACTTGCTGTTTCTGATGATTCAGCTAGATGCGTACGCCGGTTAGAAACCTGGAGAGCCACAGCCGAGACGCCGGGGAAGAAGGTGAGGGCCTCTCAGAGCAGGCCGGTGCCCCCCCAGCTCGCCCAAGGGGAACCCCCCAGGCGGGGAACTGCAGCTCCCAACGCTCACCTCGGCTCCGGGGAAGCTCCGACTTCCCTTCCCGCTGCCCAAACGCAGCCTTTCCCCCTCCCCGCCGCCTCCGGTAACTCCCGCCTGCCGCCTCAGCTCACGGCCGGTCGTCGCCTGCTTCTCCGGGCACGCGCTCAACGGCCGGCCGCCCGCCCGCCGCGCTCCCCGCCCGCGCTTCCAACCCATTGGCTGCGACGGGAAGCACTCGAGGGCCTGATTGGCCGGCCTGCCCTTCCCCGCGTGCTGCTCCCGCCCACGGGACCGCCACCCGCCGCCATGTTCCTTCAGGGGCCCGTGGGCCGCTTGTCCTCCTTCGCCTCCTTCTTCACCAAGGCTGTGCGCAGACAGGCCAGACCGCAGCCTGCGGGGAGAGCAGCAGCGTGAGCTCTGGTACAGTTATTGAAACCTGCCAGCAGCTGGCAGGACCGCGTTACAGGCAGGGGAGGCAACTGCCGTGAACTTCGGAACCAGTGAAGTGGTAAATACCAGTTTCTGCTACACCAGTTACCAATCATAAATGAACATGTCATTTTTACAAGGATGTTTCTGGCCCCTACTCCTTCCTTAAAAGTCCTTCCTTTAAGCGCTTAATGAAGTGTGCAAAACATCGCTTAGCTGCCTAGAACAAACCCCAAACCCGTGTAATTCATTGTTCCAAGCATTTAAAAAAGCAGGGACAAGCAGTAACCTCCTCTGTATACTTCATGGAAGTAATCTCTCTATGGCAATGTCCGTGAGGAAATTTAATACTAAAATTGACAGGTTTTTTTGATGAACCTAGTTGCCTCCTGTGCAAAGGTTTCTTCCACAGAAAGTTACAAAGTGGGTGACCTCTCTATTCATCATAAATACTTACAGAAAGTAGAGGATTAATCACATTAGCAATACCATTCAAATGTCTCCTGATGGGACACTGTCCCCTCATCCTCCCCAAATGCACCGTGCCATTAAAAATGTTAATATTTCGGGTATGCCTCACACCAGCCCTCAGTCTCACAAGCCCCCTGCCTTTGTACATTTTACAACCAGCATTGCTCTCATTTGTGCACCTGCAGCGATACATTAACAAGGAAAATGAGGCCGTGACACCAGTATCATCCAAAAAGTCTGTATTTTCCAAGAGAACTTTGACCAGTAACATCATCGCGACAGACCACTCCATAAAAACGACCCGAACAAGTGACATTTTTATTGGCGAGTTCTGCGAATGAATTTCCTTTTCCACGCTCGTATCTCCTAACAGATTGGATTGAAACAAAACAAAACAATTTTGGGTAACATTCCATTTGCAAACAATAAAATTATTTAACATTTAAAAATAAAACAAAGGATAGCAATTTTAAATACAAATTCTAGGAAAAGCCCTCCTGGTTCCCCCAGGAGCCGTTCCTCGCCAGGCTGCCACCATTTCTGCTCCGCTCCGAGTCAGCAGGCTGGGCACCAAGGCTCTCCCATTTGGAGCGCAATTAAAAGGACCGGGGCATGTGCTATAATTACAATGCGAAGCCCTGTTGTTGTACATTCTTCACAGGAAAATATAAAAACAGTTTGCAGTAAACCAACCAGTACTTTTTCTTCCCTTATTCTAAAGCTAAGTCATACCGAAAGTTAAGGGGGGGGAAAAAAAATGTGGCTTCAACATTCAGCTACTTTATCACACACACAGATTTCTACTAAGAGCATATCCAGGTTGAAATACTCATCCGATTTCTGTCATGAGGTTAATGCTTATGGGGGTGTAAGATGCAATCTGCTTCAAAAAATAAACACATCACTTCTCAATGAGCAAAGTATTATTTTTAGCCTTTTGGACCAACGCCTAATTGCTAGGTTGTTTCTCCCGAATCTTGCCAGGAGAGACCGTTTTCACCGCTACCACAAATAAAAAGACGAACGGTAGCAATCACACACCTTACCATCAGTTAGTAAGATGTTGTTTTAGGACATTTATTTGCATTCTGAAAAAAATCTTTATTTTTCAGGCCCCAGAGGCTTTGTACACCAGAAATTACACAAGTCAACCACAGAAAATTGTCAATTGGTAACCACAGCGATTGAGGTATTCCACAAGAAACCTGGCTCTGCACCTGAATGTTCCTCTCAAAAATCCAAAAAATAAAAAATTAAGAACCCAAAGCCCTAGCTGGAGTGGAATTTTCATTTAAAAGGTTCCTTTAATCCCCTTGTTCCACCACATTTCATCAACAAGGACATACTCATTTCCCCAGGGGCACAAAAAAAAAAAAAAAGCCACCTTCACCCTTTTCCTGGAATATTAATTTCAGTACTTCATTCCTAAATTTCTGAGTGCACTCAGAAGAGGTGAAGAGAGGTGTGTTATTTTCTAGCCAAACCAGAGAAACACATTCACACACTGGTTTTGGTTTATTTTATTTATGAAGGTGCTCTAGGAAGATACCAGCCATCCCTTCAACATTGAAAATAGCAGCGGTTTATAGTCTAACCCTCCAGTCTGTGAGGAAGAGGCTGGGGAAAGATCTGGACCGGAAAGTCTGAAGATGAAAATTAAGAACAAACGGTCTCCAGAGTCTGGATTTGGCTTGACAGAACCGGATCTCTTGAGGCAATCAGCATCGAGAGAAGGCTGCTCCTGTCAAACAGGAGATGCTGCTTCACAGCGCGAGCCGGTTCCTAAGGGACTGGAAAGCTTTTCTGTTAGGGCTGAAGGGGGAAGGACAGCTTTATTCTTCAGGTAACTGCTGTTCTCCTTTGAGTGGTACATTCAGAGTAATTTCCAATAAACCAGAGCTGTAGTGCTAGTTGTGTATAATAAACTGCCTGCGACATTGTTACTGGTTACATTATTTTTGCACGAAAAGTGGAAAACCTTTGCAATGACCTCAGAAGGAAATAACAGGCTACTTCTGTATTTGTAGAAAAAACATAGGCAGGAATACTTTCTAAAGTGCTTCTTTTACTTACCAGTTACTTTTTAAAAAATTAGACCTGTATTTTGCAGCGGCATTATTTCCTAGTAGGCTCACAGACCAGTAGATAGTTTCTGATGTAAAAAACCCATTACATACTCTGTTTAAGCAAGCGACACTTGCTTTGACAAATGCACCGGAGTGAGTGATCTAAGTGCAAAACCCACGGCCTTATGCTGGTTTATTAATGCAACTTTACATCCTTTACAAGTAGTTTACTTCAATTCCAAGAGCAGGGATTAAATAATACAAATAAAAGTTGAAAATTTCATGAAGCTATTGCCTGTTTACCCTGAAATAAAATAGTCTTATGATTCAACTGGTGCAAAAATCCCTCCAAACACCTTTGTTTTATTGGCAAAGTCATTTAAGGTCACTTTTGCTTCCAAGACCATCTTCTTCCATGATTTCCACTGAAGGAGTTTTGCTTTGTAATGGCTTGTGGTTCCACAGTGATTTGTAAATGAAAAACCTACTATGAATAACTCTACTGTAGTCACTAAGTTACAGATACTGTCATGAGAAAGTCCAAAACTTACAGTGTTTTTTTTTTTTTTCTTTAAATTTTCAGCAAGACACAAAATTCCAGTCCAGTTAAAATGTTTTCTTTGAATGCCATTTTAAATGGCAATAAATGGCTGCTGTGCCTTCTGGATGGAGAACTTAACGCGACGCCCAACGTGTTTCTTACACGGTAGACGGCTGTTGTAAGTTCAAACGTACCCAAAGAACGGCGGAGAAGGGCTCCGGCAGGCACAGCCATTTGGATCAGCTACTCCTATGTATATAGTGCAGCAGGTTTGAATCTGCGTAGAGAGAACCACAACGGGGTGGCACGTAGCAAATGTTGGGGTTGTCTGTACTCAGAAGGCATGACACGCAAAGCATCCTGGACAGCAAGAGACAGAAGCATCTGCAACGTTGTTCCGATTCTGTCAAGTAGTAGTAGCTTCCGTCGGGAGGTGGCGGTTATTGCTGAGACAGTAAAGCACTCCGGTTGGCTTTCATCTTCTCCAAGCGTTTTATTAGATGGCCATTGCTGACTTCAAGCTCTTCGGTTTTATCCAATGCTGAACGAAGCTGACGGAAGGAAGCAGAAGAAAAACTGGTAACTTTTGCAGTGTCTTCCCTAAGTTTGTAGTTACCAACACTAACTGGTCATATTGCTGGAATTTCCTTACAAGATAAAGCAGTTGAAAATTCCTATTAGCAGAGTCAAAAGTAAATACCGTGTAACTGCCTGAAGGCCACACACACACAGATATTTTCTAAGTGCGGTACCAAGAATCCAAGGTATTTACAGAATGTTGAACAAATGGCTCAGAGTTTGCCTCAGCTTGAGGCATGGATGCTCAGAGATATCTGCTGGCTGGTCTCGCTGCCTGGCTTTTATTTTTCTGGTTCCCAGAACTACCACTGCAGCCGTGAGTTTGGTGCCTTAATTTTCTATAAAATCCACCCTGGTAGATGGGAAAGAGAGGTGGACTGCACAGAGCAAGATTTATAGGCAGCACAGCAGAAGGAGTATTTAGAAAAAGCAAAGAGCCACACTGGGGGAAAAAAAAAAACAAACCACCAACTCACGAGGCAGATGCAAACTTATTTAAGCTCGTTGTAGTGGCTACTTGGAGAGAGCATGAAATTTGGTAAGACAAATAAGGCCAAAATTATGGACACCTTGAAGATGCAGTGTTTCAAGACAGAGAAACATGGACAGAGTCTGTGGATTGACACACCACAAAACAGGCTGAACAGATTGACAGAGCAAGAAAAACAGGCTCCGTAAGAACAATTTACATCCATTTAGCACTCAAGTTTAGACTCTGAAGCGTGAAAATTTAGACTGTCATTCCTGGTAAGGTATGGCATAGCACTTAAATAATGGGGCACCCAAATTAACCTTACAGCAGGATTTTCAGCTTTCTACTGCTGTAATTTCTGAATCGCACGTTCTAGAAAGACCAGCGATTCGTATTTACAAACCCAGAGTTTATAACACTGAAAGTAATGAGCCTTCAGGTACAACAAAGGACAAGGACAGCCAAGTAGAAGTACGAACTCTTCAGCTTGATGAATGTCAAACCATGTGAACGTTCACAGCTGCAAAGCAGCGTGCAAACCTGCTTCTGGATTCAAGCTGCACAAGGAGAACTTGAGTTTGCTCTAGAGAACCAAAGTAAAGAGAACCATAAAGTAAGGCATTAAAGGTCAGTTTAGGAAGGAATGGTGAAGTGGCAGTGGGAGTTCACAGTTGTGACTATTACTCCAGTCTGAGTGCTGAAAGTTTGGTTAAATATTTAGAACAAATAACTAAGGCAGTTTAAAAAAAAAAAAAAAAAAAGTAGATGTTTATTCTTTGCTCTGCCAAGAAGGGTAGTTCCTCCTCTAAAATGCAGACAGGTCTCCCCCCACGCAGTGCAGGCTGACTGTTAGCCTCCAACAGTTTCCATCTAGCGTTACCTCTCTCTGTAGTTTGCGTTTCTCTGCTTTCAGTTCGTCTTCTACTCTTTCAGCATTTTCAGCAGCAGTTTTGTATCGGGCTACCTGACCTTCCAATCGTATTACCTAGGGTGAAGGCAATTTTTTTAAATTAAAAGCTGTACCAAGAAGTTACTCTGAAGCTTTACTCTTCCACTAGCATTTAAGCAATAATCAAAGAGATGCTCACTTTTCTTCAATAAAATAAAGGCATATTTTGAGGGAGAAAAAAAAATATATACCAAGGAAGCATGGCCATGGTAATTTACTCCAGACCTTTTATACATATCCATATTTAACAGGCTTCCAGCAGCAAAAAATACAGTACATTGATTAAACTTAGCAAGAGTATCGCTGACATACCCTGGGCAACAGCAAACAGTCAAAAATTGAGCAGTTTTATATAAAATCAATATATACTACATCATATGGCAGGACCCATTTAAAAATTGTCAATAGCGAGGCATAAGAAAGTATTCTGAAGAGTTCAGTAAGCGCTCTCTTTGTCTTTAAAGGTTTTTTTCTTCAGTAAAGATGCATAATATATTCACTCTTCCCCATATGTAAGTGGAAAGCATTTTAGTCTTTATGACCTAAGTGCAGTAGCCCTGATGCTCCAACACTCCCGCTTCTTATTTTAAGGGAAAAAAAAATCACAGTAATCCTGATTTCATTTATCATATAATAAAATGCACTTTCTCTTTGCATTCTCACCATGCATAAACAACCAGAACAAGCCAAAAACTTACATTCTGCTCCAAGGCTGTTATCTCTTGCTCGGACTTTGCTAGTTTAAATTTGAGATCACTGATCTGTCTGTTGGCATCTCCTAGAAGAATTGCAGATTTATCAGAGATGTCAGAACAAGTGTTAACAGTGTCTAACAAGTCTGTCATAAAATTTCCACAGCAGAGCAGCAAGTGCTCTCTGCCAAAAAAGTGCCCGGCAAATAGGCGCTATTCCCAGTCTCGCCTCATTCCGTTCTGAAAGCGGAATTAACCAGGAACTTACCCCAGCTCTCCTGGGGAACACAAAGGAGATTTCCAATTGCAATCCTGCTCAAACAAAGGATAATCATTCCCTCACCTCTGGCAGAGGTGCAAGGCTGGCTCCCAGTCTGAAGCTCCCCGAGACCTGAAGGCTCATTTTTACTGAGCGCCATGTAGTTATTGTACAGATACATTTTCCCCGCTCACAAGCAGGACACAAAAGTTCTGTTAAAATCAAAATGTAGCTCACTTTGGAGGTCAATCATGTGCATATCTGTCCCATTTTCTAGAACTTCATCTTCTGATTGTGTATTTTCCGTCTTGCCATTCTTTTGCCTTTCTTCCAGTTGTCCCTTTAATTTTTTAACCTGAAAGACACAAAATAATTAGTGATTAAAATAAGGGAAACTTGTGGCTCAGTACACTCAAATTCACTCAAGTATTCTAAAACTTTTTTTTTTAACCTAAATTCCAAAAAGTCTTTTGTTACAAAATAATTTCCTAGAAATTCTTTCAGCAAATGACTCATCATATTTTAAGCATCATTGCTTATGCATAAGTTCAGGACCAAACATAACGAGCGCAAGACGACTGTTTTATCAGAAAAGCCATAGATGTTCTGTAGGCACATTCACATAAAACGTTCTTAAAAACCCAGATCTGCGTTTGGTGGCATGTGAAGTTTCAAGGCCAAGGATATAATCCATAAATGAAAGCACAGAGCATCCTGCAGAGAAACAGATCAGCTAAATTTTTTTTTAGTAAGCTTTATATCCGCTACCGAATATCACAGTACCAGCAATAATTACTTTAATTGCTATTTAGTCCTCCAGCATTTCTTTCCAAACGGCGCATTGCCTACAGACCCGGCAATCGGGAAGGCTTACTCTGGGAGATAAAATTTGCTTCTCCCTTGGACTTGGCCAATCTGAAGTATTATTTTTCAGAGACAGGTCCTGGAGAAGGAGTTTTAGGTGACTGAGGAGACTGGATGTGACTGGTTAGCACCACGGAACAGGCACACGGGGTCATATCTTGCCCTGTATCCCGAGTTAACGCGCAAGAGGAACATTCAGAGGAAGAATAAAATGGGAAGTTAAGTCCTCAGCAAGAGCAACCCAGCACACGCCTTAAAGGCAATGGCACTGCTGTTCTGTACTCTATGTTAGGGCTGGTTTGATTTTTTAAAGTCTCTACCGTTCTTACCACAGACTTAGTAAACACACAACATTTCGGTTTTCCTGGGATTACCTGGTCTAGTAAGGATTCTCGTTCATCCAGGAGTTTTTTCAGCCTGTCTGAAAGAGAAAACTGAAAGTTCAGTGCCGATCTGATCGAGCCGCACGTTTCGGAGTGCATCTGATATTTGACCGAACCGTTAAGGTTAGTGAGACTAACGATGAAGGTAGTTATGCACCTACCCACAGGAAATGAGGCCACAGACAGGGCTGGGAAGGGGCTGCAGCCAGGGGAGGTTATGTCATTCTCACAGAACATGCTTGTCACGGCAGTAGCAGCACCCAGCTGCATGCAAAGAGGCTAATCTTCTACGTTAGGTTAGCATGCAAGAACTCTAGGGTCAAACACAACTGCAACACAAAATCTCACAAATCTTTACAGTTTAACATAACGAAAATACTGTCAACACCTAGAGTCATAGCTAAGCACATTCTCAGCACTTTAAATCATCTTTTACCAAACACGGCAATAACATTTTGTGTTATCTCCAGTATTACGACCAGAAAAACATTTGCCCATTAAATTATTTTTGTTTCAAATGCGGCAGTCTGGTAAAACATTCTTTTCTCTTTAATTCTTCACAGTCAACTCTCCTGGTCAAACATCAAGCAGGTGATGGGCAATCTGGACCAACTCTTGTGTTACACTCGAGCTCGGAGGTGCTACAGATCAGCGCATGGATATGTGTGGCACTGATTAATAAAGAGCACGCTACAGTTAGACAAGAAATAGAAGTAACCAACCAAGTCGTCACTTGGGTTTTTTCTTCCCTGTTAAGGGAATGCAAAACGTGAAAGCACTTTAGCAGGTTCTCACACATTTTCACTTCACTTTTCACTAAAGTTACTGCACCTCATTAATTATTAACCTTAATTTGTTCAGGTACACCTCAGGAAAAGTACACCGGAACACAGCATTCAATTATCCATCTTAGAAGAGGATATATTGACCCCAGGCAGGTCTTACTCCACAAGTTTGACATGTATGTTCACTGCAGTTTTATTTAGCTTGCCTCCTGCAGAACAAAGCCAGCGGGTATTCAGAGTTCAACTCCACATCTAAGGTCTAGCCTGTTAATTAAACGGTTAAAGTTCAAAGATCACCCAAGCTGACAGAAAGACCTTTTTTCTTAAGGAAAGCAGTTGACAAGTTACAGATAAAAAGCTGGTGGGCTTTTACCAGATAAATTCTGTTGATAGATTTAAGTATTTTTAAAAAGCTTTAAAAACACCAACACTGTAGTCCTCATCTGCGGTTGAATCCTGAACAGGCTGAAGTCTTGCGGTCCATCATTTATCTTGTTAACACACAAAGTAAAGAGAATATTGAATCAAATCATGGCGAAAACTGAAGTTTTCAAGTGGAAGTCCCTCCATATGGCAGACACCTACAGTCCATTACCCAGTAATAACGTGGTAAAAGTCATTCCCCTCCTGGGTATACAGGTTCCCATGTACCAGCACTTGTTCTAGAGCATGGAATAAAACTTTTACCTTGGCTTCTGATGCAATACCCAAATACAGATCTCAAAGCGACATCCCCGTTCAGCAGTTCTACGCATTCATTTTGCATCTCCTCCAGTCCTATCCTTTTTTTTTTTTTTTTTTTTAGCCATTGGTAACACACTCAACATTGTTACACCTGAGCACTGACATGGAAAAACAAAAGAAAACAAAACAAAACCAAACAAACCAATCACATTTTTGTAAACTATCACGTGTAAAAAAAAATGTACAAGGATAAATCCCTTCAAAATAATAAAACAATTTCACCTATCTGTATGGGAAGGTAAGGAAAGGAAAGAAAGCTTAAGGCAAATTCTGTAAAAGATGAAAGATGGGGAAGAGAAAGAAAGGCCAATGAAGAAAGCTCACGTTTGCTCAACGAGGAGAGCAAACTGTAAAGGAAAGGTCAGAGATATTCAAACTTGGAGATAAAGTTGTGAGTCCCAGGTTGGAAGAGATCAAGAAAGGAAGTTCTAAGGACTGGAAAGAGAACAAAGACAGATGCAGAAATAAGCCTCCAGGCCACTACAAAAATCGGCCCAAACTTATTGTCTCTGAAGGAGCCAAATAACTTTGCAAATAACTCCGTCGTGCACACAGTAAATACCTCTCACCCCACGGCAGTGGCTGTGCTAATGAAATATGCCTCCAGCTTCCAGTCAGGAAGCACATCCGCTTCCCCCAACCCCTCTCCCTCTAAAATGGATGTTAGCATTTTGGGACAAGTCTTCAAATCTGCTCTCGCCATCAGTTTTCCCTTCCCTCATTACAGAAACCTCTCCACCCCACCTGGGACTGATGACTTGCTGGCAGCAGGATTTACAAGAGCACAGAAAAATCAGTTTGCTGAAGATGCCATTTATGTAGAAAAATTTTCTGTATGTATAGATGCAGGTCTCTTAGGTTTCACTTATCTTAAAACCCCGCACTAACACAGGAAACTCACTTTAGCTTTAACAGGTATCTCTGCAGAGCCACCCTGTTTGTGCATTTAGATTTTTTTTTTTTTGAACCAACCAAGGGTCTGAGGATCTTGAGAACAGGTGAGCAGAAAAGAGCAAACCTGGGCTACAGGCTCTATGTGCCACTAGATATCAAAACAGAAAACCCAGTGAGCGTTTGGGCCATTCTGAAAGACAAAAGTCTTGCACTGAGTTGTGCTCACTGCGGCACGCGTCAGCAGACCGTCCCTGCTCAGAACAAAATGGGTAATGTAACAGCAGCAAAAAGGAATTTTGAAAGGAAAAGGAATCTGGAACAGGTTGCCCAGAGAGATGGTGGAAGCCCCATCCCTGGAAACGTTCAAGGCCAGGCTGGATGAGGCTCTGAGCAACCTGATCTGGTTGGAGATGTCCCTGCTCCTTGCAGGGGGGTTGGACTGGGTGGGCTTTGAAGGTCCCTTCCAACTCTAACCATTCTATGATTCTAGCTGTCAACAGAAGTACCAAGCAGCTAATGTTCAAGAAGAGATTTATAGATTTATTTTATGAGCTATTCTTCATTGCTTGCCCATGTTCCTGCTCCTACTCTAGTTTCACTGAGAGCCGGCCAGTTACTGAGGGATAAAAGCTGGTACATGGACAGCTACTTAACAATAGAGTTGTCGTTATTTCTCCTTCTGTGACTTGGCTTTAAAAAGGACTTCTCTTACAGATGCTTTGTTTTCTGAAGTGGAAAAGCTAGTTAAAAAAAACATTAATTCCCTCAACCACCCAGAAGGATTTCTATTAGATACAAAATCGTATGAAAATACAGGAAATGTTGGCATGTGCCTAATTTAACTCAGAGTTGCTTATAGATCCATCCACAAGTGTAAGTGAAGCCTGGCAAGCACATTTAATTATATATTTAAGCATATTTAACATTTAAATATAAATACATTTAAAGTATCTTCAACATTAAACCATATATTACAGCTGAATATAGCAGAGACAAATCTTTAAATAAACACAGCTACATAGCAAGAAGAGACGCTTTTAAGGTCTATGACTTTACAGATTAGCATTTAGCGTAAACCCTTAAGAAGAACGACTGCTAATACTTACAGAAACCGTACTGGAACTGTTGTTAAGTTGGAGAGATGCTACACGAAAAGAGGTAACAGGTTTACAGTCCTGTTATGGGTTTACAGTCATGGGTGCCATCACATATTAAAGGTCCTGAAACACCAAGGCTGCCCTTGAGTTCCTAGCAAGATCGCTCTTCTAGCTACGTAGTTCAACGCAATAAATTTAAGAAAGCTGCAGAAAAATGTTTGTGAAATTACATAATTTAAGTAAATATTTATGCAGGTTTATAAACAGTGCTCTGGACAGGCAATTTAAAGTATAAAATATGTTTATTTCAATTATATACAGCTCAGTACATTTCGATATACATCTTGAAATTCTGCAGTCTGCACTCCATCAACTTTGTAACATCAACACAAATACAGGCTTCCTCTGCCCCCCCCACCCAGCTCCTCAACTTGCATTCTCTTGGGACGTTCATCGCTTAAAACAACTTTAAATGTGCTTTTAATTACACGAACCATGCTCTTCCTCCCAAGCACCAGCAAAGATTCCAGAAGAAATATACCAATGGAGTCAAAGTGTCTCAGTTATGCCAGCGATTCCAAGCAATCCAGCTTTTCAAAAAGGCACGGGGGCTAGTATACAGAAAAACAATCGTCTTTGGTCTGATAGTCAACAAGAATTAAGACATGCAACGTTATCGTCTTTCCAGAGAGGTAAGAGAAAAGAATTTTAGACATAAAAACATTCCTTCAGAATCATAGTAGGCAAAACAATGCAGTGAAGAAAAGCAATTTTAAACAAAACAAAAAAAAAAAACTTGTTGGAAAAATAGATATTTTATATATTCATAGCTAGACAGTACTTGATAGCAAACCTACGCACACACTACAGTGTGTATCGACACTTTCTTCGGAAAAAATACAAAACCCATGCGAGACATGGCGTAAAAGGCCTACTGTGGTGCAAAGTGCCTAGATGAAGTAAACATGTATATATTAATTCCTTTTAGGAAACTAAGTCCTGCAAGTTGCACTTTCTTCAGATTGGATATTGTTCTTCCAAAGTGTTTAGACTAAGCAGATTCACATTGCTCTAACTATATTTTGGAATATGACCATATGAGACATAAACATAAAATGGAATGAGAGTATTTCTTTTTTTTCATAGTAAAAAAAAAATAAATTGGTTCCTAGGCTTTCATCATTCAGCAAGAAGTTTCAATATCTGATCAGCATTGCTGATCTGCTGAGTTCCTTCATGAAGTGTTAATGAACTTACTGGAGATTTAATGCGTGTGAGTACCCGTAAGTACGCGCACAAGTTCACAAAGGTCCAATGCACATAAGTACATTCGAGACATCTATCACCTAGGCTAGAAAAAAAAAAAATTCATATAGAAATTCCTCAGTAGCAGTTATCCACGCTAAAAGTACTTTGATTGCAAGATGCTCTGAACAGTTGATTTGTGAAGCTTGCTCTTCTGGTGATAAACTTTAAAACTGAGACACAGCAAAACCAAACCCAGGCACGGTTTCTCGTGGCTAGGTACGTCAGTGAACGCGTAACGTGGTATTATGATATGAGTTACCTGTAAAGAAAAAGCTTTCAGAGTATTCCTAAGGTCTGATGTGTTGTGCAAAGTGCATGCTTCTGTACTGGGCCTGATCCAATGGCGTGTAATTTGTGTAGCCTTGAGATTCTGAACTTAGGATATTGTACAGTCATCTCTGGATCTCCCCTTCCCCTTTCTACCACTCTGCATATCCTCCTTGTTATTGCCAGCACTTTCCAAATCCTGTTCCGAAACATTTTCATCTGGTATTTTTTCAACTTTATTAGAATCTGATGCTTTGATTTCATCTTCCATCGCATCTGTCTTCTCATCAGTTTTCCATGATGCTTCTCCTTGCAAGCACTCTGTTTCTTCAGGCTCATCTCCTTTTTCATGCTGCAAGCTGTCACCTTCAGTCAAGGCATCTTCAGTTTCTATTTTGGCTGCTCTTTCTCCAGCTTCATCTGTTTGGGCAGTTTTTGCAACAGCATCACTTGCTCCATCACCCTCTCCTTTCTGTGTATCGGCTTTCTCTCTGTCACATTTTTCATCAGTTTCTAGTATCTGTTTTGATTCTTCATCAAAATCAAATGCATCACCGTCATCTTCCAGTCTTTCCTCTGCTTGACCCTCCAATTTAACCTGTCCACTAACACTTTCATCCTGCTCAGCTTTCTGTGCCAGGGAATTATTTGCACCTTCCTCAGAAGCAAATCCACCACCATGGGGGGCTGCAAGCTCTAACTCTCGCTCATTTTCTTTCAGTGTTTCTTTATCAGCTTTGTTTTCAGCAGTTACACTAGCATCTACAGTTGACTCCTCTTTAGATTCACCTTCCTCTTGTTTAACTACATCCTGCGCCTCACCTTCTAAAGGAATGTTTTTCTCTCCCACTGTGTCACCTGTTGTTTCTTCACTACACTGAGCTGTTTGAACTTCTACCTTTGGCTGTAAGTCTTCTACGCATTCTGTCCTACTTTCCTTTCCTTTCCCAGACTCATCCCCTGTTTCCAATTCTGACTCCTGAATTTTGTCATCTAAAAGACTTGGGTCTAAACTAATTTCCTGAGTCATCATCTCTTCCATGACGTCTGCGTCTGGCTCTGCCTGCTGCATCACACTTCCTTTTACCTCAGTAATACAGCCTACAGCCTCCACAGGCGCTTTATCTCGCTCGCCTGTTTCTGCAGAAGCTGAACACATCTCCAGCTCTTCTATTAATCCTTCCTCCTGTCTGCCATTCTCAGCCATAGCATTTTCAGGTTCAGTTTTATCTCGCATATGTTGTTCCTCAGGTGATGCTGAAGGACTGTCCTCTGAAGAAACTGGTTGGACGTGTGCCTGATCTCCGCCACCTTCCTTTTCACTTGCACCTGCCGGGACACCACTGTCACCTGACTCTGTCCCCTCCAAACCCACAGGCTCTGTTTCCCTCGTCTGACCCTGCACTGCGTTACTAACCTCATTTTCTTCTTCAGTTCTATCACCTCCTGTTTCATCAATTCTTCCATCAGTGCAGTCTTTGCTTTCAACAAGCTTTTCCTCCAAGACATTTGTAACCTTGTTTTCAGCACTTTCTTCTGAGTCCTGGAGTCCCTCAGCATCACTCTCCACATTTACCTCTTCACTAAGCAAGCCTGCTACTGTAACCTCTGGTAGCTCTGCCTGCTTAGAAACCAACTCACAGCTCTCACTTGTGATGTTGGCTTCCTGATCAGTTTCATCATCACTCAGGCTCTGGCTACTTTTAAGATCCTCTCGTTCTTCCTGTTCAGGTGTGGCTTTTTCCAGTTCATGCTCTGTACCTAAGACACTAGGCGTTTCCTGAGAGGTCTCAAAAATCTGATGACCTTGCAGAGAGCCCACCTCTGAGTTCTGATCTGTCCTTGTGTTTAAGTCATGGTGTTCAGCCTCTGTACTAACAGGCTGTTGGGCTGCTGTGTCTACAGACTCCTCGGTCTCCTTTCTCAAGGCATCTGCGTCACTATCACCATTTGAAGAGCAGCTCCCTGATACGCGTTCTGTAAGGCTTTGGGTTCGTTCTGTAAACCCGCTATCTGGTAACATCACTGTTGACAGGGCATCACATTCTTCAACCATTTTTGCTGCCTTTGCATTTTCATCAGCATGCAATGTCTGTGCTTCCTGCTCCTCAGACTCCTCTTTGCGTTCCTCATGCTCAGTATTCTGCAAGATTTCTCTTTTCCCCACATCCTCCAAAATCTCATTTTTCATGTCCACTTCATTGGCTTTGCCTAAAAGACCATTGAGAATGTTGAGGGGACCACATCATAGCACTTACCTCCCCACTTAAAACCCGAAAGAGAATGAATCAAAGAACAGGTTAATGAAAGATCAGCTTTTGCCAATTACGTGAGGCAAAGCAGCGATTGAATTAGTAAGGGTCCGGGGTTTTTGATCAGTGAAATTCACCACCACCCTCTCAAAGCAAGAAGTCTCTGGTGCTGGCTTGTGGTTTTGTATTTATGCTCTTGGCTGTGTGAAGTACAGCTTTTGTAGATGAGAACGACTGATTCAAGCAGTGCAATGTAACAGTAATACTTGCGGATGTAACACTAAAGTTATTTTTCTCAGCAATATTCTCTACAACTTTAACTCTAGCACCACTCTGTGCATCCAAGAGTGTGTGTCTGATGCCATTACATTGAAATAATCAAGGATTATTCAGTAATACTTTACTCCTGAGTATCACAAACAGGCATCCTCAGTGTGTATGTCAAACACTGAATGTAAAAATCTGATTGGCAAGCAAATGGTTCAGCTGTTTAACATCACCATCACAGATCAAAGCTCATCCACCGAAAGGGATGGGCCTTCTGTGGGTTTGGTTTTTTTTTGGTAACAGTTTTTCTTCGATTTATATTTAGAAGCAACAGGTATGAAAACAATGGCATTTGTTGTTTCAGCAGTTAGCTTTTGCATCTATGTTGTACCTGTTTCCAAAACCAACAGAATAAGGAGACACAGAAAACATGCTGCATTTGAAAATACACCCTTACCTTTTTTTGGTGTTCCAGATTGTTTCCACACAAAAACCGAGTGAGGAAAAAGCAACCAACAGCTAAAGCAAGATAACTTGCTTGTGCAACAGTTGGCTGCCTGTCGCTATTTATGAGTACGTTCATTTAGAACAAAAACAGGAGAAAAAAAAAAAATCTATTCTTTCCTTTCCTTGTGCTAGTATAATAGTTCTCATTCATCACAACTGCTTAAGAAGAGTGTTTTTGCCAACCAGATTTCTCCTTCCTAACACTATCCATCTCAGAGTCATAGTCTTTGAATTTAACAGCGTTAATCCTGTTATAACAAGTAAAAATGCTGATATTAAAACTGCTCAATAGGACCAAGAACAACAAATTCATACATGTTTTCAACAGCGCCCAGCGCTGCTGCTCAGCAGACACTTACAGTTCTCAGGTGTATATATATGAATCAACATACAAGCTCTTTATAGGAAACTAAAATGCTTTTTTTCCTGATTCTTTAAGGTACGTGCTGAAAAATATTGAACAACAGTAGGATTATTCTGGGACAATTTTCAAATTCAGGGTTTAAAGAGTAATCCGAATGATTGCTACTTATCTGTAATGTAATATTTGTATTCTCGTCCTTTGTCTCCTTGACTGGGAAACGAAGTCTGCCTTTGCAGGAAACTGCACAACATACTTGGAGTGATAATAAATATTAAGCAGAAAAATGCACAGGAAGTGATTTGACAAGTAGCATGCTGCGTGATGTGTTAATCGTCCCATTAACAAACGCCCAAACTTCAAGCAGAGATGAATGAATGGACAGACAGACAGAAAGACGTGAAGGGATATACGGCACTTACCTAGCGACCCGTCCCCTCCTGTCTTTAATGCCTGAGTTGTGCCTGGAACAGTTGTGGAAGAATCCAGGTGTCCTCCGTTATCAAGAACGTCTGATGTTTCCCCGTTGGTGGCTACGTCAGAGTCTGGGATTATTCCATGTTTCTGTGGAGAGGCAAAAGAAATGCTTTAGAGCCTGCTGCTCAGAAAGGGGAGGACAGCTCAGGTGTTCTTGTCCTTGACATTCCGAATAAACAATTGCTTCAATCAGTCCATTAAAAATGGCTGGAAGTCAGACAAGAGCACAGAATATTACAGTCCTCGGTTTAGCTATTATGATCTCAGCTTTTTTTTTTTTTTTTTAAGATATCAATCTGCTGCATAAACTGTTCCTCAGAGAAGCGTCTCCTACGAAAGCAACTACTCAATCCTTCAGCCTATGCTAAGAGCTCACCGTCAATATTAGGATGAAGGACTTTATAAAGAAAATTCCTGAAACGGCAATTTACAGGCAACACGAAAACAGAGTTCTTGCTACTAAGCTAGGTTAAAACTCTCTGCAAAAGTGTCCAGGAGGAAAAAGTCAGCAGTTGAATAAAAGTTTCTTTTATTCCTCTTGCATACCTTCAGTTGCTCCTTCAGCACAACCACTTCATCTCTAAGGTCATCCCGCTCACTCCTTATGGAATCAAAGAAATCTTTCTGCCTCTCTAATGCCTGAGTTCCCAACACAGAGAGAGGGCGAGGTGATGTGAAGAAAGGAAGGGAGACAAGTAAAGACCATGAAAAGTAAGTGTAAACAAGAATGAGCAGGCTTAAGATATTCAGAGATTCATGGAAGTGGCATGTATGAAAAAGGTAAAGTTTACAGATTAAAGGATTGAGTTTACAAACACACAGAGAACCTTCAAATCCAAGAAATGCACAGCTTAGTCAGTAACCAGGGATTCCTGCTAAAGACCTCATCAGAGATCCTTCAGATGAGGATCCACTTTCCATTCTTATCCGCTAGACAAATTAATTCATAGCCATATTGTTTCAAAACGCACCCTGAAGACACAGTGCCATTCCCACGTGTTAACAGAACAGCAGGAAAGCAGGCCCAGCAGATTTTAAGTCTTTTTATTCCATGGGTTGCCGTATCGGGTGCAGTACGCTTCAATTAATTTAAAAGCTGCCAATAAGTCATCTTTAGACTGGGATGTACCAAGTGAAAATGTGTGTTTTGCTACTGAACCCCCCAATATTTCTATATAAATTCACCAATAGAACAGTAACAAAAATAGGAAAACTTTTTGAGTTTCAAATTGCCGTGAGTTATTGGACATCGCAAGCATGGGCTTTTTCCATTTAGCTTTGATAGAGGGTGGTGGGAAGGGATGAGAAGCAAGGAAGAGTTAGAGACCCTTAAATAGCTCTATTGCTTCTGTAACGCACTCCAGCTTCTGCTCAGTCCGCAGATTAAATCTGAATAAGCAAAAATTCAGTGCTGATGGAATTGCACTATAAATAACACTTCCTTTCTCAATACGGCAAATACAAATGGTGCATCACAGCAAATAAAATACCCTAGGTTCTGAAATCAAACCAGCTGCTAAGTTTTTCTTGGATTTTATGATACTGGCAGAGACAAAATCTGCTATTCGCTAGTTCACTGGTAATTTAGTAATACATCCACACTAAGCAAAGTCACTAGGGAGGATTTTACATTTTGCAAAAGCAGGATCAGCTGGAGAACGACAGTGCCACTCTAAACACATTTCAGGAGTTGCAGTCCTACCCCTATTTTTTTGTCTTTCCACTCTATTGTCTCCTGAAGATCAGAAATCTCCCTGACATAGCTCTGCTGTTTCTGTTGCAGCTGCTGGATTTCCTGAGAAACAGGAGCAAAACAAGAAGACAGAAAGCAAGTAACAGGTTAACAGAGAAGGTTAAGATTGCAGTGATGCCAAAGAATGAAAAAAGTCAGGTGCTAAAGTAAAAGATACCTAACATGCACAGTTTCACAGTCTCTGACATCTCAGACCTACACTCTGGAAGACAACCTTGCTGTCCACGAGATGACTCAGAACAAGTTGGACAGTTCCATCTGTTTCCTCTGCAGCTCCACAAAACACAGCTTATTTTGTATGAGGGACCAGGCAAAAAAAGACGTCCAACCTGAGATAGTACTTACAAAGTGCTGTTTCTGTTAGTCAGCTCTGAACCTGTTTGGCCTGAAACACTAGTATTTCTTCAGGTGAGAAACTTGAGGAAGGAATAAAATTCTCTATGCCTCACCTACTACACTCCTACTACTAACCAGGAACATACCAAAGAAACCTTTTCTTTTTTTTTAATAAAAAGAAATTACTTACTGCAAGCATTTCTTCTCTTTGCTTCAAAGCCTCTTTCATTTCCATGAACTGAAACTGCAATATGCTATGAGCGTGCTTCTCCCTCTCAAATTCCTACGAATAATGAAATATTAATGACATTTTTATTGATCAAAAATAGCATCTTGTGAAAAAATGGAGAAAATAAGCCCAACTACAAAGAAAACACTTACTGCAATGCAATTCTTGAATATTCCTCTAATCACACTCCCACAAGAGTACAATTTTTTATCTTATTTGTCCTTTTTCCAAGAAACTATTATTCCAAGTATAGAAGTGACAGATATAATTTAGCCAATTTTATAAGCTTAGCAGCAAGCTGGCAGTGAATAGCTTTTACACTCAAGCCCTACAGACTTCACAGATGAATGGCTGGGAATTTAACCCACTCTTTCCACGTAGTCGTGTACTAAAAGTTAGCTGGACATTGTGGACTTAAAAAAAACCCCAAACCACACACAAAAAAAAAAACCCACCCCAAACCCCACACTATCTTCCAGGAGCTGTGTGTTTTGAAGTACGCTACAGTGAAACGCCCCAAGCTAAAGAGCCAGTTTTGAAAAGCCAACGTGAGCCACGGATTTATTATTTAACACCAACTCACAAGCATTCAGGTGCTGAATTCCTGTAAAAGTTAGCTCAGCTCTCAACCGAGTAGCTGCCTTAGCTATATAAACTGTGCAGCTCTCCCACGGGACTTCTGAAGAGAGCTTTGTGTGTAAAAATACTATGAACAAGCTCTCTGAATTTAAAACCTGAACCTATAAACGGACACCCGATAACATCCGTATAGCCTTAGCATATAAAACATTTATTCACTTCTTCGGAGATTGCTTTATAAGACAGAAACTTAGGGAAGATTCCCATGTGTATGATGATCACAAGGACATAATATGCTCCTATTCCACTTGCTTTAACAGTAACTCAATCAATAACTTCTTTAAAATCCTGAATAGCGATTTGGTTGCCTCCTCCCAAAGGTCTCCGCGTCCCCCCTCCAATCTTTCCCTGTTAAATAACATGCCATAGCTATATATACATACTTTACTTTTTTCTTCATATTGCCGCCTGGATTCTGCCAGCTGTTCTTCTAACTCTAAGAGTGCGTCCTTCAGGGTATCTACTTGGTACATGAAATTGGTTTTTTCATTGTCCAGTTGAGCATTTGACACCATAGCCTTTTTGTATTTCTCTTCGACTTCGGCTAGAGAGTCCTGCGAAGAAAAAAAAACAACAGCGGAGCCCGTTATAAAGGACACTTTGCCAAGCAAGACCTTCAACAAGAAAATGAAGCACTAAACCACAAGCACGCTGAGTACTCCGAGGGAAACCAGTGCTAATCGTGTGCTAGAGAGGCTTACCAGCCGTCCCAAGGTGAGGATAATCTCCCCTGCGTTCCCACCAGCCGTCTGTTTACAAGCAAGGAACCTTACCTCTGGACGGATAAGATGTTTCCTGTTCTCTGCTGCTTCAGCTTCTGCCTTCGCAGAGTTTTCTGCCTTCTCCCTTCTCCCTCCTCCCCCTGCCCCTGCACACTGGCAGCTCAAAGCAGCTGCTGAAGATGACAAGTTGTTTTTCTTTTTTTTTTTTTTTTTAAAGGTAAACTGGCCTTGATTTAAGATCATTTTAGATGATGCCAGGCCTTAAATTAAGGCAGCTTGACACAAATTCAGGGATCCTTGCAGTGTGGGAACCTACTGACCCAGGAATTAGAATTTGCCATGACAAAGCTGCAGCTTTTGTGACCTGATGTGTCATTTTTCATTAGGTTTCCTATATCACATCCCTCCTTTACAAATTTACTCTGTAAGATATAATTCTCAGGGTCTTGAAAACCCCTCCTATCAACTTGACCTGAATAGGAGATACTGAGGTGTTTACACCAACAGATGATGGCAAAATGAAATCATGATCATTTTCCACGTTGCGTGCAGTCCAACTTTGCAGTAAGTGATTTTAATACAGAAATAAACAAGAGCTAGAGAAAGAAAAGAGTGCAAATATGCAAACAAGGACGACACTCATGTCAACATTTTAGTTTATAGATCAAGCAGTTTCTCTTGGAACTTAATTAGTTCTAATAATTACATTGACAGGTGAGTTTCATATACTTCCCTTTTCATTCAGTCAATGGAACTGGGGACGACAGCGGGGAGATGATGACAAAACTAAGTTTGAATCAGTTTTCTTTACATTTCTATTGTCAAGTAAGAGAATTTGTCTTTAAGGGCGTGAATCTGTCCAGTTCCAAAGAGAAACTGTGTTTTGGTGCATTTTTCCAGCCCAAGGATGAGAAATACCAAGCAAAGGAAAGTAGCCAGGATTTGAAAACAGTGGTATGATTAAACCTCAGGAATTAGCTGGAAAGGAAGTATACGCAAGTAAGAAGTTAAGGCAGTTGCTGCACCACTCCTTCAGCATGCTACATTTTGTTTTCTTAGCGTGAAGTGGTGCAGCTACACATTGATCAAGGGGAAAAAAAAACAAAACAAAAAACACAACAGAAGAAGAGCCAAAATACTCTTTTTCCATTGAGAACTCACATAAGATGGCAGCACCTTCACCTGCCACAGCACTGAGCCGATGACACAGTCGGCAATTAACGCTGATAAATGTTGCGTTATATGCCTGGATGTTTACATACATATATTTGAAAATGCAGCTTATGTTGCTCCTCGCTTATCAGGTGGTGGTATGCAGATGCACAAGTTAATTCTCACACCCAAATTGGTTTATGGCTTCATGAACTGCTGTGAGCGTTCATTCTCCGTGTAACAGGCTTTGTTACACGAAGTTTCCTGTGATGAGTTTTAGTTCATCTTCCAATACTGGGAGGCTTCTTGGATTAGGAAACTATAAAAAACCACCCTAATAATTTTAATTTCCTAGAAAAATGATTACCTTCTCAAAACAGGAAAGAGAACATGCCAATAGCAATCAGCAGCCTTTCAGTTAGCACTGGGAAGCATTTCTCACCACAATCAATCGAACAGATACTTTTCCAGTTAATGAAATGCTTTTCACGCAATTTACAAGCCCTGGCAGAAGAAAAGCATGCAAGGTCAGTTCTAGGTCTCACGCTGACCCTCTGAATGTTTAGATGGTGTTAATGATCACACTCCTAGTCGGCAGTAAACCGGTACCTTCATTTCTTTCAGTCCCTGCATGTATTTGCCTTCTACATCCTGAATCTGGTCCTTTAACTCATAGATATCCTGAGAGAAACAGCAAGAAAGGTGGATGACGCCACGGAAACTAATTGTCAGAACTGCCAGGAGGGGAGACAAGCCAGTTTCTTTTTTGGAGAGAAGTCTTAAAGCATATTTAAGAATTTATACTGGTTTTAAGTATTTCTCACCTTTATTTCTCTAATAGATGCCTCTGTATCGGCAGAGATGGATGTATCCCCGCTGCCTCTTCGGGAAGAAGTCCCACCCAGAGAAGCTAAGGTAGCTGCTGATAAACTTGAGACAGTCCGTGCTCCCTACAATCAGAAAATCAAAAGATCAAGGTTTAACGAGGGAAACTAATGAGGAAAACTGATCAGATGTAAACAAAACTATTGTAATAGGAGTCTGCATGGCTTAGATTCTAACTATTAATTCTAAATTCGACAAAGTCTTTGGGGGCCAGTATCATCTTGCCAGATGTTTTCAAAACTTGTACTAATACCTTTTGGGGATGCTTCTGACTGCCCCTCAAGCTCCTCTGTTTTCACGGATATTTACCTGCTCTGCGGCAGAGCCCCATTAAAACTACAACACCCCCCTGCCAGGAGCAGGGACATCTCCAACCGGATCAGGTTGCTCAGAGCCCCGGCCAACCTGGCCTTGAATGTTTCCAGGGATGGGGCATCCACCGCCTCTCTCCAGGCAACCTGAGCCAGTGCTCCACCACCATCAGCGTAAAATTTTTTTTCCTTTATGTCCAGTCTGAATCTGCTTCCTCATTTTTAAAACCATTATAAACCAAGGTTTATAAGTTTGCCTTCAAAAAAATGCAGTAGTAGGAGGCTCCAAAAATCCAAAGTTTTGTCCCACAGTGCATTCTCTAGAAGATCTCTGTACACTCACTGTGAGTTCTACCTACCAAAAGGAACGAGAAGAAAGCGCTATTGGCAGAATAATTTAGAAAACACTTCTTACCTTCTCAAAGTCTTTTTCTGGTCTTTCCTCAATCTGTAAAACAAAGATTTAGAAGGAATTGTTAGATAACAAAGGAGAAAAGAAGGCAGCAAGATATCAGAAGGGGAATTCTTCAACCTGTAAAAAGACTTTTCACTCGCAATTTCTATCAACTCCAAAAGCAGACACACAATTAGAACAGCAGTGTCCTGCCTGGCATCCCACGGCACAAAGCTGGATAAATTACCTCAAGTTTCTAAACAGTACATCATTAAGAGGAATATACTCATTGATGGAAAACCACAAAGGTCTAATAAAGAGAGAGGAATACTTTTTTTTTTTTCCATGTTCAACATCACAATGTTTTCGATATGAAGATGGTACTTTACAATGGAAGAATACAAAGACCTCCATGGACATGAACTCAAAGCCCCAGATGTCTTCTCCTGGACATAAAAAGAGCTGTATGCAACTGCTGTGCTGACTTACGCACCTACTCCTATTTATTTTTGCACAATTACAAAAATATGCCTCAAACGGTGACTGTGACTTCAAGCAAAGATCCAAGTAAGGCTGAGACTACAAAAACTGACCCTCAAGTCAAATATTAGGGACCAGTTCAAAGTCTAAATAAACAGCCCATTTATGGCTTCAGTATTTCACTGGAATTTACTGATTACGAAGAGAGATCCTGAACTGAAACGAGTCTGGAAGAAACAAATCCAAGTCAAAATCAGCATTTAGAAGAACAAAAAATTGCCATGGATAGAGAACCAAAAAGCTTAAAAACAAGTTACACAGCAAAAACCCTGTACAACCTGGGCAGATTTATTTTTTTTCCTTGATGGGGACAATTCTATAACTTTTTCCTGCTTTGAAACCAAACCAGACATACAAGTTCCCAAGAGCAGAGATTTAAAATCAAGTGTTTTGTCATGATTCACTTTGTTATTGGGGGAAGGCATTTCAAAACCCGAATCTTTCAACATCACAGTCAAGATGTTTTCCCAAAAGACTTCTAGAAAATTAACAGCTTCCTCAGATCAAGAGCCTAAGAGCCAAAGGGAAGTTTTTTTTTAAGAACAATTAGTTAAAAAAAATAAATCAGAAGATATCAGTTTTGGGGAAGGTGGGGAATAGTCGAGGCTAAATTGAGAAGTTTAACTGAAAACACCCCCAAAACCTCCATCTCTTTCCAATCAGCTCACATTTGGCATAGTTTTTTTTTTTCCCTTTGAATTACACACAGCAATGTGTGGATGATCCCACTCGTTACTCTTCAATATCACCCATGGCACCCTATTAAAAAAATTCCCAGAGCTGCGAGATACCTGTTACAAATCAGCTTTTTACACTGCCAACGCATCTCATACCATAAATACCCTATGATTAAGAAAATTTAAGACTTAGGCTTCGAAGTAAAATAAGCCAGACTTAAAGCACTAGATATAAACTTTGCAGAGACGCGGAATACACAGAGCATCTCTGCATTTGGGTGCAATAAGGAAAGGTCACTAACGAAGGCAGATGCTTCAGTTCAGACCCAATAAACACGATGACTTTTGCAAGCAGCCCTTATTTCCATGCCAGACAGCTTTGTTTATTAAATTTTGTTTATGAAGACGGTTGTGGCAGCGTAAATATCGGTGTGTTACCAAAAAATAGCGTATGCATCCACACCTATCTATGCATAGCCTTAAAGTGCAACCATGGTTTTTAATAAGGTAAAGAAGGGAGCAAATCTTAACATTGGTTTTATTATGCATCACATGAGTCAAATAAAAATTTAAAGGGGAAAATGTTGAAGACAACACGGTGAGAGATAGGCACACGGTGGACATTTCTCCTCAGAGCACTCATAACCACACCTGTAAAACTTGCTACACATTCATTGCAAAATAATCTTTAGTAATTCTCTGAGGCGGCATGACCTTTAATAATTAAAACTATTAAGTAACATCTAAAATTGGGGTGGTATAAAAAAATAACAATACAGGAGATTTCATTTTCCCAGTGATGCCCTCATACACACATCCATTTGGTGCCATGAAGAGAATACTCGGAGCATCTTCTCAAAAGCAGTAATTACCACTACCACTTTATTTAACATTTATAAATTTAATGGGCTTTGAGCAAAGCCAGTTCCCCATTCTAACGTTGTGTCCGTTCGGTACAAGGATGCCTCCTGCTACACGTTGCTTTTCTACACACAAAGTCAGTCCGAAACAAGCAGCATTTAATTAAAAGACAAACCATGCTTTCCAACAGCTTTCAGCCACCAGAGGGAACTGCAGGTTTTCAGGCTTCACCCAGCCCCTGACAAGCCCTTTGGCATTTAATCCAGCAAGAAATCAAACAGAAAAAGGTCAGGGGAAGGGAAAAAAAAAAAAAAAAAAAAAAGTCATTTTTATTTGACATTGCCCAAAATACTCATCCTTCTGTATCATCATTCAATGAAGAATACAGTACTGATTAAACAGACCTCTCCACCGGCACAGTACCATACTCAGCACAGCCCATCATCCAAACATACTGGCTTTGAGGACTTTTCCACAGGAAAATATAAAAGGTCTAACAGAACACTTACTAGAAGAGGAGATCTGAAGAGGAATTCACCTAATGACACTAGAGCTTTAATTTCTAGAACATTATACCCGTTTTCACTTTGTCAAGGGTTGGGGTCTGTCTCTAATCACAGATTACCTTCCTCTTCACCAACAATGTGGGCAATTTGTACTTGAATGCGTAAAAAAGCAGGAAAAGGAAGTAATTTGCTGAAGAACTCCAGCATGCACATCTTTGTTTTGGCAAGGGGAGTAGGTTGCTGTCTGCAAAATAAGTACAATGGGATCAGAGTTCAGCCTCTTCTGACAGCGATTTCGGAATAAATCCGGAGCCACGTTACTAAAATGTCAGCAATATCAGAGGCTTACCACAGCTGGAACTTAACAAGACCAAAAATCATCCCACAAGCCTATATATGGATATACTGCCAATTTTTCATAGACTATAAGGACATTTTACTATAATATTTGAAAAAGTATTTCTCCCTACTCCGCCGTCAGCTAGCAGGTTAACTCTTGAAGCTCTTTGCCACCGGTGAGCACCAGGGTAAAATTAGAGCCCCCGCAGCACTATCACAGCGCATCCAACACGACGACTCTCCAACACCTACTGAAAAGAGCAGAGACCCTGGGATAGTTAAGCATTACACCCCAGCTGCAAATAAAGAGGAAAAAAAAAAAAATCATTCAGATCTTTAAATCGATGGAGGAATCAGGACTGAGATACAATTTCCAGCTTCCAGCCTGCTACACAAGGCTAGAGACGAAGGGCAATACAAAGCGCTCGCAGGTGCGAAGCGCTGTGGGCCACCCTTAGGTGCGAGAACAACTTTGGTGTCCTCAGTACGTGGCTGTCACTGCTCAGCTCCATCTAAGATCTTGCACTTAGATCAACTTCCTCATAAAAGCAAGGGGGTTTTTTTCAGTGACAAATAAAATTAAGATCATTTCCTGCTCTTAAAGTAGTCCAGCGCAGTTTGAAATGGAAATACGGCCCACACCAAGTAAATTCTTGCAGTGGGTAGTGCCGAACGCAGGATGGCATTTACAAAAACTAGAATTAAAAAACAAGATGTACCGCAGTCAGTATAACCCCTCCTACAATCCCCATCTTACCAGTTTGATCAGCTGGGCTGGGGCAGGCAGTAACACGGAGGGTTCCTGCATGTTTTTCCACCTTAACGCTAGCAATTAGCAATAAGCTTTTAAAAGTCAGCAGGGGAAAAC
Source organism: Chlamydotis macqueenii (assembly GCF_036417535.1). Lineage (NCBI taxonomy): Eukaryota > Metazoa > Chordata > Aves > Otidiformes > Otididae > Chlamydotis > Chlamydotis macqueenii. The sequence continues at coordinate 39,597,057 of NC_141561.1, forward strand.
CACCGCTGAACTTTGTCAGGTCTAAAGTGGATTTGTCAGAAGTCTCCTCGCTCAGGAATGAGTGTTATGCCAAACGTCATTGCTTAAACAAACTTATCAGGCTCTGAAATGCAAGCTAGCGCTGCAGCAAATCCTCGCTCCGGAGGGGCCCGGAGCACACCCAGGCTGTCCCTGGCTGGGCTGGGACACACGCCTACCGTAAATCTGCAAGCGTCGAGGAGAGAAGGCAAAGCTTGAGCGCGCTGATAACGGCTGCCGTGAAAATTAAGCCTGACTGTCTTCATTTTATTTCTGGTGAGAACAGAAGCGTCTTCAAATGACATATGACCCGAGGATGGCACGCTCGCTAAGCAGCACTTGCGTTTTCAGCTCGGGCACAAGGTTTACCTCCATCTGTGCAGATGGGCCTGACGTTTGCTCTCGGTAGTCTGAAGATCTGCACTTTACATTGAGTATAATGCAAACGTGTTGTTCAATTAAGCACATAGCTCTACTTTACCAGTTTCATCTTCTTTTGCTTCAGCCAGTTTCTAACCATGGGAGAAAAACCCCCGTAGCGCACAGGTTTTCAAATCGCAGGCTACGTTTGAATGGGGAACCACCAGGATGGGGGCCATCAGATCCAAAGCAATCCCTTACTGCCAACTGCTCACCACACCATCAGGCTTTGCTCCGAAATGAATCAGAAAAGATATTCAGAGTTGTAAACAGCTAGGTGGAACAACCACAAAGAGAAAGCAGGAATACGCCATTGAAAAAAGAGAAGACAATTTCTTTATATGTGTGAAGAGCAGGGGAAAAAGTCTCGTCTTGGTCAACTAGAGTCACAGGGGTTGGACAAGTCTTTAGCGTTTGAGCCTTGCTTAGTCATGACTACTTGGGAATTTGTGATGCTAGACACACTGGGTACACGTAATCATAGACTCACAGAATGGTTTGGGTTGGAAGGGACCTTTAAAGGCCATCCAGTCCAACCCCCCTGCAAGGAGCAGGGACATCTCCAACCAGATCAGGTTGCTCAGAGCCCCGGCCAACCTGGCCTTGAACGCTTCCAGGGATGGGGCCTCTCTGGGCAACCTGCTCCAGTGTGCCACCACCCTCAGCATAAAAAATTTCTTCCTAATATCTAACCTGAATCTCTCTCTCTCTATTTTAAAACCACTACCCCTCGTCCTGTCACACCAGGCCCTGCTGAAGAGTCTCTCCCCACCTTTCCTGCAGCCCCCTTTGGGCACTGGAAGGCCACTCTCAGGTCTCCCTGGAGCCTCCTCTTCTCCAGGCTGCACAGCCCCAGCTCTCTCAGCCTGGCCTCACAGCAGAGCTGCTCCAGCCCTCTCATCATCTGCGTGGCTTCCTCTGGGCCCTCTCCAACTGGTCCATGTCCTTCTGATGTTGGGGGCTCCAGAACTGGACGCAGTACTGCAGGTGGGGTCTCACCAGAGCAGAGTAGAGGGGCAGAATCCCCTCCCTCAACCTGCTGGCCACGCTGCTGGGGATGCAGCCCAGGATGCCGTTGGCTTTCTGGGCTGTGAGTGCACATTGCCGGCTCATGTCCAGGTTTTCACCCACCAGTACCCCCAAGTCTTTCTCGGCGGGGCTGCACTCAATCCCTTCATCCCCCAGCTTGTATGGGTACCAGGAGTCTCATTGCCCTTGGTCTTATTGAACCTCATGAGGTTCGCATGGGCCCACTTCTCGAGTTTGTCCAGGTCCCTCTGGATGGCATCCCATCCTTCAGGAGTGCCAACCGCACCACTCAGCTTGGTGTCATCTGCAAGCTTGCTGAGCGTGCGCTCGATCCCACTGTCTGTGTCACGGATGAAGCCACTAACCAGTAATCCTTCCAGCACTTCACCACGCTAAAGACTCTGCAGCGTCTGGTCATCTACAGTCCAACAAATATTTTCACATCCGATCTCTGGATAGCCCTGCAGCAGCACACCACCGACGTACTGCTGAACGGAGAGAAACTAAACTACTTGAGTGCTGCAGCAAGATTTAGGGTCTCCTGAATTTAATAACCGCAGGAGATGCAGCACTAGCATCAACAACCCGAACGTTTCCACAATATCCTTGCTGAGGTGTTTTATGCCCAACTTAGAAAAAAATTAGCATTGTTATATGAGTCCAAGTGTACTTTTATTGTAAAAACACGTGCATCTACTTAGAAATTACTTTGGTTTTGTAATTTCTCAAATGGTTCACCCCCTTCTTTATCTTAAGCATTGCCCAGAAGGTCCAATTAATACCATAAGAAATTGTCTCATGAGGGACAGTGACCTGTTTGTACAAAAGAGAAGTACAGAAGAACAAAACAGTTTAAGGACAAAGGAAAATAGAGGAGCTCACCACCGGACTGGCTCGAGCAGAGCTGGCTCTTGAGGATGCCCGAGATCCTGAACCAAGGTAGCAGCTGTACTCGGAAGGCTGCCGCAGGTAATCCAAGAATAGCAAGCAGAGAAAAAGAGAAAAGCGTTAGAATTGGGAAGGGAAGCGAGAGAGGATTTAGAGCATGACATCTGAAGTGAGTTACAAACACGGTCACATGCAGCTGGACAAAGGAACAGCAGTGAAAGTCAGAGAACAGACACCTTGGCTGTTAATTTAAACATGAAGGCAAGCAGTAACTCCACTTGATGGACCAAGTAGAGTTTTGATTCAATGCCTGGTATGACAGAATACTATTTATTTATGTATGTATCTTAAAATACCAGTCACCAGTAAACAACTCTCAGTCTCTACACAAAAAGCTCAATCCTACTACTCTTCAAGAGCTCCTACTACTCCTCAAGAAGTTCTCTGGCGAACCTTCTTCCCACGTTTCCAACATTGTGCGCATATAAAATGAATCCGTGCTCCACAGGCCAAAGCAAGAAACATTCATCTATGCGGTGATTAAATTAAAAACTGAGACCATGTCAGAGACTGAGCACCCCTCCTGCTTTTCCTCCTGCCAAAGAAAGTATTTCAGTCCTTAAGAAGCAAACATCTAAGCAGTGATGCAGAACAGACAAGGACGGAGAATGTGTCTACGCCGTTTTATTTCCAGAGGTTATAATGCGGTGGAAGTAAGAGAAAGGAAATGAAAGTTTAAAGCGTTGGGGAAACAGAACTAAAACTTATGCTGGAAATGCATTTTAGACCCACTCCCTCTGATCTTCACAGACTTCACAGTAGCAGCTTCACGCTCAATCTTGTATTTAGATGTATTTTGTAGAAAGTTATGTAAGCATATGCAAAAGGAAGTTTTTGATATATTAAACCTTTTTTAAGGTTTCTTCTATTAAGTCACCTGGCCACTACAGGAATGTCCTGGACCCCTCAGCAGCAGCCAGCTCTTCACCAGGCTACTGGAGGACTGTTTCAGCATCACTAGCCACGCTAACGAAGCGGCACAGTATTAAATGAAAAAATCAACTCACAACATTAATAAATAATAAGAGGGTAAGCTGGAAATAACCCCCAGCTACAGTACAACCATAAGCTCTGTTACTAACCACAAAGCACTACGTACCAAGGTACACAGCCCCTAGCAAGCCCCCGAAGCGGGGCAGAACACGACCAAGCCGTGTCCTTGCACGTCTTACGTGTAGCGACACTGGCTTCATCCACCTGAACTACTGAGCTGCAGTTCAGAGATGAGAATATGCAAAATTTCGAACTGTGCTGCCCACAGTTTACGACTATTTTCAACCACAGCCACTTCCATTCCTAAATTGAAACCCAAAAGCACTGAAGTCAATATTTAGATTTTGGTTTCTTATTAAGTAGTTCTAGCACAGAAGCCTTGCGCCATCACTGGCGTTTTATGTTTAACATAACAAGGACGTAGAATAAACTTGAAACACATGACAGGAAAGAAGTATAAACTACTGGGTCATACACAGGCTTCCAAATACCTGCGACATGGGATGGGGTGGGATGGAGGAAGGAGAACAAGCACCAGCATTTTACTCAGTGTTCCCTGCTCAAGCCATCAACAGCGGCTGAAAGACTTGTAAACAGCGTTTGGGCTCGGAGCCCACTGTAAATTATTTCTCCCAAGAGCAGAAATGCGTCACCTGGAGCTTTGAGAGACTTTATCTCAAAGAAAAGAAGATGTCCCCTACCATCAAAGGGCTACAGCCACCTCAGCGGCAAATTCACGGTGGACTGCAGGCTGCCCCAATAGTCCAAACGGAGGAGCATCGATGAATTTTCCAAGGCAGCCAAATGAAAACAAGGCACAATGGGGAAACAAAAAGTAATTTCAAGTTTAACATCGGTAGCAGCAAGATGCACAGCCCAGCTAGTGAACCAGTGTGGTTGCAGGAGGATGGCACAGCCCTGTAAAGACTAATAACTGCTGAGGAAGTGTTCTTGAAAGGGTTTCCTTCTCCAAGCTAATAAAATTGTAACTTTGAAAGGAATGCTGGTAATTTAACTTTATCTTGAGATTTTTTTTTTCTGTTATGGTCTTAGGTGGTGGTTTTTGTTTGTTGGTGGGTTTTTTGATTATCAGTGGTGGAGGAGATTAGAGACAGAACAAGCAGTGGGCCCACAGAGCAGAATTTAAAAATCTAAAAAGAATAGCTTTTTTTTTTTTTTTTTTTTTAAACCCAGGCAGATGTATCAGCAGCAGATTAACTGCCTGGCCCAAAGGTCCACCACAACACAGAGGCCCTGTCTGAGAAGAGCTGAATGCATGTTCTGCCTTCTGATCTGGAAATCATGTCCTGCAGCCTGGCTTTTTTGAAAGGAAACAAAGGTATACGGTCATGCCTCATATTGTCTCTCCCCAAAAATGACAGAGCCCTTCACTCACAGGAACACGTCTTGTGGAAACACTGCCACAAGCTGCCTGAGACATTGCTACAGAATATAAATCCAAGAAACAAAACTAAGCAAGTCATACCTTCACAAAAATCCTTTACTTCATGCTAGCAGGTAAGTGCTAACGTCAAAGTGATTTTTTTTTTTTTTTTTTTTAAACTGGATTATTCTCAGTTTTCAAAAGATTTAAGTCTCAGTGAGGGATGGGACTTTATGTACCGTCTTTCCAAGGTGTTTTATCTGCAAACCAAGTGCCAGGCAGAGCTGAATTCCCCTCGCCACAGGGGAGGCGAGTGCCTAGCGCCGGGCTCTGTCGACGCTAGCCAGACCCGGTCTGGCGTTAGAACAGCAGATAAATCACTGCTTATTATTTCATGGAAGCTCACAGAAACGTTGGTCGCACTTTCGCCCACAGCAGCAGGCTATGAACCTCACACAGTCCAGCTTAAACGTTCCTCAGCCCAGAAAAGGCTGTGTTCTGGTGCACACAGGTGACTGGAGGACAGAGACAAGACAACAGGGAAACGCAGAAAAACATCTTACAGCACGAGAACTAGAGGCACTATACCGCCGACTCCCACTGTACACGCTCTCGTCATACACAGACGCCTACAATAAAAAGACAGAGTCAGAACAGGATGGGCAGGACCCGTCTGGAGCATCAACAAACTCACAAGGTGCAGGGCGAGGGACATGGGGAAACGAGCAGACTGTGCAAGGACAGGGACACCTCCGGTACGCAACCACGAGCAACGTGCAAGCGAAGATCTAAGGCAACACGAAGTCAGAGAGCTGGGAAACGCCGTGCAAAATCTGCCACACGCCCCTCCCCGGTCCATCACACGGTCATGCGTTCCTAACCGTTCTCCCCGTCATCGATTCAACAGGTTATACCGCCTACCACCAGAATGGCTACATCAATTCTTCAGCTGTTCGTGTTTGTTTGACCTTCATTTCTGGTGCTGGCAATCGGGGAAACACTCACCTGATGAACATCACTTACTAGCCAGTTCACTAAATTACTAAAAGATGCATCTCCCTCCTCTTTTAAGACTGGCTTCAGTTTAGCATAGAAACGTATGGCTCAGAAAACAGAGGAGGAGTAGGAAACGCTACCTTTAAGCTTTGAGAAAAGAAAAATAAAATTCTGAGCAGCTCATTTTAAAGTATAAACAAGAACAGTGGAATTTGCCTACAAAAAAAACCCAAACAAACATAAAACTGATTTTTGTTAGCTGTTACACAACCAGAAAGAATTGATGTTGCCTCTCTCTGGCCCGCTCCTACACGTCGTAGGTAAGACACCAAAATGAAGACAAGCGTCTCCCATCCAGAGAGAATCCTGCGGCAGCCTCACAACCCCACGAGCAGCGGTTGTGCAGTTCCAACGGGAAGAAAAGGAAGCATCGGCAAACCCAGGACGCGTGCGTTTGATGGATCAAGACACCAGGGTGTGAAGTCAATGGACCCAAGAGGAACCACAGAGGTAAGAGACAACATATGCGCGGCTGAAGGTGAGTGGCTTCGGGATCTGCGGTTACAGCATTAGTACAACAAACCCTGTAACTTCTGGCTGGCAGGGCATCGCTGTACAGCAAGGAGGGCTGAGGAAGACAAGCACAAAACTTTTTTTTTGCATAGAAAACGAAACACAAAAAGGCACCTACAGCAGAATTCACCATCTTGCTAAGGGATTAGGATTGTTAAACTACAACAAAAGGAAACCCAGTGTAGAGAATATTAGTCATCTGCTCCATAAATGCATTAGGTCTCAACTCCCAAAGCCTAAGAATACCAAGCAGACATGTGCGTTTCCTACAGGAAGGGAGGACGCGACAGCATGCAAAAGCAAACCAGCATAATTTAATTTTAGGTTGTTGAGTTGTTATTGTCTCACACACATTTGTGTATAGCAGCCAGAAAGGGTGTTTCTCCTCACTTCAACCAAAGCCAGAAAAAGAGCTACACACACAGACAGAAGTGTTTTAAAATACACATTTGAAACCTTTCACACAGCTAGAAGATCACCTCTTGTGTGTTTTATTATTCAACAAAAACGCAGAGGAAAACCCAAATAATTCAGGAAAAAATTAGGAGTATTTAAGAGCACCACAAACCAGATTACTTTGTTGTTAGTAAGCACGGCACGCAAGGTGCGGCGATTAAGTTCTGTATCTAGTATAGTCAGGCACAAGAGAGCCTCCAGCAGCGGTCCCCGGCCCGCGGCTCGCGGACAACAAGTCCCCAAAGGCGCCGGCCGATATCCTCGTGCCAGGCTGCGGACCGCTGCTCGAGCGCTGCTTGGCTAGCGCCGGACTGCCTGAGCTCCGCCCACACGCAGAGGACAATCCAACCTCCTGGGTGATTTTGAAGCTTCGGTGATTTTTTTCCTAGCAGTCTGCGAATTACTTGTTTATAATATCATTTTACGCAGACTGGTTTGTCTTAAGCTTGCTACGCAGACATGGTCAGCAGAGAAGTTGCCTCAAATAGAATAGAGAACTTCAGTTAATTAAGATTTCGCTTCTTTTTCCAGACCAGCTGAGGCCAAAAGCAAACAAAATAAGTGTAGGAAAGGGAGGAGCAGCAAAGGAAAACTAATTGTGCTCATTTTAAAACAGCTTTCCATTACTCACTCCAGTTGTAAAAGGTCTGGTTTGGTCTTGTTTTTTTTTTTTTTTAAGTTTTACTAAAAATAGCTACAGAGGCTTTTGACAACTGGTTCAAATTAATTCCTAAGTACAAGAGGTTGTATTATCCAAATGAAGTCGGAACAAGTCCAGGCCAGGTAAAGCCAGAGGGGAACAGACCCAATTTCCATTTTGGGAAGAAGGTTGAGATGTGGAAGCATAGCTGCTGTTGTGAAGACCCAGGTCAGAGTAGTATGAAGCCTGCATTAATAATAAACAAAAAAAGAAAAAGCCCTTGAGAACTCAGCTTTGTAACAGGAAGGAGTTTCTAAATTCCTTTAAATGGGAAGCAAAATGTGAATTTGTAAGGTAGAAGGTTTTTTTAAACAAACAAAAAGCCTTTCCTCTATCCCTACAGCATTTTATGCACAAAATACAGTGAAGCTGTATTTATCAACATACCTCCAGCTTCTGTAAAACACATCAGACAACATCTGTTTTACAAGAAACGTTATCTTCCAGGCTTAGGTTCACAATAAACGGCTGCATCGCAGCTTCATAGCTAAAAAACCAGGCTCCTGCCTTAGAGGATTTATCTCTTCTCATGCGCAGTCCCACCGCCGCAGACACAGAGCTAATTGCCACCGCCCATCAAGCACTGGAAAAACATACTGGGTCATGGAGTAGGTCAGCTTCTTTCTGAATTCTTGGGGAGTTTATGCCCTACTGTAAGCTAAACCCACAGGAGATGCAAGAGGAGGTTCAGGACAACTCTGCTGGGAGACAAAGAGCAAAGCCAGGGACCAAAACCGTTGGCTGTGTCCATCAGGAAAAGCCAGCAGCCCACCATCAGACATGGTGAGACTGAAGGGAAAGAAAACTTTTCTGTAAGAAGTGAGACTGTCTAAAACAAACACCTTCTTTTCTGCAGCTTCCTACCTAGCATCTAGCCAACCTTGCACCTTTGGTCCACCTATTTGGTCTTCACAAGTATGGGGAGATGGACTTAAAAATCACCCTTACCCTCCAAAATACCACCCGATTTATCCAGGGTGATATACAAGATCTCCATTCATTCCCTCCAGGGTGTAGGATGCCAGCTCAGCTTTTCTGCTGTCCTGTGTTATTTGTGAGGATTTCCGCTGCACAACCGCTTCAACGCAAAGCTGGCATGTGGGGCTTGCCGGGGCGCAGGAAGGCTGACAGCGGTAGGATATTTATAATGCTGAGTGGAACTCAGTATTTTGGCTTCCCAAAAGCTTTAGGAGCATGCAACCATATTATGAGCAGCTTACGTTGTTATAAATAGCTGGTTTTAACACGGAAGAATATTTAAATTAGCAAATCAAGGTCTGTTTTCAACGTAGGTTGGAAATCTATATATAAGACGTTACGTATCTCATAGAGCTAAAGGAATCAAGAAAATACAGGTGTACTAGGAAGGCTTGGCATTTTCCTTGTTTTCAGAAAAATGTCAGCCTGAAAACACATGTAAAATGTGATAAAATAGTTACTGTGCCGTGCCAGGGACCGCTGCAGCCCTGAGCCAATGGGCAGGGTACAAAGCCGCTCCAGGAAGGCCGTCCTCGGGCAGCCGCAGCCAGCGCGCAGGGGCGAGGGAGGAAACGCTGCCCACCCGCCTCCCCACCCTGGTGAAATGACTTCCGTGCTCGCTCCGTCTCCTCTAACCAGCCCTGCAACAGGGCAGGAGTGGCAAAGGTATTTTCAAAGCCTCAAAGGCACCGTTTGGATTCCTTCTTTTTCCATGGGTGCGGGCACGCTGATGGGAACGGTTGTGGTGAAAGAGCTCCACACCTCTACCTTCTTCGCTGTACTCCACAGCTCTCCTCTTGCAGCCCTTCTCCAACAGCCTGCTTCTCCAGTAATTTCTTACAGGGGTCCAGACAACCAACATACTCTGCTTTTAGTGGCCAGCAACTACTCAGCTTTCTTACAAGCCCTAACAGATCCTTTCGCCGTCACTATGAACTACGTAGGTGTTAACTCCATTTACAAACGAGGGAACTGTGGCAAATTAAAGGAATTTGTTTGTTCCTGACACTGGACTTCCGTCACTGCAGGCAAACGGATGACACCCACAGGTACATACTGAGGATCCGTCATCGTTCAGCCTCAAAAGTTTACATCCCTTTCTGCTTCATTCTGGATGCCTGTTTTGAAAACAACTATTTTATCCAGCAGACTCACCCCTTGCTCACTGACCTGAAGAATTCTGCCTCTTCTCAGTTTTCTGTTGGCACTTTGACAATCTTTATGGTTAGGTTTGGGGTTTTTGGAGAGAGTATTCCTAAAGGTGAATGCCAGCCAGACTGGCATCAACTGGTTTTGGAGTCTCAGCTATTCCAAGTTACCCCCAAACTCTCATCCTCTTTCTAAATAAAGAAGAATGTGAACTACACGTAGTAATGAAAACAGCAAGGAACTAATGACATTGCCTTAATTATGCTCTACGTACATTAAACCTCCGTGCTACAAACCCTAGTACTAAGATGATTTTAAATTATTTAAATGGCAGCTTATTTTCCCTGGATGACTTTCTTAGGGATATTTTGCTCTTCCTGCAGTACGTGGGGCTCTGGAGTGTGTCATTAAAGAGTAAGGACATCATTTGTCAGAAGCACTACATAATCAAGTTCCTTGAACTCGTCAGGCGGTTCAGCAAGAGTGCCAACGACAGGACAAGCTGTTTTCTTAACCGTTTAAGCAACAGTATTTCATTTTCTCTTATCCATATGTACGAGCTACATGCATAAAACCATATGGAAGCAGCAATTTAAAACGGAGATGAAATATAAGGTCCCATTCCAGTATTTACACAAGCATCTGCTTAACTTCATGCTTACAGAGTAACCCACTGAAGTCGGTATCTCATGTTTAGCACGTACTGCCCAAACACTTAGCTAAATGGGGTCTTAAAGTAGTTTATTTTTCCCCTAAACATAGAGCTTTAGTCTGCATACCACTAAATTTCTTTAGAAGTCTTGACAGCGTAAAGATCAACAGGCTCTGAGCTTTTGTCTGCCTTTGTTAAATAAAGGCAAGGGGAAAAAAAAAAACCCAAACAGTTCCCCTCCCTACCCCCCAAAGAGGCTCTGCCTGAGACAATACCTTTAAATAATTAGCACAAACCCCAATATTTAACAAAGCAGGACAATTAATTCCTATAACTGACATAAAACAGTTGTGCTGGAACAGAAGGGAACACTGTGACCCATATACACACAATGGAGTTAATAATTAAGCCTCTTTTTTTTTTTTTTTGACAAGAATATTTCTAGAAATAAAAGTACATCAATGGTAAGTAGCTGTTCACCTCTGTGGGAGTTTCCAGAAACCCTAGGATACAGTTTATAAAGGGGGGAAAAAAAAAAAAAAAAAAGCATTTAGTTAAGCAAACTTCAAATAAACAACATACATTTGGGGAAAATTTAAAAACTCAAGTCCATTTTACATATGCAAATCTCAAGACATGGACTAAATTCTAGGTGAAGCTTTGAGTTTCAGCGTTAGAGCAGGACGTGAACACACGGCACAGGTTGGAAAACAATCCCGCTGTTGTCCAGCACATAGAAATCCTTCCCGCCAGGTTCCGCCAAACTATTTCTCGTCACAATTTAACTTTTACCCAATTTTGTTTACAAGTTAAGCAGTTCTGGCTTCCAAGTCCTACTTGGACTTCCCTTCCCACTCATGGCCTAATTTTATTTATTTATTTATTTTAAAACCAGCTTATTGCTGCAGCTCCACATCCAACAAACTGCAAAACCCACAAAGTGCAAGACAGGAAAAACCTGCTTTACCACAGGAAAGAATTTGCTAATTAGCTTTAATCTCATTAAATAGAGCAATAGATTTTATAGCAGTATAAAGAGTCTACTAACCCTGCTAGATTTTCTACTCTGGGATGATCCATACACGTCTTCCTCATAACCATTGGTCTGTTAGAGAAGGAAAGGGAAAAGAAGAGGAGAGGAAAAAAAAAAAATGACGCAGACCCAAAAGGGAATTTTTAGCAAAAGTCATCACTTATGAAAAGAAAAGGCAGAGACAGAACTTTTCAAAGACATACCAGGAACAGAAGTGCAGGATTACGTGGTGATGTCAAAGACAAGGACATGAACATTTGTGTGTCTGTCGGTAATTGTATACCAGCCAAAAATGTCAAGGATACTCCTGCTTGCCTTTTTTGACCCCTTTTTTTTTTTTTTCTTGTAATGAAACATTTTTGCTTTCCGCGTTATTACCGCGCTACGGCACTTGTCTCTCGGTGAAGGGAACACAAGACAAAAAGGGGACACGAGGGATGAGAGACTACAATGAAAGAAACTTATCCCGGCGGTACCTTACACATCCGGCAGCTAAGCAATTAAAAAGCAGCAAATCGTAGCCAAAGAATTACTTCTAAAAAAAAAATTCAGGAATCCAGCTTGGTAAACATGCAATGCTGGATGAAATCTCTTCTTTTTAGCTTTCCCCAATTACAGCAAAATTAAACCCAGACAGTGACCATCTGCCACATCCCAGCCCAAAGACTAAGAAGAGATTCCAGTCGCGTCGGCCGTCCTCTGCCGCGCTCAACAGCCTGCCTTGTTGTAATTAAGACGTTTTTGTCTCAAAGGAGAAAAAAACCAAAGAGGCTCAGAATGAGCACTTCACAAGCAGGGGGAGATGCTTCAAGGAAGAAAATAAAACAGTCACTGCGATGCAGTTTTCAGTCTGGGAACATGATGTTGAAGAAAAGAGGACTGACTCAAAAGTCACCTCAGTCGGTATCATTAAAAGCTCAGATTTCTCAGGTAATTAACTTTTCTTGAGCAATTCACTATTTTGGCATCACTTCGCCACAAGGCCTGGTTTAACATTAAAAATGAGGAAACACTCTGTATCTGGGGTGGGTTTTTTAGTGGAAATTTAATAAGAATTTCTATTCAAATTAAGTTTTGAAGTCCACGTTTTAATGCATTCCCAAAATGAAAATCCACTAAACCCAATCTGAATCAATTTCCAAGCAAAACATTTCTCATATACTACACAGCGGCTTGCATGAAAAATTAAACGAATTAACTCAGAAACCAGTTTAGACCCAAGCTGGTAAAGCAACTTCTGGGAAAAGCCTAGATTCTCTACTGAAATGATTTGCCTTTTTTCAACCACGTAATACTGACTCAATGTAACCTCTGATCATTATCTGAACCATTCCTGTGCAGAATTCCTTACTTAGGGAAACTAAGTGGAATCAACATAATTAATTTTCCACAAGTCCAAGTTAACTGCTTATCACTTTGTATTTCAGGCACTTCTGAATGTTATTTGTTTAGTGTGCCCTGTATCTTTCAGATTTCAAACTGAAGCCCCAGACCTCAGGTCGTTTCCCTTGTCACAAGGGCCCATCCTCTCCAGAGACTTCTCCAGCACATATTTTTGAAGGCAAATGCTCCAGACAACTTTTGAAAAGCAGGGTCAATTTTACCAGACCTTGCTGACCATTGTTCTGTGCTACGTTAACATCTTGCGTACTTTTTTTTCCCCCTCCCTGGAAATGCTCCCCATGAGACTCACCTAAAACCCTGACTATGTGAAAGCACGTCATCCTTTACCTTCCACCCAGCTCTGGCTTTGCAGTGCTCTAAGTGTTGTCCCATATCAGGTAATACTGATAGCATATATACGTATCTCTGTGTAACGTTAAAGCTCAAATTAAGTTTTGAGGTTTTTTTTAAGATGCTCTTTATGTACAACACTGACGTGTCTGGATTATACCGCATTTTGCAGATGGAGTGATGCTCAGTTTTCTTGCAGACTCCTGAAAGTCACACCGTATCCTTGACATCAGGCTGGTGAGCTCTTACAAACCAACATACTTCCACACATTCTTTGTCTTATCACAGTGGTTTTGTATGCAAGAACCTCTCTGAGAGAGTCAGTCAAGATACATACTGCTTTGGAGTAGTTCTTCTTTTTGGTCCTCTCATTCTCTAATCCAGCCTGCAGTGAGATTAAGAACGCGGGATGAAAACATCAACCAGTTTACGCGCACCCATCCGTAGCCAGGCATGCGTATCAACATGCAAAAAACATTGGTTCAACGTTCCTCTAGCTCCACACGACACGGCTCAGTAAGCACACATGAAAAAAAAATCAAATCTCAAAGTCAAATGACCAGTTAATAAAGAATAGTGTTAGAAGTGATGATAGCGCTGTTAAATTTAGTAGCCGCAGTTAAAATCATTCACGCTTGCTGGGTTAAGTCAATTAGAAGAGCTACCAGCTGTCTATACTCACTACATCAATACATCCATGCAAAATCCAAATGTGTTTGAACTATTTCTGTATGTAGGTCACTCAGATACACTACAGTCCTAATTTGAAATAGAGCAGGGAAGGACAGGGAGTGAAAAAGCTAGAGAATCTATAAAAGTGCTCTCCGCAGCTGGCTTTCTGCAGAAACTGAGACGTCTCTATTTCAACACAGTGCTGCCACAAGACAGCACTGCTCACGGTACGAGGAAGTTCTTTAAACTGAGCGTAGGGTCCCAGTCCTCATTCTCCCTTCTGTGCCCTTTCGGTTCTTCTGAGAGTCAGCTTTATTTCAATACGTTCAATGCAAATACTTGCTCTCGTCTTATTATTACCTTCAGAGTTGGATTTTATCCTCCAAAGCAAAGGTAACAGCTCGATCCACAAGCTGCAGCTTTGGCAGGCAGCGTATCTGTCCTGTCACCTTTGCTGGATCTAGTCAGAGTGAGTTTGTGAGAGTTTTATTCCTTTCTAGATTTACGCTGAAATAAAACCAGACGTACCTGGTCAAACGATGGACAGACTGTAACAGAGAAAGTCCGTTAGGGGAAAGAAAAGCTGCTCTGTCCTATGGCAACTACTGAACCAGACCTTGCTTAGATCCCTCTACTCATTCAGCGCTTTTCCTCCAGGGAAAGAACTGCCTCAGGATCACTTTAGAACATCCCTTATCTCAGGTCAGCTATCACAACTGATGTTAGTTGCTCCTTCAGGGTTAGTTTTTAAACACACACTGCAAGTTGCAGACTATTCTCACCACTGGGTAGGTGCTGGTATATTCCAAATGAGACTGTCAAGGCATGAAAGGAAAGAAAAATCAGAATACAAAGCAAAACACCGAAGCCAGTTATGGCAGTCAAAAGAATCCCTCAAAACAAAACAAATTAAAAAAAAAAAAAAAACCCCAAAAAAACCCCAACCAAAACAGGCAGAGAGATGTAAACCCCAACTAAAGAACTTCGATAATGAAAGACTTCTTGCACAAAGCCAGAAGTCAGGAACTTTGGAGCAAACAAGCCAAGGAAAAAGCACAAACTCCATCACAAGTGATTAACAACACAACAACATTTCATGCTGGATGGTCTCGGATCAGAGACAGCCGGCTGAGGAGCAGGAGAACAAGGCCACTCGCAGTAGAAAAGACGCTGAAGAGGGGCTTGAGCGTCTCAACAAACACAGGATGATGTTACTGAGCTTCCCTAGGAAAAACTGCGTGATAAAGAATCTGAAACAAGAGAGGCAGGACACTTCTGATGGATTCAGGACGAGCCACAGAAACACTATTAAAGATGCCTCCTCATCGCAGCTGAAGATCTGCTGGTAGGAGGCATTAAATCAAGCTAGCATTAAATCATGCTGGCATTAAATGGACACACCAGGCCACTCTTACAGTACAGTCACAGCTGTGGAGCCTAAATCAATTTGCTAGCCTGGTCTAATCAACATCTCAGGTGGTTTTGCAGTCCATACTGATGGCTGCTCTGCCAGGAGGATCCAGGCCAGCTCCCCAAAAGCTAGCTCAGCAAATCTCTGGTGCCTGCAGCTCAGACACCCACTCAGAAAATATTCCAGGAGCAAATCCAGAGTAAAACCCACACAGATTAGTAGGGTGGTCCAGCCAGTTTTATAAACCCTTCGTGGACACAAGGCAATAGATTTTGGTGCTTTTTTTAAAATGCTAAAATAGCTCAGAAGCCAAAGTGAACTCTACTCCTCAGTGGAAATTTTTTAGTTTGGTGGTTGTTTATTTGTTTTACTTTGTTGTTTTGAAGACACACGCAGCAAGAGCCAAACCCTCACAGATAGCCAGAGAGAGACGTGGTCAAAATATTAAAAGCATCTACTATAAACCCACACTAGGAGGATGATCAACGTATGTTCTATCGATTCTTTGTGAATAAAACAACTAGAAGATGTATAAGGGGAAATTTCAGTTCTGACTAGCAAATGTTTACTTTCTTCTACAATCCCAGTGACACTTGGATCAGGGAAGGAAGCTCTGCCAAATCTCTTTTCCTGTGCGTGCCCAAGTGTCAGCTCGTGGAGGAATATTCACCAAACGCTACTTTAGGAGGCCAGGTGGAGTCTGTGCAACATCACTAGAAATACCAGCGTGAAAAGGTTCAACCAGGTCCTTCTGTCAGAAAAGGACATTCTTTGCAGAAGCGTTAGGTATTTATGGGCCACCCCGTAAACCAGCTGGAGATCACTGTTCACCAGAGCAGCGGTGGTTATCGCAGCCCAGAGACTGGATGCTCTGGGGAAAAAAAGGTCAGGAAAGCTTCTTCTCAAGGGATGGCAGGGGAAACAGAATGCAAGGCTTCTGCTGATTAAATATAACAATAAAACACAAGATCACATTACAAAAAAAAATAAAAAACACATCAAAAGGAATCAGTAGTGGATTTCCATGAACAAAAGGTGTTTCGGATCAACAGGGCTCGTGCTATAAACACAGTGCCAGGGTGCTCGCATCTTGCCACATCAAGGGACACACAGTTAGAGCCATGGTTAAACAACCATTCATATCTAATCACCTTCTAAATAGAAATAATTGAAATTTCAACTGACTTAGAGATTTTTTTTTTTCCCCCTCCAAAAAACACTTTCATGAACATGTCCAAATTTAAGCAAAATAAACATCGGGTTTCACATTCAGCTGTAAGGACAAGCTTTTCCTCATCAAATCTTTGTAGCTTTAAGGCGTCTTCCAGCTTTGAAAAGCACTCAAATAAGTTTGCAATCTTAAAAAATTTTAACAGCATTTCATAAGCAGCAGCAAAGATTCCACTAAAAAAAAAAATAATAATTTTATGGCATGAAATCTCCATAGAAGGGAGAAACCAAGGATTACAAATAAAGATCTTGCTATAAATGACAGAGGTCTTGCTTGTTCTATAAAAATGCAACTGATCATCCAGCTTAACCCACATAAATAAACCAGGAACAACATCAGTAGAACAAATGATTCTCAAACACAACAATAACTCCATAACAAAAACCAGTCACAGTCGATTCACGTCTGGGACTGCCAAGAGCTTCCCTCACAGCGCTGCTACGGATTGCTTCAGTTCTGTGGTGAGCCAAATGCTTCTCCGTAGGTCTCAGCAGCAGTGAGCTCTGAGCATCTTCTGAAGACTAACACCACGTGCTGAGACAGCAGCATCAGCCATTCACAACTCCTGAATTGCTGAAACTGCCTTTGCAATTACAAAAGCTGATTATGTCTGGGCTAAGAATGGGGTTAAAATTTGTACACGTGTATTATCTGGAAAAATATGTATGGATGTTTTGAGGAAAAACCTGCTTGAACTTTTCCTGCAGATGAGTACTGGTGCATTACAGCACTCTGTGCTCTACTGATCCCTCCCTCTGCAAAACTCAAGTCTGCAGATGAATTTCAAATATCTCTAAATCAGTTTTGAGCAAAGCATTCACTTGCATATTCCAAACCGCTTAAGATTTACTTCCACTGATAATTTGCTTTTGGTTTCCTGAGCTACGAAACACTGATCACGAAGTAAGCTAGCACTTACTCTTCCCAAATTCTCAGTATCGGTAATGAAACAGGGGCGCTTCCACGGTGCATGTAAGAAGTAGCTGCATATACTAAAGTTTTGGCTAAGTACTTCCTGCAACAGTAAAAGCAAACAGCATTTACCAGAAAGGTTTCTATAGAGTTGCATGCTCTGCTGGTGTTCCTGCACAGGGCATTCAAATCTGGCAATTCCTCTGCTTGAAAGAATTATTGACCTACACATACTCTAAAAAAAAAAAAAAAAAAAAAAAACCCCAGAAAAAAACCAAAGCCCCCATACATGCCTTGAACATAGAACATGGCAAGACCTTGGAGGGTGACGTTACCAGGGTACTACTAAAACCAGTTTGGTGGTGCAGGGGATGGCAACATCGGTACACACACATGCACGCTCAAATGGTACAATTTACCAACCCTCAGGCTTCCACGGCTACCCACTGACATGCGCTCATCTTCATCCGAAGCCTATCAAAAAAAAGTACAGAGACAAGAAAACAATGAAAAGAACACAAGTAACAGGCAATGAGCTAAACACAGATGGCTTTGATGGAACAGAAGGAAAAGACTTACAGAATAAATGTATTTAAAAAAAGAACCACGTTAAATGATAAGCAGAAAGAAAATGAAATTATATCCTGCCCAAGCAACACTGTCAAGTATTTTAACAACAGGATGAATGACAAGCTTGCTGAGGTGTTCCCTGCTCTGTGCTCTTGGCCCACGGTCTGAATAAATGAACATTAAACACTCCAAGTAGGTTATTTCCCCACCGACCACCCCCGCCCCCCTTTACTCTAGCACATTTGCAGAAGTTCCCTGGAGCGACTGGGGAGAAGGCAGAGAAGTCAGGAAGTGGCTTTGGGGTTTTCACTCGGCTGGGGCGGGGCAGGGGCAAAAGCTCGGTGTGTTTTTTCTTTTAAAAAAAAGGAACTGCCTTATACATGTCTGTTTTCTTAATTTGTGATGTCTAGCTCTAAAGAAGAAGCAAAAGCAGATACTAACCGAGGCATTTCTTCGGGCTCTACGGGAATAACGCTCACTGTCTTCCTACCAAGGCAGCAGAGAAAAACAAAGAGTTGAAAGGACAGATAAACCAACAGAGTGCTGTCAGAACGACACAGGGAAACTTCGGCTACTTTTAGGAGTCAGTAAGGTTAAATCAAATAACGGAAGGTCACGTCAGAAAACCCCTTTTCCCCCCTCATTTCTGACCCCAACTTTCTGCCCCTTTGTTTCATTCCGCTACACATTTTACTACTTTTGTAGAAAATTGTACGCAGTGACACCTTTATTTCTATCTCAAATGTTTCAAGTGCATCTCTCTGCATCTGGGCATCAGTATACTTACAGTAATTAAGCTTTCCAGTTTGCAGCCCTTCAAAATAAATCTCAAAAACCTTTTATTTGAAATGACGTGGCAGGGCAATGGCCTCTCTCTCTAGCGAGTATTCCAGAGGGGCACAGCCCGGCCCCTTCTTCCAGACCAAAAGCATCTGCGCTCTGCTTACGGCCTCTGCATCACACCACACCGCTGTTTTTTGCAGGCTAAACGCTATTTTAATGCTGGAAACGCTGTAGGACGTACTACATTTCCAGGTAATTTTACATGGCATTTAGAAACAGTGGTAGAAAACAGGGAAAAAGGTTTCAAGATTGATCGTTCTGACAGGTGAGGTGATTCCTAAGCAAGTCAATTACTTGTGGGGTGGAGCTGAGCTCACCAAGCAAGGGTTTGAAGGGACTCAGTGGCTTATTCGTGAGACTGGAGCATCTTGGGTGGATGGCTGGTCCATATGGCAGCAGGCTTTTCAGAAGGCACAGAGCAAACCAGCATTTATGCCGATCAGTTATCAGGGGTGAAAGAAGTCAGGGAGTTTGAAGAATTACCTTCCATACTGGAAATCAGCTGTTCAGTTTTCCCTTTTTCAGTGTGTCCTACTCAGCTCCTAGGGCAAGGCCACGAACAACGCCTTTCATCTGGCATCACCGGTGAGGAATTTAACAAACTTATATTCGGAAGAGCTTTGAAGCCAACATCTTCCAGATTTGAGAAGACGCAAATGGTAACAAAATCCCCAAGTAGTAAAACGAGTACACATATTCCTTGTATCACAAGTGGCTTTAACGGGTCTCTACGCTAATCTAATCTTCAAGTGATAGGGCCAGGTCTGCAAAAAGACACGGCTGTAACCACATCCTTGCCAGTTTTAAGCAATCATAAGCCACATTTCAGGAATTAATGTAAGAATCCTCGTGATAAGAGTGGAATTCGCGCTTCCAATACATTGAAATACCTACTCTGTGGGATTTCAAACTCTATGAACTAGATAAAACTTCCAACACGTAAAACAAAACATTGCTTAGTTACGTTGATCAAGGCCTACCATCCATTGCTCGATGTCTCCCCATTTAGTATCCAGACCATAATATTTCTACAGACAGAAAAGGGAAAAAACAGAATTTAGATGAGAAAGGCAAACACGGAACATTTAGACATGCATTGCCAGGTTTCGGCCGAGCCACGCAGCTCCGCACACACAAACATGCAGGTGAGAAGCCACGCCAAGTGCCACCAGAGTCCTCTCATCACATGGCCAGGAAAAGCTGCCAGGCGAGGGAAAAGGGGTGTTTGGGGTGCAGCCAGGGTACTCAACAGCTTCTTCTTTCTCAGCAGTGCAAAAAAAAAAAAAAAAAACCAACCAAAAAACAGTGCTCTGGGGATGGGAGTAAGGAGGGTAATGAGTCTTGAATTCCTGACCCATTTAAGTCAAGGCTCATTACGAGGGATCCGAACACAGAACACTCACAGGATGAAAAATGCTGTCAAATCATGTTGACCGTACGGATTCGACAAACCGGGAAGACAAGTTGGACACAATACAACTAATCCCCGTGCGTTTTACTCCCTGAATTCAAAACTTCCCAGAGCTCCTTTTCAGAGCACAGGGATTTTTTACCTACACTTCAACCATCTTGACAGTGGTGGTATCACCAACGAGGGCAGAGGAGGAACCTCTAGGACACGCCTCACCAAGGCAGGCAGGACTGCAAAGCTCTCTGCATTTCAGTACCAAACGCTACGCATTCTCTTAGCAGACTGTCTCTTCTGAACCACTTCTCAGTTCGTATTTTCTTTGCAAAACACTGGGAACTTCCCTGAACTGAACTTGCATTTCCACTGGACAACACACTGTTCAAAGATCAACAAGTTTAACGGGATTTTTCTTCCTCCCCAAGCACACGCTTTGAATGCAGTCTCAGGAAGTTTGCATTTATAATGGCGACCATAACATTCCTGTGCAAAGAAAAAAAAAAAAAAAATCACCGGCCTGCGGCCTAAAGCACCGTAATCAGCAAATGGAAATCCTGCTTGAGGAAGCATAATATGTATTTTAAAGCAATTTAGATTTTGTGCTTTGATGCTCATGTATTTGTGGAAAAAACTTGCCAGCTTTCCTAAAGGCTTGAGGAGGCAGGAGTATCAACAGGCAAAACCTTAGGTAATGATTAAAAAAAAAAAAAAAAAAAAAAAATCAGAAACTTGTTCTCTATTATACTCTGCATGTAGCACTCGGTCAATGGTATTAATGTAATTTTACTTTCACCCTTAAAAACTTAATTCACTATTTATTAATAGAACAAACTCTGTGTGTTCTTTGATACTGTATCAATTTATTCCCATTCAGAGTTCCTCCTCGTTAAACAACAAAATTATTTTCACCTTAAGGTCATCTGCATTTTCATCTTAATAGATCGGGAGGGAAGAAAGCCTGTTACAAAGTCGAACGGGCAGTGGGGTCCTCAATTACACATCCTGGATAGCCCAAACTGTACAAAGACCTTTAAATGCTGAGAGTTCTGGGGTCAAACTGGGAAAAGGTAGGGGCTCACAGCAATCCCATTCCTCAGGATTTTCCTGATATAAGTTTTTAGGCCGGTAATTTGAAAACAGGAAATAAATTCACTGCATGGCAGATTTAAATAGCATGCAAACATCTCTCTAGAATAAGGAAAAGAGACAACGGTTCAACAAGCTCTTTAACCACATCCCTATGAGAACAGAGAAGTATTCCCCTCCGCTCTCCCTGCAAAGCATCTCAGCTTCTGCTCAAATACATCTAATACCCCGAGACAATGCCTAGTCAAATTGTATGCAAGTGAAATTTCTCCTGAATTAGAGTGCACGACAGGAACTATTGTTTCTTCAAGCATTACACGCTTCCTCACAAGTGCTCAGACTTGCAGGCACAAACATAACACACAGAACAGCCTGTTACAAAATTCAGTTTTACGTACATCCCATCCTGTAAATGACCCCTGAAAATCATATGAACTCCAGCTGGCTGGGATTGTGTACATGAGCAGAACCTACAGGTTACATGCTTTGTAGTAAATCGGGTCAGGTACAGCCTTATTAGAGGCTTGCTTTCCCCCAGGAGATGCATTTCATTTTCTAGCACTAGAAACCAATTTAGAAAAAAGACTATGAAAGTGAAAACATGCAGGAAGGAGCCATAAACACGTTAATAAATTTTTGTAAGGTCTGCTGCTTCCTTTTCCTGCCCTCTGCTCTCCTTACTTTCTGACATGGGCTTCTGAATTCAGTTGTGCAAAAGGGAGATGAGGAAACACTCCTGAAAATTACGTCACAAGATATGTTCCACTCACAGTCTTTGCCTCCACCATCTAAAACTACATTGCTACAGGCTTAAAATCCCCAAAAGAAAAATGCTAAGGAACGTGACTGCCTTGAGATTATTTTTAAATTATAATCTTTTAAATGGCACACCTCACCCTGGGCTGAACTGGCAGCATTTGGAGTCTCAGGTATTTTCCCCCCCTCAGCCACTTCTCATTTCCGTCTCTACGCTGACTCCTCTCTTTCCTGATTTGAACGGCCACATGCGTTAAAGGAAGAAATTGCGCTTATCCATCCATTTGGTCTTTAGTTGGAGGCCTTCGCCAGACTCAAGTTCCCTTCTATCCTGAAAAGTGATATCACAATTAAATAATTAATTACATTAATACCATTGAGAGAGAATTCCAGATCAGATTTGCTCGCTAAGTGTCAGTGAAACTGCTGGACTTGCAAACTTGCTACGGGATGTTGTGAAGCTAACCCACTTATCTTCTCATCCATGTCAGGACACCAACAGTAAACAACCCCGTTGTCTCCCACGAGGCCGTATATGTACCAGAAGATTAAATTAGTTCCTATAAAGGAGATTGATAACGAGCTTGTTGATCACAGGCAGATGTTAATTTGAGTCACTCAGTACGTAGTCAACCCCACAAGTAAAAACAAGAGTAAGATATATTTGTTGCCAAATTCACAGGGTCAGGGTTAAATATCAAGAGCACATGATTTGAGCAGCTGTCTTCGTATACATACGCACTTAAAGGAGGAAAGCAGAATTTCCAAGAAGCACACGTGCTACTGGGTCAAGCGAGCGAAACATGCAGTTAAGGCTGCTGGAGTGCCAGCATAAAAACAAACAGGCTGGGGTTTTAGGACACATTTATCATTCAGCAAGCAATAAAAATATCTCAGAAAAAAAAAAAAAAAAGAAATATTCAACAGAAAACAGCAGGCTTGAAGAAACATATGCTTTCTCCCTCCCTGCAAAATCTCTTTGGAGTTATTTCTCTTTCTAGGTAGCATATGGTTCACGTGCTGGATGTATACAGCAGCCAACATCACAACATAAAGCCCAAAACTCTGTTGTTACACAGCAAGTGACCTCAATTATTGCTACTATCATTGTTATTATCTCTGCCATTGTTTGGAACTATGAGAAGGAAATTGGGAGGAGGGAAGAGATCATAACTTTAAACTGAGGTGAGAGAGGATTAAACAATACAAAGGCATTTACAATGCTGAGGTCACATTGGAAGAAAGGTCATATGCTTTATTTACTAAAAGATCTCCAATTCAAACACAGCATCCCTGATTTACTTCAGTGACTTTCTGCAAAGTTATTTGAAAGTCATTCTTCCTGCCCAGGCTGAAATATTTTCAGCAATACACTTGCCCTTCAACACCCAACTGGCTGTATGGTT
This sequence comes from Chlamydotis macqueenii, assembly GCF_036417535.1. Lineage (NCBI taxonomy): Eukaryota > Metazoa > Chordata > Aves > Otidiformes > Otididae > Chlamydotis > Chlamydotis macqueenii. Next base: position 39,620,415 of record NC_141561.1, read on the forward strand.
CTTCGTGACACACGGAGCCACCACGCTCTCCTATGATGGCTGGTTTGCCAAATTACCCTTCTGCTTATTCTTTGCCAAACAGTCTGTAGAAAAAATTATATTATTTTAAGACCTTTTTACATAGGTCATCTTCCCCCACTCCTCTTCATTACCCACCCAAGACTATGGGAGGGAGGGAGGGAACGGCATGGAAACACAAAGCCTGCTGTGCATCTCCCATTCTTGACAGGTTTTCCTGAAATGCTAGCAAGACTCGTAACGTGGGCACACACGCATGCAAACAGGAATGAAAGAGCACAAACCCTACCTTCTGAACTTGATAGATCTAGGGGGAAAGGGAAAGGAAAGAAACAAGGAAACAAAAGCTAGCGTGAATAAATAAATAGCAATGCAATGTTCCACAGCTCACTCTAAAGGGAAAAAAAAATAAAAATCATTTACACAGAATATACAGCAAAACATGACTACAAAAAGCACACACTGAAGCCTCATGAAGTTAGGTAGAATGAAGTCAGCATTTCCATTCCTCGTGCCCAGCTAAAGTTCAGCATTCCTGCTTTCATACCCACGTGCCACACTTGCTCCCTAGGCTTTGTGCCGGACCGGAGCCTAACCCAGCTCTGAGCTAGGACCTCTCGCTTTCACAGCCTTCCTCCTTTAAACTAACGGATGCCCAAATACTCACCTGGGATGACAGCTGTGCATCTACCCTCCCACTAAAAGAAAATCCTTAACCAACTAAGCATAGTTACAAAAGCATCAACACAATACATCTTTCACCTGTCTACAACAGAGTGACAGCTTGTTAGAAGTCGCTGAAGATTTCTTGCACACCTATTACCAGCACTGGAGAATCTCTGCAGGATGCTTTGTCAGTTTTTAATGTTTCCACAGAGCCCCATAGCATCTGCAGGCACAAATAAGCGCACTGCTGACTCTATAAAGCTGTTCCATAGTCTTCAATAATACATTAAAGCATTACAGCCACTCTAATACATCTGAATTTCGCTTAAGTGGAAAACTGCCCTTGACTGATCAGCTTTGTAAATCCACGTGAAAATAGAAAACATGTTTGTTCTTGCATCTCTCCTAGAATTCCTCAAGCAAGAAATTCTTCTTGTTCAGAAACACCTACCTGGCTACATAGATCCAGAAGGAAATCACAGCTTCATTCTTCCCACTTCTCTGCTAGCTCTGCATCTGTAGGAATCGTACCGCAGCCCCGGTCTGAAAGCCCCCAGCTGCTTTACTGCTTATCTTCCTAGATAGCACTGATGCTGAATAAACACCAACACCAGCCCCTCTGCTCTGAGTACACCCCAGGGAGATCAGCACGCTGCTCTTCAGCTGCTGAGCAGGCAGCAGGGCAGTCACTCTCCCATATTTCGGGATATATTCAGGGGATCCCTGCCATCCATTGCTCTTCCGGTCCACCTCAGATGAATCCAGATCCCAATGCTGGGAAGCAGAGCGTACTTCTTTCAGTCTCTGCCCTCCTGATCAGGTTCCCCTTTGTGATTGTGGAGGACAACTGCAGAACCAGGCTTAATACCTCAGAAGAATTAATTCCTATTCCTACAAGCGCAGGGGGGATAATTGAGACCCACATTTAAAACCAGCATTCCCACACAACTAATCACCTCGCTTATATTTTACTAAGAAACCCTTGAAGAGGAACGTGAACTAAGCCCTCCCACAGTTCCCAAGACTGATCTTTCACTTCTCCGTTGCGCACGCGGAGCGCCTTTCGTGCATACACAGAAGCCAACACCACCACTTCAGATGTGGCAATTACCACAGAGCTGTTCAACCTTTAAGCTTTAAACTTTCCCATGCTGTCGTTTCACCCACACTTCGAAGCAACACCATGGAAGTCTTGTTTTCCAAACCCCAAAGCTTCAGGCTTGGCATAGCAGGTATTCCTGGTTGAGCACAAAGCAAGATGCGCAAGAGATCTCGTGTCCGGGACACACATCGCCAACGGATAAGATAACAACGAGACCCTTGTTCAGGGCCAGGCACCACGGAGGGCGGTGGAGAGGGGCACAGGGACAAAGCCAAGTGCGTCATCGGAACTGTTCCAAGTTTTTATAAAACCTGGAATTTTTTGGTCATTTGTTAGCTGACAGGCATTACAACAGCTCTGCTCCGAAGCGACTGGTTTCTCACCAGCATACTGTCCATCTTAGATAGCACGCTACAGGAGAACAATTTTTAAACAATCTCTACTGCAGGAATGCCCCCCACAAAGAGTTTAACAGAGTTGATAGACATCTAAGCAGGCAAATGCTTTAATAGCACTTTCCTGTATTACAGTACGACAAAAAAATGTGGGTTTGTCCACAGTATTAGTGGCAGACTGCTTTCCTGGTTTCCTCATCATATAAGTTTTCCCACAAAAGTAAAGTTTTTCATAGAAATAACTTCTGAATAGGACAGAACAAGCCAGTCAAGCACGGTTAGCTAGCAGCAATTTACAAAATAGCAAAGGCGAGATTTGTGCTACGTCCTCAAAGCGAGAGCTGAAAATGAAGCGAGGAGACAAGCACAGTACTCTTGCCTTTAACTAAAAGTACAGGCTCATCTGCTGTGTGAAGTGGTGAGCAAGAATCCATCCTGCAGGATGAAGGAGTGGGAGGAGATCATTCTCTTTTCACTTCAGGCACTAATATCAGCTTAAACTGTGGTCTCCAAGTGTCAGTCCTCCAAGAGACATTTGAAGTCTTGCCAGCAGAACACACAGAAGGTACTCCTACACAAAACATTCTCTACTATTAGCCCTAACGCTGCAGCTTTTACGTGTCTTGAAACATTACTGTTAAATATTTCTTGGGGAAAAAAAAGGCTTTAATATATCTTACGCCAAGTTTCTAAGGAAAAAAAAAATCTGAATGCACAAAGCATTTATCTCAATACCAAACAGGACTCTACAGTGCGAACCAAACGGACTGGCTTTAGGCTCTGTAACTGTGAGAGCAAATGTTTAAAGACCACGGCAGCGTGGTATGGTAAAAAACACAGGACCGGTCACTGCTCTGACTCTCAAAGCTGGGTGGGCAGCACTGGCATGGAAACAGGCAAGGGGACAAGTAGCATCTCTTACAATCATCCTTCCAGTGTAGGACCTGTATCGGCGTTGCCTCATGTGAGAGCTCACCTGTACTGGCGTACTATGGACAGAAGTACAGTGGAAAAACCAGTGTAGCCTCTGGATTAATTATTTACATCTTCAGTGGGTAACAGCAACAAAGCAGCACAGAAAAAGAAGTCAGAAACATACAAGCAGTTTTGCTTACTAGATCTGCCACCTGTCTTAGATCCCCACATCCAGGAACCTCTTTCCTACTAAAGATATAAATATATACACGTATATGTGATTCAAGAGTGATCACCACCCTTATCTTAATAAATTGGCATATATCAGATCATGATTCTCGTGCTCGTTTTCTTTCTTCAGCTTCAGAAAACACTTTTCTTTTACCTGGTTTATACCTTCCTACTAAACGTGTACTCATGCTCTCCCCTTCTTACCTTCCTCTCCCTGAAAAAGCCCCCACATTGGCACACTCACCCTCCTTTCTGCCGCCTGGTACGAGGTGATGCCAGCTGATGAGCCGATACCAGCGCCTCTGGAACACACCTGCAGTCCTGCCCCACACAGCGAACAGCAGCAGCCTTCCACAGCAAGTTTCCCACATCTCACACTGCAATTCCCAGAGTTTTCTTCCAAAAGCCCATCTTTTTCTGAGCCAATTTCCAGTCCAGATCCCAATATCGTTAAAACACCCTACTTCACTGCCAGCGAGAGCTATGCTGCCATGTTTACAGCTCGTAAGGGTAACATCTGGAAACTTTTAACCCAGACCAACAATATAAATATATTTCTCAAGTAATCCATGCTCCACAAGAAGCCTGTCAGGGCACGCACACTGCTTTAAGCATAAACAAGTACACGCACATGCAATAAATTTATTTATTGCTTTTTAACTCCTGTAACTGGCTCTAAAAAGCCTTCTGAAGTAGTAAAGCAAGTGCTTTAAGTTCTGATTATTCAACACGGCAGTAGTTGAATTTATTCCTCCGAAGTGCTATTTATTCCTCCGAAAAGTTTCTGAACAAAAATGAACATGGCAGACAAGCTGTACAGACACCGGTATCACAGCACGTTCTCCTCCAAGGAAGGGGTAGCTGCCAAATAGCTAGAGTTGATCACTGCTTGCCATTTTCTGTATTTATGTTTTCTTTTATTATATTTGCAAGACACTCGTGGCAATGAAAAGCTTCCAGCAGCCATCCTTACTAGCTCCACTTTGCATCTAGGGGCTGAGATCAAGCTATTTGAAAAAAATTACAGAATACCCAAGCTTGCAAAATATTAAGTAAATGTGTAGTCACATATGTAATTTATGCCAATGTTTACAAAACAGATTGGAGTGGATATCTGGCCTAGCTTTCACTGAAATCAGTATTTCAGAGCGATACCCTGTACCGTGCGATTACTCTGTATACAAAGAAGTTTTCACAGATTTTCAGATCACTAACTTCAGTTATTAACCGCATGCGCACGTGCACAAGCTCCAGTTTTCATATCACAATTTCAATTTACTAGGACACCCTCTGCAGCATCCCTTTTTAATCTTCAAGGGGGTCATCAGCCCCATTAAAGTTCTCTGCCGTATTTAGCTTGCTGCCCAAACAAAACACCTAGCTGTTGTTTACCACGAATCTTCCAAAGGCTCCTCGGCAAGTCCTGCAGGCACAGCAGGCAGCTCGACAGTACCAACGCTTATCTGTGGTCCAGACCTTCTGACCATGGTCTGGGTTGCAAGAAACATCCTCCAAAAAGCAGCAACTGAAGCAGTAAAAGGTTCCTCTCTTCCATAAGCACTGTGCTTGCTGCAACGCTCCCCCGCAGCTCTTACTCCCGGTGCGTTTGCGGGTACATCTATCCTGCTGCAGCTCCAGGGTGCTAAGACACATCCAGACGTGCCTCAACGAGACAAGACGCTCTAGCACAAAACTGAGCGCGGGCAAGCTGCCCGTGTGCTTCTTTTGCAGGCTGATTACTGCAGCCTGCACAAACACTGGTCTGCTATAGCATCCCGATTCACTGTTTAAAAGCAAAACTGAATCCTTCTCTGCACCATAAAGCACGGATGTACATTTACTCTTACTACATATCCCCACACCCTGCCCCCAAACTCCTTACTTCTTCCTTTGCCTTCAAAAATCTATTTGAAAAAAAATAAATTATGATTGCTGATGGCCCTGTTACATCTACTTTGCTCTTTCACTAAATGCACATCAACAAATCCAAGTTCTAAGCCCTTCTGGTTCTTGTCACCGGTTTGGCCGACCTGTGCCAACCCATGTTTGCAGCCCCATTCCAAAAGCACTGCTTCAGCTTCCAGAGCTTGAAAACAAACGCTGTTCTCAGTTTGTTGGAGCGGAGAGAATGACATTTAGTATGGCTCCTACTTGTCAAACACAACAGGAGCAGAACCAGCCTTTTCGATCTTTACGATCATTCCAACACTGGAAGCCCATGATCTCCCACACGCTGATGTGCAGAGGCACAGAAACTTTGCAGATCCTATAAAACAACTACTTCTTGCAGAATTTGGGAGAGACTACACCAGGCATTTAACCCAAACACTTTGGAGAAGGTAATGTTTTGCCAAATTCAGTTTTTATATTACTTCTGCCAACAGCAGACCATCATTTTTACAAATGACAGCGACAACGATGACAGCTGCACGGCGACGAAGCAAAACAACTTGCAAGTAAAGCATTATACAAGGGCCAATATTCATTAGACTTCTAACGAAGTGACAAGAATCCACCCCCCCAATGCCCACGCAAACAAGAATCCAACCCCCCCCCACTGCACACGCAAACAAGCTGCATCCTTCAAAGTTTAATATTAAACAATGATCACTAACTAACCACCGGTGTTTTCTGTGAATAATTATACCGGCTTCACCAAGATAAAGTTGTTGCCACAACCCCAATTTTTTTCCAGGCTATATCCTATGATCAACCAAGCAGCATTAGCTCCGCACAGACTATTAACGCTTCAGTCAAACGTACGTTAACCCTTTGTTCCAGGACCTCAGATTATATACACACACATTCAGGAAAGATGATCAAAACACCCCCCCAAGCCTTGCCCGTACCTCTTTCTGCTGCCTCTCCAGTTCCTTCATTCGGATCTCCCGTGCCTCTGCCCGTGCCGCTCGCTTTGCCGCGAGTCTTGCTTCAGCCTGCAAACAGGAACGCAGCAATGAAATAAACGCCGGACAATTCCGTGCACAAGGCACTCGTTAAGCAGGGCATGAAATAAGGAGACTTGACTCGGCAAGACTGTAAACACATCTGTAGGAGTTAATTCCCTCTTGCAAGTAATGGCCCTGCCTTCTGTAACTTGTTGTGCTTCACAGGCACGTAATACACCCTCGCGTAGGCACTACCCTCACTTAGCAGTTGTGTTTAAAAGTGCTCTGCATTTCTTTAATTATTATTTGTGTGAACAGAGAGGAAACAGTGAGATTTATTTAAGAAAGGTGGGTTTTGCTCTTCCCGCCCCCCCCCCCCCCCCCCCCCCCCCCCGTGGCGCAGGTTATTTTTTACTGATTAATTAATTTGACCAACAGCAAACATATTATGTGCCATTTTTCCTAATTGCACACGCAGTCACGGGCACACCAGTTACGTAAACACTGCTGTTCAGCATGACTATGCACAACTAAGGCTGAAAGAGGGAGTAGGAAACATGAGAAAAATGCCCTAACTCAATTAAAGTCTCCAGACGTCCACGTTCACGTCCAAACCTCTCTGGAGTGGGAATCTGCCAAGAACAGGTCTCTCTGGAGATCTACAGCGCCTCCTCATTTCAGCCCAGTTGGAAGTGCTGGAACATTTTTAATATTTTGCTGTCAATCCCAGGCAAAACCAGTTTGTCTTACAGAGAAAAATGTAAAATGAGTTCGGGCTTGGTACAGCGTGACTGCGAGCAGTTCGCTCGAACAGCTCAGCGGGGAGCAAAAGGCATCGCTCAGCTGGTCAACCCTGGCATTACACCCGACAAATCTGTTTCTGAAGCCTTTTACTGGAAGTACAGCATCCAATTTAACAGGAAAAATTGCAATAATACCAAGGTCAAGAATACAGGAAAACCAAGATGCCAGAGCTTTCACTAGCACTTCTAAACAGAAGGAAAACCAGAAAAAAAAAGAAGGTGTAATTTATTTTCCCTTTTTAAGTATATTCACCACTCAAGCTTGTGGAAAAGGGCCACAACCTTCAAAAACACAAAACAAAACATGGAAAAAAGTTAGAAAAGGAGTAGTTTGGCTGAAACTTCTAGCTAACAGGAAAGGGCTAACGAAAACCAAGCACAACCTGGTGCACGGGAGGACTGGGAGCCTTGCAGTGCTGCAGACCTTAAATCCTCACCAACGTAACAACATCCAAAATACGCAGTCACTAGGACAAAATGTCATCACCCACCTTCTACAAAACCCCACCGCAAACAGCCCCAGTCCCTAAATACTGCTGCTGTTCAGTTATCCATATTTTCCTCCGCATCACTGCACATCCCTAGACTCAAACGGGCAGGCAGGCAGATTCCTTTCGACGACTGTTGCAACTCCTTGTTGTGCAAATACGATCTATTTGGTTTTGCACAGAGCGCTGCTCTCTTTTCAGTACCTGGCTCTGCTGTGGACAGAAACCGCAAAATGCACCCGCGGTCTCGCACCTAGAGCCGACCTCCATGTTCGCACCCAAAACCCGTCCCCTCTTGTCATGGCAGGGTGCCGTTACTTAGGGAGCCAAACGATGGCAGGCTCCAGGGTACAGGCATGTGTCACCACAAGCATTTTCAAGGGACTATGGCTTCAACAGCAGGTACCAACCTGAAGCAGGTTGTATAAAAAAAAAAAAAACAAACCAAAAACCAACACCCCACAGCCCTGCTGTGGGCAAATAACGAGGCGGAATCCCAGTGTTGTGATTTATCTGCAGTGTTTGAAATTGTTTACGGTACCCACTACATAAACACGCTCTCAGAGGTATGTGAAAGGTAAGAGATCACAGTACTGGAACAAGTATGATATTGACTTGCCACGATCCAATCCTGTTTATCTGAAAATAAATTTGAAACAAGGACTGCTCCAGGCTATTCATCACACGATACCAGGTAACAACCACCGTCTTCTGACGGTATCTGTCCAAACACAACATAAACGTACCCTGAGGAAGGGGAATCTTGCAAGGACTGCAGCTAAAGATTTTTTGGAGAGGGGTGGAACAGGAGATACAGCTTTAAACAGGAGATACTCTCCACAATATACAAGGAAATGAAGCAACTTGAGAAATGGAAGGGGACAGGGGAAAAAGAAAAAAAAAAAAAAGAAAGGTTTAGCAAGTTATTCTAAGGCCGCCCTGAGAACAAGGCTCACCGGTTCCCTAGATACCAACTGCAGTAAGTTAGATTAGTTTTACTTTGTGCAACATCCTAGCAAATGACAGGTTACATGTATGATACATTTCAGTTTTAACTGCCAACCCATGAGGAGCCTCTAATTTATTCTCTTTCCGCTTTGCAGTCCCTCACCTGCTCACACAAAGCCAACCTGCAAACATTTAAGACGTGCAAGAGTAAAAATACATTTTCACTTAGTACCTTTGACTAACAATAGCTTACATCTGGAACGGGCACATTTTTTATTTATGAACTTTTTCTTTCTATGGCTACATGGCTCTTCAGCATTAAGTATCTTCCAATATAAAAGAGAGAAACAACAAATTCTGGATCCTTTTAAATAACTTTTTCACTTTCTTTTTTTTAACAACAATAACAAATTCTGCCATCAGCACATACTCTACCGGAACCTTTGTAAGAATTCAACAAAATGTTATTCTATCCAGAACATCAGTATTTTAAAGCAACTGATTTCTACCACATCAAAACAAAGGATGTTCAGGCTGGAAGGAACTTCAGGAGGTCTCCAGTCCGCTGTCCTGCTCAAAGCAGGGTCAGCATCAAATTCTGATTACATTGCTCAGAGCTTTGTCAAGTTGGCTTTTGACAGCCTCCAAGGTTGGAGGCTCCACAGCCTTTCTGGGCTCCTGCCTGACCATCCTCACAGTGAATGTTCCACTCCCCAGGCCTGTCAGAATCTGCTCTCTTTCCATCTAAAGCCACTGTCTCATCCTCCTGCCATGTTCCCCCATAAAGAGCCTGGCCCTTGGCTTCTTTAGTAACCTCCTCTTGTGTATCAGAAGGTGCTGTTCCTACCTTCAGGTCTGGTATTCTGCATCAAACACTGTAAGTAACCCGGCTGTTACATTTTTACACACGTTTACAATGGTGTCTGGGTGCTATTGAGACGGTTACACAGTTATTTTCATAGTGGTTCCCAACAAGAACACCAGCTTATTTGTGGCGGACAGAGCTGGTTGGTAACAAGCAAGCCATCCTTCCCTAAAGGGTTCTCAGATTCACTGCAAGAAACACACAAGGAGAACAAAGATCAGCACAATAAGCTCACTAATACTCACAGGTCCCCAGCAAACACCTCACCCAACAAAGAGCAAAACCAGCCGCCCAGCCGCACAAGTCCAATATCCTTTGGCAGTGTTTCCAAACGCCACTCACCTGGGGCAACGCAGGAGCCCTTGGAGGGTGTTCTCCAACACAGCAGAAATGTATCGTGCTACAATCAGGCTAGTCATTAAGTGATCAGCTTTAATAGATATAGTCACTCAACCCAAATGAACGTTTTTGATATTCTGTGGGTGGTGCTGGTGACAAACCTGGCAGGGCTCATGAGCTCAGAGGAAGTAAATCCAACAGGGTGGGTCAATAAACAGCTTGATTTCTTGCACACCCTGCAAACAGCATCTTTAACTTCACGTTCCTCTGCCTGCGCTGACTAAACAAAACCAAGCTTTGCCTGGTTGACTTTGGTCTTCATCCAGCCCAAGCACTCGTCAGAGCCCAGACCCAAGTCGTCTCCAAGGGCAGTAGCAGAGACAGACACCACAGCCTGTAAGAGAGACAGCTGAACATCATGAAATCACCAATAAATTCATACAGACTTCTGAAATTCAGACTACAAAAGCTAAACCAGAAGTCTCAAGGTTGCCAGCATAAATAACTATTTAACAGATTCAAGATTTAAAAAAAAAAAAAGTCTCTAAGATTGAAGGAAGTAATCCTAAAATCATCTAAAATTCACTAGTGACTCAGCGAGCAATACAGGCCTCAATCAAAAGTGACAGATCGCTGGCAAAAACAGAAGAACAAGAATCTGAAACCTAATTGCAGTCATTGCAAAGCTTTTGTAAGCCCCTTTCAGGAAGAATTGCTCATCTGACAAGGAGAACTGGCAGCTTCATAAAAAGTCATTAAAAAAAAAAAAACAACAACCAAAACCAAGCAACCCTCTTAAGGGGCTTCTGTAAAGCCCTGTGGGCAAAACAAGAAGAGATGGCAACCACAACATGGAAATCCACACCAGCTGAAAAATAATCACCTTGATTTACGTAACTTGCTCAAATACTCCAGCTACACATCCTGCTTTTCTGTCATTTCATTGCAGTTCAGCTGGAAGGGGCAAGAAGCATCTTCCGCTGTCCACAGCACGAGGCAGTGGGGAGAATGGGGAGTACAAGATCTGCAGCTCCTCAGGAGTTACCCCACACGCCTCCTTTTTAAACACCGCTCGTCAAGACGAGACGAGCTCTGGTTGCACCCATACCCAGCGCTGCCGGGGCCAGCGTGTAACGCACAGTGGTTACGGAAGCAGCAGCTTCCTGGCCCTGAGCGCGGGTTTGGAGAAACTGCACGTTCATTATCATTTTGATGAGAGAATTATTAGGTGGCTTCGTTAGGTAGAGGTTAACGACACACATCCTGAAGGTGTGCATTCTCAGAGCTTTTCCCCCATGAAATGCCCAAGAGTTCATTGTTCAACTGGAAGCCCCAAGAAACAGCCAACAAAGACAGGAAATTATGCTGCTTTTTTGAGCACTGAAAAATGACTGTGTTGACTTGCCACATCGCTATATACGCAAGAGTTTTCAATCTATACAAAGTACCCCTTAATTCCAACGTACTCAAAATTATCTGCTTCTAAGACTAGTAATCAAAGTTAGCATCTTTTTTTTTTGCGGAGGGCTGACGTGTTAAGTCTGCCAGCACCAAACCATACTCAGGAAGCTCTCTGATCTCACTGTCAGAGAGACTTTAAAACACAAGCCTGCCTGACTAAATTACACCTGCTCACTGTACGCAACTACTAGTATGTATTTCTGCAATAATTATTCTCAGGCCGATTTAAAATCCTTGCCAACGTGCTTAGGCTACAGCCAGCAAGTTGCTTTTGGGGCAAGTATAGTTTTTCATGACTGATGCTGCCCCGTTCCAGTATTCTGCATGTAAAGGCTTTTCCTCAAATGTTATGAGTGTTCACTTTATTTACGTAAGCCATACACTTCATCAGACAAAAGAAATCCGATAAGGTTTGTTACTTCTACAGAATTTAAAGTCTATTTGGAGAGGCAGCACCTGATTTGCAATGTTCCTGTAACACAGCTATGTAAAACTGGTGCTAACCCACGGCAATACTTTTCCTGTCTCCACTTTAATAAAAAATGACCTAAACCAGCGAGTTCCAGGAGCTCACCTGGAGTTATCACGCGCTCCTTTGCTTCAAAACAAGAGCGTCTGTAAATGACTTCTACGTTTAGAGATCAAATCAGCACATTCACCTGACATTTTTTTGCATCTGAGTTATAACTATAAACATACTTTGCACCACTTACTCATATGACAGTGAGCTTATCAGTCATGCAGGGCTCGGTCGGTCCACATCCTGCTCAACTCCTCACCTTTCTCTTAAATGCAAACGAGTATTAAAAGGCAGCATGTCCATGAACCTTGGCCTACACATCAACACGAGGATTCCCTTCTAACATCCGTGTTACTGGTGTCACTGGTTAGACAGACAGGCCCATCACGGGCTTGTCCAACAGCTCCGCTCCCTTCGTACGGCGATAGCGGTGAACTGGAGAGTGACAGCTTCTGTCAACCCGCCCATTAATATTCTGTGGGCACACAGGGCTCTTCCGAAATTTTATTTAGAAGGTGTCCCTGCCCAGGGCAGGGGGATTGGAGTCTTTAAGGCCCCAGCTGACCCAAACCTTTCTACAAAGCGTTCAACAGGTTCAGCTGGCGTATCTGCTCCCGTGCCAACCCGAGGGGCCAGCAGCTGACCGGGTTTAGCACCGGTTTTTAGGAGGAGGCCTGGGGAGAACCCGGTGCGTTTTGAAGGCTGAGCTGCCTTAGGTGGCTGTCAGCCGGCAAGCACCTCAGCAGAGCTGGAAGAAACTCCAGGAGCCCAGCGACCACCCTAGCACACAACCGAGCCCCCCAGGTCCTACGAAGCAGGGTGGGTGGGTGGGTGCGGGGACCCCCCCGCCGCCGCCGCCGCCCAGTCCTTACCTGCTGCCGGGCGGCCGGGCTGAGGCAGCCCCCCACCTCCTCCATGGCTCTCGCCCTTCCTTCCCGCCGCCGCCGCCGGCCCCTCGCCGCAGGAAGCGGCCCGGCCCCGCCCGCCCCTGGGCTACGGAGGGCGGGGAGGTGCAAGGGCCCGGCCCCGCCGCCGGGGGAGCCCGGGAAAAGGGCGGCGGGGGGGGGAGGCTGGGTGCTCACCCTTCTGAGCGACCTGCGCCAGTGCCTCACCACCCTCATTGTAAAAAATGTGTTCCTTAGTCAAATCCACCTCCCCCTGTTTTAAAACCATCACCCCTCGTGTCCTGTCACACCAGGCCCTGCTGAACAGTCTTTCCCCATCTTTCCTGTAGCCCCCTTTAGGCACTGGGAGGCCTAAAACACACTAAGGGAAAAATCCAAAGGTTTAGAGGACACAGGTGGTTTTTTTTAAATGGCACAAAATGGGACAATATCCCAAAACCAACTCAAGGCACAGTCGGAGCAGAAGTCTCGGCTCCACAGAAATGCGTGCCATCTCTCGGTTCCCCCAACTTCACCCAAAGCGCTCACACCTACCCCCTCGCAGGGCCAAGAGCACAGGGAGGAAGCCACCAGGACACGAGATCCAGAGCCATTTCTGCAAGCAGCAACAACAGAAAAACACGGAGAGTCATCTCTTCCTGGCACCGGATTCTCTCCGGTTGCAGAGACAAGCAAAACAGGTTGCTCCTTAGCAACGAAACCCGGCGCGCTCCCCCTCCTCCCCGGTCAGCCGGCACAGGCTGGGGAGCCCTGCGAAGCCTCCACCCAAGCAAGTGAGCTCTGTTTTTCCATGAGCTGCCAGTCCAGTACGGAGAATCTGGTTTTTCACGCTGGCAGAGCGCACGCTGCCATGCTGCTGACAATGTTTTAGCTAATTTGGAGGCGCTGGCACTGGTTTATGTTCAATGGGATTCATAGACAGTCCCTGGACCCCAGCCATGTCCTACTGTCCCTGGAAAGGCCAGACACTAAATAAAACTGTGGTTTTACATAAATCATAGAATCACAGAACGGGTTGGGTGGGAAGGGACCACCCAGTTCCAACCCCCCTGCAGGGACACCTCCCACCGGACCAGGTCGCTCAGAGCCTTGTCCAACCTGGCCTTGGACACTTCCAGGGATGGGGCATCCACAGCTTCTCTGGGCAACCTGGGCCAGTGCCTCACCACTCTGATTGTAAAGAATTTCTTCTTTATGTCCAATATAAACCTACTCTCTTCCAGTTTAAAACCATTACACCTTGTCCTATCACTACAGGCCTCTCTCCATCATTTCTACAAGCCCCTTGTAAGTACTGAAAGGCTGCAATAAGGTCTCCAAATTCTCCATCTTTCATCAAACTCCAAAACCACCTGTTGAGCCACAAGTTATTTTTTTCCTCTTGATTTGTATTTTCCTTCATTACATGGTAAAGGACCCAACTTTGCTTTAAAAAAAAAAAATCTAAACCATCTTAAATCCACTTCAATGTGTATATGAAAATAAAGAAACTAATAGATACAGAAATAATACATGTTCCTGTGAAGCAGGAGCATAATCACATGTCTCGAAGGTATTGTTTTTTTTTTTTTTAAATTAGAACAAGTCAGGCTTAAGCTACCCTGAAAACTGATAATTGGAGATGCAAGGATACACTATAGCCTTGTTTCTCTTTGGAAAATGTGCTAGCTGGAGGGCATGACAGGCACGCCTGAACAGCAAAACGTGTGAAATAAAAGCAGGAAGGGAAGCCAGTCAATATAGCCTGCCCAGCACGCCTCATAGGCGCTCAACATTCAGTACAGGAAAAAAAAAAAAAAAAAAAACCATCTTAGATTTAAATCTATGTTTTAAAGACACCCATCTCACCCGTCAGTTTGGCTTATACTGAAATTGGGAACCAGGCCAGCGTAACATGATCAGGAAATGCTCTCCTGTTCAGATGGTATAACATCCAGCCCTAAGCCCGTTATTTAATGCTGATAAAGTTCCTAGTCTGCTAAGTTTCCCCATCAGCACGAGCAAAGAACAACAGAGATCTACACTTTACTGGTAAATTTGTACCTTTTTTTTTTTTTACTATCTGTCACTTGGAAGGTACACCAGAGGTGCGAGTACTTCCTACACAAGGCATAAATTACTGCAGACTCTCCCCACACACCTTTTTCTCATTACTTTCTAAATCAATGTAGAAGCCAAGATGTTTGTTTTTATTTGGTTTCCTGGAGGAAGCACTTCAGACCTCAGGATAAATTCAAACACACACGTGTGCTATGGACCTGCTGGGTAGGAACTGAAGGATCAGGAGGGCTTTGTAATACTAGCGAACTTCCATTTTTTTGGTAATACAGAGCTGACACCATCCAAAACACACACTTGAGCATGTCTGAATTGATTTTATATTCAGCGAGCCCCTTTCTGCTTGGATTTCTCAACAGGTCCCAACGTATTTCCCAAGAACGGGAATTCTCTGTGCACCCACATAACCACTCTCTTCCTCATCTCTCCTTCCTGGCGCTCAACGCTCCACTGGATCCTTCAGACACTGGTTAATAAATAAAAAGCAAGTGCGTACCGTTCCGTAACTACAGGAGCTGAGCCACAATCTAGGAAGGCAGTGAGGCATTTTACGTGATTGCTTGCCAAAGCTACTTAGCATCCTTAAGCTGATAGCAGTTAGCGCTGACTCCTTGCCCTTCGAATCGCTGCTACGTAACTTGGAGGAGCAGGGGGGTGCTCACAGCACCTAGAGAACGCTCTCTGAAGGTGGCTATTAGTCTATCTTTTCTTTTTTTTACCCCCTCAAAAATGCAATGTCTATCTAGTCATACCTCTCCCCTCCTCAGAAGGACAGCCAAAGGTTCTGAAGCTCGACTAAATATCGTGCCTGGTTCTCGTGTCTGCGCGTTTCCCCTCTGACACAGGACATTGCAACAGTGACCTGAATTCAGGGAGGCATCCAAGAGGAAGAACGGTCACAATGGAAATATGCATTGCACGTAGTACAATGCTAAACCGAGCATAAGAAACACAAGTAACAGGAGAGAGTTAGAAGAAGGAAAGAAAAACAAATAAATAAAAAGTCAATTGATATTTTCAGAAATCTGGTAGGGAAATTCATCTCACTACTTCCAAAAAATCACTGTGCTTAGGACAGCAGCTCAGTTTCTGATGACAGACTTCTTATTTCTCCTTGGGGAAAATACCTCACCTTTGCAAATATGCATACACACACACACAAAAAAAAAAAAAAAAAAAAAAAAAGCATGCCTGCACACAGCACAGCGCATTCCTCCACAAATACAGGCTTAAATCCTAAAAACCAGCTTCATGGAAAGATCCCATCTTCGAGGGATGCTGCAATCACTGATAACGCAAAGTCTGGTTTCCAACACAAGTCAATTGATTGTTTTTGTCTTCAAGTTGTGTTGTGCCAGAGGGAGTTTTGGAGGCACAGAGACTGAAGGAGGAACAAAGTAGTCAAAACTTTTACAGATTTAAACACGGAAAAAACCTTGCCACACAGAGCATGCTGGCTCCAGCTGGACCCACCCCAGTATTAATTCTTGAGCAGTATCAGCAGCCACCTTGCAACACTACCTGTCACTTAAATAAATGAAGTAAGCTGAGTTCCATATATCTGAAAGAATACATTCTATTGTACATTTCCTTTATTCCATTCAAGTAGCATCTCTTTGAATTTCAGTAAGGTCCCTCCATATCACATTCACTACTGGCTTTCCAAACAGTGAGAACAGACAAAGCAAGTCTTCCTTTGTGGAGAGAAAGGCTGGGAAGTACTTCATGTTAGAAGACAATTTGGTTACCCCAGCTTTTTTTTTTTTTTTAAAAAAAAAAAAAGTTCATCATCTTATTCTTCTAGTGTTTAAGAAAGTCTATAAAAATCTATGGAGGAACACCCATCTGAAGTCACAAAGACAGAAAAAATACTACGCAAGCATCTCACTTCATCATCCCTGCCCGCCGCGGGCATCTTGGCACTCTCGCAGCTCAGCTGGCAAAGTTAACAAAACCTCCTTGTAAACCGTAACCAAGGCAATGAACTCAAGTATACACAACCGAGTGCTTCTTAGGAAAACAATGTCCGGTTTTCATCACCAAAATGTCCTGCCAGGATCAACAGATGATTTTGTATCGAGGCTGGAACATGACGCAGCAAGGAGGAGGAAGGAAACTGCTGAACCAGGCGCAAGTGCTTCTCGCCGCGCTGAAGTCAAACTGAATGATGCTAGAGGGGAAGATGGAAGATGCTGGGGTAGCCTATACAGGGCATCAAGTTAGGTTCTGTTTTAGAAGAGACAGATTTAAGAATAGTTCCCATCAGGCAATAAATCCCAGATCTGCTCTTAAATTTTGCTGTTCCTTTGCTTAATAATGAAAACAAACCCCACAAAACCAAAAACGCTACAGAATTTTAAAAGATCAGACCAAAAAAAAAAAAAAGAGCTTTGGTGAGGGGCATCTCACAGAACCGGAGCATAAGCATATCTGTGTTAAAAAAACAACAAACAAACAAAGAAAAAACAAACCAAAACACCACCACTACACACCACAAGTGATCCAGTAAAGGATTTTTACTTGTAAAAAAAGTGCTTCTCTGCTGGTGTATCCACAGTATTAGGCTTTGCCATCTCCCAGGCTCTACCTCCAACCTAATGAGCTTTAAAGAGTTGGAAGCTGCATTAACCATTTCCACCCTGACTGCAAATTTTGGAATTTTTTTTGGAAAACCAATAGTAATTTCAAAGAACACCACGCAGAAGAGCAGAGGTTCTGCACCTCAGTCCTACTCCCGTTTCGGGACATGAGGTGGAGAAATACAAGCAGCAGTTGAAAAGTCTGGGAGTGCCATGGTTACCTCACCAAGTTCTCCAACTCAAAATGGAAAAAAAAAAAAAAAAAAAAGGCAACCAACATCCAATTCACAGTAAGAGTCCAAAATTTCAGACTTACAGCTAACCATAATTACAGTTTCAACCCAAATATTTGACTGTATTCACTACAAAGGATAAACTAGTATGGCATCTTTGATGTACAATGATCACATCTTTACCTTAAGATCCTTTGCAAACACTGAAGAATCTAGTTAGCCAACATCTCAGGAAAAAAAAAAAAAAAATCAACAATTTCCTTTGAGAAGTGTCCCACTTTCCCACACAAAGGGGATAATAAGGGCACCTACAGAGGAAAACTCACCAGAAGAGCTGTTACGATGACCCAGGACCATCCTCACTGTAACCTAAACCTATTTTTCTAAGCTGTACGCATCCACATCGTGCACTCCTACAAGGCTGAAGTTTGGTGGGAGATCAAATAATAAGTTTTTCCACTGAAAGTTTTTCTTGCAAGGGCGTTCCAAGACTGATTTATTATTTTGTATTTAAAGTTTTGCAGAATACCAGAGCTTTGTTTTCCTCTTTTCATTAACTCCTAAGTGCCAGGAGCAGGGAGAGCGAACAGGCAGACGCTCCCCTCTGACATGCCGATGGTGCGAGTTATCTGTGTTTAAGGGGTCAGCATTCTTGGTCATCTTGCTTAACATTTTGAGCCAAAGGCTGGGAAGAGGAGGAGTGGAAGAAACCCACAGCTAATGAGGAATTTACACATGAACACTATCTGCTTCGGAAAAAAACATTTGCTTATGCGTTTGCCAGGAAACCCATCTTGGAGATATAATTTAAGTATGTGACTAGAAGCTGCAAAGTCTTGTTGACATGGACCTTCCCCCCCCACCCCCCTTTATAGGAGGAGAATGTTTATTCTTCAGAACACTGCAGTGAACAGCATGTACAGCTCTACAGTGGAGGAGACAATTAGGGAGTTGCATTCTGCTTCATAAATTATATTGCCACGCAGTCACAAGGGGTTGCTGCTAAAAATACAGTCTGAACAATAACTGAACTCCATTGTGAGCTTGCATGGATTAGTAAAGTAAATCCTGCCACAAGGAATTGATCTTAAAAGACTTGTTAAAACTGAGGTATCCTGTAATAATTCCCATTATTCCCACCCTAGCAGTGGTTTAGAGGCTTTTATTCCCTTAGTAAATTTTTTTTTTTTTTTTCCCCCCTCCTCTTGGGGTTTAAAAGTGAAATTGCTTTAAAATTTACCAGTTACTCAGGAAGGTGATGTGGTCTCTTTCCCTCTCCTACCCTGCTCAGGTACCTTCACCTGCACGCTAGCAACACAGAGCTCGTCAAAAAGTTCTTCAGTGGCTTGCGCTTGGTGCGGTCTCTGTCTCAATGCTGGGCTCCCCTCGCGTACGAAGCCACTGGTTTAGCTGCAGATGATGGGTTAGCTGCAAACTGGATTCCACTTCAAGATGCACTGGGCTTGTGGTAGGAGGGAAATGTGCTCCAAGCACGTCCTTCAATTCAAACAAACTCTTTCCATGAGAAAACACGGGAGAATTAAAAGCAGCTTCAGGGGCAAGATTCAGAAGAAAATTAGTATGACAACTCATCGGTTCTGTAGAATCCCGTAAAAACTGAGATTTTCATAAGCACTGGAGTTCCAGAGCCTGGAGAAGGGGAAGATCACCGCTTACAAATGGAAAGGGATCCTAAACTGATAAGAGTTTGTATATATAGGGCATACCACTGCCACTGCTATATAGCAATAAAACACTTATCCCATTTCCATACTCTGAAAAAAAACAAAACAGGGAGGAAAGAACAATTCCAGCGGAGGCTGTTGGCTGGCAGCTCTGCAGAAGCGTGGTAACGGCTTTAAATCCTGACCAATTTCCTACAGGTAGTGTATTTGGTAGAGGAGCAACGCGGCATCAACTACTCGCGTTTACGTCACTTGTTCAGTTGGCGTTTCAATTGACGTTTTGTCTCAAAATAGCTCTAGTCAGCAAGCGGCTGCTCCCACCGGAGAAGAATTTGGATACCACCCTACAGATGTTATCTCAAGGAACAAAACCATACGTCTTCTACACCCTATATAACATTGCGCTCCTGTGCTTCAGATCAAGGCTGTTATTACTCATGTGAAATAGTTTGGAGGGAGTTGACATTGACCTTGGAAACAGCTGGATCACTCATTCAAGTCAATGAATCAGAATTGTTGAGGCTACAGTGATACCTAGAAGGAAAAAAAATTAAACAAAAACCACTAATTGACAGTATTAGCAAATATGAACTGGAATTTCAGATGAAAAGCACAGAAAGCTTCCCAGTGTCGTCTCCCGCTTAAATCAAATATAAAGCGAAAGATCAGTTACCACCTTAACAACCCTGCATTCTTGCTAGTTTGATATCTTAGTCTGTTACCACAAATAAATTAAAAAAGAAAAAGAGATAAAGGAGTTGAATTCTATTTAAGACTTTCGGTGCTCAACTGCCACTTCTTTCCAGCGAGGGAGCAAAGCCGCAACCAGTGTTTTCCATCAGGACAGGTCCGCAGGCACCCAGCACGCAGGGAAGTCATAGAACCATAGAACGGTTAGAGTTGGAAGGGACCTTCAAAGCCCACCCAGTCCAACCCCCCTGCAAGGAGCAGGGACATCTCCAACCAGAGCAGGTTGCTCACAGCCCCGTCCAGCCTGGCCTTGAACGTTTCCAAGGATGGGGCATCCACCACCTCTCTGGGCAACCTGGGACAGTGTGCCACCACCCTCAGCGTAAAAAAATTTTTCCTATTGTCTAATCTAAATCTACCTCCCTCTATTTTAAAACCATTACCCCTCATCCTATCACAACAGGCCCTACTGAACAGCCTCTCCCCACATCTTTCTTGTAGGCCCCCTTGAGGTATTGGAAGACCGCTATAGGGTCTCCCCAGAGCCTCCTCTTCTCCAGGCTGAACAGCCCCAGCTCTCTCAGCCTGGCCTCCTAGGAGAGGTGCTCCAGCCCTTTTATCATCTTCGTGGCCCAGCAGAAAGACTCTCAGTGAAGGAAGCAGACATGCAAAATTAATTCAGCCATCGGGACATTTTACTGAAGAGCAAACACATTTGTCTTGACCAGGCTCAGAGAGAAAATAAGCACAATAACCAAATTTGGAGCCTGGAATAAACAGCTATATTTCATCTGGCTTCTTTACAGCATAAACACAGGTTGGGGAGGGCTCTGGGACTGGGCAAACGCAAACATCTCTCTTGAACGTGGACATAAACAGAGGTTTTGTTCCTGACTGGTAAAAATATTTGAAATGTAAAGAAGAACTGAAATTCAGGGACTGCTACAAGCAATGTGATCTGTGGGGACCACATTCTGGTCTCCACTGAAATGGAAGTTGTATCTGAATAAAAACTGGTAAATCTTGACGACAGCTCTGCACTTATAGTACATTAAAACATAGATATAAACTTCAGCAACTGCTTAAAACAATGCTCAAAAAAAGAAAAAAGACAGGGGCTAATAAAAGCAGAGGAGACAAGTGCCAAAGCCTAAGGGACCCAAGATTTAGTAGCCATGTGCCAGTTCCTGTATACAAAAAGTTCAACATCAGTCAAGTGATTGAAACTGAACAGCTGAGACAAATTGTATCATCATTTTGAAACGGTGTCAGATTGGAATTAAATCATGTGAACTGCTGTTATTTCAGTGTCACACTAACCAGGGACTTTTCCGTTTCGCCATAGGTCAGAACAATTTGTCTCTTTTAAGTTTCAGTGGGAAATTTTTTGAAGAGCTTCACGCCAAGAACTAGGCAGTGAAGTTGCACAGGTCTTTGCCATCAATTAGGAGCAATTCAGGATTCTACTGCGCTTCTGCTTCTTGTCCAGAGAACAGAGATTATCTGTGCTTCTGGAGAAAAACAAATACAAGTTGTATTTTGAAATCTTCAGACAATACATTGCGTATAGAGATTTTATGCCAGCAGAGCAATTGGGAAACCACAAAAAAAAAAAATTTAAATATTTTGCACAGCTACGGCACAGGAAGCAAACAGAGCTCTTTTTGGAATTTAGTTCTCAGCAGCAACTGGCATAACGTAGCAGCTCTCTGCAGACAAGAGCAATAGCCCGTGAAGTGTAACTCAGAAGTGCTGACTACAGGAGAGGAGATGAGAGAGATCTTAACGCGGTCAGTATAGCGGGCACTTGCCAGGTCTGGTACACTTACGATACAGGCTTCTCTCTGCTTTGACAAAAAAAAAAAAAAAAAAAAAAAAATTAAATCATACTAATAGCACAGCAGTATAAGTTCTTGGAAAAAAAAAGTCAATTAAAAGTGAATTAACTGCTTTTACAGGTTTAGTCCTCTTGAGGTAAAAGAATGTTCTAATTTGTAGAGGTATGCAGCAAAGCAAGGCTTAAGGTCAATATCCCATCCAGTAGATAAGAGGAGTGCTGCTGATTAATTATTCCGTCTAAAAAGACCGAGAATGAACTTCAAGGTTGTTTAAACAGGCCTGAAACCCACAAGAGGGAGCAGCAATCAAGCAAAGCAAACGTCATCTGTGTTTGCAAAGAGACAGTGCTTCCCTCACACAAAGCTGGATGCCTGAATTTTCAGAATAAATGTTTGATTACCTGACTATTCAGTCACTGAGGATGTGGATGAAAATCATTAGCACCTTTTAATCTGTATCCTCACTCTTCTCTTCATCAATGCTTTTGAAGAACTCCAACAAAACCTACATGGTTTTTCTCAAAGTCCCAACCTTCCAAAAGGTAATAGCTTCTGCATTCAGCAAAGCAGGAAAAAAAAAACCAAAACAAACCAAACCACAACGTATTAAGAGGTTTGAAAAGGTCCCCACAAACATATGACAGCCGGGTTTTTAAGGGAAAGGAGAGAAAGAAATGAGACATCAGCATGATTTGCTAACAACTAGACGGTTTTAAAGCAGGAGCACCTCAGACCTCAAAGGAGAATTTGAGGACTCAAGTAAATGCTTATCTAGAGGCAGAACCTGCCCCATCACTTGGTCTCCCACCTCCCAGCCCGGTATTTCAGGATTATTAATAATCTATCGCCTTTTCTTCGTTAAGAGTGGGAGGGTTTTTGACAGAAGAATACTTTGAGACAGGCTTTCATTATACGCACACTCTACTTACCTCAAAAAAGGGAAAAAGTAGGAATCTAAATTTAATTGAAACGATGCCTTGGATCATACCAAAATTAGGATTTATATTAATCTGTAAAATCCAGCACAGTGGCTAGCAAGCCAATACCACAGACAAAAAAAAGCCCCAACCCATTTGTCCATGTTCTGGGTTCCTTCGGGAGTAGACCTCGCACACCTCAGTTGCTCCAGCACAGACTTTAATAAAAGCTCTGACTGCCCCCCATGCTTCCCTGCCTTTTTAAAGCCATCTGTTACGGATGCAGAATTACTTGAAACCACAGACATAGAAAATAGAACTGGTTTTAGAGGCATGTCTGCCAGAGATTACAGGATTTGCTGGTAGTCATTCAAGAATGTTAATGTCAAATATTATTAATAATCACAATATAGTTTACTATTAAAGCCAGAGCAGGCTTTTAGGTTATATAAAAAAAAAGCAATACATAAGGAAGTTATAGACCAGAATAACTCATTTATTTTATTAGCTCTGACAACACTTCACGTTTCATGGATATGAATGTTTCAGAAAAGATTCACAGTTATTTCTCCAAAGGCTTTATTGGTGTTTACAGACATATCACCTCGCACGGTCAGACACTACCAGAGCTTAAACCAACTACAATTTGAAGAGAAGACCTCAAAGCCTTCCACTCCACCAGAATCAACGCTGCTTTAATAAGGAGCAAATCTCCATGGCTGAACAGTACCGATTCACCGGGGAAGTTAACGGAGCTCCTTGAAATCTGAGTGGCTGCCCGAAAGGAAAAAAAACATCTCCTTGAGGTCACTGAGAATTCCTTGTGATTTTTTTTTGCAAAGGCACATAAATCCATGGGTTTGTCCCTGCTGAACTCCAGGTATCCAGCTGCTCTTCCCTGGCAGTGACATGAGGGTGTCTTTTGCTAGGAGGGCGTTTTAAATATACTACACAGAGTCTGCAGATATCGCATGTTGCATCTTATGGAGTAAAACTTGTTCGGGAAGGAGAGCGTGTAAATATAGCATACAGCTTGGATACGCTCCATCTACAAGTAACTGAGAAAGCCTGCTTTCACCTCCCTGAAGCATTTAACGCTACGTCCGGGTCTAGCCAACGCTGAGGAACAGGCTTGGGAGCTATTTATATGCTGAGATAAAGGTGCCAAAAAAGGTTTTAAAAAAAAAAAAACAACCTTGAGGTCATCAAGCCTTAATCTATCTAGGAGATGTAGTGTTCCTGCCATACAGTCAGTTCTTCATATAGCTGCTAGCAAAGAACAAGCAGAATAAAGTAAACCAGGGCAGCGATGCACTTTCTCTGGAAAAAAAATAAAAATAAGCGAAGACAGGAGCTAAAAGTGCTGGGTGTTTGGCCAGCATACGAATGCGTTCAGCTTAGTATACCATGCATTAATTAACAGCAGGTTTAAGATTTCCTCTAAATAAAACATGCAGAGTCGCAGGATTTTACACCATTATGCAATTAATGAACCAGTCACTTCGCAGCGGGTAGCAATATCACAAAATCACGTCGCTGCTCCATTCGTACGGGGTGGGGGGAAAGGCTGTAGAATTATATCATTATTAACTCAACAGGGCTTTTGAAATTCTGGCAGGGTCAAGGTTGTCTGAAAACCACCTTGAATGTTCAGAGGACACTCTGTAGTTATGTTAATGGCTTGACAAGAGCTGCAGTCAGCAGAGTCCGCTTCACCGAAAGCCTAGAGGACCGAGACTGGAAAAGCCATTGCAGTACGTACCCACAGTTTGTGAAAATCCAGTACAGCGTCTGTAGCAGGTCTAATTCTCTTCACGTGGGAGAAGCTCTGCCACAAATCCAGCTACATACTAGGAATAAGCAGGCTAAACAGCCCGGGTTTTGACAAAAACGTCGTTATAACCATTCTGCTGCAACAAACTGCTTGGAGATGGAGATTACACACCAGAATGGGTCACAGAGCAAACTGCTTGGAGATGGAGATTATACACCAGAAAGGGTCACAGAGCAATCAGTATCAGAGGCTCACTCATAGCTAGAAGTTAGGATGTCGAATAACGTTTAAAGCGTGTCAAATACCCCGTATTACTTTTTTATTTGCACAGAAGGAGAAAAATTCATCCACTGATTATTTAAGAGACGAATAAGTGCACATTAGCATCCTAAGGAAAGTCTGCATACAAAAATATGCCAGTGGGAACAGCTCTTTAGCTGTGCAAGAAACAGCTAATTGGCTCATTTTTGAAGAATTTAGGCAATGTCTAATTCAGAAGGAGTACCAGGTTACTTCACATTAAGCACATATCAAAATTTGCTTTACAGCAGGCTAAATGCTGAGCACAGATACCGGGAAAGCAGCAGCTGGGACAGCCAGGCTCCACAGAGGTCCTCAGCCCAACCCCAGTTCCTCACTGGCCATGTTCTTCCACTCCAGCCTAGGAATAAGGCTCCCCCACCCCAAATACTGCATTGAGGGGTGGCAGGGAAGGATGCTCCTGCTCTCTGACATTGTGGTTTCGATGGGGGACAGCCACAAAATACGGATCTTTACAAAACGCCTCGGGGCTGCACAGCTTCCCGTTGAGGACACTGCAGCTTCTCTCCATTGCCCGGGGCAGCCCGCCCAGCGGCGTGCTCTGCCGCTGTCCCACTTCCCTGCAGAGACCGGAGCCAGAGTCACAGACAGATTGTCAGGCAGGGACTACACTTGGACACAAGCACCACATCCAACAAGCCCTGCATCTTCCCGTACGTGCTGATGGCATTTTGCTTTCTGCATCAGATATAGGATGCCCCCTGAGCTTATCACGGAGAGCAAAACCTTGTAGGTAAATTGCATCCAAGCTTGACTCGGGAGGTGCCACTTTCAAATCTGAGTTAAGAGGGGAGCCCAGCCATGCAAACGCCCACTGCAAAGGGTGCAACGCACAGACTACGAGCGTACCGCACTGACGCTTCCAAGTTCACCTCTCCAGTGGCCACTTCTGAACTAGAAGTTATTTCTCATCATCAGCCCTCCTCTGAGAGGAGATTTTCTTGCTGAAAACACAAGCAGGCTGACTAATTCTCAGAGACCGATAGACAAACGTTCAGGTTTAACACCTTTGGAGATAAATAATCCAGATTAAGTGTAATGGAATATCACTACAGCTCTCATGCAATATTTACTCTTCACAAATAAGTATCTATTTCTGCTCTCTTATTTATAAAATATCCATTAAGGGTTCGTTTTTTGGTGGCATCCAGAGACCAACTGAGATCACAACTCACCCGTCTAAATATTTGCGATATATAAGTCCTGTAGTTGTGATGGACGATGCAGACCAAGCGTAACACCGATACCATTACGGGGTCAATAGTTCCTAAGTTATCTGGTTGATACCATCACCCACATCAAAATAAACTACTTAGCTGATCAGGATCAAACATGATGTTTGCTCTATATTAGATGTTTCATGCTGTCATATAGTCCTACCTCATAAAAAAAAAAAAACCCAAAAAAACCACCATACAGCTTTCATTCTAGCCATCTCCTCTATGAAGAAATTAAAGTATATACAAACTATCTATCATCTTTCCCTCCTTGTGTAATTTTTGTCAGTCCTGCAAATTTTACACATGTAAACTGTTGGGAGTATTGATCGTTCTCCCCATATAAGAAGCCATATCTATTGGACCTTTTAAGTTTCGCTATGATACTGCATCAGTTGAAATAACAGCCATCCCTCACCACCACTAAGCCAGATGAAGGGTTTATTTTCCCTTAATGATGTTCAGGATTGAGCTTCTGCCATGTTCTTTCACTGCAGCGGAAAGAACTCTAAATAGGCCAATTATCACCAATCCCATAAAAACCTCTATCCAGAGGATCAACGGGGTACACAGAGATCAGCCCACAGAGGCAGCTGCAGAACCTGAATATTCACGCGGTAAAAGCGTTGGCATTGACAAGAGGAATTCGCACTTTTCTCCTGTGCTGAACCCGTGCCTCCCGCGCTATTCCCCTTTCGCAGCTCGTGGGCAGGCACCGCTTGATCCGATCTCCTTAGGGCATTAATACGCGCCGCTAGCACAGCAGCTGCCACCCGGCCCGCTCCGTCCTCCGGAGCAACGACAGCTCCGCTCTTAACTAGACGGATCCCAGCGACAAGGGACAGATGGCAAAAGCGTACTCGCCATGTGCTGCTTTCTGCAGGAGATGCCGCGCTTCACAAATCTGTTGCGCTAAGAAAAAAAAAGCCTGACTTGGACTGCTGACGGACGCCAAGGGGTACACTCCTATACGACAACAGATTACAGTTCCCTTTTCTTTTGTTCGGCTTTCCAATTCAGTAGCAGGGACAGAGGTGAACCAAGACTGCTTGTCACTCCTTGTCCATCCACAGATTGCCCTGTAGGACGTTCAGGAAACAGTTTCTCTTCTTACTGAGAGACCACGGGGGAAGGAGCAAAGGAAAAAAAAAAAATTGGCCATTTTTTGTCACATTCATGCTGTGCAGTTTCCCCCTGAAAACACAGCTGATTTGCGCAATAATATTTCTGTTGCTAGCGAAAGAAACAAAACAAAACAAAAAAAATCAGGAAAAAAAGGAGAATTGAATAAGAAAGGGAAAAAAACCCACCAACCATCTAGTGCTGAAAATTTGATTCAGGTGTTAAAAAAATTGAGTCTGACTTACAAAGAGTACAGGCTGCACAACTGATAACAATCATGTTCTCCGACTTGTGTGACAGCACCTGGCAGAGGGGGAAGAAATGAGCCTTAAGTCCTGTTTATTATAAAATCTAAGACGTGATCTAGTTGTGCGACTAACACAGAGAAAACAAATTTAAGTGCTGACCTACAGTTCTAAAATTAGTTTCATTAAACGCGTTTACTACTAGCAGATGCCATTCTGATGACACGAAAGCCAAAACAGGACTCCAGAAAGCTGTGTGTTCCTCACAGCACACATCACCCTCCAAAACTAGATTTCTTCGTGTCTAGTAGGTATTGATGCTCTTCATAAAATATAATTATTACGGGTTTTTTTAATAGGGCCTTCTAATTTGCCATAGCATAAACAGTATGGAAGTCCCCAATTTCACAGTCCCTCAGTGACACAAAGCATCAGCACTGTTCTGAATCCAACAGAATTGCCCGTAGCCTTGGCAAGAAAAACAAATGTTCAAGTGTCCAGATATTTAGCAGAACTCTGCCTCTGTAAGTAGAATATTCTATTCCTGATCTTAAAGAAGCATCAGAATTGACAGCATGCAACTGCACCTTTTTCTAGCACACAAGCAGTATATAATAATAGTCTTTTCTCCTTAAATCAGCCATTCATTCTTCACAGTGACATTTAAACCTTTTATGCTACAGGGGTGTTTCATCCTGAATTCAGCACGCTTCTTGTGCTTTTTGTTCTTCAAATGTGTTCACTAAAACACTCAAAGACCATTCCGTTAGATTCATAGTGCATTGCCCCCAGGCACCCTGAGTCCCAGCTCCCCGAGGAACGGTCCATCCACACGCTCCTGGGCTTTCTAGGAAACTGTTTCTAAGAGAAACTGAAATAGTTGCATGCAAAAGAAAAAGATAATAATAACGTTGAGAAGTTCTTCTTAAAATATAAGCACTGATTCTCTTTTTGTCACCAACTGGAAATGCTGAGAATGAACCTTTTAAATATAAACATTTTTCCTTGGAGTTAGATACTTCTAAACAGGTTTTCAGCGTCATGGACACAAACCCGCAAGCGTTATTTACCTAAAGCTTTCAGAGAACACAAGATCAGGATCCGTGCAGTGTTCTCGTCGTTAAGGCTTTGGTTACTGAAAGGAAGAACCAGGGTGTCAGGCTCTCAAACTCAGGCAAGCCCCGATGGGACGAAGCCGCACTGGAGAGAGGCACTCAGCCCAAGCATCCTGCTTCAAGATCTCCAAGCTGAGCCTCAACCACATAACTATGAAAAAAAATTGAGATAACTACAGAGACAAAGGCAAGCACGAGGTGTTTTTGAAGTCACTGAGACCTAGATACTCAGGAAAATATTTTCATGGATCATTTTGACTTCCAAGTCACTAGCAGTTAATAGGTTTTGAAGAGTTCATGTTTCTCCAGAAGATCTCATAGACAAAGTGGTCTGAAGTAAAAAGTTACTACGTTCTATTAATGCAGAGGTATTTACGGAATATTGTATTTAAAGATGGGCAGGGTCTTGATTCTTCCAAACCTAAACTTAAACCAAAACCAGCCTATATTAAAATTTGAAGCACCCACCAGCTATATAATTAGTAAAGCAGAGTCTAATGAGCTTTTAGTTTTGCAAAATCTCATTAAAATGGACCATTTCAGCAAATTCAACAAGACAGGAACCTTGGCACATGATACAGTGAATTTCTAACCCAGTTCTCCAGCAAAATCCTGGTTAATCCACCCAAAATCCCTTTATTCCCATCCTGTGTTTAGCATTAGTTTTTATATTTGTCAGCTGACACTGTCAGTTTGTTCACATATTGTAATGGAGTATCTGTTTACGACAAATAGAAAAAGGACAGGCTCACCAAAACAACCAACACGCCAAAGCCAGTCTCTCACCCACGCTGTCTAAGCAGAAGATAGATCTGTAGCTCTACGAGCAGCGGGAGAAGTTCAGCCCTACAAAGCAACATCTCTGTGAGTTAGACTCAGCCCTTCTTCCTCAACGCTGCCTGAATCTACAGACCTTTTCGAGGATGACTGCAGCGCACTCAGATGCAGAGGTGGAATGGGAAGCTCAGAAGATGACAATTTATCTTGACGATTTATGGACTTCGCAAACGACACATGAATTCCACCTTGAAATCCAAGAGTTGCCAAGACTAAAATACCAAAAGTATAAAGCGCAGGCCAAAAGTGGAAGCTACAGTTTTATCAACTAGGAAAATACTGAAATTTATCAGTCCAAAAAATTGAATGACTGACTGTTTCCTGGTCCCTCATGCAACCAAGACAGAAATATAGGCAAAGTGACTTCAGGAGCAATGACACTTCAACATTTCCATTGTGTATACAAAGAAATCTCAAACTTAGTCTAGCACGTCAACCATAGGCCTTTTTTTTTTGTGGTTAAAAATCTCTGAATTAACATCCTGTATTTTGACGGATAAGACATTAAACTCATGTTTAACCTTTAACTAAACTAAAGAAATACCTAAGAAACAGGGCCAAGACAGCTTTACTATCTAGAATTTTAGCACCTTCTTAATTATGTCAATCAGAAGAAGTCGTAAAATACTCTCCCTTCCTTCCTTCCACAGACTTTGTAGTGAGTAGGTGGTGATTAACTTTTCATTAACAGGAAAAGCGCTAGCAAACAGCCTACTCACAAATCTGCCTGGAAGACTGAGATTATTCTAATGTAAGCAAGAGCACCGCAACAGGCCACATTCCTGAAGTCTTTATAAATGCAGCATGGAGAGATGGAGCGTAAATTCCTCTCACCAAGAAACCCCCAGCAGTGAACTATCCCAAGATTCACAGGTGAGTTTCTTTTCTGCATCTCTTCCATCGTACCATCCTTTCGCAGGTACCCAACTGCAACAGCATCTTCCTTAGCATCAACAGAGATCTGACAGCTAGAGATGAGAGTTTACAGATCCTACTAACAGTCAAAAGCATCAATTCCCTTCCACAGCATCATTTTAAGTTTGTTACAAGTGCTCAGGTGACTAATTTATGCATTCAGGCAGTCGCAGATTAAGTTAAGCATCCTTTCTGCAAACATTACACTCTAAGGAGAATTAAGTGGAATACAAAGAGTAGAAAAGCAACGTAAAAGTTACCTAATTTGGCGTGCGCTTTTGGTTGAAAAATGTCAGCTGTTGGAAGTACAAGCTGTCAGACAAACACTTCCTCTGAAACATGACTTAGTAATGGTCATCTCGGTGCATATGCCAGCACTGCCTCGCTCATTTCCAGAAATCTGCCTAAAATCTGGATGTTTGAGTTCACAGAATTGTTACTAATTTAAAAGTTTCCCACTGAGTGCCCAAGATTGAATAATTCTTTTAATTTCTAATGTGGTCGTAATAGGAGAGTTATTTTTCCATGCGCTCAGATATTTATACAGCATTATTTTTGGTATGGTAAGCTGTTTGAGGATTTATATTCAGCCTATGGCAGAGGAAAAGGAAAATATGCTACACCGTACATTCCCAGTAAGTCAGCTATGGCTTTGGATGCCGTACTTCATATATTTAGACTCAGGCAGAAGCAACTTTACCTGAATAAGCTACACCTAAAAAACAGTGACATTGAAGTTTTACTAACAAATTCTAATCTAAAAGTTCTTTTTGTAAGTCCTGTTTTGATTAAGAAAAGTGCTTTACCTTAAAATAAATCCATACTGTGTTTTCTTTGTCACATTTGTCTTGTCCTGTCCTTTAAGCTCTCGTCATCAAGCTTCTACACCAATATCTATCTGAATAAAAGCAGAGATTCCAAAAAGAAAATCACTTTCCAGAGCAGGAAATCCCCAATGGTAAGCCACTATCATCATGACTTTTGGAGCAGGGAAAAAAACCCCAGGGATTTTAGTACAAAATAAGTTTCAGAGATTATGAGCTGCTTCTTTCGGAAAAATGCCAGCTCCTTTGTAAACAATTGCTGCCTCATTCTCCTACCCCACCCCACAATCCCTTTCTTTTTCAGACAAAATTTCAACATTTTGGAAACCGCCGCTGCCCTAACTGAAAAGATACCCGCTTCATTTTGACATTCAACCTTCATCTGCAACCCAGCAGACTGGGCAACTCATAGCATCTACGCTGCACTGCAGACACCACCAGCCCAGCAATCTGCTTTCTATTATGGGCTACGCCGTGTCCAGATGGAGTTCATTAAAATAAGCAGTGTGGCAAAAGGCAAACCATTCACACGATAGCAGAGGGCTGCAGCTGTTGACCAACTCGGCCATCTCCAAATAACTTTCATAACTACAGCATGTAACACAACCCTTCCTTATTTGTTCGTCTCCCTGCAAGGGAATGACTGCAGGAAACATACTCTCCAACAGGGGAAACCGTAAAGAGATAGTAGATCAGGTTCAAGATGACTTAAGTAACTTAGCCTTCAAGACTTCAAAAATCCAAGCAGGGATTGGAGATAACAGCACTGATCAGTTCTGGCATGAAAATTCTTTAGTGGGGACTCTTTGTATGCATAGAAGACAAGGTAACACATTCACTGGGAGAAAGAAAGGAAAAGAAAAAGTTATACGAAAGTTTAGTTTAATTTTAGAAACTGATTTCCACATGCCACCCCAGGAATCACAAGAAGATGTGGCGTCTTAAAATCCCTTCCTTTTGTCAAACACACAAAGTCTTCGCTTTTGTGAAAGGTAAAACCACTTTCAACTCAATGCCGTTAAAATTCTGTGTCGAAAAGCCAAACATCATCACAAAAAGCAGCTTTCAGGACTTGACAGCTACAGTTTTTACACAGATTAGGAGGGTGCATCTGAATATTTTTTTTTGGCAGTCCAGAAATTCAACACTATTTACATGAGTAAGTACACCTAGCATAGTTACTGGTATGAAAATGTTCTACAGAATGATTAATTTTATTGTACAAGGCACGTAAACAGTATTATTTCCTGAAACTAGGAGTATCCGTAAAATCTTTGCTGGAAAGCTGCCACTTTCTCTGCGAGGTGGTGTTCTCAAATCACAGTTCTGCCACAGCCTGTTTGCCCTCACCAACACACAACTTAACCTTTACTTCTCTAACAGGTAATTTCCTTTAACTCTATTTGCAGAATATTTATAAGGATATTAACATTAATTATAAGAGTCAGAGAGGTCTTCAGCAGTAGTTACCAGTACAAGTCAAAGTTCTGAGTAATATCATTTTTAAAAAAATAATCAGTTTGATAATCTATCCTAGTGAATTGCACAGCATGATTGAGCTACTTCATCGAATTCAAGGAGCAGTTGAAATGGCCAAACCCAAAGATCTCTGTAGACAAGCTGTAGCACCAAAATAAGAGCCTGTATTTCCCCTCCTGTTCCAGCAAATCCCCAAATTCACTTGGAGATATGGACTTATCAGAAAGTGTTGCAAAGAGCTGACACCACTATTAAACCTTTTCTAGAAGTCATCTTACTCCCACATGCGTTTGGACCTCCACTCGCATTTTGTAGCAATTAGGAAATCTAATTTTTAGCTAATGAGTTCCGATAGTTCTGCACTTCACCAGGATGCTTTTCCAGCTCTTCTTTTCACAAAGCTCTTTGAGACTACTGCTAAGCGATCCCGGTCTAAAGTCTCTGCAACTAGATCAAGAGAAGAGCCAGGATGCCAAAAATCTTGGATGTGAGGAAGCAACTCCGGTCCAAACGCAGCGATAAAAGGTACGCTACATACAAAAGCAGCCAGAACTCTTAAGAGGCTCTTGGCTTGTCCTGCCTACTCTTCCACCTCATTCATTAACTCCTAAGTCCTACTGATTCTCTTCTCTGAGATAAATATTTGCATTTACGCTGTTTGAGCTTGCCAAACTTTGGGAGGACGATGACTTCTCAAACGTGCACAGGAAAAAAAAGATGTATTAAAGGAGCAGGAAAACTGCCAAGCACAAAAGTTCATTTTCTCTAATGTTATTAATAAATCAATACTGCTTCTAAATATATACCTGTCTTTAGAAACATCATAATATGACATCCAACGCACTAGGGAGCTTATGCTCACAGTAAGTCAGTCCAGTGCAATTTTTGCTGAACTCAGGCTGTGGTTTACAATGTGCAACTCCATCCAATGTCATCATTTTATAATAGATTTCAAATGCTAAAGACCAACACCAGATTAAAACCACCCTGACAAGGAAATAGGTGAAGGATGGCTGAATCAGGGTGGACCTAATCAATTTATCTCAGTAATAATCCCTCAAAGTTGGCTTCCTATCTTGCCAAATCAAGGCAGGGAGAGGCAGGTCTTCTACAAAGACCCTCACGTCCAAGGCACCGAACCCAAAAAAGCCGCCGCAGATCTCTCATCTGTTCCAGAATGGAACTGGAAATTAGCTGGCAACATAGACATGCAGAAAATCTCCACCACCTGCCTGCAACACTCGACCTGGCGAGACCGAACCAGTTCACATTTTGACCTACTTCATCCCGAGTAACTGGTCAGGACATCGCCAGTACTGAGGCAAAACACAAACGCCAAAGGAGAAAAAAAAAAAAAGAAAGAAAGAAAGAAAAAAAAAAAAAAAGAAAAACAGTATTTTTCCTCTTTTAAGGGGTTAACTTTGTCATTTGATCAGAAGCATGAGTCAGTTGCAGGGAAGGGAAGAAGCCAGAAGTGTTGGGGCAGGAAGCTCATTCCTGTGACACCCTTCTCAGCTAAACCGCAGGCATCGCCCAGAGCCCAGCCAGAGCCAGCACCGCTTCACCTCTCAGACAGCGGGGAACAGCACGGTGAGGAAAGTGACCGCTCAGGAGTTCAGAAATGGGGGATAAAGATGCACCGAAACTGGGCTCTGCCCTCACGTCTACGCTAGTCAGGCAAGACTTAAGCATCCGTTTTCTCTCCCATCTCTTACAGAAGGGCAACTGCTTTACTGGGGCACTGGATGGACCTACAGCATCACGCCCTCTCCCATCATGATGGGACAACTTCCAAGGAGCTGTTAAAACCAACACCAGCACTTTGCTTTCAGAATTATTTCAAGGCATAAGATTCTTCCTTCCTTTTTCTCCTCCCCTTTTCGCATGATCAACTTATTTTACCTATTTCCCTCCCTTCTGAGTAAGCTTTGCAGTTGTAAAATGGAGCATCTGACTGTCTCAGAAGATTTTCCCATGGCATTCTGCCAAGATCACTTTGTTCTTGGTTTGAGTCATTGTTCAAGTGAGGAAAGTTCACTCTCCACTTCCAATCCATCCATAACCCTTTCCCCCTGGAATTTCCAACAATGCTATGGTAGAAAAAGCTACCAGACAAGAGAATAAAACAGGCTCTTGGGGTTTTTTTTGCACATCACTAACACGTAACTAAAAAAAAGACTAAAACTTTTTGATTTGACGAGCTTAGAATATTCCATAATGAAGACAGCTGATGTGAGCATGGGATGCACGAAAATGAGGAAGCAGTTGCACAGAACGTTGATTATCTCCCAAAAGCAGGAACATTAAAAAGCATTCAAGCAAAACAAATGCCGACTACTTTGACATCTGACTACTGAAGCATTTGATGGCATGACCATGACTCTCTCTCATGTCCCCAAACTAGCCCATTTCTAAAATAAGCATTGCTTGACAAACTATAAAGGCTTCTAGGAAGCTGCAGGGTTCTTTTTTTTTTGTCTTGGGATTTCATTTTTATGTAGCGTAACCTTGCAGCATAAGCAACCAAACTGGACGAGGAGATAGACCATCAGAGCGCAACTTCATTGCTGTGCTCAGACTCAGCCCTCAGTTTGGAGATCTTTTATTTAAGAGAGACCTTTATGCTGAAAGCTTGATTTAATTTTTTTTTAATGGAAAAAAAAAAAAAAGTGTTGTACTGAGCGTTGCCAGTCAGACAATCTTTCAAGGGTTTCCGGCTCTAATAAAACTTGAGAAGGAAACAAGGAGGCTTTGAAGCCAACATCTGTATTGATCGATTTGCACAGTGTCAAACGCAGCAGCGGCGTAGCCAGGCTCCTGCACGAACTGCTTTCAAGAACCGAGGAATCTCAGCGTCTCATTAATGAAACAACACTCAGGAGGAAGAATCATGCGTAAATAATTATTTCTGCTCTTCAGAGATAAAAAGTTGGAATTCAGCAGAATTAAGACCAGCAGCTGATGAGTAAGGGCGCAGAAGCTGGCCAAGAGCCATCGCTTTAGGGAATAAAAATATTTATTGAAGGCTCCCACCCAGCCTAAGTATTTTCATGCACTATAAAAATAGGCCTGGTTTAAAAACTATTGTGCAAGAAAAGTTACTTCAAATTAATAATTAAGAGTGCAGAATACTGTCAGGAAGACTCATTATGTTATATAAAAACAAAGCTCACTTTTGTACTTTCCAAGGTGTTCCTGGTACAATCAGGTCACGCTTCTGATAGAACCCACTGCAACGCTACGGAATTGGAAATTAAATCCATTTATACAATTGTCCTGGTTTGGCGGTAATTAGGATGAACATCACATCTCATTGCACCCAGTCTGCTACTATTCCTGTTGTGGAACTGAAGGAAAAGCAAACTGGAGACAGTCTGACAATAATTAAAAAAATAAATCCCGTAACTACTGCATTAGCCATTTCTAAAGCAGGTATTTTGAAGGAAACAATTCAGTCTATGATGTTAAATAGCTGGACTGCCCTTATTTGCTGTACCATACCTTCCCTCTTCTTCCCAGCGTTCACCAACGGGCAAATCCAGGCAGAGTAACCACTTACTGCCCCTCAAATGGAATTCTGTCAAGCTTAGCACATTAAAGAGAGTAGTAGAAGTGTGTGGTTTCTATATATAAACTGGCTCCCTGGTGCACAGCATGTCTGAGTAATATGGCCTGCCTGACACCGAATGCACGTTCTCCTTGGTGGGGAAAAAGAAAAACTTTCATGTGTTCAGTAACAGAAGACAGTACATTTTATCCTGCATAGAAATAAATACACCTAAGGTGTCCACCCACCACCATCTAGGGATAACAGAATTACTCAGTTATATGGATAGCACACTAACAGTCGATATCAGAACTATTTAAACTGTTAGGGAGTCAAAATAATTATGATATTACCTATATCAAGCACTCCTGACAACAGTTTTGATCCCTCAGTTCTACAGCTTGTTGTCTTGTCATGCCTGATGTAAGCCATCATGGTAAGACAGATGTGCAGAGCCTACCTCCAAAATTAAATTTTAAAAACAATTGTTAAAACAAGGGATAATGCTATAGAAGTCACTCAAAAAACACGGGCACTCAATACTGCGTGAGCACCCTTTCAGAAAAATAAGTCCAAGACAACTTTTTAGTAGTGAAAAAGTTTTCATGTGCGCTCAGTGGCATTTTTATTTCCCAGTCATGTATTTGAAAACAGATATTCTCTGACCTCCTCATTTAAGAACCTTTTTCCCTGGAAAGGGCTGACTTAGAATTCAGGATATTTAAAAAAATAAAGTACTGTTTACAGCTAAGCACTTTAAAAAGTGGGAGTTTAAAACATAAACATTCGAGTCAGAACAGAGAGTTCAATCTTGGTTTATTTCTTGCTTATTGAAAGTACTACGTATCTACAACCACATACATCTAATACAGAAAATAATTTCCTCACACCTTACAGGTATACTTCTATTTTCCGTCACAAAGAGTCAGGGAGATCAGACCTCTTCAAATAATAATTTAAAAAAAAAAAAAAAATCCTTAAAGCTACATTCCCACCTGGCTTCAAGCAAACGAAAGACAAACCAGGTTTTTCACGTGTAATGTTAAGATTCAGAAGTGGAGATGACCTTTAGTGCACCTTTCCATGGGTGGAATGTTCTCATCCACAAGCAGATTTAATTAAATTTAGCTCTTTAGACTGATTAGAGTTAATAGAGCAATCTGGTAATAGACTGTTTTATTGTGTTTACAATGTGGCTTTTTGTTGGACTACCGTATAACGGTTATGAGTTGCAAGGCGGTGCTTTTCATTACTACTTCATCTTCAGCTACACAGATTTTATATGAAATTTAAAAAAAAATAATAAAAAGGACTAAAGTTATCATAAGAACTGGAGAAGATCAGGAGTCCAGTATATAAGCTGTATGAAGGACCTTACAAGAGAGATCACCAGAGGAGACTGTTTTTGTTTTCTATATAAAACACACACACATTTACCATAGACAAGAGAACTACTGTAAAAATTTTCATTTGCTCTCATGCCCCCTACTACTTTATAAGCACTGGATCACTTTTTATCCCCATGTAAAAAGTTTTTTAGGCCAGTTAGGTGGGAAAGATCAGCTTGCAATCTACGCAGAAGCTACCACCGTAGCCCCCCCGCGCTAAATAAAACCAGAACACTTCTACTGCACAGTGCTTTACCAGAGCTTCTGTCCTTTAAGCACAAATATCAAACTTCAGACATTTAATAACAGCACTCTAACCGTGTCTCTTCAGGAGATGAGCCAAGTTCTACATTCAGTTTGCAGAAAAAGCACCCAGAGGAAACTGCGCAGACAGTGTTTTAAAAATTCACACTTCTCAGGGAATTTCAAAAGACCTGTCAAAAGTAAGTTAAAGAGAAACAGAAGAAAGAAAGGAAAAAAAAAATAAAAACCACGCTGTCCTCCATATCTCACTGTTACAACCAATTCAAAAAATTTACAACTAATTTAAAAATTTATCTCCAAGATACTCTTACCTGGGCAGCGGATGGGAGTTACCCTCTCGTGCTCGCCATCATTCCACAACCCATTCCCTTGTGGGAAGAGGAATTCCCAGAGAGAGCCAGGACATGTCAAGACAACTTGCCCCGAGGGAGATGGCGCTGAACAATCCATCAGCTGGGATTAAAGCTAAAAAAACAGTATTGTTTAAGAAATGATTGGACAGCTTTCGTGTGGGGGTGGGACAGGATTACTGTATCCAAACTGGGTCTGAGCTATAATGGATTACCTGGAGAATCTGTGTCCTGACCCTTACTAACAAAATGAGTTCAGTTTGAAACACGCTACCAGGCTACGCACACCTTGTTTAGTCGTCCGACAAAAATTACCTTCATGGCTCTTCACTGGAGTTGTTGAAATCCAGGAATGCTGCTGGGAATACATCAACAGCTTAAGACACATAACAGCAGCCCTCCCTTGCTCAGGTCCTTTCTTTGCTTGCTCCTTTTTCCCCCTAAAAGCGATTATCACCCAGCAGATACAATTATAATTTTATTCTCAGTCTCACAGTCTATTAAACACTCAACTTGTGTCGATCAATTAGTTTAATGTAGGGAACAGCTGCGTTTGAAAAATGGCAAGTAACAAGAAGCAAGACTGGGATAAACCAGCAGCAAAACTTCAGCCCTTTGAGAATCACATTCTATGAGAGGAAATCACAATGAAAACCCAATTCCCTCAGGTTTACTCCCAGCTCCTGAAGTGCACCAAGCAATCTTACATGTGTTATACATAAGGTTTTTATACCTGATCACTGTATTCACAGAGCTCGTATCCAAAATATTAGATTTTTTTTTTTTTCTGGCACACTGCATTGATTTTCTGGTGGGAAGACTGGAAGAGTAGACTCATTATGCCAGCAGCACAGGTAGCAGACCCCAGAGAAGCAACTCCAGGTAATGCAGACCTCTGCAAGAAGCTTGCTTCTGTATTAACAGCTTGAGCCCAGCCCCTCCCACAAAAAAAAATTAGGATAGACTGCTGTAAAGAGCAGAACCCAGAACAAACCCATTCATCTTTATTTTCCAATGCTAAATTTGTAGATTGCTTGGTTAGACAACAAGTTCTGTGTTACCAGATGCCATTCTGCCTGCCTGAAAATTCTTATGAAGTCTAAGAGCAGATATTCCTTCCATCAGTGACACAAAAGCATTTCACCACCACACACAGAGAACCTTTCTTCGCTTGCTCTAGTTCACCAAATAATGATTTTCCACTCCCCCCCTCCGACCCCAAGGGTAATTAGACAAGAATGTACAAATATTACTAAAAACACTGTGCAACCCTCTATAAATAAAAGACTGA
Source organism: Chlamydotis macqueenii (assembly GCF_036417535.1). Classification (NCBI taxonomy): domain Eukaryota; kingdom Metazoa; phylum Chordata; class Aves; order Otidiformes; family Otididae; genus Chlamydotis; species Chlamydotis macqueenii. The sequence continues at coordinate 39,659,648 of NC_141561.1, forward strand.
AATGCTCCACATATACCAACATTATCCCTTGTATCCAACACACAAGCATGCTATTTCCCAGAGCCCCTAGATTCCTCCACGGTTCATGTAAAGGTTAGGTCACATCGCTGTTTCAACGTACTCCTTTCACATCAGGGCAGATTTAAATTTCATATTTAATAGACAGTGGAACAGCACGACCTCTGGGTATCATAAAAAATGTCCCAAAAGCCCACTTCAATTTTCAGCAGATGTTGAATCAACATATTTGTCAATGTAAATCCTCTTAGAGCTCAGCGACACGTTCAGCAAAAGAAAATCAAGACCAGCACACACGCATTTCATATGGGAGAACAGACATTTTAAAGAAAACAGCTCACGGGAAATGCCCAGTTGCACAGCAAAGCAACGGGGCTGTAGGCCATTCAAATTTAAACTAACTGATTTTCTAAAAAGCACATAAAGTTTTATCTGCTGTTTTCCTAGCAATTCGATTGAAAAAACTTCAAATTTGCAATCAGAGAGAAACAAGAAGCGATTACAGAGATGAAAACAAAGCAAAAACCACAGTAGGCCGTTATCTTTTATTGTTCATAGTCAGCAAAAGCAAACAGGATTTCACGTTTCCATGTGAAGACTGCAGTACATTGGCACCAGTATAACCAGCCATATCCAAATCTAAAGCTATGTGTGTTTTAAAAGGGAAAAAATGTGAAGCCACGAGACTCTGATAGGAGACAGGAGCCCAGGGATTTTTCCGCATGTGAAGCACACCAAGAGACTTTCCTGGCTCTCCTGTCATCCTAGTACGTTAGCTGATAAACGCTCCATAATTAGAAGACCCAAGTGGGGATGCCTGAAATCCATCTGACCTGAGGGAACAAGTTTAAAAACCTGACCCAGCTTTTAGTGTGCCAGATGCTCCTGTATTCCGTTTCTGTCTACTGGAAGAGGCTGGCAAAAGCAGACAGAAGAGACAGACTCAACTAAATTTGGTATTCAAATGTGGGATTAGAGAAAGGATATTTTGGGCAGTAGGAAGTACTCAAAAGAGAAAGGCAAAAAAAAAAAAAAAAAGTAAATTTATATCAGATACTGGCAAAGGGAAAGGTCACAAGATATGTAAGAGCAGAGACCAAGAGGGAAGAAACACTATTCCTCCACGATCTCCACCCGTGCAGAGCTCTGCGCTCGAGGCATCTGTGGGATTGTGAGTATGGTCTGCAAAGAACCACCAGTGGGATCGCTCGTGACAGAGGCATCATCACGTAATTGCAGGCAATATTAAAACACAAGGCACTGACCAACCAGCTAAACCAGTAGACACGCAAATAAACTGTTCTTGTTGAACTCTCTTCCAGTAAGCTTTCCGTTCCGGGAAAGATAAATCAATCTGACGCTAATTACATTCAAAAACTGCAAGTAATGACCTTGTGGTAAGGAAAAAAACAACTCTGAGAATCTATTTTTGGGAAAGCCAGAAGCAGTTGGAGATGCCATCTTGCTTGTTTCTTTGGTAGAAGTTTGAATTTCATTCACATAAACTTTCTGACAGCAAAGAGGAAAGGAAATTGTTGCTCTGAAACTTAACTATTGTTTTTGCATTTCTTCATAGGCCAACAATAACAACCACTGCCCTACCTAATCACCAGGTATTAAAAATAGGAACACAGCCACGGTGATGCACCTGGCAATTTTGGTTCACCAAAGGCTCTGATTTCTTGTGCAGCAACATATAATACAAAAAAAAAAAAATCTCAATATTTTCTCAAAGAGCACAGGAGCTCACAAAGCATTGAAAAATTAGAAGGTATCCGATGTTTTTGCAGGTAAAGGGTCAGGATTAAGCTGTATCACAAAAGGAACTCTCATCCTGCACACAAAAGCAGCATGCAGGAAGGAGAAAAAGTGCGCTGACGAACCAGCAAGCAGCTAGAAGCAATAGGAAATGAAGAAGCTTCCTCACCACATCCGAGACTGGAACACAGCTCGGATTTGGCACTATCACATCACTTTCCCTGTTGGCTGTCTCCGGCTCAACTCTCAAATGCCGCCGTGGTATTTAGGTGGATGAAACCACAGCCCGTGCCAAGCTGCTGCCTCACAGGCTGCAGGCACGCAGAAGGGCAAAGCAGATGCAGCTGAACAAATCCGCCTCTTTTCAGATCACACCCGGGATATTTACTGAAAGTACATCACGAAGCAATCAGCTTTCCAGTTCTAGGTCAGAAATTTTTAATGAGCAATTAGCTCAGACACTCATTTTTATTGGCACTGAACAGTATCTTAAGTCCCTACATTAACAAAAGTTATTTCAATCTATGCACTGGAGTTTCCAAGTCAGAATTAGTCACTCAAAGCTTTAGATCAGAGTTGTGCCACTTATGTGCAATTATACTCAATACCCAAATCTTTCCTTAATCCACAAACAGCTATTTTTGTTAAAATTCCTGATAATAAACCCAACATCTTTCAAAGATTTGAAGAAAAGCACCCCCCCCTTCAGAATTGCGCACCCTAAAGGGGTACACACCGTATCAGAAATTCACTTACAGGAAAGTAAGACACACCGAAGGGATGAAGGACGCTGAAGTACAAGTCAAATCCATCTCGGGGAGCCGCTGCTTCATTTCTGCCCAATTTTTGGTTTAGGCATACATCCACATCGCAGAATAAGCAACCCTCAGCTTCAGAAATGGTGTTAGCCTGAGTCAACTCAAGTCTTCTCGTCTCAATGCCCAAAACTCTCAGCTGGTTAGGCCATAAAACTCCTCCTAGCTCTGCTCATCAGGAAATACTTCCCAAGCCTTGCCCTTCACATCGCCACTGCCACACTTCATACCTCTTAGTTAAGTTTGTTTAAAGGCAGAACTAGAAATCTCTCCAAATACACACAGGAAATGTGGTGCTGAGGTCTAACCAGCAAGCACTCTAGGTAAGGACGGCTGTCAAACTAGCACAGTGGTCAGAGTTACGGCACGCTCCTGCCAACGTTTAAATATTGCTTCCGTCCTTTTTGCCAGCCTCTGAACACATGGCTTCTGTAGACTCTCTGCAGCCTTCAAAAATCAGTAGTTTTTAACAGGCTGACCAGAACTTCCACGTTTTCATAACAGGAAATTATGTCAGATGGTCATTCACCTACCTGAAGTTATTTACACATGGCAAGCACTGCACGGCAACTAGATCAGCTCCTCCTAGGTAATTAAAAGCTTTAAATTCCTACTGATTAAGTATTGCCTTATGTAGTATTCATTATGCCAAACCAAGCTTTAATTTTCCCAGTCAAAGCTTCTACAACCAGGCCTTTGAGAGTTGCCTTACATTTCTTACTACCTACCAGCAACAACGGTGGTTTTCCATCCTAGAAGTTATCCAAGAGTACCCGCAAACGAGCTCCAGCACATCAGACTACTCAGTTTAAGAGATTACTGTCTCCAGTCACTAGTCTCATTCTCCTGCAAGAGATTACAGAGCAGAGGATGAAGAAGTATATAGCAACTCTTCACCAGCAGCAATCTATCTTACGTCATCCCGCTTTTAAAACAAAATTAGGGGCAAAGATGCTAGGCTGGAATCTAGCAACCACAGTAACCTTGGACCACAGTGATCTGCACCGTAACAACTCACCTCACCTACCCATGGTACGAAAACCATGTTCACCAGGAATTGGCCAACACTAACTTGCAAGATGGAACACCAAGCCTACCCATATGGATGCTTTTTAAATGTATTTTTGTCCGATGTAACATTCTCATTTCAATGCACATACCAGTTATTTTTTCAGCTTTAGCTGGGAAAGTTCTACAGCCTACTTCTTGTTCCCTAACTGAAATAAGGTGAAAGAAGAGAAGAGTGTGTTGGGAGTAGATGGTTGCAGATGTCCTCCCGTAAGAGGCCCTTAAGCACTTCCCTCATCTTTACCACGTGCCGAAAGCCCAGACATCAGCTATTTCCCTACTACGTGCAAAGCCAGCTATTCATCTCTAGTAGATCCAGGGTGATGAGCAAGAGCACCAGATAACACCACAAGCAGAGGAAACGCCATGATGAAATGACCATGCACCTTTCCTTTTCAGAGGCATCTCTGGGGTTTTTTTTTTTTGTTTTTCTGGGGTGTTTTTTTTTGGTGTGTTTTGGTTTTTTTAAAGCCACCTTATGACTATCTGAAGGAAAATTTGGCTTACTGCAGCTCCCTTCCCTCCCCTGTGCACTCCCCCATTCCAATGGGCAACTTCTCCCCCAAAAAGTATTTCAACACAAGCGAGACAACAGCTGATATTTCGGGGCTGCTATTTTAAGGTTTGCCTATGCGAGTGCTTATTTCTAGCTAGACAGATTCACTGCTCCCAGCAACCTGCTGACTTGACAGGAGGGACAAATACCTTGTTTCACCAGCCCAAAATTCTACATGGATTCTGCTCCTTGCAACCAAAGGATGAAAAAAAAAAAAAACCCCACAAACCTGAAGAGTGTTGAAAGCCTTGCAATTGCGCTTGAGCTCCAACTTTATTCTGCAAGAGGCCTGGAAAAACATCCTTCTGGATGAGGTAATGATTACTGTTACATCCTGCAGACAAGCTCAGCATCTGGACTCGCAAAGAAAAAGGCCGAGCCTCCCTTCCTGTTAATCCTAACAGTCTCTTGCTTGACTGAAATAGGAATCACAGCTCCTAAACAGCTGTTTCCTTGGACAGCAAGAGAACAGCTGAAGAGGACTCAGGCCAGGCACGGACACAAAAAACAGACAACTAATTATTTTAAAGTTGCTGTAGGCACACTGTGCCACAGACTGCGCATTAGGAGATGGGCTACAATCGCTCATTTAACTAAAATGAGATGGGTCTTAAGATTTTGGTCTCGCTTCTCAAACCATCCAAAGCTGCTCCTTCACACATTTCCTCTGGGAAGGATTATAAGTGAAGCCAATGCCATTTGTTGGATATATAGATGTAAAACATCAGGAAAAAGAAGTTTTCAATGAAGAAGAGCACATTTGCTACATAAAATCATCTCAATTTTGGAACAATTCTCCACGCCCTACTGGCAAGCACTGCCTGCAAAGTCCTCCTTCCTTCCTATATTTAGGCCAACCAGGCTGAGTCAAGCCCTCCGTGAGCATCCCTTGCTTTCATAACTTTCTATTCTGGAAGAGACATCTACAGCCAGGCATGCTTTTTCAGATCATTTGTTCTCCTGGGCTGATAAAATTAACACTCATAAAGGCAGAAAGCAATGAAATGAAAAACCAAGTCAAGTACAAGCAACCGGGTCTACGTTAGACAAACTGTTTCTAAGGGCTTCTCTTGGAATATTTACCCGGCTTACAAAAGTCTTCACGCATCTCTTAAATGCCAAACACTGCTCAAAGAAGTTCCACCACTATACCCACGAGGCACACAGATCTCACGTGGGCATCACCTACTATACCCTTAGGGAATACACTGCTTTAGGTGCTCTGGTTTGCATAACAGTTCAAGAAATTTTGCGTGGCTTGCATTCCCATATATAAATATCCGTTGTGCTTGCGTTAGCTTCGACTTTTACCAAGTTGTTTCCATCTCTGTTGATGCAGGTCACCCAAACTGTTGTACAAACCAGAGCATTCTCCTCCAAATTATCCCCTCAGTTCAAAAGCCAGGCCTTTAGACTCCACACACAACGATCACACCATCTCTTCACTAGTCCCGAAACTCCAATTTAGGCTTCTGAAGTTGCTGAGTGCCTTCGCAAGTCAAGGCTCAAACAAAAAACTTCAGTGAAACAATCAAATGTACTGTCCATAAACTGATCGTGCCAGTTATTTTTTTAAAAAAAATAATAATTATGTGTAAGTATATAGGTGACAATTCTTGAAACTGTGGAAGTGACATACAGTGCACAAAGAGCGAAGAAGAAACGCTCATAACATTCCCTCCCTTTAATAGTAAAAAGAAAGTTATGTTGCTGGAATTACTGACTTCAAATTAATTACCAGCTAAAGAGTTCTACTCTGTAAATCGCTGCGTGAAAAAGAGAAGATTTCTAACACAGAGATGACACAAGGCAGGGCTGTTTTTCTAAGCAGTACGGCACGTATCTGTTTGCAAAACCTTAGCTAAACAAGGTGTGAATGGCTTTCCTAACAAAACCAGGAGATTTACCTTGACCTTGTTCTTCCTCACTCAAGAAAACAAAAACCAGTAATTAATATTATCTGCCTATAAGAGAAATATCTCATTTACGCAGATGGCAGTTCCTCACTGGATTTGCAAAATTCTGCTTGTGTAATGCTTAATGATTGCTGTAGCCAGCAAAGAGCAGGGCGGAAGTGAGGGGAAAAAAAAAAAAATCTTCCCCTAGAAATTACGCCTCAATTTCTCACATCAAACCCCTCCCTGTAAGGTTTAGCAGCCCAGGACTCTGCCTTCCCGCACCACGCGTGCACCAGACGGAGAGAACGGACAGATGACTGCACTGTACGCGACTACTGCTTGGCTGTGCTGGCACAGACCTCGAGGAGCATCAAACCGCTAGATTTTGCAAACACTGCTGGCACGTATTCACGGAGAGAAATAAAATAGCCCAAAAGTTTCCATTGACCTAAACACAGAATAATCTACTGGCGTCAACACAAGTCTGAAACCGGAGCAGCCTATCATTGATCGGCTCCGCTCTCATCCGTAAGAGCTGACACCCGGAAAAAAAAAATAGCCTCAGCCATACAATCTAGGTGTGCCTACAGCAAATCCTGAGCGGCAGTCATCTGCGTTCATCAGAAGCTCAGAACATCGTGTTCTTATTTTAACTGTATTTATTTACTACGTAAGCCAGGGACTCAACAGCCAGATTTAGCGGGACAGTACTACTCTTTCCTGATGGGCAAGGTGACTGACAGTACCTGTACCTTCTGCCTCTGCTCTAAACAAGTCTGCACAAGGTGATGAACCCCTTGCAGCTGATCTAGTTCAGAAATTGCCTCAGACATTAAAATGTACTCCTACTGCTTAACATTACTAATACCACTACTAAAACCCTGCCGCTACGACACGCTTCACTTGGACAATTTCCTTCCGCTTGCTTAGTTACTTCCTCTCAAGGCTGTTCTCATATCCCGCAGGGGTGAGGGACTGCCACCTCCTTTGTGCAAGGCTCTCTTTCAGTCTAGGCAAGACTGCATATATACACAGCAAGACATCCTGGCTGCAAATTGAAAAAAAAAAAAAAAAATTTATGCTTCAAATCGCTGGGGTTTAAGAGAGTATTTACATGTTTTAATGAGTCCTTATAGAAGCACACCGTATAGCAAGAACCGTTGATTTTTCAAGATCTTCTGACAATTACAAAACACAAAAACTGGAAAACATCAAAGCAGCACAGTCCTTCTGGAGGAAAACCAAAAGGAGAGAAGATGCACACATTTCAACTTACTCCCTGAGAAGCCAAGGCAAAAGTACCTCTATAGAATCACGGAATGGTTAAGGTGGGAAGGGACCTTCAAAGGTCATCCAGTCCAACCCCCTGCAAGAAGCAGGGACATCTCCAACCAGATCAGGTTGCTCAGAGCCTCATCCAACCTGGCCTTGAACGTTTCCAGGGATGGGGCATCCACCACCTCTCTGGGCAAGGAAGACCAGAGGAAAGAGAAGAGTGAAAGCCTATGCACAAATGCAGCATGTCAACTTCTCCGCTTTGCCTACACACCTGCGAGAAAGGTTGGAAGAGCCAAAACATCCGTAACCTTTGTGCCCTTCTCAACACGAAGACTCTCAGCATCTTTATTAGGAGGAGACAAAAAGCTTACTTTACATTTTTAAGAGTACTTAAGATCATACAGCAGTATTCATCTGGGTTCCCTTGTGGGGAAAACAGGCAGTTAAACAACAAAGCTATTCCAAGTGCATAAAACCCAAGACAGAGTAATGCAAAGAGTTACAATAATATGGGAAACCGCTGAACCTTGAACTTGGCAGTTCACAGTTTTAGCACTCAAGGGAAAAGATAAAAGACATGCCTGTGTTGGGCTTTTTGACCAAATGGAGTTGTCCTTTAAACAATCCCCATAAGAAGAAAAAAAAAAAAAAAAAAAAACCAAGAACACAAACTTCACAATATTTAAGGCCTCAAACCACTTCACAATACAGTGAAAAGCAGTACATCAGCTACAAAAAAAAAAAAAAGGGAAAGTAGGAGAGAAATGTGCAACAGAGAAGGACAATGTTGTTACACCGTCGCAAACTGTTACAGATTGATGCTCTCCTTGATCAAATGACAACAGGGCCAGGACCCAGGTGTGGAATTTAAAGCCTCAACCCAAAGCAATTCCTAGGATGTTATCATGACTGCAACTCGAATAGACAGCACAATCACTCTCACTTGCTATCTTATGTCCAGGACACGAGACATTCTTGTCCTCCTACCTCAAGCTCCCTCCCTAGGAACATTCCCCATCTTCTCATCACACAGCCACAGAAACCTGACTTCTGGAAACACACCACCCAAATCACTTACACAGAAATTAACTCCACCGCGTGTATTCCAAAGATGCTACAAACCACTTCAAAACGGTACAAAAGAACAGTAAAGACTTCCCACGTCAGGGCTGCCGTTAGTGGTAACATCTGAGGCGCACGGCGTTACAGCTAACGCAATCCAACGGCCAGTTGCCACCAAAATTAAGCTGCACATTAGCATTCATCTGATCCTGCTGCGACTGTGATTCTGGAAAGGAAACCAAGGAAGACTTAAACCTCTTGTAGAAGTGTGATTTATCTTGTTACTCATCTTGGGGTCAGACCGACACAAGGCAGGGAGGAGACACACACAAGCCGTGCTAGGGAAGAGGATGGCTGCCTTCAGCCAGCATCGGATCAGCTTGGACACGGCGAAGAACAAGCCCACAGCCGCTCATCCCAGTCTCTGGTTGGGGTTGCCCATCTCCCACACTGGAAGATGGACGCAGAACAACCTGTGCCAGCTTAACATAAAAAACAAATCCACCTCGTCCTGTTCACCGTTGAACCAGCGCAACCGCACACAAGAAGCAAAGACTAAGGAGGTGGAAAGGAAAGAGCCATAGGTTGGTTTTAACTGTTTAAAGCCAGACCAAGCACAACGACTAGCGAGCAGCGAGCCTAACGAAATATAAATATAAGCGAGCTTCCAAGTGAGATTGTGCACTTATGCCTACACCTACCATCACCTTGCAGCCTTCTGGCTTACGTTCTGTCCTATAAGGAACCCACAGAAAACTCGAGTGGCCTATTTTCGGGTTTTTCGGCCGTTACCACCGCCCTCAGCAGCGGACAATTCATCTCCCCTCACAGAGGGGCTGCAGCAAGGGCCGGCAGAAACCCTTCTCCTCCACTGGTAAAATCACTTTAAGCACCTCAGACTTCAGGGGCAGCCCTAGGAGCATAAAGCAGGCCGACAACCGGGTGAGACCAAGGCGATTTTTTAAAATTTTATTTCGCGTTTCAGCATACCCTTGCCCTTGAATCGCCGGCCTGCGCGGCCGTGGTGGTGGGGGGGGGAGGAACCGGAGAAAAGGGGCGGGGGGGTGGTCGCCACCGCTCACCTCACGGGCGATCTGGTTGAGGGCATCGTCTTCCGCCGTCAGGCGCTCCCGGTTCGGCAGCCGCTTTCGCCCGGCTCCCTGCGTCCCCATGGCGGACCCGCTGCCCGCCGACCCCGGCTCTCCCGCCGCCGCTGCCGCCTCCTCCTCCGCCGCCGCCGCCGTGCAGAGCCCGGCCGTCACCGCCCCCCGCCCTGCGCATGCGCCGCCGTCCCCCCCTCCTTTTCCCGCCCTGAGGGGCCCGGGCCGGGCGCCGCTTCACGGCCGTCACCGTTTGCCGCCACCCAAAATCTTTACCCCCCCCCCACTCTCCCCTCACACCTCTCACTCCGCAGCAGCTCCCTCTGGGGACCCCCGCCCTCCTTCCCGCGCACCCCCGGGCTCGCCGGCTTTCCCAGCCCCACGGTCACTCTCCTCCTTAGGCCTGTTGTCCGCAAAGCCGAAGAAAATTTCCCTGGAATGGGGGAAATGGGCGTCAAAACCTCACCAGCTGTGAAACTGTGGGGGTTTTCCCCCCACAAATGTGGGGGGAGAGGGTGAGAAACCCATCTCCTCGTGCCCTGAACCCTCACCCGGCCTTGGGGCCCCGTGGGACCCCTTCCACCATTGATCTCCATGTTGAGTATAAGTGGTTGTGATTAATCCTGCTGTCAATGCATCAGTGCTTAATTAATTCACCTTGACAAGGAGCATGTATTCTCCAGGATTCCTGTCACAGCCCTCATACCTCATAATTCCTTAAATAAGAAGGAGAAGTCTCTCAAGCTCGGGACGCCAAGCGCGTTTGCGTAGACACGTGACAGAAAAAGGATTCCAAAACCCACCCACCCGCTTCCTGACAAAGACCACCAAGCTGCTTTTAATCTTTAAAACTTAATTTTACCATCAATTCAAAGTTGATAAAGGTAAAACCCAACGCCTGTCCGCGCCGGATGGCCCGATGTTTATCTGGCAGTTTTCATGTACAACGACCAAGATTTGGGTCATCCTCAAATTAAAAATTCTGTCAAGCAGTTTAATATATAATTCCTTCCCATGAGGGCATGTATCAGAGAACAGAGCAATCAGTGTCTGCTTTAGGGGAAAAAAAAAAAAAACCAAAAGAAAACAAACCTGGTTTTAGCAGAATCATTTTCCCCAAGAGAATATAGATGCCCTCCATCAGTCTCAGGCTGGTACTTGTTCTTCAGAAACGATTTAACTCTCATGTGTTGCTTTTTATACGTCTGACCTCAAGGTGCTGATGCCTGTGCTGAAGCAGCCATCTCCATCCGATTGCTCCTCCGCAGCGCGGGGCCCGGCACAGCGTGTGGAAATGCTCTAGTCGGAATGTGGCAAGAGGCTGCGCGGACCCTTGAGCTGCGACCATTGACTTCAGAGTAGATAAGTAATTGAGAGCTCCTAAGGAATTCCTCCTCTCAGCCCTGGGATCTGCAGCCTGAATGGGAATCTCTCAATTTTTGATGGTTTTCCCCTGTTTAGCATCGCTTTCCAGAGGGAACTCGAAGCCCACCCTCTCCTTCACGCTGCCATCACTCCAGCTCTTTTTCAATGTCTACGACTTTCTCAGAGCACCCAGACACAATCTCTTTTTTTTTTCAGGCAGTTCACCGCTCGCCTTCCAGTTGTTTTGGGAACCACAGCTCTTCCGATGACTGGGTAGTGGTATTGCACTGACACTGCTGCTTACTCCTGGGACTCTTTATCTTTACAAGAAGCAAATGATTGTCAGCAGAAGCAGATAGATGAGTTGCTTGCCTTCCTCAGGCATTAAAAACAAGAGTGTCACATCCTGAGATTTGGTGTCCAGCTTACCCTGACCCCACACAAGTGGGAAAAAAAAAAAGCACCTGCTCTGCTATGCAGCGCAGGGGGCTTAGAAGTGAGCTCTGACCCTGCTACGAAGGCACAACCTTGCTGTGTTTGGCTTTCCTAGATATCCCACAGCCTTCCCTTCTTCAGCCACCCCCTGGCTCCAACCTCGCCTCCCTAATTCCGGGCTTAGCACTATCACCCTTTCAGGCTCTCCATAATTCGTTCCCTGAGCCCTTATCCTTGCGTTTGCCCCTGCCCTTTGAAGAATTCTGGCTAAAGACGTAGGGCAGTGCCTTATTTTTAGGTCCATGTTACCCAGGGATTTCAGCCACCTGTGCAGCTGCATCACTGTATCCGTGCAAGGAATTTCCAGCTCAGTGCTGCGGTCGGATTTGCATTCGTGCCGTTTGCTTTTCTGGCTGAATCCTTACAGAGGCTTGGTCTTACAGCCAAGCTGAGGCTGCTGCTAGACAGGTTTACATCCAAAAACCTACTGCTTTGTAAAAAAGAAAGAAAGAAAGAAAGAAATTGAAAAAAAAAATAAAGCTGAGAAATTGGAAGAGAAGCAGCTATTGGGTGGCTGCGGTCAGATTTCAAATCACACATTGAACGTGCGCTGCAGTGCAAGAAATCTTTCTTTTTTCTCTTGCATTCCAGACACTTACAGTAATTTTTTTTTGTCTTTTAATATAGCCAAAATAAGCCATCTTGTTATAAAAATACTACACATACAGGATTTGCCTAAATAAATGTGAAATCATGATTCAAAGACGTTAGTTTTGGCTATGCTCTGAAGTGCGGTGAGTGCAGCTGAAAATGAAATCCTGAAATGTACATTTCTTATTTTAACACGCAACATGAAGTCGAGGCGCGTTTTGTCTGAGAGTCATAACTGTGATTAACGATACTCGGACAAGACCACGGATCCCATGCCAGCATGAAAGGGTTCTATCTAAAGAGCATAGTACGTACGTCATTCTCCGGTATCCTGTGTACAAGGAGGCCGTTTGATGCACCCCAAAAGATACAATTTTCCCTCTGTGCCGCTTTTAAACCAAATCATCTTGTAAAACTGCACTCTTGAGAATCAGAACAAGCAATCAGCTTTTAAAACTGCTGCTGGTGTACTCGACGGACCGCTTTTACATAATAAAATGGATGTGTTTATATTCCGTGCGGCAAAATATGATTACATCTCTATTAACGGCAAGCCCTGGAATGGGGGACCCCTCTGCTCCACTGTGAGACCATGGCATCTGCCAAACCAGAAATGAAGGCTGACAGCTTTAACAAGATGTCCATTGGTCCAAGGAGAAGGGAACGCTTAAATGCCTTGGGAAAATCTACACTCAGAAGGTCAATTTTTCATATTGTCAAGATAGGTGGAATGAGCAGAGCTCCGTTAACAGCGTAACATTTTGCAAACAAAACAGCAGGGTCTGTGGATTTATTAATGGAAAAAAAATTACATCACAGACAAGTATGTGCTGGTGCTGAAATACTGCAGAAAAAAAAAAAAAACACTGGCGCAGCTGAAGGGCTTGTACTTTATTACACCTCCTAAGGAGCCCAAGGTGATCCTCTTCAGCAAATGAGACCTCCTGGGAAAAGCTTTCCGATGCCATTGCCACATTTGAGCAGTGTCAAGACAGGGCTCAGGAGACTGGTAGCGTCCATGCAGGCTTTGTCCAGATGAGATTTATTCCTGTCACTTCATCTCTTCAAGTCAGAAGAGTCGCTATTTGCATCAGCAGAGCTCCGGCGCGCTGGGAACCTTGCTGAGATTCCTTGTGTCTAGCCTAGGGCTTGTAGTGACGCTGCGACTCGTCTCAGCAAAGCTGTAACTGATAACTGCCTTCCCAGGTAGTTCCCTGCCTGGTCTAGGAAAGAGATCAATGAGCTTGGGTTGACCAAGGAGAATGCAGTCCATGAGGTGGTGGGCTTTCAGGCCAAGTTTTAGGAGGACTGGAAAAAAAAAAACAGCCCACAACAGCAGTATATTATCTTGTTCCCTTTCTACCAACAGCAACTTGCTTGCTATACCAAAGATGTGGGCTTTTTTTCCTGTAGAGGCCTTACTTGTTGCCTTCATCTTGCCAAAACCCCTCCATGACTTACTGGCCTCCTCTCGTCACCCTGACATGTCACAAGAGATAGTTTTTCATCTGTAAATTTTTCACAGGTCACCGAAGATGCCACTTGGGGGATCTCGAGGTCTCAGAAGTGGATCCCTTTCAAGGCTGAGGAAGAATCTTCCTTTGGAGGGAGTTTTTTGAAGGTTAACCTTGGGGTTGATTTCATTTAACATTTTCGTTAGCGCCCTGACGCAAGTAGGGCAGCGCTAATGAAATACGCTGATGACACAGTGTTATGAAGCATCACCAGTAAAGGAGGGTAGAGTCATACAAAAATGGGAAGAGGTTAAGGACTTGAGAAACAGGTGGAGTAAAATCAAGCTGACGGCAAATATCATGTCAAGGACAAACTTCATGATCTCATCTGCTGTAAATGAGGGAAGAGGAGGAAGTTCTGGGGTTATAAACTGGTCACGGGTTGGTTGTGTGCCCCCATCACAACGCAAACACCAAAGAATCACATTTAATGTTAGAGCACTTCAGGTAAGGGTCTACCGCTGCCAATTTTTACACCATTGCACAACCATCCACAAGATCTTGTCTAAAACAGTGCCTGCAAGTCTGCTTTTCCGCGTTAAGAACTCAAACTTGCATAGCTGTAAAGCTAAAATCTCCTAGGATCAGCAGCAGGAGGACCTTTCCTGAGATGAGGAGGGGTTGGCTTGTCCAGGCAAAGGCAGAACAAATGCATCTCTTTTCTATAAACTACTTTGGAGAACAGGGGTGGGAATGATGCTATGCAAAGCTTCGAGCCAAGTTAGCACAAAACCGTACAGCTAAACCGGCCATATATATAATTGTAGTCTGGAAATCGGAGGTTTCTTGCCAAAGTTCTGGACGTGCATCCAAAAGCAATTCCTGACACGACACTGCAGTCGTGCGAGCTCTCCGTTACGGTGCCAAGCAGGGGACTCACCTGCAACTTGCAAATTGTCACCGGGCTCGCTGAAAACTGCCCGTCTCAGGCTAAAAACGGGAACTTGCTCAAGGCAGCCTCTGTGGACCTCATCTAATTAGCGGCAGACACGCCACGGCGCGGAGTGCTTCACCGTAAAGCAAAGCCAAGCCAGCTCCACGGCAGCTGTAGCTGCAGGGAGCCGGACCTGTCCTAGGCTGCTGAATGGCCACCGATTTGCCGTGCCTGGCTCGCAAAGACAGCCTGTTACGTTTTTCTGCTCGCTATCTGTGCTCCTATCTGCTGTTCCCAGCCTGCCGCAGCACGGCAGCGCGAGCCATGAAATCTGGCTGCTTCTCCTCCTTTGGCTTCCCCTCTCGCTGTATAAGAAAAAAAAAAAAAAAAAAAAAAGCTAAGTTTTAAGAGAGTCTGAGGCTATTTTCAGAAGAAAATACATCATACATCTCTTCCACCTAGCCTAAAAACACTCCTCGTTTCCTGCCTCAAGTGCTACGGGGATAAAACCCATTCCAGGCTGTGTGATGCTTGGGTATTACAGTGACAAGACCTGCATATCCTCTGCCTTTTCTTCCTTGGGTGGAAGGCAGGCAAGAGATCAATATACATATTTAATTTGGGAATACAGCCTCTACAGCTGTCCAAAAAAAATAATCTGAGCCAGTGAGTCCGTCAGCCAGACAAAATCAGGATGGTTTCGGTGAAAACAATGCATTACATCAGCTGAAGCAGCTGAGGAACTGGCTCTGCATCACTTTTGGGATTAATATATCAAAGCATTCCTCCTGCCGTTGTGGCCGTGTCCTTGCCTCGCTGACAGCGCGTAGACATGAGAGCGAGGGATCGTGGGGGCCTCGCTACAAGGGCTCGAGGCTGCCTGCTTATTTCATTTTTCCCCATTATTTGTCTGCTTCATGCTGTGTGGCCTCATCCTTTCCCGTCCCAAATGTTGCAGAGTTAGGCTGAGCCACATTTTCCAAGCAGGCCCTCCAGATTTTTCTTAAACTCCGGTTGTTTTGGACTGCAGTAAAACATAGCCACCACACATGGTCTGAAAACAACCAATTGTTTGTAGGAGATCAAGTGCTTGCACTAATTAGTCACGCTGTCCCATAAAATAGCATATGAACATCATTTTGGAAGAGTTTATGTGAAACCACATCACAGTTTTAGCTCCCTCAGCTGGAGCGGAAGAGGGGGAAGGAGGTGCCAGTTGTTATCCTTGCGGAAATCCATCCAGATTCATCCAAAGCACAAATCAGAGATAAACCATCCCTTTTCTCAAGCACGCCAGAACTTAACCGTGCTCTGCTCGTAACCATCTTTCACGCTTGGCAGCGAAGAGCTCTTTTCCACTCACCTATTTTCTAGCAAAGGGAAAAATCACCACATCTCTTCTCAGGGAACCGCTTCACATCAGACAGAAGAGCACCTGTGTCTGATGTCTCGTGGTTCTGTGTTACGAACTGAAGCCGTGCGTCGCTACCCCATCTCCCGTCACCCCTCCGGTCACCCACCTACGCCGAACGGCGGCAAGTCGTCGGCATCAGCGAATCGTTCCCGGCTTGCCTAAAATAAACCGTGCTCTTGCTAAAGGATTTCAGATTCCAGCTGTGATAATCATGGGTAGGGCAGGAAGGTGGGTCATTATAGTTTCCTGAAATAAATAAATTTGCCTAAACTGGGAAGTGAAACAAGATACTGGGAACAAAACGTTAGAGGAAACGTAGATGAAACACTTCGGTGTGTTAGAGTTGTGTTAGGGTCAGTGCATCTGATTTTAAGTCATAACACATTTTGCCAGCATCCCTAGCATTCCCATTTTTCCGCGCACGATGACCGATGAACGGCATGTGGCACTGACTCATCTGCCCTCTGCCTCGCCACGCAGCTTGAGCTGATTCACCCGTTCCTTACTGTGCCCCATCCCTGCCCTGCAGCAGCCACCCTGCTCTGCGATTTTCCTGTAGGCTTTTCCGCAGCGTTGGTTATTATGGTACCAAAACCCTGCTGATCCTTCCCCGTGGGAACGTGAAGGAGTTAGCTACCCTCTTCTCCATCAAGACAGAGCCAAAACAGTCAGGCAAGTGTTGTCAAATTCTCCAGTGTTTAGTTTTTTCCTCTCTGTAGAAACAATTAAAAGAAGATACCGCCCTTGTTGTTCAACCTCAATTTCTACATTTTCCTCCTGCCTGACCTTGTAGCTGTGGTGGCAGAGGGGAAAGGCAGGAGGGACACTTCTCGGCGGTGGCCTCTTTTGGGGCAATTACTACTTTAAGTTTCTGAAGCATCCTGGGCCCATTAGTGGCTCAACTCAACTAATTAGAAATTCCCAAAATAATTTTTAATATATTTCTCAATTATGAAAGGAGTTGCTCTAGGTAACAGCAGATAATGGTTCCCCTCCCTGAGGCATCTTCGTTCCTTCCTAGTTTATTGGCAGCAGATGACTCATTTCACCTCTGCGTAACGCTGGCCGCTTTGCAGTGACTGGCGTTACACCAGGATGCTCAGGCTCCTACCGATGAAACAATTTCTATTCTTGTCCCTCTACAAACCATGCCTGTAACACCCAGTGCATGAGACCAAAAACCGGCTGAAAACCAGCCCAACGTTTAGACATGACCTGAAAAAAAAAAAAAAGCAAGATGATGATGTGGCCACCAGCCTGCTGCAAAGCACGGAGAGGCAAAACCCGTCATAAAATGCCCTATGAACGTGGCTGTGCTATGCATCCAAAAGCCGAGTGGATACTCCAGGGGGAAAAAAAAAATTATATTCACACCCACAAGAGCTTTCCAAGTCTGTGCGAGACAGCATTACTTAATAATTTATCTTTCCAAGCACCGGCAAACCGTTTTCAGTTGCATTTGTTACAGCTGTCTCGCAAACACAGACAGATGAAACACTTCTTGGGGAGATGACTGAGCTGGGAGCAGCTTTTGGCTCTCAGGGAGCTCCTCTGTAGCCCTTTGCGTAGAAAGGTACCGCCTACAGCCATTTTTAGCCTAGTTTCCTAAAGGAACATGTGTGATCACTCTGTAAGCCTATGCCGGTCCCAGACTAACAACTTCAGCCAGCTGGCCAGTTGCCACCAGGTTTATCGGAGAGGTCAAGGTCCATCCCAAGCGTGATATCCCCACCGGCAAAAAAGCAGCGCACGGAGCTCATGATAGGCACCCGACCCATGCACGTGGAAGAGTGCGCTTAAGTGCTGTAATCATCAAAAATGCTGTGAAAATTGCACCTTGTTAGATAACGCCGCCTCTTCTTTCACGGAACTGTTTCCTTCATTTCTGTATCGGTCAGAACCAGTGCTCCCTTTGAAGCTGGGTACCCAAGGTACAGCCAAAGGTCTCTGCATGGCAGCTCTTGGCAAGGTGGGCTGGACTCACGGAGGGGTGTCCTTCTGGCCAAGCTCTGCAGAGGAAAAGAGAACATGAAGTTTGGGATAAGAAAAAATGGTTGATGCATATATTTTTACTAGAGAAAGCCACACGTACCTTTCACAAAAGCTGCAATTTATTTATTAGACATATGGCAAGGTTGAGTTGCTGGACCATGTCCAGAGAAGGGCAACAAAGCTAGTGAGGGGTCTGGAGAACAAGTCTTATGAGGAGCGGCTAAGGGAACTGGGATTGTTTAGCCTGGAGAAGAGGAGGCTGAGGAGAGACCTCATTGCTCTCTACCACTGCCTGAAAGGAGGGTGTAGGGAGGCGGGTGTTGGTCTCTTCTCCCAAATAACTTGTGATAAGACAAGAGGAAATGGCCTCAAGCTGTTGGAGTCACCATCCCTGGAGGTGTTCAAAGAATGTGTAGCTGTGGTGCTCTAGGACATGGCTTAGTAGGCATGGTGGTGTTAGGTTGACGGTTGGGCTTGATGACCTTGGAGGTCTCTTCCAACCTTAAAATTCTATGATTCTGTGGCAAGAACCACTCAATGCACTAAAAAGAACATTGACTACTTTTCTTATCTCTTTCCACCCCATATCCAGCATCCTCATCTGATCATAGCAACTCTTCAACATATTTTGAGAAATCCCCTATAAATCGCAAAGGATTGCGGCCACCAGCTAACCAGCGCATTTCCCACCTCAGCGCATCCCTGTGCCTGAAGGCTATTTATTGTGACCCATCAAGTGTCATTTCAAAGGTCTAAACAATATTACCTGTCTCTTCGGAAGAGTAGCAGGCAACACTATAGGAAAGCCTTTCTTGTGCTTCGCTCTTATATTCTTTTCGTAATTTAATCCCACCATACTTGAAATGTTTATTGTAGTCAGTAGTTATTTTCCCTCCTCGGTCTTTAACACATGCTAATGTTCACCATCACTTATCATCTGGGAGCCATTAATATTAAGCTTGTTTAATGTTTCCAAGCCAATCTCTGGAGTGTTTGAGTGATGTGAATAATTAATACAGGAAGACTAGCGTTTCAGAAGCCTGAAGCAGTTCAGGGCAGGCTCGGTTTCGAGCCTCAGTGTAAAAGATCTGTTCATCGTTACAACTCCACCAATCCTCGAAATATTTCTTAACTCTCAGCGCCACAGTGAGGAGCCCGGTCTTTTTTTTTTTTTTTTTCATTAACAAAGGCACAGCCCTTCCTCCTCTCTAAATTGACAAAACGATGTTTTAATGCTTCATTGCAGCACTGGTAAACCGTGCCCGTACCATCACTAGTGGGCTACTCTGGATCTTCAGGCTTCCATAGGTCTCTGGGCTTCAGGAGTTGAAGCCCAAATCTTACTGCGTCAGTTCCTGATGTTACTGCAGGCACAGAAAAGGAGAAACAGCAAAGACCAGGATGCTTAGAAAAGCATTTCCATTCCAAGCCAGGCCTCTGTTGTCAACCTCTTACCCATGTTTTCTAGGAGAACCATCATGCAAACAAGAGACTACACGTTTAACAGCGCAGGTATGGCAAAGAGTTTTGAGAACCTAATTTATTGTGACCTCTCGATGGACCAAGTATTTTGAACTCATTTTGCTTACCATGGTTTCTGCTGTTTCTTCCTGAAAGAAACAGGCTTTCCAAACCAGAAGAGCTCAGTGAGAGGCAGCGTGCCCACCCCTCTCAAAGCAGGCCGGGGGCTCCCCAGACCGACCCTCAGCATTTTGGAGCCTTGCTCAAAGGAGCGCGGTGAGGAGAGCTGCTCTGCAAGAGCAGGGTCAGGACCCCAGGTGGGCTCTGGTCGGTGAGCTCATTTATAGCAGTACCAACTAAACCAAAATAGTTATACCCCAAAAGCAAGGCGTGCTCTATATACTCACACACAAGCACCCGGTTCCTTTGAAGCTGGTCGTGCAGAGAGACAAGTGGTCTGTCCTACAGCTGGTCCAGGACCCAAAACCACTTAGGCGGGGTTGTAACAAAAGCCACATTTCTATGACCATTTATTTTGGGCTCTGCGTGCCCATTGCCAGCTGTCTGAATCTCACCATAACCTCACTTCTCTCCAACTAGCCAGAGGTCACGATAGACACAGTGTTGGCTTCGCAACACTGTCGAGACGATGGGCGTCTCGGAAAGCCCGGCGATATAGAGGCAGCCCATCAGAAACAACGTACAGAGCAGTTTGCAGCAGCTGAGGCTTTACATCTGATCAGCAGTGGCCTGTGGCCACTGTGGGCTTCTGGCACAGCCCAGAGCCCTAAAGCCACCAGACCACAGCCGCTATCAAATACACGCCCCATGCTTTCTAAAATGCCTGCATACACATGCACATGCATTATAGATACGTGGCTTTCTGAAAAAGCAAACAAGGATTTCCAGGATTTTCCAGGCAGAGGACACCAGGGAACACAGGAAAACCAAGTGGACAAGCCAAGGGAGAAACAAGTCAGGGGAGAAAAAAATAACTCTCGCCATGGGCATACAGTGAACAAGTAGCAAAGCTGAGGTTTTAGTCTTGTTTTTCAACCCGGGGTAATGCCCTTATTACCAGACCATGATGCCTTTTCCACCCAACTGCTCTTCCTATCTCTGGAGACATTCAAGGCCAGGTTGGATGAGGCTCTGAGCAACCTGATCCGGTTGGAGATGTCCCTGCTCCTTGCAGGGGGGTTGGACTGGGTGGCCTTGAAAGGTCCCTTCCCACCCAAACCCTTCTGTGATTCTATGATTCCTTTTAGGGAGGGATGATTTACAGTGCTCACAGCGATGAGCTAACGCTTCCTCACAGCAGTCAGAGCCAGGAGGTTGGTTGGAGAACAGAGCCCACCCAACGCAAAGCTGGCTGTCGGGATGCAGTTCTGGCAGGAGACCTCCGTCCGTCTCTCTTGTCACCCTCGCTGCCTGGTGTCTGTCTGGTTGTCCAGTGCAGAAATGAGACTTGGGAGCGGACATCCTTGTTGTCTTGAATCGTAGATGAGCTGTGCCCTCTAGTGGGGTCTGGCTCACCAGGAGCTGGAGAAGAGCCCACGCAGGAGACCAATTTGGAAAGGAAGTTTCTCTTCACAGCTACAAAGCGATCCTTTCAAAGCCTTCCAGCCTCTTTTGCTATGAAAAATTAGACGCTTCTTTTACGTGCGTGCTGTTACCGTAGCTTGTAGGTCCAAAACGGTGGGTAAAGGGGAGCAGATGGCCTTTCAGATTCTTGCAGCAGCAATCCCAGCCTGTGGTATCCACGTCCTCAGCCCTTCCTGAATCCTGAATCACCTTTCCACCCCTCTGCTGTGCCGGTGCGGCTGTTCACAGGGTCACGCTGAGACTCCTGCTGAAGGACTCATCTATCCAAAGCCCTGGAAAAATAATTAAAAAAAAAAAGCTGTGTGCGGGGTAAGATCTGCTCACCTCTCCTGGTGATTCCGCTCGGCGGGGGCACTGCTCCCATGGGACGTCTGTGCAACTCTCGGGCGCCCGTGCACAGCATTTCATTTTAGAAACGGGAAGTCATCGAGCGGCGCCAGTCAGGCCTGGGGAGTCACAAGACGTGCTCTTCGTTTCAAAACTGGGATGATTTTTTTTTTTTTTTAAGCTTGCTTGTAGGACTCCTGCTTTTCACCCTCCTCCCTGGAACTGTTAGGATTGGATTTTGTAAATCTATTAGACTTGTAAAATCTGTTTCACTTCCAGAAAAATTCAGGAGCTGTTGCTTGAAGGAAAGATGCTGACTATCACAAGATGAGTAATAGAAATACAAAAACTATCTTCATTTAGATTTTTAGTTATCGGATCTTCCTGTTCTCACTCCAGACCTGTTATCCCAGTGCTGTGATTTCTCTCTCAAGATATCAGAGCTTTAACAACAGCGGCCTTCTCCAAAGCACCGAGACCCTGCTGCCTGTGGTAACGAGCTATTACCTTAATTAAACGGTAGTAAGAGCCCAAGCGCTCGGTTTTTGCTCTTTTTGCAGCTCCCCGGCTTGTCCACTGAAGGACTTTGCGAGAGAAGCCAGCGTGCTCCCTCCCACCAGCGGATAGACCAACCGCGCTCCTGAAAACGAACCCTCCAGCAATGCTGGGCCCGAGTTATCGGAGCCTGTACCCTGGCAGAAGACTAAGGCCAGGTCTCACGTACGTCAGCAGAAATTGCCGTGTTATAAAAACTCAGAGAAGGCCAGATCCCCGGCATGCCGTGCCTCCAGCCGGCCCTGCACCCAAGCTCTCCCCAGTTCTTAAACCCCCACGGTGGGGTGCAGACTGATTTTGTTCCCCATGCCCCCTGTAGCTAGGCTGACCTTGGACCTCAAGCTATGGGGAAAAACCCACCCACCCGTTCATCCATCCGCCTGTGCGTCCACCTACCGCCGAACCCCAGCATGGGAAGCAGGGAAGGAGGGAGGGGTGGATGGAGGATGGACGTCACACAAGGTTGGTGTGACGGAAGCCCCGCCTTGCCCAACTCGCTGATGGGTCTAAGGTTCACTGCTCCTCCGGTCGCCTCTCACCTTTGACACCACTCTCCAGGAGCTGCCGGGTGGTTTCGCTTTTATCCGCACCTGGAGCAGAGCAGAGAGCCTCAGGCAGCCGGACGGGGCTGTCGCCCCTGACCCACGGACCGGAGTGCCCAGAGGAAAGCAAGGCTTCAGGAAGGTAAAGGCATCCTCCACCGGGGAATTCCCCGCAGGGCAGGCCCCAGCCCCAACCCACGGTCATCTACAAGGTGCCTTTCCCAGACAAATTCCCGGGAATCTTGTCGTCCCACTGGGAAGCAGCCCCACATCCCAGCCGCAAAGGGGTGTCCACCGGGGAAGGCAATGCCATTCTCAGTGGCTCCCTGCCCAAGGGAAGAGATTTTAGGAAGACTTAGGAAGCCCTCTGCCCTACCCCCATCCTCTCGGGTGGCCAAGGAGCCACCGTGAAGGTCTTGGAGCGCTTGGTCTCACCTGCAGCCCAGGGCGGTCTCTGCTTTATTGCTGCCTTATTTCCCCAACTGGCTCCGGCGGCGCAGTTAATGACCCTTATTCCATTCCCCTGAGCTCCGAGGAGGGCCGATTGCGTTGAGAAATCGGCGCTGTGTAAATCGAACAGTGTTTACGCATTAAGTCTCTGCGGTTGGGATTTTTGTATCCCCTGGTAACCTCGGCTTAAGCGGACTTTCCGAGCGGCCGTGCTCTTACACCGGCTTTAGGAGGTAGGAAGGGGCTCCCGAAAGCAGAGGAGTGCTTTGAGCTGAACATCAGCTGAAGTTAATGGAGGAGGTAGGTGTGTGGCCACTATATAGGGGAGGAATTAAAAAAAAAAAAATCTAAATCTGGAAGAACCTAAAGCATCGTGTTCAAAAATCACAGAGCTAGGTATTGCAGACTTACACGGATAGAACTGGGGTCCTGTTTTCACCAGGGTTGGTAAACTGGGGTTCTTGTTCACAGCTGCACCCCTGCAGAAACTCAAATGCCTTTCATGGTTTTAGGATCTTCTTCGAGCTTGTGGTTTAGAAAGCTTAGACATCAGTTAGGCATCGTTAGACTTAAAAATCAATAATTTCCCAGGAAGGTAAATAAAGTCTTTAAATAACAGTGCTCAGTAGCTCCAACCCAAAGGCATGCATTTATTTTATTTAGGTTTTAACTGTTTTCCTTTGGAAATAAAAGGCTTACCCCCTGGCAATAAATATACCAGGATCCTCTGTCCCCAGGTTAAAAGTACTGTAGAGATATTAATTATTTTATTGAGAGGCAAAAGCCAAGCCCTTGCTGTTGCATTCCAGCGCAAACATCTACTCTGCCACCTCACGTTTCTGGTTTTTATTACCCATATTTTTTATTATGCCCGTAAAACATGAATTTGAAAGGATGCTCCTGAGATGAAGTCCCACTTCCCCGCTAATTATAAACAACTGAGTCACCCTCAGAAACAGATTTGTCAGGTTCCTTCTCGGAAAAACAGTGCGGGCAGGCGGTTCGGGTGCTGTGTCGCCTATCTGGCGCTGCTGCCGTACCCGGCAGACCGATTAGCTTTGAGTCGATTTCCCTTAAACCGGTGGGCTCCGTAAGGGAAGCTGGTTAACGCTGGTGGGAGCTGCCTCCGTGTACCCACGGGAAGGAGAGAGGAGACGTGGAGACGGGGGAGCGCTGGCGTCTGACCGAGAGGACGATTTCCTGGGTGCAGCCATACTCGGTCCTCCATTAGGAAGTGAGA
This sequence comes from Chlamydotis macqueenii, assembly GCF_036417535.1. Classification (NCBI taxonomy): domain Eukaryota; kingdom Metazoa; phylum Chordata; class Aves; order Otidiformes; family Otididae; genus Chlamydotis; species Chlamydotis macqueenii. The sequence goes on from NC_141561.1 coordinate 39,683,626, forward strand.
AATGACCGGCGTCGCGGCCGTTTTGGTCCTCACCTCCTAGGTAAGTGTGAGATCAGGCAAGCCGACCCTGAATATCTGCTGCTAGACACAAAATATTAAGCTGTATCTGGAGACTAAATCCACCAAGAGGATTTTTACAGTTGATTGAAGTCTAGACTAATCTCCGGCTCTTTGATTGGAAATCCCAGCCCAGGGAAGTCAGGGATGTTTCCAGATGAAGAATGAGCTTCAGCAGCAGCGCAAGCTGGAAGAACAGGGCTGCTGGTTGCTGTGAGGCAAGCAGCACCCTTATCCGCACCCGAAGCAGGCGTCCGTAACCCTCCAGAGCAGCGTCCTGGATTTGGAGAGCTGACTGTGGAAAGGGAGATTCACCTTCTGCCTCTTAACATGGAAAAGAAATTGTTTCTGACGAACTTCGGCAAAACTCCCTGTGCTTGCTAGCAGGAGAAGTTCCTCAGGTGAGCTTCATCCCAGCGTGAATGCTGCCTTCTAGTGTTAAACAGGGAGCAGCAGAAGGGAATAATGAGAAATTGGGTTTAACATAGACAATTTTGGGTGATTTCATGCAGCTTCTTCCTTCCCTGGAGACTTTTATGGCGTATGACCTAGAGGAGCTAACGTAACTGCCCGGGAAAGAGAGTAGCCTTATTTCTAAGCCTACAAAGAGGCAAATATATGTAATTAATACCATAAGGAGCATCCTTACACTGCGCCACTGGATTTATCTTTTTCCTGCTTAAAAAAAAAAATATATAACCTACCCCTAACTAGCTGTCCTGCACAAACTGGAATCCTGCTCTTCCTCAATGGTCTGCGTGAGCTGGGGGGGAGAAGATTTGAGCCCTGGTTTTTAAGGGGGTGAGAGCTCATCTCACAGAGGAGAACAACCGCTCGCATCCACAGGTGCGGACCCGGGTTCAGCCGGCGCTGAGGAAGGCTCTTAATGACAGCCCGCTTTGATAACAGCTCGGGGGAAGGAGGAGAATTAAAGGTCTGGAGCCTGCCAGATTGCAGGGGGGGAGACCAGAAAAATAAAGGAAAAATGTTAGATGAGCAGCACGCAGGAATAAGAGGCCTTTGTCTGACAAAGGAGCCACAGAAACCTTCCTGGGCCAGGAGATGCATTGCTAGCGCCGCTGTAAGGTGTCTTTGTAAAGGTTCTTCTTGCTCACCTGCAAGTTCAGGTAGCAATTACAGTAATTGCACCAAATCTTCGTTATAAGCCTCTCAGGCCCCTGCTCTCTGGCTGAGCAGGGCTTCCCTAGCATCCCATCGCTACATTATGGGCTTGCTGGTGGCATATTTCCCCTTTGCCGCTGCGTGAGATGGGCTAAGTGCACACAAGGTCATCTTGTACCCTTCTCCTGCTCAGTTCGACACTCCATGACCCTTCATCTTCAAGTTCTGCATCAACCTGCCTCTCTCCTGCTTGGCTCTCCGCATGAGCTGAGCCTTTTTGGAGGAGGAACCAGGACAAGGCTTTGGCTAGCTGCAAGACAGCGTTGTTGGCCACCCTGCGCCGACAGTGCCCTCCGACAGCGGGGCAGTGCCACTTCGTTGAGCTGAAGGCCAGGAGAAGAGGACAGGTGCCACCCGGAAGGGCTCACACCAACCACATATGGCAGCAGCTCTCCTCGAGTCGGGTCTGAGGCGACCACCGCTATTTCGAGCCGTGCTTCCCCGCCATCCCGGGGGATCTGCCGTGCAGCATAGCTCCACCCTGAGTGATGCAGAGTCACGCTCTGTGGTGCAACGGTCATGAGGATGTGAGGCTTCACAGGCTGGGTCTGTTCAGGGTTTCTTAATCCATGGTGGAGCAGTGTGTGCTGTCTGCTTTGTGTGCTGCGGTCCTCAAGGGTGCTTGAGTCAGGTCATCTCGCTCCTTCTTTTTCTCCCTGGTGAGCAAGATGTTGACTCAAAGCACTGCTGCCACAGAGCCCATCAGCTCTTGAGGTGCCCAGCTGTTCCCTGGGCAGTGTCTTTAGCAGATGATGAGAGGGCCGGAGCAGCTCTGCTGTGAGGCCAGGCTGAGAGAGCTGGGGCTGCTCAGCCTGGAGAAGAGGAGGCTCCGGGGAGACCTTAGAGTGGCCTTCCAGTGCCTAAAGGGGGCTGCAGGAAAGGTGGGGAAAGACTCTTCAGCAGGGCCCATTGTGATAGGACGAGGGGTAATGGTTTTAAAATAGAGGGAGATAGATTTAGATTAGACATTAGGAAAAAAATTTTATGCAGAGGGTGGTGGAACACTGTCCCAGGTTGCCCAGAGAGGTGGTGGATGCCCCATCCCTGGAAACATTCAAGGCCAGGTTGTCTGGGGCTCTGAGCAACCTGATCTGGTTGGGGATGTCCCTGCTCCCTGCAGGGGGGTTGGACTGGATGGGCTTTGAAGGTCCTTTCCCACTCAAACCGTTCTGTGATCATCTCCATGCCAGAGTTCACCTCCAGCCTGAGTTAGGCTCTCCTGGTAGAGCTTCTAACCAAGACCCACAGTACATGGCAGAACATCAGCCTAAGCCCTTCAGTAGGACTTTGGGGAAGGAGGCACACTCAAAAGCAAGACACACCCATAAATTATGTCCTTCTGCCATTAACGTTCTCCAGCACGTCCTCTCTTTAAAGGAGGTGCACCCAATCCAATCTCCTTGTCTACACCCAAGACGACCTCTTGCATCAAATTTCTTCCTAAAGATTGCCACCCTCTGGTCATAGCTGATGGTGGCAGACAGTTTGATGTATTAGATTTGGTTCAGGATATTAATGTTTTTTTTCTAGCCTGTTTTGAGGTTAAAACCCACCTGCCCTGCTGCCACCAGTCAAGAGTTGACACAGGAGGACTGTGAGGACCTGGGATGGCTGCAGATTTGTTTTGAAAGGAGTTGGTTTCTTTGCAGGGGCATGGCACAGAATGCAAGAGCGGGCACCTCCCTGGAGGGGATGCGTCCCACCTACGTCTACAAGGTGGTTCTGCTGGGGAGCACATCAGTGGGAAAGTCAAGCCTGGCCTACCGCTACGTGAAAAATGACTTCAAGGAGTCGCTGCCAACCGTGGGATGTGAGTGAGTGGCTTCAGTAGCTTGAGGTCTCTGGACTAGAGACCAGCCCTGGTGCAAGCAGGCAGAACCACCCCCCCCCAGCACTGCCCAGCAGCAGCCTCACAGCAGAGCTGGTGGCAGAGGAGAGCGAGGCACTGCGGGGCTGCTCCCCTTGCCCCTCCGCCTTGGCTCTGGCTGGTCCACAAGCAGCCATCTACTCCCTGGGAGCAGGGATGGAGGCTCCTCTCCATTGGGAGCCCTTTGCGGTGGATATTCCTATTCACCGCTCTCACAGGTCTGACCCACCAGCAAGGTGGAGGTGGCTCTCTTATCCGGGGGCTATTCTTGCAAAGCTCAGAGCTATCTGACATCAAAACCAGTGCACATCCACCCAAATCTGCTGCCAGGAAGGGCCCCCAGCCTGCCCTGCCTTGTGGCACGCGATCCCGTCAGCGGCTTAGGAGAAAGCTGTCCCAACTTTGGGCATTAGAGCATCTTTACCAGCCCTGGGGATGGGTTTGACCTCACGGCAGCAGATCCGAGCTCTCTGCTCTTGCTGTGAGCGAACGTGCACCCTGCGTCTTGCTTGCAGGCTCCTTCTTCACGCAGACGCTCAACCTGCAGGCGAGCACCGTCAAGTTTGAGATCTGGGACACGGCAGGCCAGGAGAAGTACCACAGCGTCTGCCACCTCTACTACCGGGGCGCCCATGCCGTTCTCCTTGTTTACGACATCGCTGACAAGGTAAGGCAGGGGATCCCGAGCCTGTCTGTGCCAAAACTATGCCATGCTGAAGCAGCACTGGTGGGGCAGAGGTGTCTAGATGATGGTTTTTGTCCCTGGGAGAGCAGAAAGTGGTGCACAAGCACTGCCTGAGAAGATGATCATCCCGTGTGGGACATGCCAGGGGCTTACCCTGCCCGTGCAGGACCATGCCACCACCCCAGGGGAGATTTCTGCTGCCATGCAGAAAGAGCGCATCATAGAATCATTAAGGTTGGAAAAGACCTTCAAGATTAAGTCCAACCGTCAACCTAACACTACCATGCCTACTATACCCTGTCCTGAAGTGCCACGTCTGCATGTTCTTTGAACACCTCCAGGGATGGTGACTCCACCACTTCCTTGGGCAGCCTGGTCCAGTGCCTGACCACTCTTTCAGTAAAGAAAGCTAATTTATCCCTAAAGGTTTTTGAGGACCGATGACCTGTTTCCCCAGGAGAGAGGGCAATCAAAGTCTCCCCACCACATCTCTTCCACCTCCTTTATTCTGGTGCCACTTATGCCTGAGGCAAAGGGATTAAATCAAAACCGGATCTCTGGGTGATTTTTACCTCCATCTCTCCAGGAAACACTCAAAGGAGCAAAGCTGTGGCTGAGGGACTTGGAGAAGGAATTCCTTCCCAATGAAATCGTCATTGCTTTGGTGGGCAACAAGATGGACCTTGCTGCTGAGCGAGAAGTCACCACCGAGGTGAGTTCCCAGGCCCCCTCATCACCAAGCACTGGGATCTGTCCTAGCAAAGAGGAGAATTTAAAGGGCTTTCAGACACCTCCAAAGTCCACGTGCCATAATTGACTTGCCATGAGATGGCACCATAACCGAACAAGCAGAGCGGGCTGGGGGAATAACTTCTGCTTGTCTCCACCTAGGAGGGGGAGGAGTTTGCAAGGACCAACGGCCTCCTGTTCATGGAGACATCTGCAAAATCCAACCACCGGGTAAATGATGTCTTTATGGCCATAGGTGAGTTGTGCGACGGCTCCACGTGAGAGCAGAGGCAGGTGAACCACAAGCTCCAAACCTCTACTTCCAGGCCGTAAATGCCTTTCTCCCACAAAGATGACCCCCTTCATTGCTTGTGCTTGCAACCAACATCTTCCTCCTACCTTGGTCCAGCCTACTTTGCACCCAGCAGCTGCAAGGGTCACAGCCACAGCAATCCATGGTTCCTGTGAAATGTGCCACACTTCTTGGAGCAGAAGGATGGTCAGATCCATCCTAGGATGCTCCAACATCAGAGATGGAGTTCAGGCCCTCTCCCAAAACCACAGTTTTTGCTTTAGTATTCAGTTTAAGTATAATGGTGTCCCCAGAGTTTGGTAGAGATCTAACAGGGCTACCATGGGATGGTACCGCTGGCCATCAGTGGCTCCCCTGGGATGAGACAGGACAGCCATCACATCCCACTCCGCTGGCAGAACTGAGCCCTTTCTGACCTTGTGTTTCTTCCCAGCCCAAGAGCTCCTGCAGCGGGAAATGGAGAAGTCATCCGCCCCATCCCAGCTCGGGAGGTCAACAGTTGACCTGAGGGAGAGCAGGGCAAGGACAAGGTGCTGCTGGCTCTGAGGATGGACGACGCTGGACCTCAGCACTGTCAGTGGCGGCTAGATGAGATCTCCAAGAGGAGCAGTGACAAAGTGAGGGGATGCAGAAGCACAGGGGCAGCTCAGCCCAACCACCCTCCCACTCAGAGCAAAGTTGGGGTCTCTTCAACTCTCCAGCCCTGGCTTCCTCCAAGAGGTAAAGCCTGGAGGTTTCTTCCACCAACGTTCTGCTTCCAGAGAGGCGCGTGACCCTCCGGCACTGCTGCCACCAGCCCTGACTGGTGACACCCCGCTTGCTCAGGTGCACATCAGCTCCTCCATGTCCCTTCCCACCCAAAAAGGGAGGGTTTCACTTTCTGGAGCAAAGCAGGTGCATCCCGGTGGCTTTACACCCCGGCTGCAAATAAAGAGAATGGTGCCGTAAAGGTGTTTTTTGTTGGTTTTTTTTGTTTGTTTGGGTTTTTTCCCCGACCTGGATGTCAGGCCACAGGAAGCCTGGAGGTGGCAAGGGTCAGAGTTGGTGCTCTTCTCACCCTGCCTGACCCATTACGGGGACCTCAGCCCATCTTTGGGAGAAACCAGCAATTTATTGCCAACGTAAGAGCCGGATCCACGGGCAAAGAGCGGCAGCGCCCACCCTGTCTGCAGGGCAATGCAGCCGCCAGGATTTTGGGCTGTTCCCTCTTGGCAATGCCGTCCTGCGGGACAAGGCTTGGCCAGGCTGAGCTGGGCTGCGAGGCAGCAGATGCCCTTGGAGATGCTCCCCACATTGAGGAGGGGACCACAGCACCTTTTGCCCAGGTTTGCGAGGGTACCCCCACCCCAGGGACCCCACCAGCACCCCCACACCCATCAGGGGCACCCACCTGCGATGCTTCTTCAGGGCTGAGCTATCCCACATAGGACAGGAGCTCCTTCCCACAAAAAAAAAAAAAAAAAAAGGGGAGCTGCTGCCTCCTCCTGCCTAAATCCCCTTCCTTAGAGCAACTGGCAGGCGGGGGTGCTAATTACCATCCACCCCCACCCTCCTGAGATTAACCCTTCCCTCCCCAAACAGCCCCAGGCCCCTAGTGCTGGGCCAGGACCCACAGGTAGGGACGCTGAGGTGGGGGGGTGGTCACCTTCTCACCCCCAAAGTGGAGAAAATGGTCCTGCTTGGAGACACAGCTCATGAGGGGACATTTGGGGACTGATGCATGGGGCCCCACATGCTCGCCGAATGTTTCTGACCCTGGCTATGGAAATGGGGTGGCTGTTTCGGAGCCCGAAATGAAGGTGTCGGGGGCACCCATGGGTGCTGGCGCGTTGCGGGGACCCCAGGGGATGCACCTGGGAAAGTGGGGGCCTGCAGGGCTTATTTTTGGGGTTTTTTTTGGGGGTATTGGGGGAATAAAGCTGAAAAACTGCCGCGAGACCAGCCATGCTGGGGGTCCCACCCCCTCCCCAACCCGCGGCACCCCCCCACCCTGTGCTGTGTTTCGGAGCAGAGAGGCTGGGACACGGAGGCTGAGAGGAGAAGGGCTTTTATTGTCGGCTTCAGCTCAGGGGCTCCGCTCCTCCCAGGGGGGCTGGGGGTGCGGGTGAAGGGGTGTGCAGTCTTGCTGCCTGCTGGCCCCCCTAAAACGGGTGCCCTTGCCCAGGGTTTGCCGCCTCCCGAATCGCCCCACCGGCCTGATCCCGCGCCCCGTGTACCAGGAGGGGTCAATGTCCGGGTCTGCAAGGCAAAAAACCGAGGAATTGTCACGGGGTGGGGAGGGGGACATGGAGGGGAGACAGGGCGTTGCACCTATGGGTGAGGGGGGGACAATAAATCCCAGGGGTGTGGGAAAAGGGGCTGGGGTGGGATAAAAGCTGTTGCAAAGGCTGTTTCAAAGCAAAGTTTTGCTTCTACGTAGTCACCCCCCCCTTGCCCTCTGCCCCTCACCCCATATGGAGCTGAGTCTGGGGATGCCGAAGGGGCCGGAAGGTAGGGAGTCCCTTACTCCTGCTCTCCTTACTCCTGATTTCCATGGAGCGCTCGTGGATGTGGCCGCGGGCGACGGGCAAGGTCAGGCAGGTGAGCAGCAGGCACAGGAGGCAGGCGGCCCCCAGCTTCATTCCCGTCTCGGCCCCAAAGCCTCCCGGTCCCCTTGGCTCTTCCGGCTGATCCCACGAAGACTGCAGCCTCCGACGCAGCTGCGGGAGCGAAGAGGTTTTTTTTTTGTTTTTGGCCATGACACCCTACTTGGGTGAAACGCGGTGGGGACGGCTGCGACGCAGGGGATGGGGTGACCGTGACAGCATCCCCTGGCCGGCTGCGATGCAACGGGGCTGGGGCAGCTCCATCAAAACCCAGGGGCTGTGCTGGGGCTGAGACCTCTGGGGAAAATCTCCCCTACAAACGCGAGTTGTACAATCCTTGTCTTAATTAAAATCAGTTTTTGTCCTAGCCTAGCACCTTAGGCCAGGCCTGGCCTCACCCCTTTCTGTCCAGGACCCCCAGTGTACCCATAGCTGTGGGACCCCGTAGCGTGGGAGATGGGCAGAGGTCCCCAGCACCTAAACGTGGGGCTGGAGGCACAAATGGGTTTTGCTACCGGATGCTGGGGTGATGGCCACCTCCACGCCCTCAGCACCCAACCCCAGAGCCGGCTGCCAAACCGATAAACCCAGAGCATCCCGTAACGCGCTTTATGGCACCCAGCGGGACCGCACAGAGCGGGCTGAGCTGCAGGCTTGATTTCTGCGACAAGGGAGCCGGGCGAGGGGCAGAAGCAGGAGAGCGGAGTTAAGCCAGACGCAGCAAGGACACGGCGGCAGCTTTATTTCCAAGGATTTTTGCAAAGGAGAAGTTTGCAGCGTGCCGGGCAGGAGTTGGTCCCGCGCTCAGTTTTGCTGCGGCCGCTGAACAAACACAAAGACGCGCGCACGCAGGCAAAGCAGCGTTGGGGAAATTATTCAGCGACAAAAAGCATCACGAGAGGGAGAGGAAAGCGGCGCTCAGCCACGCAGGGGGCTGCACTTACCGCCACGCAGCGAGGTGCCCTCTTGCCGTCTCGCGGTCGCTGTCTGAGCCGGAGTCCCCTCCAGTCACCGTTTTTATGGCCGGTTCCGTGCTGATGTCAGACACGAGGAACCACGCCGGGGCACCTCCCCTCCCCACCATCCTCGCTTCTCAGCACAGGGGTTTTCATGACTCAGAAGGTATGAACGTTTTATCTTCTGGTGGCCAGGGCAGATTTCTTGCGAATATGTTAATCCCTGTCCTTTATCCGGGAAAGTTTTCCGCCCCTCACTTTGCTTACAGGGAGCCCTTCACCCAAAACCCACCTTGGAGGGGCAGTGGGTGACGCCACCCCAAATGCACTGGGATCCAGCTGCGGAAAACCAGCTCCTCCACGGGGGTTATGCCGGGTGCCATCACCCTTCACCCTCAAACCAGCCCCCAAAAGCTGCTTGAGAGAAATCAGAAAATTAAACGCGGAGGAGGTGTGAAGGCTGGCACGTAGGCTGGCAGGAGTGGGCTCATCCCTGAGGTGCGGGGGTTTCAAACCTCCCAGTTTAAATGGGTTAAGCCACCCCCAGTTAAAGGTTTCTGGTGATGTTTGTTCTGCCAGACGGGACACTGGAGGAGCCAGCTTGGGTCCCCAGCACGGGGTGGCTGGTCGTGGTCCGAGCACACATCCAGGCAAAACTGGAATTACTGGGACTTTGAGGGTCATCCCTAAATGAGGACATCTCTGCATTGGCAGGATGGTAAAGACACCATCGCTGGTGGGGTGTGGGCAAGGGTAAGGGGTCTGTCCGCCACCTCGACATGGGGCTGGCATCGCCCCAGGGTGGATCATCTCCTGCCGCCGCTGGCTCCGATGCCCGAGTGTGGCCAGTGCCGGGGGACGGTCCCAGGAGCAGCGTGGGATGGAGGGTGACGGCGGCAGAGGGACATCAGCCTCAGGGAAAGGGATGAAGAGAGGAGGAAAAAACCCACCAGCCAGGGAAACCCAGACCCTGGACCACCACAAGGTTGTTACTATTATTTAATACGTGTAATATAATTAATTAATTATAATAAATAATATTTAACTCCTTGATGTTGCAGGCTTGTGTTTCGGGTGGCTTTGGCTCCCAGATTTGCTCCTGGGTTTTCATGCAAGTTGGAGGAGCCTATTTTGGGGTCAGCCCCTCCTTACCCCCGTGCTGCACAGCCCCTGTGCCCACCTGCCCTCACCGCTGGGTACCGCTGACCCGCGCTCACCCCACCCGCGGCTCCATGACCAGCGTCTGACGAGTCCCGTTGCCATTCCGTTATTTCCGTTCACCGCCTTCTCCTTGTGTCCTGCTTGGGTGCCGCTGCTTTTGGCTCCTTTCTGCTTTCGCTCGCCTGGTTTTAAAGTGAGGGGTGCACCCGCTGGTCAAGGGAGAGGAGGGGGAGAAAAAGAAGTAGGCTGAAAAAAACCGGACACTTCAAAATGGACACAAAATTGGCTTTATTGCGTGATTTAGTGTACATATATATCATCTACGCAGGCAGATGGGGCAGGAAATTGGGAAGTAACAACATGGGTGACTACAGCCTGAATGACGCCTTAGTTTGCGCCACTGAGGCTCGCTGCGAGGACTTCTTCTCTGGGTCAAGCATCCGAGCCGTTGTGTGGAAGGACTTGCGTTACGGCTGAAACCGGGTACAGCAGGAGGTGGGGTTGGGGAGAAGGCTGAACCCTGACACCAGAAGCGTGGGTGCTGTCCCGTAGCATCGCCCGGATCTTGGTGGAGCTCCCTTCTGCCAGCCAAGGAGCTGCCGTCCTAGCACCAAGGCTGGCTGAGCAACGAGAGATGCACCCAACGCCATGGTGTCTAGTAGATTTTCTCCACCAGCAGTGGTTTGCACTGACCTTTTTGAACTTCAGACCAGACTGGTCTGGGATGACTGGGGGACTGATTTCTAGACAGTTGGGAGCCTCTACTACTGCCAAAGCCGAACGAATGTGTTACTTGCATGAGAATTCACACTACGTCTCATCATTAAAGTGGTTTTAGTTCAGATGCACAGGGAGGGCTTAAAATGGTCCAGTCTGAGTGGCCATCGATGGGAAACTGCCAGCATCCATCTGACATCCCTGCTCCAGCTGCAAGTGATCCTCCCTGCATCGCCCGCTGCAGAGGGAGGGAGGTGGGGGCTATGAAAGACAGAGGCCAGCAGGCACCCAGCAAAATTTTTTAACGTGAACCTCCTTAACGTCGGGATGGGGGAAGAGGGCCACTCCAAAGTGACCTGCAGGAGAAAGCAACCCTTTTCCCCCACCCCGATGTCCTGTGCGTAGGTACGGGCCCAGGCACTGACCCACTGGGGTTAGTGGATGTGGATAATTAAATGTTGGAGGAAAACAAACAATTTGGGGTATCTGGGGGAGGGCATTACCAATGCCACTGCCACCTGGCAGGAGCCCAGGGCCACCGCAGCCCCCAAAGGCCATCACAGCCCCTCCAAAGGATCTGATGGTCCTATCAGGTTCTACAGTCCCATCATCAGGGACAGGAGACATGCTCATCCACAAAGCGCCTCTTGGCATGGGCTGACCCCTCTGCGGGGTGGGGAAAGCCTCCAGAGAAGCACCTACACTCCCCGCTTGCTGATAGAGCCTCATATGGAGAGGGGATATCTTTGAGAGCTGGAAAACCAAACTTATCCGCAACAAGCCCTCCAGCCTTTCTTCTGCCTTTCTGGCCACCACTTCCCACAAGCGTCGCTTCGCTCACATCCCCAGATGGTCACAGCTGGTTTGGGCGCGGTGGAGAGAAGCCTCAGGAGGTGTTTGTTTGGCTTTGTGCAAAGACCTGTTGGCCAAGTGCTTGCTAGGAGGGAGCCACCATGGGTCTCACCTTGCTTTGCTGCTCAGGGAAGGGAAGTGATTCCCCAAGTGACATCGCAGGGAGTTGGGACCAGTGCCAGGGTGACAATCCCAGCTGGGGATGCCCAGATCCCTGCTGTACCTGGGGTACCCTCAAGGGCATCCTGCACCCGTTGTTAGCTCCTGTCCCTGCTTGCCTCATCCTGGGAGGGAGCAGGGACGGGCACGGACAGCTTTTGCCAAGCGAGAGCTGTGTCACTGCCCCCAGTCCCCATGCGGGAAAGCTGTACTGACGTCCAGCTCCCTCCAAGGAGGTCGCTGCGGCTCTGCACCCCTGTAGTCCCCGTGGTTGACCTGGTACCCAAGAGCTGCCCAAAGCGTCTCATGCCTGCGTTCTCCCATGAGAGCCCCTGGCCGCATGCCTGCACCCCAGTGCCTCGTTCCTCTCTCCAGCAGCTCCTGGCAAGACCCCCGGCTTCCCTCCTCTCTGGGCTTTCAGGGAGAGACAGGCATGGGAGAAAGAAGAGCAAGTGTTGCAGGGAAGGTGGTGAGGCTTTGCGCTGTGGTCTTGTATTGTTGGTGAAATGCGGTGGCAGGAGGGTCCCCCTCTCTTCAGGACAGGTGAGTCATCACAGGCTTCTGCAAGGCACCGGAGGGAGAAACCTCAGCTCACCGCTGTGCCCATGCCACCCTGAACCACCCCAGGTGATGAGGCCAGCGTGCTCCTTGTACCCTCCAGCTGCCACCACACAGGGTGAGGACCTGCCCCATCCCATGGACCACATGCGCAGCAGGAATTCAAAGATGTACATCTTATTTGGTCCCCCTGCCCTGGGTCTTATGACATCCTGGACTTCAAGGGGAGATGCCCAAGCATGTCTCCCCTCACTGTCCAGCTTGGCAAGACCAACGCTGAGAGCCGGGGGCTCCATTGGCTTGAGAAGAGCATGAGAAGGAACAGGTCCTTCTGCGCAAGCCCCAGGGAGGCAGGTCCCATGCAGAGCCCAGGCCAGCAACCCTCCCGGGCAGTTGGGTTTGTACCGCAAAGAGCCGCTCCACTCTCCTGTTCTTCCCGTTGGGGTTTCTCTGTGTCAGAGAGCCTCGGTAGATGGAGTTACGGTCAAAGGAGTCATCAAGGCCTATAGTAAAAGAGTAAAGATGGCTAGCAGGTCTTCATCCACCTTGCTAGATGTTTCAGTTAGCCACTAAGCTCAAATTTGAAAGTCATTGACCTGCAGGAAGGGCAGTCAGGAGACAAGTCGCCCCATCGCCCAGTCCAGGCAAGAAGGGATTAGGCTCGCCTGGTGACTTTCATCCCAGTTGCACATCCCTCTATCTCCTCACAGGGCTGACGTGTCCCCCGGGCTGCCTTTATCTGCCTGCCCTTTGCAGGAAGGAGAGCAGATGACCTCCTCAGCACAAGAAGAGGCCCTTTCCACCTACCAGCCTCAGCCTGGGAAACGGGACTGTTAATTGTCTGTGTGCATGGTGGAAATGGGATTCCTTCTCTGCATTAAATGATCTTTCCCCGCTTCCCTACCTTCATCTTCCATTATCTGGAAGGAGAGCCATTCTTTCTGCCTTTAAGCTTATGAGGCAAGATAAGAGAAATAGAAAAGTCATTTCCTAATGGGTCTTGCTGATACTGGTCAGGATGAAATGTTTCCAACGATTGCCCCCACACCACACAAGCTGCTGTGCCAAGTTTCAGGTCACCGTCTACTTTGAAGCACTCCCAAGCTGCTGTTGGTCGTAGCTGGGCTGTGGAGAGCCTCTTCTCCCAAACCAGTGGCTGAGGCAGGTGGGCAACAGGGTCAAGGATACCTTCCCCAGGATGACCAAGCAAGGAAGAAATCACTATCAGAAGAGATGATGGGCTTAGGCGAGGCTTTGAGATCTAACACGCAACGGGGTGCCACAAATGAAGTAAGGCAGATGTCCCCCCAGACTCTGGGGTGGCAGGAGCCCAGGGTGCAGAGAAAGTCCTGGTTCTTGGAAGACTGAGCCAACTCAGCCTGACCTCCACTCTCCCACCACCATCCCCGATTCTGCCAGCTGCCTCCTCTGTTCTAAGTTATCCATTACACATTTCCTCTGCAGCTCTCCTAACAGGAGGCCATGAGCACAGGGAAGGGGACCCCCAATGCAGACACACAACTGGATGCAGAGAGGACCGAGCATCCCCCAAAGCCCAGCCCACCCACTTGCAGGCTCCCACCTCCCGCAGGCAGAGCTGCGGTCCTTACCGGTGATTTCGAGGGGACTGTTGAACTTCCTCCTGAACTCCAGCGGTCCGGGCATCGCCTGTAAGAGAAGGGGAACAGGGGATGGGAAGACAGAGGTTCCCCCGCTCAAGACCATTGCTTTGAAAGCAACTCCCTGGAGACCCTGGTTGTCCCCAGGGTTAACGCTGTGCTGCGTGCCCACCGGGAAGGTGCAGTAGTCATCGTAGATTGGACGCATACTCACTTTAACATCGTCCAAAGATTCCCCCGGACTGCTGCTGGTGGGACCGGGAGACGGGAGGCAGGGAGCCTGCGGGCAGAGGAAGGGCAGAGGTTTTCTCTGGGGGTGCAAGAGGAGGCAGACAGCTCGGTTTGTCTTTCTTGACATTTTCACATCTTTTCTTTAGCCTGGCCTAATCCTAAGGTGAGCAGAAGAGGCAGCGCGCCGCCGCAGCAGCAGTTCTGCCGGATGGACTGCAATGATAGAAATCGCTGTGAAACTGCGGGAGCTGAGTCCAGGCTGCGGTGCAAGCTGCAGCCCCGGGAAGAGCACCCATCCCCAGACCCAAAATCCTCCCTCGATGCACGTAACAGTCCTCCACGCTCACCTGCCCGCTCGACTTCTTCCTGGCTTTTTCCACCGACTTCACCGTCAGCCCTGCAGCCGACAGAGCCGCAATTCGAGTTTCGATGTCCGATACCTTTAGAGGGAGAAAAAAAAAAAGAACAAACCAAAATCCATACAGACTGTGGGCTGGAGAATCCATCACCGGCTTTGTGGCTGGGGGTCTGGGCAGCACCACTCTCGAAGCCAAGCCCTCACCTCGCTCTCTGCCTGCTGCACCTGAGCGGCTGCCGAGGCCACTTTGTCCTCCAGCTCCGACAGCTCCGAGTCGGTGGTGCCGCTGTGCTGAGCCCCTTCCTCAAGCTCCTTCAGGGTCTTCTCCAGCCGGTAGGTCTTCCCAGCAGTCAGGTACACCTGAAATACAAGGAGAAAAAAAAAAAAACAACAAACCAAAAAACCTCATATTGCAGAATTAACCTCCCTAGAGTTCTCTTCTCCTGATGTGACCGCAGATGCAACAGCTCCTGCCGCTGTTTTACGACTGCCACCTTGCAGCACAGACAGTACCAGTCAACTCTGGCAGGGCTTTTAATCTCATTTCCTCCCTTCCCCAGATTTTTTGAGAGCAATTACTGATGAGGTGAAGTGGTAAAAGGCTCAACGGGAACACAGGGAGGACCTGTGACCTACTCCGGCAGCATCAGCACCTTCACGCCGCCTGCTTGCAGGGGAGGCAGGTACCTGCAAACAAGCACAGGCCGTGTCCCGTGGTGGTGCCAAGCTGGGAAGGAGACAGATTGGAGTTTCCAAATCCAGGAAAGAGCCCAGCAAACACAGAGCAAGCAAAGCCCAGCGCGGCGGTGGGGTGAACCAGGGGGCGGTGGCAATGGGAAGCAATGCGTTACCCTCTGCTGTCTAGATAAGAAGGGTAAGAGGACCTGGCCCAGTAAAACCACTGGTTTTGCTGTCGCTTGCCTCCTCCTGGGCTACTAGAAGAACACAAGTCCAAGTAAGGCAATTTAGGAGACATTTATATGTCTGTACATGATCACAGAAGATGATCGGATGGGTTGTGGTCACCGTCTTGCTGGCTGATCCCAAAATCTTGGTACTGCTGATTTGGCTTTTGGGCCACCAGCCTCTCCTGTGGTGCCCTCTGAGGTGGGTGGCATCCCTTCAAGAGCGGCAAGCCATCAGTGACTCAGCTTGGGCCACTGAGGAAATGGTGGGATGAGCGCGCAGCTCCCTGGGGCCATCATCTACCCACCACTGACGGCCCAAAGTTCACATCCTTCCCAGCCCCTCTCCTGGGAGAGGAGGAACCTCAGCAACCTTCATCCAGCCACCTCTCTTCCCCGGGGTGCTGCGTTTGGCCAGAAACCAGCCAGGGTTCCCGTGGGGAATCGATTTGTATGGGTTTACAGTAGGTAAAAAAAATAAAATAAAATTGTGGGTGCTTCACACAGTCGCCAGCCTGGCAGGGGATTATATTCTAGATGTAAAGTTATCGCCTGCGTGAGCCCGTGAGCCCCAGGCAGGAGTTGGCCTTAGCCAACAGATGGGTCATGCTCTTCTTGCTCGTAAAAGCCGTGATGAAACGCTGTGCAGGAGAGAAGTGGGACAAAAGCTTTTGCTGCAGCTGGAGCACAGGAGTGGTGGAGTTCAGCTAAGGGATGCTGCAGTGGGATGGGGACTGCACTCATCCTCTTTTCCTTGGGAACCGAGGGCTGAGGCAAGGGAAAACACAAGACAATTGTGATGGCCAGCGATCTCCCTCGTAAGACAGCCCTGGCCACGGTCAAATGTGATCAGACTCTGTGGTGCCCATCCTTTTAATGCTGACCAACCCACTAACAAGAAATTTGGTGGGGGCTGGGGGGCGGTTCCTCTGTATTCCCACCCCCGCTGTGCGCTCCCTGCTTGCAGAAAGCTCTCGTGAACCTTACGTTTTCTTCAAGCTCACGGTACTCTTCGGCCACCTCTTTCCCATCTCCCAGGCTGGGAAGCTGCCCAACGACGGGCAGGGCGCAGCCGCCGTTGCACTGGTTCTCTCCGTGCAACGACTCGCACACCGCTTTCTCCGTGGCGTTTATGGCTCTCAGTACTTTGGCTGTGATTTCGCTCAAAGCCTGAGCCGACGACCTCTGCAAAAACCCGGCACAGCCAAAGCGGGAGGTGGGGAAAAAAAAAAAATAAAAAAAATAAGGATGTTATTTTAATGTGGTGTGCAAAACAGCGCAAGTAGGGAGTGAAAGGGGCATCGGACCTTCAGGAGCTGGAGAAAGATGGAGAAGCGATAATTAAAGGGCTTACGCTGTTCCTGAAGGGCTCTCCACCAGAGACGGATGCGTGGCTAAAGCAGAGCTTTGATCTCAGCCCGCGCTTTCGGGAAGATGGCTGCGACAAAAGAAGTCATCTCAAAAGGCTCGGGAAAAGGGGTTATGGAGGGACGTGTTGCGTGAGGGTGGCAGCACCTGGCCACCTGAAGGCCACCCAGTTACTCCGCAGTTAAGTTCCAATTGCAGCCTATTGCTTTACACTTCAGCAGGCCTGAGCACGGATGCAAATAACTCCTTAAGTCTATGGCCCAAAAAAAAAAAAAAAATATATATATATATACACACCCAACCCTTAAAATTATTGTATAGCTGCCAGAAATCGGGACTAACGTCCATTTCCCACCCCAAGGAGCACTGACGGTAATAACACTCCTAAGTGCTTGCCTTTTTCTTGATAAGGCACTAAACACCTGTAAAAATAGACCGAAGAAACGCATCATCTCTCTCTCAGGCTGATAATTTCCTAGAAACCAAGGGGATGGGGCTGATACACGCACTGGCGACCAACAGATGTGTTTACAACTGCGCGTGTTTACAGGCAAGCTGTCCTGCAGAGAACCAGCTAACTCAGTCCAGCTGATGTTTTTATCATTTTATGGTGCCTCCATGGTACAGCAGAGGGGTTTTTTTTTTCACATTTTCCATTAGGAGCGTGTGCTTTCATCATAGGGTTTCCTAGCTAGAAGACTTCCTCCTGACTGGAGAGTTGCACAAAAACCAACTCAGAATCATGTAAAATCCAAGCCTGGGTCTGCTATAAGTATGAGGAAAGTTGTTAAAAAAAAAAAAAAATCCAACTTTTGAATCATAGAATCTGAATCATAGAATCTTAAAGTTGGAAGAGACCTCCAAGATCACCAAGTCCAAAAGGTTGGTCCATCTACATTGCTGCAGCCATTTCTAACTCAATACTGCACAAAGGTATTGGACACTTCGAGTGTTGCTGCGATGCAAAAAGAGGAATTTTGGCTTCCCTTCTCAGATTTGGCTCTGCTTGAGCCATTGCAACCCAGCTGGATCTCTCTTTGCTTAGGAGCTGTTGTACAGCCCCTGTGTTACCTGCCTGCACGACCCCATTGAGAGACAACAGCCGTGCTTCTGTCTTCCCTGCTTCATAGCTGGGTTTTGGTCAAAGAAAGTAGCAAATCTGGAGAATCTCCAGCTGGAGAATCAAGAAGCTTACACTGATACCCCACTAACATCAGTAGTTTAGTCTGGCTGCAGCTATCATCTAAAAGCAGCCTTTAGGAAAAAGAACGCAGGATTGCTCAGAGAGGTGGTGGATGCCCCATCCCTGGAAACATTCCAGGCCAGGTTGGACGAGGCTCTGAGCAACCTGATCTGGTTGGAGATGTCCCTGCTCCTGGCAGGGGGGTTGGACTGGAGGGGCTTTGAAGGTCCCTTCCAACCCAAACCTTTCTATGGTTCTACAAAAGGAGGCCTTCAGTAAGTGCATCGCTCATCCAGCGTTGGTAAGAGCACAGCAAACTGTACCCAAAATCATGAAGGAAGCTGTCCTAGGAGCAGTTGCTTGCTCTGATCCTGAGATTTTACACAGAGCCTTGCAGAAACTCATGCCAAAGACAGACTCACTCAATGCACCACGTCTGTACGCGCACCCACGCTCTCCAAACCCAGCTGCAGTCAGGTTTTGCCTGCCAAGGCTGAGGAACAGCAGCACATTAAAGAGAGGCCCCGTGGCACCATGAAAGTCTCCGTAACCTCAGATGAAAGGAGTTTTGCAGGAGAGGAGAGCGGCAGCGCTGCCCCTGCTCGCTCCCTTCGCTGCACTCATCAGCGACGGATGTGTCAGAGTGAATGCACGTGTACCCCGTCCACCACCAAGGTGGAAGGGAGGAGATGAATAAAAGCCCAACAAGGAATGCTGACCTCTCCATTTTGTGTTAATGGACCATCTCTGGAGGCTCTGCACAAGCAGAGACACAAAAGATCTCCCTTTCTTTGATGTGTATCTGAGTCCCCTGGGCTCCCTGACCCATGTCCCCACAGATCACCCACCATGGAGCAGGGGACAGGAGCCAGCACAGGAGACTCTGACCTAGAAGAGTGAAAGCAGAACCAGGGATTTTGGGAGTCGCTTCCTTAGCCCAGGAGCACTGGTAGGTCTGGAAGAGGCGTTTCAGGCTGCAGCAGATGCCCAACAAAGGCTGCCAGTACTAAAATCATCACTGAACTCTTCTCCCACCCCAGGACTCTCTTCTCTGTCATGACATCCAGATCCTGAGACAACTCTTCTAAATAGATGTGGAGGTTGTGTACGACCTCTCCATGACAGGTAGTAGCCTGCAAGACCTCTAAGAGACTTTACTTTTGACTCCTGGATGAGGTTGGGAGAGCCTACAGAGGTCCAGATCCAACACCCTGGGACTTCTCTATCCCTTGGCACCCCATTTAAGCAGGCAGCAGAGACAGACAGCCCTGGGAGGCATCAAGGTGGAGATGTGGGACAGAACAAGAGATGCATTACCATGGTGTTAAGCTGTGAGCCATGGAGAGCAGAAGGAACTGCAGATGGAGCTGAGAACGGTACGGGTGGGAGGACACAGATTACCTTTCGAGCATCTCTGGCCATGTCATCACTGGAGCAACTCATCTCTAGTTTCTTCACTCTCTTTTCTTCATGCTCCTCTTCTTCAGAAGAGACTTCTTTATCGCTGATGTTGCTGGCTAACTCCTCCAGCTTCCTCTTCAACTCCTCCTCCTCAGCATCGGGATCAAGTTGGGACTCTGGGGCCGGAGACTGAAGGAGCAGAAGAAGGGAGTTGTGTAAGTCTCCTGTGGTGGACAATGGGGTATGCCCAGGTCCAGACACACTCACCAAGGCTGGCCAGAGGAGCTCGAGGAGTGCGACCACAGATGGATTTTGCACAGAGGACTTTGAGACCCCTCTCCACACCCATTTTCACAAAGGGCAGTCAAACCGCCCAGGCAAAGCCCAGCAAGCTGCGCTCCAGCTCCACACTGAGGAATACAAACCCTTGATCTAAAGAACTTCCCATCCATTTTCCCCACAGGCAGAACCTGCTCGTTTTTCCCTGTGGGAAATTACCTTTTCCCCTCCTTAGAAAGGTGTGCATGGGGGATTTGGGGAAAAAAAATCACCGTATTTTCATTAGGAATCATGATGGCTCTGAGAGTAGAGATCACAGCAACCCAAAGACATGGTCCACCAGGCTGAGGGAAGCAGACACACGAACTACCGCTCCCTGAGGTAGCTTTCAGAACAGCCAGGTAATCTTATTTGTGATGAGAAAACACGCAGCAAGTTTTCCTGTAGGACAGATGGCATATTTCCACCCGGCCCCATTATTGGGTACAATTCATGTTACCTGGAGAAGAATCCCATTAAACTCCCAGGCACTGGAAGGGATTTCCAGAAGCTACTGAACTCACTGTCCCTTGCGTTAAGACAGGAATGCAATTATCTGTGTCATACCTGACGGGTTTTTTTGTCTAAGCCGTTCTTCATGACCTTGAACAACAGCATCCGCAGCAGGCAATCTTTCTCCCAGGCAACATATTCCCCGGCTCTGCCATCCTTTCTGCTACAAAGCTTTGCTTAATAGTTAACCTTGATGTGTCCCACAGCAGTTTAGACCTGTTGCCCCTACTCTGATCTGCCCTAGGCATGAGAATAAAGCATGGGAACCTGCAAACGTGCACATATCCCACTCCGTTGGTCAGATTTACCAACAGAAACACTGAGTGATTACAGACATGGCCATCTTCATCATGAATTTTAGAAAAAAAAAAAAAAAAGAAAAGAAGAAATTGTGTTGTTTCATCTATGCCTTGGGGACTTCTCTGTAGTTATCTACCAAGCCATCAGCTGCCGGAGCAGCTTATGGGGATGGGTTCACACGAAGGAAAAGAAGAGTACACAGCCTAAAATTAGAAACCTAAAATCGATGTTAAGCAACCTAAGTATTCACAGTTTCTCCATCGCTGCCTAGCTTTAACTTAATTTAAGCGGTTTTCTTCCAATCTTGATGGTATGGTAAGACAAGGGCAGCTCAGAAGGGACACGGAAATCCTTCTCGACTCAGATCTCAGATTCACAATAACCAGCTCACTTCCCCGGAGGTACTAATTGATTCTCCCATGATTTCATATGAGCTGTCACAGCTCTGCAGGTGTGCTGACACCCACTTAACCATTCTCCTGAAATTAGCCTTTCATGGAGTATTAAATTGAAACCCCAATTTTCCTTGCACAGAAGGGGCAAGGAAGGCACTAACTTGCTTGAGGGCCCATAGGCAAGGGTTAAATTTGCTTTCTGTCCTGCCATGTGATGTTTTCTAAGGCACTCCATCACCTGAAACTAGAGAAGAGCCTCCAAGGCCAAAACGGAGGATTAAAATCAAACAACCTGAGTGGTTTTGTCTATACGGATTTCTCCCTGCAATGACGCCGGCTGTTTCAGAGAAGCTGCTTGAATGTCAAGGTGCACGGACCTGCACAGCCCATGCTCTCTCCCTCTGGAGAGATGCCCAGCTTTACCCGGTTACCTCGTCAGACCGCACCAGGATTTTTTCCTCCAAGCGGTTCAGCATGCGTTCGATTGCAGACATGCGTTTGTTCAGCTCATGAATCTAGAGAAAAGGAGAGAGAGAAAGAGAGAGAAAAGGAGTAGAGAACGGACCAGCCACCGCTGCCGGGACAGTGAGAAAACAGAGCAACCAGCAGAAGAAAGCAAGCAGCGAGGCACCGCCAACCATGACCCAAGTTAAAAGACATTAAAAAATGATACCTTAAAAAAAAATGGTACCCAGCACACCTCATTTCCCACCAAAGCACGGGTAGCTTTGATCATTCGCATGCTGTCCTAAATTCAAGCCAATAGCAGTTTTCTTTTCCTACTGACATGTTTTTCCAGCAGCTACTCCCCCATCACCCCCCTGCCAATACAGCGCTGGAAAGGAAGAGGGAAGGAGGTAAGAACTTCCCATGAAAAATCCAGATAGAAAAAAATAAAATAGAAAGTTTTCCACAACACACTTTGGAAAGGAGGGAAGAGTAGAAGGAGGGAAGAGTAGAAGGAGGGAAGAGTAGAAGGAGGGAAGAGTAGAGAAAATAAAAGAGAAGTTGCTTTCTATGCTCAAAAGCCAACACAACCTTTTGTGGTTAAATCACTGATAATATAAAAGGAAGCTTTTTTTTTTTCCTTTTAGAAATTGATGTTTTGCTTTCTTAAAAAAAAATAAATCTTTCTCCTTTGATCCAAACACAAACGATGAGAAATATTGCCGTTTTATACAGATAAAACACCATCTCCCACATCACTCCTGTTCCGAGCGAGCGGGCTGCCTCCCATTCAAAGGGGAACGAGCAGCGAACACAGTAAGTGCACTAACAAAGAGATGCGAGGGCTTGCCTTTGTTTCTGTAACGTTTCTAGCCTCTCACTTCGTTTTTGTGCTTGGGAGGTGTTCGATTAATTAGATCCTCACAACAGCTTGGAGAGACTGCGTCTGCTTAAGGGAAGGTGAACATAAAAAGCTGACACTCTGGAGAGCGCAGTAATTACCGTCCCAAACTGAACGAATCTTTAAGCAGCATTAAACCCACAGGAAGGAAGCCACTCAATCCATCTGTAAGTGGTCTCTCGGTACTGTTGCAAGGCCTGACTCTTGCATCACTCCTGGGTGACAATGGGAAGTCTGCGATGGGCCATCAGCTTCAGAGGAAGGGATGGTGACGAACTGAGCACTGGCACTGTCTTGTCTCCATAACGCAGAGGCTGGAGAGGTCAGAGCCTAATGCACGGTCTGCTGTCGATGGGCTACAAAGACAGGAGCTTGCTTTCATTCTCCTTCCCAAGTAAGGCTGGTTTTAATACCCAAGACCTCTAACAGAAGCTTTATTGTATAGAAGAGGAGCCAGATGTCACCAAAGCTCCCTTGAGGTACAGCAGAATGGCTTTTGGGGAGAAACTTGGTAAATTGGAGCTATTCCCTGTGGCTTGGTCCTATTCCTAACTGGCTCCTGAAGACCTAAATGCAAAGACCTGCGCAGTTACCGGTTCAGGGCTTCTTTTCACCTCTCATCAGGTTTAACAGCTTTTTTAAAAACTTTTTTTTTTGTAGTACTTTCAGCTCCTGGAGTTACAGGACTAGGGAACAGCCCCTGCTTTTCTTACTGGAAAAGTTAAGTTTCTTGCGTTTGGGACTGAGCAGCGCGTACTCTCCAGAATTAAAGCAAAAGCGATTTTCAGATCAAACGTATTTTGACAAACTTGCACCTAAGGGAGCTTTAGGAAAGGGGATTTTAATCTGTGGGGTCAAAGAGATGCAGGCCAAAGAAGTGAGGTCTCCACCTCTTGAAACCTTTGGATGCCAACAAGGTGTCTACCAGGCAAATATTGCTTGCGAAGCCAGGCTATGGGGTTCGATACAGGGTTAACATACATGCTTCTGCACCCTACATCCCACAGGCCAACATCTTGGTTCACCAAAGGGCACAGCCTCTGAGGAGCACAATACCAGGCTGACCAGTCATCCTCACTGTCCCCTGGCATGTCCCATCAGGGGCTGTGCTACCCCAGAGCCCCGGTGATGCCTACGTGACGTAACCTGGAAGTGCCCGTAAGCAGCTCAAGAGTCACTGCTTCACTGCTCCACTGCTCTGAAGAATGCAGTCCATCACTAGCTATCCCAAATCCCTCCTGGTCTGTCCCTGCCCTCCTGCCAGCCTCAGCTCCTCCATCTCCTCCAATCTCAGGACAAGGGGACGGACACCAGCCCCTTCTGAACCTCTTCCAGCTCTGCCGATACAACAGAGCTGGCTGGCACTGAAATCTGGATGCATGTTATTGCCTTTTCTCTCTTCTTCGGGCTTGTACCTGGCCTCTCCTTGGCCAACGGCAACAGCAGTGCATGTGTACGTCGTTCTGAAGTTAATGGTCCCACACAGAACCGGCTCTCTTCCTGCTGGGCGAGGAGAAGGCTCAGCGGGAGGGCAGTTGCTAGCTGTAAACACACCAGCGGCACAAAGGGCACGAAGGATGAAGAGCTATTTAAGCTAACGAATGATGTTGGCATAAGAGCAAATGGGGTTAAATTGGGAGTGAGAAGATGTCTTGTAACCATTAGAGTGACAAGGCTCCACAGCAGCCTTCATACTGGTGTGATGAGTAAACCACAAAGCATGCTGGACCACCCGGATGCGAGAGCTTGCCCAGCTGATGGAGGAAGTCATCTGAAGCGTTGGTAGGAATTCGGCCCCATTTCCCCACCGCAAAGCACGGTGCACATTTCACGCCTAACGTACCGTGGCCTCATTAACGACACCCAGTTCAGGGTTTTTCCATTTACTGCTGACTGAAAAAGGAATGGCATTTACTAATTAAAACATGTGCCGAGAGAAGTAAAAGGCAAAGAAAAGGTTTCCCTACACAGACACACAAAGTGCGGTGCTGAGGGATGGTTGTGGTTACCGAGCCCTCCATCCATTACCCGAAGAGGGGTCCAGGACATGCAAAATTACCGGCTGTGAGCAGAGACCGGCAGTTGGCTCTCCCCGTCTATCTGTAGCCAAACACCACCCTGCATTTTGCTGCTCAGGAGCATCTGAGGGACGCTTTCCCGTTCCTACCACCCGCCAGTCGCAAAGGTGGCGTCAAGAACGGCAGGTCCTTGCTTGACAATTAAAACACAACCTCAAAGCCTTTTTGACAGCCTTCTCTAGACTCTTCCCCCCTTATTATCGTCACGCAGGAGAGGTTGTCCCGACCCAGTCCTACCGGGGCAGGAACACCACGCACTGCGAAGGAAGAAAAGGATCTTGATGCTTATTAAGTATCCCTCTCCAAACCTCCGTCTGATCATAAAGCACCAGCTCATTCAATTGAAGAAAGCCTTTCTGGGGACATGGTAAACCATAGGTACCTCACAGATTAATTAGGACAGGCTGGAAAATTAATAGCAATGAAGGCAGAGTAAAAGAGGAAGGGCTGGGAGGAGAGCCTGGGAGAGGAAGCACAATACTTCTGCATCATCCTAATGGTGCAGAGAAAAGTCTCTTCTCCCTCATCATAATGAAGGAACGAGCCTTAAACACACCTACCTTCTCGGGTCTCAGCCCTGCTCCCTTTTTCACAACCACTGTGGCAGGTCCCTCGCAACACCGAGGGCAGGACGAGGCATGGGGATTCATCTCACTGGTGCCACACAACCGTGATGTGACACCTAGACAAGCCAGCTCCTAACACAGGCCTGCTGTATTACTCTAGCAATGTAAAGTGGCCACACTCCCATCGTCTTCAGTTCCTGGGCTGAAGATGCAGAGAGATCTGGAATCTAGAGAGATTTGGGATCCACTCTGCTCCCTCTCAGACCTGCACAGAGGAAGCATGGGCACCAAAGTGCCCTTGTGCATCCTGACTGGGACACTGCCTTGCTTTGCCACCACTGCTTCTCTTCTCTGAGCCATCCTGCACCTCACAGAAAACAAGCGCCGTTTATGGCAAGAGAGGCTTGGCCTTTGTTGTAGTTTGGTCTCACAAGAGGTTTGACAGCTGTTTGGTACCTGATTCCCGGAGTGGCTGATGTTCTCCTGGGAAGAGGCTCTGTTCCGGCCTTTCGCATGATGGGGCGGGTAGGCAGGGAACTGGGCTCCCTTCACGTCCTCATCAGAGGTGTCCATATCTGCCGAATACGGGGACCGGGGCTGCTCGTTCCAGGGGCTGCCTTTGGAGAGAGAAGGCTTCAGCACAGAGGTACGAGAGATTCTCACCTGTGAGTCACCTCCTGGATGTCAGCCCCACCCTTAAGACAAGCAAATAATGAGAGCCTTCTCCAAATCACACTTTCTACCCTTTAGCAGGAGATCTTATGGCTTTGAGAAATTAATTTACTGAGGACAAGACCAGCTCACCACAACTAAATAACTTCAACAAATTCTTTCATAAAAAAATAACTTTTGCAGGTGGATATTTTGTTTTAACACTCAAGCCTTTTAGTGACTTTGAGGTTGCAAAGATGTTTTTGTTTTGGCCCAACTCTTACAGCCACTTTCCCCCAAGATACAAGAAGAGCCTGGCCAGAGACACCTACCAGGTTTTGCATTTCTTTCCAGGCTCCTTCTCCGTGAATTGACGGTGAGCCGAACCTGTGTGCTGAAGTGCTGCTCCGGAGGGCTCACGCCCGGTCCCTGTTCCTGCAAGACGTGGTGGAAGACCACATCTGCCTCCGCAATCCTGGACTCCTTCTGGGAGGCATCTTCAGCTGAGTTAGGGAAATCTGGGAAGGACTGAGAGATGAAGATTGCTGCTGAGGAGCTGCCTGCGAGGACTCCTTGCCTCTCCCAGCCTTCGCTAACAGCTCCTAGCTTTATAGACTCATAGGATGGTTTGGGTGGGAAGTGACCTTCAAAGCCCATCCAGTCCAACCCCCCTGCAAGGAGCAGGGACATCTCCAACCGGATCAGGTTGCTCAGAGCCCTGTCCAAGCTGGCCTTGAATGTTTCCAGGGATGGGGCATCCACCACCTCTCTGGGCAACCTGGGCCAGTGCTCCATCACCCTAATTCTAAAAAATTTTTTTCCTAATATCTAATTTAATCTTATCCTGCAATACATGCATGGACTGACCTTTTACAATGTCAATCCGCAAAAAAGTTTCAGCCTTATTTACCTTGCTGATGGACCCTGAGCAATACTCCTCATCACTGCCAGGGGGCACTGTTAATTTTTACGAGAACCAGGCACCGAGTCCCTTCAGCTAGACTGCAAAAAGCTCTATTCTTTTAAAACACCATGCCCTTTTGCTTATTCAATCAACAGCCACCTTCCGCCCCTCAAATAACCTGCAACCAACCAATTTAATTCGGATAATCTCAACAGAGGTGAGCCCTCCCTAGACTCACGTTGAATTCTGCCGTGTAAATTCGGCCTTAGACCGAAAAAAAAAGAATCAATCTACTTGTTTGCCCAAAACGTACGTGAAATGGCCTGAATTTATTTTTTTTTTCTTAAAGCCTTTGTTACACATCTCAGCACATCCTAGTTCTACCCAGAGGTGCAGTTTAAAGTTGCTTAATTTTTTTTTTTTTAAGTGAAATTTCAACAGAAAAAGCAAACAGGGGCAGCCCTGAAAGCTTGATCCGAAGCATCTCAGGCTGGAAGATCTTTTACCACGTGCAAGGCAGCTCCCTCTGTGTTGCTCCCCAGAGCTGGAAGGTGGGGATGGCTGGGACCATGGGGCACAGCTCACTGCAGTCACTCGTGCTGGAGCTGCCTGTGGGTCCATATATTATGTCTATAAAGTCTCCTATATAAACATAACCAGAGTTGATGCGGTTTTTGTTCCCCCTACGTTCTCCCCTCTCCGTGATGGGGACCCCCCACCCTGCAGGTGCCGTCCCTGCCGTCATGCTGGCTCTGCAGGATTCTTCTTCCTGATCTGGGAAGGGCGGCACGCTTTGTGAAGCTGCTGGCTGACTCCATCCCTAGTGCCACCACACGGCAAAGCCAGCCCCAAACTGGACGGGATGCCGGGAGAGGAGTGTGGTCTCCTTTCACCCCTTGAATACTCAAGGTCGGTAAGCTCGCTAGAAAACAGGGTGTCCCATAGCCTTGGCAGAACACAAGAGAATTGTTGTCTGCAGAGAACCTCTTGTTATCTCATCCTACCAGTCATCCTTCACTTTGGTCAGATGTCCTACTCCTGACTCAGCCTTAGGCAAAGCACTTGAGATGGGAGAAGGAGGAGATAGCAAGCGGGGCAAGGATTGGCACCATCACCATTCAACACCAGTTGAAGGAGGAAGTAGCAGAGGTCCTAAAAAGGAAGAAGAGAGGAAAGGAACCCCCTCCCAGCACTCTACCAGTACCTGGAAAGCATCCGGGCTGCTGGCTGCTGGAGAGGGCTGCGCAGATGGGCGGCGAGACTGGGCAGAGTACTCCGAGTCCAGTTCAAAATCAAAGGGATGGACAGACAGCAGGCGCTTTGTCTTGCGCATCTTAGTCAGCATAGGAAGTGCAAGAGAGGAAAATTCAGCATAAAACACAGTTGGCCTTGAAGAAAGGGGGAGGAAGGGCCCTCATCTCCTTAGTTTGCCAGAGTTTGTGCAGCCCAAAGCAAGACTGTTGCTTTTTTGCAGGTAACCATGCCATCGTTTCAAACACACCAGCAGATTTCACCCCTGCTTCAAGGACAAGTAGACTTCCCATCAAGCTTCTTAATCTGCGTGTCAGTCCATGCAGAGTCCCAGAAGAAACCAGGAGATGAATCAATGAACCTAGCTGTGCTTTCCTACTCTACCAGATATCTCCTCTTCTAGTAAAAACCCAGGTGGGTTCTCATGATATGGGTAGGAGCAGGGACATTTACGTTAATTGGGGTCTGCCTGAGTGTTGGGAGCAGGTCTTTTTTTCCAAGATGGCAAGTATCCATGATTTTACTGACTTGATTGTTTCTACACAAACTGGGAGAGGGGCTCATCTCAGGAAAGGAAAAAGGGAGAGAAAAGTCCAGTTTTGAATGTGGCACAGAAAGCCGCCACCACCACCACCACCACCACCACCCAAGGCAGGCCAGCAGCAGCTGAGGGCATGGGGCAAGGCAGAAGAGGCGCCAGAACTTACTCTGCTGTAGCACTCTGCTTCAGCTCCACGAAAGACATCATCATCATCATCGCTGTTGTCCCCAACGCCACCACTGGTGAGGAGCTGGCATTCACCTGGAAGAGAGACAACGGCACGCTGCGTATGGACACCTCCTGTGTCCCATTCCTGGGGGGAGGTAAGTCCCCACTGTGTTGGTCACACCAATGCATCTGTAGGTGAGGCCATGCTTCCTGCATGGAATGAAAAAGCTCCAAATTAGAAATAACTTCCATTTTTTTTTTTTAATTTTTAAATTTTTTGCATACTACACCAAGTCAAGGTAGGCAAAACACTCTTTCCTATATCAAATGGCAAGGTGGAGCGAATCCCTCCTGCAAGGGCTCCAGAGAAACATAGCCTGAAGTCCTAAATTCAGCGTGCTCCTTGAGAATCTGGCCAGCTTTAAACGTTTGACATAAGTGCATTGAGATGACAAGGAGTACTTGCTAGCTTCAAGTTTGGCACATAACTAAAAGCCCTGTTGTATCTGAGTCTAGCCTTGGACACCCCAGGTGTACCACCTCCACTGCAGCAGCGAGATGTCCTCCGCACCAAACTGTGCTGGAGTGCCCGTAGCCAGAGGACGTGAAGAGAAAAAGACAGTGGAAGCCTCTCTTGAACTGCAAGCTCCATACAGCAATTCTCTTTTTTTTTACTTACTGTTAATGTCTGGCAGGCTGTAAACTCTGTCGTGAAGACCTAAACGAGAAGAAAAATGGTGGGAAAAATAAATAAGCACATTTTCTCCAGGTACGTCACAGAGTATGAGCCTTACAGCTATGATTAACTGGAGTTGTAGTTCTCTAGCCATCACAAGGTGCAATCATCAGAAAGGCTCTTTAGAGAGAACAAAACAGACACTTGGAGATAGGACCTGACTTTTAAAAGTCAAAGAGCTCATTGCCACCACTTCCACAGTGATGCAATACGCTGAAGAGTGCAGCAGCGGGGGAAGGCTCAGCCAATGGCAAACGGCTCTGCAAAACGCAATGGTCTCACGTCGTTCTGCTGAACCTCCTGCAACCAGAGATACATCCCACGAGGAGATTCTTGCTTGCTCAAGGGTCAAGCCAATTCATTGCTGTTAGTGAAGTAGTAACAACAAAATCGTCTCTTTTTGAAAAAGACCTCAGAATCTCAATTTAAAGAAGTTTAAAAAGCTGTTATCCTCATGCTTGGCTTGGTTTTCTCTTGGATCGACCTTTCTGTGTGGTCTGATGTGTTTTGAGACTGACCACAGAACAAATTGCCTCCCAGTCCATTCATTTTGTATTCAACGCCACTACCCTCCATGCTCTTTCTGCTATTCCTGCCATGACCGGTCTGGATAAAAGAACTATTGGACCAGTTGGATTAGCTCACGTCTACGGTATTTGTGCAAACTTTTCTGTGGCTCCTTGAGGTGGGAATAAAATCCACATTGGTTTTCAAAGGCAACAGACAAAGCAGCACAGTATGAGTGGCAACTAGCAGCCACCCAGTAAATAACAACATATTAAAAACATTTTAGTACATGTTTACACAGTATTGGACCAAGCTCAGAAATACTGAAGATCCATAAAGCTCTTAAGAACATAGCTAGGGTGACAGGTAACTTACTAATTTTGAATCAGATTGGCTGTAAAAATCCTTAGATTATGGGGGAAAAAATGAGTGCTGTCTTTATCCAGCCAGCTGGATGTTTTGGATCTTCAGGTTAAACCGGGGTTAATATTTCACAAGCTCTCCCCTGTGATGAAAAGAGCTAAAAGAAAGAAAAACAAGAGCTACAACTCTGACATATTTACAAACTACAGGACATGAGACTTAAAACTCAACATGAGATATTTTCGAGTCTGTGGCAGAGCCTTGAACCTTAAACCTTAACAGAGGCGGGGAAAAAAATCCACCAAGAACATCTGTTCTCAGCATAAACGCACCACTTTGAACCTCTGCTTCCTCCCCAAGTTGTTTTGGACCATCTCAAAACAGGTGCCACTCAGAGCAGTATCAACGCTTGCCTTCCTCCCTTGGTGCATCCCAATGCCCGCTTGGCCCCTGCGCGTGGCAGGGCAGGAGAAACCCCAGCACTCTTCCTCACCTAGAAATGCGGAGTTGACCCCTTGCCCTGGCTGCAGCCTGCCGTACAGGGACTGCAGCACTTTGGCGCTTCCAAACCTCTTGAAACGGGACCGCACGTGCTCGTAGTACCACTCCAGGGAGCCGATCTTCACGATCCTGCCCAAAGAGAGGATGCAAATAGAATCATAGAATGGTTAGGGTTGGAAGGGACCTTCAAAGCCCATCCAGTCCAACCCCCCTGCAAGAAGCAGGGACATCTCCAACCACATCAGGTTGCTCAGAGTCTCATCCAACCTGGCCTTGAAAGTAGAGGTGAGCCAGTTCAACTACACTCATGTTGACCAGGTCCTCACCCAGAAACTGTCTCTTAACAAAACCACAACCTGTTTTCTAACCAGCGTAACGGGATGCTGAGTTTGGGTGACTCTTCTTGAGCCGCGGCCCTGGTACCTGGAGAGGCGGCAGGGATCGCAGACCCAGCCTTGCTCCTTCTTGTTGTAGCGGCTGCAGTTCTTGCAGGTGTAGAAGTGGCAGTCCAGGCACTGCCGCTTGCTGTTCAGCAGGAACTTGAAGGGCTGGAGGCAGTGGACGCAGTGGGTTTCGTTGAGGTGGGACTGATTGGTCAGGAACTCTCGCTTGCTGCTCTCCTGGTCGATCTTGCATTTCAGCTCCCTACAGAAAAAAAGCCCAAAACGCAGGAATTTGGTGTTGTTAGCACTTCGCTGCAAACTCTCACATAGCAAACCCCGTCACGCCTGAATCGTTTCGGGAATGATTTTCCAGGGAACATCCAGAGTTTGTGGAAACAGCTGCAGGGCAAATCTAATAAACAACATATCACGAGTTAAATAAGCTGAACAAAGAAGAAGGCTCCAGATTCAGGGTGGGTTTACTGTACGTTAGGATCTGCTACTGTTAAATTTAAGATTAGATTTGGTTGTGCCAAAACCTGTCCCATTTGCTTCGCAGGGTATTGATCATAAATCCCAGGCACCTTCAGGAGAGCGACTCTTGAAGTCTCATCTGCATCCCAACCCAACACGGTCTCTGAGACTGAAGACCAGCCGGGAATTAAAAGCTTTCTGGAATTCTCTGTTTTAAAAAAAACCACACACACAAAACAAAACAAAAAAGGTCTGCCAGGAGCAGCCCGCTGCGCTACCCAAAGGCTTTCTACTTGTTCCCCACGCCACGCACTACCTCAGGTATGTTTGCCTTTGGGGCTACGGCCGAGAGGCAATGTTTGACTTGTAGGGAAGGTCCTGGAAGGTTGTTTTCTGTCTAGGCAGGGTTAGGAAGTTGTGTTTTCCAAAGCAGAAGTCAGCCTGGGCCAAAAAAGCTCAAGTAATCAGGTTTGGAGGCTGCTTCAGGAGCACAATATGGACCACAAGGCTTCTGGTGATGCTCCCAGCAATCCCCAACCGCCAAGGAGACCGGCTGACGCCAGGGTGACTGCAGCAGGAGCCTTGCTGGCGTGGCAGCGTGGTGCCGGGATGTCCACGGAAGCAGTGGTGTGGCTGGTGGCGGGAACGACATGAGTGTAAATCAAGCTAATCTCTGTTTAATCAAACCAGTTTGCACGTTAGGGATCAACTCTTGTTTTGGTTTTTTTTTTTCCCTGGGGAGACTTATCACCAGCTTGCCAGGCTGTGTTTGCTGTTACGCTGGTTTGACACCGACTCACATTTAACTGAGGACCTGGGATTTGTAAAAATCAGTATAAAGACTGAACTGGGCACCTACTTTTCATATGCAGCTGTTCAAACGACTGAGTGCAAATGTTCAGCAGCACGTTTATACGTGGCTACTAAACCCAAACCCTCAACCCTTGGGTTCAGCTCAGCGCTCCTTTTCCACCCCGTGCTCAGGCTGCTTCCAGCAGGATCCCATCTTTCACTGGACTGCTTTTTCTGGTTCCCAGAGACCGGTTGGATGCCTTCACCTCCCGCCCCGTCCCTCGCCCGCGAGACCTGCCGAAGGAAGGATAAGTCTCAACCAAACCAGTTTGAAACCCGCAGGAACCACACGCCTCTTGTCTGCTTTTGTGGAGGCATTTTCCAGCTCCGCTCACGGAAGATTAAATCAGGGGCGGTGGGATGCCAAACTGCAGCAGGGTTGGTCCAGCTGAGGTCCAGGAGGGATGCAGGGATCCGTTCCCCAAAACCAGGGCTGCTGGTGGGGAAGTTTATGGAAGGAAGCAGGGAGAGCCCCTCACAAAGTGGCCATTATTTCGTTTCTCGGGCAAAGCATTACCCTTGCATGGTTGTGCAGTTTCTGGCCAGCTGAAGCCTTTGTCCCTTGTGGGCGAATAGCTTCTGCCAAAAAGAAAAAAAAAGCAGAGAAGCAGCAGAAAGGGAAGAAAAAGACCAAACTGGGGTGGGGGGAACATTTCTTCAAGGCTTGGCAGGTTGAGACAAGCCCAAGGAATAGAAAAGCAAATGAATAAAAAAAAAAAAAAATCAAATGAGGATGGGTCAGAGCACAGGGTGACCGGTCTCCCATAACCTCACATCGTGCCCCAGCTCGCTACAGGTGGAAAACGCTCATGGAGCTCCGTGTCCAGCATGCAGGAGCGTGGTGGGCTTTCCTGGACTGGTGGTCCAGGGTATGCCAGGTATTGCAGAAATATCTGCTGTACGGCCTTAGCTGAGCCTGCGGAGAGAGGCAACCAAGCCTTGGACCACCTCCATTGGGCAAGATTAAATGACAAATTTAATAATTAAAAAAAAAACAACACAAAAAAAGCCGTGACTGTCGAGACAGAGGGAATGCTGTGTAGGCGAAACAGCAGCTTGGTAGAAGCATCCTGAGATTTTCTCCCTACCTTACCCCTCCCAGACCATGGCACTCAATTTGGAAGCCTCCTGGGCATCACAGTGGACCTGGGTAAGCCAGTCCGGGGCCAGGGTCAGGTAGGTAAGGAATTCACCTCGCCTACTTCTTTGCTGCGGGGCACAGCAATGTCCCCACCTCCTTCCTCCAGGGAGAGCTGAGATCCATCACAAGGGAGACATTCACTCTTTCCAGGCTGATAATTTCTTTTTTTTCTTTTTTTTTTTTTTAAAACGCCCTTGTCTGATCTCTGTCCCGCACTTCAGAGCTACCAGCAGAGGAAGCCAAGGCGATGATGATACTGAATTATCTCTGCCTCCCACACAGCCTGGGGTTTCTTAGGCAAAAAAAAAAAAAATAATAAAAAATCAAGAGGTTCAAAAATACGTGACTGAGAACTTCTCGTGGCTAATGGTATAAGCAGAGAGGCTCCCACACAGCCTTGCATGGAAACCCATGACAGCAAGATTTTCGGGGATGTTTCCACAGCTCAGATGCAGATATCCCAAATGAAGAAGGGTGACTGTAAGCTCCTGGTCCCCATGCACCAGCCCCGGCTCACGAAATTCAGAGCTAGGAGGGTGCAAGGGCTCAGTGGGAGCACGGCGCTGCCCCAACCCAGCCTGGGAGCACGGCCGTCCCATTGGGATAATAATGGGAACTTGGCCAGACCCTGAACAGGGACAACATGACTTCTTGAAGCAAGAAATCACTAAATTCAATGCCTGGCATAGTTAACGAACAAGGGCTACACCCCCACAATTTCTCATGCTCAAAGTTTAATCTGATCTGACTGAACATTTTTTAAACGGCACTTTTGTCAAATGTGCTGTTTGTAAGAACTTACAAGATGCATCCTGTTGCTGCTCCAGTGATTTTCAATCTTCCCCCAACCTGTGGCACCCTAAAGCTTTCCCTTACATAACATGTTTAAGGCTACTATGGCAGGTTTATTACTCCTCTCAGTTATTTTTCCAGGACCTTTCAGGGGTCTGTGGACTCCCAGGGCCTGCTGAATCACCACATACACCTCTCATCTCCTAAACACACGAGAACCATCACACAAAACAAAAGCGAGGGAGCCAAATCCCATCCTTCGCTCCAAGGTGAGGTCTCCCCGTGAGAGCCCCACCAGCCTCAAGCCCCACAAAGGCATTTCCTGAGTGGGATGGGCCCAGATATTTGTCCCCATAAACTATCGTAAGTGACACCGATCTGCGTCGTCGGCGATGGCACGGAGCCAGTTCGCACCTTGGCAGCCCGGATGCGTCACCTGGCAGCTGATAACGCAATCTCTTAACC
This sequence comes from Chlamydotis macqueenii, assembly GCF_036417535.1. Classification (NCBI taxonomy): domain Eukaryota; kingdom Metazoa; phylum Chordata; class Aves; order Otidiformes; family Otididae; genus Chlamydotis; species Chlamydotis macqueenii. The sequence continues at coordinate 39,717,759 of NC_141561.1, forward strand.
ACTATTGTTTGATTTTTGCAGCCATATCCTGGCTGTTCCTCCTCACATCGCTTTCTTCCTACAGCCCAAGCACGCAGCGGGGCGTACGGGGATCTGCCGCGATGGCTCGCTCGCACCCAACCTCGCGGAGCAGAGAGCGGATACTCACTCCAGGCGTTCCTCCTCTTTCTTCCGCAGATCAAAGTCCCGTTGAACCACTTCCCAAACGTGCTTGGCCTCTTCGTCGGTCAGCTTGGAGAGGTCCAGCTTCCTCCCCATCTCGTCCCGGCGAGTCGAACCCGGTCCCGTTACTCGCTACCCTGTACCTTGGGATGCCGACGGAGGGGGAAGAGCTCAGCCCCACCTCCGTGGCCGCCCATATAAACGAGCAGACCTGTGGGCAAGGCCGGCCAGCTTCTGGAAAGACGGCGGTCGGTCTGCCAGGTGAGCCTGCCCACCGAGACGGGCAAGCCGGCAGGACTGGCACGATACCTATCGGCTGCGGGGACTCCCCGTCACCCGGATGGGCAGCCCTGCCTTCTCCCCCCGGGATCCTACCCAGAGCTGCAGGCAGCTCCAAACCTCGTCCGCCCGGCTGGGCTGAAAGGAGATGTTTACTCTCAGATTAGCTGCCTGCTTTATGCAAGGGTGCGCGAATCAAACAAAACCTTCAGACGCCTCCCCGGGGAAGGCAGGCTGTGGGCTGGGAGGGGGTTGAGCATCCCCGGGAGGAGCTGTCTCTCCCAACCCACTGGGCCAGCTCCATCACGGTGGATCCTGCCCCACCACCAGCCTCCACTCCTCAGCTCCTTCTTCTGTGTCTGATCTCGTTAAATCAATTTTCTCCCCCTCGACAACGGCTTTGTAAGGAAAAATGAAGAGGATCTGGCTTTCCCCCCACGAGTATTTCCACACCGGGGACTGGCCTCCCGCATCTGCTCACTGCCCTCACAGCGGTTCGGGAAGCTGAGCTTTGCTCGTAGCCAACAGCTTAAACAGGACACAGCGCTCTCCTCGTTCACAGTTAGCAAGAAAAAAAAATGATTTGACAGGATTTTAAGAAAAATGCTAAACATATCACATACCCAAAGGGATATTGCAATAACCAACTACCAAGGCTAGTCTCTTGCTCAGTAAAAGTCTCCAAGCAGGAATTCCCCAGATCTTGGTCATTAAAAGAAATCCTTTTCTTGATATTTGCTCTGATGGAGATAATACTAACCACATTTCTCCCCACCCCCAACAGATATCTAAACAGGGAGGAAGACCAAAGAGAAAAACTGTTCTCCCTGCCACTCAGCCACCGTGCTTGCCCGGGGAATTATTCACCCCCGTAACTCACTTGAAACAATGAGTAGATTAAACTCTATGAACCGAGCCAGAATAGGATTTTTCCATCCAAGCTCAGATGAATTTTGTGCAGAAAAGGCAGTGATTACAGACGCGATGTTGAGCTCGGATACCGGGAACGCATGATCTCCGCTGGAAGCCAAGAAATTGATTTCTAGCTCCTCTTCCAGAGGAGACGCGCACCCGGCAAAAACAATTAGTTTATTGGCAGGAGCCAGGCATCGGTTGGGCTGCTCCTTACATAAGGTTATTTGGGAGCCCATGCGCGCCCCGCTGAATCTGAACAGCGGAGCGGGTCAATAGATTCTAATTAACATCACAACGAGACCCTGTTCGTACAATCACGCCGGGGAGCTCCAACACCGGGGTTTGTGTTGCCCGGATCTGAATACTTTTCTCTCCAGAAGAATAAAGAGGTTGCATAAAACGGCGAAGATGTGGCCTGATATGCAATGAAAATGTGAAAAATGCAAGTGCTCAGCAGTGCCAATGCCCCCCAAAAGTGCTAGTTTAGCCAGAAAACCATCGCCTGGGAAACGTCCCAGGTGCAAGTCCACAGAATAAATTTCAAGTATTATGTTGGCCTGAGAACTGCATCTCTTTAGAGAAACTCTCCTCCCCCAGCTCAGTGGTGCATTTACCAGCAAAGACAGATTTTTTTCTTTTTCTTTTTACCTCTTTCAAAGCAGTTTGTTGAATTTTATAGTGGTTGAGACCCAGCAACCACCAGCTTCCAGCAATCCTTTGCTTTGAGAAGGCCAACCAAACCCACCTGCCAACAGCTCGTTCCCCCATCGTCCAACCACGAATAAAGGCTCCCAAATCTTACAAAATCGTACAGAAGAAAAACAAACAAACAAACCCAGAGCCACTCACACAGACACTATCACATGCTGTAGGGCCAGGTGACTTCATATGAAGTTCACCAGTGCCTGTGGTGACCATGCATGTGGTGGAAGTTGGGAGCATGGATGGAAAGGACAAGGTGGGTTGTGTGTTTCCTGTTAGCCAGAGGCTCAACTGGACCTCAAGTCCAGTTGAGCTGGGGGTTGAGTCACCTGGGTGGCAAAATGCAGGAGGGAAGTCTTAGAAGCTAAGCTTCTCCTGACAAACCAGGTAGGGATGCAGCTCAGGCTCAATATGGTCTTGCTAGATCATAAAATAATGGGATTTCTGGTGTATCTTCTTTAAGAGAAACATGCCCTTCTAGATGCAGGGCTGTTCTTCTAAAAATAATATTCGCATGAGTTGTTATCTTTGCAGTTCTTGGTAATCTTTTTCAAGATAACTGAACGAATGCGTAGGACAAGTGGCCTGGACCTTCTCCAGCTGTCCATTTTACAGTGTTTTTTTTTCTGATAACTGAAAGTAAACTCATCTACAAGCAGAGTTCAACAAAACTGATGGATGAAGATGCTACTCAGTCACAAATGCCACTCCAGTGAAACCAGACAACACTCTCAGTCCCCAATCCTCATTGTCAGCCTGGTGTTTCCACATGCAGAGGACCCTGCTTGGCCAAATCAAGGGTAAAACCCCAAATTTCTCTCGGTATAACAATGCCTAACTTTCCAAACAGCTACCCCAAGTGCTGCAGAGGGAAGATGTGTCTACGCAAGGGTCCCAGCACCCCACACATAAAACCAGTGCTGGCACATTCAGGCAGGCACCACGAAAGCAGATGGTCAAACGGGGATGCGGGCGAAGGACATGCTGCACTGCTTCCTCCTTGCACAAGCAGTGCATTGCGGTGCATCGCTGTGGCAGGACAATGAGGTGGGGAAACCGGCTCTTTCAGGAAACAGCCACCGAGCTGATTGGGATAAGCTGCTGAAATGATGCCCAAGGGGTGAGTTGATTTACACCGGCACCAACTCCAGCTTTGCTCATCGCTCCACAGCCAACTCCGATGGGCTTTTCGGCTCCCATCGGCGTACGTTCATCCCAAGCACTCAGCCAAGCTAAAGGAGTTTCCAAAAGCCAGGTGGAGTCCAACCAGAAGCATCCACCGGCAGCTCCAGAGAGGACACAAAACCTTTATTCACAGGAGCGTATCACAAGCAGGGCAGCTCCAACAAACCAGGCAGCAGCAAACACATTCCTGCTGACCCTGAGGAAGCCTTTGCTGCCTACAGAAGCAATTTCACGGCTGCCTCTGCCTCTCCCACCATCCCCCCTGCAATCATCTCCAAGTCATGAGATCTCTTGGGGCTGGGATGGCATTCCTTCTCCCTTCAGCTTCTTGGCCTTTTTACAAAGGCCTCTTATCATCCCCATCACGCCGCAGCAGAAGCGGCAGGAGAGGGAAGGGGCGTACAATGCCGCTGCTATTTCTGTACATGAGCCGCGACGAATTGTTACGGGTTTTGTCTATTAATGTGGCTGTTTAATTATGTTGTGGCACGACCACATCTCATTTAGAACGGCCCCAACGGTCTTGCTGAAAGAAAATGGCCATTCAACATTTATATTATCATGGACAACGATGCTCTGACATATGTTGCAGTTAGAAAACTACCATCATGGAAGACCTGAAAACAAAGTTTGTAAAGTATCATTTATAGGGTGGAAGCTGCAAGGACATTTTTCTTAACCGTGTGAATATTACGGAGCTTTAGTCTGGATGATGATGCAGCAGGATGTGATCTCTCTCTTCTCTTGTCCACCCCGATTTTTCTGATATGGATCTAATATTTTTGATGGATTATGCCACAAGCCTACTATCAACCTGACGTGAGAAGCGCTGCATCTTTGCGTTATTTTCAGAGAGGACAATGCACCAAAGCCACCTTACTGCCCTCACATCGCTCACAGTCCTATATTCCCATCTCTCAGGAATTATTTCCACTTTCCTCACTTGTTTTACCAACACAAGCAAGCCTGAACCCTCCCTATTCTGTTTCCAGCTTGCCTTTGGAAAGGAGCAAACGCCACAACATCTGTTCACCAATTACTGCCTTAATCTGAGAAGAAACCCAGACGCTTGCCTAACAAAAAAACTAGCTGGGAGAGTTCCTGCCAGAAATGAAAGTTTTTTCATAGGAACAGGAATTTCCCTAGCAAGCTAGGTGAGCTTGGTCTTGTGGAAACACGTCATGTGCAGTGATCAAAAATATAATTCGAGCTTCTGCCTTTAGGCAGGTGGTAAAACACCTGGCAAAGGCCATCACCCTCTTCAGCTCAGAGAAATTGCCAAAGGAAACAGTAACTGGACAAACATGAGTAAATCCCTACAAAATCAACAAGAATTCAAGGTCACTTCCGACACAGGTGTCTTAGTAGGTTATGTCCTATTGCAACCCAGCAGCCACGGATGAAAACAAAGACTGTTTTCAGCTACGTGGACTGTGGAGACCACAGAAATCCTGCCCACGGTCTGGGAGATGCGATTCGAGGAACACGTTCACGGTCAGCACCCGTGTCCTGCTAAAGTTCATCGCTGACTTTAACGCAGGTGTAGGAGTTACGCCAGACGCCAACAGTCCAATGTATCTTAAATCTGAAATGTTGATGGGTTGGGCCAAGAGCACTTCGATACTTCATAGATCATGAGATTTAGGATGGAGGAGACTGCTCATTAGACAGGCTGGTCCATTCCATCTCCTCTACAGCTGACGAGAGTGCTGATCCACTATCTTTCCCAGTGCTCCACAAGAAGATCTTTGCAAACAGCTTAAACACAGCACGGGGCAAAAGTAATCTTGTCTCGAGGCAGGGGATGGACCAGCTGCACTATTCTAGGGTGGTCCCATCTACTTCACAGTAAAACCTAGAGATTTTCCACACCATTTTGACAATGATGAAGTGGAATTTTTCCTGCAGATGTCAAACTCAAGCAATCCCAGCAAATGCCCAAGAGGGTCATCCTGACAATTTCAATTTTTGTATTCCCTTTAAATCTTAAATGTAATGATGCTGTGTCTGGGATTTCAGCTTGCAGCAGGGACTTGGATTAGCACCATCCATACGGAAAGTGGCTCTAGAGAAGGGCCTGAGGGCTCCACCAGCTACGCTGAAAACAGTCTGAGCATCTAGGAAGACTTGAAGAAGATCAGAGTTATCTGGTAAGGCTGCTAACTGGATGTTCCTGTTCAGACAATTAGAAGGGTCAAAAATGAGACAAACAGATTTAGAGAACTAACATCCTGAGAAACGAAACAGCTTGTGTGTGTCTAGGGATGCTTGCTCCAGGCTGTCTGAAGGCACAGGCTGTTGTTGCTGAACCCGTTCCTGCTTTGCTAAAGCCCAGAGGGGTCTCCACCGTGATAAGAAGTTGATATCACTGCCAAGAAGAAACAGACCCCAAACATCTGCCCTTTGCTACTGCCTGTCTGCTCAGACATGACAACGGGGAGACAGTGTCATGAAACAGATGATAATGAAGGACTCAAGTTTTCTAAAGGACACCAGAGGCAAACTCCTGGAGATCAGTGGAGATCCACAAGTGTCAAAAAAAAGGGGAAAAAAAATCAAAGGCTTCATAGCTGGGAACAGAAAAAGCAGACCATTCCCACCAGAGGGAAACCCCAAACCAGAAACCCTCCTGGAGCTCCCGTTGACTGCCCATGCAAGCAAGCACAGCTGGCTTTTGCTTTTTAACCTGCCCAAGGCAGTGGACAGGACAAAGAACCAGGAAGTGGCTCAACATCTTCCATGATGAAAGCCTCAAGGCCCCAGAAAGGCAGAGGACCCCAATGCAGACCCCACAGACTAAATCACAGCATTTCCAAGGCCAGGATTGATGGTTTCAATCTGGAAATTTCTGAGTACCCCAAAGGCCCTTACCTCACCGAACGGGGGGTTTGGGGTACACGGGAACCAGGCTGGGGTTTGCTCAGGTTCCATTGCGCCCAAGTCACTGGCTGTGGGTGCATGTCCACGCTGTGGGATGTTTTCAGACTATTGCTCTATTTATTTTCAATAAACATGGAAACAAGTACTTATTTTTACTTCTCTCTCTCTCAGTAACCCACTGCGATGTGAGGCAGTGCTTCGGCCCTCCCAGATCTTCCCCGGTGCATCCTGTTCAGAGGTGTCTCTACCTTTACTCCAAGCAAAGGCATGAAGCAGGAGGGCATGTCTTGGGCTGGAAAAAGTTTGGGCAGGTGCATGATGGGGTGGAAACGAAGATGCAGGGCGCAAAAGATGAGCCCTGAGGCTGGGGACAAGCAGATGGGCAGTGGCCCATGGCCTGCAGCTCCATGGGTATTCAGCCAAAACCCATCCCCTCCATAACCATGGGGCTTTTTTACCACTGCCCACGCTACTCGCTGTCGCTTGGGTTTGGACCAACAGCAGAGAGCCTGAAGAAGATCCCTGTGATGATTTGCCCTCAAAGGAGACCTGCTCCATCCTTGCTGCCCAACCCTGAGCACCTCCTGGTTGTGCTTGCCCTGGCAGCCATTCCAATGCCTGTCTTCCTGTGCTCTTTGCCAGCACCCTTCTTCACTCTCGAGCTGGGTGGTTTGGGCACTGACCATGGGATTTGTTTTGAGCTGCGGCTTGTTTCCAGCCCGCTGACCTGCCCTAGGCTCTATTTTGAAGCCCCAGCTTCCAGGAGGCTCCCTGATCCCTCCTGAAGCTGTCCTGGTGCTCCATTGCCCTCTTTATTCAAGACATGAGATGCCTTCCAGCTAGAAAAGATAGAGCATGTTGATTTTCTCCCCACCAGACACAACCCTGGAGGGATGGGAAGGACCAGTGGGAAGCAGTCAGCGGCCTCGGCGCTGTGCAAGTGCTTCCAGCAAGGTCGCCTAAGGAGAGCCTTGCCGGTCGATCTGCTCTCTAATGAGTTTCCATGCCACTGTCTCTGCCCCGTACTGCTGGCGAGCACCACTATTCCCGTCCTCTTTTGAACGTGCTTGCTGGCTGGCAGCTCCCCTTGCCTTGCGGGTATGAGGTGGCTGCTGGCCAGGGCTCAGAGTGGGCAGGGGGAGGGAAGGCAGAGTTGTTCTTCCAAAAACAAACAGGCTGCAGAGGGAGAAGGGTGAGGAAAGAATCCTTCTTGCAAGCATCCACTCCCTGAGTTCAGAAAGCTCCTTGCATTACCTTGGCTCTGCTCCCTGGGGTGGTGGGGAGAAGGCAGGCTGCATCCCGGAGCCCAGGCACTTTTCATGCCTTGGGATGCGACAGTCTGGAGGGGCCACTCCTTGCCGATCTAACAAACGTCTGATGAGAAGGTTCAAGCTAAGCTTCTGTGCTTCTCATCACCCCTCCTGCTCGTCTGCTGCTCCAGGCAAGGGAGCCAACAACCCTCATCCTTTTTTTCCATTGCTCACAGCCTGCCTTCACGGGTGACCACACTCACCCGGGTGGAGCCGCTTACATCACTGCGGGACGCACGCGTTATGTAGTATTACATATATATTATGTACATATGTGATGCAGTGGTAGCGCAACGTAGCATCCTTGGAGTCTTACCCAGCCCTGAGGCTCCGTGCTGCAGGACAGGGCTTTCTGGCCCAAGCAGACCTGGCTGGGGCATGGGGAGGGGGCAAAGCTGGGCTCTGCTTGCCCATCCTGTTTCTGGGAGCTGGCACTTGAGATCATCAGCCTGCTATGGCATGGACGCGGTGGTGGAAATATTGAGGGATGAGGTTCTTCACCTGAGTGTCGCCCACGAAGGTCTCAGCTAGCTCCTCAGCACAGGTCCTACCTACATCCTCCATAGCACCTCTGCCACCTGGGCCAGGCAGCAGGAGGCCATTGCTTCTGCCAGATTTTAGGTGCCTCCTGAGTTTGAAATGCCAGCCACCTCTCCGAAGCCTTGTCACCTCCCCATACCTAAAAAAAAAACAACCATCAATGTGAGGCCTTGGCTCTGCAGACGTAACCATGGATCTGGTGACTTGCACGGCACCGAGAAGGCGACAGAAGCAAGCTGACATGGAACAACCCCCCAAGCAAAGAAAGCTCTCTGAACCACACCAACCACCCGTGACATGCTGGCTCCACGGGATACAGCTGATCTCACTCGGCTGCCGGAGATGCTCGGATAAGTCATCTGCTTATCTACACCCTCTTGTTACACCCGGTAATAAATGAACATAAGCCGCTTTGCTTTTCTTCCAGCCGTTGTGTGAGCAAGCTGGAGGGGAAACCAGAAGCCTGGCTGCGTTTGTGTGGTTTTGGGTGACTCATGAGCCCTGTCCTCCCCATCCGAGCAGTGAAGCCCGCTTCAACCTCTGAACAACAGCGACCATGAGAGCGAGCATGGCAGCCTGGTGTTTTCTTCATCTTCTTTTCAAAGGGAGGTGCAAAAATTGAAGCATCTAACTTCTGGTGGCTTGAAGCAGAAAGCATTGCTCCGTCTGGAAAGCGGAGACGCTACCCAGAAATACTCTGGCTGGACAGGCTACAGAGCACGATGGAATTGGCAAGCTATAACACAGGTGACTCCAGACTTGAGAAGAAGCATCAAGGCCATGAGCAGTGGGAGAGGCAGAGCTGTCTTGCCAGGGTCCTTGGATTGGTAGGAAAAGGGAAACTTTTCAGCCCATCCCAGCCAGAAAGCATGTTCAACTTCATAAAAGAAGGAAATAAAGAGGGAATAATCCCCCATGTATGATTTTTACAGTTCCGCTGGAGGCTGGAGCTGAAGCCCCCCAGCTGGCTATTGCTGCACACCCATCCCAAAAGGTGCAGTTTGGGGAGCCCGAGCAGCCAGGGATGCTCCTCTGGAGAGAGCAGCTTCCTTGTGCCACCTTGTGGAGTCCGGCAAAAAATACAGGCAAGCAAGCAGGGGAAGCCAGCGCATGAGAAGGGACTTTGGATATTTGCAAAAGCGGCCTCTGCTTTCGCTGCTCCCAAGCCGAGCGCTCCGATTTCTGATCCCTACACTGACCCTAAGGGAAACGTCCATCCCTTGGGCACATCCTGATGCCTTCCCATTCAACTCTGTCCTGGTTGCCAGCCCAGCAGGAAGAATAGCCGTCTGTAGAGTATATTAACCCCCTCCATCACCTCAAACGATACCTGAAGCCACCTCCTTATTTTATTCAGAGAGAGCAAATCTGGGCCACGACTCGAAGGTGGAAGCACCCAAAGTATCACTGAAACAAGCTCCAGGCCGGGAGCACAGCATTTGCACCCCAAATCACACCACCACCAAATAGCTCTGCTATTATTATTCCTACCAAATAGATCCAGGACCTCTTTTCTAGAGGAACGCTCTAGAAAAAAAAAAAAAAAATCCCCTTTGCCACCTCAGGCAACCACCATCTCCGGTGACGTGATGCCCAGCAGCAGCTCAGCCCAGGCTCCCGAGCTTGAGCACATTTTTGTGTGCTCCACTGCCCCAGGATGGAGACAAAATACTGGGATTGTTGTCTATAACTGAACACGCTGCATATTTCTCTTTCATAAAGAAGTTTTTCACAGCTCTCTTGCCAGGTACTGTTAGCGGAGAGGTGTCCTCCCAAAAAGCTTAAACCATGGAAAAGAAACAAACACCGTCTCTAAGAGTCTCTCATTATTTGTCACCTTCAGAAAGCTCTCCCAACCTCTGGGGACAGCTTACAATTGGCCTTTTCTCCTCTCTGTTCCTTCTCCTGGTAGAAAAGGAAAATCCCAACCAACTGCTATCCCATGACCAGTGAAATCCAGCCAGGGTTGGCCTCTTATGGTGTGGGGGGGAAACCACCCAAATCTCCTCCTCTCTCTTTCTGGCATTTCTCATCCTAGTTGAACACAGGCCAAATTGGCATTTCTCTGAAGAGTTTCAGGTCATTTACGCAAAAATCGCTCCTGCTGTTAAATACAAAAGATTTAACTCTTGTTTTCTGTACATCTAGACCACCCTGCAGCCTCTTCCTTTAAATACCCTCCTTTCCCAGCTGGAAAAAAAAAAAAAACATCTCATGGCCAACTCCAACTTTGTTGTGTTGCCTGTGGGCCACCAGTTTGTGATATGGAAGTAATCTCTTTGGGAATAATGAGTGTTTTCCATTTCCCTGCTGTTGATCTCTTTGGTCTTGTCCTTTGGACAGAGAGCCCCTGGGGACCAAGGTCATTTCTCCCCAGGTTTGTACAGCTCCTTACACAGCCTTGAGCTAAAATAGTGCTCCTGGGCTCCACCAAAGCACAGCTGGAGGAAACCACTGCCTCCAAAGCACCCCTCAACACAGGACCTCATACCTCTGCAGCCATACAGGTCAGCCGAAAGCCACGTATTGCACCCCAAGTCCCAAAACCATCACAAGACAAAGCCACCCTTGGGAGATGCTGGACACAGACGTGGTTCCCAAACACCCTCTGAGCTTGTTCCCCTTTGTGGGGGACTTATCCAGCTGCCAGGGTGATGGTTCAGGGAGAGAATCCCCCTGCCAGGTACCCAGTTACTGCGTCATCTTGCCCAAAATGTCCTCCTGCCGTTAAGGCATTGGCCAGACCAGCCCTTCCAGGGAAGCAAAGCGTCAACACCCTGCGGATATCCCTGCTGCCTGCTCCGAGACGCAAATCTCAGCAGGGGATTGTTTGACATTCAACTACCTTTCATTCAGCCCACGAGCGTCTAATTCAATCCAGGGACTCACAGAGCGGAGAGCTGGCGAAACTGGATGACCAGATGTTTTCTGAGCAGGCTTGCACTCCTCTGTGGCACAGCGAGGAGGACGTTAGCGGCAGCCTGCTCGAGAAGATAGATCAGCGGAGAAATTGGTGAGAACATGCTGCTGTCAGCACGAGCGATGTACATGCTGTACTCTGTACATCACTGCACGTTCCCACTCCACCAAAGCCTCCCTGCTGCAGAGCAGGGGAGGAGGTCAAAATTACTGAGCTGGTGCTTCAGATCCACAAAAATCCTTCAGCAAGGGGGTTGCTTTCTACCTTGACACTCTCCCTTAAGCCACGGGCACTGGTTGGTAGTTTTATGCCTGTTCGGTGTCAGATTTTGGAGATGAAGAGGGAGTGGGATGCTCTGCCAGGCTGTCCCAGCACCACAGCCCAAAGATCTCCAGCAAAAGATAGATTCTGAGTTGCGGTCTACTAAGACATTCACCCCCAGGGAGGTCAATCCTTACGTCGTTAGCACCCAAAATGCTGTTTGCACCAGAGAAGGTGCCTTCACTGAGGCAGGAGGTTGGGGGCAGCCTGGGGGAGGTTGTGCCAAGGCCAGCACAAGGAGCTGGAGCAGACAGTGGGCAGCCAAAGCAAGCACCTCAAGCAAGTAGCAAAAGTTGTCCTGCCATGAGGCTCCCAAAAAGCCAGAGGATTAAAAAAAACCCAACCAAACAAAAAACCAAACAAACAAAAAAAAAACCAGAAAAAGAAATCTTCAAAAGTATTAGATTGCTCCAAAGGTAGGGAGGAAGATTATCTGCAATTTGGGAGAAGAAACCAATGAAATAAATGCTGATGTTTGTGGATGGTGCTTGTTGACCACTTGGCACTCATCTCCTCTCTGTTTGGAGGACCAGAGACCCCCGAGTGTTCAATAAAGCAGGAAAAAACCCACACAGAGTAAAGCAAGAAGATCCAAGCTTTGGGACCTGTCCCCCAAAGAGGAAGAGGAGCTCAGTGGCACATTACCTCTTACCTCACTGTGGAGGAAAGGCTGGGCTTTGAGCTGGAGCATCAGTTATCTCAGATACAAGACCTTGCTCTGTCAAAGACACTGGTCTGCAGTTTGGTTTTTTTTTGTTTGTTTGCTTTTTTTTTTTTACATCCTTACAAAGCCCAGAAATGGTCTGAAACAGTGGCTTTTTATGCCCAGCCTCTGCTGGTCCAGCATGGACTAGAAGGTTTGATGGAGAATGGATGTTTGAGATGGTGGAAGGCAGATAGCCCTCAGCATAATCACCTTCAACCCATCTCCAGATCAGCCCCACTTTGAAAATTCACACTAAAACCATCTCAACCTGTAGATAGCCTGAGATGGGGAGACCAGCCCCGTTCCAGCTCGCTCATAGCTGACAGGGGGCTTGCTGCTACGTAGCGCGGGGATTTCTTTAGGGACAAGCACTCTGCTGTTCTACCTTGAGGAAATGATGCGATTTTTCACGTGTCCCCACTGCAGGATGAATGAATGAGACGTTTGACGGAGGACACATTAGTAAGGCTGGCAAGCCCGTCGGCCCCAGGTTTTATAAGGAGCGCTGAAGGCTTTTTTTCCACTCCTTTCTGCCACAAGCGGTTGGAAAGGGTGATAAACAGCAACGGTAACCATGCAAAGCCGTCCCCACCTCTTCCTGCCCCGGGACAGGTTGATCTTTCAGATCCAGGGACATCCCCAGCTCAGGGGCTGCAGAAGGGTCCCAGCACCAGAGGAGCCGCAGGTGCTGGCGGGAGGAGGTGGTTGCCCTAAGGGATGCCTGAATTTGGGGAAAGGTTCATTGCTGCAGAGGTTGCCCAGTAAATGGGAGAGGTTTCCAGCTGCAGCGAGGAAGGTAGTCACCTCCTGAGCCTCCGCAGCCAATGTTTGCTCCCCAAAAACTGAGCTACAGGATGAAACGACTCAACTTCTCCTTTGGCTCTGCAAAACCTCCCTGGCTTCCTCAGCAAAAAAAAAAAAAACAAAACAACCAAAAAACAAAACCCACATCAAAAAACAAATCCACTTGCCAAACTTACAAACGTCAGCAAAACAGCATTCTTTTCCCCAGGCAAATAATTTGTTAAAGCTTTTCTTTACCCAGAGGTGGGAGCTTATATGCCTCAGGTGAGTTTCTCGATGGATTTGGACAAAAACCTTGGCTTTTTAGCTTCCAAAGGAGCTCCAGCCATTTACAGGGGAAAATTCAGTGTCTCCCAAATGATGCTTCAACAGCTCTACCCGAAACAGCGAACGGCACGGTGGAACCACAGTTTTACCTCATCGCTCGAAGCTCAGCAGATGCCTCAGACACAAACATCTCAAGCACAAGTTGTTCCATACGCTCAGTGCAAAGCACAGGCAAGCCCCTGAGGAATAAATACGTACCGACTGCATACATGCTATTTCCTGGTTTGTCTTGTTTTTTTTTGTTTTTTTTTGTTTTTTTTTTTACGCTAACTCCAGAAAAAAACCACCTATGGTGTGGAGATGCTGTTCGTATCGGCTTGCCATTGAGTGATGGGATGTTTAAGTGAGAAATATTAGGCAGCCTAGACCCCTGTGCCCGCCCAGCAAGACTCCCTGGCACAAGGAGCCCCGTACCACCCAGCTGGGGACAGCAAGGACCTTGCCATAGAGGAGAAGAGGAGAAACAAGCACATCCCACCCTGCGGTACCTTCAGCCATGCCAGGATGCTCAGTAACTAACACTACTTTTTGTTATCACCTGGAAATATGGTCTCTCCCCACCATGATGCCCTGGGGAGCAGCAGCCACCTCTCTGCCCGCTACGACCCTCAGTCACTTACACTCTCAGGGGGGTTGGAAATGGATGATCTTTAAGGTCCCTTCCAACCCAAACCGTTCTCTTGCTCTTTATTAAGGCCCAAGAGACCAGAGAGGGACTATCAGGAATGGGATGAAGGCAAAGGCGTTAAGCCCAGAGAGGAAACCATAGAATCTTAAGGTTGGAGGAGACCTCCAAGATCATCAAGTCCAACCGTCAACACCACCATGCCTACTAAACCACGTCCTGAAGTGCCACGTCTACATGTTCATTGAACACCTCCAGGGATGGTGACTCCACCACTTCCCTGGGCAGCCTCTTCTAGTGCCTGACCACTCTTTCCGTACAGAAGCGTTTCCTAATACCCAACCTAAATCTCCCCTGCTGCAACTTGAGGTCATTTCCTCTCGTCCTAACCATGAAGTTGCATAAGAGAGATGGAGAGGGGTTCAACCCTGCTCAAATCCATGTGATCACCTTGAGCATTTTTTTTATTTCTTCCCCTACATTTCCAGTGCTGTCTTCTCCCTCTTACCATAAAATATTTTTTTTTTTCTCTCTTTATCACTGGTGCACAATGACCACAGGTTTCCAATGAACCAGCTACAGCAAACCCTCAGGTCTTTTCTCCCTGGTATCTTCCCAACTACATAACACTCATTCACGGGTATGAATAATTCCCTATAATTCCTCTTCGGCTGGTCTGCCATTACATCATCCTGTCTGCGTGGGCAGTGAGTATTTCTGGCTTCTCCCCAACTCCAGCTCTTTTCAAGCCACCTCACCTCTCTCCCCAGTAATTAGCAACAGTCGTTTCCATCACAGAATGGGGAATGTCACCGAATCATTGGAATTTAGCCCATTTCAAATGACTTTTTATGTAGAGTAGGACTTTGAAGTCGCCACAGGACATGGAAGCCAAGACTTAAGGATTTTTTTTTTTTTTTTTTTTTTAATCTTCTTGTGCAAGGCATCATCTGGAAGTATCTAATGCAAGAAAACAGGAGCAACCCAAAGCAATGACTGGCAAGGTCTGCATTGGCCAAAACACATCCCACGCATGCTCCCTGGGTTATCTTTTATTCTGAAAAAGAGCTCAGCTAGCATCTTTCCTAGAAGCCGAGCATCGCGGTTCCTGTTACAGTTGACCTAAAAACTGCGCGTTGCGTTGGAGGGGAAAATATTTGCATTATTTACATATTTGAGAGAGGTTTGTTCCTTGTCATCGCAGATGCTGAAAAGCCCTTCTGGCAGGAGGGCTTTCTGCAGGATGCCGTTGGTCAAGGCTCTGAGATTTGTCGCCCGAGTTATGATCTCTCCTTTAGGCCGTGGATTAATATTCCGTACCCTCAGATAACACACGCAGCCCTGCTGTAGGCTTGCTTTTATTGCTTCTGCTGGGCTTAGCCTGTTGCTGTGATTTATTAGCAGTGTTAGCCTCGGTGGGAGATGTTGCAGCAGGGCACGCATCCTTTTAAGAAATCACCAATTTATCAAAAGCAAGATGTTTTCCAGCATACACAGAGATTTTGAAGAGCTTTGATTTAAGGAAAAAAACCAAAAGACACAGCGTAATGCATTTCAGTAAATCCAATAATATATATTAATAACAATATTAATAAAAATATCTCCTAATAAGCCCCACTAGGTGAAGATTTTATTGCACCTTTGATTTTAAATGATAACACTTATGAATACGGGGGGGGGGGGGGGCGGGGGGAAGGAGGAAATCCCTTTTCAATTAGCCCTAAAGCATTTCTCTCCCCAGGAAGGGTTTTTCCTCCAGTCGTGTGGGAGATGCTGAAATTTTTGTTTTCATTCTTAAGGTTTTTCCTGCTGTTTGCTTTTCAAAGCTGTCGGAACCAAGATCAAGAGACTCCAACCTGTGCCCATCTCCCCAGGACAGCTCTTCCCCTGCAGCAGTCGCGCTGATCCCCGCTATTTGCCCTTCGCATACGCAAGGGAGGCAAATCCCAGTCTTATAGATGAGGAGTTGGGACGGAGCCGAGAAGTTACCCGTTACACGTTGCGTTAATTGTACAGCCAGTGGCAAAGAGATCCCAAGGAGCCCTGGGAATGCACTAATATCCACCCAAAAACCCATCCTGGGGCACAAAAATTGGCTACCCTCGTGCCAATTAGGGGATGTGCCCCTGATTGCAATTAAGCCAGAGGTGCACCCAGGTCGTAGCATCCCCAAGGGTCTCCCAAGCCCCTTCCTCTCTCCCAACCTGCTCTCACAACTACATCTTTGAGGATGAGACAAGGATTTTGCACTGGTGTTTTAATTTCTTTGCAAGGGCTACAGATAGGAAGGGCAGGGCCGAATGACTCTTCCTTTGCCTTAATTCCCACCCCGACCTGCCCAGTTCACCATCTCCCCACCTTCCCTGCACACTCTAGGAGATGCTCCTGCTCTTCTGCCCTGGCTGTTTCAAAGCTGAGGGTGGTATCAAATGTGGTTTTGGGGGTACCCCCTAAATTCAGAGTAAGCAGGAGCCCCATCTTGCATGAGGTGGTCTTATTTGAGGGGAAGAAGACAACACCTTGGGTTCGGTGGATGGCCGGGGAGTCCCTGAAGGAAAAGCCAGTAGATGGTGCTCAAGGATGGAGCCAAAGCCGGATGTTCCTGGGTGTCCCCACACCTACGGGACCCAGAGCCGGCCACCCCGTTCTTGTGTGAGTCACATGGGGGAAACCCACAGAGCATTTCTTAAGCTGGGGGTAGAAATGGCCCAGCTGAAGCACATCCACCCACAAAATTTCACCACTCTTTGCCTGTTTAAATGATTTTTTTTTTTCATATATATACTTAAGGGTCTCAAGCTGAGACCAGAGGACATCAAGGTCCCCTTTGCATTCAATGAGAAAGGAACACAGAGCTTTTTTATTGTGGGTGGAAAGAGAATTCCTCAAAACCCTCTTCCTGCCTCATAGCATTAATCATGTCTAGTTATTAATACACCAGAGAGGAAATCTTGCTAAGCTTAGTCCCAGCTGTCTCTAGAAATTACCAACATGATGTGAGTCAGTCTTGTACTAATTATCAGAGGGGGTTCCATTCCCATATCTGGGGATGGAAAGAAGTCTGTCCCTACAGATGTCACCCCTTCCCCAGGGATTTCGCTCTCCCTCAGGACATCACAGCAGCTGTGGATGATGGGGACTACTTCACATGGGGTCATCAATGCCAACGAAGAGACGGTTCAGCAGGGCCTGTTGTGACAGGACTAGGGGTAACAGTTTCAAATAGAGGGAGAGAGATTTAGACTAGATACTAGGAAGAAATTTTTTATGCTGAAGGTGGTAGAACACTGTCCCAGGTTGCCCAGAGAGGTGGTGGATGCCCCATCCCTGGAAACATTCCAGGCCAGGTTGAATGGGGCTGTGAGCAAGCTGATCTGGTTGCAGATGTCCCTGCTCCTGGCAGGGGGATTGGTCTGGGTGACCCTCGAGGGTCCCATCCAACCCAAACCATTCTATGATTCTAACAGAGGGAACTGCTAAAGGAAGGATTGCAAAGGATCATGAGCGGTTTTCTAGTCACTTAAACCTGTTTTCTCGCATTCCTTCATCGCCACACAGAAAACTCTGCTTTTTGAAGGTTACCCAAACAAATTGGCACAGAGATCCCAGTTGCTATTGAGCTCATATGACCAAACAATACTGATTTCCACCGCTGATGGCAAACCGGAACTGCTGGTCCCCACTCAGTGGATGTAATTCTTGCTGAGCATGTCGTACAGGTGACAGCAGGGCTGAGATGCCCAGGAGAGGCGATAGCCTGAAAGCCCAAAGGCAGGAGAAGACGCAGGGCAGCACATTGCCCGAGGCTGGCAATGGGGCAAGAGGGCCCACGGCCACACGTCCCTGCTTTATGGGGGTGTCCTGGTGCCACTGCAGCATCCCCAGTTGGGCTCATCCTCCTGACAGCTGAATTCAGGGAGGGGGCCATGACACCCTGCTTGCTTTCGGGCGCGGGGCCGGGGACGTTCGTGCTTGATCCCTCCACAAGACCGGCGCTCTGTCTCGGCGTGCGCCCAGCCAAGCACCATTTCTAAAAAGAGCTGTTGCATCAGTTCGAGGGCTCAGCACTTTCCTGAAGCATTCCAGCTATGCCTTTATGCGGCTGGTCTTTCCAGCAGCACAAAACCCAGAGCAAACATCGTAAATCCCCGTTTGAAATGAAGAGAATTTGACTATTTGATTGCAGGGACGCCATCTCGGTTCCAGCCTTATATGGACCCACACAAGGGCAAGAGATAAGAATTAATGTTTCCATACCACCATTTCTTGCAAAACACAACCTGGTCCAGACTGAAATGTCTTCAAGGTAGAAGAATAAAATTAGCCCCTCAAGTCTGCCTGATGGGCTCTGCCTAACAAAAGGTTAAAGATATTTTTTTTTCCACAGCACATCAGTTTAAAAAAAATAAAAAATCACCGCTCAGGAACTTTCAAACTTCTACTTGAAACTTTCCACTTTAAAATATTTATCCTTATGCTAAGAGGCTAACTTTTATTTATAAGTTGTGATATAACATCATCCCCCCACTTCTTCCTCTCCCCCCCCCCCAAAAAAAACGCCCCTGTTACATGTGAATAGGAAACTGGATTAAGAGGAGATTCCCTCTCCCCCTGCACCGATGGTTGAAACTGTGCAGGGGGAGAGGTTGAGCTTTCCGCAGCCTCGAGCATCTCCAAATGGCACTTCGCCGCAGCCCTGTGTAACTTGGTATGGTCCTTGGCATGTCCTGGATCCTGCAAGCCTCCAAGTCCAGCCCTTCCCGACCGAAAGGCATCATTAAATCGGCTCCCGCAACCCTGCGGGGCTTTTTTTTTTTTTCCTCTCCTTTTTTTTTTTTTTTTTTTTTTGATGTATTTCTTCTTATCAATAACAGGGAGAAGGCTCTTTGGAGACGGCGAGGCCAGCACGGGAAGGGGGGAAGCCACACAGCGCGGAGGCGTCCCCCAGGGTGGGGTGGTGGGGGGGGAGGACCGCATGTGATGAGCAGCTCTGACCTCAGCCCCGGGAACGCCAGCATCAACCATCTGGATTCCATTTGCGACGCCGGATTGCCCGGCCCCTCGGCACTCCCGAGCCAGCCGCCTCCTCTGGCCTCAGACGCGCAGCGGACATCTCACAGGGACCCTAATTTCCCTCACCCCGTCAGCGCTTGCACCCCACCAAGCAAGGCGAGCAAGGACCGGGAAGGCTGAGCAGTGCCGGCACACCATGAAGCAAGGGTGAGAGGCACTCCGGAGTGGAAAATCCTGGAATAAGCAACTTTTTGGGGGGTTCACTCAGGGGTAAGTGTTGCTTTCCGCGCAGGAGACCTTAGCCTGGGCTCAGCAGCTGCCGTGCTGCGTTTCCCCCCTCTTCGGAAGGGTTTTAGTCTTTGGGAATTTTTCAAGGCATTTTGAGCAAAACCCATCCCGTGCATGGAGCGGTGTCCTCAGAAGAAAGCTACCCCAGGCTCGCATCGGGCTGGGAAAAGCAGAGCGATGCAGCCGTCTCGCTCACACCAGGAGCCTCCTCCCCAAGCTGATGCACCGCAGGTGCACGGGGACACTCCCGGTCCCACCAGCACGGGGGAATTAATTCATTCAATGATGCTTTGAAATCACTACAGCAGCTTGGTGGGATGGGAATGGGATGCCTGGGGGAGCAGTGGGGGTCCGTGCCCCAAGGAGGGGATGTAGCGGTTTGGGGAGCTGCTGGGTCACAAGGAGGTGGGTGCATGGATGGGACGCTGCAAGGGGCCCTGCTAAAGGGGTGACCTAAGGGGCAGTGGCAAGCAAACAGGGTGTCTTGATGCTCCTTCCTTCCTCCTGAGGCATGCCCTCAGGGCTGGGGGTTGTTAGGTAGCAGCCCTCACCCCTCCTGCCTCCAGGCAAGGTAGGATGGACTGGACAGAGATGCTTGTCAGCCCATCCACCCGACACAGATCCCGCTGCCGGGAATGTCCCTGCTGCTCCAGGGTGGGCCAGCACTGCTGTGGCTTCAGAGATGATCCTCATCCTCTCGTGGTCATCCACAGAGAGGGACATTGGCCAAACATCTGACATTTTTTTTCCCCTTGCCGAAGGGCTCTCCAGCCTCATACGGAGCCACCTCCCCTCTCCACCTCTCCCATCCGCACTCCCTCCTGCCTTTCCCAGCCCTTTCCCCCGATAGCCCCAGTTGCCCTTGGCTCTCCAGAGCGATGCTCTTGCCAAGGGGGCGGCTATGAGTAATCGGTGAGACACCCCGCCACCGTCCCTCTTGGCTCAGCAAAGCCCTCCCTTCCCAACTGGAGGCTGGGGCGAGAAACAGTTGTGGCCAAATCTGTTTCCTGACCAGGCACAGGGGCCAAAACTGGTTGGAGCCGAGGTGGCCAAAGCCACTCTGGTTCCCGTGGGTGCAATGGGAAACTCTTGGCTCGTTTCTGGTTGCTGCAGTTATTCATGTGCACTCTCAGGGGAGGAATGCTGCATTTTCCAAACTTCTGGCTTTACCCCATTACTTACTGTTTTTTTAAAAAAAATGAATCAGTATTTATGGTTGAATAATTACTGTTCTTATGTAGGGCTGTTTCTGGGGCACAGTGGCCCAGTCTAGGAGCTTTGTGGAGGCCAGAGAGATGTCTCCAGCCAGAGGCTGTTAGAGGGAGCTGGGGGGACTCCTCCAAGGTTGTCTAGCAATGGAGTGGCAGAGCAGAGACCCAACTCCACATCTCCCCAGCGCCATCCCTTGACTCACCAGTACCACAGCTCAGGGAAACAGGCTTTTCATCCTCAACCTTATGCCCTCATTCCATCCTCATCTTTGCAGAGAGGTTGACCAAAGGCCAGGTTGGACAGGGCTCTGAGCAACCTGATCTGGTTGGAGATGTCCCTGCTCCTTGCAGGGGGGTTGGACTGGGTGGGCTTTAATGGTCCCTTCCAACCCAAACCATTCCATGATTCTATGACCAGGTGTACGACAGTGTTTCTAAGACAGAAGCACAGGGCTGCACGCTTGCTGCTGCCGCATCGTCATTCATTCATTACCTTTCCATTTTTTCAGCAATCTCCGCAGTTCCCTTTCTGGTTTTTCAAACATCTTGACAGTTTTCCATTCAAGCACATTCACTTTCCCTGGTTTCAGGGTGAGATAAACCAGCCCCCGCTATACTCCCACATGTCAAAGAGGATTAAAAAAAAAAAAATTTGTTCCTCTCCTAACTTCTGCTACGTGCCTGTCTGGGAACAGGAGGGAAGGGAACATCTTATTCCTTCCATCCGTGCAAAGTCGGGTAAGCGCACAGTCTTGGACTGCGTTCTCCCAGCCTGGATGCCTTTGATTTGCAGCGAGGGGACAAACCTGGCCCCCGTGTTGGGCGTGCACGGCCGCGGGTGGCACTGAGTGCCCGCCCTCCCCTGTGAATCACTGCCAGCCTTACTGCTCTGCGCGCCCATCACTTTTTCCACCTTTTTAAAGTAATTCGAGTTCCACATTAAGGAGCCGATTTGTTTGGGTGGAGAGGCACTGGAAGGCTTCGGTTACTATACATAAAGAGTCATTGATCTTTGAGGGAGTTTCCTTTTTTTTTTTAGCAAATACTCCCTTTCCTCTTATTAACCGCTCTATTTTAGTCTCAGTCTTCAGATGAAGAAAACAACCAGATTTTAAGCCAACAGCACGCTTATAAGAAGCGAATATGTAATTTGTATTAAATGCTAGCAACCGGGGAGCCTGCCCATGTAGGATATAAACGCAAAATAATTCTGTCACTTTACTGAACGCTGGTTTAAAGCAAAAAAAGCTCAAGTGGCTTGCAAGAGCAGGAAGATTTTTCCACCCTTTTAGGCTTGTTTGCTTCTAGTGCTCAGGTCTACTTTTGTAGGAAGAAATGTTTTCAGGAGCAGCCCTCAGCCCACCAACCCCTCACCTTCCCCACGCTGTCGGTGCCAGACGGCTGCAAACGGAAACCCTTCAAAAGAGCTGGGGAAAATTGGAATGACCTCACTGAAGTCCTCTTAGACATGAATTTTGATATACGCCCCATCCCTGGAAACATTTCAGGCCAGGTTGGCCAGGGCTCTGAGCAACCTGATCTGGTTGGAGATGTCCCTGCTTCTTGCAGGGGGGTTGGACTGGATGGGCTTTGAAGGTCCCTTCCCACCCATTCTACGAATAAATTAATAATTTGTCCCATCAACTCATCCCAAGACTCTAGAAACAGCCCTGCTTCTCTGGAGGCTGGATAAGTTTTGGTGCCGTATGCAGTGGCCAGCTCTCTAGAGGCTCGGGAGGCCTACGTCCATTTTCAAAGATGACTGAGCTATTTCGGGGGGGGGGGGTGGAGGAATCACAGCATTTAGCCTCCTAGGTGTCCAAATCACTGCTGGGAGTGGCTTTTGGCTAACGTTCTCCCAAGCTCAGAGCTCTTGACAACACAGACAAATTTAAGGAGGAATTCACCCGTCCAAGAGAGGAGTGTGCATCACCTCCAGAGGGCAATCTGTGCCACCACAGCTCCACGCTGGGATTTGGGGAGCAGTCTCTCCTCCCTGCTTGCTCCA
Source organism: Chlamydotis macqueenii (assembly GCF_036417535.1). Classification (NCBI taxonomy): domain Eukaryota; kingdom Metazoa; phylum Chordata; class Aves; order Otidiformes; family Otididae; genus Chlamydotis; species Chlamydotis macqueenii. Next base: position 39,739,955 of record NC_141561.1, read on the forward strand.
CAGCCGCAACTGGATGTACATCCCACTGCTGGGGCTGCAAGAAGTTGTTCTGGGTGGCCGGCGTCCACTTTCAAGCCACTGGCAAGACTTACGGCAGCCTCATGATTTCACTGCAGCTTCCCAGGGTTGTGCATACAGCAGAGAATGGCCAAGTTAAGGTGATTTCAGGTTGAGAAGTTTGGTTGGGAAAACAGGCTTATGATGAGGCATGAGGAGATCCCCATGAAGCCAGCACAGAAGGAGGCAGAGGCCCCTTGGGTTTGACCCTGACATTCCCACAGAGCAGATTTTTTAGAGGGCTCTGAGGATACTCACAGCATCTCCTCTCCCACGCCATGTGCGAGATGCCTCACTGCCTATTCCCCTTGCAGAAAAACCTGTTGGGACCCAGCTGCAAACCCACATCTTTCTCCCAGTACCAGATAACCCAACCTGCATGCACAATGGGATTTTCGGCTGCAACTGTTTTGCAGACTTCTATTCTGGATATTTTTGGAGGGATGCTGCGAGGCAGGAAAATTGGACCACCTGTACCATGGTCTGGGGCGGTGAGGGGTCCAAAGGTCCCTGGCTGTGCCAGCCAGGAATGTGGCACTGGCTGCCCAAGGCCAAGCCCAGAAATGGGCCGTTTGTCCCCAGAAGAGCACGCAGTCATGGCTCTGACAGCCTTGCTCAATTTGGGTCCTCTGCTCTTTCCCAGAAACTGCTCACCTTGCCACAACAGCAACGCTGTCATGGAGAGGGAGAGCTGATGGGAACAGATTTTACCAGTAAGTGACCAATTTGGGATTTCCTGGCCATCACACCCCAAGAGTCAGTCCTGCCTGGCTCAGCCCTTTAGCCTTGAGATTACAGAAACGCATCAAGCGACTGCAAAACGCTGGTACAGAAAACCCCTCCGAAAGCTCGGAGCATGCAATCCAGTTGCTTTCTCTTGTGACCCAATATGAGCACGGCCCAGTTGGGAATTCAGATTTAAGAGGGATTTCACAACAGTGCTAATTATTCCCTTTACCCATCATCGCACCCATCCGTATCTACGCACGGCACGCATCGCATTTCTGTTCGCACCAGAGCCATAGATGCTTCCCCTCCCTCTCAAAGCCAGCCAGCCCAGCTGAGAGGCACATGTAAAGAATTCGAGTGATACGTAACAGCTGCAGTAATTTTTTCCTGCCTTTCATGTTTTGCTTTTTTAAAGTCTGCTCATCTGCTTTGCACTTCTGCAGATTTTATTTTAGCTAGTGAAAAAACACACACCAGAAAATGACTGCTTAGAAAGTGAATTTGAAACATCCACTCAAATAGAAAAATTATGTAAAATGTCAAACCGTATGCACAGAGAAGTATGCAATAAGCAGAAAATAGCTGCTGGGGAAAATATTTAGGGAAATCACTTCATTGCATTAGTGGTAGAAATTATTGCCTTTTGAAAGCATTATTAGTAACAGATGTGTATCTTCTGATGAAACAGAGGACATACTGCGATATTAAGAGGTCATCACACACCATATAAATTCTAGACAAACATAAAAACTTCAGATTATTGAAGACCACACGAGTTAATCTTTTAGTACATGGATTACTTAGAGACCAGCTACCCAGATTTTGGTGCTAATTCTTCACAGTTGAGGAAAATGCTTTCCTTTTCCAAAGGCACTCAGATTTATTTTTTTTTGGTCAGCATTTGTTTTCAGCTTGCAGTGGTTATATGAAAAGCTCCATCAGAGCTTCCACCCCCCAGGAGAGCAAGGAACTTTTCATTAAGAAAAAATTCAGGAGAATATTACCTTATTGGAAAGACAGCTATTGGAAATAACAATAACCCAGGAAAATAAAACTATAAGACAGATACTTGCCATTATCAAAAATTAAAATGAATTAACATAAGGTCACACCCTTGTTTTTATGTTCTACCTCCTGCAAGGTGGTGCCACCTCCAGCTTGCAACCAATGGCAGTTTAGGACACAAAACAAGACCACACTGAGCAAAGGAGGTCACTTGTTGTGCCTTACCACCAAGACCAGCCAAACAAGACCTACCTCCAAGCACCCAAACAATGAAAATCACAACTTTTGCCATCTGTAATCTTCTTCTACTGAGTCAGAGGCTGGCTGTTGGCACAGTCAAACCAGATCTAAACAGAGTTTTGGTTCAAATCCCCCCAAAAAGCACATTACCTCTACAAAAAAAAAAAAATCCTGCTATCCTTGCTGCTGCTTCTCCAGTACTACAGGAAGGTCATCTCCTCATCCTCCCCTTTCTACAAACACCCAGCTGCTTCTCCTTTACTAACAAGGGTGCTGTGGAGGGGGGAAATATAGGAGAAACCCTCATCAGGAACACCTGTGCTTAAGTGTGCCTCTTTTCCATAAATTATCAGTCAATCTCTAAGAGACATCAGCTATCTCTTCCTGCGAGACTTTGGTGTGTCTCTCTTTCTGCTAACTCATTTCAACCCCTGTGGTTTTTTGGATGGCTTTGGGGAAGTGTGATGCTAAAACTCATTTCTTATTGATGAACAAGTCCCTCTGCTTTCAAAGTAACTAAAAATAACTGTCATGGGAGTCACAGAGGAAGCTGGATATTACATCTAGAGGGCTCCTAAAGGCTAAAAGGGAAAAGAAGGTGACTTAAAAAGTACAGCTAGCTTATTATTTCTTGAAAAATACTTTATATTTCCCAGCTGACCAGGGCAAAAAAAAAAAAACAAACCTAAGGTTGAGTGTTGTTGTAATACATCGTGATATCCACATTTATCTTGCGGTGCCCTGAGCGCTGACTCATGACTTTCGGTTGTTTGGATTGAGTTACATAAAATACAGCTGGTGGTTCCTTTGCCATGAGGCTCTTGGTCCAAAGCATGACCCAATGGGACCTAACAGAGGAGAGCTCGGCCCTAGCTGTCCCCGAGACTCCTTGTTTGATCACAGTCCAGGCAGTTCTCCAAGGGTTTTCCAGCCAAAGCATCCCAAAAGATGTAGATGTAGATCCACCATTGAGTTTGGAAATCCTACTCGATGTAAAGCCCCGTTGCCCACGGTTGCGGGAGGCACTGCAGGCAGAGGAGTTTTCGTAGCACTGGGGAGATTTGCTTTTCCCTTCTGCTGCGTTTCATGGCGGTAAGCAGCCCCGTAAGTCTCTCTGCAGCTGCTCAATGTTAAAACCAAAAATCCCCCAAATGTTTGCTCCGGTCTTGTCATTTACTAGCTGACAGGACATTAATTTTCACTGGTTTATCTCGATGGTCTGTTCACCTCCAGCTGTTGCAACTGCAGAGTGATAGGATGCCAGGATGATAACACAACTTCCTGAGTTTTGGAAAAGAAATTCTAGCATTTTTATGGCATACATTATTTTAATGGGCTACTTTTCCAGGGAGTGCATTTTATTTCACATTTTTCATTCATTGCTTGCAGCATTTTTACTCCCAACGGATGCTGCAAGGCGAGCCCATCTCAAAAAGAAACTTGCAGCTCTTCCATAAACCTCTTCTGCCTGGAGAGGAGATGCTTGAGGGGGGTTGGATGGGAGAGCCCAGCTTTGCCTTCCCCTTGTGTCCTTTGGGTGTACCTAGGTTTTCTGGGAGCAAGCTGTAGACCAGGAATGCGGTCCAGCAGAGCAAGTTCACTTCCACTGGAGGCACTGGGAGGTTTGGCTTGGACTCCAATAGCCGGGGGTGGGGAATGGATGGGGGCCAGCTGAGAAGGATGATTTTTCAGTCTTTTTGTGAATGATAGCGCTACCTCTGAGCAGCAGCAGCTGCCTCAATAAATGGAGGAGTCGCCAATGACAGGGAAGATTTGTCACGTCTTAATTGATGCCATGTGCTAGCTGCTGGCTCTGGGTGCCCATTAAATGTCTCTCCTCCTGGAGCTATTATTATTACTATTACATAGAAACGTGGGGGCAAAGGCAGAGGCCAGATTTTGCCTGACTCATTCCGAGTCAAAAAGCAAAAGCAAATGCTGCAAACTCCTTTTTCCCAGGAAGGACCAGACCCCAACCCAGCTTTGACACAGTGGAAGTGTCTGGATCACGCTGGGTTTTGGGGAACAAGGTGGATGTTGTCCCCTCCTTTCCACTGAACCCCACTCTGACAGCCCTGAGGAGCATCTCTTCAGTGGAAGAAGGATCAGCTGTTCAGATGTTTATTTCAAAATTTTCTCTAATTCCCGGCATTGGTTCTGTTTCTGGCTGTGCTAAAGATGGCCATCTGTGCAACTACCACAGCTTTCCATAAAGAGGGAGTCAATCTTCCTGCTACTCCTCTTAGGCTCTTGTGTTGGTCATGATTCTCTGGGTTGATGGAGTCGGCAAGGTTGATTATAAGAAAATTATTATTTTTTTTTTAGATGATGACCTGGTTAATAGTTTGATGTATTTGAATCACTTTTGGCTCATTTAAGTATTTAAGCTCCTTTTGGGGAATGAAAAGTATTAAATCACCGCATTCCCTTTTGGGAGGATATTTTCTCAGTTAAGCAAGACTTACTGGTTTCTTCTCTGGAGGCTTGGAAATGAAGATTAAATAATAAATTGGCCATTCCTATGGCAACAGATACACAGCTTTCCTGAAGGAGACATTGTCTCAGAAGGCTTGCCAGGTGGATCACAGATAAGAAACTTGCATAAATTATATTTTTGGCTGCAACACGTAAAATATTATTCTTGGTGCCTTTCCAAAATGTGATCAGCCAGCACAGGCTGTTCCGCCGCCAGGGCTGCGAGCTTGGGGGAGTTCAAGGGCTTTTTGCCGTTCAGCCAGATCGTGCATGTCACTTGGGTCTGGGGTAATTAAATTTCCATTTGTAAGTTTGGGACAGCTGAAAAGGTGAGCTGAGGCAAAGAGGGATGTTCAGGACAATTATTATTACGTCATTTGTAAAAAATAAAATAAGAAATAGCAACAGCAAGAGGGAACGTCTTGGCCAAGATATTTCAGCAGGTCATCCGTGGGCAAGGAGGACAGGTGAGAGGCCACCTTATATTTTGAGGGTTGGTGGTAGAAACCTAGGCTGACCATTTTGTGATATTAGGTATCACCTGGGAGAGCATAAGCAAGAAGAAAGCCATCTAAGTCCACAGGGGTCATTAAATGCCAATAATGGGAGCGATGGCTCCTCTTCCAAAGAAGTGCTTGCTATGAAGCAGACTCTGTCCAGCATTAATTTATTTTTTTTTTCCTGCCAAAGTGCGAAAAAGGATAGCAAAACCACATGGTTTGGTTTTTCTACCTTGTGCCTCATCTGTGCCCAGCCAGCACTGCTGCTGTTTCTCACTATCTCTGTTTTTCTCCTTTAGGTCTCACGTTGGGTGCTTTGAAACAAACAGAATAAAAGGAAAACTCAGATAAAAGACCAAAATGAGGAAACATCGACATTTACCCTTTGCAGCAATGTTTTGCCTCTTACTCTCAGGCTTTTGCTCGGTTCGTGCCCAGCAGCAAGCAGGTAAGACCGGACTGCTTCACCCAGCTTAACGTACAAACGTGCCACTAGTTCGCACGGTTTGGTTTTTAACATGCATGTTGATGGTATGTTGTGGTTTACCTTCTGCTCCTCAGCTCCCGCTTGGCTGAGAGTCCTTTCAGACCCAGACCTTGGCCAACGTGCAGGGTGCCTTGCCAAGCATGTCGCTGGCCGGTGGTGCGCCTGTGAGGACGCTCTGCGCGGGACGGGTGTGCGGGACGTGCACCCAGGGTGGCACCGAGTGGGTTTTCTCCTGAGCGGAGCGGTTTTGCCCTCCTTGCATGTGTAGGAGGGCTTTTTGCAATGAGAAGAGCACTGCCACTGACCTGCAGAAAGGCTGTTTGTTTTTTTTTTTTTAAGAGGAGGCACTGGTGCCTTTGGGACCAGAGCTGGTGTCAGGACCTGGGGTGTTGGCAGTAGGAAAAATATGGAAAAACTCATGCTAGCACCCAGGCTGCTTAAACCGAGCAGCCCTTCCTTCCTCGAGCACCATTGCAGAGCCAGAAAAGCCCTGAGTCAGCAAAAATGGGCAGGAGACCATGGGCAATTATAGAAGCTGAGCAAGCCTAAATTCACACGTGAAGCTGCAGGTGTCTTGGTCTGGCTCAGGGCTGGTGCCTAAACCTGTGCGGCGAGGGTGTGGGAGGGGAGAAGCATTTTGCCTGCCCCCTCCCTGGGACAGGTAGCTCGCATGCTGTCCCCTCCTGTTCCCCAACGCCTGCGGTGTCAGGGTGCCTGTTTTTTCTCCAGTGCTTCTCGTTTTGCTGCGGGCGAAAAGGGGAAGCTCAGCTTCCCTTTCACCATGCGAGAGAGGCTGTCGGTTGTTTGAACGAGGAGGAGGATGCATGCTTGTGATGACCCTAAACCCCCATCTGTTTTTTTAAAGCTGTCAAAACCGTTGCTGTGGCTGATATAATATTTCTAGTGGATTCCTCTTGGAGCATTGGGAAGGAACACTTCCAACTCATTCGAGAGTTTCTGTATGATGTTGTAAAAGCTTTAGATGTGGGAGGAAATGATTTTCGCTTTGCCCTGGTCCAGTTCAGCGGAAACCCCCACACAGAGTTCCAGTTAAATACCTACCCCTCTACCCGAGACGTCCTGTCCCATATTGCCAACATGCCTTACATGGGGGGAGGCACCAAGACTGGAAAAGGATTAGAGTACCTAATCGAGAACCATCTCACTAAAGCTGCTGGAAGCAGAGCCAGTGAAGGCGTCCCCCAGGTTATTATAGTGTTAACGGACGGACGATCCCAGGATGATGTGGCTCTGCCATCATCTGTCCTTAAATCGGCCCATGTAAACATCTTTGCGGTCGGCGTGCAGGATGCAGTGGAAGGGGAGTTAAAGGAAATAGCGAGCGAACCCTTCGATACGCACCTTTTCAACCTAGAGAATTTTACTGCTCTCCACGGCATAGTTGGAGACTTAGTGGCGAATGTCCATTCATCCATGACTCCAGAAAAGGCTGGGGCCAAAGGACTGGTTAAAGACATCACAGGTAATGGCTGACTGCTGATGGCTCCCATCAGCATGGTGTCTGCTGGTGTTGCGCTGTTTAAAGCCTTTGTTAGGGGCAAGACTGAGATGGACATTCAGAGGTTTAAAAACAAAGGTTTGACGCGTGTGGCCCCGAGTTTGTAGCTGTCAAGCGTGCCGTTGCTTGCAGACCGAGCTGGTGTCCCTGCCAGCGCTGCCAGGAGGTAGTGCAGGAACCCTTGGATGGGCAGCAGCTCATTGTGGCCCTCAGCCCATTGTGGCCATCCTTTTGTGCCACAAAAGGATGGAAATGCCAACGTAGAGGGCTCTGCAGAGTTATTAAATTGTCCCATCCCATCCACTCCCAAGGCAGGGAAATAAGGGATGAACACACCAACCGTGATGGAAGCCCTGACCGAAAACCCTCTGGAGACCCAGAAGATCGCTGCTGGCTGCAGAGACACCATGTGGGATGTCCCCTCACAGCTGGCAGGGGAGATAGGCAATGTGCTACTCCAGAAAGTCACATTCTTGCCTGAAGACAGCAGAAGCAGTTTGGTGGAGAATTTCTCCACTGAAACCCCATCCCTGAGCCAGCCCTTAGCTTCTCTCCTCATCTGCTTGGAGAAGGTGTGTGGTTGGAGAGTCCCTTTTGCGATGCCACTCAAATGCCTTCTTTACAAGTTGATGGCTTCCACCTGCCAGAGTGCTGGACCCTCCCCGTACCCAAAACCTCTCTGCAAACCATGTTGGCTTCAACGAGTAGGCACTGATTGCAAGCAAGGGGCCGAATTTGCCTGGAAAAAAATAAGGCACTCTTCCTCCATCCCTTCTGTTTATGAAATTTCAGCATGGAAGGGGCCTTCTAGGCAGCTTTGTTGTGTTTCAAAACAGAAGTCCCAGAGATCAAACCTTTCTTTTTATTCCTGAGACTCCATCTGAAGGTCAATAGCTTGTGGGGTGATGTAAGGCAATGGCAGTGTAATGAGGCAGTGTGACATTAATCCCCCTGTGTTGTCTTGCCTGATTAACCCTCACGCCAGCCCCACTGGGTGCTCTCCATCACTGCATGACACTGAGCAGCACCAAAAGGCTGTGCTCACATGTGTTTTTATTGTGCAAAGCGCTTGACAGGGCAAATATCCAGATCACGTGAAAAGCCACAGGGAAGAAAAGCAGCTGCCCCGGAAAGATGACATAAAGCTTGCCAATTCTAAGAAAATCGTATGTGGAAAATGAACATTAGACCCAACGTGCTGACAGCACTGGGCGGCTGTTTGGCATCCTCGCTGTGAAAGGACCACAGTTCTTCCATGTTGAAACCGGTAGAGGCTTTGGTGGCTGGCTGTCCTCTGGGGCACGTCAGCAGGTAACCCCATAGTACATAAAGATCTAGAGTCACAGACATTTCTTTAAAAGCTTTAAAGGCAAATTCCTACTTCGTGTATATCATGCCTTTCTAAGTTCATCTCTACTCAAATATATATACTTTTTGCAAGCATTTCCTTCCCCGCCATAACAGAAGTTTAAGCTCACGCTACTATTGTAGCTTTGCCCCTGCGTGACTTTGCACGGGTGACCTACGGAGTATCATTAAGCATTGAAAAAGACGTTACAGGTCCTGAATATTGGATGATAACAGTGTGCAAAGCATGGTACAAGTAATGGTTTGCGCAAGAGTTTAAGAAGTCACTTATTCAGCTTGTTAACTCCATGTAGCATTAAAATGTAGAAAAGTGCCATGGATGTTATGTTAGAGATGAGCCCTAATATGAAGTGGAAATGCAAACAAACCCCAGTTTCACAGTATTTCCAGTCTAGAGTACCAAAGCTGTTGGTCTGTGGCAGTCCCCAGAGCTGACTAGCGTAAGTATGAAGGTCAGCCCCCAGTTTGCCCTGACGTATATGTTAAATCTTATCTGTCTGTCTCATCTGATCCTCCTTGCTTAGTTGTGTAACAAGCATGCTTTTATTTGTTCTCCAGCACCAGCTTGTTCCATAAACGTGCACTGAAGTACAAGTTGTTTTTACAGTGATGACAAATTATCCAACGCATGCGTTTCTTATCTATTTTCTCTCCTGCCGGAGCGACCCACACTGCCGCGATGACACCCATTGGTGTCTAAAATATCGTTCCTCAAAAAGATGTCTGGGGTATCTAAAGCAGCGCTGGGTACAACTGCTTTGAGGATTTCTTTTCATTTATATGATGAAGTAGATCTTTTACATCCCGAGTGAGAGTGGCACAGTAAAGTCAACTCTAAGCACCCCTAAATTTCGACTTGATGACGGAAAAATAAGTCCTGGAACCCTTAGCAATTCTGAACCATGTTTATGTTCTCCAAGCCAACACTGGGCATTGAGTTGGCCCAGGGAAGTGGTGATGCCCTTTTGCTTTGTCACTGGAATTGTGGCGGTATTTGAATATCTTGGTGGCATTGCGATGTATGAAAACATTTACTAGAAAAACAACTAAACTGGCAAAAACAAAAAAAAGATTGACACTGCTATTTAACAGCAGAGACCACAAGTTTATTCCTGGCCCTGCTAAACTACATGCCAGTTTTGCTACTGGTTTCACCTTCGGCTTTCAAAAGTTGAGAGCTGGGTGGGATTTCCAGATGTTGCTTGTCACTCATTTGCAAATACTCTGAAACTTGATTTCTTAACAAGATTGGAGAGTAATAGCACGGAAACATTTGAGCATGCTTTGGGGTCTTCTTCCCCCCACTTTTTGCATGCTCTTGGTGATCTTGATGGTAAAATGAGTTGAGCAAAAGGAGTAAGAGCAGACACCAGGGCATTCTGGGTCTGCTTCAGTAAGTCTCACAGCAAAAATGCTTCCCCCTCAACATCCATGTTCATGCTGTATAAAAGTTTGGTTTGGTGTGTGTATATTCTCAGCAGATGCTTGTGATCATCTGGGCATGGTCACAACAAACAGAGTTGGATAATTGTGTCATGACTGATTTCATCACACCGTTTTAACCTGATTCTGCATTCCTTGATTGAATATCCAGGGTCCCTACGAAAAATACAGGCAGGACCCCTCTATCGAAAATCAATGCATCTTTGTGCAAAATAATTAATGCAAAACAGTTTTTGCGTGGCATGAGTTGACAATGGCGTGGGTCAGCTTGCTGGACAAATACCATCATGTGTATGCTGGACAGCTGGTAAAAGAATTACGGAGCAGGAATAATAACCAATTATTCAATTGTTTCTAATAAATGCATTTCAAATAATAATCATTCATGGTAGGAGAAGCCAATATATTCAGCCACTGTTTTTAACCAGCAAAAGAGCAGAATTGCAACAGAGGCTGAAACCTTCCATGTATCCAGTAAATGGTGGCTTTTTCCTTTTTTTTCCTCAAGAAAAAAAAAAAAGAAACTGCAATGAGGAAAACTTCCCACAAATATCACCATCCTCACCCTCTATCTTCAGGGTGAATTGCCACCAAAATCCACTATTTTCTTTTGGCTCAAAGCACTTGGGCAGTACTGATGGAATGGATCTAGATTTCAAAAAACCAATATTTTGCTGAGTTTTCTCCTTATATGCCAATACTGCTGACCCCCGCGTAACTGCAGCCACCAGCTCCAGTTGTGTCTGCTTGAGCCGTCTCTTGATGGGCAGCGGACGCTACCGGGATGGAGCTGGGAGCTCGTATTCAATCAGAATGCAGAACTAAGAGGCAAACATCACCTCCTCAGTGAACATGTGTTTTGTTTTCTCATTTTCGTGTTTCTTACTAGTTTTCCAAGAAACATGTCAGAACACTGTACAACTGCATGTAATCACCCATTTTAATGCTTTCACCTTTTGCATTTCTTTTTTTAAAGCTCAAGAGTCTGCTGACCTTATTTTCCTTATTGACGGATCAAACAACGTCGGAAGTGTCAATTTTCAAGCCATACGTGATTTCCTTGTAAATTTGATTGAAAGCCTCAGAGTTGGAGCTCAGCAAATACACATTGGGGTGGTGCAGTATAGTGATGAACCCAGAACCGAGTTCGCTTTGAACAGCTACTCCACAAAAGCGGACGTTCTGGATGCCGTGAAGGCACTTAGTTTCCGTGGTGGCGAGGAAGCGAACACCGGTGCAGCACTGGAGTTTGTGGTGGAGAACCTCTTCACCCAGGCGGGAGGCAGCAGGATAGAGGAAGCGGTGCCTCAGATTTTAGTGCTGATAAGTGGTGGAGAGTCTAGTGATGATATCCGAGAGGGCTTGTTAGCGGTGAAGCAAGCTAGTATATTTTCGTTTAGCATTGGGGTCCTGAATGCTGACAGTGCAGAGCTGCAGCAGATTGCTACTGATGGAAGCTTCGCATTTACTGCCCTGGATATCCGTAACCTTGATGCTCTTCGAGAATTATTACTGCCCAACATTGTTGGAGTGGCCCAAAGACTCATTTTGTTAGAGGCCCCAACCATTGTGACTGAAGGTATGTATGCCTTTCTAGACTGTTGCATTTCGATGAATCGATGACCTTTTGCACGCTTTAAAAAAACATAATTATCTTTTTAAAATTTAAATTTCTGGTTTTGCAATGCATCTCTCTGGTCTGGTTATGGAGAAACAATCGGAAAGACAAATATTCCTGTGGCCAGTGTGCAGAAACTCGTTTGCCCAGTGGGTTATTTTTTGAAAACCTTGAGATTTTGTGTCAATAACTGGCATGACATGGGGTTTTAAAGGACACAAGCAGAGTATAAAAAGGCTCATATAATGGTTATTGCGGTATCTAAGCACCCTGGGGGTTAATACTGCAGCACATTCAGTTCTGGAAACATTTATGTCACGTAAGCTTACATTATGTGTCAGTTGAAAGTGTCATGAGAATGAAATTTGACTGGGGAAGCTAACAGGGATGTTAAATGGATCCCTATTTCACAGAGTTCACATTATCAGCTTGCTAAAACAGTAAAACTCTGTCCCTCGTTGAAACTGTGCACTATCCTTGGGGAAAGGGTGAAATTCCTGTGTTGTTGAACTGGAAAGCAAAACAGCCCTTAGTTCTTCTGAAGTAAAATCCCTACCTCTCTAACATAGATTTCCCTTCAATCCATAAGCTGAGAAAGTTCACAGCTTTCCATGACGCCATGGGAAATGAAAACATAGGTGTCAATATTCCACTTGGGTTGCTTTGTTAATCTTTGGTCCCCATTGACATTATTTCTGGACTAGCATCAGCTTGGGTGCAACGAATATCTGGATTTATGGAGCAAGTAGGTGATTAAGTTTCTCACCCTATGGTTTTATGTCTAAATTAAATTTACTGATAGCAAGGCTGTATGAAAGACACAATATGTCGTATTTCAGAGGACCCTGGAAAGAGCCAGGGTGAGGTTGCTGCATTTAATTACCAGCACACTTAATGCAAACAAGACTTTAGGGATCCAAGTGCCAGTCTGGAGTTCTGCACATACTGTTCAACTCATGATGTATGTTGACATATAAAACTGCATTCCAGATGTCTTCGCTGATCTATGTCTAAACACGATTGCTATCCCGTGGCTCAAATCAAAGGAAGGAATTTGCCTAAAAGATCATTTCATGACCTTGCCTTGATTATTCCAGGAAAGAATATAATGAACTTTTGCTTGTAGCACCCCACAGGAACCATATTTAGTCAAAACAGCCAAAATCTAGTGGTCTAGCTAAAATCTGCATGCCAGGACCCATGTAAGTCAATGGAAAACCTCTCTTTCTGCCCCTCTGATTTTTAACAGTTTGAATAGCAAAATTAGAAATGTTATTACTTTTGGTTCCATCTGCACTTGCATATTTTTCACGCCAGCTCATTTGCAGAAGGTATTACAGCAGCATCAGCCTGTGAAATTACATGTAGATGGATATGCTAAATGGAGAAGTGGATATTTTCAAAGGAGTTGTAGGGAAATTCCTTTCCCTAGCATCCACGGAAATTAATTTTTACTGGTCTGCTTGGTTCACATTAGTGCCTTGGAAGCCTGCAGCGTAAAGCGCCGGTTTGGGGGAGACGCCGCAGCTCGAAAGGGATGCCAAACCCACTGAGGTGCCAAGCGTTCTATGAAACACTGAAGCCACCTCGCTTCTCTTCAGCTCTTTGGCTGTATGCTAGTCCTCCTGGGATGAATGGATGTCTCCAAGTGCCTTTCTGCCTCTCTTCTTCCCTCTCCTTTAGCTACTGGGAGAGCCTAGATGATCAAATTAGATTAAGTGCTTCACCAAAGACAGTTGGGATGGCAATGAGAAGGGAACTACACAGGGCTGGGTTCAATGCTGACACCCGCCAACATTCCCAGCTTTTGGAGTCGAAGACACAATGCTTTGATCCCAAATCCTTTGAAATTCCTGAGAGACTTGCCATCAGCTTTACTGGGCTGTGGATCAGGCCCCGTGAGATGTGTACAGCCTTGCTTAAATGCTTTTGCTTTAATCGTGTCTATTGAAATTAGCACTGTGGGGTGTTTCGTCCTGTGGGTTTTGGTTTCGGTTCTTGCATTCCTCTTCTCTAAGGAAATGCGCTGCAGGATTTGAGAGCTGCAAGAGGAACGAGTAGCAGAGGGAGGTATTCCTCCCCAGCCTCCTTCGCCTTTGCAAAGCCCCTTTGATGGTTCCCACAAACTTCTAGATGAAATCAGAAGTTTCCAGGGTCTCCATTTTTTGGTATCTAGCCACTGACAAGCTAAGGAAGCACTTTGGCCATCTCTTCTGGGTGATACAAAGCAGAGATTTCAGCCCTTGTACATTTGGAAAGTTTCCTGTTTTCAGCCCTCTCCTCCTCGGAGTAACTGATGAAACAAAAACCCTGGCTGAGGAGGTGAACGCTGGAAATCATGGCTCTGGGAAAGGGATAATTTAAACAAACCCTTGTTTCTTTGTGAGTAGCTCTGTTTTGACAGCCTGGGCAGTCAACTGCAAGCCACCAGCAGCTCACGTGAGGCTGTGGCTTGAGGAGGGTACCTCCACACTTGCTTTGTGCAGGTTCTCATCATTTTGTGTCCACCAATACCATGGCAGGCTATTTTCAGCTTCAAATTTTGACAGTTGGTCCTTAATCAAACAATTTCCATCAAGACTCTGCGAGAGGCTTTTGCAAAGGCTTGCGCATGCCGGCGGCGGCAGGTCTCTTGGCAGGGAACCGTGGGTAGCTGAGTTGCAGATGTTATCTCCAGCTTTAAATCACTCCTTGGGGTAGCCCAATCTGATGGCACTCACTCGTAATGAGAAACCTGACAGAGACCAGCCTTTGGGAGCACTGCTTTCTGTGGCCAGCTGGTGTCCGGCCAAGCAGGACTGCAGCCAAAGCTTTGTTCTTTGTTCAAATCCAAAGTAAATATCCTCCATGCAGAGGAGCCCTGATGGGCCGAGGGGCTACCCTTTTCCATCCAGGCAGGACAAGACAATGTTTGCTACCACTTGCCCTGAGGGGTGTGATATCCCGACGATGCGGGGTCTCCTCTTCCCCGAGGCTATGCGCTGGGTGTAGCTACAAGCCCAGAAGGGGATGGGTCTGCCACCCTGAATACTGACTCCATCTCAGGAGCTCTTAGGTGGGTAGGCGATTTAAGGACACTCCAAGTCCAACATAACGCAATGATCCATAATGCGCCAGCATAACTTGGAAGCAACACGAGGTTTCCTTTTTCACCTCATTGGCATGAAATCAGGGAGGCGATGATGTGAGTGGGGTTGTTTAAAATATGGTATTGAGATTATCTCCCATGTTGATTGTGTATAATGCTTTTATCATAATGGTATTGGTCTTGTAAATATTTACTGGTTTTTCATGTACATTTGCGGTATTAAATCTAACAATGCTTTGGTTTCAATGCCACACAACAGGTCTTTTTTTTCCATCCCTAACTATCTTCCTTCAAACATAGCCAGGGAACTGGAAAGCTAATTGTGCTCTTTGTGTCCCATGCCATTGTCAATAATAAAGTTTCAGAGATTACAACCTAGGGTACTCGTTTCGTTAAAGACATGGTGACCAGAATATAATTCAGCTCTTCCATGACTGGGCTAGCTGTGTCAAGAAAAATCATAATTTGTTTTTTTGTTAGATAAAGAATAAGATGTAGGATGTGAAGACACAAAGTCCAGGTACGTTGAGTAAGTGGAGACTGTTCTTTACTTGTGTCATTGCTCTTGGGAACCTAATCTTTCAGAGACCAAGCCATGCTCTGGCATGATTCAGATGGCTCCACTGCAGATGGAGGGAGCATCACCTGCTTATTTCACCTCATCTGCCAACTGAGTGCCAAAATTTCTCCTGACTGTTTGCCTGCCTTTCTTGTTTTGATATGTACATGCACCTTAATATTAAGTTTTGTAAACAATGCAATTCTCACAACTCTTCACCTTTTCTGTGTCTTCTGCTAACATTATGTTCATGTGTTACTTGCAGTTATTGAAGTGAACAAGAAGGATATAGTCTTCCTGATAGATGGCTCAACTGCTTTGGGGACTGGCCCCTTTAACTCAATTCGTGATTTCGTTGCCAAAATTGTCCAAAGGCTGGAGGTTGGACCCGACCTGATCCAAGTCGCGGTGGCGCAGTATGCAGACAGGGTCAAGCCAGAGTTTTATTTTAACACCCACCAGAGCAGAAAGGATGTGATGGCTAATGTGAAGAGAATGAAGCTCATGGGTGGTACAGCACTCAACACTGGCTCAGCACTGGACTTTGTGAGGAACAACTTCTTCACCAGTGCTGCTGGGTGCAGGATGGATGAAGGAGTGCTCCCCATGCTGGTGCTCATCACTGGCGGTAAGTCCATGGATGCCGTTGACCAAGCCGCAGCAGAGATGAAAAGGAACCGGATAGTGATCCTTGCCATTGGGTCAAGAAATGCTGACCTGGCAGAACTTCAAGAAATTGCCCACGAGAGAGATTTTGTGTTCAACCCAAATGACTTCCGCGTTCAGTTCATGCAAGCCATTCTTCCTGAAGTCCTATCGCCTATCCGGACACTCTCTGGAGGACTGATTATCCAAGAACCACCATCAGGTAATTAATTACTTTTTTCTAACTAAGGAGATATGGTTTATATGTTTGTCAACTCTTATTCTGTGACATGTAGAGATAAACACGTTTCGGCATAGCGAAACGTTGGCTCTTTGATTTGCAAAATGTGCATGAACAGATTGGTGAATTTGTTAGCCTGGTGGTTGTTACAGCTTTGTCGTTACTTCCTGGAGATTTTTGTCCCATTCTATATTTATCACCAACACTTAAAGGCCTGGACACAGAAGATGTGCTTTACTAGCTTCCCCTGCATGTCAAGAGATGTTCTAGCATAGAGATTTTATTCCAAATTTCTCAGGATTTCTTCCCAGTAGAGGTGCTTGAGGTTGAATTAATGTTGCGCTAGATTGTATTTGAACCTTGCGTTTCTGACTCATGGCATATAAACTTTAGAAAAACTTTTTTCCAGCTCCCAGTAAGGTCAACAGTGAGGTTCCCATTGGCTTAACTGGGTGTTGAACCATTGAAACGTGTTCATATTTTTTTCTAGTTTCTCCGAGTAATTTGAAATTATAGACCACAGTGCAAAAGAAACTGAGTTTTTTGAAAAGGTCCTTAAACAATTTACAGCCTGTGACTGATTTACATGAAGAGTAGACATTTTAAAATCAGTTTGTCCTTAATTAAGATGAATATCACGGGACTTATCATTTCACAAGCTTTGTTTCAGAATGTGTTTCCTGCTAATACAGTTTTGCATGGCTATACACCAAACCTGACATTTTAATTTTTCAATGTAAATTAAAAATGTTCCTGTACTTCCTTGTGCTTTAAAGCTCATTCATGTAGCTTCTCTTTTTCGTTTTTTTCCAGCCCTTTTGCTCTACTGTACTCACAGCTATTGACACACACAGTAAGCAAGTAATCATACCCTGCTCCATAAAATTACTATTATTAGTGATGTAACTGATTTTGACACTGGGCAGTCTGCTACATTTCAACTAGATATTGTCTCATCCTAGCCCTTGAATGGCTCTTTTCTGGGAAAAAAAAAAATTAAAAATACAGAAAACCAAGACAATTTGTCAAATCTGAGAGCAATGCCTGTAAGCCAGAGACCTTTTCTCCCTTTTGGGTTTTAATATCTCAGTATTTATATATTTTATGTACAGGACAGCAAGCTTAGAGGGACAAGGCAAGCTGGAGAGATGGATGAATGCAGCCATATGCCCACAGTAAATGCTTTAAACACAAAGATAACAAACAGAATAAGCAATGGGCATAAATACATTCTCAAATAACTTAGTTGGAGGAAAATATCCAGAGGGAGATGTATTAGATGAGCCCACTCATCAGTTCTCTGAGATCTTATTTAAAATTTCGACATTTTGGTCGGTCATCTGGACACGACGTGTTTAGAGCAAAAAGCACAGGGGGATGATCCTGTGGTGTCTCTGCGGTGGCGCTGCAGATCTGTGTCTTGGGGCTCAGATGCTGGGAGATCAGGAGGGATTTAACCTTAAAAAAGAAGCCGAGAACTGGTTGGTTACTGCCAAAAGTGGGAAATTTCTCCCCTTTCAATGGCCCACAAAATGGATGTCAGTAACTGCAGACATCAAAATGCAGTTTTCTGCCTCAAATGCAGACGTCAGAAAGGCAGGTGTCTCAAGCAGCTGTTGCAGCCTCGTCTGGACCAGCTTTTCTAAGCCTATTAGTAAAAGTTATTTTTACCATTCCCTCAAAACACCAACCAAATTGGTTCCTTGGCAGAAGTGTTTTCCCATGCCTAACTCTGCGGCGTGGGCCAGTTGCCGCTGGCTGCACAGCATGACCGTGATTGTCTACATCTAGGGATACATGGGAGCATCCCCATGGAATAGGGGATTGCTTAATTAGGGGGGTGATAGCGCTGGGTGTCAGAGCACACTTTAGGTGCGAGAAAGCAGAAACGTTCCCTAAAACTTCCTTGGAAAGCCCCAGGTAAATACGTGGTGACTTGTAGATAAGCAAGGTGTCTGTAGGCGTAATTCAGCATTGCTCCAATAAAATCAATGAAGCCTTTCGCCAGCCAAGGTGCTTGCCCAGGGCTGGCAAATTTGGCATTAGCAGCAACTGAAAACATCTGCCGTGGCAGAGGCTGAGCCCCTTCGATAAACATGACTGGTTTAAAAAAGACTTTCTGATACAAGTCAGAAATGTCCCCTGCCCAATTTATCCATTTCCAGCAAGGTCCCTGTTACTTGTGTGCTGACCACATTCTTTCTCTTCTCTTTTTCTTCCTGCTTCCTCCTAACAAGGTTTACATGCGTGTACAGCGTATGCTGTATGCACACATGAAAAAAAAATTTCTATTTTTGTTTTCTGTGATGTCTCATGTTATTTTCTGTGCTCTACTGCAGTTCAAGTAACCAAAAGGGATATCATCTTTCTTTTGGATGGATCACTCAACGTCGGAAATGCCAACTTCCCCTTTGTGCGTGACTTTGTTGCCACCTTAGTTAACTACCTTGATGTCGGCAGTGACAAAATCCGAGTTGGCTTAGTGCAATTTAGCGACACTCCTAAAACCGAGTTCTTTCTGTACTCGTACCAAACCAAATCAGACATAATTCAACGCATGGGGCAGCTGAGGCCCAAGGGGGGGTCGGTGCTGAACACTGGCTCTGCACTGAACTTTGTGCTTTCGAATCACTTCACGGAAGCCGGTGGGAGCAGAATAAATGAACAAGTGCCGCAGGTCCTAGTCCTGGTGACGGCAGGGAGGTCTGCCGATGCCTTCTTGCAAGTTTCCAATGAATTAGCTCGGGCCGGAGTGCTGACTTTTGCTGTTGGAGTTAGGAGTGCGGATAAGGCAGAACTTGAACAGATTGCCTTTAATCCAAGAATGGTGTATTTTATGGATGATTTCAGTGCTCTGGCAGCTTTACCCCAGGAATTAAATAAGCCTATAACAACATATGTTAGTGGAGGTGTGGAAGAGGTTCCACTCGCCCCAACAGGTAATACCTACCTTCCTTCATGTTGACTGCATTAAGTTAATCCTGTTTCTCTTGACTTGTTTGTTCCCAATGCACACCTTCAAGCCTGTCCAAGGCCCTGAGTCACCAAGGTGTTAGGGCTGTACTTAACCATCCACACATGGCTTGGCTTTTTATTCGGTTCAAGTCATTGCTAGCACAATTTTAAGGCTTTTGGCAGATCAGGACAGAAGGAGAACCCAAGTGAGTCTATGCCCACCACTCACCCAGGTGTTCCCTTTTGCTTGCTATAATAATGAGACAACCCATAAATGCATCATCTACACTAGCTCAGGATCTGGGAGCACGTGCTTCTGGCTACAAGGAGTTGTGTGGAAAGATTAAAGTCGCACCAAAGAGCATAGAGGAGCAGAGGTCTAGCCAGGTACAGGTGGCTAAGTCCTTCCTTGGAGATACTCTGTCAAAGTGCTGTTATCAGGCTGTTGCAGAGGCTGAATTTGGCTCTGGATGTTTGAAGTTATCCTCCCACATTAAAACCAAAAGCTGTGGGCAAGTTTAACCCTTTTAAAACAGGAATTTGCTCGCTAACTCCATTATTGTAGCAATATGTATATGAAGACATAAAACCAACCAGGATTGCTTAGTATGGAAAGGAGACCATTGAGGTGAATATGAAAGATGTTAAGACACAAAGGTATGAGGGACTTGGTTTTTCCTTGGATATTCAATGAGATTAAAAGAGCATCAAACAGAAACAGGTAAATGGGGTTTTCTCCTCCCAAAGTCGTAACTCACCTAGGGATTTAGATGTCTCTTGTGATGCAGCTGCGAGAAGTACTTTAAGACAACAGAGAAAATGCTTTGTGTGTGTATGTATGTATGGACTAATGTCTATTTGTTATCTACCAAGCCTTTAAATAGAAAAAAAAAAATAAACCCACAACCCTCCACTGCTGTTGTACTTAATGTATCAGCATATTGCTGGAGCATAAACTTCACTGGCCTAATCTGAAACAGCCAATTTATGATATGACTGATATGATGCCGTACAATATGTGATATGGTTGCCTGGTGCCTGAATTTATTGAGTCTTAGGATGGAGGTGTCCTTGCTTCCCTTTCCTCCTCAGATAAATAAGTCTAAGGTACTGTTTAGTCCTGTAGCCTTTGAATATTTTGGTAATTGAAAATCACTTGCTTTGCATATTGAAACCCAGCTAATTTGCAGAGAAGTTTCTAGGATGACGTTTAAGAAGAAAAATGCCTTCATATCTTTTTTCCCCTCTTTTCATTTGTGAATTTATTCTAGAAAGCAAGAAAGATATTTTATTCCTGATTGATGGCTCAGCCAACCTCTTGGGTAGCTTTCCTGCTGTCCGGGACTTTGTACACAAAGTCATTTCTGAGCTGAACGTGGGTCCTGATGCCACACGAGTAGCTGTCGCTCAGTTCAGTGACAACATCCAAGTTGAATTTGACTTTGCCGAGCTCCCATCTAAGCAAGACATGCTTCTCAAAGTGAAAAGGATGAAGATAAAAACCGGCAAGCAACTGAACATTGGAGCTGCGCTAGATGAGACTATAAGGAGACTGTTTGTGAAGGAAGCTGGAAGCAGGATAGAAGAAGGGATTCCTCAGTTTTTGGTCCTCCTAGTTGCTGGGAGATCGACTGATGATGTGGAGCAACCGTCAGACGCTCTGAAGCAAACTGGAGTTGTGACCTTTGCTATCAAAGCCAAAAACGCCGATGCTGTAGAGCTGGAAAGGATAGTTTACGCCCCGCAATTCATTCTGAACGTCGAATCTCTCCCTCAGATTTCAGAACTTCAGCCAAACATAGTCAACCTGCTGAAAACTATCCAGCTTCAACCAACAGGTACAAGGACCCCTCAGGGTTTCCAAGAGGCTGAAAGACACCACTTACATGCTTTCCTCAGTTGGATAACAGGGGCAATTGAGTCTGGTGATATCTGAAATGATTATGCAGAAACTGCTATTGTACTTGGATTTTCCTCTGGTCAGATGCTGATCTAGCAAAGCATTAAGGTCCAAAGTGAATTTTAAAGATGAATAAGGAAAAAGCCTTTTGTTTGGCTGCAAGCGCTGCAGTAGGTGCTGTTACCAGTGTGTAAAGCATGGTACAAACCTAAAATAAGGGAGCTGTTGGTACAGAGATCTTGGATAAATTGATATGCAATGATGGGCAAGGGATAGAAGAAGCAAATAAATGCTTGTATCGATTTCTCTTTCCATCCTCCCTTTTCTGGAGGAGTGCTAGGGAGTAAGAACTACAGCGCGCTAGATTCACTCTTGCTCCATTATTTTTTATGGGGTATGACAGCAGTTTTGTACTTACACACCAATAAATTAATGCTCTTGAATTCAGTCACCGTTACAAGCTCAGTAAATGGGTATGGATTAATTACAGAATAAACAAAAATTATCAAAAGAATCAGATGGCCACAGTTATAAATCAACACTGCGGTACTGGAAATTATACGAGTCCAGCTGTGTGATTTCCTGAAGCAGCCCTAATTTGAGAATTAACTTGTCTCCCAACAGCAGATGGGGACAAGGAAAAGTGTCGTAATATCCACGTCATCGCTCTTTAGAAGTCCTGGGCAGATGGACTTAGAATCATAGAAACATAAAAAAGAAACAGGACTGGAAGGGATCTCAGGGTGCCATTTGCTACATACCCTTGTCCGCAACAGGATCGTCTTGTCCAGAACCAGCTGGCATTGGTCTAGTCTCTGCTGAAAACCCTTCGGTGGAGATTTCCCCAGCCTCCATAATCAATCTGTTCAACTTCTTTTATCCTTATCTGTAGGTAGTTTCCCTCAATGACAAACGTCTGCCTTCCTAGTCACGGTTTAAGCCTTTTACGTCTCTTCCAACACAAGGATGCAGATGTTAGCTCATTCTTGTGTTTTGTGTGGCAGCCTTTCATTTATTTTAAGCTTTCCTCATGTCACCAGCTGTGTTCTCAGCTCATTCAGTCTTTCCTTGTAGGTCTTAAAGGTTTTCTACCTTTCCCCCCTTGTCTCTCCAATGTCACCCTGCTCCAAATGACCAGATCATAACGATGGTGTCCTCTGGTCATCTCTTACTCCACCCTTTCCATGCGGAGTCATTGCCCTTCCCATATTTGTGCAACTTCTGCCTCAACAGAGACCAGTGCAACTGGTGCTCTTGAATTGCATCCTCCCTTTCCACACCATTTCTGTCTTGTCAAGAACCTTTTGAATCCCGTTGACCACCAAGTGCTCTGAATAATTGTACTAATAGCTCAGAAATAGCTGCATCCACCTACTTTTCCTACTATTCTTGGCTAAAAGAGAGCCACCTCATAAGAGTTCCCATTTTTTTTTCTTCTGTATCTGCTACCTAGATACTTTTGTTAGGACTCTCTTCCCCTGCTCCTGAACTTAAGAGGAAGCATGTGAAACTGGGATACACCAGGCAAAGTCTGCTCCCTCTTCCCACCTGTATTGCTCAACAAACTATTATTACTATTCCAGTCCTCTGCATTAACCCACCAAGTTTCCAACATTCCTCTTAAATAATAAACTTGATCTGAAATCTGCATTAAGACTTCAGATGCCCTTGTTAACTCTTTATACGGTCTGCATTCATAAGCAGATATTTAAGATTTTCTTCAGAGGGACAGATCGCACTTCTGCTTGTCCCACTATAAACAAGCCAAGAGCTCTTTTGAGGATGCCATCCATCATTTGCTGTGTTTAGCAGCAGTGATGTTTTCTGCTTGGCTGAGCCAAAGCTTTCCAGTTCTGTTAGGCAACAGCAGAACACGTTGGCAGTTCTGTGATCTTTGACATTTTACGGTCGTCTTCGGTGGGGTTTTTTTGTTTGTTTGTTTGGTTTTTTTTTAAGGAATATTTAGCCACAATTAGCATTTTTTTTTTTGTGCTTGAAGTTAAAAAAAAAAAATCAGTGTCTAGCATTTTAGAAGATCCTTTTGGCATTTTCAGTTGGATGTCCTTTCCAGCAAATTCTTATTTTGTCTGAGCATGTGCAGGATTATTTTACTTCTAAGTTCAGTGATGCCTCGGAAAAGCTTTTCTCTCTCTCTCTCTCCTGACTCCCTGTGAGCACTCTCTGCAGTATGCCATTTCCTTCAGAAACTCAGTTTTCTTTAGAAGTAGATCTCTGATGTCCCAGACTCCTGTTGCATCTTGCAAAGCCATGTGCCAGCTTCCCAGTCCCCTTGGGAGCAGATGGCTTCTCCCAGCCTTAGGTAGGGGATGGCACCCGGAGTCCCTTGGCACCCTGTTTCCTATGGGTCTATGATTCTATGACTTGGTGGGTGAGGCATGGCACACGTTGCGCTGCGGTTTCCACCGACTTCCATCCATCTGCCTCTTCACCAGGGATTGTGTCTGATGGCAAAGGAACCAAACCACGTGCCATGACACCTCGCTTTCCCCTCCCCAAGCTTTTTGACTCCTTCGGCTCAACGTATGCAGAGAATAATAATCACTGCAAAAGAGAATCTCACTTATTCCCTCTTCCCTTACTTGTCTCAAACAGTAGTTAAGAGAGGTGAGAAGAAGGATGTGGTGTTTCTAATTGATGGCTCGGATGGTGTCAGAAGAGGTTTCCCTCTACTGAAGACCTTCGTCCAAAGAGTTGTTGAAAGCCTGGATATCGGTCGTGACAAGGTCCGTGTCGCTGTCGCGCAGTACAGCAATGTCATACAACCAGAGTTCTTACTTGACACCTACGAAGACAAAGCAGATCTCATCAGTGCCATCCAGGAGCTTAAAGTTATGGGAGGATCTCCTCTGAACACTGGAGCAGCCCTTGACTATCTCATCAAGAATGTCTTCACGGTGTCGAGCGGCAGCAGGATAGCGGAGGGCGTTCCGCAGTTCCTGATTCTGCTGACCGCTGACCGGTCCCAGGATGATGTGAGGAGGCCCTCAGTGGTCCTGAAGACAAGTGGCACGGTGCCCTTCGGCATCGGGATTGGAAATGCTGACCTCACGGAGCTGCAGACGATTTCCTTCCTCCCGGATTTTGCCATCTCTGTGCCTGACTTCACCCAGCTGGATACAGTGCAGCAAGTGGTCTCGAACAGAGTCATCCGGCTGACCAAGAAAGAGATAGAGTCACTTGCCCCTGATCTGATTTTTACATCACCCAGCCCAGGTGAGAAGATGTTTGTGTCTGCACCGAGAGCCAGTGGCAAAATATGATGTTTAGTAACATCATGGTTGCAACACAAACTGAGAAAAGCAAATATGGCCACGGCTAAGACTCCAAGTCCATCTTAGTCTCGCTGTCGATGTATTTTTTGGATGTACTTAGGGTTGGTAGAAGGTGTGTAATTCAGCTGAGCCACTTTTAAGCCCAGTCCCTCAAGGTGGTCCATGTTGTATCCACGTGGAAGACCCACAAAGTGAATGCTACGACCTTAATCTTATTTTAACTTGATGGATTTTAAGTCCATGCTATTCCTCCTGGAATGGAAATTGCATCATTTAGATGGTACAGGGACACCTTCACACCACTGTAAAACAAGGTCAGCTTTCTGCTAAATGTAAGTCTTGCTGATGTGTCCTACCTTTGCCATATTCATTCACTGGGGGAAGGGAAACTGGAAGCGAGCATCAGGAAAAGGATCAGATCTTCCATTTCTAACCTCGCTTCAAATGAAATACAGCCAGTGTATGCCTAGGATGAAGGGTACTCATCCCAGATCAGTCCCTTTGAAGTCCACCATCCTGCTCTGTCTGCTCCTTCCCTTTGGTGCCAGATTGCTTTCCTCCATCCCCATTTATCCCTGTGATACTCGGTGATAATTCAGGCTCTCACCTGAATTACCACTGCAGAAAACACTTTATAAGGAAGAAAAAAAGTCATCCTGGAAAGGCAGAAGCATAATAATAGGATAGAAGCTGTCCTAGAGGACAAAGCCAAGGTAAGAGCGGTGGTACCGAGTGTAAAACAACCCTAGGCTGCCTGGTAACCTGCCCTGAGTAAGGAGCATCACCAGACTACATTTCCTTGGCTGGAGATCCCACGAGGAATTATTGTTCCAAGTTTCTCCTGCTCCCTCTTGCTTCCTTTGCTCTGGAAGTTGCTGTTGTTGCACTGCCTGGGGATGTGCCTAGCACACTGGTCCTGTCTCTGGGTTGAACCCAGAGCTGCCTGCTGGGGCTCCCAGGGGATGTCACAGGGAACAAAACAATGAGCATCCTCCCCATGGCCAAAGGCATGGGCCAGTGATGTTGATGATATGCTTAGTTGCTCTCCATAAGCAATGCCTGATGCATCTTCTGACAGCTGCCTTCTTTCCTGCAGCAGGTGTGAAGAGGGACGTCGTGTTCATGGTTGACGGCTCCCGCTATGCCGCCCAGGAATTCTACCTCATCCGCGATCTCATTGAGAGGATAGTGAACAATCTGGATGTGGGCTTTGACACCACCCGGATTTCAGTGGTCCAGTTCAGTGAACATCCCCACGTGGAGTTCCTTCTTAATGCTCACTCCACCAAGGACGAGGTGCAGAGCGCCGTGAGACGGCTGCGGCCACAGGGTGGCCAGCAGGTGAACATTGGGGAGGCTCTTGAGTTTGTGGCAAAGACCATCTTCACCCGGCCCTCTGGGAGCCGCATAGAGGAGGGCGTCCCTCAGTTTTTGGTCATACTCTCCTCCCGCAAGTCTGACGATGACTTAGAGAACCCATCACTCCAAGTCAAACAAGTGGGGGTGGCACCTATGGTGGTGGCGAAGAACGTGGATCCTGAGGATATAGTACAGATTTCCCTTAGTCCTGACTATGTATTCCAAGTCTCCAGCTTCCAGGAACTGCCCAGCCTCGAGCAGAAGCTATTAACTCCTATTGAAACCCTGACTGGGGACCAAATCAGACGGCTGCTGGGAGATGTGCAACCCCCCACAGGTAAGGCTCTCTCAACGCCGGCTGCCTCTGGGTTGCTATTCAGGTAAATGTTGCCCAAATGGGTAAATAACATTCCATCCTTTCTTTAGAAAGCAAAGCTTTCCTGGTGTAGCACATACACAGTTTTAGAAAGAAACTTTTAGATATGTGGAAATTCTATTCAAGTACCTAAATACATGATAACTTAGGATTTTCAAATTAAGTAGCTAAATATTTTACTTATTTTGATTTTCAAGTCAAATACCACAGCGTGTACAATTGCCTATTGCCATTTAGCAGCTCTCTGGGAAAGAGACATAAATCTAGGGCAAAATGAAGCTGGAAACATTGACAAATCCAGAGAAAAGTGTTATTGAATGAAACCGATAAGGCTTTGAGTAATGCATGCCTCAAATATTAGGCAGACTGTTAACACATGCATGCACACTTGCACACGAGCCCTTTTGGAGAGGCTCCCTGTAGCACCATGCCTAAAGTTGGCTGGAATATGCTGCACAATTTTACATCACATGAGAGCAGATAGCACAGAAATCCTCCAGCAAAGCTTAAGCAAAGACTTGGCATACAAGGGATTTCCTCTCTCCTTGCTTCCCTGCAGATAGTTCCGGTGACAAAAAGGACGTAGTCTTCCTCATTGACAGCTCCGACAACGTTAGGCCTGATGGGCTTGCTCACATTCGGGATTTCATCGGCAGAATTGTTCAGCAGCTGGAAGTCGGGCCAAACAAAGTGCGAATCGGCGTGGTGCAGTTCAGCAACAATGTCTTCCCCGAGTTCTACCTGAAGACCCACAGGTCGAAAAATGCAGTCCTGCAAGCCATCCGCCGCTTGAGGCTTAGAGGAGGGTCCCCCGTGAATGCTGGCAAAGCCCTAGACTACGCCGTGAAGAACTACTTCATCAAGTCTGCGGGGAGCAGGATAGAAGATGGAGTGCCCCAGCACCTAGTCATCATCCTCGGAGACCGGTCCCAAGATGACGTGAACCGGCCTGCTACGGTGATCACTTCAACAAGCATCAAACCTCTGGGTGTCGGAGCCAGGAATGTGGACAGGGACCAGCTGCAGATCATTACCAATGATCCTGAGCGCGTGCTTGTGGTGCAAGACTTCACAGGACTCCCAACTTTAGAAAAGAGGTTGCAGAATATTCTTGAAGAGCTTCCAATCCCTACAATAGAAACCCCCGGATTTTTAGGACCTGGTAAGACTGCTGTTCTTCCTGTAGACTTTTCTGGACAGAGCACAGATAGAATTTTCATAATGCAAAAATGATTCTTTCCTATGCTTAACATAACACCTTTTGATTCCCAATCGTTTAGTCACATTGCTTTAAAGAAGACTTAGAAGAAGATTTTGTTGAGCATAGGAAAGAATAAATTAAATTTCAGATGAGATGAGGGTGTCTATCACAAAAACAAGTGATGTTGTATGAAGTATAATAAATGTGTTGTATCAAACCTTTCTTCTTGTACGAACGTAAAATCATGGCAAAGACCAATGAAACTGAAAAGATAGAAAGAAGAGAGAAATACAATACTACTTCACAAAATGCTAATCATCTTAAATATTATAGATGTCACAAACAACTATTAATAACTGTGTTTCCTCTGTAATTTTTTTTTTCAGGAGGTAAAAAGCAGGCTGACATTGTGTTTTTGCTCGATGGCTCCATCAACCTGGGGAGAGAGAACTTCCAAGAAGTTCTCCAGTTTGTCTACTCCGTGGTGGATGCAATCTATAGGGATGGCGACTCTATTCAGGTAGGACTGGCCCAGTACAACTCTGATGTCACCGATGAGTTCTTCCTCAAGGACTATTCCACCAAACCTGAGATTTTAGACGCCATCAACAAAGTCATCTACAAAGGCGGCCGAGTGGCAAACACCGGTGCAGCTATCAGGCACATCCAAGCAAAACATTTTGTGAAGGAGGCTGGCAGTCGAATTGACCAGAGGGTACCCCAGATTGCCTTCATCGTCACGGGTGGGAAGTCCTCGGATGACGGGCCGGGTGCCTCATTGGAAATCGCACAGAAAGGCGTCAAGGTATTCGCAGTTGGCGTGAGAAACATTGACCTGAAGGATGTCAGCAGTCTGGCCAGTGAAAGCGCCACGAGTTTCAGAGCAGCCACAGCCCAGGAGCTGTCTGAGCTGAACGAGCAGGTCCTGGTTACGCTGGAAGCTGCTATGGAGGAGAAATTGTGCCCAGTAACTACAGACGTTACAAGAGGTAAGTGCAATCCTTTCATAATGTGCTCAGGTCATTCCTGAGGGTGGCTTTTAACATACAACGTGACTTGATGGACTTGTCCAACCTGCTCCTGTGCTTTGCCTATAGCCTGAGGTGCAGCATGGGCTCAGATCTCCTCCACAGGCATGGTGGTAGACTGCAAGCCTTTGGTAGGGGAGCTACCTGTTGGTGTGCTTCAGCATGTGAACAACGGGTGTACCGTCACCGCAGAGGTGCCATTGTGGTGGAAGCATTTCAGATATGATAGGCAGGCACTAAATCACTGACCTCCCACTACCACATCAGAGGGGCTCCTTTAATTAATGACCTTTGGACTAAGTCTTGCTGCCTTCCTCTCCAGATGTGCAGGCACGTAGTGCCACTAGCATGTTGGCAGACCAACTCGTTTAGCGCCAAAATGAAAAGTGATGGTCCTTGTTTTGCCTGCTGCATTTACAACAAGCTAATTGGAGTCCTTGGATGTTCAATCCTTGGCATACTTGATGTGATGGAAATCAGAATTTCTCTTGCCATATCATCCAGGGTGCCCACTTGATATCGCGACAGGTGTATGAGAAAAAGCTAGGGCACGAGTGGTTGTATTTCGAGGTAAAATTTCCTTAAGAAGGAATCCCATGATTTGGCTACTTCAGAAGCCAAGCACGAGGAGTTGGGGTGAGTAAGCGAGCTGGTATTGCTGTCAGACCAGACTCCCTGCAGCTGATTTAACTTACTACAGCATGGCCAGTCCTACTCCCAGCACAACTGACTGCAGCTGACCTCTCTGGCTGTTGAGCAGAGGCATCTCCCAAGCCTCTGGAGAAGCTGAAGGAGGGTCACAGCAGCTCCAGCTGTGCCGAAAAACTGAGCGCAGGGGAAAAGCTCATGGTAACCGTGAACGCAGCATCAGTGCGATGAATACCAAAGGCACTTCAAACATCTCCCTACGTGAGTGCAGGCAATGTTACATCCAGTTGCAAGCATCCGGCAGCCGGATTTCCCCATGCTCCAGTTTGATGGGCAGCTCAAGGTGGCTCCAAGTCCACGCCAAATATTCCTGCAGAAAGGCAGAGCACGCATTGCCTCGTTAGCTTGGGCTGAGCAACTTCAAGGGTTCTTCTTGCACTAATTCCCAGCTATCCCATGCAAATCCTAGCTAGACCTTTCAGGGACTTGAGATCAGTCACCTGATTGTTGCCTTCTCCCTCTGCATCCCCATGACTGGACAAGGATCACTTCAAGAGCAGGCAGAAGGTACTTGCACAGTGTTGCAATGGGGTTTCATGCAGTGGAGAGAAAGCAGCAGTCTCGGCTACCTGATGAAAACGCAAATTTCTATTTGACTTGATTTAGTTGGTTTATCCCGATGCCAAGCAACAATTGCATAGGGGAAAAAAAAAAAATCCAGATTTTACCACGTTGCTGTGATGAAAGAAAGTAGAAGGCACTTGTGTAGCAAGTGGCAGTTTTCGATGCAGAGTGTCTTCTCTAAGGACTAACAGAATAATTAGGAAAGTCATTACTTAAAAAACAATGATTGTATTGTTCAACAGTGATGGCCTCCTCTCTTTCTGCATTTCCCTTTTAGATTGTGACTTAGATGTGATACTTGGCTTCGATGTCACGGATGTCGGGCCTGGCCAAAACATATTCAACTCCCAGAGAGGTCTGGAGTCCAGAGTCGAGTCCGTGCTGAACAGAATAACGCAGATGCAGAAGATCAGCTGCACTGGCAACCAGGCGCCCAACGTCAGGGTAGCCATCATGGCCCAGGCTCGGGGAGGACCCGTGGAAGGACTGGATTTCTCCGAGTACCAGCCTCAGCTCTTTGAGAGGTTTCAAGGCATGCGCACCCGTGGGCCCTATTTTCTCACGGCAGATACGCTGAGGTCCTACCTGGCCAAATTCAGATCCGCGCCCTCCGGCAGCACCAAGGTAGGTCAAAACCCAGGCCACTGGGATGGTGTTGGTCAGGAAAGCTGACTTCTGACGTATGTTAGCTGGCAAAGCAACTGCAAATTCGTAATAAATTAAATAAAAGTAGTCATTAAATAAACAAATTGATTGCAGCCAATACCCATGAGCACTACTTGGCCGCAAACTGTTGCTTTCCAGATTTTCCCTGTTCGTGCTTTAGGAACAAAAACCTGCATGGTACGACGTACGAAATCTGGCGCAGAAATGCAAATCTTCACGGCCTGGAAAGGGTGTGACAATTCCCTCATCTCCTCTCGGATGAAACGTCCCTTGGAAGAAGGCCCTTCAGGTTGCACATAGATTGTGTTTCACACCTGAAAAATTCTGGGTCCTGACATAAATTTCTTTCTCTCCCAGGTCATAATTCATTTTACTGATGGTGCAGACGACTCGATGGATCAGCTGGCGGCAGCTTCGTCTACTTTGCACACAGAAGGTAACTTTTTTGCTGTTCAAGGCAGTGATTAGATGTTAATAAGTGGCCCGTTTTACCACCATTTTGCATGAATCCACCAAATTTTGATAGTAATTGGTAAGCATTTAATGATTTCTACATGCACTTGCCGTTCTTCATTGCCTTCCTGTGATACTTAGCTACTTAAGCCTGAGGATAACTTGCACTGAATGTGCTTGAAGATGCTTGTTCTTGATTGAATAAGCTCCGTTTCCAATCAAAGAGGTGGATAACAACCCATCCTTGCAGGGGAGGGTGTGCAGGCTCCGCAGAGCACCTCGCCCCATCACGCAACCCCTTCTGCTTCCCTCCCCACTCAGGTGTCAATGCTCTCATCTTTGTTGGTCTGGACCGTGTGAGCGATTTTGACAAAGTGATGCAGCTGGAGTTTGGCCGTGGGTTCACCTACAACAGACCACTCAGAGTTAATCTGCTGGACTTGGATTTCGAGCTGGCGGAGCAGCTCGTAAGTAACTTGGCGCCGGCAGCGCTGCCTTGTAACGCTGGAGGAAAGCCGACGGCTGGATCTCCTGTGGGGCTGAACTGTGGCTGAATTACACCCTCTTGGCTCTGGTCCTCTCCCCTCCCTACCTCACGTCAGCTCTTTCTACAGATGCCATGGCAAATAAAGTTAAGAGCAGATCATGGCGCTGCCCGGTCTCGTACCGCTCCTGGAGAAGCCCTGCTCCAGCCGAGGCATGGGATTCGGTCAAATGGGACCGTATAAGATGCCATCAGAAGCTACCAAGCCAAAAAACCCATCCTCCACCTGTATTTATACCATTGGTTTTTTTTTTAACCTTACGGGTAATGCATTCTCAGTGCTAAATCTTGCAGAAGCGCTGCTTTCTAGGTTTCTTGCCCCAAGTTGACACACTGCCTGTATTCCAGACATGCTTTTAACAGATGAAGGAGTTTTCTTTTCTTGTCCGTAGATTTGCTTCCCTCCCATATATGTAGTCCCTCTTGAGTTCATTGAGTTAACTTGCTATCAACCCCGGTATGCCCAGTTGCTCCCAACTTTACATCTGCTACCAGCATCGTTAAGCTCCTCTTCCAGCAGTTTTAATAAGATTGGGTTTAACCACTGATCCCTGTGGTAACCTTGCTGGGCCCTTCTCCGCAAATCAAAGCGCAGCCACCGGGGAGTGAACCTTGGGTTTTGGGATGAGAGCTAGTCTTCAGCCCATCCCCACGTAATCCAGTTGCCTAGGAAAATCCTTTCAAAATGTAAATGTGCAAAGCTGGCAGGAAATGTTTGCAGCCAGCAATGTACTTGGCTAAGAAAGTGATTTTTTTTTTTCTTTCTAGTGGATGATGCAAAAGCAAGCTGTGATTTCTCTGAATCCATTTTTTTTTTCTCCCCTTCTCTTTCCTCTTCTGCCGTGTGCTTGCAAATTGTTCTTCGCCTGCGGGTTGCTGGTGAACTGCTCACTGCAATGACTTTCTTGTGGCCTGTTCCACAAACTGGATGTGTTTCTTTGGAGATGAGATTGCTCCCTTCAGTGACAGGCACTGCTCCAGTGATTGATCTCCTACTAATTGCCCTCTTCAACTTCTGCCCCACTCAGTTTACATTTAAACCCTAACCTCTAATGCCAGTACACAAAAGACAACGTTGACTGCTGTGCCCTAGCCATGCAAGCTAGCCAGTCTGCCAACGCATCTCCTGCTCCTCTCCTACTGTTCCAGCTGTTCCAAGGCAGAGAGACCCCAAAACACTGTTGGACCAATGTTATGCTTGGCACGGGAGCAGTTGCACAGACCCAAGGGTTTGCAGGACTTACGGTGTTGGGGCTCTGCCACGTTTCTAACACCTTCCCGTTGTGTCATGTGTTTTGCTGCAGGACAACATTGCAGAGAGGACGTGCTGCAAGGTTCCATGCAAGTGCTCAGGGCAGAGAGGGGACAGAGGCATGCCAGGCCCCATAGGACCAAAGGTAGGTCACTTCATCTGGGTATGGAGGGTCCCTGTGCAAGACCAGTGTCTGCCATGGTGGTGACGGGTGGGTGACATGCAGGCTGCGCACATTGTATTGGGTGATGCTAATGTTGCCCAGAGAGGTGGTAGGTACCTCATCCTTGGAAACATTCAAGGTCAGGTTGGACGGGGCCCTGAGCAACCTGATCCGGTTGGAGATGTCCCTGCTTCTTACAGGGGGTTGGACTGGGTGGGCTTTACAGGTCCCTTCTCACCCAAACCATTCTATGATCTCCACTTACCCCCCATTTTAAAACTTGCCCTGGGCCATGCACAGTGGTTGAGAGCTGCTCTTCTTCCCTTTCCTCACAGCCTCTGTGTTGCAAAACAACCGAGAGGGCAAGGGACAGTGGCTGGAAGGAAAGAGGGAAGTGTCTTGTGAAATAGTTTGGGGACATCAAATGGAGATGGTTTCTGTCATTAACTTGTTTACACAGATGACCAAGCAGCTGCTTTGTGCAAATCTAGGGAAATCTTGAATATCCATTTAGAGGGAGATCACAGAATCCTCTCTGTTTTTTTCTAGGGTGCCACAGGTGACCTTGGCTATGGAGGCTATCCTGGTGATGAAGGAGGACCGGTAAGTGATTGCATGGTACTGCTCAAACTAGGGACCTCACCATAGTGAAGCATTTGGAGGTGTTATCACTGAATATTTTCTACTGGGGATGTGGGAATGGGTTAGATGAGAGAACAAGGAAAATTTTGTGTCTCCCCTACATGATGGCCTGAGTTCCTAATCCAGTTCCCTGCTGCTCCTGGGAGAAGGTCGGCGAGGAGCTCCTTGAGACCTGGAGAAGGCATGACAGGGAGGAATAACTCCCATTATTTGATGTGACCCAGCCCTGTGCTATTCCTCCAAGGCAGGTGGGGATGTGTGCAGCTGGTCCCAAACACCTGTGAGCAGGGCAGGGTGATTGTGAACACAATAAAATCCCCAGCTTTATTAAAGCTGCAGCCTATGCCAATGTTATCCATATCAAATGCAGCTGAAAGGTTTGCGTTGGTCCAAGAAAGGAACCAAGAAGGGGTGTTTCTATCCACCACAGTGGCAGACAACATGAGTCCCGTGATTTCTTACTAGCGCCGTTTCATCCAAACTCTTACTTCATGAATCCCACATCACCCCTGGAATAAACAACTCTCCATGCATCACGCCCAGGAGGTGAAGCGGAGGCCAAGGGGCTGGTGGTGCTCATCACTTTTCCGATATCGCAGGCAGGGGCCAAGAGCTGCTGTCAGACATCGTGTGCGATGCAATGTTTTCCCGGGGCTTTAAGGTCAAGATGGGATTAGATACACATGTAGAGCTCTAAGGCATTTGTCTTGTCATTTTATTTTTTGAAGGAAACATTTTACAAAGCTCTTTCATAGCTGAGAGTTTGGGAAGGATGTTTCTCTCTGTGATGAAGACTTGCATTTTGTCTCTACATGAGGAAGGTTGTGGGCAGGAGATGGTGGGGTGGGCAGGAGATGGTGGGGTGGGCAGGTCTTGACCTTTCAAAACGTGATGCTTTGCTTCCTCCTGTGCTTCCAAGCCAACTCCCATGCTTGCCAACACTCAGCTAGCCAAAGAAATTCTCACAGCAGGCAAACGCTGACTATTGCGTTTTCCTCTCCATGCAACAGGGTGAACGTGGACCGCCGGGTGTGAATGGGACGCAGGGTTTCCAGGGATGCCCCGGGCACAGAGGAACCAAGGTACGTGCAGAAAGAGCCTGCATGGAGCAGACCCAGAGCCTGACTGATGGGAGTCCACTGAGGGCAATTCCTGCTGCGTTAGGATATCACGGAACAGCCGCCAAGTCTGCTTGGTGGTGTCCCCCTGGCCAAGCACCAAGGCCTTCAGCAGGTGTCATGGCTTTAGCGTTGGTCTGAAGAGCAAAAGGGCAGCCCAGTTATCCAGGCTCAATCTGCAGAGAAGACCGATTGATTTTCTGCAGTCTGGCTTTAGGGGAAAGATGTGAGAAGAGATGGATTTTTTTTTTTTTTTTTTCTCTTAACACCAAGAAGTGGCGTGTCCGTGTCTTGGCCCAGGGCTGGGACAGCGTTTGGGTGGAAACCTGCCTTTGGGGAAGGGGGAAAACAAGTGAACCATGGCTGCTGCTTTGAAGAGGAACCTTGAGCAAATGCTTCAGGACAGCAGCTGCAACACCAGCAGGAAAAGGTGGTGAAATATATAATATTTATGGGAAATATCCAATGACATTAAAGGGATGTTTCCTACCATTTGCTCTGACCACAGGATCCTCTGGCAGGGAGCAGAGGAGCGCAGCTGAAATACAGAATCTGTTTAAAAAGCTGTCCAGCCTTGGACAAAACTACCAAGACTCCTGGGATCTGGATTCATATAAAAACGGGTGCAGGGAGAAAAGAAAGTCAGTGGGGAAAGAGTTGTGGCTAAGGAGTAAGCTATTTTATTGGATCGGCTGGCTAAAACCCACGATGCACATATTTCATCCTGGCATGAGTGTTGAGGAGGCAGCTGAAGAAGTTTGGCATAAGAGAAGTAAGGGGCAGTTGGTGCAGCAAGCCCTGACTGTCCTGCCCTGGTCCTGGCTCTGGGTCTGCCACCAAGCACGGATCCCTTCCCTACCACTTCCCACAGCGACGAACCAGGCCAAAGCGGACTAACTCCCTTTTCTGATCTCTTTAGGGTTCTCGGGGATTCCCAGGAGAGAAGGTATGGAGCTATTTCCTCATGCCACAGTGGTGAGCGTAAGCTCATGGGCACATCGGTATCCCCTTCATTCCCCCTTCCCTCGGTGAGCGTTTGCCCCTCGCCTCTCTTCTGCAGGGTGAGCTGGGAGAAATGGGTCTGGATGGCATTGATGGAGAAGAGGTCAGTCATTTTAATTGCTTTTCTCTTTCTGTCAAGATGCTTCAGTGGCAAGCCCCCCAAAGTGGCAAATATTCTTCTAAAATATTTTTCTTTTGCAGGGAGACAAGGGTTTGCCAGGCTCCTCTGGAGAGAAGGGATACGCTGGCAGAAGGGTAGGCTTTTATCACATTTACGAGGGGGACAAATGATGGTGAGAGGGTGGATTTGAGCCAGAGGAGGGTGGAAAGCCATCAGAGGTTCTTTCAGCTGGCAAGGGCTGCTCTCGCTAACACTCTCTTTTCCCGCAGGGTGATAAGGGAGTTAAAGGCGAACGAGGAGAACGAGGTGACCGCGGGCTCCGTGGAGACCCGGTAAATACTGCTAAGGCATCTCCTTGATTTTTCCACCCGCTTTCCACCAGTCCTGGGGGTTACCAACCAGCGTGCTTATTAAATGCCCCTTGGCAGGAGCAGGTCCAGCGACACCGCAAGGACTTGGAGATGACGTGTGGGTAACACATGCTTCTCAACGCCAACCTGCCAATCACTGTTCCACTATGTTAAAATTCCCCTTCCTCTTCTTCAATATTAGCATTTTTCAGCTGAAAAGCTGTGTCTTTTTGAAGACACCAATAATACTTCATCTAATTCTGTTAAAAAAAAAAGAAAAAAAAATGTTGGTTCTGAGCAGTTTATGGTGTCTGACTTCCATGTCCCACTCACACAGATGTTTCTCATTGCTCTATCGCTTTCAGGGAGATTCAGGAGCTGATAATACTCAACGGGGATCCAGAGGCCAAAAGGGTGAAATTGGACCAATGGTAAAGTTTCTTTGTTGTCCTTTGTTGTTTTTGTTTTTTACAATCGGGTGGGACAGCGAAAGTAAGAAAAGAGGATGCTGCCAAAAAGGAGCAAGTTTTTAAAACTCATCATGCCTTGTTGGATGGAATATTTTTCCACTGGAAAATGTTGTTGGTTTGGAACCAAAACTTTCTCTGGGAAGATGTCAGTTTAGAAGATGTTTTGTGTAAAAAAAAAGCACTTTTTTAAAAAAAAAAAAGAAATTATTTTATTTTACCATGCCTTTTGGGAGATTGTCACTGAAAACAACTTTGTACTTGGAAATTAACTTCATATGTTATTGCAACTCGTATTCAAAAGCAGAGAGCTGTTCAGATACCAAATCTGAACATCCCATTTCACCTGAAACCTTTGGAAAAAAACAAAAAAACCCACGCACTCTTTGGAAAACTTCAAAACCCATTTGTTTTCAGCTAAGAATAAAAAAAAAATGCATCTTAAAAATGTCAGAAGATATTTCCCAAGGAATGGGAATGGCGGCTTGTGCTAGCTCAGAAACTTGATGGAAAGTCCCTATGAGTTGTTAGAAGGATTGCCACTGGCACGGGAATATCAAGTAGCTTTTGTGAGAGTCCGAAAAGACCCATTTTTTTTTGATAATGGAACCTATTTTCCTCATGCCTGCTCGTCTCAAGGCTCTGACGTGGATTTTGCTTTTCCCTTAGGGAGAGCCAGGACCAGCGGGGCTGGAAGGCCAAGATGGTGCAGTTGGGAGGCAGGTGAGCTGCCAGACCCACAGTCAGTGGGAACCGGGCTTAGATCGAAAATAACTTTCTACTCTCCTGCCTTCCCATGTATTTTGTTTTCACAAGTGTCAAGAGTACAACCTGGAGAAAAAAAAAAATCAAAAGGAAAACGCTGGGTGGTTTGCTGGCTTGCATAGACTTTTAAGGTCTAATCCTGATTTTACTCCCACCAGAGCAACAGCTCTGGAGAGAGCAACAAGAGAGAAACATGGGAGTTTGCACAGTTGCATAACAAGCCTCACCGTTTCTTTGTTCACAGGGTATGGCAGGACGAAGGGGACCAGTAGGAGTTAAGGTAAGTGGTGACGGGGGTGACACCTGGGGCTCCTGCCGCACCACCAGCCAGGCAGCCGCAGCACCCAGAGGGATGTGCTAAGAGAAGAGACCTGCAGGCTTTGCTTCTTCCTCTCTGCCTCCTCTCTCCTCCAAATTTCCCTCCTCATCTCCCTGCATGCTTCTTGCTGGACTCGGTGCAAAACCAGGCATTCATGTGCCTGCGGCTGCCCGTCCCCTGCTCAGATGCCCTGAAATCTCCTCTCCCTCCCCATGGTGTTGACCACGTCCCCCCATGCTAATCTGCGTTGTCCTCTTTTACACTTCAAGGGTACCAAGGGCTCAGTCGGTCCAGCGGGGCCAGCAGGAGAACAAGGCATGAGAGGGCCACAGGTCAGTGAGTTTACGGCAAAGTCAATGTCTTATGTCATGATGCCATTACGTTATTTCATCACAGCTGCTCCCTCAAAGAGTCTCGGCAGCGAGGACTGTCGGGATTTGGGTATTTTGGGGCATGCAGTGGCCTGGCTGTCCTGCCCCAGGACATCAAGCCTACCATTGCATTCACACCACCCAAGGTGTGAAGTGTTTGCAAACCATCTCTTGGGCAGTGAAGCGTTTGCTTCCCCTTGCGATCTCGTGTAGCGCTGGCGTGTTTCTGCCCGTCTGCTCTGACACAGTCTTTCTCTTCTCCCCACACAGGGTCCTTCCGGCCAGACCGGCACACCAGGCATAAGAGGAGAGCAGGGCGTTCCTGGACCCCGGGTAAATCCTTCTGCTGCTTCTCAGCCATTGATCCAACCGTGCTCAGCAAAAACATCTCGCGGGGCTAATAAGTTGCAACTGATGCGTCTTCTTGGTTTGCTCTCCAGGGCTCTAACTCTGTTTCATTCTCATACAACACACTCCTCCGGTGCAATCGTCCTCTCAATTTACGCCAGAGATTTCTTGATCAAGTGTTATGAAAGAGAAAGCATTCAAAGCAACCACAAAGGGGTTAGGACTTCAGCGTTTGGCCCATTAAGGCTTACGATCTTAATTAAAGAACATCCCTGAGTGACTAGTAGAGCATCCTCTGTGACTCTTCAACCTCTAAGGCCAGAGCAGGACCACCTCACATGCTTGCTGGGGGTCCCAATGCATTTATTTCTCCCTTCTGCTGCCCACCCCAGCAAGACTTGACTTGTGGCCATAAAGACAGACACTTCTTGCCCCCATCCTTTGTCCCTCCTTCTTCCGCCTTTCCCAGGGGGTGTCTCTGAGAACAATATAGGTTGCTGATGATATTTGCATTCAGCTGACCTGGTCCTTCAGCTCTTCCCAACCGTGAATTAGACTGCTGAACTTCCTAAGACGCTTTGAGAGGCACCAGCCCGAGCAGTGAATACATGATTTCTACAGTCACCCAATCCCCTAGTTTCTGGCACCCAGTTGTATTGACACATTGCCAACGTGCCTCTCCCTCTTTCTGTTCCAGGCTGGTGGTGGACCACCAGGAGCCCCAGGAGAGCGGGGCAGAATTGGTCCCCTGGGGCGAAAGGTATGAGCATGGGGCATCAGCAACTAAAACAGCAATGAAACGCTTCTGGATAGGAGTGGACTTAAAAAAATATATATTAGAGGTTAAGATCTTGGAGCAAAATTAGCTTGTCTTCCCTGGATTGCAAAGTGTGGAGTAGAGCAAGGTCTGTGCTCTGGTTGTTTCCCTTGGCTCCCATTTCACTGAACAGAGAGGCTGAAATAATTGACAAATTGAGATTCCCAAGTCATTTTCCAGGGCGGGTTCTCAGCTGGTACCCACATGGGAAGGTGGTCGTGCTGGGTTTCTCCAGACCCTCCGTGTGGTTTTACGTCTGCAGATTCACATGCACTGGTTCATTTCCATGGCTGCTCTGCTGTCCATTTGCACTGGCAAAATCCCCAGAACTCCATAGCTTTTATTTTTGCAGTGTTTATAAAGAATCAAAAAACCATCCTGTGATGGGAGCTGGGTGGTCTCCCATGTCCCATCGCTCAGCTTTTCTGAAATCACCAAAGGTCCCACTGAAGAGTATTTTGTAGCATCGCTGGCCATGTAGATCCTTCCATGATTTTCTGCTGCAAGGACCACTTTCTTTGTAAAGAAACCAGTTGCTGATGGGGTGGGAAAGGCTCAGAGCTGCCTGGAGTTTCAGTACATGCTTTAACAGATGCTCCTGTTCTCAGGGTGAGCCTGGAGACCCTGGACCCAAAGGGCAAAATGGACAGCGGGGCCCACGAGGAGAGATGGTAAGTGTGGCCATGCACTCACAACTTTAAGGATGCTGGGCCGAACTCTCTCCTGCCCGTCGCAGTGGAGAGTTTAGCTCTCTTATGGTCTTTGTGTCCTCTGTAGTACAACATGAGAGAGGGAAATCAGCCTTATGTCTTTAGCTGGCATGAGAGTAGTTGGTAATGATAGTCCAGAGTTGTTTGGCCTTGTCCTGGCTCATTGCATGAGGTATGGGTAGACACCCTGAGCGGACCCCATGTACTAGTCCAAAGTAACCAACAAAAAGGACACATGGACTAAGTGAGCCCTTTCATGGGCCCTCATTCTCGTTACTCTGTATAATGAGGAGCCAACAGAGGAAAAAATGTTTTGTGCAAAGCAAGGGAGGACAAGCTT
This sequence comes from Chlamydotis macqueenii, assembly GCF_036417535.1. Taxonomy (NCBI): domain Eukaryota; kingdom Metazoa; phylum Chordata; class Aves; order Otidiformes; family Otididae; genus Chlamydotis; species Chlamydotis macqueenii. The sequence continues at coordinate 39,779,761 of NC_141561.1, forward strand.
GGGTCAGACACAGCTACAACTACACCCCTAGCATTGACTGACCTCCTAACCTCCTTCCCATTGCTGACTTCCACCTGAGTTTTACAGATTATATGAGTATACTAAGAAGGTTTTAATTCAGATTTGTAGTTTTGGCACCACTTTTTTGTGGTTTTTTTTTTTTTTACTTGCAATAATTTCATCTATAGAAAGACTTCTCAAAGGCGTGTGGTGTCAGTGGGTTCTTTCTATTGATGCTGCTGGATCTGAGATGTTTAAGCTATTCACAGCTGTCTGCACATTAATGACTTTGACTTTCCAATTTTAGGGTGATGATGGACGAGATGGAATTGGTAGCCCAGGTCCTCAAGGCAGAAAGGTAGGTGTATGCGCAGCATGCCCATCTACCAACAAGAGTCACCAAGGACGGGGAAGTAGCCAAGGTCTCCAGTGCAGATGGGCACGAGTAGAGCCTGGGTGAAGTCAGACACATACAGGGACAAAATTCCACCCTATGTGTATCCTAGCGAGAAAATCAGGCAGGACTCTTCAAACCTTTCCCCGCTGTCTTTGTTTTGGTTTTGCCTATGTAAATCAGCTTCTCCAAGGAGAAGGTGTAATGTTTTTTGTGCCTTCTAGTCAGAAAGCCCCATGAATGTCTGTGGGGCTTTGAAAACAATATGCCAGCATCTCTGATAGTTCCTCTACAGTTGAAATTAGCCTTAGAGGTGCAATCACACCTTCAAAAGAGTAGCTGTTTGCTTTTTGTTAGTGGTACAAGGAACAAAACTGCAAAATGGTTACAGATCTGCCTGCAGAATCAGGTTCATTTTCCAAAACCCTATATTCACATAAACCCTTATGTTGTTTCAGGGAGAACGTGGATTCATAGGCTACCCAGGGCCCAAGGTACAGTGCAGCCTATGAGCTACGCATTCATTTTCCAAGCCATGTAGCCATTACCTATGGTCCTGTGAAGATCTGGAGCTACCGTTTGTCTTTTTCCCCAACTAGGGTGGACCTGGTGACCGTGGTGGTGTTGGAGGCCCTGGCCCTAAAGGAAACAGAGGCCGCAGAGTAAGTTGGAGCATGACACAATTTTTCCCCTCTGCACAAACGTCCTGAAAGATGCATGCATCTTTTCCCCCTAAGTGTTGAGCCATGGACTCCTGGAAGCCCGCTTGCAGATGTTCATGGAGAGGATTTCACTGCACCCTCTCTCTCTCTAGGGAAATGCAGGAGATCCTGGGACACCTGGTCAGAAAGGAGAGGTTGGATACCCTGGACCATCTGTAAGTGTTCACTGCATTGCTGATGGAGCCTCTGGCTTCCTCCCTGGAAAGAGTCCTGATTGCCTCTCTGAGGAACGTGGTGGTCCCTATTAGTGCCATGGGTTGAAAAATACGCCCACCTCTATCTCCTGATAATTTCAAGTTGGGCAAATTCCTCTTTATTTGTGTCAAAGGTGACTCTGTAAATTCCTAACTAGCTGTTTATCATTGTTAAATATCCACCTGTGCTTAAACTGCAATGCACAACAGAAGGAAAAAAAGTCAAGACACAGGACAGCTCATCAGGCTCTAGGACTTCCCCATGGCAATATGCCACTTAATGCTCCTTTTAGGAAGTTCTTCACTCTTTATCATTTATCACCCTGCACAGGATATGGTTCATGACCGAATCTGACTACCACAGAGAACCCTAGAAAGGCCAAGATGGCTTGGCTTGCTTTGCACGTGAGCCGAGAGCATTCTAAATATCCCCTTTGGGTTTGGCCTCAGCTAGGTTTACTCCTCACAGGGTAGAACATTTCCTTCTCTTGCTGGACATAGAACTGAAAACAGGCAGGTTTCCCCTTAGCCTCTGCACGACCCGTGGTTAAATAATCATTCCACCTGGGTTCACAGGGCACCCTGAAAATACACATTGCGCTCAATTTTACTTTATTTTTTCAACAGGGACTTAAAGGAGATAAAGGAGAATCAAGAGATGTAAGTGTGGCCTTATTTATCTCTTGTTTGAAATACTCTTTTGTAGGCTGTGTCTCAAATCTATTTTTTTTTCCGTTTCTCCCTCTCCTTCATTTTATTTTCTAAAGCAATGTGCGCTTGTGCGGAACATCAAAGACAAATGCCGTGAGTACATCAGTGCTTTGCTAATTCCCTGTCACTACCCTTGTGTGTCTATCATGCTACACAAATGGCACTGACCAAACCGCTTTCTTTTTTCCTTCATGCTTTCCACAGCTTGCTGCTATGGTAAGTCACCTTCAGGTCTTTAAACCCCAGTGTGACCGTGTGCCAGAATTGTTTCCCTCCCCACGTATGTGGTATGAATGTTTTACCCCTGCTGAGGACATGATCCTTGCACCCTGACAACTATTTGGGGCACTATTTGTTCCCAACACATTTCTCGCAGGTCCCAAGGAGTGCCCAGTCTTCCCAACCGAGCTGGCCTTCGCTATCGACACCTCCTCGGGCGTGGTGAGGGATGTTTTTAACAGGATGAAGCAAACCGTGCTCAGAGTGGTCAACAACTTAACCATCGCTGAGAGCAACTGTCCTCGGGGTGCCCGGGTGGCCCTGGTCACCTACAACAACGAGGTCACCACGGAGATCCGCTTTGCTGATGCCAGGAAGAAATCAAGCCTCCTCCAGCAGATCCAAAACTTCCAGGCAACCCTGACCACAAAGCCACGCAGCCTGGAGACCGCCATGTCCTTTGTGGCCAGGAACACCTTCAAGCGTGCCCGAAGTGGCTTCCTTATGAGGAAGGTGGCTGTCTTTTTCAGCAATGGGGACACAAGAGCCTCCCCGCAGCTCAATGACGCCGTGCTGAAACTCTACGATGCTGGGGTCATGCCCGTGTTCCTCACCAGCAGGCAGGACCCAGTTCTCACCAGAGCTCTGGAGGTTGGGATCATTCACCCTTTCTTTCCTTTTCTGTTGATGATCTTTGGTTTGCTGGAGAGATTGATGGTGCTGGCTCCTATAGAGGTGGTGGTTGGCTTCCACAGACCTTTCAAGTGCCTAGTGCTCAGAAAGCGCAGCTGGCCAGACTCTTCGAACAAGTCTATTAGGAGAGAAATCCAAAGCACGGTGCCTGCTGTGAAACGCTAGTGAGGTTACGATGAGTCATTTGTTTCCCAGAACGCAGCCCCAGCATGGCAGGTGTGGTATGAAACAGAAGACAAGACAGTTTCCGTAGTGAGAAAGGTCTGGTTGAGACAGAAAGGCAAAAGGAGGGAAGGTAGAAGTACTGTTGGCAGAGAGAGAGAGGAAGTACAGAGATTTAAAGCAACAAAAGACCCCTAGATGAGCACGCTATGCACTGGTTCAAGTGCTTGACCCTTGGAGTTCTCTCTAAACTAGTCCTGCTAATTCATGTCAGGGGCATTAGGCCCCTACAAAAGGGATCCCGCAAAAGCAGCGTGCTGAGTAGAGAATCCCTTAGAGCTGTGGATCGCCCTCCCCTACTTTGAGCTGAAAATAACAGAAGGTAGCATTGCTAACACCCTATTTTTTCTGTTTACACCTCACCAGATCAACAACACAGCGGTTGGACATGCAATTGTTCTTCCAGCCAGCGGCAATCAGCTGAACGAAACTATCCGGAGGCTCTTGACTTGTCACATTTGTCTGGGTAAAGCATCCAATTCCTCCTCTAGGCAGTGCCAAATCCTTCTGGTCGCGCAGCAGTCAGTTGTCAGTGGTGGAGAAGGGAAGCCCAGTTGGGAGTCAGCCCTTTTGCTGCTGAAGACAAGGGATTCATATTCTTAGGTTGAGTAGAAAAAAAAATTGGCACTGTGAATGAGGCTCGCTGTTGAGCATGGGCGTTCTCCACTTTACAAAGAGAAGCTCCCTTTTGGCTGGTTCCCATTTTTACAACCCAAATACTGATAGCTAAGTGCTCTAGAATATGGCCTTCTGCCATTTATGACAGAGCGCTTCAGGGATCCCTTTGGACAAAGGAGCTCGGAAAAATACTAAATGAATAACTAAATGTGTTTTGGGATGAAATGGCTCTGGTATCAAGTAAAGGACCAGTCAATGTTTGTGAGTTGATGATAGTGTTTCATATGACACGAGATTTTTACAGTGACAAGGGAGGGTCATCTTCAGTTCCTCCGGGTGAAACCTGCTGTATTTTTTTTTAGATGTGTGTGATCCTGATCCTGCCTGTGGTTTTGGTAGTCAGAGACCTGTATTCAGAGACAGAAGGGCAGCCCCAACAGATGTAGACACTGACATAGCCTTCATCATGGATAGCTCGGAGTCCACCACCCCTCTGCAGTTCAGTGAGATGAAGAAGTACATTTCCCACCTCATAAGTAACCTGGAAATCAGCTCTGAGCCAAAACTGTCTCAGCACCATGCGAGAGTGGCAGTTCTCCAGCAAGCTCCTTACGAATATGAAACCAACTCAAGCTTCCCACCGGTAAAAACTGAGTTTTCACTGACTGATTATGGATCCAAAGAGAAGATCGTTAACTATCTCCATAACCAAATGACCCAGCTCCATGGCACAAGGGCTATGGGAAGTGCAATTGAGCACACGATGGCTCATATTTTTGAAAGCGCACCAAACCCTCGGGATCTAAAAGTCATCGTTCTGATGATGACGGGAAAAGTGAATAAAGAAGAACTTGCGTACCTGCAGAAGGTTGTTATCGAGGCAAAATGCAAAGGGTACTTCTTTGTTGTCTTGGGCATTGGAAGGAAGGTGAATACCAAGAATATCTATAGCCTAGCTAGCGAGCCACATGATGTGTTCTTCAAGTTGGTCAATAAACCAGGAGAGCTTCATGAAGAGCCCTTACTACGTTTTGGGAGACTGCTGCCATCTTTTATCAGAAGTAAGTATAACATCCTGCAGCTGAAGTATTATGGAAGGGACAACGTGCAGCCTCAGAGGGGTGAATCTGCCAGGTTTGGTCTTGCTGTCTGTTGGTTGTGCGGGCTGTAGCCTGACCACCTCTTTGGGCAGTGGGGCCCACTGAACTGTTAGTCTCTTTCTATGTGTTCTGTACTGTTTGGTCTGTTTTGCTGCTGCTCATAGGTCTGCCTAGTCGAATATGTCTGTTTTTTGTCACTTTGACCTCCCCAGCCCACCCTCTGCAGTCTGTAGGTCTGCCAAGTAGACTTCTGTCTGGTTTGACTCGGTCTCTGTGGGCTCACCTATAGGATGTGACCTAATCCTGCCTGGCTTCCCCACCGCATCTGGAACATGTCTCATAGGGTCTGGTCCTGCTGGGGCTCTTAGCCCTCTGCTAGCACATCCCCTGAGCTCCCTCAGTACCCAGCGAATCTTTCTTCCCAACTTCAGCATGAACACCACGTCTAGCAGGCATCTGGACGGCTCAGGCTGAGATCTGGAGGTGCTGTATGCGGATTTAAAGACCAGACGAACAGGATTCTTTGCTCAGGGATAAATAATGCTGCTGTGTTTGAGATGTGTAGATTGTGTCTTGAAAATTTGTTTTCCAGCTTAGCTGGAGACCCCAGACTGGATCTCCGGCTAAAGCCAGCTCACAGAGATCCGAAACAGACCTGGCCAGCGAGAACAAGAGATGGACCTTTTCTAGCAAAGCCAGTTTTATCCAAAAAATCCTGAAATTCAGTCTACTGGGCTAATAAACTCCTAATTCAGGAATGTCTTGCAATAAATGGGAAGCAAACAGGAGCTCATCTTTCCCTGGAAATAATTGTTTAGGTTTTCTCGGTTTACTTTTTCCGTTTACCGCTTACAAGGGTCCTGGAAACTTCCAACCACACAGCTAATATTTTTTTTTCAAGAGTTAGAAGTGCCTTGTTATAAGAAAGCTGTTTACATGTGACAGACTAAGATATACAGCCCTCCGGTATCTTGTAGCTACTGCTCTCATGTTTGTAAATGGGAATAACAAATCTCCCAGCCCAGGATGCCACAGTAACCACACCGAACGTCAAGAAATATTCCATAGCTTTTACCAGAGCAAGCAAGAAGAGAAGAGGGGTTTTGTTTTAAATCAAGAAGAAACATACGTAACGCGTTGTTGGTAGGTACCCACCATCCTCAACACCAGCATTTAATGGTGGGCTCTCTCTGTCTCCAGGCGACTTTGCTTTCCACCTGTCTCCAGAGATACAGAAACAGTGCGAGTGGTTCCAGCGCGATCAGCAAGCCAAGAGCCAGAGCCCCGGGCACACCGGGCAAAAAGCAGTGTAAGTAGTCGTTTGTCTGTGAGAGAATGAGCTTCGCTAACAGCCTGTCTGAAGAGAAGCATTCATTTCCAAGTCCATGTTTAGAAAAAAATAAGAAAAAGCAACTTCAGTGATAAAAATCGGGATTATTGACATGTTACCAGTTCCTTCAGTGCTGTGGCAAAAGAGCAGCAGATCTATCTACTAAAGAAGGGTAGACAAGCGTGCATAAAATTTTAAATTTGTGTTAAATTTCATATTTATATATATATATATATAAAGCATATGAATGAGGTATATGCTACCTTTAAATCAGGTGTACTACAGATCTATCTATGGAATTCACTCCTACGTGTGTAAAGTTGGTGTATAGACAGACCTGTGCCCCAAGCGATGGACTTTGCAGAACTTTTCATGGCTTGGCTGTGGGCATGTCTAAAGTGGACAAAGACTATTGACCTTGGAGGTGTTCTTGCCAATGGATTCTGTGTCAACTCATCTCCACTTCCAAAATTCTGCTTATGGAGGTAGGGGAAAAAAGCGCCGTATCAGCTGCTTTTTCTTTGGCAGGTACATAGCACCCAACGTGACCACAAGCCGACCCATAAGCACCAGCACCACGGCCAGTGCGAGCATCAAGCCTGTTGCGAGCACCAACACCCGTGCCAGAACCACCACTGCCAGCACCACCGCCCAGACCAGAGCCACTCAACAGACCACAACCAGCACCGTGGTCCAGGTGAACGCCACTGCGCAGAGCGCGGCAAGCACCGCTGCCCAAGTCAAAGCCCCTGGCCGCACCGCCGCGAGCTCCACGGGCACCGCTGCTGGTGGCAGGAGAAGACAAGGTGGTACGTGAAAGGTTCTCCCCATTGGTGTCAGTGCAGCAGTGTGTTGTGGCTTTTTTCTTCCCCGAGAGGATTATCCCTATGGGAAATGTCACTAAATGGCCAAGATTTGTGTGTCTAAATATGGGGCAACCCATCACCCAGTGCCCAGCAGTACAGCGACAGAACACTTCTCTTTCTAGTGTGGCCCATTTGCTTTCTATGTTTTTTTCTCTTGCAGCATTTACCCCTTGGCTAAGTTTTGCTATTTATGGTGATTCATAGAATGGCATTGTTTGAATTCTCCATCAGCTAATATAAACAGTGTTTCTTGCTCCACCATTTCTTCCAAGCATCATTTATAAAGGTCTCATCCAATATGCTGCCGTAGAAGGGCAACCTTTCCCCAATAGCTTCTTTGACCTGTCTAAGGTCATGTTGGATCTTAAGCAGGCTTTGCTTGAAGGCCCATGCCATGACTCGCTGCAGACAAATTTACGTGCTGGAAAGGGGATCCTGCCACCCTGAAGCACCTTCCCCTTGAGACTTTTCCTCTTTGAGTCCTCACTTAGCGTTTCTTCTGATTTTTGCATTGCAGCAAAGACCCACGACCTCCAGATCACAGACGTCACTGAGAGCAGCGCCAGGCTGCGCTGGGCCAGCCCTGAGCCACACAACGCCTACGTTTTTGATATCACCATCACCTTAGCGCATGACCACTCTCTCGTGCAGAAGCAAAACCTGACCGGCACTGAGCACGTCATCCGAGGACTCAGTAGCGGACAGAAATACCTTGTCGTTGTTACCGCCTACCACAAATCCCAACCCAAAGTAACCTACACAGGGACATTCAGCACAAGTACGTACCTTTTGGGGAAAAAAACAAACAAACATTTATTTTTTTTTCATTAAATAGATGCAAAAAAAAATGGAAAAAGACCGTGTAAGGGACAGGGAATCTGTTGGTAGCAACGATCCCAGCCCTGGCAATCATAGAATCATAGAATCTTTAAGGCTGGGAGATCATCAAGTCCAACCGTCAACCTAACACCACCAATGCTCAGTTGTGTCACTGCATGTCTGGCGTCCTCCAGTCCTGGTTATGAAATGCAGTGGATGTGTTTCTTTGGCAAACACCATTTCAGTGGTGTTAAATCGACACACATTGTGGGACAATTAAAGCCAGTCCCAGGGGTGGTGGAGGGAGGTGGGGGGGCAGTCTTATTGTGCACGCAGGAGGCTTTGCACAATGGGTCTTGGTGAGGTCCAGCCAGCACTGCTGTAAGTAATAATAAAAGTGAAACTGGGTTAACACCGATTAAATTCAGCTCATCCTGACTGCAAAATAAGCAAGAAAAGCTGTTTCTCCAGTCACTATTTCCATAGCCACCTGCTTGCTTCACATAATACATTATACCCCTAAAAAACCATAAAGAGATTAAATGGAGGGTTTAGTTCTCCAAGCTCCATATGTACAGATAACATGCAAACCTCACCAAACCCTCTGGCGTGGCCAAAAGTTGCTATGTAAGATGCAGCCAATTTTTTTTTTATATAGTTTGGAGTAGAGGTGCCTTGGCTTGGTGGCATGGAGAAGTTTGCGCTGTCTGTAGCAAACGTGAACTGCCAGTGCTGCATCTGGCTTGTTCTGGCAGTTCAGAGCCAATTTCTATGCCCATGGAGAAGCCTTTCCATTGGCTTCAGTATGGTTTCAGTATGGTTTGGATCAGGTCCGAAGTCTCTTACCTTGGCGAGCAATAAACCTGCCCACAAAAATGTTGAGAAAAGACATCGATGTGTAGAAGCAACTTTTGCATGTGCTGACTTGGAGCTCTTGCGTTGCATTTCCCATAGAGTAAATCTCAAACAGGAACAAATTTGGGCAGGCAACGGTGATGCCACCTACGACCACAAGCTGTGGGTAGGGCTGTCTCCCTTACCTGCACCCATACCCTTCACCAGAGAAAAACAAACCCAACCCTTCCTGTGGCAGCAGCCTCCTCCAGCCCCATGGAAAGTGAGCCACGGGTTGCCTTGGGAAGGAGCATTATGCAGTATGAACCATGTTCTCCTTTCCATCACAAGGGATTTCTTCTCCTGGCGACAATCTTCAACAGCATAGTTCCTAGAGGAATGTGAGGTTGTGATGGGAGGAGTGTGGTTAAGGAGAGGTGTGCAATGCATGGACAACCCTTGAGGGCTGTGGGGGAACAAGAGAAGATCCATCATGGACTACTTGTTCTCCTGGAGCATGCAATTATATTTTTTTTTGCTGCTGACTCTTAAGGCCAGAGGAGCAGAGCTAAATTAGCTACAGAGAGGCTGCATTTGCTCCTCCAGAATCCCTGCCCAGTCGCATGCTGTGGGTTGATTGGGGGCCATCCAAAGCAGGATTGTGTGGGGCCCTGGGGATACTCCTTCGCAGACACCCCCAAGGATGAACCCAACCACACAGCAGAGCTGCCGGCTGGGGAGAGCAAGGCAAACCCATCCCCGCGCGGCTGGGCGGTTGTGGATTACTCATCCCGTCAGCTGCCTCCAATAAACATTTCTGAAATGTATGTGCTAGGGTAAACAGATCCAGACCTGACTCCTGCAACTTGTGCTCGTCCCCCGTGCTGGAGCTGGGGCCAGTGAGTTTGTTTATGGCTGCGCCCAGGGTGCTGCTGCAGGTCCCCTTTCCCTTGTCTGACCCTGCTGCTTCTTCTCCCCAGAGACCCCGGCACAGCCCAAGGTGTCCCTGGCCAACATGATGCTCAACACTGAGCCGCTGGAAGGGCCTGAGAGTGGTGAGTATGGGCGCTGGTGGGAGTGTTGGGTTTGGGCGGCTCTGCCAGGACCCCCACAAAGTGCCTGGCCATTTGCACCGGTCTTCCCCTTGTCTGCTCCTAAACCCATCCTTTCTCAGAGCCTTGCTAGGACCAAAGGATCTGTGAGTCCTTTGCTTTGCAGACCCAAAAGACCATGGCCTAGATGACATCCTTGGCCATGCAGGTCTGAGCCCCGTACTGGGGTCTCCACCCCATGCTGGATCCAGAGCCCTCTGAAGTTGCTGTGATCTTTGAGAGACTCAAACCAGGTCCTGTTTCCATCGCAAGAATGGAAGATGAGCCAGGGCTCACGCGCTGGCTGCTCCCTGGGGACAAGCTGTGCCCCATGGCTTCCTCGACATGTGTAGATGTAGGTGTGGATGCAGAACATCGCTTGATGCTTGCTCACTCCCTCTCTTCCCATTCAGGGCAAAGAATAGGTCTTGGCACCTTGGTTTAACACACAGCTCTCAACAAGGGCTTGACCAGCAGCCAAGGGTTGTAGGGGAACTAGTGTCAAACATTTGCACGAATTTGGCTAATTGGTAGCCTCCCTCCAGTTTCACCCATCTGCTCTTCCCCTGTTTCTCTGCCACCAGCGGTGCGTGTGGTAAGCCGCTAAATGGGCAAGTTGTCAGCTCCTACTCTGTTGTTAACCCTGTTAACCTGCGTTAACAACCCATAATTGCTGTAACTGTTAGCGTGTCATCTCATTGCTGTCGTTGTCATCGAGCTCGTTATCTCAGCGCTGTTACACTCTGTTGTACCGTAAGTGCCAGGCTGCAACCCATCCTTCATGGGTCTGGAGGGGCTCTCAGCCTTCGTAAAGCTGCACGGCCCTGTCGCAGGCACCACCTATGGAGCTGGCATCCAAAATTCATCCCTGAATCATCACTCTTATGGGTTTTCTTAAAGCATTTTCCTTGCACTGGGGCTCATTTTCTTCTTGAGGGGACTTGAGAGCATGGGAAGATGGAGCTGCTCAGTGCATTCAGCCAACAAAAAGTTGCAAAGCTGCTGCTGGGGTCTGGCTGCTCAAGCTGAAGGGGGGATGAGCATGGACCTCGCGCCTGGCTGGTGGTACCACCGGAGCTTGCTGCCACAGCGGGCCGAGGGCTGGCGCCGGGCAGGGACCATCTCATTTCTGCCTTTCTGCATGTTCCATCATCGCACCCTTCTCACCTCGCTCTGTCCCTCACCTGCCTGGTCCCCACCAGGTGACACACATGCCTATGGCTTTGTTTAACTTTGTGTAGCCTTGTGTAGGTCCACCTGCCCAAGGGAAACCGGTGTGCACTCGCTCTGCGCTTTGACGCAGACCTCTCAGTCTCAGCTCCCCTTGTTGACCCACCTGCAGCAAAACAACTCTGCCTGAGGATTTATTTGGGGGAATCGTTCCCCAAGGATGCTAATCTAAAGTTTTTTAATTACATTCAACAGGGGCAGGGGATTTGAGACGGGTTGTTTAGCTGAGTCTTCTCTAGTTCTCCATGCAACGTGAGAGACCCGTGTATAAATCTTCCGACAGACCTCGGAGGAAGCCCTAAATTCTGTCCTCCTTACAAAGGCAAAGCAGCTGCCAGCACAGACAGCCTGTCTTTGCTAATAAAAACTCTAGGATTTGGACCCGAATTATCATTTCTGGGCAGGAAAGGGACATATGTTTAAATCCTCATCAAGCCTTGAGGTCTACCAGGTATGGCTTTCCTTGAAACCACGCCACAAGGAAATGCCACCAGCCTTGTATCGAGCTTCTCTTCTCTTTATTTTTTTTTTCTTCTCAATCTCTTTGCTTTTTCCGCTTTTAACCCTTTCAGAGTCACTTAACTTTTGCACCTTTTGCTACGCAGATTGGCCAGACCCTTGCTTGCTGGACTTTGACATGGGCATGCAGTGCAAGGACTATCAGATTGTCTGGTTCTTTGACTACAAAAACAAGATCTGCAGCCGGGGTTGGTATGGTGGCTGCGGTGGTAATGCCAATAGATTTGAGGCTGAAGCTGAGTGCCTTAGCAAATGCTTTAAACCATGTAAGTACCCGGTGGGGATCAATCCTTTTGCATTTTATCATTTTGTCAAATAATGTTTGGATTGGAGAGAAAATGTCATTTAAAAACCAAACCCACGCACTTTTTCCTCCAGCAGCAGCTGAGAAAGCCATGCAGCCACCACCCCTTGAGAAAAGACTATATTCAGGTAACAGCCAAAAAAATACCAAAAACTCACAAAGCAAAGCAAATCCATTATTTCACCTTGACCATTTCATAGCATGCATCCAACCTTGTCCAATCCATGACCACCAGTAGTATAGACTTGGTTTTCATTTGCTCCTCGACATGACCATGTCCTACCATCTGCTTTGCATGAGCAAGTCACCTTGCATGCGTCTTGTCACACCAGGACACATCACATTCGCATGACCTGAGCGCCAACCACAGCTATAGGGCAAAAATCACATGCCGGATTTCGTGAGAAGCATGGGGTCGCTGAATCGAAGCGTGGTGTGGTCCTAGAGCAGTTTCCATCATCATTGCGTGATGAACTGATGCCACAGCTCAGCGGTGTGCCTTTGCTGAGATGCAAAGAATCGCAAACGTTTTGTGGCCTGGAACCAAAACACTTGATGGAAAATCACTCCACGGGGCTTGGGTCCTGCGTGCAGATGTTTTCCTTTCACACCGAAAGACAAAAATCAACGTTGCGGGAGGAGCTCGCAGGAAAATGGCAATGACCTCCTCTCCTCAAGGAGTTTCTAAGGGGTTGAGTTTGCAAACCTCTTCAAGACCTGGGAGGGAAGTAGAAACCTGCAAACACCTGTGTTGGTTGAACTAGGGGTAGGGGATGGGAACCTGACCCCAAAGCCTTGCTGCCGTAGCAGCTTCCCCCTTCTAGTGGTGTTTGCCCTCTCCCACCCATTTGATTTTCTTAGGTATATCTGTTTTCTTAGGCTCCTTAAATCAGACTCGGGAATTTTGGCCATGGGCAGCCCGATACAGCTGTGGGTACTCTCCCAGAAGCATGCTGGACAAGCAGGGAGGAGGCCACTGCCGGGCATGGAGATGCCTGGGGAGGGGCAGGTGCTTGCGAAAGGAGATTGCAAGGTGCTTCTAGGCTGCAAGTGCGCGTCATGGACAAAGATCCGTTGGTTGTGGTTTGAGGACTTTTCAGTCAGAGGAAGCAACGTCTGGCTCATGCAGAAAACTGTGGCTCCAATCTAGACCAGGACTTCATCCTCACGTGGCAGGGAAGCCTCCCTGATGTGTTTTTCTCCAGAGGGTGTGCATTTCTGCTAGCCCTATCCCACAAACCAGCCCCTTCTGATCACCGTCACATGTCTTGATGATGTTTCCAGCAACTGTTCTTCAGGCTAAAGTGATATTTCATGATCTTGGCGCTGTTCTGCCCTGGGCAGATCATCAAGAAAAGCAACCGAGGGGCCCTGGAGGGACACTTGCATCTCTGCCCGCCCCGCTGGGGTCCTCTGCTCTCTTCACCGCTTTCTCTCTAGTCTCTTTTTGTTTTCTGCAAAACCAGTGCTTGATTCCACCGTGGAAAAAGAGACACGGGAATTCACGTGCCACTCAGCTTTTAAAATGCTGGGCATTGGATTGGGTTCTCGTTCAGCCCATGCCATGTACCATAGCCAGGTGCAAAAATGAATTTTATTTTTTTTACACCATGACAAAATTAAGTACAACTGAGGAGCCCAGGCACATTTTCTCCACGGGATGAATGAAACCCTTGGCTTACGGTGGCTGTCCCCATCCTTTGAACCCGCTGGAGCCAGCCACAGCTCCCTACTTCTTGCAGTCCACCAGTTATTTGAAATTTTTTTTTTTGGCGAAGCTTTTCTTTCTTTTGTGCCTTGGGGTTTTTGGTGGGAGAGGAGGTTTTGGTTAAAATGCCATCTTTTGGTTCATTGGAGCCGTTACTGGATGGTGTTTGATGGTGCTCCGAAACTGGAGAGTGGCGCAAAACCCCGTGGTGTGAAGGCTGCATCCACTCTCAAAGGGGATGAAGGGAGGAAAGCTGGGCTGTCTGGATCCCATGACGCAGAGAAAAAAAATTCAATTCTACCTCCCATCAGCTGAATATTTTGATTACTGGTTGCATTCCCGAAAGGGTGCACAGGGTTTGGAGTAGAGTCATTCTTGTGTTCACATCTGCTGGCTTTCCGTAGTTTGGAAGGCAGGAAAGGAAGGAGATGGACTTTGGAAAAAAAAAAAAATCAAATCTGAATATAAAAAGGCAAAGACCCTGCCAAAGGCACGGGGAAGCTTTTGGCTGTAGGAGACTAAAAGCAAAGTTGAATTGGAAGGTTGATACTGATTTCAAATTCCAAGGAAAAATGGAAGTTAAAAAATAAATCCTGCTTCAAAAAAGCTGCATTTAGAACAGGACGATGGGCAGGAGCGTCCTTTCAGATGCGTCTCCTCTCTCGGAAAGGACACATTCCCAGGCTCTTCCTATCTAAACAGAAAAACCACTGCTCAAACAAACCACCCAATCTCCATCGCGACCGCAACGCGGACCACTTGAGCCTGACCTGGTGGGTCGCTCACGGCATGGAGGGACTCCTGCACGCAGAAGAAGAGTGGGGGAAAAAAATAAAAAAACAATTAAAATGAACAGGCAGCAAGGGTTTAGATGTTTGGCAGGGTCTGCCCAGCAGCATAGCTGTGGTTGAGGTGTGAGGTCCGTGATACCAGTCTGGGCATTTCCACATCCCATCCCGGGAGCATCCTGGCCTCGCCGCAGCGTTCCTGGGCTCCGGGCAGCAGCCAGCACCAGCTGCAATTTCCGTTAAAGCAAAACGGTCCCCAGGGCTTGCTTATTGCCCCGGGCCCCTTGCCAGACCTACTTTCCAGTTGGGTTTTCAGGGATAATCTTCTGCGCCCTTCTTCCCGGGAAAACTTCCGAAGGGTTTAGCCTGCTTCTGCTTTCATCAGGCTGCAAAGAAACTTGCTGGCAAATGCGCCTTTTTATACATTGACCCTAAATATGTGTATTTTTTCCTATATTCATTTGTGGGTAAGCTGGGGCTCTGTTTCTGGTAGGACCTGGTAAGATCTCTCAGCCCCCCGCAATCGGTGCTTTTTCTTATTGTTTGGGAGAGGCAGAATCCCAGAAATGTGAACATAAAATTATTTTTTACCAGCATTGAGCGCTTGATCTCACAAAACCCTGCATTCAAGTGAGCATCTACAAGGATCACAGCGAGTTCAGGCACCTTCATCGTTACCAAAGAGCAATTTCTGGGGTCTCTGTATGGTTAGGAAGGGGACTACAGAAGGTTTTGGGGATGTTAACCACAATTTCAAGTTCTTTAAGTAGCTTGATTTCTGGCAGCTGGCATGACATGATTATCAGAAGATAACTTCCAGACCTGAATTTCCCCAGCCGTCATTGCTGGTGTACTCTGTATATATTGATTTCTTTTCCTTCGGGGGGAAAAAAAAAAAAAAAAAGAAAGTAAAGGACTTTAATAAATAAATAAATAAATAAATAAAAGGGTCCTGGTTGCAAATACCTCACTAGTAAGAGGAACTCCACACTCCATCTGACTCCTCATCAGATGTTTTTACCTTTATTTTTTAAAATCTATTTGGAAATTTCATTTTAACACATCCGAGTGTTTTATTATTTCGTTCCCTGCTTACCCAGCAAGAATGCTACAGGGCAGCGTGTGGCCGGTCCAGGAGCATCTTTACACAGAAGATTTCTCTTTTTGAGGGAAGCCAGTACTTGTAACAGGAAAACGATGGTGCAAATACTTTTTCCCTTACAGCCCAGCCAGTCCTCTCCCAGCTCTGAGACCTGCCAACTCATTTCCTGCAAATCCAGGGGATTTGCCGACAAATGCTGCCACGCAGCGCTCTCCCTTCATCTCGGCATCGCTCCGTGGATGGAGGACAGCAACCCGGCCGAGGGCTTGCGTATCAGGGCTAATGACTTCCAAAGACAAACCTTCTCGTCGCAAATTAAGAGGTGGATTTAGTCAGAGGAGACGTGCAAAGTCTCTGCCTCGGTCGACCTTTCTGAGCTTGCACGCCAGGCCATTGCTCTGCCCCGCACGTACATTCATGCGCCTGCCTGACTCCTCTTGCTCCTTCTTTTATCCGCAGTCACGGATATCTGCCGGCTGCAAAAGGAGGAGGGGACCTGCAGGAACTTCGTGCTGAAATGGTACTACGACCCCAAGACCAAGAGCTGCGCCCGCTTCTGGTACGGCGGCTGCGGAGGCAACGAGAACAGATTCGACACGCAGAAAGAATGTGAAAAAGTTTGCGTCCCTGGTAAGCCGCTTACGCTTGGCTGGAGAAGAGGGTCCAGCCAGATCCCTGGCATTTCCAGTCCGGTTCCCATGTGTGGAAAAAAAAACCCCACCTAATTTATTTTCTCTTTCTCCATCAAACCTTTTCAGGTAACATCAACCCTGGCGTGGTGACGACGATGGGAACATAGAGCCAGCGAGCGGCCAACACATACCTCTGAGACAGCCAGGAGCATCAGCCCTTGCCACCTTGCCCCTATAGATGCTAAGGGTATAGACTACCTTGCACTGTCCTATCTCATGCTTTTAACTCCCCAGCAAACCCTCGGAGAAAGGGTTTTGCTGCATGACCTATCAATATGGTGCTAAACTGTTTGTGGACTGAGTGCTACGTGTGTCCGGGTGATATCG
Source organism: Chlamydotis macqueenii (assembly GCF_036417535.1). NCBI lineage: Eukaryota > Metazoa > Chordata > Aves > Otidiformes > Otididae > Chlamydotis > Chlamydotis macqueenii. The sequence continues at coordinate 39,796,244 of NC_141561.1, forward strand.
TATAGCTTCAACATTACCCAATATTTACCTAATTGCGGATTGTTATCATCTCTGAACTACCCTTTCTTTGCCATTCTGGCAGTCTGCAACAGAAAAATGAGACAAAAAAAAAAAAATTCATAATAATTTCACTGTTACATGCTTGCTTTTATCGTTTTCATACCTGAGCATAACTTTACAGGGGAAGCCTTTGTGTAAGAGTGTAGCTAATTCCGATAAACAAGCGGTTCAACTTTTCATTCTTCCTTTTTTTTTATTTTATTTTTTTTTTCTCCTTTTGCTGGATTAGATTTCAAACTAGATCTCTCGTATGCATTTGTAATACACGCGGCCAACCGAACTAGCGAGGAAAAAGGAAGCACGGTTTCCGAATGCAAATGCACTGCTGGGACCAAGGCCTCAGTTAACAAATTTTTAAATTGTGGTGTAGGATGCCTCCGGCATTCTTCTGATGTTGTATGTTTTATAAAATACAAAGCAAAGCAATTTGGGGCGGGGGCGGGGGGGTGGCAGGCGGGAGGGGGATTTTATTTTTATTGTGGATTCTGTGTCAGGAAGTCTATACAAAGAACTTTTAAATAAAGTCTAATGGAGGTTTTGAGAAGTTCGTGGTTTTGTCGTTGTATCATAGAATCATAGAATCTTAAGGTTGGAAGAGACCTCCAAGATCATCACTCACTTCTGGAGAACAGTCGCATTGGTTAAAAACCTTGGAAAGGAGACCAAGCGTACGATTTAGGGCTTCTCCATGGGTTGGGGTGGGATTGTCATGAGAAGAAGGTGACCTGGTGCTCACCTACCCCACACTCCAGGCTGTCCCTTTCTGAAGGACTCCAGGTGGGTCTTCAAGGACCACAACATGAGCGACTCCACGTGCGTTCTACACAATGCCTTTGAAAGCAGCCCTCCCAACAGGCTTTCCCTTCCGTACCACCATTTACAAGACCAAATTAAGCTGGCCAGGCACCTCGGGTTCCCCATTCAGCGCTGGCACACAATCCACAGGGGTCCAAGGGTGACTTGTCCAGGGCTGCAGATTCATCCTGGCAAGGGGAACGTGTAGGGCTGCTCTGGGCTTTGTCCTCAGGGGGATTTACATTTTAGGTGTCCCACCTTTTACGCCATTCCCGGCACGGCGGAGCAGCCCAGCTCCCAAAATTTCCCATCAGCAGCAAGCCACTTGCGCAGGGTTCAGGGACGGCGGGGACGCTGCTCGAGTCGGGCAGAGCTGAGCCCTGGCAGCCAAGCTTGGGAAGCTGCGCTGTTTATTTGGCGCCTTCTCCGAGCACATCACAAGGGCTTCATCAAAAAAAAAAAGAGGGGAATGGGTAACTTTTATTTTTTTTTTTTTTATTATAATTGACTCTTGCAATGGCTGCACTCAGCTGCAGCTGCTCCAGAGGACGGAGCAGCCTGCCCTGCATCTCACCGTGCACAGGGGCACGCCGAAGACCCCCTTTTTTCGGTATAAAACTTGCAGCTAGGTTAAAGTGACCCATGAATCTTCTTTCCCTCCGGCTTCCCGCCCCTCTGCAGCCGGGGAGAGATTTTTTCCCCATGCCGATGCCGCCTCCGTTTCCTGAGAAAGCTGCTTTGGACGGACCGTGCCAAGGGGAGCAGGCAGCTTGGGAAGGGGCCCCCCCATCCCCGGGGCGTTGCAGTCGCCTCTCCTGAGCCTTTTAAGGAAGCGCGTTACGCCCCGGGCCCCCGGCCAGCGGCCACGCGGGGTTGCACATGGAAGTCATCTGCAGCTGGGAGCGCATCTGCCAGCGTGGCTGCGGGACCAGACCAGGAATAAAAATAGCTCAGCCCGGCCCGGCACAGCCTCGAGCAGCGTGCTCCACTCCCGGCTGCCGATGATTGGCCCTGATATCCGCGCCCCGTTGCTCTCGGGGTGGTCTTCACCAGCTCCCACCACCATTTATTAGCACTCCCGTGCTGCAAACCCAGCTGGCATACCCCAAGTTGCCAATCCCCCGTGTCAGGGGAGGGGGCTGCTCCCCTAACATGTTTTTCTGCAGACAAATTAGACCTGGCTAAATAGTTCCCGTCCCCTTGTGAAAACACTACATCCTAAAATAAATGTAGACACTGTGTTGATGGACTCAAGATGGTCAAGATGTGATGGATGGTCAAGATGGTGATGGATGTAGGAAGCAAGGGCTGCTGTAATCCTGAGGACGCAGTCCTTTAAGCATGACTTCTTATGCAGGCATCCCGTCTGAAGTGTCCTGAATCAAAAATTGCCCACAGCTTTGCTTTGAAAAGTAGAGCGTCAGTCTTCCACCCCCGCCTGAGAGCGAAACAGCAAAGCACCAAAAGCTGGAGTCAAGCCCAGCATCTCCTCATAGGCTGAGGGCACGTTGTGGAATGGAAAAGCTGCACCAGAAGCAAAGTCTCCCGGTGCAGACCTGTTCTGTGGTCTAAAGCTGCTTAGAAAGTCTCTCCACCTCCCAGCACGAGCCCTGAGCACGCTGCTGGAGGATGTGTCCCATGGTTGGGCTGATGTTCTTGAAGCCTCAGGCTGTGGCCTGGACACGACTTGCGTGCCTGAAAGCCTGCTTTCTTGAGTCACATCGGCCTAATGAAAAATCCTATCGCTCCCTATAAACTGCACTTCTCCTTGCCAGACCACAATGGCTACATCTCTTCAGCTCATTGCCAAGACACCTTATGAAAAAGTTCAGCCTGGCATCCTCCTCCTACTCCAAACTGCTCGCATCTTCTGAGGGATAGGCCTGGCCACATGTTTTAGCATAACTCACCTGTGGGACTCATGCCCTGCGGCACCCTGAAGCAACACTAGGAAGGTCTGACCATCCACATAGACATGGGTGGGATATGGTTGCCCACATCTAGGCATGACGTGCCATTTCAGAAACCCTTGGGTACCAGTTACACAGCGTACGTGTGGTCTCTATAATATTTATGGTGCCTTCCAACCCCACGCAGGTACTGTCAACCAACACTGAGCATCTTTACTTGCAGCAGGGGCCCACATTTAGACAATCAAAGAGGCGGTGGATGCCCCATCCCTGGAAACATTCAAGGCCAGGTTAGATGGGGCTCTGAGCAACCTGATCTGGTTGGAGATGTCCCTGCTCCTTGCAGGGGGGTTGGACTGGATGGCTTTTAAAGGTCCCTTCCCACCCAAACCATCCTGTGATTCTATGAACCAGGACTCACTCTTAAAAGGAGATGTGGATGTAGGACTTTGTGGCTTCCTCTGCGCAACCTTACTGTGAAATTCTTTGTGAGGAGGGTCATTGGCAAAATAAAACCTGGTGGCTCTGCTGTCTGGGATAGAATTAGCATTAGGACTTGAAGACAAAGCATTAAATCCAAGACTCACTTAGACTTTACGTGGGTCTCCAAGGCAGGGTCAACCCAACCTACGTCAGCCCTGCAAGGGTTTCTCTAACCTGTTTCCAGAAAAGTCCAGAGATTTAGGGCAATTTTCCTAAAGGGTGAGAGTGGACAGACGCTGGGACAATCTATTCCATGGCTTTTCCAGCAGCCAGTCTCAAATCTTACTTGCTCTAATTGAAACCTACAGGGTTTTGGATGAACATGTTGCCCTTGGATGCAAGTGAGCTATGAGTCTGCTGGTGGAAACCACAGGGTTCAACACCAGAGCAGAGACATAACCTTTTACGATACCGATGGCTCAGTAAAAATTAAGAGTAGGATGTGTAGCAGAGTTAAGCATCGCAGCCAGACCCTTAAATTTAGGACAGCACCAGCATGTTATGCTCGGTTAGGTTCTCTTAACGCCATAGCTTTGCATTTAATCATAGCCTTCTTGGGAAACCTTTACAAGGAGAGGCAAAGTGGCTCTGACACATTTTATTAGCCAGTATTAAGTTTATGACATCAGTAAAAGAAGTCAATATATAGCTGTCCGTATGTACCTGCCTAGCTCCTTTCACTTAAAGTGGATTTTCCAGGAACATCACACCAAAGTGGTGCCTTACACCGTGAGTGTTGACATTGCAAGGTCAAGAGTTTAAGGATGATCTTCCACGCTGGGCATTCCTAGAAATTAGGACTGTATCCAAGTGCTTCAGCATAGATGTAGATAAACCTGAAGCAGCTGAGCCTGGACAAAAGGATCTTCAGATCATGGAGACATAAGCGTGGGCACTTCCTCGGCCATGGGTCTTCTGCGTGGCCATCACCCTACCCTTCATCCCTTCTTGCGAGATGGAAATAACACATCTCCCAACCCTAAAATCATGAAACCTCTCAGTAACACGGAGATGATACACTGAGATAAGTGGGTTCAGAAGATGCTACACTAAATCTGCAGGGTTTCCTGCGTGCCTACGGCCCCTGCGTGCCTATACATCCTTTGGGGCAGGATGGTTGTTCCCGGGGAGCCAAGGATGCCAGAGCCGGAGGCTGCTTGCAAAATGGCAGCAGGCAATTGGCTGAAAGCAAAATCTTTCCAAAAGCAAAACCCAGGGCTAAATTGGACGTGGCGGGACAAACAGCCCCAGCAAATAGCCGGGACTGCGCTCCAGCTGCGGGCTGATTTACGAGACGGCAGGAGCGGGTCTTTTCTTCGGTTAAACAGAGCAGATCTGAACCAGATGTCTAACCTTTATCTCGATCGCCGCGGAGACGGAGGAGCAGACAGGGGAGAGAGAGAGAAAGACGTTCGAGTTTCCATTAGCTGCCGCTCCGCTGCCTTCCAAAGTCAGCTCATAAAGAAAAATGAACAGCCTCAGCCAGGAAACTTTGCTTTGGTGAACTATATGTTTTGTTTCGGCCATTGCTGCTATAGCGACCGTGCCGAAAGAGAAGTGCAGCCGGCTGCGATGACCTCACCGTCTTATTCCGTTAAAATCTGATATTATAAAGATAGAAGCCGGGCGGATGGTTGAAGATTTGCACATAAGCACGGCTTTTGCGGCGGTCTCCAAGAAAGTGGGGCTGGGGAAGGCAGGTATGGGGGAATGAGGCCAAAGCACCCATCTTTTGGGCTTTTTTTTCCCACCCAGGGCAAAAAGAGAGGTGGGCTCTGCCTTGTGCAGGTTCCTCCTGCCTTCCCGGGGAAGGGGCATCTTCTGGCCACCTGTGAAGAAAAAAGCTTTTGGGAAAGCTTGGGGGGACCACACAGCGTGGTTTCACAGCTGGGTGCAAGCAATGGGAATTTCCAAACGGAGACCCTCCTAGCTCTTTTCCTAGCCAGGCAGGGAAATTCCCAGTTCTTGAACCCACCAGCTTCCAAACCTGGAGTGAAAGCACTCCAGTATTCTGCTGGGAATCTCACCGAAGATGCCAGCATCTCAATTTTAGGATATCCCAGTGGGGAAAGGCCAAATAAGTTGCCACTTTTAAAAAAAAGGTAGAAAATATTGAAGCATGCACGTAATTAATTCATATTATACAGCTCATAAATGAGATCTGCACAATTGTGAGAGCGGTCAGCGAATGGAAAGGCCTGAAAAAAAAAGTTGCTAGGGACAAAAGCAGCAGTTTGTTATTTTTTAAATACTTGTCTGGTTTTCTAGCAGTGATTAATTCTGCAGATGGAGAGGTTGCGTTGGAGGTTAATGAAAAAAAATGAGCATTGCATTAGATTGACTGGAATATTGCAGAGGGTATGACACAGCCCACTTCGGAAATAACCGGAGCACCACGGCAGCGCTTCAACGGTGTACGTGTTTCAGGTTCCCCTTCTGCTTCCCTGCTCCAGCCCTTAGAGCATCCTTGGATTTACCGATGGTTTAAGGCACGTAGATCTTGGATGACAGCACGAGGATTAAATACAGCGAGCTTCCCATTTCCCATTAACCCCCAGCGCTGCTGCTCTCATGGCATTACATTTTGCCCTAGTTCTATTTTTTTTTTAAAGGCTGCTAGGAACGAGGAATGATTTTGGAAAAGCCAGCGAGCTTGACCTCCTGCTCCCGCCCAGGGAGCTGGGGTGCCGGTGTGGCTCGCTGGGTGAAACATCCAGCTCCCCGGAGTTCTGCAGGGGTGGATTTTGGACGGACCGGCTGACAGTTTGGCACACAGCAAAAAGTTGCAAGATCCCGAAGCCGTTCCCAACATAATTACTCAAAATCCCCACCAACCCCCTTGAATCCTCGGTTTTCTCTGCGTTTTCTTGCTCTGCGTCCCCCATTCCTCTTCCTTGGGATGCAGCCCATGGGCAAAAGCCCTGCGGTGCCCTCCGTGCCATCCCAGCAACGGATGCAGGTCATCCCAGACGTGCTCCTTACCAAGTTTTATTATTTTATTTAATGTTACTTCTCCCCCAGGATAGAAGGAGCCATGGGAGAAAGGCAGAGGGGCATCTCCCAAGCAGCCTGGCAGATCCCTCCCTGTTGGGAGGGTCCATCATCTACAAGTTGTCCAAAGGGAAACCTAAAAATGCAAACATTACCCTGAAAAACTTCAGCGGATGAGCCCACAAGGTCTCTGAGGATGGTTACAGCTCATTACCCAGTGGTGTAACATGGACTAAATGCAGTGCTCGAAGCTCATAGTAGCTGCTTTAGGTGACATCTGGAAGCTTAGGAAACACATGCCAATACTCCCAGCAAGGAGAACGATCATTTTTTCTCCCAGAGGAGCCTATGTCTTGAAACAGGCCAAGTCAGAGCATCCTCACAACGCAGCCCCAAAAGCCCCTTTTCACCCACTTCCCAGCAGGACAGGGCAGAGCAGCCGGGTTTAGCAGCCAAGTGCAAAAGCCTTGGTATCAGTAGAAGAACATCCTCTCTTCGGAAGAGCTTACCAAGCTCAGAAGGGGTTGGTATCACAGCCAGCTTCATCCTGAAAATGGGAGGCCAGGCATGGTCCACACGTGGATTCAGGGATGAGGTTAACACCAGATTAAAGAGCCTGATGTGAGGGTTACCTCCCATTTTTAGGACTTTTCCCCTCATTTGACCAAAGCTGTACGTGTCTGATTTTTTCCACCTCCAACACAGAGCCCCAGCTGTCTGCGGAAGGGGGTTGAGGACAGGGAAACGGATGGGGACCCCTCCACATTGGCCTTGCTGGGCTTCAGGAAGAGCAACCGTCCCCTGCACATCTCCATTTAACACCCCAGAGGGTGGTTTTTCCCCCAGTTCAAAAGATTTTTAATGCCTTTAAAACATCCCTCGTCCACTTGACCCCCTCCTCTGAAATCTCAAGTTTAAGACCCCAGTTGTGCCCGTGGACATTTGAGCATCGCTCAATCAGGAAAGCGACACGTTGAAAACAGCACCCCATTTCCACCCCTCCGCTTCTGCCGCTGCAACAGGCAGCTGCTGGAATGCCGTTTCCTTTTTTTTTTTTTTTCTTTCTTCTTAAATTTTTTTAGGGGAATAAAAAGGCATTTTTGTTTGTAGTCCCGAGCCAAACTCATTGCAAAAGAGCAGGCTGTACTCCGGTCAGCCCCGTGCATCATCCCTACAGCTGTGTTCCGCTGCGGGGCCGGCTGATGCTGGCGGTCACGTAAAGATGAGGAGGAGAACATCTCCCTTGCACATTTTCTTTGACAGCCTGTTAGCTCAGCTTTCTTGCACAGGGGTCGTGCCGATCGCTGGTTTCCCTCCTTGTAGATGCGGGCTCAGACCTTTTCCCAGTCAGGTTTCCCCACACACGGGCAGCTCCCAAGGTGGGATCTCATCCTGACTCGGTTTGCAAAGAAAGTATTGGTTTCTGCAGAAAAGGCATCTCCTAAACCACTGCCTCCTCCTCCCCAGCCCTGGCAGAGTACCTTTCTGCACCAGAAAATTTCCATGGCACCGCTCTCAGGAAATCTCTGCATTTTTCACGGACGTGTCTACGAAGGGACACCGATTGCACAAGACAAGAGCGCCGGGGAAGGGAGAGTCCAGAAAAAGAAAAAAAAAAAAGACAAAAATCCCGAGCAACAACTCCGCTCGGAAAAAGCAGTCAGAAGTTTGAAGCACGTCCAGACCACTGCTCTGGAAATCAAGATGAAAAATCTTGTGACATCAGGCTCCTTCAGGAGGTCGTTGCTATTTCCCAGCTGTAAAGCCCTGGGAACGTTGCTAGTGGCCTGTGGTGGACTTCGGAAGAGCCGGAAAGACAACACCATGGTGCCCAAGCAGCGTCTTGCAGCAAGCTTCCCATTGAGCATCGCTGAAAGGCTTGTGCAGAGAGCACAAAACACAAATAATTCTCTATTGGTCGTTAATTTGCACTGAAGGTCTACCATCTGGACGTTGAAGATGCACAGGGCTGGATAGAGAAGGAGAGGGCATCTTCCAGCCCTCCTTCTGGTCACTTCTGTGCTTCAAAGAGCTCCCAAAGCTTGGGGACAAGAGGGGATTACATTTTTTGGAGTGTTTTGAAATAAAACCAGTGCGGGTTTGTAGCACAGTAGCAGGCTGGTCATGCAAATGTGGACCAAGAGATGCAGGAGAAAGCTGGCCAAGTGGAAAAGGGGGCTGAGAAGGTGTTTTCTTTGCCTTTTTTACATACGTGTTTCTGCACATCACTAGATCCGTGCGTGAATCACTCACACTCTCACTGAAAAGGGTGCAATTTGCTTTTTTTTTTAAAAAAAAAAAATAAGCACACACTTATCCCAAGAGCTGTTGCCCAAAGTTGATGGATATGTTGGAAAGTCACTTGGAAATTGATGGGGATGGATATCCTAAAGGAGACAGCGCCATCCCAAATTTGTCACTGAGCGCGTCGCCTAGGAATAACACCCAATTGCCTTATTTTTGGAATTGGCAGCAGGAAAAAAAAAAGAAATTTAACATTAAAATATACAAGAGAAGTTCGCCCAGCCTGCTGAGCAGCTGGAGGATGATGGATGAGCCACGGACGTGAGTGATGGGATGGAAATGGAGGAGAACATGAGCAGCCAAGAAAGCAATAAGCCTCAAAGGGCCTCCGGCTTTTATGGTGTACGTCGTATCCCCCTGGTCCTGTGGGATGCTCCGCACCTCCTACGAGCTGCTGGGACCCCTCATTGCCCGCTGCCATCCCTGGGAGTCATGGTGGCTTGGCCACCTCAGACCTTGGTGGCCATGAAGTCCTCCTTAAATGTAAGGCGGTGCCCAACCCCTCCCTGGTTTGACTTTTTTTGTTGTTGTTGTTGTTGTTGTTGTTTTTGGTGAGGAGAGAGTCTTTGTGAAGGAACTCTTGTTTGCAAAATTAAAAGGAATTTTATAGAGGAGAGGGCACGTTTGCCAACAGCCAGGGCAGTGTTGGCACGCCGGAGCTGCTCGCTTCCTTGGGGTCCCCCCTCGCTCACCCCACTGTCAGCCCACCCTCCCCTCTCCCCGGAAGCTCCCATCACTTCCCCACGTTGGCCATTTCAGGTGATGGGCGTCAGCCTGGCAGGAACTGGGGTGGCAGGCTTACACCTCACTCAACACCCCCCCACGGGCTTGACCTCCTCACAATGGGGTGGGCTCAAGCTGGACCCCAGAGCCCATCACCCCGGCCTCGGGGCAGGCACCCCTCTGCGGGGTGCAGTGATGCTTTTCCAGCAGCCAGGACCAATCCCCAAGCCCAGACCTTGTCTGACTTTTGCAATCCCTTCCCAGCCCCACCACCAAACCAATCTGCCCCTCGCCTGCCCCGGCTCTGACGGCACACGGTAGGCCCACGTTCATCGGGCTGGGGCCAGACCCCGACTGCGGCCGGCAGCGGGTTGAGCCACGGACGAGCATCGTCTCGCTGCCTCCCACGCAGATCCGGGATCCAGCGGCAAAGTGGATGAGCTCATCGCTGGGGTGTTGCCAGCCTGAGTGAAGAGGGAAGGGAAAGAGAGACAACGCAACACAAGGAAAAGGAGGACTAAAAAGACAAAAGGAAGGATAAAAAAAAAAGAGAGAGAGAAAAGGAAAAAGGAAAAAGAAGAAAGGAAAAAAAGAATATATATAAGTACATGAAAAATAAATAAAAGAAAAACAGAAAAAAAAAAACTTGAGGCCAAGTCCACATGGGTCTACAGCAACCCACGGAGGTGACACGGGGTGGGATGGGGACTGGAGAAGACCACCAAACGAAGTGAGCCCCTTCTCTGCCGAAAACGGCCTCCTCGTCAAACCCAGAAATGGGAGAAAACTTTGTATTAGCTTCAAATCTTTTGAGCCCACATGAAGTGCTTTGAGCCCTGCGTGTATTTCACACAGGTCCGAGCAGATAACGCTGCCTCTCTGCCCAGGAGAGGGGCCAAGGGGCTGACCGTGAGGCTCGTGGCGGGGGGACAACGGCAGCGTGCACGGAGCCGACGAAGGCTGCAAGTAAATCACCCGCTGTTTGGAAAAATAAAGTGTTTTTAAAGACCTTGCCTGGCCGGTCTCTTCTCTGAGCTGGTTGAGACAGGAGGATGATTAGTGTTCATGAAACCCCGCATGAGATCTGGATGAGGTCCCTTGTTGATGTTACGGCCGCTGTCTCTTGCTCTAAGGCCAGGCTGGTGGAAAAAAAGTGTCGTCAACAACAGCAACAGCTTTAATATTTATGTGATTGTCATCATCTCCTCTGCTTCCTGCATGGCCAGGGTCACCACGTGGAGACGGGGTCCCGCAGGGGAGCCTACGGGACGGCTCGTCCCCTACGCCTTCGGGTACTCCAGTACTCCTCATTGTGTGACAAACCACTGATAAAGCCTCTTAATTATCCTCTACGAGTTGTAAAAGCATCCATAAGGTAGGATTTTTATTCGTACCGTCGCTGTAGGAGCTGGCTTGGAGGACACCCATGGGCCGGCTCGTCCTTGGTGCCGGGCAGAGCACGGCGGTGGAGGCGGGTTGTACGCCGAGACCCAGCAAACCGTGTGAACAAAATAGACAACGCCAACACAGTGCGAGTAAGAAAATCCAGCCCCTGTGTAGCTGCAGCCATCCCACCCATGTGGCAACTTCCTGGGAGTGATTTTATTAGAGAAGAAAAGCGAATAAGGATCCTTTTCTTCTGACGGCAATCTCATCCCTGCTAATCTGTTGAAAAATGTGCAACGTCAGAGAGCTTCAAGCGTGTTTTAAGCCGTTTCTCACTAGCGTAGGAACCAGAGGTGCACCCTGAGGAGCCTGGGGGGGGGGGGCTGCTTCTCCATGCACCACCCAAGGGGATGCCACCCTGCTCCAAAACCAGGGTGATCAGCGGACCCAGTCCCACCGGGATGGGGCTTTCCATCGTTCTGCGGCAGCAACCCGTCTCACTGCAGCTTCCTCCCCAAGCTGGGGAGTCCCAGACCTCGCGGCTCTGAGGTGAAAAGTCGGATTCGCAGGCCGCTCCTCACTGCAACGCCGCTGCCCAAAGTCCCACCAGCACCAGGGCCAGGAAAAGTCAAATCCCGTGCGTGGCCAACGGTCAGGGTAGGACACCCACGAGAAGAGATGGGAGGGTGGGGACACGGAGAAGGGAGAGGAGATGGTTTGAGGAGTAAAAAGGAGGAAGGAGAAGCACGATATGAGAGCGTTGGCTGGTTCCAGAGGAAGGGAGGCATGCGGCCGAGTGCTTTGTCCTGTTTGCCATCATCCCAGAAGCGGTAGCAGCCCACCCGACGGAGACACGCATGGCGAGCTGGAAATCTGCTGGAAAAAGGCTGCAGGGAAAATCTCTCTGCATTTTACAGCACCAGCACGCGTTTCCTATTAAAAATGTGAACCTGATCCTCCTAACGATGAGTTCAAGGTACCACGAGCCAGGGAAGCATCACGTTCACACCTGCACATACCCCACACAAAAACCACCTCTCCTGTCTCCAAATCAAGGACAAACCCCGACGAAGAGGAGGGAAAAGCCTTTTCTCCTGTGTATTCCCACAGTCTGTGTATAAAACCAGTAAATTTCTCTCTGTACAGGAGCAGATGTATACGAGAAACCCAGAACTTTGTTCTCCCAGCAGTGGGAGAAGGGCAACCTCTTGCGTAGCCCGCAGCAGACAGGGAAGCCCCCGTCCTTGGGAAAGAGCCCTTTCCGTGACGAACCAGCCGCTGTGCAACGCAATTAGCCATAATTAGCAGGCTACGGGCCAGCGGCAGGATGCTTGTGCTGCAGGTTGTGGTGCCAGCTGCAATGCTACGCCAACGGGGCCGGCTGTCGGTTCTCGGCTCCGCTCTGCTGCCGGTTTATTTTTGTGCCCCGATGTCCTGGGGCTGGGAGAAGGTTGCAAAAATAATTGGTTTACTGTTTAGTGTAAAACTCCATCATGTGGAGTTTTACTGGTTTCTCCTGCAATCTAGCTCAACTTGGTAGCTCTCAGCCCTGCTGTGGTCTGCTTTGTGTCACCCACCTCTTCGGTCTCCTAGAGTTTGACCCTCCATGTGGCTCACTGGAGATCTTCAAAGAAGGTCTGCAAAAATCAGGTGTTCTCAGGGATGTCCCTGCTTCTTGCAGGGGGGTTGGACTAGATGACCGTTGAAGGTCCCTTCCAACTCTAACTATTCTATGATTCTATGATTCTATGAAAATTGCATCCAGTCCACAGCTTCCTTCCGTAGCTTAGTTTCAGAACTGAATGTGGCACCAGCACAGCCAAAGCTACGTGTCGCACTTCCGTGCAGATGTTCCCACTGGGATGTCAGGCGTGGCTGTGCAACTAAACCAGAGCTAGTTAGGAAGTCACCGAGCTTCATCATTCTCTTGCATGATCATAGAATCACAGGACGGTTCGGGTTGGAAGGAACCTTTAAAGCCCATCCAGTCCAACCCCCCTGCACGGAGCAGGGATGTCTCCAACCAGATCAGGTTGCTCAGAGCCCTGGCCAACCTGGCCTGGAACGTTTCCAGGGATGGGGCATCCACCACCTCTCTGGGCAACACTCAGTGTAAAAAATTTTTTCCTAATATCTGATCTAAATCTATCTCTTTCTATTTTGAAGCTGTGTGAGCAGAATACAAGCAGATCAGAAGAGATGCAGATCTAACCCAGGTTGGGTGGGTGCAGGCAGGCAGCCGCAGTAGCGGCAGGGATGTCATGGTCCCTAGGGAGCCCATGGCCGCTTTCGCATTCTTGTTCCGCTTAGTTTCAGTTCAGGGATGGGGAACAGGAATATTTGTTCCAAAAAAAATAGAAATCAGTGGAGTCATTCCTGCACATCTGACTCTGATTGCTGAAGTTAGTCTATGGATTAACACGTTACGTGTCTCTAAATAAGCTTCAGTACCAAACCCCTGAAAATAATGGGAATAAGTGAATTTAAAAGGACACAATTTTTTTTTTCTTTAGTAATCTTGACTTTTAAGGTAACCTGAGGGTTTTCCCAAAGTTTGACTCTTTCTTTTTTTTTTTTTTTTTTTTTTTTTTTTTTAAGGAGCTACAGCCAGAGATGGAAGCGCAGCATCCTGAGGGATGATGGCAAGGCTTTGGTGGGAGATCAGGGGGAGACAATGTCTCCAGCATCAGCTGCTGTGAGGAGAGAGGGATCATTTCCATTTCCTTGAGGCTGAGCTCAGCTCTCACGTGCTTGGAAAACAGTTGATAACAGAAACTTCTCTTCAAACTCCACAACTTGTGGGCTTTTCCTGTTCACTCAGCCTAAGTATTTTGGAATTGGAGGTTCCTTTGAATTTAGCTGAGAAGGCGACCCTGTGGCTAAGGCAGGGTAAATGCCTCTCTATCTTGTTAGCTCTGGGCTGGGCTTCAGGCCATCAACTAGCTTTGAATGCCGCTGTTTTCACATCTTTTCTCCTTGGCACGGGAGGGACCTAGGCTATGACTAAACTTTTCTGGCTTCGGTGCCAGTGCAATCGTGTGAGAGGTTCAGGGGCGGAAGAAAACGCTGAAGAATCGCGTCTGAAACGGGAGAGCTTCTTGCATGTCAGGCTGCAGATGAAAATGAGCAACCTCAGGCAAAATTCAGGCAAAGTCTCTTTGGCAGGCTAAAAAAACATCCAGAACTTTCCAGGACCGCGCAGAAGTAGAAGCAAGAGCAGAGGGGATTTTCAGCCTTTCTCCTGGGCTGATCCAGAAACCTCTGCCCTGCTCCACCAGCCCCGGCTGACCCGTCGCCGGAGGATGCGAGCCCCGAGAGATGCAGATGGGCGGTTGTTTAAGGACTGGCACAGCGAGGCCCCCGGGGGCTCGGGGAGATGTCTGGTATTTTTAAGCTGCTCAGGTCACCTGGGCGTTATTTTCGGAGTCCATGAGCTGGGTCCAAGGGGAACTGCTAGCCCAGGAGCTCCTAGCTGGTGTCTGTGGCAGTGCAGGCTTGGGAGACCTGCAGCAACGTGAAAATTAAGAGAAGGCTGATGGTGATAGTGAAATCACGGATCTAACGAAGTAGATATCTAATTTCTGCATTACTTAGTGACTCTAGAGATATCTGACAAAGATACCATCTATATTTTTAAAAAAAATACAGTACTTACACACACGCTTTCCAGTGTCACTCTCCCTTCCAGTAATTAGCAAAAGCATCTCTCAAAGGTGTCTGTGAAGCTGGTTTCTGCTTTGTCTTCCAGTTAACGAGACTGGTTTTGGCGTCTCGTATCATTTCACTCGCCGTATGCGGTTTCGTTTCCTGTCCCAGGAGGGAAAGGGGGAGTTGGTGTTGGGTGGGCAGTGCTGGAGCACCCCAAAGCCAGTTCAGAAACCCACCTGCAGGACAAATACTTGTGGTCTAAATGGGTGCTTGCACCCTTCTGATGGATATAGCCCAGCTGCAAAATAAAAATAAAAAAAAAAAAAAAAAATACCCTGGTGATGCATACATGCAGGTTAGGTTAGCCCAAGAGAAGCAGAGCCCTTGCCCTTTCTGTGCCCAGAGGGAGATGCTGAGGAATGTCAAGACACAAAGACAAGTGACACAGCACCCTGATGGCCTTGCTGGGACAGAGTTCCTCTGAGTTCTTCCAGAGTCATTCTGGAGATGGCTGGAGGAACGTGTGGTCCATGCTAGCAGTCCTTGGCACTGGCCCAGGCCCTGCTGTCTGTCCTCTCTGCCTTTTTTTTTTTTCCCTGTTTTCCTCTGAACAGACGGAAGGCTTGTAAAAAAAACCCTATCCTGGGGCTTTTGTGTTAAACCAGGTCACATCTCTTCTTCGTCCAGTGGCATGGCTCCAGCTGAGCTCAGCTCAGGCTGAAGCTCTTCGGAAAGCTCCTTGGCTTTGCTGGAAGAAAAGACAAAACAGTTTGGACATGGATGCAAGGATGGGATGTTGCTGCAAAGCACGGGGATGGTGGAGGGTGGCAAAGCAGAAGGCAGGGAGATTTTTTTTTTTTTTTACACATCTCCAAAAGCCTCAGGATAGAACAGAAGAGAAGACCATCCTCTTCGGCCAAGAGCGCGGCGGCAGACTGCGTGGGTCTTGGTGGAGGTGCGGAGCCACGTGGAGAAGAGCCCACGTGCTTAGGTCAACCTGGACTTAGAAAACTTGCTTTTTGCTCTTTTCCTTCATTTTTTGTCCCCTCTCTGCACACAAGAGCCTGATACTCCACCCGGGGTGCGAGGAAAGTTTATGGTGTCCCGTGACAGCAAGATGGCAAAGGGAAAACCAAAAACCTGAAAACACTATGCCCTCGGCCTCCCGCTACCCCTTGGCCTCCTGCTACCCCTCGGCCTCCCACTACTCCTTGGCCTCCCACTCCCTTCTAGGCCTCCCACTACCCCCTCAAACTCCCACTACCCCTCAGCCTCCCACAACCCAATCGGCCTCCCACTACCCACTGGGCCTCAAACTAACCCTCGGCTTCCCACCCACTCCTACACCTCCCACTACCCCCTCGGCCTCCCACCCCCTCCTCAGCCTCCCACTACCCCCTCGGCCTCCCACCCCTCACTTGGCCTCCCACTACACCATCAGCCTCCCACTACTTCCTCAGCCTCCCACCCCTTTCTTGGCCTCCCACTACCCCCTTGGGCCTCCCACTACCCCCTCAGCCGCCTACTACCCAATTGGCCTCCCATCCCCTTCTTGACCTCCCAGCACCCCCTCAGCCTCCCACCCTCCCTCGGCCTCCCACTACCCCCTCGGCCTCCCACCCCCTCCTCAGACTCCCACTACCCCCTTGGCCTCCCACCACCTTTTCGGCCTCCCACTACCCCTTCGGCGTCCCACCCCTTACTCAGCCTCCCACTACTCCCTTGGCCTCCAATTACCCCCTTGGCTTCCCACCCACCCATCGACCTCCCACACCCTCCTCGGCCTCCCACTAGCCCCGCTTTCCCCTCTCATTTGTGCCGGCACTTTAATTCTGTTTGATTCGCCAGCCGCTGTTCATTAAAGCCCTGAATTAAATCATTGAATCTTTTCCTTTGCAAATTTTGTTCCCTGGCTCGTCTCCGAGCACTCTTTCAGTGCCAAAACCGCCCAGCAAACAGCCAACGGTTTGGCTCGCTGACCGATACACGAGCCCTCATTCCTTGGGCGCTTGAGGGGAACGCACCCCATGTTTGGGGATCCCATCCAGAGGGATGTGGACCACCCAACGAGCTCCAGCATCACCGGGCTGGGTGCAGGGTCAACGTACAAAGAGTGAACTCCTCAAAGCATCCAGCAAGCTTTTAATTTTAATTATTAAATTTTTTTGTTTTGTTTTTTTTTTTTTGGTAAATGGACTGCTTGACCGCTGTAGCGTTCCCATCCTGTAACGGCGCTGTTCCTGAGCTTCTCTGGAGGTTCAAGGTGCTGGCAGGTGGGTGCTCCGTGCCACGTCGCCGTCCCCTCCAGCGACACGAGGAGCCCCCGCATGGCGCCCATGCCCGCTCCCCCGTCAGCTCTGGCAGCATATGCGGTCTGCTCCGGCTGACGTTCTCAGCCACCACCACCTCTCTGGGGTCTTTGGTGATTTCCTCCTTCCCAAACAACTCTAGGCTCGTGGAAATAACTCCTTATCGTTGCTGCCGTTTGTCGATAGCGTAAGATGAAGGGGCAGCTGCTCGGCGTGCAGGAAAGCGGGGCGATAAATCAAAAGAGGAGGCAGGAGAGAGAGAGATTTCTGCTCTCTCATGGGATTTGGGGGTCAAAGCCTGATGTGTTGCAGCAACACGTTGGCTTAGCAGGTGCCCAGCGAAGGTGGAACAGAGCAGCACCTGCACGGCTCTTCCGAGGAGGATTTTCACTTTTTTTTTTTAAAGAACTTTGCAGGACTCTTGCGCTCTGTTAACATTAATGCTAGGCTCAGCGTTTGGTCTATCCCCGAAAAAACCCCAGAGAATGGAAACCCAGTTTTGCAGCGGCATGAAACAGCAGCTTTTGTACTGGCGGGGTCCTGCGTTTAGGGGGATGTTTGGACTTGGGGTGGCGATTTCCAGCCGTGATTCTGAAATACCCCCTTCGCCGTCGCCCCGCTGCGGCGTTATTTTCGATGCTCTTTCCCGGAGAAGCAGCATCTCCCTGTCACCACGGCAACAAGCTGTAGGAAACCCAGCTGCTCCCAGGGGTGCGGACCTCTTCGCTTCCTAATTGTGGGTTTCACGCAGTTGGTTTTTTTTTTTTTTTGCTTTTACGCTATTTCGTAGAAAAAAACTTGTTTTCTCCTGTCTGGAGAATTAGAAGAGGGAGGATTAAGGATTTCAGCTTTGAATTGGTTCAGAAGTGGGACAGGTTTGTTTTTTTTTTTTTTTTTCCAGAGCAGCCCAGCAGCTTCACACCCCGAGCGGGCTGCCAGGAAAGTCGAGCTCTCACGCCTGGCTTTTATTTGCTGCTGGAAAAAAAAAAAAAAAAAAGGAAAAAGAGAAAAAAAAAAAAAGACAAGGAAACCAGCCAAACAAAAAAGCTTTTGAGGACACGTTTTTCAGCCCAGGGGTCGACCCTGCGCTGCGGATTTTGGAGGAGTTTGGGCAAGCAAAAGGTTCCACGGTGTCTTTTCGTACGGCAGAGTCCCCCAGGAAATCAGAAGGGGCAAAGCGAAAGGAAAGCTCGAGGTTTTTCCCGTGTTCGGGTTTTACTAGAAAGCACTGAGTTTCTGGAAGCCCAGCTTGGGCAGGCGGTTGGCGTTTCGAGAAGGTGTTTGGCCGTGCGGTGAAGCGCTCTCTGCAGAAAATGGTGCAAATGAAGTAAAGGAAAAAGCTACTAATTGGAGGAAATTACTAGAAATGCTGCCTTGGCTCAGCTGGGAGCAACCCTTGGGTTTCTGGAAAACGGCAGAGCCAAGGGCTCGCAGCGCTGGACAGGTTTTCGGTTTATTTTTACCGGTTCCTGAGGATCAGCCACGTTGGTAGCGCTGCAGCGGGCACTGGCCGTGTGACAGTATCAGAGCTGGTTTAGCAGCTAACGGCTGGGACTGTATGAGTGCACTCCTAAGGTGTTTTTTTGTTTTGTGGTTTGTTTTTTTTTTCTTTTCAAGGAGAAGCAGCTTGGGGAATGCCCTGTAAAAAATGTCTCTCCTGGGTATCCTTGGGGCACTGGACAGGGACAGTCTTGCCACTTATAGAATCACAGGATGGTTTGGGTGGGAAGGGACCTTCAAAGTCCCTCCAGTCCAACCCCCCTGCAAGGAGCAGGGACATCTCCAACCAGATCAGGTTGCTCAGAGCCCCGGCAAACCTGGCCTGGAATGTTTCCAGGGATGGGGAATCCACCACCTCTCTGGGCAACCTGGGCCAGTGCTCCACCACCCTCAGTGTAAGAAATTTTTTCCTGATGTCCAATCTGAATCTACCTCCCTCTATTTTAAAACCATCACCCCTCAGCAGTGCAACGCAATTAGCCATAATTAGCAGGCTACAGGCCAGCGGCAGGATGCTTGTGCTGCAGGTCGTGGTGCCAGCTGCAATGCTATGTCAACTGCTTTGTGAGCCCTTGAGCATCTCCGGAGAGTCACAGCCTCTGTATGTATATAAAAAAATAAATACAAAGTCACCAACTACAAATAAAAAGCCCTAAAAATGCTCTACGACCAACTGGGTGTGTTGGCAAGAGGTGCTTGTGGGATGGTGGTTGCCCTCCAAAAAGACCTTACCCATTTTACAGTTCTTCCTCCCCTTGCCTTGCGAATGGGTCTGAAATCAGAACAGCCAAGGTTGTCTCCTGCCAGGAGGACAATGACCACCATCACCATCCCCAGTGGTGTTTCCCTAAGGCCAGTGGCCACAGTGGATGACTCTGCCTTGGAGACAGGGGAAGTGACCTCAGCAAGGCTTAATGTATAGATGATACTATATAATAATATAAACCTGCAGGCTTTCTGGCCCCAGAGCAGGGCAGGTGTCTGGGGATGGGAAGACCTTGGTCTCTGAAGCTGCTCTACTCACTGGAACTGGAATGGTTGGGCCATTTCTGCCCTCTGAATCCTTGCACGGTTGTTAAAATTAGACAAAAAAATAAAAAAAGAAGAAAGATATAATTTACCCTGGGTCTAGGATAGTGTCAGTAAGAGTTGATTAGTTTCACTCTCCAACTTTTCAACACTGATTTATCATGATGGAGAACATGATCAGCATCTCGGGCTTTGGGTAGGTCAGGTTGCCCAAAGCCTCAGCGCAAGGCTAAAAACGGTGAGAGTAGTTAAAACTAAAATCAAAAAAAGACCCGCAACTAGTCAGAGTTGTGGCAAGTAGCGCTGTTCTCCTTCCCTCGAGCACCACGGGGGCCGGCAGCGGCAAGGGGCACGCTGCAGCCACTACCGTCCGCTTGCTGCTCTTGCCCCCGAGAGCAGTCCTCTGCCAGGAACAACATATGGGGATATTTCCATTTTAGGAAGCGAGCTGTGATTTCACTTCTTTTGGCCGACATCAATTTATGCAATCTGACACAGATGAGGGCCAGAGCCCTTGCACAACACGCTCCACCGTCCACAGGACTTCCAATTTTCGGCAGATTTCCCCCTCTCCTTTGCACTCGGTGACGGTTGCTTAGAGCGGTTACAAACAGAAAGGCAGATGCAAGGACTGATTTTGGAACAATCTTCACAGTTTGAGTGAACAACTATTGTGAAGATGTGAAATCCCGCTTTGAATCATTTACGAGCTGGTAAGTGACAGGGCTTTGTTCTGACCTGCACAACGCATCACCTCAGCAAGCAATCGCGGCGCACAGCATACAGACAAAGTTCCCTCAGCAAGTACAGACACTGAAAAAACCCCAGCTGAAGGCGTGGCCCACCTAACATCAGCCCAATAAACCAACTCCATGGGGCGATGGATCCAGCAGAGCCTTCCGTTGCACTGGATTAACTGCCACCCAAGGGCTCCCTCAATGCCACCGGTGCCTGGCACACAGAGGTCCCTCTGGAGAGTGGTACCAACAGGATGTGTGACGGTGATGAGACCATGAGAGAAATACCGCTCCTCTTCCCCTCTGCGGGGAAGGAAAGACTGCTGCATCACCAGAAATGGTCCAGCAGAGGATGTGGCTTCCGGGACGTCGGGACCATGAAGCAACTGAAGACATGTCTATCACTTCACACGCTAACGAGCAGGTAGCCGTAACGAGCTCCAGAGACCGTTCAGCCCCAGGCCTGTAAGGAAGGAGGAATAAGAGGGCTGTAACCTTAAAGATCAGGGCTGTTTTGAGGGAGGACATACACACTGGGCCCGAAACACGCTCAAGACAGCCGCTTTGCTTTCTCCTTGAACGCATCAACATGCAGAGCGGAAATATCTGGCGTTCAGCTGGGACAACATACAGCACAGCTGGGGACTCTAGAGGAATCTGAGGCTTTCTGGACCTCTTAGAACACTTCCCTTTTTTTTTTTTACTCCCTTTTCTTTTTTTTTCCTAAAAAGTGTTTCTTTTCCCAGGGAGGGATATTAAGTTCATGATGTAATAACTGCGGTGAGGGCTGTACTTTAAGTAAACAGGGATGTGCAGTCACAGAAACATGGAAAATGATGGGAAAAGTACCTCTGCTAAAATTAGCCTCCTCGCTCTCAGCATTGTGGAGAATTGATCTTTAAATCCAAAATGCCTTTAGATACACAAAACACAAACCGAAGTTTGCAAGCTGCATTTGCAAGCAGCCAAATAATTTGGAGTGGTTATGGTTCAGTGGATCAAAGGAGTGTTCAGAAATACGATCTAGTGACTTACTGAGTGACTGCACCAATTTCCTTCGAAAAGAGAAATGAAAACAGCATAGCATCCTGTAAGGATCCTAAAACTGAGATGCCCACCCTAAGCTAGGCATGCAGGACTCTACAGCAGATCGAGACAGACGCAGGCTGAGTCAGTCTGTCCAAAGAGAGATGGGAGGGATGGATATTTGAGCCAGCCAGTCTGCTGTTCCCTTGGGAAAGCAAACCTCACTTGGCAATTTTTTTTTACATTTTATCCTTTTGCCCCTTTTTTTGCAACATGTCCAGTGTCTTTGGGAATCTTCTGGAAGAAAGGGCCTCTACCCACACAGCCCATGAGTCATTTAGAGGAAAGGGAAGCCCCTTAGTGGTGGGGATTTAACTGGTTCACGGGGATGCTCACAAGTCTGAAAAAGCCGTAGGCGTCTGCAGACAGAGAAATCCACACAGGGGCTGGGAGAGGGCTAGGAATGGTGACCAGTTAGGTTCCCAGCCAAACCAGAGCAAGATTTTTGCTCTGTGAGCCTGATGACCATGTCCATTAGCCAAGGGAGGGACAGGATAAGACTGTCACCAGGAAATTGCTAGCAAAAGGCACAGAGCCAAAGGAGAGGAAAGGAGGGAGAAAGTCCCCACAGAGCACATCCCACGTACCGTCCTCCCATCAGCAAACGTTCATTGGACCCTCAACACGCTAGGGCCAGCTCAGGTTTTCCAATATGCTCTTCTTCATCCTAGAAGAATACCATAGACTTCCCTCAATTCAATCATCCTTAGCAGAAATTACAAGTTCAGGTTACATGGAAATACTGGGATTGAAGTTTCAAGGCACACATTCCTGGATAACCTTGCTGGAGGTCTGAAAAACCTCCAAGTGGCCTCCACAAGGTCACTCCTGGACACCGGGAGCAGGCAGGAAGCGGCAGGGAGCGGCAAGCATTACAGGAGCACTCTGGGTTTGTGGCTAGGTGAAAAAGATCCTTGCCAAGAGGTGAGCACGGTTGCTCATGAGATGATTGGCTCTCCATCAGTGCTGGTGGTCCCCACACTGATGAGCAGCTCAAGGTTATTGAACAAGAGGTGGAGAGACAAACCACAGAGCTGGGTGGGCCATGTGAAATGACGTTTTCCACCACAGCCATCCTTCCTTACCTCTGGTTTCCCATCCTACTGAAACCAAGCATCAGTAAAAGCTTCCCAGAACACACTGCGTTGAGAGGGAGTGGGATAGGTCGTTGCTGCTGGGTACAAACAGGTTCCCTCGCGTGCAGCTCTTCTCATCAGCTAAGGCAGGCGTGCATCTTGCTGGCACTGATCTGAAACCGGGACAGAAACAGCTGAAGAGGGGAAGCCAGCCCAGTGGGTCAAGTCCTACCTGCTACAAAATACATGGGCAGACATCCCAAAGGCAGGCAGCAGCTCCTCCAGATAAGAACCTCCCATTACAAATGATTCTCCTACTGACATGCTAAAATACTGTCACAACTCTAGAAGACACCAGAGGTGTCCCCTGGTTTGGGGCTTATTTCTTTTGATGGAAAAGTATATTAAAAAAAAATAGGAGTTGTCCCTGGATACATTTGGGAGCACTGGGAAGATGTGGATAAGTGTCTTTATGCAATCCACTAGCATGAAGTAGCTCTTTCTGGTTCAAAGAGCAATCTCCAAAATTAAAACTGGTGTTTTCCTCAGGATAAAGCAACCTCCAAAATTAAAACTAGTGTTTTCCTCAGGATAAATTCCTCTTGGCTTGGAATAGGAGCTCCAAAGAGACTGAAAGGTCTGTTTACTCACGTCACTCGACCTCTTGTTTCTCCTGAGCTTTATTAAGAGTATCCCACTTCGACGGATTTGCTTTGAACAGCACATCAAAAGCGTTGTTAGTGTAGGAGTTAGAACTATATTTGGTTGCAGGACCTTGTAACATGACTTTTTTTTCCTAGAAAGCTCGCAGAATGCTAAAAAAAAAAAAATAAAAAGCACAAAGAATGGAGCTGGCTTGGCCCAAACATTTGGTAGGTGAGACCTGAGTGAAGCAGACCCCTGGCAAGCTGCACGCTGTCGTGATATCTTAACAGAGAGTTTATTCTACGCCTGCAACATGATGAAAGGCTGGAGGCTGGACTATATTTCTCATCTTGTAAACAAAACTCAAGGCGAACCCGTTCTGAAGAACTTTTACTTTAGCATTTGCTTTGTGTAGCACCTAACACTTCTGGACACAGCCAAGACATCACAAAGCATAAATGTCAGCCTGAAACGTCCCCCAGACTCCTGGATTTCCATGGGAATCTGGAATTTAAACTGGGAAAGCCCGAGGCAGATTTCCTGAAATAAAGAAATAGCTATTTATGAGATGATTAGAACCCTTTGAAATCCCTAAACCCAAACAAATCACGCTGCAGGGCAGTCTGGCTCCAATCACCCTGTGTGTAAATCTGTCCTAAAGCTCTAGCAGAGTAGCATCCACCGAGAAACACACCCTCTAACTGGTGAGAAGGGATTGTAGGCATGCCTCCAGCGCAGTTGCAGTCTCTGCTTCAAGCCAGACTCCACTTCTACTTCAGCATCCCACAAAATATCGTAACCCCTGCCCTTGTGTTGCAATCCGGCTGGCCAGTCCTCACCATTTCATCCAGTTGCACCCAGATAGAGTAAAAAAAGTTTACCGACAGTGAAATCAGGCTATGCTTTGGATGAACTGGAGTAGAGGCCATACATGAGGTGCAAATATGCGCTTAACTACCCAAGCAGGACCATCAAACCACGATGATCTGTCGGAGCAGTTTGTTACTCCCAAGGTTGGCTTTTGGTTGCAACCAAGGTTGCTCCGAAGTTTGGAGCAATCCCAGTAAGCCGCTAAACTCTGAGCAAGTTCAGAAAGATGCATTCATTAACCATCAGTCTTGGGATAACTTTCAAAAAAATAAGGATTTTGGATGGGATGAAGCTGTTGAAAAAAACAATTTTATGCAGGATCATATTGATTGATTTCCTGTGATGCTACAGCTGAAGATACCACAGGTTTCAAGAGAGAGGAAAACTTCTGTTTCCTCAAGGACACAGCGAAGTTTTAAACAGAGTGGTTGCTCCTGAAAGAGCTTTACAAGGTCTCTCACTACAGAAGGTTGGGATCTGGAGAACCATCAACAAAGCAGAATGGGAAACACAAGCACCTGCTGGAGCTGCTGGGGGTCCTGGGTTTATAAAGGGACTTCTCTCAGTGAAATGAAGGCATCCTTAGCTCTGCAAGTAGAGTCACACTCAGGCGAGCCGGCAAATTTAATTTTTGTTCTTTGGAAAGCCTCAATATTTTCGTATAAGCTGGAATATAAAGATGGAACGAGGCAAATTGAGTAAAAAATTGCATTGTGGAAATTTATCAGTGAATTGCTTAAAAAACCCCCAGAAATATCAGTACAGTTTGCTTTAGTAATGTTCTTTTTTTTTTCTGGTAACATAAAACCTCTCCTTTTCACTGATGCAGAAAGTTTGTTGCAATAGCAGTAAAAAGACTTAATATCCTATAAAAATACCTCAGTATACAGCATCCTGAAGTCATATTCTAATAAAAGCATCTCCATCAGAAAAGCACACAAAAATGAAGTGTTTTGATAGTGTCAAAACAAAAACTATCGTCAGAGCCTACAAAACCTACGCCAGCCTAGGAAAACTAAGCTGCCTTTCTTGGGAGAGACATTTTTATCACAAGCCTTTTTGCCTCCTGCCCGAGTCAGACTCCTGATAACTGGTCCTGCCTGTCCCGGAGAAGTCAACAGCTTCCTTGAGACAGATGTTGATGGCCAGTTGCAAAACCACGCCAGCAGAGCACATCACAGCCCACCTCTGAGCAGCCCAGCTGCCCCATGGGCTGGAGACGATCCGTAGGCAAGCGCCTGACAGCAGCGTTAAGCGGCCTTGCCCCATCAGAGCGTTTCACGAGGGCTTCGGGGGCGATTAGATCCACGGGAACCCGCGTGCTCCTGGTAGGGCTCTGCTTCCTGTCTGGAGGCGAGCTCTTCCTAACCTCCACAACACTCCTCAAAGGGACAGCGTGAGTCTCCTAAACCAGAGTCATTCCGCTGGCGTCGGTCAGATTTGCAGAAAGCAAACAAAATCCAAGGCAAACCCTTGAGCATTTCGTGGAAAGATTCCCACTGGCTTCGGTAACTTTTCCTTTGTGTTTTTGGGCTCCAGCCCAAAATCCCAAGTTCTCCAGATAAGAGGTGGGTTTGGGTGACAAGATAACACCTCCGTGGCTGCAGGCAGAGGCAGTCCTATCGCCTATCTGAGCGAGGAGCTGGCAGGCACTCCTGCGTGGCACACCAAGAAAGGAGATAACGTAGACAATGATGTTGTTTTTGCCTTTGTCATGCAAATATAGATCATCTCCCCAAGTGCTCAACAGCTTGAAACAGCTGTGCAGCTTCCTAAGGCAAAACCGCTGGAAGCCACTCCACTGTAATATTTCATAAAATACTACACCCCGCTCTGTTTTCTTGCATATCTGTGTATATTATTTGTTTGCCCTACGCATCATATGCTGCAGAAGTATTTTCTATTTCCTGGCAATCCTGGAAATCATTAATGACCTCAGAGCATAACAGATGGTCTTGCCCTGCTTGTAAAAAAAATAAAAAATAAAGCAGAATTTGCAACACCTGTTTAGAGTCCTATGGCCAGCTCTGCTAGTGAGGGCCCAGCGGTCCAGAGGGACCCAGCCGCTCCACGTGGTCTGAGAGGAAACCTTCAGGGACCTCCCTCTCCAAGCAGGGATCACCCTGTGTTTTCTGCAAATGTGCCTGGCTAATTCATGCTGTGCAGCAATTCTGTTCAGACTTACGTTGGTGAAGCTGCTGCTTTCTCCTCAGGCAATGGATTTGCGGGAAGTTCTCCCAGTGAATTGCTGGAGAATTTTTAAAAGGTAGGCTTGAGGTCATGTGGAAAAACCTCTGGCAGAGCAATGATCTGAACTCACCGTCCTGAAAGAAACCCAGCAGCCCATCCCAGCCCTCCACACTATCTCTCTGACTGACCCCCAGCACCAGATCTCTCCTGCTAAGGGTGCCAGCAATGCTGGGGAAACATTTTCCTGCTGGAGAAGAAAGTAAAGGGTGGGGTGAGATGAGCCTGACTACGAGGGAATTGGGGATTATCATCACCAGTGTGGGGTTTCAGACTTTTTTTTGGTCTCTCTCCATCTTCAGCTTTGCAGATGGAGGAGAAACTACAGCTATCACCATTGAAAGTTTTCCCTGGCACTTTGACTGTTGCCCTGACTCTGACCCCTCTTCGAAGCAGGGATGGGAAGAGAGAGGAGCCAGCAGCTGCGAGCAGAACAGCCATGCGGCTTCATTAGCTGCAGCCTGACAGCACTCAGAGGGTAAGTGCCTCTCTTTCTCTGTATGACTGGTAGAAAACCTGGCTGACAAGGATGCAGTCCCCCCTAGTCCAGATGAGCTCCTTTTCACCTCATTAAAAACTCTTCTTAGAGAGACAGCTCCATTTGAGAAGGCACCTACAAGCACCCACATTTGACCAATCCTCCACGAAGAACTCAAGGAATTTCACAATTGAGCCAAGGTCTGCTCCCTGAGACACAGTCCTGCGAGAGAGCAATGCCTGTCAGAGTCGCTGGTTGTTAGGATTGCCGTAACGTTTTAAGAACTCGCCACAGAGCTCTTTTACCTCAGGGATGTCACATGTATTCAATCATCTCCTAGTAGCCACCCCCAGTTCTCCCAACAGCTGCACACAGAGGAAAATACCCACAGCCATGACTCAAACAGCAATAACAGTTCAAAGATCCCAAATTCTAATTTTCTCTGTCATTTGGGGCTTTTTCCCAAGCCTGCTGACTGCCTGAAACTCTTCCCACTGACTGAAAAGGTCAAGGATTGGGCAAACGGAATTAGGCAGGGACCAAACAGCATCTGTCTGCAAGGTGAACATCTCGGGGCAGGGTGGACTAGACGCCCCCCTCTGAAAGCACTCCCTCTTCAATTAGTTCCTCTCACGCCGCTCCTTCCACCTGTTGCTCTCACGAATTGGTCTGTGAAGGGAGTCTGTCACCAAACACACTGAAACCTGCCTGCTTGTACAGGGTGCAGACCCGCACGCGTTCCACTGCCAGGGGCCTGAGCCCGCTCCTCCTGCTGAACACAGCTGAGCTTAGGCACGGCCACCTGCTGACACGCTCCTCACCACTATCAAATACAACGGAGTTGACTCACCCTGCTCACTCACCTCCTTGACTTTGAGGAGCAGGGTCTGACTCTGGCGCAGCAGGCAGGCAGTTTGTCCTAGCACCCCTTGAGCTCCCAGGGTCACCTCTGTTTCTGGAAAACCAGCTCCTTTCTTCAAAGCCGAGGATTTCCTAAAAGGGAGGAGCAGAAGAGCAAAGAGGTGAGATTCTGCTTTGGGTTAACTCCATCCATCGCGGCTGCAGTCAGGGCTGAGCTTTTATCTGCTTTCTCCAGGCTTTGCAGAGCAGATCCTGGGCAGTCCCTACCCTACACCAGGGTCTTTGCTCCCCCTACACCACAGGGTTCAATTCCTGCTCTCCCTCTCCTCCTCAGTTTTCAGACCACACTGCACAACCTAGTCCTCCACCATGGCATTCAACTTCTCCAGAAGTTTGGGTTAAAAACAAACAATCTTAGAGAAGGTTTTGGTAGTGGTTTGGTTTTTTGTTTAGGGTTTTTTTTGTGTGTGTGTGTTTTGTTTGCTCCCAATAGGAAAAGCCCTCTCACAGCCTTTCACTCCTGATGGTTATTCTAGCATGGTCCATCAGAAAGCCAACCAAGGGCAGACGAGCGAAAACGACAAAAGTAGGAAGCTGGATCCAAGCGGCAGGTCCTGCTGGATCCAAGCGGCAGGTCCTGCGGAGCACGAGGATCTCGCACAAGGAGTTGCGGGGAGGTGAGTTCTTGATTCGAGGGGAGCCTGCCTTTGGCAGTGACACTAAAGACCGTCCTCCGGAGAGGTGATTTCGGCTCCTGGCTCTGACATGGGCCTCCTGCCTGACTTGGCCGGCTCCTGTAATCTTTCCCCCTTTCTCCAAAGGCAGCAATATTTATTTTGCTCTGTCTTGTCTATATATATCAAGTTTTTGGAGGAAGGGTAGGGTTAGGCAAGGGCTTTCTGGGCTTTGCTGAACCACGGCTGTGATTTCCCAGATCTGCTGGGTACGATCCTAACTTCTGCCTTGCTGGCAAACTGTAGATGTCCCTTCAGCCCAAAGAGGCTCCTGGCTCTGCTTAGTTTTGGTTGGTTTTTTTTGGTTTTTTAACCAATTAGTTATTATAGAAATGTCTCAGCTATTAGCACATCATTAATCACCGTATCACAAATACGGCAGCTTTTTTGCTGTTTCAGGCCCCTCTCCAAGCAGCTATTCTAATTGTTGACGACTACTTCCCCTACATTCTTGTGATGTGCTTTCTTGCTGTATGTTTTCTGATCCAGCTTTCTCCTGCTCATCTCATGAAAAATCTTGTTTTGTCAGAAAAAAAGAAAATACGTTTTTATTAGAATGGAATTTTTCTATATCAGGGAAGAGTTGTTTTTTTTTCAGGTGCAGGATAAGTTTCCTAATTAGATCGAAAGAGCAGATCGCAGAATACACAGTGCTAACCTGAGAAGCAGACGACTAAATTTTCATTAATACATCCAATAAGACAGAGCAGAACTTGAAA
Source organism: Chlamydotis macqueenii (assembly GCF_036417535.1). NCBI lineage: Eukaryota > Metazoa > Chordata > Aves > Otidiformes > Otididae > Chlamydotis > Chlamydotis macqueenii. The sequence continues at coordinate 39,824,835 of NC_141561.1, forward strand.
GAAGTCTTTCCAGAGGCCACCAAGGGTTGGGGTCAACTGCGGTATTGATTCTCATGAGTGCCATTCTCATCTGGGAGAAAAACCAAACCCTTCCAGGAATATTTCTGAGACGGCTGTTATGATATTAATTATGATTACGATAAATATAAACTGTTCATTTGGTGTTGATTAGCCTTGATTATAACAGTAATAGGCTACTGTTGGGACTACTCTGAGCTAAAGGGTGCACCCTCTCTGCAGAGCAGCTATTAGCACCCCTTCAACGGGCGATGACGGCCATCATGCCCAGACTCAGGCAGCAAAGAGAATTAAAGAAGCTGTGAGGAAGAGTTCAGCTCTGTCTTCTCATTCTCTCATCTACGGCTGCTCCTTTGGTTTCACAGAGACAACCTGGTCCAGAGCAGCCACGGCCTAAGGTGTAGACAGGGGGCCTGTTTCACAGCCGGTTTTCCCCACCTGCCTGTTGCATCTCCCCTTTGTGTCACATTCCAAGCAGGATGCTCGGAGCACTGGCCTCAGTTTCTTTATCCCAACTGAGGGAACGAAAGAAGAGGACCTTGTTGATAAGTGTGACCTTACACCAAGCAAACCCTGCATCTTTCTCTTTAGAGACATTTGGCTCACCAGTTTTCAAGTAGTTGCTCTCCTCGTTTTTCAGCTTTCTCCTCCACTTCAGTGTTAAATAACTCACGGTTAATTTCAGTTGTGACCTAAAAAAGAAAAGGAACAACATTCATTCTTTTTCTACTTCTCTCCCTGCTCCTGAGCCAGCAGGCAAAGCTTTACGAGCTGATATTTTTCCCCTCCCACCTCCCTCGTGCCCTGAAGTCTGCAACAAGCAGTTGCCTCAGGATTTCGTGCACTCAGCCCACGAGAGGCGCTTGCTCTCTTACGCCATGCGCGTGATGCTGTCCAGGTCTGCACACTGTGATTCCCAAGAAGAGCGAAGCCAAAAATCGCATCTCAGCTGCTGATAGGCAATCAGTTCCCGTCAGCTTTCCAGCGCGCGGCCCCCAGAGAGTGATTCGGGGCTTGAAAACTGACGCCAAAAGCCAACGGGTTCAGGAGAGACAGGAAACAGAACGGTTTCTATTTAACCAAGAGAACGCTCCTGGGACAGGCTGGGATGAGGAGGAGGAGGAGGAGGGAAGGGCCTTTCCAGGGCTCTGCCATGGAAAAGGAGGACCCTTTGGTGTTAACAGGGTTGCCTTCTCTCTCCTGCCCCCTTGATTTCTGCAGGTCCTTTTAACAGAGACGAACATAAGCGACGGACAACAGAGCTGAAGGCTCTCTGCCGGTTTTCCTGCCCTCATATTTCTGCTTCCATCACCATAATCCCAAGGAAATCCAGATTAGCACCTTGTCAGCCATGTATATGTTTATAATAGGACTCTCGAGACACAATGCTTCTGCCATTAAAGCAAATGTCAGCTTAAGAACTGTTAATTCTGTTGACTGGAAGGGAGTAACAGCACTTATTTTCATTCCCTGGCAATATCCAGCCTTTTAAACACTATCAGATGGGCATGAGTCAACAGCCCAGCCTTGAACAGAGCGCCGCTCAGACTGCCTATAAATAGATTTTATTTTCCCTCTTTCGTACAAAGCTAGCTCCCTACAACAGCTACGCACAGCCACGGGGTCTGGTGGGGACAGACACGCCTCAACAAGGGGGTATTGAAGCAGCTGCCTTCCCTCTGATCTCTTCGTGCCGGAGGGGCCACTAAAAATACAGTAGCCGCCGAGTTCCTTCAGCTCTCATTATGGCTGGGTGGTGCAGGAGCAGAGCACAGCAGCCAAATTCTTCATATCTCCTTAGTCTCAGCTGAAAAAAGCTCCAAAGCAGATAATTAAGCCCTTAATATTTCCAATAGGTGTAAAATAGGGCTATTTTTTTTACCACGCAGACACGCAGAGCCAGGAATACACACTGCACACAGACAGGGAGCGGCAGCTCTTTTCTGCCTGCTTAGACAGCCGGAGGCTTTATGGTGGTACCTCTGGGAGACAGAGAACTTAAATAAAAGTTGGCTTTAATGGAGTTTTCACTCAAACTTCAGTGTTTTGCCAAGCCAGGTGATATTGACGATACTGAATTATTTTCATCAGCTATGGGAAAAAAAGCTGTATTACCTCTCTGCGAAGGGACGTCACATTTTCTAGTTGAAACTCAAGGAACTCAAGGCCCCAGGAGAAGTGAAATTGAAGTTCAGTCTTTCTCCAAGAACCAGGCCCAGTCAAACACGCTTAATGGCCCTCTGGGCTGGCTAGCAGGAATGAAGTGATATGGCATCATACACCACTGGCTGTCATTCCTCAAGCCAATGGAGAAGACAACCATACGCAGATGAGACAGCCTGGGATGAATTCTGATGGGATTTCATAGAATCATTGAATGGTTTGGATTGGAAGGGACCTTCAAAGGCCACCTAGTCCAAGCCCTCTGCAAGGAGCAGGGACATCTCCAACCAGATCAGGTTGCTCAGAGCAAGGCCTCATCCAACCTGGCCTTGAACATTTCCAGGGATGGGGCATCCACCACCTCTCTGGGCAACCTGGGCCAGTGTGCCATTACCCTCATTTCTAACCCAGTAACCATTTGTGGTCTCACCTTTCAAACCACCACATCATTTTATGCCCGCTTCCCCCACGACCACCTGCCTGATCTACTTACATTCCAAACTCTCCGGGCAGGAATCACTCCCTCCATCAGCCTGTTCAGATTATTACAGCGAGTCTCAGTCTCACATACTGTCGCTGTACTGAAAAATCCCAATCTCTTGATTAAAAGAAAGCAGAGAAATAAAACCTACCCAGATAATTTTGGTCAGGTGTTAATTCTTCAGCCTACTGACACAGATTTCAGGGCCAGGATTGTTACTGGTGATGATTTTAGCAGAAATCTGTTTAATCTAAGCCTAATGTCGCTATCTCTCAAGATAAAGTTTCATTTAATTCAAGATCACGCATTCACATACCTGAAAAGTTCATGTTTTGTCCAGATTATTTCTTTTCTATCTGTTTTACAGGATAAGCAGATGCAAGAACATTCAGGCAAGCTCACAAGAGCTCTCTGCTCCCATGTTGTGTGCTGAAATGAATGGGAAAATCTTACTTTTGTCCCATCTCTGGTTGGGATTTTCTTTCTTGTCTTTAAAGAGAATTCAGGGTGGCGAATATCAAAATCTTGGCTTCATCTGTGGGATTTTACAAAACTCCTATTATTGCTCTAACCCTGACCCATGGAAACCAAGATCATTCACCATTTATTTCAAGAGAAGCGGAGTTCATAGGGCAAGTGCTTTGGAAAAATACGATCTTACATCTCACAGCTGCTAAGGGTTTACGAAAATCTTGTCCCTCATTGCAGCCCATACATAAGAGATGAGATGTTTGTAAAAATGTCCCACAGAACCTGGGAACGATGATGAGGAGGAGACAGAGACCACGTAGTTAGATTAGAAACTGCCCATTCCTCCTCACACGTTGAAGGTCTAGCTCGCACCACGCTGCACAGTAGAGAATAGAAGCTGTCAGGGGATTAACAGGAGGTGATTTTGCAGCATGCAACAAAGAAATTCCCAGTAAGTGGGCCAGCAGAAATCAATCTTCGTGTCACATATTGTATGTGCTGGGGCAGGGTGACCAACTCAGCTGGGAGTCTAAGTCTGGTGACTAAGTCATCTCTCTCTCAACCTGTCAAGTGAGATCTGAAGATTTTTCCTGCTTGGTTTGACAAAAATAGGTACACATACACCAACTCCCTGACTGCAAGGCAAATTTCCTACTACTGCATCTCAGGCAGGTTGCACCACAGAATAGAAGTAAATTGCAATTTACAGTCTGTCAGATATGGCCGTCTTTCTTTACATTTGTGCTTTTTTTCCTGCCCACAGAGTCTGAAAGGCATTTAAGATTTTCTCTGTTAGTCAAAGATTTCAGCAAGTACCTGACAGACCTGCACAAGGGTGAGCAGCATCTCAGTGAATTCCAGCTCTCAGAGCGCTGCGCGTATGGCATACGATCGATTTGTGCATCCGGAGTAGATCCGAGCCTTCTACCCAAGAATTAGACTCACTGCTGCCTGAATATGCCGGGAAATCCCAGAGCAAACAGCCGCCTGAGGAAGGGGAGCTCCCACATGGGTGGTCCAGCACATAAGGGATTACACAAACAGCCCAGAAATCCTCAAGGGAGGTGTGGCTGGCACAAAATTTCTCACTATTGTCAGCCCAAAGCGTCAAACACAGAAGAAGAGTCAGGAGGAATGCCTTCTTGTTTTACACCAGAGCTAAATCTCCCTCCTCCCAGAATACTATAAACACACAATTACTTTGGAAGCTGAGTAACAACCGAGATCCACAATCACAGACCTAAATAAAGGCAAGGCAACACGTCTTTCAAGTACCTAAGCGAAGGAGAAAGCCTAAAGGAAGGGACAAGAGGCACACCCGTGCAAGGAGGAAGATAGACAGAGCTTTTGGGACATAGAGCTTGCTGAAGAGAGCTGGAGATTTCTGACAAGGAAACTGTTTGCTTCTTTGGAGATTATAGCAACAAGACATCATGTACATGGCATGTAAGTAAATAATGATTTTTCCAAGGAATACCTCTCTCCAAATAATATAATCAATTTCCCCTCCTAATGGAAAAAACCCTGTACGAACCTGCCAGACCAGAGGGTCAACACTATCCTCATCCAGCACATCTCCTGTTTTTCCAAAAGCTTTTCCCAGCTTTAGTTCCAAGGCCGTGAGTCCTCTCCTCCAGCCGGTTGAGCAGCTTATTCACAAGATACATAAATCACAGATAAGGAGGTGACCCAGCCAGCTCTCGGAAACAACACAAAGCTGATGTTTGTTCGCTTTCAGCTGCTTCCTGCACACAGCTACTGCTGGGCACCGTCACTTTCTGACCTGTTTTCAGGTCAGATTCAAGCCATTCTCCTACAGCAGCTTTGCTGTAGCAGTTACCTTCACTCTCCTCTCCCTTACCTGTCAAAATCCAGGAATCCTCCCAAGCCTGGCTTAAGACAGGGATTTAAAGAGACTGGGAACTCTCCTCCGGTCATTGGCTGGCTTCGGTTTCAGGCACAGATAGTTGGAAAGCATCCCAGGTGACTTCCCATCTTGTAGTAAGGAATGCACTTCTGCTCTTTGCCCATCTATTTTCCCTGCAGAGCACAACTAGAGATAGTTACACCATCGTATAGCTGGATTTAAGAAAAGGAAACACCAGCCTTCTCCAACATCATCAGTAGAGCGGGGAAATAACTGCTCCATGAAAGTGTTTTACCCTATTAATTAGCTCCTTCACTGATTGGCAATTTCAGCACTGGCTAAAAAGAAACAGAAGCTGAGATTAACCTCAGGACAAAAGATGAGTTGGTGTAAACTGGCACCATTTCATTGCTCTCAGTCTTCCTCTACTAATTACTGAGGGCCTCACTGTGCTGAATCCAGTGGATGGCTTGTCTATGCAGACAGCACGGGGCGTTACCAGCTATCCTGAACTGGGCTGATAGCCCAAAACTTCCCGACATGAAGAACAAAGTCACCACCAACAATGGTCACACTCCTGGATATTTCTGTTTGCATTCCTCCTTTCTTTTCCAGCTTCTTTTGGCCTTGCGAATGGGAAGAAATAAACATTATAGCTGTCACATTCTTCTTTCATTGTATCATTTCAAGCAGCTTACTTCAAGGGCTTCTTTGGAAATACTGAGAGGTGTAATTCCCAGTACAGACTAAGCCGCTGTGACACTGCTATGTGGGAAAACTGAGTGAAAGTACCACTAAAAAACAGGTTGTCCAGAGAAGCGGTGGATGCCCCACCCCTGGAAACATTCAAGGCCAGGCTGGATGAGGCTCTGAGCAACCTGATCTGGTTGGAGATGTCCCTGCTCCTTGCAGGGGGGTTGGACTGGGTGGACTTTAGAGGTCCCTTCCCACCCAAACCATGCTGTGATTCTATGGTTCTAATCAGAAGCTGAATTAAACTCTTCTGCTCAGCCTGGAAATATACATTTTCCTAAGGGTGTCTGTGATACCTGAAAAATTTTAAGGCAGAGACATAGCAGTAAAAAAGCATGTAAGAACCTGGAGATAGAAAGACTCAAGGAGTTCCTGGGTTAAAAATTGAAGGGCAGGAGAGCGTAAGAGGGAAATACCACACATACCAACCTTGAGATTCATCTTTCTCAGGCATCCACTCATGGCCACAGCTGTAGATACAATGCTGGGCAAGGTGCACACTTGGGTCCATCTAACACAGCTATTTTTCTCAGAGTGAGTATCATCACATCTGCAAGTAAGAGTATTATATCAGACTAAAAAGAACAGTTAAAACATTATTGATAATTTTATAGCAGAAGAGGAGTTTTTCTTTAATTGAACTCTCAAGGGGCTGTGATTTTTCTGAAGTTGAAGGCTATAATAAGATAAAGGAGGGTTTAAAAGATGAGGGTATTTGGGAATGCTAGAAAATTTTTAAGTTTCTGAAAAAATTAAACAGAAAAAAAACTTTGTATTTCATTTTACAACATATTCCCACTTGGTAATTAAGGAACTGATGCCAATAAAGTCAAGCACGAGTGATGTGTCCCAAACGCAGGGCCACGCACAGAGTTTACTCTGTTTCTTTGCTCCCTGATACTTAAAGGAAAAATGGCATGCCATTTTTTTTTTGTTTGTTTTAAGCACACAGTGAGCAGCCAGTGTTCTCTAGCTGACCCGTTTGATACGCACAACGGTCGCGAATTAATTGGAGAAGTAGTAATCAGGTACCAAAAAGCGCATACAATTAATGTTCACAATTTAACACCCCCTAAAGCAATGCTATCTTAACAAAATACTTCAATTCAACAGTCCCAGTTGGATTCTTACCTCATCTTCCATCCAAACCCAATAAATACACAGCTTAGTGGAATAAGCCCGGATGATTATATTAAAAAGAGACTTCAAAAAGTTTTCTGCTGAGGGTTTCCATACTGTATCCAGATGCTCTCATGACTTCATAAACATGACAAAACTATGTATGCAGCCTCAGTTCTGAATGCCTTGTTCTTCACAAAATAAAAACTTGGAGGGAAGCAGCTTCTCTAAGAAAAATCTTGCTTGTTCTTGGAAGATAAAGAGAGGCTTTTTTTTGGTTTAAGTTTCAAAACTTTAGGCTCTGAAAAAAACATAGAATAGACATTTCTCAGTAGATAAAGTATTTTTCTAACTAAGCATACCAATAAGTGTTCAGAAAAGCCAGAAACCTTAAGGAGTTTTTAATGGCTGTGGTTGCTTTGGGAAGCTAACTGCTTTCAGCTCATTTGTTGAGCAGCTTGCCACAAACTCTCCATCTTCATTCTTGTATTCAAATGATTTTTAAAGAACGTGCCATGCAGCATTCACTTCAATGCATCCTTTACTATTCAGGTACAATCAGAGAAAAAAGACAAGACACTTTTGAGCGCACAGAAATAATTGCAGCAAGCACAAATATTACAGGAGTAGGCTGAAATGATCAATTGCTATTCAAGATAAATTATTTTTAAAAGGTAAGGCAGGGTTCAGTTGTAAAGAACTTAAGAAGTCTAAGAAGAAAACTGTATCTCCAGGTGGGAACCTGCTCAATCAGGAACTCGTCCTTTAACCCTCATCCAAACCATTACTCCAGCAGGATGCTTAAACTTAGGCCTAACCTTAAATACTGACGCTGGGCCCAAGACAACCTGTCTGCCCGGAGGTACGTGTTTAAACCTCTCGTTTAACTTAAGGAAAGCTTCACCGTGGGGACTTCTCCTGACACCTTGCCAGACTCTGCCTCAGACCTTCACAGCCCCCAGCTCCTCCACCGTGCTTCAGCTGCGGCCATGTGAAAGCTTAGCATTAACACTGGACAACACCTAGTGACTGCAGGAATGCTTTTTTTTCTTTTTTTTTTTTTTGGCTCAGGAACCAGCCTTGTGCTCTTATTCAGCATTCCCATTGCCTGGGCAAGGCCAGGGAAGAAGCACGTTGGCTCTTCCCGCAGCATTACTCAGAGGGTCCTTGGTGTCTGAGTCATGGCTGGTTTCGGAGTATGGTCTGCATGGGATTAGTCACTGGAATTTGGTGGGAGGCTAAATTTAATAGCACCCTTCACTCCAGAGAAACCAGGAGCCAGAGAATCTCGAAGGACCACAGAGGCATTATAAACTCTTTCCACAACCACAGAAGTGTAGGCAGCAAGACGACAGCCAAATTAGCAAAAGAGCATAAATGTAAGCAGGAGGGCCGTTGTTGTATCCCTGTTCCGTAACATGGGCAGAGCTTTAGCCGAGCATCACATCTCCTGGCCAGCGCCAGGGTGGCACTGCCGCCCTCTTGCTGTGGGACCGCTTAGAAGAGATTCTGGACATCCTCACTGCCTTGGGTGCCAGACATGATCCCATCAGCACCTGAACGGGTGTTGAATTCATACCCTTCACCTGAAGCCCTCGCTGCTCTGTCTCCAAAACACAATATACATGTAGACACTCCTACCTCAGTGCTCTGGAGAATTAAATACAGGCAAAGAAAGCAAGAACAAGTGAAAAGCGTGCTGTCAGGTCTAAACACCAAAACATAAAAAAAGCGTAAAAAATCATAACCTTGAAAGCGTATATAGAAGTCCCACACATCCATGAGCTCTACCTGCGCTCATCCAACACAGTCGAGATCTGAAACATCTTTGCTTCCCTTTCTCCCTGACCACCAGCAAGAAGTTCTGCTAAACAAGGAAGGGTCTTGCAGTGAACTCAACAAGTGCCAAATTTCTGCTTTCCTCCAGCGCTGTCACCAGCCTCCTCCAACTCATTCCAAGCTAAAGTGATGAGGATTATTGTCTTTTCACCATCTGGTTTTCCCCATCTGAAAGACAAGGAGAACTGTTACAACTTTTTGCTCCACAGGGGCCACTGAAGACCTTGGAGATGCTCAGGCGCAAGACGGAGATTGGCCCTCAGCCAGGAGCTCCCACAGTCAAAGGAAGATTTCAGTGGGGTTCAGAGGACTCTGTGCTTTTAGATCTAAAACTGAGAAAAAGAGACTGGCATCAGCAGCGACACATCAACGTAGCTTGAAAAGACAAAACATCTCCCAGTGATGAAGCTCATTCAATATTTTAAACAGATTTGCAACGTGTTTAGTCTGGAAGTGATTGCTTTGCTTATTCAGATGCATTTGATGTTTGGCTACACACTGCAGCTATGGTCAGCTGGCCCAGTTCCAACCAAGGAAAAGAGATCACATCACCATAACCAACAGTGCATTACACAGGACAGAATAATACATCCACACCATCATTAAAATCCCACAATTTAAACTGTGGAGCCGATGTTTTATGGTGGCTAGGACGAGCATGATGCATGTTCTCCATTTTCAAATCCTGCAGTGTTTCAGGATACATGGGAAAGCAGATGTTTTTAATAACCTGAAGCTTTAAAGCAGCTTATTCTTCCCAACTAACGACACGCAGTCGGGAGACACTACTAGAGGAATGGGTCAAGAAGTTCCATCTGTCTTTACCCCAGTGGAAAAAATGTTTATTCTGACCCAAACAGATAATTTTACATTAAGACTGATTTCTCTTCATAGCAGCCAGATGATCAATTAGATGCAACCAAAAAAAAAGAAATTCAATTAACTTTTTTTTTGTTTGTTTTTATTTATTAATTCTAAAGGGTTTCAAAGAAGAGTTCTCAAAAAAAAAACGTATCTGGGGAAAAAAATAAACCAAATCCTACATTCCTCATCAGTACTTCTCCCCTTTTGCACATCTAACTATGATATGAAGCTGTGTATCCCTATGGATATGTCTATCACTCAACTTTTAACGGCATAGTTACTTCATACTATGCCTCCTTCCTCACGCAGAGTAACTTCAACACTCCGCAGCGTTACCTGGCCCAAACGCAAGAGGATCCCACAGAGCTCCTGTGTACCAACTCAAATCTGTTTGAGAGTCGCTGTACGCGCCCACTGACACGGAGAGCTTTTCTTCACGTGCAGACTGGAACAAACAGCGGCCAGGTTGAACCTGAAGGAGAAATAAAAAAAAAATCTGAGTGCAATGTTTTCTCTATGGCCTTACAAAAAGCCTCAGCACACAGCTCTGCAGGCATACGGCCCTCAGTTGACCTCGTCAACGTCATACGTGAAGTTGTGTGCTGCACAGACATCAGTCATATAAAGAGCCGGGAGAGGTTCAAACAAATGCAGGCAATGTAGAAAGGGGAGAGCAGAGAGCAAAAGCAAACCCAAAAGCAAAAATGGAGAGTATCAACCACCAAGGAAAGAAGTAGCAGAGGAACATTACGAGGAAGGACCACAGGAAGCACACTTTCACAGACGGGACCACAAGCATTTGACACAGGAAAGCTTTCAAAATAAATGTGGTGTAGGTTTAGACCAGAAGCTGTAAAGCACAGCTGCCCTGATCATCTTACACTACGAAGAGAAAAGGGAAAGACGTTTGTTGTAGTATTGCTGCTCCTCCTCACTCAGAGGATTCAGGCTGCGCTGACGATTCTTCCCTCCTGCTCAGTAGAGATAACAGCAGTCACTCCAGTTAAGCCAACAGAATCATCTCAAGAGCAAGCAACCACGAAACAATTTCCAAATAACAAGTTAGTTACTCACAGATCTCTCTGTCCACATCTTCCACCATCAGACCACTGAGACACCTATCTCCACTCTGTGCCACTCAAAAGCCCTACCAGGTGAAGATGCTTACATACTCCTTGCTCTGATATCTTCCTGGAGATCCTCTTTTCCATGGGAGGGGGTTTAACCATGTGCATAGGAGCATACAGGTTGCCCAGAGAGGCGGTGGATGCCCCATCCCTGGAAACGTTCAAGGCCAGGTTGGCCGGGGCTCTGAGCAACCTGATCTGGTTGGAGATGTCTCTGCTCCTTGCAGGGGGGTTGGACTGGATGGGCCTGAAAGGTCCCTTCCCACCCAAACTATTCCAGGATTCTAAATCCTCTTTACTCCCCTTCACAGGTTCCCACTAAGCTGCCCAGTGCCACACTGGCAGCAAGACAGGTGCTTCACCCAGAGCAGCAGCTCAGCTCCTTGGTTTCCCTTGACCCCAGGTTTTCCCCTGGAGTAAACTGCAGCTGGATTGCACAAGCAGAGAACAAGCAGCATGTGGCCCTCAGGGGCAATATGCATCAGATGCAAATAAGAGACACCAGCATGGCCTCTGCCTCCCAAAGCTCAGAAAAGATGCAATTGCATCGTTTGAAATCCCTTTAAACACATTCCCTTGCTTCTCTTTGCAGTGACAGCAAGGATGGAGGAACTGGCAGGGTCCCCGCTCCCAGCTGCACGCTCCTAATCCAGCTAAATTTTTTTCCATCCCTATTCCCAGAAACATTTGCTGTGGAAGAAGCCAAGCCTTTTACTGCTTCCAAATCCAAAGATGATGCTTCTACATAATCCATTTTCTACCAGCTGTCTGAGCTCATGACCAGAGTCAGAGCAGAAGCCATACCCTGACTCCCTTTGCTGCACAAGCAGGCTAGGACCCTTGACAGAATACAGGCTCCGCCATCCCAGATACTTCGGCCCTGCCCTGCCTCTTCTCCACACCGATCAACTCCTGCCTTCCTCCTTTGGATACCTCTTCCAGCCCTCAAGCATCTGCCAAATTGCTCTGAGTTTCCCAGCAAAGCTCCAGTCAGGCTCCAGCTCAGAAACACGCTTCCCTCGCCCTGCCTACAGCTCAGCAGCACAGGGGAGCATCACTTCACCCTTGAACAGTCAGAATCTCACAGCAAGACCCGTCCTTTTTCTCAGCAACAACACCTGCACACTGGGAATGGAGTACTGCAACAGGGATGAGGGGCGGAGAGTCAGCCTGGAACTCAGGCTGTGAGCAGCAGGCCAAGCAAACGTAAAGCCAGACAGACTCTCAGGAGATGTGGGCTCCCTTCTCCACGTTGCCACTTGCCCAACGAAAGGACTTAGGCAGAAATCAGCTTCTTTCTCAGGGCTTCTCTTTCCTCCTCTCTTTTGTTGGCATTTCTCACCTGCGTAGTCATCTTCGAGTCAAGACCTGGTTCTCACAGGAAGCAAGATCTCCAGTGATTTAAGAGAGGTGTCCTCCCAGCTCTTTCCACTAGAAAAATGGCACAAAAGAGAGAACATCAGCTCCTCAGGCACTGATATATAGGCACTGAGCATGAAGAGCTCTCTTGGGCACTCAGACTGGGTGTTCTCACCTTGTCAGCTCAGTGCTCGGTACAGCAGGGCAAGCAAAGACGACACGATGGACAAACTCTTGTCTATGAGATCTGAAAACCAGGAAACCAGCCCAGTTCCCCTGTCTCCCAGCTACTCACCCCCATTTGCTAAATGAAACCCGAAGTGCCTGGTGGTATTTTCCAGCCCTGCAAACATTTTCCCTAGCTAACCAAAACCAAACAACAACAGCGTGAATTCTTCTCCTCCATCCCCCCCTACTCCTGAATTCCCACTCCGCAGCTCCTCACCAGGCCTGACGTTAATTAGAGCAGACTGTGAAGTTCACTACATCTGTGCAAAATGGCAGGGGGTGGACAGACACATGACACGAGCTGTTGCGAAACCTCCAGGCCTCAAAGAACTGACCCAGATGATGCTGACTGCTTCTCCAGTCACTTCTTTTGGAGGAACTGCGTGGCATTCATCTTCCCACGAAGCTTACTAAAAAGAAAAAAAAAGCTTATAAAAAAACAAACCTCAAATATTTTGAGGAGGAGGGCGTTATTTTGTTCGAAGGCCTTTCATTAATAATTCCCTTAATAACAGGTTTTATTTGTTTGTAAGTGTTCCCTTTCGCTCAGTCATTTGATGGCATCCTTGGCAGCGACAGCCCATAATTCTTCAGAGCATGTGTGCCTGTCTGCTGTTTGAAGCAAACCTAATGAAAGCAAGGCATGTGGTGAGGCTCTAGCGTTCTGTTCGGTGCATAAAAAGGAACGGAGGGCATCAATCTTTAAAGTAACAGTACTTCTGTGAGCATGGTAGCTCACCAAGGCACAGAAAAATCCCCCAAAAGATTAAGTCACCCATTTTGCAAAGTACCTACTCTAATTTTCCTGGAATCACCTTGGAAAATGTGTCACCCTCTTAAGTGCTGGATTCAAACCTAAGACCTTTCTATCCATTCAGGTCTGCATCCTTATCCACTCTCCTAAGTAATAACACAACTCTGAATTCATACTGGGAAGTAAATACGACAGCACCTCTTCCAGAGGCAGATAAACAGAGCTGATTTTACTAGAAAAAAGAATGGCACACAGCGCTTCTGGGAATTACACCTGAAGCTCCTTGCATCGTATCACGGTTTGGACAGAGAGGAAAAGTGTGCCTTTCTACCTGGATCCCGCCGAGCTCAGTGCAACGCACCGAAACTGGTGAACGGCATCTTCTCTACGAGCCAGTTTGGTCTTTGGACTCTCTGGGTCTCTTGCAAAGCCACAGTGGAAACTCCATGGTGCAAACAAGGTTGGAAGCTGTAGGACTTTGGACCAGGTCCTGAAGTCTCTCCTGTTCTCTTGGCTTTGCTACCTAAGAGGCTTCTGGAGAACAGCGTCAGCACCCCAGATTAATATTCTCAGAAAAAAGTTGAGTAGGAGGCCTGGCAAGTAGCTTTTACTCCCTCTGATTCCCAGGAAGCCAGACGAGGAATGTCTCCACCAGCAGACAAACAGGCAAGGCTTAGTGGCATCTTTAATGGTGACATATTTCTTTACTAACTGCCAGTTAGTTACTGGAACAGCCTCAGTGCAGAGCAGGAGTGACTTCTAGTGCAGTCCAGGGATGTGACAATAATTGCTTGGCATTATCCCCACTTGTGTTTGACTGCAGCCTGTGACGCCTAACGCAAATTAGGCTTGGTCTGAACTGCAAAGAGCCTGTGAAAGCACTGCTGAAAGCCAAAGCGTAGTCATGGTCCATCTTAAGGACATGGAAAGGCAGGGCATCCAAGGTAACTTCACAAGGAGACAGCACACACACTGCTCATGGCAGCAGCAAACTGGATATCTGGATATCTTAACTCCAGAGCTAATTTGGCCTCTGTAGAGAGCAGACTTTTCAATTACAATGACAGATACACCACAGCCTGGGCTTCCTTACTCACCAGTTTCAGAGTCCCACTCTCTCTGCCTGCATGCCTATGGTCTTATATCGTCTTCAACTAATGGCAAGTGAAAGCAAACTCCCAGTATGCTTCTACTGAAAGTGTTTCACATCAAACGGCAGACAGAGGAACAGAATAGGATAAAATTGGAAAATCAGAGAAGAAATGAGCTGGTTAATACAGTTCCTACTTGGTGTTGCCTTTGTGCAACAGATGTCAGCTGAAAACCGCTGGCAAGTGAAACCAAGAGGGATGCATCTCAGCATTTAAAAACAGAAGGAAATTTTTAAATTTTTCACATTTAAAAACAGAAGGAAGAAAAACCAAAGCCCTGAGCCTTCGGGATGCTGGTCTCTGCAGTCTGGAGCATAGTACCACCCAGCTGATCAGAGCGACTGGTTTTGAACTTTAAGTGCTCCCTCATGCAAACACACCTTGACATATCTTCTCCCTTCATCGAAAACCTCCTTTGAATAACAGTTGGTTTGAATGCCGGGAGGAGACTTTTCTTAGGGGCGTAAGTGTTATTTAGGAATATTTCACTGAAGCATTGGAGCAAACAGAGACCTCATTAAAATGAAATTATTCCTAGGAAAGCATTATTCCAGATGAGTCTTGAGTTTCAAATTTCTCAAGATGTTTCACTGTAACATTTTTCAGAGAAAAAGTTCCAAGTTTAGAGCCTGAAATGGCTTCATTTAAAACAATGTTTCTTTCTTCTACAGATTTTTTTCTCCCCAAGCTCAGCTGTTAAAGCTGAACTGAAATGTAAGAAATTCTTCATGTCCTCAACAGGTCCAATAACATACTTTTCTCTTTTTTTTTATTAGAGACGTGATTTCTACCCCCTCAGATTCCAAATGGAAAAAAGAATGACAGCTCATCTTTTTAAATTCCTATTAAAAAAAACTCCTCCCCAACTAGACACAGCGAAGAGGGAAAAAAAAATTGTACTAGGTGTGTTTTGTACCTCTGCCTTTTGTACCTCTGCCTCCCAGATAAAAAAAAAAGATAAGAAAACCAAACCAAAAACAAAACCAGAGTGCCTCCTGCTTTCTAATTCAAGTGCATGACTTCACCTGGAGCAGTGAAGCACATTCAGCTTGGGGGTTTAGAGACTGGAGGCAACGGCTAACGAGCAGCTGGCTTGCTTTAGAGAAATCCCGCAGCATTCCCCCATGGCCTTGTCGAATTATCTGCTCCCAGGAAGCCTCCAGCAACGGCTGCAAACCAGACTCAAAGCTTTTCCTGCCATGGTAATAAGTAATGGCATTACATCCCACACCCAACACGAGTACTTGCTGTACGTTCCGGGCTGCTGCCAAGGCCACGACTCTGTTTTTCCTGCATCTTTCATTCTTGGGCAAAGCGACATTTCTGATCTGTACATAATGTTCAGCCTGATCGCTTGTAATTTATGGCCTTTAACACAGCAGCAATTCTCATCACCACTGGAAGGAATTAATCTCCTCTTATTTCTTGCAAAAGAAAAAATTCTGTCAAGGCAGACACTCTAGTCCAGCCTTCTTTTCATACAACACAAGGAAAAAAAAAAAACACCTTGAGAACTGCCTTACAGTGACGACAACCAAGCCTCTGGAGACACGGGATTTATTTCTGGCTCTGACACAGATACCTGGTGTGAACTTCTGCAGATTCTTGAAATCTGTTGCTGGCTGAACCAACTCTTGAAAGCCTGAGCAGCCCATCCTATTCAGCAAAGCTGGGAGTAAAATAAAATGTTAGTCTGTGGTCGAGAAAGAGTCAGAACCACATCCTGAAGTTCTCCACATATCAGCCCTGAACAATCTTGACTCTGTTTCCTAACGTTGAATTTCTTTCCAAAACAAAGGTTCCTAATCCTTAGCACCAGCCAAACTTGTCAATGGGTTACCGTCAAGTTAGGGAGAAGCTGTTGCCTCTCACTGTGGCCAAGATTCAACCCAGCTAACCACAGGCACTGAGCTCCACTCCCGGTTTGCTCAAGCTCTTGACATGGTTAATGAAGAGACAGACAAGGTTGGAAGGCAGTTCAGATGTTGATATAGCTGAGTCACCCCCTTTCTGAAACCTGAACGCCCTGGAGACTATTAGGCATGACCACAAAGAAAATAATAACCACCATCTTGGGGGCCAAGGCAAACTTTTTATCCATCAATCACTGGAAGGCCATACTAACCAGCAAGCTCACAGTGGTTGGCTCACTGCTGTGTTTTATTAAAGACCTGAACGCGAGCAGAAGTGCAAAGACGTTTCTAAGCCTGAAGCCTCTGCCAGAGCCAACACAGCTAAAATTTCCATGGAAAGCTTTAGCTTGAGGGAGGGGAGCAGGGTGGAGGGAAGAGTATCAGCCACTTACTTAGTGACAAACTCCTGCCTGGCATTGCCTCCTCAAAGCATGAGCCAGCTGCAGTCACTTCTACCAGCCTTGAACATCATCAGCCCAACTGAAGTGGCTCTATTCATATTTGAGCAATATTTATTTTATTTAGCAGATCCAGCCCTCTTTGAGGACTGGATACACCTAGTGGGATTTGGCTAGTTAATGCCCATCCATTTCACTGGGTATCCAAATACCAACTCAAAGCACAGGACAGATATCCATTACATCTAATAAGATGAACAAGTAGACCATCTCATTTCACAGATACAGGAAAATAAAGAAGAGGACTGTGGCAAGAACATCACTCTTACCAGCTCTACGTACGGTAGAAAGGGCTATCAAGACTCATACCTTCATGATTAATGTTGCAACAACATCTTTTTTTCCCACCACTTCACACCAGCAAAATACCCACAGTGTTTTCCTTTCCATGCTCTACTAATGTAAGACCACAAGAGCTTCAGGTGTTACCTGACACTCACACCTAGGTCCTTCAAATGCTCTGTGCCAGTAACACCATGACTACCTGCCTTTTCTCTACACAGTGAGCTCAAATAGTTACAGAGAGAAAATATGGGACTTGATGGTCCCTATTTTCTGAGGCAGAGCTTCCATCCCACAAAATACCACAGATTCAGACCAGTGCCATGTTCTGACATGGACCCCGTACCAGAAGATGCTTCATGTCTGGCCCAGCAGAAAGGGTTCAGATCCACCTTTGGAGCTTCAGGCTTGGTGGCTCCAGACTGTGGGACTCCATACATGTTGCCTCTACCCTGGATCTTGTACTGCTCCCTCAGATCTCAGTGGTACCCACCTCATCCCCTTCACTTCCCCAGGGGCCACAGAAGCAGCTGACTTGCTTACTGCATGCTATAATCTCACTGCCGATAGTCATCCAGGAAGCACTTTCCTCTCAGACCTGTCTTATCTTTAAGAAACTTGAATTTTAACCACTCACATCAGCAGCACAGACACAATACAATCTGTTTCTCAGAGTATGATCTTTCTAGCGTCTAAGAATTCAGAGAAAAGATTGAATGGGTCCTGTCTGGCATCAACACACATGAATCTTAAAATCAAGCCATTTTAGAGTGTCTTATGCCTGTCAGCATAGGCTTTAAGGTGCTTAAAATAGGCCATACTGCAACAAATCCCTGTCACTACATAGCTAAAGACCCAGAGGAAATATTCTTTCTTGCTTACTATCAAATATACATCCGATGAGAGATTAGCAAAGTTCTGCTGAAAGTTAGGAGAGGTGAGAAAACTTCTCAAAGCGCTCACTTAAAAAACTGATACTGCTTCTTTTCAAGCTGCAAGATATTACTACAGCCAAACTGACAGGCAACGCTGTCCCCTTTCTGCTGTCACCCCTGTGTTGGTGCTGGCAGCTGACAGAACAGAAGAGAAGTCACTAAGCTAAATCAAATGTCTGATGGCAGCACAGACATATTTATTGCTTCAGGTCAGCCATCTGTCTTTTCAGAGAAGCCTCATATGCACAACAGGCTACAGGATGGATGGAAAAGATTTTTCAGTCAAGGTGGTATCTGGTGTGAGTACGGGTGAAAGTATTTTGGCTGAGAATTTGTGGGTATGCAAAGGCGTGGGAGTTGTGATTCACAAAACGTTTCCCTTCCCCAGCAGCTCCCCACCTTGCAAAGAGCAAACAGTTGGCGCTTGGGAGCAGTAACTCAGTGGCGAGGCATTTGGCTGAAGGGTTTCTGGAGCAAGCGCCAAGGCTTGAGCTGCGTGTCAGCCAGAGCGTCTCCTCAGAGCAACGCTGATGGAGCATCACCAGGAACAAAACAACATTTCCTGAAACTACTGCAAAGGAAGGCAGAAAATTCATCCAGCCCTTGATCCAACAGGGCGTAAAACGCAGAAGAATCATGCTTTCTCTCCAGTTCCAAATAAAATCCCTGACATGGATAGGCTGAATGGTCCCAAGGAACAAATTCAGCAGTAGCTGGCCCGGAGAGATCGCAGCCATTAGAAAATTAGAGTGCAAACTGAGCTGCAGCAGCACAGGATTTATTTCTTCCTGACATCACGGGCTACCGTAGCTGTTCATACCCCCAGCGTAAGACTGGAAATGATCTTTCCCAAGCACGCTGGCGTTTGTCCTCACCTCGGCTCCCCTGCTAGGGAACGCACATGCAAGGGCGATGTTCAATGTGCTCCACACAGAACGCACAGCAGGGCCATCCCATCTGCCTGAACTTTCCTTTCGTGTAGACAACTTGAGCTCTAAAAGATTTAGGAACAGAAGATGTAGAAAAAGGAATTTTGTTTTAATTTCTCAGTCTTTAAGGTTCTGACTTATGGTTTCTAAACCACTGGGGAACAACAATACTTATGTAAGAGGTTGTCGGAAAAAAAAAGTATCAAAGGCAACATCAAAGTTAAAGTATCAGGAGTCAGCTTTCATTGTTCCTAAGGGGAATTCAAGACTAGGAAGAAAAAAAAAATTAGTTCCTTATTAATTGAGGGAATTATCCCATTAAACATGAATAACTGCACAGAACAGATCATGAAGCAGTGAGACCAAGCAGTTTGAAGCACTGCTCTCAGCCAAAATATTACTAATGCAAGTGTGCTGAGCAACCACAAGCCCTGGCTGGTATTGATTCATGGGTGGGCAGATGCTGGAGGAAACATTCAGCTACATCTATGCAAGGTGGAAAGAGCAACAAAAATGTTGTAAGAGGAGGGAAGACCAAACAGGAGTCAAAAGTACTTAAATTATTCATTGCTTCTATTTTTCGCCTCCATTTGTAGTTAAGCTGCTAAAGTCAGAAGAAAGATCTCAAAGAAGAACCTACAGATTTTAGCATCTGTCTTTCTCTTCCCTCCCAACCACAAACAAAAGGTTTTGCTGAGTCAAACAGCTGAAGGAGCTGAAACCTAACAGCCTGAAGGAGCTCTTAGGTCTCCTAGAAATAGAAAGCTTCATCACCTGCCTTGGAAAACTTTGCTCTGTGCTCTCCAGTACGGTCCTGCCCATGTTTGCGAGGACGCTTGAGGTCATGAGTGAAAAACATCCATGCACACTTCTGTTCGACTCCACGAGGAGCAAAACAGTGATGTTTAAAGCAGACTTGTGAGCGGAGTATCACATCATCCCTGTGACAATCCTACCAGGGCAGAGCACTTCCCACAAGGGGAAGGTGTACGGAATACATTCAGCACACCAACAGCCGGACCGAAGGATTGCCACAACTCAGGGATTGCAAAACTACTCCTCCGTGTGCGTCTCCAAGTTAAGAGTGCCTCATGTTGTAAGTGGGTCGAAGTTTTAAGTGCTAGCAGATGTTGGCAGCATGCTCCAGACCTTTGTTTCATGGATTCCCAGATAACTGCTGCTTTTGTGCTAGCCCTTCTCTAGTAATAACAATAATTAAGTGCCATTTATATAAGGTCTTTCATTCGACAGTCCCAAAGCGCTCAATAAATTTAACAAACCATTAATACTCAACAGATGTACCACTTTACATTCTTAAAGAGGCTGCACGCATCTCAAGTAATCCTCCACCTTCCCACAAATGGTACGTACCATAATTACCTCCAGTTCACGGATAAAAAAGCAGAATTGGGGAATACCAAAGGCCACAGCGTGCTCCGCTAATAACAAAGGGATTTAAACAGAGCTCCTGGCTCTTAACTCCGTTCCCTTTGCGAGCAGGAAACCACCCTGCCTCCAGAAATTCACACGCACTGATAACTTTAGCGGTTTATCCAGAACGCTCAACTGAAAAGCAAGGATGCATTCCTAGAGCACATGAAAAGCATACCGGTTAAAGTTAGTCAAGTTCAATCAAACCAACAAAAATTTCTGTTCTAGCACAACAGAAGCTAGCTAGAAGTGAGTTTAGTGGCCCAGGCAGGACACTGGAGAGAAATCCAATTGTCACCAACTCATCTTGCTCACAGATCCCTCTGCAGGGCAGAACAGAAGCACACTCATCACAGGAGACATTGCTCGGAGGAACCACCCTTGCCAACAGCAATGCCATCTTCACATCACCTAGATTTCATCTCCAGTAGCTCACAATACATGCAAAAGGCATGCAGGCAGTTTGAGCTGTCACACAACTTGAATTACAGTGCTTTGACTCACATTTCAGGCAACAAAGCAGCACTTGCAGAAATCTCACATAATCTGAGATCATGGCTCATCTATGGTCACAGGAATATAAACTGTAACTGCCTATCTCCATTCATAATTGCAATTATTTTTTTTTTTTTGCCCAAGCTTTACCTATTGAGAAAGAAAGCTGCAGACCCAAAACCACATCAAAATCATTTTGTACAGGATCATGCAGTAAAACCTGGCACTTAACTAGTGCAACTTGTGCTGGACACAGAATGTGAGACTACTCACATCCTATCCTAAATTTCCTTGACTAATTCGACTTCTCCTGTCGATATCTTACACTCTTGCTCTGCACCTGAAACAGGAATGAGAAGTGGGAATCACGGCTATTAGAAGTGCTTCCTTCCCTGGTTTCTACCTGGACAACTGATCAGCAAAGCAACCAGCTGACAACGCAACCAACCGGAGACACGGTCAAGCTCTTCTCAGCTGAATTAAAATAACAGCAAGTAACATGGTTTGTATTTAGAAAGTCACAAGACCAGTGCTTGGCCCTGACTGGGGGTGAGGGAGAAGGCCCATCCAAGGTGACGCCCAATTCTTTTCAGCTGAAATAAACCGAATTCCTACCAAGGGGAGCCAGGTTTCATAACCTATAACAGGGAAAGCATTCACTGGACAGAGATTGTGAGTGCAGAAGAGGCTAGACTGGGGCCGGTTTTTTTTTTCATCACGCAGAAATGTAACAGCTTTTTACTTCGTTTTATGACTCAGTGTTCCCAATGGAAAGAGCACACGCATCATGGGTTTGGCATCACTCACCACTCCATTTCCTACCAGCTCCATCCTGCAATGAATCCAGCACGGCCATTCCTTTAACCTCTTCAAGGCAGGGTTTGTGCCAGTGGCAATCTCCAGGAGCAGGAGGGGCGCAAGGCAGAGATGTGTCAGAGGAAGTCTGCTCTCTACTCGCAGTGCACGCAGCATAAAGCACCACTGTAAGAGAAACAAATGATCTCTAGAGACAAGTCAGGGGAAACTAGAGGAAGGTCTCCTCCTGGCATGAGTCAACACAGCTCCTAAATAGCAGAAAGAGCTATTCTGTTTTACACTGGGTAAAATCTGTCCACCATAACCTATTACAGCTCATTCCCCAGCGTGCTACTGAGCCACACAGACACAAGGATGCCACAGGTAATCAAACTCAGCGTGCAGGCTACAGCCAGCCTTCTCTCTCCCCAAACACAAGCACAATCCAGTTTTAAACAGAAGGTTGCCCTTCATGTTTCTTCCTGTGTCACAAACACAGCAAAGCATCCCCGAGCTGCTAAACTGCGAGGGTTTATTTGGTCCGCAATGTGCACCTGGGAGGGTAGCAAAATTGCAAAGATCCTCACGATCTAAAAAAATTATAATAATAAAAGGAACGAGCTCTAAACTAAGTCTTAAGCTTAACGCAAGCCATCGCTGAGTTAATAACCTTGCCAAGATATTTTTGGGTCCAGATTGTTTTGCCTTCTTTCAAATTCTGAGAGCCTTTCCCAAGATCTTTTGGCTAAATCCCTCTCACCTATCATCCCACACGCAGCCTTCCACAGGGTCCAGAGCAACTGGGCACCCAAAAATGTGCCATATCACATCAAAAAAGCAGGAAAGGAGGGCAATGTGGTGGAAGTGCTCTAAAATATGGGGGTTCTTACCGCCTCCTCTGCTTCTTCTTTCCCCAGTCACACACTTAAGTTGTGAATATACTACTCAGTGTCATAGCTCATCCTCCAAGTTCTGATCTCTTTGCCTTTTTCTGCAACATTTAATGAACTTTAGTGAACTGAACAAGCAATTTTCCAGGTCAAAATACTAAAACTGCAGTGTTTTAAATGTGATGAGGACTCAATTTCCCCACTTATTCCTCCGGCTGACTGATTTTGCTACTATTGGTCTGACCACTCCAACGTATGCATGACACCACCAACGCTGCAGTAGCACGGGCTAATACCAGCTCCATCAAACACAGGAAAACACAAACAGCTAAAAAACCTAGCTTACCTCCCGTAACTCTGACTTTTCTTGGAGTCAAGAGGTGTCTTTTTTCTTTTTTTCTTTTTTTTTTTAATTTTTTTTAAAGTCACCCCTCCCAAGAAGGCTATTACTGGGAAAAACATCATTTGCCACTGTGTTGGATACGATAAGAGAGGGAAGAACGTGGTCTCGTGGTGTGCTGTTACATTGATCAGACTCTGGATATGCCAGTAGTTCTGGAGTTCAGCCTCACCCAGTTAATATTCTCTGTGCCTGAATCTGGGAAATTTACTTATTTAGCTGAACTTCAGTTCTGTACTAGGTGCTTAAAGACAACATGAAATTCAGAGGCAAAGGGGAAAGCAGCACCGCCTTCTCCCTCATATGAAAGCTACTGAAAAATAAAGAGATAAATTGGAATAAAAGGTTAAACACGTCCATACCCATTTTTCCTCCCTCATTTCCCTCTGCTGTTTTCTATGCTTTAGGCAGACTTCTCAGCAGCTTCCAAGCAGAGCCTGCAAAAGTTCCTTACCACAGTTCTACGTATCCAAATAGCAAAATACATATTCCTTAATTCCTGTCTAGGAAGGACGGGATTTGGTTTACCACCCATTAATAAATCAGGACACTGCCCCTTATACTTACCTTGACTGTGTTGATGTGGTTTTTTCGTAGAGTCTGTTTTTGGTGTTGTTGGTTTTGGTTTTTTTTAATTAAAAAAAAAAAGCTTTGAGCTAAGGTTTCTTGACTTTTGTTTATAATAGCCTAGATCACTGTAAAAGAGCCTGGAGAAGATCCATGTTTCTAATGGGACACATCTTACAAAAGTCTGGGAACTCTTAACCACAGGAAAAATGACAAGGCCACAGAACATCTCGTCGATATTTGCAAAGATGTTGGAAGAAACTGGGTAACAAAGA
Organism: Chlamydotis macqueenii; assembly: GCF_036417535.1. Lineage (NCBI taxonomy): Eukaryota > Metazoa > Chordata > Aves > Otidiformes > Otididae > Chlamydotis > Chlamydotis macqueenii. The sequence continues at coordinate 39,848,399 of NC_141561.1, forward strand.
CTAATCACTTCAGTGTACTTTCCCCCTCAGGGGCAGCTAAAACTAAAATAAACTGGAAATTCTTTCTAAATGGCTTTTTCTTGAGACTATAAGAACATTTCTGCAAATGCTGCAGAGTTATGTTCTAGTGAAGAATCAGTTGTGGCTTCGTTAAAAGCTCTTCAGATACCAAAGACCTGAAAATTGGAGTACAAGTTACAGGAAGAATTTTCTAAAAGGGAAAAAAAAAAAAAAAAAAACAAACCAAACTTCTCTCTCAGCTTGACCAGAGTCCCACATCCTTCCTAGCTTGTTAGCTCTGGAACAGTGTCTCATGGGGTGACCATTCAACTCACCCTGAAATGTTTTTTTTTTTCCTGAAGAAAATAAAGCAGAGAAGTCACTTGTTTAAAAAAAAAAAAAAAAGCAGGGAAATTACTAATTTCCCTGTGGATTAAACCAAGTACCGAGAATCTGATCATCTGTCACTTCTAATGAAGAGAAAATGCCAACAGTGAATATTACTGCTCATCTTTGCAGCAGCTGGAAGAAAAAAAACCAAAACCACCACATTTTACTTGCTGCAGCAGAGCCCACAGAGCCCTTGTCTTGAAGTGTTAATTAGTTTGTTCTACCGATCTCCTCCACAGTGTTAAAAATCACATATCTTGAGCCAAATCAACTCGCATTTCAGTCAGAAGACTTGCAACTGACTACAGTGGGAACCGGATGAAACCCTGAAGAGATAAACTGAACGGGAAATGGTTTTTAAAGAGAGACCTCTTGCCCTCAAGGCGAGACAGTGCTAGGAAACTACAGAAACACATTGTTCTTTTTCAGCCTTTCGCTGAGGCCAAAAAGATTTAAAACAAACACGGATCTAAGACAGCAAAGGAAGAGACTTCCATTCCTCCTCCAGACATTAGCTCAGTTGAAATATCCTACTGACTTTTTGCTATCATTGCAGAGAATTTCCAGCTTCAGCTAACAATACAGAAGAAATGAACACTTCTATTTTGCAGCATGCCTAGGAATGAAATCCCTAACGCTCTGCGAATCAGTTCTTCACAAAAACTGTTTCAAACCTCTCAAGCATCCACTTGGCACCTGCACTACATTGTGGGGAATTATCTTCACTTCAGAGAAACTGAAAGACTTTTAAGTTTACGAGAACAAAAAAAATGGCGGGTTTCCATCAACAGAGTGACAACAAAATCTCCAAGTAATTAAGGAATCTTCCAAAATGGAAGTAAAAGCCATGTGAGCGTGCAGATCCCAGAACACAATCCTTTCCCATTTCTCAAGAAAAACAAGTCTTCAACACACTAATTCTGAACAAGGCAAGCATGTGACGCTGCTCTCCAAAGAATTCCAGAAAGACTGGATATTAACTCCGCTGATCTGAATCCCACAAAGTATATAATAAATTCTTCCTTCCCTGTACAGGAACAGGGAGAATCTGAGCAAACGACATTTCCCTACGCTAACCCAGAGGAGTAAAATCTCTGCATAAAACTAGGTTGCTCTGAATGCAGCCAAGCTTGGTCTTGTTTCTAGAAGTCAACTGCATTCCCAGAACCACACTATAACCCACTGTTCAGTCTTTTTCTACTCAACATGGTTTTATGTCTCCTGCAAGGCCAGATCTCCCTCTGTTTCCTCAAGCTGGGCATCGTTTTCTTTTACAGCAACATCTCTTCTTACAGTGTGAACGGACAGGCTGCAGGATCTGGCTGCCCCTAAGATGTCTCACAGTGTCAGGTCCTTGCAGTCAACTTGACATCATCCAACTGAGGGTTGCTGAGGGAACAGGCAGAACTTTGAACAAGACAACAGATTAAATCCGCTCCCTCCCCATCCATGACTCTCTTGTAATGTTTTTCCTTTTCAGGTTCACCAACTGTACTATGACTTTTCTCCTTAAGTAGCATCCAGATGGAAACAATGAACTCCTTACCACCACGAAACATCTCCTTCAGATTCTAATCTTGCTGCCTTGGCTCTTACACACTGGAGCTGCTCCAGAAAAAGTCTTGTCAGCTTGCAACTCCCACTCTGCACGTCCTGTCCATCCATGTCTGCACATCCAGAAACTAACTAGATAAGAAAAGGGACTGCTGTGGTGCTTATACTCTCATTATGATCACCCAGCATGTTCTATCAGGAGAGAAAGGGTTGAAAAAGGGAGAGCACTACTTCCTGACAGCTTGTCTTCACAGGTATTTAGCAAGAGAGATTTTGGCTGCTGATTGCAATCCTTTCAGTCCACATAAAAATCACTGCTTGTACGACAAAAAGCCACCACAGAACCTTCTATGTCCTGCTCACGCATTAAGCAGAAACAACCATTAGACTTGATGGCAAAAAATGGAGCTTTAACTAGAAAGCTACTGGCTGTAACGATAAAAAAACCCAGCTTTGATCATTAGCAGGAGGGGGAAAATGAATAGTGAGTGTACATTGTCACTTCCACAAGCACATGGGTAAACATCTGCTAAGACTACACTCAAACATCCCATATAAGCCAGTGCTTGAGGAAAACAAATTTAGAGCATGACTTTGTGAACAACAGTTTTAGTGATCACATTTTCATCCAAAGATACATCTCTTGATATTGGAGCAATATCCATTTACAGAAGCGACATCGTGGCATTCACCAGCCATCTGTGGTTTCTGATTCTGCGAGCACCTACACTCACTCGGATCTCAAAGGTAAGAAAAGAGTGATGCTGTATCCTGCAGAGGTATAAACTGCTTGAGACCCCTCCCCCCCCCAAAAAAAAAAAAATCACACAGCCAAGAGCCTCTCTTCTTCATTTTCCTCACCAAGTCCAGCAGCACTGGCTGTGTCACAGCACATCTATAGAACAACACGCAGTTACAGCACTACAACTAAAGTAAGTTCTGAATAGACTTCACAAAAAGCCCCATAAAAAACATTTGATCTCCAGCCTCCCTCCAGCTATTAGATTTGGCTGCTCCCTTGGCTACTAGGCTAAGCCAAATAATCATTCACTCAGGTAAATACTCAAAACGCACAGCTTTTCGTTTAGAAGCCAACTTAGTCATACACCAGCTAACTAGACCCAACTTGCGGATATCTCACGTCTTCAGGTTGCCAGATGCCCTCCAACAGAAATAGTGCTGTTGCCCAAGTTCCTCATCATTTACTCTGTCGCCTCCCACTGAGAACATACATCGGCATCTCTAACACTCAGGAGGGAAAGGACCCTCTGCCCCATCATGAGCATCTGCAGGTCAACTGTTGAGAATCTAAAATTCCCTTCCCTTTACTCACCCTTGAGCTCTTAGTCCTTTAAAAAGGAAGCAGGCTTTGCAGTCACAGGCACCGACCTACATTCAAAGGATATAACCTAGTGCAACCCCATCAGGTTTTATTTCTCTGCCAAGCAGAACTTGAGTTTTTTCTTTTGCAACACATGCTGAAGATCACCCATCTTTCAGATCCAGAAATCCAGTCTGAAACTTACTGAGTTTTGGCTGAATTATGGCACCTGGGCAGGTCAGGAAGATGGTAAGAGCTACCTGGTTTGCATTATTTTAACCCCCAAATCAAGTTAAACTTGGTAGTGTTTGGCTTGCAAACTTTTTTCCTTCATAAATTCTATTAACTAAAAAGCTCTCAGGGGATGAAAGTTTACTCAGTGTTACAAAAGCACTCCAAACTGAAATAAGTATATTGCAAAGGCATCAATCTTCTCTCTCTGGTGCAAAGGTATCTGACTGGCCAATAAAGTACAGGTCTCTCCTCCTTCCCTGGCTGAGAATCAATACTGCCAACAGAAAAGTCAGATATTCTTTGTGCACTCCATAACCAAAGCTGTGCAAAACTACAGGCGCTGCCTCCGGCTGAACAAATTTCAGCCTAGGCCTCTCATCTTCCAGACATCAATAGAGCAAATCTCTCTCCCCATGTCAGAGATGTCCTACAAATCCCTCAAGTGCTCACAGTAGCCAGCCGTCTTTACTGTCATCCCCTTCTTCACCGCTGGTTGGCTGAGTTCACTGAGTCTTTTAAACTCCAAGTTGGAGCTAAGTTGCTCGTAAGGAGATACTACAGTGATGATCTTAAGGCAGACAAACATCAGTGACTACATTTTGGGGAAAATTAAACCATCTAGCAACAAGATGAAGGCATCTCTCCCTCTCTAGGTAGCAAGGATGAATCTGAGCTGAAATACAGATCACACACACCTGCCAACACACTTATCCATGTTAATAACCCTCCAAGATTTATTCTCTAAATCAGAGTCCCAAAGGTTTCACTCTCTCCTAGTACTGCTGGTGGTTTAGCAGCTTCTCTGGCACATGCCTGAAGGCTGTAAGACAAATTCTCTTCTTGTTGAACGAGAAACAAGTTTCCCCTCACATTTCTGAAAAAGCACAATCATCACCTCCTCACTTAATCCCACTTCAGGCAGCTTCAGACCATCAACTAGTTGACAGTCTAGTTTGAGTTATGCATCATATACCCAGCCTTCAGGTCACTCCTACCCCAATCTCCAAGCCTTCGTACATCAAAAAAAAAGTGAAATTCTTCTTTTTTCTGTTCCCAAAGGTGTGCTCACCTCCAGCATCCAAAGAAATCTCATCACAATCAATTAACAGCTCAGCTGTGCTCCGTTAAATCCTTAAACCAGCTGAGACCTAGACAGGCAGCCAAAAAGCATGAAAGAATGAGCCTAGAGAAACGTTAATCATCTCGGGGGGGGTGAAGAAGGCTGTCCCATGGAAATCAGCTATTGCAAAATCAAGAACTGGCCACGCAATGCGTGGTTTGGATGAGTCACTGAGCAGCAGGGGAAAAGATCAAAATTTTTTGGCATATCAGACAATTCTTCCCACTCCCAATTCCACTCCCACGTGCTGCCTCACTTTTAATAAAATGTTAATTGGAACTTAAGCAGCTCAGGAGTCAGCTACATTATGCTAGACACTAGATAACACACACACATGCTATAAGATGGTCCGTTCCCAGGACATACAGTAAAAAAAAAAAAAAAAAAAAAGAGTGAGGGGAAACAAGAGAAAGGAGGAGCTGGTAACCCCTGAAAACCAGCCCAAAAACTTGTGTGTTAAAAGGTTAAATAATTTCCTGTGGTCAGAGAGTTTTCACCAACAGGACTTAACAGAGACACTCCAAACCTTTGGATGGTATCCGAGCAATTCCCTTTGACCTAAATTTTCCTCTCCAAATAACCAAAGTAGCAGCACACGAAAGGTTCTCACACCAACTGTACTTGAAGTGACACAAAATAGCCTGCAGTCATGAGACTGGGCTGGAAATTTAAACCAAGACCTTCAGCGTGGAACCAAACCGTTAATAGAAGCAGGATCTTCCCTCATAATTAGACATTTTGCTTGTAATCAAATCAACTAGTGTTTTAACATGAAAGCAGAATTTGCTCTTCAGGACCTCATGGGAGCATCCTGAGCATTACTCACCAGATGTTAAAGGGCCATGAACCTGTGAGGTCCGTGGGAGGCAAACAAAATGCTGAGCTAAGATGTGCCACACAAATCAGGGAGCATTCACGTCCTTCGTGTCTGAATGTTCCAAACGAAGCTTTTCATCCACTGACTGGCTGGACGTACAGTAAGATGACACTTTTTGCCTAGAATTTAGAAAATAACCTCCATTCCGCTTCGAAAACAAAGGAAGTTCTCAGATCTGACAGAATGTAAGCGCACACTTCATTAAATACAATATCCCCAAAGACAATAGAAATTCACAACTCATCTTTCACTATCAGTTCTTTCATAATCATAAGTAAAACTTGTTGTAAGCCTCAGACATACCTCCCCCCTCTAAACTGGAAGGGATCCAGTATTTTCATTCTCTACCTAGAAGGCAACTGCTCCATTCTTTTCATCATTTTACAGGTCCTTTTTCGCATCTTCTCCAACTCCACTCTCATTCTTGAGAGGTGGAAGTCAGATCCGTAATACTGCAGGAAATTTTTGTGCATGTGCACCAAAGTTCTATACAACAAGAAAGTGACACCCTCTTGATCTCAGTTTCAAGTTCAGCATCACAAACACACCTGTAGATTGTTTTTCTCCTGGATGCATTGTCCTACCTTCACCTCAAACTCAACTGCTACCACTTCATCCACCCAGTCAGTTTTGGAAGATTCTTCCAGTCTTCTTTGCCATCAGTTCTGCAGTGAATACCTAAAAGAGTTTCCACCATCAAACTGGGAAACTGTTGCACATGCTCTCCTCTGGGATACCAAGAAAAATATGGAATGCATTGGTCAATAAAAATATTGAATGCATTTACTCCTGGGACCCCAAAGTTGCATCTTTACTGCAAGAGTAGCCAGTAAGCCCTACCATTTGTTTTCTATACTTTAACCAGCTTTCAGGCATAAAAGGAGCTTTCTTCTGATATCATTTTCTCAGTATTTCATATGGGGCATCACAAAAATCTTTTACATTCACTAGATCCCTTTATCCACATGCCTGAAGATACACTGATAGCATTTCAGCCAAGGCAAGATTATTATTATTTTTTTTTTTTTCCTACAAAAGCCATAGTGGTGCTTACTAAACTGATTGTTCTTTATCTACATGTTCAGGGGCCCATCATCCTTACCACTAACATTTTTTCCTAGCAAGATGTCCAACAGTTTGTAGTTCCCAGGCTCTCCCTGGAGACCTTTATGTGAAAGAACTACACTGACAACCCATCAGGCCTTCAGCAGAGTAATGGTTTGCATTCGATCTTCCATGTTTCACAGACTTTTCTGTTCTCCTTGCTTGTAGAAGCTTTCTGTTTTAAGTGCCAATCTTTTCTCCAACACACCTCCTCAGCTCTCGCATGGAGCCACTGCAGGTGTTCTACGTTTTCATTTGCAGAGAGGGCTTCCAAAACCCTTAAAGTAGATTTAAGAAGTTCTCCAGGTTGTACGTAGGTATTGTAGGCATCTTGCTTTCATTGTTCGTTTTCACAGGTTTGGTTTGGTTTTTTTTGGTTAAACTAACTGCTTCATTTTTTTTTTTGCATGGCTCCCTTTCCTAAAATACAATTTCTATATCGAGAATTTATCTGCCCTGTTCTATCCAACCATATGTGAAAATTAATCAGATTGTGACAGCCAGAGTAGCTCTCCTGCTAACCTCTATCCCAGGAAGCACTGAAAAATAAATCAAGAGCCTTTTCTTGTCTATTCTAGGCAGCAACTACCACTGCATTCAAGTTCTGCCTACATCTCACCCCAGACAGGCTTTGAGGTCTGTTCACATGAGGCAACGAAAATCTCCCACTGTTACTACTGTTCCAGTCACATACCCTTCTGATCTGGAGAAGGATACCACTGATCGCTCAGTGTCCAGCAGTTTAGTTACCCTGTCTTTCTCAGGTTTTCCGCCTGGTGTAAAAGCACTTGGAAGTTTTGTTCCTGCTCCATCACTGCATATCCACGTGCCAATCAACCCATGTGGCTTGATCTGCCTTCTGTTTTCACTGTCCTAACGCCATTTGCTTCAACCCTCATTTGCAGAGACAGCGCAAACATTAACACGGTCCTTTGTGCGGACCATGTCAGTCACAAGCAGGTGCTCTTCCACACAACAGGAGAGAAGTCCATCTCCAGGGTTTTCCACGCTCCTGAAATTTAGCATATGCCAGTCTAGAAGAACGACTGTGTAAGAAGCTCCACAGGATTTACGTCGTTAGCATAGGAAAGCACAGTGGCACCTTCCTTCCCTGAGTTTGGAAAGCTCAGGACTGCCGTTAAGCTGGTAGGCTCTACCTCAGACAGGCTCCCCATAAAAAGACAAAACAATAAAACAGGTTTCACACAGATTTGAAACACCTACAAGACTGCACCCTACCTTGTGAATCAGAGGCCAAGTCCTGCTCTCGGTGCAGTGATCTACAAGTCTCGTCACCTCAGATGGATTCTCATCACATACTTTCACACCAATCTCAGCTTTGATGGGCTGTTGCAACACAAAGTAAGACGCTAGTCACGATTCAGCACAGTGTGTTCTATTGCTTACCCTAGCATAGAAGAAAGCTCACATGGAAGAAACAAATTGAGTTCCTACTTCTAAAAACATTAATTCCTTCCCAGTCTCATATTTTTTATTACATGAGGACACATTCAAGGGAAAGCTATCCATATTTACTGCGATACTTTGGAATTTATTGTAAGCATCCTGATTATTAAAGCTTAACGTGTTCTCTGTCTGCACCGAGTTGTGCCACACAGCCCTAGCATCCCACTTGAAGGTCTTTGCTGTGAAAGCACAGAAGAAACTAGCATGGAACAATCAATCCTAAATTCAGGAAACCGGGAAAGCACATGACTTCCCATTGCTCAACTCAACTAGTTTTAAAAAGTTGCAAACATCCCAAATTAATCGGTATGATCTGAGAATGCAAAATATTCGTTAAGTTTGCTTCCCATCACAAACCAGCAACTCATTTGCCTTTCGCTTGGCATGGTCCATTGAGAACCAATTGCAAACCCATCTTTTCTTTGACACTAGACAGAGGCAAAAGGTTTCTGTTTTGGTTTGGTTTTTTTTTTTTTTGTTATTGTTTTTAGTGTCCACAGCCAGCCAAGCGAAACTACAAAACCTCAGCACACTGAATTGCCAAAGGTGGCCAGTAACTCACATTATTTCCCAGTGCACCAGCTTCAAAATACAAAACCAGAAGGCCTACCATCAGCATCCAGGAGTATTTTTCAGATTTAAGATAGCTGCAGTCAAAGTACAGCAGATTATTACTTCAATATTTGGGAAACTTGAGGCATCTGGGTAGAATAACTATTTACTTTGTTTCTATTGCTTCTGCCAGACAAATATTATGAATTTTAACAAATAAACCTGGGCTTTGAGTTTGGTTTTCATAAGTGGACTGCAGGAAGCTTGCCAATCATTTACTACATCCCAAAAAAGTTCCAACAGATTACATATTAGGAGACAAGCATTTAAGCACCTTGAAACAGATCTGTGATGCCACCTCCGACCTGAAAAGGAAACCTGCACTGTGAATTTTCAGCAACCTAGAAGCCTTCACAAGGTTAAGCCTATTTAGAGTATAATCTTCTGAGCCCTTTCTTTTTACTCTTACATTTTAGTCACTCTCTGACTTTATCAAACATCTATACTTTCAGACACCTTATAAAGGCTTTGGGACTTCTTCTCTCAATGCAGCAAGCCAGGCTCTGGGCAGCAGATGCTTTGAAGCGCTTGTGGCTCTGGAACTGGAAAGGCCAAGCCAGCCAGCCCAGATAGTCTTTCCTAGAAGTAAGAAAACACCATCATGCTGTTTGAATGAATCCCAGCCAACTCGAGCAGGGCAGGACACAGGCAGAACAAACCACCCACCCAAGATCTTTCTCCAGATTTCCCCTAAGATCTTACACAAGGTTTTGTTGCACCAGGTTGCTGGAACACAGACTTAACGACAGCACTACTAGCACTCCTTGCCTAGGCAGAACTCTTACAGCTAGCTTAAATAATCTATCTGCAGAATTCATTCTGGAAGCCCTGCGAGGTATTTAGAAATGGTGAGAGGAAAGAAGCTAAGGAGACAAATAAAGCACAGCAGTTTATATTTTATGCTTGTTACTACTGTAACCAGTCACCTGAATAAACTCAGGCCACCAGAGAAATAACTAGCAGCAGGCTGAGCTGATGTCCTTTTCACCCTCAAAAGGAGCTTCTCAAATGCTCAGAAACCGAACCAGCCAGTTTCTGCACGTATTTTACAGACGAGCGATGCAGAAAAACTTCCTTTGGGTTTCAGAATGAAACCAGCCTACTGAAATAAGGAAGAATATTATCTAAGCATATGCAGCAGGATCGATCGGAATCCATTACAGAAACCTCAGTACCATTATCTTGCAACGCCCGGTGAGACACTTTTCTACACGTGCATTCTGCTTTCATTTTCTTAACTGACTTACTGAGAGCTTTGGTCAGATCCTGGAAAATCTGTTAGGCTTTGTTATTAAAGCCTATGGAAGGCTTCCAGGAGGATCTTCAGCAGGGAGGTATACTCTGTTGTTCTGCCTCTCCACATCCAGTTTCTCCTTTTTGAACCACTTTGAACCGAAACAGCGTTCTCTACAGAGGCAGAAACTGCATCACTGACCTATATAGGAGAGGCTAAGAAAATGCAAAGAAACAATGTTCAATAACATGTGGTATGCAGATGAAAATGGAAGATGATAAACTGAAATGGAATTTCTCAAATCCTTCGTGAACCTCTGCTCCCAACTGAATTCTTAATAGTTTCTTACCCCAAAGGTCCTCCTACTCCAGCACTGTTCCAGCACTGTGGCTGGAAAAGCATTTGGAAGAACAACAAAACCCATGTCAGTTGCTTCAATTGAAAAAAGCAAATAAGACCACAAAAAGACTTCCTCTTTGTTGAGTTGAAAGCACAGGGTTAAAGCAGAGACTGGTGAGTCTTCTTCATCTAATTAGATAAGTTCTGCTATACAATAATATCTGTATTTCTACCTAGTGACCTTCTGCTGATATGGAAAAAGCTGTAGTTGTCTTCAGTCCTTAAATTCAATTGTGAACTTCACTAGTGACCTGCTGCAACTCCAAACTTCCTGATTCAATATTTTTCAAAGAGAAGCACGTAATTTCATAGTACTTGGAGAATTTGGAGATTGTCCTCATTGCCATTTTGAGGATCCAAGGTATAGTGCAGTTCAGGAACCAAATCAATCCTGACAGTGTATCACAATCTTCACAAAGAACGACAATAAACTTGACATTGGATGTAAGTTTTCTATGGATAGGTACTGTGAACCAGCTGATAGCCTGCTGCGGGATAAAATCACTCACTAATTTAAAGATCATGTTAGAAAAGCTCAATACGTGCCAAACAAGTCCATTAAAGGTCTCATGACAGTTAACAACATCCCTCAAAGCCATTTGTATTGATCTACTGCCAATGATACAGCTTAAGACCTACTCCAGTGTTACTTCAAATTAACATCAATAAAGCAGCTCGTCCCATTTTCCTTTCCTAGACATGAAGCACAACATTCCATAACAACCCTACTTCTCCACCATTTAACACCTCTAGCTCCTTCAACAAATCTTAAACTCAAATGTGCTCCTCACCTCCCCGTTTAAAACTGGGATATCAAGATGACCATCTAGACAGAATTAGGTGGTGTTTTCATTAGAAATACATAGAAGAGTATTTGATGAAGCGCAGTCTGGTTTTGTAGGCAGCTTCAAAAAAGAATCAATAAGTGTGCATTCAGTGGTCTACTTCATATACATGCTATGGCCACTACATGACTAGTAAGAGTGGCAACAAGTAGCCCATCTGAAAAAAAAAAAAAAAGGATATTTCTAAACCAGAAACCATGATAAAGGGCAATGCAGATGAAAACGATCTGAAATAGCTTGGATTCCAGAGACGATCAAACCAAAAAGCATGGCTGGGAGCACAGGGCTCGGGGCAAGTTACGAGTTGATGCCATACCCAAAGCTAAAAGCCAGCTTCAATTTTAGAGCAGATGAGATATTATCTCCAAATTATGAACTTGCTCAAACTGGACATACAGGAGTCAAACTTGTATATTTGAAATAGATTTGATAGATTACTAATCTCCACGCTGTTCTTCTCCTATTACTATTTATCAAGTGCAAGTGATTAATAATCTTTTAATCATGTCCAATTTCCACTGCTGCAAGCAGGGTTGCCCTTGTGCACTACGAACAACTGCAGAGTTGCACAACGCATACACAGAAGGGGAGATTTGCATTTAATTCTTCAAGTACGTTATGCCTTTGAATATTTTAAGACATCTGAAAGGTACTAGTGAGGTTTTTTTAATATAAAACCATGAAATTGCTGCACACAAAGCTGTTCAAAATACCTGCCTCTTATAATGTAATCCACTAACCTTTAACTAGCTTTACTCAAATGAGACCATAAGAATTCATTAAAAAACTAGCCAAACCAGAACTGTACGCTAAGGAAAATTTAAAAAAAAAAAATCAAGTACACAAGGTCAGTGTAAACATGTTCTTTAATATCACTGAAGATAAAATTTTGCAATCCAAGTCTTCGGTGGGTTTCAAATAAATAATCATTTTGAGTAAGTGTTTACATATAAAGGGAGCTCTCAAAGCAGCAGTGCGCGGTTTAGAATTCCTCCCTGCTAACACACCCCCAAGAAGAGAATGTACAGTAGGTAGTGCACACCGGAAAGAACAATCACCACATACGGCACGCTTGCCATCTTCGTTGAAACCACTGAATAGGGTGTTGAAAAGGGGAGAGAAGCAAATGAAGGCATGCACTGCCCTTTAAAGCACCACCGTTTCCCCACAGCCTTTTTACCAGCATAATAAGCAGCCTGGGAATACAAGTCATCTTTCTGCTTCTAAAATCCACTCTCAACTCAAAAAATTAACACAGCAGTGCTCTGATATAGAAAATGCATTCCTCAAACTGACATTGCAGCATAAAATATCATCCTCGTCCCAGCTGGTCTCTACTCAGGGGCACCTACTCTAATTTTTTAATTCCTCTCCAATAATTGCAGAGGTAATTCAGAAAGCTTAAGGACAGGTAAGAGTAGTTGTTTCTTGTAGATCCTGGCCCAGCGTACTGAAAAGAACCTGACAGACCTCAAGAAGTTGTATGGTTACCCAGCAAGGGATTGGTGCCCTGCATCACTGAAAGCCTTCCAAAAGTGAAAGTTCTTCCTCAAAGTGAAGATTTGCCTTTCTGAAATGACTCCAACTATCCTGCTGTAAAAATATGCCTGATGTGAAATTTCACACATCAAAACAAGATTTAACATACCAGAAAAAAGATCAATTATAAATATGCCACAAATATACTTGCAAGAGTTACTGTAAATGGTTTTCTTATTTAATTTACTGTTTCATCAAAATATTTTCTCTCTGCAGACACGAGTAGGGCAGTCTTCCCCTCCCTGTACTTCAGTTCAACATGCAATTGATCTGTGATAAGCACTGCCAGCACTCAGCGTAGAAGCACAAAACCTACCAGCATAAATTCCTCACCGCAGTTAACCCTCTTCAATACTCAGTTTTAATTCTCCGTTTCTAACATACCTGAAAAAAAGTCCTGCCTCTCTCATGCACAAGTCAATTTTTAAAAAGTTACTGTGTAATACTGCTGTGTACCTACCGAATAAATATTACAGGAGTTAAAAGATTGTTTCATTTGCTAGCTTGGCTTTGGCAAAACACGAACTGGGATAACGCACACTGTATACCTCACATATTTGAGTAGGGGATGCTGCAACATTTAACAGATACGAAATAAAATCAATCTTAGATTCCTAGAACTGTCAGTACACAGGATTCCCAAGTTGTTCTGAACACAGGAGCAGGGTAATCAATTTTCAAGGAAAGCCACATAGTCAGTCAATCTGGCCAACTGCTGTTCATTTGGAATTGGTGGAACCGGTGCAGGTTCTACAAAAATAAAACAAACGCATCGTTAATGAAATCAAGAAAGCAAATCCATCCACCACAACAGTAAGAAAAAAATTAAATGCATGAGACAAATAGTCTTATGGGGCATATCTTAACTGTATCTCCTACCTACCCAGCTTTAACTGACATGACTTTTCTGTTATCTGCAACATTAAGTAATCCAAGAATTACAATAGAGATAACTAACAAGTTCCAGTTATCAGCAGTCTCCAAATTTTTGTATATACTGGAGTCTGAATAATAAAGATTGACAGTACTTCCACTTGACAAAAAAAAAAAAAAAGCTCCTGGAGTTCTTCAGTTGCTCCTTTCCTTACAAGTTGCCATATGGAAGGTACCAGATAGATCTACTGGGTTATCTGACTAACAAACCACGGCTTTTAAAGGTCCCTTCCACGCCAAACCATTCCATGATTGAGCTCTGAGGAAAACCAAAAGATTGCTTTCTTCTGCAGGGAAGACTTCAGATGTCCTACATCACACACAAGCAACAAAACCTACTCAGAGTTGCTTTGTGAAGAAACTGCCTTTAAGTCAGAAGTTTTCACCAAAATCCTTTGTTTTAGCCCTGCTTCGGAATCTGTTCCCTACTTGAGCTACAGAGGTGGGAGTCTCAGGCACCCCTTAAGAAGTGAGGGAAAGAGAAGACAGAGGGATAAACATGTTTACACCTTGTTGGAGCGGGGTTTTCTGAGGGGGGAATGACAACATTCACTTCTCTAGGACTCGCTTCCCATTTTGTGGTGCTGCCAGAACTGTGTTTATATTAATCATGCAAATTCAGACATACGCAAATAAATTATATCCAAACAGAAAGTACCTGACGAAGGAACAAATCTGTTAAAGGAAGCTTCCAGCACACCTGAAGAAAAACACAACAGGAATTAGCCTAGTGGACCAATTTTAAACAGTTCTACACATCAAGCCAAAAGTGGATTAAGGGAAAAATTAAAGCTGTTCATTTACCATGTTCTACTTCATAGCTAAAAAGTAGACTACTTGAGGCTCAGCTAGTTAGATGCACAGCTTCAAAAATAGATTACAACCTTCTGCCTCTTTCTTTTGCCTCAAAAATTCTTCTCTCTCACTTTTGGAAAAGAACCACACGTAACTAACTCTCAGTGCTTGTAAGCACCAACTATTTTGCAACCAGTTCATGAAAAACCAGATCACATGGAAAAGCTAAGGACTCAGGTTGGTTACGTGCCCTGAGGGATCATTTTCAACACCTTGCCTGCCACACGGTTATTATAACGTTCTGGGCTCTGAACACCTAAAAATTCTGCCCATGCAAACATATACTTTCTCCGCCTAATAGATGTTGACCTTTTAGATACGCTGTAATATGGCTCCCTCTTCCAAAGTTGCACTGTGAAGTTTAAGAGCAGTCATTTAATCTCTGCCTTTGTAGCTTAGCATTTATTTTTGCCTCAGCCAGACACAGATAATGCCTTAACAAAAAAAATAAAAAGTAGTTTTGCAGGCTGAGCTTTGCAGGAACAGGTATTCTGTTATCATGAGAATGAAGAAAAGATCCAGTAAAATAAGTTTTAAAAAGTAAAGTAAATTCTACCAACAGCTTGAGCTACACAGAACACAAAGATCCACCAGATCCCTGCCCAAAGAACTTCTACTTCTGAAAAAAAAAAATCTCAGGTTCAAAATGGTATATTTTTACACATCTTTATTAGATTAAGACATGTTATTTGAGGTCACCCAACTTATGTTCCAGTGAGTCAGAGCCAGCAGCAGAGGAGAAGCAAGAGAAATCATAGCATATCCTGTCTGCTTTTGTTTAACAAAAGTTAATTTGAGGATGTAGTTTAATCCAAACTACTTGTAACCCCAAACCAAACCCACTACTCTACACTTCCTACATTTTAGGAACACACTATGTTTTACAGCAGGATACGCCCCCATAAAAATACCTATAAAGAATACTGTGCAAAATTTTAATTAAAAACTAACACCTCACACACTAGAAAACGCTGCAATGTCTAATGAAATAACAGCTCCACCTACCTGGCTTTTTAGGCATGACCATACGAGTTGAAAAGTCTGCTTGCCAGCCCTGTTCTAACACACCTGAAAAGGCATTTTCACATTTGTAAGAACAAATATCTTGTATAATTGCTAGAAATGCAAAATAAAGATGCACATTAAGACCAGTAGAAAAAGTATCTCAGTACACTGCCTACACACCACAACTGTAAGAAATTTATTGTACACCTTTTGATGTTTAATTCAAGAAATAAGCTCATTAAACTAATAACAGCACACAAAACTAGGTTAACCCACTACCTTCAGTCTTCCCTCATTGCTAAATTGCTTTAACACTTCCACATATAGAAGGACAGGATAACCAATGGTAACTAGGGGCAAAGAATAAAAAAAAACACCAAACACTTATCAGGAACCAAGGTATTTTTCTCTACTCACTGCCCCATCACTTCTCTTTATAACAGTCTCAGAATTTGTATATATATTTCTATTTATCATCACTTACAGCTCCCTGATCTCAATCATCTGTAGAAAAACTATTCAGTGAATAAATGCAGAGTACCTTTCACAGCTTCTTCTACAGGAAGCCCAACAAAAGCTGCAAAATCATCTGCAACTATTGAGGTATACGCCTGAGAAACCAGTCCAAAGGCTCGTCTCCTCGTTGCATCTAAGAAGAGAGAAACGCTGTAAGCAGAGAGTAGACTAATCTCCACAACTAGAAAACATTTTTCTCACGTTTCCAATTCTAACACATCTGGAAAACCATTTCCACCCCTAAAGGTAGCACTTTAGAAGCTCCTCCTCTCTTCCCAACAATTCACTGAGGTACCACAGTCAGCAGCTTGCTCTGTGCTGGGACAAAACTCCTCAGAGGCCACGTTTAACTTCCAAATGGGGTTTGCAGCATCTTGGGCACTACCACCAGTATGCAAACCAGTTTAGGAAACTGCTTCTGATGGAATTCACCATTTGCCATAAGCTTGTGCGTCAAATAGTTCAGAATCAGGAAAAAAATAATGAAAAAAGGAATTAGTCAAATTATTCACACCTTTTTAACCACATTTGCTGTGATACCAAGGCCAATGCAAACCAGTTGCTTCTAAAGCTACAGAGAATGTGTTATTGCAAAATACCTTGGAAGGTTTTGCAGCAGTCTGCACTGCCCTCTAGTAGCAAGACTTTGCACGTTACATAGGCTATAACTAAAACATTTGCCTAAAGCCATATCTAAAAGAGAAACTTTTAAGTGTCACGAAGTTCTGAAATGGTAGGCCAAGTTCAATAGGTTACTGGTTAAAAGTCTGATAAAACTGGATAACTAATGGCCTATTTTGCTATTACAGAAGAAAACATATGGTGCATGTATCTTCATGTCGGAATTTCAATCAGACACACAAAGCTAATTAATAAAAATATTTCCTTTTTTTCTTACAAGTTATTGTAGCGAGCTTTTTCTTTACACCTGATAACTACACTCCTTTAAGTAAAACCTACAAAAACTTGGCAATCTTCCTGACCACTTCTGATTTTTCATAATAAGTGATCATTTGTCTACTTGCCTATTTGTGTTTGAGCACACAGAAATAATTTAAGACAACGCAGAATTCCATGCTACCTGCAGAAGTTCAATTTGTACCTCTAAGCGCTTCCATGATGGGTTGAATAGTCTCGGACCACTGATGCGCACCGATTGTTGTATAGATTCCTGGAAAATCTCTCTGCCAGATTCTTTGTCCTACTGACCAAATGGCACCAAGTTCAGCGTTTGCCTGTTTTGACAAAAAAAAAAAAAAAAAACAAAACCAAGACAAAAGCAACCTTGTCACCTGGTCAACTAGACTCCAGAACAGCCCATCAGAATAGCACCCAAACACCAAACTGAGTAATAAAGTAATATTTTCAGTTGTAAGGAGAACGGGTTTGTTTCTGAAGGTGAGGCTCATCGCTCAACTCAATTAGCAGAAGATTCATCAATATACACACACAATAAATACTACACTTTGAGGTGTAACCTTCCCAAAATAATTCATGCAATGAGTTCCCTCTCCAAGAACGATGCTTCGCTTGAAACGCAAGCTACACCAAAATATTCACAAAAATATTGCTGCACAACAAATACAGCAGGTTTCAGAGAAAGGCCAACTAAAATTCCGTCCAGATGACTACTGACTCAACTGATGTAACTACTTTTTTCTTGAAAGACAAACAAAGTTGTTTCAGAATCATCTGACAACCCCAATCTTGACTGCGAGGTTTCTTAATATAAGATTACAGAACACTTGTTTCCTTGGAAAATATATGATCTCAAGCTAAAACTCTAACAACTGGAAAGCCTGGAAGCATTTCTAGCATTGTATTTAGGTAAATACTCAAAATGCATCTTTGATCCAAACGCAGTGCAAAACAAACCGCCTTCAGAAACTTAACCAGTTTGAAGACGCATCTTATCTGAAGGCACTTCACTGCACGAGGTGTTCCACACCCTCAGACGGAACGCGGCCCCGACCCGGAGTCAGATCATTGCTTTCCTCCAGCTGACTACCCTTCATCATGAGGCTTTCTACTGAAAAGTCTACAGGTTTCCCAAATTCTGTTGCAGCAGATTGTTTGGGAAGGAAAAGAAGAAGCAGATGAGCAACCAGGAGATCTTGAAGACCAACATGCCATCTGGTGGACAAGCAGTTCACAGCACAGAACTGAGCCCAAGGCTCAGCAAACACAGTCCTTGGAGGAGTCAAGTCATTATTTGCAAGCTTCCGTGAAACTGTTTTAGTAACAAGCGGCATTTTACAAAGTACTTACAGATTTGATAGCAGGAGGGATTCTCTTCCAAAGGTACCGTGCGTTATTCCTAAAAAAAAAAATAAGTTAAAAATACTTCTCCGTAATCAAATGTTTACACCGAAAGGTTTGCTGAGATGCTATAATTAATAGTCAGTTCTTTACAATATTCCTTCTACGTCTACCGAAGTAGAAAAACAAGTTTACTTTCAAGTAGACAAGACGACTGCCATAATAAACCAAGTAGTTCATTAATTGCCTCATTGAACACCGGTTTAGGAAAGGTTCTTCCATTTATCTACCCTAGGCAGCATTTCACAAGAGTTGGTTTTGCAGTTTTGTTTTTGGAACAGCTGCATCTTTGACAAAAGCATGTACAAAGAGCAACTTTTCCTAGTGACAGAAAAAAATATTTTTGAGTATGCACCCCAACATACACATAAATATTTATAAATTATATACATGTAGTACTGTGTTCACCTATTATATATGCTATAAAGCAAACACAGAAGTTAAAAAGGGAGAAATAAACACCATTTAAAGATATTTTAATTTTACTTATTAATAGTACAAAAATAATTCCTTCCTGTGCCCGCACTCCACTTTGCACACCAAAGATTTAAACTGTTTTGTCCATGTTCTTCCCAGTCCAGCTTTTTCATACACATTCTGGAGATTTGCACATATGGAAATGTTTAGTCCTTGACCTTTAGAGCACAGAAGTCTAAAACTGAAATGGTTAGAAATTCTCAGAAAGATTTAAAACGAAAAATAGAGAAAGAAACTCACTGCTTTTTCATTAAAGCACAATTCTAAAACTTCAAATTCATTTGAACCAAGGTTATCTGCATCAAATCTAATACTCAGAATCAGTGTTAAGGGAATTTGCCCCAAAGTAATACAATGGAAGAAAACAGTCAAATTTTCAAATGCTTCCTTTGGCTTGATAATTAAATACAGCAGCGTCGTTTGTGCCGCCTGAATAAATCAGCAATTCCTCAATAAAATCCTAAACACAGTGACTCAAGTTCACACAGGGACACGGTAATAATCCACCCGATGAATTCGAAGGATTCATGCACATTCAGCTCATTCAGGCCGATAGGATCCCTCACTTTTAGCACGGACAGCTTCGAGTCCTCCTGCTGTAATCACACACGAGTAGGAGCACGCAATCTTAAAGCAAATACAGCCTTGGAAAGGTACAAACCAAACCACCGAAGCATTCAACACCTGCCAAAGGAGCCAATTCCACTATTTCAGGCACTTCCTAAAGCCAAATCTGTTTCCCTACAGTTCAAAAGGGTGGGCAAGAGGGAACAGAGAAGAATAATTTTCCTGATGGAGGAAGGAGCGAGAAAGACTTAAATTTGAGACTTTTTTTTTTAAAAAAAGCAGCACTGCCTACACGGATTTTGTTAGTCATACAACCAATTACTAATATTCTGGCAATTACAGCTCTTGCTGACAAATTCAGTATCAGAAGTTAAGGAGTAATACAAGCCACTTACATGTCATTATGCAACAAATACAGAGCTAGAAGTTGGCCGTAAACGAGGGGTGTTGCAATTCCTCCAGGGGCCTAAAAAACAAGCACAAATTATTTGGTTACATATTTTAAGAGCAAGATATCTTAAAAAAAACCACAACAGGTAGCCAAGTTTAATGAAATCCGAACGTTCCAAGACAGCTGATGTTCTTCACAGCACGTACCAGGTCTGGACAAATTGTCAGACTCGCAATATTGTATTAATACAGTTCTATCTTACGACGAAGAGTAATTTGCACATGCCAGAAGTCTGACTTAGAAAACTTAGTTTTGTCTGGCTGCGCGAAGAAAGCAAAGTTACATCTTTCATTAATGTTCCAGCTTCAGCTCATGAGCTGAACTTCAGTTCAATTCAGGGCACCCCAACGGAGTAAAAGTTCTTTGCTCGCTTGAATTTTGTCCTTTAAAAAAATTCAAACTAAGCTTTGACACTTGCCACGCTCACAAATCACAGAAGGAGAAAAAAAGAAAAAAAAGAATTATGATAAAGTTATAAAATTTTGAATGTCTATAATAATTTAAAAGCTGAAAAGATTTCCAATAAGGTTTTAGAAATTTATCACAGTGTAGCAGGGTCTCACAGGAAGCCAACTACGCAGCTATTTAATTTAATTACAGGTGTGATTTACAGGCTCATCTAAGCCAAAAACAGGTGATGAGCTGTGTCACTGAGCAGATATTGTCCTCAGCTACTCTTACTGTTCCCAGGGCTCATCATCCACATGAAAATACAACAGTTTCTGCAAGAGTTCCTTGGATTATGCCCAGTAAAACAAAGCCAGGCCAATTAATGCCTCCTGCTTGAGCTGTACAAGTTCACCTTCAGTGTGTCTGTACTAAAAAAGAAAAAAAAAAAATTCAATTCATTAGTTTCTCTGCCAAAAGACTAGTGAAACAGACGGGAAAGCTAACTACCTCCACAATAACTAGATTTACAATCTACAGTCTTGTATCTACAGTCTTACTGAAGGAAGCTCCGAGGCTGCATCTAGCCTGCAGGAAAAAAAAAAAAAATTAAAAACTAAAAAATCAGCCTACATATTAACTCGTGATCTGAAATACAAAGACTGCCAGCAGATGTTAGGAAGAATCTTGATGTAAACGCAGACACACAGCACATAACTCACGGGCTTTGTCAAAGCATTTGGGAACAGTTTACCAGAGGTGCATCCGCTGCTGTTTGCTGTAGGAGGTTCTGCTGACAGACACAACAGAAACCTTGAGCGGGGCACAGTCTAAGCCCAGTGGCTTTATAACAACCTCCGGAAATCCTCTGAGGTCCAACAGCATACCCTCGGCAGCAGGGAAGCGAGGAGGTTACATTCAACATCCTCAGACGGCTGCAGAAGCAAAGCCCAAAGCCTGATGCTCTCCACCCACGCCACACGGGTTCCTTCAGCCCTGTGCTCCTTTAAAGGGTGGGAAAGCACCTTCATAGACTCAGAGAAGGATTTGGGTGGGAAGGAACCTTTTAAAGCCCATCCAGTCCAACCCCCCTGCAAGGAGCAGGGACATCTCCAACCAGATCAGGTTGCTCAGAGCCCCGGCCAACCTGGCCTGGAATGTTTCCACGGATGGGGCATCCACCACCTCTCTGGGCAACCTGGGACAGTGCTCCACCACCATCAGCGTAAAAAATTTCTTCCTGATGTCCAGTCTGAATCTGCCTCCCTCTATTTTAAAACCATTTCCCCTTCTATCGCAACAAGCCCTCCTAAAGAGTTTCTCCCTGTCTTTCTTACCAGCCCCCTTTAGGTTACCAAGCACTAAACAGCTCCCAGCAGGCAGGGCCAGCCACACTCAACTCTTCCACAGGGTACCAGGGCACTCTTCTACTTCTCTCTGCTCCTCTTTCCAGCACAGCGACCTCCCTCCAGCTCCGTAACACCGTTCTACAGAACTCGGGGCACACCAAAAAGCTGCAGCACCATCTGGAGAACATGGGAGGGCTTCAGCACAGAAACATCAACTGCAGCTTGATGACACACCCCCGTAAGTAGGGACCCTTTCCACTTAAGAATTACATTTTCCACTGCAAAACCGTGTGGTCTGTCAACAGAGTTCTGCTGTGGCAAGAGATCACGTACTGGATCAACTTTCTCCCTTCAATTGCTAGGATAGCGAGCTCTAAAAATCCGAAGCACTACAGAGCGCATGAAAAGAGGAAAATGGAAAATTCCCTCTGCTTTCAAATGGCTGGAGCTGGATGCGCGAGCTTCACATTCGGAAAAGCGCTGGGAACTCCGCAAGAGGGTCTAAGGATGTCACCTGGGAAGAGCTGCTCGCGTTAACACAGTGCCACTTGGATTTGCCACAGGCTGGGGTCTGGCACAGCAACAGCCCCCATAGTGAGACCGGAAAACTCCTCAAGCAATACCAATTGAAAACACCACAGGGAAAGCTTCCTGGGAGCTTCCATAGCAACTGCACCACTGATTTAAGAGTAATTCAGTGCCCCACTCGCCTTTTCAGCACCTTCTTCTTCTCAACCACCTCAGACACGTGGGAACTCTCTCACACTCCCCTCCAAAAAAAAAAAAACAAACCCCTCTACCGCTTATACCAAAACGTACCCATCCACCCGCAGCTTCACCACTTTCCGTAAAGCTTTTCGGCGGGCCCCAGGTTTAAACGCCGAACCCCCACCGACCTCCCAGAGGCAAGGAACCTCGCAGGACCAGGTCAGACCCCTCAAAACAGCACTTTCGGGCCGCACGTACCCAGGTCTGTTGCCCCTGACCCACCCCTGTAAGCGCCTGGGCGAGGCACGCAGGCCCCCAGCCAGGCCCCCGGGCCCGGCCCAGCGCCGCGGCCCCCTCCCCGCCCCGCGTCACCTCAAGCTCCTGGGTCTCGCACTGCTCCAGGAGCTTTTTGAAGCTGAAGGAATTCTCTGCCATCACCGCCACGGGCATCTTCCCCCTCACGGCTCCCCTCCGGAGGCGGCCGCGCCTTCACGTCACTTCCGTCGCCGGCCACACGCACTTCCGTCCTCGGCATGAGGCGCGCAAGCCGCTCTAGGCCCGCTTTTCTATGCTCTGGAGGACTGGGGGCGGGGGCTGTCCGGTCGTGAGGGGCGTGGCCAACGCACGGGGGCGTGGCTAAGGGGGCATGAATCCTTTTTTTTTTCCCCTCATTTTTGTCTAATAAACAGATTTACGATTAGTTTCTTGGTTGTATATATCGCATAGTATATGATATAAAAGATAAATATCCCACCACCTTTATTACATGTTACCTATACAACAGAGCACGTATATCCCATAAACCAGCCCATAATATGCTAAAGTGGCTTACAACAGCACGCATACCACTTTATAGGCAGGACCACCCCCCACCCTGACCTTCCCCCCCTCTCCGGTTCCCATCCTCAGCGAGGTCCCATCCACAGAAACAGGGCCGGGACCCCCAAATCCTGCCCACCTTGTCCCGGGAATGGGGCTCCGGAGCCCTAGTTATAACATCACACAGGTTTTTTGGGGTATTTTTAACTTCTTTATGCCTGAAGGATGGGGTTTGAACCACAAATCCGTGGAAAATCGTAGAATCATAGACCAGTTTGGGTTTGCAGGGACCTTTAAAATGACCGTATTGTCACCAGAGCTTTGCAATTACTGAGGCCACAGACAGAAACTCTTATTTTTTAGGGTAAAACTAACCCAGAGGCCTCATTTTCTGACCCCAGCACTCCCCTGCCACCTTCCATCCCCACCACTGCCCCAAAAACCAGCCCCAAAACCATTTCCTCTACATATTCAACTGGGGAGCCTCTCCAGCCCTTTACGGGAGAGTTTCCACCAGCCATGCTCAAGAGCTCCACCACCTCAATGCAAAATTAGGGTGCCCTGGTGCAAGTCCGACCCAGCGGTGTCAAGGCGGTCCGGCAATTTTCCCCAGGCTTTTGGGCTGAAAAATGGAAAGAATAGGGATGCTCAGCCTCCTGATGCTTTGGCATAAAGGAAGGCTGGTGTAAAGTGTGACCACTTTGTTGGAGAGTCTCCGTGCTCCAGAAGAGATCTCAGCTATGGAAAAACAAAAATAACGTGTGTTTGTGGTAGCTTTGGGATTTGCTTGGAGAAGAGCATCTTGGCGGAGGGCTCCAGGCGATGGCACTGCTGCTCCGCCACCTACGGCATCACTTTTCCCAGCGGCCAACCTCTCCTGTCCCCACGGGCCGCATCGATCCTGACGTCTTTTTGTGACCCCCCCCCAGCTCCGTGCCGGCATCGCTTGGACTTTGGGACATCTGCCAGGAATGTTGTGCTCCATTTTCTCCCCGTTCCCAATCATTCCCAGCCCACAGCTGGATTGTCACGGTGGAGCACGTTGGTTTGGGAAGGCTTCATAGAATTATAGAATAGTTTGGAAGGAACCTTCAAGGGTCATCCAGTCCAACCCCCCTGCAAGGAGCAGGGACATGTCCAACCAGATCAGGTTGCTCAGAGCCCCAGAGGCAGAACCGCAGCCTCTGTGCCTGCTCCTTCTCTCAAATATTTAATTGGGGGGGGCGGAACATAAAAATTGAGCAGATGAGAGGTTTCCGCAAGAGGGCACCAGCTGCAAGAGAAACTGCCTAAAAAGTCCAAGGAAAATGGAGCGCGGCCGTGGTTGCCACCAAACATCCCACTGTCCCTTTCATGCAAGAAAATTTACATTTTGGGGGAGTTCGGCTTCTTTTTTAATATATTTTTATTTGCAGGATTTCATTATGCTTCTGGGACAACGAAGGAAGTGTTGCTTTCCAGCTTGGTTAGCCGAGCATCCCAAATCCACCAGAACCATTCTGGAAGCCACGCCTCGGTGTGGGGGCAGCCGAAAAAGCTGTTTCCTCTCTCTTTTTTTTAATTCTTCCCTCCATCCCTCTCCACTTGCCAGGGGACACCCCTGGGGACGTTTACCTGTGATCCCTGGGTGCCATGCTCACCGTGCTCCATGCACGCTCCAGCTTGGCCAGCACGATGCACTGAGCCGAGCCGTACACTTCGGTCACCGTGAGGGGATGCGTTTCCCCACGGGGTCTCCTACCAAGCTGAAAAATCCCTCCACCGATGGAAACTTGCTCTGTGCCACGAATTTTGGTGCGCCACGTTGGCTTACTGCGGGATTTTCTTTCCTCTGTGTGCATGAGCTGCTGACCCTGTGGCTGTGAGAGCTGGGGATGCTGTCACAGCAGCTCGGCGGGATCTTCAGACCCCTTCCTTGTCCCAGAAGCAAAAAGGAAACCAAATGTCGTGGCTGGGAGGTCAACCCCTTGAGCCAGATGCTCTAACGGCTTCTCTTGCCTTCCTGTCTTGGGCAAGAACGATTTCCACACCCTCACCGGCACAGCGGGCAGGGGCTGGTCGCAGAGGGCAGGACGCCAGGCCTGGAGATGCCATCTGTCAGGGGATGTCCAAAAGAGCCCAAGAATTTGTTTTGGGAGGGGCTGGGGCTAGTTGATAGGAGAGCATGGGTCCCCAGCCAGCACAAGGTGAGGTGGGACAGCCGTACCTGGAGAGGTGTCACCGGTGGGTTGGTTTCAGCGTTAGGAGCTAACGTCGTTAAGACAAATTTCACCGTGGAGGTTTGCGTTTTGGTCGTGGGCCAGGAAGTCTGAGTGCATTTTAGTTCCGACAAGTGAGAAGAATAAAGAGTCAACGTGACACCAAACCAGCCCTTTGCAAAGGGGGAAACGCCTGGGTACCCCAGAGACCAGCTCCCCACCCCATCCCAAAGACGGCACAGAGCCGCGCCCTCCATCCCCTCTGCGTGGATTCACAAAGCCCGGAGCGCGGCGGGCTCCAGGACCAGAAATCATACAGAAAAACATGACACCGGCACCCCGCCACTGTTGCATCACCCCTTTCCGAGTAATTTCCTGGCAGATAAGGGTAGAGCCCTTCGCAAGCAGAAATCAGCAAGCCACGCGGCTCAGGCTGAGGTCCCATTGCCCTGCCGGCATCGTTTTTATCCCGTGGGGAATGGCTTCTGTTGAAAATTTTCATGAAAAACGATGAATTCAGCCCAAACTTACCCTTTTGCCTGCATGTGCTGCATCCTCCCTCTCTCTTGTTTAAGGTTATGATGACGCTTTCAGGGAGGGGATGTGCTACAACGGAATACGCTTATTTTGGGGTTTTTTTTTTTTCCCTCTTTTAGGTTTTTCACATCACCAAAATAAAGTACAGCAAATCTGGGGTGTTTCCAGGATTATTATAAAACCTGGGAGGTCTGGATGCTGTTCCTGGGGTTGTCCGGAGCTGGTGCAGAATGAGCTTGGCCCCTCTATGGAGGCATCATGCAGCACCTTCAGACAGTGACCAAGATGGGTTGAGAGAGCCTCCCAGGAAATCACGGGGCCATTTATTTTATTCGGGAGCTTCCCTTCAATACAGGCACCAAAAAAAAAGACTCGGAAAACAGCTGAGCACGTTGGGAAATCTGTCCCGCTGGCAAAGCCAACCACATCCAATTCATGGGAAAACTCCTTGCCTTGAAAGGATCCTGATTTCTCTTTGGCCCACGGGCTTGAAAAGCACTTTAAGATGTGGATGCCAGCTGTTGGAGAAGTGTAAAGTAAATTTAATGTGAATTTTACTCCGCTCCCGGTGATGAAGGCATGAAAATCTCAGCAGCGTGTTGGTGCCCTGCGTGAATTTTAACGGATGGATTCTGGTTCTGCCACCCTGGACAGTCCCAACGAGGCACCGATTGTTTTCGAAGTATTTTTCAAAGCAACACCAAGGCATTTCCAAGAAAGATTAGCAGAGGGCTTTATTTTTCCCCCGTCGTTTCCGTGTGCTGCCTGTGATCTGGAGGTGCCCTCTGCAAAGTTGATGACGAGAGGTTTCCCTTTCTCATTTGCTTCAAAAGCTTTGCAGGGGAACAAAAGAACCGCAATGGGGAAAATAAGATGTAACGCAGTGATATGGAACAATAGGAAAGTTAATTTAATGTGAAAGTTAAAGAAAACGGCGGTAAAGGGTCAAGCTGAACCTCTCCACGCCCTTCCCGATCTCCTCAGCGCTCTGATGTATATTAGCTCCGAGCGAAGGCTGTACCTCAACGCATTATTTCCTTCCATTACATCAAAGCTTGTTTGACACCAGCCATCAAAGGGGACGAACGCCTCGCTGCGCCCGGCGGAAAGGAAACAGTGAGCGGCTGATGGCAAATTATCATTTCTTTTTCCCAAACAATTTCTTTTTAATCTTTTCATTTTGGTAGGGGCGTTGGTTTTGGCTCCAATAAACAAGAAGCTCTCTGAAATACTAATTTTTTTTTTTTTTTGCATTCCTCATCCTTGTTTCCTCAACTCAAACGGCAGTTCTCAGCTATATGGGTGTTTACTACAGCGTGGTAGCACAATTAAAGGAAAACCCCTAAATCAAGGAGGCCGGGGAGCTGGAGAGGACACGTAGGAGACCGTAGCAAAGTGAGCTGCGTGGTATGAGGTGCTGAGGGTTGTCCACCCAGTTGTCCTCGGCTGTGTGTCCTCCTGCTGCCACTCTGGAGCAAATCTTCCCCCCTTGGCCACCTCAAGCTGAAATCTGGGGATCAGCTGGGCCCCATTCTGCCCACTCTGAACACCTCCATCCACCTCCTCTTTTTTTTTTTCTTCCCAGAAATAAGCAAGAGCAACGGCAAGGATTGCCCTTCCTTAACCTGCCGAGGGGATAAGAAACCCTGTGTGTATTTAACCTAAACTTTGTTTTTATGACTTTCTAGGCATGTCTGTGCATTTTCCTGTTTTTTTTGCTTTGTTCTCCGGGATCCTCAGCCAAGTTGCTGTCCCCTCCCCGGCTCCTGGGCCAGTGGTTCTTGTTCTCCGCATATTTCAATCCTCTACGGTGAAGACCTCCACGATCTTTGAACAACATAACAGCTCTTCTCCTGGCTGCATCTCCCACCACATTGCTCCCTCGCTTGGAAATCCCTGAAATACTTCAAATATGGGGAGGGATAAAGGGGGGCAATCCCTGGTCCAGCGTAGGATGTTCAGGGGGGATCAACCCTCCAGCACGGGACAAGGAGTAGGAAGATCCTGGGTCAAGCACGGGGTGGGTTGGGGGATGGAGTGGAGGGTTCTTGGTCCAATACGGGGCATTTGGGGGTCTTTGGTCCAACGAGAGGTGCTTGGGCGGATGAATTTGGGGAGTCTGGTGCAATAGGGAGCATTTGGGGGAGGAAGTGGGGGGTCCTGGTCCAGTTGGGGCATTTGGGAGATGGAGCATCCCTGCCCCTCAGCAAGGCAGTCAATGCCCTTTACCAGCAGGATGGGCTACAGAAGGCACCCCAGGGCTGCTGCTGTGGGCTCGGGGGCTTCCCTGGGGCCCCGTGGCCTACTTTGGCCTCCCAGCTCATGCTGGGGCTGGCCAGGAACACACCTCTGCCCCAAGCTGCCCCACAGCACCAGCCGCCCCGCAAGGTGGGATGAGTCTGCCATGCCAGGGAGGGAAATGCTCCCGCAGAAACCTCCCTGCCCGGCTCGGCATCCCCCAGGAGTACAATGCATTGCCGCGTCTCCCGGGGCACGCTTTTCAATCTGTTAATCGCCTGTAATCGTACGTGTGTTAAAAAAAACACCTGTTCCCCCAGCAAAGCCACCGCAATACCGGGCGAGTGTTCGGGTGAGCGTAATAAAAGACGCGATTAGAAGGGGAGCTTTGATCTCCGGGAGGTAAGGAGTTCAGGCAGCTGTGCCGACTCCTCTCCCGCGGTCACTCTTCTACTTCGGTAACATCCGAACAAAGAAGATCTTGTGTCAGCGACGCCTGGTTACGGCCCTTCTTCCCAGCCCGCGGCCACCTGTCCTCCCCCGCCGCCAAAGTGCCCTGCCTTCGGGCTCCCTTCCCCGTCGCCGCTAGCGGAGGGGCACGAATCGGATTTCACGGCCCCGACGCTTGCCGAGAGCTGCCGGGCTTTGCTCTCCATTACTCAAAGTCCGCGCTGCAATGGCCCCTTTGTTCCCCCAGCCCTGCCCGCCAACAGCTGGCTTCTCCATCCAGCTGCGCCCGGGATGCAAGAGAGGGAGCGGGGAGGTGGCCGGGATGCGGGTCACCGCCCGGGACCCCCTATGCACATCCCTGGGGACCCTGAGAGAGGGATGCATCCCGTTCTGCATGGGGAGAAGAGCTCCTGATCCATCCGATCTGCATCCCACGCAAGGATGCTGTCAGCTAAAGAGTCCAGCCCAGAAGAGATCGAGGATTAAAGGCGCTTCTGTGAGACTGGACGAGGAAATGTCTCTAATTTCCAAGGACCAGCTCAAATCTGCGTCTTACAAGCAAGACCAGAAAGCCAGAAAACGGTGCCGCGACTTCCAGGGGCTGCAGAAATTGTTAGATTTCTGGGTATCGCTGGGTACGGAAGGAGCAAGAGTGAGATGCTGACACCTTGCTGCACCTGGCAGTCCTGTGCCACCTCTGCATCCAAGGATGTGCCCTCCTGGACTGCAAGTAGCTGTTTTTTCAAAGCCTGTGGCAAGAAAGCAGAGGAGAAATTAAAGCTGTATTCAGCAGCAGAGTTGGGGTGCTGGTGGCCCAGCTTCTGTTCTGCAAGCTGAGAGCTGGAGAGGGACATGGCAGGACAAGATATTTGGAATTTTTTTTTTCATCCAGATAAGTTTTCTCTGGCTTTACATCAGCATCAGAATTTAGTTTTTGGGGAAGGTCACAGCTCCTTGCGCTGGCTTTCAGCCCTTTGGTGAACACTGCGTTCCCGAAAAAGCCAGGGGACAGCACCCCCAAAGCCAAGCCCAGGCCACCAGGCTGCCTTGAGGGCAGGAGAAGACACGCTCATCTCTCCTCATACCCATCCTGGAAATCCTGAGCTTTTGTCTCTGCATCACCAGAAACCTCAACTAACAGAAATGCCAAAGATTGCATCGCTCTGAAAAGTCTCACCTTGGCAGGAGCACAAAACCCAACCTCACAGGTCCTTTCCATCCCTAATTTCCATGGGTCCTTGTTGGCAGGATGATGAGGGGAAGTACTTCTCAAAACAAGGACAAGGAGGGGGAAAAAAAACCCAACCCTTCTGGTCTTCTGCCACGTAGTTCACACAAACATCGGAATGAGGCGGGTCTGAAAAGGAAGAGAGATGGATGTAAAACAAGAGGGTAGGAAAAAAAAAGCTTGGGAAAAGAAATCAGGCATCCCATGCAGAAGGCACAAGCAGGTGTGCCCCAGGCTTTCGGTCCAAACCCTGTGGTGGGTTGGACTCTGTGATGGAGAGATTGCTTCCCATTGCTCAGTGGCTTCCTGCACGGGGAGGAGAGGATGTCCTCATGCTCCCCTCCCATCTAGCATGGGACGTGTCCCACTCAGCAACGGCAAGGTCTCCAAGAGCCCACACGCCTCAAAGACCAGAATTCTCCAGCATCTTTGCTTTGAGCCTGGACATGCATGGTGGGAGGTCCTCCTTCTGTTCCCCACCACCTGTGTCAGTCTGCAAAGCGTGCTGTCCCGCTCCTTGGTCATTGGGGTCCGTCACCCCCACAGGGACATGAGGATGAGGATCAGACCTGCCATGCAGCATGTCTCCAGAGGGATAGGGGAAGGGTGGTGGCCACCAGACCCTTGCAGCCCACCACCGCTCTCTCACACAGCTCAAGGTTTGCTCAGATTGTCCCTAAAGTTTGCTTCAGGCAGTGCTTCTCAGGTTAAATCCAGAACCCTTTGGTTCTGGAAAAAGCCAGAAGAAAGGGCATCCAAGAAGGAAAGACAAAGACACCTTCCACTCATGGGAAAAAAACATGTTTCCTACCATGATCCTGGTGCAGAAGGGTGGGATCTCCTTCCCATGCATCCCAGCTGACCACACTTACCCAGGATGGTGCTCCTTGCTGCCTGCGGGAGGAGAGCAAAAGTTTTTCATTAAAGAAGTTTGGGATTTATTACAAAACTTCATACATTTTAATAAATATTTTCTATCTCAAGGAGGGTGAACACACTCCGGGAGAGGTTTTGTTTAGCTGAAAAGCAAGTCTTCCATCAACCACGGGCGAGCTTTGCCCATAAGAGGGGATGAAAATCTCCCTGAGCCACCCCGCTCTTCGGGGCTGTGTTTTGTGTGCTGAATTGGGAATGTGAAAATCTCCCCCTCAAAGCTGGAAAGGCTGTTGATTTCTGTGGATGGGCCTTTATCTACGGCACAATCGGGTTTTATTCTTTATTAATTTCTCCTGAGAAGCACAGGCCAGACGGTTGGTCCTGTGTGAGATCATGATTTTGAGTAAGATGATGTTTTCTTGGGAAAAAAAAAAATGGTGAATGAAAGGAAAAGATGCAGACATGGAGACTGTGAGTTGGGCAGACCTTGCACCAGGACCAAAGCCACCTCTACAAGTCGCTGTGAGATCATCCCTTGATGTGGGAGCATCCTTGATGCCGGTGATGCAGGATGACCCCTCCACCTCCTCTTGAGGTTCTTCTCAGGATCTTAGGATTTTTTTGCAGGATTTTTGTTGTGGCATTGGATGTGCCAAAACAAAACAAAACAAACAAAAAATCAGGGAGGGGAAACTGAGGCACGGTTGCTGGCTCACCTTGGTCTTTGCTTTTCTCAGTAATTTCCTGATGGGAGGATGTGTGTACAGGATTTTGGGAACACCGACCCTGGTCCTGCTCTCTGTTTCTTGCTGGAAACAGGCCCTTTTATACATCAGTAAGGTGACAGCATTGTAGAGAGATGGGCTTTTAGCACAGGCTGAACCATCAAATTTGAAAGGAACATAATCCTCAATGAAGGAAAGTTGGTTCTTTAAAAAACATCACCCAAGCCCTGAGGGAAGGCCTAACCTCCAGAAAAGCTCAATGCAAAACCCCATCTGCCCTCGGAAAAACCAACCAACTCCATCCGAGCCTCCGCTTTGTTGCGGGAGTCGTCTCCCAGCCAGCAGCGGAGAGAGCGGAGAAACGAAACCCCTTCTTCACCTGCTAAAGGTTGCAAGCAGAACTACCTCTCAATGCAAGCATCTCTGCTGAGGGTTTGGGGTTTCTCTTTCGGCTTGTCAGATCTTCCGGAGAGCAATGCCAGTGGAAAAATAGCCACTCAAAATCACAGAATCACAGGATGGTTTGGGTGGGAAGGGACCGTCAAAGCCCACCCAGTCCAACCCCCCTGCAAGGAGCAGGGACATCTCCAGCCAGATCAGGTTGCTCAGAGCCCCGTCCAGCCTGGCCTTGAACGTTTCCAGGGATGGGGCATCCACCGCCTCTCTGGGCAACCTGGGCCAGGGTTCCACCACCCTCAGTGTAAAAATTTTTTTCCTAATATCTGATCTAAATCTACCTCCCTCTATTTTGAAATCATTACCCCTTGTCCTGCCACAACAGCCCCTACTGAAGAGTTTCTCCCCACCTTTCCTGCAGCCCCCTTTAGGCACTGGAAGGCCGCTCTCAGGTCTCCCCGGAGCCTCCTCTTCTCCAGGCTGAACAGCCCCAGCTCTCTCAGCCTGGCCTCCTGAAAGAGAAATGTGTGCTATTTCCTCTCCTTTGTATAACGCTAGGAAAATATTGCTAAATCTCTACGCTCCCAGCTTCTCCGAACGTCGCTATTGCTGGGAAAGGCTGTTAGTCTGTGTTTTGCCGCTCTGACATGGTTCAGCCGGGCAATGAGCCACCATACACCCATTGTACCCTAATTCCGACAAAGGCTGTTTGGAGAGGGCAACGAAGCCACCACTGCTAAAGACATGAGTGCTCCCTCGATGGGGATCGCCTTCTGCACCTCCCATCCCGCTCTCCTCCCTCTTTGCACCCTTGCCTCCACGGTTACTGGTGCTTAAATGCTCTGAACGGGGAATTTCTTCACAAAGAAGGCATCCAAAAGTAGGTGGAAACCACCCTACAAGTGCATCCATCCTTTCCAGAGGGTGAGGGAAAGCGCGGCAGGGAGGACCAGCCCCACTGCCGCTCAGGATGGGGCCCTCCATGGACTCTTCTTGTGGGCGATATTTTAGGATGCACCCAGCACCTCCACATTTCACGTAACTATTTCATTTAAGCGGCGGAGCTATTTATTCAGTAAGAACCCTGCGCTTTTCTTAGCCGCTTATTTACGGCACGCGGCACTCCCCACGCCCACGACTTGCTGGAAAGCAGAGGCGGTGGCTATTTATTTTGGAGCCTTGTTTGATTTACACGAACCACAGAGCACGGACCCATAAAAAGGCTGGCGAGCGGGGCCCTGACAACGTGGCCATTTTAAGGTCCCTGCGCATCCCTCCCCATAAACACATACTCCAGGTGGTCCAGGCGGACGCGGTCTGGGAGCAAAGCTGATTTAGATGGGGTTTTTTCAGTGTACAACCCACGAGCGGGAGCTAGGTGGGAATCACAGAGCCATGCCTCAGTTTCCCCCCTGCAAAGCGGGCTGGTCCTGCTCTGCATGGAGTCCCGTAGACAAAAAGATGCGACGCAAAACGCTCACCAAACGCTCAGCAGCACCGTCGGCTCCGGCAGAGACTTGTTGTCGCATCCCGTTCGCCAATATTCACCGTTCTGCTTCGTGAGGACCGAACGGAGCGTTAGGAATTGCTTTACAGGATGGATTTCCCTCCACGACACCCCAAAGCGCTCTTAGGGAATCCTGAAACACCAGACATCTGGGCATGGCAACAAATAAGAAGAACCAACAGTACGCTCATTGTTTAGCAGCCTTTTATAACCCATCCAATGATTTTTAAACAAACTGGATGGGAAATAATGGAAAATCCAGGCCCTGGAACCCATTATTCCTGCACGCCAAGCCCAGTGCCGCGAGGACCCTGACATTAATGAAATTCCTGCCGGAACAAACTTTTATCATGCTGTTTAGTAAAATGACTTGCGTACCATAAAAGCAACACCACTCAAGCTGTTAAGACGGCTTCTGTGGAACGTAAGGAACAGGAGCGGGAGGAATATATTTGTTAAATTACATATAATCAGTAATATATATTTAAAATATATCTTTATTAGGTTACTGGAGGTTGTTGAGTTTAAAGCATGACGGTGAATGGAGCAACTGCTGTGCCAGCAATGGAAGTCTCCCGACTGAATGGGACTCTGAAAAATTTTAACAGATTTTCATATAAAATAACCATCCATCAACCCACCACACCTGCAAAGGCTCCATTTCCAGAGCAGTTTTCTGTAAAAAAAAAAATATTTGAACACTGGCCCAGGTTGCCCAGAGAGGCGGTGGATGCCCCATCCCTGGAAACGTTCCAGGCCAGGTTGGCCGGGGCTCTGAGCAACCTGATCTGGTTGGAGATGTCCCTGCTCCTGGCAGGGGGGTTGGACTGGATGGGCTTTGAAGGTCCCTTCCAACCCAAACTATTCTATGATTCCATGATTCTATGATTTCATCAAAGGTCAAATTAATAAATAACCGAATGACTTCAAAGTCCCCAAAGGAGCAGGGTTTTTTTTTTTAAGAATGCATTTAAACAACAGCATCCGCCCCATTCCTAAAATTCCATCTTCCCATTCTGACCAAAGATCTGTTTCGCACAAGACGACCTTTGCAGACAAAAAAAAAAAACCCAAACCTTCCAGTTGGTCCTTATTAAGTTCTGCTTGATGAAGCACGTTGCTAGAGCTGGATTTTCAAAGCCCTCGTACCTGCTCCAAGTGGAAGGGGTACGGAGCCGGCAAGCGCCGATTGCTTTTGGAAGCCCTCGTAGGTGATATACGTTGATTATTGACATCACATCCTGCTCTTTCCCAGGAGACACGTCCTTTTTCTGCTGGATAGGAGTTAAAAAGTCTGGAAATGTTAATTTTAAGCTTAGTTTATTCCTCCTCTTAAAGTTTTTTAAAGAATTTACCTGGAATTTATTTTCAAGGTCACTTATGCACAGCGCCTGTGAGTAATCTACCTTGGATGGATACCTTTGGGTGTCATTTATCATTTTCCCTCTTCTTTTATTTATAAGAGCCGATTACGGGCGCGCATCCAGAGCCAAGGGCTCCCTTGAAGTCAAGGAGTTTGTGCTGTTTGACACCCGCAGAAGAGGCGAGGGAGACGACACATTTTGGAAAAAACTCATTGACGCAAGAAGCCTTCTGCATGGAAAAGGCACGGCAGGACGCGGACAACACCCAGCATCTCCAGATGCTGGGATGAGGGGACGGGGGATTTAGGCCCATGCCCATGTGCTTTTTGAAAATAGATGTGCCCGTGCAAGCCTGGATCTGCGCTCAGAAGAGACACAAAGGCACTTACTGCACGGGTAAGAGCGAGGTGCCCAGGAGCCTGGAGGTGGTGCCAGAAGCTGTCATCTCCCTGACCTTGTACTCATCAGGGTGCTGGCAAGCTTGAAGATGCCTGGGATAGGCAACAGGAGGGTATTTTGTGTGAGAGGGGGTTAAAAAGTTTCTAGATTTCAGGCTGGGATAGAGACCCCTTCCCCCTCCCAAAACCTGGCTGTGACCCACGCCTCTGTGAAACCACCACATTTCTTGGGAAGAAAACCATTTCCTCTGGAGAATGCCGATCTGCACAACACGTATTTTGGACTGGAGTTTTAAGGGAGGTTTCTTGGAAGAAATCACTTTTTCTCCTGCTCCACTGACATAAACCCGGAGGACTCTTTGCAGTTTTTTTTTTGGAGTTGTCTCTTCCAAGCCCATGCCTTGGAAGATACCAGCGCTGCACAGTCCCAGACACAGCTTCATCCCACCCACAGGTTATTTAGGTCCCTGGGTGCCCCAGCAATGCCCCGTTACTCTTCGCACCCGTCCTACAGCTTGAAAAATATGAGCTGTGGAATGCAGGCAGATGGAAAAACATCAGCAGGAGGGTGGTCAGTTGATGTCTTTAACACCTGCTTGGAGGCTTCAGCTTGGAGGATGGGTGGAGGGATGAACACCTTGTGCCGTTCCTGGGTGGAGGGAAGGACGGCCATCTCCTGACAAGTCCTGCTCCCTGCGCCAGTGTCTCTCCAACACATCATCATTTTTGCCACAGGCTTAAGCCGCTGGCAGGTCTTTTTACAGTCCTCTCCATCATCTCTCAAACTACCTGAGGCTGATGTTGAGCAGCCCTCTTTAGAGAATAACCTCAAAAGGCAGAGGAAGGTTTCCCAGGTGATGGGAGATCATCATCTTCCAGATGATGTCTGTCAAAAAAAAAAAAAAAAAAAAAAGAAGAAGAAGAAAAAGCCAGCCACATGCCTCCTCCAGCACTTCTGGAGCAGACTGCTCTTGTGGGTGGTGGCAATCACGGGAAGCATCTGCAGCCCAGGGTCTGCTCGGATGGGACCCTTGACAGCCCTGATGCAAAGCCTGTGTTCACCATGCACCAAAACCTCGTTTGCCTCTAACAAGCCCTCCAAGGTGTTTGATTTTGCAGGGGACCAGCGGTGCCTCGGTTGACTCCTCCATGGGGCTGGCATGGTTGCGCGTTCCTCCAGACTGGCCAGCAATGGTTTAAGCCCTCCTGAGCTCAGCCTGCAGATGATGTCTGGGTTGTGTTAGAGTTAGTCCAAGCCTGAGGCTGATTTAGCCATGGGTCAGAAATCCCCGGGGAGGGAAGGCGAGAAGATGGGTGTGTGTTTACATATCGATGAAAAAAGCTTCGTTGGTGCTGCCTCTCCCCACTGCTGTGAGTCCCGGTCCCCTCTCGACTGCATCAGGCCCCAAGCATGGCAGGAATGCCTTGGCTTGCACGGATAGCGAGATGTTTCACCCCTGATATCAGCTCCGCTTTGCTGCTGGGTCCCCGGTGTAAAGGCAGAGCATGGCCGGAGCAGGGGGCTGAGCTCACTTGCATCCCATCAACGGCTGACACTGATGCCTCTGACCAGCTGCCCCCAGGAAAGCTGCCAAGAGCTTGGCTGAAAAAAAACGTGTGTTTCATCTCTGTTTGAGACAACAAGGGGTTGAGATTCTGTGCTCAATAGGAGTGAGGAGCCCTCACCTCACACCTAAATCCCCAGTGCCTTTTGGGGATGGATGGACAGATGGATTCTCATCACCTGCTGTGCACCTCTCCGCGCAGATGTGAGCAACTCTAGGTGTACCCCCACAGCGCCCGAGTCCCGGCGAGGAGCGCCCTTTGGGATGCTCGGGCGTCTCCTCTTTGCACCGGGGAGCGCTCCCGCTGCCCCAAGACCTGTCCTGCTGCTTAGTGGCACCGAGGGACAACGTTTCTCCTCCTCTAGCTTCTTGGTGCCACCTGAGTCCACCTTAAACATCGACCGCAGGTCGATATAAAACCTCACAGAGCAGACAGCTGAGCACAAAACTGGAAACACAAGTGCCAAAAAAACCTCCACCGTCATATGCAAAAATAAAATAAAATAAAATAAAACAATAAAAAAAAACCCAACATATATCTGGTGTTCCTTTCTCCACTCCCAACTGTCTCCTAAGGTTGCTCTGAGTCTTGTCTCCTTGTCCCTGAGCCCTGCCTACCTGAACCTACCTACCTGCTTCTTCTTGGCACTTATTGAACATCAATAAAGCCCAGAGGCCCCTCCTGATGTTTCCCTTCTCATCCAGGGCTGTGCCTGTCCTGGAAAGGCAAACGGGGACCGTTTTTGTGACCCCGGCTCTCCTCAGCTGTGCAGAGCTGACTTTCACCCCCAGCCATCAGACACACTGCAGCGAAGGAGCTGACCCCGCAAGCCGTTGTCTCACGAGGGGTTGTTTTGCCTTGTTCCCGTTTCAAAACAGAGAGGACACGTGGCGTTTAACGAAACAGATGGCTGGCTCGGCGCTCGGACCGCTCCGTCCTCCAGCACACGTGGGCTTGTGGTAGTGTTGGGGGTTCACGACCTCACAGATGGTCTGGGTAAACAGGGTCCAGGGAAGCAGGAGGGATGGATGGATGGAATAAATGCTCCAGGTCTTCCCTTCCTTGTGTGTTGTGGCCAAGCATTCAGTACCTCATGAATCTAGGGGGTAAAAAAAGGGCTTCATCTTGTGAGGACTTCTAGGTGAAGCAACCAGGCACCATGCTGTAGCTTTATCTTACAAGAAGGCAAGAGTTTCAGCTGGAATGTTTCACACCTGCGCTGAAAGTCATCAGTGTTCAAACAAGCGAAGAGTCTCCAGAGAGAGCAGAGGAGGTGGTGAAGGTACTTAGGGTGGTCCTGGAGAGCACCAAGTTCATGGATGGGGACCTCCTCTGGTTTTCTCCTCCGTTCTCCCTTTGCTGTTGAGCTTGTTCTCCCCTAGCAAGCACGTCCCACTGCAGCCAGGCAAAGATCCATCCTCAGGCCAGATGTCCAGGTCTTCCCAACCTGACCCTTGGCTGTGCCTAGCACCCCTGCGTGCCGGCTCCAGGGCAGGTGTGCTAAGACAAAACCGTTCACCCACTACTCTCCTTATGGTCCCCAGCAGGGAGAACCTGGTGTTCCCCGAACAGCACGTTCCCTGGGTCAGGGTCATTGCTGGTTTGTCCCAGTCTGGCCCAGATTCATGAGGCAGGTCCAGAAAGAGAGGCCAGCACTGGAAGCAGCTGAGCGGGCTTATTTCCAGAACGGTGCAGCTGGGGAAGTTTATTTTGCTAAGCTGCTACTGTCACAAGGTTATGAAAGGCACTCGTGGTGCATTAGCCCCTATGTAAGCCGTGCTGGTG
Source organism: Chlamydotis macqueenii (assembly GCF_036417535.1). NCBI lineage: Eukaryota > Metazoa > Chordata > Aves > Otidiformes > Otididae > Chlamydotis > Chlamydotis macqueenii. The sequence goes on from NC_141561.1 coordinate 39,886,749, forward strand.
AAACGCAGGATGGGCCAAGCATAGAATCATAGAATCATACGGTTGGACAAGACCTCCAAGATCATCAAGTCCAACCATCAGCCCAACACCACCATGCCTACTAAACCATGTCCTGAAGTGCCACGTCTACACGTTCTTTGAACACCTCCAAGGATGGTGACCCCACCACTTCCCTAGGCAGCCTGTTCCAGTGCCTGATCACTCTTCACCCATCACCGTCATCCATCCCAGCACCCTGAGCAGCTGATTGCAGGGGCTGTGCCCTGCAGTGTGGATGGCTTGGCCCCATGTCCCCTGGAAGGGGCAGCCCCACAAGCACCGCGCTGAGAAATTCGCGGCACCAGCCTCTCCGGGTGGGATTTCAGCCCCTGGCACCAGCGTGCACTGGCTCGCGGATTAAAAGCATGCATCAGGCTTTAATTAATGTAACTCGACCCCAGCAGGCTCCAGCGCATCAGGAAACTGCATCCCCTCCCTTCCCGCCGAGAGATTTACAGCGGGGCTCAGCAAAACACGATCCACCCTGGGAAACCCCTTTAACCGGTTGCAGCATCCCTCGGGGGGAGCGGCTGACCCCGGTGGGGGGAGCGGCTGAGACCTTGCAGAGGTATTGCACGCATGGCACCGCCAAGGAGATGAATTTGTTTGCTTGGGGCTTCCTTATCTGCCGCCAGCAGCAGGAAGCTCCCGGTGCCGGGGCCACCACGGTGCGTGGACTTGTGGTTGCCTCACCAAGTCGAGTACCTCCCACAGCCGACAGATAAGAATTTAGAAATATTAATTATTTCACCGTTGCCGTTTCAGTACATAATATTCCCTTTTTGTCTACATTCCTTCAAAAAAAAAAAAAAAAAAAAAAAAGAAAAGTAAAAATCAAGCACTGCGGGTGGGTGGGAGACAGCATCTGTCCCCAGATTTCAATCCGGCTGCGGCAGCGGGTAAAACGTCCCAGTCCCGTCCTCGCTGCGGGGAAAAAGGGATTGCGAGAGCTGGCCGGGGGCCCAGCTCCAAATGGAAACGACTTGAGAAACTCCTGTAAATGAAATTTGGGGCAGAAGGCTGCCTCTGAGTCAGTCCTGGCAAAGAGGAATCTACGTCGGAACGGGGCTTTTCCCCCAGTGTTTTCCTTCTGGCATCCTTCTAATATGACAGCAATTAAAAGCTCTGAAAAATGGATGGAAACAATTTGGAAGAGGTCTCCGTTAGATTTGATCTCATTAGCACTGCAGGCTATTTTTTCAGCTGCTAATTGACAGCTGCCTTCCATACGCAGCGGCAAAAAATAAAAGTCCCGAGGCGTTCTACCAACCAGGGTAATTTCAACCCGGGCTGTCTCGTCAGGCACGCCAGGTCCTCCCGCCGCTTGTGGGACATTGCGTGCGTCCACACCAACGTGGGGATGCTCTCAGAGGGTTTTGGAGCCTGAATATTCAAGAGCTGCCATCAAAGCACTGCGTGCGGCCGAAAGAGCGCCCACCCAGCAGCGCCATAGGGTAAGGCAGAGAGCATCTCCGAAGCGGAGCCAGCTTTTCTTGGTCACCTGGAAAAAGCAGTGAAATCCTTGTGCCGAAAGTCAACTGAGTCAGCTAGAAACATAGCTTTAGCAAGAGAGGGGTGGAGTAAGGTCCGCGTTCCTACGTGCTGCCACTATTTTGTCAGTGAGAAGGAGAGAAAAAGGATTAGCCCTTTCTCACATGCCTTGCACCCGCTGGTGTGCTCTCTGTGGGCATCATGGATGCTCCTTCCCGTTCTGAGACAAAAAAAAAAAACCAGGACTGCAGCAAGCACATCCAAGAGATGAATTGCCATGAATTTTTGTGAGGGATACTTGCTTTGCACTGAAAATCCATACAGGTGGGTTAGCCAAGAGAGCTGGACCTGCAATGGAGATGGTGGCCCCTAGATGGATGTCCAAACTTCTAGGATGCCACACAGTGAGTGGTAACACAAGATGTTTGCTCAGTGGATTTATGCAGCAACAGCCTCGGAACGGACTGGAAAGCTGGGAAATGGAAAAATGACCGTGTGCCAAGCTGGAACTTGGACTCCCTTCCTCGGGGCAAAGGTAGCCCAACTGTTGGGCATGTCCCACTAGGATGCCCCCACATCTGGCTGACGTTTCCTCAGCTGGAAACTTTGCTGTGGTGTTTCTTCTAGCTGAACCACAGAGGTCAATGGTGGTAGGAACAGGGAGGGGAAAGCCATTGGCTGGGGACAGCGAAAAGCCTGCCCAGTTCTGGTGATGCCCTAGGAAATGTGTCACATCAGTCTGCCTTTTCTCTGGAAAGAAATGAGATGGATATAGGAAACGTGTGCCGAAACACTCTGGCTCGGTATTAAACAGCTGCCTTCAACTGTGCCTTTGATCTTTGGGAAATTGCGGGCCTGACCATAGCTGCCGGCTCCATTAAGGAAACACCAGCATCACTGCGTGTCTCCACTTGCCCTTTGAGCTTTCTAGGTCACCCCCAAAAGAGGAGGCTCTGTCCCCAGGCTACAGGATGACCCACATGTGTCTGAGCAATGGCACCATCACTCACCCTGTCCTCTCCAGACGAGGCGTGACGAAAGGCAGATGAAAACCTGGAGGAGCGGAGGGACATGGACAGTGAGCTGGAGACCATCATCCACCTAAACCACTGCTCCATCCCCAGCCAGCGCATCCTGGGCAAATTCCCTCCCAGATAAGTAACATTTTCAGGTGCCGGTAGATTATTTTTCTCCACCAATCAGAAATTACAGTGCCACCAACACAGAAAATCAGGTCGCTCACCACTTGGTCACCTACAAAGAGGCTTCTTCCATCCACTTGGAGCGATGCAGGTCAGTTTTCAGGCTCTGGCTCACAGGTGCTCCGCACTCCCTTCTTTTGGTCCATCAGCACCGATAACCACAGCCTTTCCCGGTGGGTGGGAAGAGTCCCTTATCCTGGTGCGCAGACCTGGCTGTGATTTACGGACGGCCCGCTGAGGGTAGATCTCGCGTCACTTCGAGTAGGAATATTTTTTTTTACTGTTGCTCCACATTGTAAATTCATCTGCGGGTAACGCAACAGCATCGCCTCATGCGGGCAAGGTGATTTATAGGCGTGGAAACAGCTGCAGTAAGGTCATCGCTGGGGAATCTGAGGAGAGCCGGCGCGGGGCAGCCTGGACCGTGTGGGTGGGTGGATGTCCACGTGCTGCCCCACACCGTGCCCAAACAGCCACAATTTAGGGCCACGGCCCACCGCACAGCGAGGAGAGGGCTCGTAAGACATGGACACAGCCTCTGCCGCCTCGACGTACTATTTTACGGTAGTTGTCAGATGGAGAGACTGTTGCATTAAAGAAATCATTCTTCTGGCACAAGGGAGCGACGAAGGCTTCCCCGAAGCGAGGGCGGGGAGTTATCTGAAACATAAATAACCACCAAGTCTGTTGATGGCTCTGTTTCTATTAAAGAGAAATATCTACGCGATCAAATTCTGCAGCTAACTTAGCTAATAGCTGGCCACACCACTGACGTCTCCACATAGGCTCGCCCCTAAATAACCGAGCTGGGAGTTCTCCACTGAAATAGGAAAATGCAATTTCTGCAAACTTGGAATTTTCTGCGGGAAAGCATTTTGGAGAATCCATTTTCCCTTGGGAGCAAACAAACAAACAAAAAAAACCCCACAAGCCACGCAATATTTAATTTCAGTTGAGTTTCCTTGGGATGAAAGCCCTGCAGATCATCAAGCTGAGCTGAGATGCTAAATTTCGTCCATCTGGCATTAACCGGAATCAGCAAAAATTTTGCTGTGGTGCCACTCATGAGCTGTTACTTGGGCTGAGTTCATTTTCCAGGACAATTTCCATAGTCCTGTTTATCTGGGGTGCTTGTGAACTAGGAAAAACATAATATATCCCAGGAATCTGAGATATAGGGGATATTTAGTCAGGTTTGCAAGCTCTTCACTGATACAGCGATACAGAGGAGCCCGTTGAACTGGATGCTCCCAATTCCCCAGTTGCTAAATGATACAGAAGGTCAAGACGTGACGCAAAGAGCCACAAATCGTGGGAGTGCTGGGACAGAGACAATTTTATTATGTTTAACCACACCCACAGCCTTGAGAAGACTACCTAAATCGGTGGATGGCAACGCCGTAGGAATCATACGCAGGTCCCACAGGCTGTCAAGTAGAAAATTACTCTTATTTTAAAAAGATGTAAGCAATCAGTAACAAGAAGAGCAGCCACAAGATAGTATTTCAAATATGAATAGCCTCATTCAACGTATAACAGAGCACATGGGATGTCATCTCTCCACTGTGTCCTTGTCTGTATGGATGAGGTAAACATCTATGATGTGAGGTCTTGGTCATCTGGATGTAGCTTCTCACATGGACACTTCTATCCTGGTATAGAAATACCTATTTTCATACAGATGATCTCACTTTGCAGGAGTTTAAAATAAATCTCTGTTCCTGTCCTGGAATGAGCATTCCCCTGTGGAACTCCACTCCTGCGATTGGTCTGAGTTAGCTGCCAGCACAACAGAGAAAGAAAAGACCACTCCATTAACAGCATTTGCAGAAGAAGCAACCATAGAGTAGTTTGTGTCGAGAGCAGGCTTTTTCCATCTGCGTCAGAAGAAATGTCTCTACTAGCCCAAGGCACAAGCTGCCTGCCCAGGACTAACTAGTAGTAAGCAGTCTATACATTAAATAGCCACCAACCACCCCCAGGAGTCCCATCACCCTAAGCACAACTTGTAAGGTCCCCAAAAGCTCTGCCAGTGGAAAAGTACTCGCATCTGGTCAAGCCTTGGCTCAGCCCAGCACTCTGCCTAGCCTAAACACTTCTTTAATGACAGAGTGGTCAGGCACTGGACCAGGCTGCCCAGGGAAGTGCTGGAGTCACCAACTCTGGAGGTGTTCAAAAAACATGTAGATGTGGCACTTCAGGACAATTTAGTGGGCATGGTGGTCTTGGGTTGATGGCTGGACTTGATCTAGGAGATCTTTTCCAACCTTAAAGATTCTATGATTTTTTTTTGTAAAGCAGATGAGAGAAGATCCAGCAGAAAATTACTGCTTTGAGCTCACTCTACTCACCTACTTCTGTCTTTCTTTCCTTCCTTCCTTTCATTCGTTCATCCATCCATCCATCCATCCATCCGTCTGTCCGTCCGTCCGTCCGTCCTTCCTTCCTTGCTCATCCAGCCAACCAGCCTGCCTACCCAGTCAGGCTTTTCATAGGCAGCTGCAGGTGCCTAATTGCCTCTGCCTTCATGCAGAGCACCTGGGTGAGGGACGGTCACGCCTCTCCTTGCTGCTCTCATACGGTTTCCCAAGTCAGCCAGCCACCTAAGAGCCCTGCTCCTGCCAGAGTTGCCATGGGACAGCTATCGCCAGTCTCCTGAGTGCTCGCTTGGCAGTCTTAGGCTCAAACACATTCCCAACTCTCTTTTTGGTGCTTTTGCCACCGTGTTCTTCTCCATGAAACAAAGTACCTTCACGGCCACCAAGAGACTGGTCAGCTGGAGAGCTGAAGGATGCTGAAGCAAGGATGTCCCTGTTTGTGGGGTTAGAGAGACCTGTCATGCTCAGGGGCCACGGTCACACCAGTGTCACTGACCCACTGGATTTGTTGCACCTACTGTCACTATGAAATGCAGGCATTGGAAGAATGATATTTTTCCTTTAATAAACAATAATTCAACAGCCTTAAGGCTGTCCCAGTCATCTGAAAACAATCATGGCATCATAGAATGGTTTGGGCTGGAAGGGACCATTAAAGGCCATCCAGTCCAACCCCCCTGCAAGGAGCAGGGACATCTCCAACCAGATCAGGTTGCTCAGAGCCCCGGCCAACCTGGCCTGGAATGTTTCCAGGGATGGGGCATCCACCACCTCTCTGGGCAACCCGTTCCAGTGCCTCACCACTAAAAGTTGGATTTCCCCTTTGACTTTCTATCCCGCTTCCACCTTTTCCCTCAACGCCCGTCCTCCCATACAGCTCTCTTGACCCATCGTCTTTGCATCGGCCGTGCTCAGTTCTGCAGAGCGGCTGTGAGCTGGTGCCATCCTCGTGTTGAGTTAACGTGCTCAAAAACACAACAACGGGGGTTGATCAGTAACAGGCTGGTCCTATTTGCCACCCCAGCTGCTCCCTCCAGCGCAGCACACCCCAAGCAGCTGCTCAAAAAGCAAGAACAGAAATCCCCCAGAGCCATCTCCCTCCCGTCTTCCCTATGACCCAAGCAGCTCACCACCACGTTGCAAACTTGCATCTTCCAACAGCAAGAAATCAGACATGGATCTCCCGATACTAATGGAGCAGAAAGGGGTTTGGAGCGATCTATTTCTCAAACACGATGATGATGTTTTCTCCATTATTCCTCCAAGACTTTGGGGATTAGGTCTACGAAGGCTAACGCACCAGACCCCTCAGGCGGAGGAGTTTGAAAGGATGACTTCATGGGGCTTTTTTTTCCTCCAACCATGAAGATTTGCAGGACATGCCATGGCATCTGCAACAACACATAATTGGGTGTAGCCTGAAGATTTTACTAGCGCTCCCTTGGCACAGCTAGCAGTAGTCCGTGCTGCCAGCGTGCGAATAAACCTTGCGACCCTGGCTCATATTTTTGCAGAAACCATCCATTATCGAATCGCTGCAGCTGCATGGTTAGATCTTCTTGTGCAGGTTTCCTCTCTAACTGGGACATGTGGGGGAGGAGGAGGACGGGAAGGTAACCCCCACTTCTCTGCATTTTCAAACTTCCTTATAGAAAAAGCAGAATTTCCCAAGACAGACATTTCTGACCAGGAAAGCGAGGGTTTCCCATGGAAATTTCCATGAGAAAATCCTGAGTTTCCTGGTGTGCGTTAATGGAAAAGCTGTTGTGTAAGAGGATGATGCATTTTCTCCGGTTCAAGTAGGTCAACGGGCAGCAGGAGAAGTACCGGGCTCTTGCTGCGACTCCGCTGTTGGGTGACCTTGGAGGATCACTACCCCTCTGCGTTCCTGTCTGTGAGATGAGGACAAGAAAGTGTCATACGAGAGCTGGCCAGGTTATTAATAGAGGCCTCTGACTGGGATTTCGAAACAGCCCAAGGGGTTGAGAAGCCCATTTATTCTCTACAGTTCAAAGCAGGCAAGTGACGCAGATTTCCTTGACACTTTTGAGCACTACAGCTAGGAAAAAGCTCTCTCAAAAGCATTTGTCTTCAGGGAAGCACGCATTCAAATATATTACTTTCTCTTTTTTTCCAAATACAAATGAGAGCAAATTACCAATGAGGCTGAAATGTTTGGTTTGGTTTGACATTAACACTAAAAAACATCAGATGGAAATCTGAGGATCAACTGCTCCGCATGTTATAGTCCTGGTAGAAAAAAAGCCAATGCAGTGGTCAAAAGGAAAGAGTTTTACTCTATGGGATGGAAACATTTCCATAATTTCCTGTTGAAACCGTAGGTGAAATTGATACATTCTCCCAAATTGTTTAGATTTCATTAAACTGCCATTTTTGGCCAGATCCAATAGTAGCAGCAGCGTCTAATAGATAAAAAGGAGTTTCTCCAGCATGGCTATAAATTACTTCCTAGGTCGACTGGTAAAACCTTGGTTAGAAAGGAGGTGACAAACAGGCCACGGGAAGGTCGTGGCAGGATCTTGCGTGGGATTGGGACCAGAGCAGGGCAGGAGCCTGGGACAGGGATCGGGGGAAAACCACCGGACAGCATCTTGTGCAAGGGATGGAATACTCTAACGCAGGTTTAATTCAGATCAGCTGGATCCAGAAGGAGCAGAGGCCGTTTAACACGTGGTAGCAAAGAAATGTGAAAAGGGAGATTGCAGTTTACGGAAGTGGATGAAAGCAAAGCAACAGGAATGTCAACGTTTCTTGGCGTTTTATCCGTATCCTGAAAATATTCGATTCCACGTAGAGGCAGGGGAATGTGCCGTATAATCTTCCTTTCCAGCCCTGTTTTTAATGGTGAAATGGATACATCTTGCTTTCATTCCGACTTTTACAGAATCTGATATGGCTCTACGACTTCATTAAAAAGACATTTGGAAACAAACAAATAAAAGACTGGACCAAAATATTTGTAAGCTGATTTTTCTCCTGGAAAGGAGAAAAATTTTGACAAAGGGTAAAAAAAAAAAAAAATCATTTCCTTGGAAAGCGTTCAACCACCTCAAGTTTTCCTCGTCTCTGTGTTTGCCGCAATCTCAGACGCAGCAGCAAAGGAGTGCTGAGATGCCAGGATCACACTTTCAAGCCACTGCTGTGTTGACCCCTTACCTCACCCGTAGACCTGCGGCTCTTCTGCCCCAGCCGTGAAGATGGTCTTTAACCCAGGCTGGGTGCAAGAACGCTTCACCCGTGCTTTCACGCGTGTGTTCAGCAGATGTGCTGCTGCTTCCTAAGCGAAACCCTGCGACTAAGTGGAATTCAAGGTAAACATTTCCTTCCAGCCAGAATAGGCAGCCGTGATAATTGGTTCTCGCCTGAGATAATTTTTCTTCTGCAGGCCGTTGGGCTGATGTGTTGGAAACCCTAAAAAAAAAGACGAGAGAGAAGAGGAGACCAAGAGCTCCATTTGCTGGCGTTAGAGAAGCCAAACTGGGATGGATTACTTTCGCTTGGATGCAACATAATTAAACGGAATTTGTGAGAGGGAGAGACACACGGGGAAATTCCTAACAACATAAAAGGGAGGAAGGGATGGCTCATAAAAGAGTGATTCCCTCTGTTTTTTTTGGCAGCCCAGCCAAGCTCCCTGAACGCAAGGTTGTAAAAGGACTCCACGCTGAGCAGGAGACAGTAACAAGCAGGTGTTATGGAAAATGACCCTTCCCTGAGCAAACAGAGTCGATATTCCTGCCATCTCACTGCATCCTTCATCTGCTTCTTAAATCTGTTTTCAATGAACAGATGCAGCCTTCACCTTGAGTCCAACAAACGCCACGCTCAGCTGCTGTATTTTTGCAGCGGAGTTTGTGTCCAGGTGCCTGTACTGCATCACTGGGCATCGCGCCATGGACCTCCACCCACCATGGCTTGGCCAAGGTGCCCACCACCTAGGACATCCATCCAGAAGTCCATGCTCCAGGCAAGGGAAGCTTTGCATCTGAGTCTGCACCCAAATCAGTAATTTAGATCCAAAAATAAAAAAAAAAAGGATGGGTTGAATATGAGTTCCCCAACTCTCATAAACACCTCAAAGCTTACAAGGATTGCCGGTGTTATATTTAACAGGGGTTGTATCAGCACCAAGAATCACAGATAGTATTCTCCTGCCCCTTGTCAACGTAAAGTGAGTTTTAAAATGTTGAGGTTTCTCCTATGAGGAGGCAGCTGACCTCAGGTAGAGGTTGGTTTTGAACATGCAAAACATGAAATGAGACTTAGGCTTAATTTCACTAAACTCAAGTTTTGAGGTGCCCGACACCCAGGTTTGATGTTTTACTCTTCAAGCCAGTATCATTATAAAACATAATTCAGTATTAGGGAAAAAAAAAAAAAAAGCAAAGAGGAGGGGGATAGCCTGTCTTTGCAGAGCTATGCAAAACTGAGTTATATTCAGTCAGAGCAGTGAATGGAAATCTTCATAATCTAATTTAGTTTTTTCTTATTCCCCAGTTTCCGTGTTTTTAAGTAAAAAAACACCAAAAATGTAACAGCAATTGGAATCCAGAAAAAGGAAGACCAGCCAAAATCAGCAAGTTTGGCTTGGATTCACACTGCTGCTCTCTTTTCCATCAGTTTCTCCCGAAAACCACAAATTAGCACGACACGATGGGAAAACCCGCTCCGCAGACGGGATCCCAGTGGCAGCCATGTTCGTGCGGCCCGCGGGTGAGGTCTCCAGCAGAAGCTGGAGCAGAGCAGCCCAGTGGGCTGATTTCGAGCATCTCTGGTCCCAGAGGTCAAGGAATTTTACTTCCAGCTTTTCTCCACCCCTGTGCTGGCTCTGCCCATGGCAATAACCTAAATCAGCGGAAGGAATCTTCCCTCCTCCTTCATCTGCTTCGGCACTGTGTTTTGTTCCACTGCTGCAGAGAGAAGTCAAAAAAAAAAAGAAAAAACTAGTATTTTTGTCATTTTTATTGCATCTGAAGACTTTGAAAAAGATTTCATCCTGAGCTTTTGGGATGTTCTTGTTTGCCATTGAGTTCCTAGGAAAGGAAGTCAAAGCCTTCGAACTGGATGAGAAGTCCTTGGTTGGAGGCACCGGCACTGCGCTATAAAATGGGAATTATGTGACATATTTGCCTGGAAAAAATGGAGTTTAATGGGAAAAAAAAGGGGGAGGGTGGGGCAGAAGGGCTTGAATAAGCCTGCTCTAGAACGAGGTTTCTCAGAAGCTCCCAGGTCTGGCCCACGCCTGCCGCAATCAGTGACAGCCCAGCTATCAGCATCACTGGGCGCAGAGTCAAGCCAAGGCCAAATGCTTCAATTCTCATTTTTCTGGGTTGGGTTTCCATCCACTTCCTACTCAGCCTGGCCTGCTTATTGTTTCCCTGCGGTCCCTGGAGGATTTCTCGTACACGTGCAATATCCCTCGTTTTACAGCTGAGCAGTGGAAATAATAAGAATTTTAAAAACCCCAACCACTAAACCCAACAGCGAAGCACTTCTTGGAGAAATTTGCTGACCTGCTGAAATCAAAACATTCCCCCCAAGGTGGGATGAGGAAACTTTGACAGAGCCCAAGCAGGTTCCTGCCCAAATGGCCTGGTGGCACCTGCCCAGCAGCCAAGAAGGGGAGATGGCAGCTCCTCTCCCTGGGGACCCCACATGTCACGAGCTCTGTGGCTCCTGATCCAAGGAGATCTGGGGACTGTGAAGCAATTTAAACTCTTTTTTTAACGACTGTGCTTCAAAGGTTGGTTCTGGTTTGGGTTCACCTGTTTGGCTTGTTTGGCTGTGAGTCTCCTTGAGTTCAGATTCCGTTTCTGGGGGAAAAACCCAGCAGTTCTGTCTGCATTTGCTTTGACTCGTTGCATTGACTCTAGTTTCTGCGTAGGCCGGAAATCATAGTGAAGCTTGGGTATTCCCCAACACGACCGCACCACACTCATAACCCCTCCTGCTTCAGGTGCTTTTGCAAGAACCAGCCCTAATCCCATCTGTGTTTATTTGACACGGAGGCTTAGATCGCACCAAAGTCAAGTTTAAGTGTGTGCTTAAGCCTACTTGAGTTGAAACAACAACCAAAAAAGACATTGTGCAAGGACTACGCACTCCGGGTCCTGTCATTCCTGGAAGTTTATGTGCTGACAAAGGTTAAATAGATGGAAAATAAACCATCGGGCCATTGAATCTAGAACAAAACAACGAAAACACCTACAAATTCTGAATTTCCTTTTACCTGAAATGAGTAAGAATCACTTACAGGTTTAAAGCACCGAGATGGTTTCACTATGACTAATTTTTTTTTAAAAAACACATTGAAAATATTGTTCAAATAAACCAAAAGGCTACAGCGAACCTTCAGGCAAAGTTGAAACGAATCTGTCAGAAACATTCTCCTAGGCTCCGGGAACTCACGGAAACGCAGAAATTTGGAGTTTGGAACAAAAGTTGAATTATTAGCCCAAGGTAAGTGTTTAATGAGTGCTAAATATCCATGTCAGCAAAAGGTATACAAACTGAGAGTGGCACTTCTTTTCTGAGATTGTGTAGGGCAGGAATAGCCGTAAATGAAATCTATCAAGCTGCCCTTTGGGATAGATTTCCGACTTGAAGAACACCAAACTGGAGTCACGGTCCCATCACTTCTCCTATTCCTGCCTCCCCTCCCTCCAGGCAAGTCCAGCCCCAGGGCCGAGACCCGCTTGCCACGGCTCCTCCGCTCCCCTTCCACCTTTTCAGAGGGGTGAGGGATGAGTCGGGAACACGCGCCGCCAAGTATCCCAGCTGCCGCGACGCTGGCTCCTTTGAGCTGTGATTTATTGGCAGAGGAGGATGGTGGGGAACGCTGCGGTCGCAGTGTTTAAACCAGAGCTGCCAACCAGCTTTTCGTTTCAGCTCGCTTGGCCCATTAGACTAAACAGGTTAGGCCTCGGCTGAAAGACATTGCCGTGTCAGGTGATTTATCATCATCTGCAGAGGCCGGGGAGTACAGGTTCCACCCCCAGCACAAGCACAGCTCCCATTTGAAGCCCCGTGCAGGGTAAGGGGTAGAAGGACCTCAGGCGGTGTTTATTTTGGATGTCATGCAATGGTAATAAATAAGGCCAAGCAGCAGCACGTGTTAGCACTGAGTCAGCTTTGGACACCAGCAAAACAGATGATCTCAGAGCCGGAGGGGACCTCACGGGGGTGGCTCTGCTGGTTTCTCCGGGGCGGGATGGCGCAGCAGCCTCCCAGGACCCTGCCCACCAAAGCTGTGGCCGCAACCTCCAGGGACACATAACCTGCAGCCACAAGAGCCTCGCAGGTAACAGGATCAAACACAGATCAGAGGGCACTGGATTTTATCACAAACGGTCTGGCTTGGAAGGGAGCGTTAAAGCCCACCCAGTCCAACCCCCCTGCAAGGAGCAGGGACATCTCCAACCAGAGCAGGTTGCTCAGAGCCCCGGCCAACCTGGCCTTGAATGTTTCCAGGGATGGGGCATCCACCACCTCTCTGGGCAGCCTGAGCCAGTGCTCCACCACGCTCAGTGTAAAAAAAATTTTTCCTAATGTCCAATCTGAATCCACCTCCCTCTATTTTAAAACCATCACCCCTAGTCCTGCCACACCAGGCCCTGCTGAAGGGTTTCTCCCTGTCTTTCCTGTAGGTCCCCTTTAGGTACTGGAAGGGAACATTGCTTTTTTGGGGGGAACACTGCTTTCTGCCTGTTGCTGTCTTACATCTTTTCCGCATTTGATTTTCACCGTTGTTTGGTGGACATGGTGAAAAATCGCTTTGCCTGTGAGCAATTCCCCAGGCAGACAGGGTGCTCTCACTGTTCAGGGAAGGGCTTTTCAGCCCTTGAGGTGCTCAGTTTGAACTCTTCCAAAACTTCTGCAAGCCTTCAAATAAAAGAACTGAAAAGTTCCCCAAAAGAGAATATTTTCAATTAAAAAATTTACATCAAATCATCAAATGAGAGGGGCTGGGAGAGGGTCCCACCCAGCACCGCTTGCCCACCCGCACAGCGTGTCAAGCTGTGCCACGACAACATTATCTTGCTGGAAGGGAAAATCTCCAAATAAATGCTTTCTCCCCAACGCACAAAGCCATCACCCCTGGGAAATGGCATGGAAAAGCCTCCCCTGTGCCTTAGAGGTTTAGGAAAGAGAGGGTGCACCCAGGGATGCTTTACCAGCTGGATCGGGAGAGACCTTTGGCACTAAAAGTCCCAGTTGTGGTAATACAGATGTAACTAGGAGTAAGGAGCCAAATCACAGCAACTTTATTTGCTCCTGCTTTATTTAAATGGCAGGCAGAAAGGTTTTTCTTTTGTTTCTTTTTTTTTTTTTTTGAAAGGTGTGGGTGAGGAGCAGTATTACTCACCCTAGGTAACATAACACAGGAAGGACACGCTGGAAAGAGAAGAAGAGTGCATCTGGTGAGGGGGAACAACAAAACACCCACCCCTCCACCCTGGCCTCCCTCTGCTTTTTTCCAAAAACCCGATTTACAAACCCGGTGTGGGACGTCACACGCGATTTGTTATGTTTAGACAAAGGAAGGGGAGTGGAAAGGGACCTGCCAGCACGTTGTCATTGCGCTGGGTATCCATCCCTCACCGTCTACGCTAAAAGACATCGTGTTGCCCATGACCACGGGGCTGGGATGCCCCAGGCCATGCACGTCATCCGTGGGGCAGAGCCGGGGGGTGATGGACGATCCCGCAGCAGTGGCAGGGAAGCCTGGTGGCATCGCCTTCTTGCGGTGTGGTTCGACATCGCGTGGCGCCGAGAAATACAACCAAAACCCACCCCACGCGCCAGCCACGCGTTCTCTTTTTTTCCCCCCTATTAAACAGGAATTTGACATTATTATAGCTCTCCTACTAGAGCCAGAGTCTTGAGCAGAGAAACCAGATGTGCTCAGAGTTTAAAAACATGAGCTGAGAGCCTGAACTTTTAATTCATGCAAGGGTTTTTCCCAATTAAATTAGCTGGTATTTTCCTGCTCTCCCCTCCAGGCTGAGGACCCCCGGTGTCAGGCTCCGCGTAAACCATGGCCGAGAAGCTGTAAACTCAGCGAAGCGGAGCAGGCAGCCATCCCAACAGCGAAGGGAAGCGAAGGGTGAGGGAAGGGAAATGCTATCCCAGTGTGGAGCTGGGGGGATTAGCAGCTGGGCAGGATTCAAGAACGAGCTTCAGACTGCAAGTAGCTACTCACCTCTCCTGTAAGCACCTGGAGCGCCTGTGGTCCCACGTCCTCCCAAGGGGGTAATGCTGGGGTGCCTTTTAAAGATTGCAGGGACCAGTTGGAGAGGGTCCAGAGGAGGCCACAGAGATGATGAGAGGGCTGGAGCACCTCTGCTGTGAGGCGAGGCTGAGAGAGCTGGGGCTGTTCAGCCTGGAGAAGAGGAGGCTTCAGGGAGACCTTAGAGCGGCTCCCAGTGCCTAAAGGGGGCTGCAGGAAAGACGGGGAGAGGCTCTTCAGCAGGGCCTGTTGTGATAGGATGAGGTGTAATGGTTTCAAAATAGAGGAAGGTAGATTCAGACTGGATATAAGGCAAAATTTTTTTACCCTGAGGGTGGTGGAACACTGGCCGAGATTGCCCAGAGAGGCGGTGGGTGCCCCATCCCTGGAAATGTTCAAGGCCAGGTTGGATGGGGCTCTGAGCAACCTGATCTGGTTGGAGACGTCCCTGCTCCATGCAGGGGGGTTGGACTAGAAGACCTTTGAAGGTCGCTTCCAACCCTAACCATTCTATGATTCTATGACAGGTAATTCAGGTAACTCACAGGGCCATTGGCTTGAGCCGATACGGGGCTATGGAGGCTCCGAGCGCTCGAGGAGCGGTCTTAAGCCGGCTGCTAAGAAACAGCATCTCTGCCCGCTTCCCTCCCTCCTCCCCAGAGCTTATGCAGTTTGGGGACCAAAAGTGATTATAACATGGTCACGTGCCCAGCCTGGCTTATACTTCCTACCAGCGGGAACAAGAGTTCGCATCACGTATGTCACAGGCTTTTTGGTCACTAAAGTAGGGGTTCCCCATGTCAGCTAAACTATGCTGCTACCACTTCACCACGCTGAATAAGGCTCAAGGTCTTCAAAGGCGCCTGGGCTGCAAGGCTGACCTGAGCCCCTCTCTCCTGAGGTCCACCGTGGTGGCTTCAATTTATCTTCTCATTCTCTGTCCCTCTGCCCCTTTCCACCCAGCCTGGGAAACCACTCCTCGGAGCAGCCTTACGGTCACCAGCGCCACCAACCAGCTTCCTCGCATCACTCTGGGCTCAGCCTTGTCATATCCTATGTTGGGTTCCTTCCTTGGGAGCATTCACTCAGACACATACCCAGTCCGTGTGTCCACTAAAGGACACTTTGTCAACAGTAACGAACAGTTCAGCACCGAACCACTGATGGTGACCAGCCCTGGAACCTCTCCTCACCTTGCAGACGATGTGGCCGCAGCAAACAGAGTGAGGCATGCATGGGAACCGGTGGAGGCAAGGGAAGAAAGCACGCAGATCTTTCATCTTTGCAGAGGCTGAATTTCCTCCTTAGCCTTAGCTTGGCCCCAAAGCCGTTTTGGTGGAGACTGCCATCACAAACAACTTGCTCTGTTTTCCTGACCAGGGTCTGACTGAGAGTTGAAATCCCCTTCGTTAGCAGGCTGGGTTTTCTCCTCCATTTTTCAGGAAAGAAAAAAAGAAAAGTAGCCCAAGGGCAGCCGACAACAAACTGAGCCTCCTCCGTCTCCCTTCCAAATCCTCCAGAGATATTATTTCATCCTCATCATGATATAGAAATAATATTTATCTCAGCTGCAGCCAATATACAGCATCCGTAGCGTGGTGGGTGTGTGTGTCTGTCACACATCTGGATGCTGGGGATGACGGAGACAAGTTCAAACACGGCCCTGTAACATGAGTCTAGGAAGAACTGCTGGCCACCACCCAAGGTAAATGGCCAGGACCGTCCATACGCGGAGCGAAGGCGGTGGTCAACCACTCATCCAACTATACTCAAGCCATGCTTGCCAAAGCAAACGGGCTGCTTCGACCCCAACTGAGATTCCCAGCACAACCCTCTTCAAGCAAGACATGGCGAATCTTGAATTATCCCGAAATACAAACAAAGTCTGTGAGATGGGAAAGCCCCAAGAAAGCATGCTCCGTGCTGAACATTGGACAGTTGTAGCCTGGCTTGTACCCCATCCTTCCTGAAGATTCTCATTTTTTTTTTCTGTAGCAGATTTGAAAAGAACAAAATCCCTAAGACGAGAAACACCACGCAACTCTGCAAAGGTGTTTTTTCCAGGAAATGACAGGAACTTGTTGGGTTGGGGGAAGAAATTACATATCATAGGTTACCGATGCTGGTCAGAACTGTTCTCATCGGAAAGTATTCTATGGGGAAATTATGTTCTGTGGAGGTACCTTGCTTTTTGAGAGCGCTGTGTCAGCACAGCTTGATTTTATCAGAGTTTACAGGTTTGATTTTATCCGAGTATTTTGGCTTTTTCATTTAAGTTTTGCATAAGCTTACATAATTCAAATTAACATTAAAAAAATGTAATTTAGACCATTTTTATCAGTGAATGACTTTTTTCTCATTTAAAAAATTGCTCTGCGGGCAAATTTGATAGTCCATTCCAACATGGAAGGGAAACAAATTTTCCTTCAAATTCCTTTTCAAATAATTACGAAAAATTTTCATAGAAGACAACATCTGCTTCCCACATGTATCTGATTTTCACCACGATGAAACCTTCAGTATGGTGTCTCTTCACGTCACACAAGATTAATTCAAATTGGATTGGATGGGAACAGTCCGTGAAGGCTAAGAGCTAGATGGGAGAAAAAGCAAAAACGCAACCAATAGAGTATACTGTTGGCAGAGCTGGTGGATTCCGTTGGGAGGTCAGTGTTAGGTCTGATTTTTTTTTTTTTTTTTTTTACCTTTTTATTAACTACATGAAAATGCAACATGATGTGCCAGTAAAACAAGGGAAAAAAAGAAAGATTAAAAAAAAAAACAAACCCCACGTATTTTCATGAAGTTAATGGTTAAGACACCTGAAATAGCACGGGCCTTTCTGGGCACCCAACACTATAATTTGGAGGGAGTTCATAGAAGAACGACAGAGGTGGTGGAGATGGAGGTGTTGAACTTGGCTCAAGGAAAAGTTGGACAGAGTAACAGGCTAAGAGCGCTTAAAGAAAATAAACACCCACGGAGAAATCCTGACCTTGTTGAAGCTGATGTCAAGACTTTCACTGATTTCAGCGGAGCCAGGATTTCACACCGTGGAGGAAGAGAAATTATTTAGTGGTGGAGAAGGCAACGTGCAGGAACCATGGGATAAAATTAGAGGAGGCTGACTGCAAGTTCAATATCAAGGGAAAACAAGGCAAGAGATTTCAGTTTTGTTTAAAGGCAGCAAAATCCAGTGTGCCAGCTAACCGATGTAGAAAGAGCCAACTGCTGTTTTGTAACCCTCCAATTAAAACAAGCTTAAATAAAACCAGCGTTACATATTCAGCTCTGACAAGAGAGGAAAATTATGGTAACAAAAGAGACGCTACGTTCCCTGCAGCGAAAACTCCCAACTGTAGGAAGAGACAGCACCTCCCCAGTTCAAGCACAGATGGTTTTATATGGGAAGTGTAAATAAGACATTACCATCTGGTTAATAAAACGCACATCTAAGCTAGATTTGACTACATGTCCCCAGAGGTAAACATTTAAATCTACTTTTTTTTTTTTTTAGTTGGTGCTTTAAGGTTTTCATCCAGAGTGCTCACAGAGGAAGAATTCCCATTGATATATCGAAAGCGTTGAACAGAACCACAAAATGTCCTATCCGTCTGTCCTATAAGTTATGAACTTCTATTAAATCTCACTGCTATCTGTGCAGAAATATAACTGGGCTCTACTGCCAGAACGTGTAGCACATTGGTCAATACCTGATGAGATCTAGAGCCTGTTGGAGAAGCTTACTTCCGAAACTTAGAGCATATGTGAAAAATGAGGCACAAGGCAAGCTATTTTCAGAAAACAGTAACTTTGCTGGAAAAGTCCACTTTGGAGACTGACTTTATTTATGCATTTGAGTTGAAATTGTCAACCAATTTTGTGTTATAAAGGGAATTCTTGGGGAAGTGAAAACACTGTTGGCTATTTTTTCCAAATTCTTTTTTTCTTCCCAAACTGACATACTATTAAAACAAAACTCAAAAGTACTAACTAACCCCAATATCAAAAGGGAAATGGTTCACTCCAGGTTGCACAGAAAGTTTTGAGTGACTTACTTAAAGGCAAGGTTTTTGTCTTTCTCCTTGTTTTGCAAAGAAACCAAGGAATTTCCAGTTTGGCTTGGCCACCTACCCAGGTGGTCCTCTACATCCATCTCTCCAGTGAATGTTAGCTTCAGCTCTGCCAACACCTCCTACAGTTCTCCCCATCAAGAGGGGGTTTTACTCATGATTTACATTAGAATAAACGACCGAGATGAACGATAGGAAACCATTTAGATGAAGGAAAATGGGCATAACCCAACACCCTCTCAAGTCAAAGGAGAGAATCCAAGTGATTGCAGGGGGTTAGACTAAGTCTGAGGCAAGCAAACAGAAATGAGAAAACACAGCCCTGGACCCCCACGCCTACCACACCGGCACACCCGCTGTTGGAGTCTGCTGCCAATTTTTATCTCTGTAAAGGGGCTGAGTTAGCAGGAGGGCTGCCAGAACGCAGAAGAAGGTAAGATAGCATCGCTCAAAGTCTCTGCGTGCATACAAAGAGGAAACACACTTCAGCAACAATATTAAGAGCCTGCCAACTTCACATGAGATAAATAACTAGAGTCGCTCTCCTGTATGTGTGTTTTGGAAGTAGCTTTAGCCCTACCCATGTCAGCATTGTCTGTTATAAAGCTCTTCCCATCTTACTCCATCGTTCTATGACTGGGAGGTTTTATCGTCTTTCCAACCACCACGAGTGGCAAAGCTGTGGAACAAGAGTTTGTCCCCTCCGCGTGCCTCATCGACCCTCACTGAAAATGAAACAACAATCATTTGGCTGTCTAGGTGGAGAACGCAAGAGGAAAGGAAGAGATTTCTCCCAGGGACCACACAGGAGGTTTTTAGCAGGGTGTGATTTGAATCCAAACCTTCTGATCCACCAACAAGGCCGTCGCAATCTGCCTGGAGGTGTAAGGTTTATTACTGCGAGACAATGTTACCAGGGTAGGACAAAAATCAGATGCTTCCAAAGACTCCAGCAGAAAGGCACAAGGAATCAACACTGCATATTTATCATATTCCTAAAAATATCCTTCGGTTTTATTTCCTTTTTAAAGAAATAATTTTACAGCTAAGAATAACACACCAGCATCATTCTACTGCTTTTAGCTATGAGCTCTTCATGTGTTTGAGAGGCACCAGCGAGGGTCTCGGGCCTCACGGTCAAGTCCAACCTCATGGTTGGACCAAATGACCTTTAAAGGTCCTTTCCAACCCAAACCATTCTATGATCTTAAGGGGCGGTCAAAGGTTGGACCTGGTCTCTCCAGGCAGACCTTGAAGAACACCCATGAAACCCTGGTATTCTGGTGCCAGGGCCAGCGTTTTAATTCTCTCCTTTCAAATAATAAAAAAAAAAATCTCCATTTAGACATCAGGACTTTAAGAGGAGATCTCTAACTAATCCAACAATACTCTCGCCCCAGCAGGGCGCATAATCTTTTGAGAAAAGTGGGAAAGAACCCAACAATACGAGGGTTGCCTTGAAGCACGGCTAGCGTCTGGCTGAAGTCCATCAAACGCCAGCACCTGCATTTCTGGCTGGGCATTGAAGAACCACTGCAGTGTCACTGGTTCTCCTTGGACCAGGTGAAACACTACTGAGGGCTTGCTGCTTTTGATTGCTCTGAATATTTAAAGCTAAATCATGAGGGGACAAAACCCCAAAACCTACTCTTGCAACCCATGCGGCAGAGCGGGTGAAAACTTTTTTCAAGACCAGACTGCTCTTTGAGTCATTCTACATTTACAGAAAAATTTTTCTTTTGCTTTAGTTTTTAGTTGTTACAGATTTTTTTTTTTAAAGGAAGCTGAAAATGTTTACTGACATGAACCACACTTGCTTTGTGCCTTTTCAAGTACCAGAAACGTTCCACTGCAGGCACTCTTTGAAATGCTTTCCTTTCTCCTGCACGCTCTTTAAGGTTATGTCGAGTTTCCTCATTAGAAGTAATGGGTGATTTCTTATCAGCTGCCTGGCACGGCGTAATGTTTGCATTCCATAGCAAGATGGATATTAAATTTTAGTTAAGGCTTGAAAACTCTGAGAGCAGAGAGGAAGGACTGGGGCTGAGGGACTGGCATTATTACGGGGCAGTCTTCCTGCCTTCATCACAGCCAAGAACACGGACACAGGAACTCCTGTAGCCTTCCCCAAAATAAAGACTTGTTTTTTTTTTTTTTTCTTAAGTAACTCAGGACACAAGGCCCATAGCTGGACTGGGTGCCCATTTAGGCCACCGTTTCCCAATTAATACAAAGAAATCGGCCTGTTCTAATGAGACAAATTGCCTTCCTCCCTCTTTAACAAGCTCATTTTCCTGTTCATCCCCACATACCTCCCTAAAACATTTCCCCAACCAGTGCCCCTTTTGCCTCCGAAGCCAGCTCACTTGAGATGGAGGAACCTGGCTAGCTGCACTGAGTATGTCACTGGTGGACGGGTTCAACCCCTGCACTTACCTTCTCATCAAGCTCCACCAGGACCACAGATCTTTGCAGTCCTTCACAAGCTCATCTTCTAGAGCTGTTTTTTGCAGAGAGGAGGTGGGGGAAGGAGACGACCTGAAGCATTTTCTGGTTTCTTTCCCGTTCCTCCAGCAAATGATCTCCAGACTCTGGCAGGGCAGGAGCAGAAAGTCCTCATAAAGCCACTCAGACAACACCAGAGCACGTACAGAAAGAAAGCTTGGAGCTGTGTGTGGAAGAGAAGCATGGAAAATGTAAGTGAAAACAGCAAAACCAAGAGGGGAGAGGAAGGAGCCCTCCCCTCTTGACTGCTGAAGCTCTGGGTTTTGGCAAAGACTACAGACACCTGTGCCCAGAAGGAGAGGACATGGAAAACCACCTCCAGCTGTGGAGGGAAGAGAGGGTTTGTGGAGCATTTCCCAGTCAAGGGGAGGCGAAAGAAGACCTGGTCCTTGGCCTGGCAGCCTGTCATGGCATGCCTGGTCCTCTCATGTGCTCATGGGGAGCGATGACAGGTTTCAGTGGTCCAGGCTGGGTTTTAAACAGCCTCTTGTGGGGCTGTGAGTCAAGGCTACGGGGCCTTCTGCTAAATTTATGAGACTAACATCTCAGGTGTAGACAACTGGAGCGGAAACAGGGAATCTGAAAAAACAATTATGAGGGGAAATGGGCTGCTCTTTCCTTAATCAGGGGGAATGTGAGGATCGTTAGCTCTCCTCTCCCATGAAAGCAATGGTTATTAACGCAGGCGCCTGCCAACTTCTCTCCGGGGCTGGTGCACACAGAAAAGAGGGAGTTTTGCTGTTTTTTTAGGGTGGTCCAGCACATTGCACAGAGCCTTGCCTAAAGGTCCATGCTGGGAAGCACTGGTGGGTTGGGCAGGCCGGGGGCAAACCACCCATTGGGTGCCCGGGGCACACTGGGCAGAGCTTGGGGAGGCTGGTCCCTCAAGAACGTACCACCAGCTGGCATCACAGACAATGGCTGGCCCCTGGTCCTGGAAATGCCGTGCAACGAAAGGAACCTCGGTAGCAATGCATGAGTCCACATGGTGACCGTGCACCGCCTCAGTTTCCTGGAGGAGTTCAAACCACCCCCCAAGTGTTATTTTAGCACGTTTTCCTGTGTAAAAATATTTATAAAACGCTTGCTTCAAATACCCCTTTAAAAAAAAAATTAAAATGATACAGCCCTCCAAACGCCATTACTGCTTATTGCATTTTTAGCAAAATATTTTTCTAACCTTTCCTATCTCCAGCCCTGGGGCTTTCGCTTAGCTGAGCAAGCCTCTCTCCTCCCCGTACCCCTGCCTGCATGTTCTCCTCCTGCAGAGCAGCAGACCGCTGGCTTGGTGGCTAATGAAGTTACGTAGGGCTGTAGGAATGTCAAGATTGGGGGGCAAACGGAGGTGGAGGGAAGAAAAGGAACGTTTCAAATTTGTCGTCCTATCAAGAGCACTTGGTTTTCATGCACAGGAGCCAAAGGGAGAAGGGAAAGGTTCATAGATGGTTCACTGACATGCAACACGTTTGACTCACAAGACTTGGGACCTTGGGCAGGACTGATGGGGTGCCCTAGGTGTCCTGGGCACGGGAGACCTCCATTTTCTGTAACTCTGCCAGTTATCAGCCAGCACCGTGTTGGGAAAGGGCTGGACACCATAACAGAAGGGCCACGGGGTGATTTCCATTTTTTCCTTAGGTCTGGACTAGCTATACGGGCATCCCGACATGGGAGCAGTACCACATCAACCCCACAAGCACCCAAACTTCAGCCCTGAAGGTGGTGGAGAAAGCATCCAGAAGGCTCAAGCTCAACAATGAAGGTCCCATCTCCATCTGGAGCATGTCGGCAGGCTCTCAGGATGTGGAAACATGGTTGCCTACGTGATGCACAGAGGTGGACAAAGCTTCCCCCTTGGGGACCAGGGAAGGATCTCTTCCTCCCAGGTGGTTACTGTCCCCAGCCTGGGGCTCTGCGTCTGACCACCCTCCCAGCTCATCCAGGGCAGCGGGGCTACATCCTGCGGCCAGTGAGACTCAACACCTAAGACTGAATCAGCCCATTTTTAAAGTCATCTTATTACTTGGGGTAATATAACTCATTTTACGTCCGTAGTGTTTGCCCGCCCTTTATTCCTAAAATCATCTGGTGAGCAAATCCCAAGATAGAGCTGTCAGCCTGCCCCTGGCCATCTCTGCTGCCGCACATGAATGGGGACAGACGCATTTTTGAAGCGTTCCTGGGGTAAGGGTGACCTACTTTCATGGCTGTGGTACAGTTCATTACCAATTCCTAATGATCTCATTGTTCCATTAAATGAAGGTTGCCACCTGTCCCGAAGACTTTAGATCAAGCTGGGATTAACGGATCTGCTGACCCATTTCTCCCTTTTGTAGGACACAACCCCATGATCAACAGGGCTTTTTTTTTTTTTTTTCAGAGCATCCAGGGTTGAACCTCAGCAGTGACGTGGTGCTGGGTCCCATGAGCAGTAGATGCTGAGTGCTGGTCACTGTGGAAAATCCTGCCCAGCCAATTTGGCCATCAGATTCCACCTGCCTAGATCCCACCAGAAAAAAAAAAAAAGTCAAACCCTATGAATAATTTACTATAAAAAAAAAAATAAGGGAGTTGTTGAGGTTGCATTTAGCGCAAATGAAATTCATCCAATTTAAGAAAGTCTATAAGAGACTCTATTAAGGCTGCCTGCGGTTTTGCTCCGGGCAGTCATCTCTACCGCAGTATTATGGTAAAAAAAGCGCCCAAGTTAGCACCCAGCAGCCATTCTGGTTCGGGGACCCTCGTAGGGATGCTTGTTCGGCACACTGTCCCGGTGCGGGCAGCCCCCGGTTCCCTCCTCGCCCCGGCCAAGGACAGAGCCCGAGAAGGGTTGGAGGAAGTAGGTTGGAAGCACAAGCCGTACAGCATGAGGAATAAAACAAAATAAAGAAAGAAAGAGAGAGGAATAAATTCCCATGGACAGGCTCAGCGAGCGCATTGCAGCCAAATGACCTCAAGTGCACCGCTTGCTTCCCTCGCTCGAGGAAGGCAGGAGTACAGCTGCATTTTTCATAAATAGGAACACCCCAGCTTGATGTTTTTTAAAGCTGTCTAGACAGTAGAGCAAGACCTTATTTCAAGTCACATAATCACTTTCCCATTTTTCTTTGCAGCAGAGGACGTTTTCCAAGATTAGACAGAAGCTGGTGGAGCAACGTGTTATTAACCTAGGGTGTGCCTGCCTGCGTTAGGCTCTCCTCGTACGAGCCAGAGGTGCCTTTCTGTCTGATCACGTCTTCCCTTTATTCGTGCCTTCCCCCTCGACAGAAAAGCTTCTTCTTTCACCAGCTCACAAAACTTGGATGAAATTACACATGGGTTGCAGACAACTTGGAGCACAGCGGGCGCTGCGGTAAGACGCCGGCTCCCTTTAGCAGAAGGTTGTTCTGAACAACGTAGCACCGATGCCTCCACCCAAAAATAGCATTTGAGGAGGAAACAAAAAAAAAAAAAAAAAAGCAGCTTTGTGCTGACCTCCACCAAGCCAGCATGCCCCAGGCTGTTGGAAGGAGGTGGTCAAAGCTGCCGATGGTGGTAAAAAAGCACCACCAGGGAAGGATGCTCTCAGCGGAGAGCTTCCCTCCGGCACACCTTGCACCGCGCAGCCTGCGCCTTCCAGGGCTGACCATCCCTGGGCATTTTTCTATGCGTTTCTCAGGCCTTTTGCTTTTCCACGTCAGGACTGGAGCCCATTCCTACGGAGCAGGAAGGCAAATAAAATACCCACGTGGCATTTGACTGCAGCACGTGCCTGACCCACCAGCAATGGCTTGTCCCCGTGGTGCGGGGACAAGAGGCCACCATGGAGACGTTGCATCGAGCACCTTTGCTGCAGAAGATACTTCTCTAAGGCCAAGGATGAGACTTTCCAAGCGTGAATGGCACAAGACCAGCATGTGATTAGCACCCTGTCCCTGACACGGACCATTTTTACTGCGATCGGTGCTCAGGTTAACCGGGGGAAGCGGAGTCCAGCTCGGCTCGTTACATTGAATTAAGTCAGCAAAAGCTGAAGACAAGTAGACCATCACAAATGAGATTATTTCAGTTTAGAGAGCTGGGATAAGAGGTTTGCTGCCCTGCTGGAGAAGCCCCGGGTGGGTAGGATAGAAAGTTCATGGTTTTGGGGGAGGTGTTTATAGCCAGAGTGAAAGGCACGTTGCGTGCCTGGTGTCACAAGAGCGATGCTGCCCCTCTCACCGAGCACTGCGCACGTAGGGTCACCCATCAGAGGTAAAATATGGGGACTGGGAGAAGAGGACTGCCCTCCTCCCCACCTCTCTACAGGATTGCCACGTCTCCCCACGGCTGTTAAAGCGATTAGGACAGGAGCAAGCTCGGGCAGGGAATCTCTCTTTTTTTTGCTCGCTCAGCATTTTGCTTCAGAGGATGCAGAACCCGACTTTGGGAATAATTTCAGCTGAAAATTATCTGGTTTTCTCTGCTCCCTAAAGCAAGCAGTTAAAATCACCCAGGGGAGCTGCCTTTCCTTGAACAAATTCTCTGCAGAAGGTGAATACATGAGCTGCCTGATATTAATGCTTTACTTCACAATTTACATATCAAGCGCTTTAATGAATTGTTTCCAGTATCATTGTCCCCACCACGAACAAACTTAAAAGTAATGGAGTTGTAATTAATTAAAGTTTAATTACGATAGTTTGTCATTTTATTATTTGCAATTATTACCATAAAGGTAATAAAAATTGCAGGATGTCACAACGGAATACAAATCCCTAATCAGAAGCAATCAACTCGCGCCGTAACCTTGAACAAGGGTGATTTGAACAACCCACCAACTCCAGAGCCCGAGCCGCTGCCTCGTGCCCGGTGGCTGTGGTACCCTTAGCTTGGGACCACTTGGTGCTTTGGGTGGTCGTCGAGGGATCCTCTTGCCTGCGCCCTTGGACAGCCCTGGCCTTTCTTTCCCTTTGAATCTCTTTCTCCACAAGCTAGGCAGTAAACCACAGACTAAAGACGCGTTCTTCTCAAACACATTGATTTACTAAAGCAGTTATCCGCCATCATCCTTATTTAATTATTAGCTATTCTTTCTTCCAGGTCCTCTAGATGCATCTTTCATTTGTACCAAGTTTAAAACTCTCCATTAAATCCTAATTTCTGCATCATATTCATCTAATATTTAATTTTCAAGCAATATTTTTGAGTATGACGAAAGGTCATTCCTAACCCACCCGAGTATTCCGCCGCCGACTTGGTGGCCCCTGCAGCAGAAGTTCCTTTGCTCTGAAGCACGAAGGATAAAAGGAGAAGGGTTAAATTATATCTGTGCTTGCTGCTGTCCCCATGACTATTTCCAGGACTCGCAATACCCACATTCACATGCGGTTAATTCTTCCCACTCGAGGGAATAAGATATGCGTTTCCTCATCCCTGCATCTCAATAGGCTCCAATCATATCCCTGACGCCCTGGCATATTTCCTTTGGCTTGATATCTTAAAAAAACCCCATATTTTAGAGCAGTTTTCCACTGACCTGTCTCAAGACATCTTCAAAAGGCATGAGAACTGCACCCACAGCAGCAATTAGGCTGTAATTAAGCAGAGACTTTCCCAGTGAATGCCCCCAAGGGGCTAGATTTGCGATATGGGAGAGGGTCTTCAAGTTGGCTTGTCCCATCCTGCTAAATTTATCCCTTCTCACCATTCTTTGCCAACCTTTTCCCCAGCCCAAGCCCTCGGCTGGGTTTCTTTGAAGTTCATTAATTGGTTGGGAAGGAGTAATTCCATTTTTAGCTTCATTTCCTAGGGAAAGGGTATGTGCATTTGCCGGTCTTCCCTTAATCTTTACTGAATGCATTGGCCAACTTCACACAAGACTCAACAGAAGGAGAGAGGTCTCTTTGCCGGTCTGTGCCTACGAATTACCCGAAAAGCTGGCAGCTGGGGAGAGGCAAGAGAAACTCATTCGATGTCCCCAGATCCACCGGTGACTTTCACCAGGCTTGAGAAACCCAACACACATAGGGACCCTCAGGCAGACAGCGAGCCTCCAAGCCATCATATTTCCAATGCCAAACGTTTCTGCCGCTTCTGCTTGGGAATTCTGCCACCGCTTCATAAATCAACACCCTCGCTATCTAGCGCCTTTGCTCTGCCAGCAGACGGCCTGATGTGAAACAATACAGTCCTGGAGGCGTCAGCTTCCTTGGGTTATCTGACTGGAAGACTAACACCAGAGAGCCACTTTATCCACTGGGATCGTGGTCTTTTCAAGCTCCTTGCCAACTGAAATTCCTTTGCGCAACATCTTGAGAGGTCTAAACGCCCTCTATTTTTAAGCCGTGACACAACATTTTCCAAAAGCTTGAGATCTCTTCCATCTTAGCACCTCCGCCTTAGAGAGGTCTGCAGATACGTCCAGCTTCAGGCATGCCATCTTTCAATTGTTTTAGCAAGAGCTGAGACTTAAATGTACACATAAACCACGCAGGATCAGGGGCTAAAGTTGGGTGAAGGTTAGAAAAGAAAACCACCATGGTCCCGGGGTATTTGCATTTCTCGTAAACACGCTTGCAAAACCACTTAGCAAATGAATGTTAATTGTTCTGCAGAAATCCCACCCTGTTCAAAGGAGGAGGGGGAAAAAAAAAAAAAAAAAGCCCTGGGTAGCTGTTGCCAATTCTTCCTTTGACCCCCTAAATAAAATTCAGGTGATCTCATCCCACATTGATCAGCAGAGACAGAGTAAGAAAATAAAAAGGAAATTACTTCACCTTAAGTGCCTATTAAGTGATGTTACATGATTTAAAAAAAAACCAACAACAACAACAACAAAAAAAAACACAAAAAAAACCAACTTTGACAGTAAAAATCCACGTGACAAGCCCACAACCGCCAGAACAAGCTGGGTATGGCTGGAGCTGTCAAAAGCATGTAACTGCAAACCTTTAAACCAATTTAAGTGCCTTCAGTTGGGTTTGCGAGAGACAATTATGCCCCGAACAAACATTTACATGAAAAAGGCTGCGGGCCTCTGCTTTTGTTGCTTTTCCAGCCTAAGCCTGGTGGAGACTGGAGTATTTTACATGCGCCGCAGCTGCTGGGGTAGCAGAAATAGATAAAACCTGACAAATTAACACAGAATACGCCAAACAAAGAAAGAGACCTTTGAACTTCAGCCATGCCGCCACAAGGATGCTGACCCCAAGCTTAACTCGTAGCAGTGCTCTGGCTTTTAGATTTGCCCCCATCATTGCATCTGGTCTCAGCGAGGTGAAACGCAGCAGTGATGTTGGCCAAGAGCAGGGATGGATTTGAGTGTTATCCTTACCTGGTGCCAAAAGCAGAACCAGCCTCAAAAACTAAGAGCATCTCCTGGGATTCAGGAATTATCAAGATGATTCAGAACCCCCAACTCCAGAAACTCCTGAACTCCAGCACTTTCGCAGTCATTTCAGGCGTGTTTCTGCGGAGCAAAGTAATTACATTGTGCAAAACCAAACCGAAATGATTATCATAAGCCAAGGTGTACGCAAGAACAAGCGAGGCGCTCTGGGGAGAGCTCTGACATTAACTGCTGACCTCGGTTTGACCTACTGGTACCTCCAGTACCTCAAGAGGGCCTACAGGAAAGATGGGGAGAGACTCTTCAGTACGGCCTGTTGCGACAGAACGAGATGTAATGGTTTTAAAATAGAGGGAGGTAGATTCAGATCAGATATTAGGAAAAAAATTTTTACAATGAGAGTTGTAGAGCACTGGCCCATGTTGCCCAGAGAGGTGGTGGATGCCCCATCCCTGGAAACGTTCCAGGCCAGGTTGGACGGGGCTCTGGGCAACCTGATCCGGTTGGGGATGTCCCTGCTTCTTGCAGGGGGGTTGGACTGGATGGGCTTTGAAGGTCCCTTCCCACCTAACCATTCTATGATTCTATGATTCTACTGAATGCATGGACCGGTGACTCCCAGAGTAACCAAGGCTGAGGACGCGCATCCCTCTGGCTCTTATTTTCTCTCCTTGAGCCTTCCTACAAGCTCTCAATTTTTAAAAAAAAATTTTAAAGCCTTCCTCGGTGAAGGTGACTCCTGCCTATCTTTCACCCTGCCCAGCAACCCCACATCAGATGTTCTCAAAGTGGGAGGGAAACCTCTTCCTCCCTCATTTTTCAGGGCTTTCTGTGTCTGTAATATATTAGTTAATCCATTGTTCAAGTCATAATCTTGGCTCTTGTTGTGGAACAAACAGGAACAGGGGCAGCTTGACAGCTCCACTACTTTCTTCTCTCCAGATTTAGACTTTCATAAATGACGCTGTCACAGCTACGCCTCGCAATGCCACAATGCTAATTGTTTGCGGTATGGATTGATGACACCGTATTAAAGCCACTTGGCAGGGATAAGGTTTGATTTTTTTTTTTTTTTTTATGTTCAGATAAACAGCAGCACAGATGCTTCAGCAGAAAGAGCATCGCTTGGCCTACCTCCATATCGGGCCACCAGCGCTTCCACAAGCCAATGTCTCTATGGTTGAACGCATAGCATCATCTCAGGGTATCCTGGAAAATGGAAAACCATTCTCCTTCATGAGATAAACCCTCTCTTTCAGTCCTTCTTCTTTATATGGAAATTTTAAGTTCCTTAAAATACAAACAAACAGGAAATTCTTTATGTGCTACTAAAATAGAGTCAAAATCCTCACTAGATTGACACAAAGGTAAACAAAATACAGACTGTGTAAAAAAAAAAATTACTGCCGATCTCACAGAATTAATTCATTTTTTAAAGTAAAATAGATCCATCTTTCCTTATTTTGCCTTTCATTGCTCCAATTAAAGCATTGCCAAACTTTGTGACAGTCCTCATTTCAAAGAAATGGACCCACGTCACAATCTCTTCCTTTTTTTATGACCATGCCCTTTCTGTCACTTCTTTGGTTCATCATCTACATCATTCAGTTATCAGACAGTAAAAGCCAAAAAAAGGAGCCGTAACCACGTAACCCTCTCCTGGCAATTCCTGCACAGGGAAGGCACGACCGGCAGGGATTGCACAATGGCAGATGGAGAAGACGGACCAGCCGCAGAGCCGGCAGGGGTCTGGGGAGTGTCCAACTCCACGCATCCCATTACTTTTCTCAGCACTAAACACTTCCAGCACATGGTGAGCACACTGTGAGGTCTGGACAGGTTCATGCAATGAGGACTCCACTGAGAGTTAGGAAATACAGAGCAACCACCAGACCCAGAGCAGCTGTTTCCGTGTGATAATTCCTTAAAAGCAACGTCACCCCTTCATGGTCATCCCCACAAGGCCTACCAACCTTGGCACGGGTAGCACAAACTGAGGCTGAGTCTTTCTGAGAGACCTTGCATCCCACAAACACTCTCTTGTTTCTTTAAGTCTCCTCTACCAAAGCTACGTGAGGTTTTTACTTTCTTTTGGCAGGGAAATTCGAAGATCTGTGCAGATTCCCTCATGCCACGCCGGGAGAGGGGAGCGATGACTGATTGATCGAGGTTTCTCCCGTCAAGAGCACCAAAGGAGGTACCGAAAGTATCCATCTTCTGGAAGAAGGTTAATTACAGAAGCTCAGCTCGCACACAGGGGTCCTGCCAGTCAGCGCAAGATAAGCAGCATTGGGAGCATAAATTATTACAGATGATAAGGCAAAATTTCCCCTTAAACAGCTTTGTACATATGTTCCTAAGATTGGCTCCAGAGACGCCTGTCATCGGATGTCAAACAAGAAGCTACAAAAATTACAGAGAATTAATTTATTGTATTTTTTTTTCTTGTCAGCATATGACGCTTTCTCTCTTGCTGAGATTAACTGAACGACTTCAGATCCTACCAAGACGTGGCTAGACGATGGGACCTGGTGGGCATCACCCACGCTCAGTCACAGCAGGCGCCGAGAGCTCCGCCACTCCGTCTTGTCTGCAGGAATGGAGGCTGGTTCTAGCCCTAGAAATAAGATAAGTTACAGGCACTAATTGCTACAGTTTTTGTTGTGACTACCTCTTCCGCAAGCGGTATATAAACAGGAAACCACGGCCACATGGCGGGGAACGGACTCAATGCTGGCGAACACACCGATAAAAATCAGGTCATATTGACATCCTCTGTTTATTCACTGCTTTGTTAACACTGTTTATCCTTAGCATCTCGGCCACATATTTGGAAAAACTCCCACTTTGCCACCCATCTGCCACTCTTTTGTTCCCTAAAACAGTGCCACTGCAAACCCCTTGCCTCTAACCATCACCAGTAGCAGCTCCTTCAGGCCCAGACCTAAGGGGGACACAACACTTTTGGGGTACAAACCAACCTACTCCACTCTTCCAGGAAGGTTTCTTTCTGGTGCCTAGGAGCTTGCTATCAGCTTTTGCTTGCAAGCAGGAATTTCTCTCCTACCAAGGAGCCAAATCTATTTGAAGCGACCGACCTGCTGAAACGCAGCCCACTGCAGGACAAATCTGCAGCCTAACCATGCTTTGCACCACAAAGCTCAGCCTACATTTGGCTGTTGGCTGTTTATCTCTACCTGGTGGTTTATTCCAAGCCTGAATTCATTCTACTGGAATGAAGAGTTTGCACGCATTATGAATTTCTTCCAACGTTATTAACGCGCCAACATCTGCACTATCGCAAACACAATTCATCCACGACGTTCTGTATTTTACAGCAGCGGGTCATCTGTTCCTAAACGCTTCCCTCCCAGCTCCAGATACGCTGGAAACATTAAGGTAGCGTTCCCACCATCAGCTCTGGGACATCAGAAATAGATGACACGAAAAGACCCTTGAATTCCTGAATTCATGTTTGAGGGATTTCTTTACCCAGCTGAGTCCACAGCAGGTCACAGGCTTCTGCTGGCAGCTTCTTCTTTCACGTACCCTTGGCCTCATAGAAGAAAGCCAAAAATTTTGATCTGAGAGGAGAAAAATATTTTGGGTGTAAACCCTTATTATTCCAAGCCCATTTTTACCAGCTAAGGAGCAATTTCTCCACCCCAAATTTCTGCTGTATTGCATTAGCTCTTGGTCTTTGCAGTCTAATTAATTTTTAAGTATCACCTCTATCAAGGGAATCTTTGTTAACCACACAGCATGAGAAGTTCAACATTTACCCTGAGTTAGCTGTATGCTGAATTCCTCCTTGCAAATCAGCCTCTCTCCTCTCCATTCACCAAGAGTCAAAAAACCGGGCTCAGCCTTGGGGATCTGCCCAGCCGGACCTTCTGCAGATGGGCAATGCGTGGCACGTTGGTACCCAAAGTCATCGATGGAGTGAGGAGCACCTACACCCAGTTATTGGTTGGGGGTCACAGAGGCCAGCCCCAAAGCAAGAGAGTTTGGGACTAAACTTCAGGGGTGGTAGAATGAGGAAGAGGATGAAGGCTGGGAGACACTTTGCCAGTCAAAGACCTACTAAAATTAGTGAGCTAGGTCAGCAGAAATACGCAGAGAAAGGCTTTGTTGAGGAGAATAAGTGCCTGGGGAAGGCACTCTGTCTCCCCACATGTAATACTGGGAGATAACTGGCCAGGGCACGGTGCTACGAATACCTTGCAGGGCTTCATGGTGGGCTTTTAAAACATGAAGAACCAGCAAAGCTTGGAAAGTGAGTGCTAGGACCTCTGGCCTTCAGGATTCAAAAAGATAGAGGCCATCTCAGGCTTGAGGACCTAACATGGGAAACACCCTACTGGTCCCTGCCAGCCCAAGGGCCCACCTAGCCCAGCGTTCAGTCTCCCATGGCAACAGGAGATGCTGGTTTGGGTGGTCCAAGAGCCCCGCTTCTCTCTGCTGCCCTTCCCCTCGGATGCCTCCAGTAGCCCCAACTTGCTTTGCCCGCTGCCATCACAGTTTTGCAGACCTCCGTCATCCCTCCAGCCTGAGTAGCCCCCAGTATTTCCAGTCCCTCCTGGAAGGGTTCTGCCACCTCTGTGGTTTTGGCTGCCCTTCCTGGTCCCTGTGTGGTTTTGGCTGCCCTTCCTGGTCCCTGCTGTACCTCCAAGTGCCCTCCTCAAGATACCAAAAAAAAAAAAACCTTACCATTACTGTAACCCCAAGCCAACCCAGTTTGGCGCAGGGTCTTTCCAGTTCTCATCAAATCACAGAATGGTTTGGGTTGGAAGGGACCTTTCAAAGGTCATCTGGTCCAACCTCCCTGCAAGGTTCTGTCCTCCTTCAAGGCCATGCTGGCAAGAGCAGCTCTGCAGACGGCTCAGATATTCCCAGCCGCACTCCAGTCAAACCAGCGTGAACTGGGAAGGCTCAATGGGGCCATATCCAGTCTCCGCTCCGAGCATCCCGAAAGGTTGAGAAGGGCGATGCCACCGCGTGGGGCAGGGTTTCAGGGTTTCATCTTGTCCTCAATTCGCCTGTGGGATCCGAAAGGAATTTTTTCCTATTTCTCTGCCAAGCAGGAAAAAAAAAAAAAAGTGAAATACTTTGTTGTTGTTTATACTGGAAGGGATTAAAGTGTTCAATATTTGTTATATTTAGATGTCTTTCAACCCCAGATTCAGGGAAACATTATGCATGATTCTTGCTCTATTTACCCTTCACTCCGTTCCCTCGCTTTTATTGTTCTTCCCGTTTATTCCTCTTCCAATTTTGGCTACTTTTCCCGAGGACCGCGGCATAACCCCAGATTTCCCAGGGAAACCAGCACCTCTCGGCAGCAGCGATGAGTTTTGCGGCTCTCAGACCACGTCCATCCTGCCTGAAGCGACGTGCATCCTCACGGCAGTTTTATTGCCGGCGATCAGCCAGGCAGGGAGGGGGCAAATCACTTTTTTCCTGCGTCACAGCCTAAATGACCCCTCAAAGTGGATAATTCACCCCAAGATAACGCATCTATCCACTTGAGCATGACGCTTTGTCTAGGATCCCCCAGTCTGCCCTCGCTCCCTCCCAAAAAGAGGCTCTTGATGCCCCCGACACCGCAGGGCTGGGACTAACCTGTGGCACAGCCCTGGCTTCTCCACGGACCGACGAATTGTCATTTCTCTTTCCCCTTGAATTTCTTGAAAAGGAAGGGATGCTGACCAGGAAAAACTTGTGAGCAAAGCCCAGGCTGTAAAATATTCTTGTAAAACCTTCCCAAAGATGAGCGTGTGAACAATCACTTCATAGCCAGGGCAGACAGGAGAGAAGTTTACATCCACTGCCCATTTTCCAGTAAATAATTCCCTTCAATCCATCTGAAAAACCTTTTTTTTTTTTTTTTTTTTTTTTTTTAGTATATTTTTTTGAACTCCATGTCCACTACAGTTTTCCAGAGCAGACACATGTTTTGGTGCATTCTTCCTTCAGGACGGAGCGCCTGATACCCGATCTCTCTGCCATGCCCTGGCTAATGGAAAAAAGCTGCTGCCTCGGAGCTGCTCTGATTTATTCCGTAATCATCTCTCTGACGGGGGAGTCTTTGACCTCCCCACTGAGGCTCCACTAAAACCGAGCCTGGTACCTGGGTAGGGACAGGTAGTTATTTTCTCCTGATAGCAACGTTCATGCATAGTAACATGCCATTCTACACGTCATCTTCACCTTAAACATAAAGGCAGCCATCGGGGCAGAAGCTTATTTATTCATTTTTCGAGGTCCTCCAGCTAAGCCTGACCTATCCCTTCACAGCCACAGGAAACTCAGGAACAGATCATAGAATCACAGGATGGTTTGGGTTGGAAGGGACCTTCAAAGCCCACCCAAGTCCAACCCCCCTGCAAGGAGCAGGGACATCTCCAACCAGATCAGGTTGCTCAGAGCCCCGGCCAACCTGGCCTTGAACGTTTCCAAGGATGGGGCATCCACCACCTCTCTGGGCAACCTGGGACAGTGTTCCACCACCCTCAGTGTAAAAAATTGTTTCCTAATATCTAATCTAAATCTACCTCCCTCTATTTTGAAACCATCACCCCTAGTCCTGTCGCAACAAGCCCTACTGAACAGTCTCTCCCCACCTTTCTTCTCCCCAAAATATCTCTGATGCTTAATTCCCATTTTACGGCCTTGCTATCGCTGCATGAAAGATGACTCAAGAGAAGAAGAGAAGACCACCTTCCCGTTGGCCGCATCCGCTGATTTATTTCATTTGTGCAGAAGCCCACCTCTAAGCTGGCACAGAAATATTAAGGTGGACGCCTGGTTTTACTCCTTTTTGACTCAGAAGGGAAAACTGGCTGCGTGCACTAACAGCTACGGAACAAAGCCAGAATATTGCATTAGAAGACAAACGACGTGCAGGAAATCCCTTAGGTGACTAAATATTTACTGCGCCAACGAAACTCTCCAAAAAAAGGTCCCGCTCAAAAATACTTGAAATTAGCAGACGTTTTTTCCCCAATACTTCTCTAGATGAGCTCTCAAAAAGTTTCCTCTGGGAAGACCTTGCAGAGTTGCAGCTGCGTTCCCCTCCTGCCGAAGGGCCGGGAGCATCTTCTGGACACGGACCAGGAGGCACAGAGAGGTGCAGGACCACAGGCTTCTGCTCTGAACCTGTCCCCCAAAGACAGTCCTAGCTGGGTTTTTCATTTTTCTTTTATTTTTTTTTTTAAATAAACCAACGTTAAATGTAACTCAGGGTCAGACAGAGCCTTGCTGCTCCTTTCCATCAGAGCCGTAAAGCAGCACGGCAGAGGAGCACTGGTGGGGTGGTGAGGAGCTTGGCTATCCCTCTCCCCCCATGCAGAGGGTTTCTTTCCAGCATGTCAAGGGATGAGGGTTGTTTTCCCAAGTGTTGCAAAAATCCAACTGTTTTTACTCCTCTCAGCTCTCCGATCAGGAGAACAACGCCATCGGAGCGGGGAGCGACCAGCATCTGCCTTCGCTCAGCTCTTGGCTCCATTTAAACGTCCCACGGGGTTACAGATGTGCTTTAACCTCCACAGCGAAGGCACTGAGCACCCGTCCCGGTTGCCCGGCTTTTCGGGCATCTGGTCACATTCCCCGGCATCGCTCACGCTCCTCACAGCCACACCGGCACACGCAGCCCGGCACCGAGGCAGTCGCTGGGGCACGCATCCTTGACACGTCTTCCTTCTCGTTTCGGGCAGGAGAGGTTGCGGGTATTTCCCAGAGGGTGAATTCCTCACGGGCTGGCCGGACTGTCTGCAACTATTCCATTTTTGCAGGGCACGAAAACCATTTTCCGCCAAATCCCGGGGAGCACAGACTCCAGGGCTGGAGCTGCGATGTTTCCTCTCCTCCCCTGGCCGGGGAGCTGCTTTTTTTTTGATGGCTGAGTTCCAGAGACAGCTGACGTGACAGCCTCTACATGCTGTAGCATCCACATGGAGCTGAGCTGCTGGGATCCAGCCGTGGCTCCGCTAAAGCTTGGAGCCTCAACGGCCAAAGGTGAGAAAAAGAGGGGTGGCTTTTCTTTCCCAGCTGCTCCCGTTGGACAGCCGGCCATCGCTAGGTCCTTCGCCTGGCTCCGTCCCCGTGGACGGTCTCAGGCTGGCAGCCACCGTAGGGTACATGGTCCCCTGCCTCCTCCGAGGTGTCCGAGTGACATTTCCTTCAGGACAGAGTACCAACACTTCATCATCCTTCAAGATTCCAAATCCACGGCATCTCACCTCCTGCAAAAACGTCCAGACCTGGCTTCACACCCTCCTTGGACCCAGCAAGCAGAGGAGTCCGGCACAGCCAGCTGAAATTCCTGGACCCAAAAAGCAATGGAATACCCCTGGGGCCGGAGTAGCTATGCCAGGAATGCTCCAGTGGGCTGCCAGCCAAAAAAAAAATTTTATTAAAGGTACGGGACCTTACAGTCAAAGTCTTGGGAGCTTGGGAAAACTCAGGATTGGGGCGTCTAACTGAAAGAGAAGATGACAGAGAGAATTCATGTCAGCCCTGTCACAGCACCGCGTACCACCGAGCCCTGGCCATACCCCTCGCCCCGCAGCGAGGGAGGAGGTACCGCTTCAGGCGACGTAGGGATGTGGGGATTAGCACCCTGATCTCCCTCCATCTTGACAGAAAAATCTGTCCCCTTCCCTTGTCTTGACGTTACCTTAATCCGCACCGCCAAATCAAGCAGACCCAGCACACGCTATTACTCAGCTTTCTCTCCTCTCCCCCAACCTCTACCATCCCTCAAAGGGACAGAGCACAAATAATTCAGCCTCTGCCACTCGGGCTGGTTTTAATCAAAGGGTTTGCTGGGTTTTCTACGGCGTGGGACACCTCATTAACAACGCGACGCCTTTAAGGGGGGGGGGGGGGGGGGAAGTGGTGTTATCCATTTCAGCATTGCTGCGCTTAATGCTGGTACCCGGTGTTCTGCACCAAGGTCCCCTGCCAGGACAAGTTTGATTTTGGTGGGGAACAAAACAACAACAAGACTTAAAAAAAAAATTAAAAAAAAAAAAACAAAAAGCATTGCTGGGCTGAAAGGGCTTAAGAGATCCGCAGGAGCCTATTTGTCAGAAAGGAGATTAGAGCCTAATGCAATTTGTCTTTGTGCGTGGGTCTGTTTCTTTTTCTTTTTGGCGGGGGGGGGGTGTCTTTGTAAAAAGCCAGGCTTATTAAAATTCAGGGAGAAGCCCACACAAAAGACATTTCTCAGGGTCCAAAGGCGCACTTATTAATGCAGGGGGTTTCGATTCACATCATACAGAGCGTGCCAGTTTGGGGAGATCTGGGTATTGTTTGCGGAGAAGAAAGCAAGCCTCGCTGATCATTTTCTTTTCCAGTTTTAACCACAGCTGCTGGAGCAAGCAGGTGCTGGGATTCAGAGCCCACAGAAAAGGGCAGGAGACGGGGGGCGGGGGGGGAACTCATCCGCGTGATGGATTTTTTTACTGTTTTGGCTCATTAAATTGCAGCGGTGTGGTGTTCACGCTCCTCATGTCCTCCGTGGGGACGGCCAGCGGCTGCTGGGGGAGCATGGCACCAGAAGTCAACGCCTGCTTCAACTGCAACAGGGTGCCATCAATAGCCGGCAATGCTCGCCAAAGCATCCGTTTTCCCACCTATGTCTCCGACAACACCAACCGGTTGGCACGGGAGAAAATAAGGGATTGCGACTGCCATACCGGTGCAGAGCCCAGCTCGGATTTCTCCCATTCATTTCCAAACACAGCGGGGTCAACGCCCTGCTGCAGCGAGCACACCTGAAAAGGAGGAGAGGTGGAGATTTGCCCCTGTCCCAGGAAGGATCCTGGTACCCCTCCAAGAAAAAGTTCACGGAGTCACCCACTCTTGAAAAAACAAACCCAGAGGTGGGTTGTGCAAGGGGTGGGGACTCCACCAAGTCCTCACACGCAAGACGGGAAAGACTTGAAAATCTCTGCAAGGCACTTTTAGCACTTCCAGGGACTCTCCTCCCAAAGGGGAAAGCCCGCATCGACCTTCTGGTTGGGAAACCTGCCCGAGGAGGCTCCTGCTAACAAGTGTTTCTCGAGCGTGACTTGTTTGCTCTTGGCAGCAGAGCCCTTGGGAGTGTTTACTCAAGAAGAGCAACAGTAGGAGTTTCTCTTAACTAGCTTTTGACACCAGAGTTGGGTACACCCAGCTGGCATTTTTTTTTTTTCCCCCCTGCACTGCTTTGCACGTTTCCACCTGCTACGCTATGAAAAATATGAGAAAAATGCCGTGTGTTTTCTTATGAGATTTTCTCCTTCTGAGAAAATATGGGAATGGGTCCCACGCTGCCTCGGCCAAGAGAAGAGCATATGGAGGGGTAAGCACCGAAGAGGACACAGAGGATGGAGCAGCGAGCCCTGGGAACCGACCAGCACAGAGAAACGATGGAAATGCATCCCGGAGAGGCACGGCTGCAAACTGCCTCGGTACTAATTTCTCTCTTTAGGCTCGATCTAAGCTCATTGCAGCAAAACCCAGCACCGATGCTCAGGATAAAATACCATGAGGTACCCCTGTTACTGAATAATTCGCATGAATTATGATTCAATGAAGTATCCAATGGTTGTGTAGAAACACAACAAGTAATGGCAACAAAATTCACTGTAAGCACGCGACAGAACATCATCCAACTCCTGCAGAGCCCCAGAGACAGTCACAGCACACGCTCAGCAACGCCATCCCACTAAGATGTCACAAATTTATGGGTTATGGTCACTTATATATCTCCAGCCAAACTTCTGCCAACATCTCCTTCACCTCTCTCAGGTGCGGGAGCAGAGCAGACCGTGGCAAACCTCTTTGTTTATTTTCTAAAAAAAAAAAATAAAATCTGCCATCACGCTGCCAACCCAACAAGGCACCCCACGAGCGAGGGAAACAGAAAGCTGAGGTGGGGCTAAAATTGCTGAATAAGTCTGACTGTTTTAACGTCTGCTCGGAGGATATTTTAATGGAAATCAGATGGACTGAGTCCGGGGATAGGAGTTCAGCTTAGAGAAGCAAGAGGTTCTCCCCTTAAGGCTGGTGATGGCTCGAGACCTCACAAATATCTTCATTGTTATTGTACTCTTCATATTGCAGCCCTGCTCGAGTGTCCCCCTCAAGGTGAGGCCCCCAATTTGCACCAGCACATAGAAAGACATCTTCCCATATAGGAAACACTTCAATGGATCAAAATTTATATGATAATAGCAGGAAAAAAAAAAAAAGTGCCTGGGATAGTTTATCCCTCATCGTGCTGGATCTAGTAAAGGAGCAACCTCTTGGTCAGACCCATGGCCAGCAGCAAACAGGGCAGGTGAAGGAGCTTCAATGCTGAGGAGCATCTTTGACTCGCTTCCATACAGGTAAAAGGAGGATCAGCTGCCTGGAAAAAGCCATAGAACATCTTGGGAGGATGTCTCCCACCCCAAAGCATGTACAGCTCGGGCATTATGCTGAAGGGTCAATGCAAGGAACATTTCCATCCCTGGAAATGTTCAAGGCCAGGTTGAATGAGACTCTGAGCAACCTGATCTAGTTGGGGATGTCCCTGCTCCTTGCAGGGGGGTTGGACTAGATGACCTTTGAAGGTCCCTTCCAACCCTAACCATTCTATGATTCTATGATTACTTACACCTTCTCCTTGAGGCTGCCAGCTGGTGGCTGTGGGAAGCCAGATGAGGTGGACCACGGCCACTTGACAACCACCACCACCTGACAGCCCCAACCAGATGCACTTCTGGGTTGCTTTCAGGCCTGAAGTCCATCCCCAGCTCTGACTGCCCACATTATCCAGCCCCGCAGCCCACCAGATGGTGCTCTCGGTATTAGCTAATACCAAGTTAATCTGTGCCTTTTCCTTCCACTGAGAAGCTCCAGCACAGGTAGGGTGTGGAGAGACACCACCAAGAGTAACAGATTTCTGCGCTTTCCTAGAGCACCAGCCAGATTGCCTGGCTTCATCCCAGACGTAACGTGGTCCAAAAACCAGAAATATGTTTTTGAAGCATCTGGAGGTGATGGTGGGTTAGGGGTGCTAGCATGTGCCTTCAAGCCCAAATGCAATGCATGGCTGTACCATAGTGTTGAGCCAAAACATCAGGACAGATGGGGGGAGCAAAGACGGTGGGGGTGTGCACATGTCCCAACACTCAAGACATTGTACCACACACAAATGGACCTGTCAGCTCATTTCTTGAAGGTCTCCTCCACAGGACCAGCTTCTTGAGCTTTTCTGGAGTGATACGCCATGGCTGAGAGAGCTGGCTGGGACTCTGGTGGACTTTGGTGTTTCTGCTTGCTAAAAATATGAAACATTTTCTACTTGAGCGTAAATGTTGTAAGAGCAGGGAAAGGCTGCGCGGGGCCACTGAGGGATCTCCATTGCCCAAAGTGATCGGCTTGCACCTACGTCCACCAGCTATGACTTTTGACGCACTCTGAGGTCCCTTTCAGCCTTTGTTTCTCCCCAATTTTCTACAAGAGGAATGTCTGCAGTTCCCATGCCCTTTGCAGCCTAGATGCTCATAATTATATCGGGTCCGGAGAACCGGGTGAATACCACAGGGCTGATCCTGAGGCTGCTTCTTTGCCCCAGCAGGATGGACTGTTCTCCTTCCATGCTTCCGGATTAACGAGGCTCTCTTTAATTTCTCCTTAATAAA
Source organism: Chlamydotis macqueenii (assembly GCF_036417535.1). Lineage (NCBI taxonomy): Eukaryota > Metazoa > Chordata > Aves > Otidiformes > Otididae > Chlamydotis > Chlamydotis macqueenii. The sequence goes on from NC_141561.1 coordinate 39,927,673, forward strand.
ACTTGGGGCAAAGGGGAACATTTAATGTGCGGTTAAATAAAAACCAGAACATGTACCATACTGGCTGACTTCCTAAAAACCAAGTGCATTTTCTACAGTCGTCCATTGGATATCGGCAACGACATAAAACCTCAGGCACAGAAGCCTGACCTCTAAGAAACCAGCAGCTAATTCTGCGTCTTCTTTTTTTTTTTTTTAACCAGTAATGTATTTTTATCGCTGAAAAGCCGGAAAAGGGAGAGCATTAAAGGTTGCCTGCGCGGGTACGTGGGAGCGCTCCGGCCATTTACGCCTGTAATGAGTTTTGCTGCCTCCGAGCAGAGCACAGGTAATAACAGATCATAAAGTGGGTTTACCACCCCAATTGCCAGCCTCTGAAGGTTACTAAAAGCCCAGTCAAATGAGCACAGCCAGATCTGCCTGGCTATTTGGAAATCACTGCTTTTGTAATGGTTTAGTGGAAACCTCTGCTTCTCCCCTCGGTGAAAAAACAAGAGTGGAGAAAACAGAGCCAACCTGGTTTTGTCCAGAAGAGTCTGGCCAAAATAAATTTGTCTGATGATGCTATTTGTTTGCTTCATCCAGAGCCATCCCATCGGCTCACTGACTAGTTATAAATAATCTCTGTTTTATGAAAATTTCTTATAAAATATCTCCACTTTGGGCAGGGTTAATCCAGCCCTGGGATGTGTTTTTCAAGCGTCACGCCTGGAAAACCCTCCAGGGCTCAGGACCCCTTGCCAAATGGAAAGAGCCACCATCGTGTCCCAAGGGCTGAACCTCCCCGTGGCAAAGGGGGTGCCCCCTGGGAGAAGGGCTGATGAAGGCTCCGGGGATAAACAGCCCCCCATTCCCCTTGCTCCCCCCCTGCAGGAAACTGCCCAGAAGAGCCATGGGTTGATCATCTCTAGTGAAAAAAACTCCATCCCTCCTTCTCTTTTAGGATATTCAATGGTGCTGGAGATGTCTTCAAAAGTCTTTACCACAGAAACCCTCTGATTACACCACTTTTCAAACCCAAAAGGGTCAAAGAAGGTGGGCAACACCCTATAAAAGAGAAAAAAGCCTCCGACACATTTGCTGCTCTGGTTTCAGCACCATGTTCTGCTGCCCTTCCGTGGGACACGGAGACCATCACTTCCCAGCCTACCTTCTCCCATCCCCCCTGAGCTGGCACCACTGTCCCCAGCACAAGCATCTCCTTCAAACCTCCACCGAGAACAAAACGTGCTTTTGCTACTCAGCCTGGCCCGGAGTTTCTCCTCTTTGACGCAGCCACTGACATGGGGGAAGGACTGCACTGATTTGGTGGGTCTCTTAACATGGCCATGTTATAGATTGCTTTGCCTCGGGTCTTTTCTGCTCCCTCGTAGAGAAGCGGATGCAATTGCTCAGGCATGAGGTGTATGAAGCTCCTTGAAGACTCGCTAATCATTTCAGGAAACAAAATAGATCTACTTGGACTGGTCTATCTTTGGTCTCACATTAGCAAAATGGCAGGAGGACTACATGATTCTAAGACATAGTCAGAAGGGTTTATGCAGGGCTTGGCCTGAGGGAAGATGTGCAGCTCGTTAAGAACAAGATGTCAAAGCCACCAAGAGGTCAGTGATATTCAGGGCTCAAGTTTGGACTTGCCCCAAAGGATGGTGCCCAGGGCCTTTGGCCACCTCTGCAGCATCCCATAGTGCTCTTGATGTCAGGCGGGGTACGCACTTCTGTGCATTTTATTCAAGAAACATTTTGGAGAACCCAACTCCATCTTGTGCACATGGTTTTTCATTTACAGCCAAAAAGGGGCGGGGGGGAAAGCTGCATTTCAATTGTTCATTTGGTGCTTTGATTTCTCTCCATGTTCCTTGCCTTTGTCTGTGTGGGAACGTGCATTTGTGGGAACACATGATATATTTCAATGTTTTCTGCAGTTGTTTACTGAGTCCCCTTCTGAAGCCTTACGGACCACCATGGGCTGAGAAACTGGGATGGAAGATCCAGAGAGACAGCCTCATGCAAACCCAGCGTCATCCCTTTGAAGTCCTTGGGGCTTCCACGGCAGCCAGAAGTAATTAGTGAGAGAAAGGAGTTGTGAGAGCCGAGCTGGCTCGCCGTCAGCGCTTCCCACTGACTTTGAATATAACGGAGCCAAGCCAACACCGAGCACTGTTGGAATTACGACACCAAATGTCCGACATATTTATCAAGCATGCTGTGGGGCTCGGAGACGGCTCTCCGCAGCAGGACTCACACCGTTGACCTCACATCACTTCAGTACCAAAACCACTTAGCCAAAATACGCCAGGCGTTCAGGTGCTGTGGCTGAACTAGGCTCAGTGTTACTCCTACACCATCGTCCCTTCAAGTCAGGGTGGCTCTAAGCTCTGATTTCCCTGGCAGACCAGGTTCAAGGGAAACCAGCACAGCTACCAGCACAAGTAAGAACTACCAAGTTACCTTACGCAGCTCCTAGACTCGCAGAAAAAGCCATTACTGGATAATCAAAATGATCCTTCTTACCTTACTAAACATCTCCATCTGTCGAGTGGTCCCTCTGCCATGAGGTGCTGAGCCTCAGCGACCAAGACTGCTCCTCCCTCTCGCTTCGAGCAATAGCTCCTGCCGTACAATCTGCTGTTTTTTCTGCTCTCTATAAAGCAAAATGAGTACATTTAGACACTTGCCTATTTCTTAACCAGCCAACTCTCCTGTGCCTTCCCCATTAATAGATGCTCACCATGGCTGGAGACATCACCTTCCCAGAGATGCTTCATTTGCCTGGGAAAATCCCTCCTCCACCACTGAACTGAGATCAGGTCTGCAGGGTGCCTGGAGGAGGTTACTTTGGGAAAACATTTTGGAAAAAAAAAAAAAACCAGAGATGGAATTTTAAATTTGCAACCTGGAAACACAGAAGCACTCTTCTTGCTTTATTTCCCCTCTAGGCATGGCTTTGAGAAGAACATTCCTCTGCCTCTGTTTTTCTTCTGCTACCTTGCCTTTTTCCTCTTCTCTTGCTTTTTTCTCCCCTCTTCTTCCTCTCCCATTATCTCTTAGCAACGTTACTATTTTCCATGGCAAAGACTGTGGGCAGCACTGAGGTCAGAAGGGATCTCAGGAGGCCTCCAGGCCAACTGCTTGCTCAAAGCAGGGCCAGGCTCAAAGCTGGATCCCAAGTTTTGTGTGTGGTTATCAACTCTGCGCTATAAAGAGGAGAAAGGATGTGACAGCAAGCTCCATTTGGGGCAAATCGCTAAAATTCCCAGAGTGGTTTTCCAACAGTAAATTCTAATTCATCCAAAATCATTTGACCTTTGAAGGTCACTTCTAACCCTAACCAGTCTATGATTCTATGATTTGCAGAAGAGTTTTGATTTTGAAGGAGCTGGACAGAAACCTCAGAAACACTTAAGTTTGAAACCAAAAGCTTCATTTCAGCTTTTTCATGTTGGTTATTCTACCCTGTCCTTTCATTCTGATGCCTGTGCTTTACATCACGTTACCTGGCATTTAGACTGGAATTAAATGGTCCGCTTCAATAAGATTACTCCCATGCTTCTGACTCTACATTTCACAAGAACTTCTGCTCAGCGAAAAAAAAAAAAAATTGACTTTTCTTCCTGATCTGGAACAAAAGCAAATAGAAAAACGTCAGAAAATTTCATTTCATGTGACGGGAATTCTGCTTTCTGGACAGCTTTGGTTGCTGTCAAGAAGAAGGGCAGCTGGCTGGGACAGCTTATGAAAGCTTTGAAAGTTCATACAAAGGATCTAAGTTGGCAAGGCGTCCACCAATCCTTGCATCTAGTGCCAACATCGTGTGGATGGGATTTTTCAGGGTCCCCTCAAAGAACTGAATATATGGCTCCCAAGATGCCTGAGGTCTCTAGTTCTGCTAGGCTCCTTTTGAAGAGTCCTAGCTTCTTTTTTTTTTTTTTTCAGATAACCAAAGTGGGCCTCTCGCTCATGGGAAGCATTGTTAAACACGTCACCTCCCACCAAGAGAAGTGAAGAAGGAAAAAGCCACATGAAGATATTAAAACAAGAAACTGGAACATCTACAAACTGCTCCGAGACTTCATTCTTAATTCTCACATCCCTATGTACAATTGAAAACGGCCACTTAGCTATTTATGGCATTGTAAGCCATCACTCTTGGTTTCCGTTTAGCCTCAGATGGATGGTTGGCCCATGCGTCTCATGCCGTACTTAAGTAGGATGGGAGAAAAAAAAAAAAAAAAAAAAAAAAGAGAGGGTATAGAAGCAAATAGACCTTTTTGGATGGCCACATCTGGTCCCCATGTGTAAGCTTAGCCTCGTGGAAAGCCTGCTGACAGAGAAAAGCTGCCTGCTGCGGTTCGAGACAAGCTTCTTTTATAGATATATTATATATATATATACACACATCAATTTTTTATATATGTGTAAATACATATATACAGATAGATATCGAGCAAGAAAGAGCTTTCACTATTTTCTTTTCTGAAGCTTGCAGAGCTCACTTGGCCGGATGCAGACCACTGGGCAGCAGTGATTTATTGTGAAGCAAGGTTGCTTATTCCTATCGCGTGGTGAGAGGATGGCAAGAGGACGGCGAGAGGCTGAGGAGCAGAGAGGAACTCCAAATACTCCCAAGTGTGGAAGGACCTGAAAAAGACAGAAAGCAGAAGGACTGATGTGAGGTGTTGGATAGGTTTACGTGAGCTCTCCAACCCACATCCCGCCACAAAGCGCAGGTCCTGGGGATGGGTGAGATGAGATAAACACTTTGCCACCCAGCCAGATCCACCAGCCCGGACCCCGACACCCAAAAAGTAGAGCTGGTGTCACTTTTTGGCCAGCAAAGGCCCCTGTAACACTGACACTCCTTTTCTTAAGACCAGAAGCCTCTCCTTTCTCCATCTCCATGGCTGAGTCAGTGTCTTCTTTCCTTCGCACCCCAGGACCCCGATCTCGACTGTGACAGAACAAATAACGCTGCTGGGATGTTATGGCTAATCAGCAGGACATTTTTAACCTATTATTAATTTGGACGGCAAACAAAGTAAACAGGAACAAACCCAACTTGTCTCCTCGCTCAAAACATTCACGTCCCAAGGAAGCCATGCTCCCTACGATACGAAGAAGGGAGCAAGCCGTGAATGCACAAGCACTGCCAACGACCTGGTGCTTTGCTGAATTAGGGCCAACAGCCTCCTCGTATTAAATCCTTGTTAGAGTAGAGATCGCTGCTGGGACCGAAATACACTTGGACGAGATAAACTGGAGCATGACACGGGCACTTGAAGGAGTATTTTCGCTTGGCAAGACCATAGATTTGTTTGTTGCGAGGCCAAAAGGCATCCACATATTTCTGTAAATTGGAATTTTTGTGGCAGTCGGGGGAGCAGGATAAAGCACTTACTTCCCTTTCTGCTTTCATGTTGGAGATGAGCGTCTGACGTCTCTGAGCCTCTCCGAACCCTCGTCCTCAGGAGACCTTCTCCACGGCCCCATCCAGTGACCCCTGCAGCAGAGAGAATTAATCCGCCCTGCCATGCAAACACACAGAGCAAAAACCCAATAAACCAGCCCCGTGCTAGCAATTACATTTGGAAGAGCACATCAAGCGTTGAGCCAAGTGATCTCAAGCGATGGAGCAGCCTCCAGCCCCGAAGGCAGCTGACTCAGGAGCTATTTACACTCGCTGTACCAAAAAGCTTTCATCTCATCCCCCAGTTCTCCACGGGTCACGGCTTGGATGAGGTTCTCAGCCCTCCCCATGGAGCAAGCAGCTCCTGTGGATGCCATGAATCCTCACTACGGCCTTCAGGTATAGCTAAAAGTATCAGCGCAAGCTCGCGCTTTCCCACCGCCGAGCCATGCAGCAGAACAGGGCACTGGGTACCTACTGCCCAGTGAGATATTTTTTGGTGGAATAGTGATGCCACAACCCAGCTGCTGCCCTTTGCCAGGGCAGGGATCTCACCAACCTCCTGTTTTCCAAGCCCCAGATGGGATGAGTGGAAGGACGCGTCAGCTCTTTGCAAGTCACCCAGGCCTGATAACTTTCTTTTTCCAGGGACAGAAGCATGGTTCCACATGGGCACTAAAGCAAATATTACCCACATGTTTGCTCTTTTTTTTTATACTACAGAACAAGTAAATGACCGGAAAAAAACACGTTGTTAAGAAGTTACATAAGTCTTACATTTTCTTTTCTTTACTCTTACAGCAGGGGGAAATTTGTGGCTAAAAATGGTAATGAGAACCAGGGTTTGAACAAATGGTCCTTACACCCTTGGATGGATGCTGGGGACCCTCTGGGTTGGGAGCAGAGGGCTTCTTTGGGAGTTCAGAAGAGATGGGCTTTGTTCCTGTGCAAATACCTTTGCATTTTCCAAGAGCACATGCAACTTTTTCCACTTTTCTCTAGCAATCAATTTGACTCGACCGAAAGCAGAAGTAATTGAATTACACAGAACGTACATAGGAGTCGAAAACACGTCAGGTTTCCCCCCCTGCGCTACCCTACGCACAAATCTGGAAATGGGCAGTTTGCAAGATAGAGAAATTTCTAGAGATCATCCAAAATAAAAGTCATTTTCCCCAACAGAAACTACAGCTGCAAGTCCAACCCTCTTAAAAACTGCATTGCGGTTTGGATGAGACGCCCTGAATCTGGATGAGTTGACTCCCATTTCAATGTGGGAATCCAAATCAGACCAGTTGCATAATGCTATTTCAGATGTGGCTGAGAAAACTTGTGCAAGCGACAGATCTTCCTGTGTTTTCCTGCTTGCAAAATGGCTTCAAGTCTTGGTTTGTGCCAAGAAGCCTGAGTACCACCAGCAAAATCTGTCAGCGTTAACTCTAGGACCATTTTTCAATGAAGTTACGAGCCTGAACCCAAATCCTTTCTGAAACCAAATTCCCAACCAAACTACACCACGGCAGCTTTCCACAGCTTTCTTGGAGGCTAGCTCAAGCACAAAGCTCTACATCCTTTTGGAAAGACGGTTTTGGAGGCAAATATTTCCTTCATTTGCTTGGCTCTCCTTCCAGTAACTGCTGGTAATGTTCCCGTCTGTTTTGCAAAGCGTTTCCCATTTGCAAACTGAGCAAGTTTTAATTACTCCCATAATTTTGCCTGGAAGGGAAGAGCCAACCATACTCATCAGATAATGACAGCCATTGCTCTCATTACCACACTCCCAAATACACAAGCCAGGGTACAAGCTCAAAAAAAAAAAGAAACCCCAAAAAAACCCCAACTGATGGCACTCTTCAGATTATATGACTGCACATTAAAACAAAGGAAAATTTAATTTCTCTCCCAGAGCTGCCTAAATATAATCCTATTACCTCTCTTTGCTCCATCCCTAGCCCCTACATACCCAACGAGGACCCCTGCCAAATCATACTTCCAGCTACATCTGAAGGATAAGGCATACAAAGCTACAGGACATTCAGATAAAGATGGGAAATCATTGTCTTACAGGAAGGAGCTATCCCAGTTTGCCTTCCTTTCCTTTTGATTATACAGCTCAGATTAGGGATAGTCAGGAAATTACATCGTCTTTGGAAAAATAAAATAAAACAAAAAAGAAAAAGAAAAAGAAAATAGAAGAATATCAAGGAAAAGGAAATTTTTTCATTTCCTGCAAAAACAATCCCATGACTCTGAGGTTTCAAAGGCTCAGATACATTTATTTCTTTCTTTTTTTTTCTTGCAATGTTTTACCATAACAAGTACCAGTTTGCACAAGCTTCTTGTTTTTAAACAAAACGTTTGTCGCTATAAGAACGCGCATACATTTTCTTCCAACTCCGTATTTTAATACTGAAGATGGATGGATACCGATGGTGTCACCAAAAGCCAACATCTGCCCCACAATCTAGAGTAGGTCCTGAGCGCTGTTGAGAGGACTAACTTGGCTCTGTGTATCTATGACCAGAGGGAAGAATTTCTGGCTTTTATAGCAAAAGTTTATTCCTTTACCCATGCCCCATCCCTGGAAACGTTCAAGGCCAGGTTGGACGAGGCTCTGAGCAACCTGATCTGGTTGGAGAAGTCCCTGCTCCTTGCAGGGGGGTTCGACTGGATGGGCTTTACAGGTCCCTTCCCAAACCATTCTATGATTCTATAATTCTTTTTGGTGAACTGACCTACAGAAATGCACATTTGTCACCGCCGTGTGTGACTTTTGGTTTTTCTAACCCGAAAAGCAAGCAAGCTGAGCATCCTCTGAGCAAAAGTACGCCTTTCGAAATAATAACGTAGGACACAGAATCTACGAGTCTATGGTCAATCAATGATCGGTCAGTCAGCACGGACAAATCTGTTGTTTTACTCCTGGTCTTGACAAAACTCGATGGGGAAGAAAGAGCGGAGCTTTCTGATGGATGGAGATGAAACACGGCTGAATTATTTACTTCCAGTCTCAGATTAATCGCACTAAATGGAAATGATGGGACCAGGTGGTTGAAATACTTTCATCAAAATGATTTATGCATGGCTTTTGTAAGAAGATACTACATGACAGGCTGTACCACGCTCAGTTTAACTCCGCCTGGATGGTCTCAGCGCTGCCAATTCCCTGCAGTTCACACACACGTATGTATGATTTTTCTTTTTTACCAATGTCGCAAAGAAGCAAGCCAGCTGTATGCTTCTGCAAAGCGAATCTCTCCATAGAGGGAGGTAGATTTAGATTGGATATTAGGAAAAAAAATTTTACGCTGAGGGTGGTGGCACACTGTCCCAGGTTGCCCAGAGAGGCGGTGGGTGCCCCATCCCTGGAAACGTTCAAGGCCAGGTTGGACGGGGCTCTGAGCAACCTGATCTGGTTGGAGATGTCCCTGCTGCTTGCAGGGGGGTTGGACTGGATGGGCTTTGAAGGTCCCTTCCAACCCTAACCATTCTATGATTCCATAACGATTTGCAGGCGCCCATGAAACCTGCTCAAAGTCCCCCAAAATCCTTCCTCCTTCTGAGTACGGCACACAGGCAAACCTGGCCCCAAGGTCCTCCCCAGGACCAGCTCCTCAGTGCCCAGTCACCCTTGGTTCTCGCTCCCGATCCCAACCAGTCCTTTTTTTCAATGAATCATTTGCTGCATCCTGATCCTACCAGGTCACCACGCAAAACATCTAAATCATCTTTTAAAAGTTCAGCCTTAGGACAGGCTTAAATCCTAAAAGTTTTGCCAAATAGAGATTGAATTTTCGTATCCATCAGAAATTATTTTGGCTGCCTACCAGGGCTGGCAGAAGCCGATACTGCAAACCCTTGAGGACCACGGAGAGGTGATCCTACCAAGGTCTGGGTACAACCCGTCCTAACATCATCACTCAAGAATATATTAATATAAATACTATTTATTTTTCCACCCCTCCCTCCAAGTAGCATCAAGTGTCCGGTAAATCATATGAGCTGGTAAATAGCAGTGGTTTCTCGACCTTCTCTGCACCACTTGCTATTTGATAAACCCCACCAAGGCACCCCTGACTCTGCTCCTCACTAAATTAAACAACCCTCATCTGTTTAGCCCCCCTCACAAATCCTCCTTCCTGTTTTTCTGGTGAGGAGATGGAAAATTATGAGGTGGAAGGAAAATAAAGAAAAAGTGCTATTTAGGATAATATTTTTTTCCACCTGAAAAACCGAGAAAAAAAACAACTTAATCAAAAAGAGCTGAATCGCCGTGCCTCTCCTGGGGTCACCTCATCCCTCTAAGCCTTACGTCCTGCGCCAATCCAGATATTTGCACGTCTGCCCATGCTGCAGCCTTTGGGCTTTCCTGCAGCACGATGGTTTAAACCAAAAAGGCAGAGGTTGTAGATGGAGGAAGAGGAGGAAAGAGCAAATTGGATCCCTCCAAAGATAAATATTGACTTGGGGAAACTCGGATGGCTGTATTCCCCTCGCAGCTCATTGCTCCAGAGCTAAGGAGCCGGTGGTCTCCACCCAACGACGGGCAAACATCCAACATGCAGACCCTCCTGTCCCAAAAGCACAGCAGCTGTTGAACATCCTAGCAGTGTCTGCTGGACAGGGAGAGCACCCGGAGACGGGACACATGCACAAGCCCTCTTCCATCCCTGAGGGAGGGCAGAGGAGGCCAGTGCTATTTTGGTGGTGCACAGTAGCCCGCAGCATTAAGACGACGGTCTCCTGGATACGTGCCAGTCATTCCCTTGACAAACCGCTGGGTTTATTTAAAGGGTAACAGAGCTTCCCAAGAGAAAGGCATGCGAAAGAAATTAAGGACTGAGTCCAAGACCAGGCAGGATCTCATCAGCCCGGCTTAAATTCTGATGTCACATCCAATTGGCCTTCACCTCAAGATGGGATGTGCAATTCAATCGAATCAAGCTCCAGCACATCAGTGGGGCGTGAGTGTCCCATCTCACACAAGGCAGCACCCCCCAAAATCACACCATCCATGGATGGGCTACCACTACCTATGGCTCTTGGGCCAAGCCAGTGATATTTGCTGCATCCATCCACGAAACACCACCGAACAACTCAAGTGATTTTTCCAACCTGTCACTAATCTATTTCTCAGCGTATGGGGATTTCCATAACTTCTCACGCGTACAGAGATTTTATTTTTCCCTTCTTTTTCAATTACATGTTTCATTAACCGCCTGCACCTCCTGATTTGCTGATGACTAGCTGAGGTTTCCAGACTGAAGAAATGAAGAGGGAAATAAAGCAATGATCTATTACCATTCACAGCTGCCACGGGATGATGCAAAACTTAATCAGTTGTTTGTAAAATGCTTTCAGTAGCATGGAAAAAAAAAAAAAGATCGCTTGCAGAAGGTAATTTCCACCCTATCTCCCTCTCAATTCTCTTTTAAAGAAATATCTAGGGAAGTGGAAGTCCTCAAAGTGTGTCCCACTGTCGACAGATCTAGGGTGTCTGCTAGAGAAGGCTCCCAAAATCCTTCCAGAAATGCCATTGCTGCTGGCCCTTCCCAGTGGTCACCAGACCGTGGGGGTCACTTTTCTTCTGGCCACACACAAGCCCACAAGGCCAAAGAACCACCCTTGAGGAGCAGAGGCCTAGGAGATCTCCCTCTGGCTTTGCCCAACAGTGAATTATGAGCCACGGGGGGCTCTCAGCAAGACACGGTGTTATTTGCATCAGAGACCATGCTCTGAAGTCAATCCCATCAGCCTTCTCTTGGTTTGCCTCATATTCAGAAGTCCTCTTTGATCAGCTCTGCCCATGACAGATGGGTTTAGTTTGCACCACTCAGATGGGCTTTTTGAGGACAAAGCCCTCAGCCCCATTTCTGACAAGACCAGTCCAGTCAGATTTTTGTTGACCTGATGCAACTCTGCCGGGACCAACAGCTCCACGTAGCTCTTCCTCCAAGAGAGGGACAACAGGTAGGTACGGGTCACCGAATAAGACAGTCTCTCTGCTGAACCACGCGAGGAGCGGCCTCAGCTCACCGTCAGCCACCACACTGTCCCAGGAGCATCAGAGGAACTCAGCTGGTCCCACGCTCGTGTGTTCCTTCTCCCTGATAATACCTCCCCATTCCCTGACTCAGCCCACGTTAATTGTGTACGGCGTCTCAAAGACCACCCAGCTTGAGCTGCAAAGCATTCAGCGATGGATAAAAATAACAATTGCGTTGAGCGAGGCTACGCTCCTTGCCAAAAAGATTAGCAGTGGGAAAATTCCTCCTTTAGGGAGCTTTGCAGCCAAGGACCAGCTCGTAGGGTTCATGACCGACAGCATGCCCCACGTACGTTTAACAGCTATAGGGAAAACGTGGGAAGAATTATAAGTCTGGTGACTTCCCCTAAATCTTGCTTTTGTCCTCATTCCTAAAAGAGAGAGCATGGTTAGGTCAGTGATCCCGGCAGGATGGTAGGCAACTGGCATCAAGGGTCATTTATCAAAGATGTTAAAGGAGGAGTTGGTGATGGCACGGGACAGCTGCATCAACTGGAGCATCACCTCTCTCTCCAGCCCATTTTTTTGATAAAAACAAAACAAGCCAAACAGAGGATATGACAGAAGAAGGAAGAATCACCTCATTTGTTTGTCCAACAGATTTCCGCTGAGCATCTTCGAGAATGGGTCCATAGGTAGCCACTCCAATGTGCCGGTGAAGAGTACGTTGTACAACGAAGAGCCATGTAAATGGAGGAGCCAAACTATGGGTTACAGAGAAGAATATTTCCCAGAGGTGAAAGACGAATACTGACACACACACCCCCCTCAAGAATTTTTACCTTTGCAGAAATGCAAGGAAAGGAAAAACAGCCTTGAGACTTTTGTTAGACACAAGTGAATGAACGTGTCACTGTGCTGATGGATACACTGCTGTAGCACCCAGAAGGGTTATCGTGACCTTACCCATTGCCTAAAAAGGTGAATTAGAGACCTAACACATTTCTTAGCTTGGAATATTTGGAAATCTGTTGGAAACGTTTCTCTTCCTTGGGTATCTCAAGGTCAAGGGCTGTTGAGTCCAGCCCGTTTAGGTTTTTGGAAGAGGTATTTGAAAGAGTCAGTTGTTCAGATGTTTGTAACTTTAATGATCCTGTTAGAAGGATTTGGGGTGGGCACACAGAAGCTTGTCCTCTACACACCAATGGCCAACTGTTAAAAATTACCTGTGGGGCTTAAAAGATACGATCATTCTCCAACCTTTTCCAACACTTGCCCTCAAAATAATTAACAGAAGTCTATTACATGGCCTTGTACCTGTTTTGGGTGGAAAGAGCACTTCAACACTGGCCCAAAGAGGACTTTGCACTTAATGCACAGAATTGGATTTGTTGGGTTGTCTTTCATCCTTTCAATCTAATCAGAGGACCCCATGTCACATCAGAAACACAGCAAGGTCTTGCAGAACCGATAATCTAAGATGCAGAAGCCCGTGCATGCATGAACTACTCACATTTTTTTTGTTTATTTTCTCCTTTTCAGAGGTAATAGCGTCCTCTTTTCCCATATCCAGCCAGTTTCTAATCACTGCTAAGAAGAAGCCTTCACACCTCGTGAAGGAACAGTAAAATGTTGGGACAGGAGAGCAGGCAACAGTAACATTTAACAATTAAAATAATTTCTCTGAACCTCAGACTATTAGAAACCTGCCAAAACGTCTTCCAATTGAGTTAAGAATTGCATGGGATGACAGCTGAGGATAGATAACCATGACAAAAAAAAGCCCCTAAACACCTTCCAAACTAATTAATAAGTTCTCCCCAGCACCTAAGCCTTTTTCTAAGAGCCTCAGGGCCCAGATTTTCCACTTTTGATTGATTTTACCTAATCACGGAGCTTGTTAGTCCCTAGCAAGCACCCCAAATTAACGGGGCTGTCGCATCATGCTTGACCTCCTCTGGATTCCACGCATGGCATCCAGCGATGGTGCCACCCAGCCAGATGTTTCCAGCGCCTTTGGAGAAGAAATGCATCTTTTCTTTTATTGGACACCCTGATAAGAGAACCCACGTGGAATGTAAACTCCGTGTACAGAGATAGATCTTTTCTCTCACTGTTTATAAACACATAGAGCCCGGTTCTTGCCCTACCGGGGTTATATGAGCCCAGAATTTATCAACACTGGAGAACATACTCCTGATTTACACTGAAGCAAGTGAGCAAATTGTTTGCAGGACAGAAAAAAAAAAAATAGATTAGGCAAGCAACTGTCGCTGTGCATATAGATTTCAATACACATACGACACAATATTTAGATTACTTGCAATAAACAAACTTGCCTCAATACCGCAAGAGCAAACTTCAGATCCAGAGGGGAAGTCAGGGAAAAATACCCTCTTCTTCCCCAGCAGGAAGGGAGGCTGCTCAGACGCAAAAAATGCCCTTGGCCACACCTTGATTTGGCATCTGCTTTGACATCCCTGAGCCAGCCCTCAAATATTCTTTGCTAAAAGAGCAAAGGTTGGCACGAACGGCACATCCACAGACCTCCAGAGGTCGTGCTGGCTTCTCACCAGCTTGTCCTGGCTCATCTGTAGCTCCAAGCTCCCTCTCCTTGCTGCTTCTCCTTGGTCTTGCTCGGCCCGTCCCATGTTCGCTGCCCCACAGGACTGTAGGGCTGGTCCCAAGAGCTACGGAAGGCGGCTTGCTAGGCTGGGTCTATCTTCTCCCACCCAACCACTGGCCCAGACTCCAGAATCTGCAAAATCACCCCATGATGAAGCATGGGGTTCCTGTTCATAAACTAAAAAGCACAAAAATCAACATACATTAATTTGATATCTAGAACGTCTGCGGATGAGGTAGTAAGGATGCTTAGCATCCTTGCAAGACACTAGAGAAGCCACTAACGTGCCGACATCAAAAAATTTATGATACTTGTAAGGCTGAGCTCTAATAATGATGCATTTTCTGGCCCCAGAACTGCTGTTATTGTTGAAATAACCTGGACATACGGGTAATGGAACCAAGCATTCTATATATACATATGTTTACACCCATGCGTATTTATAGACGGACACACACATTTAGGAGGAGGCAGATAAATATCTGTAGTTGACAAATGAGCAGTTTTAGGAAACCGCAGGACACGAAGGAGGATTTTGTTTAGAGAACAGTTTCCCCCTTCAAGACGAGATCTCTAACATCTGCCACCCATCCTCTTCCAGCCAAGTCAAAGGGGTCACCAGCGCAAAGGAAAGGTCACGCTTTGGTCGGGTATTCGCTTGATTCCGGATGGATGAGGAGCACTAAACTCTTCTCATCCCTTGCAGCTTCTGCCTGCCGGGGCTGCAAAGGTCTGGCAGGGTGCTGCTCCTCTGCCATGTTGATTTAAAAGGTTGGGGGTACCTCTCACAGCCAAAACGAGCCAGAGGTAGGATTAATCACCAACACTGGATCTCTCTCCTTCCATCCTCAGGCACTATTTCACGACCGTATCCGAATATGGCTGGAGACGCCTCACCCCTTTTATTCATTTTTAACGAATAGTCCAGTTAAAGCAGGGGACGTGGGGAAAGAACCTGGCTTTTGTATGACACCGAACACCACACGGGATGATGCTGACACAAAACTCTTGTCTGCACACTGCAAATGCTGCAAGGCTAAACATGCCTCTGGGGCAGATGGACTTCTTGCCTCCTAATCCCCAAAAACCAGGAACAGAAGTATGGCAGCCATGGGAGGGAGAGAAAAGAGCAAGGAAAAGGACCAAGAACCACCACGAGCTCAGAAGGACTCACCCCACCAAAGCTCCTACACAGCAAACGGACAAGGACTCAGCCCCAGCATCATTTGCTCGGTGACACCCGCGGTGAATTTGGGGCACCCTTCTCAAAGGACACGCAGTGTTTTTGTTGGATCCCTTTTTTGCCAGGTTAGTGAGTTAAACCAGGGTTCAACAAAAGCTAAAGCCAGCACTGGATAAACAGAGGGAGTGCAGGCCTAGAGCATAGATGCTTAAAAAAATGGGAAACTACCACTTTTTTTAGTTAGCATCGTTAGATTGCCTCCAGCTGCCTTCCCAAGCCCAAATCCTAGGAGCCAGGACAGCAAGAAATAGCCTGAGGGAGGAAGGAAGCAGTCAGCCAAAAGCTGAAGGTGGAAGGCTCTTCGCATTTTTCAGGTTGACCCTCAGAAACACGACACAGGAAACCCTAAAACACCCGTCTCAAAACATTCCCAGCACCTACTCACACGTTACAGAGAGCTGATATCTGGTGATCGTGATGGAGACGGTCTGGCACAGGCTCCTGGACCAGGGAGGGAACGAGGAATGCAACAGCTACTCCTCTTCCAAGTTCTGGCACCCATATGCAGAACAGTTAAGCACAAAATAAGTCTTTCCCAAGGGGAGGTGCAGAAAAGACGTTCTCTCTTGTGGTGCTTCTTCCCATGCACAAAGCTTGCTCAGCTGTAGTCAAAGCATCAGCCGTGACATTTGGGGTGGGTGGAACTGGAGAGAGGCAAAATAAAAATGATTGAAAAATGGTGAAATAGATTCAAAAAATGAAGTAGAAAAAGCAAAAGATGAATGTTGGACCACAACTCCCAACCTTTCCTTGGGAGTCTTGAAGTATCACACGGAAAGAACATCATTGTCGCCATTTCAGCAACTGGGGAAACTGAGGCACAGGAGGTGACATGACCGTCCCTGCTCATCCAGCAGGCCCATGGCAGAGAACCCATCTCCCCACACTTATGGTCCAATGTGAGACCCACCAGACCAGACAGGGAGTCATTTTCTGCAGCTACCTGTAGCGTACATCCCACGTGGAAGACTCACTCCGAGAGGACCACCCTCGATCAAGCTACGAGGATTTGTCTTTGCCAGATGTTCTTGCAGGGAGGATCTGTTGAGTTCTGCAATCTCTACAAAGCTCAGAGAGGCTCAAAACTTCTACTCCCTGCAAAGGGGACTGGGAGGGTTCCCGTGCGAGCCGGGCAACAGCGGGCATGGCCGCTCTCTGGTGTCCCAGCATCACTCTGTGTGGAGAGATTCAACGCAGGCGATTGGCATTTCATCCAGGAGAAAGGCGGAAAAGATAAACGTCTGCCCTCTTGGTGGAGAGATACATAGCCCTGGAATTCCTGTTTATAAAACTGCAATCAGCGCGAGCGCAAATTAGGTAAAATCAGTCAAGAGTAGGAAATCGTCATCAGAATTTCTTTTTTTTTTTTAACATAAAAAAAGCAAAAGCAATTTAAAACCGCTCTGGCTGCTGAGCTTTCAAAAAAGCTTTCCAACACGGCATTTCTATGTTGTGTGTCACCAAGGAAGACACCCGAGATGTAGTGAATTCCCGCAAGTTAATTTGAATTATGCCACAAACCAGATGTGTTCTCTGGTGCACAGAGAACCCTTTTTTTTTTCCTCCATTTCAAAACGACTGCTGCCGCATCCCATCAGCTCTCGTTATCCCACCACATCGTCTGACGTGACGTAACGAGTCATGACACCCTCGTATATCATCAAGAGAGACGGCAGCAACTCCACTCGAGTTGGGGCAGTTAGGGCACTGTTGTCTTGTAGGAGAAGGTTTGATGGGAAGCTGAGGCTACTGTCTTAAGACAAGAAGATATTTGCGAAAGGAGAGATTCCCCTTTCCGCACCAATTAAGACCTCGCAATCAGGCAGCGTGCAGGAATGAAGGTGGAATTTCACCCTCTGGGCTTGGCTCCCAATTTGCAGGAAACAACACAGATTTAATCAGAAGCTTTGAAAGCAGGAAGAAATCATGAGAACACCCAACCTGGCCTCCTACGTTAGAGCAGGCCATGCTTTTCACCCAGAAATTCCTCCATCAAGTTCGATAGCCCAGGGCTGGAAAGGAATCTGCCACTGCAAGATGGACATAAGCTTGAGACAAAGCTGAGACAAAAAATGCACGAGATCCTTCAAACATCTATCGTAATGGTTAAACCCTCTCGTCTTTAGAAAGCACTAATCTAACACTCATTTTCTGACTTCACCTTGTACCTGGCTGGGTCTTCTACTCAGTGGAGGACACCTCTACAGCCAAAGCTCGGTGACATGCAAGCGGCTGATCCAGGCAGCAGATCTGCAGGGCTGTGAGCACATGGACATCCAGTGACATTTTCCAAGCGCCCTGTGAAGCTACAAGCAGCACTGTTCCCTCCTACAACGTCCTCCTCTGTGATCTTTCCACCTCCAAGCAGTAGTTCAAGGACTTCCACCATCCACGCTTTCCTGCTCTCTTTCCCCAGATGCCCTCAGAGGCCAGTTTACAAATTTGTGTTTGGTGCCTTGTCTGATCACCACACTTCCAACCTTCCCCCTGCCTCCAAGATAATTTAGTCAACTGCAACATCAAATTTCTCCATCCTACTCTTGCCACAACGAGCATAGATAACCATGACCATGGGAAAGGCACCCTTCAGCATGACCTAATTTTTCCTGATTTTTCCCTTTAGGTAAGTCGCTGTAAGAAGAGCTCAGCCTTCGAGCTGTAAGGTAAATTTTCCAGATGCAAGTCATTCTCTGCATCGCGTACAGGGGGAAAAAGTCCAATTTTACAGCGCTTGTGGTAAAGGAATGCAGAGAATGTGTCGTAAACACTCCCCCCATCAAATAGGTGGTAAATTGAGCCACGAATGTTTGAAACACTGTACTTTAGAGAAGTGGTGAGAATGATGTGGAGTCCTGAGGCTCCTCCAGTCAAATTGTTTGTTCTTTCCATTCCTCAATTTCTTTTTATCATACTTGGGATGATGAGGAAGTCGTCTTCTCTGCCTCACTCTCCTGTTCAGGCATAAGGTGGCTACCAGAATTGGTAAGCAATAAAAAAATGTGGCTATATATATTTTTTTTCATTGGCTCCCCTAGAAAATCACAGCCTAAATCATGCCCAGGGGCTGGAGAGCACCTCTCTGCCTGTCGGAAGACGGGTGTTTTCCCACCTTCAGAAAATCTTTATCCAGAAACAGGCAAACAAACAAACAACCCAGCAACCTTTCTTCCGCTGGCGCAAATATTTTCTCTATCCCAGATAAAAAAGCCAAGCTTGACACAGCGTTACATGTGCTTTTCATGAATTTTTTTGCAGGAGGCGGTTTCTGGACCGACTTAAGGAATGCACTTAGCATGCTGTTTCCTCTCTATAAAAACACTGAATTAGCATTTCTCCCCATGATTCCCAGCGTGATACTGCTCCGCGCAGAACAATACAGGATAAGCAAAAAACCCACTAAAAAGGCTCTCAGAAAACTGCACAGCGCTTTGTTTTCGTTCGTTAATCCCTTGACTCCATCAGTTGTTCCCTCTGCTGATAGGAACAAGCGTTTCCTCCACAGTGCTCTTAGGCTTATCAAAAAATCTCTGCTCTCCAAGATGCAAGTGGAGTAGGTGGCCACCAGCCAGCCAAAAACAACGGTCCCAAAGAGCATCTGGAGATACTGCTCTGTTTGAGCCGTTATTGGTCACGGGGTTGGCAATAGGAAGACGGGACCCCCGCTTCGACCCCATGGGCAAGCAGACCAAACATAAACGAGGCAGCGTTAACGAGGGGAACATAAGTATTTTGTGTTTTTACGAGCAGCTGAAGAACGTCAGCTAGGAGCCAATCTTTGGGGTCCATCTAATAATTCCTTAAGAGCGTTTTAATTCACAGCCGGTTCTAGACCCGGTGTCTAATTTATGGGCCAATGTTTCTTTAAGACTGGCATTAAAGTGCAGAAGTAACAATCCCGGGGTTAAGAAGGTTAGGCATTATGTCCAGATTAGTATTATCAGATGACCTGAAGCAAGGGTTATATTAAAAACCACCTTAATTAAAAAATACAGGTCAGAACCAGTTTAAGCTCCAAACCTCCAGTTATATTCGTTAATTAGAAGGCTTGGACGCATGCCTCAGTGTGATGGATGAGCCGTATCTGCCTCATGGCATCACATGAAGAGATGGGACACGGCTCCCCAGGCACGGGGCTCGGGCAAGATTGCACCAGTTTTTCTCATTTCAATTCACCTCTCTTTTTTTTTTTTTTTTTTTTTTTCTCCCCTAGAAATTAATAGACCTCAGGCATTCAGGCACCAGAAATCAGCAGAGCGCTAACTCCTCTTGGTTGCTTCACTCTGAACGTCACCTTAAGCACTGAAGCCACGTCAGCCGTTTTCTCAAGAAAAGCAGAGACAGTCTATAGTTTAACGTGTTATTACCTTGCTGCCGACGCTCCAAAGTGCCTATGCAGGAGTCAGGAGATGTATTTTCCTTCCTTTGCCCAAGCAGAAGAGTTTCGTACCCTGGAGGATGCCCAACGCCTCTCAAGGTCTTCATCCTTGCTCTGATAGAGGTCTACGTCCCACGCACGGAAGAGGTTGGCTAGGAGACAGACCACAAGCAACCACATCCAAAGCACACGAGTCGAGCGACCCTGAGCAAGAGGTAGGTGTTGAGGCTCAGTCTCAGTGAATATCTCCTGGTCTTCAGCAGGAGAAAACACAATGCTGACCTTCTCCACCCCATTTGTAGACATCCATATGGGTGCAGATGCAGGTAGAAAGTTTGTGGCTAGGACGTAGGTTCTATCCTCGTCTCCTTAAGACAACCACATGCATAAAACCCGCACAAGAATCGCCAAGGACGGTTTTAGGCCCTAGATCACCCCACACTTCAAATCCAGAAGATGTCACTGGGTGATTTCAGGTGAAACCAAACCTCTTCTCTCCAACAACACGGCAATTTCTTGTCGGAGTAGAACAAACCCTCTCCAGGAACCTCACCAGAGCGGTCATGCTTGAAACACCCACCCGGCATTTAGACAAAACTGCTTTTTCACTCAGAGAAAAATCTCATTCATACAATAGAACCAGAGAAGGCCATGGGGAAGCATCAGGAGATGAGGTGAGGAGCTGAGCAAACCTGCCCTGGGAGGTGAGACACCTAACTGGAAAGGAGAAAAAGAAAGCCCTTTCATCAGGCTCTGCACTAACAGCTGCAGGTTTTCCCTTTCACATTAAAAGTTCAGACGCCAGAAACAAGAAGCAAAAAACACTCTCTTCTTTTTTTTTTTTTTTTTTACTATGGTGTATTACAACCCGTCCAAAATTCCAATAACTTGCATGTTTCATTTGTTTATCTGCTGCCCTAAGCAGAGATTTTACTATATAGCTTGTAATTCCTTTGGGAAAGAAAATTGGTAATCAGATAGAGAAAGCCACAAATGGGAGAAGGCCTTCCAATTTGAAGAAAAAAAAAAAAAGCATTTCCTTGCAAAACAAAAATAAAAAGGTTCATTACTTGGTTATTTCAGCATGCAAGCAAATTTAGCAAGTCCTCAGAAGGTATTTCAGATAAAATGGGAAAGGGAATCGTCATAGCGACAATGGATTTGTTTGGTATTTGTTCTGCCATGTTCTGTCAGTGTGCTTCTCCACTAAAGGCCATCATTGCTGTACTCCCGTTTCACTTCCATAATTTAAACATATGAGTTGTCAAGGCTTGCGTGGTGAGGCACCTCATCCCCTTTCAAGTTGTAGGAGGAGAAGGCGAGGTGGTCTCCATCCCACCATCTTGTCAATCTACCCAAGACACACCTCAACTGACAACCGCATGCCTTTATTGGCACCCGGCAACCAGCCCTAAATTCACCCTGCCCGCCGCTTCCGTCACCCTCACTCACGCCACACGAGGAATACCTCAGGAAACATCTCCTGCATTCAACAGCAGTGCCAGAAATGACCCAGAGCCCCACGGCGAGATTAACAGCCAAGCACCACAAGATCTGGAGGGCAAAGAACATTTCCGTCGGTAGCAATTTGTATGGCCCCTCACACCGTGTGGCTCTAATCACTGATGAGAGCCACACGGTCTCCGGCTTGACAGATATTACATTTCTTTGTAATCCATGTTCCTTTTGTCATCCCCACAGGCTCCAGCCCATGCCTGGGGAGCTCTACATGCAAGTGCTCATGCGTGACGGAGGGGAGAATGGCTTTCGGTGAGAGCCGCTGACAGCTGAATGCGTTAGGAGATCATTGGGTCAACGGCATCTTCCAGTCAACGTGGTCGTAAGGCTCCCGCATCCGAAAAAGCCGCAGAGGAAAGAAACAAAGAGGCAACGTCTCCTTTTGGAGACCATCCTCTGGGTGTTTGGTCATTTCCCAATGCACCAGGGCATGCACGGAGGATCAGAGCAGGCTTTCCTCCACAACAGATTTATTACTGGAGCAGACGTCTCTTAGGAAGCCTGCGAGGTTTCTGGTTCTCATCTCCCCCTCCCCGCAGCTGCCGCATCGCTCAGCGCCACAAATTGCATAAATCAGCAGTGACGGCCAGGAGATGAAAGCGTAAAAAGGCCGTCAGAGGAGTTATTGACACTAAAGGGCAAATCCTGCCCTGACAGGCACCCTGTAACCTCCTGTTCATTAGGAGGGAGATGGAAGGGGCGTACGTCAAAACTTGGGACTCAGGTTGCATTGATGGCAGGTCCAGCTGATGTGGGTCAAAGGAGAAGATGCTTCAGGCCTATCTGTTTCCCACTGGCCGAGGTTTGGTTTTAGCAGACATCCACTACTCAATCACCTCGAATCCCATTCCCACCTCATCGATCCCAGCGATTCACGTGCCGGCAGAGCTCGAGCAGGATGGCGGTGCTTGGCAGTGAGGCTGGTGAGGAGAGTCCACGGAGAGACTCAGACTTTAGGATGCTGAAAAATCCCAAGGGCCTTGTCTGAGGCCTAGCGAAGATGGGGGAGAGGGAGAGAAATACCGCACACAGAGCCCAGAGTCTTTTAAATCAAAACTCTGCTTTGATACTTGTATCTTAAAATCTTCTGTTCTTGACTTGTGGGTGAGAAACCCAGCTTTCTGTGTAAAGAGGGGAAAAAAAAAAAAAAAAAAAAAAAAATCTTTCTAAACGTCCTCTTTAAAAGCTGTGAACTGAAAAGGAAGAACCCAGGCTTATTCACGTCTAAAACTCTGGGGTTTTAAAGACTGCTCCTGAGCTAAGCGTGGGGAGACCTGCGGAGTCCCCAAAGGGAAGCCAACTCCCAGAGCTTCAGGGCTCGGCGTTCGCATGATACAAATTTTTAAAAAAAATCAACAACTAAGCAGGCAAAACTGATTTGAAATAATTCTGAACCATAAAGGGGGTTTTCCAAGGGCTTCACTGGAGCATTTCCACCCAAACCGCGACCCAAAAGCACGTAGGACTGACACCACCATAACGTTCCCACCAGAACGCCAGCTTTTCCCCAAACAGACGACGGCCAACTTTTCCCCTCTCTCCTATCTTGCTTCTTTTCACATCACACTTTGGCTTTCCTTGGGCTGCTTCTCCGCCGTAAGAGCAGACAGGAGGAATGTGGCACACCGGGTTTGTTTGGATAAAGCGAGCAGAGGGGATTACCGTCAGCTTTCTAATGGAAAGCTGGCACTGCCGTTCGCTCTTAGATTGGTACGAGGTTCTGTAAATAAAAAGCGGACACAGGAGGGGGAAGCCTCCGAATTCCCCAAACAGAGCGAATTCCCAATACTCCAGGTGGAGGGAGTAGGCAGAGTGCCAAGCCATAGCGAACGGTTTCCAAAAATAACTTGAGTCAAAAGTCCATAAATGTCATTTCTAGGACAGAAACTACAGCCGGCGTGTTCTCCAACAACTGGCTAGGAGCAAGCTAGGGTTGAAAGGAGCTAACGGCCAAGTTCAGCTCGCTGCTGTGTCCCCTGACCCTATAAAGCCAGACCGTTAGCGTCCCAGTAGGGAAACCAAGCGGAGAGGGGTCAATCCTCACCCATCAAGCCCACCGTAGAGGCGCGTCACGTTGACAACTGCTCTTCCCGCACCTGAACGACTGAAGCAGTTTCAGGGCTGCTCTGCATAGCAGGGGAGTTCACAGGGAACAAAAATGAAGAAATGCCACTGAAAAACTACTTTTGAAACCTGCCAGAAACAGGCACGGAGCTGGAAAGCATTTCCTATCCCCTTGACACCTTTTGGGGTGCCGGTGCCACTGCCGCACAGCAGAGCAGTTGCTGCTCGGAGTGTGGGAGTGTTGGGAGAGCGCAGGGCTACGGAGGCGGAGAAACACGAGCAGATGCTACAGCTCTTCGTAGAGACGTGCACAGCATCAGTCAAGGTGAATTCTGCAGAAGTTTGCTTCCTAAAGGTGACGAATGCAGAGGTTTGCCACCTCCGCTTGCAGGCAACCTGTTTCTACCACCCCATGTCTGGCACATTTTGGGGAAAATCCTAAGGAACACACGTTTTCCACCGTGCAGCAGCACAGTCTGCGCAGCTGGGTCAGTACAAGATGATCCACGCCACGCCACATTCGAGACATCAGATCCGAAACGCGCGCGATCATTTCTCACCAAGCTCAACTCTGCTCGTGCCGTTGTCCAGCCAAGCTGAAAACTCAAGACACAAAGCATCTCAAGGCTTTTTTTTTTTCGCTTGGAGATGCAGTCTCCTCTGTGTGGAAACGTTTGCAAGGCTCAGTGCTTTCCCCTGAACAACCTCAGGAGGACAGCTCAGCAATCGTACCGAGGGTTTAGCACAACTCCTACACAAACTGTGTTCCTCCAGCGGCACAGTTTTATTTTCCAAAGCGATAAATCATAATTTTATTAGCGTGGCTCCTTTCGAACACCCCCTATCTGATGGGCAACAGGAGGCAGGGATTCAGAAAGCAAGCTCGCATCCTCATTAAAGCACAGGCAGAATTTTTTTTTTCAGCCTTCTCCTGTTTCAACAAAACATTAGTATGTGCAACACGCGCTCGGGAACTGGTTTGGCCTAATCCTCCTCTTTGTTTGCCTTTCAGTTTTTAAATCGGTATGGCATTAGCCCGCTGAGGAAAACGCAAGGCTGGCTCGCTCCGAGTCAATTTTACGAACCGCAAGCTCCGGCGCCGCGCGACAGCGCTTCCAGTACCAAGTCCTTTACCAAGCAAGATCCAGGAGAAGATCACGCAGCGGCCTGGGATGGGTTTCGATCACCAGCAACAGTACAGGGCCTTGGGGATAAATAAGCCCCATCCCAGAATATTTTATAATTAAGCAACTCAAAAATGTTGACAGTGTTTCCCAGGTTTTTTCACAGTTTTTCAGGTTTTCAGAGCTTCAAGTGAAGTTGTCCAAAACGCTCATTGTCAATAATTTTCAACTTTCTACTTAAAAAAGCTAGTTACAATTTACTTTGACATTAACATATATAAGAAACACTCTTAAAACCTATTTCAAACCCTGGGGGGGAAAAAAAACCCCAAAACTCATGGTTTTGAAGTCACATTTAAATTCAAATTATTCTCCTTTCCCTCTGTAGAAAACACCGGTGATTGACGCAGGGTTTCAAACGCTTGGCAATGAGCCTTTTATGAGGTAAAGCGCAGACAAAGAAAAAGAAAAATCTCCTTTAAAAAAAAAAAAAAAATCTATTTTTAACAGATAAAAACACCACCATAAAATAGATGTAATGACACACAACCGGCCAAGTGAGTTCCAAAGGACAGAAGATACTGAGGCAGAGAGCTTGGAAAAATAAGGCGAGAACTGATATTTATCTGGAAAATAAGGGTATCGATTATCAAGCACCTGTTTATCTCTGTTGTCCTCTTCCTCTTTTGGGAAAAGTTAATTTCTCTGGTTTTCCTTGCTACAGGTCACTGCCACACCATGGGACCGCAGACCAGAGCCACTGCTGAATAAATCCCTAAGCTGAGCTGCGGAGAGCTGGAATGTATGAATGACCTCTCTATTCAATCAGGCAATAGTTCTGCTGGGATATTCAGCCTGGATTGAAGTTCTAGTAGTAAAATCTGGAGATAGAAGAGAATATAGGAAGAAATTTTTTTACGCTGAGGGTACTGGAACACTGTCCCAGGTTGCCCAGAGAGGTGGTGGATGCCCCATCCCTGGAAACGTTCCAGGCCAGGTTGGCCGGAGCTCTGAGCAACCTGATCTGGTTGGAGATGTCCCTGCTCCGTGCAGGGGTTTTGGACTGGGTGGCCTTTGAAGGTCCCTTCCCACCCAAACCATTCCATGATTCTAAGATGGCGTCTAGGAGGTGTTGCAGGGTCTGCTAGCCCATCCTCGCTTGTTCACAGCGGAGAATGCCAGGAGCATTTCCAGAGCACCACAGAATACACAGTGGTTTAGAGTTTTACTAAATGTTTTCCTCTTTAGTAAAGTTTGCAGATTTTCTGCCTCTTTGCAACCTCCAAAATCTGGCATCCTGGAAAAAAGTCAAATGCAAGGCAGAACTGCTCATTAAGGTGGGCTAGCGTGTCCCAAAGAAATTGAAATTAGCCCTAGAAACTTCCAGAAATTGCTCCCCAGGCCCTCAGCGTTGGTGTGCACGCTGTGGGAGCCCTCCAGCCCCACTGCGTGACCAACAATGAACCCTGGGTTCGGGGAGGGTAACAGAAAGCAGGCAGAGACCCAAGCGCCGCCCTGGCTTCCAGCTGCCAAGACCTGCCTGATGGCCCAGCCGATGCAGCCAACACGCCGTCTCCCGGGGCTCCATCACCGCTTTTTCCTGCCAAAAGATGATGGCAGGGAAGAAGCGAGCCTCCTGATATCCTCGGACAAAAAGCTAGGAGAGGCTCTCAGGGAATCTGCCAAGCAGCGGGATATTTTTTTTTTTTCTCCAGAGTCCAACTTCCATGTTGGCGAGAAAAGAGAGGCAAATTGTTGAGAGGAATCAAAAATACCCCAAAGATCATCAGTCCCCTGAAGCCTTCTGTCTTTAGAAAGATGCCTTGCTCCCACCTACACCATCCTGCCGTGGCTGTGAGCTGCATGCGATCCCGTTTAGCCAGGGTCCAATACTGGCTTGGTGGGAGCAGAGCTTTTTGGTCCTCCTCTAGCAGTTGACACCCTAGACAAGAGTAGTTTCCATCCTTCCTTTTTCTTTCCCTCTTCCTTCAAGCCCTTCCCCCAGGACCACAGCAGCTTTGCTGAAAGGACAGCAACACCAGAGCGGTGGAAAGGAGTCAAAGCCCTGCG
The DNA here is from genome assembly GCF_036417535.1 of Chlamydotis macqueenii. NCBI lineage: Eukaryota > Metazoa > Chordata > Aves > Otidiformes > Otididae > Chlamydotis > Chlamydotis macqueenii. The sequence goes on from NC_141561.1 coordinate 39,954,086, forward strand.
TGAACCTCATCTCCCACCTTCGTGCCAAGTCAGCCCAATTTTATTTGGGATGGCCCCCAAAAAGGCACTTAGATTGATTTTTCAACTTCATTTACAAAGCTAAGGAGTTCCAAGCAAGGGATGGAGACGAGCACTGCTGGCCCAATGGAGAGCTGGAGGGTTGCTGCACCTTTGCAATACCCTTCACCCATTATTGTCTCTCCACCGGTCACTGGAATCGAGAGAAAAACCCAACCAGACAGATAATTCCTCAGCTCGGGTGCAAATCAGCACACAAATTGCACGGATTCAGCTAAACGAAGAGGCACAACCTAAACCACAACCACCTCTACAGTTGCACATCTTCAGCTACAGCAGCCTTCACGGTACGATCGCTTGCGGTCCCTGTTTCGGTACGGACAATTTTCAGTAAAAAACACGACCTACCAAAATTAATTACTCCAGTGTGACCGCAAGTGAAGAATTATCCTGGACTTTGGCACCAGGTCCATTCAAATCGCCATTCCTGGGGAATTTGGTGCGAGCCCGACGGCTGGGCAGAGCTGGTGGCAGCCACCTGGGCAGGAGAAGTCAGGGTTGAGCTCGTTGACCAACGCACTGGGCACCAGGATCCATCTCAGACCAGCTTCTGGACAAGTTTTTGCTGGGGGAAAAGAAAAAAATTGCTGAGAGTTGCAAGATGACAGGCCTTGTAAGAGGCACAGATCTGTAGTCCTGAAATTTGTGTTTCACCCTATTTCTTCAGCTTTGGGTTGCCTGACACAACCATCAGCTGAGATGGTGGCTCCTCCGTTAGCCCTGCATGGAAGTTACTCACCTTTAACAGATTTTCCTGGATTCCAGACATCATCTGCTGTGTTTTGCAAGGCAAGCCTTCACCCAGCAGCGTTCCTCAGCATCCCAGCACGGTTCCACAGGACCCTCAGCTGACACAAATCAGAGTTTGGCTGAGGTCAATGGCATTGCACCCACTTTCTCCGGCCACAGCATCCGGCCCCCGAATTTTCCAGCTCAGCACTCTGCTTCTTCCAAGCCAACCCAAGCCTTGGCAGGAACGCCCCTCTGTTCACGGGAAAACATTCCCAGTGTTGTGATTTTCCATCTATGATTACCAGGAGATTAAATTCCTTCATTGTTAACAAGCCTGATTGCTCCCTTAAGACTCCCTGATGTGTGTTCTTTCAGAGAGGGGGAGAAGGAAGACCAGGGGAAAGGAGAGGAGGACAGAGGTCAAAAAGGAAAATCTAAACAAAGCGTTGATTTTCTTTTTGGATCCAGACTGTGGTAACATAGCAGACTGTCCGAATCCAGTACATCCCTTGGCTCAAGGGCAACCAGCAAAATGGTGGAAGGCGAAATCAAAGCCGTCTTCTCCAGCAAGCACAACAGCTACTCTCCATCCAGCTTCATTTGGAGGTTTTGTGGAGACACGTGCTCAGCTAGCACAAAGCAGCATCCTTTCAACTCAAGGATCCAGCGTGCCCAGGGGTCAAATAGACCTTTCAGAGGTCCATCCTTCTCCTCCTCCACCACTGCTGCCAACACGCGTGTTCAAAGGCACGCGTGCTAAGCTTCCTTCCCATAATCCTGCCCTGAATGGTTTCCTCCAAGGAAGAGCTTAAGCCTTCAGTTGGAGTTCCGAGGCAAATCAAGGCCGTTTACCAATTTTTTATTTTTTTTTTTAATCATTTTGCTAATAGTACTGCGCATCGGAGTGTGAATTACTGCCCGCAGCAATAATGAACTCACAAAATAACGCCCCTGGGGAGAGAGCAAGGAAATTCGGGGCCGGGATACAGAAGCTCTCCTCAGGCAGACGGAAGGCTTGCTAACGAAGGGTTTTGCGGCAGGGGATGGTTTGGATTCGAGCAGACTGACGCATCGAGCCTTTTTACATCCCGTACGTTTTTTTTTCCGTGCTTTCTACAGGCAGTTCTTGCCAGAATTTTTCAGACTCCGCTTGGCGGAGAAATGTTTAATCAGCATTCAGCCTCTTTGCAGGGCTGTCTCTGAGGGAACAGATTCAGGCGAACGATAGCAAGCAGTAATTTTGGCTGCTTAATCCGGGCTGATTCATTTTAACAGCCTGCTTAACAATAGATACCATGTGGCCACAACCAAAGAAGTTTCATGGTCTTTACTGGGATTTAAAGTAGGTGTGAAAGGCTTTAAAAACGCATCATTACCGCGGGAGCGATAAAAGCTTCATTGCCCTAATGAGGAAAAGGATTGGCCCAAGTTCCAGAGCAATTATTGCTTTTCTCTGCAAGGTCGTTCAGCCTTGCCGGATTCCTGAACTTCTGTTAGAAAGTTGAGGAGGAAAAGATGAGAGAGCTTCAAAGCTCCAGATCCTGGAGTCAAGCGATCGCACGCATTGTGCTTACTCTACTGAACTTCCACATCACCCAGGATGGAGATGTTTAGATCTTTCTCTCCGCCTCGGAGCACGACCTCTGTAAGGAGGTCCAACTAAAGGAATTACCAAGATGGACACCTCTTAGTCTATCCCACCCAAAGCACAATCCTCTCCCAGTGCTTTAGCCAATACACAGATGGGTTCAACGTTACGCACCTGATCCTAACTTTGAACCTAGTATATATTATTCTCGCATGGCTCTGCACTTTTTTGATGTTTTTTTGAGACAAACAACCACCACAGCGTGTCTTATCTCACATAATCAAGTATGACAGATGTGTTTCTGCAATACATTTCTCAATTCAGGACCGCAGTTGACGAAAAGCTTTTGGGATGAGATATAGTAATAAAATCATTTTGCATTCCTCAATCAATATGTGTGCCAGTTTAAAATTACATTTTAAAAAGTGATCTTTACTCCAGTAGCATAGTGGGCTATTGCATGAGTCGCCGAAGGTCCAAGACCAGAACTGGCTCAGGCATTCAGTTTCCAAGCCACAGCAACGCCAACATTTTTTGAAAATAATGTCATCTTTAGTCAAGCTAAAAAGCAAACAACTCGGGTATTTCCAGACCTGAAATAACGCTGTAGGGGGTTCTTTTTGAGACAACATTTTTTTCAACTTATGTAAGATTGTCCTCCCCAGCATCCTTGGCCACTGCTGACCTACAGTAACCTGAGACGCAGCCACAAAACTGAGGACTCTTGTTCTCATGAATGACCACTGCAGATCTTGGCTTGCTCATGGGACCTCAGGGTGGATCCAAAGGGCAGCTGTTCCTCTGAGCTCCAGAGCTCAGCTTGGTTGGGAAACACCTGACTCAGAACACCACATCCTAGGGCATTGCCTGTGAAGTTCAGACCTGAAAAGTCCATCAACACTTGGTCCCCAGGCGGCCGAGCTGAGGACCCTTCCTTCACAGAAGATGTTTTGATCATCACCTTCTTGACACTCAACAAGGACAAAGCCTGGAGCATTTACTGGAGCATTTCCAGCTTGTTCTTACAGCACCATTCATGTCTGAACATCCCAGCCCACTTTGAGGTTTTGCAGCGAACACCAAACCTTAGCGACAGAGTTGAACTGGAAATCCTTAGCACACGTCCACCTACGGTCATCCAAGTGTTTGACGCATAAAACCAGCATCGCTCCAAAGGCACAAATCGTAACCGGGTCAGTCCCTATCCACCACGGGGTTGGTTTTCGTACAGCCTAGCCGTTGCGCTTACGTGCGCGCATTTTCCCCGCACTTCTTAGAAAACGTGGACACCCATACACGTCAAGAGAGGAAAAGAGGACAAAGAAAAGGAAGAAGCCCATCTCCAAGAAATCACCGATTAAAATTGCTCCCAAGTTCCCGCTTCCTCCACAAACAAAACAGCTTGCGAAAGTCCAAGTTGGGGTGGATAAAATATCAGCCACGTGCCTGACTTACAGCGCCGGGACTGAGGTTTGGGCACCGCTTCAAGACTTTCCCCTAGGAGTCTATCCAAACCCTCTTTGCTTCTGATGTGGAATAATTTGGAAGTGTTTTCAGGCTGCCGGCTGGGATAACACAAGGGCTATTGTAAACACACATGCAGCCCATCAGCACCAAACCCACACAAATATGGTCTGTATGCACATAAATGACTGGTACACAGTCCTTTTAAAAAAAAAAAAAAAAGTAATTTAAATGTTGAATTAAAAAAAAAAAGATGAAGTCATTGAGCAGGTCTTAAAAACAGCAATCGTTTATGGAAAGAATTATGTTTCACCTAATTTTAATAAATGAAATGCATTTACGTGCAGACCACTAGATTTAAAGAGCTACGAACATGATACAGCCACAGCCGGCTATCGTCCAAGCGTGTGCAGTGAAGCAAGACCATGATTTCCGCAGATGCTGTTTCAAAAATACTGCCGCTTGCCAAGAAAGTTTGGAAATGTAGAAGAGCGTAACCAGGGCACGGAGACCTGCGCGGACTCGGAAATAACCTGCTGGAGATACGTAACCCAGCCTGGAGTTCCGACCCAGCGTAACTGCTGTCTGCCTGATCTTTGCTTTGGGTGGAAAAGGAGATAATGGCTCTTTCAAAGTCATAGGTCTCTGGAATAATTTTGGTTTTCACCACTACAGTGGCCAGGTAGAAATTCATCTCACCTGTGAGTTGTGTCCCAGCTGGCTTGAATGTAGAATGGTCTTTTGGTCCTGTCCCAGCTTTCAAGGTAGGCTGATGGAAGCCTGAAAATGGGATTCTTCACAGGGGGCCTCAAGGGAAGCCATAGCGAGATGTTGGCACCATTCAGGCATGGCCACACTAGGAGATGGAGGAGGATTCCCAGGTAGCTCTTGCCGGCTCTGGTCTCTCATGGCATTACATCCATATCCTTTATTATTTTTTCAAAAGTCCTCAATTGCCTCTGATGTTGTCCTCTAGCAGCTGGTCCAGGCAAGTAGATGAACCAACTCATGCCAGCAAGAGAGCAAAAAGAAGTCAAAGGCAGGGACCTGCAGCAAACAACTTCCCTTCCCTCTGAAATGCTGAGCATTTTTCCTTTTCCATCTCCCCCAAGAAGCGTGATGTGACAGAGCTCAACACACCTCACGTCAAGGCTGCTATCTACCATGGCAACGGCTTTTCCTGCAACATCCGGCCCAGAAAGGCCTAAATATCTCCAGGCATTTCTGGAGATGCCCCAGGCATTTCTGTCCATCACGCCAAGCCAAGGCTGGGATTTAAAGAAAACAACAGCAAACCAGGCTGTTGAGTTTATAGATGTTGAGTTTTTGCATCTTGCCACTGGATGGATTTTGAGCAGATCCATTCCACACAGAGGGGAGAGTGAACCTTGGGGAGGGAAGAGGAGAAACAAGATAGCAGAAAAACCTCTCTGCAGTAATAAATCCATCTTGATAATCACGGAGCAGTGTACAATAGTGTTGCGACTGCACCATCTGCAAACAATATTTCCCCAAGTAGGAAGTAGCTGGAAATTGAAGTAATCTTTCATGCGGAGAGGCCTAAGGTCTCTGCTCTTCCACCAGCAGTGCTACTTTGACCAACCTTGTGCTTGAAGCAATGCTTAAAATAAAAGGAGTCATTCAGCCCTTACATCGGCCTTTGGTATCTGCTGTAATCATAGAGCTTATGGGTTGGATTCCGTCTAACAGGCCAGAAGAAGGACTGATTAGAGTCCTCTGAACGAGAAATCTTGTGATTCCTGCTCCAAGCGAGGCTGATTTTGCAGGAAACAGCAGTGTGTTGGCACCAGCTTTGTCGTAGACTTGATCCAGAGCCTGTTGAAGTCCATGATTAGACTTTCTCTGCTGCCAGCAGCCTCTGGGCAAAGCTAGGTCATCAAATTCTTCTGGCCCATTCATGGGGCTGGTCTGACACATTTCCCAAAGCAGAAGACTGGTGCCAAGATCAAAACTCACCACCAACCATTGTACAATGGTAGACAAATGTCTCTGATGTAAAGCATATCTAAGACAACATGCAGAAAAGGGCATAAAACAATTAAAACACCTAATAAAGTGCTGAGGGAAGTTGAGAGCATGAATTTTACATGAGTTCATCACGCACAATCCTTAGTTTAATTTAATCAAGATAGCAACCAAAGTGTGATCCTCCGCAGCCAAGTCCTTCCTCCAATCTTTGTCTTCAACCTCACCTGAAAGGCTTTGCTCGAGCCCTCAAGACCGTAGGTTGACACTAAGTCTGAATCACCCTTTGTTTGCTGACCACTCAGGGTCACACATAGAGGGGAGGATTGAGAAGAATTTCAGATATAATCAAGCGGCAGAGTCCCAAAGCTTTTCTGGCAGTAGGGGAAAGGACCTAAGGAGAACGAACCCAGTTTGCAAGGCTTGGCTTCATCTTAACATGAAGTCATTCACCTTGGAGGTACTTCAGCTTCCAATGTCTGGAGGTTTAAGCAGCAATAAATGAAACTATGTGGAGTTCACAAACACTTTCCAAGGAGGACCTGTGCCGGGCAGAATGTAGGATGCGAGGACCTTCAGAGCAGCATGACGCTTGCTCTAGAAAGCGGAAGGAAAGTCAAAGACTGGCAAGAAACACACAGACTGGTGCTGGGAGAAGCACCAGGAGGTGATGATTTCTGCAGGACCCATATTTGTTTGGGCTTATAAATAGAAACATTAAGGAGACTCTCTCCAGACTTCAGTGACTTTTTTTTTTTCATGTGAGGAACATCAGGAATACATGGCCTGCAAAGCCATTATCTCCATCCACAGGAAGACAAGGAACATTGATTCAACTCAAGGCTCAGGACAGCTGAAGACTGTACAAGTAACCTTCACCAAGCCAAGGTCTAGAGGCAGTGGGAGGGGGGGAAGCGAGGGTTCATGCACGTCCTTTGAAAGGCTGATTAGCAGAACAGCCTAAGAACATTCTCAAGGCTGGAAGAAATTAAGACATACATTTTCTTGAGATGCCTGCGATGCTCTGTAATTTTACGACATCCAAAGTGCTAAGAAAAGCAAGGTGCTGCCAAGATTGCATTGCTATTCATGTGTTAAAGGTCAAAGAGTTGCAAAAAACGTCAGTCTGGAAGGTTGGGAACACCTGCAGCAGTTATAATCAAAATGCATGCCGTGTCTACTGCTCTCCTCAAGGTCAAGTAACAAGCAAGAACTATGTTAATGATGTAACACACAACTTATAGCGCCCATCAGTACCAACTTAGCACATGAATCAGTGTCTGGTGCTATAGATACGCCGCGGCACATAAATAAGGCCTTGCTATTTGCAGAGCCCACTAAGCCTTGTCTAAGCGTGTTTTGTAACATGAGCTAGAAACTTAACTAGAAGCCCAAGAAGCCCTTTCAGATTGCTAATGTCTTGCTTCTCTTAAGGTCAGGAGAGGTGTTGCCTAAAGAGGCTACTTCCCACCACCTCTTCTTTCCTACCTATACAATGCTGCACTATAACAAAATGCCCAACGAGCAGCGAGATGGCAACCACCTCACCGACCGTCAGGAGTCCGAGTGCAGAGGAGGTACTTTTATAAGCTCTTAGGGCAACAAGAAAATTAGGCAACAAATTAGAAAAAAAAACCCTTATTTCTAATTTCTTTTAGAGGTGCCTTGTCTTGACGGAGAACAGCAGAGATGACAGTTGGATTCCTGCTCTTCCCAGCAGCCACCCAGTTACTCACAGACGGCTGCAAAAGTCACAGACAGGAGGTAGAAATGGACGCGGTTCAGCCTCTTATTTCTGCAACGATCATTTCACGTGATCTCAGCACCATTTTTCCCCCTCCTCCGCTTCTGCTGGAGGAATCACCGTTGGCGAGGACACTAAGCACATGCACCCTGCTTCAGTGAAGCCAAGCTCTGGCTGAGATGGCTCCCAGCTGGAATAAGCAATCCCGTAACGCCAGATGTGGGTCTGAGGAAAAGAAAAGCAGCGCTCCTGCGCCTTGCTCTGCCACAGACTTCTTGGGCGACCTTGGGCATGTCACTTAGTGCAGAAGGTGGCAAAGTCAATTTCCCCTGCCCATTTCCAACTTACTTCACAGTGCTTTGGGTCACAAGACCTCAGGCCATCTGCGGATTACAAGTCCTGACCTCACTGCCAAGGTCCTTGCACAACACCAAAGGGAGGAAACTCTACCAGTAGGAATTTAGTTAAATTCCTTAGCTTGGGGAGCAAAAAGAAATAAGAAAAAAAGAAAGATCTGCCTAGGGGAAAAGCATCTGGCTTGGTAGGAGGGTGGAAAACACAATTCTTCAAACTGCCATCGCATATTTTTCACTGCAAGTCAGTGCAAAGCGAAACACGTATCCCAGGAAGCAAGAAGCCAGAAGCCCCGTCAGAAACATTTTTGTTGGATATCATCAGAAATCCACAGTCTCGGCATACCTCAGAGTAAGGCGTTCCCTGCCGTACAGGCAAGAGCTGAATAAAGCCAGCTTGACTTGCACGTGGGCCAGGATTTCAAGAGCCGGATCAGAAATCAGTAGGAGCTACACAAGAACCCTGTAGCTAAACCCCCCAATTTGAGCACATCAGCCTAGGGGTCTTCAGAAAGATCTACATGAAGGTGTCCGACTGATCAGCCAGCCTTTTTTCCCCGTGTTGCGATGACAGCACGAGCTGTTCCCAGTGCTGGCATACCTCCATGGTTATTAGCAGCTAATAACCCAAGCGTTTCTGGGCTCCTCATCAGAGTGTCTGAGGGTCTTTCAAGAGTTCAGAAGTATGTAATAGTTTCGTTTGTTTTGGCTCCGGAGAGTCCAAGATGGAAATCTGTGTGGTTTGATACTGGACACTCCTTGTAGCGAAATACGGATGGTGCTGGGCTCTCCAATGGGGAATCCTGATCCAGCAGGCACAGCTTCCTTGTAGTGAAAAGGAAGTGGTTCAGTGGAAGTGCAGTGAAAGCCAAGTGGTTCAGCTGGTGGGAGGTGCTGGTTGCTTTCCTTGTCCATCAGTCTTGCCACCTTTTTTTTGCATAGTAGCCTAGTTTCAGAGGTGGAGATCTAGTGGGGATCCATCGGGCTGGGGAACAAAAGGCAAGTGGGCCAGGTTGTCTGTTCCCTCAGGCAAGTGTTTCAGCACAAGTCCTTAGAAGGGGAGAACAAGGGCACATCATGACCCCACCAGCAGTACTGTGTCCAGTTCTGGAGCCCCCAGCATCAGAAGGACATGGACCAGTTGGAGAGGGTCCAGGGGAGGCCACAAAGATGATGAGAGGGCTGGAGCAACTCTGCTGTGAGGCCAGGCTGAGAGAGCTGGGGCTGTTCAGCCTGGAGAAGAGGAGGCTCCAGGGAGACCTTAGAGTGGCCTTCCAGTGCCTAAAGGGGGCTACAGGAAAGATGGGGAGAGACTGTTCAGCAGGGCCTGTTGTGATAGGATGAGGGCTAATGGTTTCAAAACAGAGGGAGGTAGATTCAGATTAGATGTTAGGAAAAAATTTTTTACGCTGAGGGTGGTGGAGCACTGGAACAGGTTGCCCAGAGAGGTGGTGGATGCCCCATCCCTGGAAACATTCAAGGCCAGGTTGGACGGGGCTCTGAGCAACCTGATCTGGTTGGAGATGTCCCTGCTCCTGGCAGGGGGGTTGGACTGGGTGGGCTTTGAAGGTCCCTTCCAACCCAAACCATTCTATGATTCTATGTCTTGCACAAAGTAGAGGTACTCACAGCATCAGCCTGTGGTCCCCTTTCACCTTCTGGGAGAACTATAGCTGAGCACCAAAGCCACTCATAAGACTTGTCTCCCTTCCAGTTATCGTCCTAAAGCTCATGCACATCTGGAAAAGCAAAAAAAAAAAATCCAAGAAACACACAGCACTCAATAAGATGCCTTCGACCTGAGTCACCGAGGGGGACGCAGAGGAAAAAACAACCATTTGGAGACAAGGTGAAAGGCACTATGCCAAGGAATTGTGCAATGAAGAAAAACTGAAAAACAACCAAAAAAAAATCACCCCCACCAGGGAAGCTGCCTGCCTCAAGGAACCCCACAAATCAGAATCACCCACGACAGCTCAGTTATCTCTCAACATCCCTGTAACCTGCAGACCCAAGACATACAAGCATGCTGGGATCTCCTGGAAGAAATTTCAAGGCTTAGTGGTGAAAATAAATCATGCCTTAACTCACTTAGACTTCAACGTCTCCACAGCAGTTCACGGTAGTACAACACGGCGCTCTCCCAGTAGCTTTCTAGCAGGACACGAGTATCGGAGGCTTGGAAATGGAATCACAGCGCATCCCACAATCACCAGGAGGGCCTTCAAGAGGTAGCCATCAGTCCAGGTTGGAAGGTGAGGAGTCAACTTGCCATCACTTGTAGGGACGGCGTTTCTACAGGATGTTGTTAGCCTATGACCCCAGGCTGTGCCAAGCAATACGTTACCCTGGGGTAGTGGGGTATTTTGTTGTTTTTTTTGTTTTTTTTTTTTTTTTTTTTTACAAATTAGTCTTAAAAAATGTAGTTCTTCATTTTAGGGCAAGCAAAATACATGGGATCAAAAGCATTTTTACCTTTTCTCCCAAGAGTTCCCCAAAAGCTTTCAACAGGGTCAACTGAAATAGCTTTTGATTATCGTTTTTTGGTTTAGCTAGTCCAACCAACCAACAAACACTTCAACTATCTAATTCAAATTTTCTTTAATCTACATTTCTTCTTTGGCAAAGCTGCACGGTCCTCAAGCAGGCATCCTTAACAACTGCTACAGGGCATACTGCCACGCTCTCCAGCTCGGCAGACTTGGAACCCTCAATATTAATACGATTTGTCATGAGATACTGCTCTCACCACTTCTCTTTCCCTCACATCTGGCAGAACAAGTGGTTTCGGACTGGGGTTAAACCACGACATGCCTGCAGATCTATATGGAGGTACATCAAGTTCTCCTTCCACGGAGGGCTCCAGCGTACAAGATTGTGTAATCAATTCCGCATAAAGATTTGGGAGGGAAAAAAAAAAAAACAAAACCAAAAACCAACAAACAAAATCTATACTCTGACGGAGCCCTCCAAGGCAGAGTTTTTAAACTGCTTCCAAATCGCTATTAAAGAGAAAAAAGAAAAAATAATTTATGCAAATAATGAAGTGTTAACAGCTTTTGCAATATTTGGTGCTTTTCCCAAAGCCGCAGCTTGCAGGGGTTAACATGAGAGCCCAAGCAGTTGTGCTGCTGAGTCTTGCCTTTGCAAAAACGAGCATTTCAACAGTCCCAGAAACACGTTAAGCAAACATTTGCAAAAATCACACAGGTATCGCTGAGCTTGCCTTGGAATGAGAAGAATCTGCTGGACGGGGTCTCTGGTGCCTATTCCAGGACCATTCTCTCCAATCCTTTTTAAACCTGTGTTTCCGAGAATTAAAACCACCCTGGCTTTAGCCAAACTCTCCTTTCATTTAAGACATGAAGGCAACAATATTTATCATTCAAAGGAGCCAATCCTCTTTCCTCCCTGCTCCTGTTTTTGTCTTCTGCCTCTAGACAAGGGGATCCCTTCCCTGTGCTAATTAGCAGGTGGATCAAGGCTCACCTTGGAGTTGAGTTTTATAGAAAAATTAATTTCAGGTCCTGGCTTTACAATCACCAATCGAGATGCTCACACTTTCTGCCACAAGACATCCCTTCAAGGCTTGACATGGCTAAAAAGAAGCTTGCAATGTGCTGTGAGATTACTTTGAAGGCTGGAATGAAAACTAAGCTCTAGAGAAAGTAGAAGAGCACAGGAAGGCCCACCAAACACCTCCATAATGACAGAATCATAGAATGGTTTGGGTTGGAAGGGACCTTCAAAGCCCACCCAGTCCAACTCCCCTGCAAGGAGCAGGGACATCCCCAACTAGATCAGGTTGCTCACAGCCTCATCCAACCTGATCATCACCCAGCCATGATGACGACCCACAGCTGGGTAACATCAACAGGTCAGAAGGAGAGAGAAACAGCGATAGCTCAGATAAATTTTGGCAAGGACATTATGATGTAAGAGATTAGAGACAAAGACCATAAGATGGTCAATCTACTGCACCCACAATGTGACATTCAGCATCTCCTGAGGGTGCTGAGCAGCTGTAGGTACATTAAACAGGCTGAGACTCAGAGTGATTGGGAGGAGACGAAAGATCACAGCAGAGAGAAAGCTCTCCTTAGACAAGATATCTGAAAACGTCAATACACCAACTGTGTTGCATGCTCTCAGCCCAGCCTTTGGACCCAGCTTCAGGAAGCGGCTTAAGAAGATCAAGACCACTTACGTGCTTACATCTCAGACCTGCAAACACTTACACAGACGCTTTGGTATTTGCTGAATCGGTGCCTCGCGCTCCCTATTCCATAAATCCTCTTCTCTTTCAGACTCAAGTGATGAAAAATGCTCGCTGAGCACACAAACTACTCACTGAAGTCAAAGCAGAACTTCAGCTAGAGAAGTACAGCAGAGTCACAGGCTGGAGAAGAGGAAGGACTCCTCCCTCACTTAAAAACCCGAAAACTTTTAATGACCAGGAGGTACTAGGTACTGGCACCACGTAGCCAGGGTTGCGCAGACTGACCTGCACGGGTTTTACCGGCACCTACCAGTTGCTCCAGGCTGGGACATCCTCGCACTACACACTCTACAGCCCATGACACATCCGGGGTCCATTCTCTACCGGCAACTTTGGGCACGCGCACATCTCCAAAAGCAGTCCAAAGTCAACGTTGTACCTATGCAGGTGTACACAGCAGTTCAAATGCCACGGTTCATAACCTGGTCCTCATCCCCCTCCATGCCCCAGGTGCTCAGAGCAGCTAGGAGCACATCTCCCAGCTTTAAGAGGAACCATTCATGGAAGATGAATTTTTTACGCTGAGGGTGGTGGAGCAGTGGAACAGGTTGCCCAGAGAGGTGGTGGATGCCCCATCCCTGGAAATACTCAAGGCCAGGTTGGACAGGGCTCTGAGCAACCTGATCTGCTTGGAGGTGTCCCCGCTCCTTGCAGGGGGGTTGGACTGGGTGGACTTTGAAGGTCCCTTCCAACCCTAACCATTCCATGATTCTATGATTCGATGAAGATAAGCCAGCCACCAGAGAAGGAGCTGCATTTCCCAATGTATGTGAGGCTTTGCCAGCCCATTCTATAAATCAACTTGTTGGAAAAATTACAAAAAAAAAAAAAGCAATTAAGTGTCGCATCCGCAACATATCAACCCAAGTGGGAATTCCTCACACCACATACCCTCAAGCTGGTTTTGCAGTCCTTATTGGAGGCACCGCTTTGCTGTGGATAAACCCTTTAGAATTGTCTTTCAAAAACCCTATGAGATAAAAAAAAATAAAATAAAAAAGAAAAAAAGAAAAAAAAGTTCCTGAGTGACTGTCACAGGGAAACAAAGCAAGAAAAGAAGAGGAAACAGCAAGTCGTGGGCCACCGTTGGTGGGCACTTGAATAGGAGCCCTGTGCTTGACACCGCCGCGGCTTTGAACAAAACCGGAGTCAGACAGCTATTTGTCAAGGGGTACAAATGCGGACAAGTGGTGAGAACCTGGCCCCGCTGTAAAAACGTGTCAGGGCCTTTTCTGTAGGGCCGTGCCGAGCCCCCTGATGGATCTCTGTGCGCGGAGGACGGCATTGTGAACAGCAATAATAAGACATCTGGTCCGTTCTCTTTCTGAAAGAATATTTTGGCTCAACCGAGGCCACGTGAGCCACTCCTCGTACAATGCACAGCCATGGCGGCTCATCGCCATCAATCCGCAGCGCCGGGTCCGTCCTCCCCCGCAGCGTCGTTCCGATCGATCTTGGCTCGGCGATGCGCAGCTGGCATCCGGCGTGCCCTTCACATCTCTCCGTCTAGAAAGCACCGACGTTGCGTCATCTGCCACAGCCTGATCACCCCGCTGCATCCCTCCTTGTAGGTCTTGCCCATTCCTCTTGTGTTGGCCACGCAAGGATGAGCTGGAAGAAGAGCTAGGCACCAGTACCAGCCATCTCCACACAGAATTTCCCCTGTAAAGGGGAAAACCTCTGACTAAGAAGAGTTTCTCAGATGGGATGCTCAGGACACCACATCCAAGATGACACACACACACACACGCCTACGCAGCACAGCCCCGCCACGTTAATCGCGCCTCGCATGCAGCATCATCTCCCCACCTCGAGAGGGAAGGACGTGCAGCGGGACACGAGGATTTTCGCAAGCAAAACTGGCTCCCCAGCCACAGGTAAAGCAGCAGCTCCGGGGAAGCCATCCGCTTTCCTCCCCGCGCACAGGCACGACCCAAGGTGGCCAGCTCAGGGAATAAATTACAAAGCCTCATTTATGCAAAAAGCACCAAGTTTCTAGAGTTTCAGTTCTGAGCACATTTTATCAAAATAAAGGGAAAAATATAGGGACTTAACACACTTCAGCAGACCTCTCGTGACGCCCCACACTCTACGAGCGCCGAGGGGAGCTGGCTGGGGACGGACACGAGCTAGAAAGAAAATAAGGGAAACGGAAGCAAAGAAAGGAACGGCAAAGCAGAGGAAGCAAAAAAGAAAGATGCCTCTGTGCTTCGGATATTCCCAAACAGAGGCCCCACTTTCCAAATAACGCCGCGCTGGGAGAGGGAGGGGGAGGAGGGGGTGGGCTGGTTCTCATTTCGTTTGCACTTTGAAAACACCGTTTTTCCACGTCGTCCGCTGAAGTGCAAATTTCCACCAAAACCATTTTAAAAAAGAGAGTGTGCCTCAGAGCTAAAGTTTTCCAAACCACGTCTGCTCTGATTTATAAAGCCGTGGCTTTGCAAGAAAGCCCCCGGGAGCCCCTCGCAGCGTCTCCCAGCACAGCATCCGAAAACATCCCAGCACGGCAAGGAGGGCACCAGCACGCCGGAGCGCTGCGAGATGGGCAGAGCAGGACCCGCCGGCTGAGAAAAGGGTTGTGGAGATGACACAGAGACCAATTTCTCCTCCTCCAGCCCTTGGCACGGAGCACGCCAGCGCTGGGAGGAGAGATAAGGAGCGGCGGCTGCTGCTGGGTGATAAATGGGGTGCTGACCACCAACACTCTCTCATCCAGAAAGCACGAGGCTCCCCACCATTTAATCCTTTTGGAAGGAGCTGAGCAGCGCAGGAAGCCTGGGCCAGGACGTGGGTTTAATATTTATGGGAAGAGGAACGTCGCTCACGGTTGCGTCTTCCCAGCTCCATCACGGCCGTGCAGGACTCCGGCTCGGTAGCCGGGGCAGGCAGATGGTTTGTACAAACGGGGTCTGGAAATCTCTCCAAACTCCCTGCCGGCACGGTGGCAGCCTCCCCGTATCCAGTTGGCACTTGGCAGCGATAGCATCGCGCGCCACGAGAGCTTTTGCCTGCAGCTGCAAGAGGCTGGGAGGGGAGAGACATGGCCCCGGGCGCGGGGACGGTCCCCACGCTGGCAGCTGCAGCTGATGGCAGGGATGCCCAGGGGAAGCAGGTGTCCCCTTCCCAAGGGGCTGGGTGGGAACGCTGGCACCCAGGGCCAACGACGCCTTTGCAGAGACGCGACCTGCTGGCTGGGCGCCCGCTGCGGATGTCTGATGCCAAGGACAAGGGCACGCAGACCCTCTCACAATTCCTACCAACCCCGCCACAGCTCACCTTCTGCAGCATTTCCATCATCAACTGTGGAGACCACTGTCCCAGTCACCCCAGCCTGTAAAAGCACGCGTTTCAGGCAACACGGCCACCAGAACCCAATCAGGTGTCACCAGAGCACAGCACCTGACCAACGTGCTTCAAGGAAGAAATTTTTTTTACACTGAAGGTGGTGGAACACTGGAACAGGTTGCCCAGAGAGGTGGTGGATGCCCCATCCCCAGAAACATTCCAGGCCAGGTTGGCTGGGGCTCTGAGCAACCTGGTCTGGTTGGAGATGTCCCTACTCCTTGCAGGGGGGTTGGACTGGGTGGGCTTTGAAGGTCCCTTCCCACCCAAACCGTTCTGTGATTCTAACACATCCCAGTCCACCCTGCCACATGTTCCCAAAGCACTGTAAGCACAACACCACGCTCATTTTTCAGAGCTGAACAAAGGCAAGGGGTCCGAGGCACTGCTGGCGGACAACCACCGAGGACAGACGTGCCACTGCCTTTCAGCAGAGAGGACATCACTGAGGAAATACCTCATTGCTGTCCTTTCAGTGCCAGCCCCCTCCGCCATCGAGCTGCATGTGAAGAAGGGGGATATCACAGACCTCCCTCCCGAGGAGCAGAGGCAGAAAGCTGAAGGGGAGGTTCAGACCCCAAAACCACCTTCTGTACAAGTAGATGTGCAGCCTACGAATCCATTTTTCTGAATTATGTGAGTCCTGCACCGCACTCAGGCTTCCTTGTGCACGTTCCTGCTGTTTCAAGGAGGAGGACTTTGTCCTCTCTTTCTTCCTTTCTTCTCACCCTGTGCCTCCGGTCTGCCCCTTTGCCAGGTGCCAAAAAGAGCCCACAAAAGTCCTTCCTTTTTTTTTTTTTTTTTTTTTTTTTTTTAATCTTCTTTTTACAAAGCTCCCTCCAATTCCTTGAAACCAGACAGCAAGCCAAAGTTTTTCTCTGACAAGCCAAGGAATCAGAACGGACAGGACTGCAAAAAAACAAGCTCAAATTCCTCTTGGCAGGATATTAATTTAGAAATCTCTGCTGTCGTCGCCCCAATTCACAATGAATTTGGATCCAAGTTTTCCCAGTGCTAGACGACGCGGAGGTTTGACAGGGAAGGTAATTGGAGGAAATGGCTTTGTAATCTAGCTATTGTGCTGGCGAGATCCAGCTCTCCTCAAGAACAAGGTTCGCTTCCTGGCATGGCTGATTCATCATCCTTTATTTGTCCCCAGTGCCTCTTGACTTTCCTCTGCCTCGCAGGGGTGGCAGCGTCCCTTCAAAGCCTCATCAGAGGTCTGCTGCACGCTCAGGCACCAAGCAGATGGAGCCAAGCTCCACCAGCAGTGTGGGCTTGTGCCATGCCGGTGTCAGGAACAAGGATGGGGGACGTTCAGGTGGGAGCCATCCCACCCAGCGAGCCGCAGAGCCTCCATCCGCTCCGCGTAAATAACCAGGAGGGTGGGCAAACCTGAGCTGGAGCAGAGTTTGGACCAAAGCTCATAATCACGTCCGTGGTGACATCCCAAAATGGCACATATCCCAGAAAAAGGAGAGCACCCACTGAGGGGTTACCTGCTAAATACAGGTCCTAATTGTTGGATCGTCCATTCTTACCGTTCTTCTGAAAAAAATACTGTAAGAAACAGATTGTTTCACGTACTCAGGTGAAACGCAGCATTTTTCCACTGCTCTGATAAGTACAACCACATTACAGACCTGGGTGTTCATGCCGTTCCACTAATCACTTTGTTTTCCTAACTGCCCTTATCTAGGCTGGATGGTGAGCGGCTCGGGACGATGTCAGGTCCGCTCCCGAGCTGCACCTCCGAGATCCTATCATTTGGCCAGAGATTTTGTGGAGGAGGAGGGGAAAAGCTCAGTTATTTGTCTTCATCTGCTAGCAAAAAAATATTAGGAGAGTAAACAGCTAGCAATCACACAGGAATGCCTGGGAGAGCTCTTACCTACTGGCATGCAGATCCCTCATCTGGAATTCATTTATTCATGTTCGGTATTGATGCCAGTAAACTACAGAGGTGGCTGGGGAAGGACATATTCAAGAGACCTGAATTTACTGAAGAGGCCGCTCTCCACCGCCAATGTCACCTCTGGAGATAACTTAACCAAACCAACAGACCAGCATTTCAGAAGAAGAAATGTCATTTTCAGGAGCACCAACTAAAAATCCAGCATTATCAAACAGATATGGGTCCCATCATTCCGAAAGGCAGGAGACTTCTGCCTCCTGCCTGCAAATTCATAAGCGTCATCAGAAATAGAAGACATCGCTATTACACCGCAAGTGACAAAGGTCCAGCTTCACCCTTGGCATCAACCGAGATGAGCTAGTGAGGCGGCGCCTGGTCCTGCAGCTGGGAATTGCTGACCACACCTGGCATCACCACGGAACACCCTACGTTCTCTGGGTTCTCTGAGACGGTCTCTCAGTCTCCTGGAGGAAAGACGGCGCAGAACGGCACATTTGCCTGCTGGGTTTTATTCTGCGTCCCATTTTGCTGTTAAATCCCTCGGAAAGCTTTGCATCTTGTTTAATTACATCCAGTAACTTAAACCGCTGGAGAAAACCCGCTTTAGCTATAACCACTCTGAGCTCTGAAGAAATCCCCTAGCCTGGTGGAAAACGGAAATCTAATTTGTATATTCACCTTAAGCGACATCTTCTATCTCTGGCAACGATGCATACATGGGAATGCACAGCCATCCACTTAGCTCATCCTGAACGCGGCTCCTCCAGAGCCAGAAAAGCCAAAAACACGCTGCCTACCTCTGTTTTGGGGGGCGAAAGCGGAAGATCCAGCAGGAAAGCGGATGCCTCCCAGGAGCCCCGTGCCGCTCTCCACCACAGGTTTCCACAGGCAGCTCCAGCGGTGCTCTAGGAAAGGACCACACATACTCAAGGCTGAAGGGGGAAAGGAAAAGAAAAAAAAAAAAAAAAAACCAAAAAAAAACCCAAAAAAACCCACATGAAGATCATGGAAGTCTCAGGGCAAGTAAATTACTGTTAATTGTGAGATATTTGATTGCAAGAAGCACCAGATGGCCAGCCATCTGCTTTTTATTACAAAATTAAACAAGATTAACCCAAACAGGATTTCCTCAGCGTTCTTCTCTGACTGGCTCACAAATACATCTTCGACACCTATGCCACAGATACCGCACAATCAGAAGCTCTTCCTGCCTTTCCCTAATCTACTCGGGCTAAACACTCTGCTGAGGAATGCCCTGGGACGTAAAGATTTCCAGTAGGACTGGAAAGAAGTGGGGGGTGGATTAATTAAGAGATGAGGCAACTGGGAAAGGTCAGTTCAACTGGAAGTAAAGCCACGCCAGCAGAACACCTTCTGTTACGACACCAAACTCAGGTTTGAAGGGCACAAGCCAAAGGGCAGGAGAGGATGTTGCCAAGGGCAACCGGATGCTGCTGGGGTGGCAGCATCCTCCCGGCTGGCGAGGGCGTGCACACATCCCAGTTTAAGCACAAGGCTCTGGTGCTGCACACACAGCATCACGTCAACACTCGAAAAAATGTCCCTCTGCATCACCAAAACAATACCCCTGCCTTTGTCCCAGCACTGCAGAAGCTCATTTTTACCTTGTACAAGTAGTCAGAACAATGCCTTTTGCAGGCTTTAGCTGTTTTCTGCTTCAAAACATATAAATTCCGAGGCCAAACCCTGCAGAAATCAGCTCAAAGAAATTTTGCCTGGCGAGCAGGACCCACTAATGCAGTAAATTTTCAGCCCTCAGCTACCAAACTTGCCCTGGGAGTCAACTGCCTCTCATGTTCTCCCTGGAAGCTGGGCAGCCGCCAAGCAGGCTTTTCCCAGCCCACCCAGTGCACTCGTACTGGATCGGATGGGATCTCCCAGCTGAAGCCGGCCGAGTCCCCCCCGCCCCCCATCTCTCCGCAAGCTTTTCTCATGTAGATTCCGCAACATCTTCATTTGTCCGGAGCAAATCGGTTGTGAATTGAACATAAAGGGTGTTCCAGGGGAGATGCCCCCTTGCATGGCTTCCCCAGCGTAAATCCTCAGGACGCGGCGTGTCCAGAAACTATCAGCAAAATCCCACTCGCACCCTCCTACCTTATCACGCACGGACACACAACCTGCGGGGAGAGTTTAATTGCCCGTCAGCCGACAGACAACGGAGCCACAGTCGCCTTTTTCGGATAGCAGCCAGCCCATCGGCCACATCCCAGGTTTTTTTTGGTAGTGGAGGCTGGGAAAGTCAGTGCAGGATTCCAGCTTGCACCCATTTGCAGGGTGGCACGGCTCCCGGAGGGACCATTCCCATGGCCGTCATCCCGTTGGCGTCTTCTCCAAACGCAAAAGGAGAGAAGTGCAGCTGGGTTTTGTCTGGCTGCTCGCCCGCAAGCCAGAGACGAGCGTGCTGCGGGGCAAGCTCATGGCTCGCATCCGGACTCTGCTCTGGCCAAATCCAACAGACCTGGAGGTTGACTCCCACCTCATTCACCTCTGACCTCACATGTGAGCGGTTCACGGTCATTTTGCACGCAAAGACACACACGTGCCGCAGGATCGCTGCGGTTTGGGGTGGAGTCTCGAATAAACAACAGACAGGATAAAAGCATGAACTGCAAACCAGTCGTGTTTCCAGCCAGCTCACCGCTTCTTTTCATAGAATCATAGAACTGTTTGGGTGGGAAGGGACCTTCAAAGCCCACCCAGTGCAACCCCCCTGCCAGGAGCAGGGACATCTCCAACCAGATCAGGTTGCTCAGAGCCTCATCCAACCTGGCCTTGAACGTTTCCAGGGATGGGGCATCCACCGCCTCTCTGGGCAACCTGGGTCAGTGTCCCACCACCCTCAGTGTAAAAAACTTCTTCTACTATCTAATCTAAATCTACCTCCCTCTATTTTTCCTCCTACTGGAAGCCACCAAATGGAGATCGAGCCCCCTCCAATGACGGGTCATCCACCTCTTCTAGGCCAAAGCCCTCAGGCTTGCAAAACACAAATATAAGGACAGCTCTGCCCTGCATTCCTGGGTGCAGAAGAAGACATTGGTGAGACAAAACATCACCCATGTACAGGCATGTTCAGGGAATTAATTGAAAGAGTCAGGCTTGCTTCACTGCGGACCAAAATATTTGGTTTTCCACAGTCTTATTCTCAGAAGAACCCATGTGAAACATTCGGTCCCAAGAGGCAAAGTCTGACAAAGAGCAGAGAAGTGACTGAGAAGAGCATCCCATCATAAAATGCAGTGAGGAATTACAACATAAGCAGTGATATACTACACACTTACAAAGCACAGCTTAAAAAGCCAGGTTTTACACCAGGGGAGCAGAATCAGTATCAGAGTCTTCCCACTACTTTCTGGTCTTTCCAGCAGAGCATCCACTGGGCCGGGCTTTCGCTGAGAATCGCTCCTCCACAGTCAGCTGGGGAGGTGCCCCAGGAGCTGCAAGCACATAAAAAATAATATTAAAAAAAAAAATCAAAAAGAAAAATTACAAGCTTTTTAAAGATAATTTATCCATGCTGGGTACTTTTCTACCTAACCAGACGCTTCCAGATGTCTGACATCAGAGGAAAAGCTGTAATTTTACCCCATGATATATTACTAACCCATATTAGATTCGCACAGGAACAACTGGCTGCTCTTGTAGCTGGGTTGGGGAGGGCGCTGGGGGGCAATAAGTGCATTACACTATGAAATAAAAGCGACTTCCAACAGCTATGGCATTACCTCAAAGGAGTTTCATAAAAAGTAAAGGTTCAGCCTGCCAAATGGGGGTTGGAAGGGGGTTACGTGTAACCCTACTTCTCACGAGCTGCATGGGGAATGCGCCTCCGGGGATGCTTTCTCCCAAGAGAAGAGACCTTCACATCTTGGGAAGCAACCCAGCAACAGAGCGTGGACAGAATTGGACTCGACCAGGTCACAGGTTGGTGCCACCAACAGGCAGGTAGCTCCCGCGACGTCCCACGGTGTCTGGTAGCACGGGGACCACGGCACATGTCTTATGAGCTGGAAAAAACAGCGCTGATACAACTGAGGAAAACCAGATAGGTTTTTAGCCTGAAGAATGGCTCGTCTGTTTTTTTCCCAAATCTAACGAGAGACGTGGCTTCTGACGAACCGTGCTTTGCTTCTGGGAGTGCCGCAGGCAAGGCCATCAGTGCATCGGGGAGGCAGCTGGCTTGAAAACACACGTCAGCCTGGTTCCTGCAGCTACAAAACGGCTTTTACAAAGCATCATCACTGTGCACGTTAGTGATGGGGCCCAGAGAAGCGACCCTTGATGGGAAAGGGACCTGCAAGGGTGAGGGAAAAGATGAGCGGGGAAGTCGGTGCTCGCACCCAGCCCTGCTCATGCGGAGCCACATCTGCAGCGGCAGCGATAGGACAGGGTCCTGCTCCCGGCTGCAAAGCAGAGATAAGGCCACTGGGATCGATGGAAACACAAGGCACGAATCAGCCCCAGGTTTGCAGGAGGTGGTGAAGACCACCACAGGAGGCAGAGGAAGAGTAGAGTCAAGCAGACTACCAATCCAACAGACGACAAATCCAGCAGACCACCTCGGATAAGTTTTATCCATCCTGATGAATGCAGTGCTGGCTATCAAGAAGATGCTTCTGCTACGGAACGGTGCAAAACCCTACAGCTTCAACGCGGGCTCCTCGGCTCTCCCAAACCCACACTCTCATCTTCCCCACCTTCATAGACAATGAGAGCAACCAGAGGGACAAAAAAGCTCAAACACCACCTCAGTTGACTCAAAAATCAGAACTGAACTGCTTCTGGTTAAGATGGCAGTTTAATTTACATCACACAGCAGCAAAGGGCAAAAAAAAACCACCTTACCCGTGAACTGCACGTCCTGGAAATGGTCAGCAGCTTTGCTGTTGCCCCGTCAGTTGTCTTCAGTCATCTTCTACGAGGCACAGGACGATGAACCTCAGAGCACCGCGATTGTGAACCTGCCTCCCTTGTTGTCTTCCTCGAATGCATAACTTCAGCTGCCAATGGAAGGGGGGAAGGTGTTTAAATTGGCTAATGACAGCTCCCTGTGGGAAGGTGCCGTTTGTCTAACACAGACCTGACGGCTTGCCCTAGGACATCAGCCTGAGACCTCATTATGCCAACCCCACAAGAAGCCTCAGGAGAGCTCGCTGTACCTTTGCCGGATGCCGCGATTTTCTGAACAACTGAAGATTGCAACAGGTCACAGGGAACCCCGTCAAGGCCTCGGGGTCTGATCTCACAAGTCAGGAGTAGCTGAGCAGAGATCAGCTCTCATGTCTCACTGACATCTCAATGGCTTCAGCCAGGCCAAGATTTCCTGTCCGGGACATCAGCCATGAGCACAGGAGCACCACCTGTAACTCAGAGGTAGGCATCCCTCGATGGAGACGATGAGCCGCTGAGGTACCGGATGTCCCACTATGCGTAGGAACGATGCGTGTCTGTGTTGGAATATCATGGGAGTGGATTAGAAGATGTATGGCCAAAGAGAAGGATCCTCCAAGCCAGGGCTGCCTACCAGCCAACATTAAACCATCACCAAAACCTGACTTATAACCCCAAGTATTTGCTTCCTTTTACGTTCTGTGTGACAACAATTCATCTCTGGGGCTACGCCATCTCCAAAGGTGTCTTTGCCCACGTAGACTTTCCTTACACACAGTGCAGACGGCTCAAACGGGAAACAGCATCCCCTTCCCCCCAACACCTCCCAGGTCCAACACACACCGCAGGCAACGAGCTGCTGACCTCACACATCAAGGAGCCTCACAGGAAGAAATCCAGGCCAAGAGGTGTCTGGGACTTTGTTGCTGATGTAAGATAAAAGACGTCGCCATCAAGAACAGCAAATCGTGGGGAGAAGGCTACATGTGGAGTAGCACTTACTCACGCAAGTATACATTTACTTCCACCAAACGAGCTGGACCAGACCTGCCAGCCACATAAAGGAGTAAAAACCACCGATGCTGATGGACACCGGCAATTTATACCTGGAGATGCTCTCAACCCTCATACAAACAGCACCCGGGGTTGGATCTGGTTTGAGGAACAGGTTTTCAGCTTTACAAAAGCAAGTCAACCCGAGTAAAGCGTGAGACTTCTGCAAGGCTACAATTTCAGAGGAGCCATAGAGCTGAACCTGTCCCGGGGGTCTGGTTTTTGTTCTTTATTCATCATTTTCACGGGCCTTTGCACTTTTGGATTCCAGCCTGAGTGGAAGCAGCAAACGCTGGAAACCTCACAAAGCTTTCCAAGTGGGAAACCTTCCTACCTGGAGAAGGTTTAATGCACATCAGGTTTGCACCCAGGCTTTCAGGGGCTGGGCCAAGTAGTCACCTCTCTCAGATGCCCAGGATGTTCACCCGTCGGAGGGTTTCCAACCTGAAAAACATCTTTTGCAGAAGCAGGGCCAAAAGATCACCAGGTGCAAAGGAATGATGGGGCTGACAGGTACCTAGAGAACAACTCATGACAGCAAGCCATCAGGGCTCCTGCTGCTTTTCCTCGCTAAACATCCACTTCTCACCCTTTCCCAGGCATCTCCTAGGCTCCATCACCCTCATCCCACAATTATATTGAAGAGACAGTGCCTGGAGTTTGCCTCCACAGAAAGACACAACCCTCAGGTGAGGTTTAGAAAGCCTCAGGTAACGCCAACATCAAACGTGGCCGAGACAGCCAGAGCAAAGCTGCCTCTCAGCCAAGAGAGCTGGAGCGTGCACAAGGAAGAGCCTCCCCTCTCCCTCTCTTTCTTATTTTATTCTCCAGACTTATAATGAGAGCTATTCACTCCTGGAAGGAGGAATCCAAAACACTCAGCTTTTTATGGATTCACTGCAAAGGGAAGGTATAGATGCTCCTCCGCCAGCCAACTTCCCATCAAAGCAGCCACCTCGGGCCCATGATGAACCGGTCGAGCTGAACCAAGAGGAAGCAGTGGCCGGTGGCTCTCAAGAGCTTGCAGAATCGACGTTTCCGACTGACTGCCTCCCTCGCTCCTTCGAACCCCTCAACCAAAACCACCGCATTCACCGGGCCAGACGGGACGGGAAATGAGAAGAAAAACTTTCACTCCGTCACCGCTCTTTATAAAACTGCCGCCCCCGCCACCCACCAAAGCAATAGGGCAACCTTGAAATTCAAGCCAGTCATCGGAACAAGTTGGCTGGGTTAGAGGCAAGAGCTCCGGACCACATCTTCAAGGGCTCAGCATCCTCCACACAGTGCAGAATTCCCATACCTTTCATCCCGCATTGGTTCTTGAGCGAGGCCGCACAGAAAAAGAGAGCCAGGAGGGAGCGTGGCCATGCCGCAGGGAAGCTTCGTGAAGTCACGTCCTGCATTCAGGTGGTCTTGGTCTCAGACATTTTCCCAGTTCTTGATGAAAGGAAGCAAAAATGATTAAAATGCCCTCCAGAGGAGGTTCATAGGGCTGTCATGGATGACCTCGAGCTGAGCAAATCCACTTTGCTCCATGAATACCCAGGACATCGAGAGGCAACGAGGATGTGATGTGGTGCCTGAAGGAAGGGAGATACCAGCTCGCTGGTCAGGAGACCAGAAATCTGACTTCCCTTCCCTCTCATGCCTTCTGCTCACACCTTCTTCTGTGGGAAACAGCATCCCACAGACCTAAACCGAAGCAGCACGCAGCAGAACCTGTTGGAGACAGCCCAGGGGATGCCTTAATCCCAGTTTGGGACCCTCTACCAACCTGCACGCACCACGCAAGTGCTGGGACCATCTCAAAACCCAACAGGGTTGGAATGTGAGGTCCCTGGGTTGGCCACAGCCTGATGGTTTCACTTTCTCGGGACTCCTGCAACCCAAACTCTAAATATTGAGGATATTCAAGTGTCGTGTGCCCATCGGACTGAGATCCACGGTGTCGCCCCGATGGATACAGAGCCGCTGGGAACAGATCCCAGCAGGCTGGTGATGATGAGAGCCGTAGCCCTGAGATGCAGACAGACCCACCCTGACGCACGACGACCGTGACTTTGGCTTATTGTGCATCCCAATTCCCTGCTGCAGAAGACATCAATGTGCCCGTAGGTGGCCCAGAAACACTGACTTACTAAAAAAAAAATTAAAAAAAAAAAAAAAAAAAATGAATGCAGCATCTGTCACTCTTTTGCAGAATTGTTATTTTCTGCGTGTCCTTGGTGCTTGTTTCCCAAAGATTTACATTTTTGTGTGCGTGTCATTCGCTTTTCATGCATTTGGAGACCTTGGAGCTTAGAAATTCAAAACACTTGTCACTCATGTCAATCCTTCCGGACAAAACAGAGCTGCCACTTGGATGGATTTAAAAAAAAAAAAAAAAAACAAACACAACAGCACAACAACAAACAAAACGCACTTTTCTATCAAGCTGTGAGTCGGTCACCCCGCTCAGTGCAAGCAAGACAACGTTTTGAGACAGCCGAAAGAAAGATCTGAGTTTTCATACTCGTCGGTGGAACTAAATTGATTAAGGTCATTTCCTAGGTAGGTCTGAAATCTTCCGCAACAATTTTTTTTGGAAAGAAAAAGAAAAAGTGGCCCCCCTCCCCTAAAAAAGGGAAAAGTCACTACTGCAAAAAAATTAAATCTGCTTGGGTAACTCAGAATATCTGTTGGCAAGGCAACATATCGCAGCTTGAACAGTAAACCTGCTATGTCAGAGGCTCCGCAACGTATGAAAGAGCCTTGCGTTTCAATATATCATGCTGAATTCACTCCTTTTCAGCCTTTCACGGCGAAGTATTTGATGTCTCTCCTTTCACTGCTGCAATTGATAGGGTGACCTGACGTAAAAAGTCTCCTGACCTTTGCTGTTGTCGGCATTGTTCTGTCAAAATGTAATTTAACTCTTTTGCTTTAGTCTGGAAACAGCACTGGACGGACAGCAAACACGATAGGGGTTTGGGGTTTTTTCCCCTCTTAACCTTGAGGCAAGAGGTAAAAGCATTCATCAGCAGAGCTGGCTTCAAGTCAGATGATGTCGAGAAGCATAGACCAGACCTCTGATGTCGTATTTCACAATGGCGCTAAGCCCACTGGCATCTGCCGAGGGTCCAGATGGTTTCCCAGCACTTTCTGGTAAAGATCTATACCTGCTTGGTACAGTGAATAACCAGGAGGTCCTCAATCTCCTGCTCCAGAGAGAAAGAGCATCCTACTCAACATTTTAGCCATGGGATTGAGCGGTCTCCCTGGACTGACAGCATCACTGGGATGTTGGGACCTTCTTTGTACCACCAAGTGACAACATTTCCATGATAGAGACCTTTAGCTAAGGCCTTGCACATATTTGACACAGAATCATAGAAGGGTTTGGGTGGGAAGGGACCTTCAAAGCCCATCCAGTCCAACTCCCCTGCCAGGAGCAGGGACATCTCCAACCAGATCAGGTTGCTCAGAGCCCCGGCCAACCTGGCCTTGAATGTTTCCAGGGATGGGGCATCCACCACCTCTCTGAGCAACCTGGGCCAGTGCTCCACCACACTCAGTGTAAAAAATTTCTTCCTAATATTTGATCTGAATCTACCTCCATTTTGAAACCGTTACCCCTCATCCTGTCACACCAGGCCCTGCTGAACAGCCTCTCCCCATCTTTCCTGTAGCCCCCTTTAGGCACTGGAAGGCCACTCTAAGGTCTCCCTGGAGCCTCCTCTTCTCCAGGCTGCACAGCCCCAGCTCTCTCAGCCTGGCCTCACAGCAGAGCTGCTCCAGCCCTCTCATCATCTGCGTGGCCTCCTCTGGACCCTCTCCAACTGGTCCATGTCCTTCTGATGTTGGGGGCTCCAGAACTGAACGCAGTACTGCAGGTTGAGTACATAATCCCAGAAAGCCAAACAGATTTAAAAAAACCTTACAAGAAAAAAAAAAAAAAAAAAGAAAAAAAAAAAAGAATTGTTTTCATACAGCGCCTACCAAAACGGAAGGAGACTGATTTTTCTCGTGGCAGTGGGCGTTAGAAGAGTCAGCCACAGGCTTCAGGGTTCCAGCTGGATTATCCATCACAGGATCTTAGTGAGCCTGGTTTGAATCACATTATAACCCTGTAACGCAAGCACTTTTGCAAAAGAAAATTCACATCGTTATTATCTGTTGTGTTGCTGTCATTACGCCCCTGCGTTACGGCTGCGCGTGGGTATTACACCGCATCAGCGACGCAGACGCGCGCATCTGCGCTCACACCCGTACATTTGCACGGGATTACGGCTACAGTTCCTGATCCGACTTATAAAAAGCCCTAAAAATCCCGGATAGCTCCCTTGAAATCAGCAGCGTTATCCCACTGTAAATCCAGGGTGTAAATCAGAGCAGGCTCCGGCTCAGACGCTCTTCAGCCACGCACCGGAAAGGAGCGGGGAGGCTGAAAGCGAACCCCACGCTCCGTACACATCCGTCTCCCCCCAAATCCATCCCCGTCGCATCACGTGGGGCCGCCCTGCTCAGCCCCGCACCTCATCACGGGGGCTGAGCCCCGCTTCTCAAAACACCAGCCCAACTCTTCTAACGGAGAAGCCCTCCGAAATGAATTAAGAGCTGGCTTTGGCCGCGCCGCCGCGTGCTTCGATATTGCTCACAGCTGAGTTATTTCTTGCTTCTTAGGAACTTTAAACGGCTTTTACGCTCAGCGAACTCAAAGGCTAGTACCTCAAGTCAGCAGCATTGGAACCGTGAATGAGCCGAAGGAGAAACAGGCCAGCAAGGCGTTTCTTACGACGCGTTATCTAGATGGTTGCCAGAGGAGCTGATTTAAAGTCACTGTGCTGCACCTGAACGTCGTTTACGGCTTATAAAAGCAAATCTGTGTTTAAGTAACACGAGCAGGACTGCACTTTCTATATATAAAAATCCCCTATATATAAAAATCATTACATTCAATTTTTACGTATTTCTCCCCCGAAGCCTTCAAGCAGTGAAGGTGACCTTCGTGCAAAGGGAGGACCCCAAACGTCCACGCACACTGGTAGCTGCCAGAGGAAGAAGGGACATCCCCCAAGCACGAACAGCCAGCCCACCAGTCCTGCCCCAAAGCCCCAGCCCTGCAGTGGGAAGAAGCAGGGACCCTTCGTAACACCCCCAGCTCCAGGGTCAGGACGTTTGGCCAAAGAAGGTGACACTAGCCACGGCATCAAATCACTCTAAGCCGCAGTCACATCCACCTGAGAATGTGTATTTTCACTCACCCGTTACCCGCTGATCAATTCCTTCATATCAGACTCCGAGGGGTCCAAATCCACTTTTTTGGTTTCGGTGCAAATACCGGCTGGGGTATTGTGGTCCACACAGCCATGACGAAAGCCTCCTAGAACACACACATATGTTTTTTCCTATTATACCCCTGCCAAAGTTTGAATTTTGAGAATTTTCTGCACAAAAACAAGTCCTAATGAGAAATACACAGTGACAGACAAACTCTACCCTTCTCTCCCACTGCATTGTTCTGCCCTCCACCCATCATCCGCCCACTATCACCCTTCTCCCAGAGTCACGGCCACCTCGGGGTCGCTCACCTCCACGCAAGTAGTGCCGATCCCTGGAGAGGACCTCATGCACCCTTCCCATCACCCAGCACTGCTGGGAAGGTGGGGTGCTGTCTCTCAGCTCCGCTCACCCTTGCAGGGGCCAAGGAGACAAGGTGGGTGCTCAGCTCCCAGTCTTCCCATCCAAGGAGCTGGAAAGGACCCATGCGCGTGACGCTACGGCTGTTGACAGCAAAGGTCAACGTTCAGTGATCTCAACTTTTACCTGCGCTCTCAGCTTTTGGAAAAGGCATGGTCCCACCACAATTCACCTCCTCAAGGAGAAAGCTGAAGACTTTATCAGTCTGGTCCACACAGAGGTTCTGCAGGACGTCCCCAACACTCAGCAACTGCAGAGAGAGGGGGGGAAAAAAAAAAAAAAAAAAAAATTGTGAGCTTCTGCAGAGTGGGATGCCAGAGCCTTTGGTGAGGACACACAGCTGCGCAGCTGGAGGTCAGGGCATGGGAAGCGATGCCCAGCTAAATCCGGAACGTTAACTTCTCTGGATTAACAGACTGCCTCCGATGTTAATCGTCGGTGTGACAATTGTCAGAGCTCTTCCCTGGCAGTTCAGCAATACAGTTACCTTGTCCCGAGACAAAGACGACCACGACACAAGCGCCTCGCAGGCTTAAAGATCTGCTCCGTACATCCCGGCAGCAGCCGAATCCTGCCCCACGCTTCAGCAATCTGGGATTGTAAATTCACCACAAGCTAAAACTAAGAGAAGAAGAGATAAAAAGGGATTTAGTGCTTTCAGGACCGCTAACCCCCAAATTCCACCACAAATAAAAACTGCAGACTGAACCTGGATTAGCCCAAATATCCGCTCCATCTGTGTATTTCCGTATTTTTCCTCCGCGTGTTTATTCCTAAGCTACAGACACAGCTTTTCATCGCTCCCAACAGCTTCCACCTTATAAATCCATCAGCTCTACCTTTCCAAACAGCCCAGCCTCCAGCCGACCTGCTCCTCCTGCCCCTTCCCCGCTGCGGCCTCGCATTCCTCCGTTCCGTGGTTTCTGCGCCGCCAACAAACATCAGGAAAACACAGACCGACCTGTTTGTTCCTGCACCAAAAGGGAAAAGGTGCCTTTTCCTTTTCCTAAGGAGGAAAGCAAGACAAACCACTGGTAGGCATGGATTTATTTTTTTATCCCAGATCTTTATTTTACAAAAATAACTTACAAATAGAGCCAACTCTCAGCAGTCAGATCACTCACTCTGTGCAGAAGGAGACAGCTTCGCGAAGCGCGGGAGTTAACGACGCTTACAACACCGTTAATTTTAACACGACGGTAACTACGTCACAGTACATACATTTCATGCTCCAGACACATGGGTACAAGCACCACGTAAAGCCACGGTCGATCAAGTGTGGCAGCCAGGGAGGACGCACCCAAGAGATCGTTTCCACGCTGCTAATTATCAGCATCCTCTTACCTACAGCGGTTTGACCCGATCTAACGCTCAGACTACAGCGCTCTGGATACACTCATCAGCAATATACTTCAAATACACGATAAAAATATATTTAACTTTCAAATATAAGGTACACCAAGAGGCAGAAAATAAAGTTTTAAATACAACACGCTATATATATATATATATATATAAAACATACACGAGAAGACGAGAGGGAATCTAGACGCGGAAGGAAAAGCTCATCCTGGAAACGCGCGTTATCTACGATGGCTTTGTCGGCTAGAAAGTCATTTCCATTTGCATAGCGTTGTCGAGAAGTCCAGACCGGGTTAGAGGAGGAGATCAAACCAAAGGCTTCCTTTTGGTACCACTTCCATTTTGCACCTGATTCTACTCTTAAATTACAGTTTGCTATTTCACTTTTGTAGGCTGGAATTCACGCCCCGTTCATAACAAGCACAAGGTGGGGAAAAAAAAAAAAAACAAAACCAAAACAAACAACAAAATAAACACACCACGCAAAAAAAAAAAAAAAAAAAAAAAACAAAGGTCAGAGAGTCAAGGAGGTTTCTTCATGGGGTTGCAGTCATTTGGCATTCTGCTCCAGAGCGGAGTATTCCGCTTCCGAGACTCTGGAAGCGTCAATGAGTTTCGTGAGACCAGTTTTGGCAGAATACTTGAAAATGAAGGCTTTCATGAGCTCGTATCTGTAGTTGCGGTTAATGAAGCTGTACAAGATGGGATTGACGCAGCAGTGGACTAGAGAGAAGCACTGGGTGATGTGAAGAGTGGCATACAAGAAGTTCTCCATCTGACAACTGAAAGGTATGAAATGAAGGCTGTAGAAGATGTCGAGCAGGACAGCTACGTGGTAGGGCAGCCAGCAGACGAGAAACACGACGACGTAAGAGAAAATGATCTTCCCATTGCTCTTCCTCTCTTGGTCACTGGAGGCCGAGATGGTCTTGGCAAGGAGGAAATAAAAGAGAGCGATGATGGGAAAAGGGATGAGAAAGCCCAGCACGACGGAGATGAGCTCCATGCCGATCAACCACTCTTTGAAGCTCTCCTCCGGATAGACGGGACGGCAATAGGTTTCGTTGTTGGAAGAGACAGTCTTGAGATAATAGGTGTCCGGCAGAGATGCGGAGAAGGCAAGAAGCCACACTAAGATGCAGATACAGCGACGGATTATCTTCTTCTTGCGATCGCTGGAATTGGTGAAATAGGCAACTGAGAGGTAGCGGTCCACGCTCATGCAGGCCAGGAAGAAGATGCTGCCATACAAGTTGATGGAAAATATCAGGTGTGTTATCTTGCACGTGATTTCTCCCATGTACCACTGGTTATGCTGGATGAGGGAGACAACCCACACCGGAAGCGTGATGACGACGCACAGATCGGCAATAGCCAAATTGAAGATGTAGAGGTGGGTTTCATAGCCAGTCATTTTGGCTTGGAGGTTGACCCACACCACCACCGAGTTGGCCACCAGCCCGATGACAAAGATAAAAATGTAGAAGAAGGACAGGGTGTAGAGCAGGGCGCTTTTGTTGAGCGTGCCAGGGCATGTTGTCGCGTCAACCGTGATGCAGTCGCCGTTGTTGCACGTCCAGTTGATCTCCGACAAGTTGGCTGTTTCCAGAAAATCAAGGATGGAGGTCAAATCAAGCGCGCTCATGTTCGCTCCGTTTGGAGTTTGAGTGACCTACGGGCAAAAGAGGATCAAAAGAAATTGTTTGAGTTAACAGAGATGTTTCTGCTGCCATCTTCACCCCGCAAAGCACACGTAGGACATGGCGTTTTAGCAACGTCCTGCTCTTGTAGGACACCTTCCATTAAAGGGATTCATGGAGTAAAACAACCAAAACAAACAACATCTGCTCAACAAAAGAGGAACACTATTAGCTTTCTGCGTGATTTTTTTTTTTTCCCTTGCAGCTCACATCTGACATCATCAGGTTGGCTATCATCCCCGGGTGTGAAATCCGCAAAGCGCGCTGTGGCCAAATAAATGTCAGGCCCCTAAATCTGTCTTCTCCAGCATAAATGATGATACTATCGCTTTCGGCAGGGGAACCTTTAAGCCATTTTATCTGCACTCCCTCAAGCCTAATAGAATCGATCTGGCTGATAGACGGCACCGTAAAACATTTACCTCAAGCTCTGGTCAGCATCTTGTCAAGCCCAGCTCCAGCTGCGTTAAGCAGAAACGGGGAGCTAAGGGCCTTTGTACCCTCATCCAGTTTTAAATTTAAATCCTGCTCCGTCCTCCTCCCCCTTTCCTTGAATTCTATTTTACAAAGCATCCCCTGCGTTTAACGATGACCACGTAGCTTCGAGAAAAGAAAAGAAAACAAAAAAAGAAAAGAAAAAAAAAAGTCAGAGCTTGACCACCAAGTAGATCTGCCAGGCTTAAGTTTTCTTTTTAGGAGAGATTTACAAAGCGCTCCCCCGTCACAGCTGGCTCCACAACTGCTTCCTCCCCATCCTTTTGCTTTTCTGCACCTCCTTTCCTCGCCTCTTCAGTGCCGTCTTCCACCGACAGGCAGCACACAAAGCTCGGTAACTTCCCCGGCAGCAGAAGGAAGGGCCCCACCAGACCCAGGCGGCTTAGGCAAAATCCTAAGCCGGGCTTGCTAATTACCATTGTGCTTTTAGGGCAGCATAAAAACGCTGCCTTCCCTGCCGGGACCCTCCCATCCAGGGCCAACGGTACCGCCCACAGCAGCAGTTGTTGGCCTTGGCCTGCAACCACCATGCTTCAGCAGAGCAAGTTTTGGAGCCCCGTGTGTGCTGGCTCCAGCCTGGGACATGCCAAAATAAAGATGGACAGGTGAGTTTCTAGGGGATGGACCCCATCTCGTTCCCCCACGGCTTCACTTGAGCTGGAGCAGAAGACCATCCAGCCCACCCGTAGCCCCCACCATGGACACTTTTAGCATCCTGAATGGTGGCCACCTCGTTCTTCCCTACGTCCCCAGTCGTCAGAGGTACTCCCGATGACTACACAGCCCTGGGGACAACGCCAGCATGAGCGAGTGGCCGGAGACAGCAACGGGGGGGAAACTACTCCCGCAGCCACTCCTATCTCTGAACATCCTCGACCACACCACGCGACCTCTTGGGGCTTACGGGCGCACGGAGGGGACAACGCGCAGGGAAGAGCTCGGACGTGCTCATGCAATGAGCATCCTCTTCTCGCCCTCACTCCCCAAAAGAGACCTCGGTTGACACAGCACCTCTGGCTCCCCCACCTGCATAATTGGCTCTTCCCAAACCTCCCACCCTGCCAGGGATACAAGCTACGGAAGAGCAGGGAGATAAGGGGAGAGATTACCGGGGAGAACGCAAGGTGCCATTGTCCCAGCGGAGGGGATGCCGGTGGCGCTAACAATGAGGTGGGCAGCGCACACATCCAGGGGAGATCAAATCTTCTCCGCAAACAGGGCCCAAATTGGCCCCGCGAGGAGATCTAGCCTATCGCTTCAAATCTCCGCGGCCTTCCAGGCTTTCATCCTGCCGGCCTGCCAAAAGACGGAGCTGAGGTTCAAACCAAATTAAGCACGGATTTTGCTAAACCGCTGGCTGAAGAGGGAGCTGAGACAGCAGCAGCTTTCTGTCCTGGGACAGGTGATGCCTCATCTCCAGCTCATGATTTAACCCCCATCTACGCAGGGCACAAGGGTCGCTCCTGTCCCCCGCAGAGATGCAGGCCACCCCTCGAGCCGCCCGTCCCACCCGGTTGGTGCGGGCGGCAGGGATACGCGTGCCGCCCAGGCGCAGCTCCACGGGACCCTCGCTTCAGCCCAGGGCTGCGGGTCGGGAAGGTGGAAGGGTCTCCAGACAGACCTCACCCAGGGTCCCACCACTGCCGCTGCGCCCCCAGCGCAAACGCTTTTCAAGGCCTCTCGAGCAGCAGCACCATCCCCAAGTCCCTGTATGATCAAAACCTCACAGCAACCAACGCAAACTCCCCAAAAGTCACGAAACTCCCAGTCCTGTGTCACCAGTCACCATCTCCTACTGGTGTTTGTGGAGAGTGAGGCAAGCAGAGCAGGAGGGACACCAAGGTGACCCCCGTAACACCCCACAGAAGCAGTGCTGGTGGCCCTGGGCTTCTTCTGGGAAGACAGTGCCAACACAGGGCAGCAGAAAACCCTTGAAGCTGAGACTCACGCCAATGCTGGGGACACCACGGCCACCAACCTAGGACAGCAGCTGGGAGAGGGCACCCATCATCCCACCCTGGGGATCGTATCAAACACAAACGATGCTCAGCCCAAAAATCCCAGCTCCAAAAGCGGGTCTGCCTCATGCACGTGCATCCATCTGTCCGGGGCTGCATCCGCAGCGCGGTAATAAAAATCTGAAACCGATCTGAAGCCCTCCCAGGCTCAAAGCCCGGCTGGGAAGGACGGCTACGCTCAGAGATTACGGCTTTACGAGGCCAGGCTCTCTATAGTCCAGGATTAGCTGCTGTAACCCGAGCTCTGATTCCCACCCAGATTAGCTGGGAGGTGTTGCGGGGGGAACCCACCAGAGAAATTCAATAAGGCCATTCTGTGCTCCTAAAAAAAAAAAATACCTTTAGCGCTCTCTGCAGACAGCACGATATCCTAAAAACTCGCGAAAGCAGCTGGAATTTCGTGTCCGCTGCAAAGCTCCCGCGGGCCAGCGCTCCTCCGCCCAGGAGGCACGTGTGCCACGGCCGGTCCCTGCTAGTTCGCAGGATTTATGGCATGAAGGACAGGAGCTGCACCCAAAATCCTGCTCCAGACACCCAGAGGTGTCCCGTCCAGGACTCCACGCAGGCTGCGAAGAAAGCAAACAGGCACGAGCATCCCCGCGTAGGAGGGCAGCCCAGCGCCGTGCAGCAGCGTCCGCGTCCTTGACGCTCGTGGGAACTTCTCAGCACCCTGTCTTCCACCCAAATAATTCCACAGCCTGGTCCTGCCTGCACCCACACCTGCTCAGGGGCGCGGGTAAACCGGGTTTACGCCCTTCCCGAGCGGAGAAGGAAACAAGCTGTGCCAGAAAAAGCCAGGACGGGTTGTCACCTGCACACCTTCACCCTTCCCAAGCGAAAGGAAGTTCTCCAGTACGGGGAGGTGGACAGCACGGCTTCTTCCAGGCCCTTTGGCCACCAAGGGAGGACACTCGTGTCCTCAAAGGGCTTTGCAAGACAGAGCCTGGCCCATCGAAACTCCCTCCTGCAGTTCTGAGTTACAAAAACAAACAAAAAAAAAATAAAAAGAGAAAAATTGGGGAACCAAGCGTCCTGCGCGGCTCTGGATGGCCCCAGGTAGGCAGCACCCAGAAGGGAGCAGCGCTGGGTGGCGGGACGCTGCGGTGGCCCCGAGCAGGTGACACTAAAGCCTCGCTCCCTCCCCAGCGCGGCCACGCGAAAACCAGTGGGGGTGCGAGAAGAGGCTGCCCCCCCACCACCACCCCCACTTTCCACCATCACCAAACCGGACCCCGAGAGGGGCTGGGACACAGCCGGGGGGACACGGGTGTCACGGGCTGGAGGGACACAAGCCCCCCCCCCCCCCCCCGCCCCATACAGCCCCCCAAACCTGCCGGGTGCAGGCTCGGCCCCCCACCGCCCCCCCGCCCTTACCTCCCACAGCCTCGGCGCCCGGCGCTGGCGGAGCGAGTGAGCACGGCCCGGCCCCGCCGCCCCCTTATATCGGGGTGAGGGGCCCGCCCCCCCGGGGGCGGCACCGCCACCGCCCCGGCCCGGCCCCGCCGCGGGGGGAGCCCCGGGAGCGGCCAGCGCGGGGGCGGCGAGCGGGGTCCCCGCGAACGGGAGCGGGAGGGGAGGACCGGGGTTGGGGGGAGGCTGCGGGGGGGAGACGGGGAAAGGGGGCTGACACGGGGTGGGGGGGGTGCAATGAAAAACAAATTAAAAAAAAATGAAAAAGGAAGGGGAGAAAGAGGGGGGGAAGCGGGGGGAAAAGAAAAGGAAAAAAGAAGGAAAAAAAGGGAGGGAAAAGGGGAAAGGAGGGGGGGAGAAGAAGAAGGAAAAGAGGGGGGGAGAAGAAGAAGGAAAAGAGGGGGGGAGAAGAAGAAGGAAAAAGGGGGGGGAGAAGAAGAAGGAAAAAGGGGGGGGAGAAGAAGAAGGAAAAAGGGGGGGAGAAGAAGAAGGAAAAAGGGGGGGGAAGAAGAAGGAAAAAGGGGGGGGGAAGAAGAAGGAAAGGGGGGGAGAAAGAAGAAGGAAAAGAGGGGGGAGAAAGAAGGAGGAAGGGGGGGGAGAAAGAAGGAGGAAAAGGGGGGGAGAAAAAAGGAGGAAAAGGGGGGGAGAAAAAAGGAGGAAAAGGGGGGGGAGAAAGAAGGAGGAAAAGGGGGGGGAGAAAAAAGGAGGAAAAGGGGGGGGAGAAAGAAGGAGGAAAAGGGGGGGGAGAAAGAAGGAGGAAAAGGGGGGGAAAGAAGGAGGAAAAGGGGGGGGAAAGAAGGAGGAAAAGGGGGGGAAAGAAGGAGGAAAAGGGGGGGGAAAGAAGGAGGAAAAGGGGGGGGAAAGAAGGAGGAAAAGGGGGGGAAAGAAGGAGGAAAAGGGGGGGGAGAAGAAGGAGGAAAAAGGGGGG
Source organism: Chlamydotis macqueenii (assembly GCF_036417535.1). Classification (NCBI taxonomy): domain Eukaryota; kingdom Metazoa; phylum Chordata; class Aves; order Otidiformes; family Otididae; genus Chlamydotis; species Chlamydotis macqueenii. The sequence goes on from NC_141561.1 coordinate 39,991,129, forward strand.
GAGAAGAAGAAGGAAAAGGGGGGGAGAAGAAGAAGGAAAAGGGGGGGGAGAAGAAGAAGGAAAAAGGGGGGGGAGAAGAAGAAGGAAAAAGGGGGGGAGAAGAAGAAGGAAAAAGGGGGGGAGAAGAAGAAGGAAAAAGGGGGGGAGAAGAAGAAGGAAAAAAGGGGGGAAGAAGAAGGAAAGGGGGGGAGAAAGAAGAAGGAAAAGCGGGGGGAGAAAGAAGGAGGAAAAGGGGGGGAGAAAGAAGGAGGAAAAGGGGGGGAGAAAGAAGGAGGAAAAGGGGGGGAGAAAGAAGAAGGAAAAACGGGGGGGAGAAAGAAGAAGGAAAAACGGGGGGGAGAAAGAAGAAGGAAAAACGGGGGGGAGAAAGAAGGAGAAACGGGGGGGAGAAAGAAGAAGGAAAAACGGGGGGGAGAAAGAAGAAGGAAAAACGGGGGGGAGAAAGAAGGAAAAACGGGGGGGGAGAAAGAAGGAAAAACGGGGGGGGAGAAAGAAGGAAAAACGGGGGGGGAGAAAGAAGGAAAAACGGGGGGGGAGAAAGAAGGAAAAACGGGGGGGGGCGGGGAGAAAAGAAGGAAGGAAAAAAAAATGTAGAGGGTAAAAAAAGAACCCAAAAAAGGACCCTGAAAACTTGGGGGGGGGGGGGGGCAGTGGCAAAGAAGGGGGGCAAAGAGATTTAACTTCAAAAGTAAAAGAAAAAAAAAAATAATAAAAAAAAGGCTTCTAGTTGCTTTCTGTTTTGTTTTTTCCCCTGCCACTATAGAATGCCGAGGAGAGAAGGCAGGGGGAGGCAGCGGATTCTCACCTCCACTCTCACCCAGGGCAAGAAAAAAAAAAACCTAACACCAAGGAAAAGTGACAGGAAGCCAGAAACATGTGAACTAAAACCGAAAATCAACTCCTTCGCGCCCCAGCCCAGGCGGGGCAGGCAGTTAAAATGGCGTGTGTGGGGTCAGCCCGTCCGTCCGTCCCGGGGAAGACGCTGGGGTGGGATGATGACCTACCTGCCCACACAACCTGCTGAATCCTAACACCAAGGACCTAACGCACGTACGGCCGGGCTGCTCCGAAAGCGCTGGATCACCCGGAGCGCGGGGCTCGGCTCCCCCGTGCCCGAACGATGCTGCTAGGGCACACGCCGACACCTACAGCTCCGAGAGCCTAAATCACCTCGTCGCCAGGAGAAACGGGTTAGCGAGGACGTTGTAACCAGCGCTTTTTGGAAGATGCAGGGCATTTTAGCACTTGCAACTGGAGGGCTTCACAGAAACTCCCCCAGAAAGCACGCTTTTTATTTCCCCAAAGATGCCTAATCCTATTTCCACATGCAATTAAAAGCTCGCGCTAAAACCCACTGGCTCTTAAAAAGAGAAGGTGTTTTCCCATGGAAGCGCCTAGCACAAGTTCTCAAGCTCAAAGCAAGTCAGGGATGCGGCAAAATAAAACGTTTTATTCCGTGGCAGAAGGACCCCGTGGTTCCCTGGAAACGTTCCAGGCCAGGTTGGCCGGGGCTCTGAGCAACCTGATCCGGTTGGAGATGTCCCTGCTCCTTGCAGGGGGGTTGGACCGGATGGCCTTCAAAGGTCCCTTCCCACACAAACCCTTCTGTAAGTCTGTGTTATTCCTGCAGCTCCAAGCACGCACGGAAGTTTGCCCAGTGCTCACCCCGTGCTGCCTCCCAGCTTGGCCCCAGAGACCTCCAACACCTCCCAGCTGGGATGTCCTCCGGAGCACGCGGCACAGAAACACGCTGGAGGAAAGGCCTGACCTGCTGGGTGTGCGATGGTGCCTGTCCCCACTGAGATCTGGGTTGCCACCAGCTCAAAGTGCCACCCTGCAACAAGATCTCAAGAAGGTCGTGAGGGTGAGCCATCCACCACCATGCTCACAACACTGGTTGTGAAGATGGAGAAACTGGGTTTAGGTGCCAGGGAAGGAGAAGATCAGAGGGACAGGTCTCTCACCATCCCACAGATGGAGAGAGTGAGATGTAAAGTACCTTCTCTCCCCTCCCTGACCCCCACTCTCCCTGGATGAGGTCCTCCAAACCTTCACGGCTGTTGGTGAGCGAAGCCTTTTGGCATCCGCTTACATTCTGAGTGCTCGCCCAAGTCCGTGGACGTTGGCAGAACTGAAGCACGATGAGTTCAGACAGTGACAGGAGCCGGTTTAAAAATAAGCACATACTGGAGCACTTGGATAAATTGGGCTCTGAAAATCCTACAGAAAAAAAATAAATAAATAAAATAAAGGCACTCTAGCAGAACTCCAGAGTCACTTGGCCAAAAAAGCAAGCGGAGTAGTTTTTCCTTACTTGGTATGCCAGAGCATAACATCAAGTAGTACGATCTCTTCCACGGCTCTCCAAAAATATCGGCCAGCATCTGCAACCGCAAAGCTGCTGGCTGTCCCGGTGTCGCAGGCCACCTCCCCTCTCCTGCGTTCACCGAGAGCGGAGCCCTTGCTGCCCTTCCCAGGTTCCTCCCTCCAGCTATCTTTTTTATAGCGAGCACGTTCCTCATGCAGGAGAGACAGAGCTCGTTCCCTTTCTGTTATGAAAGCCAGATTTTGCTCAGCGTTCAGGGGTGAAACGCTCAGGCGGTAAGCAAAACAACGCAGTCCTGAAAGAAAAACCCACGCGGTCTGAAACCACCTCCCTGAAACACTGCAAGCAGAGCTGGGGAGGAGCTGGGCACCCCAGATAAGACCAGCAGAAGGTTGAGATACTACCTGCTCACCGTGATTAGTTGGTACCTGTGGCCAGTCCAAGCAGGTGTCCCAAGAGATGTGATCTCAGACAGTCCAGCGACCAGAACCTCCTTGTAGATGCAGCCGTGGATCCATCGCTCATTGAACACGAGTTGGCTCCAGATATTTAGGAAAAAGAGGAAAGCAACTTTCACAGGGCAACGGATTCTCCTCTCTGGGCTTTTCTCAGAGTTCTTCCCTCTGGTCTCCCCGTGGGGACTGTGGGCAGGACCACGGGGGACCTTGCACGAGGTCAAGGCTCCGCTGCGCAGATAAACACACCTTAGGGCGAGCTCTGACCCGTGGAGATACGTACGGCCGGAGGGACAGGCACAGGCAAAACACGGCACTGAAAGGCAGATGGTTATTATTTTGTTTAACCGCTTATCCAATTGTTTTACATTTGTATTTTGTTTAATTGCCTGAACTACAGCAATTTATTTTTTTTTTCTTCAAAAGTCACATCATTTTCTCTTAAGGCTTCCCTTCCCAACTAGGAGGCAGATGGAAATGAACACCCAGCCCTGCCTACTCAAGACTACAGAGAAACTTGGAGGGGAAAAAAAAAAACAACCAAAAAAAAAAAAAAAAGGCAAAGTGCATATAAATGTTGGGTGAGGGAGCATTTCAACCGCACAGCAAATCTCAAAAAGGGACAAAGGGAAACGTTTCTCCGTTGCACAAGAGAGGTTTTGCGTGCAGCACGAGCGAGGCGGAAGCAGTGTCACCGAGCGGGTGGCCAACAGCCTCGCACGCGGGCGGGAGAAACAATGCGCCAGCCAGGAGCGCAGACACCCACACTGAGGTAATAAAGCCAAGGAGAGCCCTGGAGGAAATCAGGCCGTGATCCGTGAAGTGTCCGACGGTAAAAAAAAAAAAAAATAAAAGCTTCCTGCAGTCCTGGGAGCCAGCGCCGGCGGGCTGCTGGATGAAAACGAAGCGCTCATTTCCTCCCTCTTCCAAGTTCTCTGTCCTCTCCCGGTCAGGATCCTCGCTGCGTCGGTTGGATGGCGGATGGAGAAACAAGCCACCGGACTAACAGAAGGAAGAAATCGATGACTACGTTGGGAGTCACCTCTGAAATGCCAAGCAGAAAGGAAACGAGCGGCGAATTTCCAGCAGGCAGCAACAGCGGTACTGCCTAGCTTCATTTCCCCTACCAACAGCAAACAATCACGTCATTTCACAGCAAACCATGCCTGAAGGAGAGTCAGGAGCCTCCGTCAGCCGTCGGGAAAGCCGCAGAGCTGGTCTCCTGTCCAGCTCCGTCCCATCTGGGCTGGAAGAGACACAAAAATGAGGAAACCGAGGGGAAGAGAGCAGGGAGAAGCACCCCCTCGCTTGCAAACGCGTGGCGTTACCCTACTTCACTGCGGCAGAAGGAAGTTGACCTCTTAAAACTGGAGAGCTAAGGGAAGAGACGTGCAGGCAGAAGCTGCCAGGGCAACCACAACCCATCCCAGGGCAAGGCTCCTGCTTCCCCTAGCCTAGCGTAAACCACTAAATCAAGCAATAAAAGAGAAATCACAGCGCAGGACTTCCCTTTCTCCTCCATACCACCCACCTGTTAGTTTCAAGGTTCACGATAGATTTTTTTTTTTTTTTTGGCAGAAAGCCCCTCGTGAGCTGGTTTCCATCTACGCTGCAGCTCCCAAAGCTGCATTTTCATCTTCACCACCACAACACCAAGGACCAAATTTCAGAGGAAGATTTTAAAGCACAAAAGCTGAACTGCTTGGGTTGTCACATGTCCGTGGTTTGAAGCACCACCCGCCCAAAGCCTCGTGAAAACCTGCCGGTAGACATCTGTGTTTTGCAGCCCGAGGACGCTGCCGTCAGCGTTCGCCTCTTGACAAGTGACGGTGAACAGCGCTGATTCGGAGAGACAACGCAAAGCACACAACGCTTCACGGGGGTCTCCATCAACTGGGCCACCCAGGGTTTTCACCATTCTTTGTCTTTTTCCCCCCCAAAGATGCAGCAGGAGAGAGGTTAACGCTTCTGTCCAGCACTTGGCAGGGCATTGTCCCTCGATCCCAGCGAGCTTCCCAAAAGCCAAGCACTGGTACAGCACACATCCCGGAGGGATCTGCCGAGGAACGGGCTGGCAGAGCGATCAATTTGCCATTTGAAGGCAGTGAGAGCTTTGAGGAGAAATTGATTGGTGGTGTAATTAGAAATATTATTAACTAGTAATTACCAAAGATGGCTCTCTCCTTCACAGTTCATTTCCACCTTACCCTTCTACTAAACAAAGGTGTTACCTATGGATGATATTTGCGGCTTCATAATCAACTGTCATATGCGTTATCGCGATTTGAGTGCGCCGGAGCGTGGCCACCAGGAAGATAAAACAGGACCCTGAGTCAGAAATCCTACCTGGAGCAGCCAAGATCTTTCAGAGACATTAATTTTTCTGTTGAGGGTAGGTTTTGACGGATGCCGTGCTACGGAAAGCCGGACTCTAACTCTGCATCGGCAGCAAGGGTTCCACGCAGCACGCTGGGGACAGAAAGGGAGGAAGGAGTTTGAGTTAGGATGATAGGATTCCCCCCCTTGCCTTCGTTTGCTTCCATGGGAAAGACTCCTGCTAGGTGTAAAAGGACTAAATACTACACGCCGCTAAGAAATAAAAAAATTCATTAAATCGTAAATCTTTTGGAAAGGGGATCTACTGGGGAGATTATATTTGCTTTTCATGGACGTATTAATTCAACGGTGGCATATCGTATTGTCCTCTGCGGGGAAAAAAGAGACATATTGTTGTAAAGTACGATATTTAGAGCAGTCCTTTAGGAAGGAAAGCAAATATAACCCTGGCAAGGAAACCTGACTGCAGGAGCACCGAGGAAGGGACGTTAAAAGTCCCAGCTGCCGAAAGGCAGCGTAGCCTGGCTGGAGTTGTTGGAGCTAAGCCCATGGAAAGGAGCTGAGAATGAAGGTGACCCTCGTTTAGCTGCAACTCCTTGAAAATGTTAAGTAAACCAACACAAGGGGTCATTTTTCACTAGGAAACGCCAACGGCAGGTGAGAAGACAAAAATATGACAGCTGCGTTCAGTTTGATATTTGTTAGTCAGGAACTATCTGGCCATCTCCTCCTGGATTGCTTCTGGCTCACTGGTGGAATTGCCGAGCTCTCCTGGCTCCCATTCCAGCCAGATGCTCAGGATTTAGGTAGAACTGGATGGCCAGCTACAAAACATGGGCTCACCAAAGCCCTCCTTTGGCTGAGGCCAACAAACACCTCCCTCCCTTGAGGGACCACATCTGATAGATGTTTGAGGAGCACCCTGCACACAGCCAGCCACAGCGTATGGATGAGGTCTCCTCACAACAGGCAGCTTCCACACAATGCTGGGGTGGGACTGGTTTCACAGCCCCCTTTCACAGCTACGGTCAACACTTCACTTTTGGCTTCCTTCCTCTCTCCTGACCCCACAAATCTTGTATTCCTTTGAAACCGGAGCATCCCTCCCCCCTTCTCAACCATACCTTTAGAATGGTGGCCAGCACAGCTCCATAGGTGATGTAAGTTCAAATCTCCTCCAGCTTGGCTTCAGGTGTGGAGGACGCTGAGACGGGGCTCCTGCCCATCGTGTACATTCTCCAGACATTCATCAGGCACAGATAATTCAGCTTGGCCCCTCAGAAAAGATGGGATTTGCTTACCACCTGAATTGAGTGGGACTCTCTGCACAAAAGAGCAGACACATGCAAACATCTCCTAGACTTCTCACTTTTCTCCTTCCTTTTGCTGACTCAGCTATCTCACAAAAAACCTTCCCGTCCATCCCAACGAGGTGTGAAATTTGAAGCATCATTGCTCCCACCACCAAAAGTGCACACAGGACTGCTTCTAGATAATTAAATGACTAGATAAAATAAGGAAGGTTGATGCAACATTAACCACCACCAGTCAAAACATCAAAGTCAGCGTACACAAAGCACAAAGACTCTTCATGGTGGTGGACGCCCCATCCCTGGAAACATTCAAGGCCAGGTTGGCCGGGGCTCTGAGCAACCTGATCTGGTTGGAGATGTCCCTGCTCCTGGCAGGGGGGTTGGACTGGGTGGCCTTTGAAGGTCCCTTCGAACCTAAACCATTCTATGATTCCACGATTCATGCAGCCTTAAGTGAGTTGTACGTTATGTGCTTATTTGCCAGAAACGTATTCAACTACTTGCTCAAGATGAAAACCACTAATAAAGCTGTATTTTTCTCCATACCTGGGCCAAGTTCCCAGTTGAGTCAAGCAGTTTATACTAGCCAAACACCTGGACAATTTCCGTTTCTGTAGAAACCCTTGTTGCTGGGATCCGGGATATTGGCTTGAGGTGCGAGGCACATTGGCGGCAGCTCATGGCCCAACGCAGTAGGAAGCCAGAGAGGTCTCAGGCTACTGAAATGCTCCAACGCGAGCACAAGAAGGAGGCAATCTGTGCTTTAGCTTCTGTCCAGGGCCCCTGGAAAGTTAATCCTATCCGATTACACTGCTACTTTTTTTTTTTTTTCCACAGAAGAAATAAACAGTCTTTTGTACTAAACATAAGGCTGCCTTCTTTTGAAGGAAGATTTATCATCCAGGATAAAGTAATGAGTTCATTTCATTTTTGTCCCAAGTCTTCAAAGTGGTGTTTTTTCTTCATGATGCAGTATCAGGAAAGAAAAAAAAAAAAAAAAAAAAAAAAAGAGAATAAAAAAGAGAGTGCATGAATGCAGATCATCTCATCCGTAGCTTAAAGGCTGCACACCAAATTCCACGCATGCACGTTAGAGCCACACAAACACATACGTAAGGAGCTAGGACCGGCTTCCCTTCAGACCACAAACGCCAGGAATGCAATCGATGACATTGTGCAATGAAGAGAAGTGACCGGTGGGCCACAAAAATCTACCGTGAGTTTCCCCAGGAGAGGATCCAGCTCTGCTAGAAGAAGGATGGCTCGGTTGCCTTCCCCACGCCAACAGGGACTCCGTTGTACTGAGCCAAAACCTTGAACTCATTACAATGTCACTCTGTCTTTGGATCCGATATCCTGTGGGGGAATCTTCTGGGAATGTATTTTAGTTCAGACTTGGGTCAAGGAGAGTTGACTTGACCTGAAAATAAATCCAGGCGATCTCAAGCTAAAGAGCTATTGACTACTGTTTGCGATACAATAAAGCGAGGAGATCAAACTGGGCTGAAACCCAGGGTTAACATAAATCCACGGAGAAAGGAGAACAAGAAAATGCATTCACCGCCGTGACAAAGGGGACATTTTTTGCATTGGCAGAACTCAGAGCAGGGGCTGAAAGCGCTTCCCCGGCAGCATTTTCAGCGTCCTGTACGGTAAGGGCATGCTGTTTAGCTACGCCGATATCTTCAGCAGACCAGCAGTGAGATAAGAGGTACACGACTACATGTGCATGAAAGGTTTTGTGGGCTTTTTCTTTTTTTTTTTTCCCCCTTTTTGAACGTCACTAGATGGAGTTCCTCTGCTCGCACACAGGGCAGCTTTTGTAAGAGGTATTTTATATGGATCCCCAAGGAAAGATCTCAGCGGATGGGCTCCGAGCGCTATTGTGTGCACGTGTGCACCGTAACTCTCAGCAACTTTCGGCTCACGGTCCAGGAGAAACGCTGGTTGTACTCGCTGCAGCTCCAGGATGAAATCCTGCTCCTGGCTCACGCTAAGGGGAGTTGTACCATTAACGTCACTGAGGCTAAACCTTCTCCTCCTCTTCCAGGACCTTTTTTTTTTAATATTCGTTGGACAAAGCAACTTTTCACCTAGCTGATACTTCCCAGGTCTCTACTGCAGGGAGCCTGAGAGATGCTCCCTACCCACACTGCAATATATCCTCAGAAAAAAAAAAATAAAAAATAAAAGAGGAAAATCCCTCCTGACCCTCCTCCTTCCTAGCCCTCCGATCCAGAAGGGATCACCAGCTCTTTGCCCAGACCCGTAACAAACGCCCCACTCAATAAATTTGTCAGCTTCTAAACATAGCTGGAGCTGCTGGTTGTTCAGCAAACGCTCAGGAAGATCCTCTATCCACCCAGCAAACCACAGTAATTTGGTAATTTTACCAAAGCTGACACTTTAAGAGCACAAAGCTGCCCTGCAAGGATCCAAAGCATGCAATCCTGGAACAAGTGGTGGATAGAAACAAGATTTAGTGGTCCTTGAACATCACCTTTTATCGTGCTTGATGAGTGTCCTTAGAGCCAGCTCGAGAGCTCACGTCTCCAACCTAGAACAGCCGGCTCATTCCCCGATAAATATTAAATGCAGTTTAGTCCTTTTGCTAGCATCCATTATCCACCTCATTTTGCTGGTCAAATCCCTCATCTTCCCAGTTCCTTTCCATCGTCCCCTGCTCTCCAACGTGCAAGACACCTTCTGTGCTTCACCAGGGACGACACAGAGGAGCTCAGCTCATTGCAGTGCGGAGACGCACGGGGCTGTGCCCAGGAGCCCTGGAAACATCGACGGGAGCTTCACCGAGGACACATTAACCCAGACAAGACTCATCTCAACCCAGAGAAGTCTGACCAAGGTAGCTGCTTACAGGAGACGAAGCCAATCTCCACGGTAAAGCACGAGCGGCACATTTCCCGTCTGAGTGCAACTATTTCTAAACACAGCCCAAGGAAAGCTGCATGGTTGGGTTTGTTTTTTTTTTTAATTTCACTAAACCCTTTATTAACTAACTTGTGCTCTCATGTAGATGAACCCTTCGTTTATAGAATAAATTACGCTGCTTCTCCCCATCTCCCGCTGTGCTTGCACGATTCCTGGGCAGACTGTATAATGTTTGATCTAAGAATGTATAAACTCCACTAAACAAAGCTGCAATAGCAAGTTGAAGACTAAGTCAAGATATAAACCTCTCTAGGAAAAAAAAAAAAAAAAGGTGGGTTTGACAAAAATATACTGAGAAAGCCTGGGAATCTTGAAGATGAAGTCTTTTAAGAGGGACTCAATATTCCAACTCAGCATTTCACATCCGCACCCTTTAAAACTGTCAGGAACTTCACCCCTGACTCCAGTGAAATCTTTGCCAATCGAGATTTCTTTTACCACCTTGTGAAAATTAACACTTTCAATTGCAATTAGCAGTACCACAGCCCCGCTCACACTTTGGCTCCCAAAAACAAGTGGCACGTGAATAATCACAGCCAACCAGTGCCATCTAACTTCCTAGCTTCCTAGTAAAGCCTTTCCCAGCACATCTATCTCCTCCAAGTCAGGAATGAGAGAAGAAAGGCACAAATCAGTCTCCCTACAGCAGCTTAACCCTCCTTTTGAAAAGTCAGTTCCACCCAGAACAGCAAAAAACAGGAGGAAAACCAATCCTGGAGATTTTCCACCCATCAGCATCTGAGCCCTTTCTGCAGGGCACAACAGCTAGCACCAGTAAAACTCACTGCAAGAGGGGGAGAATTATCCATTTTAATATCATAAGTCTGACGGAGAGGGAGATCCATCTCTCCTGACCAGCGTAACTAAGCCTGACACAGAGTAAGCAGGACAAGAAATGCAAAGAAGGGAGGTCACTAAGGAGAAGGGGGGGGGGTATGAAAACCCCCAGTACTACCTCAGATTTCAAAGCACCAGAAGAAACTGCTAGTGAAGCAGCAAAAGCCAAGCATTCCCTCTTAAAAAGAAGTTATGAGCTCAGTTACAAAATGCTGACATGCTACCAAGCAGACTTGGACAAAAGACTCCACCTAGAGCTTTAAAAATGCAAGGAAACATCATCCCTTGGTGTCATTTCATCGTCGAGCTGCTCTCAAGTCGTCCACAGAACCTGAGGGAAGGTCGTTACGCCACAGGGAAGGAGGATATGTGATTTATTGGGGAGCCAGAGAGGCCATCCCTTTCCAGGCAGGATGGTCCGTGTTCTCCTCCATCTGCGGGACCTTCTGTTGCCAGGGTCTGCTCTGTTACCTTTCAGCTGCACCGAGTCTGCGAGGCAGGAAAGAAAACTAAGTAGGAATTGTTTTCCAAGTGTGATATTACTGAGAAAAAGCAGATTCCCCAGGGCTTCTTTCCACTCTTTAAATAGCCCAAAAAGTTGTTCTCCACCAGAACAGCTTTCAAACGAAAGGCCAGAAAGAAATTTGGAGCTGATCTCGAGTCTATCAGCGTAAATTGGTGGAGCCCTTGCCGTCCTCAAGGAAACCAGGAGAGTGGAAAGCAGAGAACCACGCGCACTTACTTAAAATTGGACACCAGGAAGGTGAACAAAAAAAAAAAAAAAAAGACGGTTGAAAGGACAGGGCGGCTATTTAAGGGATGGAAAGCAAGATTGTGTTTACAGGGCCATGGGATAAATTTAACGTCTCATCTGAAACAAACTGAGAACCGATTAGGCACCCAGAATGAAGCAAACACCCAAGTCGTTAGAGGAAATCCCATTTTAAAAGCAAGCTGCAGATAGCTCTGCAAAACACCTTCTTACTTCGCAGAGAATTTTTTAAGGATAAATCAGGTACTAAAGTTCTCGCCAGCAGTTGTTTTGCTTGGCTGCCTTAAAGCAAACAAACAAAAACCCCAACAACGCCTTGCGTTGCCTAATGGAAACTTCAGGCTCGCCCTGGAAAACTCCCTGGCCCACCAAGAGCTGGTGGGGAGCTTTCCAACCAGTGAGCTTTGGATAGAGGGAAAAAAAAAAAAAAAAAGTTTTCCACTAAAACAAAAAATGTTGAGTTCCATGGAAATACTTCAGTTTTCCAGAAGGACAAAAATTGAAGGAACGACGCCTTAATTTTCAGGCGAGGTTAAGTCATCGTTTGGTCTAGATCAACTGCTTCGCCCCACCCTTTGCGGGCGAAGCTTTTCTGCTGGAGCTCCGTTAACACGTTTCATCCAACTCTCTTCCCAAGAGAGCCATCGCTTCGTTGGCATCCCTCCTGGATCTTGAGAAACACAGTCTGGCCGGAGGAGAACGCAGGCAGCCACTCCAAGTGGATTACTTTCTTTCCTTGCACCGGCCCATCGTTGTTTCTTGCACAGAAACAGGAGGAGTTAATCACGTTCTTGACACGAAAAAGCAGACAGACGTTTGTTTTTTAAGCCAGGCTGCGCTGATGAGAGTTAAGAAGCTGATGTCAACCACAGCAGAGTAATCAGCACACGCCCACCCCTGGCTCCAGAAGCGAGGGAGAGTTATTTATGAATTCTTACGTGAAGTCAGGAGACGGAGCTGCAGCATCGCCACTAAGCCAGCTGCAATTTCTGCTGGGTCGGTCTAAATCCTCCAGATCCTCGAACAAGCTATTCACGGGCAGATGGATGAAAGCGGGGTCAAAAGGCACTTCCAAGAGGTCTGCAAGATCTTCAGCCGAGCAGTTAATTGTTCAAGGCAAGAGGCCCACACATCAAGGATGACTGCCCTCGCGAAACAGACGTTACACGCCCTTTTGGAACTTTCCTGGGTTTTCAAGGCAGGCATTTTGGTTTATTCTTCAAGACTGAGGCACAAAATATTTATTAGCACAGGCAGGTGTTTGGTTAGCAGGGACAGCCAGCCACCGTGGGGCAAACATCTGGAGCTCACGACCAGTCGCTTCAGAACTTCTCGCGGGAGCAAGGACGCGTTGGGAGGTCACACGCAAAACGAGAACGAGCTTAGGGCAGTCAGTGGGACTCATAATTGGTCTCACAAGCGCGCACAGTATGTTTGCACAGAGCAAAAGGTACCGCTTACCATGCTGTAACCATCAATACCGCTTTGTGAGTGCACGGGAGTTCAGGGCAGGTCAACACGCCACCAACAATTCCTTTGCTACAGAGATCAATGCTCTGCCGTGACTGGTATTTACTTTACGCCGCCAGCAATACAACCGCTACCAGCTCTGCAGCAGCTAATAGAAGCAGACAAAGGGGGGGTGCTGATGATATCTCAACCCCTTGTTTTGTCCAAGGACCACCACCAAGCCCTGCTTTACCTACAAGAATTCGTTGGCATTCAGTAAGCGTGCCTGGAGGAGCAGTGAGCTAGAAATCCCAACGTCAAGCCAGAAATAAAGACCATTCCTCAATGTTTACTTACTGAGCAGCAGTCTCTTGGCCTCCCCACTCAAGAAAAACATACCCTTGTAAGACCTCAACCAGAATTTACATCCCCGTAACAAATCAACACAGATTAACACAGAATTTAACAGGAGAGCGCAGCCAGATTAAGCGGCTACCAGTGTTTTCGAGGCCATTATGGCTAAAAGTTACACAACGCAGATGATAAGGAGCACTGAGTAAAGCGAAGTGGAGGTTTAGAGAACAGCTGAAGACAAAACAGTACATCTGATGCTCTCATTCAAAGCCTCAGATGGTCAGTAACTTGGGGAGCTGTTAGAGGGCTTTACGGAGCTCTGAGACTCTTGCACAGTGAAGACCCTTCAGGTGCCTGTCATTTTAGAAGTCAACAGACCAAATTTCATGCCAGGCTTCTCTCAAATAATGGAAAACAAAGCCATTTACTCACTCTCAAAAAATATCTGAAGTGACATAAGCCTCCCTTCACCAGCAAGAGGCAACTGGAGCTTTCCGTCCCTTGCATACATTTGGTCATTGAGATCTTCTCCAAGTCACACCTGAAACTTCACGCTTTGGGACAGGTGCTTGTGACATCCTTCAGAATCTAATGCTACCAGCTCAAAGTGAAACAGCCCATCAAGTAATTAAGGAGAAAATAAGAGATAAATAATGGATAAAGCAATGTTACTCAGAGTCAAAACATGCTAAAGACAATACAAGTGATTGCCTGAGCCACCCGAGGTTAGACCTGAACACACACACACTCTTACCACCAACTAAAAAGCTGTATAGTTTTAAAAATCCAGAGAATGACACTCTTTGAGAAAAGGAATTGCTCACCAAGCCTCACAGGAAAAAAAAACTGAGCTGCTCTTCGCTTCTGTGGCTGAGTCCTACCAGCAACAGTTGTACTTGGCAGAGACAGTCCTCTCCACAAAGCCCTCTGCTTCTCCAAGGAGCAGCAGGGCCGTTAAATCTTTCACCTGTACCTCATCACCAGGCTGCACCTTAGCACAAATTGGGGGACGAAGCACTGATGTTAATTGGTCTTAATGGTTTGGCTTGCACCTGCCTAGGTTTTCACCAGGTCAGGAGAGCAGCTAACTTCAGAGCAAGGAGAAATTCCAGTGGGAAGCCCAGGAAGAGGATCCAGGAAGCAAAATTGCTGTGTTTATAACCTTTTCAGGAGCTTCCGCGGCACACTCCACACAAGTTCAGGAAAATTTTAGACTTAATTCTACTTTCCTTCTGCTCTCACAGATGATACAAGGGTTTCATCTGAGCCTGGTGCCTGTCAGTGCCATCTGTAAGGCCCCTCATTCCTGGGTATTTACAAATGTTTCATTGCACAGCTGAAAAACAGGAGAAGAAATAAATTACAAAGCATCATGAGCAATCGTACGCTCCCATGAGGCACTTAAGATACTTATAGGAATAATTTACAACTGCATTATAAAATTCCTTGTCCTTTAAAGCGATGCTGATGCTGCACAAAAATATAAATCAATACTGCAGAGGGCTTTCAAAACAGCTGTTCCTGAGGGTTTACGAGCGGGCTACGACATCCAAGTTAAACGTGGGGGCAGCATGCCTACAAACCAGCTCTGTTCTTCCCTTCTGTGGGCTTTCGGCTGTCAAATCAAATGCAGAAATAGCTTCAAAAAGGGCTCAGAAGATGTAGGCACACCCCAAGAAGCGGAGAAATTGTGCCTGCTCTTACAGACACAAAGCCATCTGAACTACTGAGGAGCAGGAAAGCTTTAACACATGGAGAGTTACAGGCTTTTGGTGACACAGAGCTATTGGCAGCTGCCCAACTCATTATGCTCAGCCATCCTTTGAAGGCTATCGTTTTGTGAAACAGAAATCAATACCCCACGCGCTGCTACAAGCCGAGCCGGGGGCGGTCGTGACGTTCTATCAACGGCAAAGCGAAGAACGAAGGGATACGCCAGCAGTCCCTCGGCGCAGGCAGGAAGCGCGGCGTTGGTTGATCCCGCAATCTGGAGGAAAGGAGGGGAGCTCCTAAGGCAGCCCCCTCCAGGACCGCAATCTGGGAGCACGGACTGCAGTCCTTCTGGGCTAGCGGAAAGGCAGATGCTGCTGATGAGTATTTGGAACAACTCTGCGCGGCCAAGCTGATGATGATCAGCCCAGTGTCAGACCAATGACTTACACACACTGCCTCCACTCAAAAAAAAACCCAATAACTTAATAAAAGAGCATTCCTTTACCATGAGAATATCATGAAAGGTGCATTTCCTGTGCAACTTGTAAGTGAAACGTTTTAATGTTGGATCAACCCAAGGAATCCGTGTTAGCGATGGATAAAAAAAAGCTTTAACCACATCAGACAGGATCACTGTTGTCCCAAGCCCTTGGATCTCTTTGTTGCCCTATCAAGACGCTACACCGACCCGCTGGGCTCGTACCCCTCAACGCTGCAGGCCGGCTCCAGCTGCTTTTCCTCGCTGTCTAAAAAATTATCACAGGAGACTTCATGCAATTAGGCCTCAAAAATGGGGATGTCAGTCCTCCAGGGGAACTAAGCCTGCCTCATGAAAGCTGCTTCAGCCTTTGCTGTCGCAGCACAAGGTGTTTTTTTTTACCCTGAGGATTTATATCAAAGCAAGCCACTAGTCAAGACACAGCGAGCCGCTGTAGTTTTTACCTCTTTGTAGTTTGTCAAGGTGAATGTCAGTGGAAAAAAAATCTTTACAGGTGACCAGGCACAGAGATGGCCATCTAAAGTTACATACCTCAGAGCAAGGTAAAAAAAAAAAAAACCCACCCCTATGTTTTTAGTAAAAGCAAACCTGGTCTCTCTCAGCGACAGGATTCCGTTTAGAAATCAGCAACAGGAACGTAATGAGCTGCACAAAGGCAGCCATCTCACACCTCGCCATTTCTCCCCGCAGACTGAAACCTCTCTGGCGATCCACCGCCTTTTTACGATCTGGCTGAACATTGCCCAGCCCAGGGACACTGTACCTTTCAGTCACCATTTGCATTTTCCTCTTAGCTGGCCCGGAGAAGGATTTTTTTTTTTTTTTTTTAAGGTGATGTTTCTCAGGGTAGCTCTAGCATCTTACGGGATTCGAGGTACGCGCTGCAAACTGCTGATCCTGCACGCAAGAAATAACAGAGGGAGGATGTATAGGGATAATATTTATACTGAATGTATGTTGTTTTTCAAGAACGTACTTAAAAACCAGCTGTGTAAGCAAAGCAAGGAAGAAGTATCTCTGGTGGAGCCCAGCTCTGCAGCACGTGGACTGGAAGGCAGCTCCAGAAGAGGTGGATGGTGGATGCGAGAAATTTAAGGCTCTGGATCACACGCTCATTTTTCCTGACCCTCTCTGATCTCTGCGATCTCACAGCTTAGCTCCTCCCAGAATAAACAAAATAAAAAGGCTGCAACGACACAACTGCTTTAAAAAAGACAAACACTGAATCCAGGCTGCTCCATCCCGGCACACTCGACCTACCTGGATAGGAACCAGCGCCCCAGCGAGACGTGCCGTCTGAATTGAGAAGGTGCTTCCGCGTAAGCAGCCACCTCTTACTCGGTCCCCGTTGAAATCCCAAGGCTGACAAGATTAGGGAGAGGAGAGGCCAGTTCTCACTTCACCACGCCCCTTAGCATCTTCCTCTGAAAAGCCTAAGGGTTACAACTTGGCCAAAACATACCTTGCGTTCATTCCGGTCATGAAAAGCAGCAACAAATTGAGAGATGGAGTAGAATGGAGGTTTTCTAAAAGAATCAGCCTTGTCAAACTCCAAAAATCCAAGCCATTTCTAAAAAAAACCATCTGGAAAGCAAAGAGTTGAATCTAGAGAAATAACTCCATGCTGCATTTTGGATGGGCATATATTTCACAGGCAACAGCCGTCCACCTACGGCATCCATCACTCCTCCACCTACCCAAACATCCCAGAAGATGTGGTCCGCTCTCTCCTTTTTCCTCCTGGATACGGCATTTATTCTGAACAGAAAACAAAGAAAAGCTAAATATCTATCAGCTTGAACGACTGCGGAGGTTTTATCCCAAATATTTCCTCAACATCTTCACTCAGCCGAAGAGGGCTGAGGTTTTAAATTCTTATGATGCTTTAAATTTTTATTGCGTCTCTGAAATGGAGACGCCATGAAAAAAAAGCCAGTCTTAATTCATTTCTTCCCTACCTCTGTGCTCAGGGGAAACCACAGAAAGAAATAAACCAAAAATTTACAAATAAAAACTGTAAGGGGTACAGCTCTTCATTGCTGGACACCTATTTTGACCCAGACATTTCCCTACTGTGGCCAATCCAAAAAATATCTGCAAAGTTTTCCTTTCATATCTAGTCTGGATACGAAATGCCCGTGATACAGAGGATATGAAGATTTGGAACATCTCCATCCTTTTCCATCCCTCACCAACAAGCAGAAATTGTCAGGAAACAAGAAAGAAAATGAGAAATTGATTCTTGGCTGAACTACAATTAAGTTGTAGCTTTCCCTTCACTTCCAGAGCTTTATTACACAGATTTTATTCGATGAAATCAATTATACGGTACACTGGAGGTAAGTTAGGGAATTTTGCCCATCACTTTGGGGTGGATTTGCCTGGCAGAGAAGATGGGGAGAAGGTGTAGCATTTAATTTAATTTGTTCAGGCAGGATTTGCCTCGTTATTCCAGGGTGGGAAGATGGCTGCGGGGGGAGCTTCCACACACGAGAGCCGAGGGCAGAGCTCCTCACGCCCATCACCCGTGCACGTCCCTGCACAGCCTAACAGCAGCAGTGCTCATTTCCTAATGTGTTTTTCCAGATCCTTGGGAACTGATCCTCTCTGGACAGGAGGGAGAGCCTTATGGTACTCATTCCACACAAGGCAAGTCCCAAAGCTTCACCTGACTTCAGAAGAGGACAATTATCTGCTAACGATCCTTGCTGCGAGGCACACAGTCACGCTGAGCTGGATACAAAGCTTAGGAGATGGGGTGCCCCCTTCTCCTCTAAACTTCATGACCCAGAGACCACGGAGAGCAGCGCTCTCCTACCCCATTCCCGCAAAATGCCAGCTACTGTGGTTCTGATCCAGCAAAGCCACACATGAAACAGCTTTCTCACGCCACTGGTGCCAGGTAAAACGATGTCCACCATGCATATTGTATCGCAGGGTGAGGTTGTTGGTGCCACCAAGCACCTCAGTTGCTAAACCTGTAAGGGGGTCCAGCGCTCCATCCTCAGCTGACCGGATCCAACAAACAGGAATCTTTGAAAAAGAGAAGAAATCTCTTGAGTGTCCTATTGCAAACCAAGTTTTTGGAGGCTTGCCGCACCGCTTGCTAAAGCAATACATCTTAAGAAAAACCAAAGGAGCAAAGTCAAACCCAAGGTTTTGTTTGCTTTTAGAGAGAAGGAACCAACCCCCAGAAGTGAAATCTTATCTTGTGCCTCTAACGGGCCGAATTCCTGTCTTCGCCTCGCTCCTAGACTTTCCTTCACCAAGGCTGGCCTCGGGAGGGTCCTCCCGCCGCAGGAAAGGCTTTTCACACCCCTCTGTGGCACCAGTCTTTAACACAGCCAAAAAGCCAGACGGACGGTTAGATCCCTTCCTGCTAGATCTGAGCTCAGGCTGCTGAGCTTTAAGTCTCCGACATGGAGCCTAAATGGACCGTGAAGAGATCTGGAAAGGAGGCACTCAGGGCTTTCCTAAACGGAGATTTACTTAATTTGAAACTCAACATCAGATTTATGCTGTAACAAAAGTAAATACTGTCCATGAATGGTGAAAACACGGGATTATCTTTCAGAAAAATAAACACACAAGAAATTTAAAAGCTACAGTCCCTTGCTTTCCAAGCATAATTTTTAATAAATTGTACATCTACCCATTTTCAGGCATGGAAAAGCCTTTTTCTCCAGCTTCATAGAAATGATGCTGAATTCAGATCACCCAAAGTGAGACACATCAGGGAAGTTCCCGAAGCTTGGCACTGCGAGCTCACACCTACCCAGGGCGTAGCGCCGGGGCACGTGTTAGCGGATGAACCAGATAGACCAAGCAGGGTGCGGGGAGCAAGCCTGAAAAGGTGGTGGAAATTTAAAAAATAAAATAAAATTTAAATAAATAAATAAATAGAAATCAAAGCTTCCTGACCAGGTTCCCAGCTGATATCAAATACCAGCACCAGCTGGTTGCTAGTGGAAATAGTCCATACGGAAAGGAGGGGTCTGGTTTCTGTTATTCACAGCAAGAGGGAACGGACGAAGCCCCACAAATGGAACAACTGAAGCCATCTTTGGGGAAAGCACGCGCAAGACAAGCCGGCTCTTCTTTCCACACGCCAGCGCGGGACACCTGCTTATCGCCAGCACTTCTGCGTGGGCCGAGGGCAGCGCGTGATGGCACACGGTGCCAGCGGCTGGTGCCGCACCGACACGGAGCGGGCGCTCGCGTTTCTCTGAGAGCAGAAAGTAACACAAATCCCTACAGACTGCATCCACCTGCACCCATTTGCAAATGTTTTCACCTCATCTCACCCACCGCTGCGAGTTATTCATACGCATGTCGCCTTCCCAGATTCCTCCACCATCTACAAAGCGTTCCTCACCGGTCCCATCTCCATGACCTTCCTGGTGTCCTACTCCCCCACCTGTAAAATACAATCTCAGTCAGATCTCCCTGACCTCTCTGCACCACACAAAAATTCCTCATGCTAGCATTAGACATGCTTGAATTAGCCAGGAAATGAAAACAGGCCACGGGGAAGAAGAGGGCTGGGGGAAAAGATGGAGACGCAATGCCAAGCAACCACGTCAAGTCACAGTCGGCTGCACCCCCTGAGCTGTGTTTGAGGGTTCCTCGTGTCAAAACAGCACCTCTGTAGTAAAGGAAGAATCCTGCAGCACTTTGGGCTCTTTGGTTGGGCGCGGGCTCCTTCCAGGCATTGGTAGCCGGTGGCTACACATCCCATAGATCCACGGCTCCGCTGCTTTGCGCCAGGAGAACCTGGAAACCACCAAAGGCTGAGTCTTGTAAAATCAACGCTTTCAAAGATGCTTTACAAAGTTACCCTGCAGTTCTGGGAAATGAGTTCGGACAGCAATAAATGAATTTTGTTTGGTATTCGAAAACTGGCAAGTTTTCATAAAGTCATGAAAATTCCTGAAAAAAACACCCCACCCAAAAATCCCGTTTCCAAAACAAGCTTGTTTTCCCTGTTGCTAGTTCTAACACAAACACCAGGAAAGATTCCAGCACTGATATAAGCAACTCTCTTACCCACCTCATAAAAACGGCTGAAAGGGAGCAAATAAGTTCATTTTCTTCTCTTCTGTTATCTCCTCAGAGCCCTTCTGTGCTTGAGGACCTCAGGAGAGAGCGCAGAGGTGAAGGGAACACCAACGCCCCCCGTTTAAGGTTGAGTAAATTTAGGCATTGAACAGTTTCTGTGATTTACCCCAGCAGAACCATAATCCCAATTTATTTGCATGGGAAATATTGTCTCCCAAATTAACGTAGCTAGTTGAAAACATGACTCTGCAGGGGGCAGGGGGAAAAGTGTAATTTAGTAGATGTATATTTATATCTCCTAGCTCAAGGCGGTATAAAACTATTTCCAATATTCATTATACTCATTTCATTAATGTATTTTTAATACTGCGACGTAGTTTAGTATTTTTTCGTTGTTAATGCTTTTAATAGCCCACCTCCTCCCAGCACTCATTGAGCAGAAAAAAAAAATTAAAAAATTTTTTTAAATTCAGTCTTTGGCTCTTGGTAGGTTAATTAAGTGAGAAATCAGGAAGATTTCATTCCCAGGACAGACTATTTGGTCCCTGCCATGTAAACTAGAAGGGGCTTAACATAAAGGGGACCTTCTTCCTAAGCTCTCCAGATGTGACCACACCGTAGACTTCAACGTAATATGGAAAGAAATAAAGTGACCACCTTTAATAGCTCCACAGATTATAACCCTGGGAGAAGGCACTCCAAAAAACATTCAAGGTCATCTTTAAACCCACAAATATCATGAGATGCGCAGTTACAGATGAAACTCCCTCCTTAACGGACTGGAGCAGATTCAACCCTGCTACAACCCACCCAGCAGATGAACCCTGCCCAGCCGTGGCTCAGATCTCCAGCCCTAATGAAAGCTTGTCCATGGTTTGAACCCAGCAACAATTAACCTTGACAAGGGGGAGATAAGATTCGAGTTTCAAAGAACAGGGAGTTGACTGGGGTTTTGTGTGCTTTCATGAGGCTTTGATTATTATTTTAATGCAGTTGTTTGTGGTTTAATTTCCTTTTTTTTTTAATTTTTTTCCCCCTCCTCTCTCTCCTTTAATGGTCACATTGAAAAGAGAAAAGTCTACACAGTCATGGCAGGAGCCAAAGGATGGCCAAAGTCCAACCTACTTCCACCCCACAACACATCTGATACGCTTCCAGAGGAGAGGGAAATCAGACAAACGGATGCTGCGGCTAGTTTAGGACTGACTCGCTTCAGACTTTTTGGAAAAAGCAGAAGAATTCATTAGGCTAAAAGGAAAGCCAAAAGTAGTTCTGAGCGTGCTCTCTTAGGGAACTAAACGAAGAAGCCAACAGATCTTTACATGCTTCCCAGCAGGCAGCCCACAGTCATCCATAACGCCACCGAGAGGCCTCTGTGCTTGGCAAGGCTCCCGCTCAATCATCTGGAGCTCATCCGCAGAGGTGTAGCTTTGAGGAAGGAGACAGAGCGCCCGGCAAAGGTGTTCAGGGAGCACCGTGAAGAGGGGTTTTGGCTCCCAAGCTTCACCGTGGTTTCACCTCAGGGTATGTCTCTTCCGTAGATGGCAAAGGCAAGTCCTAAGCTAGCTTTAAGATAACCAGCAGTCGCCGCCGACAGCGGCAACGGAGTTCAGCATGCGCGTTGAAACCCTCCCGAGAAGCTAAGCGAGCAGTTGGGCCGTTCGCCCAAGCGGCTGCTGCACTTTTAGCTAGTCAGAGCCGGCTCACCTCACGTCTCCAGGAACCACAAAGCCACCGCAGCTCCTGCATCATAGTGGAATACCTGCACCGCTTCTCTTCTCACCAGCTGACGTTTTGATCTTGCTGATGTCTTCAGCAGAGCTCCATCTAACTGAGGGCCAGGAGTCTGCTCCGCACCTCCATCTCTCCTTTGAAGGCAGCAGCGATATTCACCCTCCTCGAGGGCTGTTAACGAGAGCGTGTTCTCTAGTTAGGTGGAAGTACGGCTCTGAAGCCTCTACCAGCGCTGTTGCAGACAATGCAGCCACGGGAGGTCTTTAAATAAGAAGAAAGAATCAAAGATGGGGAGTGACCTGGTCAAATCAGTTGGGGAAGAAGATGCAGGGGGGAGGTGGGAGAGAGCAAGCGCACTCGAAGCGGTGCAGTTTTCTTCCCGCGTCCCTCGGGCGGCAAATAGCAACGGCAGAAGAGTTCACAAGCGCTCCCAATATCGGCAAATCATCGCCTAGAAGGGCTTGCCATCCACACTGCCAGAAAAACGTGCCACCAGCAAAAGAGAAAAGGAAAGTCCAGCATGATATAATGAATATCTGTATGCTGTTTCTAGCCTCTCCTGACAGACATACCACACTCGTGTCCCCACGGTATTTTCTCAGCTGCACTTACAGCCCCAGCTCTGCATTCACCAGACATTGAAGTTAAACACACAGATTTTCCTTCTCATATCCTAAAATTAACTCGGAGGACACCTTCAGGCAGGTGAGAGGAGCAGTGAGGAAAAAATACCAGAAAAATGAGAAAGGGACAAGATTTTTTGCCGTGAAGCCACCACTAGAGCACATAGCAGCCTTCTTTTCGTTGCAGCAAGGAAAAGAAGGCCCAGGTTGAGCTGTTCCTCTCCAGTTAAGACGAAGCTGCCACGCTGCTTTGCTGCCACATCCTCCCTTCCAGCCCACTCCCAGACCTCCTCCCCGTGGAAGCCATCAAAGATGCAACTCACCTACCTTCAAGTAAGGCTCAGTCCTCTCCCCAAGCAGCTCCTCAGGACTTTTATGTGGACTTTCAGGTATTTTACTCTTTGTTGGCATGCTGTAGGAGAGCTCATTTCTCTCCTTAAAGCTCCTGCAGCTCTCTGGCCTCTTGCGAGGAGCAACCACTTACTCTTTGACGACCACATTCGGCCAGAAGATCTTTTTCTAAGGGCTGTATAGAGCCCAGGACCGCAGCATGGCTTTTAAACCACATAGCGTTCACCGAGACCTCCAGCCAAAGTGAAAGCAGAGCCTGTTTTCTAAATAGCAACCCTACAGAGACCTGCTACTACACGGAGCAGAAGAGATTGAGGGAGTGAGGAGGACAAGACCCAGGGATGCACCCTGCAGAAAAGATGCGCCTACAGACAGAACTCAGCCTTGGACAAAACCTAGTGAGAGGGGAAAAGCCTTTCTAGCAGCCCAGGAGCCCCTAAAAAGGGAAAAAAAAATGGGACATCACACCTCCAGAAAAACAAGACACACTAACAAACTATTTGCACACAGCTCCCAAGACATAAAGGAGCCATGGGCAGGCTTGATTTTTAAGAAGAAATCAGTAATGGGTTAGCACAGACCTAAAGAAGCAGCTCCCAGAGCCAAACCACCAAACCAGGACTACTTAAATATACGTGAAACCTTGCAGAGCGGCGCTCAGACCTGCTGCTGATTCAGCCTCTGCCACATCCTCCCCTTTCCAGCTTTAAATTGCGATCTGAGCAGAGCCTTTTTTCCTGCTGCTTGATGCTTTCAGATCCTTGACCTGGTAACGATATCACATCTGCTAGCTATTATCAGAGGAGGAGAAAGGCTCTCCCCTCCTCTCTTCCCGCCCCCCCCGCCCCGTATAGGAGTCGGTGTGAGCCCAGCACGGCACGGTGTTGTGTCTGTGAGAGCTGAAAGCCGTCAGGCTGTAATTCAAACAAATCAGATCCAATCACCCTTATCAGAAGGGCGATAAAATCAGCAAAATTGAGAGGCTACAAACACACAAGCCGAGGAGCTATTTCACAGAAACCTCTGAAGAGCTGCTTTCCCCGCAGAGATGCCACCCCACAGAGGACATCAGATCACAGCGGGGCATCGCTGAAGATCAGTGTCTGTGCAGGTTCTCTGCCATCTCCTGCAGATCTAAAAAACATTCTTTTCCAAGCTCTGCCACTGAAGAGAGGTACAAGACAGAGGGCCGTGTTCCAGAACGTCCCGTGGCTCCCAGATTTTGGACAAAGCGGTCACAAAACCATAGCAGTATCCCTCAGCTGGTTCTCCTTTGCCTGGCCAGCAAGCCCTTGCCAGCCCCGATCGTAATGTAACGGGAACAGTCCTTCGCGGGTTTCCTGCCTCGGGCTGCCCGTACTTTCCGAACCGGAGTTGCGATGAGATTTTTCTGGTTAAGGTCAGCTCCAGAGGAACCACCTGCAGTCCTTGGTCAGCTAAAGGAGAACCTCTGCCCTCGTATGACTCACCTTCCCATGGCAGAAGAGCCTGAGAAGCGTTTAGGGGAAAAGCATTTTGCAGGATGAGGAGCACACCCGTACGCAGACGGACAGGGAACTTCCTGACACACACCCTGTAACTGTCTGTTAGTCACGACGGCCGCCGAGCCCTGACCTCCCTCCAGCCAGCGTGACGCAAAACAAAGCTCCACTTACCGATTTCAACGCTAGCAGCAAATGTCACGCCGCGACGGAAAAATAAGGGTTGGAAAAGACCTTGGGAGGCCACCTAGTCCAGCTCTGCGCCCCGTGGAAGAGTCAGCGCTGTATTATCCCCATCAGGCATGCGTTTAACCTGTTCTGAAAGGCCTCTGGTGATAAAAGGAGCAGATTCAAGGCTTTTGCTGTTTCTATCATGATTTTGAGCACTCCTTGAAGAATGGAGGGCACAGAGGGGAATAGCTGCATAATAGCTGAACGCTGCATTGCAGAAATGTTGCAGGACCTGGGGGGAAGCTGCTGAATAGATAAGCGTATCTCAGCCACGTATCAGCAAAAAATGTTAGGATGGGACCACCAGGAAGATAACAAGGGACAGGAGAGCGGAGTGGCCCAACCGATCCGGCCAGGCCACCTTGCAGGGTTGTGACATCTGGCAGAGGGCGGTGGGGACCGACCCTGCTTCACCGTGAAGCATGAAGGTACAGACCTTGGCGCTGCCTGGGGTCCCGACACCGCTGCCTCCCACAGAAGCTGGTCTGACATCCTTCTCAGGGATTAAAAAAAAACCAGATAAATAAAAAATAAAGCCGTGTTTGCAGCTGCGCAGGAGAGGGTATCTCAGCAAGACGAGGGTCTGGGCATATTTACACAAACACTCAAGAGTGTTGAAAGGAACAGTGGAAACGCTTTGCACAAAATCCCATTAGCAAATAACGGGATTTCTGGGAGCACCATCTGTGCACCACATTGAACACTCGCCCTAGAGCAGGGAGACTAAAGCACGTTGCGTATGGAAACCCAGACAAAAGAATACACAATAACACACAAAGGCGAGGAGAGCACACACAGGAACAGGGAAGAAGCCAGAAGAGACGTTTTCCTCCCTATCCTCACAATTCCCAAGATCCCATTCCCTTCACAGCCTCCCCACAGCGGTTCCTGAGGCATCTCACGACCTTTCTGTACCCACTGTGAGGCCCTGAGATGTTGGCACAGAAGGAGAACAAAAGCTTTGTCATGAATGAGAATCAGCTGGCAAATCAAAACCATTCAACATAAGATGGTGGGAATACTTTTTTTTTTATTTCCTCAGGTGTTTTCCAAGGAGGTCTCCCAGATTTCTAAGCCAAGAGGTTACCTGGAAAAGGCTCTGTCTGCCTTCTTCAGCTCCACCGCAGCAGAAAGGGCCCTGGGAAAAGTCCAGGAGTGGCCACACTGGAGTAACTCTGAAACAAAACAAGAGAGGATTTGGTGTGAGTGGGTTTTGGAGAGCAAAACAAACCCAACTTTACAAATCAGCAGCTTGAATGAGCCATCTCCAGTGACTCCTGAGCACCCCTTCTCCTCCACGCTTCCAAATGTCTCCCTCTTCATCCACCCTCCCAAGGGCTCTTCAACAGCATCCTCCAAAACAGCTATTACAGCAATTACTGCAATTAATTGATTTGCATATCCCCAAAGGCCCATCATTAGTGCAACACAGCCAAGCGTGTTAGTGTTTAATAATATCAATCAAACAATTATTCATAACATCCCGCCCCAGCAGGCCTAAATATAGAGACAAGCATTCATGTGAAAACAAAAAGGAGGCAAAAAAAAAAAAAAAAACCAACAAAAAAAAACCCCAGCAGCTAAACAAAAGAATTAATTTAGAACAGAAATAGGATCATAGAAGCAAGGCAGAGAGGAGAGAAGGTCAGATGTCTCGCTTGCCATTTCTTGTGGCCCCCTCTCCTCTTGTTATGGGATCTCCAGTGCACGGATGAGACAGTCCACAGCCTGTCCACATGCGACACGCGCCCAGGAGCGAGGTACGCTACTGTGGAAGGGTGAAGACCTGGACAAGGAGCCTTGCCAGAAGGTACGCTTCCCAGCTGCAGCCATGCAAGGTGATGCGAGGCCAGTGTGAGGCCACCACCGCTGACGTGACTCCGCACGGATGCCAGGACATCGGAGAGCTGACAGATCTTCACCACATCCCAACCATCAGGCAGCGACCCGGGCCGTGGCTTCAAAGCCATCTTAACCTTCCTTCATCCACACTCGGCGCATGCCCAGGTCCCGCGGACAGCTCTGCCTGCACGACCGCAGGGCAGCAAATGGTCCAGAAAGAGCAGAAGGCAGCAGAAAGGAGGACCTGGCCATCGAGATGAACATCCCGGCGAGTTTGGGCAAGGAGCAGCTCACCCTCCGGCACTGAGACAAGCTCTCCAGCACGCGTTTCCCTCTGCTTTGGCTCCGTCGATCCCAGAGCTGTATCCCAACGCCATGCATCACACCAGCTTGAGAAGGAGGACATCCCACTTCCCACCTTGACATCTCCTATTCCCGTTTCTCTCACACCCCTCCTCTCCCTACACTCATGCCGATGCTGGTGGAGATACTGACCTTGATGGTAGGAAGGAACAAAATGCAGTATCTCATTAGCAGCATTCTAATTAGAAAAAGAAATAAATAAAGGTTTTTAAGCCCCATTGCCTCTTGTTGGCCTTTCAACTTCCCCCGCTGCCTCTGACCACACAAAACACGCCAGGAGGTGCGCTCAAGAAAGCAGAAGCAGGAAGCGAGGCCAACTACAACTGCAAACCACTTCAAAAAGGCTTCAGTTTAGCTCAGAATCGCTTAAAAGGAAACTTGCTGCTCATGGACGTTCACCTTTCATCTCGTACTCATTTTAAAAGAAACACTCATCTCCGTTTTTCTTGGGGAAACGGAGTTTCTGGAAGGCAGGGTCTGAAAGCAAGACAGAAATAGGAAATAGAAACGCTTCCTTAAAACCATATTTGGTTTCTCTGTGGAAATACCTAGCAGCTTTCACTGCCTCCCAACAGCAACCGGTAGGTTTTCGGGGAAAAATAAGGCATTAGCGGCCAAAACGCTGTTTTGCGGAATAACGTGGAAGGGGAAATCCAAACCAACTCTTTAAGTGCACAGTGCTGAAGACCTAAGGAGAGGTTTGCCCCAGGCAAAGCTCTCCTAACCGCTGTAATTACTGCGAAAGGTCGTCAAGGACACCTCCCCGTGCAAGCCAGAAAAATTTCATGTAAGCGTTTCGTGCGGTTAGCACAGCTTTTTGTGTAAACGTAGCAGCGCTCTGACATTGAGCCCCACGAGATGGTATCAGCAGAAGCATTTTTCTCAGAAACCACGTGCCTAAAAGCTGAGGACATCAAGCCCGTGGTGCCTACGGGGTGGCACCCTCCAGAAGCCGGATAGCGACAGGCGCGCTACGTGTCGCTGGCTCCGCAGTCCAGGGACAGCCCGTGCTCTTCTCACACGCTGACGCGCCAACACGCCTCTCCGCGTTCTTTGCGTGTGGCTTAATTAAAGGCAGACGCAAAGGGCGGCTCGCATGAATGTTTACAGAAGTGTTGAGGTTGGAAAAGACCTTTAAGATCATCGAGTCCAATCTTTAACCTAACGCTGCCAAGTCCACCATTAAACCATGTCCCCAAGCACCACATCTACACATCTTTTAAATACCTCCAGGGATGGTGACTCCACCACTTCCCTTGGCAGCCTGTTCCAATGCTTGACAACCCATTCGGTGAAGAAATTTTTCCTAATATCCAATCTAAACGTCCCCTGGTGCAACTTGAGAATGTATTCTCTTGTTCTGTCTTACTTGGGAGAAGAGACCAACACCCACCTCACTACACCCTTCTTTGAGACTGTTGTAGGGATCAACGAGGTCTCCCCTCAGCCTCCTCTTCTCCAGCCTAAACAATCCCAGTTCTCTCAGCCGCGCCTCACAGGACTTGTGCTTCAGACCCCTCACCAGCTTCATTGCCCTTCTCTGGACACGCTCCAGCAACTCAACGTCCTTCTTGTAGTGAGGGGCCCAACACTGCACACAGTATTCAAGGTGTGGCCTCACCAGTGGGCCACGTACAGGGCCACAATCACTGCCCTAATCCTGCTGGCCACGCTGTTCCTGACGCGAGCCAGGATGCTGTTGGCCTTCTTGGCCACCTGGGCACACTGCTGGCTCAGCTGGCTGTCGACCAGCACCCCCAGGTCCCTTTCCACCAGGCAGCTTTCCAGCCACTTTGCCCCATTGGGTTGTTGTGACCCAAGTGCACGATCTGGCACTTGGCCTTGTTAAACCTCACACAACTGACCTCGGCCCATCGCTCCAGCCTGTCCAGGTCCCTCTGCAGAGCCTTCCTGCCCTCCAGTACATCGACACTGCCACCCAGTTTGGTGTCATCTGCAAACTTACTACGGGAGCACTCAATCCCCTCGTCCAGATCATTGATACAGATGTTAAACAAGACTGGTCCCAGTACTGAGTCCTGGGGAACATCACTTGTGACCGGCCGCCAACTGGATTTAAATCCACGCTTTGGGCCTGGCCATACATCCAGTGAAGATGCTGCTCATCCAAGCCATGAGCAGCCAGTTTCTCCAGGAGAACGCTGTGGGAAATCGTGTCAAAGGCTTTACTAAAGTCCAGGTAGACCTCATCCACTAGGTCACCTTGTCATAGAAGAAGATCAGGTCAGCCAAGCAGGACTTGCCTTTCATAAACACGTGCTGACTGGGCCTGATCACCAGGTTGTCCAGTATGTGCGACATGGTTGGCGCTCAGGATGATCTGCTCCATAACCTTCGCCGGCACCAAGGTCAGCCTGACAGGCCTGTAGTTCCCTGGACCCTCCTTCCAGCCCTTCGTGTTGATGGGGATCACAGTTGCTAAACTCCAGGCAACTGGGACCTCCCCAGTTAGCCAGGACTGCTGATAAACAACGGAAAGGGGCTCAGTGAGCACTTCCACCAGCTCCCACAGTACCCTTGGGTGAATCCCATCCAGCCCCATGGAGCTGTGTGTGTCTAAAGTGGTGTAGCTTCATTCTGCTCCTGTCCTAATTCCTACATGACCATTCTCAGGCGCTTCCACGGTTTCTAACACATCAATAACCCTCACATCTTTGCTGCCACATGGATCTCCATCCCCTACCTCCACTGAGACACGGATCTCCATCCCCCATCTCCACTGCTTCCCTCTCTGGGACCCTACTCACCCCAACAGCTTATGGGTCCTTCCAAGGCTTCATCCCACAGGTAGAGCAATGTCCTTTCGCCTAGGACACCCTTAACAGCCCAGAGAGTGCCAGAGGACACGCGGGATGCTCTGAGCAAGGTGTCCTTCAAACCCTGCCCTCCACTCTGGACAACATCTGGGGCTGCCAAGGTGCTGGCCACATCTGTTCAGCAGGATGAAGCCATGGCACATGCAGGTCTGGCCACCTGATATCACCCGTCTGAGACAAAATTATTATTTTGGAGCTGGACTGCTTCGTTTACAGTCCCAGATCTCTTTTTCAGAGGTGGGGGGAGAAAGCCTTTGACCCATTAAGTGCCTTTGTAAAGGACTCGCTGTTGGCATCCAACTCTCAGCAGCAATTTAGGTTGGAAGGGACCTTTGGAGGCCATCTGGTCCTGCTCAAAGCAGCAGTAAATAAATCGCAGCACGGCTCCTCTGCTCGTGCAGCCAAAGGCACAGGTGGGGGACGTATGAGGAGCAGGGAAGGATGCAAGAGACGTCAACACAAGAAAAAAAATCTCTCCTGCTCTGAACAACACCGTGGAAAACAAGTCTCCTGTCCGAGAAGAGGCTGCTAAACCACACGTTGCCCTGAATGCCCACCTCAACTCTGAGGTTTTCACCCTCAGGTCCCAACCAAAGTAACGTTCAGGTGCGTGGAAGGTGCACAACTGACCTGCACCTGCAGCCAGCAGTGTAACTGGTGCCTCTGGTCCAACTTTTACCTCTTTCTTCCAAGGACTGGTGGCGTTATTGTGCACCTTGTAGGGCAGTCCTGTCCCGGCGAGGGCCCACCTGACTCCATCTGCCCAACGTGGGCAACCTGGGAAGAGCTGTAACTGCAGCCTCAAAGGTCTTACACCACCGTGTGCTCGTGTCAGATTAAAAAACACTGCCAAGCCTCGTTTTAACTGAGCAAATTCACCTGTTTGATGCTTTGATCTTGATGCAGGAAGCAGAAGAACCCTGTGTCACCCTTCTCCCACTCAAAACCTTTCCCTGCGCTCGCTCCCAGCTATAGTTACGAGCTCCACTGCAATAGTTACAAGCTGTTGTGTCTCTCTGGCCTCTTTATTTCACCTCATGATACCAAAAGCAGAGCCAGGCCTGGCAACTACATCGCAGCCACCGGTTTCATTCATAAATTTGGTTGTGTCCTCGGCACAGCGAACTCTTGTTATTTCTCACCGTTGACCACCTCCAAGCCAGCAAGCATTGTTTTTATTGCTATTGTGAGAACAAGAGCAGGGGAAAAAAATAATTTTGAGCTTCCCTTCCCTTCTCAATCAAATATAATGGCAGGGAAAAAAAAAAAAAAAACAAACCCAGGGAGGATGTTGGATCCTCAAGGATTTTTTTTTTTTTTTTTTTTTAGCTATCTATGGGAGCTCAGCCTGGCGCTGCAGATTTCTGAGTCTGAATTTTATCAATGGGCTGCACTGGGTCCAATTGAAAGGCTACAGCAGGTGTTTGAACAATGAACCCAGGCTGCCTCTACATCTGGTCTACAAAAGCCATCGCTGTGTTTACAAGAAACAGGATAAGCAAGAAAACATCCTGCCACAGGCACCTAAAAAACTACAGCCCCTTGTTATTCATTTTTTTCTCTCACACTGCGCCGTGTATTTATAGCGCAAGAAGTTGAACCGGGAGGGGAAAAAAAAAAAAAAAAAAAAAGAAGTTTCACACTCATTTCCACGCAGAAGTGACGCACGTGCAACGTGGAAGGGGCTGAGGGCCAGCGTTTGGCTTGCATTGTTCCTTCAGCTCTAGGTGGAACATCATTAACCCTTCAGCTCTTGCTGGAACTTATTAATAAGCGAGGCCTAAGTTGTTAGTTTTGCTTCATTTGTGCAAGCACATCAGTGGAACCTACCTCATCCTGGGACGCTCCAGGTGGAAACTGAGCCCTCACCTACTGGATATAACGTCCCCAGAGCCTAAACGCAAAGAGATGGACAATTATGGGGGAGGGATCACGGATATTGCTCTTCCACCTTAACCTTCAACATTTAAGGTTGGATCCTGATGGGCAGCAGAGTAAGAGAGGCTTTTCCAGAGCTCAGAGAGGACACAGAGGGTCTCCACCTAAGATACACTCTGGAGGAACCTCCTTCCCTCCACAGGCAGCACTGGTTGCTCAGCCTTCAGGGTCAGAAGACTGAATACGAAATGCATCTAGCATGTCTGCAGAGCCAAAGGTTGCCACCAAATTTCAGCTGCTGATGCTCCCTACAAAATCACTGCATTTTGGAGCTACTTTCTCCTGATGTTTTGCTCTGCTTTCTTCTAACTTTTCAGCACTAATGAAGCAGGATGCATCCAATTCAGTAAGAGGTTTTGTTTTGTTTTTTTTAAATCTAATTCGTTTTCACTGAAGATGCACCAAAATGGAACCTCTAGAACATTTCTCATCATCCTCAAGAACAACTTGGGAAGCTCCACGGTATCTCCCCCTTCCAGACTAATGTTTCATGACTCAGGTCCAGCAAAATTAAATATTCCCTCTCCTTGTTATCCTCCCTTCCCTGCTTTAATAGTTTCACTTCTGGAAGCCTTCAAAACACACCAGCCAGAGCCCCCGCGCAGAAATCAGGGGAAATGAGAGCTGAGCTGCCCAGCCTCTCAAGGAGTTTGACTTCCTTGCTTTCGAGTTGAATCAAAGAGGATTAACTCAGCAATGCTTTACTGGAGAGTGGGAGGGAAAACAAAACAGAACACAATGAAAGAACAGCCTACGTGCAAGAACAGCAGATGAATTCTTCCTCTTCTGGGCGATGAACTGCTTAAGCAGATGGCTAACATCCCCTTCTCCTTTAGACCCAAGTCATCCTCAGCTGCTGGCTTTGAAGACATCAAGTCCCAGAGTTTAAAGGGATCTTGCTGAGCCAGACTCAATCCCTGAAGGGTTGAGCTGCCTCCCCTGCCCCTTAAGCCCTGGTCTTCTCATCCTGGACATCATCAGAAATACCAGCTGGAGAGCAAAGGACTTTCCAACAGCCTCTCCATCTCGTGGTTCTCACCAACCCACAGCTCCCCGGCGGGCTGGTCCCACCAAACCTCCTGCATGAGACACGGGGCCTCAGGTGGGCTGAATTCCCACTCCAATCGAACGGAGCAGGTAGCAGCTTGCGTTGTGTAGCGCTTCCTCCTCGTTTGCTCAAAAACATGAGAATTGTTGAAGTTTTCAGTGATTAACGTGCACGTACAGCCAGCATCAACAAACTTTTTTGTCATTTTTCCATCAAAGTCATAAAAGAGAAATCCACACAACATTTTAAATCGCTGAGCCTGTGAAGTGACTAAAGGGTTAGAGGATCTGCGTATCCAAAAAGAACGGAAACGGGTCTGTCCAGAAGTGCGATTCCACACGCGATATCGAATACATCTTCGCATTACACAGCCCAGAGAAATGCTACTCATTTCCAATATTTGTTTCGCCGAATAATATAGAAGCGACCTTCGCCCTCCTAAGCGACTAAAGCTTGACACAGTGTTTGTGTTAATTGCTTAAAAATTTTCCAGCTACAGCCAAATGTCCAAGCCAACCAGTCTGCTAAAACCTCCGCTAACAAATCACTTGGGTAACTGCCAGAATCCCGAGCCCTATCCCTTTTTCTCTTTCTTTCTCACCAAAAAACCCACATCTGGTGTGCGTTAATTGTCAATCTGTATCGATGCCGGTAGGCATCTTTAAGAAGAATATCCTAGGTAATTAAATAGCCGAACGCTGACAAACAATTGTCAACAAAGAATAAAACCAACGCGCTCCCCGATGTTTCCTAATGAAATCACTGACGGGATTTGAATCGGCTCCTTTTTAAAGCTTTAATATTATCGGACAACATCATTTCAGGAGAGATGATTTGGGGTTTTGCTTTTTAACAAAGAGAGAAGTGGAGCGTGGCATGGCGTTTAATACCTGGCTGAGATTTAAAACGCAGGCTCCTTATGAAGTATGACATTTTATACCTGAAACCGCAGGAACGTTTCCCACATTTAAGTGACAGAGGGAAGATTCTTCAAATTAGATTTGAACTTTATACCTTCTAATTCTGCTCCAATCCTCCTCCTCCATGTTCCGCGCTCGGGCCTGATGAACATGCTGGTGCTGTATCAAAGTCTAACAGACCTGACTGCCGACAAATCCCCTTCGCTTAAGCCTTGAAGTAAGCAGCAAAGCTCCTGTCGATCCGGTAGTTAACGTTAACTGGCAAAATAGCTCAGCAACCGATCGCAAGGCTAAACGAACCGGTCAGCGCAGCCCAGCTGGCAAAGCCATCCCTCCCGGGTGTCAGCGTGAGCTGGAAGCCGGCACCAAAGCCACAAGGCAGACCTAAGTCCGCAAGCTTGCAGCAAAAAGCCACCCCGAGCTCCTTTACACACTTTAATCCAAGCTTAAAGGAAAACCAAACGCCCATCTGCAAGCAAGCCCTGAGCAACATCTCCCCAAGCTTGCCCATCCTACTTCTCACTTCCCTGGACTCACAGATCTGCTGTGCAACTCAGCTGCAACCAGGTCCCCGTTTGGGAAGAGCTGCTCTGCTCTAAGTGCTGTCACAGCCACTGTCCCTTGCAGGAGAGCTCCTCCGTCACTCTCTCCAGGATGAGAGGGACACCAACACTCTGGGGTCAGGCTACAGAGCAAGGTGGTCTTTCAGTGTGAGACATCCAGCAAAACCCACCCTCCTGGCACTTTGTACAACCCCAGCTTCCTCCAGCTCATTAGCAGCATGCAAACAGACCCCTTAAACGACCCCCCACGTCAGCAAGAGATGCCAGGTAGAGCACATCACATCCCACAGCCCAGAGAGGTGCAGCACAGGGATCTCACGCCTGACCCCAAACAAGCAACAGGATCCTTGACTTCCAAGCGGTGGCCCAAAGCCTCAGCTCATCCATCCCGCGTGACGGAGAAAGCTCTGACCTACAGCCTCTCCCTCTGCACGCTCTTCGGGCCAGCAACACGCCAAAAAAAAAAACCCACTCCACTTTCCATCCCGGGCCTTGAGGGGCAATCCAGACCTTTAAGTGCTTTGAAATACGAGTTGCAAAGGCAGAACATTTTTCCTATTATGTTCCTCGCCTCACTTAAGCCCCTACTCAATAAGAGACAGGTGCAGCAAGCTCTTTGCCAAGGACCTGCATTTAGAGGAACAAGGCCCTCCAGTTTTATACGTTATCCTCTCGTAAGCTTACTAGTTGCCTCTTTAGCTCATAATAAAAGACTTTTTTTGAAAAATGATGGCACCTAGTTTCCAAGGCAGCAGAAGTTTTGGAAGAGCCTAAGGAATTACAGACGCCAAAAGGAACACGTTGTATAAAACCCATCACCTATTCCTGCTGGATAGATTAAATAACACCGTATTATTTCTTAACGCAACGTGAGCTGGATGAGGAAGTCACTAATCGATGCTATACAAAAAAATATACAAGGTGTGCGATAACAGCTACAAATCCCTTTAATCTCTGGTGGTACCGAGAGATCTCAGATGGTTTGGTGCCTGTAGGGATTATCGGAGACGTGTGACTGAGATACTTCTGCAGCATTGACTGACCATCAACGTTCCGCTGGACCTCGGTTGCTATTCAGGCTGTGGTGCTCCACGGGAAGAGACGAGAAGGAAGATAAAGGAAAGAAAAGGAGAAAAAAGCTGGAAACGAGGATAGAGAGCAGGTGTGACGAACCCACAGCATAGATGCAGCCGCAGCGGAAAATATATCACAGGGCAGTCCTCTGAGGATAGTGCTGTCTGAACAGCCCGGGCAAACCTGCATCCTCTCACTTCAAAATACCTGAAAGCTCAAGGATTCAACTGGAGACCTGCAGCAAACCAGAACATCTCACACTCCCCAGATTCTGTTCATAAATGTCTATTTTCTTAGGCTAAATCAATTACTTATTCTCAGTTGTACGCTACTCCCATTTCAGCTACAATAGGCCCCTTTCCCACGAAAAAAAAAAAAAAACCCCAAACCAAAACTCTGATTATTTCATAATTAATTTTACTGCATGACTTTTCCCAGCCACACAACTCATTTCTTTTTTTCCAAGTTCCCTACAAACTGATGAAAATAAAAAGCCCCTCAGCTCGTACACAGGCTCCCTGCACGCTCTCACGCACATCACTTTTTCGTGGTTTAATTTCCCATTTTTAAAAGGAAGACGTTTGCCTTCCTCCAAATTGTTTGGGGGGAAGTAGAGGATGAGGAGAAGCCAGCAACGGGCATTACTTACTCTTCAATACAGTTTCCAGCGCCATAAAGACAATCCTTTGCACCGCGGCACTGATGTGCTAGCAGAGGGCAATAATTTCAGATTAATAATTAACGTCGCTATCCCATCAAGCAATCTCATTTTAATTGTTTCAGAAAGCTTCCTACTTTTTCACCGCAAACACATGCTATTCATTTTAAAGGCTTTTTTTTTTTTTTGAGCAATGCTTTGCAGAACAAAAGAACTAAAGGCATTTTCTATTCCGCCCCCAACTTCTGATTTTACTTATTGAATTGCAAGCGTTCCTCCCTTTCTCTTGGAGATTTGGGAATGGAATCGCGAGGTCTGTGGGAAAAGGTATATTGCTTAGGGGTTACGGCCAAATCGGTCCTTAGAACCACACGCACGGATGAAGACAACACCGCTGGGACTCTGCAGGTAAAACTCTCAGCTGAAAAAATATATTTCGGCAAAAAAACGCGACGTACAAATGCCTGCCTTAACAGAAATAAAAACATGAGGGTCCCATCCAGGTTGTGAAAACTCAGTTAACGTATTAAATAAGAACAAAACACAAGTTACTTACTGCTTCTGAGACCTCCTCTGACCCGCAGAGGGATGAGAATCAGGCACTGAAAGGAAGGAGAAATTTCTGACGTAAGCCACAGCAGCACGAAGAACCACTTTCGCATTAACGCAGCTAATTACAAGCTGATTTTCTGTAATTTTCCAACAGCCTCTCCAAGAAAAAGCAACAGGTACTCAAGCTTGTTTACTCCTAAAAAAAAACCCCTACCAATCCCATACACCAAAAGAAATCACCCAATGGGCGATTTTTGGGTTTGGTTTTTAATTCAACTCACGGTTCAGCTCAAAAAGTAACGCTTTTGGTTACTGTCTTGATCCTTCAAGGTTCACATTTTTAAGCTTTTCCTCCAAAACCACGGGGGCTAGGAACTTTATTTGAAAAACTCGATAGCCAAGAGTCTCACCTAATTATATGACCAGGGGAAAGAAAAAAGCAAAGGAACGCAGAGGTTTATGGCAAAAAAAAAAAAAAAAACCAAAAAAACCTACGATCACTGGCAAAACATTCATTGTCCCAAAATTCTTGCTTTTTCCCTTCCTCGCCCGCTCTGCGGAAGAGTGCGTTTTTTCCCTCCCAAAAAAGCAATGTGCTGTAATCCTGTCTCGCTAGCTTTGATTTTTTCCCCTTTTAAAAAAAAGGAACCTTTTCATGTTCTGCAATGGATGCTTCTCGCTCTGCGTGCAGGCAACGAATTAGAACAATTATTTTTAAAAACTCCGGCTTTGCTGCCAGCTAGATTTCATTTAGAAGGAGGCGAAACAGCTGTATCGCTGTCGGAGTCAGCCTTCTAGCAAACCAGGGCTCAGAAATTATCGGTGATTTTACAGCCCACGTCGCAACACGCTCCCGTTTCCCCCATTGCTGGTTTGTTCCCCCATTGCTGGTTTGTTCCTCCATTGCTGGTTTGGTTTTTAATTAAAAAAAAAAAAAGCAAATCCTGCGATGAAGTGCCCAGAGGTAAGATGGAGACGTGTCCCCAGCCGCCCTTGGCGTACATGTGCTTGGTTTGGGGAATTGATGGAGGAAATACAACGCAGGGAGGCAGGTTTCCACCTGTTACAAGGGGGGGGAAAGAAAGAAAAAAAAAAAAGAAAAATAAAATGGTTTTGAAGTGGTAAGGCCGAGGAGGGGGTGGTAGGCCGAAGAGGGGGTAGTGGGAGGCCGAGGAGGAGGTGGTGGGAGGTTGATGGGTGGGTGGGAGGCCGAGGAGGGGCTGGTAAGGGAATGGAAAACCACTGAAATTTCCCTGGATAGGTACTTGGGGAAAGAAAGAAAGGGGAAAAAAAAAAAAAAAAAAAGGCAATGCAACTGGGACAATCCCTTAGGAGGAAAATAAAGAGGAAAAAAAAATGAGAAATAAAGAAAAAAAAAAAAAGGGAAAAAAGGAAAAATATTAAAGATTAAATTAAATAAATTATTTTAAAAGAAAAAATAGAGGAAAAATTTTAAAAAAAGAGAAAAAAGGGAAAAGGGCAAAAATAAAGGAAAAAAAAGGAAAAAATAAAGGAAAAAAAGGAAAAAATAAAGGAAAAAAAGGAAAAAAATAAAGGAAAAAAAGGAAAAAACAAAGGAAAAAAAGGAAAAAATAAAGGAAAAAAAGGAAAAAATAAAGGAAAAAATAAAGGGATTTTTTAAAAAGGGAAAAAAATAAAGGAAAAAAAGGAAAAAATAAAGGAAAAAGGAAAAAATAAAGGGATTTTTTTAAAGGGAAAAAAATAACGGAAAAAATAAAAGGGGAAAAAAAAAAAGGAAAAAAAAAAAAAAGAAAAGGAAAATAACTCACTTTTTTCGCAGGCCAGGTCCTGAGGCAGCACCGGGGAGGGGCTCCCCCCCACCCCCACCCCCACCCCGCGCCATCTCCACGGTAGCGGCGTCGCCGTCGCCAGGCAGCCGGTTGCCCGGGCCGCGGAGAAGCCGCCAGCAGCCGGGGCCGGGCCGGGGCAGCTCGGCGGCGGCCCGGGGCTGGGTGTCGGTGTGGGCCAGCCCGGCGGCGGAGGAGCAGCCCCGCAGCACCTCGGCATGGCTCAGGCGTAAGTAGTGCGGGGCCAGGCGGGAGAGAAACCTCGTTTAAGGGGGTAAAAAAACCCCTAAATTATATAAAAATACACCCCCCCCGCCCCCCGCATACCCCGCGCCGGAGGAGGAACCGGTACAAACGCGGCAGAACCGGATCCGCCCGGCCTAGGCCGCTGTGCCAGGCCCGGGCGCCTTTTCCCGCCAAACCAGGCCGCACCGGTCTCCCGAGGGGGGGGGGGGGGGGGGGGGGGGGTAAGGAGGGCGGGATTCAGCCCCCAAATTAATAAATTAATCAGAGCACCTCAGCAGTTTTTAGGCCAATATTAATATTATTCATACTCAGACGCTAGGCCCCTTTTTCTGCCTGCAAAAAATACTTTTCCCTCTCTCACAGACCAAGATTTGCACATACTGTTTTTTGGGTTTGTTTCCTCCCCCACCCCCTTAATGAACTCCTCATGCTCTCGGCACAATACAAAGCTTTAAAAGTTTATTTGCAATAACCAGACACTGATGATGGCATTGGATCAAAGTCCCTGCAAGGAACCGTACTAATTTCTCCAGAAACATTACGAAGATACCGAGCCCTCATATTAAAACAGCATTATTATTAATGCGCTGCAAAGTTGGGAAGCTAACTGCGAGCGTCTTTTGGGGCACCATCCCTCAGGATTTTGCTGTTTGCTGCCTCCAGGCCCAGCAGTACAAACCCCTGGGCACAGCCCAGTTTGGGGCAGCTCTTGTTCCCAGTTCTGAGCTGGATGGGGCTTGCTGAAGTTCGCGGAAATAATAGGAGACAGGAAAAAAAAAAAAAAAAAAAAAGAAAAGGAAAAAAAATATATAGCACCTCGCTCCTGCTCTGACCTGGTCAAACCTGACCGTGTCGAAACTGCTGCCCCAGCAGATTGTGAGCACAGCCTCTGCTGCCTTCTTCTTACCCACGGTCTTCTCCTCCAGCATCAGCCTCCAAGCCTCCTGTCGCTTATTCCTCAGTGTCCTCTTTCCAAACTCCAACTCTTTGCCAGGTAAAACCCCTCAAGACTCTAAAACACCCTTCCAAGCCTCAGCGCTAGAGCAGCTCTCCTTGTCATCTCCACGTTGGGTCTGCTCCAGCCACCTACCTCAACCCATCTGCGGTCCCAGCCAGATTGCCAATGCCACCGCTTTCCAGCCAGGAAAGCTTCCTTTTCCTTGCTCCTTGGCTTCAGAGAGAAGGGTGAGCTGACAGAGAGAAAGAAAATCATCAGCACAAGGGCACAGCAGAGACTGTCTCAGGGCTCTGTCCAAGGACACAGACCCAGCACAGCTTCCAGCAGCTGTAAGCACCTCAAAACCGCAAAAGTAGTGTTTGACCTCTTCCTGAGAGTCTTCTCTCAGAATCTGTCGTTCCTACTGCCTGCCTGAATCATGGCTGCGCTTTTTGAGCTAGATTAACACAAAAGGAATTGAGTATAGTTGGAAAATACTTGCGCTTCAACTGTGTGGCTTAAGTCAGTTAGACGAGGCTCTTTAGCGTTTCCTGTAGCATTGCCAGCCTTGAACACCAAACAGGACACACATCTCCACACCGCGTGACAAAAATACCTACAAGTTCTGCTTCCAAACGAGGAACCGGTGCTGGTGAGGGACCCCAGTCTGGCGTGGATGCTACTTGGCTCACTTCAATGTAATCGCTCCATAGCTGCCTGCAACACGGCATTTATAGCTGGGCTAATCCTTCGTAAATACGAGTCTGAATACACACCAGTTCCTCCACCACCGCATCTGTACAGCTTGGGTTAAGCAACGGGCTGGATGGTTTTCTTTACTGTATTCTGCAGCTCCGGCAGCGTACTAAGGTTTCTGAACAGTTTGTGCTTTTTTTTTTTTTTTTTAATTGCCCCAGAAATTGGTTTCAGGTTGTCACGGGAGAATCTCAGCATAGAAATAACTAATTTTTTTAAAAACCCTGAAAAAATATGAATCAAAAATGCTCTCAAACCATCAGGAAAATGAAAAGTACTAAATTCTTACCTCAATATGCATGGCCTTAAAGGTTTATTTTCATTATCTCTGAATGGTTGGGGCTGACAGTGCCGGCAAATCCGTAAAAATTTTATCTTAATGTTTACTGTCCACAACCTTGTGCACTCCTCCCCGGCACAGAGCTGAGCTGCAGTCAGTGCCAGGAGTTACGAAACAGGAGCCTGCTTTCCTTTTGTCCTAGGAACATCTTGTTTTGCAAGGTACTGCTGAGCTGGTTCTCGAGTAAATTATCAAGGCTACCGTTACGTGATGGTATGTAGTGAGATTATTCTGGCTGCGTACCATCAATAGCGCTAAATTGAAAGGATTTTAAAAGCCACGTGACAAAAATGTTTTATAACAGACACAGGGCAGTGAAGCGAAGAGCTAATAATCCATAGGGCTTAGGAGAATGAAATTTGGGCAAAAATATTTTAGGGGACACCACCTTATTTGGCTGGGGATGGGGACGGCTGCTCCTCTTGCCGTGTCACATGGAGGACAGACTCCATCCTACAAGGAGGCAGGCACATCAGTAAGTCACAGCCAAGTCTAAAATACTGATTTTTTTTTTTTTTCCCAATACTGTACAGTCACATCCTGTGTTCTGCATAGAAATGCTACACAGCACATAGCTTTTTCTTTTTTTTTTTTTGAGGTTGAGGTAAACAGCTGCTTTTTCGACATCTGGAAGAACAGCTGCTACACACAGAGAGAGAAATCGCATGCCGCTCATGCAGCCAGTTGGACGTGCTAGATTTACTAAGCGAGCGCGCGGGGCAGTTGTCTCGCGTGCGCCGCAAGTCGGAGCGGTCAGACTGGCAACTTCTGCAGCACGGAGTCACGCTGCACACGATTTACGCGGCCAGGATTTCAGTCTTTCCAGTCAGTGTTCCCCATCCTCAAGGCCCTGTGATTTGAACAGAGGTGTGGTCTAAAGCTCACGGAGGCGTGTTATTCCACGGCTTATGGGAAGCTTTGTATCCGGGTAGAGACAGGATGCTCAGGAAGCACTCAACTGTGTTCTCTTAGGGTCAGGAAGCTCCACCAGCCAGCCAAAAAAACAGTCAGCACATCCAGACGTGCTCGACGTTTTCTAAGGACAGTTGAGGTGCTCATGAGAGAGCATACCCATTAAATTTGCCGTTGGGTTGATTAAGAAGTGCTGGACGTACAGCACTTCCTAAAGTACTCAAACCCCAGGATTTGCATACAGATGTACCTTTTGTTCCAGACATTAAACAGGAGATTAGAGAGATGCTTTTGCATTTATATTTTCCTGCTGTGTTTCCTCCTCTTTCATGAATTCATTTACCATTTATTCGACCTGTAGGATCTCAACCGGTAATGTCTTAACTTCCCCTGGCAGCCCTAGTCCAGACACACTCAAAGCTCGGTCTTGGCACTGCTGCGGTTTGTACCAGGTTTTAATCAGCTACAAGACATTTGCCACTGCCACCAAGGAGCTTTAAACAATCAAAAAGCTTTAAAATTTAATCTCATGTCACAAATAGAACTGGCATGAAGTCAGTGGTTAAATATTAATCTAACACAAGATCTTCAGGATCTCCCCTTCTGCTTCTGACAGATACAACCAAAGGAGAGCTATGTATTTTATATTACATCCCCAAAGCCCAATTAAGGAAAATTAAGGTTGCAAAACCAAAATGTAAGAAAATGTCAGTGCAACTTTTAATCCTCTCTTCTCTCCCCTACTTTACGTGGCTGCATGACCGTGCAGTTTCTTACGCTGTGATCACAGCCTATTTTTTTCCCCATGGGGCTCCAGCCTCATTTAGCGATTGGCCTGTTGTTGAATATTTCTTCTTATCCCCTCATTCAGCATGTGGCCCCGGGCCATATTCCTCAAATTCCATCCAAACACCACAATTATTAGCTTCCTCCTGGGCATTCCTATCATGTTCTCTCTCATACATCTCCCAAGCATTCACAGATTCATCGTTGCCTCTCTTTCTACCTCCAGTGAGCATTAGCATGTCCTCCTGTTTACGTTAAAGCAGGAGAGCAGAGACAAAATCCAAATCGCAACCGAGACTCAAAGCTGCGCCTCCCTCCCGTGCCACCCTTCATCCTTCACGAGCAGGTAGGGAAAGATCTCGCACACTACTCATACGTGGTCTCCTTTGGGGAAAAACATTGTCAGTGGAAATATTCCAGCAGCACTTGTGATAGAAAACAGGGAAAGAAGAGGCTACGGTTTTCAAGAAACTGAGTTGACAGTGTTAACTTTGAGCTTAAAGCTT
Source organism: Chlamydotis macqueenii (assembly GCF_036417535.1). Classification (NCBI taxonomy): domain Eukaryota; kingdom Metazoa; phylum Chordata; class Aves; order Otidiformes; family Otididae; genus Chlamydotis; species Chlamydotis macqueenii. Next base: position 40,033,697 of record NC_141561.1, read on the forward strand.
CCTGATCCTAGCAGAGGTAGAGCAGCACCCAGGCACAGCATTTGCCCTTCATGCATGCAACTGTAGGGAGCTGGATGGGCTATTGCTCTTTCCTTTTCTAAGGAAGGGAAAAAAAAAAATAAAATTGTGGACATAGGATGGTTAACGCTGAAATAAACTTCATTACTACACCCAGTAAAGAGTGTCGGCAAACACTACTGGAGCTTCAGTAGGTAGGGTCTTCTTGGCTCTGGCCTATTTCTGGCTATTCATCTCTCAACGAAGAGCTCAGTACAGTACCTGCTGCAGCAATTGCTGCACAGTAGTGGGATATAACTTCCCAAAGCTCTCCTTCCCCATCCCTTCATGCTTCCCTGCCCAGGAGGAATACTGCTTGCAAAGGAGAGGAGGCTGCTCTTCTGCTTACCTCAAAGCAAAGGGCAGCCTCCGGCCCAGACAGGAGCTGCAGCCTGACAGACAGCAGGATGGCCCTTGGAGCGTGCTACACCCAACTTCAGCCTAGAATTATGTCTGCCCCACCTTCATCGCTTCCCAATGTCCACCTCTAAGAAAACAGACATCTTTCCATCTTTCCCTTGGGAGTTTGGCTAGAGCAGGTGCTCAAGACCTGCTGAGGTGCAGTGTCGCTGCTGCTGCTTAGTGCTTTCCTTACCTGCTGTTTCTCATCACCTTTATGCCACAAAAAAAAAAAAAAAAATCTTTTATCCCCTATCCACATTCTGCTGCAGTACCAAAGGCTGAAATTGGAGGTGAGAGAAGCATAGAGCTGTTCACGTTAACGATGCCAGCGGGCTGGATGTTTCCTTCCCCAGTCAACCAAAGCCTGCTGAGGTTTATCCCTTATTTTCCCCCAAATGCTTCAAAACGTCCTGGCCAGAGCGAGCATGCTTAAGGGAAGTCATCTGGCAGCATTACATTCACCACCAGCTAAGAAGCTTGGCCTAACTGTAAGACTAATCTTATTTCAGGAGCAAGGCAAGCCTAACCAAGCTCAGACCTGCAAGCCAGCGCTGCTCCAGCCCGCAGGCTAAAGGCTTTGAAAACAGGAATCGATGCAGACAACCTTTCAGTCAATGTGGTCGTGTCATAAGGCCACACTGATCTCTGTTTCTGTCTGCACCTCTCAACCCCTAAAAACATTTTGTCTATAATAAAAGAAAAAAAAAAAAAAAAGAAAAAAAGGAGAGGGCTGCTTATGTAATATATTTAGCCCAGCGATCACCATGCAGTACCTGAGCACATTGTACAGGGGGAACAGGTAACTGCTGACCTGAATAAGCCAGCAGTCATTTTAAGTCTGGTCATTTTTAGAAAGAGAGAAGGAAAAAAAAAAAAAACCAAAAACCAAAGCAGCAGCATTTGTGCGAGCCCCTTTTCCTCCGGGGCCTCACTTTCCCCTCCCAACCTTTGTCTCTGGTTTCTTTATTTTACAGAGGCTGCAGGGCAGGGTTTCCCTCCCCCGTGTTTGCCCAGGGCTTAGCACAATGGCTGACCTGTCAAACCCCAAGTATCTAGAGGAGACCCTGAGGACTGGCCCCTGCACATACTTCCTTGTCGCTGGACCCCGAGTCTCAGCCTCCTCTCGCCTGCTCTGTGTGGTGGTGAATACGTGCTGGGCTTCTTGTGCGTAAAGGAGCCCTGCTCCAGCACAGCTCCACGTCCCCTTGCTCTCACAGCCCTGCTGGTGCTTTCTCCAGTCCCTGTCAGATGGCCCAACACAGCCCGATCTCATTTTCTGAGAAAGAAGAAATGCAGGTAGTTTGCAGTGGGAGGGACTCAAATGTTTTCTTTCCTTCCATCTCTTTACATGTGCCCATCTGTCAGAAAAAATAGTACTGCACTCCGCATTTACATGGTTGGCGTGAGGAAGCGCGAGATGTTTCTGTCCTCAGAGGACAGTCCAGAAAAACCAGGCATCAAAGCAGCCTGGCTTCAGCCTGCATACAAATCCAGAGACAGCTTAGAGCGCAAACCTGGAATAACAGAAATAGTGTTCCCTGCGGCAGCTAAGTGAAAACACCGAGACACTTTGGGGGGGGAAGAAAAAAAAAAAAAAAAAGAAAAGAAAAACCATACACACACAAAGGTAACCCCACTGCTGCCAGATTCCACTGCTGGCTTGAGAGCGGTCTGAGGGACAGTTTGCACGCTCAGCACAAATTCTGCCAAGAAGGGCATTGCTTAAGTCTCAAAACCAGTTCAGCACAAATAACCAAGCTCACCTTAGCTGCACTCAAAACTGACGGATTTTTTTTAAAGTGTAAGAAGAAATGGGTCAAGCAAACATGCAGAGTTAGAGGGCCCTAGGCAGGATTTTAAACATCTCTGACTTGAGCAGAAAAACATATTTCTAAGCTTCGCTCTAAATAAGCAGATCAGAACGGAGAGAAAAGAAGGGACATTGGTTAGGAGGTAATGCTTTGACCTTCCCTCCCAGCTGTAAGCTGCCAGAAAGCACTCTGGGGGCTCTGGAGTTAAGTCACTTGAGGTGTTTTTTCCTCATCCCATTACAGTATTGCTCATTTTCCCTGCACCACTCCTGTTTGGTAGTTGCTGTGACAATTTGCAGCATTACTTACGCTGCTACACCCATGCAGAGATCAAGAGACAGAATTCTTTCCTTTCCAGGATTTAATAATTTATGCCTTGAGGAGGAAAATTACGCGTAGTCCTGCTGCTTACCTGCACTAGTAGGCTAGTGAGATGCTCTCATCCAATCTAATTCCGATGCAGCAGCATTCCCGGGCACGGATACGGCTCACAACCTGCCCATTACAGAACACGAACAAACCTACGAGGTGAACCAGTACCAGTAAATAAAAAAAGCCAGCGCACTCAAGGCTGTGCTGTCCTTCCCCTTCGGTGCCTGGAAACAGTTTTGAGTTTACAACTTAATGCAGAGAGAGACTGAGCAAAGAGGTTAAAATTCAAATGAGATTTTAGGAGTTGCGTGCTGTCTGATTAAGAGGCAAGGAGGGTCAGTCCTAGTCCTGTCCTTCGCTTTTCACGCGTAATCTTGAGGACATGCGTTACTCTTTCTGCCTAGCCGTGAACACGTTTGTCCCCAAAGCTGAAGGGCTCCTCAGGAAAACAGCAGCTCTGCCAGGTCCCCCACAAAGGGCTTGTGAACACCAAGCACATCTGATCCTTCAGACCAGTCCAGAAGTTCTCCCATTTGGACATCAGTAAAACCTGACATAATTATTTTAATCCTCTTTTGGGGAGGGGAAACAAATGGCTGTGCATGTGTCCTCTAGTTTTTCATCAGGGTGAACCAAAGGAGCACTCAAGTCACGTTTCTGTCTAATCATCAAGTATTTGCTGTTCCCTGTCACGTGCCTCAGGAACTGAAGCGCTAGGGCCGTGTCCCCCCAAGGTGTCAGTCACCTCGACCGCAGCAGGGACACAGGAGCTAGGAACTTACCACAGCTGAAAATTCAGCAGTTCTACATCAATCCATGGATGCTCCACCCCTGGAAACGTTCCAGGCCAGGTTGGACGGGGCTCTGAGCAACCTGATGTCCCTGCTTCTGGCAGGGGGGTTGGACTGGATGGGCTTTAAAGGTCCCTTCCAACCCTAAACATTCTGTGATTCTAATCCTTTCCTTCAATACTTCATTTTCCATGGGTCTGTCCCTTCTTTTGCCCTCGTTTACACAGGGCATCACTGCTGCAAAAGCTACAGACAGACCGTAGTACCCCTGGTCTTAACATCCGACCCACAGCAACGTGCTTGCAATCATCTTAATGCTTGTCTGATAAATTAATGCTTTATGGAAGCAATTATTCCCCCTCTATATTGCTTTACGTTAATGTCCTCTGAAGGGCTAGAGCACTGCCTCTCCCTCCTCCCTCAAAAAGTCATTCCAAATCTAAAAAGAAACTGGATATTAGCTGGCTCAGCAGGAGGAACCACTTGACATTCCTCAGTCCGAGGAGGCAGAAAGGGAGGTTATTGTAAATTGGAGCGGACAATCAGCAGAGTCGGTTCTCCTTGCGGTACAATCTGTTGTCTCCACGCAATAACCCACATTCGAAACGCTCTGGCCCGAGGACACCCAGTGTTCATAAATCAGCGGTGTGGTTGTGGGGACAACCTCCAGGGCCAGGCTTCCTCTAAGATTTATAACCTCCCCGCCATCGAACGGTCTGTGAGTAGGCACGGCTAAGTGAGTACAATTACCGCGTTGTTTCCTTCTGGGCTGGAAAACCCCATGAACCTCACACCAGTATACGTTCTTCCGCGTCCTGGCTTCAGAGGAAGCGTACAAAACTCCCATTGATCAACTGGCAGAGCTGTTAGGGGTCAAAACTAATGCTGGTCTTGTTTGTGCCAATCTTTTGCAGGCTGCTGGTTTTATTTTGTTTATCTCCTGCACCTGGGTTAATTGCTGCAATTGAGTGATTGGGGCGGTGCCATGGGATGTAAATGAAGTAGGAAAAAAGGAAGGGGAATGACCTGGGTGGGCTGCAGAGGCATTAGGAAAAGCAAGACCAGCTGCATCCTGCAGGAACCCAGGTCAGCTGAAAAGTATCATATCCACTTTAAAAAGTTAACGGTGCAAATTCAACAGCAAGGTTGAGATGGTTGGGTGTTTCTGCTGACTGCTGCCGGGGAGTCCCAGCAGCCCTGTCAGCATCCCGGACGTGCAGCACGTACCCTGCACGCGCGGGCTGGAGTTTGTCCTGTCCGCCCCACCGGTCCCCCCCGCAGCGCAAGCCTCGGGTCGTTCTGTACTCCGAGAGTGGCAACGATAAGATCAGCTGACAGAGCTCCAGCTTAGGCATTTATTACGAAGCTCAAGCAATGTTAACAGCTGCCCGGCTTTCTTCTCAGAATTAATACCAAAGCACTCCCTCAGTGCTGCTCAGAACAGCGAGAGGTCTGCTCTGAAAGCTCATCCGATGGAGGCAGGGCCTTTTCCCATCCTCATCCTGCTTTGAGAGGCTCTAGGAACAGCGAGCAGTAGCTGGATGAAGCACATGGATGGGTCTACATTGCACCATTGAGACGAATCGCCTTTGTTTCTAGGTCTAAGAAACAAAAAAGTCGGTTTTCCCTGTTACCTTAGCCCAGTTTTCCCTCCTCCTGCAAACCCAGCAATGTGAATCATCTGTTTTTCTCCCGACATAACTGCATCTCAGTGCAGAAGAAATTTCTTAGCTGCTGGTAGAGAGGCATTTTCAAAAACGTCAGATTTTTTTGACACTTGTCGCTCCCAAGAGAGCCCTACACTTGGCAGAGAGAGGTTACAAACCAGAACAGGACCTAAAAGGGTCTTTCTCTACCACAGATATTTGCACTTTCAGTGAAAAACCTGCTGTTTGAACTTTTCTCGGAATGAAAAGAGTCCAATGATTCCCCACAATATTCTGCACTCATCTTTTACCATGAAAAGCCACTGACAGCCAGCCCGTCCTCACATGAGAGCTCCACCTGTTCCTATGAAAACTTCCAAGTAAACAGCCTTATCACTTCTGGAAACACGTAGCTGGCCTGAGGTGACATCTTCCACGTCACATAATCCCCTAGCCGCTGAACCAAGCATTTAGCAATCGCTTGGAGTGCAACACTTGCTGCCGTGGAAATTCTTTTCCTCATTTCACATGGGAAGCGGCGCCCACGGCTACGCTCTGGCGTTGGCACCGATACAACCCTCCCCCTACAATTAGCTCTGAGCAGCCACTTCAGAAAGGCAGAAAAGCAACGCATTCTTGAGAAACATCAGTTGGCCCTCATCCCAAACACGGAGAGATCTAAACTAGACCCTCGGCCAACTTAAGGGCTTTGGGAGGAGACACCTTTTCTCTTAAACCATCTTCTCAAATAGCACAATTAATCCTGGCACTACTGGGGACTGTAGCCTCAAGCATTTCAAGGATGCGTCAGGCATGTTAAGGATGAAGTTGAAAAGTTTTTAACTTTTAATCTTTTAACTTTTTAACTTTTAACCTTAATAAAACAACATTTTAACATTCCTATTTTTACAGCAATCCAAGAGAGAAACTTTTGCTAATGGTTTTCAAAATACATTGCAGTTAAAATCTCTTTTATACCTACAACGGCTCACATTTCCAGGCTTGCTTTTTTGAGAAATCCACACACAGAGAGCCCTGACATCACTGTGCGCTAACTCTCGCTTTCACGTCAGGCTAACAGAGTCTCCTCTTTTCAATCAGCACTTACAATAAGGTGTGGACAGATGCCCAGAAAGCCCTCGACGTCCAGCTCCAGAGAGAAAGAGAAGAGTTCCTCCAGCCAAAGAAGGACCGCGTGGAAGCATTCAAGATGCTAGCCACTTCCTACCTCAAATACATGCAAATCTTCCGTAACTTGGAGACGGCCCACGACCAACTCCTTCACCGGCAGAAACGGGCAGTGATTCAGACAGTGCTAGATGGGGTGATTGGCCGGATCCTGGAGATAAAAAAAGAGATGGTGGAGTTGGAGAACTCCGAGTTTCATTACATTGATGATATCATGGCAGATCTACGGCTTCTCCCGGTAGGTCCACCTCTGTGACGAGCAAATTCCTAGGAATGTTGCTTATCCTGTATTTTAAGGACAGTCACATTTACTTGTAGTCTGTGAAGTTCCACCAAGTGATTTAGCTTCCTGCACGTTGACTAGCCTACTGGGTGGTCAGTAATTATGGCATTTTTATTAAAGATTAGGGTATGTTTGATCTGTGATCAGCATTAAATGTCAGAGCTGAGTTTTAAAAGCTGATCTGCTTGATCAGTTTGTTGCATTTCCACTTCTCTGTAGCAGCACGGGCTCTGTGGATGTTTCACTCGCGCTTGTCCTAACGTGAAGTCGTACTAGCTTAGCCAGCTCCACTATTAATGTCAGCAGCTTGATTTTAGGACATAAAAATAGATGTGGGATAAAATAGAAGATGGGCAAGTGATAACTGAGGTACAATCCGCTTCAGTCTGCCCTCCGCATCACTGTGCGTCAACCTGCCCTCAGGCCTCTTCCAGAGATTACAGGTAATGCTAAAAATTGCTAAAAGTTGCAGAATCTGGTCTGCTAGTTCATAGTAGAACAAACTACTAAAAAGAGAAATCTGACATAAATCTCTTCTTGTAAAGGAGGCAGGGGCTGAGACCACATTCAACACCCAGGGCTCAGAACTGCCCGGGGGTAAAGCAGCCCCCTCACAGGCAGGACAGTAAGGCAAATCTTGAAGCTGTGCTCTCAAAGCAGCGTGAAAAATTAGCTGAAAAAAAAAAAAAAAAAAGTTGTTACTTCTCTCGCAGACAGCTCCACCTATTGTCAAATTTAGGTAACAGCTTTTCTAAAGAAAAAGAGTTGGAGCTTGAATTACTGCTGTTTTCGGGATCCCGGTTATAACGGGAGATAAACTGCTTAATATCATTACAACATTATTTTGATATTTGTAAACATGTTTCTGGTTTTTCATTTCACTCGGCAAATTTAGGATAGCAATTGCCGTGAGTTTTCACCAGCTCTTTGCCTTCTACGTCAACCGCAGTGGAGAACTATTTTAAACTAAGAGGAGGCATAAACACATCTCCAGGGAACCTGATCCTTCAACTCCTATTCTGAAAGCATTCAGTGCTGCTGTTTGCACGACTTACCGGGAAATCCACCTGCAGCAAAAAGCTGGCAAGTCTGAAAAGTCACGCTTGACATCTATTAAAAAGCAAGCATAAATTTAAATTCCTGTGCCACGCCTTAATTTTAGGAAGGCATGACATACCTACTATCAAAAAAAAAATATAAGGCACTGAAGAGATTTCAGGCTTTATCAGAGAACACATTTTCCACAGTAGATAAGAATACAGATTTATGGCTTTTATATAAAATAATCACGTATTCTTAGTTCCAAAACTTGACAAATAACTGCTGTCCCTTAAAGAATCTGCCCACAAAGGATATCTCTAGCCTTTCCTTTCACTGTATTATCGTGGGCTAAAATCCAGCGTGATTGTAGACAGAGAACACAACAGAATAATTTCATTTTTATCTTATGCAATAATATTGCATATTTTTTACAATGTCATTGTAAAGCCAAGTTTCGTCTTTTTTTTTAGTTCTGTGCCTCATGTTTTTGTACGGGTGCCTTCCAACACTCCATCACTCCGTTTCCTGGGGTAACTGTAAAGGTATTTGGACACACAAATCCCATGTGGAGCCGGGAGTGGCTAAAAAGCTGCAAATTTGACTTGAGGATAAATATCACAAGCCTAACTTTTCAACGCTGGGCCCCAGAAAGAGATTATTTAGAGAAAAAGGCTCCCTACTCCCCAGCTCTTCCAGCTCCAGCGTTAGGGCTTTGATCTCATCTTTACAATCAGTAAAGGTCACAGTCCAGAATCACTTGTAATTAGAGCTCAGGTTAGATATCAGGGATACTTCTCACCCTTACCCTGACTGACTCACGCTATTTGACAGCATAAAAACCCTCTCATTCTATGCGAGGATGTCCTGACAAACCGCTTGATTTCCCATTCCTAAAACCAGCCAGATTTGTAACCCGTCCTAGAGCCATCTGCCCTCCTGAAGTACAACGTATCGTCATCGCCGTCAACAGTCTAGGGTGTTGGAAGGTGCAAAGAGGGAGCTTAACAAGACAAATATTTAGAAACTTCAGCAGGCCAGACCTTGGCATTGATAAAAATCAATGGGGATAAACGCAGCTCTGCTTGGAAGCTTTCTTACGCTGCTGTAATAGGGATGGCCCAGTCTGCACAGTGTGCAGCTGAGGGACTTTATAATGAAATCTTTAAATTGTCAGTTCAGAGGCTGTTTGTGTTGGCCACAGCCTTCTGCGCACATTCTTGCTCTTGGAATTGGATGTTCTTACAGCTCACAAGCCGCACATTCACCGTGTGCCTGCGTCAAGGCGGGAGCAGCGCTTGTTCTTTCCAGCCAGCGCTTTTCTCCTCCATATCTGCCCACGCCGGAGCTGGCACTGAGGCTGCAAAGGATCAAGTCAAAGGTCTCCTTGAGCAGGTCCAAGCCCACCAGTTTCGCAGCAGACATCAACCTGGCTTCAGATCCTTGGACAAAAGGACCAAGGACATAGGATCCCTATGTATTCATGTATACGTGGGGACAAATTATCTTGTAACTTGACTGTGCACCTCCTCGTGAGGAGCATGACAGGGTAACGACTACCTGTCATCCCTCCTTCTGGGTAAATCATTTGAGGAGATATTCCAGATGTTCCTGAAACAGTGTAGAGGGAACATGGCACCAGTATGAACCAGACCTATAAAGAAAAAAACAACCTACGTCCGCTCCCCCAAAAGAAAATAAACTTGCCAGTATTATTGGAGAATTGTGTTCAGTCTTCAATAGATACCAAGAACAGGTTATGCCACTCCACAGCATCTTAAATTCAGGGTTTGTTTTTTTTTTTAATCTGCCTGTCTGTGCCTCTATTTCTCAGCTAGCGCGAAATTCTACGGGAGAAGAATGGGTAGAAATGTGAATCAGTTACATCTTTTTAATGGTGGAAACAAGAAAAAGACTCCTAATCAAGCCTGATTCTGAGAAGTGACTGAGATGTCACAGTCACAGACAGTTTGTCTACAGGTGGAAATAGCTGTAGATGAACAGAATTGCGCTTTGGTTCCCTGTAATGGTTAAAAAAAATACAAGAGAATAGATCTATTTTTCATGTTGACTTAAAAAAAAAAAAAAAATGAAGTGGGATGATCAGACAACCAGAGGTGAGTATTCAATTCAGTGGAAATCATGTTTAAACTTCTGGCAACCCTGCCAGATATTTTAACAGTTTGATAATATAATTGAGCCATTATAAAAAAAAAAAAGATTTCTGGTCTGCCGTGGCTCAGAAACTGGGTTGATTATTTGTTTTTGTTGAATTAGGCCTTAAGTAATTGCAAAGTAACAGCTCAGCAGCTGTTCCAGAGGTCAAATTCCCCAACACTCCAAAATATTCAACGATCTCAGCCCAACTTAATTGCTTTGTAAAGGTGTTCAATTAATAAGCCATGTGATTTTAATGCAATTCTAAAAAGCATCGCATGACTCTTTCTTCCTCTAGGAAGACCTGGAAGTACCTATCCCAAGGTATTTCATTAAAGAAAAGCTGGAAGTCCTGCAGCAGAGGGAGAAAATGCTCGATGAGATTTTGCTTAATGCTGAATTGCAAACGCAGGTAAACTTATCACATACCTACATAACAACGCGCTTAACTTCTTCAGTTTGTAACCACGCGTGTCTGAACACGAGCCACTGAAGTGAAAAGTATTTTTACAGCGGTTAGGAAGCAAAAGTCTGTTTATAGATAAGGCACAAAGAGAAAGTCATGTTAAGTTTTCCCGCGTAACGAAGCCCAGTCACATCTTGAGCCTGGTTAAGACTGAAATGAACTGACTCTGCTTTATGTGTGTGAGCGTCAGAGCGAGGGCAGCGCTTGGCCGAGTTTAGTACGTGCTTCATTTGTCTAGCTCACTCTCATCACGCAATTAGTCCTACTGAAATCAAGTTGGACTTCGGTTTTACTGAACCAGGATTCCTAACCGGAACAGGCAGAGCTCAGAGTTCAGGTCAGCACAACTGTTAGCATTCAGTTGTTTATAACCTCTGAACAATGACTGCAGTCTCCTCTGTACAGCTACAGAGCCGCAGCTGCTGGGAGGAGTAGAAAATTGAGTTTTGGCAGAGCAAAAGTCATTACAGAGATGTACACGAGCGCTCCAGTGAAGTGTTCTGGATTTGATATACTTTTGACCTTTTGGAAATGGCGCTTTGCCTACCAGCAGTCGTGGCTAACCTCCTGAAATAAACAACCGTGCCTACATGTCTGGACAACTTCGATTCATCGATGTTACAGCCCTAAGAGACAGTCCTGATCAGAGCACTTAGTCAAACAGCCGCGCTGCCCCAACCCTTGGATTCTCCACCAGCAACTGTGCTGGTGGGAGAGGTCTGCGTATTGATCCCATAAAGCCACGGAGGGAAGGTTCCCAGGGAAAGCAACAGCCCCAGACAGAGGCAGCCTGCAGAGACAGAGCACAGGCTCTCTGCTACATTACTTTAACGGGCAGCTGCAGTCCTCTCAGCCTCCACAGTAAATCTCTGGGTAAATTCTCTGCTTTTTTAGTAGCCTGATGTTGGTCTGTGGAGATCCTCTGTTTCGGCACATTATACCTTGAAGCTTTTTTTTGTTTCCCACAGTTCTGCTCTCACCCCTTTTCAACATGGCATCCGTAACAGATGAGACTATCTGGTGTGCAGCCGGCTCGCTTGGGAGCACGAGGGCTTTGCACTTTGGACACTGGCATGGTGCAGGTCTCCCTTGCCAGGATGCCACAGGAGAGGCACAAGATTCAATAAACATGAATAAAAAAGTCTCACACAGTACAAGTCCAGCGCCCTGTGCTGCACTTCCAGTTCAATCACTGCTAGGATTGCTGGAGGTTTGTCAGCACTTCCACACGCGTCGTACCAAGCCACGTACACTCAGGAAATCCTAACTGCTGTGTAACAGACCCCTGTATTCTTCAGCGTCCATAGCAGCGCTGTTGCACACAGTCTAACGTGAACTGTCTCCAATCAGGGGATTAAAGTCAAGAAAGGACAATAATTCAGCTTTTCCATGGGGAGCATGAGGGGTTAACAAGAGTTCTCAGGAGTCCCTCTCTCTCCAGCTGCACTGTTCTGATTTGTTTTTCCCCAAGCCTCTTCTGCTTGGGCTGGCTGAGAACAGTCTGTCCTTCCGTTCAGCAAGAGATCTGGGGTCCCAGCAGCACATGCAGAAACTCATCCCTTCAGAAAAGTAAAAGGCAGATATTCCACAGCCTAAGAAATTCTCCTTTTAATAGGACAAAGCCCTGTGGTTCTTTTTGTCTTTTTTCCAAATGGATGACATTCAGCAGGGTGCATAAGCTATATAAAGCTGTTCTTATTTCCCACTATAGCATCAAGCTTTCCTTGGCACACGTCAGGTTCGCTTTCTCCTGAAGGTCCTCACAAAAACACATCTCAAGATGCCAGACTTCCAAGATAGTGCAAGATAGCACTGAAGTAGGAGTCTCCTCTGTTTGTGACAGGGAATTTTTGTCTTAGAAAGTTTCCACAAGTTCATTGCTTGTTTAGTTTGCTAACTGGGGTAAGCAATTAACAAAACACATAATTAATACTGTGGTTTGTCCATTCCTTTTTGGCTGTACTGTTGAAGAAACCTCTGGAGGCCCAGACATTTGCAGAAGCCGTTCGAGTGATCCAGGTTGCAGAACGGGCTCGCCAAGGCCGTCGTCGAGCGGCATTCATGAAGCAAGCTTACTTCAAAGAGAAGAGACAAAGACAGACTCGACTTCGGGTCCAGATTAGTCCCAACCCAGATGATGCTGCCACTTGCATTCAAAAGGTAAAATCTCTGGTTTAACAACAGTTCTGGCAGAACCTAGTAACAATGGTTTGTTCGGAAGAACAGTAGGCAGAAACACAGCTCATAGGATGAGAATTCTGAAATGATAGCTTTCAGGGTGTCTAGCAAGGTGAAATACATCAAACTATTCTAAGATTTTGTGATTTAAACCACTTAAAATGTGGCAGGACCCCGTGCTGGCAATGCAGGATGACTTTGTAATGCACATACTGTTTTTCCAATCTGATTTTTATGACCTCAGTTGCTCTTTCTGGCATGCCGTTGGAATCCAGGGCATCTCAGGGAATTTGTGCCTTCTCCTGTGATCTCCAGGGAAAGAGTTCATTCCATGGCTTGAAAAGATGGGAAAGGGAGATCACTGATAATTCCACAACAGGTCCTTACACATAATTCAGACAATTCAGCCTGATGAAAACAGGAGCTCAGTCTAATCTTAGGTCTAAACACTTTTTGAACCCTGATGATGTGTTTAGAAGCTGGATATACCAGTGTGAGGGGGTAACAAACCTCAGAATTTCTTTCATTAAAAAAAAAAAAAAAAAGAATAGCAGATGGCAACCTGTTACAGAGTAATAGTTTCAATTGTATATTGTACCTTTCCTTCCTCTATTTGTTTTTTCCTGTGTCTGCCACAGTAAAGGAAGCTGTAACAAGGCCCATTTATCTCATTAGAGTTTTGTTTACAATCCAGGTTTGGCGTGGATATATCCAGCGCAAGAAAACAGAGAAAATGAGAGAAGAGGAAATGATATTTCTGGGGATGGTAAGTACTGCTGCCTAAAGAATATGAAATGCCACACTCTGTTTGTTCTTCAGATTTTTGTCATTTAGCAGAAGATGAGAAATTAATTTCTAAGATTCTTCCTATTTTAAAAGGAGTCTCTAAGGAATACAGCACTAAACTGAAATAATAGATGGCACAAAAGTAACAATTTGTCTTACGCTGCATGCTTTTGTGATACATACACACAGTCCAATGTATATGGCCGATGTGGAAACTAGTGGTGTAGAATTTGCTGCAGGCACAATAGAGCAAGGAAATTTTATTAATCAATTTTTAATTCAGAATTCCAAGACACTTGAGCTGCCTTATTCCTGAAATAGAATTAAAGCAGCAAAGTCTTGTTCTCCTGCCTTTTGCAAGCCAGTATATATGTATGTAAGGGTAGGGAAAAGGGACATTAAAACTGCCGTATTAATACATCAATATTTCCATAAGTCCGTACAAAAATAAGCAAAATATCCCTCATCATACTGCAGAAGTGCAGAGAAACGAATAGCTGTCCATGGTCAGTTAGATTACGTGGCTTGAAAGAAAGAAAATATTAAAACAACTCCTTCCAGAAGATGGAACCTCTTCCTCCCACAATCAGAGGTCAATCTCCTCCTCTCACCAGCATCTTCCGCCCTAGCAAGTACCTGAAAAAGAGTATAAACTTCAAACACCAATTCTTTGGGTGTCTTCATTAGGCACTAACGAGTTTCAAGCCTCACAGCGCTCTCTAACTCCAGCTACAGCCCTCGTACCAAGTTCTGGTAAAACTGCTTCGTACACCACGTTACAGAACCATTCATCACTGCTCTATGTTTGGCAGGTTTGTTTACACCTCCGCGTTCTACAGTTCTTAAAGGATAGTTTATAAACCAGTCATTTAATTTTGAATTAAAACATGCTTTCTGCTTCTCCCAGACAATCTGGATGATTTTCTCACCCTGCAATGGAATTGCCCTTTGCTACATTACAGGTTTATGAAAACTAATTGTGCCTATAGCATACATCTGGCAAACATGTATCATCAGTTAAGAACAACCTTAAAATCTTATGTTCAGGATATAAAATGTACATTTACCTAAGTTTTGTGGTGTTAAATACAGATAGCACCTTATGGATTATTGTCTTTAATATCTGCTGGTCATGAGCAGTAAACGTGGCCAGCATAGCTAAACAGAGCTGTGGGTGCTGATTCTGCCTCTGGTTAAGACAAAGAAAATTCCCAGAGATTTTAACTAGCGTGGACTTAAAATGGTGAATATTTGGGATGTACTGAATCATAGAATGGTTAGGGTGGGAAGGGACCTTCAAAGGTCATCCAGTCCAACTGCCTTGCAAGGAGCAGGGACATCTCCAACCACATCAGGTTGCTCAGAAAATTAATTAGAAATTATACCTTTTGCAAAACAAGGCATCGTTTCCTATCAAACCTCACGACAGTTTCTGTCGAGTCTTAAAACCAGAGTCTTAGGAAAGAAATCCAAGTCTGGTGTCAGTTATTGGAGGGTTCACAGCCAAGCACTCCTTTCGTGGTGGCCAGTGGTAGGAGTAACTGATAACTAGGATGTAAATAGCCTAGTTTATGGAAAGGAAAATTCATATGATCATAGAAATGAAGGGAATTAAAACCAAACACATATGATGTATTCATTTAGGAGCAAGAGAATTGATGTTTGCAACTCTGCACTCAGACACCTTACTCTTTATCAAGTATATAATCAAAGGACGTAGGGAAAAAAAATTGATACCTCTAAATAAAAAAAAAAAATTGTTCGTCTTTCCAGTGTTTTTATATTCCCCATTTGTGTTTCCCTTGTTCTTTTCGTGCTGCATTCCCTTCCACCATCTCCAAAGGAAGCGAGTGGCACGCAGGCATTGGCTCACCCTGATAGATAGGCAGTGAGCTCCAAAGGTCAAGTCCCTTTGATGTACGATCACATCAGCCCTCTAAAAAAATGACCACACATCTCCATGTGTAAATATGTTGAATTTGCTTTTCTAATGCTGCACGGCTTAGATAAATTAGAAGACCTAGCCATCCATTACTCCAAGTCCATCCCAAAGGAGACTTGACTTTTACCGCAATAAATATAATTTCTCTTATAGCTATTTTTAAAATGTCTCTTATTTTCATGTAAAGGCTGCTTTGCAAAAAGAGCTAGTCCATTTGTAGTTCTGAATAATGATTTTTTTGAAAAAAAAATCAGTTGTGTTGGCCTAAGAAATATGAAAATATGTGCAACAAAAGCCAGGAATTATCCAGTCTTTTACTAAATTCAGTATTATTTTCTTTACTGTCTACTTCAGAAAAATTTATGTCTCTTTTCTGGAATTTGATTCTGTTTCATCTTTTGCTTGATGACAGAGTAGAAGCCTCTGTTCCAGAGATTTTTCTTGGCTCAAAAGTAAAGTCTCATTATTATTATTATTATTATTTATTAAAGCTTAATTGCAGAAACAGCATGATTTCCTCAGCACATGTTTTTCTAAACCTCCGATAAATCCCAACTGGCAATACCGGCTTAATTTGTAAAGAGAAGCAAGCCTCAAAGAGCACATCTATCTTGATAACTGTATCCTGACCTGTTTCCTGATCTTCCTCACGGTGCTGTTTGCTCCCAGCTCCAGCACGACCACCGCAACCAGCGCTCCAGGCACAGGTCTGTGTTTAAGCCGCACGAACCACACTGATGTTGCAAAAACAGGCATTAAATTATCTTGAAAACACAACACGTGCTGTCCAAACAAACCTGTATTTCCTTGCTCTGTTTACAGTTGCATCCCAGTTATAACGTGCCATTTTTTTCCAGTTTTTAAACTGGTGCCTAATTCCACTTGTCTGTTTCTGGCATTTCTAAGTTCCCTGTCATTAAATGCCACGGTTAGAGATCACTGTGACTGTTTCATTTTGCTGTAGTGCAAGCTAGCTATCAGCCTGGTGTAACTGGACGTGTGAACTGGTTTTTGGCAACGGCTTTGCCTCAGGGTGGTACAAAACAGCCGGGGCCTAATAATGGATCTACACTCAGCGCTCTGGCTAACAGACTCACGAGACAGCGCAGGCCCTGCAAGGAAGTTATACTGACAATCTCAGAACGCAGGCTACTGGAAAGAGGAAAAGCTGGTTTTAAACATAAAACGTTAGTTAGGATAAACAGTTTGCAATCAAAATGATTTATGGAAAGGTAGGAACAAGGAACACAAGAAGTCAAGACAAAAATCCATCCCAATTTAGGGGCTTAGCCTACTATTGCAACTTTGAAGCAGGAGCACTCCGAAAACCTGGGCATCCCCTTGCTCGCCTTTTCACTTCAATCCCGTTGAAGCCGAGTGCTCTACGTGCCTAAACAATTTACAGGGCTGAGCCCTGCGTGCTTTGGACGTGCACACATGCAAACACCTTCTTGTCTCACAGATGCATCTATGGATTTACAGTTACACAGCTCTCACACCGCTCTCTTCCACAATTTCAGCCCTTAACCAAAGATTTAGTGGCACAATACACGCTGATCTATCCTTTTCTCACAGTTTTTCCACCATTCTTCCTTCTTGGATATCCTTTTCACATGAAAGGATCTATGTGGTCTTAAATAAAAAACTGTTCTCTCCTCCTTACCTTTTTTAAAAATACCCTAATTTAGGCATGTTGTCTTGGGTAACGCTTTTATTTATATCTGAGAAAACAGTCTGCCAAACATTCCTCCTCCTTTGAATTCCTGATAAATATAATTCATTTCATCCAGTCTGAAAACAAAATTAACATTTCCCAGAATAGCCTTCTGTGTAAACATCATAGGCTATGGCTAAATAAATATTATATGGGGGTTTAAACTGCAAACTCCGTACGTGAAATTTAAAATATTCCTTCAGCTCATGAAAGCGCGCAGTTACCACAGAGGTACACACCAGGCTTGTTTTTATCAGGCAGAAGATTAAAATGACTTTTGTTTTACTTGCAGCCTAAATGACGTTTTGATGTCAGCACAAAGTTATTTCTCTAGGCATCCGTATACATCTGAACGGCGATAACTAATCTGCCCTGTTTTCAATAGAAATGTTAAACCTGCTTATTTTTTAAATAGAAAGGCGCTGGGGAGCAAGAAGCCCGCTGAATAATTTAGCTTTGAGTCACACTAATGATGAAATCACTGCCTTTGAGAGTCCAAAATATACTCGCCATTTCCAGTAGAAATTTGACAGCATGCTCAGGTGTAATATCAGAAATAAACATAACCAAAATTATATAAATGAACATAAATATTTTCTCCACTTTAAATTTTCTTTTATCTCAGCAAGAAGTGATACATGTCAAACTTATATATATATATATATATAATAGAAATCTATAAAACAGCCATTTTCAATATTTTTCTAACAAGGCCTCTTACTACAAATGCTTTGTTTGAATGCAGATGACAATTACTTTAATTGGCAAAGCCATTGAAGTGAATCACATTGTAGGGAAGCTTTAATGAATGCAATAGATTTTGCTTAGTTGTTCCTTTTTTGTGCCTAATTTAGGAATTCAGCCATATAATTGATGTGGCTATCACCATTTGTGTACCATGGAGCCTATATGAATAACATTTTTGTAAGAAGAGAGACCTCTCTAAAATACACTCTTCCCGAAGCCAGACAAAACAGATTGAGGAAATGAGAAGCAGGAACGTAGCTAACTGTAATATCAAATTTTTTAGATGAGGAATTTAACATGAGCTGGCAATGCTCCCTTGTGGCCCAGAAAGCCAGCCGCATCCTGGGCTGCATCAAGAGGAGCGTGGCCAGCAGGTCAAGGGAGGGGATTCTGCCCCTCTGCTCCGCTCTGGTGAGATCCCACCTGCAGCACTGCGTCCAGCTCTGGAGCCCCCAACATCAGAAGGATGTGGACCAGTTGGAGAGGGTCCAGAGGAGGTCACAAAGATGATCAAAGGGCTGGAGCAGCTCTGCTGTGAGGCCAGGCTGAGAGAGCTGGGGCTGTGCAGACCTTTGAGCAGTCTTCCAGTACCTCAAGGGGGCTACAGGAAAGATGGGGAGAAACTCGTCAGCAGGGCCTGGTGTAATAGGATGAGGGGTAAAGGTTTGAAAATAGAGGGAGGTAGATTTAGATCAGATATTAGGAAAAATTTTTTTACAATGAGATTTGTAGAACACTGGCCCAGGTTGCCCAGAGAGGTGGTGGATGCCCCATCCCTGGAAACACTCCAGGCCAGGTTGGACAGGGCTCTGAGCAACCTGATCTGGTTGAAGATGTCCCTGCTCCTGGCAGGGGAGTTGGACTGGATGGGCTTTGAAGGTCCCTTCCAACCCAAACCATTCTATGGTTCTAATTTGCATCACTATTTAAAATTCAGGAGAATACCAGTCATGAGTAAAGTACAGGACCTCAGCTGCTTGGGTGGTAAATTCCTTTAGTCTACTAGTACAGGCGTTACTTGTCTGTGTAGTCAAAACTTAAAAAAAACCCTTAACTTTTACTAGTGATGGAAACAAATGACCATTAAAAATACTCAATTTGCTTAGGAAATAAAGCCTACGTCTGAAAATGAGCAGTCTCCAGCAGAACACTACACCACTAACTACATCTATCTGAAGATTACAATTACAGACAATGCTGTCCGCAGCAGAACATTTACCAAAGAAGTGCCATAAAACCACGCAGCGTATGCTTCAGCCGTGCCGTTTCAGGTCTAAGAAAAGAAGCCATCCTAAATTAAATACCCGGTAATAAAAGCCACAGTCAAGCTACCTTTCCAGCATAATATGAATATTAGCCTTCAAACACGAAGCAAAATGAAATGTATTTATTTTGTCAAAGTGAAGACTATCTTTCCTTCTAAGAGTTGTGGTAATGGAACAGTTGAAGAGCAGTTAGTTCCACAGCATGGGGCCTCCTCTACGGGGAGCTGTAGCCTTGAGCGTGTTCAGCCAGCCTGCGCACCTCTAAGTGTTTTCTAACGAACGATAAAGCAGCCTGGGTTGGAGAGCGCTGTTGAGCTGACTCAGCAGAAAGGCAGGCTTGTCAAGCTAGGAAAGAGTCATCTCTGCAACCTGAAAGGGAGACTTGGAGCCTTCCACCGCATCGGCTTACCTTGGAGGTGTAGGGAACTTCTTCCTTCCTTCTGCTGGTGGGCCTTCCACTTTCATAAAACCTAAATTCTCCTTGGGGAGGACAGAGGAAGGAGGAGTAAAGAGGAGAAGAATCAAACAGCGCTCTCATCAGCGTACTTCTGACTGATGAGTTGGAATAAAAATCTCTTTTAGACAAATGTCCATTTTGCCTTATTAATTTAAACAAGGATTTTAAAGACAAAGCCCATCAAACATTAGATAAGCATTTTAAGTTAATGGACCATGTAGTCCTATTTTCCCACAAACTCCGGAATCTTCGTATTATGTCCTATTTTTACAGCAACATCAATTATTAATATGTATACTTTTGCTGACAGAGGACCACACTAAAAATGTGAGTTTCGTTATCCAGTTCTGGGTCATTAACTGTGAAAAGCTTGTAAATATAATGGTTTATTCACATGGGAAGCCTTCATTAAGATGCATTATTCTACGACTGATGTGGCAGCATTGCATTATCAAGTTCACTGTCTCCGTCTAATATTTGTAATTTGTTTCTAAATGAGTTGCTCTTTGTAGGGCAAGTTAACAAATTTGAATTTCACATGGCCAAAGAGATTTCTTAAAGATGGGAAAATGCTTCTTCCCCCAAGGAAAAGCTATTTATTAGTGTCTTCCCCTAGAATGCCTCCCTTCGGTTCAGAAGCAGGAACATTAGAGGCGCTGAGAGAAGCCATGTTAGAAATAAATTGCCTTTTGTCTTCCTTAACGTGCACATTAAGCATAGAGGGCTATAAAAGCAGCACTCATCATTTTGTCTCAGTATAACTCTTTAGAGCTCCGGAACAAGCACACAGGCACCAGAAAGTCGATCTGCAGTACTGGAAGGCGCAGGTCAAAGGCTGGCCAGCGGGGAGGCATTCCTGCTGGAGCTGTTTGAAAGCGTCCTCTCACGCTGACCATCTATCTCGGCACTCTTTCTGCCATTTCACTGTCTATTTTCTCCTCCATCGTCAGATGGCCAAAGCTTTTTCAGACATACTTTCTTCTGCAGTCTGCTCCTTGACAGGAGAACACAAACTCCACCAGGACTGTCCCATAAACTCTGTCTCCATTTGGAGACTCAAGAGTGCTTGAAGATGAATACAAGGTCGAAGGTTTTGCAGTTGCCTCCTCACTGCAAGGGCAGGGTTAGGAGTGGCTTGAACTCTGAAGCTGGTGAGGTTTGGGACGAGATATACTTTTGTCATTTGGACAAGAGCATGGTGGTCAAAAGAAAGCAAGCTTAACATGGGGGTGTCCCTGCTCCTCGCAGGGGGGTTGGACTGGATGACCTTTGAAGGTCCCTTCCAACCCTAACCATTCTATGATTCTATGGTGGCTTTCCTCAAGTGCAAATCAAGAAAATAGAAGCACTGTTCTCTAATTCAGATTACTCATAACATTCAAAGCCTCTTATTATTTTTTTAAAGTGTCACAATAGTCTAAAAAAGTTTGTGCCTGAGGACTCAGTTTTCTTTCCTCAGCTTGAGTCTTTTTTTGTCTTTTTTTTTTTTTGCAAAAGAAAAGCATTTTGTATGAAAATGCATCACAAATGCACAGCGAATGGTAGAGAACCAACAGCTAGAACAAAGGTACAAGTACAACGTCTGGCCCTTTTGTTATATCTCCTCAGCACCTGCTGCTGCTGAAGTGTCTATTTTTAGGGCAAGTTGCTTGATTCATCTCCACAGTCAACTTTTATGTAGTTCATTTTCTCATTCCCTACTTGTACTTTACCAACCAATTCCTTCCCTTGATCGTTCACACCCTCAAGTACACTTGCATCAGCTCTTATAGGCCAGGGAAGAAAGGTTTTAAGATAATCTCCATCTTATTTAGCCCATGTACACATATGTTCTTCTGATGTTTCCTCACCCTTGTTCTCCTCAAGTCCAATTCAGATTTTGTTGGCATAACTGCATTGATTTCAAAGTAACAGAACGGAATGTCAGGCCAGTTGTATAATCACCTATACTGTTTTACTTAAAAAAAAAAAATAAAAATAAAAATAACCATGCATAATTTCCTCACTGTCATTCAGTGCTTGCTTCCTCCTCCTCCTCCCCCAGAACAGAAGCCAGCCTTCCGTTCCTGACATGTGTCAGCCTCCTGGTCTTTCCTCATAAACAGGGCGCACCGCGTATGTTCCACATTAGTCGGCCACGAATCCTTCAGGACTCATTTATCACAGCCAGCTCTGCTCTTCCTTTCCCGCTCTCCCTCACCCGTCGGAGCTGGAGCGTGTTATTGCCAAAGCTTTTGCGCTACAGCAGGAGCCCCTGGTTTGGCAACTGTCTGTTCACCCCTAAGCCAACTTCAAAAGCATGTCGTTTGTTATTAACGTCTCTCCTTGCTACCCATCCCAACAGCTTGCTTGGCAGCACCGACTCCCGCTCAGATCGAGCGTCTTTTTGTACCTGCCGTGTCATCCTTTCTTGGTGGCTCCTCACCAACAGCTACTCTCCTCCTCGGCTTATCTGGTCGTCTAGGTCTGAGCCAGCTCTGCTTTCCCAGCCATGGAAGCAATCAAGCAACAGCACATCTCACATCAACAATGGTCTTTTCCTCCATGTAAATAAACCCTCTTCCACATACCTTAATTCAGAAAGTGTTAATAACAAGGAATCGATAGGATTGAAAAAAAAAATTTAAAAAATCAGTCAAATGAGCATACAGTGTTACCAACTTTCCCTTTCCTTCTTTCTTTTAGTGCATTATCAAAGGTGGCTAGCTGCACTCTTACTGGTAGAAGTGGTTCCTCATTCTTTTGTTTCCTTGTAGTAAAACATTCTTTGGAGCAGAAAATGAAAAAAAAAAAAAAAGCAAAGGACAAATACAACAGAGCTTTTCTTAAGCTGTTCTACAAGGTTATGTCTGTACTTCAGCTTTGAGTGCAGCTCAAAGTAGAATCACCAAATGTATCGATAACAGCATGGCGCTCAGGTAGCTGCACAAATATTTACTCAAGGTTTGGCTGAGTTTTGCAGACCAGAGTGTGTTCTGTAGCCCTGTTGCTATCAGCATCCAAACTGCCTGGAGTGTGTTCACAGCAGCCTCATGACTCTGGACTCGAGCGTAGATATGGTCTGTGTTAGTTCACTCAGAGATAAGAACCTCCTACTTCTGGTCTGGCTCACGTGGGCATGTTCGTGCCAGTTCAAACAGCTCTTACCTTGTCTGGCTTCGGTACTGGTGAAAGATATGCTGACAGTAAATTTGCAGCTGGTCACAGGCTCCCTCAGGACTCAGTGGAAACCAGTTCAGAGGAGGAGAGGTTCAGAGATGGCAAAGAGGAGCTCTCCTATCTGTCCTGCTGCATGGGCCATCCTGTTCTCCACAGTGTTCTGGTCCCACGCTCACCCACCACTTCCACTTCCCTTGCTGTGGCTCTGACCCACAGCTGCCTCCTTGGCTGGCTGATTGACCTCGTTATACCAGGAGACAGTTAACCTGAGGAGGTGGAAGGGGAGCAGAAAAGACAAGAGGGATTATTTTCCCCTACTCGGAGAGCTGAACTGGTTCACCACAGGTTTGGGTGAGTGCCAGAGCTTGTGCAGGAAAAGGGAGGGACCACGCATCCAGCAATGAGGGTGGAGGGGGAACTGCCCCTTCCCAGCACCGATAAGCCATTCATAGAATCACAGGATGATTTGGGTGGGAAGGGACCTTCAAAGCCCCTCCAGTCCAACCCCCCTGCAAGGAGCAGGGACATCTCCAACCAGATCAGGTTGCTCAGAGCCCCGGCCAACCTGGCCTTGAACGTTTCCAGGGATGGGGCATCCACCGCCTCTCTGGGCAACCTGGGACAGTGCTCCACCACCCTCAGTGTAAAAAATTTCTTCCTTATGTCTAATCTAAATCTACCCTCTTTTGGTTTAAAACCATTACCTGTTGTCCTGTCACACCAGGCCCTGCTGAAGAGTCTCTCCCCATCTTTCCTGCAGCCCCCTTTAGGCACTGGAAGGCCGCTCAAAGGTCTCCCCAGAGCCTCCTCTTCTCCAGGCTGAACAGCCCCAGCTCAGCCTGACAAGAGAGACATGTTCTGACATCATCTGGTGAGCCGTCTCACAACAGTTCACCCTTAAACGTCCTCCTGTAGAGGAACCTGTCTTTCTGCATCGGCTGCAGATCAGCCTCGCTAAAGCTGGAGATACCCTTGTGCCCCTCGCACCGAGTTGCCTAGGCTTGAGTATGGATTCTGTCGCTTGCCAATGGAGACAGAAGGGGAAGCCCACCCAGCAGAACATCTTCAACCTTCACCACAACTACCTTTGCTCATGGAAACACTCCTTTAGTGCCTTGTGCTCCCAAGTTTCTTTCCCTTATCCCTTTTCTTCTCACTTATCTTCTTCAAGAAGTGGTGGAAAACATTTTGGGGAATAAAACAGCCCTTCCCCAGCTTCTCCTGGTGAGAATCCAGTTAAGAAATCTATACAGCAGCATACAGAGACATGAAAGAGTCAGGCTGGATCATCTCCTCGCTAGCAGCCCTGCTACCAGTACCTCGACAGGCAGCAGCACTCTGATGGGAACTTCTCAGACAAGCAATCCCTTGAGTATTAACTGTAGCGAAACGAAAGTTGAGTGGGAAACTGCCGGAGGGAAGCGAATCTTGTTTCTAGGTCTCAATCTGGGAAGCGAGCCTCGTGGGTCCTCCTCTGGTTTCTGAGGAAAACTTGTATGGAAACTGAGACATGAGCGAAGGTAACATCTCGGGGTGAAAGGCAACGTTTTGGACCATATGCTCAGAAAGACAGCGTGCTGCTCTTCTTGCTTCCTGCTGAAGATTTTCTCACCGGTGGCCTTGACCGATTCGTTTTTGCATAGCACGGGTCGCACATCACAGATGCAGAGGAGGCAGTCAATCGCTTTCCTGATGGGGCCTCTGCGCTTACTTTGGACCACGTGCAATCCCTGCTGCGTACTTTCCGAAACCAAATTTGCTTGGCGCTTGTGAGTGATTTTTGGAACCTGGTGGAAGCACGGAAAAACACCGAATAACAGATCTTAAATAGAAGCTGGCCAAACCTTGGAGAGAAGCTTTTTTTTGTCTTTGCAGGAGACCTCTGGACTTAGGACTTGGAGCACGCTAGAACATACATCAGCGGAGCAAGGAGAATGTGTTACTAAACTAGGCTGAGATGTGCTGATTTAAGGACAATTTCTACATATTCTGAAGGTGGAAGGGCAGAACAGAATAGTAAAGGTTTTTTTTTTCATGCAAGCCAACAGTCCTAAGCTTTTGCTCACACATGCTGCCACCTATATGTCAGACAGTCACTAACTCTGAAAAATATTACAAAAACCAGATTTTCCTCTTTTCCGTTCTTAAATTTGACCTGTGCTGTCAAAACAGTACGATTACTACTTCCCAAATACGTGGAAAATATTTTTTTCAAAAATTGCACAAACCCAAAGCTACTTTGCAAGTGAATTTTTAAAATAAATGATAAATAAATAAATTTTTCTCTACGCTTACAAGGTAGGAGTAGCTCATAAAAGACTGAGAACATCTTAACTTTATCAACCATTGCAACTAAAAAATGCAAAAGCTCCAGACCACCCACACAGATGGTATTTTTCATGCTTCTGTATTTGCATACCAGCAAGACTTTCATTTTTCCCCTTCTCAAAGTACACATGTAAAATCGATCACAAAGCTGAAATTATTGTAAGGCTTTAAACTGGCTTAGAAGTCCTCCTTGCCAAGGTTATCAACTCATGGGAAACTCGGGGAGCTCTGATTTTTTATTACAGTGTTTGGGGGGGGAGGAGGGTTGTTTGTTCTTTGTTGTTGTTGTTCCTCAAGGGAAGTTGATTTCCGAAAGGAATATGCCCAGCTGCAACAAAATACCAGGAAGCCACTGACCAAGCAGCGCGTATAAAAATTGAAGTGAACAAATTAAAAACAATACTGGCTAATTAAAAAGTACCAATGGGAAGTCCAAACATTTGAAAACTCAATTAAAAAAATCTCTGGCACCCTTCTGACATGGATAAAGTTGGCATTTGCAGAACAGCGGCTTTCTCACCTGTCTCATTGAGATCCCGGGATCCCACGCTGGAAGGGTTGTTTTTGTTCATTGCAATGTTGTTAATTAATGCTGAAACACTAACAATAGACCATTGTGTGCATGCAGGCACTTTTTATGAGCACAAGGTTGTTTTTTTTTTTTTCCTGGGTTCCTGCAAATAAATTAGGGCTTAAGCTCAGATTCACTGTCAACCTGGCATTCCAGTTAATATTAAGTTTATTTTAATTTGTACCTTTTGTTTTCTCCTCTTGTCATTTTCAGAATCTACCTCCTCACGTAAAGGCAACGAGTATTTCTGAGGTGCATGCTGGACAAATAAACTCCCTGCAAGGTGAGGCTCAGGAGAGACAGGAGGAGGCATTCATCAAGGACAAGCTGAGAGAAACAGAGGGGCTCGACATCAAGATAGCTATCCAGGATCAGATCGGCCAGTGTTTCATCGAGTGCCGGTAAGCAGAGAAGCACTTGCCCCTTCATAAGTCCATTTGCCCCAAGGAGCCTGGTTTTGCAGTTCCTACAAATTGCAAAATGTGTTTTACAGCCGTGATCCTAACTAGGAAAACCAGAATAGGGCATCGCTGCTTGCGCAGTCCAGCAGGGATCAGAGGTGCACCTTGAGAGACTGACTGCAGAATCAGGTCCACAGCGATTAAAACGGGGACACATTCACATTGTACATTAGGTTGGGCTCCAGCTCTGTCATTACAAAAAGCGTTCTTAAACTTCAGGCACGCTGCCTTTCTTCCCCTGTCTGAGTACGTAAGGTTTAAGAGAGAGAACGCAGTCTTCCGTGCGACAGAAGTATAATTATTTGCTATAGCAAACCACATCACGTCACCGGTGCCGCAATCCGGGTGCCCGCCGCTGGCGTTATCCAGCCGCCAGCGCGAATCTGAAGTGGGTTTGTACTTGAGGCCTGACCTTCGAGACACTCCCCCGAACGTAACCTGACTGAAGTAGTGCTGCTGATCTCAGGGAAACTTCACGTCTCAGTAGCGTTAAGCACATACTTACGCCTTTTAAAACCTAGTGCTGACACCTATAGTTCTCTCAGGAAGTTTACTTCAGCTGAAGGAGTTTTGAGCCTGGCGATTTTAATATGGCAATCAATCCTGGAAAGCCTTATACTAAGGAATATAGGCTGGTTTTTGGATAAAGATAATTTTTTCCAGGATTTACCCAATCCAATGGCTTAGTATGTAAAAGTAAATTGGGAAGAAGCACCCAGAAGTTCCAGATTTAGCAGCAAGCTTTCAGCTGCTCTGCAAAAATACTTTCAGTGTTTTTGTGTCCTGAAATGCTTGGTGATGTTACAGGGCTCATATTTGCCTTGTGACCTGGTGTCACGTCCGTTAATCATTCAGCATTTTCTCAGTGTACCAGGCCTGCCTTCAGCATGCAGTTTCCCATTGGAAACACAAATGCATTCTGATGAAATCCTGCTCTATTTATTCCTTGACTACTTGAATCAGGTTTTGGGAGCTATATGACACTGCAGTGTTTGCTAAAAAAAAAAGTCACAGAAATAGCGCTCTCACAGGTCTGTCACAATCCATTTCTCTTCTTTCCTGTACTTTTTCCTCTTACAGACATTCAAGACTCTAGTATAATACTTTCCCCCATCTAGCTCTCCTATAGAAAGAACTGCTGGTCTTACAAACCTCAGTTATTACAAAGCACTTCCCTGTTCCCTAAATCAACCCTGTTCCTCGGGCCCGGGCCGCACACTTCTTGAGCTGCCGTTTCCTGCCGCTCCCCGCAACTCCCAGCGTGTTCCGAGGTACAGAAAGATTTTGTTTCCGTAGCTTAGTATTACTCATCTAATAGTAATTCCCTAACATGGGTCAATCGTGTCCAATTAACTTGACTCTGGAGCTTGAGGAGAACTAAGTGAAATACCGTGTAAACCAACAGCAACATTTCTACAGGAGATTAGCAGAGAACAGTCAGTCTTCCCAGAGAATAAGGCTGAGCCATAAACCTCTTTAAAAGCCAGTTATGAGACGTTATTAAAAGTAAAATCTGTTCCCGCGGAGGCACTTAACAGCAGAGCCAACCAAGAGCTCTAACCAATCCAAAGGATCGTTTGGAGGAAGCCAAAGCCATCCTTCCACCGAGGGAGGAGGGAAGGAACGGCTGAATGAGCAGTTCATCAAAACCCTTGCTACCTAAAGTGTCAGTGATCGCAGTCTCGCGTATCTATGAAATACTCTGAAGATGTCAGGCGGAGCGTAAATGCTGAGCTTTCTTATTCAGCAGCCCTTACAAGTGAAATGGGACCTCGTCGCTGCGTTTATATCCCTGATGTGCCCAGGGGCCCAACTTCAGGTGAGACTTCAAGGCTGTAGGCAGACATAGCATATAAATACGTGATTAAACAAGTTGTAAGGAGTTCTTTAGCTAACCTCTAAGTTGTCTGGTCCAGTCAGGCTCAGTAGGCTTGCATCTCATCTAGACTTGAAAATTAACAAAGATTAAAGCAGATGTTTGAATATAAGCGCCACGTTAGCCTATCTTGGAGAGCTTTATGGATATGCTTTCCTTGAGCAAGTGATTATATTAAATGGGACTAAGATGTACCCACACACAGAGTTAATCAATGACATCGCTGCTTATAGATAATCCTATAGTCAGACATGTTCTGCTGCAGCTGAAAGAGAAAACAGCTCCCTTCTCCAACCTTGCAGAATAATCAGAGCTGCTTCTCTGCCCATCCATCTGAAACAATCCAATATTAAAGAAAATTCACCAAAAAGCAGTTTTAACCTAAGTCAGGCCATTTTGATAGAGAACAGTTAAAATGCTGCGTGTGGGGTTACGTTTTGTGCCTGCACGCAGGGTCACGATGGCCAGAATGGCACTGACGGACTCGGTGGAGGCAGAGCAGCGCGTTTGCTCATACTCCTCGTTCCTCTCTTCTTTTACATTAACTCCTCAGCATCGTCTCTAAAAAAAAAAAATCAGTAAGGCACACTTCAGCCGAGACTAGACAGATCCCAGTGATAAAAAGCTATTCTGATGATTTAACAGTACGGCAGGATAAAATTCTACCCCCAGCAAAGCCGGTGGGAGAGCTGCCATCGGCTCCAGCAAAGGCTGGACATCACCCAATATTTCAGTTCATTGGAATCCGGCTGAGCGATGCAGGGATTTACGGGACTGAGAGGAGTCAGAGCGAGCTGCCTGCCATCCCGCTCTTCACAGGAGGCCTCTGTTTAAGTGACCAAACTAATTTTCCCGGCAGACACGTTCACTTGCATCCAAAATAGGTTAAAAAAAAAAAAAAAAAAATCAGCAAATTTCTACACATGGGGAGCATGTGTGTCACACAGAGCCAGGCTTTCCAGAGACACTGCGGAACGAGCAGGAGTTGTGTCCTGCTTCTGCCAAGCCTCCTGAACAGTGGCCAGATCCAAAGTGTCCAGATTTACATTAATTATTACCTGCCAGGATATATTTTGGCTCTCCGCTAAGCCAGTCTACGAGATCAACAGCTAAGTGTAGCTTATAAATTGTTCTTTAACTAGGCTTTTTGACAGAGTTTACCATTTTCCATAGTCTATTAAATAAACAGATAGCTAAAGGGGAACAAAGATTCTTTTGAATAAATTTTGCTGCATGTACTAAAAAAAAAAATAAACCCAAACTTCCATATTTTCTCTAAAAAAGCAAAGTGAAGCAAAACTCAAAGGAATAGATTAAACGAGAACATTCCAGTTGGTTCTAATGATCCCATTGCAGAGAAGACAAAATATTTTTGATATGACACTGTGCATTTTCCAGCCTCCCTACCCATCACTGTTTATCTGCGTTGACTTCTGCGGAGCTGTTCTTGTTTGGCTTATAAATGATTCACATAAAGCTTTCTAGATTTCTGTTTGTCCCTGTGCACCATCCTAGAAAAGAAAGATTTTTTTTTTTTTTTTTTTTAAAGCATGCAGTATACCTAAAGGCCTCTTTTTTCAGGATAGCTATACTATTCGTAGAGCAGGAGTACAAATGTTCCCAAAATAGCAGTGGCCATGGCTATATACATCTGAGTCTGGATTTTAATCGCTTCACTCCCACAGATTCCATGAGTTACATTAACAACAGAGTTTCATATTAAAATACAGCAATTACATAGCTGGGGTTTTAGTTTCCATTTCCTCTACTATCGCAAACCAGAAACATTTTTCTCCCATTTCACATTTAGGGTTTTGCAGTGCATATGCAAAAACTGTCATCCTCTTCCCTGCTCTTTGCCTACTGTACATACCCACAGTTCCCAAATTACAAATCTTCCTTGGAGTCATCCCTGGAAAAAAAAAAAAATTAAAATAAAAAGAAAAGAAAAAACAAGTGAGGAGAAGAGGGGAGAAGGATCTCATTATACAGAGAAATATAGTCGTATCTTTATCTACAAAAAGTCTTCTCTGACAGGAATCAATAGGAAGGATAAGAAATCAAGATGAGGTTTTTATTACCAGCGATAGCCTCAAGAATCGCAGGGGAGAGCCTCGTACACAGGCTGGGCTGTAATGGATCTCCTGCCCTCTAGCTGTAACAAATTACGCTCCGAATTTCTCAGAGGATTTATACGCCGCTGCTCAGCGCTCCGGGGAGCGTTTCATCAGCGGCGTCGCTGACCTAATAACGGGAGATCTAAGTAATAGCAACTTTTATGTACGTTCTGTGTTATTCCCACAGATTGGGGGATTGCTTTTCTGGAGGAAGGAGGCGGCGAGGGGGAAATGTGCTTTCATAATAGGTTTACACTTTACTGATTAGCTTTGAATGATCTTCTTGCTCTGCCTGCTGACTCGAGGGCTGTCAGAAAAAAAAGCATTGGCCAAGCTTCATGGTGAGTGAATGAGACTCCTTGTGAAGCAGGGGGGGTTCCTATGCTTTATTTATTCTTTTTGAACATTCCTGACAACCAGCCCAGACTTTGATGCCGAGGAAAGGAGGAAGAAATAGGAAGTGATCGTGTTATATTTCCCTTTTTCACAAGGCTGTTTTGTGGAGCTGAGCTTACTGCCAATACGCCTGTTCTCTGGGCTCCCTAGGTAGCAGGGGGCAGGGAAGGAGGACACAGGAGGAAGATGAATGGAGAGAGAGAGACTTTGCACTGAAACTCCACGGAATAGGGAAAGTATTCATTTGTGTCAGGCGCTGCCCGGATCGCGTTTCACACTCTGTACACACTGCTTTTTATGAAGTTCACGTTAACGCGCGTGAAAGCTGCCAGGCAATCCATCAGCAGCTGAAGCCTCGCCAACAGGACAGAGACGGATGACACCTCGGCAGCACCAAGCAGTGGCACCCCCTCCCCGCACCCCCTCAGCTCTGGTTCGGAGGAAACCTTGCTTTAAGTCCACCCAGACTTTTTCAGTCCCATCTGGCTCATCGTACGTGCCCTCAGCCTGCCAGAAGTGCTTTCCAAGCAACCAAGAAGTATGGAGTGCGGTCTCTACACGCTGTGGCAACAGCTTAGGAAACAGCTGATGGGAAAATTGCTTAATAACCAGTTTTAGTGCACTGAACCTCTATTGCAGACGGTTCTCTTGAAGAGCAAGCTCCAGTCTGGAAATCCTTGGAACACAACCAGAGACATCACCAGCTCTTTAATCACAGCCCTGTTTCCATACAACGCCTTGTTATTCTGGAAAATTCATTCCCTTCTTCTCTGACACCCCTACAAGGGCATTTCTCCTGCAGGAACCTACCAAAAAATACTTCTCTGGTACTTTATATTCCGCACAGGCAGGAGTTACTGCCCACAGGAGCCATTTTTAGATGGGTGATGAACTGCTCTCTTTCACCTAATTCATATTGTCATTACTTGTTTCCCCCGTCATCGTTAAAGGATCATCACACACTCACAAGCCACTCGTATGCGACATTCCACACAGGAGCAAAAATTACCAGCCAGAAGCGGCAGTGAGCTCAACGGAAAAAATCAGGATATTCTCCAGATGGGGATAAATGAGTGGTTGTCTGCTAATTCCACCAGATGAGGATGGCTGAACTGAATTAGAAAGAGGTCTGTCTCTGCACCACAGTTTTCTCCTGTCCTTACCTCTTCAGTGGTGTTGACTGTATCTTCTCCTGCTTTCTTGTAGTTTGGACACTGAAAGCCTACACAAACCAAATTCTTGAGAGAATAGCACAAAACAAACAAAAGCTCCTTCTGAATCACTCTGCAGCCAGTCTGGGTTGTGTCTCTTCTCTGAGTCTTCTCGTTTTCCTCAGGAGAATCATAGAATTGTTAAGGTTGGAAAAGACCTCCAAGCTCATCAAGTCCAACCATCAACCTTCCACCACCATACTAAAGAGAGAGAAGACAAGCTCTGAATTGTGGAAATGAAGCCCTGAAAGATGACACAGGCTTGGGTTTCCTCCTCTACCCAGAAAGTGCGTCTTCCTGCAAAACTACAGAAACATTAATAGAAGAGACAACATCCACTTGACATTAGTTTCACCTCTGTTTTCTGACAGAGCTAGCAACTTTAGATTTTTGCAAAGATACAAAGTGCTCTCTGAATGCCGTTCTGCAGGAACAGCTTACATTTATAGAATCACAGGATGGTTTGTGTTGGAAGGGACTTTCAAAGCCCATCCAGTCCAACCCCCCTGCAAGGAGCAGGGACATCTTCAACCGGATCAGGTTGCTCAGAGCCTCATCCAACCTGGCACTGAACATTTACCATCAATCTTCCTGAACACGGCTCGGCCTGCTCCCAGATCTTGGCCTGTACCTCGTGTAGACAGTCAAATCTACCTTCAAAATCCAACGGGAACACCACAGCCATGACAGCACGTAGCTCTGGCTGCAAAACCTGCCCAGGACCCTGCGTAAATATTCTGGCAGCCAAACCGTGCTGAGCTCCTCGCTGCAAGCGGCCGTGCCCCCGAGCCTGAGCCGGTTAGTTTAACGTGCATCTGTGGGAACTGAAATCCTGCCTTTGGGCTCCCGGGTGAGACAACCTCTAAGACTGATTAATTAACATAATTAGGAGCTGTAAACATTAATGGGTAATGTTCAAGCCTTTCCTAACACATTCTTAAAGCTTGCACTGAGTAGTTATGTATTGCCTCATTTTGGCAGACATCTTTAGGGCTGGAGGGAGCGAGGGAATGTAAATGCATCACTGGCTTACCGGAGGAGTACCAGAGCAAACAGCCCGCTGGGTTTCTTTGAACAGAAGGAAAATAGGTTATCATAAACAAGAGGATTGTTTGTGTACGGCAGGGGGGAGCGGAGCCCACGGTTGTGCAACCTGTTTTCCCGTTGATCGGCATCACCTACCTACATTTGACAGCCGTTAAAAAAAAAAAAAAATCCCTTCAGTCTTTCTTTTTTTTGCTTATGGAAACACCACATTGTCCTGTTTTAAAAAGTGTGAACCCCTCTAATTCCAACGGGGGGGACAACAGTTATTAAACCCACCTGCAGTTAATCGACGTTATTGGGTGTCTGTGGATTTACAGGAGGCAGGGGACACCTCTGGAAGCTTCTGTGCGGTGGCAGAAGTTGCCTGCTTTGGTGCGTGCTAACAATTTACGAGCGCGCTGACATTAATGGAGGCGGCTTGATGGCTTTTGGGGGGATCAACCGGAAGCCCCCGCATTCATATACTTCTCATGCTTGGCAAAACACAGATAAATCTTGGTGGCAGGTATCTGAAACAGAAAGGCCAGTTGAACCCTGGTGTCAGGTCTCCAGAGAAACATTGATAACAGCACTAGTTCTGCTTTCTAAATCACCGCAAACTCTGAAATGCGTTGCCTTTCCAGCTTTGTAAAGCTCCTTGAATTTACACTTCAGTTTATGATTGCCGCCTCTATACGGTGATTAAAAACACATGCAAAGAACTCTGCTGCTGATCCTTAATTTTGCTCACTATCAAAATTATCAAAAGTTTGACATAATGAAGGAACAAAAAGAAGATTCTTAAAATATCACAGGTGCAAATCAAGATTCCCAAGGGGTTTTCAACATAATGGTTTTAAAATAGAGGGAGGAAGATTCAGATCAGATATTAGGAAGAAATTTTTTACACTGAGGGTGGTGGAACACTGGCTCAGGTTGCCCAGAGAGGCGGTGGATGCCCCATCCCTGGAAACGTTCCAGGCCAGGTTGGATGAGGCTCTGAGCAACCTGATCTGGTTGGAGATGTCCCTGCTCCTTGCAGGGGGGTTGGACTGGGTGGGCTTTGAAGGTCCCTTCCCACCCAAACCATCCTGTGATTCTATAACAAGTCACCCTCATGAACGATGATTTCATCACCAAGTGCACCAATGCTGCACCTAAGCGCATCTTCACCAGCTTTCCAAACTATTCCCTTCCACATAGACATAGATACCTCTAATCACAAAGTCATCAGTGATCTTTTCCCTGAACAACATCTCCTGTCCCTGATAGTTTGCTTACTGACTTCGTTACTGAAATCTAGGGTCAGGTCCTGGTATTATTTAAAAGAGCCAAGTCCTTTCTAAGGAGACCCCCATTGACTTCCAGGGGGATTCATAGAATAAGACACTTGTTTCTCCGCAAGCTGATCAGTATCAGGGCTTTCTCAAGGGTGTTGCAGACAGGGAGAAGCACATACTCTTACTCCCCAAGCAGTTCACCCATCAGTGGAAGATCAGGGAAGACTATCGCAGTGCCGTGGCACTTGGTGCTTTTCTGCTGAAAAGCCCAGTTGTAGGCTTTCTGCCTGCCATGGGGCTCTTCCTCAGCATCTCGCAGGAACACTCAGAAGTTCAAGCATCTGCAAGCACATATTCACCTCCTCATCAGGCAAGATTTGCATTGCACACCTCTTGCCATGCTTGCATATAAATTATGCATTAGCAACATTAAAAGCTCATTCAGAGCTGAACAGTCACACATTAACAAAGCCATAACGAGCAGGGTTCTTCAGACCAGTCTCTCCTCCTCCACTTTTCTCCTCAACCTGCTTTCTTCTCAATCACTTTGCCCAGAAAAGACTTCACCTTTTCCCCACTCCATTTCAATCCCAGTTTGTCTCTGCAGTTTTCAGCTGTAAAGCTCTAAACATTCTGGTGAGCGTAGACCAAAGGCAAAATTGGCCAGAGCCTACTAGCTCAGCCTGTGGAGACAGGATCTTTTTACAGTGTTGGATGAAGCTCTGAGCAACCTGATCAGGTTGGAGATGTCCCTGCTCCTTGCAGGGGGGTTGGACTGGGTGGGCTTTAAAGGTCCCTTCCAACCCAAACCATTCTATGATTTGGCCTTCCAAGTCCCATTTTTGGTGCCTAACATTTCCAGGTGTTTTGTAGGGATCCGTAGCCTCCCCGTTACAAGCCCAGTTCCAGCAAGTTGGGCAGTGTGTGTGGAGATAGCCCTAGGTGTAGTTCTGCCCATACAAACAGGACACCTCTTCATTCTCGCTCTCTCATTCCTAAGACCGCAGTGTGGGATGTGGGAGTAAAATGGATGCAACCAGTAAGGCCAAAGCAACAAGCCTCAGCGTGTGTATTTGGTGGTATATCTGCTGTTTGGCAAGAATCATAGAATGGTTTGGGTGGGAAGGAACCTTCAAAGCCTACCCAGTCCAACCCTGGCCCCTGCCAGGAGCAGGGACATCTCCAACCAGATCAGGTTGCTCAGAGCCTCATTCAACCTGGCCTTGAACGTTTCCAGGGATGGGGCATCCACCACCTCTCTGGGCAGCCTGGGACAGTGCTCCACCACCCTCAGCGTAAAAAAATCTCTTTCTGATGTCCAGTCTGAATCTACCTCCCTCTATTTTAAAGAAATTAGAGGGCCAAAACCACAGTTTTAGTACAAGGGCAAGTTGCTCTGTCCTGTCCTGCTGGTCACTTCTAGCCCTGTTCTTCCAGACATGGCCATCCTGAGCACTCTTCTGTGTTCCTGGCTTCATTTGCTTCCTTTTTTTTTTTTTAATTTGTAGCACTACAGAAGCAACACTGACTATTGCAAGAAATTCAGGTTAGATTTCCTTTGCTACCTTCTTCAAATGGCTGAACGTGATCCACAGACACCCGCAGTCCAGTGACCTTGAGTCTAAGCCTCCTGCTTAGCATTAAAGCTCCTAAAAATACTCACTGCTTTCTGTGTCTAAAAATCTGGGTCTGGAATCAGCTAAAATAAATAGCATTACTCCGAGTTGGTCCCATTTGCAAACAAGAAGAAAAAATCCTGTAACTAATTAGTTCATTTTCCTAAAGCCCTCGTACCCATGTATAGTAATACTTCGGAATTAAAAGGCTGAAAATGCTGAGTGTTACCAACCTAATGGAACAAACCCCCCACTGATACTCTCAAGGACACCTCCCAAACATTACATTTGTTTGTTGTCATAGAGACTCACACAGACACAAACATCAGTTACGTTCGGGGACTCACACTTGCCAGAAATTTAGAATTAAACAGCTCTACGTGTTTTAAAGACTGGGCTTTTTCTGGAAAGTGCCGCTGTCGCTTGCCCTGCTCAGCGGATGGGTTAGGTCGCAGTTCTCCCACACTGCACTTTCTTTACTCCCTTCTCAAGCAGAGTCCTATCAGAGCAGAAACAGACAGATGGAGGAGTTAACACTCATAACTGGGACCTGATTTTCACCTCAGAGTTGGTTTCTGTTCCAGTAAGCCAGTTAGATACCTACTACGCTTGGCCCAGAGGGGCCTGCTCCACCATCTGATCTATTCTTGGTTTGACCGGCACAGCACAGTCCTAATCAATGAGAAAAGAAGAAGGGAACGAATCCCAAGGGGAACAGGATGAGACCCAGCCCAGCTTTTTTTTTTTTTTTTTTTTCACTCCACTGTGGTAGGGAGAGGTTTCTTCTCCAGCAATTTAATACAGAGCAGGTGGAAGAACCATTTCCAACGAGCAAAGCGAATGGAGATCTGCTGGAATACAGAAATGAGAAACAGGCAGAGAAAAAAAAATAAAAAAAGAAAAAAAAAATGAGGAGTCCCACTGGTGCCTAGTGGAAGGACACAGGCACTGAAGAGCCAGTGGCTGGCAGAAGAGAGGTGTTTGAGGGATATTCTGGGAAGAGAAAGACTAAGGAAAAGCTTAGAAGTAAGGAGAATAAAAATGAACAGGAAGCACAGAGCAGTGGCTCCGAAGCTACAGCCCTTGCTCCGCAGAGCGATCTCTTTGGAGAAGCAAGCAGAGGAGGTAGAAAATACATTTTTTCAGCCTTGGCTCTGTAGAATGCAAAGAAGAAAGGAGGCAAGTGGGGAAAAAAAAAAAAAAAAAAAGAAACGTGGCATGGGCTGACACAAGCAGAGCAAAGGGGTAGCAGAAACAGTCACAAGGAGCCAGAGAGGCAGAATCAGAAGAGGAGGGATGAAAGATGACTATAACTAAAAGAAAAAACTCTATAAGATACTCATTTGAAAAATAGGGACAGTTAGAACCAAAGACTGATAGAAAATATTAAGTGTGGCCAAGGCAAAGACAAAAATATTGTGTCCAAGGCAAAGGCAAAAGAGCAGTCCCCAAATACCTATGCCAGCAAACAACCTTGGCTGGATATATTTAAAAAAAAAATAAAGAAAGGAAAAAGATGACTTGTCAGAGTCAGATTTGACTATGGAGGAATGAAGGGCGTGCAAGTCATGGCTGGGATGTGGCTGTGAATGACAGCCTCTTGTTCTTTCTCGCAAGATAAGAGGGGTATATTTAATTCTGAAATAGTTGTTCCACTGGTTTCACTGGCAGTAGGTTTTTCAGGGGTTTCATACTGGGGACCGTAGCAGCAGAGTGATGGAATACAAGGGTGATTCAAGGCATTGTGGCTTCAGTATGCCAACACGCTTCTTGAACAAACTGTTGACAAGTTACTTAAGTCCTGAATTTCAAGTGGATTCCACACCCAGGAAGCTTGTATTATCCAGCACAGAAAATCCAGCCTTACAGTGGAAATCGTAGAATGGTTTGGGTGGGAAGGGACCTTCAAAGGGACATCTCCAACCAGATCAGGTTGCTCAGAGCCTCATCCAACCTGGCCTGGAATGTTTCCAGGGATGGGGCACCCACCACCTCTCTGGGAAAACTCAGCCAGAGTTCCACCACCTTCACTGGAAAAATTTTTTTCCTAACATCTAATCTGAATCTACCTCCCTCTGTTTTGAAACTGTTACCCCTCATCCTATGACAACAGGCCCTGCTGAAGAGTTCCTCCCTGACTTTCCTGCAGATCCCCTTTGGGTACTGGAAGGCTGCTCTAAGGTCTCCCCGGAGCCTCCTCTTCTCCAGGCTGCACAGCCCCAGCTCTCTCAGCCTGGCCTCACAGCAGAGCTGCTCCAGCCCTCTCATCATCTGCGTGGCCTCCTCTGGACCCTCTCCAACTGGTCCATGTCCTTCTGATGTTGGGGGCTCCAGAGCTGGACGCAGTGCTGCAGGTGGGGTCTCACCAGAGTGGAGCAGAGGGGCAGAATCCCCTCCCTCGACCTGCTGGCCACGCTGCTTTTGATGCAGCCCAGGATGCAGTCGGCCTTCTGGGCCACAGGGGCGGCAAATGGGTAACATCTACCACACCGCTGAGAGCGCTTCCCCTCCAGTCTCATTTCCCCTTGCCTGTACCTTGGACCAAACAGCTCATCTCTTTCTGAATCAAATATCAAACAGCGTGCCGTGGGGTTTGGTAAACATCTAGGTAAACTCTTCCCACTACAAAGTTAGGATTAAAGTTGGTCCATCCAAATCCTGTACTTGGATTGAATCTCCACTTAACGCTGAAAAGGTTTGAAGCTAGTATTTGTGTGGGCAGAACAAGAACTTGCCTGAAACCTGAGTCTCATCCGCTCCTTCCAGAGTCAATATGTTTCAGTTTTACTGAGAATTTCAGCGCGGGGGAGATTAGGCAGACTCCATCAAGCAGGTTGTTTCTATTATCCAGGTCAGAGTCCAGGGCTTTTCAGTCATGCTGCAGATACGACAGCAAATCTAATTATTTATAGTCATTTATTTTAAACATACCCAGCTATTGGCATCACAAGCTAGCTATGTTTTGTCTGCTCTACTTGTACAAAATAACCATACCAACATCATACCATTCGGTAAGATCCCGTACCAAATACAAGATTGATTGACTTGAGCGTAGCACTGTAGAAGAACTGGTTCAGTATTTACCCAGATATTTATGTTATACCAGGAAAAACAGCATTACCCTTAACTAAAATCTGTTCAAACACTCCCCTCTCTCTTCTTCGAGCATCTTACTGACTCCGTAATCCTTTGGTGGCTTGGGAAGGAATCTTACTCTCTTGTTTTGTATCCCCATCGCACAAGGAGATTGGCTTTTTCCTCCAGATTTTTCTGGAAAGCATCTAATCCAGCAACCAATTTTGAAGATATTGGTTTAAAGCATGGCTGGAAGTTAAAGGCTACAGTCTATATAGCTGCAGGAGTCCTTGAAGTATTCCAAGTCAAAATACAATTGCTCCAAGGGAGCAAATTCCAGAGCCGGAGCTCTGCCATCTTTCCTGTTGCGTACATGTGCTTCCCATCATTGGCTCAGCTCTCGTAGCTGCTACAGAGGGGGTAACGCTATGCCCAAAATATCGCTTCACCTTCATCCTCTTCTGGGAAATGACATATAATACACATACTAAATTTACGTATTGCAAGGTTTGCGACTGCAGGAGGCCTGGGAACTAGCGGGAGCAAAGGTGGGAGCAGCTGATCGTAGCCTCTCCCACGTACGCGCCTGTATTTCATTCCTGTCCAAACCTAATCTTTACATCCTTTGCCCGGGGGAGCTCTGCTATCCTATAATAAGGCCATTCCAGACAACTGATCCTCTACATAGGCCCATGAAGCAATACATTTAGATCACCAGTACTGAAAAAAAAAAAATACAGAAGAGCCTTAAAATTTAACAAACGAGTCAATCCGCCCTTCAAATTGCGCTTTCCACGCCAATTTACCTCTTACGCCACTTTGGTAGAAGGAAATTACTGGTGCTTGGGCACTTTGCTCCTACCAAGAGTGGGCTGCAGGTCCAGTTCCATATTCCCAGAGGATATCCACACGCCTGGCCCTGGGTCTCCAGTCAGGTATCTGCATCTTCTGCCACACGTACAGCAACTCACCGCAGCACCGGTGGTCTCATCTACCAAAGAGGTGCTCAA
This sequence comes from Chlamydotis macqueenii, assembly GCF_036417535.1. Lineage (NCBI taxonomy): Eukaryota > Metazoa > Chordata > Aves > Otidiformes > Otididae > Chlamydotis > Chlamydotis macqueenii. The sequence goes on from NC_141561.1 coordinate 40,073,123, forward strand.
AAAAAGCACTCCAATTATTCTTTCACAAAACTAAAAGGTGAGGGTTAATGAACGTGGCATCTCAGGGCGTTCCGGTGTGTGTCTTGGATTGCAGAGCTGGCTGGGTTTTCAATTAACACCGTTGATAGATGGATGCTCTTAATACCAGCTTGAGACTGGCCTCTAATTAAGCTCATCTGGAATATTTCTCCTCGTTTTTTCTCACACTTTTTAAAATCGCCAAAGCAGAGATTCTAAATTATTTTTCTTGCTGCTGAGCTGTTTGGTTATCAGTGTTGACCAGGAGTCTGTAAACAGCTCTTAACTTTATGTACGGATTCTCTACGCTTTTCTTCAACATCAGTCTCAGTTTTTTCCTGGTTTTACACCGTGTACACCCAATTGTGATTTATTCAGACAAGGCTGAGCAAGCCAATTGGGATGAGCACTGAGAAAATCAAGCACTGTGACTGCTTTCATATGCATGAAATTGCCTCGGATGTATCATTAAAGAGTTCATTTAAACACTCAGGCAAGCCACAGAGAACTGGACCTCTTGAAGAGGACAAGAACATTAGCAGTGAACTACAGAGCAGCATATTTGGTTGCCTTCTTTAAAATTTAGGAAGGTACTAAGTGCCATTTTCAGTTTCTCATTGAAGTTTTTCTTCCACATCACAAGTGCTTTTTCAAGAAAGCACGGTCTTCGCTCTTAAATGAAGTAGCAAGCCGCTCTCCCGAGCAGCAGTGCGATGCCTGACAGATGCTGATTCCGCATTGTCCTTTACCAACACTTAAAGTCAAATCGTGGGCAGGCAGCAGGTCAGAGGTGCAGTGATCCGTGAACGGTTGGAGAGGACAGTGCGCACATTTTAATCCAGGGAGGCAAAAAAATGAGGCAATTGAAGTTATGCCAGCCTGGAGTTATTTCTGCCTTATGTCTGTGGTCTCAATGCAGACTTGGAGATCTAGCTACCAAAATGTCTGAGGCCACCTTCACTATCACCTCAGACTTACGCGTCTTCATCACATTCTGAAAGAACGCAAGCGGCTGCGAACCAGAATCGCATCATTTTACCACGCTGGCATCAGGTAGGCTAGGTTGTTTTAACCACTGACACTAAAGGCTGTGCGTTACTCCTGCACACCGTGCCGTATTTATTCCAGTATTTAAATAAAGGGAGCTTGGGTGCAAGTGGCACTTCTCCAGGTGGGCAACCTATCCAGAGGACCATTTCTCAATCCTTCCCAAATGATTATCTTCAGTGGGCCGTGGCACAACAATTTAAAGCAGCCTCGCCCAGTTTACAGCCTGCTTTTCCTTCCAGAGGGATGCATTTTCTTTCGGTAACACCTTGACTCCTAGAAGCAAAAGCCATCGCTCAAATTTCTCATCAACAAATCCAATGAGACAAAATGCTCTTTATACTCCATTTCGCTCCAAATCCCCAAGAAACTTGTGATGTTGGAGGGCAAGTTATTTCTTTTGGCTGGCCTTGCTACAAAAATTGCATGCTTTGTTTTCCTCTTTACAGAATTCATATTGTGTTAATAAAGTACCGTTGATTCCCTCTGGCTGACTCTGCAGGAAAGCTGTTCTCACAGAGCTGCTAGTTTAAATTAAAGTAATCTTACTTAAAACTGGCCATAATTGTTTCAGTCTCTTAAGTTTAATACTGAGCACAGGAAATATTGCCAGTTGGAGTCAGGATTCAGCATTCTGTGACGGCAGGATAAGCTGACCAAAGGTAAGGAATTCAGTAAATGCAAGGGGAATTTGACCTGGCGTTTCTTTGAGCCAGCTTCTGTATTTTTGACCTTGCCCTAAAAAGAATGGAAAGATAGAAGGAAAATCAAAACAGATGAGAGTTTAACAAGAGTTGTGCACTCCAGAGTACTCATTACTCCATCAGCCAAGTCCCCCAGACGCGGTGCTGGGCCCAGAGGGGAGGTCTTCCTTCGCAGGAAGGATTGCTCAACCCACTCTCCTTCCAGCCCGGTTGACTGGATCGCATTCCTCCAAAGGCTGTAGACAGTCAACAGGAAGCTGACACTGGAAATCAGCCTGGGGACAGTCTGACTGTGGAAAAAAGGGAGCAGCCCCTCACCTTTTGAGATAGCGCCTTGAGGAAAATTGCCTGCTTCACGGCTCGGGTAAACAGGATGATGGAAAGTCCAAAAAAGAAGGACAGGCACTAAAAGAAGACTAGGCCTAGAAAACAGGCCTGTTTCTAATGAACAAGATTTTACCCCAACCCATGTACCTACAGTTAATTTTATGAATTCCTCACTAACGAGGCAGTTTCTAGTAGACCTGGCAAGGCCAACAGCAGAAATACTGTGCGACACCACAACCAGCCCGGCTCCTTGCTCAAAACTATTCACTCCAAGGGCAGGAAGTGACATCCAGATGTCCTCGTGTCCACCAGGAGATGCCTTCGCTGTTGCTGCAGACAGCCTCACACCAGGCTTTCCAGCAGGTCTGCCCAAGACTTTTCTGCGTCATAGAAGTCGGGCCAAAAAAACCCACATAACCTTGTAGGAATCTTCTTTCCAGGCCTTTTAATCTTACTTCCATTTCCGTGCCACAGTGGGACAGTTTAATGCTCATCTTCTCTAGGTTTGTTTAAACTTTCAGTATGGGTTGGATGTAATTAACTTCTGCGAAAGAGTTCATTACTTAGGTCAGGATGTGACTTCTCCCAGTCCTGAGTTAATTCAGATTTGAGCTCAGAGAAAGCTTTTTGCAAGCTTTTCTTAGGGGCAGAGAGGGATAGCAAAACCAGTAGTACCAGAACACTTTGTGAGCATTGATGTTGCCAAATTTTTATTCTGATTTTACTTTTTTCTTTTTTTTTTTTTTTAACTTAAGCTAATACAGGAACTGTAAAATAAACCTTTTTATTTCTCCTTGCCATTATTCATACCCATATTGCCTTTCATTTCTATTTTAAAACTTAGCAGTAATTTGCAGTGCTACCTTTCCCATGTCTCCGATTCATTTCAAGGAGAAAAGCTATTGCCAATTTAAACCAGGAATAATTTTTGTCAGAATTCTGAAGCAAGCAATAGGTCAAAAAAAACCCTTTTTCCCCTGTAGTTTACAGCAGGAGGCAGGGTAACCAGGAGTCCTAGCCGAGAAAGCTCATGCCCAGGTCTGTCTGAAGGGGAACAGAGATTCCGTTTTTTCCAGTGCGCTAATTACCTATTGCTATTTTTAAAAGATCAGGAGGATCCCCGAAGAGGTAAAATAACTTTATGACAAAGCAGAACAGACTGTTTCGCTGTAAGAACTCAAGGCGCTTAAGAACTGTACTGGGTCAGCCAAAGGTCTACCTTTCCTGGCCAATACTACTACACGTAATAAAACTATCGGAGAGAATTACCACATTCCACATTTCGGTCTGTCCCCTCCAACGACTGTTCCCAGCTCTTACTTGGCTTTGAAGCTCCAGTCTTCCATTTCAGATCTAAAGCAGGCACTGGGAACCTAAAGACCATCTATTGTTTTTAATTATGGTCGTTACTCTAATAAAGGCTATCACCTTTCCCCACAAACCTTCCATACTCATTCCTCCACGGCAATGTTTCTTCTTGCACATTGATGGTCTCGCAACACTTGATCTTAAAACTTTTAAAGATAAATTTTCATTCAGAACAATAGAGTTTCCAATCCTCCAAACACTTCTCCCTACAAGTCACTCCACTCAATTACTTCCGTGCATAACGATCACACATACAAGCAAACATGTAGAGGACCAGGACCTTAGCTAGAACCTAAGTTGTAATATGCCTATGTCCAAACCCATTAAAGGTGACAAGAAGCTTATGGAAATCAATCTTTCTTTATAAGTAATTCTATATCTGCACAAGTTGTTTTTTTTTCTGAAAGTGATTTTCAAAGAGCCAAAGAAAGCGCACACAAAAGGAAAGAAAATGCCGCAACACAGACACATAAAATAAACCAACTATTTAAGTAGCTTGAGAGAACCCGTATCGGGTGGGATTACGGAAACAGGCAAGAAGTACAAAACAGCGAGGGGTTTCTTTCTTTAAAGTGTTCTCTCCCTTTGTTTTTGTTCCTTCTCTTTGCAGAATGCTCTTGCTGCGCCCCCCCTGCCATCATTCATGCCTTTTCTTCTGCACACAGCCCACATCCTTTCTTACCCTGAAAAAGAAGAGTTAAACCCTCCTTTTCCTCCAAAGAACCATTTTTTATTTCTCCCGACAAGGCCTTTTATGCAATTAGCTGGAGAAGCCGTGGCCAAAAAGAAAGAATAACACACGTAAAGTCATGCCAGAGAGCAGAGTAGGTAGTAACTTGTTGAGTCTATTACCAGAGAAAATGTTTAAAATCGATGGTGTGTGCTCATAATTCAACAGCCATATTTAGCCTTAACTATAAGCATCCCTAAGCAATGTGGAGTAAAGGAAAACCGGTGAAACGAGGAGGGGAGGAAGCAGCAGATGAGACAGCACCGTGTAGGGTCATCTCCCAGGCAAGGAATTTATTTTGTGGGTCAGAAATTGAGGTGCTGGAGCATTTGGTGCTCAGCAAACTGCCAATCACATTGGCTCATGCCAAGTCTGGTGGGGATTTGGAGATGTTAAAGAACCATTCGAACCTCGTTAAGAGCTGGACATTTACGTGGGTTGTGCGCTAAAGTAAAATTGAGCCCAGAAGAGCCAGAACTCTGTGCTACAGGATCGGAGACAAAGGAGTTTGCACTGCAGCCCATAAAAGATCATTCTTTTTCAATTACACTTGACAGATCTAAGTTATTATGAGAGGAATAAGTTTGGAAAGAGGGAGAGCTGTAACAGTGAACCAGAGAACAGAAAGTAACAGCACAAGAGCCTTATTAGATCCTTTTCTTACTTTGCTGGGAGTGGAAGAACATCTCTTTTCACTCCTCCGTTGTTCTTCATCCCCTTACTCTTCCGGTCAAGCTGGTCTGATTCAGATTTAGGGCCCCCATTCATTCCAGTTAGATGGCTTTTCTGTAAAGCTGTTTACCAAAACCATGCGATGTTCCCAGTGACGGGGTTTCACTGCTTTCCAGAAAAGTAAGGGGATTCTCACATACCACACTTTCTAAAGGTCTTTTCTTCAAACAGAAACATTTAGTAGTTCCGTTAAAGCAGTGGCTCTGACCCAAAGGAAGATATTTTGCCTACTCTGAGCTCTGGTTGGCAGCCATCAGTTTGATTTGCAGCGGTGCAAGCAAGGCTCCCCAACACTTTTCTGTTCAGCGGCCTGTCAGTACACAACGGGGAGCAGGTCACCCGCAAGAACCATCTTCAGCTCCTTGCCTGCAGACTGGGAAGCAGCAGGCTTTGGGGTCTTGAGTCTACAAGGGCTTCCCTAGGGCACTGCTGAAGTTTCTCACAAGGTGGAGGTTTCTTCCTAGCCCTGCCCTTCCATCTCACCTTATTTCATGTCTATGTCACCACCAATTCTAGTCCTACCGAGCAACCAGACTTTGCCTAAATGAATAAATGAAATTTGTAAGGAGAGTTTTACTAGAACTGCATCCTCCATCTGAAATCCGACAGTTACGATAGAATTTCCTTCTGCTTTTGCTTGCAGCCCTTAACACATTGTCAACACTCCCACTGAGGCAATTGTGTTGAAAAAAAGAGTTTCTTCTTCCAGTTCTGACATTTGCACATTTTTATGAGATGCTGGAAAAGCACAACTGGATTTCCACACAGCTCCCCGCTCCCCCCCCCTGCGCAAAAGTTAAGACAATAATAAGTAACAGATTCCTTACCTTGGAACCAGGTGTTTCTGACATAGAATCATAGAATGGTTTGGGTTGGAAGGGACCTTCGAAGCCCATCCAGTCCAACCCCCCTGCAAGGAGCAGGGACATCTCCAACCAGATCAGGTTGCTCAGAGCCCCGGCCAACCTGGCCTTGAACGTTTCCAGGGATGGGGCATCCACCACCTCTGGGCAACCTGGGCCAGTGTTCTACAACCCTCAGTGTAAAAAATTTCTTCCTAATATCCAATCTAAATCTACCTCCCTCTATTTTGAAACTGTTACCCCTTGTCCTGTCACACCAGGCCCCGCTGAAGAGTTTCTCCCCATCTTTCCTGCAGCCCCCTTTAGGCACTGGAAGGCCGCTTTAAGGTCTCCTTGGAGCCTCCTCTTCACCAGACAGATACCACGTCTCTCAAATACATTACATGCTCCAATACTGTTCATATCAAGAGCTTGAGCTTTTTACAGTCTCTTCTCCCCATCAACACGCAAGAAGACTTTCAGACTTCCCCGACCACCAGTTTAGTTTTTGCGTAGCACTGCCTTTTCAGTGACATGCAGCATCAAGGGGTGTGAACTTTGTGGGTCATCTACCAGCTAGATATAGTGACTGACATGCAAAGAGAGCGCTGAAGCACTATGGATATCTAAAATCAATGCTGGGTGGATTATCTTCTGCTCCTCAGTTTGATTTTCAGCCTGGTTGCTGACTATTGGAACCTCTGCAGCTCCACCTTCTTTAAGTCTTGTTTTACAGCGTGGTTGTGCCACATAGGTGGAACCAAGGAGGATTTCTACCGTAAAGCTCTCCAGCAAAACAAAACGGTATGGTAGGCTCCAGTTTGCAGCAAGTTCTTACATCATCTGAAATAGTTTTCTTTCAGTATCATTGCCTTAGAACTGGCTCTAATAATAAATACTTCACTGTTTCGAAGAAGTTTCAAAAGGGGAGGGCGGTTTAAAGTTATTGGAACAATTCTTATTGTAAAGCAAGCTCAAAATCATTCTACACATTTGGAAGATCCTCCTAATTCAAGAGCTGCTCACTAGTCAACATGAGACACATGTGGTGGGATCCTCTTGATCCACAGAACAAAAATGTGGGAACATGCTCGGCTTGTTTGTGGAGTACAGGCTGCTGTTGGCTTTATCCTGGTGCTTTGTTAGTTAGGTCCAGTTGAATCCAAATTAGCATCTTATGATAAATGCATGAGACAACCCATTGTGATGGTTCTGAGTAGAACGCTGCCGAAAACTGAACAGAGTGTGAAAATTGAGATTCATTATTGACTTTGACCAGGAAGATCAACGCCTGCATTTTTCTGGGCAGACTTACAGGCCAAGTGAATCCCTGGTTTAACCTCTGAACTCAGAGGGTTTCATAAAGAGAGGAATTTGTCTAGAAGGGTCATGCATGTGCATGCTTTCCAGGCATCACAAGATTGAAGCTAGAGTCATTTAAACCTAGAAGACGAAGAGGAAAACCCACAAGAGGTCAGATAGGGAAGCGAGACTTAGTACTGCTCCCTGTCCATTGGACAGCAACTAATATGCTAAATGGGAGTGCACAGGAAGGGATGAAGTCCAGAAAGAGGAAAAAAAAATATGTCCTTGAAGAATTAGCGCGACCAAAACATGGGGTAGATGCCTGCTTTCAGGTCGCTGATGACCATGGGAACTTCCATTCTGCATTGCCCGCAACCCAAGACCCAGTCCCCAGACAGCTAACTGGTTCTAAATGGCTGACCCTTCTCTCCCACTAGTGTGAGAAGTTTGGCATTACCTTCTCCTCACCTCAAGTTCTTTTTGAGCAGAAGCGCTTGCCGGAGCTGCTACAAAAAGATGAGATGAGCCACGTCATCCCAAACAGCTCCACCAGCTGTGAGCAGAAGAATCACACAAAATAACAAATTACAAACTGGAACCCACTTCCAAATTTGAGAATTTGACAGAATTTCCACAGCACTCACATACCCACTCATCGTACACTTCCAAAGGGTAAATATTTCCATCTCCGAGAGCTGCAAGTGATTTAAAAGTGAAAAGCTAATACAAATACCAAACGTAACACTAATAAATATCGAAGGCTGGCACTGATACCACGGTGGGTCGGCAGCAGACTCCAAACTGAGTCTTCACCCCCGTGCATATTGCCTTTCCTTCCTCCCAGCTGGCATTGGTAACATATTAGTATTATGAGGAATATCAGATTTTGGGGAAATTTCTGGCTGTGAGCCAGACTTGCAGCAGCATTTAAAACAAGATTGCATTTAACATAAAAATCGAGCTGTTTTCTGGCTGTTTGTAAAAAATGAAATGCGATCTAACATTAAATCAACTAGATGATGCAGGTTTTTGCAGCTGAAATCTCATTCTTACTGATTTTTTTTTTTTTTTAAACACACTAACAATAGCATCCCTTCATTCATGCCAATTGGATTCTGGGAACGCAGTGACCAAAATTTTGCATTTGTTTGCTTATAGAACTAGTAATTGTTGAAGCAGCAAGCCACAGCTTGCAACCACAGATAAATTTGTGTTTATTCTGTTGCAATTTGTATTACATTGATAGTATCTAGGCATCCAAGCCGTATACATGGTACTACAGAGACAGAACTGATGCTCTGTTCCAAGGACCTCAGTTGAAAATTGAGTCTACTGCGTAACAGTAGACTAAGAAAATCCCTTAAGGTACCAGTTCTAAAAAAATGAAAGCGATTTTTATGAATTGCATTGACCTTTCTGAGCTATTTTCTCCTCAAGGGAAATTTAATTTCATTTAGAGGAAACATTACCGTTCTGTTTGGGAGTAGCACCAGTATTTTCCCCGAAGTGTCAGAATTTTTTTGAAACAGAAACCCTTCCTGATATGACCAAACAGAAAACCTTACTGGTATAACACAAAAAAACTACAAAAGTGAAAGAAATTAAAGACTCTTATTAATATAAATGGCCTTTGGACTGTAGTGAGTGATATCTTTTAATCTCTTTCAGAAAAGTTCTGGATAACCCTATGTTATCCATGCCATCCATGATACCTTAATTCCCCGCTCCTCAGCCTCTATCGCCACCCAGTTGTGCAAGTACACTGGAAATTTTTGAGAAAACAGGTTCAAACAGAAATACAATCTGGAATTCGTGCATCAAAAACTGATTTAAATAACTTTTTTTAAAAAAAGAAGTTGGATGTTGAAAGCAGAGAGCATAGCTATCAACATAAACACCTTAAGCTAAGTCCCTCAGCTATGAAGCAATGTGCAGTCTTAAGAAATTCCTTAAAAAACTTTCAATGTTTGATGGGCCACGGGACAAGACACATAGGCTGCTCACTGCTTTGGTGAATTTCCTGGGCAAAAAGCCACGGTCACAGGAAGCAACCCAGCTCTCTCTTCTTGAGCAGGGAGGTGAAGGAGAGTACGCTTCCCCACCATCTAACATCTTTGACAGCTAAATGAAAAATTATGGATTTTAATTCCTTTTTCACTTTTGTTTCTCACGCAGGCACATCGCAGGCAAGTTTCCTGACTATCCTACTGAAGAGGCAGGAGGTTCAATGGCTCTTCTTTCCCAAAAAACTCCAGAGCAGGTACTGTCAATGCCTCTGATGCAAGAGGTTAATGGGAGTGGGGAAGGAACTGCCACAAAACACGTCTGTTTATTTAAGCAGCAACTCTTCACAACAATGGCCTCTAGCACTCTAGGAACCTTATTTTCGCTGCAAGTGAAAGGGTTGTTTTCCTTCCAGGGTAAACCAAAGTCACATATCAAAATGTATTCCCTTTCAGGATGTGCGGCCACTTAGTCATGGCAGAAGCTGCTCAGGTATGCATGTTCAACAGATAAATGTCTCGGGGAGCTGAGAGGAAAGGGCTCAGCTACAAAGAGTTGCTCTCCTCTTACAAAATCCATGTAGTCAGACTGGTCCTACCCACTACTAAAAATAGATATTAAACAGTTTAAAGAGCCTTAGTTTAAAAAAGGCACCCAAAGATACCCTAGAGGCTGAAATTGGTTCCAGTGGCTTACATCCTGTATCAGCATGGTCTAGCAATAGCTAGTTTAGTTTAAGTAGAGAAGAGTTTCTTATGCAGGCAGGCATAAGTCTTGACTTACTGCCAAAGATCCATTAAGCGAGCTCGAACAAGGGGAACCTTCAAGTGAAAGAAGTATCTTGGTTTACTTCACGCATCTTTGTGATTAATGCAGTTGTTTTTCCTGGTAAAAAACCCTCTCCTTGTTTCTCTGGCTAATAATCTCTTCCTCTGATCTGGGTGTCACACGGAAAAAGGGATTAAGCCCAGTTGAAGCAGTGAAGGCAGCGGTTGGCACTCGAAGCCGTTTCCACCCACCACAATGATCTTGGCAGGATGAGGACTCCTGTTGAGGGAAATCATAAACAGGACGCCCTGCACGCAGGAGCAGGGCTTGGCCCCAGAGTGAACCAGGTGTGGTGGCTACCAGTGAGCTAGGAAAACTGTCAAAAAACTGACATCTGTGTTCCCTAAAGTTCCCCTGTTGAGGCAGAGCTGCCTGCAATGGATAATCCAACACAGGTATGGTAAAACAGTGTTTTGAATTCAGACCTTCCTCGAGTCACAGGGGAAAGCCTGGGGCACGCTAGCAGCATCTTCATGGTTTGAGGGGATGTCAATCCAGACCAGTCCGGCATCAAGCCCAGCACTCTAACCATTAGCTACTCCGTTTCCAAAAATATGCAAGAAAACCACTACAAACAACTCTCTATGCCTCACTAAGACAGAGGTCCAGGCATGCTCCTGGTTTTAGCCAAGTCCAGAGTACGCTAAGGTCAACCCCGCTGGCCTCTGTACCTCAGCCACACTGTTCCTCAGTCTCAGAGAGTGAAGGAGACCTGTCGGTTAAGTTTTCAGCTTCTAAAGTAGAAAGAAACACGTGTCAGAGTCACCAAGGCTTTATTGCCTGCTCCAAGGAGCAGGGGAGTCACCCAGCAAGCACGGCTTATTGCTGGAGGGGACTTGAGGTTAGGCTTGCTACCAACAAGGATACACAATTCAGAAGGAAGACATTACAAAAAATTATACCAAGCAAAACTTGATATAGTAGTAGATTCTGGAGAAATAAGTTCTTCATGTCCCACTCCCGGCTTGGAATTCCCACCTTCAGCTACTTTGCTGTCTTTCCTAGGCATCTGCTTTCTCTTTGCATTAAAAAAAAAAAAAAAAAAAAAAAGCCAAAAGTCTAGAGAGATTGTTTTTCTACTTGTTTTTTGCTGCATAAAAAAAATACCTGGAAGAAAAAGAAAATGCAACTGTTTTCCCAACAAGTTTTCACTAGCAATTATCTGATTTTTCAATTATTTTCTGGCCCATTTTTTCCTCCCATTTTAGCCAGCACAACCAAGAGCAGAAGGTGTTTCAGATAACCTCAACAGATACAGTTGGCAAAAGAAAGTTCAGTGTGGTTTGTGATTTTACCCGAATGTCAGAGAAGTAAAATATTTTTTGTTCCTCTGAGTCAGCCTGCATATTAAAAATCCCTAAGGCAACTGGTTTTGTTCCACACTGGTCTACTGGGCAACATCGTAAGCGAAATCCCGGCCCCATTGAAGCTGATGGGAGTTTTGTCCTTGACTTCAGGGGAGACAAAATTCCACCTCTTGTATCTATTACCGTCTTTGAATGGGTTGGTTACTCCCAAGTTAAACTCCATGAAAAATCAAGACCGAACTGTATTTAAAAAGCGAGCATTTTATAAGACTTGGGTAAAGACACTTTGGGGAAAATAAAATACAAATTAATCACGTCACGAACCATTGCTGCATTATTATACATTCTATATTTCTTTATCCTTTGACAACTCTGACCTTACTTGCCTTTGCAATGTGGCTGGCCTGCCGCACAAACTGCTGCCCTGACTTTTTACAAATTCCTTTCAAAAAGGTGTGCCAACGGGATCTCGAATGCAAAGCACGTGGTGAAGATGAAGATCTCTTGCCTGAAGAGAAGCTTTTCTCTAACCTTACACATTCTTCAAGAGAAATTTAAGATTCTGAGGCAGCGTACTCTCCCTGCAGCTGTTCCAGATGCCTATCCCTAATTTTTTATGTTTTGCTCCAAAGATAATCATCAGATGTGACAATTTTTAGCTTTGCCCTTATACTGCTGCCAACAAAATTATGATCTCTTCCTGTAGTTGATTAAGTCTCGCCACCGTGAAAATAAGCCAAGAGATTTGCCATTTAGCAGACGCGTCCCCCCTCTCCCAACTCCCCTTCATCTCCAATACTAAATAACTTAGCAGAAAGATGCTTGCTTACCAAGATTTTGGTGGTACATTTGACCACGGCATGGAGGACAAAGTCACTTCTACATTACTGGAATTGCAGTGTCTGATCCAGCACCACCAGTTACCACCACCAGCTAACGATCCCCACATATCCCAGTAATCTGTTTGATTGCGAACGGCAGTAACGGAGATCTCCGGTGGTTTGTTAATATTTAATTAATATCCCTGATTCCCAAGTAAAGGCAGTAAAATGCTATTATGCAATCAAGTACTGCAATATTCGCACACACCCAAATATAACATCTCACTTTTTTTACTTTTTATTCATTTTCATACAAATGAATGACAAGTAGCTTTAAAGTATCAGAGGACTCAGGAGGCTCTGGACTTGTACTTCTTTCTGTATCTAGCATTTTGCAAATATACTATTATCCTGACAGCAAATACCCCAAGCGTACTCTTCAGTAACAGAAGCAGATGCCAACAGTGACGCTCATCTTTATTTTCTGTATTCCACGCTATTCTGGATGCTCGCTTCAGAAACCATCAGGCTGGATTTTCCCAAGTGCTAAACACACAGTGCCATCAGGTGGAGCTGGGCAACTCAAAGCCTTTAAGTATTCTATTGTGACAGGACAAGAGGTAAAGGTTTCAAAATAGAAGGAGGTAGATTTAGATCAGATATTAGGAAAACATTTTTTACAATGAGATTTGTAGTACACTGGAACAGGTTGCCCAGAGAGGTGGTGGATGCCCCATCCCTGGAAACCTTCAAGGCCAGGATAGATGAGGCTCTGAGCAACCTGCTCTGGTTGGAGATGTCCCTGCTCCTTGCAGGGGGGTTGGACTGGATGGCCTTTGAAGGTCCCTTCCAACCCAAACCATTCTATGATTCTGTGATTATTTAAAGTTAACCACGCAGGAGGACAGAAGCGGTACCCAGTCTTCGTTAAGCTACACAACGGGCAGACATATTCACCTCCAGACAACGATTCACTGCAGTGAAGCCATTCAGCAAGTAGACTCTTAGTCCAATGGCTCTCCATCATGACCTCTGTTGGCCAAAGTCAGTAGTCTGGATTGTATGCCTAAAGCCAGGCAGTATTAACAACCCCTTTTCACCTCTACCACACACCTTCTTCCCCAAAAAAACCCCCATACACCGAGCAAAACTAGCAGGTGTTTCATAAACACATTCAATGGAGACTAACATTTTGAAGTGTTCACCAGGAAACGAAGAGAAGAGCGAGAGTAACTGGTGAGCTGAATTACATTTGGGCAACATCTGCCAGGTGGAAGACGACTAGAGCACGTATCCATCATGGACTGAAACGCATGACAGGATTAAAGCCAACTGTAAGGTTTTGCTACAAAGTCCCACCCAACATTTTGGATTCGTTCCTGCAAGAAACGGATCGCTGGGTTTGTTTTTAACAGCTTAAGCTTTGCTTACAGGTGCACACCCAAAAGTAAACAACGCTCAGAAATGCCTTGCCAGGAGAACGCTCCGTGATTAAAAGCTACACAAATGGATTTGCCTCTTAGAGGGAACGAATCCTGAACACCAGCCCTCAGCTAGTTCAATGGGACAGAGCCCACCATGATGAAAATAATATCTCCAAACTGACAAAAAAAAAAAAATAATAATAATAACACTGTCCCAGGTTGCCCAGAGAGGTGGTGGATGCCCCATCCCTGGAAACGTTCCAGGCCAGGTTGGCCGGGGCTCTGAGCAACCTGATCTGGTTGGAGATGTCCCTGCTCCTTGCAGGGGGGTTGGACTGGGTGGGCTTTGAAGGTCCCTTCCAACCCAAACTATTCTATGATTCTAAATATAGTCATTCTCTTCAAAATGGTTTTAGAGCCAGATTTACAAGGCTCTGAGGCTGGCTCTTGCCTGCTGCAGCTAGAGAGCCATAATTCCCAAACTCACTCTATCCCTGCATTTCATTTATGCCCACGATATTAATAAAGACAAGAAGTTCAAGTGAGGTCTTCTTTCAAGGGATGAGAGAAGGGCTTATTCTTGAGGAAGAACATTTACCTCAAGTATCAGCTTGTCTGAGCCAACACCAAGCTTTCTATGGCTGAGGAGCATAAAGAACAGGAGCGAGTCCTACCGGCAGCTGGGGTCTCTCACATACTTGGCTCATAAGCCAACATCAGGCATTTCCATTGCAAGGCTGCACTCTATTTGAGTGCCCCTCTCTTCCCCCCCCCCCCCCCCCCAAAAAAAAAAAAAGGGATTTGCACTTTGGAAACACACTTTTACAGACATAGAATAGAAAAGGCAATTTGGCTTTTGTGGGATATCACTTTAGAGGAAAATGTCTTTTCAGCCTCAGAAGAAAACGTTACTGGAGAAGAGTCATCACTAACATGACAGGAGTCCTACAGCAAAACGAGAGGGGAAAAAAAAAAGAAAGGAGACTAAAATTCGTCTATTCTTACTGATGCACAATCTCTTCCCCAATATTGAGAGTTTTCCAAGTGCTTTCAGCATCATTTCAAAAAGAGGCAACCTAGTAAAGAAAAGGGCAATCTAAAATAATTTAGGAAGACATCCACTTTTATTTCCACTATGAAGTTTTCTCCAGGGGACAAAGCTGTATTATAATGTGGGTGAATTGCTTAGTATCTCAAACTAACCTTTGGTTGCCCTTCCCTTTCTTTCCTCTTCTTTTGTCAGATTCTTCAGGCATCTTCTGGTAGCTAGCGGGGAAATTGTTCTGTATAGAAGAGTACAAACCATTCGAGGTTAGATCCACAGCCAGCTTCGCCCTGGCTCCCAGCCCTCTGCAATTACAGAGCTGCTGAGAGCAGAGGTGAAAGCAGAGCTGGAGAAGCTGAATGAAGGAGTACAGAAGAGGTGTATCTAACACAGAAAAGGAAAAGTTGTATTTTGCTCTGTCGTTCCCTTTTGGGAAGCGGAGAAGCGCTTCGGAAAAGTCGTCGTGCTGACGGCATCGCTGGCTGCATGGCTTTGGAGCATTTCACCTAAACTACTCGGCCTCTGAGGCTACGTATGTCTTGCCAAGGCATTCAAGAGAAAGACCGTACGAGTGTAATTTGGATGCAACTGCTGCCCACAGTCACCGTACATGGCTTCTTGTGTTACCGTACCTTTCACTCAATGCTAACTGCAAGAACAACTTTTCTCTGTTCCCTGTATGACTACAGAATTATAGTGTCACAGGACGGTTTGGGTGGGAAGGGACCTTCAAAGCCCATCCAGTCCAATCCCCCTGCCAGGAGCAGGGACATCTCCAACCAGATCAGGTTGCTCAGAGCCCTGTCCAACCTGGCCTGGAACGTTTCCAGGGATGGGGCATCCACCACCTCTCTGGGCAACCTGGGCCAGTGTTCTACAAATCTCACTGTAAAAATTTTTTTCCTAATATCTAATCTAAATCTACGTCCCTCTATTTTAAAACCATTACCCCTCATCCTATCACACCAGGCCCTGCTGATGAGTTTCTCCCCATCTTCCTGCAGCCCCCTTTAGGCACTGGGAGGCCGCTCTAAGGTCTCCCCGGAGCCTCCTCTTCTCAGGCTGAACAGCCCCAGCTCTCTCAGCCTGGCCTCACAGCAGAGGTGCTCCAGCCCTCTGATCATCTTCATGGCCTCCTCTGGACCCTCTCCAACTGGTCCACGTCCTTCTGATGTTGAGGGCTCCAGAGCTGGACACAGCAATGCAGGTAGGGTCTCACCAGAGCAGAGTAAAGGGGCAGAATCCCCTCCCTCGACCTGCTGGCCATGCTCCTCTGGATTTATCCTGCTGGATAAACCCACCCCTGAGATGCTGGAAGCAGTTGCAGTGACCCCTTAGTAGGCAGTCAGAGCAGGGGGTGGAGGTGACAAGGTTGGATTTGGGGCAGGGTGCTAAGCACAGAGGATACGCTTTGAGTAGCGCTGTTGGTTTTGGATACAACAGGACTGCTGGGACTCTCCAAACCGATTTTGAACTCCAGTCAATCTGTTAATCTGTCCTATGGAATGAAATGCTTCACTGCTTATCACTGCAAGATATGACTGAGCAGTGCTTGGGGGTTAAATTACCATATTTAATTAAATGTAAGATACTGAAATGCTCAGGGACATCTACTAATGAAATTTCACTGGCTGCAAAGTATAGCCCTCATGCTCGTTTCCCTTCCACTGTCCAATCCTCACTGCGTTAAAAGGCATTATTTAGAAAACACATTTTTACTGTTACAGCAAGCATGTCTTGCCATTGGGAACTTTTCATTTTCTCCTCTTTTGTGGTACTGTCAATATTAACAGCCTATTAATAAACTTCAGCAGACACAGATTTCCTGATTTACACTCATTAGCAGATGATCTTACAAAAAAACTACAACAAAAGGCACCTGGGAACAAGAGAAGGGTAGAAGCAGCAAATTACACCCTCCACCTTTTTCACATGATAAACAGCCAGGAACTAAAGTTACGGAAATTAGTGTAGCTGTACCCAGTTACCAGCTGCTACTGGCTTGCAGGGATAAAGATTCAAATTCAGAATCCGAGTCCACGACGAGAGGGAACTGTAAGTTGTACGTCATTAGGATATTGGGCACCTACGTGGTTTCAGAAATTGCTCTTAATGCATAAGAGCCCTAGCAGTTTGGAACAGAAATCACTTGTTTTCCAGTAATATACTGGGAGCGTCAGCACCTATGTTAATATTTGCAGGTGGGAGTGCTCTCAGCATAAAAGTTAAAAAGAGTTCTCTGTAACTGTCAGCCACTCTGGAATTCAGAGGGCTACCAAGCAATGTGCGTTGGATATTGTATTTCTCCCGTATTGGAAAGCTAAAAGCCAGGGAGGAAAAATACACACTGGTTCCTAAGTCTCACAGCACATGTCTACCACACATTGCACGTGAAAATACTTGACCAACTCTTCACATTCCCTTCCATCTCTTTCAGGTTGCGGAAGAACTGGCTGCCAAAAAGAAGGCTTTGGAGGAGAAAGCCCAAAAAGGGGAAAAAGAAAAAGAGAAGGAAAAAATGAAAGGAAAAAACCCAAAGAAAGAAAGTAAAACTGTAAAGAAAGTAAGTCACCCTGCAGTAACAAGTTAATGAGAACAGAGTCGAAGTCCAGCTATCTACCCAAGCATTTCCACTTTTAGCGTTGGGTAGAGATGTTCGTTACTGCTCCCCCTTCACACAAGAACCTTAGTCTCAGTCAGAGACCACCGTCAGAGCTCGCGTGCATTCCAAACTCATTTATAAGTGCAGTTCCATATAGGCCAGCGGCATCTTTTGTACTGCAAGGCAATATTTTGTAAGCCTCTAAATAGCTGTCATACATTTTCAGTCCGCATTCTTAGGGTATGAACTCTTTTATTCTTCAAGTCACAGTGGACACTGCTTAATGTTTGATATATTCCCCAAAATCTTTGATATGCTAAGGTCTGCTTTCACAGAAGGTATGCTTCCAAATTATTTTAGGAGCAACTTCACTGAGGAAAACACCTGTGAAAGTGCACAGGGACCAAAAGGCATATTTAAAGGCAACAAAAATTCTAGGCTTTTGCTGAAGCAGCAACTTTTGTTTCTCATTTACTTCATAGTATAAACAAAGTTGAAAAAATATGTATTTTTTTTAATAAGGGTCATTAATCTCTCACCAAGTATGTGGAGGAGAAGGGTGAGTTTTCTGGGGCAAAGCCTATGCCTGACAACAAGTTTTACACAAATTAAAATTAATTCCTAGCTCTAAAACAGCCACATAACAAAAAAAGGTGCTTGTCTTGGACAACATCCACCCATCTGGCCAAAAGCTCTCAAAACAGCTAAGCCAAGAACCTAAACTAGATGGACTTCAGAAGCATCAGTCTAAATAATATGGAGGTAGATATCTACATGTATGAAGGCAATAGTTTAGAAAAGCTTTTGAAATTAGAGGCTTTAAAGACCGTTGTCAATCGGAGTAATAGAACCCTGTAGCACCTCAGACAGCCCGGTTCCCTTGGGGAGCGTTCACAAGGGTGTCCTCTAATGGCTTCACCCTTGTCCTCGCTCCTTCCCAACTCAGCTAGCCCAAAATAAAGACCTGTGATGCCTCCGATCTCACACAGGCAATGGAAAAGACTGTTCCAGACACCTCAGTTTAAGTCAAAGTGAGATACTGAAGTTCACGCACACTAAAAATGCCAAACCCAACCCAAGCTTCTGAAACCAGATAGCAACTTGTCCATCTGCTTAAAAACCTGGATACATTTGATTCCTTGTTGGTTTTGCACTAGATAAGAACCAACAATACCAAAAATTAATCCCAATCCCCTCACAGCCTCTACAAGGTTGTTTTGAAATGGGGTGAAAAAACAATAGAAAGCTCTCAGGCTTTGTAACTTCAACGCTGTTCTCGTCTCTTCAAGCCATCACAAGTCCTGTCAAGTAAAACTTGGAGCCATTATATCAGGTTCTTTATGGTTCATTGAGAAAGAACAAAGGGAACATTCTCTCCAAGGTTATAATACTGACAGGGGGAAAAAATAGTATCTAAGACCAGTTGAGAAGTATTTGGAAGAGTTCTAACAGCAGGGCTCTTATTAAAATAAGAACAGACCATAAGTCATAGTGATGCAGGCAGAAAAAAAGCCCTGCTCCCAACTTCAGTTCTTAAAGAAAACAAAAGTTGGATCCCAGAAGGAAATTTAAATATTTCTGAAAAGCCTGATAGCAATCTTTAAAAAGGCGTATTTGATATCAAAGCAACTTCGTTTTCTTTTCTCTGTAAGGTGCTGATTTGATTTCCCATTGGGCACCTAAGGCAAAAAAAAAAAAAAAAAAACCAACCCACACAACTTCAGCACCATAGGATCCCTCTTTTCATAGAATCATAGAATGGTTAGGGTTGGAAGGGACCTTCAGAGGTCATCTAGTCCAACCCCCCTGCAAGCAGCAGGGACATCTCCAACCAGATCAGGTTGCTCAGAGCCCCGGCCAACCTGGCCTTGAACGTTTCCAGGGATGGGGCATCCACCACCTCTCTGGGCAACCTGTTCCAGTGTTCTACCACCCTCAGCGTAAAAATCTTTTCCCTAATATCTGATCTAAATCTGCCTCCCTCTATTTACCCCTTGTTCTGTCTCAACAGGCCCTGCTGAACAGTCTCTCCCCATCTTTCCTGCAGCCCCCTTTAGGCACTGGGAGGCCGCTCTAACGCCTCCCTGGAGCCTCCTCTTCTCCAGGCTGAGCAGCCCCAGCTCTCTCAGCCTGGCCTCACAGGAGAGTAACTCCAGCCCTCTGATCATCTTTGTGGCCTCCTCTGGGCCCTCTCCAACTGCTCCATGTCCTTCTGATGTTGGGGGCTCCAGAACTGGATGTGGTACTCCAGGTGGGGGTCTCACGAGAGCAGAGACCCCACCATAGCAGAACGTGTTAGACTGGCCTGAACTGCTTCACCCAGCACGTGCGAGCTGCAACCAGTGTCACCCAACATGGGCAAGGTTGTCCATACCTAGATTTCACCCAGAAATGTTTCACAGCGAGAAGTATTTTGTCCTCAGTGAAACCCATTAGCAAAAGCACACAATGGAGTCAGTTCAAGATTTTCCTTGCTGTTGAACGGGAATCACCTAGTGTGAGCTAGGCTTTGGAAAGCTTCAGAAATATATTCAATATTTCCATATCTCTGCTTAGATTGAAGCGTATATTGTTAATTCAGAATGCCTTAGCACACTTAGCACGGAACAAGTGTGGAATCAATCAACTGAACATGGAAAAATACCTCAACTGACTTCAAAGGAAAATAAGTTCTTTATTTTACACTTTTAGTAGAGGCAAGAGGGTGTCCAGAGTAGCATTCCACAACTGTCCCTTAGGCAGTGGGGTTGATTCAAATCAAACTGACACAATGATGTTATTTACATCGGTGTATAAAATCGTTGAAGCTAGTAATTAAAGTGATTTATTGGCTTATTTGTAACAATAAAAGAAACGTTAGTGTGCCCTATGCTGTTAAGAGGCTAAAAATTAATAACTCATTTTTAGGCTATTCTGAGGTGGGGATTTCTTTTGCTTTTAGGGGAGCTGCACTTTCTATCTTACTGATAACCAGTGGCTTACAGGCTACGCACTGGTTAGCAAAGCCTGTCTCACATACATCCCCATTCACCTCCTCCCCAGACAGTGACCTCACTTTCCACTAATAACTATTACCTTACGACATTTTGAAAACTTATGCTGATACAACATGACCCTGGAAACGTTCCAGGCCAGGTTGGATGAGGCTCTGGGCAACCTGATCTGGTTGGAGATGTCCCTGCTCCTTGCAGGGGGGTTGCACTGGATGGGCTTTGAAGGTCCCTTCCAATCCAAACCATCCTATGATTCTGTGAAGAAGCTTCAATAATTTATAACAAGCTTTCCTGTCAGAAATACTGGTTCAACTAAAACTATTTCAGGAACATATCCATGTCATTTACTTTAGACAGGAATACATCAAAACCTTTTCATAAAGTTGAAACAAAATATTTTGGGTTTGCAAGATACACTAAGTGTACTATTTTTCTTTCTGATTACAGGGTAAAACAAGGTTCCAACGTTTCATTTTGCAAGCCTCCCACCTATCTTACATGTTCAAACAAGCCTAAGTTTAATTCGTGTAACCGCAGTAGGTCAACTGATGACCTGACACTCCCTCTCTTCTCTCAAGGGGATAAAACTTCCCTATAAACTGCTGGGAAGATTTTAGTTGGTCAGACAACAGCATCTTATTCCTCAAATTAAATCAAATAGTTAAAAACCAATAAAATTTGACATTTTCCATAACTGCAAAGCTTTTATGTATTAATATCCTGATTTTCTTTTCACCACCACCCCCCACCCCACATCTAGGAAGAAGACGAAGGCTGGAAAATGGCTCCCAGTAATTTCCTTTCGATGCTGGAGGAAGGAAACAGTCAATGCAAAGGTCAGTAGAAAAAGATAACAATTACAGCTGGAATGTTGTTCTAATTCAGCTTAACCTGAATGTCATTCCTGGAAGGTCAAACAGTGCAGCTGCCCAAACTCTGGAACATTATAGAAACGAGAAAGTTTGATGGAAGTGGTGTTTAGGAAGGGAGGCTTTCAGTACCTTAAATCTTATTAGACGTCTCAAAATCATTGAGCTAATCACACAGGAAGGTACATTTCTATAGGAGTGAGAGTGGCCAAACTAGAACCAAAGTGTATGTGCAGGGACTTTCTTGGATTTTCCGAGAGCAGCAAAATGTCATCGGAATAGCAAATAATTCAAAAGCACTATACTGAACCATCAAGCTTCAACATCAATGTTTTCACACTCCTATAACTCCTTCTCCTGTCTTCATAGAATCATGGAATGGTTTGGGTTGGACGGGACCTTCAAAGGTCATCTAGTCCAACCCCTCTGCAAGGAGCAGGGACATCTTTGACTAGATCAGGTTGCTCAGAGCCTTATCCAGCCTAGCCTTGAACACTTCCAAAGTGTCCATGGATTCATTCACCTACAGTCTATACAACTACTCAATTACTTCTGATTAATATGTTTTAATAGGATGATCATCTTTTCAAACAGAGATATGAGAAATGCTGCTGGACAGTGAATAGACCTGCTTCATGCAAAGTATATGCAACATGGCAAACGTAACTCAGACTTACAGCTAGGAGACTGACCATTTGGGTGGTTTTTTCCACACTTTCCTAAATTATCCTAAAATAGAGTGTTTTCAATTAAAAAAAAAAAGTTTTCCACAAAAGAACATCTTGCTCTTTCTCCAATCTCTTCTACTCTCTCATCTACACTCTATGCCTTCGTTTATCTCCTGATACCCAAGTGTGAGTTAGCAATCACTTGCGCTGGACCTAGAAGTGAGCGTGGAAGTCCTGCACTTGTCTGAAGTGGAAAGGAGTACTGGCCCACGAGCTATGAGTGACCAGCACAATAGGACTCTGAGGGTCAGACAAGCCAAACTCACGTCCTCCATTGCCGAAGCGTGCCTCAAAGCTTTCAGGGGTTATCTTTATATTTCATGCAGACTCTATTCTCAAACAATTATTGAGAAAATATCTTTTCTCCCCACTCCACCGTTAGTGGCTTGCTACAATTCCTTGTATAATACAACTCTATTATTCCGTCCCACTGATAAATCGCTAGTATCAAGTTTTCTGCCTAATTTGGGTTGGCCAAAGAGAAATAAGTGTACAACTTTCTTTGCCTGACCTCTGACTTCTAACAAGTGGGATTTTCTTACACATTATGAATCATAAAGCACTTTTATGGCTAAAGAGAAGTTCTTTCATCCCAGACCCCGCTCTCTAGTGCCACATCAGAACCCCACTGAGGTCAGCAGGAGTTTTAGATGAGGATCAAATTCATCTATGCTTCTTTCCTTAACTGGCCGAGAACATTACTTGTGCTTTTCCATGCACTCAGGATGAAACGGTGCCTTGCAACCCGAGACCAGCAATAGCAGACCAGTTCCCTTCCAGCAAGTCCCAAGAGCAACAAAGGAGCAGTGTAGAGGTCCTACCTGTTGGCCAAATAGCAAAAAGCGGGCAGGAGGGTTTTTGCATTGCTATGTAGGGCTTGGCAACCTGCGTATCCAACACTCTGCTAATGAGTAGGTGATACAGCAGCTACACTTTCCAGTGCTCCCACCATGCTTCTTGGATCTCCTGCTAAGGCTTCGCAGTCTAACAACGCTGGACTGCAACTTTGGTGACTCCTTGTATTTACACAAATAGCTCTTCTCCTCCAGGCTGTAGAAAACATATTTGGATGTAACCTCACACAGAGGCTTCCTTTCTCAAGTAATAACAAGTCAGGGGGTTTATGAGAGGATAAGGGACATGTGAGTCACCCAAACTGCATCTAAACACCCATACTGCTGTTCCTAACAAGATACCCCAAAAAAGTTATGTACTTGCAGAGCTCAAAACAGGTATCTCATGCTAACTTTGTACATGAAGGTGAGCCCTGAATTGGGGTGACATGTTCCTGTGTATCTCACAAGGCCTCCAAGGGCAGCTCAGCAGTCTATGGAGCCTGTGTTCCTGTTCAGGCACCTGATGGATGCCTGCAGCCAGTGAGTACCTCCATCTTCCCATTACATACTGGCAGCACTTGCAGGTACGCTGCAGTAACGCGCTCAGGTAGGTCAGGCACAGGCAGCATCCTTTTGTGGCAGATAAAGACTCCAGCCCGGCATTCCCAGCGCTCATCTCCAACCCATCCCTCCCCGAGCTCTCAAGGCACACAAGAAGGAACCATTTTCTGCACAGAGCATAACCAGAAAGCCTCGGAGTGAAAAAAAGAGCTCTCTTGCAAGCTTCAGAGAGTAGCTGGAGTTCTGTCTGGTGCACAGTAAGAGTCCATAGCTGTTCAGTTCAACTTCAGGTGAGGTTTTTTTTCCTCCTAGTGAACCAAGTCTATTCAACAACATTTATTTTTAGTAAACAGCTGTTAATTCCTCCGTGCAGCACAGTCCCTGCCTCATTCGCAAGCACTTAGTGCTTTTTATTGCAGCATAATCTATCACAACACTACCTGGTGGTTGCTCACAATAATTCTACTTTTAATCTGGCTGTGGATAAGGTTCCTTTTTTCAGAATCATATCTAAAATGACTTAGGACAGAACAGTGTAGGCAATTTCTTGTATTTTTAATTTTAGCCTGCTTTCATTTAAGTAGCAGATTTTTTTTTTAAAAAAAAAAGGAATTTAGGAATAGCTCAGTTACCATCACAATTTGCCCAGAAGTTCAAGTTTATTAGTGCATAAATCTTGAAAACATCATTGAAATAAGGGAGCTTGGTTAAGAAAGGTTTATATCAGGTGCCTACAACTGAATCATTGAAGGACCCTTATGAACGTGTCCAAAAGTTTACATAAATGATAGCTGACCAAAGCACAAACGTTTTTAGTTTGTCACCCACACACCAGCCCAACACTTGCAATTAAGAAACTCTTCCCATGCGCTGAAACTGGTTGGTTTATTCTTCGGTTCCTTAAGTATTTAAAAAGATGCAGATCAGTTTTCACAGGAATCTAAGCATTTCAGTTACAGATTTTTCCACCCCAATTCCCCCCCCCTCCTCTCTACCAAGCTAGAACTACTACCTCAGCTTCACTGGAATTAATCTAGACTCTTATTCTCTTGAGATTGTGGTAGTTTTGCTAGTTGCTAAACTACGTTTAACCAAACTCTATGTAAAATAAGTATTTGAGATAACGTTGCTGGAAACAGCCAGCTTCTGTGTGACATCTTTCACCCTGGAACAGCAAGACTTTATGTGGAGCACACGTGAGCAGTCTCAATCATCACCTCCACGTTCCTGGGTGTTATTTTTTGCAGCACCCTGTGCTGTGAGGCTGCAATGTGTTATTTCCCCTGTTATACACATGGCCAGATGATATTTGATGCGCGCCGTGTTGTGGAGGATATTTGAGTTCAACCCAAATACCCTGTGGCCCAAGCTTTAAGGTGTGGGAATGCTCTTTTTTTTTTAACTAGGCATCGAAAGAGGCAAATCTTTTTTACCAGGAGGTTGAAAATAGTCATTTTAAGAAAAGCTTCATGCTCCAGATAAATATATTTTGATTAATAGGCACAAGTTCTCTGAAATTCAGGGATATTGGAATTGCTACTGTGAAAACTAATATTGCTGAGATGGTGATGTTACCAGTCATGTTCTGGTATCAGACTGGGCTGTCTTCCGAGTCCTGAGCTGGGAGGTATGCATATAAAATAATCCAAAGATAAGCATGCGCTATTTCAGAAGAGGTGATATAAATTGCACGGCGCACACACGCAAAAATAGCTCCCGTAGCTGGATGAGCTTGTCTGTAACCAAATACCAGGCTCTTCTGACCAGCCAGTAAAAACATCACATCCTTAGCCTCCTGACCTGACTTTTAAAATAACTCTGAAACATTTTGTTGATCTATAAAAGCGTCTAACACCTCAGAGTTGATCTCTCTTCTAAAATTAGGGACCTCTAACCTAGCACCTAACAGAGCGCCCGGAAAACTCGTTGCCAGGTAATATCAAAGGCAGCTGCCTCAGCTGTGGGGACTGGCATATTAACCACTAATCCATTTATAAAATGACAATAAACAATTACAAAAAAAAAAACCCAACACAATAAAAGTCTATAGATCCCTCTATGAAAAATAAATACCTAAAACCTAGTAACTGCTGTGAAAACATAGCACTTGCAACCTGCTGACCCAGTCGGGAAAGCGTGTTTAAAAATTTCACCTAACTCCCACGTAATATTGCCTTTTCCCCAGGGCTGAAATTCCAGGCTGGGAACCCTGGAGGAGTTACCCTGGGCAAATCAGCTTTCCCTCTTGAAATATTACCTGACATCTGTCACGCCATCTGATAACTCACGAGTAATTTAACGAAATTAATGTCTGTACCTTTGAGTTTCTTTCCTCGTTACCAAAAAATCTGCTGTCCTTCTCCATCTCTACCATGTTCAGTTATGAAATTAAGACTACTCACCTGCAAAAACTACTCCCTGTGTGGGAAGCCACAAATACTCAGCACATAGTTGGACTCTGCAAATTTGTAGGGGATGGAAATAGCAGCCGGGGTTATATTAACTGGCCTCAAACGTGAACGGTCTCCTATGGGTACTGTGAAAACCTTCCTGAATTTATAGTGCCTTAGAAATGGCCGTGGGTACAGGAAAGAGCAACTGCACGAAACACAGTCTATGTCTTCGGGTGGAAAGCTGTCATTTTAAATCATCTGGCAATTGAATTAGCACATACTGCTGGAGATTAGCTGTCATTTATGAAAATACTATTGGGGCTGAAAATGCAAGGAAATGAAAGATATTAATTGTCCTCCTTAAATTAACTTCAAAAAAACGTAGAAAGAAGAGAGGTGTTTTCATTTCAAAAAGCTGCTGTTTGCTAGTAGCGAAGAATTCTGATACGCACCGAGCTTGCCAGACTTCA
The DNA here is from genome assembly GCF_036417535.1 of Chlamydotis macqueenii. Classification (NCBI taxonomy): domain Eukaryota; kingdom Metazoa; phylum Chordata; class Aves; order Otidiformes; family Otididae; genus Chlamydotis; species Chlamydotis macqueenii. The sequence continues at coordinate 40,099,077 of NC_141561.1, forward strand.
TTTATTTTTCTTTCTAAAGAAAAATTGCAGTTTGCCTCAAGAAAAACCAAGAGCCACACCTCGGGATCCTTAGCTCCTTATCACAAGCAGGGAGGGGTTTGATCATTGGTTTGCACAAGCTTGCGTTGTTCCTGGGATTAGCTTTTTCTTTGCACAGCGCTAAAATAGAGGTGCTCTGTCAGGCTGAAAACTCCCCAGACAAAGGTAAAACTCTGTGCGGCCATGCATCGCTCGCGGGTTGGATGCAGGTTGTTGCTCCGTCAGACTCCTTGTCCCCTCGCGCTCACATTTCCACCTTCTCTGTGCCGGCTTTAATGCCTGTTCCCGTGCTCCTGGCCCATATTTCAGCCTCATGTGAAGTACTACCAAGGCCAACTCGTAAAGTCGCAGCGGCTTTAACTTAGCATGAGATAACTGAGCAGGAAAGAACAAGGAAACATCCTGGTTTTAAACAAACACCTTCCTTTTATCCCCAAGCCTGTGTTGTGCCAGCCAGGAGACATGCGTAGAGAGCACACTCCTCAGGACAGGAGTCATCTTTGATTTCTTCATGGTAAAGATTTAAGCACAACGCTGTTAAGCGGAGAGGAAAAAAAAAAAAAATGCCAACATCAGGCATGATATGGATTGCCTCGTACTGTACTACCTGTTCTTGAAGGTGGGAACCACTCCAGGCATTCATCTTTCCAACCAGAAAACGACAACCTCCATATCCCATTATCCTCCCGAAACCTGCTACAAATTCACAGCCTAAGACAAAAAAGTTAACCTCAAGGCTTACAGATCCGAGCACAACTGAGCTCTGAACTTGGTCAGGGTCCCTAGAGCCTGCTACTTTCATACAGCTCATAATTTAATAAAAGCTCCCTACAACTACTTATTTTTTGCCTCCAGAAGCAGTTGGAGAAGCCAATAGCTTCTGTAACTTTCTCCCCCCCCCCCTCTTTTTTTCTTTCTTTCGGATAACAGTCGTTTGTCAGAACAGAGACAAGGGATGGGATGTTCTCTGGGATCACGACCTGGAGCTGATCAAAGAAGAGAAACGGGAAGAAGTGGAGGAAGAGATCAGAGTGCAGGTGAGCTTACAATAGTAAGAGGACACTAATAACGCACATTGCCAGTGTGTATTTCTCTACAGCGGTAAGAACTGGCCCTGCCATAGACCTTCTGGAGTCCCTACTGTCTGTTCTTTGCTTTAACACTTGTTTAGCTGAACGTTTGGCTGAGGTGTGGTGGCAGAACAGAAGGCTTAGGAAAATTCAACTGTCTGTGTCTGGGCAGGTTGATGAACTGATGCGACGGGAACTGGAGAATCTCAGACTGGCTGTGGATGGAGACAAGAGTGACCAACAGAAAAAAGGGAAGCGCGAAAAGGTAAGAGCAGCAAGTTGAGAGAATTCAGGGTAAATATCAGTTCTTTGCCCAGATGTGGTGGTATTCAGTGCAAACCCTAGCCTCGCAGATACCGGTATCAAGAAGTCCACCCTAAACAATTATTGAATCTCAAGTCAGAAGCATTTACAAATCTGTTCACCTATGGCTTTTCCTTTATCTATTGTTATTCCTCAACCTTTACAAGCATTGCTTAGGACAAGTTGAACTATTCCAGAGACAAATCATTACAAGATAAATCAGAATTTCAAGAGGGATACACGCCCTCTTAAAATCCTCCGATCCAGTCCAAAAGAGATGGACTGCTTGGAGTTTCCTAAGATGATGGGTTCAGGTTAACAGAGTCTTCCAAGGAAGGCACGGGTCTGGGTGCTGGTAAGTTTTCCAGCTGCTGTTTTCCTTTACTTAAAAGGAACTGGTTAATGAGTTTCTAAACTGTACAGCAGAAAAAAAAAAATCACTTTGAATTTCTTGGTGTAACCTTTCATTTATCTGTGACACGTAGATCACCCACAGCCAGGTACACATTGTTTAACTATGCTGCTACTTACTGCTCAAGGGTTTGGGAACTTGTACTTAATCCAAATTTACTGAAACCTATAAAATAGGTTAAAGACACGCATTCTTTTAACATGCTACCCACTGAAACACAGCACGCTTCATGTTCACATCTAGTTTCACAGCATTACCATACGCGGTGTTCCACAGCCCGTGATTCCCCGAATTCCTTACCCAGGCATTTAAACCATAGATCATGTCAGCGCAAAATAACTCAAAGCTTACAGACCTTACCACTCCATCAGCAGATTCTCTTCAAATCCTCAGGGCAAATAGCCAACCCTAGCCTCATGTTGTATTTCATTCCTACAATCCTTTTAGCGTGCAAATACTTGCTGTCGCCGTACTTCTACACAAATTATCTTTAAAAACGTTCTTTCACCTGACAAAGGTGGAGGAGCGATTTAATAACGCAGGACCGGAGCAGCTCTGAAAAGCTGATGCCGGTTGGATTGCTAACTCCGTTTCAAAAATAGCAAGGCTTAAGATACACAGACAAAATATTGCAACTGCCTTCCCAAAGTTGCCATAGGCACATGCCTTCAGATCAACTGGGCAAAACACTGCTGCAAAATGTCGCACTGGAATTAGAAAGCTTATGTTAGGGTTAGTTTTGGGGTTTTTTTTTTTTTCCTTCAATATAGTATTGGAATCGGTGGAGGGAGATTATTTAACTTTTTTTATTTTCCCAGGTTGTGCCAGTAGCCTGAGAGAATGAGGGAGGGGAAAAGAGGGAAAAGAAGTACAATTAAATAATACAAGTTCCCTAAAGACTTTCTCTGAAAAAAAAAAAAATTAAAAAAAAAAATCAGTTCTATTGTAGAGGTGAGGAAAGGAAGGAGATATCCACTTCTAGTCAAAACACATCTTTCCCTGTGCAAGGCTGTTTAAAATGTCCAGTCAGCATCATGAAAAAGGCTTTTTCTAATTAGTATTTACATAAATATCTCAGCCCCTAAACCAACACAGTGCAGGCAGTCTTCAGATCCACTTTGTGAAAACCTAGCCTGGACAAAAAGGATAAGATGGTCCGGAAAGCTCTGGAAGCAGCTTATTAATTTGTTACTCAGCAAAATTCCTTTAGTTTTTCAAGGCTTTGGGTTACCACATCCTGGGTCCCATCCATCCACCCTCTGAACTGTGAAATAATGGTGGGCTTGGGTTATCTTTGTGCCCATGAACACATCTGGAGCACCGTCTAAAACACTTCTTTTCCTCCCAAAAGGGATATTCTGCAAGGACAAGCATTCTCAGGAGGATTCAGTGTTCTTCAGAGAATACAAGCCTTTTTCTGCACTCTGTCAGTGGGGAAGGGGCAGCGGGGGGTAATTTCTTTAAGTGAACTCTTTAAAGTGGAGTTTCCTGTCCAGGGGCATTTACCCCAGTTTGTGATGCCACATTTGGCCATCCCATCTGTTGTAAGAACATACTTCTACTTTCTTTGGAGGAAGGCATCACAGGAAAACCAGGGCTTTTTTTGTTGTCAGGGAATAGTCACTGTCCAGGTGTAGATGTCCTCTGCCTTCTCAAGTGCACCTTAAGATGAGTAGTTTACAACTAAAAAATTCTGTCAAGTCCATATTTTTTAAAATCTGCCTGACCCACAGGAAATAATTTGAGTTTGAAATCCTTTTGCCAGTCCTTTTGTGGGGAATTCAGTGAGGACACTTTGGAACTTTCCCTCTAAAGGGAAAGCATAAAGGAAGCTAATTGCTCCCTCCCATTCCGTTTTTCAGATGGCTCAGGTCTTAAATAAACAAAATTTAACAGCTCCAAGCATACCAGCAGGCCACTCCTTTATTTCCATGCACTGTACTTCCTAGGCTGACCTTTGTCACTGACTCCCAAACCTTCAAATACCGCTTTAACACTAAAAGCTGACACTTAACCCTACCAAGAATTGCTCTTAGTGCCCCTGAAGATAAAAACCCCATTTGCCACCTTCGTGGAAGAGTCATTTTGGGTGGAAAGGCAAGTTGCTCTTCTCATTTCAAATGGATCTCCAGAACAGTAGGCTGATCTGGAAATACCTAAACTAGATTGCACCTAATACGCAACAAGTCACTCAGCTATCATTTGAAGCATGGATCCTGTTGGATCCTATCCGTGTTGGAAGCATCCCACCCCACAGACCGTCCCACTATTATTTATCCTTATGGTCCAGCACTGATAGAGTATAGAGGAGAAGTGTTCTCCTTAAGATGCACACTGTGCTGGACTCCAGAGAGCTCCTGATCTGATGGCTGTCACAAGAGAGGAGATGAGGATACAACAGAAACAAAGAAGTGTGGGTCAGCTCCACTGCAAATTGCATTTTTCTTCGCTACGCACTGTGTCATCTGCCCCGCCATGGTTCAGGCTGAGAAAAGATTTGACAGGAGATTGCCTCCTAGTGAGGGATGTCAGAAAGTCTAAGTCCCCACCCAGCCTACAGGAGCCCATTATAAAGCACCTGAAGTGAAAAATAAATTTTCCAAAGTATTTGATTTCTAAAAATTAATGGCATCCCTGTGCCAGCACAAACGTTTAGTCAAGTGTTGTTCCTCTGAGTCCATCCCTTTCTGACAACAGCCCAAGCTTCTGGTTTGGTGGATCAACACAAACCACCAGCTTTACAAATAATTCCTGTAGGTGGATGCCAGGTACATAACCATGGTACCTAGAGGACTTAGCAGCCAAGGATGTTTCTCTTGGGAACCTGCAGCCAAGTAAACCACCACAGACCTGGCTTTCCACCCAACATAAGAACTGGCGCATCAGCTCTCTGCAGTTATTGACCTGGAAGTTCCATTTAAGTGCTTATCAAAGTGCTTTTTCCAAGCCCATTGTGCTGCTTTTCCTGCCCTGCTCCCCTAAGGATTAGTTTCTCATCCAACTACAAGTAAAAGCAGCTCATTGCGAGTTAACGCACTCACACATACACAAAGGTATGGTCAGAATTCAGAAAAAAGGAAAAAAAAACACACAAAAAAAAAACAGAAAAAGGGGACATGGGAACTTAAGTGTGTAAAAATTGCTTCTGGATAGGCAAGAAGAGCAAAGCCATCATGAACGATGCCAGAAGATAGCTGGGTCAGAATGGAGGAAAGGGTGGGTTTGGGGACACTGGTTCACAATTGCAGCTAGACTTTCTGGAGCTGATGGAGATTAGCACCCAGAGCTCTCAGCCAGCTGTGGGGGATGTAACCTCTTTGGATGCTGTAGCTAAATCCAACAGGGATTACAGATCAGAGCAAAGAACTTAATAATCAATGGGATCATCTTTTTCTCAGAACTTTTCAGTACCAGTATCAGAAGCTGCTCCCTGTATCTTGACGCTGCGGAAAAGGACTTGTCAATTTGCACACACGGTGCAAGTATGTGCTTGCTCAGCCTCCCATCCAAGCATCACACATGATCCGAGGGATCCGCTCAAACACTTCCTAGCCTGCTGCTTGTACGCTGCCATTTCCCCTAAACCACAGGAGTACTTCCCCATCCTTACTTTTCCACATACTTGGTGGCAATAGCTGGGGACAGCTGATGGCAGCAGGGCTTCTGTGATCATGGCCAACGGGTGACACAGATCCCACGGTTCCAACAGTTCCCTCAGTGAGACATTTTTGCTACCCCTCTCCCTTCCGGCATCGGAGACACTCAGCTCTGGAATCTGGTCTGAAGTCAGGTCCGTGTTTGCTCGTGACAGCCGCTGAGCTACTCAAAACAATTTCATGAGCCCACGCAGTCAGACGAGATACCACACCAAGCACGGAAGATGGTCTTCTGTCATCTGCCAGCTAACATCTAGTGCAGTTCGCTATGTGTGACTTATCAAATCAGAACATAACCGAGTGAATGGATGGCTACACAGAAGCCAGACTGACATTTCAGAGACAGAAACAAGGAGATTGCCGTTATAAACTATGAGGATGTTCACATTCATTAAACATTATCATTTTCTAAATAAAAGCAGCTCCCAATAAGACCCTTTGGAGGAAAGCCATTGTCTACAATTCATATCTGCCCTTAGCGCATCTCAATGTTTGCCAAATTTCCCATAAATGCTGATGTTAATTAGGAAAACACATTTTTCCCCCTGCATAGTTCAATTTTGTTTTGCTCTTGAGTTACTTTATTAGCGAAGCTGCCTTGAGGACAACACCAGTTGGCCAATAAATTCAGCATATGCTTAGTGTCTTTCCATAGGTAGAAACGAGCTTTTCTCCCCAGTCAGACCCCACGATAAGCAATTTCTAAGCTTGTTGGAAGAAAGGTTAAAGAGACAAAGCTGGAGGAACACCAGAAATAAACCACTGAGTCCCAGGATTTCCTCAGTTGTTAAAACAGCATGGCACAGGCTTTGTTTTTCCCGTTTTTCTTTCGAACTAAACCTCGCTGGCTCATTCTAACGAGCGTTTGCTGCCAAGCTTATTTATGTAAAGAAACCTGAGGTGTAGTTCTGCAGAAACAGAAATGTTTACATTATTCTGCTCCAAAATTTAAAAGCCATCACCTCTTCCCAGTTAGTTTATCCGTATAGTTCCAGGTTTAATTTACATTTTCACCTAGATTATTTTTATTGCATTGTGAACACTAGCAGGTGATTGCATCATAGGTTATTTACATCATGACCATCCCTGAAAAAATTAAAATTTATGAGTTTCTGAATATTGCTGACCAATTCTAGGAAAAACCCAGCATTTTCCAGCTAATTGCTTAGGATTTCTTTTTAACCAAACAGAATAGCCTCTAGAGTTCTGCAGAAGTATTCACTATTAAAAAAAAAACAGGAAAGCCAACATAAATTTTTTGAACCAATAACCTGTCTTGATCAACTAAGCGTTTAAGCACGTGCTTAAGTTTAAGCCCATGCTTAAGTTTAAGCCATTGAAGAAGTCCCATGGTGCAGAAACATTGCTGTGTAAATAGTTGCACTGAAGTAATTCTGAAGTGCTTCGCAGAGCTGCAGTATGGCCTCCGCTGGTGAGCACTAGCATGGATTAACGATGCCCTCTCCACTGCTAATTATCGCTAACCATAGTTAGGCCTTGTGAGCTATAATTAATGGAGGAGTTTGACATCACTTACTCATATCTATATGTTTTCCAAGGGGTTTTTTTGCAGTATGTAAATAAACTAGTCACAGAAGTCAAAGTCTTCCCGTAGTGAAAGCGTGATGAAAACATCAAGAGAAGAGCGGGCCAAGTTTTTCTGACCTCTTCAAGTTTCTTCTCCAAGGCATTAGGAAAGAAAAGGCTATCTGATGGGTAGGAGGTTAGCCAGAGAGTCAGGAAGGTTGGTTTCAGGTCCTGCTTGGACATAGCTCCTCAGCCCAAGGGTGCTTCACCTCTCCCATGCCTTGGTGAGGCACTTGTACATGAGAACACCTCCTGCGCCCTTATAAATGGGGACATGACTTCCTTCCCTCAGGCTGTGCGGGGATGTGAATTTTCCCTTTGGGTTCTTCAGTAACGAGGGCCGTGTTCAGACACTGAAGCATTTGCTGTTCTGGCCCTCGCTTTGCTTCAGTATATTAAGTACTAAGGTCATTAATTCCTGCCTGTTTTTGTGGTCCTTAGAAAAAAAAGGCAGCCAAGAAGAAAAAGGTATCAGAGTTGGAGGAAGATCTAACTCCTGACAGGTAAGGAGAGGACCTGTTTACACGAGATGCAGACAATGAGAGGCTGCATCCTCTTTGCATTAGATATGCTGTCAGCCCTTTTAGTTTTTAATTACCCAAGGAACACCTCAACCTTGCTACACTTGCCAGCATCAGCAGCCCTACAATAAATAAAACCTGTTTATTAACAGCTCTAAACATCCATTAAAAGCCTAAATGATATTAAAACCCTTGCACAAACTTGAAGCACATGAACTTTAGCTAAAAGCTTTTTGTGTTCCCAGTGAACACCACAACCTTCCCAGTAGCCTTCCTCAACTGGGGGCTTCACAGCACAGGACAACAAAGCAGCACAGACCTTGTTTCCGCGCAACCCCCCCCCCCCCCCCCAACAACATGTACAAATTAAATTCTTCATTCTGCAACAAGACACTATTAAAGCCAGTCTCCATTAACTGCGGTCGGGTTCATTCCAGCACACAAAGCTAAGCACACGTCACATTTCGGCAGGATATTGGCCCTGTTTGCCCCTTTCCCATCCCCTCTGCAGGTGCAGAAGCACCTGGCAGTTTTGTTGACTGTCACATTTTCCATCCCAGCTGAAGCTTGGCCCCTGGACTCTGTAAATCACCCTTCACATCTTGGGTAAAATGTACATGTCATATAAATCAGTTTTATTTATCAATAGGAGTTCTGGCACACCTGGCAATTTGCGCATCCTTGCTCTTTTAAGCACCCTTGTTTTATTTGGAGGATTTGAGAGGATTTCTTCTTTTGACATTACATTTTCAATGAGCTTGACACGCGTTCGCTGATAATCCAGCTATTTTTCACCTATACACGTAAGGCAGACACCTACGCGGAGATATCACTGCTGGGACCTGCTGACCCAGCTCCCAAGAGAGCAGCATGAAGACAAACACACTCAATCATTGCAGGAGCACATGGGATTCACCCCACAAATCCATTTGTACAAGACCTGGACTACATCTCCTTTAGGTGCTAGCACTATGCAATCAGTCAATGGTCTCTTTATCTGCTTGAAAATTAAAAAACAACCTCTCCAAGCAAATATTTAAAATAAATGCGTCATGGATTATAGCAGAGCATGACCTCTCTTACAAGAGCAGCACCAAAGTCTAACAAGGATGCATACATGCTGTGCTTAAATTTTTTACACTGAGGGTGGTAGAACACTGGAACAGGTTGCCCAGAGAGGTGTTGGATGCCCCATCCCTGGAAACATTCCAGGCCAGGTTGGCCAGGGCTCTGAGCAACCTGATCTGGTTGGAGATGTCCCTGCTCCTTGCAGGGGGGTTGGACTAGGTGACCTTTGAAGGTCCCTTCCGACCCAAACCATTCTATGACTCTATGATCTCTGCTTTGGTGTGGTGGAGAGGGCACAGAGGGCTTTAGTGAAAGACCGATCACATCACACTCGGAGGAGATTCGGGGCATGCATCATTAGGCTGGCGTAGTAAAAATAGCCAGACAGGAAAAGTAGAAGTCATGCTCCCACCAGAACTGTCAGGTCAGTTCCGTTCTACCTTCTGCTCATTTCATGATGCGTACTCAAGATAAAATCACGAAGAACGAAAGCAAGAGTCAGAGCAGCAAAATTAACCTTGTTTAACCTTAAAATTTTATATTTCCTTACTACTACCCCATATTAATTGTGCCACTAACACTGCATAAACATAAAACTTCCCAGCTGAAATGGAAAAAGGCTGCAGACCTCAAATTATATAGGTGGCTTTATTAGCCAGCTGAGAGTTACTATTTAATATTTTTATTATAGCAATACCAGAATGTCCTAATTAAGATAGGCGACAAAGAAAAAAGCTCAGATGTTGAAGGGAAAAAAAAATGTGAAAAGCGCACAAACAGTGAAAGACCTAGCAAAGATTCAAAATCAATATTGTTTACGCTAACAATATAAGAGGAATTTCCAACAGGCTTATTAATTTTCTGTAATTCTTGAAGCAGTAACAATCTGTAGAAGCCAGTGCCAAAAATGTCATTGAAATTAAGGCCTAGATAGAATTCCAAAAGGGAGAGACTGAGGATAACATCCACACCAATAAAAAAAAAACAGGGTACAAATGTAAGTGTATCAAATCATCCTCAGTTACTGGAAGCTCTTTCCAACCACTAACAGAGACAGGAAGAAATGGTTCTGCTGGAGAACTTATCCCACTGGATGGTTTCCCCCCCAATCCTTCTTTGGCCCGCATTGAGTAGCTGGATCACTGGTTGCTTCAATAGAGTCGTTCCCAGTATGTTCCTGATGAGATGAGACTGTCTATGGCAAACAGAATAAATTCCAGGAAGAATTAATGAATTACTGCTAATTGGAGAGCTAAGCGAATAGGTACAGTAGTGTTAGGATTGCTATTATTATGTAATTTAAAAATAATTTCCAGTAATTGATATTAATGAATGAGGCTATTACACAAGTCATAACTGATCCTGCACCACCTGGAAACGGGTAATGGAATGGGTGGGAGAGGGAGCCATGTGGTGCGGGAGGTAGGAAGAGATTCCTTGCCATCATGCAGAAAATGGTACTCATTGATTTCATATTGATGTTTCATATTTCACATTGAGCTAATCACCTTTACCTCTGAGCTACAAAATACATTTATAAAGCTGAGGAAGCTCTGAAGCTGGCTCAGTTATTGAAGGACTCAGCTTCTGTCTCTTGTTCCTAGGACCATCGATTCTCTGTACAGAGAACTCGTGGAAGAAGGATTACTGATGAAAGCCAAGACCGTGCATCTCTCCGATTATATTGGTAAAGTACGCGTTTTACAGCTCCGACGGTGTTTGAGCTAACCAAACCTCCAGCCCTTCAGTGCTCGCTGACCCCTATTTCCAGTCAAGAGTGAGTTCAGGAGGAATTATGCTTTCAGGACTTTCGAGCTTGAATATTTAAAGCCATGTATGCAAATCACGTCTGTGTCTGCAGGGTGTGCAGTACCTTTCACTTCTGCTGCTGAAACCAGGACCTGCTTGTAGAGCTGGCACCTGGCTCCAAGCACCAACACTTGGAAGCTTGGAATGGTTTTGGGTGTCACAAACTACTCTGAGATGGAAGCAGGACATCCTTTAAGGAGCGCTGGCCAGGCATTAGCAAGACACCGCAAAAAGAACAGATTTGCGGTTGTAATCCATCCAGAACGTCCCAGAGAACAGCAAAAGTCATACCTTCAGCATTCACTCGTTCAGCAGAGGAGGCTTGCCCCCTTACCACCACCTCCCTGGCTGCCCCTGAACTTGGAACAGTGCTTTGAGGCATATCTGGCCCTTGATTTAAAATACATCTCTGCTTAGTTCTGCATTTCATTGTCCTCTTGCCCAGTTCCTGTTACCTGCAGCTGCAGTCAGACATGCTTGCCCATGCTGTACATAGGCATGAACATTTTTCACTAAAAAAAAAAACCCCACTTTGTCTGACACAATCTCCAAAAGCATTTGATGACGTACAGTAAAGTCACCACAACCTTAGTAGCAAAAAACCCAAAATTCACTTGTTTAAAAGCCACCATTAATTGAATTTGCGGACATCCGAAAGCCACAATGCCACTGGCTGTTAGTATCTGAGCCAGGAAAGTTGGATCCTCATACATCACCCCTAAATACCATGTTTATATCAATCCTTGCACCAATTATTGCCCTCAGAGTCTTTGCCCACTCTGCTGAAAGCTGAATTATCAAGTAGCACATCCATTTTGTGCTCATTAAAGATCACAAAGTGATTGAAGTTTTTCATTATTCCTTCTTTCACTCCACCAGTACCATCAAGCTCGCTTCTCTCCAGTAGACATTCCCTACCCTAGATGTTTTGAAAGCACAACTTGGCCAGAGGATAATAATTAACAGCAAACTTGGAAGCAGGCTGAGATGGCTTTGGGACATCTTCTCTTGACCCTGAGGTTTGAAGCCTTGGCTCCTCTGCAACATAAAGCAACTCATGAGTTGCTTCAAGTTGCACCAGCAACATTCACTTCCCACCAGCAGAAGGTACTGGGTACAAAAGTGGACCTCACTTTTTTCCCTTAAATACCAAAAAGCTTCCACCTTTAAGGTTCCAAGGACACAAAGCCTTCAGAAAAATAAGTCCTCATCTGCTCTGCTCTTACCAGGCTGAAGTCTGAGGAAGGTCACCCCCTCCCAATTCTGGGGAAAGGACAAAGCGTGGAACTGCGCTACGTGGCGAGTGAAGGCACTGAAATGTCCCCCCTCTATGACAAACTGACATCACTGAACTAATTTTCTTGGTGACCTTATCTAAATTAGTCAGAGAATATCCACTCTGATTTATGTTCGGTTGCAATTAAACCCTTTGATGCCTTCTAATTAAATCTGTGAAGATTAATTCCTATCCAGTTCTTTTGATTTCTCTTTAAATAAAAGATAAAACCTGAAATGAATTCTGTTCTTCAGAGGGGAGGGGGGCAGTTGCACCGGGGCTCGCCTGCCTCTTTGCCCCCAAATTACAACTCCATTTTCTCTTTTAACCATTGCTAATGTACCTCTACTCCAGAGAGGCCTAGCGCTCTCCCTTTTTATCTCCTATAAAACAGAATATACTATTATTTTTCAGTAATATTCTCCATAATGACATGTAATTTGTGCTAAAAATAATCACTGACTACATCGTCACAACTAATTTTCCTACTTGTGGCCCATCCTTCTGGATCTTTGTTCTCCAACACGCCCGGCTGATGGACTTTGACAGGGCGAGCAACGCGATTATGGCTCCGTAACGAGAGCTGAGGCACGATTAGATCCATTCAGTTCATGTCAGGGATTTTTCCTTTTCTTGGGTTATTTTGTGGAGGTTTTTTTGAACAAAGGGAAAAAAAGTGAACTGCAAAGAGCCCCACCAAATTAGGTGACGCACTGAAATGCCTAACATAGCGAGAAGCTGAGATGCGATGCAGCCAGGGGAAAAGCTTGTTAAAATCTCTTCTCCCCATTTTTGAAACCCTTTCGACAGGGCGCGGTTCACTGGGCTTCCAGCCCTACAAAATCCCAAATCCAGAAATCCTTTGCCAGCAGCGTGATTTATGGTGCTGCTAATGATTCTTCTCCGCAAAGTTTCTTTAAAAGGTTACCGGAGACCGATGGCTCTGCTCAACACCTTCCACAGTCAAGAAGGGAAAGTCCACAGTGCGTTCAACTTCATTTTCCTTCGCCGTTCACCTCTCCAATTTCTCCAGGTCACATTCCACAACAATTCCACAACCCTCTTTGAGTCCCCGTCCCTTGGCGGTGCCGGGTTTGCCGAGAGCACGCGATATCGCTATTCTGCGGTAGTTTTTCGTGACTTGAGTTATGCATTTTCTAACGATGCACTGTCACCTTTATTAAGCCCGTGCTTCCTCCCCACAGGCGAGTTCAACTACGTGGGGGCCGCGCTTCGTCAGCAAGGTGCAGAGCCGCTGCCCTCTCTCGCGGATGTCAGGCAGCTTGTCGCGCTGTACGGAATATTGCCGTTAGGTAAGAGCCCGGCAAAAATTCCTGGGAGGGCAGAACACAATGGCTTTGCTTCCTGTCAGCACCATGCATCTTTACTGGCTGTGACAGGGCTTGATTAATCGGAATCTAAAGCATTTTGCAGTATAATTGTTTTTCAATTAAGCCTTCTGAGTAGAGCGCGTATCGTTTTAATAGCGCGTAAAGGAGCTCACGCATGCTGCTGTCAGGTATTGCCTTTCCACAGCGTCTCCGTTTGCGTGTTAACCACTTGTGAATGGCAGCGCGCTAGAGGAAGTCACTGGGGAAAGATAATAGCTAAAACAAGCTCCAGCGATCAAAATTAATCAAGTTAAGGGAAGGGCTAAGGTTGCAATTTACCTTTTACAAGCTGGCTGATGTTACTCAGTACTAAACAATGCAATTGTTTAAGGAATGAGTGAATACATTTTGTACCGCAGTGAGAACACTTTTTAAATTCCCTTGCAGTTTTATTGCCAGAGCTAGCCGATACCCAACGAGGCTTTGCTGGCTTGGGTTGTTTGCTTTTATCCTAAAATCTATTCCATGTTTTACTTGGGAATGGCATTAAGCCAAATTCTAGCAATTGCAAGAAGTGCCTGTCTCAAGGGCCTCTACTCATACTTCCCTTGCATCCTTTTCCATTCCCGATCGGATTTCAGGGACATTTTAACCAGGCACAACCTCCTCCGGGCTGTGTCGTTGTCTGCTGATCCCATTCCAGCTGATGTCTGCCTGCCTCCCATTCTGGCAAAAAGAGCAAAGCCGACACCAAGCTTCTGCTTTTCCCTCCCAGAAAGACCAGTGCTCAGGCTGTTCTGTATCTGCATGCTCTGCGGCTGTCCCTGTCCCCAAAGCCGGCTCGGTGCGCCGTGGAGAGCTCGGTGCAATAGCGCACGAGTCTTCTTCGCTTGGGTTCGGGGTGGAGAAGAGCGCTCCTCCTGCTCTACAGCTCCATCTGAAGAGTCAGGGTAACACATGGGATGCTAGCAGCATCCCTGCCTCCAACCCAGGTGGGACTTTTCCCATTAAAATGCTCTCACAGCTGGTTTTGGGTGAACCCTCAGGGGTTGGCTGCCAAGTTTGACCACGATCAGCTGAGAGAGCTCAGCAGTTATCCCTGTCTGCACTGACGGCAGCATGGTGTTTCCCGTATCAGATAACTCCTCCAAGGTTATGTTTTAACACCGTCCAATCAAGTGAAATCAAGCCCCAGGACACCCCCCAAGGCAAGAGAAGAGAACCCAATTTTCCTGACATTTACACAACTGGCTAAAAATCTAGGGAGAAGCAACCCTGGACTAGTTAAACAAACAATATATTCGCAATAGCAGTTTGAAAAATGCCTTTGAGTTAAAAAAAAAAAAAACCTCCATGAGCCAAAAAAAGGCACAGGAACGGTTTCACCTTTTGGGGTGATATGTTATGGATGACATTTTACTTAATTGGTCTCAGAACTAGTTAATCATTATGGAATTGTGTATGTGTAGAAGCGAAAGTTCCTCTCCAAATAGTCACCTGATGGCAAGGAAAACTCCGGTTTAAATGGCATTGAGAAAATTATAAGGGGCTGAAAGGAGAAATAATAGTAGAAGATATACTTCATTTTTAACCACAGAGGAGTCAGCTGTTCCCCTCGTAATAAATCTCTGTAATAGTAATAGATTGGTATGGAACGACCAAATATTAATAAAGCCTGGGTGGCTGACAACTTCACTACCTCCTGCACAGTGCTGGAATAATGGCATTCGTCTTCGCACTGGGTTCGTTGTCATTTATTTGGGATGTTAAGCCGTTAGGACACAGAGAGGCAGCCTGGTTGGATTTGGTTTTAAATGGTACCTCGGAGAACTTTTCCAGGCTAAGCCTGTGCAGCCCATCACCTTTGGGGTGAGTTCCCCGCCGTGAGTCCCATAGTTCGATAGACGCCACTCTCAAAAACCTTCAGAAGGAGCGGGTGCTCACACAGGTTTTCAAAATTGACTTTGTACCAACCACCACGACTGACACAGGACATTTTCAGGCATCAAGGTAGTGATGTTACTGGACTATTGGTGGGTACGGATAAAGTATTTGACATTTCCTGCTGCTTCCATCTCTGGAGGTCCTTCTACACCTAATTCACACAGCAAGAGAGGCAAGCTCTATCACCATCAGCCACCTCAATCTCTCTCTGTGGTTCTGTTTTCACAACACAGGCATTTCTGCTAGGTTGGAGTGTGATGGAGCATCTTTCTTACAGCCCAGAATGAATTTACCTGGAGAGGCCGTAGAGACAGATTTAGAAACACTGAGCAGCCGTCACTGCCAGCAGAGCAAGCGAAGCGTAGCAACCCTGGCATTTGCTCACCCAAATAAAATGAAGGGAACAAAAAGGATCCTCCTCCTCCTAGCAGACATATCATACCTGCTCTGTAATGTGCAGCTGCTGTACTCCACACTGAGAAATCTGCTTATGTGCAGATGAGCTAGCACCACACTCAGCGGGCACGCATAGAGGGGGTAAACGGCAGGGAAGGATTTTGGAGCAGACAGTTGGAGTCTCCAGTGCTCGCTGAACAGTAATAACATTTAAGAGGAAAAATGATGGGGAGAAAAAAAAAAAAAGGGAAGTTAAAGGAGAAAACATAAAACAGATGGTAACATCTGGTTTCAAAATCACTGACAAGCGCAGCTCCAGCGGACAGTCCCGTTAGTTTGTTTTCTCTAAAGATGGGGAAGCTGGAAAGTGTCACTCCAGACAGCAGGAGGAGAGAATTCTGCTAGTTCTACGTGCAGCGTGAGTCTGCCATTGTCTTGTTGCAGAAAGCGAGGATCTTCCCAACAACAAATGCAAAGGTGCCTCTCTGACCCTACCTCTGCCCAGCTGCTGAGGGAGGGAGTCAGCTGTGGGTAAATGAAGGCAAGTGTCCCCAGGCAGGGCACCAGGCTCGTCTCTACTCATAGCAGTTCCATTTCAGTGCTCTTGTCCTTTGTCCATCCTCAAAAACTTACCAGTGACCTTACTTTCAGCTCAGATTTAGAGCTGAGGTTTGCCAATCAGAAGGAACAAGTAAGGGTGGTTGAGTTTTGCTACAAGCAGGGACGTTCACTCAGATGTGCCACAGCCCTGGTTGTACAGAACTGAACTCAACAGCACTTACGCCGTATTAAAGAAACAATGAACTCACATTATAAATTATTTACGATGAAGAAAAAGAAGGGAGAATCATTCTTATTGCCTTTACAGCAGACTTAAATGAAAGCAATAATATTCCCTTCTGACTTTTTACAGGCTCCCAAACAGTCCATGAGAAGGCTCCTGTGGCAAAAGCCTTGTTACTAGCTGGACCCGCCGGCGTTGGAAAGAAAATGCTGGTCCACGCCATCTGCACAGAAACAGGAGCCAACCTCTTCAATTTATCCGCTTCCAACATCGTCGGGAAATACCCGGGCAAGAGCGGCCTGCAAATGATACTTCACATGATTCTCAAGGTACCGAGTTGTGTGTTCTCTACAAAGCTGGTTCAGTTCATCACATCTTTTGTGGAACAGCGACTGGAATTGTGGTTTCTCCACATCGAGGAACGTACACACCAGTCATATGAGGGCAAAGCAGCCCAAGGTCCAAAGGACTGCCAACCCAGTTTGAAATTCCCTCCCTGCTTTCAAATTTTCAAAACCACTTGCTGACAAGCCAGTTTATGTGCCACTGCAGAGGATTTAAGTGCCCCTTGAGAAAATCACTGGAAGTAGCCATATTTTTCACATTAACCTGCAAGCTTTGTGTTACCTCGAATATGAAAAGCGTCATCGATAAAGAAAATTCTGTTCTCTGTTTATAGGCATGTCAGTCAGGAATGCTTGCCGTGCGGCGTTTAATCACATACTAGACTGGGGGTGGTCAAACATTTCCTCTCTGGGAGTGTTGCTGTAAAACAGCTCTCTCCCCTGTACTGCTCTCTGTTTGCCCATCAGCAAGCTTTTCAAACGAGGGAATCCTAGCACAGGATTACATTAACAGAAATGCAGGACAAGTCTGGAAAGGAAGGCAGGCATATGAACTGTGAAGAACATATCCCAAATCCTCTTCGGGAAAAAGACACTATCCTGGCAGGATTTCTTCCACATTCTAAGCATTTCTCCTAAGGAAGGAAGCTGGTAAACATTTCCAGACTAAATACTTGTAGAAAGAACACAGCATATACACTAGAACAAGCCAAATATAATATTTTTCCAGTGCCAGAGGCCTACTAAAAATTGGCTTTCCCTGGGATTTATCAGATGCATTTTATTAAATCCAGTATGAGAGCAGGTTTTGCGACAGGTGCCTCCGATCCCCAGAGAAGACAGGTTCCACAGTTCAATGCAAAGCCATCCCCAGAGATCCCATTTCTCGCTGGTCGGAGCAGCGCCCTAAGGAAAAGCGACGGCGGTGCTGCGATCGTGCACCTTTGACGCCGTAACGCTACCGCCGGCTCTAGCGCTCCCTGACACAAGCTAGTGCCGTTAAACTGAGCTAACGTTCCCTCTCCTCCCTCCACTCTGCGCATTTCACCCTTCTCCACTTCGTTTCTCTGCCCTCATCAGTAGCGAAGGAAAAGTCTAGCTGCAAGCATAGCGCACAC
Source organism: Chlamydotis macqueenii (assembly GCF_036417535.1). Lineage (NCBI taxonomy): Eukaryota > Metazoa > Chordata > Aves > Otidiformes > Otididae > Chlamydotis > Chlamydotis macqueenii. The sequence continues at coordinate 40,116,735 of NC_141561.1, forward strand.
GCCGTCCCTCCCGTCATTCAGCCCCTGCTGGAACATATATATAATGTATACAATAACTGGAACATACGTAAAATAAATCTAGATATAGGTATATAAAACCCCTTACATTTTTCCACATTACTCAAGAACAAATGGAAACATCATCCAACACCTCCCCCAAAATTACGGGGAGCGGTCCAAGCTTACTTCTGTACTGTAGCTCTTGCAAAAGAGGCAGTGACACCGTGGTGAACCTCTGTGAGTTACTGGGATGGAAGCTGCTCGCAATCACATGGAATAAGAGTTGTCCAGGCACTTGCTTATCAAAAGGTGACTGGTTCCAACTGCAACAGCAGCACTGCTTCAAACTCTGCTCCTCTAGTAACAGAGCAGACGGCGCAGTGTGTCTCTTTCCGAGGGATACTTCATCTGCATGCTCACTTCTCCGCAAGCTCATTGGCATGGCACCAGCCTGTCTTAGCATCGTTCAAACCAGCTATGTCCCATTTCCATTCCTGATTCCTTCAGCTGATTCACCTCTCTCCATCCCACCTCCTGAACGCGAGTCAACAGCGTGTCCATGCCGCAAAGAGTCAGCCACATACTGGCCTGCATCAGCGAAAACACAGCCAGCCATTAAAGCAATTAATTATTCCCCTCTATTTGGCACTTAGGAGACCACAGCTGGATTCTGTGTCCGGTATGGGACTGCCCTGTTACAAGACTTTTCCCAGAGGAACACAGGGATAGGACAGGAGGCAACAGACACAAGCTGCAACAAGGGAAGTTGTTTCTGTGTTAGGAAAACGGCTTCACAAGGAACAAAAGGATAGGGAATCTTTTCTATCCCAGTTTGCAGGAGCCTACTGGTACCCAAGCTGAGGCAAACACAAGCACAACACACATTGCAAACAAATTCCTTGACAGGAGGAAGCTGAACGCTGGTGTTTTTCCAAAAAAAAAGATATTTTTTTCCACCCTTGTAAAAAAATTCAGCAGAATACAGACCTTCCAACTTATAGTTGGAAATGAGCGACAGGAACCACGACAGTTCTTTCTCTGTTATCTTATGATCCACGTAACCATTGTTAGCACCAAGAGTCAGTAAAGAAGAATTAATGGTGCTGTGTGATAAAGGTGAGGTAACCTTGCACTTTTGATTGCCTATCACATCTGCAAACAACAGAGTTTCTGTCACGAAAGGAAACTCTGGAGAGCATAAAAATGACCGTTCGGAAACTTTCTGTCCGCAACAGAGTGTTGGCTGCTGGCAGTTGTTTCGCTGGAGACACCCTAAACAAGTGAATAGCATTGTGAAGAAATCAAACTTTAACTTGTTTCAGATGCAAGAGCCAAATTCTTTCCCCCCCCGCCCTCCCTTATTTCAAGGAGGAGATTTGCAAGAGACATACCAGCCCTCCTCCAAAAAGGAGAGCCTTGTGTGTTACTCAAAGCGAGCACTTTAAATGCCACGCAGAGGAAATGACTTCTCATACCAGAACAGGAACACACCAACATTTCAATCCGCTTATTCAAAGGAAACGTAAGGAAGATTAATATGGAATAGGAAAACTATTGACAGGAGCTGCAAACACCAAGCCTGAGCACTTCTGTTCTCCATAAAGACGCAGCAAGGCCTGCCAGGTCAGAGTGAAAAAGAAAAAAGAAAAAAGAAAAAAAAAAAAGACAGAAAAATTATCTGTCTGTAATATAGAAGGACTTCCCAGTGGTCCCTAAAACTCATCCTTCATGCGCAAATATTCCAGAATGTGCTGGAATATTTCAATTCAGCCCCATTTTCCACGTGTCGAGGCAGCCTGAACTCAGCAGAGCTCTCTGCCAGCTGGTCCCAACCGATGGCTTGGCTTTCCCGTGTTCCCAAGGTGCAAAACACCACGGCAGCAAGATGCAAAGAAGCATAGTGATGGATGCGTAGAAACAAAAACCAAAACCGGAAAGGATCGAGAGGGCAGAATGCATGACTGTGACACAGAGGTATAAAAGTGCAGGTAGTTCATAAGGCTTAACTCCAAGGCGATAAAAGTGACGAGCGCTGGCCTTCCATTGGCAGCCGTCAGGTTAATCACTACCAGAGCAGGAGAACCCCTCCCGGGTCCTTCGCCGGGACCACAGCAGCACATAGAAAGCTGATTGTACAAAAAAACCACACATGGTGGGGGGGTGGGGAAAATATGTTATTAGTTCAACACTGACCAGGCTAAAAGGTTGGGGAAGAGGTGGCCAGGAGAAAGTGTCTGTGTATTTAGCATTTCCATGCCACACAAGGCTTTTTTTCCCATTACAGTGGAAATTTGGGAACAGTATATTCAGCATTTTTTCCAGACATCCCAGAATAATTCTTTTCCCTTGGTGCAGTGCAGCCTGCTAGAAGGCCAGACCCTTGAAGTGTTAAATATCACCAGTGCTCAAGCACAGCTTTATGTGTTACTCAAATGTCAAAAAAAAAAAAAAAAAAGGAATGTATCCTGTTAGAAGACAGTATTTATAGGGTTTTTTTTCTAAAAGAAAAAAAAAAAAACACAAAAAACCCCAGAATATAGCAGCACCATCACATTTGCCTGGTGAGGTCTAATCTCAGCTTTCAGCATCTTGCTGCTTTGAAGCATTTCTATGAGCAAAGCACAGAGGATTGAGTAGTTTTCAGCAGCTAACTGAGCTTCCAGAAAAATCTGGAAAAAAAAACTCCCACCAAAGCGTTCCAGTTTGGAGGAGCCTTATGCACGTGTCTGCTGCAAGAATCAAGTTTCCGTCTTTCCATAGCAATTTCATGGTTAAACTTTTCAAACCTGAGAGCCAGAGTTTAACCCAAGGCTTTAAAAAAAATAAAATCAAATAAAATAAATAAATGCTTTTTGATCTCTGAGAGATGTTGATAGACAGCAGGACAGGAAATCTTTTTCCATAAGGATTTTCCTGAAGAGCAAATTGAGCCTCCGCACCCCGTCAGCACGGTTCTCAGCACGGGCGCTGCGGTATTAGAAGGGTTAAGGAGCCATCTGCTGGCAGCTCCAACTAATGGTTGGATGCAGCAAAGCTAATAAAATTTCAATTACAAATTAATTATGTACAGTGCATTTAATTATCCGTGGATTCAAACTCTCCGTGGATAATTCAAATGAAGCGCTTTCACGGGGGGATATACGCTCTGCCAACGTTATCTGCCAACAATTTAAATGAGATGCCGATGGATTCTGGGTGTCTGATCTGTCTTTAGAAGAGAAAAGGAGATGGCATCAAATATAATATGTTGAATTTGGTCACGTTAACGTCTACCAACGCCAAAAATCTATGCGCAGGCCACTTTGTACGTTTAGATCATTGCCTCAGAACAGAAAGTCTCTCTAAGAAAGAGCTGGAGCTGAGCTCATTCATTGTATTTCTACTTACTGGGTGGGGAAATAAAGGGGTCAAAAAAAGAACAAGCTACAGGTGTGAAACCAGTGAGCACTCTTCTGTAAGAGTTAACATGAAACCACAGTCTGGTTAAAACCCTAAGGCTCTGTTTTAGAGGGCTGCAAACCGCAGAAGCCATCCCTGAGCCAAATGGGGAAGATCCGCACCTCCACAACTGCAGTGGTCCCAGCGAAGGGACAGCACGGCTCCCTTTGAAGGGCACAAGTAGAGCCTCATCCACTGCCAACAGCTTTTCTAACCTCTAACCTTCCCCACCCTTATTCCCCCCATCACATCACAGTGCAGCATCACACACGCAGGTACGGAGAATATTTTGTGGAACAGCTACGTGGCTCCACAGACTTCATACAGCCACGTTAGCTCGGAAAGCAAAACACCAGAAGACAACTATTCTCCTTAAGAAGCAAACGCACAGCACCTCTTTGGTCATAAACACGAGTGAAGCAGGGAGAAAGCACCACAACAGCAGCAGATCCCACAGTGACAGAGTCTACCAGGGTGGTAAGGCTCGAGCAGATGGCATGCCACCAGCCCAGTCCTCACTGGGGAGAAAGGCAGGCTTCAAGGGGAACCGTCTCCCACTGCCTCATCACCCTCCTGACATCCTCTCCAGGCACACACAGAGCAGGAAAGGAGGAAAAATGGTTGTTATCTTATGTTTCAGAAAGTAAGAGTCACCATCAGAAAGCCCCAGCTGATAATCCATTCGTTAGCGGTGCTGAGATCGGTAAGGGTCTCTGAGTCAGAACTTCCACACGTCACAGCAGACTGCATCGTGGGTGCACCAAATGCAAATCCAGTTCTTCAAGAAGCTGCAGGTTTCTCTCAGCGATTTAAACGATGCCCTACATTTTTCTTTCCAAGTCTTAATTGTACAAACGAACATCAGTTATCCCATCTCTGCTATGTGACCACGCTACCCCATTACTCCTCTTTCACCAAGCCTATTTTACAGGCATCCAGGAGCTAACTGAATTCACCTGCAAGCCTGAATCCCTACGACTGACTCACATTTTCTGCAGGTCTCCACACCCTTGGCTGCCAGGATACTCAGCAGAAAATCCCTGAGCCACAGCTTGTGAAAGCCGCAAGCTCAAATGTACCTTGCAGGCTTAGGAATATTCCAAGCATAGCCCTGAAAATAGATAAATAGGAGATAAATAAAAAAGCATCTGGCTTTAAAATGGCAGATATTCTTTCTGTGCAAGTTTAATCTGTCATAATCTTGTATATTCAGTACGCTGCTGGACTAAGTTACCCCTTAAATTGTACATGCAGATAAACATTTACAGAATTGCCTGTGTCCACACATCAGTTTCCGCAGGATTTTCATGTTATCTTTCAAGATATGACATTTTTATTTTTTAAATCCTCATTATTAATGCTAAACATTTGAGTTCCTGCCTTCCAAAGGAAAAAAAAAAAAGAAGCTCAGTTTTCCTCAATTAGCTTGTTCTGAGCTTGGAGGTCCCACTTGACATATTCTAGGACTGACGAGTTACCGCAAATCAAATGTCACATGTGCAAGACGGCATTGTTCCCACTTCACCCCATCAGCAGCACAGCAGAGCAAACATGTTTAACAGCCCTCATCTATTCTTTTCCCCCTCTCTTCCATCCGTTTTCACCGTATGGACACACACACACGGCTGGTGCTTTTGAAATGCATCCATAAAAATGAACTGCGGTGCTTTGAAGAAAGATGTTCATCAGTTAATTCTTCCTACCCTGGCTGTCAATCAGTCACTGGGCTTATGATGTATACAACCAAGAGATTTTTGTAAGCTGCCTTCCCGGAAGCAGCAGTTTCAACTGGGGAAAAAAAAAAAATTAAATTAAATTAAAAAAAAAAAGGACAGAGGAACGCTGTCTCTCCCTCGTTACCCATCGACTCCTCAAGCCGTCACTTTTGTTGCCGAGCAAACTAGCGCAGCTCTGAGAGCTGCTGGAAAGTGATTAAAATTTGGCAGCTGAATGTCTAAACCGCTGGCATTTCTATAGCAATACGGAGAGCGCGAGATGCGAAAAAGCCTGTAGCGTTGCTGCCATCCTGCTGTGAACCAGAGGTATGGTGCTTCCGACTTTGGAGACGGAAAGCCCATTTGGATAGACGTCCCCACCTTGAAATTTAACAGGTTCTGGTTTATTTTTTGGGCTAGCTGCAAGTTAAATGCTGTTTTGTAAGCCAGAAGATTGCACATCAGCCTATTTTACCTAAAGATTAGCACCCTTGCTTCTCATGTGATGCCACATCTTGCCTTGTCTCCCCGTCTTGCCCTCAGAAAAGCAAGAAGGGATCCTACGGTCAGGGCGGCCAGGTCAACTATCATGTGCCATTGAACTGCAAATCCAGGCTTCCTTTTGCAGAACTGCAGCTGAACGTGGGTTGAGAAATGAAAGCTAAGCACGGAGGTCAAAACGATCCCAATTAGGTTGGGTTCTTAATGTTAGATTCCTAACCAGGGACAGTTTGATTTGCCAAGAATGCGGAGCGGAGCTATCCGCGAGCGCTGAACATTTCTGGGAAAAAATACACCAGGCTAATTTTAAAGGATGAAATACGGATTCAAAAGTGTAATTATAGGCACCCAGGTATGAAATTGTAGACGTTTTAATCAACTCCTTGCCTTCTCTCCCCCATTTTCTCCTAGGTGGCCAAGCAATGGCAGCCCTCAGTCGTGTGGATTGGAGAGACCGAAAAAATATTTTTGAAAGCAGTGCCAAAGGCTGAAGAAGAGGTGAGTTGCTCCCTTTTTATTTCAGGGCAGATAATTTCTCCTGTTGCATTACAACTGACACAAAGGAACAAGCGTATTTCTTAGCTTAGCACATACCAGTACGACCAGACCTGCCAAAGCTTGCTTGATAATAGCTTGTCTCACTAACATTTTTTTCCTTTTAAGAGAGTCTTGTGACTTCTTAAGAGCCCAAGAGGTCACTTTTCTCTCCTACACACCTATACTTGCTTTATTTAAAAATAGTCCAGTCACTGCTCGTCAGGGCACCGAAAAGCAGAAGAGAATAACAGAGAATTTCAAAACACGAGGCAAGAAACTAGAAGTTAAGATGAGCTTAAACTGTTCAGCTCTATTAATTTGAGAAATTGGATGGAACCAGAGTGAACAATAAAGTAACAAGGATAAATTTTCACTGTGAAAACAAAGCGCCTATGTTAAATAGTTATGCTTACAAATTATTTTCTTTGGGCTCCCAGGAGTCCTATTGCCATTGCTTCCATTCCTTTCTCCCTTGTGCAGCTTCCCCACTAGAAAGAAAATTAAAACACTGCCCAATAGGCACAGCAACTCAACCACTGCAGCGGGGAGCAATTCACCTGAAATCCTGATTGGATTCATGCTGCTTGCAAAATATTTTACTTTTAGAGCTCCGCGTGAAAAATTAAACCTTTTTTTCTCAAGGTGAGTCCTGTGTGTTTACACTGTGGGATAGACACAAGCCCATGTTTTGGAAGAGTGGTGAAGCATCGCCTGGTATGAGGCCATTAAATTCTGCAAAGGCTGGTCCCCACACCGAAAGGGAACCTTTCTCTTGGGCTCAAACCTTGGCAACAAGCATAGATGAGGATTAAAATGAAGACTAGAGGCCAAAGGTTTCCTGGAGTACTCATGATAGAGTACTGCTCTGCTCTAATGAGACCCCACCTGGAGTACAGTGTGTCCAGCTCTGGAGCCCCCAACATCAGAAGGACATGGACCAGTTGGAGAGGGTCCAGAGGAGGCCACGCAGATGATCAAAGGGCTGGAGCAGCTCTGCTGTGAGGCCAGGCTGAGAGAGCTGGGGCTGTGCAGCCTGGAGAAGAGGAGGCTCCGGGGAGACCTTAGAGTGGTGTTCCAGTACCTCAGTACCTCAAGGGGGTTACAGGCCCTCTTCAGCAGGGCTTGTTGTGACAGGACAAGGGGTGATGGTTTTAAAACAGAGGGGGGTAGATTTAGATTAGATATTAGGAAATTTTTTTTTTTTTTTTTTTTTTTTTTTTTACAATGAGGGTGGTAGAACACTGGCCCAGGTTGCCCAGAGAGGCGGTGGCTGCCCCATCCCTGGAAACATTCAAGGCCATGTTGGATGAGGCTCTGAGCAACCTGATCTGGTTGGAGATGTCCCTGCTCCTTGCCGGGGGTGAGTTGGACTAGGTGACCTTTGAAGGTCCCTTCCAACCCAAACCATTCTATGACTCTATGATCTTTGTCTAGTTTGGTAGCCACCAATAAGGTAAATTTTCTCCCCAGGCCCACCTCAGGATCAAGGGTATCACCTCTGTCCCTGTAATCGCATCTATGGATCTGCAGGTGTTTGACAAAAGGTCTCATTCTTGGTGGGAGTAGATGGCTCCAGGCTTGAAGTCATTGGTGCCCAAGATAGTTCACAGCGTAACCAATATTTGGAGCCAGAGAGCATGAAACGGGAGGGACAGGCAGTGGTAACTGGCAGTCTGGGGAGCCTTCCTTGGTAGCAGTAGAGTTTTTGAGAAGATGAGCGAAGCTCAGCCCTTAGAAGCAGCCAAAGCAAGCAGAAGTCACTTTGCACATCCCAGTGTGGTATTTCTGGGACATAAATGCCAGTCTGGCTTAGTAGGACTAACATGGGAGTGGAGTGTTTAGCTTCATCTCTAATACTAGTACAATCATTTAAATTTTTTAAATTAAGATTCCTGCAAGATGAGAAATGAGTGCTTGTAACCAACTCTAGATCACTAGAAATCCGTGAGTATCATTTGTCAACCAAAAATTTATGTTTTAAGTAGAACTTATTTTCACAAGTAAGAGGTGAAATAGGAGTCAGACAATTGTTTAAAAAAATCTCTGCACCTCCTGATAGAGTCCATTTTTCCAGCAGAAGACATCCTGCAAGCCCAGAAAACACTATGTCTCGCTTGAAGCAGCTATTATCTTCTGTCAGTCATTTCAGTGAGATGGGATTCCTCTACCCGCCACCTCCAAACCTGAAATAATTTGATAATTCTCACTTTTCTAGCAATATTGATGTCTCAAAACACCTTAGAGAACATTTGTACTTCCTTCCAATACACATGAAGGGGAGGAAAGCTTGAAGTCTACGAGTAGCAACAGATCTATAAATCACAGAGTAATTTAGGCAACATAAAACGTGTTAAAACAAAGTAAATCCACGTTTCAGTCGTTGCTGTGACCGTATCTCCCTGACAGAGCAGAGGTGGCAAGGTTGTCTGAAACTTCCAAGGTAGATATGTAACAACAGCTTGTTTAGTCAGAGAAGTCAAGTTCATTACCAAGAGCTTCCCAACAAGGTAATGGCCAAGCCTGGATTTGAAGTCACACCCTCAGACAGCAGACATCCCACTCTCCTGGGAGCGTTGGACGCATAGGCACGGCAAGGAGGAGATGGAAAGATGGCAGCTGGCATTGAGTGATGGCCGCAGGGATGGTTCCTCCAAGAGCAAAAGCACAAGCTGGGTGCATTGTCCTGGCAAGCAAAGTGCCCATGCTCTGAAGTGGGATCTAAGCCCCAGTGCTGACAAGCTCAACTCATTATCATGATTAAGCAGTCAGCAGACTTAGGAAGATGCATGGTATGACCATAAGAATAAAATAATGAGAAAATAAGCATGTTTTAATTAAGACAAGTTTATCTAGAACACAACCGTGGGACTCTACCCCAAGACTTTGAGGATTTCTTATTGATTTCCCAGTTTCCCCTCCTCCGTAGCTTTCACTCCAAGGAAAAGAGCTTTGTCTCCTTTCTATCAGCTCTCTGCTCCTGGAGACAGGAAAATTGGATCACAGAGATTACAGGTGCAATGTAGATTCACAGGTATTTATTATTGCCTTCCAGCTGAGAAGGTTTGCAGGACAGTTTCTTCCTTACTGAGGCTAAGGCAGGCCAATCTGAAATTGAAGCTCAAGTTTTTCAGGGAGCTGCGTATTGTATAGTAAAAAAAAAAATCTACAAGGTAAAGTTTTCAAGTGGGTGTTGTTGACTTGGATGTTAAGTCTCAATCCTTTCTGAAATGATGCTTCCAAGTCATTCGGCTTCTCCAATACACTATCCTAATCCAGTTATTCACTTATAGCTTTATTAACAGAGTGACACCACAGCAATTTGATTAAGCTTCTCCAACCAATATTCACTCAAAATTATCAAACAGAATGCTCTAATAACAGGTTTTGCTCCATACTTGTCTGTTCTCTAAATAGTAATTAACATTTGATATAAAGTCAAATAGCAAACTATTGCAAAGAAATTAATCCTGAGTTCAAAGAGCTTGTGTTCTCAGGTTAGAGCCTCAGCAAGCTAGAAATTGCAGCAAAAATTAGCAAAAATTTCATTTAAACCATGGATAGGAGTTGGTAGACCATAACCTTCAAGAGCTGGGACAAAGACAGGCTTTCTACTTAGGCTGAGCATCTAGTCTGCTTATCCTAAATGCAGCTAGACTACCAAAAAGCCCCAAATCCTGTTATATATAGCATGTCTGCAGCTTCACCTCATTAACTCTTAAACTGCCAGCATCAGTAACAACTCTTTCCTCCTTCTATTTACATGTACACGCTGAAGACGAGCCCAAAGCGACTGGTAAAGATGCTCCCCAAATTCCTCAAGGCTTTGAAGGCACAGGACAGAGTGCTGCTGGTGGGAACCACCAGCCGGCCCTTCGATGCTAACCTCAAGCCTTTCTGCAAAGTCTACCAAAAAATCATTCTGATTCCTAGGCCTGACTACGCTTCAAGATTCGGTAAGTGTTTCAAGTCACCCTGATGATTACTGCTGTTTAAAATCCACGTTTGTTGTCTGGTTATCCTCAGAACTGACTTTAAACTCGGTTTATACCCCAGGTACATCTCCATTCCTGAAAATTTAGGTAATACTGATACAGGCTACCCTAAAAATTTAAATAATAAAAGTGGAATTTGAGAGAAGAGTTTAAGATTCAGCAGTGACTAACATTTTTTCGTGAGTTTTTAGTATACACAAGTTCAGCCCAAGCTGTTTTCCCCCTGTATGAAGGATAAGATTCTATTTCAGCACACATTTTCTATTTGAAGCTTTTATTTTTTACACAAAGATTCTGATTTTCTTATTCCTATCCAATCTCCACACTCTAAGCCGTACACTTCAGGGGCCTCTCCATAAACAGAGCCACGTCAGAGGATTAAGTTCTGTCGCTGTCAAATTCCAGTTTTGTACTTAACAGATCAGGAGAGAAAAACTGTAGAGGCATCCAAGATTTTGCATGTCTAGTCTATCAAATGCTTACAGGCCCTCCCAGAAATCTTATGAATGCATTCAGTATCCCATATCCTGAGAGTCTTGTAAGGAAAACAGCGTCTTTTTTGAGACCAATTGACAGATTTCCAGGAATGCAAGCTTATTTTCAGATTTGAATTGCCTTGAAATTTGTAGTACCTCGGCATTGACTAGGAAGAAATGCTCCAAATTAAGCTTAATAACGTGAATCAATTACTACAAGAAAAATGATCATTCGTGCACATCCTTCAGAATTGGCTGGTAGAAGGGCTTTTGTTCCCAGAAATATAACTTTTTTGGTGGTTTAATCACAGATATCGTGCTTTAATACATTTTTCTGAGTACTAAGGAGTCTGGATGTGGTGACTCACGAGCAGAAGGGCCATTTAGGTTCAGCCTAAAGATAATATGGGCAAAAGGTTTCTGACTAGCACCAAATGCTTCAAGTTAGTATTCCCGTGATGTTCTCCTACCAGCATCTCCTACCTTGAATATCTCCATTGATCACCACATCAAGGAAAACAAACTCCCACCATACCACTGATCCATCACATCCCAGAAGAAACCACATTCAGTTCTGGGACCTCACCTCACAATTGTACCTTGACTACAGTATTGCTCCACACAGTCACCTCGTTACAAAAACTGTGCAACTCCATTGTGAAGTCCAGTTTCCTACTGCCTTTCCCAGAGGCAGCCAAGGTACTGAGATGATGCACGTCTGGGCAAGCTGCAGACAGGTTTTGACTGCCTAGCACATTGTAAATCTCTCCCACGTTCAATAATTTCCATGGTGTGGATGGGAAATAGCCTCTCAGCGAGCTAACATGTGTTTCATGTTACGTTACAGCTCTGATAAATTGCTAGCAGATAAGGGATGTGAATAAGACCTAGAGAAAGGAGGTGATAGCAGCTGAGTTGAGCTGTGTTCACTTCTGGGGATTGAACCAGCACATTCTGGGATTCTCACCACTCATTTGGAGCAAAACAAAAAGGACCAGCCAAAGGGATTTCAACTGCAAAATGCCCCCAAAAGTTAACTTGCAGCGTTTCGAAGCAGATTAAACATTTAAGACAGCGCCTGGCTCATTCTTTAGCTCCAGCCTTCCCTGAAGTTCAATGGAAACGTGATCTTTACAGTACAGAGCACTCACCTTCCCAATCTTGGCAATTTTCAGTGCCTGACATCCAATTTGAGGACTAAAGAAACTTGTTTTGACAGCAAAGCTGTGACATAACAAATACTCATGATGCACAGCTACCCTCCCTCTTGTTACACACCAGAATATTCCAACCTTCGCACAATGGAAGCGGCAAACATACAATGGAAATCGTTAAACTGGGATATTTACAATCCTATACTGGTTTCTCACTATTAATCACCCAGCAAGTCAGTACTTTGTGTTGTGTGCGATCCTCTCACTGTTGTGTGCATCAATCCCTCTTTTATGAATTAGCGAGTCAGCCAATAATTATCGAGCATATATATAATTTCAGTGGAAGATCACAGTTTGCCACGCTGTCAATAGTTATGGGCACGAGTCCATAGCATCGACTTTGCAATCGAAGGCAGATTAAGGCAGGTTTTCTCCGTTACGTGACTGCCCTGACAGCCAGCACCATTAACTTTCCACCCAACATTTTCCTACTACGTAGGAGCATTCAGACATACGATACTCAAATCATCCGCCGTCTCATTAAAGATCCTTTTTAGTCTCTATGCATAATACTGCTTATTTTTTCCAAATATTTTCACATAAGGCTTTAAAATAAAGGCATGGTGTGATCGCATGGAAGTTTTACTAAGTTTCTCTGAGACAAGCTATTACTTTACATAGGATAAAAGAAAATATGTTGTTACTCCTCTTAGTTTATTTTTGGAAGCAAAACCTCAGGCACTTAAACATCAAGAAAACCTTCATGTCACAGAGGTTCACAGCTCAAAGATACAACCAGGTTCCCCGTTTAAATTTTATGATTCTATTAAATTCTATGATTTAAATTCTATGACTCTAAATAACAAGCAAAATGCCAGTCACAGCTATTTCCACCTGGCCTTTCCAACATGTGCCTACATAGCTGGGAGCCTTTGGCTTCCAAACCAGACACCGAGTCCCCGGAGCAGCCCTCAGTTCAGCAGGAGCAGGCTGCGATCAGGGCCACTGAAATAAAACCGGGCTGTTAATACAGGTATTTAACTCCGCACACCCAACTGGGAACATTCTGGACAGGTTCTCGTTCTGTGTCTGCACACAGGCATGTTGAAGTAGTTCTTTCCATTTTTACACGCATAGCCGCCTCACGTTACGTGCCCTGACTTTCTGAAAAGTACCGACTGGTAGCCAACAATTAATTACTAATGGTTTAAGAACAGACATGCTAAAGGCCTCTATGCTATAAAACTGTAGATGAAAAACAGCAAACAAGAAAAATTTGAATCTTGGCTTTCCTGACTGATGTCCCTTGTTTTCCTGTTTTAATTTCAAAACACAAAAATACTTCTCCTGCTTGCCTTAACGCGCGCTTTTGGCATTCTCTCTCTTTTTCCATGTCCTGACAACCAGTGTTATGGAAACACATCATCCTGCAGAACGGAGGAGCTGTCACCGACTCACTGAACGTAAGCTGCCTAGCCAAGTTGTCTGATGGTTTCACCCAGGGACACATCATCCAGGCGGTGCAAGCTGTCCTGAGCAAGCTACGCCTCCAGCAGATGCCCATAAAGCCACTGAGGACTGCCGAGTTCATTACTTATTTGGCCAGACGGGACCCAGTGTACAAAGAGGAGGAAGAAACATTTAAGGTGATACATTAACTGGCTGTCTTTCATCGTCCCCTGCCACGTCCTTGTCCAGGCACATTTGATCTGGAGACCTGCTAATTCTGCTGATGGGTTGGCACATCGCTATTTGAAGGATGATGTATGGCTCAATGGCACCCAACACCCGTCTCCTCCGTTTTGGGATGTTTGGCAGCTGGACGTGCCAGGCAAGCAAGCAACTCCGCATGGGCAACGTGCCTGGCACGCTGCTTTGCTGAACCTACTGCCTGCACCCAGCTTGTCGTGAGCGGGGTGGCCTCGACGTGCACAGATGATGCACATGCCATTAGTACAATGCCTCGGTCCTCTTCCTTTCGGAGCTGATGTGTCTGGAAAGCCTGGCTGTATTTTCTTGGGAAGGCAGAAAACTTGGACTTGTGGGGTTTGCAGGGCACTCCACGTAGGGATCAGGTTTTAAATCCTTGTTTTAAATTATTTCAAACAAGAATTTTCTTCATTGTTAGGGCTTTTTAAAAAAAAAATTCATTTCTGCCTCAGACTCCATCGCTCTCCCCACCCTCAGGGCCACAAAATCCCTAAGGCAAAACCACGCTGGCTTGAACCAGCTTGTTCAGTCCAGCACTACATCTTAGCAGCACTGACACACCAGAAAAAAAAAAAAAAAAGCACGATGCTTGACAGAGCCACTTCAAGCCTCCTAAACGCTACCAAAAGCCGTGGCCACCAAACAGGCCAGCCCTGCTACGTACCAAGGAGAAACGCAGGCAGGAGCTGCAAGTGGGATGGGCCAAGAGGCTCCAAAAGAGCTTTCCCAGCTCTCCCCCAACTTCTACACAGACACGCTTAGAAACCGTCAAGTTCTCCTGGCTAAAAGGTTTCCTCTTCGTTCTGCTCTTTGAGTCCCTCTGGTTTTGAATCCCCGCAGCCCCTCACACACTAAGCGGGATGCAGTTGCTAACCGCTTTCTCCAAGTCTTCTTCCACCGCTAACCTCACAATAGTGCATATTTCTCCCAGACCTGTTGAATACTTTCCAATTTCCATTTAGAGCCGTTTGGCTCACTCAACACAGGCAGCATTTGTGATATTTAGCAAATTACTCTTTTTTTTTTTCTCCCCCTCATGCTTCCTATCTAAACCAATACCATTCCTCAGGGAAAGGCTAATGGTTTAGTGTTGAAGAAAAAAAAAATCCTATCATTCCCAGCTCCAAGCAGTAATCCATTTGTACCCTGAAACACGAGAACCAGTATTTCATGCGAGTTTAACTTGAAAATATTATTGCACTTACTGTAAGCGCGCCTGGTTCGTCCAGCACTTCATTTTGAGCACGGCTGAAACGATACCGTCCTCAGCGTCCCATGGCAATCGTTTCCTTGCATTAATTACAGCCCTTAAGAAAGTCTTTCCTTTTATCTGTTTTAAATTTGTTTCCCTTAAATGTCACGGAACCTTGCCCCGGCACCTGTAATACGGCACGGGGGAAGAGGATCGTCAAAATGGCCTCATGCGTTAATTAACTCCGGTATCTCCGTCTCTTCTCCCGCAGAAGCCCCTCATCATCACTGTCGCTGGCCCTTTTCTGTTGCTTTGCTTCGTCCTTTTTGAAGAGGGGCAGCTAAAACGCAGCGTTCAAAGTGAAGATTAGCGCCGTGATGAATCTTTGATTTCTGTTCACTGGAAACATGAATCTCCCCTGTTTGACATTTATATTCTGCCAGTGTTCCAAAGTGAATATAAATAATGCAAAATTTGCAATAATGTGATTCCTTCCTTCAATTTTCTCAAATTTCTGCCTCAATTATGCAGCCACATCTTGGAAATTATGAATTTTAGCACCAGTGTGATTGATACCAGTCCTGACACAGAAATAACAGTAGTCCTGGAGGAGCACAGGGCAGTCCAACACCAGTTCTGCCTGGCAGAATACTGGTACTAAGTACTTCTAATGTCAGACCACCGACTGTGGACATCATTCCTCCAACAAGCAACCGTTTTAGCTCCCATCAGTCACTGATTGTTAAGAACTTGCATCCCCAGTCTCACAGGGCAGCGAGGTAACCTCTCTAGTCTGCACCCAAACAAAACCTTCCCTTTTACCAAGCTCCCAGTAAGGTGTTGGCAAGGGTTTGTTGTTCTTCCCATCTCCCACTTAAGGTCTGGAGAACATCATACCCAGGACAACCTGGAGGAGAACAGGATTTCTATGGAGAAATTCTCACGGCAAGCCAGAGACATTGCTTGATTGCCAGCTACTGCTGGGGAAAGTTGGCAACGGCCATCTCCAGGCCTCTGCCTGCCCCATTCTCCCCAACACAAGAGTGGTTGGCCCACAACCATCTTTGGGACAGCAAAATTCAGTTGTCCAAGCCACTGCATTGAAAGCTCAGGGGTTCCTCCCCGTGACACCATCTACATGTGGACACCAAGATGCCCACGATGGTTTAATCAGTGGAGCTAGGGGTTCTTGGAGGAGGGAAGCTCAGCCAATTTGGGCCATTAGAGGAGAGATCACAGTGGTAGGGCTGCTCAGCAACCAGCTGGACCTTTGACAGCTGTCAGACTTTTTATCTGCTGACAATACCTAATGTGCAAGACAAGAGATCCCAGTAGGGTGGCTGTCATCAAAGCCTTTAAGGAGCATGATGCCAAGAAGGACCATCTGGGATGGGATAGGAACAGCAGGAGTTTCTCTTTGCTCTAAATTTCCGACACATATCGGGAAACTGGGCAAGGCAAATTCCTAGGGGTGGCCTTACCAGGCTCAAGCTGGAGGGAACACTTTGGATGAAAAAGGCAGACTTTACAGGATGCCACACTGGTAGGAAGCGTGAAGACAACAGGAGCTCAAGTGAAGGGCAGAGGAGAGACAGTTGTGGCATTAAATAGCAGCCTGCGGTCAGAGCGAAGACATGCATTCCTGGGGGAGCACACGGATTAATACGGTCAAGAGGGAAGGCGTTTTGTCAATCATGTCAACACTTAGAGGGGTTCTAGTCTCTGGCGTAGGCAGGACTTCGTTAATAAAGGTTCCTGTACATACATATGGGGAAAGACTAATTCCTACCCACTCCTAACAACCCTCTCCTTCTTTTTACACTATTTTATTATTTTCACATGGCCTACAACTGCCTTGTTGACGTTACAGTCCAGGAGCTCGGCCAGTTTGCAGAGCGACTATACCCAAAAAACCCTTTACAAGTCACAGGGCCGTGAACAGGCATCTGAAAGCAATAAACAGGTTTTTGTGTTCGGGGGTTGTTTTGCTTCTTAAGCTCTCTCGTTGAAATTAAAAAATCTGTCTGGATTGGCTCGCAGAGCCGTGAGAAGCATACGCGTTGCCTGTTGCCAAGTTTCAGAGCAGAGGGAGTTTTGAGGAGAGCTATATACCTCGGAAATAGGGTTGATGGTAGAACTTCTAACATTTCCATAGCTATAGCAACACAAATGGCCCAGCTAAGTATTCCTGTTAACGAGACACACTTCGAGCAAGTGATTGCTGTACTTATTGTAATAACGTACTCAAGAGGATTTCATTTCTGCTTCTGCACAAGTCACCCAGGACTTGAAAATTTTTTATTTTTTTTAAGAAATGCTCCGACGTACTAGTAAAAAGTTTCTTAAGTATTCTTTTTTTTTTCCCCTTTAGTTTTAAATTTTAATAAAACTTACCCATGCTTTTTGATTCTGCAGGCTTGGTACGCCAAGACACCTCTGGGTAAAGCGCGGAGCAGAGCGCTGGCAGGCGATGAGAAAGCAGGAAAAGGAAAACCAAAAGAAGGAAATAAAGGAAAAAGGAAAAACTAACTTTGCTCCAGAAAAGGAGATGTCAGAATAAAGCTATACCTATTCCAGGAAAGAGAATTCCTTTCTGAATGAATTTTTTTCAAGTTAAAAAAAAAATCAGGTGAGACACCAGTGTGACACGTAGCTCTCAGAGGATGAAGAGTTAACGGCCACTGGCTCGCTCAAGCATTATTTATTCTACCAGGTTTTAGGGGGCAGAGAGGTTCATTACTCAGGCCTGTAACATGCCATCAACTTTTCAGCTGTACTCATTTATTTCAGCAAGTAATTCTCCTTAAAAATTGATGTCACATTAATGTCTTTCATTACTTTAATACCCTATATGCTTTATAAAACTAACTGCTTTATATATCTGTGGGTCTAACGTCTTACAGTTCTCCATAAAACTATTACAGCCGTAAAGACTGCTTTTTAATTGGGATGGATTAGGGGACACTTCATGCGCTCTTACCACAAGCGGAATATTTACGTAGCCACGTGAGGACCAGTCGGAGCCTCACCACAGACAAATCTATATGTGGATGTCAGCAGAAAACATTAGTAATCAGAACAAAAGCAAAGCAGTCAGGCAGGGTTCGTTGTGGTGAATGTCCTGAGAATCTATTTTGCAATAGAAAACGAGGCCCGATTACCTCGTTTGCACAAGTAACAATATACCCGTTGCTTTAAAAACCCACATGCAGCAAAGCAGCAGCTGTGGTGGCAACCTGGAGTAGGCCTGCTGAGCTTTCCAAGAGCTTGTTTCGTGCTGTGTTAAACCCAATCCACCTAGACCTGCTTCGGCTTCTTCTAAACCCAGCCCTGCAAGCTAAGTAGCCCACTGGTGAGCATCTGTCCCGTCACATTCAGACCCCACACGTGAAGCCGTGTCCAGATGTAGCCTGTGGGATCGCAGTGGCTGTTTCTGTGTGCTTGAGCAGCAAAATGTGAAGCTCTGCAGTAGGAACATCTCTGCACGGAAGGACTCAAGACACCTGGAGGTAGCGATTTCCCAGTCTCACGCTTTGATGTAGCATCTGCTACTCCATAGAGCACTTTAGGCCTAGTACCCAAATATCACAAACAGTAAATGCAGACAACCAAACCTCCCCAGAAATTCAGTGTGCCAAGTAGTCAATTATAACATTTCATGTTGTTTCAGTTGATAAGCAATCTTGTTGGCTCACAAATCAGCCATTTGCAGGGCAAGGTCTTTATAATCAGTGGTTAGAACACCCTAAAGCTTTGGGACATCCTATGTGACACCAACAGAGCCAGCACCACCTTGACGTCAAGTAGAGGATCTCACTCATTGAGACTTTCTACAAATAAGAGCCACACGTACGTGCTCTACGTGCAGGGTATCTGTGTTTACTTGATGACCAGTAACTTCCAGTGCCTGTCTAAGTGGAAACGCAAGGCACACGGTCCCTAGGGAGTTGAAGGGAGGTGCAGAGGAGACCTGCGTTGCTGCAGGGACCTGCTCAGGTTTCCTCCAGTGCAGACCAGGCCAACGTACCCACCCTTGGGGAAAGGCAGCACCTCACACATACTTTGCCAGTTCACCCAGTATGGCATTGGTCACTAAGATCTTTTTGATGTCTTCTACATAAAAGGGAACAATCACAGAAAACGTGCTCTTACCCAGACAGCCAGTACACACCACATTTTCAGACAGAAACCCTGCAGAAAGACAAAAGCCTACCCAAAAACCTACTTGAGAAGCTGCTGGAACAAAACCTGCGGGCAAGGGGATAGTATGGGCCCTCTCCTGCTCCCAGGAAGAAATCCACTGGAAAAGGCTGCTGGCTTGGCAAATTTGGCAGCACATCCCAGTTAAAAAAAAAAAAAGCTCTTCAGCTTCATCCTGGGCGAGGAAAGCCAGGCTCTCCAAAGAGATGGCAGGGCTTGTGTTAAAAACCTCGTCTCCGCTCTCATCTGCAAGAAAACTAATTTGGATAATTCCGTCCTCAATCTTACCGACAGTGGAATACTCCTCTCCACAACACGTTTGACAGCGGAACGTGATGTGATGAAAAGGCCGCGTTTCGGCAGGATGTAAGCAAACCCATCAACTAATATTTCAACCAGTTCGGTGCAATCTCACCAGCCAAGTAACAGGCTGACTGACAACATCCATCTCCAGGGCACGGCTCCGACCTCACGCAGAAAGGATGCTTGAGCCTCCATCCCAAGTGTGATTTTTCCCTCCAGTATTCACCAGTTTATGAAAAAAAAAAAAAAAAAAAGCACTGGGGCAAAATTTAACCTCTGGGTATAGCTTGCAATGGTGGCTGCTTTTGGTGTAAATGAAATTTCTTTAATTTTTTTTCCCCCATGAGGATCTGGAAGCCACAGCTGGTGTGTCCACAAACAGCGCAGAGGGTGATGGAGAGGTGATAAAGCAGAGAAACCCTGCCCTGCGTAGCTGCCAAGCCCTCACCATCTTTTTGGAGAGTCCTCATAGGGATGGGGAGGGAAGAACGAGGAGCAATATTAACGCTATTTGTAATTATTATCACAGAAAGTGCAGCTACTTGAAAATGAAGCTGTTGCATCAAGCAGAGCCACCACGCGGTTATTCCGGTGTCTATGGCTGAACTATTCAATGAAGTGGCCCTGGCTGGATCTCCAACGCCCGCCCTGCTGCGAGGCTAACCGTGCGCTCAACAAGGAACGCCGCTAGAGATGCCATCAGGTCTGGATGGAGATGCTCTTTAAAAAAAAAAATTGGGGATTGCCACAACCATCCCAAAATGTGATGAAGGAGGAAAATCCCCCTTGCTACACCCTCTCCCCTACTCCATTTCCAGCAAGAGGGGAGTTTTGGGGGACAGCAAAGAGGGGCACCAGGCTGCTCTGCCTCCTGCTGCAGTGGTGGGAGGCAATCCAGCAGCACCAGCAAAGTTGAGGAAAGAAGCTGTCGTGCTCATTTATATATGGAAGTGATCTAGAGAATTATCGGCTAAATTATTTAAATGTCCCATTACTATTAAATTACTGGGCATTCATTGTAAGAACAGTCATAATACAGTAACTAATTCAGTATTAATGTGAATGTCAGCGTTTCATCGCAGTTATTTTGTACTTCATCATAAGATAATTTACCAATAAATTAATTGGCTTAATTGCTTCCTCCAAACCCAGGAGAACTACATACGACGTGACTTTTTAAAAGCGTTCACGCTCGCTCCCACATCTGGAACTGCACCAAGTGGGAATCCCCCCTTGGAAACTCTTGAAGGAACAGAGGAGAAAGAGGGAGCACGGCACGAGTTTGCTGTCCGAGAGGTGACAAAGCCTTGGCACATCCCTGCCCTGGGGATTTTAACGTGGTTTAAATAAAGACCCCGAGGCCACGCTTGGAGCAGGCCAAAAAAAAGTGCCAGAATCAGGATTTTGGGTGCGTGGTGGATACCCTGCCCAGGATGAGGTGCCTGCCAATGGATTTAAACCCCATCTGTAACTCCGAGAAACACAAGGAGGTTCCCATAGCCCTTGGAACTGGGTGAGCAAGAGACCAAAACCAAGATGGAGCCTTAACTCATGAGGCATCACCTCCACAAGCCACCCAGGCAAGAGCCCACCGCTCTCCTTGGAGACCGCAGGCATCATCCCCTTCAGCATCCACGCAGGAGATGCGTCCAACTCCCAGCAGCAAGCTCTCAGGGACGCAGCCGGCCAAAGGCAGCTCTGGTCCCATGTGCCTCAGTATTTTTGGGCCCCTGCCTTTTGTCGAGCTTTGGCACAGGGTTACACCGCTGTGGCCAAAGCCCTTCAATCAGATGCTGGAACTCCTGTGAAAAGCGGTGCCAGCCCTTGTCTCTGGTCCCTGCCAATTTTGCATGAGCTGTTTCACCTCGCTTAGCCCCTATGGACTGACTTAGAGGCAGGGTTATGAGCGCTGCTGCCTTCCCAAAAGCAGGCTCCTCCAGCACAGGGATTTTTCTTTTTTATTTTATTTTTTTTTTACAACCAGGGCTGAAGCGCTCTGGCAGCCACAAGAAGCCTTCAAGACCTCCCAGCCCCCCGTTCCCCGGGAGCTTAGGAAAACTTTATTGCCCTTTTCTTCTCCATAAGATGGAAAAAAAAGCTCTATATCAAGAGCCTGGTGGGTAAGGACTGCTATTTTCTCCAATTTCTTGGTTTTAAATGGTTTTTAATAAATTAACAGGGCTCTTTTACAAAGTGCTGCGAACAGATTGCACCGGACTCGGCACTTCGGCACACGCTCCTCCACCATCGGGGAGAGATCGGCCCAACAGCAAAACGCTGCTAAATCTATTTTTCTTTAATGATTTACCCTGGTCGTGGGCAGTTCACATCACGCCAGGCTGGCAAATGGCCCAAGGGAACACATCTCCTTCTGGTACGCCCTGGCCAGAGACCAGTCCCAACCCGTGCGGTGCCTGTTGTAGCTTATTGTTTAAATTGCCATTGGAATTAAAAAAAAAAAAAAAAAAAAAAAAAAAAGGACATTTCTCAGCAAAACCCCCCAAATCCGGTAATACAAAGTGAAGCTGACTGTTCTATTAACTCCCATTCTGCATCAGCAGTTTTCTAAAGCATGGAAACGCGATAATTGACTTTTCTGCTAGTAGCAAAATGTCATTTTTCTCTTAATACTTCCCAAACCGGTAACGCATTTCAAAAGCCTTCGATGCCACGACCACAACAGGACTTACAAATTAGCACATTTTTTAGCTTTTCATTAGGCACAATACCAAGGAAAAAAAAAAAAAAAAAAAAAAATAAAAGAAAAGTCTCATCGTATTAAGGTTTCTCTCCTCATTATCGAAAGTACCGCCACTTTGGAACTTCGCGCGGCAAATTATAATGCGCTCAGCCTGGGTCCATTGTAAATCAGGGCTTCAAAACCGGTGTCATATAGTCGGGCCCTCTTTAAGCACTGAAAATGTTGGAGTCCGTTTGAAAACGCCCTGTGCAGTCGCTCACTAGCCTTGCAAATCATCACAGCGCCAGGTAGAGCTTCCTTTTATTTTTCTTTTTGCGCCTCGTGGCATCAAGCCATTTCTATTCCAGCCAGAAAGAGAGGATTACTTCTTGCTGGGATTTAAAAAAAAAAAAGTAATGAAAAAACCTACACCTAAGATAACAAGCTGCATAAAATCCCCCAAATCCTTGTTCGGCTTTGCACGGCACACGCAGGGCTGCCCTTCTCCAAAAACAAGGGGGTTTCTCCAGCGGGACCCCCAGCTCGCTGCCCTGGGATGTCCCCAGCCAATGATGCTTTGCGGAGGCCACCGCTAAAACGCTGCCGTGATGGAACGGAAGGCACGCCGCCTGCGCTGCTCAGCTAATTCCCGAACTCCCCAATGAAAGGCAGCTATCCCAGGAGGATGCTGGGGAAGAAGGGCTAGGTTTTCGGTGGAGCGAACAAGTACCAGCTCATTTTTGCGAGCCGTTGCCTCCTTGCAAAAGCGCCAGACGCGACAGCCTTGGTTGGCCTACGGCGTCATGGCCCACACCTGGAGTCCCCTTTCTTGGTAGGGTGGACAAAATAATAGGGGACATGCCAGCATGGGAGCAAGGGGAGGCTTGCACCCCACTCCCAGACCCCAAACTGGGGTCATCCTAGGGCAGGGCACTGCCAGGCTCTGCTCCCACCTGCCCAGCAGCCTTGAGGCCGAAGGATGGGAAATGCAAATTCCATGCCCTTTCCTGATTTTCTAGTCCTCTGAGAAGAGCCTAAACACATCAAACACCAAAACCAGCAGCACCACGCAGCTTCCCATAGGTGGGACACTCCTCTCCATCAAAGCATTCACACTTCAAGTTGCTCAAACTGGCAAGAAAGTTACCGATTACAAGACAATTACGCGTAGGCAGAAGCAAAGAAGCACGAAATAAGGCTCGTGGCTTCCCAGGAGAGCAGCTACAAGCGAACAACAAGGTCAACAGCAATGCCTAAGGTCCTCTTCCAGCTCCCTTACTTTAGGCTTCTACCCTGCCTCAGTTTCCCCAACCAGGAAGAGCAACAATAGCAGCAACACAATTAACACAAACACTGGGGAGGGGTGAAGGACATCTCGCCACGTGGGCAACAGCCGCACCAAAGCTCAAAACAAACAACAAAGAGCAAGGAACCAGAAAAAGGAGGACCTCCAGAAGACAGCCACAGACCAGAACCATGGGAAAAAAAAAAAAAAACCAAACCACGAAACACAAGGACCTCACCTTCTCTCCCTCGAAGGGTCACAGCTTCTGCACAGCATACTACACGACCACCAGGAAGGGAAAGAACTGCGAGTGCTGCTTTGTCCATCGCTGCCCAAGAAACCAGCCCAAAGCCTACAGCCACACAACAAACCCCAAGGAGCCCATGAAACTAAGAAGCTTACTACCCAGGGCTGAGGCTTTTATCTGGCTGGGTGGATCACCTGCAAATGGGGAACCCAACCCACCTGCTGCCCTCACGCAGGAGAAACTCCTCAGCTGTTGCAACTGGCCCATAATGAAGCCAAGGGGGCAAGCAGGCCTTGAAGTCCTGAGGACCTCAGCTGGTTCTCACCACCAGTTTCTCTAGTAGGTGTCCAGGGTGAGGTCCCAGTACTCACATCGAGCTCTCACAGCACCTCAGCTGGGTCTGATGTTGGGTCGAGCCTTTTCTAGAGGTGTCCTTCCAAAAGTGTGCTTTGGGAGCTGTCGTAGTTCAGCCCCGATCGGACCAGACTACCCAGTCTCTCTCTCACTCTCCCCACCCTCCGACAGAACAGGGAGAGAAAATATAAGGAAAAACAGCTCAAGGTTTGAGATAAGGACAGGGAGAAATCCTTAAAGTTACCGTCACGGGCAAAACAGACTCGACTTGGGGAAAACTATTCATTTATTACTACAAACAGCAGGATAATGAGACAGAGAACAAGATAACCTCCCTCCACCCCTCCCTCTTCCCAAGCTTAACATTATCTCTACTACCTTCCCCTCCCCGAGCGGCACAGGGGGAAAGAGGGAATGGGGGTTGCGGTCAGTTCATCACACGTTGTTTTACACCGCTGCTTCGTGGTCGGGGGAAGAACTCCTCACATTCCTCCCCTGCTCCATCGTGGGGTCCCTCCCACGGGCCACAGTCCTTTGTGAAACTGCTCCGGCGTGGGGCATCTCTTCCATGGGTGCAGTCTCTCCAGAACAGCTGTCCCAGCGGGCCCTCCACGGGCCACAGCTGCCTTCAGGCATCCACCTCCCCCGGTACGGGGTCCTTCACGGGCTCCAGGTGGATCTCTGCTCCTCCGTGGACCTCCATGGGCTGCAGGGGGACAACCTGCTCCACCATGGTCGTCACCACAGGCTGCAGGGGAATCTTGGCCAGGAGCCGCATTACTCCTCCCCCTCCTTCTGAACTGACCTTGGCGTCTGCAGCCGTTCCTCACAACAGGCTGGTAGATGTCTCTCAGGATCTTTTTTACATCTTATTCACTTCTCATCTCCTTTCCACTTCTTGCAGCCAGGCCAGGCTGAGTCGGGCCCAGTCGGCTGCCTGGCGAGAGGCCAGAGGGTGGGGCCTGCAAGGCCCATGAGGCCTGCGCCTCCCCCTCTGCGCCTCTGCCCCCGCTCAGCTTCTTCACATCTTCTCTCCTCTCTCTTTTTTTTTCTGTTTTCCCATTCTTAAATACGTTATCGCAGAGGCGTTATCACGAGACATTCTGCTACCAATCGGCTCGGCCTTGGCCAGCAGTGGGTCCGCCCTAGGCCTGGCCAAGTCCCCTGAACAAAGGGGAGCGACTTCTAGCAGTTTCCTACAGAAGCTACCACCTTAGGCCCCCCCCTCACTAACAAAACCACGACAGGAGCAAAAGTCGTTTCGATGATAGCAGTGATCGGGTGGTTCCAGAGCACGTGGGACAAGGGGGTGCAAGGGTCTCTGCCAGGTCCTCGCTGCCCCGTTGACCCACTCATGAAAAGAAGGAAAGGCCCTCTGATAAACGGCCACACGTGGGGTTGCCAAATGGGGCAGGGAGGGACATGGAGGGGGGTGGGGGTACAGGACCTCCTCCACCTGCAGTCCCTCCTCTGTTTTTCAATTCCAGGCGCCTCATTGTTTGTCCCAGCATCTTGTCTCCTAAGTTATAAGAGGAGAAGTCACCAAGACTGCCCAATCAAGAACTCCTTAATGGAGTGGGACTTGCGCTTTCTAAGTGAAAAATAACTCAAGATCAAACTCCAGGAAGGACAAAAAAAAAAAAAAAGATGGAGGGGAAAGAGAATGGGCTGAAAGGAGAAGAAGGACTATTAAGAGGACAAGGAACATCTAAGCATCAGCCATTCAGATGGAGACAGAGTGACGGGCCAAGCCCTAGTGAAAGCTTGAGGAGAGGTGAAGGGTTGGGTGCAATCCTGTCCTCTCCTTAGGAGTAATTGAAGCAACGAATAGACTGAGGGATTAGTAGGAGGAGATGGAAATCGTGCTAACGAGCCCTTTGGCCAGCTGAGCCAATAGCCTGCTCTCTACACAAAGTTTGGCTAAGTTACACCCGTAATTGCTCTAATTAAGGGTGCACTCAGACGACTCCATCCCAAATGTCCCAGCTCAGCTCCCCCTTCCAGGCGGGGTGATGGGCAAGGAGAAATGCTAAAACACATCAGGCCAGCCCAAAATTCAAGGCCAGGCTGGACTGGCCTCTCAGCAACCTGATCCGGTTGGAGATGTCCCTGCTCCTTGCAGGGGGGTTGGACTGGATGGGCTTTGAAGGTCCCTTCCCACTCAAACCATTCTGTGATTCTATGATTCTAAATTTGAGGTCTTGGCAGCATTGGGGTCATATCAAAGCCCAGTGGAAGCCTGCACTGGCATGGTGGCCCCCATCCCACCACCCATGTTAGCCTAAAACCACCCAGCATGGAGCAACCCCTCCTCTTCTGTTGAGGTGGGTTGGAGGGGCCACGTGTGCGGGCTGTGCCACCTCACGGCCCAAAACCCTTTCCCATCCTTCCGTCATCTTCTCCAAGCCCACCCAGGAGATGTCTCCATCCCCAAACCCCTCCAGCAAGGTCCTGCCCTGAGCCAGTGTTTCATTTTAGGCTTGCAAAACCATCCCAGCTCCATTGCCGGGACAAAGCTCCCAATTCTGGGATGTCCCTGACCCCACTGGTGGCATGCCACCCCCTCAACACACAACCCACCCCCCCCTCCACCCACTAATGAACCCCCTCACAAGGGGATTCAGAGGCAGCGGGACGGGGGCGATGTGTTGACAGCTCGCCCCAGTTGCTGCTGGCGTGACGGATGGTCCAGGTGCCGCAGCCGGGCCCTGAGAACCAGTTGCCTCATCCCACCGCGGCAGCAACCTGTAATTTCCGAGGCGGCGTTTCCAGCCCGTACCCCACCAGTGATGGGAAGGGCGGGGGACAGGAATGAAGGCAGAGCCGAGCAGGCAAACCAGGTGGCTCTCTCCTTAAAACCCAGCTGCGCCAAGGAGAGGTCATAGCCGTAATGAATCGGGCCGAGTCCCCACTAATTAACGCTGACAAGCGGAGTTCGGATGTGTCCACTGGTGAGGAATAAATCACTCCCTTGGAAAGGGATGCGGCCAACGAGGGATAGCCAAGTTCATTCTTCTGCATCCCAGAGGGCAAGCAATTATCTCCCTAACTTTCTAATTAGGGCGCGTTTGCAAAACACATCTTCCGATCCATAAATCCCTTCCTTCCATAAATACATTGCACTTTCAGGTGTCAAAAGCTAATTTTGCTCGGGAGGAACGCAGCACGGGGCGGCACGCAACAGGGCGAAGGGCTTGTTGAAGCTCACGGGGCCATCTGATGCTCCTGGTGGAGATCCAGCTAGGGAATGGGGTGCATCTGCTTGAGTCTGGGGACAAGGGTTGGGGTTTGAGTCCTGACGTACCCCATAACCATTTATAAATCCCTTTTCAGGTGGGATTTTTAGCTAAACCTTCCCCTGCCTCGGCTCACCAACAAAAACACCTGTGTGACCCCAGTAACATGTTTTTGGGGTGCACAGAGCCATTGCCACCTCGTGTCGTCCTTCCATCCCGCGATGTTATTTCACACGTCTCCTTTCCTCTTTTTTTTCCACCAGAGCCAGGCAAACTGAGGATGAAAACGACGCGCTGATGCCATTAAACAGCCAGTGGAGCCCAATGCTCCGCTGAACCCGGAGGTTTGGAATTTTTTTTGTTTTTCCGAGCGCTCGAGCAATGCCTCTTGGGTTTGCGTTCTGAGAGATGGCGTCAAGGTTGGTGGCATCTCTTGGGAGAGTCCCACGGGACGGCTGCTCCCCTGCTCTTTCCCCATCACGCACGACCTTGATGAAATAAAAAGTCCCTGGTTTTCAGGAGAGGGTTTGCGGCGCACGTTTCTTTTTCAGCATCTCCTCCATCACCGGCTGCTTCTCCGCTCCTAAGTCCTCCTGGGTGTCACCGGAGCGGGGCTGGTGGTTTTTACAGCTGCCGTACGTAGATGGTGGCTGAACAACTTGGGGTATCAAAGTTTGAGGTGGGAAAAAATAAAAAATAATTTAAAAAAAAAAAAAGGGATGTTACGTGGCAAAACCAGCACAGGGACCAGCGTTGGGCAACCCTTCAAAGCAAGCGCAACCCTCAAACCATCGCTACCCAGAAATTAAACTGGTCTTGCTGGATGTGTCCAGACGTACACCCTCTTGGAGACAGGGGTAGCAAGAGAAAGAGGAAAAAAAGAAAAATTACCCTAATATTTTAGGGTAAAAGGGGGGAAAAGAAATATAAATAAATCCCACCACTTTGACAGCCCACGAGCCAGCAGCCTGAAGGGTGACTGCTAAAAATAACCCCGTCTCCTCGCTGCCGGGGGGATGAGCGTGCCGGGCCTCGTACTGTACGGGGGGGCCACGTGACGGAGGGGCTGACCGAGGGACATTTCGGGAGCGCGTGACTGAGGGGTTAAATAATTGGCAGGGCTCCCCTTCGCCTTTAGCAGGGGATGCGCCCCGGGATTGAATTCCCAGGGGATAACTCACACAGCTGCAATTCCTCCGCGGGGAGCTGGGGAGGAGAAAAGGAAGCCTGGTATTTTTAGGGAAGCTAAGAGCCATAGTTTTTCTGTTCCTATAATTGATGGGAAAAGCACTGTGCAGTTATAAAAACTGGGTATTTTCTATTATTGACTGGAATTATTTACGTTTGGCGAGGAAGGGCCACCGTAAACCAGCACAGCGCAGCGGACGTGCCGGATTATACAGAGCAGTTAAGGGGAAATATTTCAGCGGCACTTAAATATTATCCCATTTCCCATAAAAACCGGACAAAATCAATGCAGCCTCGGGACAGGCTTGTATTTCATGGGGCAGCAGGTTTTGAAGGAGATCGGCTCGGCTGGCTCCGCTCACGCAATGGCACCTGCAAAATAAATTTTTTTTTTTTTTTTTTTGAAGTGTGACCGTCCCCCCCCGGACACAAAGCCGTGCATCCAGTGCGGGCGTTAATCCTGCGCGCCGACCCCCCTCGCTCAGCACCGCCGGCCGCATAACTGGGCAGCGCTGTCACATGGAGCTGGGGCGGGTGGAGAAGGGGGGGAAGCGCTGGAAATAAAAACGCGGGGAGGTTTCGGCAGCAGGTTGGCTCTTTGCGAGGCGTGGTACCCTAAGAGGACGAGCCAGCGTCGCCCGGGGAGAGCCGCCCTCACACCGCTGTCCCGCCAAGGTAGGCTCGGGCAGGCGCGGGTCATCGCGCGGCGCGGCGGCCTCTCGGTTCCCCGTTGAGGGGACGGCGTCCCTCCGTGGGGGACGCGGCCATCCCATGGAGCTCAGCCACTCAACCAGCTCCTTTCAATTATTTTGGGGGGGTTTAACGGGGGGCGCAAGCTTTAAATCCATCGCGCGTTGCAACCCGCACGCGAGAGTGGGTGGAGGAGGCAGCGCCGCGGGCTGCCAGCCCTCCGGCTCCTTCGCCGCATTGGAAATTTCCCTGGAAAAAAAAAAAATAATAATAATAATAATGCCGTTCCCCGCTGCCAGAGGGCGGCCGTAAATCACGGCGGCCGTGCCAGGAGCTCTCGGCACGGGCACATCTGGACTCGTCGGATTTTTTTAAGGCAGCCTCATGGGGTGTTTTTTTTTTTTTTTTTCACTTTGAACTGGGGCTGACATCTCCCCGGTGTGAGGAGTAGGTTACGCGGCAGCTTAACTCGGGGAACAAGCTGGCGCTGAAGTCATTTTATTTTTGTGTAGCGTGCTCTTTCTTACTCGGAAATGAGTTTTCCTTGCAAGGCGACGCCGGCGCAGACAATTTAAGTCATTATTAATAGATACACTTGATCTGAGGAAGGAAAACGCTTAATGTTTTGTTAAATGAGGTGTACTTCGCAAACCGGCGTATGCGGGGAGAGGGTTAAGATGCTACCCCCCCCCTCACGTTAGAGATTAATGAGCGCCGGGCTACCGCTAACGAAGTGCTCATCTTCGCCAACGTTTGGGGCCCAAGCATGGGTGGGAAAGTCTCCAGTGAGACTTCTGAACCTTAACAGGTTGCAGGATCTGGCGCTGGGATCCTCGGGGTCTTGGATGCTGAGAGGACAGGTGACATGGCCAAGGCCACGCAGCGCGGCAGCGGCAGAGGAAAGGGTAGGGCTGTGGGGTGCCAGCCTTCCTCCACCGCCCAAAATCGCTGCCCAAAGGTGATGGGGAGTTTACGAGCAGTTGAAAACCCCCCATTCCCTTTCAAAACTCAAACCAAGAGCTTCTCCCCCTCTCCAGGCCAGCCCCAGGATGCTCCTCAGGTGTCCCAGCTGCCAGCTCCTCTCACTCCCGCCGGTACGGCAGCGTTCCCCTTAAAAACGTGAGAATATCATTTCACCCTGACATCACTTTCCACTCACGGGTGGAAAAAGCGCTTGACCCGGCTAGCAGGAGCTCAGGCTGGTGCTCAGCTACAAGAGGACTTCTCCTTTCTCCTCTGGCTGGGCCCTGGTTATTTTTAACGCCGTCCGTCAGCGACGCTGTTAATCCTGTCGTTACCGCGACCCAAGAAGCGAGTGTTACATGCAAAAAGGCTCAGGAGAAGGGGTCACGGGGTGTTTCAACACAGCTCTCAACGCCAATTTAATGCCAGACACGCACATCCCCTTGAAAAATTATCCTGTGTCTGAGCGATCCCGACTCCCGGCCGCCACGGGAAGGCGATCCCCTTGGCGCAAGTGAGGGCACGTGAAGGCAGGCTTCCTCCGCGCCGCCGCGAAAAATATTATGGGGCTTGTTAACGAGCAGAGAGGGAAAGGGAGCCAGGGCTGGGGAAACATGACCCAGGACAAAATCCCTGGGGAAAATGATCCCAGTCTGTGCCGCTCGCCAGGGTCTCCAGACCTTCTCCTGCACCCGCTACGGGATGAGGAGGCTGAGGTTCACGGCAAAGCAATGCTTTGAGGAGGGGGTTCGGGTCATACCAGAAGGGTGAAGGGGCTCAGAACAGGGACCTCAAGGTCCTTCACACAAGGGGTTAATTTACACAACAACCCCAAGTCAGCCCCTCCTCCCCATCCTAGATGGAAACACTGATTTTTTTTTTTTTTTGGGGGGGGGCTCCATGCTCTTCCTTTGGTCTCCAGGGCCAGATGGCTGGGAGTCACTGCAGCTGAGGAAACACACACACACAAAAAAATTTTATATATATATAAAATCTCCTGACCTGGGGCTGGCACAAGCATGCTCATGGTCACCTGCAGAAGCCCAGCAAGGTCCCCACTTGCAGAAGGCTACAGAGAAGGTCCCAAACATTTCTTCCAGCCCCAGGTTGACCCCACACAAGGCTTCCAGCAGCCCTCCCTCATCAAATTGCTTTGATACCTCTTCCCGAGATCCTCTTGGATCATGTTTGTCCCCCTCCCAGTGGATGTAGGGCAGGAGGGTTGTGTCACCCAGAGCCTCCGAGTCACGAGACGCCACGGTCTATTCTCATCCCCGCCATGGACTTCTCCCATGACCTTGGGGAAAGGAGGCGTGAGCCGGGATGCTCCGCTGGCATCCATCCCCGCAGCAGAGGCTGGGCGCTTTCGTCTCATCTATACAAGGCATCGGCGAGGAGAGCGGCTCCTCCTGCTGAAGCCCTGGGAGGATTTGTACCTCGCTGGCTGCGGCCAAGCGCTAATGCAATGCTCTGATTTTTCCACCACAAGACTGGAAATGGGTACGAGTGCCTTGAAAAAAGAAAAAAATTAAAAAAATAATAAATTATGGTGTTAGGCAGAGTTAAAAAACCACTCTCAGAGCTCGGAGCATGTGAATAAGGTTATATGGGGATGGGCAGACAGGATCTGGATAATTTGGGGTTTTTTTTCACTCCCAGCCTAAAACACCCAAGCTGCTGCCTGCAACTAAACCCAGCGATTTCATCTGAGAGGTGCTGCCACACGACCGTTCGACCTGCATCATATCGCCCGCCTGCCATCACCCGACCCCGCCAGAGTTAAAAATCCGCCGACAATAGAGCTTGAACTGGATTATAATTCGACAATGAGCCCAGGAGGATGGAAACAATGAACTATAAAACCCCATCGACCCCCCCAGCTAGGACCTACGCACGTGGGAATGGGCGAGTTACCGGGACCCGTAACAGAAAAACTACACATTTCCCCCAAATTGGATTCGGAGCGTCCTCCGACGGCTCCCGCCGCCAGGTATTACACGGCCCTGGTGACGGGTGACCTGAGGAGCCTCGAGGCCCTGACCGACCGATACTATCAAGACGTCAACCTGGTTTTTGAGCTCAGTAAAGATGAGCTGGAGTGGCAGGCGAAGAGCCAAGCGTCTTACGGACTCTCAGGTACCTTTTCCTTTACAGGCCTAAGGAAAAACCTAAAAAAAAAAAAATTTTAAAACCCCAAAAAAAAAAAAACAACCAAAAAACAGGTGTTTACTAACCCCAAGTAGGAGAAGTGGTGCATTTAAGTGCGTAACACTGCTTTTACAGAGCCTGCTACTGAGATGGGTTTCTGGTTGTGCCCCACAGCCCTCGCCATAAGCATTCAGCGCTTTTTTATTATTTTTATTATTTTCTCCTCTTCCGCACATGCTAACCCAGTGGAGGGGCAAGGAAGTGTAAAAAGTGTGCATCCGCATTGTTTTTCCAAGCTGGGATGGGGGCACTCTGCGACTCTGGGCTTGCTACCCGAATTGGGAATGAAGAAAAAAAAATTTAAAAAAGAAACTTAAAAAAAAAGAAACTTAAAAAAAAAAAAAGAGAAAAGAATATAAAACTGAAAGAAGCAGCCTGGCAGGAATAGGATGCTCCCAGGGTACTGGTACCCAGTGCCTCCTGACCCCAGTTGGCCCCAGTTGCTCACCAGGCACAGCGATGGGCCCACAGCCGATGGGAAACGTCCTTTCCTTTGCTCCAGCCAACTCACACTGTTACGAAATCCCGCTCCCGGGTGCGCTGGTGGGGGTTTTGCTTCCCCTCTCGCCAACGGCACCCAGGTTCTCCCCCAAACCCCTAAAGTTGCCAAGGAGGGATGGGAAAAACGGGCTGGGATCCCCCAGCACGCCACCAGCCCCTCTCCCTCCTCCCTGCAGGGCTGTGGTCGCTGGAGTACAAGCAGGAGCTGACCACGCCGCTGTGCCTCGCCGCCCGCCACGGCCACGCCGCCTGCCTGCGCCACCTCCTCCGGCGAGGCGCTGACCCCAACCTGGCGCCGGGAGGGCGCGCGCCCCTGCACGAAGCCTGCCTGGGTGGGCACGCCGACTGCCTCGAGCTGCTGCTGGAGCACGAGGCCCATCCCAACCTGCAGAGCGACGAGGGCCTGGCCCCCCTGCACCTCTGCACCACCCAAGGCTCCTTGGGGTAAGGAGAGGGTCCCCATCATCATCCTCCCTGCCATCGGTAACCTCGCTCCCCATCCCCTGTGCTTTCGCCGTCTCCGCCGCAACGCCCACCGAGGTTTCCCGTATCTCTGGGCTGCGTCGGCTGCTGCGGCACGCTCGGCCTTCGCCAAAAAAAGGGACATTTTGGCGCAGGGCGCATCACACGGCCCAGGTCTCCTTCCCACAGACAGGAGCAGCCCAGCCCAGCGCCACATGCTTTTCCTTCCTCCTCTTTTCTGATTTCTCCCTAAAATCCCACATCCCAGGCCCGGCACACTTCCCACCAGGAGATGCTCAGGATGGGTCTGGTCATGGGGCACATCGGTCACCCCAGCCTCCCGCATTCCTCAGCCTGGTGCCAACCGCATCCACAAGGGCTGTCGGTGCTGGTCAGGGTGCCCAGTCCTCCTAAAAATCCCAGCACCCCAGGGCTGTAAGGAAGGGATGGGATGTCTTCTCAGCATCAGCATCACACAAATATGAGCATAACGTTGTCTTGAAAAATCATCTTTTCTTGTGCACGTGTCTCAGTAGGACTTGAAGTGCCTGAGTCATCAGACCCAAGGAACTGGGATTATTTCCCACCCTGCCCCCCTCTCCTCTTTCCTATAGAGAGCTCGGTCCCTTGACATCCTGATGAAAATCCTTAGGGCCATAGCGATTTTCAGCTTCAGGGAAAAGCCACCCCAGCTTCAGTCCTCTCCCCTTCCGGCAGGCGGGAGTAGGCAGTGAAGGCAAAGGTTCCCACTACAGATCCAGTGTATGGGGGCCGCGTGTCAGGGAAGGAGCTCTGCAAAGGAAAACATCCAGAATCCAGAAAGGAAAATTTTACAGACATCAATATCTTGAGCCCAGCTTCCAAAAAAAGGGTTTCTGCAAGACGGCCAAAAATCAAGCATTAAACTAATTTTGCTTCAGCCAAAAAAAATCTAAGGATGAATCAAATGCATTGTTGGTGTGATGAGGGTTGGAAGGAGCTACAAGCAGCCCTCATCATGAATAAGGAGCTGGTTTTAATTCCTTCACCCAAGCTCCCTTTTGACCTTCAAGCCTTCATTCTCCAAACCCCAAGCCATCCCAAGAGGCCCAGTGAGGTATTTCAGGCTTCACCAACTTGTTCTCCCCCTGTAGAGACGAGGCACATAAACCAACCTGGTGCGTGGAGAAGACCCCATGGCCCACAGAGGTCCAAGTGTCCTGGTTTTGGCCAGGTGCTTCCCAGCTTAGGAAAAAAAAAAATATATATATAGATATTAAAAATGAGCCATTGTCACCAATTTACATGTTATTTCCCCCGGAAGGACGGAGGGGGATGGCAGGTGAGCCAGCGAACGACAACGCGGGGATCAGACGGACGCAACATTGGAGTGCCGAGCCCTTGACTATCGGGGCTTTAAAATGGAAATGCCAAGAGACCCTTAACCACGCTACCTGGCACGACAGGGGCTGCTACGATAACTGAGCCAACTCCCTTGAAAGATCAAAAATTAATAGACATTTCAGACATGGTTTGAGGTTTAGACTTTGCTAAAGTTAGATACCGAGGAGGTCAAGCTGTAGGTAACACAAACATTTCCTCTTTGATTAGGGGGAGACTACTTTACCTCACCTTTTTTTTTTTTAAATTATTTTTTAATTTTTTTTTTTGTCAAGTAGTAGATTTTAGGTCATCCTTAATTTTTTTACTAACAATAAAGAGCAGGTCATTGACCTACATAGAGAGCTATTTTATTTTTCTCCCTCTCGATAACAATGGCCAGAACACCTATGTGCCAGGTTCTTCTGTATTCCCATCTACTCGGCAATTCACCATGGGGGCAGGACTTAAAACCTTTGAGCCTCTCAGTGACTGGGATAAAAAAAAATTATCTGGGCTTCCTTCCAGCCATTTGAGCTTCAGAATCCATGAGATTTCAACAAAAAGGATATCAAGAGCTTTAATCTAGGAGCTTTTTGAAGAGATGGAAAAAAAAAGTTCCAGTAAAGTTCAGTCTTACCTTCTTCACTTTAGGAGCTGTTCATGCCAACGTCGGCCTATTTAGTAGAGTTCCTCTCCTTGACCTCTTTTTTACAGCGGAGATAATTAACATGGTGGGGTAAGATGAGTCTCTAAATTCACTGCACTCTCTCCCTGGCGCTCTCCCGTTTCCCTCTTAAAGCCGGGATGATTAAAGGAGTCTGCCTTTATTGGCATCCCAGGAAAAAAATAAATAAATAAATAAAAATAATTGAGGGGGAGAGGAAGAGTTTCAACTCTCCCGGCGGTGCCAGGGGGAAAAGCAGGCGTGGGGTGGCAGGAAAGCATGGGCAGCTTTGCAGGGATGCGGGATGCAGCCGCCGCCTCCCATGGCGGTACCTGCAGCACAAGGGATGGCCAATACCACCTTCAGATCCACAAGTCAGAAAAAGCTCCCTGAAGATCCCAGGTTTCCCATGCGACCAGGGAGATAAATCTCCCGGGGCTTGCCTTCCCTAGCCTTCCATGTAGGGAAGAGGGCTTCGTCAAGCCAAGGGGTGAGAAAGGGAGATGCCACCCCTGCCTCAGTGCAACTTGGGCTTACAGTTGAGTGACGCCCTTGGATTCACTTCTTCAAGCTTCCTTCTCCACCCCAAGAGCTGAAATGGGAACCAACTTCCGACTTCAAGCCTCTAGCTCTGCGGGACGGGAGATAAATGGTGGGATGAGTCAACGCAGGAGGAGACTCGGCGTCTGAGGGGCTCCATGCAATAAATGATGGCGTAGGGAGAGAGCAGCCAGCTCGGGGAGACAGGACGGGTTTGGCTTTGGGGACGTTGGATGACGATAGCTCATCATGGGAGGAGTTACCAAAAAAAAAAAAAAAACACCAAAAAAAAAAAAACAAACCAGGAGCCAACCTGGAAGGCGGGTACCTACCAAGGCAACGCTGTCAAGATAGCAAGGTTCCCAAATGAGCACCTACCCGCACCCACTCTCTGTTGGTGGATCCAACCCCGTGGCACCTGTTGGCTACTCCAGCGCAAGCCCAGACACGATGCCCTTTTGGCTGCCGGGAGGAAGCGTTACTACAAATTAAAAAAAAAAAAAAAAAAAAAAGACAGGTAATTTTAAAAGCCGGCATTTAGCATCATCTAGTGCTAAATCTCGTAGTCTGCTCCGATTAGCGTAGCTAAAACACAAAACCAGCCCTCCGCACCCGAAAAGATCTTAATCTTTTAAAGAAAAACAGACTTCCATTCTCCCCCTTGTAGGAAATTAATGGGAATAATCCTTGCCTTCAGAGCCAGGCCTGGGAAAAGCTGGTTTTCCAAGTACAGAAAGCCTTGCTCCAACCGCAGGAAGGGAGGGAAAAAAAAAAAAAAAAAAAAAGATTTTTTTTCCTTAAGAAAACTGAGGGCCTGGGCAAGTTTTTGGGACAGGAATTTTCCTCCAGCTTCCACAGCCCCAACCTCCTGCTGGTTATTGGTTGCATCCCATTTCAAGCTAAATCCCACTTTCCCACCCCAAAGTAGAGCTGCATCCCATTGAGATACTGAAAGCCATGGCCAACAGCAGCAAGAGGGCAGAGGAGCATGATGGCCACATCCTGCCCCAACTCCATCGATGGACGAAGAAGGAAAATAAACCCTGAATCGTTTCATCCTGTTCATTTGAGCCAGGACCCCAGCACGAGGT
Source organism: Chlamydotis macqueenii (assembly GCF_036417535.1). Lineage (NCBI taxonomy): Eukaryota > Metazoa > Chordata > Aves > Otidiformes > Otididae > Chlamydotis > Chlamydotis macqueenii. Next base: position 40,153,424 of record NC_141561.1, read on the forward strand.
GAACCTGGGATTTTAGTTTAACCTGGTGGTGAGCAGCAGGGTGTCAAAAAAAAAAAAAAAAAAAAAAAACCCACAAACAACAAAACACAGAACCCAAAAAACCTCAAGTAGTCAGAAATGCTCATGGAGTACTAGAGTGTACGAGTTCCTGAGCAGAGATTCGAGGCTAAAACAAGAGCCCATCGCCAGCAAACACGAATGACAACTACCTGGCACCTGCCGATGCCCCAGACATCCCAACACGAGGCACGTGCCCCTCACAGGGTCCGCCATTTCCATTCGCCGGAGGAGATCTCCCGTTGCTGACATGCCCTCTTGGCCAAGGGAAGAGCATCCAGGGGGAAAATTCAATATAAACTCACTCGGGTTTCTTCCAACAAGTTGGCCATTGAACTTGATGATAAATAAGAATAAATATTGAGGAAAATAGCATCTGGGAATTTCACCCTGGTATTCCCAGAAGGATATTTGGGATGCCTAGCAGGAGGCCAAGAGGAACCCAACTCCCTGTAGTTGAACTCCCAGGAAGGGAAATCCCCACAGCAGAGCGAGGATGCTGGGTTGGACGCGACTCTTGGCTTTGCAGGCAACCCGTGACGTACCACCCTTCACCTGGGAACGAAGAAAGGAATATTCCCCCCTCTCGCACCTGCGCGGGTGTAAATCTTCAGCCTGGGCTCGCTCGATATGCAGCGCTCGGCAAAACCAGCGCGGTGCTTGTGCTCAGGGTCTCCAGGCACAGCTATCTCCTTGCTTGGGAAGGGGTAGAGATACTTTAAGTATGATCTAATGGTGGGGGGGGGAAGAAAGATTTTTCTCCTGGACTAGGCTGCTGTATGTTTTCCACCCAAATTAGAATTTTTTTTTCCATTTTTCCCCCTGCAGAATCATCTCTTGGGTTACCCCAAATACATCATTTTAGAGTGCCAGAGCTCACCGCGGTGTTAGGATTACGCTAACCCGGAGAGGTCCCAAGAGAGTCGTTACAATTAGGGCCACAAATCCCCGCTGTCAAGGACGGACAAGACCGGTAAACATAATGAAGTCGCGGTCTGCTTTGCTCCAGCAACAGACTCCCACCCCATTCCAAAGTTTTACCGACCAACAACAAGCGCCAAAAAAAAAAACCCACTCAGCAAGACAAGCCCTAGTACCAACCTTCCTCCCCAGGGCTCCTCTTCCTCTACCTTTCTTCACAACCACACAGACTGAATACAGAGGAAAGGAGAGGTGGGAGCAGCAATTTAGGAGAGGGAGGATTGCTCACCCTGATTTATTCCTCCTGGGAACTGCAGGTGCTGCCACTCCGTCATCATTGGGTGCCAAACAAGCCGGCAAAACTCGTTTCGACAGATGTAAACCACCTGCGAAGGTGTTTCTTTTCAGGATAGGCATAAAATATAATTCTTTTCTCCTTTCTGGGGTGGGACCCCAACACAAGTGTCTGGGTCCCTTAACGGGAGAAAAGGAACCCGTTTTTGTACCCAAGCGAAACCATACTGAGCTCTTCTGCTCCACAGAGGTGCTACCAAGGGTCTTCCTCCATGCCAGCTCAGTCCCAGCACAGATTAAGGTGGAGACAAAGTTTAAGATGTTTTCAGCTGAGAAGCTCTGTTGATATCAGCCAAGGGGTGGGTTCCCATCACAGCCTGACCACTGTTCCCTGGTGGGTCTAGGATGGTGGGACCCCGATGAGTCAAGGATGACCATTCATGAATGATGATGATCAAGGATGGTCAAGGATGACCATTCATGGATGATGCTGGTCAAGGATGACCATTCATGGCTGCTACTGGTCAAGGACGAGAGGGAGACGTTGCCCAAACCACCATTATCGTCACTGCCATGGTGGGCACCAGCGCACAGGGTCACCCTCCCCAGCCTCTTCTGCTCCCTCCCAAAAATCATTAAGTGCACAACTCCCATGGGAGCCCAGCTCCAGCCTGATCTCCATTCTCACCCCATGCCACCTCCCACCCCATCATCCCCTGTGCCTCCCACTCCAGCCCACGCCCCCCAAAAAACCCATCTAGGTGGTGCACCCTAGAGCTTCCCCATCTTTTTGCAGATGTGCCAAGCTCCTGCTGAGACACGGAGCCACCGTCAACCTGCCCAGCGAGGAAAGCGGGGAGACCGCGCTGCACGTGGCGGCCAGGCACTGCCTCTGCGACCATGCCCGCCTCTACCTGCGGCACGGGGCGAGCGTCGACGCGCGCAGCGCGCGGGAGGAGACGGCCCTCGGCATCCTCTGCGAGCAGCCGCCAGGCGCCGGCGAGGGCTGCCTGCAGCTTTGCCGGCTGCTGGCTTCCCACGGTGCTGACATCGACGCCCGGGATGAGACGCGGAGGAGCCCGTTGCACAAGGCCTGCGGGGCCGCCAACGCCTGCCTGGCGCGTTTCCTCCTGCGGCGCGGGGCCGACGTCAACGCCATCGACTACAACGGCGTCTCCCCGCTGGGCTGCGCCTTGCAGAACGCCGCCTTCAAGAGGGAGCTGCGGCCCCACCTCGCCGTCCAGCTGCTGCTCAACCACGGCTCCCAGAGGATATGGCCCCCCGCCTTCGGCAAGGTACCCACCCCAAAACGGCCCCCGCGCAGCCCCTCGCGCCTGGATTTTGCGGTCAGGGTTGGGGTGGCTTTGGGAAATAAAAAAGCCAGGGGGGCTTTATTTGAAAAATAAAGAAAATATTATCCCGGCTTATCATGCACGAGCCAAAAAACGTCGATACGACGCGAGGGCCGCAGCCGCGCGTCAGGGCGGCGCTCACCGCCTCGCTCACGCCTAGGTGCTGCGGTCCTGCGCGGCCGTGCCGGAGATCATCGAAATCCTCTTCAACTCCTACGCGCAAATCCCCGTCTCCGAGAAGTGGGCCGAGGCCGTGCCGGAGGAGGTGTTTCAGGTGAGGAGACACTGGCTTTGCCCACCCAGAGTTTTAATTTTTATTCTTTTTAGCGGAGAAAAAAATTTAAAACTGAGCGGTGCTCATGGATTTTTGTTTTTTGTTTCCCCCTCTCTTCTCCCTTTGCAGCAGCACCAACTATTCTACGAGTCCTTTTTCCGGCTGGTGGGTGCAGTCCGGTGCCTGCAACATTTATGCCGCTCGGCCATTCGGAAAAAGTTCGGGAGCGAATGCCACTGCCTCATCCCCTCGCTGCCCGTCCCCAAGCCGCTGCGTGACTACCTGCTGCTGGAGCCCGAAGGAGTCGTGCTCTGAGGGGACCCCAGCCTCACCGCAGCGCGGTGGCGGCCGTTTCCGTCAGCCGCGCACCGCTTTTCGTCATAAACGGTCGTTTTTCCCTCAAACTTGCTTTCACCTGTAACTTTGTATCGATTTTTTTTTTTTCCTAATTGTGCTTTAAATAGATTATAAAGAGGAATAAAACGGTTAGTAATGGTGACGAGCGTGCCGCAGGTACGAGTAGCGCTCGTTCTGAAGGAGCGCTGCCGAGCGGTGGGGGTCCCCGGGTGCGCGCCACGGCCGGAATCGGGCCCATGTGGGCGTCAAATCCCCCGGGATCGCTCTCCCACACGAGCGGCGCGGGCAGGCTGGGGGTCAGAATCCGTTAGCAGGATGCGATATCCGGTGGCGGTAATATAGATGGTAAACCAGACCCAAAAAATAAATTAAAAAATAAATTAAAAAATAAATAAATCTGTCTGGTATGCAGATGGGTACGGGCATCTTCGTCCCCACCTCCGGTGCCTGTGCCCTGCCCCGCACGGGAACGCAAAGCCCCATGGCAAATCTCCCTGACACCTTGAGACCGGGCACTTCGTGACTTTAGTGACCGCTTTGCTTCGCGGTTTGTTGCGGTGGTCAGAGCAGGGGGCGGGGTGGAGAATTGAAAGGGATTTAGGGAAAAACACATCCTGGCTGGGTCGCTGTGCGTTTGAAGCAGCCCAATCGAAATTTTGGTGCCTCTCACGAGCCTTTCATCTTTTGTGTGGTCCCCCCCAGGCGGAAGAATGAGATGTTTTACATCCCTATCGGGCAAGTTTGCATGGAGATAGAGTCCCACCAGGTGATCGCACCCACTCAGCCCCCCAAAAAAAAAAAAAAAAATCCCATGACCTCACCTCCCCAATCCTGCAAAAAACACTAGGGAAAAAAAAAATCCATATCAAAGAGGGGGAAAAAATAAATAAAAAAAAACCAAAACAAAACACAGAGGTCTGTGCTGGGGGGCTGGGAGGAGGGGAGGGCCGGGGGTGGTGGGGGGCACGGACACGCGTGGGTTGCCGCTGGCTGCGCGGCGCCCCGCGGCCCGCAGGGGGCGCCCTGGGCACGGCTGATGGCGGGGCGGGGGGGGCCGGTACCCACGGAGGAGGTGATGCGAAGGCTCCGGCCGCCCACGCGGGAACGGCGCGGGGTGGGGGGGGCGACACCGCGAAAACACCTCTCTAAAAAAAAAAAAAAAAAAAGAGGAAAAGGAGAAAAATGTTTTAAAAAAATCACTTTTAAGGGTTTTGGGGGGTTTCCCTCGGTTTAAGCCGCTCGGGTGGCGGCGGTGGGATGATGCTCCCACTCCCCTGCGTGGGCTGATAACTTTGGAGAGCAGGCAGAGAAGCATTTGGGCACACATCTATTAATTTTTTTTTAATTTTTCCTGGGTTTTTTTCCCCTCCTGTTTTGATGCCGATGTTATGGGAAAGGATCATTTTTATTTTTAATTTTAATTTTTTTTTTTTCTCCTCCCTTCCAGCAGCTCTAGACGGGAGGTCACATTAACTGCTAATACGGAGACACATAAAAATGCGATTACGCCTGCTAAACAGAACGCAGGAGGCTGCGAGTTAAGACAATGAGATTTCCAGGAAGCGATGCATAAATTCTCCCCCCACTCCTCCTCCAAAAAAAAAAAAAAAAAAGCAAAAAAAAAAAAGAAGAGACACATTTTTCACGTTTCATTCCAATTAAATTACTGAGGCAGCTAACACAGCGCTGCGCACACCATACATTTGAGGGAAATTAAAGTTTTCCTGGGGTTTTTTTTTTGTTCTGTTTTTTTTTTTTAATTTTGGGTAAGTCTAGCAGGATGCGCCTGTTTTATGCAAAGCGGTTAATATTAAGCTGCTATTAATTAAAAAAAAAAAATCCGAGATCTTCGCTCCTCGCCCTTTTTATTCTTGTGGCGGGGCCGCTCCGTCTTGGTTTTCCACCCTGCAGCAATAAAAAAAAATAAAATTAAAAAAAAAACACCAAACCACACAAACGATGGTCCCGGCCGGCAGCGGGAAAGAAAATTTCCAAATAATGGGAATTACCCGCCCTGCTGCCCGCACCTCGCTTGTTTGGGAGAAGCCGGTTAAACGGTCGGGGCTGGGGAGAAGTAAGGGGGAAACAAACCTTCCCCTCGCAAAAATAAATAAATAAATAAATAAATAAGAAAAAGGAAAAAAAAAGAGGGGAAAAAGAAAACAAAGGAAAAAAGGGGGGCTGGGGGAGAAAAAAAAAAAAGGAAAAGAAACAAAAAAGGCTCTGCCGACCCGTCGGGTGCGTCCCCAGCCCAGGTCCCTCCGAAGCCGCTGCCAGGATCGGGTCCCTCAGGAGGCGGGGGGGCTGCAAGGACAGAGGGGGGCGGTTGGGGGGGTGGGGGGGGGATCCCGGGCTTGCTCCCCACAACCCCCTGGACGGCTGCCAAGGGGCTCATCGGGGTAATCAAGTGGCCGCGGTAATGAAATAGCATTTGATTTTTTTTTTTAATTTTTTTTTTTTAAGCAATACAAATCAGAAATTAGATTTTTTTTCCTTTTTTTTTTTTTCTCCCCTCCTTCTTCCCCCCCCTCCCCCCCCCCCGCCCCGAAGTCCTAATGAACCTGATTGCGCGCACATTTATAATCCCCCACGGCTTCGAATGAAACCAGCTATAATCAGGAGCGGGGGGGGCGGGTTGGGGGGGGACGGGGGGGGACGGGGGGGGGCCAGGGAGTGTTTACGGGCAGAGCCGGGGAAGCGCTGCTCCGTTCGCTCTTCCCTTCTCTCGATGTCTGAAATGATGGATAACGTGCGAATGGCAAATATACTATTTGTCTAATGGCTCTGCAATTAAATTCCCCTGTAAATGACCCATGCCTCATTTCATCCTAATCTATGGAATTTTGATTGAATTCGGCAGCTCTAATTGAAAAATACTGCGCTTTAATGTCGGCGGGGCAGTTGCGGGAGCGCGCCGGTTTTAATGAGACGGTGCCCCCCTGACCTGGGAATATTTCAGATTTTCTTCGGGATTTTTTTTTTTTTTTTTTTTTTTTTTGCGCGGTCTCTCCACGGTATTCCAAGGAAAAGGGGACGTGCGGGTGGTTCTCCAGTGCCAGGGAGAATCTCTCCGTACCGACGCGTTTTGGTCAGGTCTCCTTCCTTGAAATATTTGGACTCCGGTTATCTGAACATACATCCATTTTAAAGGGAAAAAAAAAAATTAAAATCGCCGATTCTCCCTTATCCGAACGAATTTCAGGATATGAAGTAGGATTACAGAAGCCAAATTTATTTATTATTATTATTATTATTTATTTTTTTTAACCTGCACGGCATTAGTTTTACCTTTTTACCCTCCTCTTTTCCTACCCCGAAAATCCCGAGCGCCTTCAAGTTTGTTAAACTGCCCCCCCCCCGACGAACGCAGAAAAAAAAATAATAATTAAAAAAAAAAAAACACAAGGGGGAAAAAAAAAAAACCAAACAAACCGGTGCGTGGGGTGGAAGTTGTGGGGAGAGGGGACCCCTCCCCACCTCCAAAGCCACGACCGAGCCGAGGTGGCGGGGATGGTCCCGCGTGGGGGGTGGGGGGAGTCCCCTGCAGCCCCGCTCCCAGTCCGGTACGGGTTCAAACGGGAGCACGCGAAGGAGTTAATGGGATTAAGCGACGTTTGTTTAGGGTTTTTTTTTCTTTCTTTTCCCTTTCCCTGCTCGGAAGCTGAAGGGGCAGGCGGGGAGGGGTTTCTCGGGATGGCCCCGCGGACACGCGTGGGGCGGTGGGTCTCACCCCGCCCCCAGCCAGCCCACCCTTGCCGAGGGCCAAATCCTGCTCCACACCCCCCCACCCCTCCATCCTTCCATCCCTCTTCCTCCCAGCTCCCGCAGCCCCAAAACCAACCCACGGCCACGCAGGAAAGCGTCTCCCCGGCTGACACCCCCCTCCCCGCCACGGCCCAGCAGCCTCAGGGACCCTGCCCCAAATAACGCGGCCCACCTGCATCCCGGTGGGAGGGTGGGCATGGGCCCGTGCGCTCCGTGGAAACCCACGGAGCGCGAAACCCACGGCACGGGAAACCCACGGCGCGTGGCGGGCCGAGCCGCCGTCCCGCTGGAGGGATGCCCTGACCCCTGCCACCCAAGAGACCCCCGCCCCGAAGGGTTTGGGGCTGAGCACCCCCCAGTTTTCCCTCTCCCTCCGCACCTCCCAGTCTTTCGCTCCTTCCCTCCAAAAAGCCGTCACCTCCTCCTCGCCCAGATTTTGGGGGAAAAGCCCACGGTTCAGTTTGCGCACGCTCCATCCGGCCAAGAGGCCGCCGGAATCACGGACAACCCCCCCCGCCGCCCCAAAATCTGCCCCATTCAAAGATGCCTCCACGTATCCCATGCTCTTTTCCTGGGAAATGGGTTTTTTTGGGGGGCAAAACCTGCTTTTCAGCCATCCCTGCTCTGCGTCTCGCTGCCACGTTTCCAGCCAGAGCCACGCAGGACCACGTCTGCATCCGCGCTCCGGCCCAGGGGGAAAAGGGGCTTCTGCCTCCCCCGCCTCCAAAATACCAATTTCTACCCTACACTGGGATTTGCATCCTTGGGAAAGGCTCTCGCCGTGTCCCACCGCTGGCGGGGGTCCCTCCGTGCTCCCCCTTGCCTCTTACACAATCACGCTCCGGTTGCTTCTCCGACAAGCAGAGATCGCCGACGTTTCGGTTGGGTTTTTTTTTTTTTTCTCCCCCTCTCCGGGAAAAGAAGAAGAAGAAGGAAAAGAAAAAAAAAAAAAAACCAGCTAATTATGTGCCGAACAAAAAGCCTATTCTGGTCTGAAATAATGCTGCCGTCTTGCAAAGGCACTTGTTTGTGGGCAAATTTTGAAGAGGGGCTGACAATAAAAACAGCTGCAGGAGCTGGGTGTTGGTACACATTTCCATGCCCTGCCGGATTACCGCGCCTAATTATCTCCCCTTTCCGCAACCGAACGCGTTTTCCTGAAAAGAGATGATTTTTTTAATTTAATTTTTTCTTTTTTTTCTGCCTCCTCATCTCGCTTTTCTATTTAAACCAAAGCTTTGCGTCTCCACGAGGATTTCCAGCTCGCTCCGGTTGGGTTTTGGACGGAGCGGGGATGCTGCTGATTTTTGGAGGGGGGTGGCCGGAGGCTTTTAGCTCGGCTGCATCCGTGGCGGCGGGAAGGAGCGGGGCCGCAATCGGACGATGCCTGCGGAATGATGGGAAGGGGGGAAAAAATATAAAAATAAAATAAAATCGGAGAGAAATAACCACACGTGCGGCTCCAAAGCGTCCACGGGGGAGATTAAAACCTTGCCGGCGCTGCGCTGGGGGAAAAAAAAAATAAAAAATCCTGAGCATTGCGCTACCACACATACGGTGGCCTCCGCAAGACGGAGCCGGGACATATGGAAATGAGCTGGATAAGTAAACTTTTCCCAGTCCTTTGGAGTCAGAGATAGGCCCCCAAAAAGCTTGTGCCCACACACATAACACGCCCCCCATCCCATCACCTCGCTGCCCCGTCTTCGGCAGCCATCCGCCCCGTCCCGTTTGCCGCAACGCTGGGGGAAAAATGGGTTCTCCTGCCAAAACGTGGAATTCACCATGGAGGAACCCCCAAAATCACAGCCCCGGTGCCCAAGGGGGCTCAGCACCTCGAAAGCTGTGGCAAAACTGGGGCGGGGGGCGCTGGATGCGGGATGGGGCGGCGAAACTGCACTGAGGCCCAAAAGCAATACCTACCCCCCCCTCAAATTGTTTGTGCCAAAAAAAAAAAAGTTTCAGATGGTGGCTGGAAATGCAGAGGGTTAAACTGGCCCAGGGGACAAAACCCAACGGGTACATTTTTGGGGGGGCTAAAAGCCCCCAGTGCTTTTGGAAGGGGGGGTCCCTTCCCTCACCCTCTGGGGTTTTGGGACCTGGAGGGCGGCAGGCCGAGAGGGGTAGGATTTGGGGGACAGAGCCCAAAAAATCCTATCCTGTCCCCATCCTCGGCTGCCATGAGGGTGGGGGGGTCCCCTTCCTCCTGGGGTGCGCAGCCCCTGTCCCCAGGCCGACATCTGCTGTCCTCCCCGAAAAAATACGAGCATCAGTTAGCTGGAAAGCAGTGAGGGGGTCGTTGAGAGCTTCGCAAGCTGGCAGGCCAGGCCAGGTCAGGTCACCTCGGTTTTGGGGGACCCCTCCCAAGCCAGAAGCCACTTTTCATCGGGGTTTGCACCCCAAAGCCCCCCCAAAAACCAAGCCCAGAGGCACAGCCGGCTCCATTGTCCCGGGAAGGCTTCAACTTCCCAAAGGCAGGAGGGATCCCACCCCCAGCCAGCCCCCTTCTCTTTCTTTTTTTTTTCTTCCCCCCCCCCCTTTTTTTTTTTTTTTTGGCATTTAATTTTATTTTCCAAACCACTTGATCTTTGCTTGGGAACCTCCATTAATTGCCTGGGTTTGCCTCTTCGCCTGGTCCCTTTATCATTATTTATGGCCTTTGAAATCGCGTAAAGTTCCCTTGACGTTCAATTTACAAGTTTGGGGGCTTTTTTTTTTTTTTCCCTTTTTTTTTCCTTCTTCTTTTTTTTTTTTTTTTTTTTTTTTTTGTTCCAGCTTTTGTCCTCTCCAAAGACGTCGTGTTGGAAAAGGCTTTGAGCCGGCCAACATGAGAGGCTCGCCGGAGAAAAGGGAGCAGCCCTCCGCCGCTTTTAATTCCCCCCGTGTTGCTGAATGGGCTCTTTTACATAATTGCAGAAGCAATTTCAAAGCCAAGCCAGGGGCTGACTTTACCCAGAACCACATGGAGCCTATTTGGGGGCTCTTAGAAAAAAAAAAAAAAAAAAAAAAAAAAAAAGAGAGGGGTGAGGAGGAATAATTTTTTTTTTTTTTTTTTTTTTTTAAAAAAAGGGGTTTCGATGCTTTCCAGGCGCCGAATGGGTGTCTGATGGGGAACGCCGGACGCCCTGGAGGAGGGGGAGACCCCACGGGGGTCCCCGACGGCACCGTGGGGTGCGAGGCCCCGCGGGGGGCACCCCACGCGTGGGGGTGGGTCACGCGTGGGCCGCCCCGTCCCGGCCAGCGGGAGGCGGCGGCGAACGAGGAAAGGGGCGGGGGCGGGGCTAAGGGAGGAGGGGCGTGGTCTCCGCCGCTGGGCCCCACCCCCCCGCTCCTTCTCGCCCAATGAGACGCCGCGGCGGCGGCCACGTGGGGGCGGGCCGGTTTCCCAGCCACTCCCCTCCCCCCCCCCCCCCCACCCCCTCCAAAAAAAAAAAAATGTGAATGGGCGCGGGCGGGCAGAGCGGCGGCGGCGGCGGGAGCGGGCGGGGGGCAGCCCCGATGTGCGGGGCCCCGCTCCGCCCCGGCGCTGCCCGGCTCTGAGGAAGAGGAGGAAGAGGAAGGACGGCGGCCGCTGCCGGCATCGGCATGAGCGCGGCTTTCCAGCCCTCGCTGATGATGATGCAGCGCCCGTTGGGAAGCAGCACGGCCTTCAGCATCGACTCCCTCATCGGCAGCCCCCCGCCGCCCGCCCCCGGCCACTTCGTCTACACCGGTTACCCCATGTTCATGCCCTACCGCCCCGTCGTCCTCCCGCACCCCCCACCTCCGCCTCCGCCGCCCCCCCCTCCGCCTCCCCCGGCTCTCCCGCAACCGGCGCTGCCCCCCGCACACCCCCACCACCCCCACCCGCTCCCCAGCTTGCCCGCCGGTTTCTGCTCCAGCCTGGCCCAGGGCATGGCCCTCACCTCCACCCTCATGGCCACCTTACCCGGCACCTTCCCCGCCTCCCCCCAGCACCAAGAAACCGCCAGGAAGTTCGCCCCCCCGGGGAATTTCGAAAAAACCGAAGGGATGGCCCCGGAGGGCGGCGGGGACGACGCTAAAACCTTCCTGGGGAAGGACGGGGGGCTCCTGTCCTTCCCCGCCACCGACGCCGTCCAGGCTTCCCTCGGTGAGTGCGGGCTCGGGGGTGGAATGGGGGGCGACACACGCATGGGGGAGGAGGGCAGGGCCGAGGGGAAGGGAGTAGCGGGAGAAGGGGGGCTTTGACCCCTGCATCTTGAAAAAAAAAAAAAAATTAAAAAAAAAATTAGAAAAAAAAAATTTAAAAAATCAATCCGACTGAAAGATGCGCCAAAAAAGAGCCCCAAAAAACCACGGCCCGAACCCAACCGTTTCGGCCCCGCGGGACGAGGGGTGGCGGGTGCTAACGAAAGGATGCTAACGCAAAGATGCTAACGAAGGGCCCCCCGCTTCCCTTCCAGCCGGGGCTCTCCGCGGCCAGGGGAAGGAGGACGCCAAGGCAGAAGAGGAAGCGAAAGGCAAGGAGGAAAGTTTCTCCATGGACAGCGATCTCGACTACAGCTCGGACGACAACATCCCCGGCCAGGCGGCTCACAAGGAAGAGGACTCTGGCACGGCGCTGGAGGAGAACCCCCAAAACCCCCCCGGTTCCGCCAACACCACGTCGACGGGGAAAAACCGACGGAGGCGGACGGCCTTCACCAGCGAGCAGCTGCTGGAGCTGGAAAAGGAATTTCACTGCAAAAAGTACCTGTCCCTGACGGAGAGGTCCCAGATCGCTCACGCCCTCAAACTCAGCGAGGTGCAGGTGAAGATCTGGTTCCAGAACAGGCGGGCGAAATGGAAACGGGTCAAGGCGGGCAACGCCAACTCCAAGACAGGGGAACCTTCCCGAAACCCTAAGATCGTCGTCCCCATCCCGGTGCACGTCAGCAGGTTTGCCATCAGGAGTCAGCATCAGCAGCTGGAGCAAGCCCGACCCTGATCTCTCCCCCTCCACCCCCCCGCCACGCTCGGAACCGCGAGGTTTTTTTTCCAGGGAAAAGTTGCCAAATCGGGGTTTAAAAGCAACCTACTCGAAAAAAAAACAAAATTAAAAAAAAAAAAACGGCAAAAAAAAAAAAAATTCCTAAAGCAAACAGCCGACAAGAGGAGAGAAAAGAAAAAAAATCCCACGCGAGCGCACGGCAAATCCCCGCCACGAGCGAACTTTGAAGCAAAACTTTCCACTCACCGAGCCGAGCGAGAGGCGGCGAAGGCGAGCGGCTCGGAAACTCTTTTGGTTGGGAGCAGGGATAGCAAACCCTGGAAGAGACAGACAGATATTTATTCTTACGCCGGCCCCCCCACCTCGCCCCCCAACCCCACTTTGTACGTAACTGGTGCTGCCTTGGCTGCGATGGGGAGCGCGGATGCCGTACGGCGTCGGATCCAGCGGCGATTTGCCCGTTGTCGTCCCCCCACCCCACAACTCGGCATCCCCAGCGAAAACCCCCCCTTTAGCCACCTTTGGGGGTTTCTTATCGGGGGCGAAAGGTAAAAAAAAAAGAAAAAAAAAAGACAAGAGAACCAAAACGAAAGAAAACTAGGAGTTTCATTTCATGCCTTTTTTTTTTTATTGTTTGGTTTTATTTCTGATGGCTGAGTGGCAGGCACTGGGAGACGAATTTTTTTTTTTTTAATCTATTTTTTTTGCCTGGCTTTCTGTCGATTTGGTTTGCCTATTCTACCAAGCCATGTTTAAAAGAGAGGGGGGGGTGGTGGGGGAGAAAAGAAAAAAAAAAAAAAAAAAAAGCACGATCTTCTCTATTGTGTTTAATTTATTTCAATGTAGCTTATTTCCTTATAAGTTATGAAATTTAAAAGCGAACTAAGTCTTGTGAATAAAAACCGACAAAGAAACAAAAAAAAAAAAAGACAAAAAAAAAAAAAAAAACAAGCCCTGCAGCCCCCGGCTGTTCTGTCCAGGATTTGGCGCTGAGCTGATTTTCCTTTCCCCTCCTGCGCTGCCGGAGCGGAGCGATGCTGCCCTCGCCTCTTTTTTTTTTTTCTTTATTTATTTTCGATTTATTGTCAGGGCGGGGGGCAAAAACTTGTGTTTTTTTTTTTTTTTAAGGGGAGGAGGGAATGCCTGGAAAAAGGCTTTTTATTTCGTGCAGACAAATGTGAATGGCCCCGACGGGGCGGGGTTGCAGGGACACCCCTACCCCCCCCCCCGTCCCCGGGCAGCCCCGTGTTTTGGGGGGGCACAGCCGCTCTCCCTGGGGCAGGGGCAGCCCGGAGTAGGGGGGGGTGGGTGCCAGAGGGTCCCGCGTTTCCCCTTTCCCGCATCCTTTTTATCCCGGGTGGTTTGGTTTCCCACCCCCCCCCCCGTTTTACGCATCCCGGCTGCATCCTTGCAGGTGGAACCGGACGGTCGGGGTCTTTTTTTTGGGGGGGGGGGTGAAAAAGCATCAATTTTCCGAGGAAAACGAGGCTGGGGGGGTGTTGTTAAAATTAAACCGGTAACGGCGGGTAAATCACAGCTCGGCACTCTGCCCGTCATCGTTTATTTATTATTAATTATTAATTATTTGTATTATTTTGGGGAGGGGGCTGGCGGCGGCTCCGGGGTTGAGGGGGACAAGAAGGATGGGGGGGGGTGTGAGTGTTTGGGGGGGTCCCCGCTCCCCTCTCTCACCCGAAAAAAGGACGCAGCACTGCTGGCTGCCGGCACACACCCCCCCCCCCGACCCAACCCCACGGGCAGCCGCGGACACGCGGGGACCAGCGGGAGCCCACGGGTCATCCCAGCCTTTTGGGCAGCCGCGGCCGCAGCCCGCTCCCTCGGCTCGTTAAAAATTATCATCACTGATTTATTTTTTTTTTTTTTTTTCGGTTTCGTTCCTGCACGGGAGGGAGCGGGGACACGCGTGGGCCACCCCCCCCCAACCCCCCACCTCGGGTTTCCCGGCGCTGCTCCTCTTCGGAGGGCTTTTTATTTTATTATTATTATTATTATTATTATTTTAATGTTTAAATTTATTTGGGGCAAAGGGAGAAGCGAGCTTGGAAACTCGCAGCCGGATGGGGCGAGCGGCAGCCCAGCCGTACCCCCCCCCAAAAGGGGGGGGGGGGGGGATGTTTTGTATTTTGGGGAGGAGCAGCTGCTCCCCCCCCCCAATCCCCCCCCCCAGACAGCATCTGCCCCAGGCGCAGGAAAGTTATTTACTCCGTGGGTCGCGTGTCCCACATCGCCCCTTCCAAAAAAAAAAAAAAAAAAAAAGGGATTTGGGGGCTGGAGGGGGGAGCCCCTCGGGTTGCGGGGGTGGCGGCGGGGGGGGGGCAGAGGAGAAGGAGATAAACAAGCGAGGGGGTTGATAGCTGTCATCATCACCATCATCATGGCTTTCATTTGGCTGCCTAATGAGTCAGATCACAGGCAGAGAGAAAAATTGTCAATCGCCCAGGCTCTAATGAATTTTTTTGCAAATTGTAATCAAGCCAGGCCGTCTCAGCTCGCTGATTAATGAGACCCAGGAGGCCCGGCCAGCACCTCAGCTTTTTATTCCATCCCGTCCTCCCTGCACTAAATTAACAGCAACTTGTCTGAGCTTCAAATTAACTCCCAATGATTAATTCTGATGGGGGGGTCTGAAGAATAGCTCGTCCTAATAGGCGCTGGCCTCTGATGCTGTTTGAAATTAATACACTTCCCCTTTGGCTGCCGGCTTTAATCCAAGGTTGGGGTTTGACATCACTATATTTGTTGTTACAATAAATTCCTTTTACATCTGCAGATCAAATAATTGCGCCGCTCGGGGAGCGCGGTGGAAACGCCGGCCCGCTTCGCCACGGCCCGAAGTCCGAGGGGAAGGAGAGCTGCCCGCTCCTCTCCGCCTCGCCTCTAGCCTGCCTTAGGAAAACTCTTATATAAATTTATATATATTTTTAATTTTTTTTTAAGCCACCGCCATTCAGCAGCACCAGGATGCAGCGGCCGGAGCAGGCCACCCCTCTCCGGCGGGGCGAGGAGCGCGCTGCCTTGCTTTTAAATAAGACATCACAGCTTTTAAATCCTTCCACACCCCCCCGCCCTTCCCATGCCTTACCCCCTCCTTGCCGCAGAGACCCGGCAAACTCATAGCATGCCAGGGCTGCCGCAGACACTGGACAAACTCAGCACATGCCAGGGCTGCCGCAGAGACCGGACAAACTCAGCGCATGCCAGGTGGGGGTGGGGGGTGGGTGTACACACGGAACTCCAGCCGCGGCTGCCTTCCGCCTTGTTTCTGTTTATAGTCACTTAATTGGTTTTAATTATTTCAGCTGGGACTGGCCAGGCTCAGCTTTGGGCATTTTTACCTGCCCCTCCCCAATCCCAGGGACACGGCTGCCCCACCGACAAGGACCCCTTTGTGCCAGACCCCCCCCCCCCCCAAACTCCGTTGGGGCCCTCCGCACTGAGCATCCCCCAGCATGGGGCTGACCCCAATATCTGGGGAGATGCACGGGGGGGGAGGGTCTGTACCCCTGCTGAGAACATCCCTCCCTATTCCCAAAAATGTCCCTGCAAGAGACACCCACCCCCGTGGGCTCGCTGCCCCCCAGGATCAGCCCCATCTCCCACCCCCCCGGGGTAACCGATCTCTGTCGCACCCAGGGCGAACGCGACTAGGCCGGTTACGCGGCCGCCGCGGCGAATTACCGCCACCGCCGCCCCGCCGCGCAACAGCAACACCATATGTACCGAGACAACCGGTACGAATTATAAATCGCCTCGTAAAAACGGATCGCCTCTCCCACAAACCCTGCCCAAACACGCGTCGCACACCCCACCCCGCCTGCCCCGCGTCCCTCATGGGTGCGAGGTCCCTTCCCGGCCCCCCCCTCCCCGCCCCTTCCTTGCTCTTTTTTTTTTCTCCCTCCCGCTACGCCCTGGCCCATAGAGAACCTTTAATCTATTTATTTCAAGCCACTTCATCCTCTTCTCCCGCTTTTGTCCCGGCCCCAGCCTCCGGCTTTGTGGCGGGACCGCCGAGGTTTTAAAAGCCCCTTCCCCTGTAGCTGGAGGTCTCCTTGGCCGCCTGAATGACAATGGCGAAAACAGGATTACACCGACCCCATCCCATTAAACTCGCCGATCCGTCCGCGCCGCCCTCCCCTTCCCCGCTCCGCAAAACTTCCTCGCCCCAACTTTCCCCCCAGACCGGGAAGAGGAGACGCGAAAGGCCACCCGGCCGAGTAGGCCTGAGGGATGGAGGAAGCAGGGATGGAGGATATTTTACTTTATGTTTTAAATTTTTTTAAATTTTTTTTCAGAGCCACGTGGATTTTCAACCTCTGCTTTACCTTCCCAGCATCTCGGCCCCAAAGAAAAGTGCGGCCTTTTCTTGGTTTCGCGGTCTCTGCCTAAAGTCCTGTAGATAAATCCTACAGAAATACACCATATTTTCGCTTGGAGCCAAACAATTCTCCATCCTTTTGGTAACAGCAACCCCTGCTTGCTGTGGGACCCACAGCAGTGTGTCCTTTCCTCCCTTTTCCTTCGAAAAAGAGGTGAACGTACCTTGAATGTGCAGCCAGGGGATGCTCCGCATCGCCTCGGCGCTGGGGCAGGCCGTCATCCGCAGAATTAATCCCTGGGATTATTCCCCCTTGCTGTCCCCCCAGGGAAAATCATTGCAAAAGCGGAGGAATAATCTAAAAATGGCAGTAAAATACGGGGGGGGTAGGTGCTGGCCTGCCAGGACAACCGAATCGGAGGCACGAGGCCTGCAACAGCGGCACGGGGCCCACATCAGCAGCACGGGGCCTATCGCCTGCTCCGGGGGAGCGGTGTTAATGCTCAATTCCGATTAATTAACAGCGCGAAAGACAAACCATGGCCGCCCGTTTGTAATTTTTCTAGGAGCTGGAGCTCACAGGGTGAGCGCGCGTGGCCAAGACCCTGGAGCTCTTTCCTCTTAACACCCCCCAAGCTGCTCTGAAAGGCACCGGTACCCCCAAACCCACCTCCCAGAAAGGGGCATTAGCATTAATTTACCTTTTTTTTTTAAATTCAAGATGCCTATTCTTGCTGCGAAAGTGGCTGAACTCAGAAACATTGCGGGAAAACGTGGTTATGGCCCCCAAAAAACCCCTTTGGGAGACGCCTGCCTCCCTTGCTGGTATTCCCAGAGCATCCCAAAAGAAGCCACGGGCTTGGCTACACAAATTGGGTAATTTTGCCAGATTTTGAGGCCCTGCACCAAAGCTGGACGGTTTTAAGTTTTTAAGTAGCAATAACTTTTTTTTTTTTTAATTTTCCTTGAAAAAAAATAAAAGCATCTTCTTCTTAGTGTTTTTCACCCCAAAACATTAAGCAGATTTGGGCTGAAATTCTCTCTTCCCCCCCATAACAATTAAAAACGCTGTACAGCCCCAACGGCAAAGAGTTACCCGGCCCAGCTGGCACCAGTAACGCCAGCTTTCTGGTGTCCTCTCCCAAAACTGACATTCGCCTCTTTGCACGGAGAGGACGGCTGACGGCAAAGCCCTTCCACAAACCCCGAGACGCCGTCTCGTGCTGAACGCGTACAAAGAGCCTGCTCATCGCTGAGAAGCCACCTGGACTTTTACGAATGTCGTTACGGCCGGGATCTGCCAGCATCTATCAAAAACATCGCCTTTCGGAATGAGGGTAATGGTCATTTTTAAGACACATATCTGTTTTTTTTTTTTTTTCTTTTAAGCAGATGCTCAGCTCCTAAGCCCATGACTGCCATTTCTCCCCCTCCCCAATTATTTCCGTATTTCCCCGTTTCCAAAGCGGCAATAAGTTCCCGCGAAAGAAGGGTAATAGGAAGCCTCTCTCGAAGAGAAATTGTTAATTTGGGATTTATAAAGGACTTTCCTTAATGAATAATAGTTGAGCTCGATCTGTCTTCCTGCCTCATTCTGCAAAGTAACATTTGTAGAGTATGGTGATCCCAATTACTCCCTCTAATAACCCTCTCCGGCGAGAGATTGTGGAGCCGCCACCGTGAAACCCACCACCCGCCCCGCCTCCACTCTCCCGGCGCCATGAGCATCGCCCGCCTCGGAGCTTTCCAGCCCCCATCCAGTTTGTCATTCCCCTTCTCCTTACCCGGCGTGGACAGGATCTGTTGCCCGAAAACCTTGGGACAGGATGCTCCAAGGAGGATGCTCCATCCAGATTGTCCCCTGGTCCCACCAGCCATCATCACTGGTTGTGTGGCTCAAGATAGACAGACTCAAATTAGAAGCAAAGCTTTTCTTTTTTGCCCTTTTTTTTTTTTTCCCTTAAAAGATGGTGGACCATTAAAGATGAGAGCCAACTAACAAGGCGTGGGGGTCTCTCCAGCCCTTGGGGTCTTCAGCTCCAGACTAGATGCCTTCAGGGGAGATGCTTTGGCCAAACACAGGTTTTTGCCATCACAAGTACCTTCTCCAGCTGTTTTGCCATGTCTCCCATTTCATCCTGCCTCCCTTCCCTTTGGTTCCTCTCTATGGCAGGGAATGAAGGCATGGAAATTCCGTTCCCTTCCTTCCTTTGCTCAGTGCATGTCCCCATCCCACATCCAGAGAGCGGTGGGATGTCTGGAGGAACGGAAGCTGAGGGAAGGGACCTTTTCATAAAATCACAGAACGGTTTGGGTTGGAAGGGACCTTCAAAGCCCACCCAGTCCAACCCTGGCCCCTGCAAGGAGCAGGGACATCTCCAACCAGATCAGGTTGCTCAGAGCCCCGGCCAACCTGGCCTGGAATGTTTCCAGGGATGGGGCATCCACCACCTCTCTGGGCAACCTGGGCCAGTGCTCCACCATCTTCAGCGTAAAAAATTTCTTCCTTCTGTCTCATCTACACCTACCTGTCACCTACCCTTTTTTAGTTTCAAACGATTACCCATTGTGCCACTGCGAGTCCTGCTTCCCCAGCTCCCCAGCGCCTGGCAGAGAGGCGGCCCTGCCACAGTGCCGGTGCTCCCCTTCTTCCTTGCCACCACTCAAGAGATGCCACCCATCAGCCCAGAGATGCTCCAGCAAACACGAACACCACTGTCCTGGTAATTCCAGGGGAAAAGAAAAACCCAGAAAAATTCCTCTTCATTTTCTTTTTTTTTTTTTTTAAAAAAAAAAAGGAAAAGAAAATTCTCTTTTCTGTCACCTTTCAGAACGTGCCCCTTTTCCCTCCTTGCCTGCGAGCATCGCCCTCCGGAGAGCCGCTCCGAGCTGGGCGTGGCGCCCGGACCTTCCCTCACCCCGCAGGGAGGGGATGCTGCGGGTAGCACCCTGCCGCATCCAAATTTTGCCGGCTCCATGCACTGGAAAGGGTGAAATCCCGATAGATTTGTTCGCCTGGCACAAACCTCAGCGCTGCCGGTATGAACTGGCCAGGCCGATTAGCGGCAGCCATCAGCCAATAAATAAATTGGAACCATCTCCAGACCTGATTAGCTTGCTAATTAAGCTCAGTTACGGGGAAATCTGCAGTCAATCAGCCTGGCCATTACCAGTTGGATCTGCGGAGCGGGGAGCTGTAGATGCTGCCTCTCTGGTGGGGAGCAGGAGGAGGAGGAGGAGGAGGAGGGGAGCGTGCTGGGGGCTAGAAGGAAGGTGGTACCCAAATCCACTTCCTTCAGCAGCAACTGGAGAGGCTCATCAGCCTGGGGGGATTTTCGGCGCCCCTTGGTGCCCCCACGCTTGCCTGGGCTCCTGCCGCGATGCTGTCGAGGGGGAGATTGCCCCGTTCCGCTTCCGTCGCCAACCTGCTTGGCAGCGCAACTCCTTTCCAGTCCACAAACTCCCAGAAACTGCAGGATGCCTCCAAAGACAGCCCATTCCGGAGGGTAAACACAGGGCTGGCGGAGGTGTAAATTTTTTTTTTTTTTTTGGCTGGGTCAGGCTCCTTCCCCCTCCTTTCCCACAGCAACGTGCAGCTCCGACACCTCGCTCCAGCTCCCAGCTCTTCCCTCCTGCACCCAGCCGGCATTTCGGGGACCCGCACCAAAACGTTGGTGCAAAACTTCATCCCACCACAGAGGCCAAGAGCTCCTGGTGGTTTCTTCTTGCCTGCCAAATGGATGCGACATCCCCCGGGTGGCTCAAGGCAGAGGTAGGACTTCACAGCACGTGCCCATCCGTGGCCATCGGTGTCGCAGAAGAAGGTGTTTTGGCATTTGGGGACCCCATCTTGGCAGCTGCCGATGGGCATTGGGCGTTGGCTTGTCTCTGCCGTGTCCTTCCTCCGGCTCTGGCAACCGAAGGCCAGTTGGGATCGCAGCCCTTGCTTCATTAGATGGAAATACCTGGCCCCTGATTTCCACTAAACCTCCAAAACAATGCGAATTGTTTGTTCCTGTGCCAAAATGACAATAAATTATTATTTTCCACTGCAAAAGGTGATCAGGAGGTTCTCTCCAACTAAGCAACGAGCAGCCCTCGGTGTCAGCAGCACCGATGCCAAGCCATTTCCTAAAAGGCTTGAGCAAAACCCCGGGCACGTTATGTTCCCTAGGAGCCCAACATCAACCCCTTGAGCAACAGGAAAGCCCTGGAGATGGCTTTACAGCTCCATCATCCATCGCTCCTGCCCCACGGCACAGCGTCACCTTCTTTCTTCTCCCGCTTTAGCTCTCCTCATCCTCTCTTTGGCAAACGCAAGGAAGTCTCCCTGGCCTTGAAAACAAACAGCTCTGGAAGCCAGGGAGCAGAGATCGGTGGGGGCAGAACGCAAATAAATAAGTGCTAATTGCTGTCAGCGGTGCCGCGCGTCGAGTGCGGTTATTGCGACCGCATTTATTGGCCAATTAAGGGCTTTACTGGACGTTGGGCGAGATAAATGCCTGGTGGGTTTCCCAGTCCCGCCGTTGGTTCGTGGTGTTCCTACGGCACATTTAGCGGTTTCACCAGGAGTAACCCTGTTTCCCTAACGCGCCTTCCCAGTAACTCCTGTAATTGATGCTCTGTTAATGGTTGGGCTTGATGATCTGAAAGGTCTTTTCCAAGCTAAACGATTCTCCAAAGTCACGGCGGGGCACTGCCCTCCCTCCACAGGGTACGGCAAAGGGAGGAGGGGAGTGGGGAGGAAGTTGCTGGGGGTTCTTCACCACCATTGCGCTTCAGATGAGGAACTCCGTGATGCGGGACGCTATGGATGCTCAAAGCTTCCAAGAGGGATCGTCCACCTTGATGGAAGAGTACTCTACTGAGGATTACTAAACTCAACCAAACCAGGTGGCTCACAAGACCCTGAATTTTAAACAGTTACAAGCTAAATACTTAGCAAAAGCCCTGGATAATCTGATTTTACTCTCTCCTTTGACATCGGTATTTGGCCACAGGTGGAGAAGTGTTGATGTGGGTGGACCTTTGACCTGGCTCTTTATGGCTACTCTTACCTGATATTCCTGAAGCATAAAATGATTTATGAAACCAGTTGAATTTGGGTGAGCTTGGCTCTCTTCTGGAGAACAAAGCTGTTTACCGGGGAGGGTCAGCCCCATCCTACCACTGCATTGCACGGCATGGCCGTGCGCCGTCCTCAGTTGCCTCATCCCGTCGCTCCCTTCATGCCAGCTTGAATTTGTGTCAAAGAACAACTAAGAAACAACAAAACTGCCAAGAGAATATTCTAAATGAGGGTGAAAAGCATGCGGTACCTATGGAACAAGTGTCTTCTGGGCTCTGGAGCAGGTTTCTTGAGCTGGTGCTCCCCGCAGCCATCAAAGCTTTGTAGGCAAGGGTGGAAATGCACAGCAGAGCAACAGCCTGGTCTTTACAGTAATTGCTTTTTTTTTTCTTTAAAAAAAAAGAAAAAAAAAGGAGGGGTTTCCCCTACTCTTATTATGGGAATCAATAGTTTTTGCTCAAAAATCTCTTTCTGACCCGTGTTGCTTTGCAGTAGGATATTTTCTTTTCTTCCTCGGCATCTGTGGATGCCACCAGCTGAGAGCGTTTCAGGGGTACGCGGGGGGTGGGCTTGGGGTAGGTGAGAAATGTGGGAATGAAAGACATCCTTCAATCTGCTCCACCATCCCCAGCACCAGGATCTTCCAGAAGAAGCCAGATCTTAGGAGCGCTGTCAGAAGGAGAGAGCAGCCAGCCATGCCCATCACAAAATCAAACTCCGTTAGGAGGGCAAAGGAGGGGAGGGACGGCTGATTCCTCAAAAAAGAGCACTGCTATAGCTTTACACTCAGGGGGAATCCAAAACAAGTTCTCCCGCGTTCAGAGTTCACGTTTCAAATCCAGAAGGGGAGAACACAAAGCACTCACCTCCTGCTTTGGCGCCGGCTGGACACGTGATGGGGTTAACCAGGGTGGGGAAACCTTGCAAGAACAAAGGTGCACAGTTGCCGCATGACAAAACCGTGATGTAGACCCCCAAAAAAGGAAAAAAAAAAATATCCCCAAGCAGTCCTGCAGTTTTTCATCCCCCACAGTGCTGCTACAGCCTCCACTTGGAGAAGAGCAGAAAAGGAAAAGGAAAAGCTCCCCCAAAGCCCAAACAAATCCCCGTCAGACAGGACAGAACCAACAGCTCCCCGCAGGTGGGAGACCTGATGGGATGGGCAAGAACCTCAATAATGAACAAATTTAGGCCAAGGAACAGAAGAGAAAAAAAACCCCCTCCTATTCCATACTGTGGGTGGTCCCACCCAGATGCAAGCTCACCTTCTCAATCTCAGCCAGGTCTTCTCTTGAGGAAAATCCCACTGCAGCGAGGTCTCCGGTCCCGTGATGCATTGGAGAGCCCGTCCATCTCGGTATTGGTTTTGAGTGTGCCGCCCTTTGGTATCAGCCCATGCACCACGTTGGGTGCAAGACCAGAAAAGACATCCCCAATCCGCTACTTCTCTACTGTTTATCTGTGGTTATCATATCCCCCTCTCTGTGTCTCTTTTTGAGGGAAATTCTCCATTTTTTTTCTACCTCTTCATAGCTCTACTCATTTCTGAACATCTCTGATTTCTCTGTGTCTTTTATAAGGTGGGACAAGTAGAGATGGCCAACTTGTAGCATTGGTTGTCTCGCTCCATGGTGCCCTTACCGATCTTAGCATCATAAAATCTTTAAGGTTGGACAAGACCTCTAAGATCATCAAGTCCAACCATCAGCCTACCACCACCATGCCCACTAAACCATGTCCTGAAGTGCCACGTCTAAAAAAAAATCTTAACTTAGATTTCTTTCTTCGCCTGAGGGCACCTTATTTAATTAATCTCCCCCGTTTTTCCCACTGACTGAATTTCACCTGCGCTTCTCTATGTAGCCACCTCGATACCACACAGCTCTCTTGGCCTTCGGTTGTTCTTCCACAGCCAGCAATACCGCTAACCGTATCGCCAGCCCCTCGTTGGCCGGGGCCCTTCCGGCACGTGGCTAGTTACCCGGTGCTCAAGAGAAAACCCATCACACCTCTTGCTTTCCTCTCCACCCCATCCCTCAGCCTTCTGCATCGGGGCAATATTTTGTCTCCTCCTTGGGCCTACTTAGATTCCCGATTTCTTCTCGTGGTGTACTCAAGCCAAGACCTTCAAAAATGTAAATAAATGTCCATCAGTTGCCCATCGTTCAGGGCTTTAAATGACTCGTTCAGGGAAGCCTAACAGGGAGCCATGATTTTCCTTCAAAGAAGTGATTAGACCATACCATATCATGACCTTAAAGATGTTTTATTATTCTTATTTTAAATGATCATTTCAACCAATTTAGCAGATACAGATGTAACCGTTACTGGCCTAATTCCTTGGATCTCCTCCAGAGACTCTTAAAGCCTAGGTGCAACATTTACTACTCTCTCCTCCTCGGGGAGAATAACTGTTTTTAATGAAAGCTCGCATATTTTTGCTGGGAAGATCTGTCATTCAGTTCCTAAGCACTTGCACAACTCTTAGATACACACCATTACGGGCCGGTTGACTTATTGCTTTTTAATTTATCAATTTGCACCATTACCGGCTCTTCCGCCATCCCAGGTCTCGGATAATACTTCATCTTTATTACTGGCAAGGAGTGACAGTATCTCATCGTTAACACCAGAAGAAAGCGGGGCCAGGGCCGGTGCCTCTCAATAACGCGGCAACGAAGAGTCGAGCGAAGAAGCAAGCTGCGACAAACGAGTTTTTCTCGTCTTTATTAGAAAGAGACCTATACAATATAGCAGCCTCTCTCTGCGGTACTTTACAACTTTTTTTGCCTTTTTTATTTATTTATTTTTTTAATTTTTAATTATTCAGAATACTGTACAGCTGACACACACAAAAAAATATCTCAACGCGGAGAGAGAGGGAAGGGGAACATAATACCAACTGGCATACTTAATCAAACCAAAATCATAGGAAACAACAAGCAAAGTGAAATGTCTGTCAATCGGTTTAATTACAGTACAAACAATATAAATAAAGCATCATTGAGTCATCGTAAAACAAACTTGCTGAATGAGGTAATATAAAAACAACAACAGAAGACTTTTTTTTTAATAATTTCCACACTGTCTTGTCATCATTTATACATTACTATTTACAGAAACTGAAAAAAAACCCA
The DNA here is from genome assembly GCF_036417535.1 of Chlamydotis macqueenii. Taxonomy (NCBI): domain Eukaryota; kingdom Metazoa; phylum Chordata; class Aves; order Otidiformes; family Otididae; genus Chlamydotis; species Chlamydotis macqueenii. The sequence continues at coordinate 40,177,936 of NC_141561.1, forward strand.
ACCCAAAACTTGCTATAAAGCCTGCCATGTGCTAGGTATCTCCTGCCTCTGCCCCAAACACAGGTCTCAGGTGTCCCTAACTCACCTGGGCTCCCTTTCTCCCCACCCCAAACCAGAAAGACAAACATCACCACACAGAAAAACTGAAAGACCTGGGGGCTAAACACGGCCAAACGTAAAATCTAGGCCTTTGCAGGCGGTCACAGGGTACTCAGGAATGAAAGGAACAGCGCATGCACCTGCTTTCCAACGGTGCTGATGACCCTTCCAAAGTGGAGGTGCCAGCTAGATTGAACCTCAGATCACAACCTCACCCAACTCTGCCTTCAGAGAGGTCAGGATCCGTGCCCGACTCTGCCACCCCGAAGCCGTTTTGCCTCAGGCTTGGGCCAAGCCTTTGGGATACGCTCAAAACCCGCTGACGGATAGAAGCTTAAGGCAACAGGAGATGCAGAATCAGGCCCCCAGCAATCCCAAACTAGAGTCCAAAGGCAAGAGTGACACAAAAACAAGTCCCCAGGTGTTTTAGAAGACACTTCTCCCAAATACCTGCTCCAGTTTGTGCGCCCACCTACACAAGCTGTCTACAAGTGGAAGATGCTCTTGACATTAAAACAGCAAAAGAGAGCTGGACCAAACGCGAGCGGGCCCCTGGGAACGCGGTATTCCCGTGGAGCGCGGGGCTGTGCTTTCAGAAGATGGGTATGTCCTGCTTCCCCACGGATTGGCAAAATGAGCTCAATCAAGTCAACGCGTTTTGCATCTCTGGATACAGCAGAAAAACTAAAATGCTTGGAGGGGTCTTCAACGGCATTTCAAAGAAATGACTTCGTCACAGGCGCAAGGAGAAATAAAACACCCTCCCACCACCTCTGTGCACTGAGCCATGTTTCCTGCCTCCAACAAACCATCCTTCTCACCCTGCCAGGCTTGCCCTCTGCCTCTTGACTTCCCTCCGTACAACTACGAACTGAAAGCAAGGGTACAAACAGTGTGAACAACGCACGGTCAAGTATTCCTGGACTACTCGCCACGCGCAAAGCCTTAGCATACTTCAGCTCAAGTTTTGGGCAAAACTTTGGGGCCAGAGAGTCATGGCCACCAACATGCGGAGAGAAGGACAAGGAGCTGCTCCTGGGGAAGGACCCACCTGGAGACTTCAGAAACACGTCACCACCATCATCTCCAACAGCAGCAGGGCCCAAAGCACCACTGAATCATCTACAGGAGGGCTGCCCGTTGGTCCCACACTTAAAATTCAGCCAGTAAGCTGAGTTTCAAGCAAATTTATACAAAAAAGGGCCTCTGAGCACCAAGTCCTTTGTCCTTTTCACCTCTGGAATCTCCTTCCCTGGTGTTTCCCATAACACCTCCAGGCCTGGTGAGCTGGGATTTCTGCTCTCAACCAAACGGACTACTTCAGTCCCAGTGGCCAAGTTAAAGCTTTTCTCAAGTTGAGTGTTGCTGTCTAAAGGAGCTGGATTTTTTTTTTTTTTTTCAAATATAACTGAGGCAGGTATCTATGCGAGTCCTGAGCGTCTGATGGCTCACAAGAGCCGCAGTAAGCAAGTACCTTGCATTCCTGCATCATTCCATCCCTTGAGCAGGTGTCCCCCATCCTGCACCCGTCTCCCGTGCTCTTGAAAATGTCTCGACTTAGTCGTGTGCACCTACATTTCCACGATTGCTACTAGCAGTATGTAGAGCATACACGCGTACATAAGCACACATACGCACACCGAATGCAAAGCACGTGTCGTTGGTCACCTCCATATGGCACACTGCCTTGACCTTCGGACTCAAACCACCTTGACAGCACTTCATCCACCAACTCAACTCGGTCCTCAGATCTGGGAACTAGCTGCCAAATAACAACCCACCTCTTCACCAAAACCCCTCCTCGGTCCTGCAGGAGCTTGGGGTTTGCCTTCAGAACGGATCAGACCCTACTGAGTCGTCTGCTGTGAGGATCAGGAACGTGTTCTCAGCTACTTCAGTTCTCAGAAACAAAAAAAACACCGATCGTTTCTGGAAAAAGGGGCACACACAAAAGAGCTGATGGTGCATTCACTGCCAGCAAGCAACACGGTCATCCCAAATGCATGCCATCCCAAACGATGACCCAACACGGTCATCCCAAAGCATCCCCACCCACCCCCCCTTCACGTTTTGTACATAACACACAGGTAAAAATTACTAGCTCTGAAACACTGCAAAATAGTCAATCCAGAAGCTAAACACACATCCAGAAAGTTCATGGCCAAGAGAAAGCCAGAAGCTCTGCCTGTCGGCAGAACGGACTGCTACCACTTGAATACGCCAGAGGGATGTGGGAGATGGGCGGACATCTAGAGATGAAGAGGCTAAAACGGCTGAAATAGGCAAAGACATTTTTATTTCATCTGCCCACAAGCAAATGTCCCCCCCTGAACGTTCAGGGAACAGCAGTAAATGACGGGAGTTAACTCACCCACATATTGCTGTCATCTGAAATGAAACATAGCGGCCAAGATGACCAGAAGCATGCCTAGTGATCTGGGGCTTAAGAAGGCTCAAAAAAAAAAAAAAAAAAAAGAAAAAAACCCAACCCGAAACAACCTTTTATTTTCAGAAATCATGCAACCCTCCTCTCAAAACATGAACTATTCACAGCTCCTGAATATCTTGGCCAAAACCCCTTGATTCTCCCTTGAAAACACGAGACAGATTCAGTCAACTCAAGGTAAACTGTCGTGAGATGAGACCACCCAGTATCTACTTTAAAAACCGGCCCACGCTACACAACGAAACCAAACCTAAAATACTGTAAGACAACCAATCTACCTACCTACAGCTTTGGATATTCTGCTCTATTACCTCTACATTTTTTCAATCAGGAGGTTATTTTCTAATAAAACCAACGTTCTTTTTGTAGCCCGGAATTTAAGTCAAAACGCATTGCAGAACCTTTTCATTTGGAGCAGTTTAGCATTTTTCTACCTTGAAAAGAACTTCAATCTGGAGCGGGTTCTTTTTTCAGCTACGCAGCAAACACAAGAATATCCAAAACCGGGTTTTTACGCAATAAATTTTACCCACAAACCACCAAGAACGGAAGAAGGTGTTCAACTGAGGACCCAAGACCGATAGCCAGAGATCCCACGTACGCATCGCTGTAGCAGCCGCCGGAGGGGAAACAAAGATGCTTGATGATGAGATGGGAAGGTGCAAATTGTCTCCTACCCAGCCAAGCTGCCCCCAGGTTGGTCCCCACCGCTGTCCTTTACCTTGAGTCCCTCCAGCCATAACGACCACTTGTTCCCTGTTAAGGTGCAAACGTGGCTCCCCGAGACGTTTCTAACGGGCCCCTTCGGGACCCCCTTGTGAAATCTGTGCTTGTCTCCACTATTCCTACTTTAAACTAGAAACTACAAATTACTTCATTTTTCCCGATCTCCTTACAAATATAAAAGATGAAACTATCCAAACCCCGTATCATCTAATTATACTACATTACGGTGCCAGAGATCACGTCTAAGCCCGCATCTGCATTACCACCTCTACTCCTCGCCCTACATCACTCAGCTTCCTCCGGCCAGGGGAAATCTCCAAGTGCAGCTAAAGCTTTTTTTTTTTTTAGCACTAACACACATAATTTAAGGAAACGAGGGAAAAGACGGCAAATTAAACAGTATGAATGTTTACACAGTTATTATACACTACGCCCAAATGCTTAAAAAAAACTTCTCTACCTTCCAGGAGCTCACCCAGCTTTACAAGAAGCACCTAGCTCAGAATACACCAAGGTTCTCCAAAACCAGCTTTACTTCTGCCCCCTTTTAGCAACGGAATCGGAAATCTGGCAACGGGAGCCCTGGGCCAAATCTCTGCACTGGCAAGACCCTGAATTTTCCCAGGGTTAGGTCTTGTTTCGTCAGAAACGGCGAGGAGAAGTAAACTCTCCTCAACTCCGGGTTGAGATGCCAGATACGACGCATCCACCTCAGCTTCACCATTCAACAGCAATTAGCTTAAAATAAAGAGAAGGGAAAGTGCTGATGTTAAGAGCAACGGCTGAGTCGCTTCTAGTGTTTTAATCGCCGTGGATAAAGTGCAGAGGAAGGGGGATTTAACGGTATCTGGGATGATGAATGGAGTTAAACGGGGGACGGGACAAAAACCATAGCTGTGGACTCCATTTTTGGAGAAAACAACTTTAGCTAACGCGTTTCTGCTGGGATTTCTTATTGACTAGATCTCAATTTGTTTTTAATTTGCTCATAACACGCTCAAAGGGCATAAACAGCCTGGCAAGTGGGTTCCACAAAGGCAACGAGAGGGGCTAAATGCGAGACGAAGAACAGAAAAGGGACAGGTTAACAGAGGGGAATGATTCCTGCAGGTTCTCCAAGTGTCAGTACATACTGCCTGTTTCCGCACCTGGACGGCTTCGAGAACATCCTTTGCAAAGTGCAAACGCATCCCCTGAAAAGCACGCGGAGCCCGGAAACCTCGGCTCACAAAGCCAAGCCCTGCTGAGCTCCAGCCACAGAGAGCTTCCTCCATCCTCGCTCTCGGCTGTGGTGGAAAGGGGTCTTCCCTCCTCTCCTTCACCATGCAAGAAGGGGATGGAGTCCACGTGGATGGGACGGCCCATCCCACCAGCTAAGGAGGCACCACACAACTTCTCCCAGCCATCCAACCAAACCCATTTGAAGAGGGGATGCTGTAGACAACACCCCATGAGGCACAGACCCTGCTCTCCTGTGACTGGAGCATCACCAGCTGTAGTGCCAGACAAGGTCCTTCCAGACTCTGAGAGACAGCGCTGGGTCATCTACTGTCTTTCGGAGGGATCGCCGCTGCATGCACGGCGGGGCATCCTCCCTGCAGACCCCCACACGTCTGGGGAAGTCATCACATGGTCTATGCTACCTCAACGTAAGAACTGCCAACGCTTACGCCTCCAAGGGAAAAAACCCGTGTTTAGGTTAAAAGCCACTGCTTAAAGTACGAGGTTATTAGTTGGCTAGCCTGGATATAGAATTTTCCCTACAGAACAGTGGAATCTCCTCTCCTAAAAATATTCTGTGGGTTTTTTTTGATGTTCGCCTTCAGAAAATTGTTACGAAACAAGCGTTTAATTCTTCTGCCTGAAATCTGCGTGACAGCCTGGTTGCCCTTGTTTCTCAAACATCACTCTCAGCTTTGTAAGAGGAAGGTGGCGCAAAGAGAGCATTAAATTATGTACAGAAAATATTTTCAGTTTGGATGAAAAAAAAAAGCTCTGAAACGGAACACGCATTGAGAACTTAACGGTGGCAAATTTGCCTACCGCATATTTGAAACGTTGGACTTGGGTTTTGGATACAAATGCCCTTGATGCTCCCAGGGGAGCTATAGCACCTCCGGAACCACGAGCCACGATTCCTGAACCCCCACTGCGTCCCCCCGTAAGGGTGTAAAGCTCGTGAGCACCAAGACGCCGCGGGCTTCCCAGCATCCCCTCCAGCTGCACACGAGGCGGGTTGGCCCGTCGCTGAAGGACCACCCGTAAGTACCGAAGATCAGGGAGCTGCATGGGAATGACGGAGAAATAGCCATGATAACGGACACCCTTCCTCAATTAAAAAAAAAATTAAAAAATTAAAATTATCCCAGTAGGAAGAGAATCAGCTACAGCTAGCCTAGGCTGCCTGAAGAAAGACTTCCCCCCTTAAATAGTCAAAGGTCTCTCTACAGTAAAAATACAAAATGAGACCACCACCAAAAGAGGAAAAGCTGGTCAACATTCGCATGCTTCCACCCTGAGGCTCTCTTTTGTTCCACAACATGATGATTTTACATCAAATCCATATTTTTAAATTTTTTTTTCCCCTTAAGATACTTAAATTATGTTTTTTCTCTCACATTTTGCCCACATACAGTTTATTTAGCAATGACTACGCTCCCCTTTGTACGCCAAATAAAATCCAGAGCCCCAAGGAAGAGCAACCACTGAAGGCTCGGGAAACACATCTGAGCAGGGAGATCTGCAAATCACTACGCCGTGTGCACCTCACTGCCTCCACATAATTGCTCCTTTGCCATCAAATCCAGCCGAGTTTTCAACTTTCTCCGTGATACGCCCTTCCCCCATCTTCCCAGTGCCTTATGCCACTTGAAAAAAAAAAAAAAACAAAAAAATCACTTTTCTGCCTGCCAAAAACTGTACAGCCTGCTTCCCCGCGCCAGCATCCTACTTGGTGGAAAAGAGGAGAAGCTGAGAACTTAATTGAATCTGATCTTCCAGCGGCCGGGGCTAGGGCTTTTTGTCTTGGCTTGGGAAAGCGTTGTGACTTCTGGAGTAAAATATAATTACAGCGCTGAGAAACAGCCTCTTCTTCCCTTTCTAAAAGGTCTCGTACACTTTTTTTTTTCCCCAGGCCAAACGCGCCATGATGTCCCTCTGATAAGTTCCTCAAAGGCTTGCGATGAGAACAAGAGTCCTCTGCTGGGAATATTTCCAATGTACAACGATCCGTTACCCACAGATTCTAACGAGTCGCACGTTATTTAGTTCACATCCATTAGAGTTTCTATAAATTAACAGAGATGTCGTTTTCTGTACAAAAAAAAAAAAATCGATGCATATTTATGTTTTTTTTTATTCAAATAGATTTTACATACATATAATCTAGAGACACAATACAAAAATCTGTATAAGTTAGGCAACGCATCACAGGAGTGACCAAAAACTCAACACATTTACCTTGGCAAAATGACAGAACCTACTTCTGCTGGCTGAGAAAATATTAGCATTTAATGCGTTTATTAATTTCACTAAATGTACTTGAAATGTTTTTTTCCGTAGCGGTCTTCATGATTCCTTTTTGTGTTTCGTAGTTACTCTTATTTATTTTTTCCATTTTGTTTTTACACCAAGGAGACTGCAGTCAAATAACACTCAGCAACTCATTTCCTCTCTTCGGACTGAAAAATTAAACGGATACTAAATTATGACAGTGAATTTAGAAAGGAGGGCTCCAAGGGCTCCAAAGAACATGTCTGAGATAATATGATGCTTCTAAGAATATTGCAATCACATCCAAGCAATCACCGAAGCGTGCCATGTAACTACCTCCTCAGCTAATATGCTTTTTTCTCCGTGATGACTAATCATGTTCTATTAAACAGCGGTAACGCTGGAAGAACTCAACTATACAAGTGTAATGAAGCCAGTATTCTCCCCGGACAGATTAGCTACAACTGATTTGACACATACCATCATAGGAGCTTCAAACCTGACAAACTCTGTGCTTGCTTCTGATTTATGCCGTCAAGCTCTTCAGAGAAGAGAATGAAATCCAGGCGTCGCGTCGGGTAGAGGTGAAATGTACTGATGTGCTTAACTGTCAGTTACGGAAAGTCACCATCTCTCCTTCCTTCTCCTCTCGCTCGCCTCTCCCTCCGCCCCTTCCCTCCACGCTCGGGGAGCCTGTGGTCCCCCCCCTGCCTCGGGGACGGCTGCTCTCCCATGGTCCCGGTGCCACGCGCGGCGTGTCCCGCTCAACCCACGCGCTCTCGCCCGCTTCTTTCCGTCGGTCGAGAGCTGTCACTGAAACAACTTGCTTGCTCTGCGGCCCCTTTTGCTCCTTCTCATCCCCTCGCGCCGTTTCCAGATGGGCCAGGGATGTACCGAAGGGAAAAGGGAAAAGGAGAGTTACCAGACTCACAGAGTAGAGCTGCGATGGGGATGGAGGAATATGAGGCTGCGGATGTAATTCAGGTCAGCGAATACACGAGTGAGCTCCTCAGATGATGGTGGGCATCCTTCCGCTGCTGTTGTTCCGGTTGTTGTTCTTCCTGGACAAGTTTGGAGTGGCCATGAGGACGAAGCGCTCGTCGGGGCAGCCGTACTGGAGGAGAACGTCAATGCACTCCTGGCTGGAGGCCTGCCGGGCGTAGGCCAACGCCGTGTTCCCGTGGGCATCGCGTGCCATCACGTCGACGCCGTACTACAGAAAGAAGAGAGGTGACATTGGAGGCTGCGGTGCCAACAGAGCGTTAAAAAAGAGGGAGAGGACTTGAGACAGATCAGTTTGAATTTAACTGTGGATGGAGGAGGAAGAAGCCTCACAACGTGAGCAGATTGGGTCACACACCCAAGGTTTCTATGCGGAGGCTCACGTGTGGGACAAAATTTGCCACAGTGGTGTTTCAAACAAGGTGCTAGAGAAACCTCTCCTTCCTCATTTCCCACATTCTCCTCTGTTTTCCAGCAGCAGCCAGGCAGAAATACACATTTTTATCACACTCCTGTCTTTTGAGAACATGCAATGGGGAACATCTAGACTTGGGCCACCAGCAAAGGCTTTGTGGAACCCACAGGAAGGAGGTTTGGGAGGTCCTGCTGAGGGACACGTAGCCAAGTGGAAGCCAACCCAGCCAGCCCCCTCCCCGCGCACCAAGAACTTACCCAAATCAAGAGCTGCACTAACACCACGTTTCCTTTCCTGCACGCCAAGTGGAGGGCAGTGCGCCCATCGCCGTCTCCGCAGGTCTCGTTCACCTCTTCCCGAGTCCCGTGGGCGAGGAGCAGGATGACCGTCCGCAAATCCTCCTCGGCTGTAGCCCTCAAGAGATGCTGGCCCAGAGAAAGCTCCAGGCACTGCAGCGGGGCAAGGAAGAGCTTCTGCTCGTATTTCGCACGTATCCAGCGCTCTTTTTCTTCCCTAGAGAAGCCAAAGGAGATAGGTCACACACTAACATGGTTTCACCGACTCTAAGCGGTGGCAGTTTGGCTACCGCTATGCTAGCAAACAACACTTAACCAACAAGAAAATTACCCCCTCTTCAAATTTTCGTCAAGAGCGCCCTCATAGAAACAATTCACCCAAACGTTATCTTTGCAGCGATATTTGTGTCACCCATGTCTTCGTTACTGAGATCCCCCTCAGTGTGGGGGGGGGGAGAATCCCAACAGCCAAGAGGTCTTAAAAAATCCTGGAGTTCCTTGAGGACTGGCAAGAGGTCAGTGCAAGAACCCTCACCATCACGAAGAACAGAGACACAACAGGCAGCCTGGTTCCGCGTAGGGGTTAAAGCGGGCTGCAAAAGACGTTACAGAAAATGCACCAAATGTCTGTATCTAAGACCAGGAGTAACCAAGGACCTGGGCTTGCGCTTTCAGACAGGAAAGCAAGCCCTGAAAGACACAGCCTTCACCTTCCGCAAGTCGAGTAACGTTCGTATGGATGGTTCCGCTGTTTGTTTTCCCAAAACGCAAGCCACCAAACCAATACTTTGAAGCACCATTTCCTCCTGATAGGTCAAAGAAACTATCAAAAGCTTTCTGGAGGCTATCGGGTGACAGGATAACAAGGACTACAAACAAGTCCCTCAGCTCTCCATTTACAAAATTTCCATACAATTACATGATCTAAGAGATCTAGGCCTAGACAAAGCCCCATTTGAAGGTACCTCAGGTAACCTGTCCAGCCGGCGAAACCATATCCATCACCCCAGCCAGGCAACTTGCTGCTGGTGACAGCTTTTCTCCTCCGGGCTACAAAAGGCCAAGCTCTGTTTAGGCCTTTCAGGCCTGTTTACACTGCTCCCAGTAATCTAGTGTCGGGTTAGCCCTAATCTGTTTTTAAATACTTATGTAAACAGACCCTTCCAACAGCAAATCTGGATTAGTTTTGCATCATTTCCTGGTACATGCGGAGCGACCTCGCTGTGACCTGCCGGGATGCTTTCAGGCCCAGCTTCCCAAAGCCTGCGCTCCTCTCCCCCCACCACAATTTACCTTACAAACAGAGAGGGCCAGGGCTTTTTTTTTTTTTTTTTCAGAAAATTAACACAAAGAATGCCTCCTTTAAATCAAACCTTTGAATGGCTCCGGCAAGCTGAAAGACACACACATTCAAAAAAAAAAAACCAAAAAACATCTGGGGAGATGCAAATTAACCTTTGATGGCAGGATCTGATAACGAGAGTATCATGTCAGGTATTCCAGATGGAGAGGAGGAAGAAAAGGACTTAGGTTGCTATTGCATCTTTGATTCACGTTTTTCTTATTTGTATTTTTAAGGTAAAAAGCCAAACCAGGGGAAAACGCAACATAAAATTATTTACAATAAAACGGACATTCTTGTTCTAGTTCTGGTATCCATCTAGAGTATCTTCAAGGAGGCTTAGCACACATCTCATATGTTTTTTTCAACGTGTCTAGAGGCATTAGAGTCTAACCAGTATCTCCAGTGCAGGTTTAAAATGTGCCAGGTTGGAAAATTAAGTGATTCAACCCACTCTCTTCTACAACAGCGGCACGCATCAGGGCCGAGGAAATTTATTTCCCGTACGCCCATACGTCCCAAAGGCAAAATACACCTCAGATATACAACTGATGAATTTTTTTTAGCCTAGTCAAGAGTCTGGAAATGAATCCCGCCTTCCCCCCGACCGCCTTTTGAGTGATAGTAAGTTTTGGCTCCCGTCAGAGCATCGGTTGCCACGATCCCCGTGGCTTGAAGAGAGGTCCCTTTTAGAAAACCAGCTGCTTTACACAAGTCTCCCATTTCTAATCACAATTCACCTTAAACCATAATTCACCTTCAACCGTCCTCACTTCAGCTTTCCTTTTCAAAAAACCTGCCTAATTTTTCTTGACCATGTAGGCCACTAAAAGACTCAATTCATGAAGGCCAAATTCTACCTTTGGAGCGATGTGAAGGGTTGTGGTTAAGAACACAGCCACCATCACAAACAAAAATAAAGGTGTTTTAAAAGCCTCAGACATTTGGGGGCAGCACGTCACTGACATCGGCTAGAGAATGAGATGTAGATCTTACTCAGCTCTACAAACTGGGCACAAGGAAGATACGCCATTTGGACTTTCTGGTAGAAACCAAAACTTCATCATAGAGGTAGGAGGAAAAGCACGCTTGGTCATGTCTCATGGACAGCCAAAATGTAGAAGGGCTGTTTTTGAATGAGTATTTAAAATATCAGTGTCCATGGACATCCTCCCTACATCTCCAGCACAAACCATTTCATTTTGAATGGGAAGTCCTGGGGACCTTCCTGGAGGACAGCTTCAGCTCTGCCGTTCGCATTCATCTGAGAAATCCCGATCACACGACATAAATACTGCAATTGTTTCTCTGATGTCCCAATTTCACTTCTGGGATCCACGGCTTGTCTCGGATGAGGTTTCATTTCCCCCAAGGAAGGCCAGTCCAAGAGCAGAGTTGTCAGCAGTAGATCACTTAACCTCCCTGCCGTTCCCCGGAGGACCACTCTTCACATCCCCTGTTAGCTAATGAGCTAAAAAATGAATTATTGGAGCGGTCAGCAATAAGCAGGAAGAGGAGGCGCAGTGTTTCATTTCAGCCAGCGCTGACATACCTTTAAATAAATCAACTGAACAAGACTACGAGGAAATGTGAGGAAGAGCAACTAATAAGGAGAAAGACACCAAACCAATCCCTAAAAAGAGAAGAAATGTACATCACCTAGTAAATATTTCCCAAATTTTCTGGTAACTTTGACTCTAAACAAGCCCTTCAGCACCAGGGACTTTCCGTTGACATCGTCGAAGCCGAAACAAGACTTTCTTACTCAACTCTTAAAATCCAGCAGCGTCCTTTTCTCAGGACCAGATTAGAGGCAGTGCGTTGGAGAGGCAACGTCACCATGAGCCCTGATGGCCCCGATGATACCTGACACAGGAGAATGCCTGAGCTGCCTCCTCCTCGTACGTACTAACACGACTTCTCCTTTCCTCAGCCATCGTGCTAGCCCCTAGTTTTCCAACGCATACGTGCAAAGGAACGAATAGATTATAAACTCCTAGATAAATGTAGAGAAAGAAAAACCACAAGCTCAGACTTTCTTTCAGCCTTCTATCTCCGAAGCTGCGCATTCAAACCCAGGCCGCTGACGCAAACTTTGAACCTCACAGGTGACGCAAGGGCCAAATACAACAGAGTCAGACTCTAAAATACTCTGCGGTACGAGGAGAGGAATGAAACGCTACGCCTTGGCCAAAAAGTACCACCAAGCTCTTCGCTCTCGCAGAGCCTCCATCGTTGGAGAACTCTCAGCACCCACGGCACTGTGAATAATGAAATCTCTGCCACGGCAGCCGTGCTCTACGTAGGTATGGGGTTATTAGAACCAGACGAAAATTTCAGTTCTCAGTTTATTTTGATCTAATTAGGCGCTTGCTTCTCAAGATAACGTCCAATTATTTAAATTACTCTGCCAGCCACATCACATCATTATTATCTGAAAACATAAATACCGGGCACCGTAAGGGGGGAGGGCTAACTAGGTAGCACAACGGAATATAAAAAGCAGATTTTCTTTGAGCACAGCTTTGCTCCAGGAGCTACACTGTGTTCTCCACTTGTGGGTTCGCACCAGAGGTGCTCGTTGAGGAGCCCACCTCCCCACGTAACTCAGAATTGATGGAGAGCCTGAGAACTTGCCATCAGAATTCAATCGCTCCAGTGCAAGAGCAGCCTCGCTCCTACCAAAGCGATAACGAGGATGACAAAAATGTTGTGGCACTTGCTCGTTATCTAAAATTACTCACTGTTTGTTAAAAGGTTCAATGAAACTTTGAAAGGTTGCATTAGAAACGTAACAGACAGCAGGTATTTACCGCGGCAGAGCATTGATTTCCCACCATCAGAAATACTGAAGTGAAGTTTGATTCTCCACGCCTCCAACAACACTAAAAACCTCCTGAAATATTTTATCTTTCCTTCTCTCTTGTTAAAGAACACAATTCTGGACCTGAGGAGGCCTCCGAATGGTCTCTCTAGCATTGCCACGTGTGTGCTGTGCCCATGCGTCGCAGTTTCTGGTTGCTCACTGAAGCACAACCGTCTAATGCCGTAGTAACGTGGTCAGCTCAGCAAAAGCACTGCCAAATTTTCTCTCCTGCTCGCCAGCTGACAAGGTTAATGTGTCTCTTCCAAGAAAACGAAGGAAATCTAAATCCTTCTACTTCCCAAACTCCTGGAGAGGCCCAGAATGCGCCATTAACTTCGTAGTCCAGCACTCAAGAAGCACACATCATCTAACGACCAGCGCTGGGCAGCCGGTTGTGCCGGGGTTTGCCGGTTGTTTAAAAACAACCCCCTTCGCGACCACCGATAATCTGCATCGCTTCAGTTAGAGTCGGTGATGCGACGTTGGGATGGGTAAAAGAGAAACATCAGGGTGGGGAGGGGGGGACGGGACCGAAACATTGGGAAGGGTTCCTGATGTTTTTAATTGCGACGAGCAAAGAGGAGGCGGGGGGAGAAGAAGAGAAGGCGAGAAGAAAGGGCTAGCAGCAAGGAATTTCCAAAGTGTCTTCCTGCCCCAAGCAAAGCAGGAACTGGGAGGAGAGGCATGGAAGAGGAGCTGGGAACAATATGCTGAGAAAACACAGTGGCTTCCTCTCTCCGCAGGAGAAGACCCCGCTCTATTGCAAAGCAAGTGCTTAGCAGTTGACTGCTTCCTAGCATGCATGCCTTCTCTCCCCGGCTGCGTTGCTAAGGGGGAAGGAGCACCAGCCCACCGGGGATACACAGGTCCCCGGCAAACAAGAGGGCTCCAGACAGCAAACAAAGACCGATGGGTATTTATTCTTTAATTACGAAAAGCTTCTAAGAAATGGGCCACTGTAAATCCCGCCTGCCAGGGAAAAAAAGAGGGAAAGGACCAAGATTTATGTGCGCCGGGGTAAAGAGGAAATAAATATCTCTCTGGCTCCTGATCAATATTATGAGTGTTTTGCCAACCTACGGGGTGTTTTATGAGCTGTAAGGACAGAAAGGGATCATTAATAATTAAATAAAGTCAACCTATTAAGCTTATTACTTCTTACAAGTTAAACACCCCTGACGGACGAAGAGCAATCCTACAGGAGAGCTGCAGATAGGCCAACCCACGGCTCGTCTCAGGCTCTGGACCAGGGCTCTCCAGGGGAGCGGTGTAGTAACCCAGTTTGGAAAGGATTTAACCACCGCCTTAGCCGGGGAAGTCATCTGGTTGAGGACAGAGTTCAACCCGCTCTCAAAGTTTTGTCCACCAGCCAGGAGAGGCTGAGCGAGACAATTCGGCGCAGTAGAAATATTCCAAATCAAGTTACTTCTCCTACCATCAGACCTGTTCAAGCAACCAAAACAGAACACCGGCCCCAAAAGACACAAATGAAGGCGGTGTCCCATCAGAGGCATGCCCAAAGCCCCTCATGCTGTCAGGGAGCTGGTTTCTGAAGCCCACAGGTCAAGATCTTCTCCACCATTCACTCTACCACCACATTTTCCATTTTTCCTTTTATAGCAGTGTGTTTAAGGAGAAAAAAAAAAGCCCTACCAGGCACGACAGACAGATAGCTCGCACGTGCAAAGCCAAATGTGCTTCTCAAACGAATCACGTCTTGCACGACGCTCATCGGCGTAATTGTCATTTGGATTCAGCGGAGCTTCTCTGCTTCCCCTGCCCTCTCTTCCGACAGAACCGCCCTACGCAGGGCTCCAAACCAGCTGGTACTTCTGCTCTTCCAGCGACGCCCCAGCGTGAACAGCAGCTCTCCCTTAGGTGTTAAAAAACACCGGCAGGATTTATTACCGCCCCACATTAATTACCAGCCTGGCCCAGACGTCAAGGTTTACCGGCTTCGGGCTCTTTTGACAAATACCCCGCAATTGTGGGCTCTGATATATCACAGAAAATCGCAGCCGACTTATGTTTTCATTGCACAACACTCAATCTAATGATTTTTTAAGGTATACTCTGTAAAATATACCACATCCGAGGTTTACTCTGTATAAAGTTAAGCAAAAGCTACGTGACAGACACAGCAGGGATCCTAAAAAAAGGCTTATTAAACTGAGAATAAAGTCCCTAAGCCCTGGTTAAGTCTTTTCTCAATACAAATCCAAGCTTTTTTTTTGTTTTCACAGCAGCCACATGAAATGAAAACAGTCCCTAGAGATTTCAAAAAAGCTTGAGGAACGCCACAAATCGTATTTTTCCACTAGAAAATTCCCCAGAATTTTTTTTAAATAGCATCACCAGCAACATTTAGGAGGAAAAAAAACCTAACAATGGTGAGCTCTAAGGATTTTAAACGCTTAGCCAGGTGAAAATAATTTAAAAAGCACTGGGAACAGCGGAGGGAGATGGGTTTCTGCAAGGAGAGACCTGATGAGGATCTGGAATACAAGAGCCATGAATGACTGCTCCCTTCCACCCATCCTCTGCTGACCAGGTGTCCACGACCCTGTTCTTTTTACTTAAATATCAATGTACAAGCATATAGACATCCACGGAAAATTTAAATTAAAATACAACACTGTGTTGGCTACAAAAAAAAAAAAAAAGGTTAATAAGTGAGTTATCACTGTGTGGTTCTAGATACACACATTTCTTGGGTGGTCAACCCCAACATGCGGGCACACTAGAAAAATTACCGAAAAAAAAAGGCAAAAGTTGCTCCACAACACTTCCATGGAAATGCTAAAACCAAGGAGTATCTCGTTTGCAGAAATAAATATATATATGCAGAGAACAGTAATTGCAAACAGATATCTAACGCGTTTCATTATTCATGTGTAACCATACTCAACCGGATCTCTTAAGTGTACAAATCAAACCGCGTTGTGCCAGCACCTAAACACAGAGTGGAAATTTCAATTTACAATTTGATCTATAGTCTCACAGTTTAAAAGATTCCGTTAATTTGCAATTTGTTAACATTAATTTCTCCTATAGGAAGGCTATACTGAATGCAATACTATTTGAAAGGAATCATGACGTACTTTTTTTCCTTTTTTAAAAGAAAAACAACGAAAATTCCATTTGAAATCAATTTTCACACAAAACATGGAAGTAGTTTTAAGCAGATAGCAGAACTACAAATGAATTATTACGAAATGCTTTGTGGAACTTTGGTTATTTATGTCTAAAAATCTGGCTATTTTCACCCAAACCAGGGAGGAGGAAGCGACATGTAAGTATTCTGAGGCATAAATCTCAACAATCTGTGGCGGGGGAGAGAGGGAGCGAGGTGGCCAAGTGAGGTTCCCCCAGCCCCTGGGTAACGCAGCACCTAAGAGGGATGTACATCGGCGACGGGCGTTCCGGCGGCTCCTCCCACCGCGCCGCTATCACATCAAGGATAGCGTAACAGTCACTGATGCGATCTGCTTTGGAACGTATCACATCGTAAACAGATGAGAGAAGAGAAATGGAGCTTTTCCTCCGCTGGCAACGCTATAAAGTGGAGAAGGAGCAGAACCACGAGCGCACCGATGCCTTATAAATAATGACGGGGGGGGAAGAAAACCCATGGAGGTCTACCCAAAGGGCTGACAAACTTGCAGTGTAGACATCAAAGAGATCTCAAATTAGAGCTCGCTTAGTGCACGAAAGTGGCTTCAATGATCCAAAATGGAAACAATATACAATGCAGACCGCAGCAGGGGAATGGAATCCTTACCTGAGGATCAGGAACTGGAAGAGGACAGTCTAATTACAACTTCTGAAGGTCTTCACAAAGACCTTCAGGATCAGGAACTGGAAGAGGACAGTCTCGTTACAACTTCTGAAGGTCTACACAAAGACCTTCAAAAGGTTTCTTGACAATTTTGATCCTTTGTTACCAATAACTCCTGAGCAACCCTATATTTTGGTTTACAAAGACAAACAAAAGCCCTTTCAGGAGGCTTTAATATTATCTTCACTCCAGCAGAAGCAATAAGATGAAACTCTTTGGAGTACTCGGGAAAAAAACCACAAACCCTAACATTACGCTGGATTTATGTAAGACAGAAAAAAAGACAATACAAGTAATAAACGTTGTATTTAAGTATAGATTGTGAGGAAAAACACATTTGGAGCAGCAAGCAGATAAAAAGAAATGCTTGTTCTGCACAAGTCGGCAGTGGAAGGCAGGCATGTTTGCAGCTGAAGGTCTAGAGGGCTGGCGAGTACCTGGTGCCATTCCTGGGACGTGCCTGCTGTCCAACTCTTTCCTAGTGACTTGGAGCTCTCCCCTTTGCTCTCCTCACCTCCCAGCATCTCCTCGTTGGCATTTCCAATACAGCCCGTATCCCTCCTCTTCCTCTCCAATACATCCTACCTTCCACCAACACACCTTTGCCTGTTCCACTATGACACCTCTAATGGTTACTTCTTCAGCTACTTTGGTCATCTCTTACCTCTTCATAGAATCACAGAATCTTAAGGTTGGAAGAGACTTCCAAGATCATCAAGTCCAACCGTCAACCCAACATCACCAGGCCTACTGAATCATGTCTCGAAGTGCCACGTCTACACATTCTGTGAACACCTCCAGTGATGGTGACTCCACCACTGCCCTGGGCAGCCTGTTCCAGTGCCTGACCACTCTGTCTGTAAAGAACTGTTTCCTAATATCCAACTAAATCTCCCCTGCTGCAACTTGAGGCCATTTCCTCTTGTCCTATCACAAGTTATTCGGGAGGACAGACCAACACTCACCTACCTCCCTACAAACCCCTTTCAGGCAGCTGCAGAGTGCAATGAGGTCTCCCCTCAGCCTCCTCTTCTCCAGACTGAACAACCCCAGTTCCCTCAGCCGCTCTACATCAGACTTGTTCTTCAGACTCTTCACCAGCTTCGTTGCCTTTTTCTGGACATGCTCCAGCAACTCAACATCCTCCTTGTACTGAGGAGCCCAAAACTCTTGCTGACCCTAAGGACTCTACAGAAATCATTAATGCTCTCAGACTTTTCCATTAGACATGTTTTTTAATGACTGCTTTTATTTAATAAAAATAATGCCTATCTTGGCAAGCTAGATCTCCCAAGGTATTCTCACCATTCAGCAAGCGATGGGACTCCCCTCTACCTTGGTTTTACTGGGCCGCAGGTGTTTGATGCCTTTCTAAAACCACAAAGAATAATTAGTTTAAAAAAGGCTGGTGGTAAATCAGCTCACGTTTCTGAAATAGTAAAGGAGAAGAATTATCTTGAGTAAGTAAGACTAAAAAAAAAAAAAAAAAAAAAAAAAGAAAAAAAACTTGAGATGCCTGCCAAAAGTGTGACAGCAAGTTCCACCTGGAGAGCACCTCTGGAGAGAGGCGTGGAGGGATTTAGAAGCCGTGTGCCAGAATTAAAGGCAGAATTAAAGAATTAAAGCCTCTTGCCCAAGGGCTCTCAATGCCTCTTTCAGCTACTTCCCTAGAAATCCCTCCTCAGTACACATTTGGAAATTATTTAAAAAAAAAAAAAAGACAAAATATCCCTAATCTGTTACCAATTAGAAGAAACATGTGAATATTATTTTCTAATTTGTGACTCAATCTTAAAAGCAAAGTCACTGAAGTAATTACATTGGCTCCTGAATATTTCTATTGTGCTCCTGGAAAAAAAATAAATAGTGGATACGTCCTCTTCTGCCCGATACGCCCCAGGGCTGAACGTATCCATAAGCACCTCAAAGCTCTGAACATGAACTGCCCCCAAAAAATTTGTAATTTCTGGTTTGTGGCAGCTACAGCAGCCAAACTGATTGGTTACTTCCTAACGATCTTGGTGCAACGTGGGTTTGCGGCAAGGAGGTGGGAAGGAAGGACAAGCCAAGGAGGAGAGAAGTTGGACAGTAAGCACACGGTGCTCAAGTTGTCCACTACAGGAGCGATGGATTTCCAAGCTGGCCGTAGATGTACAAGCTCTACGCCAGGATTTAGAAGAGTGGCGACGTAGGCTTCTTTTTAAAACCCAGACGCGGTGCGACTTGAGTGACTAACTCCTGAAAATTGGTAATTTCCTGCTGGTTAGCAGGGAACGGTCCGCCAATGGGAAAGCAGAAGCCGCTAATAAATTTATAGCGCGTTATACGCCAATTAGACCCCTTCAGCCCTTCAAGAGGCAGTGCCACCAATCAGGTTATCATCCCACAAATGTACTCTTTAGAGCCGATCTCATCACAAATCAATCCTGCATTTAAAGTGCCATTCTCATTAGTATTGCCCAGAACGCACTTGTGAAACAACGCAAGCGGGTTTTTTCCTTCTCCCCTCCAAGTGCCCTTCCCCAGCGCCTTGCGCACCGCTACTGACTTCTCGCACACGGCCACGTCTGAACTCCACATGGTAAATAATCATTGTGAATACCGCATTAATTCCCCGCCGAACCAGATTTATTACGCACGTCATACTTGGGAGTTTCGCCGCCACCCGCAAGCCAGCCGTGAATCTCCTGGCTAAATTACATCCTTGTATCTGACCACGCACCATGCGATATTCTATCAATACCGTGACTCAGAGCGGATCCCTCAGCTTCCCAACTCATCCACAAGTGCCAAGACACCCGATGCTGCTTATTTGGGCCTTCAGGAAAACAAAAAAATACAGAAATAAATAGTCTGTATGGTTTAGCGTCTTCAGGATGCGTACAGATTTACATTAAACCTCACAGCTTAAACTACATCTTGGTGCTAATAGTCTATGCTTATAGTCTACAGCAGCAACATTATTTTGCATTCAAGTTTGCCTTCATTTTCTGCTGAACCAGGCTAGAAACAAACTTTAGTTTCAGCTTTGTAGCCCATGGTGGTACTAAGATTCCTCCTGGTCAGGAACACAAGGCAACTTGAATCACTAGTAATGCGTTTTCCTTTTCTTTTCCTTTTCAAACTAGGTTCAGACCTTGAAGGAGCGCACCCAGAAACTTGACCCAACTCTAGGTGGCCTCTCACATACTTCAATTCAAAATTACTTCAAATTTGTTGCGAGCTGAACACTTTGTGATGTGCTCTCATCAGTCGCCACAGCACGAGCACGAGCAACAGATAAATGTTGTATAACTGTAGTCGCGTTGGCTCTGAACACTAAGAGATGTGCTTGTGGGTGCTCAGGAAAAGGGTCACAGGATCTTCTGAGCTTGTGACAAGAACAAGCCACCATAGCCTTTCATGGCGCTTTGTCCTCCTCCTCGTCCTCCACTGGGATGCTCAAGAGCATCAGGACACGGCAGCCAGTGCTGGAAGCTCACCTCGACAGATGTTACATGGACATAAGGAACAGGAACATTCCAATGCAAGAACCACCAAAGCAACCTTCATTTCCTTGCTCTCTCTCTCATGTGTAGCCAGGTAAGCTCATTGTTAGTCACGGCAGGGCCAAATTTTATTTGTCAAACTGCCTCTGCCCCTACTAATTTTAAATTTTGCAGAGGCTCTCCACAAAAAAAAACAACTTAGGAAGAGCAGTGCGCAATGCCCCAGCCCTGGGCTGTCACCTGCATCTTATTTCTACTTAACCTCTTAAATAACATTGGAATTCACTTTGTCCCCTGATGGGCGCCGTAATGAGAACCACCTGTCAATCACGGCTCCATTAGCCTGGACAGACTTTCACTTCCTGAAACAATTTATTGGATTCCCAGAAGCAAACGGACCTTCTTCCTTTTGAGCCGGGGTGTTTTGGGGGGAAGCTATTCAGCGGGAGCGGGTCTCCCTTCTGTTCCTGCTGAGCGGTCATTGTTTCCCCCGTTTGCTCATGAAAACGGTTTCCTGAGTTGACCCACCTCTTCTTGTCCCGGGCAGGCCGAGTGTTTGCCAAAAACTTCTTTCGACTGCTCAGTTCACCGGCGCTATACAAAACCCACCAGCTGTTTCCAGCCGCTGGGGCAGGGGAAAAAAGCCAATCGTGCTGTTAACCCCTTCCCAACAAAAAAAACCCTCTTGCAGAAGGAGGTCCGCTTGCGTTGGGTGGTTGGTTGTACGCGGAGACCTAGAGGGACGTGAGCCCGTCATCCGTGGGACTCCAAAGTAGCTCCTTCTTACTTCGCAAAGAAATATCTGCTCTCGTTTTGCATGAAACAAAATACAGTTGTTTTCCTCCTCCTTTCTCTTGGTTTCACTCAAATTGCAGCTCAAAGGAAAATCTTCCTAATAGAGGCTAAACCCACTTCAGTCGAAACATTATCTTTAAAGGCGTATTTTCATTTCCCCGAACGCGCGCAGTCCTTACGAGGTTCATTTGCAATGCGCCTCTCTGTTTTGATGAGATAATAAAATGTATTTTATTTAAAAATATTGCCATTTCCCCCCAAACGGATTTAAATGGGCAGTTAATCTTTCTGCTTCAGAACAACCCACTGAGTAAATACGAGGGCTCAGGATTATATAAACCAAGATTTGTTTTGCTCTAACACTAGTCTCAAGGACCAAAACACAACCGTACCTGAGCGCCGGCTGCGCGCCCTTTTAGTATAAATCAGTTTAACTTTTGGCCTGGGAAAGAAAAAAAAAAGGGAAGCAAGATGATAGTTATCTCCAGCCTTCTGCGATTCTCAAGTCAACAGCAAATGGGGGGACTCGTTAGTGCCACAGTGATCCAATCAGGGTGAAATTATGCAGTCATGTAAGAAATAATATCTATTAGGCTAATTTAATCAACGAATACTTTACAGATGAATTAGAACGCGGAATCCAATTATTTCCAACATTCGGACTGTCAGCCGCTGCGGTTTTGAAGCGGTGGAAGGGGAGGAAAGGTTTGAGGAGCTTTTTAAGACGAGGGTGGCTGGGCTGTATTTAGAGCAGGAGAGCTTCTAACAGCAGAAAACTGACAACTACAATCAGCACCTTCGGCAGCTCAGAGGGCTCGCGCCCACGCGGCTCTCGTCTAACCCCTCTCCGGGGCTCCCGGGGCACCTTCTTCTGGGATATCGGTACAGACAGCTTGATTTGCTGTTTGCAGCAGCCGATAATTACTGTCTCAAGTCTTGATAATTCCCCCTCGCCAGTCATCCTTTTAAAGGAAGGCTCACACTCTAACGACAACGGGTCTTTTTTTTTTTAATTTTGAAGAGAAGACGCGCCCCCGGATCGGCGCAAAATACCCTGGCGCTGCAGAACTCCATCGGTTGCACGTAATATCTATTCCCCTTGAGAAGAAAGAGCTTGGTTTGCAGCGCCAAGTGAAGGCAAATGCTATACACGTGATTACTCCTAGAAGGGTAAATTAGTTTGAAATGCAGCTTGACTCAAATGGGAGAGGACAGAAGAACGGAGGGCCGCGAGTACACGATCATATCCTTGATTCAGCGCGACTCAACAGCTGCTTCGCCAATGCTTTGACAAATCGCGGGATGCTCATAACGCTCACCAGAAGACCACTGCTCCTCCACCACGGAGACTTTTGGATTGGGTGCTTGCCACAAAATAAAGGCACAAGAAATCCCACATCCACGGCCTCTCCATGGAGAACTTTCTCCTGAACCCACTGGAACGGGCGTTTCATAGAGAAATACAGCAGCCACTCTCCAGCTGAGGAGGCTGTGAGAAGGCTCACCACCTTTCATAGTTCAAGGTGGGCTCAAGACCCCCAGCACTTCTTAAAAACCAATAAAACCTCTTGCATACAACTACATCAGCCAGTCTCATCACGCAGGGCCTGCTGACTGTATTTACTATTGGAGCAGTTATTTCAAGAACAGAATATGGCAAATGGGTATGTTCTGCTCAAGTCTACAGGATAAAAATGACTTTTTCCCCCTTTCTCATCATTAACAGACGAGCTACTCCTCAAAGCTATTAGTAGCTTGTACAGAAGAAAGCAAGGACAGAAGAAAATGATGAAGACTAACTATCTCCTGGAGTATCTTCCACAAAAAGCTGAACGAGCTTCACACTGCAGCTTCAGCTAAAAAAACTCTCACGCTACGCTGTTGGGTTATGTATTTCTTCTGAATACTTGAGCGATATCATGAAGGGTACAGAAAACCTTGTGCCTGTTGCGGAACGCGGATGCCCCATCGCTCCTTAAGGTCTGTGCTGCGATTCCCAACGTACCTGTGAGCCAAACATTTTTCTGCCCTGTCATCTGGTGCAGTTAATGGGCTCTCTCATTGACTGGCTCTTGCTTATTTAAACATTTAATGCTCCTCTGACGCCCAAATGATGCCTGTTTCACGTGATGGATTAGCACAGAATACGGCGGTGACGATTTTCTGCAATCTGTGGAGTATCACATTTTGATTACTTCAGGAGGAAAAAGTAAAGTTATCAGCAAACTGTTTTGATTGATAAGGAGCAGAGGAACACTTAATGTGGTGGTTCACCGGAAGCCTTGATGAACGCCTGGCAGGACCGTGATGAGTCTCCACGGAAGACATGCAATAGCTCTGGGAAGATTTAAGATATTTATTGCTCAAATAAAACAAAACCAAGTGAGACGAGTAGGTGAAGTAGCACAGGGCGATTGCAATCTGCCAATCAAGACCAAGCCCAATTCTAATTTTTGCAGAGCAAAAACAAACTGATTTTCCAGCTTGCCTGTAGAACACTGATGGTTATTTTAGGAATTTCAGATGCTGCTTTTCTTCAATGAGGAACTGGGGATCATTCCAGATTCAGGTCTTCATAGTGGATGTCTTCTACTTAACACTAGTTCTACTTTTGAGCTGTAAATTCCTTAGCAGCACCTTTGTAAGATAAAGATGTAGGATCCCATGGGCCTTGCTCCTTCCAGTAGCAGCGTTTCCAGCTATGAGACTGCCCACTTCAAGCTGAGAAAGGTCTTCCAAGAGGAGTGTTCCTAGCATGGTCATCTGGCTGCTACCCACTGAAGTTCGTATGCATTGACGGTAGAAGCACTAACTTCTGCTCCAAAGCAAGGTGTAGAGCTTCTCTGGAGAGACAAGCTGCCTTTTTATCAATTACAGACCTCTCTTATTCAGGGCTTTGATGGCAACACGTCAACAATCTTCTTGTGGTGGTAAAAGCAGATGTGACCCTCTCCACTTTGAAACAGCTGCTGAACTGCATCTTTGGGAAAAATCCCTGGAGCTCTCCCTGACTGCAAGCGAGGACGGGACTTGGAATTGAAAGCATCTTCTCCAAACAGTTCAGACTAAGGGAGTCTTCTGAGAGGCACAAGGAAGTTAAAAAAAACCAGCAGTGAAGAGTACGACGCGAAGAGAAGCGAGTTTTTATCTTCAGTTTACTACTACCGGGTGGGGTTGATGGATGTTTTGGACAGAAGAGTCTGAAAGGAGGCTCTGTGACCCAAGATGATTAAAACAGTTGTCTCGAGCAGAGTTTGTCTATTCTGAAAAGAAGTAGGGGAGACTCTGACTAATCCATCAGCGATCCACCGCTGGCGGACAGATGCACTCATTAGAAATGACAGCTCTGCAACAGGTTTGAAATCAGAGCGCAGTAAAACCAGGTAGTTGCCGTACGGTGTCGAAAAAGCTGTCCGAGAGCTACAACCATCCTGGCGGTTTTCAGCTTTTCCACCCTACCTACTCCAAGAACCAGTACGCGGTGTGCTGGGAACACCAGGGGCTTCGCTGGCACTCCGAGGAGGGTAAAGAAGATCCTGGCAAGAAAATGAAGGATGCTTACAACCATATGTGCAGGCGGAGAACAGGGTGGGACTTTGGAGGATGGGTTGATACGATACGACATGTCCCTGCTCGTTGCAGGGGTGTTGGACTGGATGACCTTTGAAGGTCCTTTCCAAGCCAAACCATTCTATGATTATATGAAAACGCTCAGGATGAGATTCTTAAGCTGTAAGTAATCAACTCATTTTGTGTACTGTAGAAGGTTCCTCCACCCTCAAAAACAAAATAAATTACGGATTATTCTGAGATCCAAACAACGTGACAGCCATAGCTGTTTTTTTGCACGGCTTTTATAGTGAAAAAAAAACCCAACCCTGTTTCTATTATTGACATGATCTGGCATTTAAATGCATCTTTTAATTTCTTGTCTGCGTTAGGAAATTCTGTATTTTCCACCTGACAAAAGCCAGGCAGCTCCCAGAAACAGTGAGAAAGAGGTCTATCAAATTTCTAAGCATTTTTTTTGAGCACACGCGCAGCGAGCATCCGCGTCCACGCGGCACTAAAAACCAGCCACCTCAGAAAACAGGGAGTCGGTGTCATCTTCGAAATGAGGACCCAGACCCAAAATCGCATCTCTGGGGGAAATCGATCCCAGCCCCGCCTCGCCAAACCATGCCCGGCGAGCCTAGTGCCAGCGCTCCCGGCAATCCCGCTGTTTGCTCGCAGTCCATCTTCTGGGAATCGCTTTGGCTCCCGAGGAATACAACCTGGCAGCTACCTCGAATCCTGCCTGGATGCTTCGAAAAAGCTCTTGCTCCCTTAGAGATCAAGTGGGCAGCAGCCCCTTAACAGGAACTGGTCTATGAGCTACCACCACATGTCTAATTAATGACCCTGCCGGTCGCAGCTGGAAGAGCTGAGCTGGGGGTGATTAATTAAATTAGCTGGCAGAGGAAATTACAGTGGAAAAGCCAAAGTTTGATTGCTCCATAATTAACCGCAGCGCAAATAATATCTGCATCTATAACTTCCAGCGATGAGATCAGAAGCCAATTGAATTTGGCACTGATTGAAGCCGTAAATATCCTGTGGTGAAAAATGATAGGTTTGTTCTGAAGGGAAAACTTACAGAAATGGACATCCAGCAGATGCATGAGGGGAGCAGGGGACGTGGGAGGAAAGAGCACTGGAATTAGACCTTGATTTCAGCTGATTTCTGTAGCCTTCTGGAGCGGTGGAGGACTCAACATGAAACAGAAAGAAATCTTTTGTCCAGGTAATCAGTCCAAACCCTTCCTCTCAGTGTCTTCCACTGCTCCAAGCTAGGAGCGCTTTCTCGACCAAGAACCCATTTTTCTGAAGAGCCTCCAAATGCCTGTGAACCCCTCAATCCCCCCAAAATTCTTATAATTTCATCAACCTCCCTAAACATCTCCTCCTGAAGACCTGAAATCTTTCTTCTCGCTCTTCTCTGAAACTCCCTTTCTATCCTGGCAAGTTACCATCACGACATGCCCGCACCTCAAACCCTGTATCCAGCTGAATTTCTGCGAGTCGTATCCTGCTTTCGCTGCCGACGTAGCTCTGGCTTAAAGGAAGCTCAGATTTTCAACTGATGCCCGAGACACGCAACCTCCCTAAACGAGCCAATCTTCCTTCGAATCAAACATTCCTAACCATACAAGAGGTTCAAAGCACTGCGGGTTAGACCCTTATGTTCAAAGTAGGGTCGGGAGCACATTGGGCACGTTTGAAGCCTCCAGTTGGGTTTCTCCAAAAGGAATCTCCTTTGTGAGCACCAAAACCATCCCGTGAACCAAACTGGTGCCTTCTCCTGCTCCGGACCAAAACACTCGTGTACATTCTGGAACCTACTTGGCGATGCAACCCTCCTCACCAAGTCTGCTGCCATGCAGTGAGTGGTATAAATGGTCCACCAGCAAAGCACATTACAATTCCTCTACTTGCAAGAAAACAAAAGCGCGATATTGATTGTGAATACAGAAGTCCTCCTCTGCTTTGTCGTTTCTTTTTGACTGATCTGAGAGAGCTCAGACTGATCATAAAAGCTCAAGAAGACCTCTCGAAGTACATTAATAAACAGCACCGTCATTGATTGCTGTCAAAGAAAATAGGCACATCCAAATTTACAAGCTACCCTGCCCACATGCACGCTCATAAGCTGTCCATTAAACACTGCGTGACAAATTATTCTCGTGATTAACTTGAGACTCAACCAGTTTCCCCACAGAGGAGCCAGGCAGCACATCGCATTCCTCTCCTCAGAAACACATCGTCCTGTTCTTGCTTGGTGCATTATACACCTTTCCGTAATAGAATCACAGGATGGTTTGGGTTGGAAGGGACCTTCAAAGGTCATCCAGTCCAACCCCCCTGCCAGGAGCAGGGACATCCCCAACCGGATCAGGTTGCTCAGAGCCCCGGCCAACCTGGCCTGGAACGTTTCCAGGGATGGGGGATCCACACCTCTCTGGGCAACCTGGGACAGTGCTCCACCACCCTCAGTGTAAAAAAATTCTTCCTGATATCCAATCTAAATCTACCTCCCTCTATTTTGAAACCATTACCCCTCGTCCTGTCACACCAGGCCCTGCTGAAGAGTCTCTCCCCACCTTTCCTGCAGCCCCCTTTAGGCACTGGGAGGCCGCTCTCAGGTCTCCCCGGAGCCTCCTCTTCTCCAGGCTGCACAGCCCCAGCTCTCTCAGCCTGGCCTCACAGGAGAGGTGCTCCAGCCCTCCCATCATCTTCGTGGCCTTCTGTGGACCTGCTCCAACAGCTCCACGTCCTTCTGATGTTGGGGGCCCCAAAGCTGAGCATGATGTCATATGGTATGAGCAGAAAAGGCCTTGACTCTGTGTAAGGACTGCCCAGCAATAACGAAAAGACCCCTCTATTATCAACACTGTCTTTTTTAATGACTTGACTTTATTACTCTTGGGCTGTCAATATGACTTTTGGCTTTATCCTGAAAGCCTTCCTTCCCTATGCGAGGCTGACTCCTGTATGTCCCACTACGGCAGTGAGATGGTCCACCACATCTTGAGTGTTACAACGACAAAGCGAACCTCTCCCCGAGGATGTCACACGTGCTTGCCTCTTAGTAAGTACCACGCTGGATGCTGGTCATTTTTTGAAGGGTGTTTTCCTTGCACTACTGAAACATTCCTTTCTAAAGCTGACAGTAGAATTTACACCACGACACGCCATGTTCTCCTCTCTCTCTTACTCCACATTTTAACACACACACTGGTATCCAACAAGCTGTGTGGCTCCACAGAAATGCACATGTGGCAACAAATGCCAGCTAGAACATCAGATTTGGACATCTATTGAATTTCAAGAGTCCCAAAACTTTATCAGAAGAGTGGCGTTCTGGACACTCTTCTGCCATTTCATTTTGAGCGTTCCCGTTGCACGTTCTGCACATCCCTGAGTCTCATCTGCTCCTCCATGCCTTCCATCCAAACACGCCGAGACCCCTTGTAAACCACACTACAGCCACACGAAGAAAATGCAAAATATTAGTGACTTATTTCTAACAGAACCGGATACTTCACACTTCAACGGGACCTCACGCAGCGGAGTTTACAGATAAATTTCATGGAGACACCAGCCAAGCTGTGCGGCAGCTACATGCTGCCGTACTGGTCTCGGGGCTTCACAAAGACTGGGTTTTGAAAGGATACGAATCAGAAAGAAATTCCACAACATAATTAAGCAATGTTCCCCTTCCCCAATTTTAAATTCTCCGTTGGCTGTAATTAACTTGCCCTAGAGCAATAAGCAAAGCAATGAGGTTGGTGAACTCTTCCAAGTATGAAGTTGCCTCTGCACAGCTCCTACCCTGCTCACATTTCAAGATATAAGATGTTCTTTTTCTCATCTTTTTTAATTTTTTTTTTCTTTTTTAACGTGGCTTTTTAGCACGTCAACTCAGCAACGTTTTAGCCTGGTTCCATGGAGAAAAACCTGCATCCGTCTGCAAAACGCTAGTGCCAGTGGATTTCTACTTAAATAAGAAAAGATCCAACCAAATTATAATCCAACGTAAGCCTGTCCTTGCAGCAGGGAACGGCTATTATTTCCAAAAGTGACCTGAGAAAGCTGAACGACTTCACTGCGCAGCTGAAAGGGGCCCAATCCTCAGCTAGGACATGGGCAGCTCCTCTGACCAACCCGGCCACGACCGTGTTGTGCATCACAACTCTCCACAGCTGGGAAACCTGTCGCATTTATAGACAACGGTCAGGCCAGCTGGACCGACCCACGGCAGCAGTGCTCTGCCTTTCCAGGCTGACAAACACCTGAGGATTCGAAGAGCATGGAAAGGCTGGGTGCACCCACACCAACCAAACCCGCAGTTCTGACTGCTTCTCAAAATTGCAACTGCAATACTATTAATTAAAAATTCCATTTCTCCTTGACTGCAGGTCTGAACAAGTAACTTTAATTTCTGTAGCTGCTTTTTTTCCCCTCTTCTTGCCTTAACAGGCCAGTCCAAGCAACTTGGGTATCTAGTTTTGAGTGGCCTGAGCTGTGGGAGTTGCACAAGCGGCCAAAGCAGATCTGGTCTGGAAAGGCTTAGACAGGCACACACGCACGTAATTAGCAAAGACTTAGAAGCTGCAAATTTTTGCTTCTTGAGATGAGAAAGGAAAAAGAGTCAACTTTCGGGTATTAGAGAATCACAGAAGGGTTTGGGTAGGAAAGGACCTTCAAAGGCCATCCAGTCCAACCCCCCTGCAAGGAGCAGGGACATCTCCAACCGGATCAGGTTGCTCAGAGCCCCGGCCAACCTGGCCTTGAGCTTATCTCAAGCTGGAGGGTGAAGAGATCCTTTGGTTTTAGTGCACAGTCACACAATCCTACTCTTTCCGCTCGTGGAGGAGTCTTACAAGCGTTAATGGAGGTTGTGGTTCAACTGTGCATGCACCTTGGTTTTCCAAGCCTGGCTGGTGCTGTAGAGAAGTGAAAACGCAACAAAACCATCACTTCAGAAATTCTGACCTGGATGAAACCAGGAAAATGTAAATCTTTTGGGGGAAAAAGAAAAGTTAGCTGGGAGATTTCTAGGCCATGACATAATCATCTGTTCGGCACGAAGACTTTTTGAAGCACATCCCATCCGTACCTTTTGAGGCTTACCAATTATAAGAGACGGCTTCTTCTCGCTACTGTACATCTCCGCAGCCTCGCACAAAAAAAAAAAAAAAAAAAAGCTTCAACGACAGGAGTTTGCACCGTCTGCACAATCCAGTTAACAGGCATCTCATTTCAGTCCAATTCCCACCCTCTCAAGGCTCCGGTTCCTCACCTGCCTTCACCTCGACGCATTTTAGCCCGCTATTTAATTACTTTAAAGCCGGAGTGATGGTGGTCTTATTTCTTCCGGTCGCTCTTCTCGTTTGGGGGTTCACTGCCGGCTCCCCTACATCTAAAAATCCAGCAGTAAGCACACTGCCTCTGACCAAAAAATTTGAGAGCCGTGGGGAAAGGGCATTTGGGCTGATGTGTGTATCAAGCTTCAGTCCCGTCAAAAGCCAGCACCATCTTTTCACTGCTGCCCTTTTCATTTAGTTACCTTCCTGAAGTCTCATCTCCCCAGTCCCTTGCCATAGGCTACCAGTTTCCTGCTGAGCCAGAAACAAAGCTCAGCCTTAAACAAAGGGGGGGAAAAAAAAAAAAAAAAAAAATCACAAAAGAGAGAAAGTTGGTCACAGTTACTGTTACGGAGCCCTGCGGGTTCTGTAGCCGCGAGCAAAGCAAAGGCGTGCTGCTGCTTCTGTGCCTGGTGTCACCGGCCAGCAAAGCCACCAGCAGCACGGCAAGGCACTGCCTTTTTTTTTTTTTTTTAAATAAAAGTACTGCTAAGCGTCACCACTTTTAGGCATGCTCTTCTCTCCGCTACACTACAAGCTGAAACAAAGCCATCTGCCACCCAACCAACCTCCGAAGGCTGAAACGGTCCAAAACAACGTGGGAGGATGAAGGATCGAAACTACCGCCATCGCCAGCAACCACTACTGAAAGCTTGTTGGCCATGCACAACCTTCCCGTAACGTCCCATCTGAGTTAAGCCCAGAAAAAAGTAACATGAGGAGCACCTTCCCACGCTCACAGCCTAACCAGCAACAGCCCATCTTCATATTTCACCACAATTGGTTTGTGTATCGCTTAAGAGCCGAAAACGTGTGGAAACGTTACAAATAATTTCTATAACAAAGCTTCAGCAGCACAAATCAGGAATAATCTGGCTTTTCTTACCTATTTGAATTATATGTTTAGATAAACAACTTCATGTTTGGTGAGACCTGATGTACAGAGAGACAAGCCATGACCTCAGGGCAGGAGAAACGGAAAGAACAGGTTAAACACCAAGAACACAGCAGCGCTGAACTTAATTTCAGTGTAAATGATTAAAAAATGGGTTCAAGTAACCCTAGCTAATGTAAACGTCCTCCCTTGCACGTGTTCTGTTGCAAAGTTCAGTATTTTCTGTGGTTTTGAACACGGAGGTGCTCCTGGAGTCACAGAAGCATCTGTTGTCCTCCCAGTAAAAACCCATCGGATCTGAGAGACACTAACTCCTGAAAATAAGAAGCACGTGAGCTTAATAAAATTTCTGGTGGTGGTGTTTTGTTTTTTTTTTTTTAATACTCACCTATGCTGTAGAGATGCACTACACGGCCCTCCTAATCCAGGTATTTCATCTTAGACAGCTACAACGAGCACTGTAACTAGCATCTCACAATCAGCACGGTTTCGATCTCCAGTCCACGCAGCCAATTCCAAACTCGGCAAGGCAGCAATTTTTAAAATGTTACCAGGATAAAATGTACTCCAGAGTCCACCTGTTGCCCATTTCACAATTATTCACCAGCAATCCACCACTTTGATCCAAATAAGCAATAGCCGGGTGCTGTTTCACCTTATGCCTAATCTGCCTCCTCGCCCTGACCATGAGCTCCCACCGCTTCCTTTACATCAACGTAGGGCTCATGTAGGCTGCAGGGTGGAAGGGACCCGTTTGTCGAACAAAAAAAAAAACCCCTAGTACACCGAAAGTATAGATTTTGATGGGATCAATGAGCTGATTGGACTCATGCTTGCATGACTACGGAGGAAAGGACAGAAATACGCGGTTCTTGGTAGAGGGAGCGCAAGATGGATGGCTTCTTTCAGCACATAAACCATACTACCCAAGCCTGATGCGCTTTCCCAGTAAAAGGCTTCCAGATCTCATGAAGACCCTAGAGAAAACTAACTTACTTGGTCGTCTTCACACTTCTGCAGAAGCGTTAACCAGCTGCTATGTTGACCTTTTCAAGTAGCTTATGGCCAAGCAGATGTGAAGTCACAGTGAAGACACTTTGGTCTTCAAGTCCGAGATGCTTTCTATCTCTGCAAGGGGTTTGGGAGAGAACTAATACAAAATAAGAAATAATCAGCTCATATCTATACCAAAAATCAGGTTTGAAGCCAAGATCCTACGCTGTTTTGAGACCTTTAGAACAGGCACTCAATCAACAGACTGGTTCTTATTCTAGCAAACAAAAGCAATCACCTTTTCTGACAGCTGATTATTGACTTATGAATACCATCTCTCTCATCACTGCTCATACAACAGAAAGAAATCCTCCTTGCTTGAGTCCTGAACTCAAATCCTGGATTTCCCAAAGCGTAACAGCTCATCAGCTTCTTTTTTAGGGCATTTCAGCTTAACTTGGTGCTTTGCAGTGTGGCAGCAAAATAAACACAAAAATAGAACCAAAAATTGTCAGGACACCTTGAGCTGATTGTGCCTCCAAGGTAAAACACTTCAGTCTCTATCACCTGTCCTACTGCAGAAACCTCGAGAGGCAGGATGTCCTCAAAGAGTCTGCTTTGTAAGCTTAATACACTCAAGGATGTCTTCCTTCAAGTCTTCTTGGGTGTATCCAGAGCGGGTTTCTAATTTTTTCGTCAACACTGAAAACAAACTACCTTCAAAACCAAGGGATGGAGTGTTTTCCACAATTCCTGAGGAGGACACGTTGTGTAAGAAACCCACCAAATGCCACTGGACTTGTAAGAAAAAGGCAAAAAGCTGCTAAAATAGGGACTGTTGCCTTCCTCTTCCACTGCTGTATGAAAGCAAAGCTATTTGCCTTCTCTTTCAAGGCCCCTTGAAGGTCCTTCCCTTCTTTTTCTCTTTAGTTCAGTATTCAAAGCTTGACCATTGCCTCTGGCCCACTGCTCCGATCTCCATTTTTGTATCATCACCATACCCACAAAATCTGGGTTTGAGGAAGGATCTTAGTGTCCTAGCTAGGAGGTATCTTAGCTAGCAGGTATCGAAACCAGGCCGAAACGTATTGCTCTCCTCTTCAAAAACATTTTTCAAAGGATGAACATCAAAGGGATGTATGGATAATCTAACACGTGAGGGACATCAGAGAAAATGAAGAAAAAGACAAAACGAGGATTCCTTCGGCTTTTCTCTCCAAAAACTCTAGACCACACCAGAAGTACGTGGGCAAACCGACCAGAAGGCAGCTGACCGTAGGCCGCATGGGTCCGTTAACATACATCACCGCACGTAGAGGTTCCGTGCGAGGCATGACTGCAGAGAGCAACGCGTCAGGTCCATATAAACATACAAACTAAACATCCAGAGAATTTAATAGAATTTTTCTCAAAGGCAGATTCGCACATAAGAACCGTGCGACCGGAGCAGGGAGCGTTTCATCTAAAGCGCTCATTAACTCAGACAACCGGGGTCGAGGGGATTTTGGCGGTTGTTTTTGCTTTTGTTTTTTTAATCACCTGGGCATCTCCCACGCCGCTATACGGGTGTTTTAGCGGAACAGCTCCTGGATGGCAAGGTCTGCCATGCCGCGACGAGGACAATAAAACACGTCGCGCCACGACTAACCTTCACCTTCGGAGTACTGTGTTTGAGGCCTGCGAACGGCGAAACCTGGCCAGCCGCCACCCAAGCTGACATTTCATTTGCCTCACTTAGTTATTCTTATTAGATGCATTTCCTGGAAGCTGCTGGTAAGTGACAAATTTTATTTTATTTTTAAATTTAATTTTAAAACAATTACGATTACTGTGATCTGAAAGCATGCCATCCAGCATGTCAGAACCGGTTCGTTTCCACAGCTACAGGGGGAAAGGTTTCAGTTTCCTGGCAGCGATTTTATTTACGCGCCCG
Source organism: Chlamydotis macqueenii (assembly GCF_036417535.1). NCBI lineage: Eukaryota > Metazoa > Chordata > Aves > Otidiformes > Otididae > Chlamydotis > Chlamydotis macqueenii. The sequence goes on from NC_141561.1 coordinate 40,211,468, forward strand.
TTTGAAAACGCAATACTGTTGTAACTAATAATTTATACATTTTCCTCATTATCTTTATGAAATATCTGCTGTCCGAAAGAGAGCTAATATAACTCCAGCTCGCTGGGAGACGTGCTGCTCGGCGTAGTTCAGCCACCAGAAAGACCAGGAGTGAGTTACGACTCTCGGGGTTTGTTGGTGTGGGTTTTTTTTTTCCGTCTTTTTATGAATTCCTTCCCAAAGTCTCCACCGTTCGTAGGACTCGCTGAAATATCCTAAGTCAAATCTTAGCAGCTGTTGGGTTGGCAGAAGCCCAGCTGTCTAAACTTTATTGGCAGTAAATGTCATTCTCGCACACAAACCGCACGCCCGGAAAACCCAAAGGCACATCTTGGCCTATCACATCCCATCACGTTCCCCGACGAGATGTGAAAACCGAAATGGAAAACGTCAACAAACTCCGGCCGCGGCGAGGAGCGGGGCATGCCCGCTGACGAGCGTGCCGCGATGACAGAAATGGACTTGGAGTTGCAATTAGTGGCACTGTCATTTTCGGGGGCTCCTGCCAATTAATTAAGCCTGTCAAATGGAAAAACAGCGGCATTCACATGATAATTTATATAGGGAGAGACTAGCCCAGCAAAGCCGCCGCAGCCAACAAAATTCCCTCCAAGCGCTTAAAAAAAAGAAAATAAAAATATAAAGTAGAAAGAGTAAGGGGGGGGGGGTGGGGAGAAAGAAAGTTAAACTGTCCTTGTTATAATTGTTAACTCTGATCGCTCAAGTAGAAGACGGGCTGATTAAAACTCCAAACGAGCCCCTAGCTCGCTGAAATCTCAGAGTCCGGAATGATAGAATCAGAGGAGTTTATTCATACCATTAAGCCCCAGAGAACTTAATTGAAAGAAGAGCATAGCCTGGACCTTGACAAGCGGGAGGTCACAGTAATTGCTGCCGGACATATTTAACATTAAGATAATCAGGCCATTAATTACCCTTTGGATCATTAAATCAGCCAGTTGCAAAATGAAATTTCTGCCTCTATTACTCACTTGAGAGACCACAGGGGTGGCTTTTAATTTATCAGCGAGCTGGAGATACAAAGGACCAGGCTTGGGGAGGAAGGAAAAGGGGGAGAAAGGGAGGAGGTTTTTTGGGGGGTGGGGGGGGGCTGGCTTCAGCGGAGGCAGGAATATCAATCCGCCATGCCTGGCGATCGTGGCAAATTAACGAGGTACGATAACCTCCGCTTCTAAAGGCAGAAGCTGGGGGTATGTAAATAGATGAGGGCAGACAGGGAGATCAGAGCCTGCACACCACTTAGCAGGATAATAAAGGAAATCATCCTTGATTATCAGTGCTAATTTGGACACTGCCGGTAGCTTGTTATGCGTGTTCTGAGTAGCATTTAATTAATTCAATTGCTTGTTAATGAGGGAAGTGACATGTGGGGAGCAGATGCCACCCAACTGCAGATGGGTTCTGGTCAGCCCTTCACAATAAAATCTTTTTTTTTCTAATTTTTTTTTATTATTATTTTTTTTTTAAACACCCTTCCCCCACCCCTGAAACGGGAAAGGTGTCGAGCATGGAGGAGCATTCAAAAGGCACAAAACACTGACCTCATCAGGCCAAGAACCGCTAAGAAACCAGACCTGACAATCACCGATGGAGAGGTACCGCTGCTCCCCCAGGCCCCATTTGTGATGCCGCGGCCTTCTGCCAGGCGTCGGGGACCAACGGGACCACAACGGCAATGCGGCGGCCAAAAGGAACAGGAGATGAGAGAGAGACGGAACGGAGCGTCCTTACAAGACTCAAGATACGACACCGGGATCTTAACGACTCCATTGCCCTTTATCTGTACTGTCCATAATGAAGGAATAATTGTTTTTACAAAAAAAAAAGGAGGCATGGTTTAATATTTTTCATTGAAGCCGCTCCCCTGTTATCCCCCAGATATCCCCCCTCAGCAAAGCGGACGCTAAGCCTCGAAACGGCAAGCCGGGCTTCGCCTTCGGCTTGTAAAAGTCTTCTCAACAGAGTCGAGCCACGTCATGTTTTTTTCTGACACCATTAAATTCCGGTCATTAGCCAACGAGGGATCAAACTGGATCTTACACTGTAAGGTGAAAGCCAACTCCTGACGCTGCCGGCTCCCAACTCCAGACTTCTCAGCGTTAAGAACCTCTCTGTTTTCTCATAACCTTTGGTAAGCAGGATAAACAGGGTGACCGCTACGCAAACAGACTGCCTGAGCAAAATCGCAGCAGGTGCTCCAACCTCCAAGCTCCATTTAAAGAGCTGCTGCTTGCGGTTTCCTCAGTAGAGCTTAAAACTAGGCCTAAGCTTCTACTAACTGCTCATCCCTCACTTTAAAAATACATTTGTAATGGAGTTGGAGGTTCTTCCTAGTTATGAATGTTCTCAAAACGACGCGCAAATGGTGGAGCCCTTTACCTTGAAGGTTTGCACTTAGCTAATGTGCAGCACCACCTGAGCAGGAAAAAAAAAGCGTGGCTGGGATGGCGCCTAGATATCATGCCATCCTCCCTCTTCTTGGCCAGCAAATTCCAGCTGGTGGAGGTGGCCTTGCTGCTGGCACATCCCAGCACCCCCAATGAGACCAAGATGGAGCCCTTGGGAGCTCAGAGAAAGAGGGTGAGGGCCAGGGAGGAGATAATCACCTCCTGGAGTGGGCAGAGGGGCGGTGACATCTCCTCTCCTTTGGAAAAGGCCAACAACATCTTAGGAAGTTGATGGTGGCAAGCAAGTCTGCAAAGCAGAAGCCACATGGGCAAGAACAGGACATAGAGAAAGCAAAGCATGTGAGGTGTCTCCAGAAGAAAGCTAAACATCTGGTGGGAGACCTACGTACCGTCGCAAAAGGCCCAGGAGAAACACGCCACAGACTCTCCAAGCTGGCTTCACCACACCTCCGACATCCCTCCACGGAGCGGTTCTGCCCCTGCCCCATCGGCCACTCCCACCTTGCACCACTCCAAATCAATGTTTTCAGAGGGCGCTTAAACAGTATCAATCGCAATTAGAGGGGAAAATCCTGATCTCAGCCTCAGCCCCATCCCCAGTTAATTGTCGCAACATTGATTTACTCTAATTTGACTTCTCACTCCAAATTAAACCTGCGTTACTGAAGGAGGGACCGCAGGCAAGCTCTCCCCGCTCACCCCCTCCCCTCCAAGACAATAAATTTAATATTGAGTACACCTGGAAAAAAAACCCAGCAGTTGTTGCAAGATCCATACCGAAAGATCTTCTTCCTTTTTCCCTCTCCTTTTTTTTTTTTTTCCCTTCCTGCGAGTAATTAAAAGATGCTTTTCTTGACTAATGATCTCCCTGTTTAGAAATGGGAAGTCGATACTCCTTCACCAGCAGTCAGCTTCAATTTGTCACCGGGCTCCCGAAGTTTGAGCGGCGGTTCTCAGGGCTGCCGGTAATTGCTGGAACCAATTACCAGCCTTTCAAAGCTGACCTCATCAGGGACCCACGGACACCACCGCTCAGAGGCCAGCTGGTCCTCTTTCCCTTCCGCACGTATTCGCCCGCGCGCTTGGGTTTTCCGCCGCCTCGCCAACTTTTTGCGCTGGCCGGGAGCTCGGGTTTATTCCCCGTCATCGCGCCAGCGCCCTCGGTCTGAACTTTGCCTCACGTTACCGCTTTGCTCTACGCTGCTTCCTTGGGGATCCCGTTGCACCTGTGCCAGAACCTCCCAGTTTCAGGCTAGAGGCCATCCAAGGCGTTGACTTTGATCCAGAGGTGCCGCGTGACCCGTGATTTGCTGATTTTACCTTTCAGATTTGATGAGACCTGGCACGTGTTAACATTAGGGTTGGACGAGGCTCTGAGCAACCTGATCCGGTTGGAGATGTTTGGGTTGGACTGGATGACCTTTGAAGGTCCCTTCCAACCCAAACCATTCCATGATTCTATGATCAGAGGACATACCTGGACAACGTATCCTTGATGACAGTAACACGAGTAACGCTTTTTGCTACAAAACTCTCAAGCCTTGAGTTGACACCCTCCAATCTGACCTTCAAAATACGTTTTCGGGTTTACCTTTCCCCATGACGAGTTTTAAGTGAATTTGAGTGGACTAGGAAAGGACAGCAGCATGGTATATTTGACGTGGTTTCAGTTTGATACCATTTATCTTATTTTTGAGTGTACAAAATTAAAAATGCAAGCTGTATGCACAGCCTGGCATAGCTCTGTTTTGAGAAATATTGGTGACATTTTCCTGAGTAGGGCTTCTTCATTACGCCGTGGCCTACAGTAGCCGTTTGGCAATTCCTCCTGTGAAACATCGGTCTCCCTGGGTCTCCCCACCCTTCCCTCTACTCCACAGAAACACATGGGATACCACTGCAGTGATTCAGTGATCAGCGGAGACTTCTCCCAAGCTGAAGGGACCGCTTTTGAAGCCACATCAAGACAGGAATACTTCCCTCTCCCATCCAATGGGGCTTTGGTGAGAACTCCTTAATGCATGTTGAGCGCGTGAACCTCCTCACACAGTGGCTCTCAGACTCCAGCTGATCCCAGACCCCACCAGCCTGGGCAGGAGTAGCCCCCCAACACCACCTCTCAGCTCTCATCCCCTTCAGAAGTTCTGCTGAGTGCTTCCTTCTTCCCTGATCTCCAAACACCCTTGGACTCCCTCCATCCCTCTTCCAGCAGAACTCCAACTCTCAGCTCCCCAGTCACATCTCTACTTGCTCACTTTCTTGCTTCTTCCCCAGGTCCCTCCGTTTCAGTTGCCTCTCCCCGCTTCGGTCCTTCAACACCACAAAAAGCAGGGTTTGACCCCACTTCAGGTCCATTGTGGCCGCTTCCGATCGGATTCCTCACGCAAAACCGCAAACAGCAGCGAGCAAATGGAACATGGACTGAAGAACTTGAACTTATTTTCTTGCCACATCTTGGACAGAAGGATGACGATGCTAGTGGAGACCAAAGTCAAGCACAAAAGGAGGCAGGCGCTTTGAAAAAGCAGACCTTTCAGATATTTATGTGAAAAACAGCACTTCAGTCCCTGCTGCCAACAGCGGGAAAAACGGGAGCAGCAAAGCAAGATCGCAACGGCTTTGTGGGGAAATTTTCACATCATCTTAATTCTATTTTTTTTTTCTCGCAGCTCGTCCATCACGTAAGCGTGTACTTGGACACAGAGATGGAAATGTGTATTTATAAAATCAATCTTTACCTTTTGTTCTAAAATGTTACAGTCCAGGAAAAAAAAAAAAAAAAGCAATTATGTCCCTGACAAACACAAACAGCCGAATATAAACACAAAGATGACAGAAATAAAGAAGAATTAAAATAAGCTCTGAGTGGAAATATGACGAGAACAAAGTTGATTTTCTAGAAGTGAAACACTTCCAAACATAAAAACTTGAATAAATGTGTTCAAATGGATGGCGTTCTTTCATCAGAGTCAGATGCATTTTAGATTTTTTCATGATAATATCTTTATTATACCTATACTAAAATACTATTTTTTAAAAAATCCAATTGAGCGTATGCCTTCTCCTTTCAGAAGTATTTAGAATTGAGGTATCTCTCCAGCTCACCTCAGCAGTTAAGGAGCAAGATATATTTGGTAGGCGCAACAACGTAAGATCTCTGGATTAAAGTAATAATAAAGTAATAATAAAGGCAGCAGTAAGTCGATGTCGATCTACCTGATGAAATAATCATATTAGCTGTCTAATAATACACACGTGCGCAGCAGAGGTACAGTTTCTGTATGAACAAAACCTCCGCGTAGGTCTCCCCGAACGTTCTCAGACGCACAGTCATTCATCTAAGTAGCCTGATTAATGTGCCGGCTTCATTCTCGAAGATGAACCAAAGGTGGCACCACAAATTCATTTTTCAGTGCTAACGAAATAAAGTGATGAGAAACAGCTGACTTTATTAGAGGCACCAGCACAAACCTACTCCTGCACCGTAGGGGGTGGCCCAGGTGTATGCTCCCAGGTTAGAATTTCGCTTGATCCGGTGCTGGAAAAAGCAGGATCCAGAGATATACGTCAACAAAATCAGAAAATAAATCCCTCATATGCAGCAGGCAAACACTGAGAGCTAAACTTTTGCTACCAGTGCTTGGACGCGGGCTGCCCCCCCGGGAGCAAGCCCTAAGCCAATTACAACGCAGTTCTGAAGAAGACTCCAAAGGTTGGCCCAGCAGTGCAAGGTGGTCCAGCAGATTCTCCTCCCGCCTGGACCCCCCTGCTGAAACGCACTCTGCTTCCCCCACGCCAATACCTCCGTTGTAACTTGTGGCGCTTACATCTGCTAAAATCAGGAAAGTGACTGAATCAGACAAACGAAGCATAAAAAAATCTTTAGGTTTTGGCAGGACAAGGTATCGCAGAAAGACAACTTCCACTGCGTTGAGCTATGATGGCTAGGTAAAACACCGTTCTCGTAGGAAACACAATCCCCCACCCACTTATGGTTTCACATATATCATAAAAAAAAATAAGCAAGTCCACAGCGAGCAGGGCTTTCAACATCCGTGATGAGAACCCAAAGACCTGACGGCCAGGTAGAAAATTCCTGGGTGAGCTGGAACTACTTAAGGCAGATTGTTAACCACAAACTGGTGGCCCAAGAGCCAGGAGCTTTGTGGCCGACCGAAACAAACACATTACAGCACAATTTAGACTGAGGAACAACCAGGCAGGAGGTTCCAATCTCCCGCTGTTTGGTCGGTGAGTCAATTGAACAAAAAAAAAAAAAAAATAAAAAAAACTGTAGAGCTGCTGAGGAAACCTTCACAAGAATGAGAAAGTAACACGGCCAGCCAACTTTTTGACACCCTCACCTTTGACACGTGTTCTTCCTGGGCACGTGGTGAAGATACATACACGCAGTAATTTTTACAAGGCTTACTCCAAGGGAGAATTTAAAAAGTCCATGTCATAAAACGTTGTAACGGCCTACCACCTCTGACTGCAACGCCAAAACGAGGATTTACGCGTTCACAGCTTCCAGCCTCGGCCCTGTGCAGCATCACATACCGCCCGCCCGCTGTGCGCCGTGGTGAGACGGAGTAGGAAAGCCTACCTTGTGGAGTCTGACGAAGGTTTCATATGGCCCTGGCTGCTCTCCTCCCAGACGCTGTTTGCCAGCTCGTTCCCGATCGAAGACATCACCTTGATGAGCTCGATAGGCCAATCGTCCAGGTCAAGAGAGCGGACCCGGGAGAGGTGCGTGCCAAGGTTTCGGTGGATACCTGAGCATTCAATACATATCAGGGCTCCCAGATTCAAGCTGGCCCAGTCGGGGTCTACAGGAAAAGGGACAGAAGCAATTAGTACAATGAAACACCTAACAAACCTTTCTAGTTAATGTTTGCGGACAAAGATTTTGGCTCTGGGAGGAAAAAAACGAGGTGCACTGTCCAAAAACACAGTTGAGAGGTCTTCCAGTAGGGTCGTGGAGATACTAATCCTTCAGAGAAACCCTCAGGGAGTAGAAAAAGTTATGAAGGAGTCTCAGAAGATGTATCGTTCCACCTCCAGTCAAAACAAAAATATGAATTAGAGAGGAAAGAAGAAACAAAGAAAATATAAACACAGTGGCAGGAGGCTGATGACAAAGTAGTGGAGAAAGCCCCTCCTTGGGAATCTAGAGCCACCTGTAGCCAATCACAAGGGAAAAAGGAGGAAAAAAAAAGTGACTAGATACAACGTCTCTGTTGCTAACTACATCAACTCCCTTGATAACCATCTATACCATCACCCGCATATGGCTTTTCCATCTAACACACGATGGGGCGTGTTTTCATCTCTAAGACCAGGGAGATGAGTACGAAGATGAAAATGAGATCCTTTGAGCAGCTCCAGTTTTAGCACACGAGCCAGAAGGATTCCATCCACACACACACACAAAAAATAATCCCGCAAACGATAAGGCTGTGACCAACCTGACAAAAGCTGGGAAATTAGAAGTCATTTTCCAAGACGGTTCACTTTTTCGTCACTGTCCTGTGTTATTTAAATCTAGATTTGTATGAATCTCCCTCTCTCCACCAAACATTCATTTTAACAAACGCAACATAAGACACATGGAAAGAATTTCTGGTGGCTTTTTTTTCCTCCCTCCTGCTATCAGATGTCTTCTTCTCGCCTTACCCCGGGCCTCCCGAAGTAGGCTATCATGAACGCCAAGCAGAAAAACGGCGATTAATTGAGAGGGTAGGCAATTTTTATTGAATTCCACATAAAATTCAGAGCTGACAGAGAATGAATTTCCAACGTCCACTTCCATTCAGGGGAATTTCACCCAAAGGCTCATTTTGACTTTGCGTAACCCAAAATTGAGAAGTTATTTTTGGCAGCCAAAATATGTGGAAACAAAATGTTTCCCAGCGCTTTGCCATGTCATGTTTGGACAACAAATACGAAAGGAAAGCAGGTAATTTTAATTGTAAAGCCCTGCATTTCACTGAAGGCATTGATTGACGTTTTGTAGTCAGTCATTAGAAACCTAAAGTGATCTCCAACAAGAAGTCACCCATCTTGTTCCACTTGAGTAGAAAACCCGCATCTTTTGTCTAAAAAGATCCTCTCCGTACCAAGTCTTGTACTAGGGATATACAGCATTTCAGACGTCTGAAAAATAAGGTGAGACACAGCTCCTGCCATGCTTAAACACAGCAGATAATCATTTAAAATTTGCAAACTGTGACTCGGAATGAAATCTCTGCCCCTGACCTGCAAAGGCGAGGGTTATCGTCACAAAAAGTGCATGAGCTCCAAGAGGCACGAACTCAGAATGAAGCAAGAGAAAAAAAATACTGATTTATATTTTTCCAATTATTCTAACAGAACTGACGTTAAGGACCTGACCTCCCACTTCTGTGTACTTGAAGCACATCTAGCGTATCTTTTATTGAATAAATGTTGAAAATATTCACCTGCTTCCAATTGACAGTGTTGATATGACTGAAATAGTCCACCAAAGGGACAACCAAGAAGTTACATGAAATAGAATTTTAAATTTCAACAATATGGCAACACACAGCTGAGTTCGAAGGTGGCAAATTAGGAAAGGCAAGTGCTGAACTCATTACAGACCTTGGGTACATCTTGGTTGACCTTGGTTACAACTGGAGAACGTGGAGCAAGACAGGGCCCTAATGAGGAGCATGGGAAGTGGCAGTGTTTCATGGATTCTGGGAAAAGTGATGTGATGTCACTTATGACTTCTGTTTCAGTGTGTGCACATGAAAAAACGATCTCAAAATGACGTCTGCTGGATGACACAAGGCACGATCCACTGATAAAAAAAGGCGAGTTATCGGAAACTACGCACTCGGGCACGTCCCCGTCTGCAATTCACTGCTCCTACCTGCGTCTTCCTCTGCCCGTATCTAGCTGAGCACTTCCAAACTCTCATGCTTGAAATTTGTTATCACTGATTTATGCTGAAAAGAACCACACATGGTTAGTAAGCTGTAACTATTAAAGCTGATTTTTTTTCCTTTTTTTTTTTTAATTATCAAAAATCAGCTCACTTTTCCTCCTGTTGCTAAATGATGCTATGAGCTGAAGGATGCTCAGAATACTTGCAACCACGTGGTAGGCTTTTCTCCAGTACGTACACATCCAGATTTGACAGCAAAGGACAGAAAAAGCCCAATCAATGCCACTAGAACTGTTATAAAGCTAATTTCCCTTTGTTTTACTTACAATTTGTCCAACAAAATACGAGGTTTTCTACATCGCTGAATATTCCCAGATTACAATTTTCAGCTGCCCATATTCCTAAAAGTATTTAGTCCTCTCCTTCTTCAAAAGCGTCCTCCCCACTTTGACTTGCACGTCCATCGGATTGATCACTGGAAGGCAAAAGCTCTTGGAACAGCTCTTTTAGGAGAATAACTCCTCCCCACCATCTCCCTCATCCCTTTGGACACGAGGTGGCAGATGGAAGGCTTTGCCATGCCCAGTCCTCATGAGCTCAGCACGTGTAAGACAGCCCTAGCTAAGCAGAGGGAGTCTCTAAAGGAAGAAGGAGAAGGTCCAAGGAAAGCAGAAGCAGGGGTGAAGGCATCTTGCAGAGTTACAGCAGAAGAGACAGAAAAATTTCCATCTTCTCTATTATTTGAGAGGTTTTTTTTTTCTATTCTGCATATAAATCTGAATCTTCTGATGGGTCTGGTAGACTTGCGAGGGCCAACCAAATTATTATTGATAGGACGAGGGGTAATGGTTTTAAAATAGAAGGAGGTAGATTCAGACTGGACATGAGGAAGAAATTTTTTACACTGAGGGTGGAGGAGCACTGGCCCAGGTTGCCCAGAGAGGTGGTGGATCCCCCATCCCTGGAAACATTCCAGGCCAGGTTGGCCAGGGCTCTGAGCAACCTGATCTGGTTGGAGATGTCCCTGCTCCTTGCAGGGGGGTTGGACTGGGTGGGCTTTGAAGGTCCCTTCCCACCCAAACCATCCTGCGATTCCATGATTATTTCAGTGTTTGGCTCTCAAACACAAAATATGCCATGGCAAGTTATTAGACTCCTGGACTGGAAAACTCCTGATGAGACATTCCCTCTTTAGCCCTTTCTGATTCTTTTTTCTACAACAGAACAGAGCTGATATTCCAAGCTCTCCAGATATCTTGAAAGAGTGATTCGTATTTACCCTCTCATCTGCTCTTTCAGCACTAAGACTGGAAAAGCTTAAAATCCTCCAAAGGCAGGAATTGAGTTGGGTTTGCCTAAGCAATCCGACCATCTTCAGCGCCTTCTCCAGGCAGATGTCAGCACTGGGACCCCCACGCTCTGTGAATAAGTGAGATCATCTTGGGCAAAAAACCTAAAGAGCACTTGGCTTCATCTATTGCTCTGGGATGGGAACGTTAAAAAAAAAAAAAAAAAAAAAAACACCAAACAAAACTTTGAAGAACTTCAGCCGGAGACCGCCAAAGGGCCAGAAGGCTGGCGGCACACAGATGCTGCTGGTGCTCCTGCTGCTGATTAACATCCAACAAGGCAGAAATTCCCTGGTGAAACAAAGTGCTGTGATGCAGGGCTAAAAAGGCAAAGAGCTCCAGAAAGAGGAAGAATGAAACTTCTGAAGTGGAAGATTGATGGCTCTTGAATAGAGCTGAGGGACAGCAACATCTCATATTCCTTTGCTCCCAAACATCTGGCTTTGTGAAGATGCAAACTACGTAAGCTTTCCACAAGAGTGCCGGTGTTTGTGATGCTAAATGCTCCGGGGGTAAGGACTTGCCCAGGCAAGGCAGGAAAGGAGAGGAGGAAATAAAGCAAAGCCTGGCAGAGAAAGCCAGGCTGAGGTTCACCTCACCCGCACGTTTACATTTGAAGATACATCGCTTTGGAAACACCTCAAATACTTCAAAAAGAATAACGGTGGCCTTAAAATTAGGAAAGACTAATGGCAAGAGGAGTCAAAGAGGGTTTAAATCATCTCCCAGAATACAAACAATTAGGAGAGGTTCAGGCCGAGATTCCAAAATCACCCTCCACCCTGTCCCCTAAAAAAGCTACACAGCCAAGGGTTGAATGTTGCCAAAAAGGGTGGTCCCTCTCCCAACAACATGCTCTTGGCACATCCCTTCTGCTGGCACCATGCGTGCCTGGCCAGCTTGACCCGTGAAGCAATCTGGACGGAAACCAACCTGGCTGAAGTTGGGGGGGGGGAGGGGGGGGAAGAAAAAAAAAAAGAAGAAAAAAAAAAAAAGAAAGTGCTGCTTTCTTGCACAATCATTTTCCTGATTGAACATCTAGTACATGTGTGGGGTGGGAAGTCATCTGCAGCGAAGGGATTGCACGTTCCCCCTCTGCTTGGGTGACCAGTTAGCAGGGTCTGGGAAAATGCCACCGCCAGTTGCACAGACAGACTGGAGCAGAAACCAGTAACACTCCCGTCGTGGTCTGCTCACAGACAGCAGCGAGCACTTCAACTGAAGTCACTTGAAGACCCCGTCCTTCTCACACACAGCACAGCATCTTACACGCCTTTTGCCTGAACGGGATCCAAGCTCTGGCGTAAATCTGAATGACCAGCAGGTCAATACGAAAGAACGCTAATAAGTAAGAGTCACTTTGGACTGCATATGTTAAAATATCCACCAAACCAATGTTTCTCCTTGTTTATCACCTGTTGGATTACTAGCCAGTGGATGGCAAAGACCTTAATTTCATAGAACCATAGAATGGTTTGGGTGGGAAGGGACCTTCAAAGCCCACCCAGTCCAACCCCCCTGCAAGAAGCAGGGACATCTCCAACCGGATCAGGTTGCTCAGAGCCCCGGCCAACCTGGCCTGGAACGTTTCCAGGGATGGGGCTTCCACCACCTCTCTGGGCAACCTGGGACAGGGTTCCACCACCCTCAGTGTAAAAAATTTTTTCCTAATATCTAATCTGAATCTACCTCCCTCTATTTTGAAACCATCACCCCTCGTCCTGTCACACCAGGCCCTGCTGAAGAGTCTCTCCCCATCTTTCCTGCAGCCCCCTTTAGGCACTGGGAGGCCGCTCTCAGGTCTCCCCGGAGCCTCCTCTTCTCCAGGCTGAACAGCCCCAGCTCTCTCAGCCTGGCCTCACAGCAGAGCTGCTCCAGCCCTCTCAGCATCTGCGTGGCCTCCTCTGGACCCTCTCCAACTGGTCCATGTCCTTCTGGTGTTGGAGGCTCCAGAACTGGACACAGCGCTGCAGGGAGGGTCTCACCAGAGCGGAGCAGAGGGGCAGAATCCCCTCCCTCGACCTGCTGGCCACGCTGCTGGGGATGCAGCCCAGGATGCGGTTGGCTTTCTGGGCTGCCAGCACCCATTGCCTGCTCATGTTGAGGTTCTCGCCCAGCAGCACTCCCAAGTCCTTCTCCTCAGGGCTGCTCTCAATCCATTCTCCGCCCAGCCTGGATTTGTGCCTGGGATTGCCATGACCCAGGTGCAGGACCTTGCACTTGGCCTGGTTGAACTTCACAAGGTTGGCACGGGCCCACCTCTCCAGCCCAAGTCGCTGTTACTTCTCTCTATCTGTGAAAAGTCCCTGTGCAATCTCTCTCTGGGATCTCCCTCCAGCAGGTCAAACGAGCTGGTCTGACAGCATCCCAGTGCTGGTGCTCACAGCCCGCTCCAGCCAGGCTCCCTGGCTTCCTTTGCATCCCAGCGCGCCGAACCGCCGGGGACAGGGCAGCTGCCTTGGTTCTTGATCCATCTCCTACAGACGGCACACAAATATCTTGACAGTTTTCAAAAGAGGCAATTAAAATGTGAAGACCATTTTGATGGCACGGAAAAATATCTCTCTCTTTTTTTTTTTTTTAATTTTAAATGGCTGTGAACCACCTTCCCTTCAAGCCTCCTGAGGATAAGGCAGGTGATAATAGGTTTGTTTGGTGGATGACCAACCGGCTAAATTGCTAACTCTACAGAGAGCAAATTAGTCATGCCAAAGCACTTGCACCTTCAAAAGAATGTTCATTTTGAAGTTAACTGGGACGGTAGAACGGCTTAGACCAGTAGTCTAAATTCCAAACAGCAAGTCTTAAAAAAACAAAATTACACCCAAAGAAAAAGAAATGAATATTTTCCCATTTTAAGTACATGTAAAAATCACAAGAAAAGTTCTGACTTTCAAATATCAAAAGAAATAAAAATGCACAAGTTCTCAATCCTTCTGCTCCCACAACTAATTGCTTTCGAGCAAGAGCACTTCCTTTTGGTGGCTTTGCTGCAAACCCCTGGAACTAAAGAGCACCAGAATAATGACCTCAGCCGGGGTTAGTGAGGTGAACGGCAGCTCAAAGTATTTTCGAGAACACTTTTCTGATCACTAAGTATACGTTTTTAAAAATAAAAAAGGGAAAGAGACACAAAGGGGAGAAGAAAAAAAAAAACCCCAAATCAGTTTTTGAGTATCCAGAAATAATGAGCAGTGTCTTTGGTTTCTTCTGACAAGTAACCCTAAAAAATCCAAACCAAAAAAAACACCAATCAAGCTCTACCTCTTTGAAAATACTAGCAGGGCACACGTGCCCTCTCCACCCAAAAGAGGAGGAAAACTGAAGTAACGCATGTCAAACAGCAAACTTATTTTTCCTTTTCTTCAAAGGAAAGGAAAGAAATGCTGACATTCAAAGCAGCACGTGAAACAACATGGGGAAAAAATTAGGTCTTATCTAACACAGCAGATATTAAGTACAAATTAACATAAAATAAGTCTGATTAAGGGAACGCCATCATGAAGAAGAAACGTGCAAAAAACATACAGAAGGTAATAACAAAAAAGATAAAGCCCGTTGCGAGCGTTCACCTAAGTCTAGGCCAAGGAGAAGTCTTGGCCAAGGAGAAGAGGTCAGTTTTCTGAAGAAGCATGGCTGTACTTACTCTGTGCTTCGCAGTCCACGCAGTGGGAATTGCCTCTGATGTTCCGTATGGACTGAAGGGCCATGGCTTCGTTCTGACTCGTCAGGCGGGACTGCGGAGATTTTTAAAGACGTGCGTAAGCAACAAATAAGAACCCAATAAAATTCCATGACACAACTGTCAGCTGAAAGAATGGCAAAACCCAAAGCTTAGACCAAGGCTGAATGAAGGTGATGGAGGAACCTCAAGTCCTTGGTTTGCCTCTCAAGAAATCCCTTGGCATCTCCAAATACTGCAAGTCCATGTCTGCCAAGCAGGGACTCCTTGCTCCTCCCATGTTTCTTGACAGCTTGGGATTTCTCCCAGGGCTCTCCTCACCCTATGCAGGAGCTCCCAGCGTTTTGGGATCTCCAGTCTGGATTCTAACAAGTGGGGAGACCGCAGAGAGGAAAATCAAGCTCGCAAAGGAACCCTGCTATTCACAGGAACAGGTAGGTTGGCTTCTTGAGACAAATTAGAAAAGAATATTATTTTATAAAATCAATTTCTTTTATTGATGTGTATGCTTTCGCTAACGAAGACTAAGGGATGGTTTGCAAAAACAGCCGAATCCTTTTTATCATCAAAAGGTCACATTTAATCAGACGGCTCCCATTTAAATTCTCTCCATGATGACCTGCCAATGACCTCTACTTGGACCTTGAGAGACCATCATGATGTACAAGTAGTTCAGCTCTACCCAACTAAACCACCTTGTGGGCTTTCTGAGAAGAAAATTGTTAGCTGTACCCAATAACAGACTCTTTGCAATGAACTGATTTAAGCAGGAAGAAGAGCAGGTCTTAAGTACGGCCATGTGTCGGCACGTCCTCCTGATCTATCAACAGGACACCTACTAAACCTGTCCAACTAACTACACTTTGCTGTTCCAGCTAGTTCTTCTGGCATGTTTTGAGACCTCAGTAATACCTTAAAAAAAACAAACAAACCCAAAACTACTCTGAGCAATGTAGTGGGTCAAATATATAACCCCAAATGCTCCCTCTATAATCTTATCAACAGATTCTCCCTTTCAAAAGAATATTTAATATACACAAAGGCCAATATGCTCTGGGTGTACTGCACAGAAAATATTACCAGCCACTCTTTATTGGAAATAAATATATTTTTTTAAACAGAACGGGAAGTAAATTATATGATGTTGATAATAATTACTGGTGTCTGATCTACTCTGGTAGCAGGCATTAATTTCCAAACAGGAGTCTCCTCCTTGCAAGATAAAATAATTACAGACAAGTGTTAGGTGGACAATGTTGAAGGATCCATAGGTCTGAATAACGAGTCCCACTCCTCTCCCTCCGCTACCACCCAACACCTCGCTCTCTAGTTGCGAAGTGTTTGCAAACACAGAGACTCAAGAAAGCAGAAGTTCTCCTGCCCTTCCAAAAACGAGTGATAGCTGAAGAAGCCTCAGATTTTAAACATTTGTTTTGACAGGAAAGGGGAACAAATTACTGCTGTCAGCATACGAAAGCACTGCAAGGTAGAAGGCCTGCTCCTCGTAGGCCCCGAGTTTCACTCTAAATTTTAAAAGTGATAGCAAAGGCAAAAAAGGGAATCCAGGAGCTCCGTTAATTCAGTCGCCGTGAGAAAATGAAACTGCAGAACAGGCTACAGCACCAGCTGTCTTGAAATATCTGGGACGTGCATGCAGCTCTAACGCTGCGCTGTCGCAGGCCTAATACCTGCATGTCTCTAGGAGTACAGGTTTAAAATTCAGAGTTGATGATTTTGGATCATCCACGCGTTACTCGGTGCACCGTACCTTGTTCTTGCTGCTCTCACAGGACTGTAAACTGGCCAAGATCTGACTCTCTATGGCTTGGACCCACGCATCTCGCTCTTCGTACGTGGTAGCTTCAAAGTGCCAAGTCTGGCCGGTGAGAGAGACAATGATAAACTCAAAGTTTTCCTCTTGTTCTGAAAAACACAGCCAATAGGAAGAAAAGTTTTAAGTTTAAGGATATGGATAAACAGGCCCAAACAATCCCGTTGGACGAGCATTTCTGTAACGCAACAAGCAAACGCTGGTCTGGACATCTGAAGTTTGAGGGTCGATATATCCAACCGCCCGGCACAACGCACCGGAAAACGACTTGTGGATCCGCTGCCTTTTCCTTCCAAATATTACGCAGACAGAGTACTAGTCTGGGGAAATATTCCGTTCCTGGGTGGGTTTGTGAGTTTGGTATGGAGTCTGTACCCTTATCCAACGCAGAGGGGCTAACGAGCATTACTCAGGTTTAAACCTGAGCTACATCATGTAAAAATCAAAACGTGTCACAAAATAACTTAAAAAATGAATGGACTACGAAGAGATTATAAGACAGAAAAACTGACAATTTACGATCTCCCTTCAAGTAGTTTTTTACACAAACAGAAATATTAAAAGTGGATGTGTAGATTTTCCTGTCTACAGCATAAACACAACACAGGATTAAAATCAGTTCAACCTATTCAACGTTCGACATGGGAGATGAGAAAATGATCTGAGAAGCCGGCAGAAAGGGTCAGTGGAATATCCTCAGGGCGACTAGAGTATGAGGACAAGTATTCAGGCCAGACGACCGCAGCGTAGGAAAATACCAGCAGAACTGAACTGAACGGACGCGTACTCTAACTACACGTGGGACACCAAAGCCAAAATAAATAAATAAATAAATAAATAAATAAAGGAAGCTGAAACAGAACGAGTGGAATTGGGAAGGGCAGGCGCGAAGCATGAAAGGAAGGGAATAATAGAGCACGAAGTTCTGGTGAACATCAGCCATAACGGGCTTTAGAAAGAGCATTTACATTCGCTCGTCTGCTAACGATTACTTATATACCCAGAGGCACCAAACGCCTGCACTACCTTGTCACCCATGAGCACGCAAAGCTAAGCGACAAATCCAGCGCTAGCTTTAAAGACAGCCCTGCTGCTCGCTGGCAGGCATTTCCTCAACCTGCGGGACAACTGGTTGTCTTTGATAAACTCCACGCTAGCAAGGCCAGTGCCTACACTGGTTTAGTGAAGTCTCAAAAAACCAGCAGAAGGTTACTTTGCGCCTTGAGGTGAGAATAAACACAGAGCTGAAGGTTACTTCCAGGTGCACGAGCTGCATGAAGCAGTAGTTTTACTAAAAAATAGAATGACTATGATTACATAATGGAAAAAGTCATGCTTGTCAGAGCTGTCAAGTTTATGAGGAAGATGTCAGAGGACCTACGCAACAGCAAGGGAAATTGCGTTCAGTCCTGTGCGCTGTCTCCTCCAGGACAACAGTTACGGTCTTCTACGTACGCAGAAGCGGCACGGCACACGGTCAGTGGGGAGGGTACAGGGATGTAAAGAGTTAGGCACGTGTTGATGAAAACGGGGAACGATGGCAAAGGAAGAGAACATGAAAAACCGAATCCCACCTGAAGCAGCCCCCTGTAGAATACAATTCAGGAAATACATTGCTCTTAGGCTTCTCCATAACTTCTAAGTGACCAGTTTTGTACTCCTAAAGCCTTACTAAAGGAGGGTTTCCAACTGCTGACCACTAAATGTTCAGAAAACCCTTCTATAGAAATGACTTGGTGTGAGCGGCCCCAAGACACGCGTACTGTTACGGCAGGAATCCCGCAATACGCACTAACACGGCAGCTCTTTTCAGCCTCCCTCCATTTCCTGCACCTCACGTCCTTCTCCACTCACAGCTCCGCTTCAGGCTCCATCGTTCTTCTCCCTGTACCTCTCTCCCCACACATACGGTGTGTCTTTAGAGAGTCTCCCTGCACTAATCCTGCACCAGTTCATCCCAGCATTTAAGTACGAGGTGACTTTCCAGCCTTACAGTTCCTGACTTTAAAAGAAATATACGCAATCAAGACGCAGCATCATTGAATCTCCTCTTTGCCGTTAATCCTCACCACATACGCGAAGCCGGTTTGCCCAAAAAGGGCTGGTGAGAAATAAAACTCAGCAATTCAGCCAGCGTACTCTTCAAAAGCAAGGCTGAAACGGCATCCTCGCAGCAGTGCCTCTGCAAGCTCTGTTTTCCAGAGACGCCACGCAAAGTTATCCCTCTGCTCGTGGGAGACCTACGGCAGAGGACACAAACCCAACTGGGGCGCAATTCAGGAAACACCTCCAGCCGCTTCCCACGGTCGCTCTTTTATACACCAAGTCTCCTTTTCCCAAAGGAGCGGCTCCCGTGTTTCATCTCCTGACCTCTTCTGCTGTCACCAGCCGACACCGCGACAAAAGCTGGAAAGACCTTGCAGGGCCTTTGCGGCTCGGCGTGGCAAAGTCCACGTAACGCAGCTGGTGAGTCTGTCCCGGCACGGCCCCACCGCGGGTTACGAGGGCTGCGGCGTGTTTTAAGGCTGGGCTGGAAGGATATTTTCGTTTTATCAGCAAATTAGCCAAAAACTTGGTCATCGTTGATCACAAATTAAGAACACACAAGTTTACACTTTTATATCGACTGAAGCTTCACGTTTACTCCCTCAAAAGCTCAGATGAAAAGCAACCACGCCAGTTGAAGATGTGCTCAATAATACATTTGCTGCTGAAATACACCAATTTGGTTTTTTTTTTAAGCACCACTGGGAAACAAAGCAGCGACGCTCCACGTCACCCGCAGGGCGATGCCTGCAAAAGACGAACGGCGAACGTGTACGCCCTTCATCGCCGCACACACGAAAACCTGGGCAGCAGAATGGAATTGTTCACTTTCACTCTTCAGTAAAATTATAGGTTGTGCTATTTAAATCCCTGGGAGCCCAATCACAAAATTTTATTAAACAGTTTGCCACGTTTAACAGTTATTCATGGAAAGGTCCACCATAATAGTATTTTAGCCCCATCAACCTGTCGAAATCAACCTGCCCAATTACTCCAAACTACATTAATAACACCGGATATTACGCTAATTGTGTCCAGTTTCTATGCAGACGAGGTCCCGCGGGGCTAATTTTGCATCCTCAGGGGCAAGCAACTCAGCCATCAACCTGATTTCACCAGGAATCCCTCCTCATTACACAAGTCCAGGCTGTCAAACTTTTTTTTTTTTTTTTAAAAAAAAAAAGGTTAATGGGCCAATCAGTCATCAATTATTTCCTGGAAGGTCAGCAGACAAAGGGTTAAAGTGTGACGAACCAGCTGCTGGATTTCCATTTGGAAGTTATTATCAACAGGAGATGCCTACAATTTTGCTGCTGTTGTTTGTTTTGCCTATTTTTTTTTTTTTTTTTTAAGTAGGAAGGGGTGGCCAGGATGGGAAATGAACTGAAACTGTGGGATTATGATGATATGGAATCTAAAAAATAAGTGGTTGGGTTTTTTTTTTTTTTTTTTAAGAGGACCAGTGGAAGCAGGCGTGCAATCACGGATTTTAGGAAAACCACCACGCCATTTCCAAGAAGCGACATGGTACCACTGTTTCTGGGGTACATATTGTCCTCACCATCACCTTCTCACAGTAAAGTTACTGCATTTAACTCAAATTAACATTTATTTCTCTCTGCCAAACGACAGACGTTGCTACAGCCCACCCGCTTACAGAAACCGAGACACACAATTTCTCAGAAGCAAAGGATCGTGCGAGGGAAAACAAACATTTAGGCACGGTCCCACTGCCTTCCCGCCCGTGCTGTGGTACGTAACGGAGATCAGATTTAGAGAACTACACCAAAAATAACTACAGGATACAATTAGTCTGTAACTTCTTCCAGAGAACCCAATTAAGTCTTCCAAAACGTAGGGACAACCCAGGTCCAGAAGCAGTTACGCCTCTTGGTGTCCCGTAAGAACGTTTCTAAACGGTGTGCATCGATCAGTTCGTCAACAACTTCCACTTCCCACATCTTTTATCCTCAACATTAAGAATCGCACACATCGCTACCAACACCTTGCGCCAGTGGTGGGCAACCACAAGCACGGTTTGAAGTCAACAGAAGACAAGGGTCGCTTTTCGCCAGGCACTCTACAGTCAGAAATGACACCCATCCCAAAAGTTTGCTTCTAAACAAAAAAAAAATTATATTTTTCTATGGGTATAAAATAAGGACTTGACAGGCTTAAGGCATTTCCCATAGGAATACATGAATATCTTACAAGAATCAGAAATAAAACTGGATCTTCTGGCCTCCAAGCCAACCAGCCTCTTTCACAAGGCGCCAGATTGCGCATCTGCATCTTTGCCCAACGTCGTCGTCATCAGAGGAGCCTGGCGCTTGCTGCTAATTAATAGTAACTCACCGTGCACGTCTGGTGGATGATGCCACTCACGCAGGAAACGCTTCCCAGAAACAAGAAGTCAAGAGCGGGACCAAAAGACTCTCAAATACACACGGAAACATCTCCAAGAGCGGAGGTTACAGCTCGAAACCTAGTCAAGCCTGCCTCAAGGAACGCTGAGACCTATTTAAACTCCCTTTCCAACGCGTCCTCCTCCCTCGCTCAAAAATCACTTCCACTCAAGCACCCTTCCCTAATGACCCTTCATCTTTTCGAAAGGATGAGAACGGAAAACCCGCCGAGGCGCCCTAGCAACCCACGCTGGATGTTTACAACACACGATTTGTTCACAACAAAAGCACACGTTATTTATGTACTACACAACGTTAACTACCGTCACCTTTTGCCACTTGGTGTAAATTATCCCCGCAAGTTGGAGGATAAGTATGTTTATTAGCAGCCTCAATTAAGGAAATATTTGTGCCACGTCCCACTGGGCACGACTATGCTAATACTTCTCTCCCCTTTCCAAACCCAGTGTCTAAATCTAATTAGTTTTGAAAATCAACCCTATCAGGACAATATAGCTCTGCTATCGCTTGCCCACAGCTCTCGATAAAGGTTGTGTTCCACTGGAAGAATTTTTCAGCCGCACCGTTTTATATCCCTGCCCGTGAGTGCCGAACCGGTGACGAGCGGCTGCAAAATCTGTTGATACAGGAAAAATAATTCTGTATTTTAACCAATACTGCTATGATAGCAGGTAAAAGCGACTCCAGCTTGTCTTAAAACCAGAGCAGGGTTTGTTTTAGGAACACCACACTGGTACTTCATACTTTCCCCCTAGAAAATCAAAGGATTGCTCAAAGCCCGGCCACCTGCAATAAGGAGCAGGTGGGACTTTTTAATTTGGCAGTGGCTCCCTACAGAAAAAACCCCACAGAATCTGAAAACTAAGAGTTTTAGGCAAATTCTAAAATTAAAGAAAGCAATGTTTCTTGCAATCATATAAAACCAATGAAGGAACAGCGGAGGACATAGTTGTGCAACGTCCTGCTTCTCTCTGCCCTCAGAAGTTGGAGTTCTTCAGCTGTGATCTTACAGCCAGGCACCACTGTGAAGATCCTGCCCTTCCTCACTCCTCTGCGACCAGGACAGAGCCATCAGAAATGCAATATTTTTGCTATCAAACAGCCGAGAGAGAGAAGCCACCTTCGGGGAGGGCTCTCAGCTTTGCACGGTGCGCAGCAAAAGCTCAAGAGACCCCATCACGCTGAGGACCATCCACGTACCTGCTCCCGCCAAGCGTCTACAACACAACTGCAGCACCTGAGCTGCGGATTTCTCCACCGGAATCGGAGATTTTGCTACCTGGAAGCACACAGAATCCCTAAATCGTAGGAGTGGTGTTCAAAATTATTGGAGAGGCTGCTTTCCACATTGAGCTTTCAAAGACAGGACCGTCCACAACGGGAATCTTTTCGGTTTGTAAAAAGGTGTAGGTGCAATTGAGCAAGCATGTGCTGAAGACTAAAGCAGATTTGTTATTCTGGACTGTCATTTCCTATCACTGTTCTCCTTTTTGAAGGCATAATTATCTAAACGTGCGGCTTTTAATACTTACAATGCTCATTAACTCCACATTTGCATGTCTCACCAGTCCAGCTTGCGCACAAAGGCTCAAGGAACCGGCTCAGATGCAAAGCTATGGAGAACGTCGAAGATTCAGGTTTTTTTTTTTTCCCAAAATCAGATCCATTTGCCCAATTTCAGAGCTTTGTTTTGGCGATATGTCTCAAAAACCCTTTGGACCGTGGCCATCAGGCACATGGTCCCATAGGTCCATCTAGGTGCCTTCAATCCTTAGTTTGATCAGTAAGATAAAAGATTCCTCAAACCAGACAGGCCTTAAAAAATGAAATATTTCTCTGTAAAACACAAGGGAATACTTTATACAATTTCGTAACAGGTCGATATAAAATCACGAGCTTCTCAAGCAGTAAACCTGTAACAACAAACACGCCGGTGCACTGATCAGAGGGAAAATCTGGCTGGGAGATGAAAACCAGCAAAAACATAGAAAATTACAAATAATTAAAAAGTATCTACTTAGCTTCCTATTAAATGGAGGAAAAAAAAAAGCCCAAACTTATTAATGTTCAACAATCATTTCATATTTCGCACTTCATATTTGAAAAGATAACGAAAGGATCAAAGCAGTTTTGTTACTCTGAAAGGTACTAATTCCACGTGTCCGCTGAGAAATAAAACAAAATTACTTAAATTATTTAATTTAAAAAAAGCTTCCTTTGCAGTGAAATCACACTTTTGTTTCCTACGCAGGCTTGGTTTGGCAGGGAGAGCGAGGCATCCGCCAGCGACACGGCAGTAATTGCGCAAAAAAAGGACGGTGATATAAATCACCAAAGGTTAATGATCAGGATGTGAACAGAGGGACTTGTTTACAGAAATAGCACGCAATTTAAAATTTACAAGAGATTTAATGCCACCGCTTGGCAATCACTAAAATCAACAGCCCAGAAAACAGTGACATTAAGAAAAATATTACAGTTATAATCATTCCCAAATAAGTCAATTAGTGTTAGGGCACGCGCTTGCGATTACTTGACCCATTTGGTTCGCACTTAAGTGAAGAAAAAAAAAAAAAAAATTCCTTCCCTTCTCTCGAGATCACTGAGTTGTGACCTATTTTGCATTCCCTATTTCTTACACCGTCCCTCTTACACGCTGTTAGAGACGGTGGCGGAGGATTTTTTTTTTTTCCCCCCTCTCCTTGCCTGGCTTCCAAGTAATTCTGACCTTTGCCATTTGTAATAATAATAATAAAAAAAAAAAAAAAAAAGGAAGTTTATAATTGTGTTGTTCAAACGAAGGCGGAGGGGGGTGGAAAAAAAAAATAAAATTCAATGTGTTATTATACCAAAGCTATGACGGCTGTCTTGGGTGGAAAAAAAGCAATGTAAGTCAATTTGTGAACTTTGGCACCGGGCGACCTTTCGAAATACAACAATATCCAGAATTTACAAGCGAGAGTAGCGCATGCAAATGGCCCGGCACTGTCTCGCCTTCGGATTAGGGCTGCAAAGAGCGTTACGGAGAAGGCTCGCGCAAAACAAATTAAGATTGTTACTTAAATGTCACGGCACGCTATTGTGTTTGGCTACAGATCATTACACCTGATACCAGCACTTTTAAAAACTGTAATAACTCGGGAAATATTACATTGAGCGCCCACGTGTAGAAAGGGAAAATACATATAGATATATATAAAAAAAAATAAATAAAGGAAGAAAATGGGTTCCTGAAGTAATTTAAACATCACCACTCCGCGACGAGAGGGAAAGGTCAGAATTTAAGTAAGCTGAAAGGAACACGAATGGCAAAAGAAAAGGCACAAAACAAAAAGATGAAAAGACCAAGCGGCACGACTCCGCAGACAAGAGACGGAAGCACGCATGCTTTGGGCAACTTCCATTTCCAGGCCCGCGCCGGGTAAGGGAGAGACGCGAGGAGGGCGGTTTTCGGAAAAGCGGGTTAAAACATAAAAAAAAAAAGGGTAAGAGAGGAGGTGTTGGTCTAAAGCGGGTGGGTTTGTTACCTTCGGTGTTGGTGCTGCTGCTGCTGTATATATTTCGCAGGCTACCAACACGGTTTAGTTTCCAAGCTTTGCGTTTGGCTGCGTCCAGAGAGCAGAAGGGGAAGAGAAAAAAAAAAAAGAGAATAAAAATAAAGAAAAAGGAGGAGGGAAAAAATGAAAAAGGGGAGAAAAGAAACATCAAAATAGCATGTGAAGTAAAACACAAGCACAAGGCGGTTAACACGTGAAGAGCTACGCGCAGAAAACGCACGCGGGGCCGCACGGCCTCGCCGACCCTCGGATGATGCGGAAAGCGCTCATCGAGGGGTGGTTTTTAAATCTCTACAACGTGACACGATTTGACAAGATTAAATGGATCTGCTATTGGAATAGACAAAACCAGACCAGCAGAAGTAAGGAAGTATTTGTACAGAGGGTACACAAGCAGACAAAACAGCTACTGTAAAACGCAATTTAATTAATAACAAACCGCAGCCAGACCAGAGCACCGCTTCCTCCCACAGCCCGTACTGATCTCTTGGTGCCTGCGCTCACCTTTACAACACCTTTTCACATCGTCACCTTCAAAAGTTGACGTGATGACGCAACGGCCTTAAACCCTCGTAAGAACAAAGCACGTTATTTGTAGTACTGAGCTTAGAGGCATTACTTAATTATTTTGAAGAGTGTCAAGTAGACATTGATGCAGTTGATGTTTGTGGTCCTCCCTTCCCCAGGCAAATCACTGCAAATATCAAAGTCTTCGTTTGGAAAGTAAAAAAATATGTATTTATATAAAAGGCAACATCCTTGCTTTATCAGAATTGCCCCAAACGTTGAGATTCTCCAAGTTCCCAGCTGCCGTTCTACAATGAGCAGAAAATACTGCTCAAAAGCACTCCATTCCCATGCCCGTTAGGAGACAGCATGTTTTCACATTCTTTAAAATCAACACGTTTTGCCTCAAGAGTGAACTCAGGGCGTACGTACGTTCAATCAATAATACGTTTAGCCTGAGTTTCACCAGATAGGAACCGTACGAAACTATGAGTACACCAGGACACCATTGGCACCCAACAGCAACTGAAACAACAGAGATGTCCCCTCTTCTTCACCCACAGACATCTCAACATCCGAGGAGGGAACGACATATCTGCTAGAAGTGGTATCTAGAAGTGGCTTTCCAGCCACCTCAGCAGCTTACCTCATCAAGAAATGATCACAGAATCACAGAACGGTTTGGGTTGGAAGGGACCTTTAAAGCCCACCCAGTCCAAACCCCCTGCAAGGAGCAGGGACATCTCCAACCAGATCAGGTTGCTCAGAGCCCCGGCCAACCTGGCCTGGAACGTTTCCAGGGATGGGGCATCCACCACCTCTCTGGGTGGCTAGCACTGAGGCAGCACTGCTAGGTGTGCAATTACTTTGCAAAATTTGTTTTATAGGATGAAGGAAGAGATAGCTGGCGTCAGCAGCAAGTGGGTGAGCATCCAGACCTCCTCCTAAGCCACCTTTCCCAGCAGGTGACCCAGCACTCCTGCCTGCAGACGGTGGAAAGCCTTGAGTCTGTGATGAAGAAACCGCTATGGTAAATTTGGAGTAAGATCGTTCTTCCCCTCACCGCAGACGCTCCTCACCCTGTAGGACAACACGAACATCACACAACACACCAAGGATTGCAATACAACGATTTTAACGCTATACAATCAAAGGGAGGATGGGATGTCTGAGTGACATCCTTCAAAATGCATCCTGCTGAAATTAAAACAGGTAACGTTATCTGGAAGGCTGAGTCAGATCTACCTAAAAATTAAAGTCCGTCAAATTGAAAAAAAAATCTTAATTGCGTGCATCCTTCGATACAAATAATCTTCACTTTTAAGACCTGTTTAGCAAGTCCCAGCAGGTACCAGCACCTAGAGAGTCACAATTTCCCAGCAGGAAACTTGTTTTTCCTGAAAAAAAATTTACATATAAATAGGTAAAATCGAGGTTTGGCACCCCTCAGAAAGGGAAGATGGTCTCCAGTACACAAAGACCCTTTCCCAGCCCCTTTTCATTTTTCACACTTTAATGGCACGTTAGAGTACGGCCGCGTGAGCGGGAAGTGAACTCGCAGCCTGATTTTCTATTAACCTATTGATGAAATAATCCATTTTAATGTGTTAAGTGTCATGCCTTTTTCTTCTCCTTAAACAAATGGACTTTTCCGCGGTGACGCCGCGGTCCTGATACACCCGACTGTGTCCTTTCGCATCAATCGGGCTCCAGCCCGCTGCCTCCTGGTGCTCTGCTGTCTTTGAGGATTCGATAATATTATCATCGGCGGGGTTTGGACGCTGCCTCCGCGGGGTGATTGATGTGTGTGCGAACACCAGGGCCCAGCTCAGCTGTCGTACCCTGCCTGCCTTCAAAATTACACGTCGTCTACGCATTTTTGTAACCTACCAATGGGCCCTGAAGGTCATTATTTGCCTGGTTTGTCTTTGACATGGACCCGTTGGAGAGGGTCCACAGGAGGCCACGCAGATGATGAGAGGGCTGGAGCAGCTCTGCTGTGAGGCCAGGCTGGGAGAGCTGGGTCTGTTCAGCCTGGAGAAGAGGAGGCTCCGGGGAGACCTGAGAGCGGCCTCCCAGTGCCTAAAGGGGGCTGCAGGAAAGGTGGGGAGAGACTCTTCAGCAGGGCCTGGTGTGACAGGACGAGGGGTGATGGTTCCAAGACAGAGGGAGGTAGATTTGTGTTAGATATTAGGAAAAAATTTTTTACACTGAGGGTGGTGGAGCACTGTCCCAGGTTGCCCAGAGAGGTGGTGGATGCCCCATCCCTGGAAACATTCCAGGCCAGGTTGGCTGGGGCTCTGAGCAACCTGATCTGGTTGGAGATGTCCCTGCTCCTGGCAGGGGG
Organism: Chlamydotis macqueenii; assembly: GCF_036417535.1. NCBI lineage: Eukaryota > Metazoa > Chordata > Aves > Otidiformes > Otididae > Chlamydotis > Chlamydotis macqueenii. The sequence goes on from NC_141561.1 coordinate 40,238,591, forward strand.
GTTGGACTGGGTGGGCTTTGAAGGTCCCTTCCAACCCAAACCATCCTGTGATTCTATGATTCCAAATCCCGAAGAGCCAGAAGTGTTTACTAGAAGAGCCTTATCATGCTGCTTAAATCAAACGAGACACAGGACACTTGTGGTCTGACGTAAAGAAACGCTACAGACCAGCCATCGCAAACGTGTGAGGACGTGTGGCCGCAGAGCATGGAAATCGGGAAGGTCCTTGCCATGATTCTATAGGTACCAACCAGACCCACCGCGCTTGGCCAGAGGCAAGTGCGCTCCGTTATTTGCGTTTCCTAGGCCCTTATCTGCAGGTTTTTCAGTTGGAAGGCAGGGACAGTAAGGCACACGCTCCAAAGTGGAAGCTACACAGGTTATTTAACGGCTGCACAAGCCTTTGAACATCCAAACACCACTGAGAGAGCGCTAAAAACCCAATCCAAACAGAAGATACTTAAATCTAGCGGGAGGTGACTCCACATTAGATCTCTGTCCATCACAATGAAAGGGCGCTAGCAGCTTGTGGCTTCAGCCGAGGCTCTGGGAGGACATCAGCTGCAGCTGGAGACGCGGGCAAGGCGCCGGTTGCTCTGGAGTACTCTCCTTCATGAGCTGAACCTATGTGCTGCATGTGAAATAAGCTTGCTTACGCGTTTTAAATGTGGACATCTTAAACTGAGAGCAGGTACGTCGTTACACGAAAATGAAAACCAGGCTTCGGTACGGCCTTTTGTGACGACATGGAGTAACCGGGAATCAATTAAACTTCATCGCTCCCCGTTACCACGTCTCGTTGTATTCATTCAGGCAACAACTGTACATCTGTGACCAGCCCCTTGCAGACAGAATTTCTGTGTTTGCTGTCTTTAACGGAGATGCTATTTAATCTGTGTTAATGAATCTGCTTTTCCTGCCTAGTTTTGATGAGACGGGTTTCGTAGAAAACATGTTTATGATCACAAACCATTATTTCTAAAAGCAAGAGATGTTTTTACGAAGCACGCTGTGTGAACTGAGGATCCATTTGTGTGACACCTGTGAAGTTCTCTAAGACACCACACTCCACAAAACATCAGATTAACGCCCTTTGACTTGCTCAAATGCAGTTCTTGACACACTTTGAGAAGCACAAATGTGCTTTTTTTTTTTCCTCAGGAGAGTCTTAATATCTACGGTCTCACCCTAAAAATCTTCTGCCACTGCAGCGAGGAACTACAGACGTGGTAATGGCACCCCTGGTCTCCACGTGACGGAGTTCTTTGTCGATTAGACAAATAGTCCTCAGCTAGCTGATTAAAAAATGATGTGGCCGTTCGGTTGCGTGTCCAAGCCTTGTCAGCCATGTTGGATGTTAAAGCGTGCATGAATTACATCCCTGGAGTGTGCTGAACACTGCTGATTAAATGAGGCACGCCACAGCCCTCAGCATCAATTATCAGAAATAATAGGATCTTTTCACCTACGCTGGAGGAAGGGAGCTGGGGACGGAGTCGGCGTGCCACTCGCTTTCCCAGAACACCTCATCATCATCATCTGCACGACATCAATAACGCTGTCCGTTCACCTCAGGACATCTGTTTGTTTATTCTTATTGTGCAACAATTAAAGACCGAGAAGATATATGAGGAAAAACCTGCTCCCGTAGCGTAGGCCAGGGGAACGTTTGTCATATTGTATCTGAGTAACATCTATCTAGAAAATTAGGGGTATTTAAGATCTGGACGGGAGCAAACTTGACCATCAGAGGTCTATTTCAGGGACCATCTAGCTGCCACCCCGCTGGAGAATGGATTTTTCTGCCCTTCAGCCTTTCTCCTGCTCTTTCCAACTCACTCCGCACCACGCCCGGTGTCATCGGGGGCTGGACAACGGCAGACTGGGGATTTTTTTCTTTCCTGTTGGTCAGCAGAACAGCGATTCGCTCAACGGGACCACGCTCTTCCAGAAGAGGCTAGAAATGATTGCATTAAGATGCAACCCAGGAGGTTCTCACACCATGTAAACTTGTTCCCGTGACCGCGAAGGGGCTCGACGCTCTCTGTTTTACTCCACATGGAAGCAGGAATGACAAGAATTCCTCAGAAAGGGTGAAAAAAAAAAAAGACTAGGCATATGTAATATAGGACTTTTAGAAAGTAAAATAATCTGGATACATTGTGTTTCTAGATCTGACCAGTGTTAAATTTTACAATAAAAAAACCCCAGAGTGCAAGGGTCTCATAAGAACGTACCCTACTTTTCTATAATTCCCAACAAACGCTCACCGTGTATCTGTTAAACCCATTTCCAAAGTAAAACATCTTTAAATACTTGAATGTGCCTCGGAAGTTCCCAAACACCTTGGTCTAGTGCCCTGGTGTTAACAGGACATACACCCCAACAGAACCACCGCAGGAAATTACTAAAAACGCCCACTTACGAAAAGTTGCCCAGCCCAAACACAAGCAGACCTGAAAGTCTGATATAAAAAACCAAACCCCTCCCCTCCCAAACTGAAATCCTTCCCGGCGCTCTACTTGAAACCCGCCAAGCGCTCGAAAAGCAATACTTCAAATCCCATGAATAGTTAATTACGTTTGGCTTAGACTCAGCTTCGAACGTTTCAAATGCAGGGAAAAAAAATGAAAACACATCCATACTTCTACTTGTGACAGGGGAAAAAAGTTAATTAAATGTTTCTAAAAAATGCTTTTATCCCCCCCCCCCCCCGTAAGATTTCTCCATTGAAACTTCTGCACTGGGTAGAGGATCCACTAAACCATTTCAGTGCTTTTCCAATACGCTATAAACATCCGAGCCTCAAATCGACAGAAGTAAACGTTAATTGGAAACATTTTTCTCGGGTTTTCATTATCTAAAGCAGAAAATTACGGGTCTTTTACACACACACAAAAACTCTTTTCAACCACCTAGAAAAAAATTGTCTTTTAACAAAAGCTGGAAATTACGCTATCATATTTCAAAGGCAACGAAGGGTCGAAGCAGCTAATCAAAGGTATAATTATTTAATGACTGCTACTCACGCTATCTAACGGGGCCGTAATTGCCCGCCTGTGATCACCGGACCACCAGCTTCAATACTGGGAAACAAGTACTTCGCTTGTAGCGTTTCATCGACCGATTTCTGAGGGCAGTTCCTCCAGTTGGGTTGACTTCACGAGGCTCGTTGAGTTATTACGGAATTAGGGAAGCAGTTTGTCACCCTGCCTCCACTTTTTTTGCACACGCTTGTACTAGAAAACTGAGCAAAACCGCAGAGGAAAACAAAATATTTCCCTGAGAAAATACGATTGTCAAAATCGTCAATTTTTTTTTCACTTTTAATGCCACACCGCAGTTTTCTGTCAACTCGAGCTGACCCCACTGTAGTAATCCAAATGTAAAAAACACCCAAAATGTGCTTCTTGCAAATTGTATTTTTTCTCTTAATTGCTTTTTAGTATTTATTGTCCACATTAATCCACTCCAGACAGGTGGAGCAGCACGCAAGCAGACCTTCTTGCCTCTGATCCCCTGTTTATATCACGTCTTTTACAACTGGAAACACGAGAAAAATAACCCATCATCGTCATGTATTAATTACCAGAGCTATCCAGAAGCCAAGCAAGTGTACAGTGCGTGTTGGCTGATTTTTGGTTTAATAAAAGAGCTGCTTGTGTCATTACATCTTAGCATCCAACGCTAAATGTGAACTACATGATTACACTTTTATGATAATAAATTGTTTTTTTTTTTTTTTTGGCAACACAAGTAGATTTGATACAAGATATTGGACCCTCTGGAATTTCACAGATATTTGAATTCCTATCCAATTATCTAGTCAACATCTTGATTTCATGATCAGCTTCATGCCTGTAATTAGCATCGTTGGAGCTCAAGTGACATCACCACCTGGGATGCCACTCTCACAGCCAAGACACGGCGAGGAAGCCACCCTTCTCCACTTTGCACCTTATGGCCAAACACGACTCCAGGATGAAAAGGGACACCGACCCAGACCTGATCACACCGCTACACCTGGCCATAATCAGATTTGCAACAACAAACCCTGTTTGATGTGACATCAAAACCACTTGGCTTTTGAGCTCCTTACTGGGAAGGCCACCGTTATACAATGTAAAAGGCAGCACTGTTAAAAACAACCCAACGTATTTTGAAGGAGAGCAGGGAAAAGCATCGTGCGGTGGAAACTGAGTGTGGGGGAAGCATCTGGGACACAAAAGAGCGGAAGATTAGAGGAACAAGAGCGGGACACACGGGGGACGCATATTATTTGCCACCAGCCTACCTCCTCTCTGCTGTTTAGACCCAGTATTGACTCGGAGAAAAGCGACAACGCTTCCGCGGAGAACCACTACTTTTACGGCATGATGGATTTATTCTTTTTTCGGACCATCGGTTTCATCTACGGCTAGGGAGAGGACAATCTTGCCCGTTATAGGCCGATAAACAAGGAGCATTTAAATCCATTAACCAGAGCCGCATTGTTCTGCACCCTTCTCCCTCTGAACAAAAAGCTGCCACGTTTTGTTGACAGTGCCAGCAATTACTGTCAAGAAAACAGCTACAGAACAACAGAAAGAGCTGTTTCTGCTCAAAGGAGCTACATCCTCACTGCTCACTTTTAAAAAATACAGTCAATGCGGGCATCTTGAAATTTCCCCAGGATCTGGCCGTTGCTTTTTCACGAAATTTCTTTTCCAATGTACATTAGGTGCCAGAGTGGAAATATCGCAAGCTAAAAATAAAACATACTACAATAAAATACTATCATCGGGCTGAATTAAAGCCCAAAAGAGCATCTTTGTTTTCTCAAGTGGTAGAAAACTGTAACTTCCTCGAAGATAAAAAAATATTTACGCGTGAAGGAGGATGGAAGGGGCTCTCTGCACGACCAAATGTGCTTCACAGCAACTTCTGTCAAGGTGTCTTAAAAGAAACAAAGCAAAGCTGAGCCGGCACGCAGGCAGCAGGGAGCACCAATATTTGTGCAATTCTTAGAGCTCTCATCTCCTTGAGATTTTCTTTTTGTAGATACAGATAATGAAGAATTAGATTTTTCCAAAGACTGAGTATATTGCTCATCTTGGATTTATTTCGTTCAACATTCAACAAAATGAGCTTAAAATGCTCAGGGAGACTTCCCACTACCCTCATTGTTACCAAAGGAGGCATACATGTTGCCTGTGGAAGTCTTTTAAGACAGCATAGAGCTAAATTAGGCATTCAAGTCACTTTGTTAGTTCCAGCATTTACTTATTCTGAAATTTAAAACAGCTGTAAAATTGAACAGAAATCAGAATTTCCATTCCTGCCATCTCCCGTCTTCCTCGCCTGTTGAACCCGTACCATCCACACTACTGTGAAAGGCAAGCTCGCGCTACGCAAATAAAAACTTGAATGAGAAGCACAGCTCTAACATTTCACAAGCTGCTTCCTCTTCCGAAAAAGCAATTGTTGTCCAGCTCCTAAGGATTATTAGATAGCAAAACCTAAAGCACCTCACTAGAGAATCCAAACCTCCCTCAACAACACCAGCCAGTTGACGTTGTGCAGAAGAACACCTCGTACTACACCGGTTTGGAAAGGGCAACCCGTAAGGCATCTCAACAACGGGCTTGTCTGAAGCGTCCCCATCCTTTGAAGCAACCCATGATCCAGGTTCATTAGCACTTTGCCCTCCAGCATGGTAAGCGGTGCCAGGCGCGTCCGAGGAGGGCGCACGCACAAACCTCTTTTGTTCCTTCTCGGGGAATCACGTCCATATGTGAGCGGATCCAGGACTACTCTCCACTGGAGCTATATATAACATGAATTCTTCGTTAATTTTCATCACTTGTAAAAATAAACAGGAGAATCTGCCAGTATTAGGCGTTTAATAGTTACACTACTCTGCTTGTGGTGCAACCTCCCATGTTAGCAGAGGGATTCCTCAGCGGAGAGATTCTAGCTGGAGAGATTTATTGTGTCAAGGTCTTTTCCTACAAACTACTACGGCATCTGTTATGATTATTTCTCTGTAAACCCAAACGCTCGTGCTAAAATAGGAAGGTCACCATCTCCTCTTTTCCCTGAGCTTCTACATCCGCCTGCACGGACGGAGTTCAAAGATGACTTTCAGCTCCTTCCCCTGCTTCACTAGAAAACACAGATACTGGGTCCTACGCTGCAAGGAGGACAACCTGAGGCACAGAGGGTTCGTGGGACTACAAATGAAGGAGAAGTTCCTATCCAGCAGCACACCCACAACACCTACACTTTGGTGTGCTAGCAGCACATCTATTAATTTGCATTTTAGGACTCCCCAAAGCCTGCAAAATTAAGTCGCTGCCTCAAAGCTCCTAGCTCAAAGAGGGCAATGGGACAAAGAATCTTGGACCTTTCCTAAGTAGTTTATGGATTAACCAACTTAACTTCCCAAACTCACTGCTCAACCAGTGGTTGATTTCAAAGGACTTCCTTCACATGCCAGAAGCTACCGTTACCCTCTTACCTACGTTTGTACGGGATGGGGCTCCTCAGATTTACTGAAAGTTGTTCATTTGAGCAGTGAAAAACGTAAAAACCATAAAGTGAAGACATTCTTGACGTGCTATTGCCCAACATCTGCCCAGATTCCGTTTCAAACAAATCCAACAAGATCAGGATTAACTTCTGCCTCTCTGCGGCTGCTCTTACGTGAAGGTTACCGTTCCTGCAATTTGACTTATTTTTTCAAAAGCTGCGGTTGCAGAAAATCCCTGGGGAGACGCCGTGATTAGCTCTAGAATGAAGAAGTCGGAAAAAGTAGGATGCAATTTTATATTTGCATATTTGCACGTTTGGTCAGGGCATACGCAAACCCCACATGGCTGTGCAATAAAGCAAAACCAGGCTCAACAAATTAAGAGACTTACGTCTAAGTTGCGCCGCCTTTCGTCTCCCAAAAAAACACCGACAACTGCATTTTGCCTGGAGAGGTAAATATTAAATCCCGCATTTACATTAGATGTTGGGGTCACCAGCCACGGCTCCGAGTTGTTAACTACTAACTGGCTAAACGACAACGGCTGTTACTAATCGCTCATTGAATAATGGAAGTGACACAACTGATAAAAGGTTTCAATCCGGGAAAAAAATGATTTATAGTATTTCACTCTCCTGGCACTGTTATTTGTATGACGAATGGTTGGACAGACACCAGTTAATCTCCGCGCACCTCCAACTCTGATGTGGCAGCTTCTGCCGGAGCGGCCGAACAATCAAGAGCAGCTAACAATACTGGCATGCTGTCGCGAGGGGCCGAATGCCGGTATTTTATCAAGGCTGAACCCCAAATCAATTTATGCAATGGAATTTTTTCTTTTTTTTTTTTTTGGCGGGGGAGGGAGAGCATGGCAAGAAAGAGAAGTATGGTAAAAACAGGAAGCTTGCAGCTGGGCAGACTGTCCACGCTCCTCTAGCGCAGGAATGAAATCATCAATACAACTACGGCGCTAACGATTTCAGAAAGCTCACTATGGTTTATAGATTTTTCTCGACGGCAAAATCCGAACTGCAGCACCACACCGAGCTGTCAGGACTGTGATGCCGCAGCGTGAGATCACATCGCCTGCTGTGTACGGCAAATCCCGTTTTCCCCTCGGATGCGAGACAGGGATGTGGTTGCTTCTCAGGCAATACGAAACAGGGTTTCCCCCTCCCTTCCTTGAGAAATGAATGAAGCTTTACATTTATAAGCAGTCCATCACCAGCAGCTTTCTCTCATTGGTTGTGTGGGTACCGTCCTACCCCCTGCAGAAGTCAAACCTGTTTTATCAAGCCAGTCTTTCAACAGCAGCGAAGCCCTCGGAGTGCGGAGCCTCCCGGAGTTCGCCTTCTCTTGTGTTACTTTTCAACTTTGCACCCAAAAGTTTTAATTTTTCATATTAAAAAAAAGCGGTGCCCACTTCTACTTAATGAGGAAAACCAGCTTAATGAAAGAAAAAACCAAACCCATATACTGGGAGAAAAGCATTCCAATTTTGCCAGCTGAACAAAGTGATGGACCAAAGATTCTCATCCACACAACGCAGATCGACTGGGACGTACTTCACTACAGGTCACACCTTGGAAATTATTAACTGAAACGCCAACACAATCCTTCTCTTGTACTACACAATCTCAACTTTGAGCACATGCGACTAACGACATTTAATTATTTACGCTGCATCTCCCAGGCCTTCTAAGGAATTAGCGCGACCCTGTTGTGTTCTTCTGACCCATCCATCAGCTCTCTAAAAGAAAGCAGAGGCTCTCACCCCTCCACGTGGAGTTAACGTGCAGGTAGTCGCAGTAATTGATGGCACAGGAAAATCACGACACGTAACAGTATGAGATTACTGCCAAAACACCGCGCAATCAAATCTAATAAAGGTTGATGGCCTAGCAGATTCTTTTATTGGGCATATCTGCACGTGTGCGCAAGTTAAGGACTGCTTGCTCCCTGGGCAGGATCAGGTGCGCTTGGTGAAGAAACCGGGCATGAAAAACCAAGGTGCTATCATAGGTAACACAAAGCCTGCTCAGGAGAAAGCCAGAGCTATCAACCAGAGCCTGATCTGCTGGGTTCCCTCCAGAGCCATAAAACACGTTTTCCCCAGGTAAGCTGTAACGTCACTGATGGGATACAAAAATGCCGTAACCAATACACTCATCTTTTCCTGCCTGAAATGGGAATACACTGGATGTACCAAAAATCAGGAGTAACTGATTTAAGCTCTCAGGTTAGAGCAGCTGGTAAACAGAACCTCACCCTATTGATTGATCTAGCGTAGACCCGGCTGGAAAGCGGTTTCCACCAAAAAGTGGAAGGGAAATAATTAAACCTGTCCCCAGAAACATACAGCTGAGACATAAACAGGGATTTAAAGGGAAATTTTCCTAGTAAATCTCTCAGAGTTTCCACAATTCTCATTTCAACCTACTCCACTCCTCCCACCCCCTTGCAGAAGTGGTGGACTTCGCACGTCTATTACGGAGGCAGCACGGTGCTTGGCAGTACCTTCTCCTTGGAGATAAAAATCTCCATTTCCTCTTTCCCCAAAGCTTTTTAAAAGTAAAAAATGGGATAAAAATATATATTAGTTTTTGATTTGTCAGTCAAAATCTCATGCTTCACCATGATGTGTTCGGATGGACGTACAACGCTTTGAAGAATGAGTACCTGGTAGGGACGGAGAGCTAGGAGGTGACAATTCCTAGATGCTGAACATGGCATTGCCCTTGAAATGACAAAACCCCTCTGTACCTCGCAGGGTCTCTGTGACCTGCTTCACTCTGGAAGGATAACTGGAACGAACAAGAATCCTCTCCTCTTAACACTCCGCAGAGTTAAGTTTCTTGTATATTCAACGTCCTCCGACAAGAAGGACCAAAGCACGGAACAATTTTCACAAGCAGAGACTCAAAGAGATCAACGCGCTGGCTCCCGCGCGGCTCAGAAAATCATTTTGGATTCTATTCTGGCTCTGTTCGGGCTCTGGGGGACAGTTTATGTCAATCTTTTCTTCTTTTTTCAAAAGTGGTGCAGGTTAAACTTTGCACCTAACAACCTTGACAGCGTCCCTTTACATTTTTTTAGACGAGTCATTGAGTAGCATTACGACAAATTATGGGACCTGATGGTATGTAACAAGAACATCTCCTCCAGTCAAGCGCTGTGGAGCAAATAAAAGGCCTGAAAGAAATATTTCTGGCAAAAAAGGGAAACTTTTTCCCTCTTTATTAGTAAAAGGAATTGCAGATGGTGAAATACTCCAATTAACCATGAAGTAGAGTTTCTTCATACAACGACGTGGAAGACGCAAACTCTTCTTTTACTTGTGCAGCTATATAGACAATGGGTGAAAACCTTTGAAAATCATCTTATTTAGAAGTAAAATTGCCTTTTATGTAGCATTTTCTGTACTTTTTTGCTATTATTCTTCACTATGGAAATAATCTGTAGGAAATCAATGTTTCTATTGGAGTCAACCTGCCTCTGGAAGCAACAGTCAGGCTGTGATGCCAACTAGCCGTTGGGATATTTTGCAGGTAGAAAGGCAGCAAACTTCATTATTAATAGATTATTTACACATAATTTCTAAGTGTCATCAGCTGTTTGCCTGATAATAGCTTTTTAATAACATTCACCAAAAAAAAAGAAAAAACTGATGAACTGTATTGATACTTTTATCATTAAAGGCAGCAGGTAATTATCAATATGGTTAAGAAAAAGGCAAAACCTTTCTTCCAATCTCCTCCACAGCTCTTTTTTTCACATCATAATACTTCTGAACATACCTTGAACTCTTCAGCTAGTAATAAACCAGAGTACTGCCCTGAAAACCTTTGGTACACATCATTTTGCAGAGGCAGACCCTGATGTAGACCTGCTCATAGGAGCTTCAGCCATAGCTCACAGTCATGCCCCTAGAAAACAGTGGAAATCAGTAATTATGAAGCTAATTCTTCCCCAAACCTTAGTCATCTTCAGAGTGAAAACATCATCTCCCAAAACAGTTCTAACATCGTTTAAGACGATGGGTAAACGATACAACTTTACAGGTAAACATCAACTTTACAGGTAAACACTTGGTCTACTTAGTCCAGCACTGGATCCCAACCTAAGTCAAAGCCCAAGCCTTCTCTCTCATGGTGAAAAACCTCCCCGTCGTTCCTGTCCTTCCCATTCCTCCACGGGGCACCAACAGTCTGTTTCCAAAGTCTACCCTCTCACTTCGCATCAGGGATCAGAAGGTTACCTATAATCAGCGGTGACCTCATTATTAATATGAATTTTGCCTAGGCAAACTGGTACCCAACTGTATAGAGAGAGTTTGAGATATAAAGAATAGAGTTGATAAATTAGTAAAAATTAATAATTTTCACATTCTCCTTATAACCACTACAGATCGTCACACCAGATTCTTTAAGCAATCTGGCAAGTATTAATTTACATTTTGCCCTATTATTAAACACATTAAGCACATATTAATCTATGATTTATTAAAATTAGGCTTGTTCTAATGTAATTAAACATTGGGGCCTCTTAATTATTCTGTGAAGCTCAGGTATGCTCCCTGGCAAGTAGGAGTTTTCCAAAAACAATTCTTCAGGAATCCCTGGTGATATTATAAAGATCTTGATTGTGGACTATCTACCATTGACGAGCACTTAATTTTAGGATGATAATGTAGATGTTTGTGTATTTAGAATCATAGAATCACAGGATGGTTAGGGTTGGAAGGGATCTTCAAAGCCCATCCAGTCCATCCCCCTCTCTGGCCCAGGTTGCCCAGAGAGGCGGTGGTGCCCCATCCCTGGAAACATTCCAGGCCAGGTTGGCCAGGGCTCTGAGCAACCTGATCTGGTTGGAGATGTCCCTGCTCCTTGCAGGGGGGTTGGACTGGGTGGGCTTTGAAGGTCCCTTCCAACTGAAACCACCCTGTGATTCTATGACTGCAGAAACATTTACGAAAAATTAATAATGAGCAGAAAGATGTGTCAGTCACCGGGTAAGTATTGTATGATTTCCCTCACTACATCCACCTTTCCAAGCGCAGACCGCTGCGACATTCATGCAATAAACAGCGCGTCTCGCCATAAAATTTGAATTGGTTTTTCAAAAATAATAATAAAAAAAAGTTATTTATAACTGACCATTCCCAGCCCGCTGACTGGCAGCCACCCAACCACAAAGTAATTATGTGAGCGACAATGATGATATTAAGCCCAACATAATAGGATTGCTTCCAATTTTAAGGTTAAGTAAATCATGGACTGTACTTTTATGTATAAATACGTTGGTTAAAGCATTCAAGTTGCCTGGAAATGGGCTAGAATCGCTTCGGCGTTTTGTTTACCACCACAAAGTATTGCCCTGGCTGAAAAGCTCTGGCATTTATGACAACCACTAACAATTTTCAAACGATTTAAAAACTAAAATGCCCTTTTTTTTTTCTCCTTGAAATACTAGCTTGCATGACAACTGCACACAGCACTCGAGTCCCAAAAGGAGGAGCTTGGGGAAGGAGAAATAAAAGGGAGGTGAAACAGTCTTTGAGGGAGCTGCCAATTCCTTGGCAAACGAAGCAGAGTCGGAATTACCCCAGCCTAGCTTCGCAATCCATCACCACACACCGCAGCCCCTCCTCCCCCGATTAAAAAGAGCACTGGGGAAGGAGGCGCAAAGGAAGGCAAAGTGAAGTCAACGCCGTATCAGCTGGAAAACCCCAAGGAAGACGATGCACGTGCGGCAGTAGAAGCTCACTTGGATGGACCCTGGAAACTGGAGCTTACCAGGTGAAAATCATATTCTATCAAACATTATCTTTTTAAAAACCATGCCAATATTCCCCACATTTCAGCGTCCCATTCAAATGGGAAATCTGCCACCAGACATCTGAGCCTCATCGGAGCTGTTGATGTCACTGCATACATCTTGCTGTTAAATATGTTCCGAGTCCACCAAACAATGAGTCCACCACTCAAAGAAAGCCAACAGAGCCAAAAACATAGAACTCTTCCCCCTTAAAAGTTCACCTTTCTAAGACCCTTACCTTCTTGATGGAGACAAATATGGAAAACTAGGAGTTGACCATAGGCCTTCTGGTTTCATACAACTTGGCCACTACAGGCTTGGTTCAAAACCTCACCAAGCAAGAAACACCAAGGCCAGCCAGCACGAAAGACTTCTCTCAGCGTGGGCAGCAGAAGGCTGAAGCGCACGCAGCAATCCTGGCTGCTGATACTGGGATCAAGCACACAGAGGTCAGCAAACACACGGATTTAGAGAAGTTCCTCTTCCAAAGGAGGAGAAGAAAAAAAAAAAAAACCAAAACCCCATCAAAATCCCATTAAAAGAGAAGCAGAGGCAAGAGTAGAAGAGAGGCAAGGCCCATAAGGAAGGCTTCACTTGCAAGTTTAAGGAGCAACTGAGCTTTTGTTCAAATTTTGCCTGTTGAAACAACCCTGTAAATTGTGTTGGACCTCGGAAGGAAGCAGTCCCACGACAGAGAAACGCCTTCAGAAAGGGCTGAGAGCCTGCCATGTCTTTTTGCAGGACTGCTTTATTATTTCAGCCAGCGGTAGGCAGGTAGAGCGGAATTATACTGACAAGAGGAAATAAAAAATCTGGGGTGCTAGCGAAGTATTTTGGCTGCATCTTCTCACTGCCAATCACAGCATAGTCCAAGCAGGGGTGACGTAAGTTCTTCGTTTGACACACGGCCAACGTAACGTTGTACATCGGCCTACTATAGAGTCCTCCTCCCATCTCTCCAAACTACATGTACATCAAAAAATTTGATTTTGTAGGATATCTATGTGAGAAACAAGATCGGTGGTACCGGAACAAGAAGCATTGCTTATGATTAAATATTTTCTTATATGGCGCTGCGAGTTCGATATGTGTGCCTTTAATGACTTCACTTTAATTTTAGGAGGAATGTGAATTAAGAAAGATGTGATGTTTTTACAAGCAACACCCTTTGCTTCTTTGAAAGCACACGGATTCATCCTCATTACGGGATGAGAAACAGCACTCGCCCTGCTTGGCAACGTCATCTTCGTAATGCTTACAGATCAACCGAACGCTCGCTGGAAGAGGTGCCCAAAGAGACAAGTTCTCGCAGCCTGAAGGTTGAACGGGATTAATTTAAAAAAACCTGAAAATTGATATGCCGCAATTTAACGCGTGCTCAACGTGTGTGCTCAGCAGCAACTGGAAATGAAATATCTTAAATATTATCAACCGTTCCATCGTTAAATATAAATTAGACGGAAACAGGGGAAAGCTAAAAATTGACTAGGAGTTCAGCGACTCTAAACGGCTAATGCATCCATTTTTCACCTGAAGCCCTCTCCAATATGGGTTTGCCATTAAGCAAAACCCAAAAGCAAGGTAATCAATTCCGACTCAAAAGCACTTCTCCCGCAACGACTGCACTTCAAACCCCCAGCTGGCTGCCAGTCCTCCCCCCCACAAACCCTCCGACAACAGCCATCAACGTTTCTGACTATCACAGGAGCACGAGGGGCCATGCATAATTGACTAGAAGATGGGCTAAAACTGTGCCCAATCAGTGTGTGATCAAAACCGCGTGGAATATTCAGCGCCACTTGATTACACGGAGGCACGTCCTTTCGCTCTCCTCATGAAATCTCTTCAAGGTCCAGAGTACTGTAATAAGATCATTACTGTCAAGCGGTACGAATCGCAGGCAATGAGTCTTGGGATAGGAAGTCATACTTCACAAGCTCCTCTGGTCTTTTTTTTTTTTTTTTTTCCCCCTTTTTTTTTTTTTTTGTATTTTACTGCGTGTTGAGGCAGCAAGGCGACGAGGTGACAGATAATGATCACATCACTGTGTGGCAACTAGAAAGGCACTTTTAAGAAAGAGCACAGAGAAATCAGCTTAAGAGAAACTCAAACATTTTTTTTTTGGCTTTTTTTTTTCCCCCTCAAAAATTAAATAGAATTAAACTGTGCAGTATTCTCCTTTCATGAATTGTGATTTAAAGTCATTGAATTTAATCATTTGATAGATTTTCATATTACAGCAAAGCCTATTACCTCACAGACAAATGGCCAATTTTCTCCATCTCACGCTCACAAAAGAAACCTTTATTAATTTCTTTCTTTTTTTTTTTTTGGAGGGGGGGAAGTGATGGAAAACGTCAATGATGAGGCCTGTTCAAGTTTTCTTTTTACCGTCTCCTTTCACCGGAGTCGCACACTCCATATAACACAAAACACTTATGATAAGTAACCTATGTGGGCTCTGTCACCACGCAAGAACCCTAAGTTCACAGCACCGGCTGACGCACGCGGTGCCGATATCGCGACTTGTGGTCCAAGAAAGGTTGAAACATCATGCCCAGTTCACCCCAACCTACATCCATTGACACAGGGAAACGCCACCCAACACTTCAAACCATCGGTCTATCCATCTCAGCATCAATAGGCACCTTTGGAAGAACCCAAATCACAACGGGAAAGTGAGAAGAGAGAAGAATCACCATCTCTTGAAGGAAAACAACTTGAAATTGCTCAAGCTTTCGCATTTCGCGTGCTTTTCTTCAAGAAAAATTCCTGGGAGAAATATGCGTATTCAACAACTTGTTCAGTAAAATGATTTATATGCACGGTCACCTTCCTCAGTTTTGGTTTGGACCTGCTTTATAAAAGGCGTCACAAATATTTTGACAAAGAACCCAAATGGAAAGGGCAAAACCACTTCTTGAGCTATAGGTTGTTATTAAATCCTAACGTCTAAGAAAGCGGGGAAAAAAAAAAAATCCCACTAGCACTAAAAGGGAGGGGAGGAAGCATTTGGGCTGCAACTGCAAATATGAAGAGTTTATCTGTGTGCAATCAAACCAGGAAATTCCCCAAACCTGTAGTGCCTACAAGGTACAAAAGAGAGCATCAGACTCCTGATGCCGGGTAAATCCTGCGTACACAGACTCTTGAACTGGAATCAACTGGAAATGTCACCTTCACTCTCACTTCCCTGTGAGCCGACCGCATTACGCACACCCAAATCCACCAACTTCATCGAATGAGACCTTCTACACCTCTCTCGCTACATGCCACGCCTGGAATACCTTTATCTGGAGCACAGAGGGGAGACGACCAGCAAAGCCGCACATCTAGTAAAGACCATCCCTCGTTTCACCGGGATTTAAAGGCAGAGGTGGTTTCACTGCCCACTGAGGTTCTTCAGACCTGGAGGAGGAGGCTGATGACACAAGGAGTATTTTCCTCTACACTCAGATGGGTTCTCAGCCCTAAGAATTCATTGAGTAGCAGCTCTATTCTTCAGGGCTTACCCAGAATGACTAAAAAGTAGGGTTCTGACACCAAAAACCCAACTAACTTGTTATTTCTAGATTCTCTTCTGTGTGTACCTCTTGATTACAAGCTGCCAAGAGCACGTTTTATAACCCTAGGTAGATCAGACCTACTGACATGTTCCCCCTAGGATTCCAGGTTTGAGCATGGCAAACCTCCATCAAGCCTATAATCAACTGGCATCCCGCCAACCCTCCCCTCAAAGCCGCCCTGTGCCTCCCAAGGCAAACATCGATTTAGCAAGGGGTGCAGAGCAAAGAACAACCCACAGCAAGTTGGGCGTGAGGTCCATCTCGCCCGCCGCGCTTTCATCAGCAGCTAGTGGGAGATGCCTACAAGAAGCAGAACAGCAAGAGATCCAGCGACGTGCACCTCGATACACCTTCCAGAAGAACCCATGGTGTGGGGATGCCCTGGGAGAGGCTCTAATCTTTATTTTAAGAGACCTTCACAGAATTTTTTTTTTTCCTTCTTCATATTTGTTTAATTCTAGTGGTTCTGGTTTAGCTGCTTAAGGTCTTACTTTGGGCTTCCACTCTTCAAAGGCAGCTTCTTCCCCACGTTCCTGTGTAGCTCAGTTCCAATGAGCTGATGAGTACACAGAAAACTGAGGAGAAAGCATCCTTCAGAAACTAAGTCCCACCTGAAATCACCTGTTCACTTAAACTGTGACAGATTGACTTGAGAGTTCAGTTATTTGGTGAACAGAACTAAGTTATACGTAACAAAACCACCTTATTTTAGTCTCTTCCTTTACTGCAGCTTTATAATATGCAATAATCTAATTTTATTTAAAAGATACTTTAATTTAGATATATAGATTCATAACGAAATTACACAGTCTTAGGCTCTGGAAAACTAGCAAGGAACTTTTAAAGTAGACACTCTTCCTTAAGGAACAAAAAGGAGCTAACTTCTCTTTTTTTCACAGAAATGTAGGAAAAAAATAAAATAAAAAGTCTTATTTTTCTCTAGCTATCCAGATGTGCCGGCATGTACAACCACCACCAATTCGTCCTGGGACTCATCCTTCCCAGAATCCCCTTTCCCGCTGACCACCACTGCGACGCTTTTCCTTTCAACCAGGTAGGTGGAACCCGCAGCCTCTTCCGACCCTGAGCTAACAGCGGTTTTCAAGAGAAGAAGGAATCTTTCAACTTGTTTAGCCCGCAATGAAGTAGGTTAAAACAATAGATGAGCTTCACCTCCCTTGTCTTTCACTCCTCAGCATCACCATAAATGTCTTTCAGCGGCAAACCTTTCATGTCAGATCGGCTGTGACGATTGAGGCTGAAGGTTTCCCAACAAGTGACCTTTGTGCCTTGGTTGAAAGTAAAGTCTCTGAAGATTCGGTCTGGATTTTATTAATTTCTGCCCTCCTGTTTCTCAGGTGTACGGCAAGCGGCCAGCACTACATCTCCTACGAAGCGGCGAATGAAGTTCCTGATGATCAGTGGCACGACAACCAAAGCGGAGCAGGTGATAACCCCCGAGACACTTGCAGCACGCTTAATCAAAACAAGCATTACACACAACAAACAGCTCACTCACTGTTGATTATATATATATATTTTTTTTTTTAAGCTCTCATGCAGACAGAAAAAAAAACCAAACTAGAGATTTAGTTCATTTTTGTTTCACTCTTAATGCCAACTGAGATCTGGTTTTGTGCGTTGTTTTTTCAATTTTTTTTTTCTTTTTTTAAAGGCATTTTTACCTACAAAGCAGCTAGAGCAGAGAATAGCTCACCCACAACAATCCACAAAATAAAGATGCAAATATTTATCACACCACACTCCTAAAATGTGTTAAACTCTAGATCGACTGATGAACAGCAAAGCAGAACTTTAAGGTTTTTTTTTTTTTGTGTGTGCAGCATGAAACTCAGCAAAAGGCTTTTTGCTGAAATTTCTGGAATGTTTAACAGGAGGGCTGTACAAATGACACCGTGCTCAACAAATGGTACACGAGCAGAGTTCAGCAGGAACCCTAACTGAATTACAAAACTGGTTAAAAACAACCCAAACTCCTTCCTAGCTATCTGCTTGTCACGCAGACCCTTCCAGTTCCAGATCAACGCTGCTCCTCTTCAATCAGTATCACAGCCAAAATGCCATTTTTTAAAATAAATCTCACCTTAAATACTGCAGAACGCTTTTTAGAACTACGGAACGTTTACTTTCTAAAACTTCAGGCACATAACAGTCCAGAAACCAACCCAAACCCTGCTCTCCCTAAACCACCCATCACCAGATGCACAGAAATTCTGCACCACACGACGGAAACGCACTCCTCCTCTGTACGACACGGGTCTGCATTTGGGTTTCAACTTTTTTTTTTTTTTGTTAAGGGGAAAAAAAGTTTATTAAGATCTCTCTCATCCTTTTTATCACTGCGATGCTGCTACTGCTGCAACGCAAATGGTGGCTGAGCACGTTCATCTGGAGATAAATCAGTGGGGGAAACCAGTTGTTCCTAAATTATTTCCATGCCCAATTTTTTTTTTTCAGTTCTAACTGACTGATTTATCCCCAAGACTTTACGTTGTCGCTTTACCTCAGGCGAGGAACCCCCTGCCTCAGCCCCTCGGGCGCACGGCGGCAGCAGCGGCGTCCCAGCGCGAGCTACGCACACAGGTAGAGCGCCTGGATGGGCTTTGCAGCCGGCACGGGGCTAAAACGGAGGAACGGCTTCTAAATGAGTCGGCTTAAATTAATTCTGCCGTGTGTGTGTCCACACATCGGCCACAGGAACGTGATGGAAACTTCCCTGATGCAGTATACTTAATTATCCCATAACGGCCTGGAAAGAGCTTTCGCTCAAAGAAGTTTTGGTGGCAGCTCACTCCTGCGCGTCACTTCAAGCAACACAACCCACACAGGGACCTCGACATCTAATAGATTCGATTCCAAAGGTTACCAGCTCTTTAACAGGCGAGCAGTTTTGCCCTTGCTGCAGCCGCAGGTCAAGAGATTAGATTTCACATCCTCCTCGCGGAGAAAAGGGAGTGGCGATGCCGTGACTTTTAGAGAAAGGTTTCTGAGCATGCTGTCCTCTGACAATGTCAGAAGGTTTCTTCTAGACCATAAAGAGCCAAAAAAAAAAAAAAAAAGTTATAAAAAGAGCATCAAGGAGAAGTATATTCCTTCATCACGGTGCAGAATTCAATGTATTACAAATAAGTATTTGCATTAACATCGTCAAGTCCATACGTCAAACGAAGAATCTACTCCCTGACAAACACCACAGCTCTTTGTTTGCATCTGTTTCATTGATCAGGTCCCAGATGCGCTTTCACTAAATTGCCAAAATTCCCAATTAACTTTTTAGGTTTTTTTTTTTTTTATACTTGGTTAGAGACATTTCCTTTTTTTTCCAGTCCCGTTTGGCCACAGCACACTTGCTGGAAATAAGCACCTAAGGAAGTGTATGTCAAAATACACACCGCATTTCAGTTAACAGCTGCTTTGCTTCCAATTTACACAAAATATCCCAGAGACCGATGCTAAGAACGGCATTCCCCGATTTGCCCTCTCATTCCGGTTTTGGGGCGGCTGAAAGGGGCCTTGGGAACGAACTGGCACCTCCCTTGGCTTTTTGCACCCCATCCCACCCTCCCGGACTCGAGTCCCCGGGCAGCTGAGGAACCTCGGATCAAAGAAGTGAAACTTTTGCTTATTGCTAAAAGTACAAATGAGAAGCCTGACTAAACCCTGGTTTAGTTAAGAAAACAGCTCTTGGTCAACGAAACACCTGGAGAGCAGGGATGAGCTCGATTCGATGCCGAACGACGGCCGCACCCTGGGCTTCCCATAGCTCCTGATACCTCAGAGACGGATCGAGGGCAGGCAGGTTCAAGCTGGCATCACCATGAAGTTTTAAAACTGTCTAACACCAGCAAGAAAAATAAACAGTGGGAAAGGTCTTTCTGCAAAGAGCATTTCCAAGAAAGCTTTTTAATTTCTCTACTTGTTTTCCCATTATCGCTAGCTGTTCCACTCGCAGCGGCAGCACGAGGGTACCAAAACAGACCGGGCTCCGAGCAGCTATTCCTCTTTGAAACACCGTGTCGTCTAATCCTGCTCCGAGCAAGTTTAGACAGCGTGGTGGGAAAAACACTGCCGGTTGCTGGCACCTTGCCTAATGTAAGCGTTCCTGCTGTTACTCTCAAAAAAAAAAAAAAAACAAAACACTGAGAAATTTTTTTCAGTGACGAGTTCTGTACAGAGAACTAAAAAAAACCTTCTTTCTGGGTTTCACTGCACTGGAAAAATTTCACAAGAATCTGATCTTCCAAAATAGGAACCGACTTTTAATTTTCATCCCACAGCAGCTTGAGTATTTCTGTTGCTGCGACCACCGTTTCAGAAAACTCGCAGGAAGATAAACCAAGTCAGATGAAAGAATCAGTCCCAGAAAGCGATGGCTCTGCATGTGCAGGTAGTGTGGAGAAAGAAGAAGCAGCATGACCTTGACGGAAGGGCATAAAAGAGATGAGCATCAGTCCTTGGAATTAGTGAATCACCCCGGGCTCACTAGTGTCCATCATCGCGATATCTGAATACTTGGGCAGAGGTCAACGATCAAAGTAGGCACATTCAAGGAGAAAAAAAAAAAAAAAAAAAAAAAAGACCGCAAAGTGCAGTGAAAATGCTAGAGTTTGCTGAAGGTACCAGATTTAAACCTTACTGAACACCTAAGCTTTGCTACAGACAAAAATGAAGGAACCCAGAATTTCTGTTTGAAAGCTGACACTTGAAGCGTGCCTGGACCCAAAGGAAGGCAACATAAAATCCAGAATTACCCAAATCACTTAACTCTGATCCATTGTGACTGTCTGAGAACAGCCACCGCGGGAGGATCCTCCTCCTCCTTTCCACAGCGAGCTCAGGATTTCCAGAAAGGAGGAACATACAGTTCTCCCACGATTATCGCCGCGGTCTTCCGTACCCCACTTTCAATGTCACCTGGCTGTACCTCAAACACTTGATCAAAGTCGCCAAGGCAAAGCACGCACCTCTCAGAACGTCTCCCTTCTGCTGTTTAATTTGGATTTGCGGTCTTCAAACCGCAGTAATCCTCTGCGGGTTTAAATCTCTGCTTATGGCAAGCGCAGAGGAAGAGAAATCAAAACAGAAATCTTTTAGGTCATTGGACAGATTGGCAGCCAAGCGCTGGAGAACAAGGAAATAAGCCTTTTCATGAGGAAAGGCTGAATTATTGAACTGAAAATGGCTTTGAATTGCAAGATAGATGTGAAAACGCTACCTTCAGCTACTTGGAGAAATACCCGACCAGCCTGAAGCATCTCAGGCACACACCCCACCAGCCACAGACGGGCTTGTGACACAGGTTGTCCCAGGACCGGAGTTATTCCCATCATCCAGCGTCACAGCAAGCTCCGAGAGATGAACGCTACTCATCTGGTCAACCACAAAGCATACCAAACGTCACTTGTGGCTTGCACCAACACAAGTACCAGCAAATACAAAGCTTGCAAGTGTCCACACGCCAGGATTTGGAGAAAGCACCAGTCTCTGCTAGTCTTGCTTCAAAGTAGGCCGTTGGAATCTACAATCATTACCACTTTTTCTAAGGTGTTCTTCTTCTAAAAGGACCGGGAACTCAAGCACGCTTCATTGCTTTCTCCTTCAGCTACCTCTGAATCATGAGACCGTCCTGTCGGCCATCTCCTCCCAACCTCGCTAAGGGTTCAAGGGCCAGCAAGATGAGTTATCTGCTGAAGGACGCCCTGGGTTCCTTTCGCACGTGGCAAGAACGCTGTGGAGAAAGCCGCAATTCTTTTCGTGTGGCCAATCTGTTTTCCATCAGGCTGTGCTTTAAAAGAGATGCTACGAAAATAAATAATTTATCAAGCGCTGTGGCCCACACAAGACAGACAACTGTAAGCCCCATGCCAGAAGAAGAGGGCCCGTTTCAGAAGACGTGTAAGAGGTCAAAGAAAGCTGACGGGCTAACATAGAAATACAAAAACTGGAAAAGCAGGTGCTGGCACCCACTGCTGCCTTTAGGGCTCCCTGTGTGTTACTCGGCTGTTGCTTGCCAGCCAGCGCTGCCCTTCTGGAAGCACATTTATTCAACGTATACGAAAGGGGACAGTTTTGTTGAGTTATCCCAAAAGGATTCCATGTTACGACGCTGGATGACATGGAGAAGAGCAAGAGAAAACGGAGAAGGAGGAAGGAGCACGTACTGCCCAACTCCAGTCAGAACAGGGACTTCAGGCACAAGACGCACAACTGCGAATCCCCCATTGCTCGCTGCGGGTCAGAGGTCCGCGCCCACAGAACGGGACCACACAGGCTCCAGCTCCGGTGACTTGCGAAAATAATCTCCCCAGGAGAAAAAAAAACAAAAAAACCATACACGTATTAACTACTTAGAAAGAGATTTTTTTCAAAGGCTCTTGATATCCAGCTGGTTTTGATTCATAATGACTTCCACAAAATAGTCTCGGACCGATGGTGAGCACTCTGAAAAATCTCCTTGGTAAGTTGCCATTGAGGTATGAAAATAAGCGGTGGAAAAGGGATTGTCAAAAAAAAAAAAAAAAGACGACAAATTAAAAATAAAAGGTTAAAATAAAATTTGGCTTCAGGCCATAAACTAGAGGGAAACTAACAGTAAAGATAGTTAAATGACTGGAAAGAGAGCGCAACAGGAGCTATTATGAAAAAAAGCTGATGGCTTTTAAAAAAGGATTTGTATAGATAGCGGAGGAAATAAATTCTGTATGTGATAGAATTGCAATTGAGAAATTAAATAAATGGCAAATAAGGATGACTAAGTAGTAGTTAGCATGCCCCTTCTCGGTTGTATACTATTATCACATCTATTTTTAATGTCTCTTCAGCTGTCTGCAATTGTCATCCTCTTTTCAGAACTCGTTCCAACGCTCTTTGATACCGAATTAGCTGTTTTTTACTCTCCGATGCTTACAGCTGCATCTTTTTCTTACTCAACACTCCCCTTCTCCAACAATGTTATTCCATTGTCTCCGTTTTTCATCTCTCCTTGTATGTTGACTCCCCAGTTTCTCAGCTTTCCAACCACCCTTGTTCATATTTTTTTTTTTTTTCTGGAGCTCTTTTGGTCGAATCCTAGCATGTTTCTTTTCTTCTTTTCTAAAGATACAAGCATGTTTTATATCATATCTGGCTACCGTACACATTGTTACCCCTTCAGAAGGGCACTGAACGGCTACAGCAGTGTTCGCGTTGGAAACGGTAAGCTAAACTAAAGGAAAAAAAGAAGTTCTTTTTGCCTTTTGGTTTCTGGTTCTTAAAAAAGAACCCAAACATTTAAACTCTGCCTTTTTCCTTTTTAGCCTCAAACACCAGAATCTTTCTGTGAGCAGCTGAATATTCAAGCAACAACAGGCATCAGAAGTGCGCACGAGTCTAGAGCTCAGGATGTGCCTAAGCCGAAGAGATAACACGCGATTTAATAATACCGAAAACACACACACGTTCTAATGGGATGATGGATGGGCTACTGAGCAAACCTGACTTTTTCTTTCTTTTCAACTTCACAAGTACGCCTGCACCTTACCTTTACGGCTAACGATGCTCCATATTAACTTGGGTACACTTTATTTATTAGAAAAATTGCTTCCAAGCATGTTTCAGACAGTCAAATTCAGATTATTCAGCTTCATCATTAAAATACCCGTCCTTAATTTCTCTACTTCAGCACAATTCTCTATCTTTTCTATGCAAAGCCAATGATGGAGCAGAGTTGCACTTAACAATGCTCTTCGGAACGATATTTTCAAAATTCAGACTTCCACCGCAGAGCGAGCTTACCTTCAGCCGTGCCCGAGATACCATCCGCTTTGAAATTGCTCGTGCTTTTCTTCCTGCGGTGCTTCTTTCTGTTGGCGTGAGGTGAAGGAGGCGGATCGAGTTTGGGGCTCGTCGTACTGGATATACTTGGGCTTGAGCACACAGAATCTCCTAACCCGGTATCTGCAGTTTGGTGGGGGGAAGAAAAAAAAAAAAGGAAAAATAAAAATACTGCGTAATTTCATGATTGCTAGAATCCAAGACACAATGCCGTGCTAATTTCTTGAGCTCACCGACTCCCAAAGGCTCCTAACAACATCCTTTACTTTTTCAAAAAGGTACAAAAAAGCAACTTGGCTGAAGTTCTGATTCAAGTCCTATTAAATCAACAGGACTCTACGTCAATTTTAGAAGCAGGCCTGCTAGAACGCACAAAAAAAAAAAATAAAAAAGGAAATCACTTTTATTACTTCCAGTTGCTCTTTCTTACAAAGATCCCCAAATTAACTTGTGTAACGCTAGGACATTTTGATAAATAATGGAAGAGACACCCCAACGTCCTCTGAACGCTACGCGCTTCCGTTAATATCAGAGACGGACACATGCAGAAAGGTGGGAAAACACGGGAAGTCACATACGTCTGGTACAATTAATATTGGGTGATAAAGGGTCACTTCCTACCTGCTCCCAACGAAGAAAAATAATCCCATGCTTAGTGCGGTTAGGTTTTAATTATAGAATTTAACGTAACCTCCTACGCTTCACTTAAAGGGTGTGTAATCAGGTAAAGTGAAATTGTTTCCAGAGCCGTGGTTAGACACCATATTGCACTTAAGATGAATTGAAATGCTAGAAAAATAACAAGCCAAAGACTACGTACAAAGCAACTTTTGATTTTTTTTGAGTAGTTATATCCCCATATATTTGACAAAGAAACACTGATTTTGTTTTCTTCTAATAAAGTTTACTTACTACCTGCTAAGCATGACTGTGCTGCAAGTTACTAGCAGGGAATAAATTACGTACCTATTTGCATGGCAATAAAGACCACATCAAACATAAGCTTTATAATAAGGATTTTTGTTTTTTTTCCCAATGTCTGCTACTTTGAAACCAATTCTCAAATATTTAACCACAAAAGAGAAACATGGGAATGTATTTACTGTGGATTTGTATAGGAGATTTTAATTATTTGACGCAGAAATGCTCAAAGTAGTTATCCCGGCCGGGGTCTGCTGTCTCTCCAGGTGAAGAGGAAGGGAAATCCTGATGGGAATCCACACCAGTGCTTTGCCCCTGGCGAAGGGTACATGGATACTGTCGGCTCCTTGACGCTGAAAGATGAGGAGATGCCAAAAAGGATGCCAGCAGGATGGAGGCACGGCCAGGGATGCAAGTTGGCTACCGCTGATCTAAATATTCACCTCCAGTTTGAAACTTAAGAAGGTTTGCTATGCCGGCTACTTAAAAAGAAGAAAAAAAACCCCCAAAACCATACAAAACCCCCTCCTTTGCAGCAGTGACATGAAATTGCCGTGTTGAGACAGGCACTGGTAAGAGGCCTGGCTGTGCCGGCAAGGCCTGTCACGGAGCACCAAAAATGTCTCTCACTGATTTTCGTCTGCTTGTGAAAATCCAAAAACTTAATAAAGAAAATGGAAAAATCCCAGAGACCGCACCGGCCAAGAAGGCTTGCTCATATCTAACAGAATTTCTCAAAACGCTTCACTTTTCCCCCTTCAGAAAATATGAGACAAGTGGCACACGGACAGGCCTCAGTCTCACCTTTCACTTCAGAAAGACTTATTCCATTTTACTCAAGTGGAGGAAAAAAGATCCAAGAAAAAACACCTCTACCACTTCTTCCTACGCCTCCCAAAAACCTTGTTTCCCAATACGTGCAATGTCGAGACGTGCCGAACTGCTCTGGTCCCTGAGGGCTCCATTCATCGCCGCGCGTGACGCCAGCGTCAACCACGACGCCCCAGACACGTGAAACAGTGAAGAAACCGCACCCTGACACGAAGCCCCTGAATGTATTTTTCAGTATTAACGAAAATATCAATGTATTTTAACAAGATCCTTGTTAAAAAATGTTAAGGTAGATCTGCATGCTCACTGCAACTCAGTCTGATTTCCAGGCTATAAATCGCACCGAAGAAACCTGCTCATGAGCTCTGAAAAATGACGAACGTACGGTTCGACTACTCGCGTCGGAGAGCTGAAGAATTAACCTCCGATGGTAAATCCTCGCCATCCGCAGCCCTTTCCAGGTAATAACCCGCCGTCCTTGGGTCAAACGGCTGCGAAGCAAAGAGCCCGAAGCTCTCCCTCCCCCTCGACCAGCAAAGAAACGCGCGCCGCTCGTAAACAGGCGCCGAGCTGATATTGTTGGTGTATTAATGCCCCGTGCTCCCGGTTTCGGAGACCACCCTTTGAAGATGGGAGTTATTTAACATTCTCCCGGTTTAAAATATGAGCAATCAAAAGGCAGTAGGCTTACACGCCGCGCTCTCCCATTTCCCACTACTTCTCTCGCCTGACAAGGTATTCTTCAAATTGAAAAGAGGGCTCCTGAAAGCCCGGCTTCGGAAAACTGTAAATGAGTTCAGGCTGCAGCCCGCTGAATGCAATTTCGTACTCCTGACTGAATACAAATAATGCATTTTATTTTGTATCAATTACCACGCCTCAGAACAGACAACCACTACTGCCACTGTTAAATATATTAAAAAAAAAAAAAAAAAAAAAAAAAAAAAAAAAAAAGCAAGGAAAAAGGCATGCCAAATTAAAAAAGCAAGCGCCTCATTACTCCACATCTAAACCAGCTTCGACAGAGGCACTGGAACTCATAAGACGCGTTTCACTGGGCTGGGATGGGCTGTTTTGCAGCCATCCCGCGCGTTCAATGTCAGCCATTAGTTCTTCCCAATCGGGCATCAACGTTCAACGCGCGCCCGCAAAAATATATAATACTGGTAATAATAATAACAATCTGCGGCCTCTCCGAGCTTCAATACTTGAAGTATGAGTCAAAGAAGCAGTTTCACTTTTCACTCGGGAAGCTGACAAGCATGACTAGAGGGGGAATAAAATAACATTCAGTTCGCATAAATATCAAGCGGGCTGCTTGAGACTGATGGGCCAGGAATGTATTCTTAGCCATCATTCTGGCAGACAGGCCCAAGGACACTCATAACTTATTTTACAATCATTTAGTTTCAGCTCAAGTGGAAAACGTGACAACTTATCTCTGCTGACAAGATGCCATATCGAACCTTACAATTAACTCTCCCGCGATTATCTGCCCAGCCCATCATTAGCTCGGCGGCTTTTGATGGACTGAACGGGCAGCTTTCCTTGATGACCGTCATCGTTTGCAGGGTGTATATCTGTATTATACAACGTTAAGGGCAAAACTCTCCCCTTGCCACGTAGCTGGGGTTGTCCTTACCGGCACATCCTCTGCTCTGCAAGTGCCGGGCCACGTTTGTAAGCGACGCGCAGCCACACGCTGCTGAAAAACGTCTTCTCCTCCAAAACAGGGCCAACTGCAACCTACCGAAGCGAGCTAGAGATGCCAGCCGTCCTTCCTCCCTGCCCTCTCCCCCCAGTGCAAGCATTGACTCCAACCAGCCGTAAGTGGGAGCCGACACGAGCCGCGTCCTTGCCAGGCTCACGGCGCGGTAAGGACGCCGCCGTGAATTTCACACGCGCGTTCAGCGACTTGCCCTACCGACAAGGAAGCGTGTTTCTCAGTGAAAGGTGAGTTTCTGGCTTTGAGGGGTTGTGAAATAACACCAAGCTTCTACCAAAGGACAGGAGAGCTTCTACGCAAACCAGTATGACCAAGTATAGGCGCTCATTCCAGAAAAAGTAGTAAAATAGTCAATTCAGAGCATACCAAGGGTAAGCTTACATTTATGCAAGTTATTTGAGGCCATTTAAAAAATGCAGTAGCTCACTCCATGCTCAGGAGCAACAAGTGACACTTGGTGACCAAACCCCTGAAGTTACCAAAAGACGAGACGTTAAAAAACCCAATCACTTTGCTGTTAGAGCAGTGATTTTTCTCTATAGATGCATGATACATGGGATGAGCCAAAGATTCTGCTTGTTCAAGTGTGACCCTTGTTTGCTAGAAACTGCAAAACCGAAAAAAAAACAGCCAATGCAGCTTTTATTCCCCAAAACAAGTCCCACGCCTGTCTCTCCCCCGGATGCATTTTGAAATTATGGTCATAAGCGAAATTCCTTTCAATTATGACAAATTCTTGTAGGAGAAACGAGAGGCGGAAGGGAAGAAGTATGTTGTCTACAACTGCAACCCAGAATTACGAGATGGAACATTAAATGAAAAAGGAAACCAACCCATCCTTCTCAGAAGAGTCTCGAGGGCTGTGCTGTTGTACTGCGCTTTATTTGCCGTTTGAAACATGTTTGATATCATCTCACAGTTTTATACGATGTTTGTAAAAGGCAAAGTTTTGCACAAGTCCCACTTCTTAGCTCTCTACAGAATCACAGAACGGTTTGGGTGGGAAGGGACTTTAAAGCCCATCCAGTCCAACCCCCCTGCACGGAGCAGAGACATCTCCAACCGGATCAGGTTGCTCAGAGCCCCGGCCAACCTGGCCTGGAACGTTTCCAGGGATGGGGCATCCACCTCCTCTCTGGGCAACCTGGGCCAGTGAGACACCACCCTCAGCGTAAAAAATTTTTTCCTGATATTCAATCTGAATCTACCTCCCTCTATTTTAAAACCATCACCCCTTGTCCTGTCACACCAGGCCCTGGAGTTTCTCCCTGTCTTTCCTGTAGGCCCCTATTATTTGTAAGCCGCACGCGCTCCACAAATGGATCTCAGAGACAACTCCATTTCTGCCCTCTGAGGACGTTGCAAGAGCCCTCCTGGATTCGGAAAGAGTCAGAAATCCAGCTCAGGCCCAGCCTGCACCTCCTCGCTGCCCTTAGCACAGTACAACAACTAACCCACAGCCCAAACTCCCGAGCACCTGCTCAGAGCGCGTCTGCCATTCGGACTGAAGCCATTTCTCCTTCAACGCTCGCACTGCCCGCACAGCAACACGGGAATTGAGGAGACGAAGGAAATGAGGGACAATAAGCGGGTACGAGCGCCCCAGGCCAGGGTAAAAAGGGCTGGGGGTGCAAAAAGCCCGAGGAAAAGCGGGAACGTGTGAGGTACGGGAATAGCACAGCACAAAGGCTGAGATACAAAAATCCAAGAGCGCAGACATGCCTTTGGCCCGCGGTTCCTATTCTCTCTCATACACACACAACCCTCTCTCCTGGGTAACCATTTGCAGCGGAAACAAGGATATTCTGACCTCTTCTATCTTCACCTCTTTTGATTTATTTCATATTTTTGTCAAATCACCTATTTACAAAAACTTGAAACAAACTCAACAGGTGACGCTATTCTCCGCAGACCAAAGTCGAGCTTGATCTGGTTTACATTTTTCTTGCATCTTCTTGTTAAATTTTTCCAACAGGCTTTCAAAGTGAAATTAGACTTTTTTGTCAAGCCCAGCTCCCCAACGCGGCCTTATTCTCAAGTGGCTGGAGATTGATTAATTTGGGTTTTTGATTTGCCGAAGTGACAAGAAGTCAGATGTTACAAAAGCCGGACCGGTGAATGGGATCAATTAAAGAGCAGGAGCAGCAACACAATTAATAGCGCCGGGTTCAAGGAGGGGGGAAAGAAAGCGAAAGATGACGAAAACAACAGCAACAGCTCTGACTGCAGCAGGAATCTTTGCCGTGACCCAAGGAAGGCTGAATCCAAAGAGGGTGTTTCAGAACTTTCACTATGCCATTAGCGCTGAAATGAAATAAGGCAAAGATGTCGGTAGCCGGTGGACTGAATAATAAAAAAATAGCTGGACACTTTCATCTTCCACACATGTGTTTTAAATAGAGGCGAAAAAAGCAATCCTTTTATTTAAACAGGGGAAGCAATAGACTAAAACCAGCCGTAGTTGTATTTCAGACCCATTTCCCCGAGCTGAGATTTGTCTGGCTGTGAAACCCAATGCTCTACAGCTTCCCTTTACAGCTATTACCATAAACGTTCTGTCAAGTTCTTTATATTCCTCCTCTGCCTCGGACCGAAGTTAAAGGGATGCTGCAATCGCACAATGACTGCGGAAGGCTGGAGTCAGGCACCGATGTACGGGGCTGACATTAAAATCCCGTCAAACCCGCAGCCTGGCAGAAGTCTGCGGATGATAATAAACACTTGTGAGCCGGGGAGAAGGGGTGGCACGAGATTGCAGCCTCCAGGAGGAAAAAAAAAAAAAAAAAAAAAAAGGCAAATATTTTTAAAGTACACAGAGCTCGCACTTTCGGTAGGAATTAGGCGCATCCGGTCATCGCTTAGCTGAATTCAGCTCGGACACTCAAGCTATTGAGGGCTTAAATTAACCTGCCGCACCAAACGGAATTAAAAGGAAGCTCTGAGCAGAACCGGGGGACAGAGATGAAAGAGCCTCAGGAGTATTCTCTTTCCATGGCGTCGACCATTTTTCCAGCCTTGTGCCTAGAGCCTGTAAATCACAAAGCTATCCTGTCATCTACAGAAAGCCCCACTGAATGCCCAAGTCACTGCCTCCTTTTCTTCTAACAGCAGTTTCAATTAAATCAGAAAAAACAAACCTTCCTTCTCGACAAAAAAAAGCTCTCTCCGCTGTCGGAGAGCCTGGCTTTTGCTACGCGGTAGCACGCCCCAAGCCAAGCAGACCTGACGGCACGTTCGGCGTGACAGGAGCGTTCCCACTCGGCAGCCTAACGAGCCGCTTTGTGACAAGCCAGGGACATCATCCACGGGTTTGCGAGAGAAAGGCGGTCTCATGAGAGGAAGGCACAGACATCGGAAGGATTGGCGCCAGTAATTTCGGAAACAGAAAGACCCTTGTTACAACCTCCCTTACCTGAAGGAAAGGCAAGGTTACCTCTAGCTCATTTCCTGCTAACACGCAACGTCTGGCCGTCGTAAGGAAGCATGAAAGCAAAAACGCAGTACTGCCCTTTAAAAAAACCCCACAAAAGTACACCGCTCGCTACATTTTCCCTCCTGAGGAGCAACGTGTTACAGTATCACACAAACCACCACCCTGCTCCCTGGAAATCGGAGTACTGCCAGCAAAAGAAGCAGCCGCATCCCCTTAACTCCCTTTCAAAGCCACCTTAGGAAGGAAGCTCCTGGTACCACAGAAGGAATTCACCATCCGACACAAGGAGAGGACACATCTATTCCCAAGCCACCCTACTGTGTTGCCAATACAGCGACAAGCACCAGCAGTGAAGATGAGCCATACTTTAGAGGCTCTACAAGCCTTCAGAAGATGAATCGGGAACGAGACGCTCATCCTCTGCAGATCTTGCCTAAAGCAGGTTTAGGTCAGAGGCAGAGATATTGTAAGCCACTCCCCAAATTAACACAGTTTGCTAATTTATCTTAGCCCCCATTGCACGGACGCACCTTCGCGCTCGCCCCCTTTGCGGTGCACGCCGAGTACGCCCTGTGGAAAGATCAAGCATGACAAGTTGTTTAGACACGTAAGAACAACAAACCAGAAAGAGATGCAAGTCTTAGATGTTGCAGGATGCCACCACGTCCCAAGGCAAACTAACTTCAGACAGATCTACGGTCCAGACGTACAAGGCATGTCTCTAATTCTTCTAGTATCATGCTTATCACTGGGCAGCATCAGATCTGTTGAGAAGATGCGATTCTTAGGTGGCGTCACCCTGACTTGCAACAAACTGGGTGTATTACGGCCATGCTTCTCCTGGCCATCAACCATATACAAAAGGGAGAGGTGAGGAATATTACAAAAGGCAGCTGGTTATGGGGATTAATTTCAGGTAGCTTGTTCTCAGCCACTCCACAAAGAAGAAAGAAGATGGATGGTCCTTTAGAAGACAAACTGTATGGCTGCGGAATGGTTTCAGGGCGGTATCTCCTGGTTCGATTCCAGGTCGTGTGTTGGTTCATCCGTCAGCCACTTCTGAAGCTAGGTAGATAATCAGACACCTCAACTGCGGCATGCTGGACCTAGCGAACCCATCACAGCCACCCCAAGTAACGGAGACTTGCAGAAAAACAAACACTTGGAGCACCGCTACAAGAATACATCTCAGATGAACAAGCTACATCACGATCAAGCACATACAACATTGTGTGACAAACACTATATCCTTGATTAAAACGATACGCGCAATAAATTCACCTCAATTACACAGAGAGGGTCAGAGGTCCGCCCTGACCTAACAATCAGCATCGTCTTCCAATCGCAAAAAGCTTCGTTTAACAACATTTTGCTTTGAAATGGAGCCTTGAGGTCTCAAGGCACTTGGAAAATAACGAGCCCATGCCTTACTGAGTCATTTCCCACTATAATATTTACCTTGCATTTCAAGATAGGCAAAATAAGACAGGAAGGAAGAACTCAGTCTCTTCAAAGATGTGCTCAGCACCAGAAGGAGAGCCCCATCTCTTGTCTCCGCTCTTGTACTTTAACCTTCAGTCTGTAGAACCTGTGGGTAACTTCAAACATCAAACCCGCTCACTGGTAATCGAGGAGAGGTGAGGAAACTCTCCACTGTCAGTCCGCAAGACTGCGGTGACGAGCCCTAATAACAGTGTTTTGGAAAAAAAAAATCAGGAAAATCTCACTATTAACAGTTCACAATTAAAGCTCTACAGCAAATCGGCAGTTAATTGCGTCGTGCTAGGTAGAAAAAGGCGAAGGCTTTCCTGGTAACGTATGCCACGACCACCAGACAGCAAAGAATCTTAATCAAGGGCAAACCCAACCATTTTGCTACTGCAGAAAAGTAAAGCTCTTAACTCAAAGCTGTGTCTTTGCTGCCTTGTGTAGGTGTCAGATGACATAACTGTCATTGACAAACTTTTTTAATTTTTAAATTTATTCGAGCACTCTTTCCAGCTCTTCTGAGGCTTCAGACAACCCAAGTCAAGGCCTTTCTTTTCCCCTCACAAAACCCACGCCTCAGAAAAGCCCCTGGCCTAGAGCGACTTGTAAACAGGACAGTCCTCATCGACCCCAACCGCGGGTGGCACGCGGGACCGCCGAACTCGGGGATGAGCTCAACTGTAACGAATGAAGGGCCCAGAGACTTGAAAGGAGACGCTCTTCCACCTGCAGGAAGGCCGGGCCTGTGCGCTCCAGCTGTGTCCCCCAACAATCGGCGGGTTGTGGAGGAGCAGCGGATCGGATTCAACACCCAGGCTTCTTTCGCTCCTTGAACCGTCTGCGCTGTGAAGGAGCTTTGAAGTGTCGGGTTCCATAGGTAACGGATACACAACATCCCCGTACCCCGCGCTCTCTGATCCGGGCTGGAAAGAAACCCAGTCTGCAAACACACTTGAAGAGATGACCGCTCTCACGTTAATTGGGACAGAAACTTCATTAAGCCAGAGAAGAAATAAAGGCATTGTGTGTGTTTCTTCCACACACTTCATCCAGACCCCGGCCAAACAAAGCAGCGTGCTTCTGGACATACATTAAACAAGAAATCAAAATATTACAAACACCTATTTGAACTTCCAAAGCACAGGCACAAAAAGAAAAAACTCTGAAATCAGGAATTACTCCAATGGTAGCTATAGGTTAAGTTTTTACTTTCTCAACTTTGTGTTTAAAACATTACTAAACTATTATCTAAATTTAAAATTTATTGTATTGTTCCATAAATTTTGATTATTAAAATTTAGATTAAAAGATTAAGAAGAATAGAAGTGTGCTGATCTGGGAAGTTTACTCATTTCTCTTCTTAAGTCTTACTTACAAGGTCCTTAAATATGGAAAGCGTTGGGCTTATGAAATTTTTAAGCCGTATTATTAGAATTAGAAGAGTTTATAAACTTGCTCTTGCAGTAGAATCAGAGTTTATAACTCTGCTCTTCCAGTATTACGTCTTTCCTTTATGTTGACTTAAGAACGCGCCTCTCTGAATTTATATTATTATCTGTAAACATGATTTTATTTTTCAAAGTCCAGAAACTCCTGCGGGATACTGTGCGAGTCCGGCTCGTGCAGTTATTTCCTTGCAATTATAGTTTATCACGATACACCACTCCTGAATGCACTCAGGCATCCTCGCATCAAACGCAGCTCTTCAGCTTTTGAAGTCGATGCAGGCAGTTGATGTGCTGATGGCTCGGTCGCTATTTAAGCGGTCGAGGACCAGGGGTCACGTTTATTTCTGAGATACTGGCAGAAAAAGCACTGATTTACTGAATATTGTTAGACAATCAAGTCAGATTAATCAACAACAGTAACCAGAAAAAATAATAATAAAAAAAAATATTTTTTTCCCGCTATTATAAGGAACGTGCCTTATGCTTTCCTCATTCAGCTGAAATTTTAAGCGAAACTAAATGCAAAATACGCATTTAAGTATCCATAAGGAAACGTCAGGAAAACCCAAAGCTTTATAGCTCCACTCCAAAAGTTAATTTGGTGACATAAACAATTCACTGACAGACATGTGGCACTCCAGGCTGTGAACAAGATTAAGATGAGCATGAGGTTGCCAATGTCAAATTATCTGAAGATGAAAACTCACAGTTCTTGCCATTTTTGAACGAAGCGCAGGATTTAATTGCTGAATGTAACAATTCTTTATATTTTAATCGGAGGGAGGGAGGTGGCAGAGAAAAGAGGATCTTAAGAAGAGCAGATGGGTTTCTGGAGAACCACAGAATTGTAAAAATCCGTATAATGTAGCTCAGGATTTAAACTGCAGAAGCTGTGCAGAAACACTCACATACCCCAAGTCCTTCAACCAACATCAAGTTTAAGCCTTAAAGGATTTTTGGTTCCATCTCCTCCCTCCACCAAGGACGCAGAAACAGGAGGACCGCTTTCGTATCTGCCATTCTTTTACCTCAGGGTGAAGCAACGCGTTCAATGTTGGGAAGAACTTCAGGAACACCTCACAGAGAGATGTCCTTCCTCTGCTCTGTACAACAGGATAGGTTTTCCCCATCATTTTGGCAGCAAACACACCCAGAGAACGCACGGAAGCGCCTATATTTTGTGAACCTGGAAGGAACCTCCCCAAGAAAGGCAACCTTAAACTTTCCCATTGAATTGAGATTCTTATGGTCTATAAAATGTGATGGGTAAGCTTTGCGTCCTACTGCTCCTGGACACTAACGTGGTCCCGAAAAACCACCGGCAGAAAGCACTGTTTAGTTTAACGTTCTGAAATCCTTTTCGGAAAACTTATCCTTACGCTGACACCATCTTGGAGAAGAAAGCTCAGTGAAAAGACAAATAAGACATCTGCCCACATCTCAGAAACTTCATGTTTCCTCTCTCCAGCTGCCGTCAAGCTCAGGTACAGTGCAGGCAACATGATGCGTTCCCAACTAATGCTCAAGCTGTCAGACAATAATCACATTTCCTTCCTGACCTCCTCTTTCCAGCTGAGCACTGAATGACATGGCTTCCTCCTGTTTTATAAAGTTCTAGAAACCAGTATGAAACACCACCACTTCTAGGGTCTTTGAATTGAAATATCGATCTTTGCTATCCTCCTCTTCATCATGCTGCAATGGAAAAATGATGAACGACACAACTACGAAAATAACACAGCACAGCATCTAGCTGCAAATGTCTCGTCTCCATCTCACCTACTTCATGGTGAGGATCCAGAAGGAGATATGCAATGTTCAGACACAATGGAATCGCACAAGTGAAAACTGCTGGAATTACCATCTAAATGAGGTGGATTGCTTGGCCAATTTGGGAAATTCCATTCATTGTGAAAATACAGAATCAGAGAATGGTTTGGGTGGGAAGGGACCTTCAAAGCCCATCCAGTCCAACCCCCCTGCAAGAAGCAGGGACATCTCCAACCAGATCAGGTTGCTCAGAGCCCCGTCCAACCTGGCCTGGAATGTTTCCAGGGATGGGGCATCCACCACCTCTCTGGGCAACCTGGGCCAGTGCTCCTCCACCCTCAGTGTAAAAAATTTCTTCCTCATGTCCAGTCTGAATCTCCCTCCCTCTGTTTTGAAACCATTACCCCTTGTCCTGTCACACCAGGCCCTGCTGAAGAGCCTCTCCCCACCTTTCCTGCAGCCCCCTTTAGGCACTGGGAGGCCGCTCTAACGCCTCCCTGGAGCCTCCTCTTCTCCAGGCTGAACAGCCCCAGCTCTCCCAGTTTGGCCTCACAGCAGAGCTGCTCCAGCCCTCTCATCATCTGCGTGGCCTCCTCTGGACCCTCCAATGGTCCATGTCCTTCTGATGTTGGGGGCTATTCCTGTCTTCTTTCTCAGGAAAGAGGAGTACGAACTCATAATTTGCTATGGAACCACAGATGAAGTTCAAGACCAATTTATTATTATAAGGAAACTATTTGTCATCCCGACACTCAGCACCTCTGACGTTATTTCATGGGAACCGCAGTGTGCAAAGTTGCATCTTCCGTTGTATAAATTAAAATCAATTTGTTCAATAGTTCTTGCCAAGTCCAGCTACCTGGGACACCATCACACAGGATTTTTCAGTATTTCTGGTTGACTGGGCTACTTCAGGTAAGAGTTTGTCAAAAATGTCAACTGAATTTTAATACTGGAAGTTTTTCAGTACGCAACCTCACGCTGAAAGGGATCATTTTCTGGAAATTGCCAAGAAATAGTACTTTATAACCCAAGTTTCCTCAAGGTGTGTTGGGCTGTTTAGAAAGCAAAGGCGATAAGAAGTTGTTGTTAGCAGAGTTTACCCTGCTGAACCGACAAAGCTTCCCTCTGGAACTGTTTGCCAGAAGCAATCTGGCTGTTGATTACAAACGGGTAGGAGAAGTACAAAAATGTTCCCGTTTCTTTCCTATTCTTAAAGACAACGTATACTACTTGCACATATACTGTCTTACACACGGCAAATTTTACAATATCAAGTATTAGCTAGGAAAAAAAGGAGAAAATGACTTTATATTTGCTTTTCAGCAACTATTTCCTTCCTTAAAAGGCTCCTCCAGTCTAAACCATCCATATACGCCTAACACAAAGAATTCTGAATTCCTTACATCTATTTGAAAGGACGTCATTTATCTTAGTCGAGAACTTGCCTACTGAACTCGAACAACTCTGAACGATGCTTTCAGGTTCACTTCTGAAACGGAAGCGTTACGACTGTCAGAAGCAAGCCGAACAATTTTCTTTCGCAACGAGACTCCGTCGCTTCATCATTCCAAGCGCCTGCGATGAGGAAAGTAAGGCGAGTTGTACGGTCTGCATTAACACAAACACTCCAGTGACCTCTCCTACGCCGTGGCACGGTGAGAACTCAACTTCACATCAATAAACCCTACCGCCAAACTGTGAGAAACTCCAGAGACAGCCGGTATTACAACTTACATAAATTACAGGCGCGATCAAATGGCCCGTACAAGCAATTGTACAGTGATAAAGCCTAAGTGGATGATATTTAAACAGATATTTGATTTACTGCTGAATTTTACATCGTGCTAGAATTCAAATGACAATTTACAAGTCCAGAGGAAAGAAATCCCTGTCCCGTGCAAACTACTGTTTGCAGCACTGCTGCAGAAGTGCTTAATATCGGAACTTTAAACCAGAAATTCTTCCCTCTGATATTCTCAGGGCACAGTCTTCGAAGTCAAACTACAAAACCCAACAATGAGAAGGAACAAGCTGCCACTTCATCCCCAGGTAGGAAATAACGTCAGTGTTCCAGGAGTGAAATCTGTTTTCCGTAGGAAAAATAACGGCATTTTGTACTCAAGTTTGAGACTCCTCGCAACAGTGCTCCTGGCCAGCTTTTCCTCCGCTCCTCAAAGCAGTCCTGCTTCTCCTAGTTGAGAAAATTTTCAAAAGAAAAAGAATGTATGGAATGAAATAAGGGCTGAATATGCAGAGAAGGTGCGTGCCAACGCGCATCCTCGAACCGAACTACCACTGGAAAGGTTACGCACGGCTCCCCGAGACCAGAAAACCCTCTCATTCCCCAACAGTGAGCAACTAATTCCAGGTTAAAAAAAAATTATTAAAAGAAAAAAAAATCCCAAGCTTCCAATGCGATCCGGGAAAACCTCTCGGCCAACGGTTGCAGCAGCAGTAATTGTTCTAAATCTATCAATAAAGACAAGCTGCTCCTTCATTGACTGCAAACACCAATTTCTTTCACGCAGGATTATAAGTTGATGTTCACGGGCTCTCTGCCGCCATTAGGGTGATAAACAGTTTAAACTACATCAGGATCTGACACCTAGATCAATTCGGGGTCCATAAAGAATCCACACAAGAGGTTCCCGGACAGGGATTTACTGCCCCCAGTTTTTATTCTCTCTTGCTGCTAAAATTACTTCTGTCAAGTACTTACAAGGCGCAAGGAAAAAAAAAAAAAAACAACGTAAAAAGAATTAATTTTTCATGTGCTGCTGGAACAGCTTTTTAAAATTTGGGGGTTTGTAAGGCAAATATGTTACTGCATTTAAAATTACGCCGAACAGCAGGCGGTACGTGGCTAAATAGTGAGCCAGCCGCGCCAGCCGCTCACTATCGAGCGGGCAGCAATTTGAAACGCCGAACTAAGCTGTCGAGATTTTCTCCGAGGGCAGTCACAGGCTTCATGTTACCACCGCCAAATTATATTAGACATTTAATTTGAAACCTCAGGTACTTAAATGTAAAACCTTACAACAGTAATAGTCATAAAGCAGTGGGGCATTCCATTCCGGAGAATGGATTTTGCTATTTTTCCCCTTTAATTTAACCAGCACCTCCTGTTTTGTGGCTCTGCCCACTACAAAGTAATTTATCTAATTAGGAGATGTTCACAGCTGCTTGAAAGACAGAAGCCCCAGGAAACCAAAGGTCTGGTTCGGAAGACTTTGAAAAGTTCTCCGGAGCCACACAAAGTATTAATTTAATGTGGGGAAAAAAAAAAAAAAAAGGTGCGGAGAAAAATTGAATCCCAATATGTTATTTTGTCTACAATAAAACCATGTGACAATAAGCAGGCACGTTCTCCAGTACACTGGCATTTGAATTCCAGAGGATGCTTAGCTTCTTGCCATACCTGCTGCTTTCACAGTATCAGCTTTTTATGACTACAATTCAAAAATCTTTTAATGGAGAAAAAAAAAAACCCTGAAATTAAAAAGAGGTTTTCATGCGTCAGCTCGCCGGCATAAAGGAGACATCTATCAGCTTACGGAGGGATGATACATCAACAGCAACCTCAATTCTTGAGGTTTTGCAACAGTTTTACCGCAATACTTCTGTTTCTGCTGACCCTTACTTGTCTAAAACTCACCATTAGTCCAATTTTCCCCATATATTTTTTTTTTAAAAAGCAATTTTTTTTTTTTTTTAAATTAGCACCTCTGGAAGAAACTATTCGAGTCAGGCTTATTCAGAAGTACCCACCAGTCACCTGCATTTTTCAAATAAATATTTCATAGATAATTCCGGCTGTCGTCTCTTTTGATCCAGAAGTAATCACACATGAACATCAAGTCAGGTAAAGGCACCGCACGTACTTGGCGTACGGAGCTCGCGTAGGAGAAAAGGTCCCCTTCACCGGGAATTTAAAACTACCTGAAGCTCAAGACAAGTCCAGCAAATATCTCCAAAGCAGAAACAGCATTATGAAGTAAAGAGGAGGGAAAGAGGCAGGAATTTAGGTTGTATTTCTACTTTTCAAGGTATTAATTACACGCCACTTTTTGCAACTCATTGAATTGTGCATTTTGAAGAGTCACATCTGGTGCTGAGGAGCAAGAGGACGGCATCCACTCACCCGTCAGGTGTCATGGAGCAGAGGCTACCTCTTGCTTTTCACTTGCCCTCCTCCTACTGCAAACATACAACATTCCCCAACTTTCCTTTGAAGGGCTGCAGTGTAAAAGAAGGGCGCAAAAAAGGCAAAATTTTGACAGAACCTTTTAAAAGGAAAGTAAAACTGGGGTGGCACCTCTGGCTGTCACCGAGGCTGAAATAAAGGGTGCTTGCTTTAGAAAATTCTTGGTCAAAATTGATACCATTTCGATGCAAGTATCACGCTCCTGAAGATGCTGCCCAGAAATTTAGAGCTCCAGAAACGTACGTGCTTCAGGAACCATGAACCTGAGAGGTAAGGCCAGTCAGAGCCAAGGTGACGACGATTTTAAACCTTCTGTTCTCCTAAGGCTGCACTGAAAGCTGCTTAAAACCCCAGCAACGGGGCTCTATGCGGATGCAAACCGTATTCAGATACATACACAGGTGTACGCACACATATATGGGACGTGTTAAATCGTTTTCATACTCCTACAATCCTCGCTATTTTAGAAACAGCCATCAGACACAGCTTTCCTCCCCACTTCTCCTGTCCTATTCACACTTCTCCCCGTTATCCGTGCGCTCAGTTTCTTCTCATTCTTCTCTTCCAAACACTCATCTTTCCCTGCCCTGTCCGTCAGCTCTCCATGGTTTCTCCAACCACCCGTCACCAACCCCGTGTTCCTGGACTCCACACCAGTACGAACCATCTCGGCAGCACGCTGCCACAGAAACCCCCCGGTCCCAGCCCACCCACCACAGTTGCTCCAAGGATGCTCTCACCTGCATCAGCAGCTATAGGTGAACGGGATTTTATCTCCGTCCTTCCCGCACGCCGTTGAGGCCAGACGCACCATTCTGTTACCAAATATCACCCACGCCCTTTAAAAACAGCCACCCCTGTCTCACTCTTACAGTCTAACAATTGCAAAACCCCATCTGGAAGAGCGTTTGCTCCTTTTCACACGCTCCGCAGAGAAAACACGACGGCTACGCCGGTAGTGTGCGTACATCACAGCAAAGGACACACCGATGAGAAGACCTGGGGGATAATTTACGGCTAATACCTACCGCATAGGGTAAGGAAACAAGAATATCAAGTGAACAAGCTACATTATGTACCTGAAATTAAAATTAAGCAGTATTATAATTACATTAGCTCTTCCTGCTGAAAAACTCCTGCATTGATACGTTCTCTTTTATCTAATTCCTCCTTTTTCTCTCAGATGCTGGAAGTTTGGCTTCCCACAGAGCATCTGGGTGAACATCAAGTCATTTTTTTTTTCCCCTTCTCTTTTTTAAAAAAAAGCAAACCGCCAAATTTCCCCCTTCGCCCCAAAGCAGATCACCCCTCCCAGCTCCGGGTTTCTTACCACTGCTAATGCCAGAGTTTGCAATGACTGTTGCCTCACTCCACTGATCTGCACTGGAGACCGAGTAAGAGCGCTGATGCATACCATCCGGACGGCTGTTGAAGGAGACTAGACTGATCCCACTGGCCATCTGAGACACAGATGTGCTAGTAGTCACGTTCCCTAGACACAAATGGAAAACAAATCGTGTCAATAGAGAAGACAAAATGGATTTGCATGAAGATGGATGGGTGCATCTTAACAGAGCAGAAAACAAGATTACTCAACCAACATAAAAACCAACGCAGCCCTCCCTGGAACTCTGAAGGCAACGGTCCTGTGACCAGCTTGGGACACCACAGATTTCAGCAGCCCACTCAAATCCAAAAAAAGACAAAAGAGTCTAAATTTTCCAGATGTAAGCTCATCCTGTTCACTCATCATCTGGAAAACACAATCTTCCACAGCCCTGCTGCCCGTCACGTTGTGTAGAGGTTCTCCACTCCTTACAGGCAGACCACAAAAGACAGAAAATAAACTTATTCCTGCAAATCACTATTTACACAAGCAACCAAGACGAGACAACTAAGCCAACTCAAAGAGTTTAAAACAATCTACCTCTAAATAACGTTTCACGTAAGTATGTCCCCCAAGTGAAGCCAAGAACACAGCGATGGGGAGCAAACAACTACTAGCATTGCGAGACCAAGCGAAAAAACTTATTTGGATTTTTAATCTCAAAACAACATTGTGACACAAAGCTTGTTCCATGGACTGCAAATCTAATTCTTCCCTCATTCCACAGCAATACACCCATCACAACTCTTAACTGAAGGCGTACCACACAAAAAGTGAGATACAAAGAACACCTTTGGCCAGTAAACACCAGAAACAATTTTGGTATTTTCATGATCAGCGAGGTCTAGAGCAATAAAATGCTGGGAGGTGTGTGTGAGAGGGAGCAACGGGGACAGGTTTCTCACCATAAAACAGGAGAAGCGTGAGCTGGTTGCATAAAGTTTAGAGTCAAAAGAATTAAAACCACTCCAGAAACTCAGGTTTCTGACGGTCTTTCTTACAACGTGATACGGGTCCAAGTCTGCTCTACAGTTTTGTTTTCTGAGCACGTTTCACTCCATCCCTGGCCCAGGACTCGAGTTTTATAAAGATACTAACACTTTACAAGGCTGGCTTCACTCCTCACGGCAGGCTCTCAAAAGGGACCCACAGGTCTTCTACAGATTTAAGACGACTGTCAAAACACACGGAAAGGGAAATACAGACACAATTTTATAAAATACCCGAACACTCTGCTTTTCCATTGCACCTTCTCCTGATGAGTTCAGAAAAATTAATGAATTAATTTCCAATGCTCCTGTGAGGTTGTTAATTATCTGCTATCATTTCCCCCATTTTTCAGAGGTTAAATGACCCAGGGCCACGAAGGAAGATTGTGGCAGGCTTGAAAATAAAACCCAGATCTCCTGACTCCCAGTTCTATCATTATGTCTTTTCCCAGAGCAGCCCTTGGGAAGACAGCGGAGCTCGGTGAACTACTTTGTGTTTATTAGAGTTGGCATAATTGTCCCTTTCTCTCCTCTCCTTTCCCAAGACTAAATCTCTTCTTCAGTCCTTAACGCAGATCCATCACACCAGCGTTGGTCCATCTCAGTCCTGTACGCATCTAGTCAGTCTCAAGAACTTCTGTTTGGCCATCTCCACTTTGTAGACATGAAATACGTACAGAAAAACTAATTTGCTCAATTATGCAAAGTCTAAGGTGGATTTTGGAACCATGTTGGGACATCCCTAGGCAATGCTTTAGCCTCTGACGCAAAATTCCTCTCTAATCACCTTCCTTGGGCAACTCTTTTGTCCAAAATAATTCCATAATCAGAGCAATGTCTGCCAAACTGTTGAAATAATTTATGCCTCCAACAACTGGTCCTCTTCAGCTTGACCCCATCGACTGAGAGCAATTTGCTACTGCTGGCGTTTTAGCACCTTCTGAAGACATCTTCCAAAGAAATGCTCAGCAAAGAAATTGGGCCTACAGAAGTGAAGGTACAAAGCAGAGGATCAAATCATAGCCCGCTACCTTAAAGTCACAATAGAAAATGGAAACGCTGGCCGACAGTACGTATTCTGAGGTCTCTTATAAGAAATATCTCCTTTCAAACGATCTTCTGTGATGCCGCTGATGCGCACTTTGAAATGACCAGCAAGGTTTTCCTTTGGTTTTCACAATCCAGAAAAAATATGAACATTAATGAATTCATACATTTTGATCATACACCAAATTAAAGAGAGTGGCTGACATGAACGACAGAGCTTGAGACCAAACAGACTCTACAAACTTGAGAGTTAGGCCAACACGAATGCCATGTGGTTCAAGAAGGAGAAGTCCTAACCTCTGCTCCTGGGGTAGAAGAACCTGGTGTAGCAGTAGAGGCTGAGGATCAGCTAGTTGAGTAGCAGCACCGCTGTGAAGGACTCAAAGAGTCGACAAGGGATGCCAGAACACGCGTTAACACCGTAACTCGACACAAGTTGGGCACACCACGATGGGCACCTGAGACACCATACTCAGTTCTGGGTCCTCCACCTTCAAGAGGACTGTTGGGAAATGGGAAAAGAGCCAGCAAAGAACTGCCAAGACAGTCAAAGGTCTAATACACAGGGCCCACGAGCGCTGGGGCAGCTGGGCTGGTTTAATCTGGTGAACAGGAGGATGATGGCAGATCTATGAGTTGCCTACACCTACCAAAAGCTTTTGAGTTGTAGATGACACAAACCAGCAGCAACACTACAGCTTGGAACGTTCAGATGTAGCCCTGGAACACGCTACCAAAAGAAGCTGGGGGATCTCCAAACTCTCAAGCCTCCAAAGCTCAGCTACACAAAGACATGGCTGAACTTACCCAACACTGGTGGCACTCCTGCTTCTTCAAGCAGGAGGATGGCGCAATCTCCAGAGGTCCCTTTCAACCAACATTTTCAGAGGTCTCTAACTAAACAGCCACCTTCTTTTTTCTTGTTCCACCCCAAAACAAAACAAGATAAACTTTCTGAGCTCGGAAGCTACTCTGTATTCCCATTTGATTCAAAATATTCTCAACGATTCGCACTTTGATACATCTACAGGATAAGAGATACCTACAGGTCCTTTACATTTATATTGTTTTTAAAAGAACTTAGAGAAAATTTGGAAATGACTGTTTTTTCACAAGCTTCTACCCCGTCGGACTTGAGCAATGCCACAGCAGCACACTTCTAGCCCGCAGCCATCTCTCACCCTGCACCCAGTACAACAGGAAGCCACATCTGATGAACTCCCGCAAGAGCATCTTCAAAACAAAGATGATGAAGGAGAAAACCGGTATGTGAAAGCCGAGATGCAGCATTTCCTAGGTGTCATGGGAAAATAGAAATGATTACTGGACATCTTCGCCTGGCCGACACATCCCCATTACTCCGCGCTGGGTGGCTGCAGACAGCAGCAATATTTGTACGTTGACATCTTCCATCTTAGTTCACAAATTTTTGAACAGAAGTGTCCAGTGCAAAACCTTAAAAAGATAATATCAAGACTTCCACATCACCATGTCAGCACCCAAAGCTTTGCTTTCACCTTAATGCCATCTTCTGAAACTCCACACCCCATGTCAGGAC
The DNA here is from genome assembly GCF_036417535.1 of Chlamydotis macqueenii. Classification (NCBI taxonomy): domain Eukaryota; kingdom Metazoa; phylum Chordata; class Aves; order Otidiformes; family Otididae; genus Chlamydotis; species Chlamydotis macqueenii. The sequence continues at coordinate 40,283,123 of NC_141561.1, forward strand.
ATTAACCTGTTGAGGAAGTGACTGCTTCTGCAAACCAAACAGGAATTTTTCTTTCACTTCACATTTCGGAAAGTGAAAGGGCTGCTAGCAACAGACCGGTGCCAAGCCCCACCACGGAACACTTTATGGATCAACGACGCAACCCAGCTCTGCTCTGCCTTTTCTACTGCCACAGTCTGGTAACACTGCTACCTGCAACCCTTGTCTTAACATTTATTCAAGGTTAAATTCCACTTTGTTCACATGCTGTAAGATTTTAATGACGCATCGCACCACGCAAGCCAGAATCCATGGGTAGACATCAGAAGGGCTGGACTACAGTGTGCCCCTTCTACTCCCCTTCTTGAATGAGCTCAGCTCTAGAACTTGTTACTTAGAACTTGTTTAAAAATCATTATTTCCCAGCCCTTTGCTAGGTTTTCCATTTCTCAGTCAAATCACAGCATGCCCACGACGCGTATTCCACCACCCCAGTAGACGCTAACGCCGTCACACCAAACCAAGGACTACTGGGAGTCGACCGCTCTTCTTGTGCACAAGCTTCTACAGAAGCCCTTCGTTTTTTCCCCCCATCTATAATAGGCAAACCCCAACCCAGACCTCCACAAAGCAACTATCCTTTAGTTTTGCTCAAGCCTCAACAGCAGAAACCATCTCAGTCTTTTAGCAGACAAGCAAGAGACAGTTGAAAAGAGAAGACCAGCAACTGAGAAGTAAACCTTGTAAGGCACGTGAAGCCTTTACGTCAAGCTCTTACAACGCCTTGTTGCGTACTTCTCGCTGTCCCGCCCATCTGTACGTGTGCACAGACATACGTATGTATCTATACGTTGAGAGATCTATATCTCAACATGAACACCAAATCCACAGTCAGCTACCCGGCCCGCTCCGGCGCTGCGAAACCCTCTTCAAACGCATCCCACACGCATCAGCTGGTTGCTCAAGTTGATTAGCAGGGGGCAGTTAAATTACTATGCTAATCCACGTATTCTCAGCGCTGTTTCCTTGATATGGATATGTGTGTATGCTTACTGCGAAGCCTTGATTAGTTCAAGCTTCAATGTGTCAAAGGCTCCGGATTCTTTCCAAAGAATAATTTTAGCTGTACTCGTATCCCTAAAGTGTGGGAGCTGATTTGAAAAGGTACTTACCTCTACCATATGCTATTTTTCTTTAAACAATTTGCATTTCAAAGCGAATATAGCATTTATATCTGAATGAATATCAGTATGTTGCCAGAACTGGTCTCAAATGAGCAAGAAAAGATGCTGGTCTCCTATTGAACAAAAATGTTTTCATCTACCAAAGGAGCATCAAAGGAAGAGCTCCTCTTTCTAGCCCTAGACAGCTTTATTAAAACTATCTTTTCTGATATTATAAAATACCCCGTTATGATCACACTTACAAAACGTTCAAACAATTAAGCTCTACAAAACCCATCCAAATGAAGATTCACGGTAATTTCCAGGTTTGGGCAACGCTCGGCAGAAGAGCCTTTGAGAAAAACGAGCGTGCTCAGACAAAATCCACTTTATATACTCATTATAAATAGCCACCAACAGCAAAGAGCAAGGAAAAACAAGAGACTCAGCCTAAGAGGAATTAAGGAGAGGACTACACGCGTGTGCACGTATGAAGAGGCCGACCGAAATGCACAGGGGGCAGAAGGTGTCTCAATTTCCTATGGGCACAGCGACTCAAGTTGGCTCTTCATACCCAGTTGGGTCACATTTACGAAACAACAGGCCGTAAATGCAACATTGGATTACGATACTTCGAAACATTCAAATCACTTAGCTACAAGAACTTACATTCAGCATTCCAACTAACACACTCTTGAATTCACAAGAGGAGAAGACACGGCAAGAGTGGTGAAGCAGAACTGTATTTTTCCACGAAGCAGCAGTGTAGGAGACCCACAGAGAGCGGCTGCACGGAAAGAGTGAATCAGACAAACGACAGCCTACCGCAATGCTTTCACCGTGGCCATGTTTTATTTGTCTTATGCTCTTCGTGTTCATGAGTTTCTCTTCCAACAAAAAGAAAGAAACCTCTTAAGGCCAGAGGGCCGCGCTCACCAGCTGTTAGAACTAATGAAAAATACATTAGAGTTGTGGGTCAGGAAATCCTGACTCTTGATATCAGAGGGTTAATTGTTTCAAATCATGTTGGGTCAATTTATGTTGCAGGAATGCTGCCTATTCTTGAAATGCCCTCTAATTCCGTAAAAGGCACCGTTGAGTAGATTAGATTGGCTGTTGGGCGCTCATTCAAAACCCATACCCAACACTGCTCCCTGAAGTTTCTTTAGGCATTAGGGTGCAAAAAAAAAAAAAAGTGAAAAAGGCCACTTTGCTCACTGCAAAAAGATTAAAAGCGTTCCCTTCTGCTTCCCTCAATTCCACATTACATTTATGAATTAATTCCCAGATATGTGCAGAAATCTTCCTGATGGACAAACCTTTCCTAAGAATCACAGAGTGGTTTGGGTTGGAAGGGACCTTCAAAGCCCACCCAGTCCAACCCCTCTGCAAGGAGCAGGGACATCTCCAACCAGATCAGGTTGCTCAGAGCCCCGGCCAACCTGGCCTGGAATGTTTTCAGGGATGGGGCAGCCACCACCTCTCTGGGCAACCTGGGACAGTGTTCCACCACCCTCAGCATAAAAAATTTTTTCCTAATATCCAATCTAAATCTGCCTCCCACTATTTTAAAACCATCACCCCTCGTCCTGTCACAAGAGGCCCTGCTGAAGAGTCTCTCCCCATCTTTCCTGTAGGCCCCCTTGAGGTCTGAAGTGGCTGACCATCCAAAGCTCTACCACCTTCTGCCTTCTGCTTTGCCTATAAATACGAACACTGGGACAACAACTGCTTTAGCTGAAGAAAATTTGCGGATGGCTCTTCTGGCTCCCATCAGTTTGTTGCCTCAGGTCTCAGCATCCACCTTTCAGAGTTCCCTTGCCAACTCTGGAGATCGTGCCCTGCACTGAAATCTGGGAAAAGTGCTACTTACAGCTCCTCGCCTCTCCAACCAAGTAGAGCAAGTCCACATTGGAAAGGAAGGAATTGCCCAGGTGCCAGAACACTGTCTGGCCACGTTCTCAGCAAGATCATACGTGGGACCAGAGTCGGAGAGCTCCAACTTCCATAACCAGGTTCTTGAGAGGGGTTATTAATGGGGGAAAATCCACCCAGGTACTGCTACGGATTCTGTTTCCACCTGACGGCAGTGTGCAAACAGCACATTGTTTCCACCTTGGGTTTATCGGGGACCTAAAACAACTTGAGGTTCCTCATACACGGAACTGAGGCAACAGTATCTTTCCAAAACACACTGGAACTCTCCTTCAATACACGGACAATAATTTTCAATACTGTAGCAGACAACTCGTTTTGTGGGTTTTCCTTATTTTTAAGATTTTTTTCAGAAGGATTTATTTACCGAACACACTTCCTGAGGGTAAGCAGCTATTAATAGAGGAAGACCTTCCATCTCGCAGCCCGGCAGGGCAGCCTCTGCGAAGCGGGCTTGATTAGTAGCGTACAAACCGAGAAGGGTCAATACTAATGAACAAACAAGGCAATGCCAAGAAACATCCTGGCAGTGAAGGACATGGTGCTGGGAGTATAACGAGAAAAGCTATTATTCTCAGAGCGTGCCAAACCAACGCAGCAAGCGTGGAGGAGAAATTAAGCCATCAGAGGAGACATCTCTTCTAAAAGAAAGTTAAACCCAAGATCTTCACCAAGGGCTTCTGCTCAAGACCCCAGACTATTTATTCTGCTGGGATCAAAGTGTGCTTTTCTTTCCCAGTAGGAATATCACTTTTTTTTTCAGCAGTTTTAACAAACAACAGCGATAAATAAGGTCTTTGCTCTCTGGCCAAGTCCTGCTCCACGTTACCTGCTTGTTAAGAAACTGCATCCGGACCCAGCCGTGACCACTTCACACCGGCAAACGCTCTGCTTCGTATTGCCGTGATTTGCTTGTACATCTTGTTAACAACTGTGAATTTAACTCCGCAAAAATAAAACAAAACCAGCGCCGAATCAAGCAATTCAGGGGTATTGTGCTGCTCGTGTAGGGCCTGAGGCAACAGATATAAAATGCCTCCTAATCCCTTTGGCTGTCTGTGGAAGTTATTAATAACAAAATTGGATGGGGGGTGGGGGTATAATTTGTGCGCTGGATCTACATCAAAACCCGTTAACGATTAACGGAACTAACTTTCCACGGGCCTACAAACCTCCCCAAAGCCTGCGAGCTGCACCCAGAGCCTCTTCAGGCTGGGGAGGGCCGACCGCCGGCATTCAAATATCCTCCGGAGCGAAGAAAACGAGACAAAGAAACTTTATTTTCGAAAAAGAGACAATAGCTAGGAACGCGAGATGACTTTTTTTAATAGCTATTGCCACTGTAAGAGCGGCTAAGCGCATGCATGTCTGCAGTGCGAGCGGTTTTGATAAACAGCCTCTGCGGGCCACGCAACGGGGATAATGTATCCTTAAGTACTGCCAATGAGCTGCCATTCTGCACAGCCAATTACTTCTGCGCGTCTGTCACTCAAAGGAAAAATGACTGAGCCCATTAGATCAAACCTTTGTCACTGTTCCTAATGCACTCTTAGGCCTCATTAATCTGAGGGAGCAGCAACACAGCCGCCGGTGCCTCATCGCCTCCCCCCACAACAGGCCCACGTGAATCTTCTCATCTCTCCCCCAAGTGCACCGCGTTAATCAAGCTCTCCTTATTACCCCGGTCCCTGTCACGGCGGAGAGCGCTCTCTCTCCTAAATGCTCTCATTATGGTCCATCTTTCGAGCCGGCTGAGTGGAAAAAAAAAAAAAAAAAAAGAAAAAAAAAAAAGAAAAAAAAAAGAGACCTAGAGAGAAAGAGAAGAGGAAAAAGCAAGTCCGATCACATTAATATTCATGACAATAATTAGTATTCTAGGTCACTGAATATTCATGCTATTAGTTTGGTTTTTTATGGGTTTGCTGGATGTCCTGATTGCTGGAGTGTGGAGGAAAACAGCATGGTTGGGACTTTAGATGTCAACGGCAGTTCAATACTCAAAACACATTTGCGAATTTTTTTTCCCTTTTGGTAAATCAGCTTCAACCCTCCTGATGGCTTTAATATTTTAAAATCACTGGGGGAAAAAAGAAACGAGCAATTCTGCAAAGGTCTTAACATCCAACTGGTTCCTATTACACCGTGTAACCGTCAAAAACTCGTCGAGATTGCATCGGGTAGACGAGACAGAGCTGTGATTTTATTCGGGATACGGCGCAACGGAGGCATGAAAATCAACCAGAGCGAAACAGGCGCAGGCTGAGCCGCACCGACTGCATCCTGTCCGGCATCTACAGTCATCTGCCTGAAGCTTCGCGACACGTTTCTACCCTTTATCCGCCTCATCATCGTTAGAGATGGGCACCATTTGTCCACCTCAAGAAAGAACTGTAAGACAGCTCGTCGTCTCCTTCTTTCCCTAAAGAGAAAAATCTAAGCAAACTCATTTTTTTCCGATATTTAACAAATGCAGTGTTTTAATAGAATATTTATTTCATCCGCCCTGCTCATTACTCCCCCCAATATTAAGGGATATAGGGTACTAAGAGTGCAAGTTTATTTCTCTCTAGATCTGGAAAGGGCAAATCCTAGTCGGAAGGAACTGGAGAAGACGACCTTGAGGGATCCCCCTCTAGTGGGATGAAAGGGAAATCTCCAAAGCACTTAAAATTGGACTTTTTTTTCCCTTTGAAACGAGCAAACTGAGGGCTTCTCCTTTCCTTCACAACAGCTGTATATCACTGAACTAACAGCAAAGCCAACCAAATGGAAAATGGACTTGGGTGATTAACGACACAAGCAAGTCACAAACTCGCATTTGTGATCTGCGGCAAAACCGTAAAACTCACGCTCAAGTTGACGCACAGAAAACGTTTCATGTTAAGTCATCTCCTGTACCACATTAGACTCCAAAATTGGTTGCAAATAACCACCAACCTCTGGCCTCTTGGCAATTCCAGCAGATAAAATCTGGCACGGTCAAGACACTCACTGCTCCTGTACACAACTCAGTCACCTATAAGTAAGGACTTCAGAGCAGAGCCAAGAATTTAGGACTCAGTTTTGCATTTATCTGCAAAGGCACCCAAGATCTACAGGCTTTGGAGCAATTGCCTACCCTAGCAAGCTCTTGGCTTGATACGCATTTTGACTCATCATCAGCCTGACCACAGCATCTGAACCCTCACAGGAAGCTCCAATTAAAACAAAGATTTTCACATGATCTAAAAAAATACCGATCAACTCAGTATACTTCGGATCGAGACTTGAATTCCCAACGCGTCGCCACAGAGGAGCCATCCACCCCACGGTTTTCCAGCACGCTTCCCCTCCCGCGTACGGCAAGCCACCCTTCAGAGGGCACTGGTGCTCTCTGGACTCAGCAGCGATTAATTCAGAAATTGTGGGAAACGGCTACCCAGTGTGACCGGGAGAGCTGCAGACATAAGCTGGGCTTAAAATGTAAAAAAAAATGCAGTGGTTAAAGGACAGAATTATTAACCAGGTATTCGAATGTAAAGACACCGTGTCAGAAATCTCACTTTGAAGGTGTACCAGTCTAATTGAAACATCAATTCTCTGCCTTTTTAGAAGAAAAATCTGGAAGGCAGTCCATTCCAACTCGGCCCGTTTCCAGGCACTTCGGTGTAAGAAGAAGATTACTTAACGACCACGGCGCTGGTTTGATAGATGATCACAATTAATACCAGATAGAAACCTCACATTTATAAAAATATGAAGACGTCGTTCTTAGAACACGTCTGAAATGTCACATACAGTTAGCGGATGACAACCTTCAGCGTCCTTAACGATGGCTCTGGAGCTCACACATTTTCGGATACTTCGCATACTGTACAGTCACTATTGTAAGTAAATTTAATAGCACCAAATTATTTAAATGAAGTGTTAATCAGGAAACAATTTATCTCTACACCATAAGCTATTTTTAGACGTGAACTTTCTACATCAGTGGCTCTTGCTGCTGCTCAGGCTTCGGGTTGTTTGTAGAGAAGGAATAAATGGCTCCTGGGAGAGATTTCAGGAATCAGTTCACCTTTAGGTCACCAGCTCAACTCCAACCCAACTCGGGAGTAACTCCAATCCAGACCCTCTCCTGCTCCAAAGTCACCAGGGGCTGAGCCAGCTTCTAAAAGGCAGAGAGACCTGGCCAGTGGCCGAATTCCAGGGCTGCTGGCCCTTACGATATCGCCGCAATAGGCTACCAACTGTTAGATAAAGTTGGAACTGAGCAACCCCAAAAGCTACCCATTTCTAAAGCACTTCCAACTGAGAGACATCAACAGAATGATGTCCACTGCCATGTAAATTTAACTGAAATTTAAGCAACTTAAGCACCGTTCAACAACTCTGATTTAAGGTATCGCAAAAGTATCCTAACTCTAGATTAAAGGGAACAAACTTTCATTTCTCCCAATTTGGAGATTTCCACCAAGTTAGCAAGAAAGTACGAGGAACTTTCAGAAAGTCACAGTTAAAAATCTGTTATTTAAAGTCTATATATAACAAAACTAAAACAAGCCATCACCACCTCTCTGTATCACACTGGGAGATGTGCTCACACAGAATCCCAGTTCTTACAGCAGAAACCCCAAATTGCACCACCAAGAACCCAAGAAATCCCAGAGACCAGCTTGCAACTTTGAAGGTGTCATGGCAAAACTTTTAGGGGAGAAATGTCAACCTTTTTCCAGACAAGGTGTCTGGCTTTGCAACAGCAGAAACAGCCTCACCTTCTGCTCATCTGTCTGTTTCCCACTGCCGTTTCGCTCCCAGTTTGGTTACGGTCCTACCATGACCACACACATCAACGGAAAAGTATTTTCCCCAGCTCTTGTTTCAGTGTGGAAACCCAGCAGGAAAGAGTCATCTTGAGTTTTATTCTTCCTGTATTCTCATATAGGTCGTGATTCTTTTTTTTTTTTACATCTCTGAAATGGAAACTCTCAAGAAGGTCTGGAACTTGTTTTTTGTTGTTAAGATGATTATTTCCCAGCGACAGCTGCTTCCAGATGTTTGGGATGGAAACACATTGACAGCTGAGGATACCTGTCACCGAGAGACGGTTATTTTATGTCTGCTTATCAAACAGTCTTTAAAACCAGATAAACAACCTCGTTCCGACAAGAAGTCTCACAAAGCACAGAATCGTTAGAGTTGGAAGGGACCTTCAAAGGCCACCCAGTCCAACCCCCCTGCAAGAAGCAGGGACATCTCCAACCAGATCAGGTTGCTCAGAGCCCCAGCCAACCTGGCCTGGAATGTTTCCAGGGATGGGGCATCCACCACCTCTCTGGGCAACCTGGGACAGTGTGCCACCACCCTCACTGTAAAATATTTTTTCCTCATGTCCAGTCTGAATCTACTTCCCCCTATTTTAAAACCATCACCCCTTGTCCTATCACACCAGGCCCTGCTGAAGAGTCTCTCCCCACCTTTCCTGCAGCGCCCTTTAGGCACTGGGAGGCCGCTCTCAGGTCTCCCCGGAGCCTCCTCTTCTCCAGGCTGCACAGCCCCAGCTCTCTCAGCCTGGCCTCACAGCAGAGCTGCTCCAGCCCTCTCATCATCTGCGTGGCCTCCTCTGGACCCTCTCCAACAGGTCCATGTCCTTCTGATGCTGGGGCCTCCAGAATTGGATGTGGTACTGCAGGTGGGGTCTCACCAGAGCAGAGTAGAGGACGAGAATAATCTCCCTCAACCTGCTGGCCACGCTCCTAATTCTATTTCCTTCTATTCTTCTCACAGCAACGCTAAGGGAAACACCTTGGGCAAGGTCTTCACTGCACTTAAGCACGTGGGAGAAAGACTAGACATGTTTGGACTTAGGTCCAAGAAGGCTTTAGAGAAGGAAGGCAGCGAGAAGAAGGAAGAGCTCAGGCCTCACAGACCCTGCTGGGGATTAGACGAGAAGTTGAAGGAAGTTTTGAGCTCTTTCATGGACACTGTTACCTGTGTCTTCTAGCAGGAAGCTCTGCCTCGCAGAGACACAAGGTACCAGTGACCATCCCTGCAGAAACCAAGTGGGAGCTAGGAGACAAAAGCTATCCCTCAAGGGTCTCCTGTGAGATGACTACTTCTACTCTTCCAACAATAAAAACGCATTGACTTTTTTTTCCATGTTTAAATGAAACAAGTTCAGACATTTCTAGGAACACAAGTGAGCGGAAAATAGGTAATCTGAGCCCAGAGATGCATTCAGAGGGCCTGGCTACCACCAGGTATGACGGTAAAGACGATGAATTCTGTTTCCAGGGGCAATCTTACACGTGACATTTCAATTGAGCAGCGGTATTCTTTTAATATCTTAGCTTTTTCAGTAACCTGTTCACTGGTAACAGAAGGAAAATTAGTCTGTTCCTGACAACACCAAACAATTAAACGAAATACTGTCCTCACGTCTAACCACGGTGAACATCACTCAGGCACCAAGCCTGCACTGGCAAGAGCACAGAAGAACAGAAAACAAAACTGTTTTGGGGAAGAGAGAACAGGTGAAGCAGTGAGAATGTAGTGTATTTTCTGTGTCTGGTCCAAACCTCCTCCGCACAGCAGATCCGTGTACAGACACCTCGCCAGGAAAAGAGAAGAAGAGACGTCATGGCTGGTAACGCACTGAACGTACCAATCTGAATTTCAGAAGCAATGGCTGCAAGGGAAAAAAATACCACAGCGAGTCTAAAACCGTTCGCTGCGTATGCAGCTCAACCAATGAAGTACAACCTTACAGAGATGGGCTTCACGACTGTTACGCTTCCAGCCAGCTACAGGGATAATAAAATTAAGACATCAAACCCTCGCCGTATCTACAGAAAGAGCGCCGTGCGGAGATAAGCAGGTCAAGAACTTGCTCAGAATGAAGGAAGGATCAGCGCAGCGTCCCAGCTGGGTGAGAGGGGATGTGAAGGCATTCAAGTGGGTGATGATAGAGAAATCAGGTTCAGCTTCCCCTGCACACAACTCTTTCGTACATTAGGAGGGCATTAACTATTTTAAGACTCAACCCACAGTAGATCTCTTGAGCTGGGGCAACCAGGCATCAACAACAGAGAAGTCTTTCAGCATTTCTAAGCAAGGCTGTCTAAAAGCAGAGCTGTTTTCCAGCATTTGAGTGATAAAACCTCAAGTCATCTAAACCCAGTCATCTAAATTAAACAGCAAACTGGAAAAACCAAACCAACCACGAACCATTTCCTAATTTTCTCCTACGAACTCTTCCAGCGCCAGTGCCAGCTCTGTGCCTCTCAAGGGGTAGGTTACACCTTGACAAAGATCTGATGAAGTCATGGCTTCAGCCACATCAGGTCCCAGGCCAAACGAATATCACCCGCCACGCGAGATCTCCAGGGATGTCTACTGGAGGCGTCTACATTAATCACAAACGCAAAAGGCACTCAGGGCTTTACAGACGTCATCCCAAACATGCTGACAAGACTTCCGTACCAACACTACACCATTATGAGTTTCGTATAAGCTGTGCATTTTACAAGACAAATCGGCTTAAATGTTTTTCCTTAATGCAATTTTAGAAATCCACTTAGCCGTGCGGACAAGTGCTCCAGTGAACAATAAATGTCTTTGTTTAGAGCTCGCAAGGAGCTATAAACTACTTCCATAAACCAACTAAAATAGCTTTCGACAGAAGGATCTTACTGTTGGGGAAGTCCGAAATTATGCATCCTTCTAAAGGTGGAAAGATCCCACCAGGAAGCCACAAAAAGCCCTTTCAAAAATCTCCTGGTTTTCCGAAGTACTAGACCTAAGAGATCAGTCGCAAGGCAGCATCAATTCTTCAAAAACGTTAATTTCTGTGAAATTTTGTAGGGTTTCAGCAAATATAAGGTAACAAGTATAAAAAGATGGATGCTGAAGGTTACTCAGAAACTTAGAAAATCTCATGGATGACAGATCAGCAGTCAGGGCTTAAAAAGTTGCACATCAGCGGTTATCTGGATTCATAAATCATCACCAGGTATCATCCCCATCCCAGTGGTACATGACAATTGTCCACAGGCACCTGGAAACGCAGTCCTTCCCTTTTTTCCCCTAGCACGGTATTCTCTTACCTGAATTCGGCGAGATGTGTAAACTGCTCATGTCCTTGGAGAGGCCGTTTGTTTTGGGACTGGAAATGGGCGCGCAAGCTGACGTAGCTCGGGGTGGCCTCTTCCCGGGGACTTTCACAGTGGTTCTCAGCAAGTCAATTTCCTTCCCGTGAACGTTCTGCATGTAGTCCTGGTAAGAGGGGAAAAAAAAAAAAAAACAAAACCAAAACCCAATATCAAACAGGTAGTTCTGTAAGCAAGAGAACTAATGAAACCTGGTTGCATAAGACTTGGGTGGTAGAACACTGGCCTAGGTTGCCCAGAGAGGTGGTGGATGCCCCATCCCTGGAAACATTCCAGGCCAGGTTGGCCGGGGCTCTGAGCAACCTGATCTGGTTGGAGATGTCCCTGCTCCGTGCAGAGGCGTTGGACTGGGTGGCCTTTGAAGTTCCCTTCCAACCCTAATGATTCTATGACTTCTGTCCTACATCATCTACCAGCATCCACCACATAGTTTTGCTTTTCCTTCCATTTTCTTGATAATCCCTTACACATTTTCACTACAAATACTCCCCCCAAAAGTCTGGAGCTTTCTAATACATCCTCCAACAACCAGGTCGGTAAGAGGCAATTCACCCCATGGCTGGTTCCGAGCCGCATGCAGGAGGTCACCAGCTAGCAGGTCCCAAACAGAAGGAGAAAACAAGGCTGACCGTCCCTCACGAGCACGCTTACTTGTCTCTCCTCTTGGCCAGCGTTTTATCTGCTTATCTCTTTCTCCCTCAAATTTGTCTGAAGTTGGTCAGCAGGCACAAAAGTTTTGAAAAGGCGCTGACTGGTAAGGCTTCTGCCATTACAACATTGTTTCCTCAGAGTACGATCCCTCCTCCACACACACAAAATAAATCCTCGAAGGCAAATAATTATGCAAATGGTGTCTGATTAGAGTAAACGCGCTAAAAGCTGGAAGCCAGAAGTGAAAAAGGCTTTTCCTAATTCCTCTTTGGAAAGCTTACCAAGAGGAAACAGGCAGACAAACCCCGTCAGCTGTGGAAAGACTGACTGGAGCCAGGCCACCGCTTCCCGAGAAATCCATGAGAAAGGTCTTCAAACTGCAAATAGCTTCTGGAAAAACAGGCTCTTGAGATTCTGCTTTCTCACTAAAAGACCTTCCCCAAATTATCCGTGGGTGGCTTCAGATGAAAACAGGAAAGCAAATTCTTTAAGGTGAGACAGCCACTGAGGCTGAGGTATCCTGAGATACGTCAGAAGAGGTATTTCCAGTAGAGACGGTGAATGTTAAAGCCAATATAGAAGACACCAAAGTTTTCATCTCCCGGTACACTAGGTTATGGTTACTCGCGTCCCAGAAAAAAAAACACAACTAAAACAACTATGAGGACACTGCAAGAAACAAAAGAGGTTGTATCTTATGAGAGGACATGCAAGACGGGAGCACGGGATAGCAAAATCAAGAGGGAAAAGGGACAAGAGCATTGTGCAGAAATGCATCTGGGTATACGTACCCAGGAGGAAAACAGCAATTCAAACTAAATTTGGGAAAAGATCTGGGCTGAAGCTCTTGAGCTAAGCTGGAAACCAAGGGGATGGTGATCTTGAGCAATCCCCTATGCGGAGCAGCGGGGGCAAAAAGTCCAATTCCTTTTCAGACAGAAACTGAACAACTTCCCGAGGCCTGGGCGATGGCAGGGGTGTCTGCATGAGCAAAGACTTGCCAGCAAGGACGTAACTCCCAGCTGTCCAAGGCAAGATTTAGCTAGGTTACAAGGCGTTATGCGAAAGACTACCAGTACTGAACTAGGCTGGTTCCAAACCTGCAGCATACGGACCTGTACAGCACCGGGGCATCAATTTTACACGTAAATACCCAAATGGAGAAGTAGTCTGCATCCCCGCTGCTACGACATGGGAAGCAACCAGCTCCCTGTGTTGTAAAAGCCTGGACAGCTTTTACAACACAAATTACGCATTCCGCTCAAAACACATCAAAAACCCACGACCGGACCAGCATTCGTTTCTTCACGGCTGCCATTAATCTGTGATAAGAACCCAAAAAAGCCATCACAACTCCCCTAACCGTTTGAGAATTAACAGTGGAAAGGGGGGGTCTGAAGAACCTGCGCGGTGAGGACACGGAGCTCCGCTGCCGACAGAAACAACGGCAATCCATTAATAAAAATTTATCTAACTCCTAGTGAATGAAAACGAGCAAAACTGTTTCATCCATAAATTATCAAGTTGGCGTAACTTTCCTGTTCGGCGTCAAATTAAAATACAATAAGCAGAACATAATTGAGCATTTCTTGCTTATGGGCTCTAAAGTGAGGCTTAATCAGACAGCGACTAAACCCCAGCGTGTACTCTTCTTAACACAGACGTTTTTTTTTCACGTACGGCCACCACCGTACTCCGGTTACATCTGAGGTGGTGGTGTTTATTCCAAATTCTTCAGAGGAACAGTGCGTACGGGTTCCCTGCTACCCTGCCAACTTGTGCGACAGGGCGTTATTAAAGCCCTTTTAATTGAGAGCAAACCAGGCTTAGGTGAGCTGTAAACCCTTCGAGAGGGTGAGGGAGTGCTGGCAAACACAAAATAAGCGCGCTGTAGCCACGCCGTTATTATACCAACGTGCCCAAACACAACAGATGCCACAGAGGTATTAATGTCAGCTTAAATATTTATAGGGATATATCAAACGTAAATAATAAAAGCCTCTTTCATCGCGTGCGAGATGCGCAGCCCTAATCTCCGCGTTTCCCCAAGGAGGAGAGGCCAGCGCCGCGTTTCCAGCCGGCGGAGCATCCGCCCCCGACGCGCGCTCCTCCTTCAGATCCGCACTTGGGGAATAAAAGTTAAAGACGACGAACTAACGTCGCGGCTTCAGAAGGGTTTGATCAGATTAGAGCAGATGAGGGGCTGGCTGTCATCTGGAATACGCTGCGTTGAAGAGAAGACAGCAAGGCTGATTTTGATATGCAAATGGTACAGATATCACTCCCCTAGATGTTAGTTGTAGAAAACGCTGATCCGAGAAAAAAGGGGAAAAAAAAAAAAACCCCTTTAACAAGGCATGAGGGTAATTCAAAGCCAAGTACTTTTAAACAGCACTTAACAAGTCCCTGGAGCCCACTCAACAGCGGGCCACCCCAGAAGTGCCATCTTCTGCCCCTCAACAGCTTGAAAAAGTAGTAATTGCAAAGCCATTTGCATTTTGCTTCTTGACTTGGCCATGTTCATCCTTCAACAACACCGGGGGAAAAAAAAAATAAATATGAGAAGTAAGCGGCAAAGGGAACCCTCCCCAAACGCGTGGATAAGAGGAGCCAGCGCCCCAGTCCCCCGCACCCCCGCCGCCGCTTGTTTTTTACATTTCGCTCCTAATTATGTTGCATCTATTGCCATACACTTAATTAGCTGCATTAATGTGATTTCTTTTCACATAGTCAAGCAATTAAGAGCTATGATTGAGTTTCATTCAATTAGCCTCAACAAACATGCTAATTGATGTCCCAGATGCAAATGAGGTGCAATGAGAGAAACCTGCTAGCAATTGCGAGTGGAGACCCAGGGCTCCGGGCTCGCCGACAGCGCCGCAGCTTAACGCGGCTCCCACCTTCCGAGGTGGGACGGGGCAGACGAGCCACGAGGGCCTGGCTTGTCCCAAACGGATCCCTGCAGGAATAACGGGCAGCACTGAATCAAATCAACGTCGTCTCCAATTCTCCCAACGACGGTTGGTAAGAGCCGAAGACAGCAGCGCTTTCCTGCAGCTGGGTGGGCATTACGGACACGGTTTCTTCAGCTCAGGACTATAAAAGGTCTCAATCTAATCTCCAGGCTTGTGAAACACCACGCAGGTAATGGCCTGCAGTTACCAGTAACTGGCAACTTCATCTTAGTCAGCTGTGGGGCAATGCTGCCTCTTCCAGTTAAGGCCGGAACGCATCAATCAATCAATAATCCCTAAAAATACGCTCGCTATATTGATTCTCAGAGCTTTTCATCCCGAGGTTACCGTTAGCGGTTTGCTCAAATATAGCGCTGCCGAGGTGTTAATTTGACTACTCAAGGCCATTGACCATTATCTAGAGGACTAAATAAACTGTTAAAATATCAGCGAAAATCGTAAAAGCGGCATTGACCGAGGCGGACGCAAAACGTTATTTGACAGCGCCGCAAAATGAATTGCCTTGAGTAAGAAAGAAACGACGTGCCGTGACACAGAATAATGTGAAGTAAAATTACTTCAGTTCTGCTCTTAACGCAGCTCTCCGTTTACAACAGCCGAAATTAATTTAAACAATTAACTGAGCAGAAGCCTTTCAGACATGCAAATTGAGCAAACGGGTACGACGATTTCTAAGCAGACCTACCAAAACCACTGCTATTCTAAGGACCCTTTTGTTTTCCACGCCAGCGGATGTTAAACTTGCCGCCATGCAGCGCAACGACTTCTGATGGCCCTCAAAGCTGGAGAAGACACTCCACCAAGGGCCACCAGCTGAACCCAGGCTAGGTGATGACTAGCTGCCTACTTTCTCCCAGCGAGAAGACTGAAGACAACAGGCAAACATCTGTTCTTCCACTGCCATGCTTAGCGCTGCTGCTGCCTGCTTGGCTCCTTTCAGGGAAGGAAGAACACAAGGATCCGACCGAGGGAAAGGCAGAAGAAAGCACTGGCTGCTGCTTCCATGAAGCTGCGACTCAAGTGCACATCATCTAAGCCTACCACAGTTATCTCAAATACTTCAGTGAAGGAAGTGGCTGCATGGTTCCTCCCTAGAACGCTCCTTCAGTTAAAGACGTGGCCCATGGTAGGTATGCTAACGCTGTGGATATCAAAAATATTTGATTTATATCAATAATATTTGATAGTTTGAGGATTTTCAAATGTCTCTGATGCAAGGAGATGGTCATCCTTGTCACACACACACACACACAAAACCCCAGCCTTTCTACTACTTAGGTTGTATTTCAAAACCATAGTACTTCACGATCAGTGCACTAAGCAAGCAAATGTGCATGAATGCCGAGGTACTGAATATAATATTTATTAATTAGTACCTTGAGAGCTAAATCCCCCACGCGTTTTTGTATAGCTGCCTGCATGCAAAGTGGGAGTACAAACCCCCTGTCCCTCAGGCAGTTGTTTTCCTCTCTATTTGCACAACCGTGAAATATTTTCCAAGGTAACGGAAAATAAGCGCATGAAGAATGAGAGCTGAACCATTTTACTCCATCAGGTTTTGGCTGCATCAGAGCACCCAAGAGGGTAGGCATGTTCAGTTCTGCTCCGGCAGCTAGAGAAGACCAAGTTGGACTCTTTCTGACCGAACTGCTCCGGGCTGGGCTTCTGTCCTGGGACTGCAGTGAAAAGGCAACCTAGTCTTCTTGGCCTAGACACCTCGCCAAGAGGACAGAAGGATCAAGCTGTAGAAGACAACGAGGGCCTCCTGCGGCTGGGCTGAGGTGGACTGCGGACAGAAATGCCTTCGTTAGAGTTTTTTACATCATGGCACGAGGTGAATGGGACTCAAAGCTCACAGCAAAACCACTCATCTCAGGATTGCCACGTGTCATAACGTAAAAATTAAAAAAAAAATCGGCTCCTTCCATAGAGAGCCTCTCCCTGTGGTTCTTCCACCACATGCTTGTCCCACTGCCACCTTTCTCCAACACACAACATACCAAACGAGACAGACTCTCTGAGAATAGTGCCTTTCCACGTCTATAACTGTACAGCAGTAAGAAATATCACACTTTTTCTCATTTTGAGCTATTAAAACCTCTCAGAAGCCACCTCTTTTTCCAACACTAGGAACCGGTCCAGGCCCAGGATTCTTCCGAGATCCGTCCCTGGTTTACTTCTGAGAAAAACACCTTCATTTCGCGGCAGTTTTTCCCCACCGTTCAACTGGACAAAACACTTCTATGGCTTAGCTTGCTGAGACTGAGATAATGTTTCCTGATCTGAGGTGAAACAAAAATTATTATGGAAAAGGAACTTCATGGTTGCACCTCTGGATGAGGGGTGGCATATTTTTTAAAGCACGATTCCGATTTCGTGAGCTGACCTAACGGACCCACAAAACCTATTGTTCACGCTCAACAACAATCGCTTCTGAGAAACAAAACCCCAACCTCTTCCTCCAAACCCAGACCCAAAGCCCCAAACCCTCGGCAGACCAGTGAATGGATGGAGGCCTGACTTTTGTGCCTCTCCGAGGCAGTCAGACATTTTTATTGCAGAACGCCGTCTGGAAAAGATGCAAAACAAAATTGCCAAACTGCAAAAAGAAGAAAAGGGAGGGGAGGAAAAAAAACCACAAAAAAAACCCCAACCAAAAAACAAAAGGCCCCCTTCCCTTTGCTTATTGAGTTCAAAGGCATAACAGGCAGCACCCTGCAGCAAATGGGAAGCCACACTAATTTTAAAGCCATAAAATGCTATAAAGTGCCCTGCGGGGCAGGACTACGCCGAAGCTAGTTGCACCTAAATAAGACACGGTTCATTTACTTCGCAGCTTAGCCTAATGTAATCATCAGCGGATTTCTAGCCTAGAGTTGTAACAGGCAAATAGCCGATGCTGCGGAGGCGACACTCCCAGCCATCCGGGGGCCGCGGCTAGATTGCTGTTGATTAGAAAATTTTTCAGTTTTGACAAGCGCTTAATGAACATAAATCGCTCCTTGATTGGTTTCCATTTGGGGCCACGGGCACACCTAAGAAAAAACAAAAAGTCTGCAACTCCTCTCCCCCCTCCGTCTCCGGGAAGGACCTCAGCAACAAACCTACCACGAGGTTATGAGCCGCAGTGGAATTTATTCGTCAAATATTCCTGTTAAATTAGCCATCAATACGAACATAACATCACTCAGCTTCATAATATGCAGTTAATCTCAAGAAAAGCCAGGAAATGTTATTTTCTGAGGAGAACGTAGGAACAAAAACGCGTTCTGGAAAACACTGATCACCCTAAAGCGCTTGGTCCCGACAAAAAGACGGTCATCTCCAATCTGTTTTATTCACATCGGGAATCAAGAACGTGAAATTTCAGTACTAAAAAGCATTGACTATATCTGCACCACGGTGTTCATTGGGTCGATCAGCATGGCAGGGCAGGAAGTTAGGGCAACGCTTTCAATGCAAAGCAGTTTCACAAAATGTTGGGATTTTTTTTAAATGGATCACTCATTTTCAGAAAATTTTCAGAAAATTTCTTCCGTCTGCACTTCACTCCACGCTCAGGCTTTGTAAGAGGCACCGCTGTAAAAGATAAATCTGAGTTTTACCAGCCTGAGTAATTGATGAAGCATTTACATCCCCAGCAGCCAGCTCTGCTGGACAGGAAGCTCTGATTTTATAAAACCCGGTGATTAATTATCAGCTTGGCTTTGGCCATTTAAACACCAAATATTTTCTCTGCTTTTTTGAAGAGTGAGCAGACATGACACCGAAATGTATGTTTGCTGCTCCTTTCTACGTACTACAAGCTTGCGCAGCTCCGCAGCAGCACCATCCTCCGCTAACGACGTGATAAATCTCGTCATGCCCTCGGAAACGAATGGACTTGAAACTAAAAATGCTTTGCGTTCGCCTCGTTGGTGCGTCTGGTGACCTGTGAGGATCTGTAACAAGTCATGGAAGTGGTTGTACCAAGTTCCTGTCAATAATCAGTCTTCTCTCCTTCCCCACCGACCGGCATTCCGGATCTGAGGAGTATTTCAGAGGGCGGGTTGCTGACCGTCAGTAACAACAATCTGGTTTTCACGAGCAGAGCAGGTGCCATGGCACTTTCTGGCAAAAATATCTCAATAGTTTGAAAAGCCACAAGGCCAGGAAGGTGGGAAATAATTAGCCTTGACAGCTCTCTCAAGTGACAGGTCTCACTTAAGGCCTGCAAACACATTTCAGCTTCTCTTTTCCTCATCTGCTTTTAAGTTTTTCTCCCAAACTTATCTTCACTCTGTTACCTCTTTACCATAACAACGACGTTTTCCAGGAAGCTATGAAGTGAAGGAGTGATCTGTACAGCTACACCACCTTATAAAAGCCTCTTCTACTTTTAAAACATTGTAGGTTTGTGTTTTACGATTGGAATCTTTAAAAAAAAAATACAGCAGCATGATTAACACTTATTTTTCCCACAAAGGCCGGTTATCCTCCAGCTATCCCTAGAAGCAACGTAAATTCACAGTGAAGCATGCTAAAACCGAGAGGGGGAAGCTCCGTTAAATGAAAGTCGAGAGTGTTAGAAAGGAGAACGTTGCTCTGAACGCGGCTTTGACGGAAAGGCTTCCGGAAAGAGTGCCGGTTGTGGCGGGGGGAGAAAATACGGCACCAACTCATCAGCTGCAATAAGCAATTACCACACACATACCGCGTAACCGCCTACCCTTCAGTTTTTCTACTTTAACCAATGTTTTAGGCGTATTAACGGGCGCAACACCTACAATAAAAGTGTTCACGCGCTTCAGACACACTTAACCTCATCATCGCTCAGACTGTATCCTCATTTTTGCTCTGTAGGATCGGCTTCGATCCACCGCTCTTTTAGGAGGCAGAGCTACATCTTCTGTGAAAAACAACGCCTGCGTGCCCTTTTTGTCAGTTCTTATATGTATTTACCACAGCCTGATCTGAGGATCGCAGGAAAGGCCCGCGAGAAAGGCTTTTGGAGGCAGTCAATATTCAGCTTTACATTCCTTCAGAGCAAAACCAGGGAGGAAAAAAACCAGGCATACACGATGGCATTTCAGAAATATATATAAGAGCATGAATATTTCTATTAAAGCAACACAAACGATACGCTTCGGAGCTCTTAAACAGCCCGAGGTAACACAACCCTGGAAAAAAGGCCGAGCTGAGACGATGTCTGGAGGCGGTTGTTTGAGCCGTGATGGCGACCGCCGCTCCCTCGGCTGGAGCAACGCCCGGCTCCGCTGCCGACGGGCCACGCACAGCGAGCTAGCATGGCGTTCTCCTGAAAACGAGGAGAGACGGAATACTTCCTTTGCAGGCACGCTTTCAAATTATTCAGGAAAATTGTAAGAATTTATAATGGTGCAAAATTTCAACTGCAGCTCTAAAAATCGCTGCAGATTACAGGACCTGAGAGAAGTGCATGGATCTGCAATGCTTCCGGATACCAACACAGAGATTTTCCACAACCTCCTATTTCTCATCAAGTCTGCTTTTCCTGGAGGAAACGGCCACGCAAAGAAAGCTCAACCGAAAGCTCAGTCCCCCAAAATCTCAAAGAATTTTCCAGGCTCGTGAACTGGCTCTGTTTTGTGTCATCTTCCGAGAAGACACGTCCGTAGAACACATTGTCGAAGCTCTTCCGCAAAGCTCAGCCTAGCATTGGATATGACTCCTCACCAGGCTGAAATTTTGCTTTTTAAAAATAAATACACTGACTTTATTTGAGGACAGAACGACATTGCTAATGCCGCCTCTGAGCAAGCTCAGGTAGGCCACTCGCTCGGTCAGTGCTGTTTTTTTTTTTTTCTTTTCTTTTTTTCTTTTCACAAATGAGGGGTGGAGACGATGATGGGGATACAAGAACAGAAAATGGACATCCACCGCTAAAGCTCTGTCATCTACTGACCCGTGGCACGATGGCAACCCTCTGGAAGACAGACAGCGGTGAAACACCGTCGGCTATTCATCGGGATAAGGCTCAGATAAAGCCGCGGCACATAACGCTGCCCAGCAGGTATCCCGCTGAATCCATTCCGGGAGCCCTCACACGTGGCATTCCGCCATTAAAAAGCCAAGAGACGCCTAGACAAACTCCCCCGGGTCCCTCTGGGGAGGCTGACACTGAATTTGTCGGCCAGAATTTTAGTCATCCGCTCAACGGCTATACTCCAGAAGCCTAAGATGAATAGGTAGCTCTGGTGAACTCCGAAGCCTGCGGGTCAAAGTTCCCTCTCATTATCCCACCGTTTTCTATCGGCACAGCTTCTCCGCATCCCAAGGGACGGGAAGGTTTGAGGCTCTTGAAAAAAACCTGACGTGACCAAGTCAGAAAACAGTGGGGTGCTTATGTACATATATTTTTCTTTCCCCATCTTTCTCTCCCCCCACTTTCTTGAAAAGAAAGAATACGAGTTTAGCTATTGTGTCCAACGTCAGGCTGGCGGCATTAGCCGTTACTCATTTAGCCGGCGCAACGCAGCAGTCATTTCAACACGCTGCCCGGCCAAACAGGCCTGACCCTTCTGGGACACCGTCTCTGTAAGAAAAGGTATAATTTGGTTGTTCACTCCCCACCCCAAAACCTTTCATTTTGTAGCGGGTCCTTTCAAGGAGGATAAGAGTACAGATTTCCTCAACACGGAGAAATTCTCTGGGAAAAACCGCCTAGAGGCGGGCTTTTCAAGAGTTTAGGAAACCGACTTTAGGTGGTTGACAAGAGTTATTTTCTCCAACGCTATTTAACGGGAAGGTTGGTAGGAATAAGGTCCTTATTTTTCAAAACGATGTAAGAAATTATCTGAAAGAGCAACGCAAGCGCAGTATTAAAAATTGACCCGTTTCTTTGCACTGTTGTGAAAAAAGCAACAAGCAGTCACAGACAAACCACAACTGGCCAAACCAGACCAGAAACACGTGATCATTGTCCTCTTTGGGGGAAACCCATTGACTTGGCAATACCCTGGATGGTCCTGGAGAGTGGATTCAGCAAAGCTGTCTCAAGGAGCCCCCTGAACGAGCACGACCGACGCGAGGAGGTCGGAGCACACGGAAACACGGAGCCGTGTACACCTTTTTCTTGGGCGTAGGAGGGCACGGTGGGGGATAGAGGGAAACAATTACAGGCTAGTAATTACTTCTTCTTTAAATGGATTCTCTCTAATCTCCGATGGATTTACCTCTAATCTCAAAGTAATTACCTCTAATCTCAATGGATTCTCACTCTGGGGGAGACTAAGCAGCTCCAGGGAAGCCTACAGAGAAGAAGTACTCTATTGTCTGTGAGAGGCAATGAAAGACTAACACGCGCACAGCAACCGCCAGGAACAATAGAGCGCTTCCACAAAGCTAGGAAGGGACGTGGGTGCGGACAATGGCAGCTTGCCTCCTCCTTGCTTGATGACCCAGAGTTGGCCAATGCAATCTGAGGAACTCAGGTGAGAGCTCCACGGGAGCTGCCTCAAAGGCACGCAGTAGCCGTGCTTCCCTTCTGTGAGCAATACCAACATACAATTCAGGTATTTTGGGCCTACTTCATGGTAGAATTCTCCAAATTTAAATGCACTGAGAGTGGCCAAAGAGGACAGACATACTTGTACAGTTCCACAGAAAGGAACAGGGAAAGCCTTGCTCCAGAACACAAGGGCTGGGGGGCAAGATTTCTGATGGAAAGCACCAATGCCTTGAAGCTACTTGTCATCCAACTTATCAAATAATTTTTAAGAGACGTGGAAGTAACATCAGAAACTACAGCAAAGCATTATTACGTCAGGATCTGAGACTACGAAATCTTGTGTGGAGCCAGAGAAAGTGCCAATAATCAGCAGACGGGGAACAGCAAGCTGGTACACGTACAGCATCAGCGTGGCCACGTCCTAAGACACCACCCACCTAAAGCAGAAGTTTCCTGCCAGTTCCATGTGCAGGTCTACAAGCCCCAGAGCACATCTACAG
Source organism: Chlamydotis macqueenii (assembly GCF_036417535.1). Lineage (NCBI taxonomy): Eukaryota > Metazoa > Chordata > Aves > Otidiformes > Otididae > Chlamydotis > Chlamydotis macqueenii. The sequence continues at coordinate 40,305,938 of NC_141561.1, forward strand.
AAAGGCATCTGATGGAAACCTTGATTTTTCACTCCTTAATGAAAAATTGCCCAGGAGCCCAAAATGACACCGACAGGTTTAGAAACAACTGGCCCAGAAGATGCTATAACTGGTCATCCTCCCATTGTCATATGTGGTATGATGACAAAACGTTAGATCAAACACGATTCTAAAGATCTTGGTGAGGGTCAAACCACGTTTTTCATATTTTACTGCTGACTGTACTACAAAGCATGTGAAAGAGCTGGAGTTTCAAGATCTGGAGTCTTCACATTGGCTCTGTCTTTCGGACTGCTCTGGTATAGAACAAGCTCTGACAAATCTCACCTTTCCTCCTGCTGGCACGGCCAGGGCAGATTTGATGAGGCTCTGAGCAACCTGATCTGGTTGGAGATGTCCCTGCTCCTTGCAGGGGGGTTGGACTGGGTGGGCCTGGAAAGGTCCCTTCCCACCCAAACCATTCTGTGATTCTACCATTCTATGACTTAGTCAGTTCACTGTGCTCCATCTCCAAAACCGTACCTAGGGATCGTGCTACACACACAGAGAGGGCCAGACAGGATCCTTGGGCAGAGACAAAAATGAACACCTTAACATGAAGAAGTTTCATAGCACATGTTTTAGTAGCTATGCCATTTTCCAAAGGCTGCTCAGAATTCTTTCCAAATAAACCATCATCACTGCACACTGACAAATACCAGAAACTTTCCTCACTCTTTACTACATCTAGGACACTTTTTCTTATAAAATGCTTGGTTTTTAATTCTGGGGTCAACAACAAGTCCATAAAAGCATCAGCACCAAAAATGGCTTAAACCATTTCAGCTGCCTCTTGGGATGCACGGGAACCCCACTTCCGGGGGATGCACAGGAACTTGACTGTACTCACACTTGCACCAGGGCATTTTATTTCAGATTATGCCTTTTTGAGAGGGAGAGGAATGAGGAGAGAGAACGAAGTTCCTCCATCAAAGAGGGCTCAACAAAACACGTCAGGACGAGTTTGCTAACGTTGCTTTATCAGGGCCCGACGTTGTGGAACGCTCAGAGAGCAGGGCGTACTTACATGTAGACTAGGATGGTAGGTCAGCACACCGTTGTCGCACAACGTCACGTATTTCTTCTTCCACTCTTTGTTCAACGACTTGCCGCTCCGCTTTAGCAGCATACCCTGTGAGAGGAAAAGAGAAAAAAAAAAAAAAAAGATGAAACACAATTTTGCCAGCGCACAACTATCTAAGACACAGAAAGAGATAAATGTAATTGCCAACATTTTTCAATATGATTTCTCCTGCAAGTTACCCATTTTCCTCTGCTTCTCCCACGATGCACGGTTTCGCTGTTGGCACTTCAGTGGTTGCAATTTAGGAGGAAAAGCTCTAGGTGTGGCTTTCGTAAAGCAAGTCGCGTAAACAGAAAAGACAATACCAGCGCTGGCTTCGTCCAACGGGTAGAGAAAACCCTTCGGCACCGAATTCCTTGCCTCAGGAAAGCACATTTTAACATGACACAGAGTGAGGTTACCCATACACACTCCTAGTCGACAAAGACACCACGTCAGTGCATCTCCTAGCCCTCTAAAATAAAATTATGAGCGTCAAGTTGAGTGGGGATCCTTCTGCGTGGCCTGTGCTCCCTTCAGAATGTTTCTGGGGATTCCTTGTTGGCCAGGCTCGTCCTCTCCACGAGGGAAGAGCACGTTTTATTCCCTTCTCAGGAAGGTGACACTGCAATGGAAATTCTCCTCGTTATCCGCTGCAGCAGAAGAGATACCAATTCCAGGCAAGAGCAGCAAAATGGAAACAGGGCAAATACCAAGTTTTTTCATTAAATTATCCAGAATTTATTGGAAGAGGTGTGACCAGAGAGAAAAGGAAGTGGGTAAGGTGAGTCACCTTTCCACAAATCAATCGTATTCAACCTGAACGTCGGTGATGATCGCTAACAATCAACAGCTGAGATAGAAAGTCACCATCGTGTTCCAACGGACAAGGACTTCTCCTGCACATTAACCCATTCTCAGCTTAAAAACAGAAAGTCACTTGGAAAAGGAGAAGATACCATGCCGTAGCACACCGAAGCCGGTAAATCAAGCCACATTTTAGCAATGGACCCTCCTAGGAAATTTTAATTTCCAAAACCAAGCCAGGAGGCAGCTCCTAATGAATCCATCCAGCATTTTGGTTACTGAAAGCCTTACTGAAATGTCCCGGTGGAGACACTACATAGCGTTCCACCACAGGGACTCACGAGTTCCGCAGACCGAGTTCCAATAAAAGCAGACACTTGTATTCATTTCATTAAATCATAACCAGGAATCTAAACCAACACAAACTTCAAGTTCTCTAATCCTCATAAAATGATATTTTCCTTCTCCTTTTCCATGGAACTTAAAATAAAATGGGAAAACAGAAGACAGAAGGATGCACTATCAAGCATGGTGCTTCCAACTCCTATAGAGATGTTCTTGTTAAAGCAGGTAAAAACCTTAAAACCAGTTACGCTACCCATTTTCCCATTAAACCTGCAGCGTTATAGAGCGATCTCTCTGCGGACTCGATCCCAAAGCCAGGAGGGGACGAGGGGCATTTCTGCACAAGTGGAAGTCCTCCAGAGCTAGGCAAATTCCAGACGTCAGAACTTAGAATCATTGAATGGTTAGGGTTGGAAGGGACCCTCAAGGGTCACCCAGTCCAACCCCCCTGCCAGGAGCAGGGACATCTCCAACCAGATCAGGTTGCTCAGAGCCCCGGCCAACCTGGCCTGGAACATTTCCAGGGATGGGGCATCCACCGCCTCTCTGGGCAACCTGGGACAGTGCTCCACCACCCTCATGGTAAAAAATTTCTTCCTAATATCCAATCTGAATCTACCTCCCGCTATTTTGAAACCATCACCTCTTGTCCTGTCACACCAGGCCCTGCTGAACAGCCTCTCCCCACCTTTCCTGCAGCCCCCTTTAGGCACTGGGAGGCCGCTCTCAGGTCTCCCCGGAGCCTCCTCTTCTCCAGGCTGCACAGCCCCAGCTCTCCCAGCCTGGCCTCACAGCAGAGCTGCTCCAGCCCTCTCATCATCTTCGTGGCCTCTTCTGGACCCTCTCCAACTGGTCCATGTCCTTCTGATGTTGGGGCTCCAGAGCTGGATGCAGTGCTGCAGGTGGGGTCTCACCAGGGCGGAGCAGAGGGGCAGAATCCCCTCCCTCGCCCTGCTGCCCACGCTGCTGGGGATGCAGCCCAGGATGTGGTTGGCCTTCTGGGCTGCAAGGGCGCATTGCCGGCTGAAGTCCCTCGCCACAACCCCCCTGAACTAAGAACTCTTCCTTTGCAACCACAGAGACGATCCCAGTGGAACAGCTGAGTTCACAACCGCCTGTTCCTGGACACGCACTTTGAATACAACTTCAGAGAACAGCCCTTCGCGATTCAAAGCAACCTGTGGATGGGATCGTAAAGAAAAGCTTGCGTCAGATGGCTGGATTACTCACAAACTCCGAACTTTCTGACCGTCTCGGGGTCAGATTTCTTCTTTTTTTTTTTTTTTTGTGCTGTTCCTTGCCACAACTCAAACTTTTACAAGAGAACGTGGTTTCTGAAACGCTTTCTTACAAAAGCTTCTGCGAGCGCGAGTCGCACATCCCAATTACCGTCTCCCAGTGCTTAGAGCCGTTGTTTTCTCCTATTAAAAAAATGAAAGCTTACTCCTGCCTTTGACGCGCCTGTTTGTCTATAGAAGGTGATCCGTCGCTTCACCTTTCCCATCTTTCATACCGCACCTGCCGCGCGTCGGCTCGCGTTTAGGGGGACCCACGTCTAGTTAGCGCTGCGCCGTGGGGATCAAAAATTACCGTTTCCCCGCGCCGGTTTGTTCTTCAGACCTTTTAATGGGGAAAAAAGCTGCAAGGATCACAACGGTGATTTTTCCCCATTGCCTTGTTTTTTTCTTTTTTTTTAAGTTTTGAAAAAAGTAAAATATAGATATTACATATCCTCTTAACAGTCTCTTTGATAGAAAGGAAATGTCATTACTTCCCAATTTTCAATTCATGGCAATTAGAAACTCAATAAATAGTAAAACCCCACTACTTTCATGATTTTTACTACACAGAGGGTTTGCTACTATCTACTTTGAATTATTCAATTTTATTTTTGGAGCTAAATGAAGAAAATTATTCAAAATGTGTTTTCACCTTGCTTGTTACATTGAATTCTGCATTTTCATGTAAAAAACCCCAAAACCTCAGCATTAAGTATGGACAACGCACCTACTTGTGCCTAACTAAAAAAAACCCCAAATTTCCCAATCCATTTCCTTTCAGAACTACCTGGGCAAAAAGAATAGATTTTTCTATTCTGTGAGAATTAAAAATATCTTCCAGTACCTGCAGAGGAAACTGCTCTGAATACAAGAAGCTGAAGTGTTACGAAGCAGAGAAGCCCACATAAACCATGTTTTTTTTTTCCCCCAAGGCCAGAGACCACCACTTTGTCAGCGGTAATTACAGAGAACGGTCTGGAGAGATGCTCTTAGTACGAGAGTTTAGATCAGTTATAAATGCACTTTAACGTTAACTAAACTTAAAAAAAAAAAATTAAATGGCCCAGATATGACAAGAAATGTTACTTAAAAAAAAAGAAAAAGCCCTTCACTTCAGTCACATTATGTCTACATTTAAGTCACATCAGATACCCTGCCGAGGAAAGGAGATACGCGGGTTCCCGCTGACCTTTGGTACCTCCGAGGCAATTTAGAGGTGGCTCGGGCTCGTCTCTAGTCGCAGCCAAGCCGTCCTCCACGCACACGGGAAAAATCACATTTAGTCTCCAAGCTGTGCACTAAGGGACCAAGTAAATAAACTTCAACTTCAAAACACTGATTTTTTTTTTTTTTTTTTTTTTTTGGGTCTAAATAATCTCTGCCTCAAATTACTATTGATTGGATAACATTATTTCTTCCAATTTGTATGAAATCTTGCATGGGGGTAGCTGACCCAAAGCCTCCAGATTCATCACTAAGAATTTAACACCTCCAATTTCCTCATAAACTGAGGAGAATTTCACACTTCAAACTCAATTTCTTACCGCCTTCCCTCCAAAATTGCAATTCTGCAGCTAACGGAGGAAGGCTTCTCCTACCAGACTGCGTTAGCTGATGCTTTTAATGAGGCACTGGAGAAAAAGACCTCAATCGGCGTGAGCAAACTTCACTTCTCGGGCTTTGCTGGAGGAACCGCGTCACCGTACAAAGCCAACGGAGGAACCGCGCGTACCGCCAGCTCTTTATTAGTAATGCGTGTGCTACGTGGAGTCCCAGGAGGTCATCGCGAGCCAAAAGCAATGTTAAGTGTACAAGCTTTAAATAACTTACAAAGTTAATGTAATGAATGTAAGTGGTATCTGAAATCCATCACTCAGCGGCTTGCCGTAGCCTCAAGCTGTGATAAAACACCACTCATAAATTTATATTAAAACTCTGTTCAATAGCAATTATTTACCAACAAAGATTTATTGATTGCGTTTGCTGGTAGAGACTGGGGCTCTAACGGAGTCAATCAGCTTATGCTGTTGAGCTTCAGGGCACCGGGAGAAGTCGCAGGCTGCCATCAGGCTCTGCGTGTCCCCGTCGTTACTAACGCAGCTAATGAAAAGCCTTCGGTGGAGGATGGATTGGACTTCAGGTGAAAAAAAACAAACCCAACACAACAAACCAGCAACACCGCCTTCGTTTTTCAGCTGGGCCCGGCAGATGGTAGCAGGACAGACTTAGACACTTCCCCCAAAAAGAAGCCATCAAAATGCACGTGCTGATCATCAAGAGGTGTCTACAGCCACTGCCTGGCCCGCAGAATTCACGTCCTGCGTGGAGTAATGTGCTTTGCACGCCCTGTTGTGCTCCATTTTAATTTTCCTGCTTCCCCATGTGTTTTGGGGAACAAAGACACAAAGGGTTTCACAAACACAGTAACACCAGTGACCACAGCTTAACTGGCTGCACTTTTGTTGCATTTGCTGAAGAGCACTTGACTTGGGGTTTTTTGGTTTGTTTTAATAGCATTTGGGACATTTGACTTTTCTTGGCATGTCATGTAAAACTGGTAGAGCCCTCAAGGCAGCAGAGGCACCAAGACAGGACCTTCTGGAAAAGGAAACACCATACTCAGGTTTCTGCTTTCTTTCAGAAGCGTACACCACTGCCAGGGCTGAGGCACTGGCATCACACAAGCTTTTTTTTCTTCCTCTCCCTAATTTTTAGCCAACCCCATACTGTTACCCTGATGCTGTTTTGACAGAATGAAATCTGTAATCTCGCACTTCATCATTAACAGCGTAAATTCTTCATTTTCCACTCAGGTCTTTAGTTCTTATAACTATGATTAGCAGCGCTATGAATTTTCTACAGCTCTATCATTTGCATCCCGTTCACAAAAGAAAAACTCAGGCTTGTTGGAAACATCCTCCCGCAAACAACTGCAATGCAACCGTTCACAGCGAGGATCACAAACTAGCTGTTACCTATCAATTCCGGTCAATAAAACATACGCTTCCTTTAATCTACTAACACGATGAACAAATACATCCTCCAGGTTTGCATGACCTCCAGGTGGATCCTCCAGCTTTGCATGACCAGCCAACGGTAGGTGGTCTGGTCAGCAGCGCGATGACCAGTCTAGCCTGTCCTAATAACAAAGCAGAGATTAATTCTCCACTGATATTTTTGGCTTCCAGAATATTTAACTGTAACAGGTTTCTAGTCTTAGAGGTCCACTCTTCCAGCATATGGTGGACACCAGCTCAAACTGCTTCACCTACAGACAATACCTGCATGCTAGAGGAAGCTTATGGCAGTCGCTGCTCTCCAACAACTAATTTGAGCAGACACCAGAGCACGCGACTACTTCTCCAGAAAGTAAACTGCTGAAGATGTCCAACGGATTTGGAAGCCTTCCATACAAACGTAACTTGTTCTCTTGATCTCCCAAAGTCTCTTTTTTTTCCAGGAATGCTGCTTGGTCTTTGGGTCCATTGGCTACGAAGCTCTTGAAGTTTTTACAGTTGGAAGCCAGTAGTAAAGATCTCCTGCAGTAACAGGGCACGACTGGGGACCAACTGAACCACAAAACAAAGGTGACCAGGAAGTGGAGTGCCTCTAAAGAGATCTGAAAAAAAGGAGACCTCAAATCTTCTCCAACTTCAGTATCTAACCACAACATGGCAAAGCTCCTTAAAAGACCCCGCACCTCCTTACTGCAGGAAAAATCCCCACACCTTCCTCAAAAACTGGCGCTACAGCAGTAGCAGAGTTTTGCTACAGATTTAAAGATGCTTCCTCATTGAAGAAACTATGCAAATCCATGTAATACACCAGCTGTACAAGGAAACAAAACCAGAACATTGAACCCGAGTCTCTTCTAATGTCCCCTAAACACCAGGCAGTAACTCAGCGCAGTGATCACACCACGAACGGTTACCTAACGCTGAGGTTGAACAGCCACTGTTTCCACCTGCAGACAAAGAAAAGAGAGGATCCAAGATCTGACACGGAGCAAAAGATAACAGCTTTGCTAAAACTTGAAGGACAATCAACCTGCAACCCTTATCTTCCAAGCACGCAAGCTACTAAGAAAAAGTTAGAAAGATTTACTACAAAAAAATCCCAATGCTGATTAAGCAAGTCTTAATGTAACACTGGCAAGGAAGATCGTCACCTCTAGTGAAGAACGGCTACTGAATTCCTGCAAGGAACCTCAGCGCTAAAGAGATGCTAAACGGGAAGAACAAACTCGGTGCTCGCTGTTAAGGCATTTTTATTTTTAATGATTGCTCCTACAACTCAGCCTCCAGATTTCAACCTCACCTGTCAACTGTGGGTAAGGCACAAGTTCCTCTGATATGCAGCAAAGAATTTTAAGGGAAGCTTCACAACTCCCCAGCTTGCGGCTGTAGTTTTTACAAAGGTAGGCTAAGTACTTCCAACATGGCACGGACAAGGATTCCTCAAGGATGCTGCTGAGCATGGGAACTTACCCTACTCATAAGCACGATGCGTCTGGGAAGAGACAACTGCACCGCCATTTGGGGACTAGAGAACAGGAGGCCATCATTGGGAACGTCACATCCACCTAACGAGCAACTTTCTTTAGAGGGAAGGAGGTCATCACGCGAGAGCAGTCACCCTGGTGTCCAAAGAAGAATTTGAACGGAAAGCAGAAGACCCAGCCCGGCTGCAGTATCCAGGTGGAGTAACAAACACGCCGCTCTGGCAGAGCATCCCAAGCCCAAAGCCGCGCCCATTGGCACACAGCCAGGACGATACTCCAGCCCCCCAAACAGGGGCGTCAAAAGACACCACGGTACGCATAGCTGAAGGACAGAGACGCTCAGCAAAGCAGGAGACCTCTTGAGTTCTCCTTCAACTGGTAGCTTTGTGAAAGGAGCACTCTTTTGTTAGCCCTGGTGTAGGATTATGTCTAAAATTAAGACGTCATAAAACCAATAGCACATTGCATACTCCGCAGTTTGCTATACGTCCTTTCTAAGAGCTTTAGTACTCAAGCGTGTTACAAAACACAATTATGTGTTTAAAGGAATGGCACACTGCTCGCTCTAAACCCAGTTTAGAAGGATGCACGGCACCTAGCAACTCACAATATTTTCCTGCCTTGCAGGAGTTTCTCCCTCTGTCACCTTCCGAGGTTGGTTCCACTTACCCTGGACTGTTAAAAAAAAAAAAATAATCACAGCCCTTAATAATCTCAAGCGGTTGGTTTATTAACCCCTTGGCATTGGCAGTTGCGGTTTCCCTGACACCGTCGTCAGCGCTTATGGGAAACGCGCCGCGATGCAAATCATCATCTTGGTGCGGGAGAAACCAGACGGCTGATGCCAAGCCAGCGGCGGAGGAGCCGGCAGCGATCGGCTGTGTTTGAACTCTTACCTCCGGCTGCAGCTCCAGCATCGCGCACTAACTACGCCGGGGCTAACGACGCCAGCGTCCGCGCCGACCAGCCTGGCGAAACGTCGCTACTCTAGACTGAAATTAAAAGCAAAAACAAGGTTGGGAAACCGATGTGGCGCAAGGAAACACGGTTAATTTGGAAAAGGCACTAGGAGCGGGAATATTTGCGGTGACAGAAATGCCAGCGGGGCCAGGCGTGAAAAAGAAGTAACAAAATATTTATTTCTCTGGAGAAACAAACTGAGCGTTGGGAGGGATAATATTAAAAAAAAGAGGAACCATCGCGCAGACGTTACTGCTTCCAAGTAGACGATACCGCTCTTGTTACAGTGGAGCTCGATGCCCTGAACCCTGAAATTCTCTTTATCCTATTCCATATAAAGTAGGGATTTGGGGGGAGGGGGGTTCATGGGAGAAAAGCCATGAAAAGCTTAAAACCCAATTTTAACTTTCTATCCTGATACCGTAGCGTTTCCATAGAAACATCAGGAAGACCACTTAAGAGCAGCTTTTTTTTTTTTTTTTTTTGCAGCCATGTTTGGCACGGTACCCCTCCCCCGGACAACCTATTATTTCACAAATGGATGCTTTTTGCCGCTTCTTCTGTAGGGGCTCCGACGAAGGGTGGGGGGAAAAGAAAAAGAACCCTGGATCTTTAACCAGTTCCCTTGTGGCCCCCTCCCTTTTTTGTTGGTAATATTTCTGTCATTCTGCCGGGGTAGACGGTACAAAGGGTTACACTTTAATTGAGCTGTCAGCATCTCCGACAATCCTATAAAACTCCGATTATGCACGGCGGGGTTAGTGACACACTTGTTATTGTGGATGCCCTATTTGCTAAAGCCGAGCCCCCCCCTCGCAGGTCACATCACCCAGGCGACCTTGCTGTCATTAGCCGCGTCTATTCCTACCTCACCGCTGTGAAAATCACACAAGCCAAGGCTTCAAAGCCCTTGCCAGGACTGAATTCGACCAAGGAGCTAATCACCCACAAATCCAGCTCAAATGGCAATAATTGGCTAAACTGCTCACCTCTCCAGAGCTCAGCAGTAATTTGGGATAATAAAGAAAAGAATTATTCAGCTAACTGCCCTGAAATGTATGCCTTGTGACCGACACACTTCACATTTTAATAATGATGGACACAAAATCCAATTTAATACAGCATCTACTGAGTGACAAAACCAAGAATACTGGCAGAAAAAAAAAAAAAAGCGTGTGTGTTTTTTTTTTTTTTTTCCAAACCGTGTTCCATATTATTGTGCGGAAAGGATTCAGGCTTCACGTTGTGAAATTTGGGGACCAAAAAGGTCTCCACGAACAATCCGCAGAAACTCTGCGCCATAATAGGATTTTAAAAATATTTTTTATTTGTTAATCAAAAGGAGTGTCCTGCATTAAAAAATAATTTCAGTGAACAGTTATAGCTCTGGTCCTTACACCTTTGTAGGGATAAGGTAAGAAACATCTTTTTTTTTTTTGTTGTACAGTAGAAGTGTACCCTCTTCGTTATTCTAATTAATGGTATTTCCTGATTCTCTCATTTTTCCCTACTTTTTCGCCTTGTCCTCCAGTCAAAGGATCATTGGCATCCATACGTACACACACACACGCTTGCTGGATAGGTAGCGACACTCCCTGGACCGCTTCACGATGTGACCAGCCTCCCAGGACACCCTGAACTGCTCCACCACTGCAAAGGTGCTCTGCCACTCTTCCTTCCACCCACCCCCTTCTCCTTCCTCAAATTCCTCCTAAGAGAAAGAAAATAATAATAATAATAATAAACATTTATATATATATACACGCAGACAGAAACACCAAGCGCATGCATGGGCTTCTCTTCCTGTCCTACGACTTGTCCTACTTGAGATGTCCAACTCAGAGGAACAGGAATGAAGATGGCAATCCTTCAGAGAAGCAGTTGATGTATGTTGGGCAACTGGTATCCTCTCATCATTATGGGAGAAAAGAATAAGGAACCTAACGAGAAAAACATACCTTCACCCCCTTTGGCCCACCTTACCTGCCAAGGGAAATTGCACGTATTGAATGAACATCTCCCAGACACAGAGCTGCTTCGGAGTGACTAAAACATCACAGAACGTCACAGAACGTCACAGAACGTCACAGAACGTCCAAAACTCGGCGAGTGAAATGTCTCTCCACACCGGGCACGCTCTCATGTTGGCCTACCACCAAGCGGGACATACATACAGATGGGTTTTGAAGGAAGACGCATCGACGGCCCTGCATGCCAGCCGCTAAAAAGATCCAAAATCAAGAGGCAGCAACTGTACTTAGCCCAGAGAGGAATCACAAGGGCTATGTCTGTCTCAAGAAATTAGCTTAGAAATGCTTTATACCTCATTTATTTAAGGCATTCACATACCTGCAGGCTTGTAAGTCAATTGAAGGTGAGTCAGAAAGGGCAGTCACACGAGCAGGTATGTTAATGGGCCAAAAGGGATTACCCAAGAAAATGGTTGAGTCCACCATGACATTACTGGGTTTAAGCCAGACCCTGTTTCCTAAAGCTCACAAAATCACATTTCATGTTCTTGAAAGAGCTGCACAACACGGGAAAACCCATTAGTCACAACCATATTCCTTGTACTACCCGATTGTTACAACAAGGATCACTTGAGAAAGGATATTTTAATATAGCTGTAACATAAATATACACTTTGTTTTCCTTAGAATAGACTCTCCGGCACAGGTTTTTTACGTTTTGTGAAGAGAGGAAAAACTGTAGACCCTACCCTACTCCACACCGAGATGGCGTTTGAGCTGGTTGCATGGAGGCCGCATGCTGTTCCAAGAGGACATGAGGAAGAGCAAAGCCACCATCTTGTGACACCTGAGATGTAATATACTCTCTGAAGACAACAGCTCGTTCTGGACACGATGAACTGCCAACTGTAGCCTACATTCAAGAGAATGCATTGAAGCACGTGCGCTCTCAATATCACCTTAAACAAGAGGAAAATATTTATATAAATGTAGAACACGCCCAGACACCAACAGGCAACTGTATAAAGAGGCAGCTATGACCACATCCTAGCTAGGCGCTTGACATCTGAGTAGACTTTGAGCTGTTAATAAAGAACGATGATTTATCTACTAGGGACAGCAGAGATGCGTCTTTTTAAACAATGCTTTTCAGAACATACACAATTGTTGTCTTCTCTTGCAAGCAAATGACTTCCAAATGCGATGATGAATCAACCTGAAACAAAAATTATTCTGTCTTCAGCTTTAAATACGTGTAGCTATTCACCCAAAGACCTTCCAGCACTGGTCAAGGGCCATGACTTGAGTCACACGGTTGGGTCCTACACCTTAGATGACTTCTGCTGATCAACAGATCTCTAGGAGAAGACAAGAAACAAGGGCCTATGGGTTTTCACCTTTCGTCAAAGACCAACTCAATGTCTAGCCGAGAAGAAAGGAACCTCCCCAGTTCCTAGGAGTTACCCACAGCACTATCTGAGCCAGTAAAGCCGAACAGCACCTCTCTTCAGCACAAACTTGTAACCAACCTTTCCGAGGCCTCCTCACTGCCTACTCTACACTGTGTATTTGATGACTCTTCCATAGCAAGGTATCTCCACAAGTGCAATTCTTGCCTGAGCCCCAGTGAAAACCCATCCATTTCCACGGAGTTAAGGGTACGACCTACAGACAGCTTTCCAACACAGGTTTATTCACTGTGTTCTTAAATTGTTACGGCAAAAAGGCAAAGCGACCGCTGTCACTAAACAGCGGAAATCCATTTTTACTGTGAGAGGTGCTATGGAAATTACAGGTAACAAAATATGAGAGACATGGCCAGCGTCAGCCATTTGAAAGAACTTTTCTGCGAAATTACAGATCAATGCTTTTGACAAGGTTGTTATCAGGATTCTTGAAGTAATAACCTGAGTAAACCCTGAATTTATTTAATTTCTGAGAAAAAAGGCTGGTTTTGCCTAGGCCTGCATACACTCCTCCTCTGCCCAGCTCACCCAGCCTAACATTCATCAGCGCGATTTCAAAATAAAGGATTCTGCACGTTGTGTCAGCACGTTAAGAATTGTAATATTGTTTTAATGTCAAAATCACTCCAGATACAATACTTCCTCTGTAGTATATTTCATGGCTCATTTGCTTCAACAGATATTAAGCTTCAGTCAACAATTAACCACTGACACCTTTTTAAAAATTATTTTTTAAACCGAGCAGATTTAGCAGAAAAGCTAAGGAGCAACTTGGATTTACTCGATGGATGCTAATTCAACGTCACCGGTTTATTTTCTTTCCATAAAGTATCCGTTCTTGAGAGCGGCAGTCACTTCATCTGCATTTTAACTGACTCGAAATTCAGATTTGAGCCACGCAGCACATGTTTTAGTCCAAAAATTGCTGTAAGCGCACCAGTTTAAAACACTATTTAAACCGTTAATTGTTTTTCACTTACCATTTAAGATCATTCTCAAATATAACCATTTAAGCGAACGTTTAAATGCTGTTTCGTACACAGCACTTGCTCTATTTACACTGGTAGGAAAATAGCGTGCCAGGAGATACTCACATTTGTCTGTTTTCTGTGAGGAACCCATCAGTGCTCCCTTACGCTTCAGCTGGGGGTTACCTGTAGTTCCACAGTGCTACTGCTTCAAAGCCTGGACACAAGAAGATCCATCTCACCTCTACTTTCCAAATCGAACAGAGGACGTTGTTGTTGTAACAGGAAAAGCAAGGTGATGATGGGACATCTCCTCCCACCTCTCTGCCCACTTGGAGCCGCGTTACAGTCCACTTGAGATGTAAACCCAAGGCTTATTTTGCATTTCACAAGGCGTCTATCAGAAGCCTTAAGAAGCAGGAAGCAGATGAGACATTTTTGGAGCACTGGCTCGTACCCAGATGACGCCAGAAAAGGCACTAGCTAGGGTGGTCGGGCCCACGGGCCCAGAGTACAACTAACACAAGATGCTGTGATAAAGCTGGCGGTGACTAAACTCTCTTGGGAACGTCCACCCCTAGAAACAGCTGGTATACAAGGAGGCAGCAAAGCATGATGCTCCAGAAACAGTATCCCGTTAGTAAAAGCACACAGTTACACCACGGTCTGCTTTAGGAGTTTCTGGCAGCACGTCTCTTGTAGACATTTCTGGTAGCGTCAGATTTTTCCACATGAAGTCCTGAAGTTGGGGTCAACTCTTTACATGTGATCCATAGTTCAGAATATAGAATTCACAGAACGGTTTGGGTTGGAAGGGACCGTTCAAGCCCATCCAGTCCAACCCCCCTGCAAGGAGCAGGGACATCTCCAACCAGATCAGGTTGCTCAGAGCCCCGGCCAACCTGGCCTGGAACGTTTCCAGGGATGGGGCACCCACCACCTCTCTGGGTAACCAGTGCTCCACCACTCTCGGCATAAAAAAATTTCTTCCTGATATCTTTGACCTACCTCAGGTAATTTAACACACCGGTCACTCAGCATTTTCACGTTTTACAACGCTCAGTAGCAAAAGCAGGTCTAGCAAAGGCTGTTAGCCAGCGCTGTACATTTCTACGGATGAAGACTTAGGAGGAGTCATTCCAGGACTTTCTAAAGCAAAATCCCAAAAGGTGCTTCCAGAAACAACGATACGCGCTCCTCCCAAAAACTGCGTAAAGACACACACAGCATATTTTCCCTGTGAGTAGTCTTTCACACACGTTGCTCACTCAATTTTAAGCCTTTACGCAACACCATGAATATTTTAGTCGAAGAGTCAACAGAAGAACAGCAGATAAGCAAGCTGCTCTCCTCCAGAGGCTCTTACTGTTTCACGAGAGAGTATCCGAGAACCAACTAGCTTGCAGGCGACACAGAAGAACACGATGCTCACGCAAGGTAATTTATAAAGATCATTTACGGATTTCTCTGTGCAGTCACTTGGCTGTAGACTAGGTATGTCATAACGTGTTGGAGACAATCTCTCCTCCAAAAAGATTATCTGTTATTTAGCTAAGTAATCAGTCAGGGACAAGGCAAAAATATGATTTTTAACCATATTTCCAACTTTCTATCGACAAAGAATGTGTTTGTAAAGACAAAAAAAAAATTATATAAATAAAAATGCAAGGTAGCCAGAGTGCGGCTAATGGGATTTGACGCCGGCTTTAATTTTAATGAAGAAAGTTGCCAGTAGCAACAAAACTGTCAGCAGCAGCCAAGCACCATTAATAAAGACCCAGACAACATTAGTGGCACGGCAACGGTACAAAAGGTTCCCCCCGGTTCATGCTGTGCTAAATTGGCTGCCCAATTTTTCTTAAGTGTCCATACTATTTAGAAGACAATTTATTAATTTTTGTCATCCATTGTCAGTTGACAGGCCATCATTTCGCATCCTGAATTTGAGATGAAAACTAATTGAAAAGACTGGCAGTATTTATGAGGGGTATTATTTGTCAATTATGGCTGCTGCTGATACGTGGTGTACCAACTTCAATACCTCGTGCTCGGGCGTGTCAGTCGGACTTTTTTGTGTCGCTTCCACGTTAGTTCTACAAAAGTGACAGAAAGCAACGATCAAATCAATTTAGAAAAGTCATTAAGGAAGAGAGGCCCGTCAATCCCTGCTCTGAAATCAACAGAATGGGGAAAAAAAGGACTGATGTCACCCAGGAAACCACAGCTTTCTCTCAGCAACACCTTCCAGGAGGAAATCCCACTCTCTGTTTCCTACAAACAGAACAGATTTGTAAATATGTCATGATTTAAGTCATCCCTGCAACTTTAGGCATGCTGCCTAAACTACAAGGTTTATCACTGCCCTCAAACCGCTTCTTTGCGGGTCTGAATGCCCCAAAGGTTCTCAAACTCCTAACTGCAAAGTGGCAAGTCTTAGGTCTAGTCATTCTGACTTCCCTCTTACTACATCAAGTTTGTTACTTAAAAAAAAAAAAAAAAAAAAAGAATAATTTAAAACAGCTTGCACCATTTGAAAGCTTCTATCACTGTCCCCAGCAGCTCTGAGGAGAACATCCTGCAAAACTTGGCTTACCACCTCAATGGGATGTTTATGTGAACAGTCTTCCAGAAACATTCTCCTGCCTTCCATACTCACAGACACTTAAAGCAACGGTGATGCTGCCATCGGCAATTAGCAAAAAAAACCCCAGGAAACTCCCAGCAATGAAAACAGCCAAAAAAAAAAAAAAAAAGTTTCCACCCTCCATCTCTAGGCCTTGCTTTCTGTGTCTGCAACGCAAAGGTCTTCTTTCGAAGGGCTACACAACTGTAATCATCTCTGTGCTCCACACTCCCCGATTCAGCATCAGTAAATCTCGGAACTGGTTTAAGACATGCACGCTCCTTAACATGCCCTGTAACGTACTCCACTTGTTTCTGAAGGTCTAAACGTTTAAAGATGACAGCTAAAACCTCACTTAAACATTCATTTAGGAACAAAGCATCTCATTTTCCTTTACGAACACCAACTAAAAAGCTTGAAACTGAGTTGATCTACTACACACAGTTTTCTCTAACGCAGGGGTTAAGACTCGCGTACAAAGACCATTCTGTGTTCAGGCTTCCTTGGGCGTTTGTATTTTTCTCTCATCTCTGCGCTAGCGAAAAGTGCCAGCAAGTTGCCTCCAGGAAGCCCTTCGGAACAGCAGCAGCGTTCCCATCAGAGACGAGCAGAACCTACAATGCAGCAGGACCCTACAGTAGGCCACCTTTGATTTTAGCTCCTCTCAGCAATCTTTTCTTCCTATTTTAACTGACCTAAGAGAAGCTAAATTCACTGAAATACAGACATGTATGTCACGAGCGCTCCAGAGCCATCAACACGTAAAACACGACTTCGCTCACAAGATTACCTGAAGGCCACCTGTACTCATAGAATGGGAACACCACATGTTGGAAAGACCTCTGGAGGCCATCCAGCCCAGCCCTCTGCTCAGAGCCAGGCCAGCGTGGATCAGGTTTAAGGTCTTGACTCTTGAGAAGTCATCTCCAAGTCGCCCTTGCAGCCATCTCCAAGGATGGAGATTTCACAGCCCCTTCAAATATCTGCTCCAATATCTGAACACCCTCTTGGTGAGGAGGAAAAAAACCAGTTTCTGTACATCTAATTGGAATTTCCCGTCTCAACTCATGTCAAAACATAAATCACAGAATTGCTTCCTTTACTCCTCTGTTAGATCAATAAGTTAGCAGTGAGGCACACAAAAATTTGCTTTCCCATGCTTGGACAAAGTACACATCTCACGCAGCCGAAGAGCTTCACAAACCGCAAGCACCACAGCGGAGCAGCTGCAGGGTTGAGAGACCCACTAGGACAACTGCCAAGCTATTATTCCAACCCGGAACAGGCTCGATCTGCCATCAGTAATATCTTTTATGCACTTACACTGACATCTTCAATGGAGGTTAACTAATATATTACTGCTTTAACTTTCAGCAAGACCCTGGAAAGGCACGTCTGTGCTCAGAGAAGCTTTTGCTGCTTGAGTGCAGGAAGAACTGAAGTCAAGCTATGACTGAAATGACAAGGAAAAAGGAAAGCTTTACCAGTCTTCTTGGAAATTAAGGAGAATAACAATGCCTTATACATTTTCAAACAGAACCAAGCCTTTCCTGCATCAAGAGACTTAGTTTCATTTTCTAGTGCTGCCACTCCGATGAAGGAGAAACGGCGTTCACCTCAAGCCTGAAGTCAATACTGTAAGACACGGGAGTCTTCGTCTCTAATTCAAAAACTCCAGATGAAGAGAAAAACCCACAGACTTGTTTCTGAACATTTTTCTCCTCCAGCAGGTAAACCTGCCTATAAAAACAGCTCGATGCCACAAGCCTACTGCAAACACAGCAAGAAAGCTCCTTTTCTCCAACGCATCCAATAAAAGGACAGTGCTTTGACAGAGGGCAAATTCAACATCCGAATCCCCTTCATCTAGCTCAACAGGCAGAGAGGCTAGACGGCTTTTGCAATCTTGATGCTTTTAAGATACGTGTCTAAAGTTTCTACCCCTTCTGCAAGCAAACTAGTTCAGCCCACAACATAAGGGAGATAAGGTCACCAAAAGAAACAGTGTAAAATCTAATTTATTTTCTTGGTATTGTTGAGGTGAATTGCACAGCAGAAGAAATTAAGGGTTCTTTGTAAGCAGCCTAACTTTCCGGAGAAATGCACCATTTCTTGTACTAAATCTACCTTCTTAACCTCTTTGTTGCAAGGTGTCAGCGGCGTATCAGCGCCGGGGAGAGTGACTAACACACAGAAGCCGCTGGGCGAGCTATCGGGAGTCCAATCTGGAGTTCACCTACACGTTAACTCCTACCGCTAATTCATCATCCCGGCACCCGACAGCTCGGCTGATTGTGAGCCGTGCAGGACAATAAGGGTCTCGGCTGACCACCAAAAACCAGCCCAAGGGAGGAGGGGTTGATGGGCACGGACCTGGAGAAGGCCTAAGATAAGTGCTGGCTGTCAGCGCAAGGACAAAGAAGGGCAGGCCCTGGGGAGAGAAAGGAGATAAAAAAAAATCTCGACAACTGCTTTATCTGATGAGGGTTATGGCTAATTAATTATAAACTCAATTACCTAACCCTTACTTCAGCAGTCTCTATTCATTAAGAGATAAAACCTGACTGACTGCTAACTTTCTCTTGCACACATGCACGCACAGCACGCTCGCTTCGGATTTACACACTTTAGCGCACAATTTCTTAAAAAAGATCTCCAAAAGCCTTCGTACCTGTCAACTTTGTGCTCGCGGGATGGAAGATCTCTCCTTTTTTTTTTTTTCCCCCTACCACCCAACCACCCTCTGTCGCACAATGGGAGGGCCAGGCCTCCATGCTGTGCATTGGCATTTAAAAGCAGAACGCAGACATTAAACAATAGACATTATGGACATCAAAGTCCCTTTTCACAGCTAAGTTTCTGCCTCCGTGGGCTTCTGATCTAGTTCACATTTATAAACTGAGCTTTTAATTTTGGGTGCTAAAAGTTTGGCGGTGTAGCTCGCCGGTATCAACTAAATATTATTCTTCCGGAGTTTGAAGGTAGCCAGCAAAAATGAATCGCGTTAAGGAATGAACTCTAAAAAACCCTTAGCCAAGGCAACGCTTGCTAATAATCCAAACTGGATTTTGCATGTATCGCATTAAAAATGGCCGTTTTATCGCTATTCAGATTCCACCCGCGTTCCTGCGGCGCTTGGCCTCTCCTCCAGCTTAAGTTCTTGCCCCCTCGCGTCGTGCCTGACACGAGCTCAAACAGCCTCGCAGAATCAATCCCGGCCGTTAAAAGAAGGCTCCTCTTAATCTCTTTCCAAAGACGGCAGACCTGTCTCTGCAGACCTTTTGAATACACGGATATTCTCAAATCCCTGCTTGCCCTCTGCTCTAGCTCCTCCAGTTCTGCAGGATAATGGTTTTTACATATATTTTTGTATATGGGGGTTTCATGCATATTTTTGTGTATCCATATATATACATATATGAAATGACAAGGTGATCACTCACGTGGTATTTCACATCGTCTCTGAACTTTTTCAAAGAATAATTTCTTCCGACACGTAGAACGAAGGAACTCGGCTTTGTGTCTGTTTCTTCCACTAAGTCCCATTTCAAATCACCGAAAAGTATTTTTATGAGGTGACATTTTGGTTCATTCAACATGTACGGCATCTCAGCTCATTTTTTTCATACTTCGCCTACATCAGATGAAATAAGAACACTGCACTAAAAGAATCAGGCCAACCGGTACACATTGTGCAAGCTCTTCACTGCAAAGACATGATTACATGACAGTATTTCAAACTAATATTTTGGTCTTGGTTATTATTATTTGGTCTTGGTTATTACCTTATTAGAAGGATCTATTTTACTAATACTTATGTTTTTAGACTTGAATGCTGTAGTCCACCGGTTCATTTCACTCCTATGATGCTTACACGTGGGAATGGTTTTCTGAAACTTGTTCCCTTCCTCGCTTGTCTTGCTGATACCCACTTGAGAATTTCAGTACATACTAGCTTGCTCAGCTCAATCTTTGGAGACTTTCCCAAGGAGATAAAACCTATTGTTACGCCAACTTAAGAAATGTGCTTTTTCACTCTATAATTTAAAAACTTCAGTTCAAATGGTGTGTCTAATGATCTTAAAGCATATAATTTGTCCAAAACAGGGACAATTTCAAGCAAAATTAAAGGCTGTCTGCTTTGACAGAGCCTTGAAAAATTTGAGAAGAATAATTCTCCAACACCATCATCACGTTTAGTAGCCAAGCCAACTTTGGCTATCTTTTCGATAAAACCTCAGACAACGATACAGCCTTTTTTCCATCCTGCGCTTCTGTGTCTATTATGAATATCAATTCCGTACTTTCCCTTACAATAACCAATTTTAAATCCAATTATTATTTTAGTATTTCATATTACTTCCTTGCTCCCCTTCTGCATTAAGTTGAAAAGCTTATGCCATGCTTTTATGGTCCAGTACCTTCCCCTGAAATATGTAAATCTTTCTTTTCGGGCAATAGTTTTAAAGCTTGTCATATGAATACCACAGTTGATCAGCTCCTTGTGGTTCTTTTTAACTTCCAGTCTTTTTTACTTGATGGCACGCAGCACATTTCAAGCACACCCGTGTCTGAACACTCTGTACTGTCTCTACTCACTTTGACCAACAATTCTGAGATATTCCAACATCTTCTATTAACGAGTTTTTAAAGCCATCCCATTCTCTTCAGCTCTCACTTAATTCTTCACCTATAAATGCAACTACAGGTGATCTCTATACATTGAATAGAAATTACAGCGTTTTCTGTTTGTATTCTGGAAGATAAAAAAAGGCCTGCATTAGGTTTATTGCAAATTATGTATCTGAAGTTCCCGAGGTGGCTGACATCTCTGGTCAAATCCAAAACTCAAGCTGTTATGAAAGGCAGATACGCCCATCGTCTTGCTCCTCTTTCCCATAATTGTAACAAATTCAGGAAATCCCTCCTCAGCAGAAAGCGAACAAAAAAAGAGAACATCTCATTTGCTTCTAAGCTCTGTTCCACCACATTTCTTCCTCTTCTCTGGGGCTCTAAACTCTTCCCCACTTTGATACGAGCATCTCCAGTACCCGAATCCAGTCGCGTTCTCACCTCGCTTTTCACTAACGTGTATGGAGAGGTACATCGCGCTCCCTTTATTCCTTTTTGCAAGTTGTTGCAAATACTGACCATTTAAAGTCCTTTCCCCGTACGTCCTCACTTTTATATAGTCCTATAACTTTGTATCTGAAGGGAGATGATCGTACTTTGAACAAGTTACGGTTTAAAAGAAAAAAAGAAACAGTAAAAAAAATCCAACGGCATTTCCCATCAACAATTTCACGCAGCTATTTAACTTAAAAATACAAACTATGGTTGCAACAACCACGAGCTCTGTAATGCTGGTCTCTCAACTGCCTTCCCATCACGCTAACAGCATCGGGCAAAAGGGAAGACTTCTCCCATTCATCAATAGAGGAGTTATTCATCCGAAGTTTATTATCTCAGGTAATTTGATCAATACACTTCACCTTTATAGTGAAGTTGTCCTTGCGAGCAAAGCATTCTGTGTTTTATAGCGAGATGGTTATTATGAAGGCTATTCACAGGGAAATTCTCTGCAGTTAAAAGTTTTTCCAATTAACTACATTTAACATCATTTAAGCCATAAAACGGCGGTTACATTTCACACCGTGTTGTCGAAGTGCGGCAGTGCTCAGAAAGCAGTTAGCGCGCATTTGGCAAATACATCAACCGATACCTTGGAGTGGAAATGAAGAAAACTCTGCCAGCACACAGAGAAAGACCGTTTCAACACGAAGTCACGAATACATACCAAAAAAAAGCCTGCATCAGAAGAAACCCTTTACAAAATTGCAAAGAACAGCCTCAGAGTTTCCACAGCCCTAAGAATGCTCCACAGCATCAATTCTTGTTCTTCCTTCATGCAATGTCAGCACTCTGCCATGACAATTCTTTGAGTTTTCTCATTTCTTTCCAATCGCAGTGTTTGTGCAATGGAGCTATGAACTTCCAATGAATTAAGGCCTACAGGAACAAGTTACCTAAGGTCCTCCGGGATGAAGATCTCCAGACCCCACTATCCTCTCTCCATATCTGAAGCATCTGAGCTGCCTTCTCAGTAGCTAGCATTCACCATGAGGCACCACACAAGATGAGGGAAAATTATTGGAAACAGCAGCAAAATAACAAATTCTCATACATCTCCTATTCTAAGGAGAGAAACCTCTAAAAACTTGCTGAAAAATAAAAAAAATTTACTCCTTGTGAGACATACTCAGAACAAACTAGTTCGTTAAAGTCCTATCAGCACTCGTAATCGGCCCTTGCTGGCCAATAGAAGCAGACATTTGCAACTTCTCCCAGGATATTATATTCTAAATCCTTCATGAGGTGGACCTTGTCCTTTTCTGAGGAAACTTGATAGCAGTCTTTAGTATTCACTGGCATAATTAGGACTGCAGTTAATTTCATTAAATTCTCTTGCTGCTAAATGAAGCAGATTATGAGACATCTTTTATTGCAAGGCATGAAATTACAGCCTGTCAGCTGCCAATGGTAGAGTAAAACTAATGAATTACAGGGTAAATAACACCAGAATTAACCAGTCAATTGAACATAGCAGAGAACAAAGTCATTTTTCCTCAGAGCTCCGGCGAACGCCACTGCCGCCGGGATACCTTTCAGCGAGCTGGAAAGCAGGCTGGCCTGGCTACAGAACGGCACGGGTCAGCACCGGCGTCTCCAGCTCTGGGAGAGAGGGGGCTGTAACATCACCCGTGGCACTACCAAGGAAAGAGTCCAGGGAAAGAGAAAACCCATGTTATTAAAAGGGATGATGATGATTTCCTCATTTTGGCACGCGTGCCGTAATGGTTATTTGGTACACAAACCAAAAGCATTTTAAAATGGCATGTCTAGTTGCATTTTCAGCAGGTTTCTGAGAGACTACACTTGAAGTCTCCTTTCCAGTCCTCTGAAACTTCCAGTTCGGTGTCAACCCAGTTTGACGGAGGGGCAGAGGTACCAAAGGGATGTTCCGACAAATTCTGTGGAATTCCATATTTGCCTGTAAGACTGAAAGTCCCGAGCTTGGAAAGCAGACTGCCGTTAGAGTTTGGTTTGTTCTGCTGGAAAGATGGAGCATCAGCCTGCCTGCAGCTGGCACCAGCTGCAGCACATTTCTTACCCCTCAAAAAAGGCAAGGAGAAAGCACTTATGTAACTTGTGCCTTAAAAAAAAAAAAAACCAACAAAAAACCAACCAAACAAACAAAAAAACCCAACCCAGCACACAGGAATTTCAGACCACAGTGGGCTTAGGGAACACTGTCGGTGGAAGACTGGAGATGCTGTGCAGAGGGTCCAGCTCATGGGAGCATGTTTTTAATAAAAAACTCAAGAGATAGTGGTTTATCTTGCAAAAAAACCTCCTCAAAATTAATTTAAAAGTTCCAAATGTAAAAGGCGTTATCTATAAAACCTAGAAGAACTAAAAGTAAACAGCAAAAAAAAAAGTACAGAGCAGAATTCGTTGGCCAGCAAAATTACCTACTGACTAATGACTCACTGTCAGGGAAAAAAAAAAAAATATAATTTCTACATCAAATAGATCCTATTTCTAATAAAATTACGCACTCACTCCTAGTTCTTCCGTAACACAAAGCATACAAACACCTGTGGCACCAAACCATTCAAAACCACAGAAGTAGCTGCAGCATCCTAAAACCCAGCTTCATGTAGGGTAGCACCCACTGAAATTTGTTCGGAAAATGTGGGAATAAACACACGTTACCTGGGAGTAAGATTTTTTTTTTCCCCCCCCACTAGCCTGGGTCAACATAATTTTCAGGATTTCAGATTTTTGAAATTATCCATATGTGTATTTCAGCGTTGGATTGGAAGCAGGGGAGAGCAACCACACCAAGCAAAGCAAACCAGGCACTGAAATGCCACCGTGCTATAGAAGACAAACTTCTCTGCCATGATTGCCAACATTCTTCAAGTCAGGAGAACAAATTACCTACACAAAAAGCATTCCTGCAGAAGAATAAAACTCAAACCAAACCTGATTTTAGAAGCTGCAATCCCTGAGACAGGCCTGTGTCTGCTGTGAATTCAGGAATGAGGTTTCTCTCGCAGACAGATTCTCCAAGCAGATGTACGTATGACACAGGCAAGACCTACTGCTCTCTGAAGCTCTTGTCTAGCACACCCCAACGCACCGAAGCCCTTCGCTCAATCCAACACGTTAGTCTTTCTGCGAACGTACCTTGCGCTGGAAGAGAGCCCTGGCCCAGCTGGGTGATCTGTGCTCTGGGCAGAGAGATGTCGACTCTCTGAAGTCGCTCTGTCTACTGTCCATAGTTTCCAACTCCCATCACATGTATTTTAGGCAATTATTTTAACACCACCAGAACTATTCTGCACTGACACTGACATCTCGCCTTCAGATTTTGAGAGTGGGAAAGCCAGTGCTGTGACGGCATGCACGCATCAAGCTCAACGCGTTTGTTACTGAAATCTATAGACTGAAAGCTCTTCAGGCTTCAGCTGGAACCAGCTCAGAGGCATCGACAACGTGTCGAAGAAGCAGAGCAGCAGAGGCATCGACGCATTGCGTCAAGCTAGCAATTGATCACCATGCTTTATCCTTAGAGATATCAGCACCTTAAGAACCAGACGGCTCTAGGGACTGGTGCGCCACGTTCTGAAAGACGCTCAAGATTTTTAGTGTCATTGAAAACATCATCTGGTTTTTACTCTCACTTCCCACCTCCCTCATAGCCTTTGTCTTTGTTCAGTATTTGCCCTCCTTCCTCTTACCTGTTTAATACAGATTTTGCTTTTCCTTGGTTCTCACCTGGCTTCCCCACAGCAGCACAATTTTCCGTTTCAGTTCTGCCCCTCTAATTCCCTCATCCATCGCACGGGCATTCTGTCCCCTCTCCTCTCACCTTTAAAGCCCCTTGCTTCTTCTGCCTCCTCACCTTCCGCAGAAGCAGAGAGCTTGCAGTCTTCATGTTCTGTAAACACGTGAGAATCCTCTTGCTTCATTCACTACATCACATTGACACTAAGAAGCGTCACTTCATTTGAATTAAGCGTGACTTAATCTGTACCAGGAATTACAACAGTGATCACTGTTGTTAGCACTGTAATCTTGCAGCACTAACAACAGTGATCACGCACGTAGTATTTCTCAGCTACAAATACACTATTGCCAGGAATTACAAACCGACAGCAACAGTCCCTGTACAAAGGGTACTCTGGAGAAGTTCTTCGCCATGCCGTTGCTGACGTGTCGATCTTCAAAGCGCTGAGTGCTCCCCAGCGACGGATGGACACACACGCTCTCTTACGGCAGCAGACAGGGCTTGCGCAGCTCGTCTGCCAGGACGTGGCACTGGAAATCTGGAAATCTATGTACCTCAGGAGCTCTAGCTCACACAGAAAAATAAACGTGCATACATATTTTAAGAATCAGGCCGAGTATTTGTTTTACATGACGCACACCAACCGTATGTATTTCTGCACTCGGTTTGCATCCTGAGAACAGCTTGTTTTCACCCGGTTTGCTCAAAACCGACTCCTCTGCTTTTAGCCTAGGATTTACAGGGCATCTCTCCCCATAAAAAGTTTGCTTTAATTTGGTGACGAAGTAGCTTCTAAAAATTTTGATTCCTAAAGTGATGATAGCTGCCTTCTTAAACAGACCTTATTCTCTTCTGTCCCCATATACACTTACTGTCAGACAGCAGGGTTTCTAAACTATGTGCTACCTTGCTATTTTAATTAATTTTCTCTCCAGTACCTCCTGCACTCAAAGATTTCTTAATTCCCCTCCCCCCCCAAAATATTCACATGAGAAGAGGACATCAGACGTTAATCCAGCTGCCTGATTTGTGGCAGTTCTCCGGCTCTCTACCCACCCGTTTAAACGCTGTCACTCATAATCGGGTGATATACTGTGCTATAAAGCCTTTCGCAAACGGTACGTCTTGGTATTTTTCTTTTGTGACAAAGGATCGTATTAAGTCATAACGGGGGAAGAAACGAACTCGGTGCTCACTTACCTCCAGAATTGCTCTCTGTTTACGTCTCAATACTTGCCCCCACTTCTTAAAAAGAAATTCCACATCACTCAGCTTGTATTGCTTCCTTACAGAGAACGTTACGCAGCCTGACAGCCCCCAAAGTCCAGAAGCTTTCTCTTACTCCCAAGCCTGAAATCCTCTCCTCATTATCGCCCCTTACCTGCACCCACGCATCTCGGAGCACAGCAGCAACACTTCTTTTTCCCAGCAAACACATGGCAGATTTCTACGTCTAATCACAACCGCTCTGTCGTAGCTTCGCTAAATGGTCTGTAATTAGCCCTCTAATCTTATAAGCAGCGATCTGATATGGGAACTCGCATCGCTAGTCCTAACGTGCCCCGATTACTGTCATGGCCCGCAGAAAACACCTCGAGCCAGAGACTAACCCGGCTTTAGAGCCGCAGAGGTGGGATTCTCTCGCCGGCAGTGCCTTGAACCCTGCGCCTAATCCCCGTCTGCAGCGGTGAGCGCCTGTTCTGAACACATCCACGGCTTCCTGTCGCGAGTTGTTGGGGAAGTGTCTTGGTGAGGCACCATAAGCACACACCAAACAGTAAAGGTGGAATACCTTCCCGCCTCGGATTAAGCCAGCAGAAGTTTGGGCGGCTGGGTTTTTAACTCAGGTTAGCAGACTGAGTCTGGCACGTGCAAGTAGTTAGGACAGACCAGGCCCATTTAGCTTCTCGTGATTTGTGCCTTTACAAGCCAAATCTCATTCCGTTTAGTCACGTGCCTTTCTCCTAGGGATGACCAACGTGTCTGCTACGCATTTCCTTGCGCCTCCAACACTGTCGCTGCGGAACGGCACCAGCCGCAGAGCCGAACGACGCTCCATCCTGCTCCCAGCCGCCGCGGACCGTGGTCTGGCTTTAGCTTTTGCTCACGATCCGTTTTCAATCCACACCACAGCTTTGAGCCAAACGCATTTGGACAAGCTCTCATTTAAGACGTAGCGAGGCAGTATCAAAACGCTTTCTTGAAATCCAAATATTTGACATCTGTTACGTTTGCTTCACGCGCTTATTTTGAAATTCTATCAAAAAAGCAATCAAGTTTTTCTGGCAAGTTTTAGTCTATACAAAACACCCCATTTTCCTCACAGTTTTATTAAGCCGCTCAGGAAAACTAAACCCTGCAGCCGTGTGTTTGCATTACGTTCGTCTTCTCCCTAACGCTAGTTACAAGGCTGATTTGAAGCTTTACAGCTCTGGGACATCTGTAAGTGAAATACACCCACACGATCTAATCGCATCACTCATCTCCAATTTATCGTAACGTGAATAACTTAAAATAAACAGAACATTCATTATCTGATTTTTCTCTTTCTTCTCACGCAAAACAAACCAAGATTTTATTTTGATTCTTTCTAAGAACCGCACTAAGTGAATTATTCCTTTTAAATCCAAAATATTTCAATGCCAATATATTTCAGTGCCTGCCTCCTGAGGCTGCGCTAAGGATGCGCTGAAAAGTGCTGCAGTCCGAAGGTTTTTGAAGAATAAAAGTAGGATTAGAGAAAACAGCATTTTAACGCAAGCGTGAGGACCTCCACAGTCGGGATTTTGAAGATCGGTAACAACGCAGCTACAGGGTACCTACCTTTCCAGGATCCCTTTCTCCGTGCCCCCCTCCCCAAGAACAATATTCCTTCCTCTTGCCATTTACTATTTTTAATTTGCCATTGCCACTTACACTCTGGATAAACGCTTGCTCATAAACGTCGAATACTAACAGCGCCAATGCTTTTTTTTTTTTTTAAAAAATCAACAATAAAACCAAGAAACAGGGGATGCTGGCTCAGCACTCCTGACTCAAACGCACACGCAATTACCACACAATTAAAAGGTAGCAAAAGAACTATGAAAATATTGAGAATGCCCAAAGTCTGCCTCGTTCAAAAAAATTCGGCTAAAGGGCTTTAACTGCGTGCTGTTCAGTTTACTCTTTTGATTGCTTTACCACTATGTAAATCAATTTGTTAATGTTCCTTACAAAATGCATGAGCCAGTTATACTGACAAACACACAAAGCTCATTCGTAATTAGCAGTTAATTAGTACGAAGGAACAGATGCTGTTAGAGTTTCAGCAGGCGAACAGGTTCTGTAAACAATGCTTATAAATCTAAATGAATTTATTAACCACAATGCGACTGTCAACGTTTTGCTGGCAACCATACAAACATGGTGGAATCCCCAAAACATCTTTACAACGTATTAATAATCACTGTGTCAACCGGAGTCTCACGTGCTAACTGTCATCAGCTTTCCACTTAATCTTCTCATGTCACTTCTCCGGCCGCGCTCCTCACGCCCTCAGAGGAGGAGCTCCAGTCACCAAAGTTAGACCAGATGCTCCCGGACTCACCTCCGACGCGCCGCAGCCCCTCAAAGCAAAGGCATTTTGGCAAGAGGGATGTTTGGTTTGCACCGATACCTCGGACAAGCTTCCACAAACTAAAAACCGACGAGGACACGCGCGGCTCTGGAAGCACATCTCCGTCCTGAAGGGTTTGCCGTCATTTTCTTGACCATCATCCGTTATCGCTCGACAAGAGACCAGCACTATGAAGGCATCTCCACATCTCATCCACCAAAAATAACTATACATCCATTATTTCCACTCTCCATTTATAAAATCATGCACTCAAGCCACCGAGTGACGCCGCAGGTTTTTATTTTTAATTATCTGGGTATATATAGGTTGCTCTCAAATAAAAAGAACGCCTCCTGTAAGCATTTCTAGACTCAGCTAATAAAGCAGTACCTAGACACAACCACCTTGAATCCAAGGCTTTTGGCCAGGGGTCAGTTCTTAGCCTAAGGGCAACCGTGAGGATGCCTCAGTGACCTCACTGCTGTCAATCTCTGCGTGTCACATTGAGATGCCACCTTGATATACGACATCATTTTGACACTGGAAAATTCTAATTTTTTTAAAGTCATATTATGGCTTTCTTTACTGATGTTCCATTTTACACCTACGTTGAGTTCCACCATTCCCTCCTCCTCTCCCCTAAAGTATTCCGACACCCCTTCACCACGTTCTGCACGTGGATTTGCAGTCCACCGGCATGGAGAAGAAGGTGAGAGCACTCTAAGTGCTTCTCCAGGGCTTCACAGGAGAGACTGCTTGGCTTGCCTTCTGCAGGCTCCAAGACCCTCGCCGCACCGTTACAGGGACCAAAAGTACGCAGGCTGGAGGAACCCATTCTCTGCCAGCATCAAGCACTGGGCAGAAGGTGAGGATGTTCATAGTAGAGCTTCAGGAAAAAAAAAAAAAAAAAAAAACCAACCCAAATATACTCTCTTCTCTTACAAGGACAGCACTGGAAACCAGACCCTCGACAGGTTTATCCTGAAGAGCAGCATCTGCTCCTTTCATACAGACATAGGTGGATTTTTTTGCCTTTTTTTGTAAATTAATTTTTTTATGTAAGAGAGCTCCTGCCTCACTATTTCTGTAGAGGCTGACAGGTCTTCTGGCACTCTCCTCCTCCCTATTTCCATTCTCTTCCCACAGTCTCTCAAAGGATGCTTAACCTGACCTATTCCAACCAGAAGCTGGAATATCTCCTTTCGAATCTTAATGACGTGCAAGAGCTATAATCACACCTGATGTGCCATCTAGGAAATCATTAGCTACTAGTCAAACCCAAAAGTTTTTCCTCATCTCTTTTAAGAGACAAGTAGGAGTATTACATTTGGATAAGATGAAAAAAAAACAAAGAAAGGGATGAAGTTGAGCACCTCTTAAGGGCAGTCATTAGCCATCTGTGAGCTTTTACGGCATTAATGTGGATATCAGGAAAAAACCTGAAAACTTTTTGTTTGCTTAATGTTTAGATCATAGAATCACAGGATGGCTTGGGTGGGAAGGGACCTTCAAAAGTCATCCAAGTCCAACCCCCCTGCAAGGAGCAGGGACATCTCCAACCGGATCAGGTTGCTCAGAGCCTTGTGTGCCCCCTGCCAAAATCAACACTAATAAACACTTAAATATATTTCTTTATCAGGTAAAATTCATTAAAAAATAGAATACCATGTTTACTATCACATCCATCGTACTACAAAGACAAATTTTTGAGCTGGGAAGAGTTATGAAGCAAGTTACCCTGAAAGGAAACTGGTTAATTCACTCACAAACCACCAGCTTTGCTGCGTTAGGAGGACCAGGGGCTCCTGTTAGCTTCAGGTCACAGCCACAGACAGTCAAAAAAATGATAGAAAGTTAATTTCTCTGAGAAGTTTATTAATAATATCTCATTTATAGATCTTTAAATACCCCCGTGGAGCAGCTCACCTCAATCTTAGCGCACTTGGAGCTATCGCTGCACAATTTTTGCAGGTATTTAGAGACAAAGTGAGGAGAATTTATAGGATGGGAGACAGAAAACTCATTTTAGGAACTCTCAAAGAAAGACAACAGAAATTCAATCCTTATAATGCCAAATACACAAATTCCATCTTTCTCCTGCAACCCTGGGACATCTCAGGAAGGGAAAGGAGGAGAATCCAGAAAGCAGGAGGAAGCAGACAACTCGGTGGGACGGACAGACTGACAGAGAGGGAAGAACGAGGAATTTTCTCCACGGGAGAGGTGCTGAGGTCTTGCCCAGGCCCCCCTGCTCTGGCCAAGGGCCGTGGACTGGCAGGTAGAAGCCCTAACCTCGCGCAGAAGAGGGATTAACGCCGGAAGCTCGCGGGGTTGGGCCAGCTGTCCAACGCAGCCACACGCCAAGGCGACCCACGTGGCATCCTCACCTCCTTCCCCTTTGGGATCAGAGAGCTTCCTGCAACTGCAAAACCACGAAATCCAGCAACTCCGAAATGCTATTTTATTCCAAACGCTTGCGACTACTGTTTTTTCTTGGGACAGTATCTGAAAATCACCGACAGCAAAACAGCACAAAAGCAGTTTTCGCGGCCACAGGAAACATTATTCCAGGCAGGTACACGTGGCTGTAGCCGTTCCTCTGATATAAGGGCACATTTGATCTAATTGGAAAAAATATTTCAAGTGCACTGGGAATAGTCACTGTTAACTGAATGCAACAACGAAAGAGGAAAAAAGAGCCCGCGGACCCCAGGGAATTACCAAATCAATTAACAACTAATTCGGGAACTAATTTCTGTATTGCCTCTTAGCACAAAACTGTATCTTTAATTTCTCCTGCAATAAGCATCACCATGATAGTCCTAACACACTCTGACGCTTCAAATGAGTTTACAAGGATCTCTTTTTGATTGGCTATATAACATTATTTCTTCACAGTTCAATGCCACCATCGCCAAGCGCTCTGAAATATTTAATTATACTGGTCGCTACCAGTTAACAATTTGCAGAACCACAGCGAGCACAAAACATTTTCTAACTGGTAATCAGCTAATTAAAACCACGGCAAAATGTGTACGTTCTGATTACAAACAATTGTGGAGGAATTACGCAGAAGATTTCAGCACTGAGAGTATTTCGCTAAAAACCATGCCCTCATGTTTGTACAAGCAGATCTGGATCCCAATTCCTGTGACGAGACAGAAGTGTGACAGAGGAAATTACGTCTCGCGTTAGGCAGAAATAAATAAAACTGTGTCATCTGCCCCTTCCCGGTAAATCACAGAATTTCTGAGTTTTGGAAGTCACTCTCCAGAGACACCGATACTGGCTTGCAAACAGCTGTCTCTACTGACAGAGTGGTCAGGCACTGGATCAGGCTGCCCAGGGTGGTGGTGGAGTCACCAGCCCTGGAGGTGTTCAAAGAACACGTAGACGTCGCACTCTGGGACACGGTGGTGTTGGGTTAACCGTTGGACTCTATGATCTTGGAGGTCTTTTCCAACCGTAGTGGTTCGATCTAGAAGCCTACATGAGCATCAATAAATAAAACCCAAAGCAGTAGCAGTTTTGGTGAACGCTTTGACGTAGAAGATGGAGCAGAAGCAGCATCACAGTGGTTCGGGTCTCTGCGTCAGTGAAACAGGGGTTTCGGTGAAGAGCTCTACAAAGACGCAAGTAAACCCCAGAGTTGTGTGCCCTCCAGATGTTTGCTGCCATCCTTCTTTCAGAATGCTTTTGGTCGTTACATGCACTAGCCATTTTTATTTCAAAACGTAACCTGAGTTTGAACGCAGACAGAAGAGAGAAGCCATAGAAGAAGTTCCAGTGCTCAGTGACACACAGGGCCTGCTAACGCACTAGCTACTAGCATCATGTGTCCACCGTGCTCTTCCTATACCATTTTTTTTTCCACCCTGTCAGGTCAGATGAATTAAGCAAGAATAGATGCTAAGATGGTTCCTTATTTGTTCTCTCTTTTGGTAGACTCAAAGTAAACACTTACAGGCAGGAAACCTGCTGCAAAAAGCTTTTATTGTTTATGACGACGGCGGGTCTCAGGTCTGACACTTGCCTGAAGCACTACAGAGCTCTTCTGCTAGCGAGGAGGACTAAGGACATCACTTTGACTGACTAGACGTGGCAGACCATCTCTTTTCAAAACCTATTTCCAAGACGCTGCCGCACTCCCTGAAACGCTCGTACAGTCAGCCCTGGGTATTGGAGGGGAAACCAGATTTCAGGTGCGATGTTCTTTCTGGTTCAACGGGAAGAACCAAGATAACACAGCGTTGCGCGGCATTCCACACAAGAATTGTGGGCGTAAATGCCCCAGCTAGAGGTAAAATTAACAAAGAAAAGGAGGGTAGGAGGAAGAAAAGTAATAGTGAAGCAGAAGCAGGACTGACCTGTACCTGTAAGGAACTGAAGAGAAGGAGACTGAGCGGCACAGAGCAGCAGGTAGACAGGAGGGCAGGAAGACAACACGGGGCCAAGTCCACTGAAATCCAAATTAAGCTTTAAAAACCTCTTTCTAGAAGTTAAGCAGTGCAGACTGATAGGGCATAAATGCCTTACAGTCCCACCTGTTTGAGCTAAAAGGTTACAAAAAGATAACTCTGCTCAGAAATACGGGAAGAAATGCAAACGGACAGTCTAAGCTTGGATGCGCTGAGGGAAGGAAAGCAGCTGGTACCAGGAGACCCTGCCTCACCTTGCAGCTCTCCTCCTCCTCGCCCTCCGCAGCACGGACGGCCACTGAACAGCGTGTGTTTGGTCAGGCTGGAAGAGCCACACACCAGCAAAGCTCCTTCCCCGAGGCTTATCAAGAGTGAACGGCAACCTAAGCCTAATAAAAACAAAGGTTGAGATAAACTACACTGAAATCCTCTTCTTTCCTTTGAAAGGCACTTCCTAAAGCCCTCAGGCCAGGGGCTGTCCTGTTGGTGTTTGCAATCTAAGCGAGGAGTACCCAGGTGAGGAAAAAAAAAACAAACAAAAAACCCACATCACTGAGAAATAAAGCAATTCCCAGTTTCCCAGAGATTCATTCCGCAGAGCAGCACGCAAGACAACATATTAAAATAGTTCACTAGCAAAAAACCTTAATTAAATAGAAACTCTGTATTTTGGCTTTAAGTACATCTTAAAAACAGCACAGGTTTTTCCCTGAATAGGAAAGTTTTGGACAAATTGCTTCAGTTACTTTCTTCTAAGGCTAGGACACTTGGGAAAGAATTGAACATTGACAACGCAATGGTCAGGCTTGAAACCAAAAAAGTTAACAGGAAATTCTGAGGAGTAGACAACTCGATATTTAAAAGTTGTTTTTAAAAACCTGCTGATAAGGGACTGTAAATTGCCACCAACATCTCAAATATTTCAGAAATTATTTAACCGAAGTGACTTCCTTTCATGCAAAGTTTGACATTTGTTGAAAGCATTTTCAAACAGTTATCTTTGCCAAGTTTAAAGCTACTTTTCATAAAATTCAGACGCACATTGTGAAGTTCCAATTTTCTTTACGTCCGTCTTAAGGAAAAACTGCAACTGGAACCAAACTCTTCCTCATGAAAAGCACATCAGTGATGCCACCCTCATTTGCTGACAAAGTCCCTATCTTAGCCCTGATCTAAAAAAATATTTGCCCTTTTTAGTTAAAAAAAAAAAAAAAGGCAAAATACCTAATTTCATGAAGATTACTTTAACGTACTTGCATGCACCAAGCTGGTAGGCAACGAAGGTCCTCCGAAACATCTCCTAAAAGTAAAGCCCAAAGAAGAGACGTGACTTTCTCCATTAGTGCAGCTATTTGCAAACGGAGAGAAGCCAATGGATTCTCTGAAGTTCACCTTTGCATGTCATGGATGGCAAGTTTTTCACTGTGTCGTCAGCGCAACATTAACCGTTAGCTCATCTACTGCGAGTTCGCAGGAATTTGGGGGCAGAAGAGGTGCAGCACCTCCCAGGGTAAGCCAAGGGCTGAGGCAACCTGTCCAAACCTATTTTGACCAGTTTTTTTGGCAAAAGAACAGTCAAGGTTATACAGTTGGGTTAGATAACAATGAGAGCATCTGTGATTAAGTGCAAACGGTAAACGGAAGAAGGGCTGAAAGCCCAAAGTCAAGGCCAGCTCTTACGTATTTATTTACAGTCTAATCTGGGGGGGGGATGGGGGCAGAAGAGGGGAAAAAAAAAATAAAAAAAAGAAAATAAAAAAAAGAAAGAGCACACAGCTGCCATCCCAAAAACAGACCTCCCATCTGCCACCCACGATTTGCATGTCACCTTCTCCAGGCTCATTTGTACTTCATTAACTGCCATTGACTTAACAAGATTTATGCAAATGACACCATAGGAGCTCGCTAACTCCCACTGCAATCAAGTGATTATGTATGTACAATTCTCCACAGCAATGAAAAATTAATACATGACAAGCCCACTCACCGCCGAGCCGAGCTTCTTGCTTTTATTTTTCTTGTTGTGCTTTTTTATTTTATTTGAATATGCCCTACCGATAGAGATCGCAGAAAACAAAGTGATCTTCTCTAAACACGGCAAAAAAAACCCACCCCATCCTAGAAAGTCTGTCACCCTAAACCAGACAGCCTAACACGTGCTTTAAAATATTCACTCGGGCTACCAGGAACACGGCTTCGTTTTCAGGACAAATTATTCCGAACGGAGGATACTCCAAACTAAGCGGCTCACCCTGAAGTTTGCTTTCAGAGTAGTATGAGAAATGCTACGGAAGACAGCCTAAATATTTTGAGTTTAAACGCCTCTTTCTCAGAAGTACAGAACTTTCTATGGGTTTTAACTCTGGGTTAGTGTTGTTCCAGACGTTTTCTGACTCCATTTGATGGGCACAAAGTATTTAAATAGGATACAGGTGAGAGTGCAGAAAGAGTCTCCTTCAAACCTGGCCTTCCCAAAATTTCACTCACCTTTAAGACTATTTTGGCAGAAGTCAGTAGCCACATTTTAAAAACAGACCTGCTTTCATTGCCTACATTTTGGGTAGGTAGCAAGAAGGTTTGTCAGAACAGTTTTATATGGCTTAACCTGATAAAACCATATTAGCCCTGCAGAGAAAAGTGATTTTTAACATTTAGAAAGGACAGAAAGAGTAAGAACATTAACTCCTTTCGACCAGATTGCTTTAGTTAAGGAAAAAACCCTTCTCTATCAGTTTAAGCCGTCACTCAATATACAAAAGCATCACTTTGATGATGTACATCAACCATAGCTACGCTGGCTCAACAGCCGCAATACAGAGCTGATCTATGAAAAATAAATTGTAGTTTTTGTAGGGTGTCACTCATCGTGCTTTCTACACTTCCTAAAGAGTCGATTTCTTTTCAAATATTCATTCTGTGCTCTCTCCCCACCACAAACACACACACTTGACGGATACCAACTCTTCCTCTCCGCTTTCATGTACTCTAGTGCTGGAAGAGATTTCTTTTCTTCCTCAAAACCAGACCATTTCCAGTCTCCAATTAACTGCTTGGGTGGTTTTTGGTTCTTTTAAGGTTGGGAAATAGTATTTCTGATTTTTGGGAGACCTTGTGGAGATAAGAACAACTCCCAGACAGCACAGAATACACTGGATAAGCAAGCCATTGTTTTCAACATCTGAACAGCAAGGCTTTTTCTTTCTTCTACTAGCTTTTTTGGAATTACTTTTTTTCCCAAGTAGCAGTGAACTGAGAACACAAAATCCACTGTATTAGAAGAACTGATCTGCAAGTACGAGCTTGGACTTCTGCCTTGCACCAGAAGCACCTAGAATCATAGAATCTGCTGCCATGCACGCAGCCTAAGAACCTACAGAGAATAAAACAAAGTGCTGACAACAGATATTGAAAAGGCCTGGTCGCTGCGTGCTTTTGAAGATGTCCCAAAAACATAACAGAAAAGTATATGCATGAGGCTGGCAAAGGCTTTTTGACCCTTTATCTCTGAAATATATTGTGATGGAAGGGGTTTCTCGTTGGAAGAAGCACAGTAGCGTGACACACTAAAGTTTCTAGGTCAAAAAGTTCCTTTTTGCATCCCTCTGCCTTATTCACAGCCAGTGCATAAAATAAGAGACACAATCTTCTCTAGCAGGAATTTCTACGGCCTCAGAGAAACGTCCACCAGCCTGGCACCTGCAGAGCCCACCAAGGACACAGCCCTATCACCAACTTAACTCGGTGCCACCTCTCCATCTCAACAGCGCGTAGGTGAAAAGCTATCCCCCGGTCAAACTTCAGGAGCCCTTTCTGCTTGAAATAGTGTAGTTCGTAATCAAAGACCACTTCAAATTAATGTATGTAACAGTAATGAAACACCGTCAGTAGGGATACACATTGTGTTTCAATTTTTAATTACACGTTTCCACATCAAAAAGTATTTTTTCCTACTCCACCTTCTCTTGCTTCAACTGCTAGGTGACATCGGTCTCCTACGCTTTACTAAAGGCCATCAATAAAGCAGAAAACCAATGAACTCCAAAAATCCACTTTCGAAACACAAGGATGACGTGAAATACCCCTGCCAGCAGCCATCCTACACCACCGCGTGCCATTCAACCTCCCTTCTTCTAGCACCCTTCCAAAACCCCGATGAATAGGACGTATCTGCTGCCTACAGACCTGTGCTGATAATTGCTTGTACGTGACAAAATGAAATTACCATAATCGGGATTAATAACAAAAAGCACACATTCCCAAAAGAGTGGTCATGTAGGGGTTGCACGGAGAATTTTTCAGTGCAGAAATTCAAGATACTGTAGGGGATATTGCAATCACACTTGAAATGCTTATCTTACAATGCTCTTCCTACAAGTGCATTTTAAATCAAATTAATTTCATACAACAGCATTTCAGAAAGGAACAGTATGCCTTGAATAAATATTGAAAAGTATACTCCTCAGTTTTACATTCTCAGCTGCATTCGCAGACACTTCTGTTTAATTAGCATTACCCAAAAGAATTCCAGCCAGTCTAACCCATCTCATACCATACAAAAGCTGTAGAAAAAAAAAAAAAAATTGTAGCATGTTTTAAATGCCTGGAATCTCCTCCCCTGAACACGGAGCCAAATACTGAGCTTCCCTGGTTTCAAACTGCTCTTCTGAATTGCAGTGTGTTTGATTAAAATTTGTCTGCTCGAGATTCACGGACGTGATGGCACTTTCGCTGCCTGATGGTCCCCAAAGGTCTTTTTCACTGCCTTTAAGAAAGAAAATCACTGCAGATGCTTAAGGGTAGGAAACCAGCTCCCCCTCGCCCCCAAAAAGAAGAAAAAAGAACAAAGCAAGAACCCCAAAATGCATAAACCCACTCCCAACCAGGAGACTCAGGGCTACCCGGCAAGACAAAGCGTGGACTGCGGAAAGGTTAGAACGGGCAAGTAACCTCCTGGAGGGTAGGAAAGCCCCCCCCCCCCCCCCCCCCCAAAAAATGGAAACAACCGTGTGGGAAGCACTTCTGCTGTCTCCAGCACAGTACCTCACAGGAAAGGAAATACTTGCAAACACTGCTGCAGAAACTATTTGTAAAGCACCCCAGCCAAACGCTGTGTTCTGAGTCGCGTGAATTCAGCGCAATTTAACGTGAGAAAGTAACTGATCTCATTCACCCAAATATTCTGCGTTAGACGGCGGTGTTGCTTTCGCCTTTCAAAGCAGTGTTCGCAGCTACCATTTAGCACGGAGTTTCGGGGCTAATGAAAGTGCATCCAGGCTAGTAAAACAGACCAAAACAAATCCTTGAATCCAAGTCCTGTTGTGTAATGAGGAAGTTTAATTAAGGCCGCACATTACAGCTGTAAACGTTCTCTTATATAATAAGGTCTAAATGAAACTGAACCTAATCAAAGTTACAATTCCTTCATTAGCAAATTACAAACAAGAGCGCACAGCTGACACACCGGCTATGATTATCACAACTAATTGCCTCGTTGTTACAAACCAGCCTGAAACTGTGTTCAGATGTCCGTCTGCGGTAGCAAATTAGGGCCGCATCAGGCTATTTCTGCGATCACAAGGGGCTCTTGTCGAGCGATCTGATTTACCCCGCCGCCTGGCAGCGCAGGGCCCAATCAAAGCCCCCTCTACAAAGGCGGCTTTGAAGCCAGCGCGGCCCAGAAACCCGCTCCATATGCAGGCCGGCAGACTGCACTTCATTAGGCCTGTTGTCACATTTTCCCTCTTCTTATTCTAATGATCCTA
Source organism: Chlamydotis macqueenii (assembly GCF_036417535.1). Classification (NCBI taxonomy): domain Eukaryota; kingdom Metazoa; phylum Chordata; class Aves; order Otidiformes; family Otididae; genus Chlamydotis; species Chlamydotis macqueenii. The sequence continues at coordinate 40,344,595 of NC_141561.1, forward strand.
TTTTAATACACATAGGAACCTCTCCTAATTGATGTCAAGTGAGTGACTTCCACATTCATCACCGCAGCACATCAAACACGTCTTTGGCCTATGGGCCGCCATCAGAGCGCTTAAGACCTGAGGTGTGTCTCCAACTATGGAAAGCAAAAAAAAAAAAGTAAAAAAAAAAAAAAGAGTATTTTGGCATTACCTGTTTAATTGGGATTGCGCGACCGCTTCCGATGCTATCTGTTCTGCTCTCCAGGACCTTCTTCTCTTTGTCTGGGTCACTCCCTTTCCGAGACTGCAGAGCAAAAAGAAAGTTTGCGCTCCGTTAAATGTAGCCGTTCACACAGAGCATGCTTTTTTTTAATTTATTTTGACACATAAATACAGACTTGAAGGGGTTAGAATCTAAAAATGTACACAACCATCCCAAAATCTGAATACTGAAATATTCAGTTTTAGTTTTTTAATTTTCGCCTTTAGTTTTCAACCAGCCATTTGTTTCTAATGGCACTTGGGCTTAAAGAGTTACAATTCCACTGCCTGAAGGCCCAGCAGATCACAGGACACGTTTCCGAAGTCTCCAACAGTAGCTCCAAAAAGGAATGAAGGTTCCAGCTCCTCATTAAAAAAATCTGCTATATGCATGCATATGTTTAACTTACGTCTGTGTGGTTTGTGGAATCATTATCAGCTACTCAGAAATGCGATTTTATGATGGTGGTTTTGATCATATTGACTTTATCTTCCCCCCCCCCCCCCCTTTTGAATGGTTAGAAAGTCGGAATTGCAAGGAAAGGTTGCAACTGATGCTGAAAAAAAATGTTATCTGAAAGCAATGAAGAAAAAATCAGCATGAGGAAAATTTAACCAACGTTTAAAACCGGAATTGCCTGATCTCGGCTTTCTGTAACGCTAGAACTGCCCTAAGAGTAAGTTCACAGTGCTCGCTTCCTGACTTTATGAAGTTATATAGGAATTTTAAGAAGTTATTCAGATTCCAGTCAATTATTGTGAAAGAACGCATGAGCGTAATGATTTTGACAGATTTATTTTATTACAAAAAGAAGACCTGAGAGTCATCCTCCTTAATAACCGAACTGACAAGTGACAACTTCACTCCATTACTTTTCAATAGGAACATTACTCACACAATATTGAAAATGAGGAAACATTTTCACGTGCTTTTCAAATCAGAGATGATATATGAAACGAATACATTCGCCATGTCCAGCACCACAATGGGAAGTTAACGAAAACCGGAGCGACACAAGATCCCGCTTTTCACGTTCAGCAGAAAGACTCTGAAATTCGGAGAATGATCAGGATCGTGGGTAGTTGATATCCACTTTCCATATTATATGAAGGGGTGGAAGGAAGAAAAAAAAAAAAAAATCCCCAAAGCAGTCGCCTTCGGGGGTGAGAGGAGGGAAGGGGAGGGAGAAAACCCAGGGAGGAGGACTTCAAGCAACACCATTCTAAGCGACACATTTACCCAGCAGGGATCCCGTGCCGCTTTCCCCGCTCCGCCGGGAACGGGCTCCGATCACCAGTTACTATGGTTCGGGGCAATGGAATGACGTGCCGGGGAATTAAACAAAGAATAAATGAAAGAAAGCAAAACAAGTGGGAGGGATGAAATCCGATGTTCAGGATAACTATTGTTCCCCGTCCTTCAAGACGGATTTCTGAATCTGAAAGTGCCACTTCCCAAGAATACAAGGCTAAACAATGCTTCAATGGCGCAAAGCGCCCGTAAGTGACATTTTAAAGAAACTCAGTGAAGGTAGCCAAATCCTTGGGAGGGAAGTTGTCAACTTGAATGTTTCTTTTTTTATTTGACTTCTTAAAAGAAAGGACTCTGCCTCTGAAAAGCAAGCTAAATGTCTACACGCTGTTTTTCATTTTCGTTTTTAAATAGTCACGTCTCCCGTTCCGTAAAAGTAACTGCATCTGGCAATACTACATTGCACACAGAAGGAAAATATCTATATGCAAAATACTGCCAAATGCCACAAGTACAGAAACATCGGGATTTCTGTGAGGCAACGCTACTCTAGGTGCTTGTAAACGTAGAGTACATAAAACTTTCAAGAGGAGAATCCTAGCAGGCTCTGCTCTTTTATAAAAACAAATCATGCGGGGAAATAGAGATATATTCTGATCTGTTCTGCTTTTCTATCCATGACACACACAATGCATCTTACATCCTATAGTGTAAAAAAACAGACGCCAAACCATACCAGAACAACACTTGCGAGGACTTTTTCTGATGTCACATCTACACATTAAGTCGTTCTATTTAAAACTTCACTGAAGTGAAGCAGAAAAGGTCCAAAAAATTACAGCTCCTGCATGACTAGCATTTGACTCATTTCCCCTTTGCCTTGGAAGCCATACGCAGCCGCACGGCAGCGTAAAACCTTACCAGTTCAGCCCCAGAGGGACACAGCACCTGAGCTGGGGCACAACCAGAACCCCGTCCCAGCAGTCTGGAGAGCCCCAGAAGTAGGAATACTGCTCTCTAACAGCGGATACTGAGACAGAGAGGTCACTGTATCTTAAAAAAAAAAGATGTAAGATAGGTCATACTGAATACGGGAAAGGAGAGGCACCTTCCTGCACCAGCTCATTCACCCCACGTGGGACTGGAGATGTGGTTACAGTTCTTCACTGAAGTGGACCTCATACGCACTTCAACCCTAGATGCTATTATTTCGTTGTCCCTGCACAAAACAAAGGGCATTTGCCCTTCTGCTAATAATTGAGCTATTTTATCCCCTCAGCAGAAAGTCAGCTGTTGCAACAACAGCTTTACAGCAAATATTCAGAGTCAAAAAGATGTGATACTTCGTTTAATGCACTTAAACATGAACATGCTTAAAATTCTCAACCCTATTCCAACTCTGAAGCTGTAATCAATTTAAGAAAAATCATATCTGTTTTCTACTTAGCCCAATTTTCTCCCAACACTAAAAGACCTTCATGTTTGAAGCTGACCATCCTACTCATGCTAGATAACAAAGGGTAATTTGCAATTAAACAGAAATACATTTGATTCTCTAAGTGATAAAGGCATAAGTGAGTAACAGGCTAGGAAAGAAGCACAGCAAGAGACTCAGAGCTAAACAGTAAAATATTTTGATTATGTGCTCTGTCTGTAACTAGAGAGAAAACAGTAGCCATCTATTAACTCCATTAAATAACTCCAGGTTTAACTTGGCTGATACGGCATGAGACCTGGCTTACCGCAGGGTCAGCGTTCAACACCTCAGGACACGGATTACAGGACAACTCATTACACAACATTCAATACGTCCAGATCTTAAAACACAGAACTCATTCTGAAAGTCAAATTATTTTTTTTTTCCCTGCACAGGACTTGTTTTCTCCCCAATTTCCCCCAGTTATATAGCCATTAAGAGAGCTATCAACATCCTCTCATATTAGCAAATTTGGTTTTGAACATGCTATTTTGCAATCCAGAGATTTAGTCTATTTGTTTCCAGCAAACGCAGCTGACTTAACGTTGTTCTCAGACCTTTTCCACGATCGTAGATGGGTGTATGTTTCTTCTGATTCACTTTCTCACATGTATACCTACTTCAGTTTAAACCACCCTCAATTTCTCGGACGCCGACAGGGCCCACACAGCCCTTGCGGCGCTCGGAGCATCCTTTGGGCCAGAAACGTTCAGCGAACGCTGCGGAGGGATGCTGCAGCCGCTCCGCTCCATTTCCAGCGGCAGTGGCATGGCCACCGTTCCTGGGCTGACACTGACACCTAGTGGGGCTGGCAGCTCCTGAGCACGCCAGAGCGTTCCCACCCACCGCAGGAAAGCCCGCACGATCGCTACGAAATCTCAGCTGCAAAATCAGACTCTTTTTCATATTCCGCTCATTTTTGCCCATTTCACTGTTTTGCACCTAAACACAAACGCATGAGTTTCACCCCTTTGCAAAAATCTGAAGATCTCATTTTAAAATCAAAATATCGCCGCGGAGCTGGGCAGGTGAAATACGATCCCCGGGACTCCGCGCTGTCACTCAGCGCACCAAAACGGCGACAAAACTTTCTCCTTGCCAAAGGCCAAGAGGTCAGATTTTGTTTAGAGTCGAGGAAATGGCTTCACCCTTTTTTGTATGTAGTTCCCCGCACGCGACAAAAGAGTGAGCGAGCTTTGGGAAGTGAACGTGACATCACCTTTGGAATGAAAAAAAATAATCATTTTCACGATGACAGGGAAGAGGTGGCTTTCTAAACGCAGCTAACGCGTAGCTACAGTCACCAAATGACTTACTCGCGAGCCCACAGGGATCCTGTGTTTGCTACAAAGCACGTTAAGAGCGTCAAAAACCTGCTTACAAAAGCACAATTCTGCACGCAATACAATCCCAAAGCTTTCAGCGAGGCTGCTAAACTAAGGAAATCATCGCTCAAGGCTTCATTATCATTTCCCAAACTGCTTGTGCATAACAAAGACCTATCATATTGGACCAGTCAAGCTTTCTATTCAGTACTTTTTTTTTTTTTTTTGGCCTCACAATGAAGCAAAAAGCAGATGGTTTGGGAAGGAAAAAAACCCATTTTAATCTCCATCATCTCTCTTAACCCTGGAAAAGAAAAATGAGTTGAGACTGTACAGGAACAGAAGTAGCACGCGGTAGTTACTTTGCAGTACCTTACGTACTCGCATCACAAAAACCCTGAGAACTCTCCACAAACACAGGAGACCTGAGAAGGAAGCCTCAAGGCAGCAGAGGCTCAGCGTTCTCTTCAGTTACTGCCAAACCAGGGAACCCAGACAGGTCTGAGAATTAAAGTCGGACAAAGGATCCCGAATTCAACCACAGATTCATTTGTTTCGCTGCAATTCCCAGCAGGAAAACTTCACTGCGTTTAGTTTCTCCTTTAGTCCTCAAACAGAACAGCCCCAGGGTAATTCTAAGGTATTTCAGTTTTCCAGCCTACAGATCCATCTCAATGCTCCTGTCTGGATTAGACCAGCTCAACTCGACGGGGCTGAAGACCAAGCCGTCAGCACAGAGCACCACGTAAAATACAGCAAGAGTCTCTTCCTTGGCTCACTCACCGTGAAGAGGTTGGACCGGCGCTTGGACTGTTTACGGACAGGAGTTGGTGTGTTGGCAGTGGGAGGAACATCAATCCGTAGCTCCTTCTGGCTGGTGCTTGGAGTTGATGGGACAGAGGAGGAATAATCACTTAAACTCCCTCCTCCATTACTGGTCTGCAAGGATTAAAGTTAGGTTTTAAACAGTGATACACTGCTTTCAAGAAATTACAATCCACAGCTGTAGCTTACTTAGTCCTGACACACAAGAACAGCAGCCCAGGCTCAGGAACACAGCGGGACTGCCCTGCTGCCGCTTTTCCAAGCCCTGAAATACTTTCCCTGCTGTTATTTTTTGAAAACTTAGCTAGTTCTGTTGACACGGCAGGCACATTTTCATTCTACACAATATAACCGTAACTGGATATAAACAATTTCATTTGTTTTACTAGTGCAAGAGTAAGCAAAACATTGGGGAAAGTCTGTAAATTTTCGTTTTCTACTTCAAAATTGCCAAACTGAATTCTGCCTCAAGTCTAAGAAAAAAATACCTACTGCCATAGAACTGCATTGCTTGACTCAATCCTAGTCTGGAGCCACCAGTTCACTGAGCGCTGATCAAGAAAATGAAAATCATTCCACGTTGTAAAACAGCCACTACGGTGACACACAGCTCCCAGCACATTTGCTGAAGCCACCGGGACAGAGATACAAAATTTTACCGGAAAATACGCCAATTTATTCAAAGTAGCCAAAAACTGTAAAGTTACATCATGGTCTTGTGAAAAATAAAGCAGTCAGCCTACAAAACAATTAATTAATTTAGGTAACAGGTTACTAATAGCAGGTAGGTGAGAAGAACAGAATGGAAAAGACCAAAAGTTGATTAAGAACAAAGTCTTGGTTTCTTCCCTCTTTTTAAAAATTATTACGGATAACATAAATGAGTACCAAAAACATCATCACAGAGGATGTGGAAGTAGTCTGGAAAGGCAAAAGGACAGATTTTTTTCCCTTTTTACCCTTTGAGGATAGACTGTACATGCTGCTGAGGGACTGGGGCAGGGCAAAGGTGGAAAATCCTGCCCGCTGTTGATGAAAAGCTGACCAGAAGAGCAGCAGTGGGTGAAGGGTCAGGACAACTCACACGTCACTTATGAGGTGGGAAATAAGGGTCTGTGACACACACAACAGGCTGCAAGAACATCTTTAAAGCAATCAACTTTCCTAGAAAAAGTGAGGAAAGGAGGTAAGAGAGTATTTCCAGGATGCCTGAGGAGAAGGATGAGAATCAATCAGTTCCTTGGTCTCATCTTAAGTGCTGTAGGTAGGAATTCAGTAGGAATTCACCAGTGACTGGTCTTACACGTGCACAAAACTACTACACTGGGGAGGCACCAGCAGCATGACAAGGCTTCTCACACACTCCTTTGAGATCCTGGTCGCTACGCTGACCTCCAGTTGCAAGCACTCAAGATGAAACCTCTGAAGGAGAACCAAGTAGGAGATAATCCTTTATATTATCTGGTTGAAGTATCTTTTAAAGATTTCAAGTCCTCTTCTGAGTCTTCTGGATTTTCTAAATTGCCTTTATTTATTTTTTTTTAAATTCAAGAAGCAAAAGGCTAAAAAGAAGAGGAATGAGACAAGCAGCTGATGTTTGAGCTGAAGGGCCAATCAACGCAGCCAGAAATCCAGGAATACCACTTCTGAAAGCCACTGCTTCTCTCTAAATAACAACTTGCTCCTCAGCTCTTTTCTGTGTGACAAAACAGGACTGACAATGCAGCAAAGGAGCTTTTTGAAAGTTCTCCTCTTCAAACATAAAATAAGGACATCAAATTTCATCTTCCCTTCGTTCTGACTGGACTGGAGAAGCGTGGCTGTCGGGAAGCCAAAGGTAAGGGTACTAAAAGCAACAGAACACCTTGAGAGAGTTTTTCGACATTTTCAAGTGCACAGAGGAAGTATCAAGAGAATCTGGAGTTGGCCCAAGCGTATTAAACAAAGGAGATTAAAAACTGAGAGCTGAAATGATAATTTTAAGAGTCCTAACACCAGAGCAGGACCACCTGGGAAGACGTGACCTTAATTTACCAGGCACTGGCTTTCCCTTTCTCTATAGCATCTTGCTGAGCCACCAAGTACCACACCAAATACACAGGGGAGTAAATAACCTGCATAAAGACATAAAAAGGAGCAACCATCAATGGGAAAAGGCACTGAACATATTTATGCTGAAAACTACGCAGCTGCAAGGCTCACCTGAAGAGAAAAGTGATGAAGATGGAGGAGAAAAGAAAGATCACAACAGGGTTATGACTCAAACGTCAAAAAGCCTCTTCTACAGAAAGGAGAGGAGAAAGGCAAGGAGGACAGATTCAGATGTCGTGCACCGATGATGGGATTTGAACCACAAACTGCTGAAATAAAAGGACACAGCTATGTTCCGTTTCATATTGATCAACTTGATAACTATGCACTGTCATTTTTTTTAAACTAAAAATAACAAATTTCTACCCTAAGTGCCTATTTTCCAGACAAAGCACATAAAGGATTCCCTAAACTTTTACCTTTTTCATCATCTTGGAGCATCACTTCATACTTTTTGCAGTGAGGCACCGTCTTCCTGGATTTTTAAGTGATTTATTTTCCAGGAATGAGTAACTCCTAAAGGAAAACACATACACCTTGGGCATTCTAGTCCCCAAACACAAACGTTCCCACACAGACAGCTTCTACAACAGAAGTCCTGCAGGCAATGTTTCTCTTCACACATACTAACCCCACTGGATTTCCAGCTTTGTAAATCAAATTCTGAGGTGGTTTCAGAATAAGCTGCGTTAAATCCACTGGCTGGGGAAAAAAAAAAATAAATCTATTCTAATAAAGGACTTGAAACTCAAAAACGTCAAGGCTTCATGGCCACCAACACTGAACAAGCTCCAACCCCACTGAGGGTGTCACTAATTAGCACACATCTAAAACTATATGGCTGCTCTCTCAATAGAGAGAACGGGTTTGAAAAGAAAGAGCTGGGACATGACTTGCAAGTTCTAGCCTGGACAGACAGAAGCAAAGAAAAATCCCACCAGACAAGCACTTGGAAACCATTTTATTGGTAACATCTGAACCTAACGTGCTGCTGAAGGGAAAAAGAGGTGGAGAGCGGTCTCTGTCGCGTTGGTTGCTTGCACCAAACAGAAGGCCATGCCATATTAAGACTACAGAGAGTAGTTGCCTGCCATTGCTATGCAAGCTTTTAGTAACAAATTCACTGGAGTACAGGATTTAGGACACGTGGCAGTAACTATGATGCACAGAACTTGATGTTTGTCCCAAGCCATAAAAATGAAGTCAGTGAATCCGAAGAACAGCACGTGCAACCCAACACCTATCAAATATAAACTCATTTTGCTGACTGTAGGCAAATTGGCCGAATTTGTGGCAGTCAAAACCAATCAAATAAGCACTCTAATACCCACTGGGAGATCACACAGCTTAACGCTACCTTTTCGATCACGCTCTTCCACTAAGCTCTTCTCAAGACTTGGACGGACCTGAGACATCAGCATAAGGGGCCATTTCTGAGTCACCGCAACAGGGACAGAGGCCAATCAAACGACTCTAGGAAGGGAAACTATTAGCCCCAGTAGGACCATTTACACGGATACATGCCTTTTTGGCTTTCTCAAGTAACGGGTTTTCCCCATCATCATTAAGGCAGTGTGCCCATTCTGAAATACATTTGGCTTCCGGACCTACGCAGTACGACCTGGTCTTTCCTTCCTGCTGGGAAGATACACAGCCTGATGGCGGTCAGTGAACTTCAGCACATCACTGGAGAAAACCCTGGAAGTCTTTCATCCCAGGGATATGTTATTTCTAGAACACACACCCTGTGTGACTGGCCAGTGCTCCATTCACAGAAATGTATCCCTTGAGTATCTACACAGGCTTCTAGCTTTGTTGTCGCAGAGGCTGATGCTGCAAAAAAATGTCATGGCAGCAAGTAGAAATTTAGCAGAATATTGTCACTACACTGTTACTGGACAAGAAGAACTCAGATGAAGCTAGCAGCCTGGCATAACCTGACCAAATAGGTCCATTCAGTGCAGTTTCCTCAGAGGTGGACACTGCCAATGAATGTGTTAAAGGCTGTAACGAAATTCCTGACGGTACCCTCATAAAAAAAAAAACAAAAACACAAAAAGCAAAACAAAACAAAACAAAAAACAACAACCCAAGCCCCCCCCCCCCCCCCCCAAACAAACCATCAAAAAATTTGGTATACAATGCCTACAGTTCTGTGCAGAAAAAGGACTGAATCACGTCAAATCCCACACTTACAAAGCTTTTTTTCACATTTCCTCAGTAAACAAGCTGGTGCGTAATTTACCTGGCGTGGCAGGAGCTCAGCAGAGACCTGCATTAAGAAAAGGCTGGACTTAACCTCCTGTTTGCAAGCGGCACGTTCCTGACTGGCCCGTTATACAAAGGCAGCAAAATATTCACCTGACAGCTTACATAATTTACCTGGTACTGCCAAATGGTTCCATAAAGCTTATGTAGCACACGTCAAGCCCAACCACTGCATGAGAGCATAGGAATAAAAAAGCTGAAATTGTTCTTCTTGACAAGTACAAACAGAATCAGTATTTTTTTTCTGCTCTCTAGATAAATATCAGGATGTCCTCCAGAAAAATAATTTCTAACCACTGCTTGAGGAGCAAATGAACTTCTAAAACAGACAAGAGATTGCCAGAGTTTCAGGGAGCCTGGGAACTGTCGGAATAAAGCCAGCCTTGATCAAAAGCACAGATTATATACCCTGTGACAGAAAGCATCTGGTGTCTGCAGACACCAGATCTCTGGGAAGGCAGGGAAAAGCGTATTTCTGTAGAAACACAGAAGCCTCATGGAAAATTCTTTAGTTGGGACACATTTTTATTTGCCCACTTGTGTAAAATTGTGTACAATTTCTCTTCTGAAAACGCTATAGGTGGGAGCACAATTTATCCAAGGGCTTGTGGTGATGTACAGCCACACATCCGAAGACAGATCGAGGAGGAAACCGTTTAGTCCTTGCCTCAGCAAAGCCAGAAAGCTTTGAGCATGCTGCTGTCGAACATAAATCTGACAGATCTCAAACCTCGGTCCAGACAAACAACTCTGGAGATTTCAGCAAGTCTAGCCCTCCACAGTTGGACCAAATGGCCTTGCAATAGTTGTATTCTCTGCAGATGAAAGAGCACCAGAGTCTGAAGACATCTTCTGAAGACAAAGTAAGCTGGCACATCCAAAACAAGTCATCTTACTGAAATTCCTCATAACATTTAATTAACCAAATACGACAACAGGCTTCAATACGCAGTGGCAGCAACTGCGTCATGAAGTGGAAAACCTAGAAGATGATCAAGTCTGAGTCTGAAGTTTAAGAGACCTTCGAAAGGAAAAGATACAAGGGGTATAACAAAAACTAACCAGGAATGTAACTGGGGTCCTGTGAAGATAAAGACAGGGGGAAAGAGTACAGCAACAGATGCACTGAGTTTTAATATCTGAGTCCTGGAGAATGCACTTCCATATACATGTGCAATGTGTGTGAAAATACGCACATGAACGAAGGAGAATATACACACATAGATAAAATGCTTATTTTAAATAAATGTTAGAGATCACTTCAAAATAACCCTGTATATACAAAAGGATTGCGATGAATGCTGCAATGGTATTAAATACTGTCCTCATATCTCTTCGTTTCCATTTTGCAATTAGATGAAAAAGCAGAAAGAAAGGCCAGCTAAGCAGCGTAGCCCCTTCTTTATTCAAGTGCCCCAAATACTACCGCAGAATATTCCATCCCAAATGACCCCCACTATAAATAAGATAATTGCACCCTACTATTTCATGCTTATCCATAATCAGGTCTCATATACATTAAATAATAGATGCTTAAGCTGACTGCACTTTGCTTTCAATAGTTTAATTTACATATTTAGACAATCACGTTGTAGTAAAAACTTTATGGAGACAAAGCGCAAGCATAAATAATGCATCTCTACAGATTTGCAGTCGGTAGTAGGGAATAAGCCTGTGTGCAAGCCATACCTGAGCTGCAGTTTCGTCAAATATGCATTAAGCTCCATGCCTGAGAAAGGCATAACACACATCGCCTGGGAGAGTGACGCTGCCGACCAGTAAACACATTTCTGAGCACTGCAGCCCAGGCATGCAACGATTTCGCGGGTGACGTGACATAGCAGCACTCACTGCTCACTCAGGTAATATTCTTAAACTCAGAGGATGGAGGGTGTGGTGTCTCTGGTCCCTCTCTGTCATGTGGAATACAGGTAGTACAGGCAGACATGGAAACACGGTGCCATTTCAAGCCCCTCTCACAGCAGAACATGAACAGCTGAATTCCAGGGAAGAGAGCAAATGAGATTTTCAGATGTTTTTACAACAGTACAAATTTAAAACCAGGCAGGGTTCCAGGTAACTTGCTCCACAGGTTATCCAGCGCAGGGCTCCTTCACACAGATTTCTGATGCATCTTGAGGCCAGGTGGAAGCAAGGAGCAGGGACATCTCCGCAACCTGATCTGGTTGGAGATGTCCCTGCTCCGTGCAGGGGGGTTGGACTGGATGGGCTTTGAAGGTCCCTTCCAACCCAAACCATCCTGTGATTCTATGAAGGCACTAAGGACCAAAGCCGGCACCCACCTGAGCAGCCTCACAGTATTTGGAACAAGATGATCTCCACTTTCAGGGTCTGGGCAGAGACAAGAGCCCTTTGGAATTGTTGGATATTGGCACTATTCTTGTAAGTTAGTATCTTAAAAATGCCTTCCTGATATGTCAGGTGTAAAGGACAAGCAACTCCTCCAGTACAGGCATGAGTTCAGGGAAAAGGAACGCCTGTGTGGTTTTGTGACGTAAGGGAACTCATGCCAGTTTGAAACAAGGTTCAGCAGGGTCTAGAAGCCTATCATGCCTAGAAAGCCTGGCAAGAGGCGGGGTGGTGAGGGGAATGAAAGGTGGGTTAGAGATGGGAAGGACACTACATACAGAAGTGATTGGTCTGTACTCCCCTGGTGTGCGTTTCTTCCTGATGGCCAAAGTAAAAGGACCTATCCCGAGATGCCCTGTGACCAAGAAGAAGCCTTTAAATCACTGAACAACACTTCTTCCTCTCAAAACAACTCAGTCTGCCTCTTGAAGTGCTCGGAAAAACCGGAAGGTGAGCTGCTGACTGCAGTACTTCTCAATGCATCGACAGCTGAATTGTTTCCTAGCAGAATATAAGCAGTATGGCACCATCCCTCTTGTTGACAGAGCATACAATAGCTGTGTCCATCACAAATCATGAATGATATCCTTGGATTTGAGAATAAAATTCTTTGCATGCTTTCTGTGCCACTCTGAAAGCCAGCATACGCCTGTGAAGTACTTGCACCAAGGGTTACTCACTCTGTCTTGACTGATGTATGCGTATTATAAACAAAGTCAGAGAAGGAAAACAGAAGCAGCACCTTCTACAAACACAAGTGGATTTTGTCACGGGAATAGGAAGCATCTTGTTCTGTAAAACAGGTCTCTGGAAATACATAAACGCATGACTGCAGACGTATGTAAGAGCATTTTCTGGAAGGGGACGTTACGTAGGTGTCCACCACATGAGCAAAGATACGCATCCAAACACACAAACAAGTCTTTCACCGTCTGAAAAGTGGAACTACTGGGTGAAGAACCCCTTGTTGGTATTAAGCCTTAGAATTTCCCCAAAGGTATGCTAAGAACTAGACTGGGTACGGTGATACTTTTGTTTTTCCTTTGTTCCTTTCTCTAAAGCCTAAGATCTTGACCGCAGAGTCATCAGGAGAGTTTGCAGGAGTTAGATCACCTGAGTGATCCAACCAGAGAAAGAACAGTATCTCACTTTATCTGAAGCGATCTGTGTAGCCACAACTTCTGAAGGCCTTCACTCCTGTGGAGAATGCAAGTGGCAGCGCACTGTAATGATAACATTTTTGATTCACGGAGGAAATCTTCAGTGGAACATCATTACGTCAAAAGAGATGTTCTAAAGGGCAAGACACCAGCCAGTCTTCCAGCCAAGATCAGAGATGGTAAATCTTCCCACAGATCAACTTAAACTTGAAATTGCAGTTGCAAAGTTCTTTTAAGTCCAGGATAAGGATTCGGCTTCCGTTCCTTAAACAAGGTCGTTCTGCCTTTAAGCGCAGCACAAAGGCAATAAGACATGAAACAGATGTATGGCCTATACTTTTAGGCATGACATCAGCCTCAGAAGACAGACATCTTTGACTGGTGTTGCTATTGCCCCGTCAGATAATTACGCCAGCTGTTAAAAAGGCAGTAAAGAACATTTTTATTGAAACATTTGTTTTTATTGAAACAGCTTGTAGAGATCCTTATCACAAAAGCTACCTTGTTTTGATTTTCCCCAACAGTCCTTATCACTGACAAGAAGTTTGCTGCGCAGGTGAAGTACTTGTCTAGAATTTCGTATTTGCTGTTGGCTTCCAAACCACACTTGTGTAGGAAACTGGTGAGAACCTAGAAATTTGATTTCCTCCATCAAACCAGCTTCATCAACAAGAAGGGCGATCGCAACTGCTTTAAGACAATGCAGAACATAAAGATGCAGCTGGCTAAGATTAGGTTGTACAAAGCACCGTCTATCCCCCTTAGAAAGTCTTGAAAAACTATATAGTCGTCAGTAGACTGAGTAAACTAGGTGATTCTTGGATCCAAGAGTAAGGTCTGTACTGGAAATGGTGCCATTCGTTCTTCACACGTCTGTGACAGCACGCTTCCTCTTTCACAACTGAACAGGACGGGTCTCAGATAGCCCCTATAGGCAGTATAACTCCTCTCAGTTGAGAAGCATGACCACACACAACTGCCCAGAGGAAACGGTTTGGAAGAAAAGCATTTCACATAGAGGGTTAGTTCCAAGCACTTGTGGTAACGAACCAGACAGAGAGCGAGCGGCTGAGGAAACTTGGTCAATGTCACAAACGACAAGAAAGGGGAGAACCTCTTCCATATGAGGAACTTGTACTTCACCAGAAGGTGCCAGGGTTCTTCAGAACAGGCAAGTATCTTGGCACTTGCTTTAGAAAGGAGGGTCTGAACTTCAGTGTTTTCTTTTGGCATAATCAAACTGACGTCTGCATCTTTAGAGTTAACCCAACGGTGGAAATTTCCACTAGGGCACAGAAAGAGACCACAGTCACTAAGACTGGAGAAGAACCAGAGTCCCCATTCTCTGGTATATATCTAAAAAGAGTGCTTTCAGAAGATGGTCACGTGTCAAATTAAAGAGAAAAAAAAATTTAAAAAATCAGGCCACAGTTCTAGCCACAGACTGTAAGGGTCAAAATGATGGCCCTGTAGATCCATCTGCCGAGAGTGAGAGCGCACAGCGGGAACGCAATCTGCCCGACTGCAAAGGTCGTGGATCTGAATGACAGAGCCTGTGTACATCCTAGCTGTGAATGCACACAGAGATCACCACGTGACAGCAGAAAACACATATACCGAGGAAGAGCATCACAAGGGAAACACAGGAGAATGTATTAAAGAATACGGGTAAAAACTGTGCAAGTTGGAAGATTCTGGTATTAACCACGTGTTTCCAAAAATGCCATCAGGGCCACCGAACTTTCCTGCCATATATTATGGTAGCATTTTGTTTTATTTTTACTCATAGCATCTACATGTCAACATCAACATATATCACTATGTCATTAAAGGGGAATCATTTCAACTGAGCATAACTGACAGGCAATCACAACTGCGCGCAGTGCTCACAAAGGTAAAATCCTAGCACGCTAACCGCTGCGAGGCACCAGCTACTATCACTCAGCACGCGACTGAATGAGAACAATCACCAAAAACGTTGCGAGGTAATTTTAAAACACGGCACAGCAAATCCTGCTGTCGTAAGAATCGGTCTGCTCGGAACAGCTGGCTGCTGGGCATAAATCCGTACGATCAAAGATGGCTTTAAAATCTATTTTACTGCAGCAGTTTCTTGAAACAAAGTCAAGCCAATTAAAAAAAAATACTGCTTTAAACTACAGATCACTGATAACTTTCAAAAAAAAGCCAACAACCTATCAAGCATCAAAAAAGCACACTAGCATTAAACACTTTCGATGAAAAGCAAACTGGCAGCTCCTTTTCCAAGCAGGCATTCACTACAGTCTGTACCTGGCTGATATGCACAGCAGAAACCTGGGCAGAGCACACGGAGGAGTGGCTTGGAGAGTTGGGGAGAGATTTGCAGGGTCCAATCGAGAGCTGCTGTTTCTTCCTTGTTGCAACGATCTTCTGAGCAACTAAAGAAAAAGAAAACATACAGACAGGTAAGCTATAGTACTCACTGGAAAATACTGTGTGTAAAAAGTAGGACACAATACACAAAATGAGGTTTTCCACTCAGGCCAAAGCCTGCTCCGAAAATTGGGTGTAATGCATCCAATTAAGATGACAGACGCTGGTTTTTCACAACATACTCCATGTGAGACTCCAGCTCTGTTCTCCACATGGACGAAATGGCCCCAGAACTGTCACTCCACCAGGTGAGCAGCAGAGAACCAGGACCAACCAAGGAGAAGGGGAAAAGGCAGGTGTGCAAGTCACAGAAAGCAACACCAGAACCTGTGTCTGTTGCCTACCATTTGGGTTACAAATTTAAAGCGAATTAAAATTTCAGTCTTCAGAAACAGAGACTAGTGTAGTGGCTAATCAAAAATACCACTAAATTTAGCTTCCTTCCATGCAGTCATCTTCACGAGGTGAAGCACTTCATGAAGCTTGTGCCAAGGCGTCTGCACTCACTCGCAGACTCCACCAAAACGAGCGAGGCAGAACGCCAACAGTTATTGTCATCTATTTAAGTAGTCACACAGAAACCTGTTGTAGTTAAACTAACAGCCTTCAATCTGTCTTGTTCAGAAAAAGATATTTCTGTAAACTCCAAGATGATCTTCCCTCAGTACGTTGTAACACAGGCAGACAAATTTTTTAACAGTTTCTTCTCAAATGAATGCAACCCGAACAACAAACTGGTCTGTGGCTTATGTTTTCCATGTAAATGAATGATGGCATAATCATGATTTAGTGAGAATACACTGTATAAAAAATGGCTCCTATATGTGAAGAAGCAGCTTCATTAGTTACATCCCACCTCCAATAGGCCTCTTATCATCCTGAAAGGATGGTATCAATTAATTTATCTTCCCGGGCATATTGATCATAACCTTCAGCAGCTAATCATGTTTAAATTACAGAGGAATATCGTAGCACTCCGTCATTTCAGACCCATTGGCTTATTGATCGGGAGTCTGGAAAGCCATATATTAAAATATTTTAAAACACATTAGCGAACGCAAAGAGCAAACCGAAGGTCAGATTTTAACATAGGCACATGGATTTGTCTTCATCGTACGAGGTAAAGGCCTCAATTAAGACCAAAACTGAATTAAAACCACACATGAATGGAAACTACCTTCTCAGCAAAAGCTTCCACTTTCGCACAGGAGAGGTAATTAGTCAGGGGAAATATTTACCTCTTTCCTTCAACCTGAATATAGGTGTGTTTGTAGCATCACGTTAACACACATTACGCAGTCTTGCCAAATTATCACTCCAGGAAGGCACAAGGAAAAAAAAAAAACGACCCAAGATAGACTGAACTCGCTGACTCAAACGCACGGCCTGAACGCTAGCTAAGTACTACAAAAGTAGACACTAAACAAATAAGTATATTTTTAAAAGAAAAAAAAGCACAAATTGTTATTCTAGAGATGTGAAGAGTAATCCACAAAGCAGCTGGAAACAAAACCTTACACAGAGCAGCATAATTTATCCTGTAACTCATTCCGTGCGCTGTAAAAGCAGTAAAATTGCAGTGGAAGATCATATGCTACCTACTTAAAATTGCGCTACAAATTCTAGAACAGACCATTCTTAGCCTCAAAATTCCTTAGCTCTTCCCTCCGTTAGAAAAACGACGTGCCCCCTAATGGAAATCCCCTTCTGAGCTGCCAAACCTTCCCAATTCCCCCTCCGTTTCGGCAACGAGTCTAACGTCCCCCGCCAGAGCCCGATTCCTCCTGCCTCTCCCCTCTCTTCATTAAGCAACCCGCTCTCCTTTGAGACACCAAACAGGTTTTGCTTCTTTCACCGCAGTCACGCAGCCGTCACTCGATAATTAGACGGCATTCCATATTCAAGTGCTCAGGGCTACTTGCCCTTGGATATGATGGTGATGAGAGCTTCAGAAGTACCTCAAGGAGTACCCTGACCCTTCAAAGTTTGCGACATATGAAAGACGCGACTGATCATCTGTGGGGCAATCGCCGGACTGTCAAAAGACCTACTGTGCTCTTTCTAAAGCTACCTTGAGAGAAGAGATGAAACCTGAATCTTGCCCATCAGAAGTCGGTAAAAGGGGGTTCAGCACGTTATCTCCTCAGCAGTGCTGCTGCAAATTCACATTTTCTACATCTTCTATTCCAGAGAAGAAAGCCCTGGAATACACAAAACTTAAAATGGCTGGCACTGAAAACCCCACAGATCTGCTAACTCCCGCTGCTGACATCTTCAGACACAGTAGTTAGGGAGGGAAAAAACCCCACAGTTAAATGGTTGTGTAGCGAGAGAGAAATACACCATAATTACAAGAACTTACACCAGATCCAGAAAACAGCCACGCTGTATTGCTTGTTCAGCCCAAAACCTATTTCTGCTATGACATCTTCGTTAGGACTCAAAGTGATCACTCAGTAGCTGCTTAGCGGTGGGAGGAAAAAATCCTTAAAGCAACACGTTTTTTACAACTAAACACAAGCTCACACTGGATTTATGAGCAACCTGGTCAGAGTGTACCAAAACACATCCAAAATTTTCTTTTTTCCACAAAAGGCAGTACCACCACAACCACCACAGTTTAGGCAGCGGAGCGGCTCGGTGGAACTGCTGCTGAAAAAACATAAAGCAAGAAATATTGCTCTTCAGGACCGCTTGATGTAAGCCATGGCCGTACGTAAATATCTTTTTGCTGTTAATGAAAGCCAACTAGTCTACTTCATTAACCAATTTAAGACTCCTCAGAGTCAAAATCTTCAGATTAACATCGATGTGCCCGTAATTGAAGTGTCAGTCCAGAGGAAGCCACACAATTAAACCAAACGTTGCTCTATAAAGTGAATAGAGAATGCAAGAAAGCAGAAATATCTCTGCCCCAGAGCTTTCAGGTTCCATCTCATCCCAAAGACGATTCAGTGCTTCCGAATTTAACCTAAATATTCTTGCTAAGATACGGTTCTAAAACAGATGAATGCTGACTTAATCTACGTGGCACGTATCAAAGATAATCAAGATAGCGACAAGCATTTCAGCTATTCTTAAAAATCAATTGCGTGCTCTCTACTTTTATATACTCAATTAAGCTATCCATTTCAGAGAGGTTTTTATTGTAAGCCGTCTATCTGCAGCATGAAAAGGTAAACTAAATTTATTTGCACAGTGAAGAACTCTTCCGCAAATAAACAGGGATATGCCAAGGATATGCAGGGTTATAAACCAGGAGAAGTGATGTTTAGGAAATATATGGTCTTTGGGGAAGACTGATGCTTATTTCTTATGCATTTAGACTTAATTTTACAAGCCGGAATGATTAGAAGCTGTATTTTACTTTAAGGTCTTGTTAGTCAAAAACAAGTGAAATTCCTGGTCTGCAAGATGAATCAAATGTCTGAGTTGGGAGAGCAAGCTCTTGACTTGAATGCCTCTTCTTCCATGCCTGACCTAGCTACCAAAACAAAATTAACCTTCCCACCCCCTGCCACTTTCATCCGAAACACTCCTTTTTGTTAGCCAAACCTCCCATTCCTAAGCAGCCCTGCTACCTTCTCGCTGGATGGCTTACTGGAAGGACCATCCCACCACGCAGGAAAGCTCAGTGGTCTGAGAGGTAAAGCAGGGTTTCAGCCCTCCAGCTCCGCAGATCTGCACTGCAAACCACCGCCGTTTCTGTTTGCACACGGGAAAATGTTACCCATACGCTAATTTTCGCCAAGCAAAGCTCTCGACATCGTGGGGCTGACTATCAGAGGACTCAATTCACTCGCCGGAGGAATAGCAGGTCACCTCCTCTCCCCGAAACCCGGAGCTGCGCCTCCATAATGAACCGACTCCTCTTTGTGCTCCGTTCGGGAGCTAATCACCATCAGAAATCCTGTTGCCAGAGTAACTGCTCTGACAGACTTGTCTTTCCGTGGTTCAAAGGGCCGTTCACACGTCAACTTCTTGTGCAGCGTGAGGCTGCTTTGCAGGGGCAGCCGGCTCTCTCCGATCTCATTAGCACAGCTTCATTCAAGTCTAAGGACAAGAGAGGCAGAGACCTGGGGGGGGAAATACTCCTTAGGAGAAGTTCAAGACACAAGGTAAGACCGTCTCACCTACCTCCACATCCCCTAAAACCGAAAACACAACGCCACCTCCGCATTGCACAACAGATGGCTGGAGGGAAACCGCGTCTAGCCCGAGATCTGACTTTCTCTCTGTTTTAAGATGGGTCCTGGAAAACGTCCGGAGGTATCAACAACCTGCTCACTGCACTCTTTCCCAAAAGGCAGTGAAGAGTTATCGTCGCGCCCTTTACGTTGCTTTTTACCAAGGAACGCTTGAAATAGTAACAGGGAGAGTTACACCAGGCATACAATAAGGTAACATCTGGGGCTGCTTCTTTTCTCGGTTCCCACCAGGACAAGAGTATTGTGTATTTAGAGATGCAAAGTCTTCTTGAATTACCGCTATTTAAATCAAAATTGGTTTCTCATAAAAATATGTATAAAAGCACTTAACTCTACCGTGTGTCTGAGCAGAAGCAAACACCAGGTTCAGTTACAAGTGCGAAAGATGGGAACGCAAGAATCGGGCACTAAATTTTCTTCCACTTATTGACAGACAGAAAGCAGCTTTCAGCTGACGTCAGAATGCTCACAGCTGACTGAAAAACAACAGAAGGGGCAAACACTCATCAATATCCATTTTAACCACTTGGGGGAAAAAAAAAAATATCTGAACATTTACACAAAGATTACTTTTCATCTTGAAACGCCCCCGTCCCCACTCACTTTGAACAACAAACACCGTGTCTTTGTGGAAAGTCTCTCTCCAATTCACATCAGCCATCAGGGATTTCTAAAAGGTGACGAACTCGTTTTACATGAAACCTTGTCAACAGGAGGAGCTGGATCTCTGAAAACGAATGCTGGCTTTTTGAAGTTCTACGAGAAATTTTAATTCTTTTTGCAAGCTTGTGGGTTGGAGTAACATTCCTAACAATTACCGATGGGACTGCTTTTACAGACCATCAAGAGAAGGCTGCCTACGAAAATCACAGAACAGTAATTCTGCTGCAACTGGTGCTAAACAAGACGCAGGAGAGGATGATCATTCATATGGAAGGCTGAGCAACACACACACTGTGCTGCACCTTTGAACAGGGCGTGCTCCCACTGTATAGCCAAATGCCACAGTGGGATTTTTAAGGGTAAGAAAATTAATGTTTCATCACAAGGCTTAGGGAAGAAATCTGATTCTCTGTTCAATTGATAAAAACAGTGAAAAATGAATTTTACGTGAGCACAAAGTCAAAATATTTGCTTAGTGCTTAAAATGGCAAGGGAGGGAAAGAGCTTCAGAAACATCCCAAAATTTGTAACCTGTCGTTTTCAAATGCCAAGGATGAGGACAGCTGGGAGCTCCACCATCCAGCTTGGCTTGGCACTGCCAGAGTCCTCTGCGGAGCCGACGTGCTCGTCACTTTTACAGTACCAGTAGTGGTCACTATACTTTATTGCTGTAATTCCCACAGAACAGAGAAACTGATATAGCACAAAGTATCCCAGCTAGCATCTCCAGCCAACAATATGAACATCAGGGCACAAGTACCATCAGATAAACCTTAACTAATTCCTGCCTAAGTCCCAGTTCCTAAAAAATCCCGGTAACCTCAACAGAATCTGGCAGGGAGAAGGAGAAGGAAAGTGGAAGGATGTAACCGATACATCAACAAGATCACAGTTCATCAGATGGGCAAAAATAATTTGCTTCTGCCCACAAGCGCAGCTGATCACCGTTCGGTTTTTTCACGCGGAAAGCCCTGCCTAAGGAAAACACTCCGTGGGAAGCTGAGATACACAGCAGCTTACATTTTTATGGTAGCTGCATTTTAATTTAATATTCCATGTTTACAACAAGTAAGTCTTCAACAAAAATAAATTTATTCCCCAATTACATACTACAGGTGAAGCAGTAATAACTACAAGAGCAAGCACTAACCACAAATGCTTTTGAGTGGGAAGCATTAACGTGAGTATCCACTGTTGAAGTCATTGTGCCTATTATTTTAAATTCAATCAATTTTTTAGGCTAAACAACTTCTATAATTCTCCCTTTAAAAAGGAGAGCTTGGCATACCACATGCCAGCTGTAACGGAGAAACAAGAACTGGAAAACATAGCACTTGAGCTGGGATGTAGCAATTTCTTGAGCTACTTTTTGGGGAGAAAAAAGTCATTATGTATTTCCAGGTGCCCTAAACATGTTGCCAATACAAATTCAACATTTTCAACAACTACAGATTCAGGAAAAAAAAAAATTAAAAAAAAAATCATCATAAATGTGTGAAGGAGAAACTTCTTGCTGGGTTTGCAGACTGACTCACTGTTCCAGGGCACGAGAAGATTCAGGCATCCACACGCAGCACAGCAGCGTACCCGCAGTACCGCTCCGTATCGCAACAAACATGCGCCTCCCTGTCCTGCTGAGCCAGACATCGCTGCCAAGGGACCTCTTCTTTCATCTCAATACATAAATCATAGACACAAATTTCTTCAGCCGTTTCTCCCTGTAGAAACAGCGTGCTGGACAGCCGTACCTCACAGGGATGAGTCGTTATTCTGCACTGAACACAAACCCACTCAGAGCCCTCACAGACAAGGTGGTACTTGGCAGGATAACCTCTATTTCACTTCGCAGCGCCATCAACAAGGGTGGGAAAACGAAGCGTGCAGGTACTTACCTCTGATCTTGCACAGCAAGAAAAGAGGCAAACTATCTGACTAAAAAAAACCCAAAAAACCATCTATAGTGCAAGGGTCCAAAAGCACTGGAAAGTTTCACTGGACAAAATGCTTGGTCAACAAATTGTAAAACTTTTTAAAACCAATTTGATTAGATAAATACATAATATCTGCATTTTTACTACTCAACTAAAACACACTTTACTTCGAAGGGCTGAGTATTATTAAGCAGATATATTAACCAGATAGCTTTTGTTCTTATATTATTCCCCTGCACTTCTCAAGCACCCATGCGCAACCTAGAAAGACGGTTACCACGGAAGCAAGGTATTTCACATGAGATGTGCGTCTTCCATGACGAGACTAATGTAAGCAGGTAAATGTTTAAACCACTGGATAGATTTTAAGTGCTTTTATTCTATTTCTGCTATGGGAAACTACCTGCTTTGGCAAGTTCCAAGCGTCCAAAAAATCAAAAAGAGGATTTCAATCGAGACAAGCTACAGGAGACGTGGTATTAAACAATGACAATGCAAATGCAACAACTTCAGCTGGCAAGTTAAAAGGTAACGTGCTATTAAAACAGCTGGCTAAAAACAAAAGCATCTTCACAATTTGACATCACAGAGAGATAATCAGTAAAGCATTCCTGCCTTCCCTGCCCAAACACAAACCGCGGAGCTGCCTCATCAAGCTGGCCAGCTAAACCGCTAGCAAAAGCCTCTCTAAATTAGGGAAAGGAAATGAAGTGACTTAAAAGAACAAATCCCTCACCATTTTTGAAAGGCACAGCCTCTCTTCCTGTCTCCTGTTCCTTGTTACTTTGGCAAGGGAGTTTCAACTCCAACCCTTCCAGCGGAGAGGACTGAAGGCGTGAGAAACTCCCACCTTGTCCTGACTGCCTCGGCTGAGTCCGCCTGGTAGATGCGTAAACGCTACTTCGGATCATACAGAAGTCACAGCGGGAGCCCTGTACTACCAGGGTAATTTTTAGTCCTTCCAGAAACTCCTACTCACAACCCCACTCGTCTGACCACTCCAGCTTTGCAGGCGCACGTTCTGCGCTCCCCACAGCACCTCTATGAAACGATCCTCCACAGCAGCCTGTTCTGCTCACGTTCAGCGATTCCTCCCCACAAACGCATCCAGACGTTCCTCGCCAACGACACCGTCATCTCTCCCTGCGTTCTGTACCTATATTCTCAGGATATGGAAGAAACAGATCTCCCAGGGCTTTATCTCTGGAGATACAGAAACTCTCTGTTTTCCTCACTTCTCATTGTTCAACACTGAATTTCTGCACCACTCCTGCCATCACGGTCATGCTGGATACTGCTTTCCAAAAACCTTCTAGAAGATGTGCTAGCTTGGTAATGCTAAACAAATAAAGCTAAAACGTAGACAGAAGCTTATGTAAGATTACTCCAGTGAGAGCTTCAGATCTGCTCCCAAAATACGGAGATAAGTTTTAATATAGGATCCAATCCTTAGCTGCATTCCCTTTATCTCAATATATTAAAGCAAATTTATTTTCATTTATGTCTCAGTTACCTCGCAGGGCTGTTAATTTGCTGGAAATGAAGCCACTGTGTGATTGCTCCTATTACTTGGTGGATTTAAATGCTGACTGTAATAAACAGTTACCTTCAGCATGGAACAAAGTCAAGGCTGCTCATCTTAATTTTGGAATGAAAAAAAACTGCCAGGACAGCCAAGCACACAGAAGAAATGTATACACTGAGCATAACGTACATTACAAAAAAACCCACTGGTGGTTTTATTGTATTATAGTCTTACTATGTTATTAGACAGGCTCCTCACAAGGGCTGGAAGTTGCATCTCAGCGCTAAAATGCACAATCCTTTCAGCCTACTACAACAAATCAACAACTCCTCAGATACAGTTTCCAAGAACTATCAGGCTAGTTCACAATACAGGTTAACAGGAAATGTATGTACGAACACACAAATTATATACGGAAAAATAATGTTCCATGATCTCCACAGTTAATAGTCAAGTTCAGGTACAACGGGAGACTTCAGGGTTAATCTTTCTAAAGGATTTTAATACAATTCTCCTTAAAATACATTTAAAACCACACCTTACGGGTACCTTTGGAGTTTTGTGACGCTTTCATTCAAATACATATTTCAGGTCTGGCTCTCAGAAGCAACTGTTCTTGTTTTACCAGATACAAAAATACAGTTATAAATAAGACTCAGTATTAAATATCTCTAATCAATCCCAATATATTTTTTTTTCCCTCCACAGGTAACTATGATTAACACTGCATATCACTTATTCCCAACTTCGACGCAAATCACTGTCTCCGACGATTAGGTATGCAAATACACCAATAAATCTGCTAGACAATCTGGAAAGCATCTGGCATCTAAAGAAGTTTAAAAAACAAACCTACGCTTTCTTCACTGCTCACACTGCGCTGCAAGCAGAAGCATATGGCTTGAGGATCTGTAAGGCAAACACTGTGTCAGACACAAGGGTAAAGACTTTTGCACGTGGATTTACCTAACCAGTAAAATCATGAAGCTCGGTTGATCTTTCCCTTACAACGGAATCAAGTCATAAACCCTGTTATTTCCCACACAAAGGTTAAAAAATGTTGAAACAAAAAAAAAAAAAACAACAAAAAACCAAGCAGAAGACACTACATTCAAATACAACGTCAAATTGATGTTTCATAAAAATCATAGAATCACAGGACGGTTTGGGTTGGAAGGGACCTTCAAAGCCCACCCAGTCCAACCCCCCTGCCAGGAGCAGGGACATCTCCAACCAGATCAGGTTGCTCAGAGCCCCGGCCAACCTGGCCTGGAACGTTTCCAGGGATGGGGCATCCACCACCTCTCTGGGTAACCTGGGACAGTGTGCCACCACCCTCAGCGTATAAATTTTTTTCCTAATCTCCAATCTAAATCTACCTCCCTCTGTTTTGAAACCATGACCCCTCATCCTATCACACCAGGCCCTGCTGAAGAGTCTCTCCCCATCTTTCCTGCAGCCCCCTTTAGGCACTGGGAGCCGCTCTCAGGTCTCCCCGGAGCCTCCTCTTCTCCAGGCTGCACAGCCCCAGCTCTCTCAGCCTGGCCTCACAGCAGAGCTGCTCCAGCCCTCTCATCATCGTAATATTGTTGCATACTATATAATTCTATATCAAAACACAGAATTATTAATTAATCATACTAACCATGTCAAATCACAGGATTAAATAACACACAACAAAACTATGCTTAAGAATTTTACCACCTGGCAACTAGTTTCATATTCACATTTTGAAGGAGCTTCACGGAAAGCCCACTTTGTGGAGCATGCTATCAAATCTCAAATGCTATCTCTACAGCTTCACTAATTAAACTGAAGGCACACTTCTGTTCTGCAGCGGTGGATCAAAATTAACACTGCGCTATTCCTACTTTCCCCTGCTCTCATGACACATTTGGCAGACACAGTTTCCATCCGTGTGGCAGGCCAAACACTGAAGAACACACAATTCACACACAGAGGAGTCACCCACGCTTTGAGCAGAAGTTCCTGGGCACATCAGAGGTGCAGAGGACCAGCAACCCCCCCCCACAGCTACAACCACCCATTCCAACCTGACTCTTGGGATACGTCAAAAATGTTACGTTCACATGGCATTCGAAGGAGCTACGGTTAAGGAAGTGCCAGCAAGAAGATGCAGCATCCCCAAACCACGTCATTCCCTCAGAAATCTGAACAAAGATTACTGCCTTCACTTTATATACAGGTATTATCCCACAAGATGTGAACATTCTCCTCAGAGAAAAAAAAATAAATCAGGAATCGTGTCCCAGGCACAATATTTTCAGCCTCAAACACCAGCCGCTCGCTCTGTCTCCGAGCTGCACTGCATCTTTGAACAAAACCAGCCTGATGGCTCTTGAGCCAGCAGAATTTTTCAAAATTAAAGAATTTGAGGTACTTTTAAGACTTGTTCTTACCAAGCCTGCTGATCCACTCGCAGGAGAAATAAAGCCCATTCCAAAAACGATCTCCACAAATCCAACAGCAGATATAAAACCATCTACTTTTAGTAATAAAGGTTAATTTTGTGTGTGTGTGTGTGTGTGTGTGTTTTATGCACATAAAAGCAAAAATCAGAGTGGAAGCATCGTACAGCATTCGACACAAATCTCACAAAACACGTAAGCCCCCCCTTCGCACTTTAATCATTTGCTAACAGTTACAATAAGATTGTATTAAAAATTTAAACTGCCCTACTTAACGCAATTTACCTCCAAAGGTCCATCTCCAGAGAATGAATTCGAATGATATAAATGTCGAACACTTGATCAGATTTATTGCGCTGAAGAGTATTTCTCTTGATACAGATCTTACAAGTGAAGGCTAATGGGTTTAGTTTTATTACTTTTTAAGCACTTAATGGGAAAATTTAGACATTTTCACAAGACTAAGCTCCAGCAAGAATTTACAGAATGACAGCACAGAAGAAAGCCGTGCGATCTCTGTAGAGATCGCCGTCCAACAGCGTTATTAATGGAGAGATTAATGAAACGTATTTATCCAGACAATTCGTCAGACAACGGGTAGGCCTGAGCGCCTCTCTGCGAAACGCGGAGAGGGAAGATAAGCAGAAACTGCCGACCACAGCCCAGTTTCCGGACTGAACTGGGGCCAAACTGTCCAGTCTTCGGGGAAGGCAACTGAAGTCACAGAGACTGCAAAATAAGGAGCGAAGCTACAGGTACAAATCCAGGTTCCTGCGGGTGATGAGGGGCCACACACTAGTTACCCAAACATTGGCAGACTATAAAAACACCCTACCAGCTTCCTACCTTTCCATTCCAACCATGTTTTCCACAAACATCAAAAGTCCTTCCAAAATACTACAAAGCAATAGTTTTGCTTGTCCAAAAAAAGGTATTTTTTAAAAACTGAAAGACAGCTGGGAGTCCTCAGACTTCAATTAATGTCTAGGTACTTATCCAATCAATCATCAGGCACTATAAATTTCCTATATTTCTCATTAGTTACACTATTGCGCAGCTTAAATCTAAGCATACCTTTCCCTGAGACAGTAAATCGTGATGCATAAGACACAAGCAACCGTATCAGCCATCAGAAGAGGCATAAATGATGAGAGTAAGTCAATTGTATACATGCTGAACTGAAGCTGATTTACTCCTCACGAGTTTTTTTTTAGGTAAAAGTATCACCAACAGCCGCACTGCTAGCACAGTACATCTCTTGGAGTTTGCATGCACGACTTGAAACCAGTAATGACCTGTCTTTACAAATATTAACAAGTTTTATGCACAAAATCCAATTTTCTATGGAAAAAAATATTTCTTCAGCATCTGCCAATAACGTTTCTTCATTAAGCGCAGACAGGCAAAGGTTTGTTTTTCCTCAAGCTCTAAATTTAAAGCTGGTTTTGTGGCTCGGAAAGCCATCCTCAGCTTTTTCAAGGAGCATGCGCGTGGGTGAGGCATTCCAGAAGGTACCTAACACAGCAGTAACTTGTGTGCTGAGAAATCCTGGGGTTTATTATACTGAAACCAAAGAGAATACACAAGTGTAAGAATGCACGCCGGTAAGAACAGCAGTTAACATGGAAGACTGAAACACGCTCAAGAAAAATCTGCCTTCTGTTTCTGTCTGCGTAAGATTTCTTAAAAAGTTCGTTTAAAATTTCAGAAGTTAAAGGAAACCTTCATTTCAAGGGCTATAAATAAAAAAAAAAAAAGAAAATCAAAGAGAACCAAACAACAGCAAACTGCGGGCCAAAGTGCACAGCTTGGCTACTTTGTATTAGCTACCAATTATCAGCAGACAACGAAGCGAAGTCAGATGCGCTGACTGTCAAGAGTACCCATCAAAAACCCACCTCTGGCTCCCCCTCCAAATCTCAGATGCTAGGCAGTTCCAATGAGCACAAAAAAAAAAAAACTCTTCACGGCAAAACTTTTGTGCCAGATTTGAAATTTTAATCATCTCTTCCTTACGTATCCCCCACATTTTTAAATCTAATACCAGTGGAGGCCAGCTGCTTGACGTGACGCTTGAGGTGCCGCAAGCACAAGGTCAGCAGGACGGGCACCTTATGTGAACCAGCTGGCAGCTTTAAGGCAGGCAGTAACACCCAGGAAAACACAGCACAGGTATTTCAACCCCAAAATACCCAAAATGCTTTACCAATCTAGGATCTGCACAGGGAGCAACCAGGTGACACCAAAGTTTGCTAGAGTCCTCGAGTTCTGTAATCTCTTCATAAAGCTAATTGAGCCTCTGTGCCCAAGTCACACTTAATAGCTGAGAAAATTTTTCTAACGCGGTCTCATCCATCAACCAGCTAGCTTTCCAGCTTAGTTCTTCAAACAAAATGGAGCACGCCTTGCTCCACCCGGATCACAGGAATATTGTTACACTGATTTACAAGATATACATTAAAGATGGCACCACCCCAAGAATCTCGACATCACTGAAGCAACCGTATGAACAGGACAACAAGCTCCTGTATGTTCGAGGGATATTTTTATCCGTGGCAGAGGATTTGGGCTCCCCAGATGCCAACAGCTACCCTAGCCTAAAATCACATCCAGCTAAGGTTTATATCCCTCCACACGCATCTCAAAATACCCAACCGTCCGCCAGCAGTGTTAGCAACTGGCAGTAAGTTCAGTTACCCGTTAAGCAACTCACTGTTTAAGGCTGGTGAGCACACGGGCCAGGCCCACCTCCACAAATACTGAAGTAAAACGAGTAGTTTACAGATTTAGCTCACCGCACGCTTAACGCTGACAGAAGCCACGTTACAAGAACTGTGCGGAAGTTCCACCTTCAACGATCAAAGGTTTCCTTCTGCAACACCAAGGACTTACCACTGCAAGCAATCTCATCGTATCAAACATCAATTTCAAAATTAAATTACATGCAATTAGTTCAAGGATTCTCTATGGTGAACGAGGGTGGAAAAAAACCAAAATCCAATCCATGTATTTCTTAAAACTCAGCAGCATCGCTGGCTGTTTTTGGGCACAGGCAGGAATGCAGAAGACTAATGCCCGCACTCATTTTACTACACACACAACCCCGTACATTCCTGCAGGCTTTTAAACTCCAAACACACAAGAGCTAATCCCAGAGCAGCAAACAGTTTCAACAGGATTTGCATATGCATCCCGATTAGTTGAAAGGGAACGATTTGCAATGCATTTCGGAAATCGCTTTTGAAGAACAATCTATGCTAATCGTTAACTTTGATGTTGAAAATGTGTTTGTTACACAACAGAGAATGTTACAAAAGGATTACGTTTATTACACCAGTTTTAAACGTTTGAGAGCTCAGACAAAAGCATCTCTTTATTAAAAGGGGAAAAAGCAAGCGCTTCTGTTTAATAAATGTTACTAAATACACCACAAACACGCCCAGGAACAGACAAAAGTTAGAGAAACGAAGAGATATAAATGTAATATCAGACTTTTGACAGATTTTTTTTGCTTGACAACTCAGATGAAACAGCTTCAGCGTGCTGGATGCCAGAAATAACAAACATGTAAGAGGCAACAGCTATTCTTTGGATCCTCAAGGGACGGCTACAAGTATCACAGCACAATGCACCAACAGAGCGGTGCACGCCACGGCTGCTTCTCAAGGGGAAGCCAGATTTTCTCACAAGACTCCCCAGCCTTGGCGTTGCTTCCTACCTTTGCTCTGACAGCCTCTACTTTCTGCCTGGAGCACAGGTTTCGTTTCCAGTTGTCCCAAAATGCTCTGGGGATGCTGTGAGCAGGCTGGTGTTGGTCTCGGTTGGTTTTACAGCAAGGATCGGCACACTTTCCCTTGCATCCGTCTTGAGACGGGACATCTTGCGTGTTAGCTCTTATTCTCTTTCAGCAACGCTAAGCCAGCAAAGGCATTTTGTGCCAAAAAAATCTGACGTTAAATCCACAAAAGACAGTTAAAAACTACCAAGGGACAATATATTAGGGATAATTAAAGAAATCAAGCTTTAGATCTTCCACACTGCCCTCTATATTTGAGAGCTTGTTGGACAAGCTGTACAGAACACATGCTGTAAGGCAGCAGATGAGGTGTTAACACATTTTAAGTGTAAAACATTTACATTTTATGTAAAAATTTAGGAATAAAAAAAATCAGATGAAGTGATCACGCTGTAATAAAGACCACAGCAGTAGGAAGAGGAACAAATACCTGCTAGCAAGGCAGGCTATCCCCCAAAATGCAGCAAGTAAGCCACAGTTTAGACAGCCTCTTAGAATTAAGAGAGATGCAAGGAAAAGAAAAAAAAAAAAAGGGTTGTTGCTGTCATAAAGAAAATATAAACTGGCACTTTAAGGAGCTCGTGCTCTGCCGAAGCCCTTTTTGGCCCTTATCTAACCCTGTGGTCAGCTCCGCAACCCTCCATTACAGCATCATTAGCAACTGCAAAAGCAGGGCTCAAGAATCACCTAGCTAACAGATACTATTACCAAGCAGTGAATTTTTTCCAGTCCTGGCATTTGGATACATCCCCCGCAATCGAGCCCTGTTAGCAGCCGCGCTGTTACCGTGTTACTTCGCTACGCAGTCAGTTTGCTGTTCAGGTCACTTGGCTAGAAAAGAATCGCGGAAATTGCCACTGCTCTTTTCAGCTTCTGTCACCAACTCCACCAGGAACCGCAGCACGACAAAATTTAGCAGAGTGGTGTTTTTCCATAATTCAACCTCTGCCAAGCTGACAGGATATCTGCCTTCCTTCCATTCTAGTTTTCCTTTTTTTTTTTTCCTCTGTTGAAGATAAGACTCTGCAAGATGCAAGACAATTCAGCAGCACTGGTATTTTCCCAAGGTACTAAACGCAACAGCAACACAAACGCGTAGTGCAGACTGTAAAATGACAAAGCAGGAACAGATTAGGAATTAAAATTGAAGCACAAAACATTGAAAGCATGTTTCAGCATTGTATTAAAAAATGCCCTGGATCCAGAGAG
The DNA here is from genome assembly GCF_036417535.1 of Chlamydotis macqueenii. Classification (NCBI taxonomy): domain Eukaryota; kingdom Metazoa; phylum Chordata; class Aves; order Otidiformes; family Otididae; genus Chlamydotis; species Chlamydotis macqueenii. The sequence goes on from NC_141561.1 coordinate 40,375,779, forward strand.
GCTTATATCTAACAACACCCCGTATTTAAAAAAAGCAGTACTTGATTGCCATCAGATTGGAAATGATACTCGATAATTAACAAAAAATAGGAGCAGATACTGTCATTTTTTCAAATACGCTTACAAAAGTGAAGGTAACCTCCATCTCTGGAGAAAGAACAATCATAGTCCTTCGTATCAGTGCCTATGTCCACACGGGCACACAGAACCGAAACTTAATCTGTGGGTGCAATGCAGATGTCACCGACGCATACGCGTTCAATAGTATTTTTTAACATTTGACGGAGGACAAATTAATATGGTGAGACAACAACAAAAATCACGTTATTAATGGTACTGAACGCATAAGCAGATGAGGGAGATCTCATCCAGAAACAAAATCTCCAGGTTTACAATACCAGCCATAGAAAAGGCAGTGGGTATCAAGAACAAGGAATTTTCAAACTTTCTCCCTCTTCCAGAATTTGCCTTCACTTCCGTTTGCGATGTTAATGGAAAACAATTCCTAATTACTTGCAAGACACTCCAAGAAGGTGCTTATAACATTTTATCTCTCAAACACAACTTACACGATGCTATAAAACGGACTGCTTACGCCTCTCACCCTCAGGTCTATTTGCCAATAAAAAGCAATTGACCACCAAACAACTATCATGTTTCCTGCCCCAGGATTTCTCTTCGAGTTTGCGTTAAAAAGATATAAACCTACTGGACCAATTCTGAATCTTCAGTGCTGGAAATCTTATTCTTTGACATTTTGATGTAACATATCAACAGTTTTGTTTCCATTTAGTGAGGAATTTGCCGATGATGAACTAGCTCTTTCATTTCTCGTAGTCTCCAGAAAATCTAACAGCTGTCACCTACTCCATAGTATCAGTAGCTCTGCATCACCGTCATCTTCTAGGTGTCAAGTAACGTGCCTTACTGCATGCACTTCAAATTAAGACTTAAAGAAAGTGCTGTAAAACTAACCCTGTAGAATTTACAAGTCACATGAAAAGTTCTGCAGAGATTATTGTTCTCTACCAGTAACCTAGCGAATGACACTTACCACAGCTAAAAACTAAACCTCCCTGGAACTTTCACTAGCACAATCACCATTTGACTTCACTGTACAAATTTCAGCACTTCTGAAATGCTGCACCTCTTCATCCCATCATTCAGTTCCAAAAATAACAAAAACAGATGCAGACATGCCGTCAAAGATCTCTTTCTCTTCCTTCCTCCACTCGCTTTTGAATCTGGGTGCAGATTTGAAGAAGTCTGATGGAGCAGTACAAGCCTCAAAGTCCCCAAAGCCTGTAAAGTCTGCAATTTTAATGAAAAGCAGCAACCAGGCACAGGACACGTGAGAGTCCCAACAAACAGCATGGCTGTAACATCAAACAACTGCCAAGCATGAGGGAAATGGCATACAAAAGATCTTGTAAGTCCCCAGGGACAACAGAAAAAAAAAAATTCCTGAACTGTAATGTACAAAGTGTGAATTTCAGTTAGTCGATCAGAAAACACAAATTTGAGGAAAAGGGGGCTCCAATATAGCTTGTTACACTGCTTGCACAAACACCTGTCATTTTCCAGTCCAGTCTGGTGATGCTAACTGCTTCCCCAGGATGACGGCTCTTCGCACCCTTTTTTTCCAGGCAGTACTCAATCCATAGAGCTCATTTCAACTCTTTCTGTATGATGCTGATTTCAGATAGCGAATAATTTCCTCCTACCAACTAACACGGGACCCTCCCACAACAAAGTGAAGTCTGATTTATGGTATCAGAACCGGTGGTGAACATACCTATGGGCCTGGGAGGTTAAGCAGAAATCAGTACGTCCGAGGAGACAGCCTGTGTAAATAAACGCAGCCACTATGAAATCGGTGACGCAGAGAAATCCTTGCTTACAGAACTCCACAAACTAAATCTTCTCATTTATTAAAGGCACATAAGAGTTAAGGGCAGGCAGGAGTAAGGGTAAGGTTTCATACTTAAATACCATCATGTTCAGAATAAAACCTGTGAACACTAACAGCTTAAGTGTCACTGACGTTCAAGTTTAAGAGCGATCAGCAAACCAGGAAACGCTGCCCACCAGCGTCAGGAAGGCAGCCGCCGGCAGAGCCAGGCCTCAGCCCGCAGGGCCAACCCTGGCCACACCGGCTGCCTTCTCCCTAGTCCCCAAACCGCTTCGGGAAACCCCGCCCAGGCCCTCCGAGAGCCGCGCTCAGGAAATCGGGAGCTCACTGCCCCGGGCTGCCAGCCGGGAGGAGAGCGGTGGCCACCCACGCCCCCGGGAAAGCCCCGACGCCCGCCGTGAAGGCGGGAGAGTCGCGGGGGGGGGAGGGGGGCGGGAAGCGGGAGGCTGCGGGCCGCCGCGGCGGCGCTGCGGCGCCCCCTGGCGGCCGCCGCGGCAGGGCCCGTCGGCCGCCTGCTCCCGCGCTTTTATTTTCTAGGAAAGCGTTAATTTTACCTTAATTTACAGAACAACGGGTGCTTAAAATGAACGAGGCCTGAGGGTGCGTTGCTTCAGGCTAAGCTGCCTCCCGCTCCCAAAGGGAAGTGGCCTTCGGGCCATACCTAGTGCACGAGCTGTATTGACTCCTCCTAAAACAGCCGTCAGCAGAACAGGACTGAGACTTTATTTACTCCCCATGAGACTGATTAACATTTCCTAATGAAAATACATCTATAAAAGCTGACTTGACAATACTGATAGCAAGTGACAGCTCTACCCCGGAATCCGGCTGTACGAGGATTAATACCTCCCCCTTGAGACATTCAACACAACATTAGAAATACTATTTGGATTTGGAAATAAAATATTTCTGGTAAATTTTCACACACAATAGACACACTCTGTAACGAAAATTAGTTTAATTTGCAAATAAAGTATCCAAAACCAACAGCAACAGCACAGCAGCAGAGTGAAAGGGTCAAACTGTGAAACAGCAATGGCTGGCTGCCTTCATACACCTGTAACTCCTGCCTCAATATTCACAGGTTTGTTGCTATTTGGGGCTTTTTTATTTCAAAATTTATGTGTTACAGCCATCCATACAAGGTAAAAACCTCCCAACTCTGTGTTTGACAACTTGTGGAATAGATGCACACATCCTACCGCCTGCACAACAGAACGGGGTATTTGAGTTTTCACCTTCTCCCTTGTTTAGGACACATGCCAAAGCACTAAAACCCAAATCCCAACCCTAAATAAATCCCAACCCTAACCAATGCATTTTTCCTAAGTCAGGTATGGCAGCAGCAATGCCATCCACGATATCTGAGACAAGTAAGTCGCGTCAAAAATCTCCCGCCAAGTGTACCTTCACAGGATGCGACACGTCTAACAGGGAGGCTCTAAACTCGGACACTGCAGACATCCCTTCCCAACAAGGTTCATCACTAACATATATATATATACACACACAAAAAAATACATTTATACGTAAGTCTCTTTTATACGTAAATCTCTTCGGCTGTACACCTGCTAGTGGCCAAAGCAGAAGTGAACTGCTAAGCTACACTAACAGACTCAACTCTGAATCAAAATTAGATTCAACCCCTTTGTCTCACACCCGATGATGCCAGCCACATTGATGGTAAAATTTTATCCTCTAAATACTTCAGCATTTGCTTCTCCTCTGTGACGTCAGAGAACTGCGTAGCACGCAGTTAAATGGGTCAAGAAAATCTGAACAGAAAGCAGGGGAAGATGTGCAATTATGAATACGTCGTGAACAAAAATAAAAGCAATTCTTATGCATTAATGGTACATCAAGCTAATTCAAGAAGGCTAAAAATCATTAAAAAAGGCATCCTGAGGCAGTACACAGTCATTACAATACTGTGCTGACAAGAAATATTAAAATAATAATTTCCAATGTAATTGATAAAATCCATTCTGATAAGGAAGAAAAAAACAACCCACTCTAATTCTTAATTGGGAGATCTGAAGTAAAATGGATCTTGTTAGCATTTGACCATATTTTTAAAACATAATTCCCCTGCCCGACAATTCCCAATTCCAAATATCAAAAGCTAAAAAATAATTTATTATCCTCCATCATTGGGTAGATTATTAAGCTAAGCCCCTGAAACCTGGAATTTTTCTTTTTTAATTTCAGACTGAAATCCAGGGCCTGCTCATGCAGCTCCAACTTCCAACAGCATCAGAGACGAGAATCGGGTGGGACAACGCTGACGGTTAAACACAGCCCTCTCAAATGTTCAAAATCCTGCTTCACTTCGGAGTACAAACTTGTACACGACACAGCTGATCGTCACATCGCAGGATGCCTGGATACCGACCGCGCGCAGGAAACGACAAGCTCTGTCACAGCACCCAAACGCCTTAATTTGTAAATCGTCATGAGGGTAGAGAAAAAAAACCAAGCGATTCAACACAGGCACGCTTCAAAAGATGAAGAGCCACCACTCTGACAACCGCAGTTTACAAATCATAGCTTTCAACTTCTTCAAACACTAAAGAACAGCTCCCCAAAAATACACGGACGTACACTAACTAGGCATCAGCATTCAATAAAAGTTTCTGCAGAAAAAAGCTAAATACTGTTTTAAAGCAGAGTTCATATCACAGAAGGATGAACCTACTCTGTTACCATCAACGTAATGAAGCGTTGTAAACACTGCATTTGGATTTAACTGAAGAATAAAGCGCTATTTTCATAATAACAGTAATCATTCAAGTTAAATTATTCTACCACTCAGCTGCAGGGAAAACAAGAAATGAGTTGCAATAAACAAAATTCATAACAGGCGACCACTCACAGAGTTCAGCGGATGCCCGAAGGGGAAAAATTAGAAATTTAATTCTTAATGTGCGCGCAACGGAGTGACCCTTCAACGCCATTTCCAATTTCTCCCTCTGAAAGGTAGGTCTACATCACATCAAGGCAGAAAACAGAAGCAAGAATGTAGATTTTTGAAAAAGCTTGTGAGACAGCACCTTTTGTAACAAAACACAGTATGCTAAAGAAAAATCTCTAAGTTCAACTGGTAACAGGGGTTTGGGCAATGGGAGTTCACAGTTTCAGATCTATCAACTCACTGGCAATTCAAAGTCCCTGAAAAACAGAAAGGGGAGAGGAAGAACCGGGTTCATTTGGGCCAAAAATCACGTATGTAAATCCCAGCTGATGCTTGATTAAATAGGAGTCACTGCATGCAAAGTGAGAACGCCAAAGCTCATAAACCAAACCCAGTCCCGCCTACTGGGTCTGCTACAGTATCCACGTTAAATAAAAAAAAAAAAAAAAGACCAACCACCACCCATCACATTCACATCATCACAAAAATGTAAAAGAGAAGCGTTCATCAAAGTCACAAGCCAGCAAAAGCTGTAGGACCTTGGTCAACAGAATGAAGTACCCCCACAGAACTACCAAAGCAAACACTTGGGGCCTCCAAACACGGAGCTCAACCTCCCCAGGAACATAATAAACAGCAATTAAATCCTACACCTAAATCCCAAGAACAGATATACACCCAGTTGAGAGCAAAGCCTAGAAAATTTCAATACACAGAAAGTGGTCTTCATAAGTGGTCCTGCATACAGCTACCAACTTGTCAAAAATTGTTTTTCCTCAGCTACACTCAATTTAAAAGAAAAAAAAATGTCTTATCCATCCATCTGTTAATGAAATGCAATAATTGGTCTGTACCCCTTTCAGGTTTGCTGAAAAACACAATTAATTTATGAAGGCCGCTGGCACCAACCCAAGTGTTCCTCAAAATAAGAAATGCTGGAGCGTACTGGATGAAGAACTACTGAGCCTGTCCCTTCTCCCCTCATCCCTTGACTGTATTTACATCAAAAAGTGCTTTTTAAAGTCAGACTGGGCTTTCTGACGTTAAATAACCCACGCTGTTTATTCTGGAGAGGGTCTGAAACGCAAAGAGAAGTTATTAACCAATGCTGTGTGCTGCCTGGTTTGGAGCAACCAGGGCTCAAAGGTCCCTTGAGGGGGAACGAACAGGCAGCTCCCTCAACGGTCGTAGCACAGAATTTACCATCACGATGAGCCAGCCACGTCAAGTCACAAGCCACTGCGGGAATTTTACTAGCCTACATCAGGTACGGTCGTGTACTTTTCATATTTCATGCCTATCATCCTACGATGAAGTTGGAACAAAACTGGAGCGCGCGTGTAAAACCAGCGTACGTTTCACGACTTATCTCCCAGTAAGTCAGCCTCCTGAGGTACAGCACAATATTCCATGGGGTTTAACAGGGTTAAGAAGTCGCTTTGTTCCCTGCTGAAACAAACACCAAAAATTATCAGGAGCTGGATTTGGTCCCAGACATGTCTGGCAACTGTGACGCATTTATTCAGAAGCATTCCTAATCCCATGAGTTGGCAAATATGAAATGGTTGGTTGACTGCCACCTAAGTAAAACAAAACCTTGATATTTCTTAAAAACATGCGATGTTTGTAAATTCTTCCTACTGACTGCTAAAATTTAGCAGAGAGACAAACGAGCTTCCTGGGAGCTTACAATTTTATCACGCTAGCTTTGTGCCAAGAGACTTGTCTCTCAAAAGGTCCCTGAGAAAGGAGAAAAAAAAAAAAACAAAAAAACAACAACAACAAACAAACCAACCAAACAAAAAAACTCCCAAAATTAAAAAAAAAACACACACAAAAAAAACGCCCAAGTAGACTGTACAAAGATCCACAAACACCACGAGCTGGAATGTATAATTAAAAATCTAACTATAGCTGGCAATCAGAAATAAATGCACTAACAAAAAGATTTAATGGCTCTTTGGAATTCGTATTCAAAATTGAAAATCCAGGCAGCGAAAACAGTAATTTCTGCAACTCGTTCAAGCAAAACCAGTGAGCACAGCAGGAAGATACAGCTCCAAATGCTTTTCTCTGAAATCCTACCAACGGGATGAGTAAAACCACCTTTATCTGGAATTACACCTAGTGCAGCGCAGGTCGGTATTTTCCCTTTGAAAATCTCAATGTTTTGCACTTTTTTAATTTTAAAATTAGAATATTTTGCCTTTTTTTCCCCCCCATTTTAAAATTAGAATGTTTTGCTTTCTTTTTTTTAATTTTAGCTGTCTTCGTAAACACCTCTGCTAGGTACCGACGTGACGCCGTCTCCCGTAAGCAGGTCTTTGCGATGCAAAGCTGGCAGCACAAAAAAAAAAAAAGCCAAACCCAGAACTACGGAGCTAAGGTTTTTACACCCAGAACTGCTGTGTTGAAGAATTTACACATCCAGGCAGCAAAGAGCCCCAGGCCGCCCGGCTGGATTTCCACTAGAGGGGGCACAGAGCCCAGCGCATCCAGCGAAAACCAACTCCCAGTCACAGGAGTTCTTCCAAGGGGTGACTCCTCCAAAACAATTCCTGATGGCCAGAAAGCACTTGGGTCATCCCCTTTTTGAGACCAACTTCTAACATGCCGTGAGTTATTCTCACGATTACCCTGCTCCTATCGATTTTCTCCATTTATTCTCACGCTCTCAAACGTGCAAGACAGTTTTCAACTACTTTGGACAAAGAGCCTCTCAACATCTCCACAAGCACTAAATCGAAAACGAAGAAAACTTCGCTAAAATAAAGCCAGCACCAAAGAAAAACTGAAAAATAAATCAAGACTAAATAAAGACTAAAGGTGCTGGCAGAGAACACACCACCATGCACGTGCCATGCTCAGCACAGTGATGCCTCTGCTTCATTTAAGACAGTATAACAAAATAAATCCCTAAAATTGAGCATGTTCTTTAACTAACCAGTAACGAACATTTGCAAAGCAGGCCAAGTACCTGAGCTACCAGACATTGGTGGTTGTTTAAAAATTATCATCCAGCGTGATATGCTGGATGGAAAAAAGGAATCTTTACCGTCTTGGAAGACTCTTTCCACGTTGAGGCCGTAAGTCGCACAGGTTTCGTAGTAAGTGCATCTCTTGAGATCGTTCGATAACTTCCTCGCTCTGGCGTCGTCTATGACACGTGGATTACTGGAACTTATAGCATCTACAGCAACAGCAGGGGGAAAAAAACCCAAACGTATTTTAATATAATCTCATAACAGCATCTTACAATTATCAGAACCCCAGCAGTGAATTTAAGTACAATCCATGAGGATTTTAGAAATCACGATGGCAGATAAGAAATAACAAGGCCGTACAGAACTGAAATTACCATGTTGCTAAAAATCTAGAGGCCAGCTCCTCCCTCAGTTCTTCACGTGTGCATTTTTTGGTCCTTCCCATTTTTTAGGCTGGTTTTCTCTGCGTTTTGCTCAGGCACAGGACCGGACTGGAAGCAAAGCACTCTGCTAAACCCTAACCCCAAACCCAGGGCACGCACTGCGCCTTGTTCGAGACAGACACTCGCCAGTTTAACACAAAATAAGAGATTTTTCATACATTCACAGGCTGCGTCGCTGACCTGGCTTTCAAATCACAGCCAAGACTGGATCCAGGACACTCACCACAAGTGACCGAGTCTCAGATCTTGATTCAAAGGCACCCGTGAGATGTTGTGGGAACACACCGCACAGCAATAAAAATAGTATTTTTCTAAACAAATAATAATACTGTGTACCCCTCCGCGAGAGCTACTTTTCACGTACCCTTTTCAACTCCAATTCTAGAGCTTATCCATAGCAGCTGAAAAAAAACCCCTTTATGCTGGGGGGAAAAAAAACCCAAAATCCTGCTAACTGATGAATGAGAAGACATTTCTTCGTTGCTGCTCCACCACAGCGAAGAATTCTACAAAGGTTACACTGCTTGACTATTTATAAAGTGATAGTGCTATGAAAAAAAATCTTTAAAAGTAACTTATTTTAAGGGGAGTATCATGGTAATAGATTGGTTCTGGCAAAAAAAAAGAAAAAAAAAAAAAAAAAAAAAAAGTCCTAAGGTGAGATAGCAGTACAACCTATTCTACAAAACTCTGCAGCCACCACGCCAGGCACAGATTTCAGCCCTTAGAGCTGCTTGGAAAGATTTCCTAAAAATCTGCTGCTTTTCACAGCAGCAAAACTAGCTTAATTCTTAAAAAAAAAATAAAAAAAATAATAATAAAAAAACCCCATCATTTCGACGTGACCACGAAGTCAGTGGCTATGGCGACGCTGTATCTGAGGCTCAGTTCTGGGCGTGATGTGACCGCGCACCAGCTGATGCTACCGCCACCTTCTCACCAGATGTAATTCATAAAACCAGAGACAGGGGCTATTTGGGAAGCTCACAGCAGATTTTTTTCAATCGGCAGAGGGCACTGAAAACACGTAACCAGGCAGGAATGGATAAGCAACACCATGGCTTCAAACAGTTTGATTTCTGCAGCTAAGTCAGTGCCACAGCCCGGCCCAGCACCCACAGCAGAGGAAGCATCAGGCAAGCGCGAACGTTTTGGGAGAGACTTCATCTCACAGCTCATCTCAAGAATACCATATTTCCAAATAGATATTTAACAGATATATTTATATATTTCATTTCACTGCAGTTTGACAGTCATGTAGTTAAAATGCTCAGGTTTTTTCTGATGCTTATTCCCAGAATTAGCAGTATTTCCATCTTCAGCCACATAAAAAAAAAAAAAAAAAAAAAAAAATCCCCTTTGCATCAGTGCTGCAACAGAAAATGAACACAGAAAAACAAAAATCCTTTCTGGTAATAACTAGAATGAGATGGAAAACCATCCTCCAAAGCGCCAGAAGTGTAAAAAGGGAAGCACCTCAGCGAAACGTTTCCCCCTCTCCTTTTTCAACGCCGGTTTTCAGTTGACAGCGTGGCGCTTCAAAGCATTTCATTTCTGCTTTTTGGCTGTCATTTCTGCTGTCCTAGGGCTTTTTGCTTACCTACTTCCCTTTTCATCTTTTCTCATCTGTTTCCGCCCCGCAGCCCAGCTGCCGTCCCTCCTTCCGCGCTGCCCACGCTTCCCCCGCCTTCACGTGGCAGCGCTGGTGTCACAGCTCTGCGGGCAGGCAGGGGAAAGCAAATCGCGCTCTCACCGCAAGACCCACAAAAGAATAAGCTGAGAAAGCAGGGACAAGCTTCAACATCACCAAAACGAGCACCACTAAAAGGGAATACGGCCAAAATAAAATCTACAAAAGCATCCTGCCCCACCCGCATTGTCCCTCTGACACAGCACGGTGACCTGAGTATCGGGAGCAATGCTTCAGCATGAAGGAACTCACAAAAATTTCTGTACTACACTACCAAAACAGCAGCTCTGTAAAGCGAGAAGTCTGAAGTCCTCATTTTTGGTAGGAATTTCCACGGGATGGACAACTACGTGGCTAGGTGCGGAGCAGCCTCAACGCTTTGGTGTCTATTCCCCACAGCAAAGCCATCGCAGTGTGGGGAAGTGCTGAAACATTAATGTGATGCACCGGCAAATCGAAGCAGGGAATGTCCAAAATACAGCTCAGATGCAGAAGAAACTGAAATATCAGTGGTGCCTTTCCCCTCCCACATTTCCCCACGGGACAGCTACGGCTACCTGCTGCTCCAGAGGGTGTTTTGGGAAACAGAATTGCTTCAGGTGGCAAAAGCTGCGTTTCTATTTGATTTAAAGAGCGGTTTCCCTGAGACACTGCGCAGGGGCACGGCTCAGTTCTGCTTTTTGAGACAGCGTTGGAGGTTTCCAGTCTCTGATCCGTCTGCCCTCTCAGGAAAGAGGAGAGACCACTTCCAGACTGCCGAGCTAAAGGAAACAGGTCTCACTTCAAAACTGTGTTACACAACTGATTCACCTGCCCAAATTCAACACCAGCATCTTTCTGCTGCTCAAGAAAACCAAAACCAGCAAGCATCGAGAATGTTTTTGTTAAAATTGTAACCCATCATTGCTGAAGTCCTACGTTCCCTCTCCCAAGAGCGCCGCAAGGACATTTATCTCCCATCTCAGACCAGTCCTCACAACGCTGATTAACCGCCAGTTTATCCACAAGCTCTCATCATCAGATGAGCGGACGCGGCTTTGTCAGCCTGGAACAGTCTGTACGGTGACAGAAACATGCTCCTAAGTCAAGACTGCACTTACCCTGGGTTCCCACCAGTACCATCGGAATTTCACTAGTGTTACGATAGTTCGCCATACGGCTGTAGTAGTGGTAAACAGTCTGGAAGCTAATTTCATCTTCCAAGCTGAAGACAAATATAACGGCGTCCACCCACATGGCAAACTGCAGAATAAAAATGGAAAAGGCAGACCGTGAGAGAAGGAGTGAAGAGGAAAAAAAAGAAAGACAGAAACATTCTTACCTTACTTGGAGGGAACTATGCACCTGAGAAACTTTGTTAGTGACAATAATCAGGGCCTCAAAAGTGGCATATCGTTTCTAAAATGACGAATCGACACTCATTGCCCTGCAAGTGACGGGAATGTGGGATACACAAAGGTTTTTCCCCATGCTCACATCTCCTCTTCGCTGGTACATGATGCGACAAGCCCAACTACTGTCGGTGCACGTTGGTTTTGACTCACAGGAAAAGAAAACATCACAGCCTCAGATTTCTGCATTTGTGAATTACAAATGAAAAGTATTTCTCTCTAGGCACTCGAGTGGCCTATTTAGTGTGTTATTTCCCCACCCCGTGCTCCGCATGCATGCGTGCTGGTGCTTCTCTTAACGCCAGGACAAGCGTTACGATGGTGGTTCCAATCACAATCCTCACATCTTGATCAAAACCCAGGAACATCAATTAGTCACTATACAGACACTCCGAGGAAAGAGAACCAAACGCCTCGCTGGGCTTTCGGCGCGAAAGCAAACCGTTCTCTCTCGGCGGCGGCGATCTGCCAGGAGACAGGCACAGACACAGGGCAAGCCGAGGTGCTGCTCGAGAGACCATGCAAGTGAGAAAGCTACAGCTCACGAGTGCAAGAAGATTGTTTAAACACATCTAACATACCAGTAAACATACACAGGACATGAAAAAAAAGGCTGAAGTTAAGCTTACCTCGCTGCCTTTATTTTTCCCTACGTGACTCCATTCCTACCCAAATTTAGAGCGATGGAAACAGGTTTCAGCCACTGGTACTCATGCTGTTCATCCTATCGCTACTGCAGCCAGCCAGGCAGACTGGGGGGACACTGAACACACAGGGAGCTGCCAGAAGGTTCACTGGGGAACGTTTATACGCGTTTGGCTGAGTTCTACAAGGCTAGCCTGGGTTTCTAACCACACACTTCACCCCTACCTGGAGGTTTTCAGGACAGTCGGGAGGACAATCGTCTACACGTTAGGGACAGGACTGTCCACACACAGCAGAGCTGCTGCCAGAATAAGGCCAACCACCACGCTGTTGAACCTGAGCTACTAAAACCAGAAGAGCGAACCAAAGGAATGCAAGACAGCATCATTACTGTGGACTTGGGTCTTACTATAAAACAATTCTCGGTGACTGGACTCAGCAGCATCACGTCCTGAACTCTTCCTTCCAGCTACAACATTCCTAAAGCATCCGTTTAGAAGCTAACAGGCTCTCCAAATTTTCTTTCCAATAATTTCTTACTTCTCTTTGTATTTTAAAATAAGTTTCGTGGATACCAAACCTGTGATACTAAAAACAAATGGAATTTTGGAAAACATGCCCGAGGTCTGGAAATCCAGGATGCTTTATCTACACCAGTGTGCAGGGAATGGCTTAAAATAAGAAGGACAGCTCAGCCACTGATACACAAATCCATCTTCACACTTACTGCTGTGATTGAGTAGACCTGTTTGTTCAAGATAAATCCAAATCAAACCATAAACAAAAAGTTCTAAATTAAAAAAAAAATTGCGTGTGACATCCCACTATAGCCCAGTTGCTATGTTAATTTGTTTCTACAATAGGAGGCCGCTACATCCGTTACAGATCACAGCAAGAGGAAATCAAACCTGGTGAGTGAAATAAATGGTCAATATTCACAATAATATTCACAGCATCAGCTAGTGAATTCTAATTCTACGAAATTAGCTTTTTTAAAAAAATTATTTTCATCTTCATACAGTCGGATGTCAGACAAGAAAGGGATCGTTGATCTAGGGGAGTTCATTTTCCTTTCCTTCCTGCCAAAAAGGGGACAGTAAACTGAAAAAAAACCCAAAACCTCAGCTGCAGCCTTTGCACCGAAGCAGAGAAGCCATCAGCTGGGGGACTCAGCCCAGGCCAGTGCTCCTGCGTGCCAGGAAGACCCTACTTCAGCTTGCCACTTAGCAAAGTCGTAATTCTATCATAATTATCCATAAAAATATTCTGTACTGTTGCAAAAAGCAGAGGCTTAAGGCTAAAATTGCCAGCTCTTTTTGTAACGTAAGTGAATAGGGAGAGGCAAACATTTTTCTTCCAATAATGTTCAATTTTCAGTACAGTTATAAATATTCATGAACCTAGCAGTAAAGTTTTTTTAATTCCAGGAATCAATAAACATACTAAAGAGCTTTAACACACCTGCAACTTGAAATCATACCAAAAAAATCCAAGAGGATTCTGAGAGGTGAAATAGCACTCGCACCGTAAACCTTTCCATCTTCATGGTTCGCTGAGGAACAAATCTCAGCCACAACGGCAATTAAACCCCCAAATTCACCTCGCACAGATCAAAAGCAAGACCCTGTGTCCATTTATTAGTTTGCAGTTAGCTCAAATGAACTCTGCAAAGCCAATTCTTCAGGTACAAAAATATCTAGATGGCTGCGTGTACCTTCACAAGTACATTATTTCTGCTTTTATACGGGTGACGGTTCCCTAAGCGCTGCAGCCTGGAAAACGTTGTGTCCTTCAGCCAAATTATTCACAGCCGCAAACAGAGCGCTTCTTTCAGGCTCACGCCTCGCACGGCTGCAGATGTGTCAGCGACACTAATTTTTTTGGTTTTTTTTTAACTTCCTTCCAGGATGTCCCTTCTCCGTCTCCGTTTCCTCCACCTCCTTTCTCTTCTCCTTTGTGCGGGCACCTTCCCCCCCGACGCTCTAATCCTCCGCGCAGCTAACGAGGAGCATTGAAACACAGGCTGCTGCTGCTGGCACCGCTCCCGTTCAGCTGTTTGGCGACAGCACAGCTCCTGCTGCTCACTTGGGTTTTGTGGTGGTTTTTTTTTTTGGTTTTTGGGGTTTTTTTTTTAAGCTGATCCACCACTGAAGAGCCCAGCGGCAGCCAACGCTCTTGAAAAAGCTCATGAGTGCCCAGGTAAGAAGAGGTAGAGAGGGGAGACACAGAGGATGCATGAAGGCACGGATGCTGCTACAGCCAGGCTGGTAGTTGGCGGTGATTTAAGCATCACATGAGCAAACGCTTCGCTTTGCATCACTCAAAACAGAGTTAAGCACACAAAATCACAAGCGGCTTCTCAACGGCACATCTCGATGAGACGCCTTCTGCGAGACAAGGAGGTAACACGAGGTATACTCAGTGGTGCTGAACTGGAACTCAAAAGTTGGGTCTTAAATGACACAGGGGGTAAAATGTGGGAGAAACAGGGAAGATAAAGGTTTTGGCACATTTACATGTCATTGTGCACATATCTTACTTTGTATTTCAAGAATTTAGAGACTCTCACTCAGAAGAAGTCTTACCAATTCTGTGGTCACTGGAACCGTATTGATCAGGCATTCAATACAAGTTATCCATATATCCTTACTACACAGTTTCCCACTGTAACTGAAATCCCTAATAATTTCCAAACAGAATATTTTTCACCTGAGGGTGACGTATACATTTACCCAGCTGAAAGATAAGCAGGACCCAGGGAACCAAAAAAAAAAAAAAAAAAAAAAAAAATCAAACCTGGTTGTCTTAAAGGAAGTTTTTTTTTAAAAAAAGAAAGGAAATGGTGGCGTCAGGCGAATAAAATTCTAAATATGCAATGCTCACCTGTGCCTCCGGAGGGCCCCCTTCATCTCTAATCAGCAGCAGGTAGCTTTGTCCATCGACTACTATCTCCTTCTTGAATCTCCCACCTGTCACACAAAGCAACTCGTTACAGAGCGGAAAAGGCAAAAAATACCCAACAGAAAAAGGCTTCGCTTGTGGAAAACCGGTGTCCTTAAGATCTCTCGCAAATTAATGAACTACTGCAAGTCAAGTTCACGTGCATAGGAATTAAGTTAAGCCACGTACTTTAAAATAAGGCTAATGTGGGAAAAAGCCAACGACTACATTACAAACACTAACTCCCGTGTTAGGTGTACTTGGTTTTGGCACATAAAGTTAAAAACCAGTCACCTTTGCTTCATATAACGGTGAGAAATTGATCTCCAAGAAAGGCAAATACGGGATAGTTGCATACAAACACCGCATATCAGAAGTAAAATCAATTTATTGCGTGAACTAGCATTTCCTCAAGAGAAGCCCAGTTCTTACAGCACACACGTAATGTTATGAAAATGATACTTCTACATCCACAAACCACAGTTAGGGGAACGTACTAGACACATGTTAGACAGAAAACCTACTACGGTGGTACCCCTGGAGAGACGCGCTGAGCTAACCGAGAATGCCGCGCCACCTACCAGCAGGATGAATTCAAGACCTGTTTTGGAAATCTAAATAAAAACCACAGAGTCCAGTCAAATTCTGCTCCTGATCCTATTATTTCGGGGAGACGCAGAATACAGAGGGCTTGTGAAGACCAAAGAGCTGGCACCCAACCTAAGAAACCAGACCGCGGCGCACAGCTGCCCCGTCACCTTCTCTCTCTGACCGAGACTTCAAGCCCAGCCCAAGGGCAGAATTAGGACTGCTTTCCTTTGGGGTTAAGCGTATCCTGCTGCGTCTCACGACGGACTTCAGCTGCTGACAAATCACATTTAGGGGTTCTGGTGTGACCGAGCCTAAGCCCGGATTAGCAAATTTGGCCTGCATTTGGGCTCCTCTCCTGGAAGGAAAAACGCTTTTCTCTCCCCGCCTAAGCCACAAAGGCTTAGCATCATCCAACCGCCTCACATCTGAACCTACCACACTAAGATAAAACATTCCTACTAACAAACCCTAGACTTCTTTCTTCACCTTTTTTACCTGGAATTATTTCCAATTTGAATCCTATCTCCCAACTACACTTACTTCCAAACTTGAAGACACAAGAACAGGGGGGTTGGTTTGTGGTTTTGCGTTGGGTTTTCTGTTCTGTTTTTAAATTTTCTTTATAAACCTACCCTCCTATGAAGAGCTTAGCAGTACCAAACCTGCAATAATTAAGCCTGTCACATTTCTGGTTGTTCAACTGCACAGAAGGAGTAGAAAAGCTACGTATAGTTTTCCATTATCTTGCCCATAAACTGTATTTCAATTTTGCCTTCTGACATTGGGTGACAGATAAATACACAGCATTAGCGAACTTGAAAAGAATCATGATAAAGGAAACCAGCCTCAGCTCTCAGGAACTGAATTTCTGTTAACCAGATCGCTATTTCTACACATCGTCAATTAATTGTATATGCTTCACAACGAAGTGTTAAATAAGATGAATTACTTAACACACAGCCCTCCAGAGAGGCTCTTTACAGCGGTGGGAAACAATGGAAACGCAGTACATATGCGATCAAAGAGTGATCACAGTTTCCTATTTCCTTTTTTTAAATGCTGAAAGTTCACACCGCTAATTATAAAATACCATGAACTGAACACATTTAAGAGCCAACTTATTATTCGCTCATCAACAGGACGCCTTTCGAGTCTCACTGTATCTTCAAACGGTCCTCAGAGGCATAAAGAGGGTACGGACGAGGCGAAATAAAAAGCTTAAGTAGAGAGCCGGGTGGAAAAACAAATAAAAATCCATGGATGTAATATTAAAATACACATACACAGATCACAGATGTCAGCACTAGGAGATTCATTCTTGAGAGCCACTCCGTGGTCAGTGAAGGTTTTGGTTGCGGGAGGAGGTTTGGGAAGCGTACCATATTTAACACGCACAGCATAAACTCGTCCAACGACTTGTTGGACCAGCTTGTACACTAGCTCCTCGCCCTCCCCAAACCCACTGTGCGCGGAGCTCGGGACAGGGATAACGCATTTTTATTTCCAGTATTAAACTCCAATCTGGACATGCCGCACCACGGTCTGTCAGGCTGGAAGAGCAGTGCCGCAGCCAACAAGCACACAGTCAGTTCAAATCTCTTCAAGGGGCTTCTTCACCCTTAAAACCGAGGGCGCTCGTTCCCTAGAATACGCACTGGTTCCTTGCACATCCTCACCCGTCCGTTTATTTTTGTCTGGGTTTAGGTGTTTCATGATAAATAGTTTAAATCTAATCACCTCACCAACCAAAATGTTTAATGCATTTCCAATAAAATCTGAAGATCCAGAAACGTAACAGCAGACTTGCGCTCATCCCCCACGTAAGAACTATTTTACGGAAATTTGAGATCACAGCAGGATGCATCCCTATTTCCTTGTTTCTACGCCGTTAAAGAGCCCGTATCACGGGCGCATCGTAGCGTTAGGCACTACACAGGGCAGAGTGAGAAATCCTCCCTCAGTACGACGAATTTACACAAATAAAAGTATAAACACTGAAGAGCACACAGATTTCTGCCAGCATATGAAGCCCAGGCCGTGTGGTTGTCCTACAGATCTCTGTGGTTGTGAGATTACGATGCGAGTTATAGAACACTGTCCCAGGTTGCCCAGAGAGGTGGTGGAAGCCCCATCCTTGGAAACGTTCAAGGCCAGGCTGGACGGGGCTCTGAGCAACCTGATCTGGTTGGAGATGTCCCTGCTCCGTGCAGGGGGGTTGGACTGGGTGGCTTTTGAAGGTCCCTTCCAACTCTAACCATTCTATGATTCTATGATTAAGCCAAACAATAGACTGGTTCTGCCTTCAACTCGATGAGCAACCCATCTCCAGGCCGGGCAAGCAAAAGCAGTGCAAGGGCAGTGATTTTGGGATGGTTCAGCTTGGACAGCACTGCACCAGTAGTATTTTTTTTTTTTTTTTTTAAATACATCTTTGCAGTTTGTAAAGCAACACAGGGCCATGGGGAAAGACGATCAGACAGATCAGTCAGTCCGAATGCTGAACCGCCGCTACGTGTCAGAGGCGTCAAGTCTCCCATGCAAAATATCACTGTATTCTTCTAAGCATCCGTACGTACGATGGGACCGCAAGGTACTGTCTAAGCTGATGACACTGGAAACAAAGAAATGACCTCCTTAATTTAAAGAAAGAGCTCAAAAACCACAGCACCTGCCCCAAGGGAGGCAGCTAGCTTTGTTCGCTTCCCATCAGTATCATGACACACGCAGCTTTTTAATAAGGGAATTTCTCAGCTCCCACGCGTACCTGCCAAAGGAGGTCACGGAAAGAGACAGAGCGGCAGCCTGGAGCACAGCGCCGAAGGACGGCGCGATCGCTCCTGCTATGCCCTAACAGGCACGTCAAAGCACAAAGATGTGCGAGACGCGCAAGCAACGGCTACGCCGCCTCTCCTTGCAGCCCCAATCCCATCTCTAAAGCCACAGGAAAGACACGGCAGTGAATCCCTCAATAACTCTCTACAGACGGAGCTGGAAACTGTTTTCAGGAAATATCACGGCGATTTTGTGAAAACAAGTCACTGAAGTTGTGTGGAAGCTTTAATTTGGGAGGATTTTAGTATGTGGTTTATTTATTTTCTCTAAAACTCCCTCTTCACAAATCGCTGCATTATTCCCAGTTTGCCAGGGCAAGACCACTATCAATTCACACAGATTCATTTTCAGACATACACAGAATTTCACAAAAGGAGGCAAATCCTACTCCCGCGTACGCACCACGCACAACACCCACCCGAACGATACGGAGCGGTGCTCCTGATGCCGCCCGTAAAACCACCCGGTCTCTTCGGCGCATTTGGCCAGATTCCTACTATAAGACGCTCCAGATAAACATACAGCTTTTATCACTATAAAGCTAAATAAATTCTGTGTGTCAGCGATTTACAAAGAGGCGGCACAAGTCGGAACACCAGGCTGAGGGAATCAACAAAAGCTCCCTAATCTCATTTCTTCGCCCGCCGTTCTGCAAAGGTTAGTGCTTGGCGTCGGCAGGAATACGAAACCTTCAGTGAAAATGTACGCTGATTTTCAATACAGCGTGGATTTGTAACCAAAGGTGCTCTCTCGATACCATGAAAGCTTTATATTGGACAAGGAATTCCGAGGATGGAGATCTTCATCCCGCCTCCTCCAGCCGATAGCTGTTTGGCTGCGTAATTGCTCACCGAAGCAGCCGCTGATTTTCATACCGTGTCCCCGGGCTCGATGGCATTCGCCAGGCTCTTTATTCAAGCAAATTGCCACAGGGATGAAGTTATTTGGCCATATGCTCGGAGGGCTGGCCGCGTGACAAACCCGTGCGGCAGCTGAATGTCTACCACAACCCCGGGGGCAGGAAAGGAGAGATGGAAGATGAGACTGAAGCTGCCACAAAAGCCTCCGTTTTTTATTTCTAATTGACATGTGAATCCTGAAAACGGTGCTCAGTTGCCTCACAAAAGGCAGATTCTCTCCTTTTTTTTTTTCCTTGAGATGGAAAAGACAGGAATCTGGCTCCTCTTCAGGGCAAGACGTTAAAAAGCTATTTATTCCTTTCGTCCATATTTCCTCCGTCCACCATTTCAGGCCAAAATATAGGAAAAACTGTTCATCAAGCCCCCCCCAAAATAAATGCTCACAAGATCTTCTGCAACTAAAGAAGAACAACTGGAACAGCCCAGTAAACCAATGCCGGCGTTGCAGCTCAACGTTACCCCAAGTTTTTATTTAAATAAACTATTTTCAAAATGTTTTTCTCAGTGTTTCACAATAAAGCATACTATTACCCAAGAAGCATGAACACTACATTTTGCCCACATCACATTGCGCTCAGTGCCCGACGTCAGTTCCTGTTGGTACCAGCAGCAGAGAAGCCGTCCCAGATTATGGTCCAGCCGCACGGGAAGCTAGCTTTGGGGTATTTCCTTAATGCAAATGTTGGGCTAGACAATACTTCAGAAACCAAATGTGGCTGAGTTGGGTTCGGCGTAAAACCACAGAAGCGCAGAGGCTGGAGAAACATTGCTGTCGCACGCAACTACAGCCGCAAGCAGATAACGGCACCAGCTCCCCAAAGTAACTGGGTTAAAAAAACCCAACAGAACCAAGCGCACAAACAGAAACAATCACCAAACAAAAACCAACAAAGCAACCTTGACTGAGCCTTTCAAACAGACCATCTGCTTCTCTTGACAGGTAGGTTTTGATATACTGGTGGCTCCAGTGCCTAAAGGGGGCTACAGGAAAGATGAGGAGAAACTCTTCAGCAGGGCCTGGTGTGACAGGACGAGGGGTGATGGTTTCAAAATAAGAGGACGTAGACTCAGCTTAGATATCAAGAAGAATTTTTTTTATGCTGAGGGTGGTGGGACACTGTCCCAGGTTGCCCAGAGAGGTGGTGGATGCCCCATCCCTGGAAACATTCCAGGCCAGGTTGGCCGGGGCTCTGAGCGACCTGATCCTTGCAGGGGGGTTGGACTAGGTGGCCTTTGAAGGTCCCTTCCAACCCAAACCATCCTGTGATTCTATAATTTTATCGTTACATAAAAACTGCCAAGGAAGCACTAATTTATGACCCTGTAATTCCACGAAAAGAAGGTTTACTGCTGGAATTTCAGTAGCAGCTGCAATGACATTTAACAACTTTATTTTGATACACGCTGAGGGACACATTTGCAAAGCCAGACCTGATGGTCCACAAAACCCAGCAGTGATTTCAATGGAGATCAACCAAATTTTAAGTTTGTAAGCGTTCAGGAAAATATACCTTACACTTGAAATAAAGTGTTAACTAAAGTTGCATGGAATCAGAGACCACAATGTTTAGACGGAAAACGGGATGGAGGGGGTTCATCTTGAAGACGTATCAAGGCAGTTATGCCGAACGACATCCCTGCAAAGGTACTGGTCTCATTTCCAAGTGGTACAAAATCACTGAACAGACAGCGTGGTGCAGGCCTGAGCGGCCTGACAGACTGCAAGTCAAGCAAATCCGGAGCAGCCGTCTGAGAGGGGAGCCTCCTGCGGCAACCCACCTTGGCTCCACACCAGCCAGCCAGAATGAAACGCACAGCAGTTGCTTCCATTAACTTCAAACAGCTGCCAGCATATAAAGAAAATTTAAAAATTGCCGTGCTTCGCAGACCAGTCTGGAAAGCGCATTTATTGAAGCCAATCACACATTATTAATTACACACGTAATTATTAGATATTTGGGTGCAAGGTGGGAACGCTTCCACAGCGGATTCCCTCTGCGTTAGAAGAACTTGGTGAAAAGGAGAAGCCAGAAGCACCGTGACCAGGTTGGGATTCCCATCCAGTGTTACATTTCAGACAGAAGAGAAGAAAATGACGGATTAACCACCAAGATAAACGAGGGGAAAAAAGAGACAGCCTCTGAGCAGTTAAGTTTGTCCTGGCCCTCGTGTCACCAGCGGCTTACAGAGCCTTAGCCAGAACTCTGCATATCGCTCCAGGTAGCACATTACACGGAAGATAAGGACTGAAGGAAAAGAGCACATCAGCACTTGCAAAAAAAAATTTAAAAAATTTTTTAAAAATCTGCCTAGGAAGTGCACAGTAAGAAAAATAAGCATATGATCTGTAGTTACTTAGGTGAACAGACTAAGAAGAGACCAGAGGTGAAGGTTCTTACTAAGAAATAATCTGCTGATCCCCTTTTAGGGCAAGGGAAAGACCTTCACCATTTTTTTTAGTTCCCATTTTATTATGATCCCAGGCAAACAGGCAAAAGTATCCGGTGGAAGCAGACATACAATTACACCTGCCGCTTCACACTTGCCTGGAAAGAATCTACGGTTGTCTTTCCTCCGCTACACCAACCTAGATGTGATAGGTTTGAGATTTTAATCCTGGTCAGGGTTCTAGCGTGAATTTGCAAATCTGAAACACTTTCTGCAAAGTGATAAAGCACCCGTGCCCCGCAGCTGAGCGCTCGCATCTCGGAAATGACTCCACAAATGCGGTATCAGACACCCATCAGTTCACCACGATGTAGGAACACGTTTTCATCTGACATCTACTGCACATAAATTTACAAAAATGTTGGCACCGAGCAAATAAAAGCTGAATACATTACATGTTGTGAGTATGCCCTTTTTCATAGTTCATTCACGTGAAAAAAAATATTTCTGACAGTTTAACGGGGAGGAAAATGAAGTAGGAGCCTGCGAGGAACCCTCTCCTCTGACAGCACCCAGGTGCCTTGGATTCACCCCAGCCCAAGGGCCCGGAGCGTCCTGCACCACACTTCCCACCCGCAGGACTTTCTCTGCACCATCACCTCTTCACTTCGCGCAGCTTTATTTAAATTTCATCAGCGCACGACTATGGATGTCAGGTGTTGGAGCTTAATCGGACAGTAAAACTCTGCAGATGAACACGCTCAAGTATTCTAACAGCTAGGCCTTATTAAGTATTAAAATGGAAGGAAAAAAATAAGTATTTATAGATTTATAGGGGTGTGACTAGTACTCCTTGCTCCTGGTCAGTGTAACCGGCGCCATTTTCTGAGGCAAACAGCCATCATCCTGCCCAGAGACCCCTAAAAAAACCTCTCTGACCCTGGGCTGTGGGGTGACAAGGGCCTACACTGACATTAATGGCTCAATTTCTGCTAAGGAGATAGGAAGCCAGGCCTCTATAAGAGAGAATTCTTTACTATTACTTTTTATTTTTTTTTTTTTTCCCTGCTCATTTTACAGACAGCAGGTGCAGACAGTCCCTTACCCACATCACATCCACATATATAACTGTATCTACACCTCAAGGCTAATTTTAAAAGCTTATTTTGACCGAGCCAGCTGCAGACAAACTGAACAGCAGCCACCAACCTCTCCGGGCAGGATGTGACCCTCCCACCTGCTTCCACCACCAGCCTTTTCAAGTTTTAAAAGTTTACACCCCAAAGTAGCACTTTCCAAACAAAGTTCCTTACGAAGTTAGCCCCAGGACTTAAAATACCCTCGCCCTTTTTCGCCACAGTTCCTCAAAAGTTGGCTTATCACGCGTTTCATCTCCCAGACGCAACGCCTATAAGCACTGAAGCACAGATTTCAGGCTTTTTTTTTTCCCTTGTCTCTTTTTAAAAAAAATGTATTTTCACTTTTTATACTTAGTTTATAGCCAGCTTCTATAATATCTGTCCTTTCATTACAGTATTACATTACAAACAGTAACTCTGAAGTTAAAACTGGCCTTGGCTAGCTGTGTTTATACTGTAATTTGTCTGAACACACACACACAAAAAAATCCAACTCACCATTCTGAGATCTGCTAAGGAAACCCAGACAAAGAAACTATCATAATCACAGGTTTTGCGTTTTGTTTTAGGTTGTTTTTTTTTTTTAAATTGCCTTCCAAAATATTCCAATTCAAATATGAGAACAGAAGGGTCACTATACAATAGCATACCATATTTTACGGATACAAAAAAATCTGTTTTCCATCTGCATTCTGTATTTCACTGAACACCTTTCCTATGAGCATCACTCAGAACCAAGAGGGAGTGGGAGGGAGAAAAAAAAAAAAAAAGGTTTTAAAAAAATTGTTAAGAATTAAACATGCTGTGAATAAAATCAGCTAACTACCGTGCCCTACTTTCTGATACAACTTCCCAACACAAAAGATTAAGCGGAAGGGGGAAAAAAAGCTCACAGTAAGAAATGAAAATCTATACAATTTGAAAAAGAAACATGTCCAAAGAACATATTAAATTTTTGCTTTAAGATCTAAATACTGAGCTATGACTTGGATATGCACCTAGAGGTAGTATTTGAAAAATGAAGCGGAAGGTAGGCCCCTTCTTCCAGCAGCAGCCGCTTCAGGCCGGCTTCTGACGCAGCAGCAGAAAGCGAAGAGCACCGGAGAGCGAAGAGTCACTTCCATCGCTACGAAGAGCCTGAAGTTGTAATAGCACCTATAAATCTGTATTTACGGTCTTCACCTGGGACACCACCTTCAGAGGGTCTGTTACAACAAGGGCAGAAATCCTACAGATGTTATTCATCAAAACCTTTGGGTATTCAACGTGCAAGGTGTTAAAAACACCTGAAAGATCCGTTGACCCTCAAGACACCCAACCAAAAAGGGAAGCCCCTTCTAGAAAATCGCCTCTTCAGCACCTTCTCCTCAGGAAAAGGGTAAATACTTCAGTTCTTCCTTCAATTAACACAGTTCCTCATTTGTGCAACACGAAACAGGAGCCAGCTTGATGGCTAGACCACAGAGGTCTTCAGAGAACGCTAACCCAGCTGGCCGGTCTCAGGGGACGGGGAGAGAGGAGACGGCACAACGCATCACCGCACGCTTTGACGCTGAACCTGCAAGGCTCCAAAAGCCCGAGAAAGCCAACCGCAGCACGACTTTAAAACGAGCAAAAAGACGCAAGTGGTGTCTTCTATCTGGATGTCAGCATGAAACGCCAAATAAAAATAATCTGCAGGTATTTGAACAAAACAGAAGACAAAGAACTAAAGGGAGATAATTTTGAAACGCATATCTAAAGTCATCACTGTCTCCTGCACACAACAGTGTGTTTGTCTGGGCTTTTACAGATTAAAAAAAAAAAAAAAAGGACTCTGATAGCTTCTGTCGCCCCACAAAGTGCTGTGTAAGCTCATGAAAAGTTGCACAGAGGACCTGGACTTGACGGGAAAAATTGCAGCTTCCCTACGTGGCCTGAGCACCGCAAAATGGGACTCTAAGGTTAATGTTGCCTTTTTGAACTTGTATGCACTTGGAATTCTTGCAAAATCTCCCTGTATAAGCTATGTGTAGGTTTTTACTCCTATGATGATGATTTTATGGAATTCCAAGAAATCGTGAATGAAAAATCATGAAAGTTACTCTTCAGAATCACAAGATGGTTTGGGTGGGAAGGGACCTTTCCAGGCCCACCCAGTCCAACCCCCCTGCAAGGAGCAGGGACATCTCCAACCAGATCAGGTTGCTCAGAGCCCCGGCCAACCTGGCCTGGAATATTTCCAGGGATGGGGCATCCACCGCCTCTCTGGGCAGCCTGGGACAGTGCTCCACCACCCTCAGCGTAAAAAATTTTTCATCTCAGAATCCAGCAACTGAAGCATCACATGGTTTCCATGAATGAAGCCAATTGGAGGTTACCTAGGTTAATAGATTACGCTTGAACTTCTTGTATACTTATTTTGTAAGAGTCTATGGTCAGAAAAAAAAAATCTGGTGATGGGATGCTGAACAAAAGCAGCTGAAATTTTAAAGCAGCCTTTCTCAATCCTCCTTGCATAACTACCCCCTGCTGAAGCAGCGTGATAGGGAAACAGGTACTAGAAAGTGAAAAACATGGACATTTGTCCCCCAATACAAAATTTCTATGCGTTTTGGTAACAGGCTAGCAACTTAATTTCATGGTAATCTCATTACAGTCCCTCTTCTTTAAAGAGAAGGCTAAAGGTGACACTTGGTTTGGTATTTTAATAATAAACATTCAGTTTTATGGCCATTCCTGTTATCCAAGTGATGCACTGTTCATTGTAGGTACTGAAAAATATCACTCGGTGAAGGGTTGCCTTTATGTTTTTGAGACCATAAAAACATTTCACTCTTCCAAGAAAAAAGAAATCCGAAATATACCCCAACGTTTCGTTAATAAAGCACTTAAAACATTTGTGTCTCATTTTAATGCCAAAGTCGAGCAGACTGCTCCTAGATAATCGTCAAGTCTTTGAAAAATAGCAGGAAAAAATATAATTTCCAGCTTCAGGAAAGAAGTCAGGCTTTAAGTGACTTCAAAGCCAGACTCATAAGCACACGTTACACTGGACCCTTCAAACTTTCTCCAAAATTACAAAAAATACAGCCACACCAGCTGCTACGCCTCCTGCACCGCCTTTCTCCCCTCGGCTGTGCTGCTCTCCTCCCAACTCTCATTTCAGCTGTTCTGCATCTTCAAATTTAGTGGGATTTTGCTAACTTGACCTCAGTTAATCTTGGTTTCCTTAAACAGAAGATACGCTGGGCAGACGTAGCAGTTCATGGTCGCTTCAGTTTGTTCTAGCATCTCGCTTTACTGCGGCACTGGGGTGGGAGAGAAAAACACACCTCCTTTTTCCTCATCCCAGCTGAGACACCTTTGATCACAGCTTATCTGCCTTTTTTATGAGGCAGATTTATTCGGAAAACAATACTGACACAACCATGACATGAGCTGGGGCATTCACAGACACACCAGAGACGCGCACGAGCCTTTCAGTCACGTTTCACGCCTTCATGGCTTTCCGGAAACAAAACTCCAAACCAGAAAGAGAACACCCCTGACGCTCACTATTCCTGTAAACTTCAGTCCACCTTGCTCTGCACAGTACTCCGTCTCAAATTCCGTGCGCACCACGTTTCACTGTGTTCCTACAGTTAGAATTAAAATTTAGACAGGTGAAAAGCGATACCAGGTTGCACGCATCTTACCTGTTTCCTTAAAAAACCCACACGCTGTTTAGTAGCAGTGTTTTCTCCAGTCACTTGGAAGGGTCCAAAATGGTCACAAATCACTGAAATACCCTATTTCCCATCACTTCCTTCTGGCATCATGACAGAAAAAAGTGGCAAGTCCCCGACTGCTGAAATTCCCACTTGTTTCAGGGCAATACATCACTTATTTTATTACATCAAAACACAACTGATTTAGCAACGCACATGTAAAATACGCAGAGGGAGAGCCTAGAAGTCAATTTTCTCCCCATGACAAATTTATTTTATGAGAAAAAGGCTTTCAACGTTACAATCACACTAGAGACTAAAATTAATTCGGAACAGAAATAAAAGTTGGGCCAGACAATGAGAGAAAACTGCTTCACACTTTAATGTGACACGAGTCCTCTTCTTGGTGGGGAGGGGGTGTCGGGCAGCAAGGCAAATACCGCCTCGTGAAGAAAAGAGCTGAAGGAAACATGAAATGATCTTTATGTAACTGAGACTCATTGACGAGAAGGCTGAAGCTTTAAGGTCTACGGGAGACCAGGTGCTTGACTAATTCAGGGCAGGTTTCATGGCAATTGTAGCAATTTAGAAGGCAAAGGATCGCAGAAATAGCAGTCCCTGGGCGTAATCACTGTTTTCACATGAAGCGTGCATCAATCATTTTAGCAATTAGATAATGATTATACGATAACTGATAAATGCCGCTGTTAGTAAGCCATCTAGAGTCAATAAAGTTTATTTTTTCTTAAAACAGTCAAGCAGCTGAGACTGTTAACACCTGACATACACACTATTCTTTATTCGATTTAACAATCCAGCCTGTCTAAAAGACTTCAAGAAAAGGAGAAGAGGAAGATCCGCACCGGTTTCCAACATAAGGGCTTACACTCGGCCTCGGTTTCTCAAAAGCTATGTTCCCATGCAGAACGTAAACGGCAAAAGGCCTGCGTTCGCGCAACTGAACCGCCTGCACTGCTGCTGCATCTTCTATACAACAGCAGCGTACGGACTTCGGCTGGGAGGAGAAAGAAATAAAACACTAACAAATTATTACTAATTGTAGTTTAAATGTGTTCAACTTTCTTTAACACCAACTTGATCAGAAACCTTGACCCTATCCTTCACAAGGTGAATCAGCGCTCTTAATTATTTCAGTTTTTCTACTGTTAATGAAATGGAATGGTGTCATTAGGGAGGCTTGTCAGCTACACTTACGTGCAAAGAAATGATTAGACACCGCTTTTGTCATCTAATCCTTTCAGGAAAAACAGCCTGAACGTCACTCAAGCACTGTAAATAAAAATCCTTGAAGACAAAGAAGACAGATGGCAACGCTCTCAAGGAACACCGTCTAAAATATTCATGCTTTGGGAGAGGAGCGCTATTGATCCCGTGAACAACCAACATATTGGAACCTTGCCAGGAAGAAAACACAAAATATTTTCTGTTTGTGACATGAAGATCTGTAGAGATGCACATTTTTGCAGAAGACTTCTTGTATTCACATACTACATAACTATTTCTCGCTACCAGCATCCCGAAGCAGCAGGCACAAGTGTGATCTACACGCTGCTGGGTGCAAGGCTCAGCGATGACCCGTCAGTCCTAGCTACAAACCAGCAAAAACATTCAAGGCAAGCTTATAAACTGGAAGATGTCACCGTTGGGGCAATCACACAAGAAAGAGCCTTGTCCATCCCTCCCTTTCCCTTTCCTCCCCGTTTAACTACAACTCAAGACTTAAAACGTCACGTACTACGCCTAGCAGCTTCCTCTGGAAAGAGTTAATTGGAAACAAATGTTATCGTAGATGCATGAAGCTACAAACTACTGCTGAAAAGACAACTACAGCAAGAGACAAAAACAGTGAGATGCACTACAGACTTGAAATCAAAAGGAAACAAATCAAAATGATACACAAAACGAGGGGGAAACGCTATAGTACAGAAACTGCTGTCTGTCTCTTCAAAACACGAGTTGCCATGAAGACAATGGATAGTTACCTGCATCCATATCTGCAAAGAATGGAACAGCCAGTAAGGAAAAGAAGGAACCAGAAATTCAGTGTCTCAGAGTTGGATTTTAAAGTTCATAAGGAGAACAGATAAAAAAAAAATAAAAATCAAAAAAGTATTTAGTGTGAAATACACCTCTATAAGGTACTATGATATTTTTGATTTCAAGTTATCAGCTTGGATTAATGTTAAACACTACAACATTTTCACATATAAATTAATTTTCTATGGTATAAGGACATTTCTAAAAAAAAAAAAAAAACAACTCCAAAGATTTAATATGTTAAACATGGAACAATTTACATCTTTAGTTTAGGCTTGTGAAGTTTTTTATTCTCACAGCGCCACAAACCAAAGGGCCGGATTCTGCAGAAATCCAGTACTGGGTACGCTAATTGTGGCTTTCAGCAGCCAAACTGAGGGCAGTCAGCTCTTCCCAATACAGGACCAGAAGTTTCCCATACGGACACGTAACGGATGTCAAAGTATTTAAGGATGCTAAACAGTTATGAAAAAAGTACAATTATACTCCTCGCATACACGCTTCTCAGTCTGGAGAATGTTAAAGGAAAAATCTCCATGAACACTGAAATAACAATTCAGATTCTTTGCCGATTCATTTCTGCATGACTAAAAATGAATAAAAATGTAGGTTGAGGGGGAATAAAATTAGTGGAATTTGCACATCCACGTACCTTCAGGTGACTCCTCCTGGACATACGTGCCAGTCAGGTACCGGTGTACCAGTGCGGACTTGCCACTGGCTAGGTTACCCACAATCCCCTGGGAAAAAAAAAAAGAAAAAGGTTAAATTCCAATTAATCCCCACAAGAAACAGCATATTCAAGCAAAATCTTTAATGCAGAAATAACTTCTCTACACTTGAGGAGAAAGGCCAGGCAATAAAAACACTGAAATACGCCGACAGACAAAGCATCTGCCAAAAAGCTGAGGCTACAGCAGAGCACAGACAAGAGGAAACACAGAAACCAAAACCAGTTAGTGGCGCTCCTTCATCCACCTCACCACTGGTGAGGTTACGCGGGAACACCAGGTACATAGAGACTTCAGGAATCACAGACTCACAGGATGGTTTGGGTTGGAAGGGACCTTCAAAGCCCATCCAGCTCAACCCCCCTGCCAGGAGCAGGGACATCTCCAACCCGATCAGGTTGCTCAGGAAAGCAGCCTGAAGCTCAGAGTCAGCCTGTCACCTCTTTACTGAAAAACACAACCACATCACTAAATTCTTCTACTGGAAAGCATCTCTGCGGGCTACCCACCACGTGACTCACGGTGACTCACTACTCAAGCACGTAGATGATACATATGACTACAGACAGATCCTGGCATGTCAACTATGACTTGATGAAGTCCCTTATTTTACCAAGAAGCTTGCAGCTCACCCCTGCCCAAACTTTGGCCGCATAAGGAACACCTGCCCATCAAGCAGAAGTACTGCAGGTCCCAGCCTGGCTGCCTGCCCTGCTCTGCATAGTCCAGGGGACAGGAGGCTTTGGAGAACACACCTTGTCTATATTTTAAATAAATGTCTTTTTTTTTTTTCCCCTTGCTCAGTTGCCATCCACTCATTCAGATCTCCCCGTCGAACACCACTCTGAGGACACCACGCTTACTCGGCTTTTGGGCGAGGAGATGGGAATTAATTCTGTCTGTTAAACAAACCTAAGCCTACTCTGCTCCTACACGTTTATCGTCACCCTAAGCAAAAGGTTCAGGACATAAGGTCCCTGGAGAGGGGATGATCTCTGCTGATCTGCCTGAGTTTGCCAAATAAACAGAAGCAGAATTAACAAGTCACACATTAATACACACTCCCTATTCCATGTTTGTAATCCTAATTAGGGACAAACTCTCCTCCTTCTCAAAAATTGCTTCAATCTGGCGCCACCTGACACTAACGTAATGACAGTTGTGGAGCTGGGGAGGGAAAGCAAGGAGCCAAACAATTATTTCTTCTTTACAACCCAGAACAGCATTCAGGTAAGACAAGGATGGCAGCGCGGCAAAGGGTGCTTGCTTCATCTCTACAGCTGATGCGAGGAACAGCTCAGACGAAGCGGCAACTTGGGCAGAGGGCAAATAGAAGGCAATTTAAGCCCTCTAGGCAATTTCCTCAGAAGAACTGCAACATGAGGTCACTAACTATGATTCCACGTTTTGCCAACATGAGAAAGAGAACCGTGAGCGAGCGGCGTGGGCATACGTGTGGTGGGACTGCACAGGCTGTGGTTTCCTGCACATCCTGCCTCGACGTCTTTCACCTTGAGCACAAGCTAGTAGGAGAAGAAGTGAAACGTGTCTCTCTCTCTAGCACTCACATTTTCAAGATTTTTTCTTTCATCTCACGGGAGCATTGGGAATGTTTATGGTGCGTCACTGGAAATTAAATTAAATTAAAGAACAATTAACAGAACGTGAAGAGTGGACAGTAAGTAAAGCCCTAAGATTCTGTGTGGCACAAGAACAGATACAACATTGATTAGCTATTTTTTAAAATTACTATTACGCTGATCCCCAATTCCCCCCTTCAACGTAGAGGGAAGGAAAAACAGCTTGGGACTTCCAGCCGCACACACAAGGAACAAAAACTAGAGCCATATTGCCCAGACATCCAAATCCTGAATTTCCACTCTGAATGCCTGACTTAACCACAACTTCAGGCGAGCTCTATCCAATGTTCAACCAAGTATCAAAGAGAGGTAACAGGAAGAAAATACGATCGCTAGCATACATCCTTTAACGCCAAAATGTCAAGCAGCCTCTTAAGTGGATGCGTTTCCCTCCATCACATGCCACTAAACTACAGTGAGCTTGTCTATTCATATGCTTCCCTAAATAAGCAAAACATTCAAATAACCCTCCATACTTCTCAGAGGGAAAAACCCTGTGGTGCCTGAGGAAATCCTGTGAATAACAGCTCGGTCTTTGCACCGCTCTTCTCACCGCAGAACTCTTATCTTCTCCCTTTCCGTACAAAGCCCCCTGGTGAGAGGTTACTTCCCACCTCCGTCCCTTTGCCTAGAACGACGTATTTCTCACTGCTCAGGATTAAGGACCACTCAAATATTTAAGACATAGTGTGCAAAAACTTATTTAACTTCTTTTTTTTTTTAAATGGCCAATACTTTTGGTCAAGAAACAGTTTTCCAGATTTTCATAGATACCCAATTTTTTTTTTTTTTTTAAGAGATTAACTACTCTGCTTGCTAGCTGCGTGTCTTCTCCGGCAAGCAGCTCATCAGCGGTCTGCATTCACGACACCAGCAGGTTCAACGCGGAGCAGAAGCTGAACACCGTGCTCCCAAGGCAAGCATCTTCCTCTCCTCCTTCCCCACCACCTCTAGATTATGACGGTGCGTGCCAAAAATGACAAGTAAACCAAAAATCCCACTTATTAATCAGTAGATTAGACCTATCTCTGCAGATAAATAGCGAGGCTAAGCAAAGTATATGTAATTTTACAGTACCTCAGGTTCTCCAGTACGTTCCTCCTCATAGACAAAGACAAAGGTGCCTAGCCAAAAGAGCGTTACAAATGTGATGCTACAAACTGATGCAGAAAGCACTGATCTGGAGGAATAAGATGTGCATTTCAGTCAAGAAACCACTTTACTAACTCACGTAGTACAACTAGGGCCTTCTTGCCTTCAGATACGTTATGAAAAACCACACACAATCCTCAAAGGTGGTATGCTACCTCCCTCTTTCTCCTTTTACTTATTTCCATAAGTCCCCTGAAGATTGAGAGCAAAGAGTCTTGGTGTTTTAAAGATAATGCAGGGCTGCTTTTCTTGATCAAAATATTAAATTGTTTTTTTAATGAAGAAATTCTTTAAATTAGTTTCAAACTACCTGCCAAACTGACCAAGGTTCTTAAGGAGTTCAAATGGAGAATCATAGAATCATAGGATGGTTTGGGTGGGAAGGGACCTTCAAAGCCCACCCAGTGCAACCCCCCTGCGAGGAGCAGGGACATCTCCAACCAGATCAGGTTGCTCAGAGCCCCGGCCAACCTGGCCTTGAACGTTTCCAGGGATGGGGCTTCCACCACCTCTCTGGGCAACATGAAAAAAGCATTAACACAGTCAGTTAACTTCTCAAAAAAATCACAGGAACTCAAAGCAAGTTTCCTCAAACCTGACTAGAAAGGCTACATTCGCCACACGGCTTTGTTTTTCCCCCAGACAATTACTCCAGAAAGCGTTCAGGAGACATCAGCCTCCTCCTCCTCTTCTCATCCCGTACGGAGAGGCTTCCCCTAAGATCTCACCTCAGCGCCTGCATTTGAAGAGACGAGGCAGCCGTCTCTTTTCCACCAGACATGAAATTAAAATCCAGAAAAGCAGAATCAGCCTTCTGCTGTTCAGCGTGGCGCTTGGCATTACTGCTCCGCATCTCTGCCCGCTGTTATACCTCTGAAAACTAGCAGCAATAAACTTGACACTGGAAAAATCTGCCTTCTAATACTGTTTCTCTCTTAAGCAGGATTAATACTTCTTTTAAGGATGATCTCCCGCCGTATGACAAATACGCCAGCATGTTTTCAGAGCAGCCATATTCCCGTCTCCTGTATTTTAAATACAAACAATCTGAATCATTTCTATTTATTTACGGATGCATATGAACTGCGCAAAGTTGTGACAGCATGTTACGGAACAAAAACGCCAGGCTAACCCAGCTCAGAGAGGAGAAATCGCTGCTACCAAGGCTACAACGCAACGCTCTGTCAGCGATGACTTGTGCCACACTGAATCATTTATTTGCACGTGCCAGACATGCTGTAAAATAAATTCAAACCGCCGTGCCCACACCCTACTAAAGCCTGTTTGTGAAAATGTATAAATATATCGACGGCATCTGGCATTATAAAGTTATCCAGCACAGAAGCCTGATGGCACTTTGCATATTTTTTTTTGGAACAAGTTAAATCATTTTGGCCAAGATAATCTCGTATTTATTGAGCCAAACATTTTCTTATTTTACGTTTGGATAAATGGGATCTGGGAATACCAGCATCGCTCGGGAAAGGGACCGGTCTCACCCAGCTGTCCTAGCACGCGCTTGACTGTAACAGAAGCAGAACTCTGTGGTAGCACCTGACCAGCAGAAACAAGCATCCTTCTGAAAACTGGAAAGAAATCAAGCCCAACGTGCATTGCTGAAAAGGAGGCAGAGGGAAAGACTGGTATTCCTTCCTCAAAAGTACATTGAAAATACACCCATTGGCTTTCTTTCCAGAGAAGACCCTCTCTCTCAGTGAGCTACTAACCATCTCCTGCAAAGCCCAGCCCGCTCAAGCGGCCAAAGCCGGGACTCCTTCCTAACCCTGCAACACTAAGCCTCCTCTCCCCGTCGGCACTGCTGCCCTGTACGAATACGCCGCGCTGCTCGCACCTCTGACCTCCCCAAGCTAACGCAACGCTCCCACGTTGTCCTCATGATGGTGCTGTGGCAGGAGAGGCAGGTTCGTCTTCTAACGTGGCCCTTTTCCTCCCCAGGCCGAAGCGAGAGCCGAGGAAGAGGATGGAAGCGGGGGACCGACCCAGAGACGACTCACTCACCGCACCAACTGCTTCCCAAGGGCAAAAGAATCAAGAAGGCACCACAGATTTCAGATGGAGCTCCTAATTTGCGTTTTCTGCTGGAGCACAAGCTCACAGGAACAGCCGGCACTGCTAGCTTCAATAATTTGCAGCGGCATAATAAAATTATTTTTGTAATGGCAAGAGTTCTACCCAGGATTATACAAACTGAAGCCTGAGACTGTAATCTCGAGGCTCGTGCACGGTGACCACTTAAAATCAATTCTCCAGAGCAGCCGCTCATCAGAAGTCAATTCTCCTACTACTGGTTCACACACAACGTGGGGGCAAGACACCCAAGGCAAAAGTACTCAATACCACAGCTGCGTTACGCGAGTATATAGCTACATCCACTGACCACCACATTTTTCTCCTGCTTACCTTGTGTGCCACTGAAACCGTAACAAACGTCACCCTAGTCATGAGGAAGCTGCTTCAATTAAAAAGCCAATCTTCCTAAGTGCATTTGTCAGGTTAGGTTTCATCGATGCTTTCTCTCACCTCCGTAAACGCTACCATCAGCTCAGATTCAGAAGACGACGTTTGCCACAAGAGAAGTGGGTTGGTGAAGCACGGCTCCAGCTGCCCGCTCAAACTCAGATGGTTTTGCTCAGTTCACTCGGCAAACGGGTGCCTGGATCAGAGCAGCTCATCCAGTTAAAGCTGGAAAACAGGAGCTGGGCACAGACGCCTGCAAAAGGTGTTAAGTTCTGTATCTTGGGTACCACAGCCCTTTTGGAAGGTTTGAGAAACTGACTGTGTTTAATTAAATCTGGATTTCCACGCGGCAGACGTCACAGTGATCTGGCCTCAACAACTCCGTGCTGCTGGCTCGATAAGTTGCCGCTTTGAGATTCGCTACGAGGAGGTCTCAGCCCTCATCTCCAGCCTCCACGTTCATAACGCTTAGAAGTGCATATCTGGGAAATTCTCCCAGTCTGCCTCACTGTTATTTTTCCCATTTCTCCCACCAATATGGAAGATGGCTCAGCAAAGAGAGAAGTTACAGTAAGCAGCTATTAAATCACTGTTCGTTCTTAGAGTGAAACGCAGCTTTTGAGTCACTATATGAACCTTCAAAAGAATCTTTTTAAAATTCAGTATAAATTAAATTAAGAGAGGGAGAAAAGACATCTGGTCCTGGAAGGAACTGTGAAAAATTATTAGGGTGAGATAAAGGAGCTTTACATATCACCTGCTAACTTCCACTTCCCCCTCGTACAGAAGCGTGTCCCTACGGAGAAGACCACCCTAGGAAGCTGATTCATCCAGCCAAACGAGTTGAAACAGTAATAAAGTACAAACAGACCTTTGAGGCACGATTACGAAAAGAGAAGATGGATAAACTTCATAAAGACAGTTCTGTTGAAGAAAAATGCTTTACTTTTAAAAATGGCTTTCTCTCCCTCCCGCCCCCCCCCCCAACAGTAGATTTAATGAAGCTTAGAAGATTTTCACTTGTGCGTAACATTTTCAGGATGTTTTTCCAGAGATGAAAGGAAACAGCAACTCACCACTTTCAGTTCTGGTACGGATCGGCTCAGCGTCCATTCCTGGCTATTTACAAAGGCATCTGTAAGAGTGGACAACAGGCAGAAAATCAGTATGACGTTTAACGCTCCGCCGCGCGGAATTTCATGCTAAGGCTTTGGGTACGCGAGAGCAAAATCACACGCAGTCTTATGAGATTGACAATTCAACGGGAAAATCAGTAGGGGTTTGGATAAATTCTACAAAAATTCAAGAACACCAGAAATTACGGTTCTGCAGAACAGATGCGCTCTGCAGCAAGCCTGGCTCCATCATCTCCACTGCAATCAGCAAGCTCAAACTAACTCCAGTCCTTTGGGGTTGTGAAGAGACTCTTCCAGTCTCTACACGGTTAAACTGCTTTCCGTCCACCACAACGTTGATTTTCTCCACAAGAAAAGCCTTGGACTGCTCATCACGCTAAATGTCATCAACTGCAGTTCCCACCATCACTTCTCGACCCAGGTAAACAAGAATATTTGTCTGTTCTAAAACCACGCTATTTTTTACTGCACATCATACTTAACGTCAACAACCGCAACGACCTGCGTCAGCGGGAACATCCCTGCCCAGGTAAGGGACAAGATGTGTTTATTGTGGAAACAGGCTATTTTCCAGTAGCACAATCTAGACAGAAATAAACCACAGAGCCATTTACTAGAAAATTAAATAAAAACTGCCCGGGTAGGAGGAGGTTGATTTCTGAAATACTAGTGAGTTAAATTCATCATCGAGGTCCGACCTCATTGACAATTACACACCAACATACACAAAAAAAGAGAGAAATAAGGCTCCACTTTTCTACCTCCCCAGACATTCATTGTTTTGCTCCTCTGCAAAGGTCTAGTCAACCAAAAGCAAACCGATAATGACATTTCCACCACAAACCCAAGCAGCATTACTCCGAATCCTGATTTAACCCTCTCCAAAACCACGCGCAGCAGATGACGGCGTGTCGCACGTGCAGGATGCTCCTACCAAGCAGGTCAGATGCGACTCCACCGTAACTGCGCTGGAGCAGTCCTGGTGTCACAATCAATCCCTCGTGTTATAGGACATTTTATCTCCATTCCCCACTAAATATTTTCCTCAATTTTACAAAAAGACGTACTAGCCATGAATTTAGTTGTCGTCTCCATTTTTATTTAGCACATCACTTCATAATTCAGCTACAAACAAAAGCTTGTGTGTCCTAACTGGACACCTGTTTATATGAAAACAGGTTGAAAGGAATAAATATTCTGGTATATTCCAATCCTGAGCCGCCTCCCGCTCGCTCCCTGGAAGGAGAAGGCAAACCAAAGGCTCAGATTAAGATGCTCCAAAGACTTGGGTTCACCTCACTCCAGCTGCAAGAGAAGACATTACGGCCATTCGGCGCCTGTTGCATGATCTGGAGCAGCCCAATTTGATCAAAACCCGAAGTCCCGGGTTTATGTCTACATTGGATGGGGCTGGCCACCAGCGAAAACAAGCGTCTTGTGTTAGCTGGGCCTGACCGCAAAGCGGCACACACCTGATTTTCCCAAAACCCAACGCCTGTCAATTCTGGGTTACCTAGGAAAGGGTCAAGAAAGCCAATACTGCTTAGAGATACTTTTCTTTTTTTCCTCCGTGATCACATCAGCATTTCTTTCCACAGGATTCACCCACGGTACAGATACCAGACCTGAGCACTCACTGCCCTGTTTCCTTGCCTCCAGGTAGAAGACAATCTGGAAACATGTGAAAATGGCAAGTCTCAGACCTGAGGAGTCAGGAAGGTCTTTCTGTAGCACACCCAGCCAAAAATAACTGGAGATGAAGACAAAGCAGCTGCAATTTCAATTCAGGAACACTGTACAGGAGACCCGCTCTAGGAGTCGCTCGAAAGGGATCACAACTTGGTCAAGATGTTCCCTGCTTTTCTGTGGGAAGGAAGACTTTCCCTTCCAGCGAGCAATGGAAGGTACCAGATCACAGCAGCGTGGGTACGCGTGCCCAAGCTGAGCTGACACACAGCGCCTTGGCCGCGGGCTCCTCATCTGCCACACAACCACAGCTGTGACTGCCCCATTCCAGGTCCCAGAGCTTCTCCAACGGCCCCTGGAAAGCCTCTAGAGCAAAACTGCAGGAACCAGAATGCCTCCAGAAACCTGCAACAGCCTTTAGTGTAAGAGGAACCCTTCTTTCCCTAACTTGCCTGACAGCAAATTACCAATGCTAAGGGGTTTGCTTTGAACTGTTGATTTGGGGAGCAGGGGAAAAGGAGAAATTGCCACACAACCCAACCACGATAGGAAAGAAATGACCATAAAGCCAACAAAACAAAGAGTTCCACTTATACATTTGATGCTCTGGATTACCACTTTTTTTTTTTGCCTTCTCTAAACAGAACTGGTTAGTCAGCCTGTGACTACACTCTTCATTACTATCTGCAAAAGATGGATAAATTGCTAGAAATTAAACTTGCCACGTTATCCACAAGGCTTCAATAAAAAAGCAGCATTGGATTCTATCACCACAGAAGATGAAAAAAAATGACTTGGAGAACTGCAAAAACATCTACCATTTAAGCCATGGGGTAACAAGAACATCAGAAGCCCTGTCACTGTTTTTTTTTCTTTTAAATAATCTTAAGTATTATTTTGCAAGACATGTACGTCCCAAAAGCTGCAATCAGAGAGGAGAAGCAATGAAAGGTAGATTTCCAAAAAGCCAAGAGGTCGAAAGACAAAGCAGCTGCAGAGAGGAAGAGCGATCCAGCCCGAGGGTGTGGATTTATTCACCCTGCTTGGTCCTTCCTTTTTTTTTTTTTTAAGTGCCTGGTGTGTCCAAAAGACTCAAGAATATCTGAAATACCATTTCATTGAAAAAATATCCCTGTTAAGAAGAAAAAGGTTAACCTCAAGCCAACTAATTTCAATTAAAATTTCACAATACTATTACCTTAAATTTGTAATTAAATGACAGAAGGTCTTCCGTTGAAAAAATAATAATAAAAAACCACTCAAACTTTTATTAGGAGATCTATGAGGTAATCTTCCCTCCCCAGCGTAATTTACATTGGCATGCTTACAAGGAATAACGAGAGTTAAAACCAGAAGATGTCACGAAATAGCATCTGGTGTCTTTGCTGAGGAGAGGAGAAGGTACCATCGTTTGTACGGACACCCAAGTACGCAGCTAGGAACCAACGCCGCTCCAGTACAAACGCCTCCGAAAGCAGTGATTTGTTCCAAGGTAACCCCAAGCCCCATGGAAGCTAAGGTGAAAAGGTCAAATACTTGCAGATAGAACGTGATAAACAAGCTTGGGGATCTGCCTCTTCTAAAAAAATATATAAAGAAAATTAAACTTACAGCTACAGCACGACTATGAAACACCGGATGCATCCACCCGCAGCACGCAAAGCACAAATTGGGTCGTCCACAAAGATACCCCACCGAAGAAACACAACCCCCACCACCGCGTGTTGGTTTAAGCATATTGGGAGAGATTTGCATAATAAATGGAACCACATGGACGAAGCTGATCAACTGGAGTCTTGTTTGCATTACTCTCCGCCTTTGGAATTCAAGTGAACTCAACCTTCACATCTAGCTACAGACTATCCATATGAAAGGAATGACTTGTCAATAATTAATCACAGTTGTGTGTCCCGTTAAATTAACTTCTGCATCAATGATCAAAAGCTTCTGATATGCATGGTGTCAATCATTTATTTTTAAAACTGCAGCAAGAACATCGTTTAAGTTGTATTTTCTTCAACAAGCTTACTTTTCCACAAAATAGCCTTCATTTTTTTCTTTTTTTTTTAAAAAAAAAAAAAAAACCACCAAAAAAACCCAAACATTTCCACCACCACATTTAGAGTTTCACTTACACATCACTACACCAAAGCACAAACTACAATGAGGTCCTGGGTTATTTTAAAATCTTACGTGTAGTATCTCAGCTTGACGCAGGAGCCTTCTCTATCAGTTCTAATATGAAGAATCAGGTGTACATGCTATTTTTGTTCCCCATCAACACAACGTTGTGGTGAAACGTTGGGACTTGATGGCCATTGTTGGCAAGACCATGGCACAGCACAGCAACAGATTTCCAAGAAGATCTGACTCTGTTATACAAAAGTCCTGCTTAGAATAACTTGTCAAATAGAAGAACCCATTTCCTTCTTCAAACACAGGAACAATTACTAAAAACTAAATATTAGCAGAACAATGTTATGCAGGGACAACAGGTTCAAGGTCAACGAACAGGTACGGAGCGACAACAGGTTCAACCATCCATGATACAGAAGAGAGGAAGGAAGCCTCACATGAAAACTGGAGAAGTTTCATAGGAATTATAGAAAAACCACAAGAAAAGCCTCTCTTAGGTGTTCAGCAGTCTGTTTCATCCCATATTTGATTTTTGACACTGGAGGCCCTCCCTTAACCTCAATGAACTCCATTTACCACCACAAGCAACAACAGCAAGGCAGCTGATCAGACCGTAAATACCTTTAACTAGGACTGGTGAGATTTACACCACCCTTGCCATCCTTTGGGTCCCTCCGGCTTAGAAAATCCCCACGAGCCAACCAAGTCTGCTGATTAATGCTTTGGGAGAACCTCAGCCGCCCTAGTGCCACCACGGCAGTCCACAGCCCACCACCAGCAGTACCGCACCAGCCCCCTCTCCACTAACCTTCTTCCGTCCTTTATTGTCACCAAAACGTCTCACCCTTGACTAGCGATTCAATCCAAAGCTTGAGAAGCTCACAGATCTCTTTGCATTTCACTGAGATGAAAACCTAATGGCAAACTCGTCCGAAAGGAGGGATGAGCGAAGAGCGGGCAGATGTCTCTGCAGCGCGACATGAAAAGACTTAAATCTTCCACGATTCTTGGAAAGCTTCTTAGTAAGAGCTTCCCTCAGGCTATCCCAAAGTCCCTCTGCTGTCCTTTTAAATGAGGAAAAGCTATTTAAAAAAAAAAAAAAAAAAAAAATGCCGAGGGATTTCTCTGGAAACCCTCAAAAGATCCTTTTCTTTTTGATAAGAACAGGAGCCCTCAAAAACACGTGGATGAAGTTAAAGTCCCAACAACTGCAGCACACCCTGATCTCCCCTCAGTAATTCCTGCATTACAAGCAATTTTCAGTAACTTCCTACTTTGAAATAAAAACCTGGGAGCCAACGGGTACAGAAAATCTTCCTACACGCTCCCACTTGCCCAGGAAGATGCAGACGAAACCACACATCTCTCTTTTGGAGTCGTATCAAAGGAGCATTTTCAGAACTTATTTCCCAAAGCTCGCATGCTAATTTTCTCAGAAAAGAGGGAAAAAACGTGCGATTTTTAGGTTGAGACTTGTGATACTCATAAAACATGCATTTTTCAGGGGCGGTAATCTCTCAGCACACCTTTTCTCCAACTCAGCCCCCAGCGTTTCAAGTCACAGCACCAACTCAGTTCCAACACAGCACAGCAGAAAAACATTCCGACGTTCTGATTTTTAAGCTTTGTATAAAATATTTTGACCGCTTGGGCTGGGAACTCCAGTCAGGCTCCAGTCAGAGTGCTGGGAAGTCGCCTCCCATCACGCACCACACTGTATTTACACTTCGTTAACAGGATTAACGAAGTAGCCGTGGAAATTGCCACAAAGCAAGGCAGTGAGAATCCTAAAACAAGCGGGATTTTTGTGAGCTGTCAGTTTAAGACTCCCTCATCCCTCCCAGTGTTGTCAGAAAGAATAAAATCCCAGGAGCTCCTACGGTTCCAAGAGAAACATTTGATACTGGTCAGATTTATCGCTGGTGATGCTTGCTCGTTAATTATAAGACCGAAAAACGCTCTGCGCTCAGCTTCTGTAAGGCATCACGCACCTCCGTCGAAGCTCAGAGCCACACGAACATTTGACATCTGAAAAACCATGCCCTGTAACTGAGAACTAAATTAAACAGATATTTAGGTCAACCCCCAAATCTGCCTTCCAGGAGCAAGCGGCGGCCGCAACGGCGTTATCCTTTGCGCTGCCATGGAAACAAGAGGAGGACCGGTGATGGAAAGGGCTATCCAACCTTAACGGGCAAGGAGCTGGCCTCTCCTGAAACACGCGTTTGGGGATGGGGATTTAAGCGCACTTCTGTGTCACCACAGCACTTCAGTTTGGGCTTGAATTTGTGAACCAAGCAGCATTTTATTGCTGCTAATATCCCCACTCCCTCCCTTGTGTGTCTGCAACCTACGGCTATACTTAACCTCGCTGCACACAAGGCTTCTGGGCGATTTTGCAGACGTTGTCTCCGTAGCTCCCGCAACTGGGAAGGGTCCCACGCTCCCTAGAACAGGACCGAGATGATGCATAATGTTTCCCAACTGTATTCCCAAATCCAGTTTCACGGTTGAAGTTGAACATCTAACACCACCAAAATACTTGTTTGGTCCTTAAAGATGACATAGCTCCAAGCAAAACTGGCCATTTAAAAAAAACCCCAAAAACAATCAACCAAAAAACCCCACACTAAAACCTCCCTACATCCCCTCAAAAAAAAAAAACCAAACAAAAAAACCCAACCCCTAAAAACCCAAAACCAACCAACACACACCTAGAGAAGATATTTTTCCTTATAAACACCTTACAGGCTAAATAAATGACACGATCAGCAAGAAAAACATCACATTCCCTGTATTTTCACCGCGGGTCGGGTTCCGGAGCTGACGCACAGTTAGTTTAGGAAAAATGAAAATCCCACAGACAAACCCCGTTTTCTCTGGAGGCAGCTCTGCCATCGGAGAAGCACAGCGCGCTTTGAAGAGGGACGTTCTGAGCCAGGACGATCGGGATTACAACTTAATTCCAATAAAACGCACTTTCCATAATACGCAGCAGCTGCTCTCGGAGAAACACTATGCTGAAAATTACCGGTCCTGGCTGGCTCCTTTTATGACGGGGCGATGACGACCAGGACAAGAAGTTGAAAGGAATATAAAAAGCAGATAAATTAAAATCTACAAGTCCCATCCATCCTGGCCCTGAAGACAGCCACCTCTTTCCCCAAGCGCTTGGCAAACCCAGAGGTATCGCTGCTCTCGCGTTCAGAGGAGGGGAATAAAACACATCCTTGGCTTCCATCGTTTCTACAATTATGTCAGCGAAACAAGTCACCGTAGTATGGGAGGAAGAAAAAGAAGCCACTGGAGACGAAATGTTTGGTCAATGTCTTATTTTGTTGGGTGTCACTAGAAAGCAGGTCAGTGTCAAAGGTGACGTCTGTTTTATACCATTGCCTGTCTCAAGGAAAGATTATCCCAAATTAAGTGAAAACCTGGCGATAAGGTTTTGAGCTGTAACAAGCCCTGCTCAGGACAGCGACGTGCTGCTTACAAACCGCTGAATAGCACTGGTGAAAATACAGGAGCAAACCCACGGCCAAGCAAAGACGTCCAAAGTACCCAAAACGTGACACTTCATTCTAAATTAATATATAAAACGATTTTATTTGGCAAGCCAGAATGAAGAAAGTCACAACAGAGATGCAAAAAAACTGACTGAGATGCATTGCTTGGCAGGCTGAAAATACTTTTCACATGGAGAAGAATGGCTGTAACTCAACAAAAAAAGCAAAAAATATACAAGAGGAACTTGGCGACTACTTGGTAGAGGAGAAAATAGTTATTTTACAGGTAAAACAGCAATAATAGTCAATGAAAGCCAAGCACAGAGTGAAAAGTCAGGCTAGGCAAAGGGTTTCCACCACTGGGATTCCACAGAAGAGATGATACTGGGGCAACGCCTGAGCATCACCAAAACCGCAGCAGCAGAACATGAAGTAAATAGTGATAAATGAGCAAAAGCACAGTGACCTTGGCGGGGCAGGGGGAAGACCGGCTCTTGCCTGGAGTGAGCGTACCGCCTTCCCAACGCGCCTTTTTGTTCTCCTACACTTCTTTCCAGATGCGAGGACCACAAAGCCCCCAGAGATGTGCACGCTACGCCCTTTTAACGGAGGCATGACAACTTGCTCTGTTTTCTGTCCTTAACGCTCTTCGCTGTGAGCCCTGCAGAGCGATTTCCACAAAGCTCTTACGGACGCCAAGATCTTCCCCAAAAATGAGACTCACGGCTCATTCAGGGCTGCGACACGCGCATTCAGGCCGCCGTCTCCCCGAGCGACTCTTCGCACTCCTCCACGTTGAGTGCGATCTGCCAGTACACCAACTGCTAGCCATGACACGGTTTTGCTGCAGCTCTGTGCAGCCGGCTCC
Source organism: Chlamydotis macqueenii (assembly GCF_036417535.1). Taxonomy (NCBI): domain Eukaryota; kingdom Metazoa; phylum Chordata; class Aves; order Otidiformes; family Otididae; genus Chlamydotis; species Chlamydotis macqueenii. Next base: position 40,419,645 of record NC_141561.1, read on the forward strand.
TGGTTTTTATTGCCTTGAACGAAGGGTGAATTGTCCCCCTCTTCCATCCCTTTTCCCAGGGCACTTCCCAGTGTCTTAACCTGAAGAGGTTGCAGCATGGATTCCCCCAAGACTTGCTGTTGGGTTTTTTCAAGTGGAAAAACCAACTTTTATTCCTATACATTATTTCCTACTTTTTAAAAAGTTGTACATACAAGAGGACACTCCCTCTCATCTGACAGCAGCTCGGCTCGAGCGTCTCGCAAGAGCAATTATTCCAGTCACCAAAATAAACAGATTTCCCTTGTCCTCCCCTAAAGAATCCCAGTAAACGTGAGGCATGATTTCCCCCGTAAAAGCCAAGCCCGCCCTTCCCCAACACATCATTTCTCCACGAATCCACAGAGCTTATTCTCCACTGCTCAGCTTGGCGGTTGCATGCTGTGATTCACGTGGAGAGAGGCAAACTCTACCCCTCGTCACACCCACGCGACGGCGATGAAGTCAGTGGGGTTACGCGGGTGCGATCCAGCAACTCAGCTGGAATAACGAGACTCCTCCACGCGCCGGGTTATCCGAACGCTCTTCCCTCTCCGGGAACCGGCAAGGAAGCGGTGCTAGACAAAGCTGCGAAGTGAGCGACGGTGCGAACGAGGACGCATCATTCTCCCGCTGCCCTGTACCATCTGCTGCAGCCACAGCCTGCAGACGCAAAAATACGCGGTACCAGAGTTCAAACGCTTCAGAATTGACTTGCCTAACCAAAATCTGCGCTCTGGTATCGTACGATCATCGATGTACTACTTCACTTCTTCAAACCGCGGCTACGGAAAACGGGTCCAGCGTGCTTGCGCAGAAGTACATCTAGAAAAACATTTCCCCTCTCCACAAGGGAAATGATGGCTTGTTTATGCAACGCATTTCTGAAAACATTTTTTAGGACTCGAGTCATGTCTCCAGGATTGCTGTGCTGGTTGTCAAAACAGAGCCTTTTTTTTTTTTTCCCTGACTATACCATATGTAACGCTAAGCCCGCCGTCCCTAACTTGATATCACCCATGCAAGATTTGGAGATGATTAGTGGAAAAATATACAAATGAGACACTGCTCTCCAGAGACCAGCGCAGCAGGGATAGTCTGATGTTTTTTTTTTTTTAATATTTATTAGCCTGATGCACATCTAACTTGTTTAAACAAGGCTTTTGTCAAACGTCAAAAAAAATGTTAATGCAATCCAAGGCATGCTCTCCAAGGGAATTAATGCCGAGCTGGAACCGACGGGAAAGCCTTAGTTACAAGCAGGAGAAAACAGCAAAAAGGGGCCCCTTTTATTTCCATTGCAAATGGAGCCGCTCAGATGGGAAGGTTTATTTCCGGAGAGCTGAGGGGCGAGATGCTAGAGGAGGAAATCGGGGTGGGGGTAAGCGGCGGACGGTGTCTGCCTGGCAGACTGTCTCCCTCACCGCGGGGGCAAAGCGGGAAGGACTCGGGGCTGCCGTTATCTTTTGCCTTAAAACTGCCTGCAACAGACCAGTTAAACAAGGTACTGTGGGGCTAAACGCTCCCTTAGAGAAGCGGCTTCCTTCCCCAGCTTCCCATTTATACAGCACCTGCTGCCACAAGGCGCTTCGGAAAACAGCAGACCTGTACAAGGAGGAAATATTTATTTTGGAAACTCCAAACACTTGTCAGATGACCTTCAGACTCGGTGATTAACTCGAACACAAAGCCTCTTTCAATTTCCACCCGCAGATAAAACTGCAAGTTTGTAGGGAGCTGAAAGCAAGCAAACCAATCGCCGTCATCCCAAGATCTGCAACCACCCGCGCCCACTCCATCACCTTCCCGTCCCGCCTCATCCTCTGGAGCGGCAGCAAGGGAATCTGCCAAAAAGGGGGGCTGTGAACCGCTTCCCGGGAAGTTCAGCTCTTTCCGAATCCCAGCGGTCACGGCAGGGTTTGAAGGGTTCAACGTGTCACACCAGGTGTGCGAAGGGAGAGGGAGAGAAGGATTATCAGCGTCGCACCAGCCTTGCTCACACCCCACGGAAAGAATTCGCGCGGTACCTCCCATCGCTGGGATGTAAATCAAGGCGGAACCAGACGTTCTGCCTCTGAGGTCACCATGATGTTTTATTGCAAATAAAAAACCCAGGCTATACACAAATATCAATTCACGAATACTTCTCCATTTGAGGTTTATAAAGCTGAATTTTTAGCTTTGCTAAAACTGGTAATATTCCATTTTTTTTAAACATTCACTCAGGAATAAAGCTGCTCTCGGTCTTTGCAAAAGTCTTGCCCTCTGGCTACATTCTCATTTGTGTTTCCTGGGTGAAGCCAAGAAACTCAAGCGTGTTTTCAGAGCTTCGGCAGGTTCCCACCACCCCAGGCACGTACGGCCAACTCAAACGACTGCACTAGAAATGATATTTCTGAAGAACCCCATGTGGAGCTGGGGAATCAGAAAACAATTTAGCTACACCTGAGAGACCTGCACCTTTTTACTTACAAACCTGCTTTAACGCTTTTTGTATCTGCTACTTTTACAACGTGCAAGTGAGCCTCACTAAAAGGGGAATCGGGAAAAAGAACCCATTTGAACTAAAGTCCTCTTGCTGCATCGTCGCGCTGTTCTGGTTTGACCTCCGATGTACTCTTGCAAGCCACAGTTTAAACCAACTCCTTGCTAACCAAACCCTCAAGAAATACCTCCCTCTCCATATTCTGTTCCCGATTAATGCCATTACCCTCTACTGCCTCTTCGCAGGCTGAGAAAAGAAAGCTGGAGGCCAGTTCTCCCATCGTGGCTTTTATTCCTTTTCACCTTTGTACCCCTTCCAAAGGTCAAATCAACCGCGCTAGCGACTGAAATTCATTAGGAGAAATTGTTGTATGTTTGGAAAAAACCTGAAAGTCAAAGCCACGTAAAGATCTCAAACGGACTTCAAAGGTGTCAGCCTCTACCCCAGCAACAACCCTAGCGCACGCTCTTAAAAAAAACAATTAACGCAATCAAGCGCAGCCTTAGAACTCCTAATGAAACGCAGCCGTTTGGAAGCAGTACAATGGGAAAACAGAAAGCAGACAGCTAAGGTCTATGTATCTTAAGAAAACCACCCAAAAAGCAGCAGCAGAACACGCTACCCTAAACGCACGCTTCCAGCATCCTGGAAACCATCAGAGGGACCAGCTCTGGTAGACCTGGAGCCTTGAGATGGCTGCAGTGCTACCTCACACCCTCCAGCCAGACACACCTTCATCTTCATGGTGCAAAAATGGCAATTTCTCCATTTGGGGACTTCCTCTCTCATCCTGCAAAGCAAGACTGTGCTAGGAAAAGCCTTTGGCCTCTCCGCATCACCCTCTGCTAGACAGGAGCAGCGCGACCGCTACCAGGAGAGGGCAAAGCCAAGGAGAGCACGCACCAGCCAGCCAGGTCGCAAACATTTTGACAGTCCTGTTCTCAGGGACAGCCACGACGAGACTGGGTTTGGTGTATTTACCTGACAGGATGCGTGCCGATTCCTTAAAGTTAAAAGAAGTTCGACGGTTTCTCTTCAGCCTTCCATGGTGCTACCAAAAGAAGAAGGGGGATCTCAAACTCTGGGATAGCATCCACACAGACAACATGTGGTAGGCACACCACCTCAGCTACTGCCGCAGATCAAAGCCATTTTTGGCTCCTCCTCCCCGTTTAAATGGATTTATTTTTTCCCAGGCAAAGGCAGGCACCGGGATGAGCACAGTGCACGCTGCAGCTGCTGCCAACAGCTGTAGCATACGCCGTCATAGATACAGGATTTTATTTTATTTTATTTTATTTTTTTTAAGCTACAGTCCATAAGAGTTCACATCCCAAATTGAAAACAAAGCAAACCCCAAAATAAACTTCACTGTCTTACTAATTACAGGGACTCGTTCCTCCAGGAAGGCTGACATAAACCATTGCTGTGGGGTTAAAAAAGTATTTTTAGTGCTTGGGCCTTCCAACATTTTTCCTGAGACCATGCAAGCCAGAGCCCACCTACCCACGCAGCATCACTGAAAGCTCTATCTAGGAAGCAGGTTTTCACCTACCGTTTGAAATGCCGCAGGACAGTCACATAAACTACATCCCAACAAGATCAAATTTCTTCTCCAGCACCAAGGTTTTTATTCCTTGTGCAGCAACCATCTCCAAACGTTGCCTCGCCGTGCCGGGTTGGGCACAGACACCCCATGGGACAAAGAATTTAACCAGCACAACTGGATATTACTGATACTCTAAACACAGTCTTTGCCTAACTGGAGATTCCACGCCCCGACAACGAGCACGGCACGCAATGTTTGCCGTGAAGTAGCAGCGGGATGCATAGAATCATAGAATGGTTTGGGTGGGAAGGGACCTGTAAAGCCCACCCAGTCCAACCCCCCCTGCCAGAAGCAGGGCCATCTCCAACCAGATCAGGTTGCTCAGAGCCCCGGCCAACCTGGCCTGGAATGTTTCCAGGGATGGGGCATCCACCACCTCTCTGGGCAACATGGGCCAGTGTTCTACAACTCAACATTGTAAAAAGTTTTATCCTAATTTCCAATCTAAATCTACCCCCCTCTATTTTAAAACCATTACTCCTTGTCTTATTGCAACAGGCCCTACTGAACAGCCTCTCCCCATCTTTCTTGTAGGCCCCCTTGAGGTACTGGAAGACCACTATGCATCCGAAATCCAAGTTACGCCAGCTCCAGCTTTCTCCCACACGTCACTTTCCGCACAACACATCACAAGAGCAATAGCTTATCATTTATACGTGAAATATCCTAGTGGAACTAAATTCAAAATTTAGTAGATATACCTGCTTTTATTTTAGGAAATACAACGAGTATTTCCAAATAAGAATTTCCAAATTTCCTGTCTTCACCTTGCTCTAGATAATGGTGTTTCCAAACGAAAATTCCACCTCCCCAGTGAGAGCAAACCGCTGCAGCATTAACGGCAAGCCAACATGCTAAGAAAGGCTCAAAGGCGTTGCCACCACCAAGTGTCTGGACTTGAAGGAAGCCAAGCTGCTTTATAAAGCACTTCTCTTCCACAGGGCTGAACACACAGCTCCAAACTGATCTGTGGTATGCTGAATGCAGACTGTGGGGAAAAAAAAAAAAAGAAAATCAATAATCAAGGAAAAAAAAATAGTTCTATTTGAAATCTTTCTCCCCAAAAGCTCAAGTCACCTCACCCCAAGATTAATAAAACTAAGTCATACCTCGGGGAGAACAGAGCTGGAAAAGCGATGTGCTTCCCACTCCACATACTCTGTTTAGAGAAATCCAAAGCTAGTTTAATACAGAAGTCTCCAAATTAAGCTGATGTGCTTATTAACCACGCAGGCAGGAGAATAAAAGGAAATAAAAAGGAAAATAAAATAACCTTTGTCTCCGGTTGTAAGTTCAAAAATGAGATATTCCCAGTAGTGAAACCTTTCCCTTCCACACAGTTGTAATGTCCTTCCATGTTTATGGATAAACAAAACAACGTGTATCCTAAACACCAAGCAAAGCTGGCCAAGAAAACCCAACTCATTTCATAATAGCTGGTTTGGTGATTCACATCTGAAAAACGGCTCTCCAGACCATTTAATGTAAGGCAGAGGTAGCGCAGCGCCGATCAGCTGGTTCCAATTAACACTTCACCTTTATCACTTGTGAAAGTATTTCCTCATGGGCTGCGAACCACGCCTCTGCTGACTCACAGAAACAGCAATCTGCCCTCAGAAGGTGCTACTCCATCACGTTATGCTAAGGGCTGCCAGCTCACGGGGAAAGGGAGAGCACAGCCAGCACTAACGACGCGACAAGATGGACACAACGGAATATCCACCATGAAAGAACACCAGAACGAACAGCTGGAGGAGCTTGTACTTATCTATGTTAAAATGTAGTTCCTCCACTTAGTAAAACGCGCAATGAAAATGGCAAAATGATATAATTTTCAGGTAATCCGTACTGTCCACCTCCTTTTTCTCTTAGACAACAAGATGAATATCTCCTGCCAATGCGCTCACCTTATCTGCCCCAGCGCCAGCCTCCAGCACAAGCCCATATTTACAAACCGTTTGGGACCGGCCAGCTCACTGGGGCTGCAGCTTATCAGGAACCTCATGGGATAAGAATATCAAACCACGCCGCCCCTTCCTCTGGCACAAGCTGCAGAATCAATAGAATGCTGAGAAAAAGGTGAAGAGGCATACTGGCCAGATGCTTCTCGTAAGACAATTTTAATTAAACCAGCTCATGGTTACAGCTGACCTACGTGTTCATCCCAGACATGATGCATACGCATCAGGGATTGCCTGCACCCCAGTTTTTAAATAGCTAAGCACGGCATGTATACAAAATCAGACGTGTTTCTGATCTGTAACAGTATGAAGTGGTTATCACCACTGGAAATTATGGAAAGGATACACTGGAAAAAAAAAATAAAATCACTATTTGAGTGATTATCGTAATACACAACAAGAAAGAATAGAATTTTCCAGCAAAGAGCTAGATGAACAGCGCAGATCCAGCACTGCAGTGGAAATCGGCATCATCTGCAAAAACCACGCCACGCAGGCTGCCTTTCACATACGAGGTTTTTTGGGAAGCTCATGTGCTGCCTGCAGAAACTCAACCAGCAAACTCAGTCTGTCCAGCTGACACCATGGATGGTCCTGGGGGGACGTCTCACAACAAGACTTTATAATCCTTCCAACACAGGTGTATTCGTGCCCACCAGCAGCACCTCTGACTACTGAACTGATTCACCCCATCTACTTTTAAATAATTCAAATACTTTCAACTTTCTCCAAGAAAAAAAATCTGCAGGCAGTCACAGAAAGGCCTCAAAGAAGAACCGGATGAAGAAGTCTCTGTCCAGACAAGTGTCTATGGAGGAAAAGTCTGAGATAAAAGCAATGAATAAAAAACCCACTACGGATTTGAGGCTGAAAATTATCTATTACTTGCCTGTTTACAAGGTTTTGATCTACTATTCGAGTAATCTCAAGCTTTACCATCTGTGTAGATGACCCGTGTCACAAAGCCCGTCCCCTCCGTCCTTCCCAAGCACTCATCACCTGCTGTGCTGACTCACACCAGCGACAAAGCTTGCTTTCCTGCAACAAGAGTTCAATAAAGACTTATCTGAGCGTGTTAGTTGACAAATCTGTAAATACAAAGTCGTTCCACCTTTCTACTGTCTTTCAGACCTCATCACCGCCTGCTGCCCAAAACCTGCTGTACTGAGGGAGCTGAGCTGAAGTTCTCATTTTTTTTTTTGTCTCATTAAGAAGAGACACCACGCACCAGCTCGCGTTTGATCTAAAAGCCATTGCCAAGGGGAGAAGGAAAAAGTACCACCACCCCTAGTGCACTTGTAACATCGAACACACACCCCCTTCCAAATCCATTGAGCTGTCTCAAAGGCTAAAATATTGCACGTGTCTCGCTACTCATGAAGCCAAGAGAAACATGAACTTGCTGGGAATCACATTTTTAAAAAAGCAAAGCTGACATCATCCAATTCAAATTTGGGGAATAAAATGTCAAAGATCAATCCGATCAGGAATTACAAGGTGTTCTGCACAAGCGGAAGAATAAGCGATACACGTTTCCAACACTTTGATGCAGACACCGTCTCTGCGAGCCAGCGTCCTAGCCCGTCATGCGGTACAAGCACCGAGCAAGCATTCCATGTTCTGGAGTCACCATGAACGCATTTGCCAATTAGACCCTCAGAAAGTCTGTCATCTATTCCAGAGTGTGAATAAGACATCTACTAGCACTGCGGACAAACATTCACGTCCAACATGCCGGAACGCTCCAGCAAAAGAGGCTGAATACCCATGCCAAACACCACAGAGAGACGGAGCCCCTCAAGCTACGCTGAAGCACCCTCTATCAAAAGAACAACGCCTAAACCTGAGCTGAGCTCCTCCAAAGCACAAAAATCCCCCACCTCCCCCTAAACGCAAAAATCAACAACAAAGGAGAAATACGATGCCGTTCTTCCAAGGGTCCTTCAGCACAGAATGCTCTCTCCTTGCAGCAATGCGAAGACTTGCTGCAAATTATTTCCAAAAGCGACTTAGAACACGCCCAGGGACGAACTATACGAAGAGCACAAGAGTCTCCCGAAAACTTGAACTCGGTGTTCCATTTTTCATGTACGCTGTCCCAACAGCAGGACTAGAACACGCTGCACACACCCGTACAACTCCAGCCGGATGCCCAAGATGTCAACGTGAAGACCCCAAACTGGACTGCCAACCTCCTGTAGGTTCAGAAACGACGCTTCAGCAGAATTACGATGCCACGGCTGCAACACTCAAAGAATATCCTACACTTAAATAATCTCTCACTTCACACAAAATCAAACAGCCTTACCTTCTAGCTCAAAAAACCTGCTACAGAAATTAAATTACACACTTATTCCTGAAGGTTCAGGTGACCAGAAACTCAGAGACTTCAAGGTTTTAAGCTCAAGTCATCTGCTGGGAAAAACAAGACATCAAAATGAAAAAAAAAAATGAGTGCTGAAAGACGGCTTACGTCAACACTCACAAATTTTCAGCCCATTTTATTGGTTCTGCACTCATATTTTCCTAGGTTTAGCCTGTTGGGTGCATATTCTACTCAGCAAACATGAAGAAATGAAGGCGATAGAACTGACTTTAAATGATTTTACGATCTGGAGTTCAACATAAGGGCTGTTATAACCCAAAACTTCCCCGCCTCCCAAGCCCAGAATGGGAACACACAGGAACGGAGAGAAACCAACTCCCAAATTGTATCACAGAGCTCGTAGGCTAGACACAACCATGACATCATCGAATACGCGCAGGAACCTGGCTTAAACAAAGACTATTACTTTTTAAAATACACGTATTTATTTATTATAGAAAAAAAGTGAATAGAACATAGGTAAATAAGCTATGCGTAGCATCCTCTCAAAATGCTAAGCCATGGAAAAAGGGATTTTTTTTTTTTCTTTTTTTCAGCTAAATTCCAGAGGTGTGAGCACAAGTGTAGCCCTTTGTGGAAGTTGGACAAAGCTCCTTGAGGTCTCACCCAACACTCCCGGCTCGTCAATCAAGTATTTATTAGAGGCAGTCCTGTGAATGACTGAAAGAATAGACAAGAGTTCCATTTTTATTAGCCTTCACAGGGAAATATAGATGTAGTTTATGGTTTTGCTGTGATTTCTGCTTCGTTTTCACTGCACAGTTCTGCCAGAACCACCTCCAGCATCCTCCCCCAGGACGGGTGGCGTCGGCAGAGCTGTTTGTCACGCCGGTCCGGCCACGCGGGACAAGGGACGGCGCATGCAAACACAAGAGGCCAGCAGTGTTTGTGAGGACTGCAGCGACACATTCCTAGGATTATTCTGCAGGAAAGGAACTCAGACCGGGTCCAAAAAGAGATGAACTTTTTACTTTGGGTTTGAAGCATGTAATCCTGCTGTAACAGAGCAAAAGCAGCGGTACCAGGAATTTTATGTAGTGAACGATTCGGTAAAGCTCACCCAAGTTTCACTGGGTAGCACAGCTCTCTCCCCGGCAGACGGAGCGAAGGAACAGTTAAATTCCTTTATTTACCGTGGGAGTGGGCTGGCGACGGAGCCGGTATGCAGACCGGGCTGGAAAAGGCAGCGTGGAGCACGAGACAGTCCTACACACAGGCTCCAGAAACCACCAGAAAAAAAACACACTTGCAGCACAACCGCGCGAGCAGCGGAGTGTCTGGGGACAGGGATGCTGGCTCTGAAGGCAACTACAACCAAAGGAAGGCTGCATTAAAACCCTGTGCTTGCAGAATCAGGATTACACACACTGTTGTAAGTCAGTAGTAGCCAGTAACCAGCTCCATCACCCACCACTAAAGGCTGTCGAGCCCCCATTGTTCCCACCAGCAGTATTTTCACACATAACAGGTATTGTGTCTCCTTCACGCTTGCTCCGCGCTATACACGGGCAATATTACACTGACCATAGCCGACGTCTCAACCTGAGGGCCCTAAAAATACTAAACGAGCGTGCCTGCTCGGATCACGCTCCATTTCTTCTTTATTTGGGGATGGGAAGGGATTTGTTATCAGGCAATTCCTTACATACTTTGCAAGGGTAGAGGTTAAGGCAAGCTGCGACAGGAACGTGCTCCGTAAGTATAAAGACGACGAGCCTCATCCCAACATCTCTTCTTAGAGGAAAGAAGGAATAAGGGGTGACTGCAGGAAACCCTGACGCACGTTGCCTACGTTTCTGCCAAAATAGCTTCCAGGAGTGACTCTAAGAACCATTTCCTTCAGTGGGCTTTCTTCTTTCCTAAATCACCTGAATCAAAGGATTCCAAGGTGAAAGCCCACAGTGTGCCCACAGGCACATCGAGGAGCTACGGGGATTTCATCATTAAGTTTGAAAGACACACGAAACACTAACACAGAGGACTGGAAGCACAGCATCCACGCGCACAACCGGCCCCTCGTTCCGATGCGAGAAGGCGTATAATCACAGGAGGGAGTTAACAGCGCATCGCTTAACAGGCACCTACAGCAAAACTGTAATTAACAAGGCAACTAAACCCCGCTTCCTTCTGGAGTCTCTCGTGCTAAATGCAGGTTTCTGTTTCCTCTAGCACACTAATTCCAGAGAATTCCTGCTTCCCAGCTGCTCCCCTGTACCACCTGGAGCCCTCAGGGCGGTAACAGACCTGCAGATGTTCCAGTGGTCGTGTGAAGCAGAGCCAGATGTTGGGACACAGACAGACATCACCTGCCTGGGCAGCGGCACCACCTTCCTCCTGCCACCCACAGGGACGGACAGCCAAATCCAGGAATTGGGCTGGGAATGAGTTTCTGTAGCAAGGGAGAAGGTGGTGCCTAATGAAAGGAACTAATAGGCTTTCCCGTCTCCAGGTGAAAATCCCGTCTCCAAGTTCCTCATTCCTTGTAAATCCAGAAGGGATGAAAAGGTCCCTCCAAATAAATTGATATTTCACTGCACCCAAACCAGTAACAGTTCCACATGCACCAGATTAAAACTGCCCATAACAGCTTTCGGAAAACCCACCTAACAGTAAGTTTCTCTTCCTTAAATAAATCATCTAGTGCAGATGATAAAAATACTGGTGGCTACTCTGTTTGAAAGGTGACCACTTCTGAAAGACACACCTACAGCTGAATGGCAAAAGCGGACGCGCACTTTAATCCCCACTGTCCTGAAAGGTAAGATGATTTGTTTCTGCTGGTAAGCTGCAAGACCGGGAAGGGCAAGCGGGGTTATAAACTCTCAAAACGCTTTTCAGAAAAAGTTCTTTCTGTCTCCTGGAGGAAGACGGCAGCTGGAGCAAGAACAAGTCTTCAGGTGACTGCGGCGCCCTGCGATCAGCCTCTGCTTATCAGGAGGTCTCCTCCCTGCTCCAGGTTAAAAATAGAGCGGGTTCAAAGGGCGGGAGGTCAAGCGCATTAGCGGGTAACTCACGGCACACCGCGATCAGAAGGCACGCCTAAGCCTCTGCTGCTGCACGCCTTCCACAAACCCAGGGTGCCTCAAGGCATGGTGAAGCAGGTGGAAACGTTAGAAGGCAGCAGTAATCTCAGGAACCCTAAAGCAAACCAACTACATGATTTTGCTTTTCGCTCCCCACCCACTATGTTCACAAGGCCAGGAGATAAGAAGGGGCAAGGGAAGGGAAGGGAAGGGATCCCACAGCCAAGTTTTCCACGCGGCTAGACGTGCTCCCAGCGTTGCCATGCCCACGGTATGTACGTACGGCAATAATCAAGCCCGCTTACACATCTTTAAGGCGCCAAATGAAGACCTGGCTTATCTGATCTCAGCCTACTCTTTTCATAGTCTGTCAAACTCCTTCATAACAACTTCACCTTGAGTCACCCAGGAAGCTATGCAGATAGCCAAACTGGAAACCGAGAATTTCTGCAGAGAATTCCACGTCCCCTCCCAGAGGGCCCCATCCCCACCTAACCCAGAACCCAAAGTTCATCTATATTCCCTTCATTTACAACATTATAATCTCAAATACCATCATCTGCACTAAGCACTGGCTTTTCAGCCAACTTAAAAATACCTCAGAACTTCTTAGACCTAAGACATGCCCAGATATTTTTAAGACATTAAGAGTGAACACAAGAATAAAGGTTATTTTACTGGTATGAACAGTGCTGAAAACAAACCACTTCTCATGTTTCCAAGCTTCCGCTTTCTTACTAGGACCCAAAACGATGAGCTACGTTATCGATGCGGTTTCTGGAAGGTAGGTGCCAACAGCCGAGGCCAGGGTTACTCCGGAACAGAGACAGCATTCTGGAGCAACACAGTCAACGTAAACTGAAAGAGGTCATTCACATGCTTTCAAAACATCGTTTTCAGAGAGTCCTCTAGCACCATCACCTTCTTCTGACAATGGGCAAACAACCCTGCCACGGACAGCTCTGCATGGAAATGGAAACTTCTCCAGCACTGTGCCACTCGTGTTAACGCTTGAATTTCACAAGGTTGCCCAACACAATGCTATAAATCCGAGGAACTTCACGGCCAACAGGACAAAATAAAAAATAAGACGTTCTTCTAAGGATAGAAATTAGCCTCTCTTTATTAAAACAAGCTTTCAATTGAGAAATGCAACAAGCAAGGACTTTTTTTTTCAGTACTGGGAAACTGGCAGCCACCATGCAAGGCACACTGAAGACACGGAACCAAGTACCCAAACCAGCTATTTCATGGATGTCGCTTCTCTGAAGTAACACACCTGACTGAGTTACCTCAGCAGAAAAGGGACTGTTGGGTGTCAAGCTATGAATGAAACCCGTAGTTTCTGAAGCCCTGGTACGTAACACCGTAGCGCCAGGCTGGTTTCTCGCTCGAGGAAATGACAAGAAACCATCGGCGCTTGGCCCACAGCACAGAACTACAATCAGAAGGTGGAGAGGCACTAGTCCGACTAGCTATTGTGAGGAGGGAGGGGAAAAAAAATAAAATACAGCAACAGCAGAGCAGTTGCATTTCTCGAAAGAACTAGAGCGGAGCTGGGAAACCTGAAGACATCTCCAGCTGCACTTTAACTTGGAGATCAAACGTAGACCTTCATCTTCAAAGAATGAGGAATGAAGATGGGAGTCTGTGCGTAAAATCATGGATTTTTTTTTTCTCAAGGACCAGAAAGGGAAGTAAACTAAGAAATAAACTCTAAGATAGGAATTATAACAAAGTGCTTCAACAGAGATGCAGGACAGCCAAAGAGGAGGGACAAGAGGCTACACCCAGCAAGAGGGACACCAGTGACAGCCAGTAAGGATCTTCCATACTGGGCTGTGAACAGCAGCAACCTAAGCAAGAAAACCAACAATCTGCTGCCAAGGATGTGACAAAACAGGTGATTTTCAACTCAAGTTAGGAAAAAAAAAAAAAAAAAAAAAAAATTCACATTTCTCTCCAATCCCCTGAAAATTGTAAAGAGCAACGCACATTCAGTTTTACCAACTTTAATAATTAAAACTACAGAAGAGTTAAACCTTGTATCCTCCACGAGCACAAAATAAGATTTTTCACCGCAGGACACAGAATTTGAGACAGAAGAGCTGTTGCCTTGCCAACATAAATATTTCTGTATCGCTGAACAGAAGAGCTTCTGAATTAGGATGTTGCACAGGGAACAGTCAGGTCAACATCTCGGTTTCCCAGGCAGCCTGTCCCTGATAGAAATGCGGTAAGAGCCCTGGAAGAGCAGGAGATGTTTCAGGCCATGTGTCATTCTGACACTCACCCCAGAGAAGGCTTTGGTTTTTGGGACGTGCAGGGAGAGCATCATCTCTACAAGAGCGCTCCAAAACAGCAACACTAGCTGTGGTCAGGGCCACCGATTTTTCAGGGTGCGACCTAACGAAAGAAGTGCCACTCAGCAGCGAGAGTAAGCATTAGCTCATTAATTTCTCATCAAGACTGAGATCAAACATCACGCCCTTAAGACCCAAATAACGTGCGCACCCACGGAAAGCAACAGCAGAACTGAGGAGCGCGTGCATCTTGGTAGATGCATGACCTGTCCTTAGAAATACAACCACTCCGTGGTTTAGCGCCCGCTTTCTAAAAATGTTTTGCTTTACGTTTAATACATAAGCACTGCCATTCAGTGACTCTTGGCATGGGAATAAGAGGAAAAAACCAACCTGATCAGTGTTACAGAATTCTCAAAACCCACACGTGTATATGTAGATACACACCAAATCCAACAGTATTTTTAGGAATCGCGGTTCTCCATCAAACCAGTCAGACAAGCTGACTGACGAATACTTGCAAATGAATCAAGAGGCATTATAAATAACTTGGAAGTGCCAGGAGCTGGCAGCAGCCAGCACGGTATTTGAGCTCCCCTCCAAATCCCAGTTGCAAACCATCAGGCTCTAACGCTTCCAAGAAGGAGAGATCTGCTATGGGGCTTCGTTCACAAAATGGAAGCGTGGCTCACAGGCGTTTGAACCGCGCTGTGTTTTGGGCACGGGGAAGAACAAGAACCCTTTGCTAACGCCAGGATCTTTCCAAGAATATTCCCTCGTATTTCTTCATAACCACTTCGAAGGCTGAAATGAACCTCACCAAGCTCAGGAGCTGAGACATGTCGCCAGTTCATCTAAAAATAAACTCGTTTGATGTGACTAGAAGTGACACTGCGGAATTTTTTAATTTAATTCAATAGTTCTATCTATAAGCTAGTGAAAATAACGTTACACATAACAGCTGTCAGGTAATTTACACATAACATCCCCCATATCAATTAGATACAGCCTTGGGCACCACCCAGGTGGAATATTTACAGCCAGGAAATACAGATGTGCCCACCTCATACACCACAACGACTGTATTTGACATTACGGCCAGATCCTCCGGGAGTTCCTCACCAAGACCTTTCCGTAACGTCTTAATACGCTCCGAGATTTCCTCTGCGTTACAGCTTCAGACAAGTGACCTTTCCATCTTCGCCTCTGCAACCTCAACGGAAGGCAGCCAAAACCTAGGAAAACAAGCGCTATCCACGAAGCTAACATTTCACTTCAGCCAACCCGCTCCACAAATATTCCTTCAAATCAAGACGGATGGAGGTTTTCAAGACGACGAGCCAGCGCAGAAACCAACCCTCACGACGGACTCGCTGCCTGTTGCAAACCCACCACAGAATGCCAGGTCTCTGCGCCTTGCTTGCCTTCTCACCCTCAAAGAAAACCTGGATAAATCAGAAAGCCCGTCGTTTATGATTTATTCATGTCTTCTGTGATTAATAAAAAAAATTGTAGGAGGCTATCTTGCTCCGCATGCTTATTATCTTGATGGGGTTTGTCGCCTGTTGCGTTGTAAGGCAACATTTGGTACTGTTTTGTCAATAAAGCAGAAGTATTTGTCAAACACTGTCATTACAGACCAGGCTGAGACATCGAAATCATCAAACGCCCTATTTCAAACTCCCATCAAGATAATAGCTGGATGCTGGATGCTTTGCACGAGCAGCATAGACGGCAGTTTCCCAAGTTCAATATACTGACATCGCTTTTTCCTCGCACATGAAAAAGCCCATTCTGTATTTCTTGGCAGAAACCGCCTTTCTCTGTGTGTTTACTGCAGTTGCCTAGGGGAAATCCTAACACCAATTATCAAAAGCAACACTATTACATTAATAGTCTGCATTAATGACTTCTTTTTTTTAACCCTGTGCAGCTCAAAGTGGAAATTAATACGCAGGCACTCGGCACTCGCTCTCCTCTTCCCGAATTTCTATTTCTAAGGTTACGACCATGCCAAAGAACACAATAGCTACACGCTATTTCAGCTCTTGGCTGACACAAACCAGTTTGTAACTGGACAGTCGTACTTTGCCAGACACTATTAAAGTACCGGTGGCCGCTGGCACAGTCCTATCTAAGTCAGCTCTGCAGAAAAGAGCCAAACTGTTCATGCAACATCCACCCAAGTGACTCTTCAGCGGTGACCTGAGAAGCCAAGATCCGAATGCAATGCTACTGCTGAGCTTACGCTGCGTAGCATAGAATCACAGGATGGTTTGGGTGGGAAGGGACCTTCAAAGCCCACCCATTCCAACCCCCCTGCAAGGAGCAGGGACATCTCCAACCAGATCAGGTTGCTCAGAGCCCCGGCCAACCTGGCCTGGAATGTTTCCAGGGATGGGGCACCACCGCCTCTCTGGGCAACCTGGGACAGTGTCCCACCACCCTCAGTGCAAAGAATTTTTTCCTAATATGTGATCTAAATCTACCTCCCTCCTTTAGGTACCGCTTCCAAGCTGCATGCTGTCAAACGGAGTGATGGGAAGTTCCAGCTGCTTAACTGAAAAGAGAGGAAGGGTTCAGCACCTGGCCCAAGCGATTCCATTTTCTAGGGCAAAACATGACCGTTGCTTCCAGTAAGGAATTGCTAATGGCTGCAGCAGCAAAGTTGGAAGTTCTCCTCTATTTGTAGCAACTGTGAGCGACTTGAACCTTTCCTTCGGTCTCAGAAAAGGAGCTCACATGCTACCCCACACACTGACTCCACTTCTGAAAAACAAAACGCTCCATCATTAACTCGACACTTGGTAGGGTTAGGAGACAGTTCCAGAGTAACCTTATCCTCCTTGCCACACCAAGCACCCTCCAACATCAGGAGGAAAGGAACAAGAATATCACGTTTTAAATCTTTCTTTTCCTTGTGTAAATTGTGTTTTGGTCATCTATGTGAGCTTCGTTAGATCAACACAACATCGTTACCTGCAGCAGAAAACCAAGCAACAGGCAGATCTCTGGCAAAACAAGAAGTACGGCAATTCAATTTACAGAGCTTTGTGAGGGAGTGGAGATGAACGCCTGCACGAGGCTTCTGCAGAAGCATTCAGTGATCTGTCCCAAGAAAAGTCACCCATTACTGCCATCAGGCATTTAACTGTCGAGTTAATATAAAGCAACATTAAAATTCTACGTTTCTTTTTCATTTTAACAGAAAAACAAAGACCATGGCTGCTAGCATCTGGCATACGCTTCAATATTGGGCAAACATTAATCCATCTCATTCTCTAATTCAGCCAGTGACCTTAATACCAGTTCGGTTCTTAATCATCTGCCTGTATCGGGGCAGCTGGCACTCACTTTGTTTGACACAAGACCTACCCAATAAATAACAATAAAAAAAAAAAAAATCCTCTTACACAATGCTTGACAACGCTTAACACCAATTGCAATCAATTTATCTGCTAGATTCTCAGTCCATAACAGTGTCCAGACAACACTCACCCAACTGAAACAGTAACTGAAACAGCTACAAGAGTCATCCTGGAAGACTTTTTGTCCCTTAAAGACAGGGACTCCCCAGCGCTGAAGAAGAACATGGTTACACCAGCGCGGCGCCAAGAACCTGCGGCTGCAAATCAGGGAACTACGCAGGACCAGTCCCAACACACTTGCATCACATCACCCAATCTCCATCTGCTCCCAAGCTTTGCCTGCTCACCCATACGAGTGCGCAGAAAGTTTACTGGGCTGGCACTGGGAATGCCAGCAGCATAAAAGAGCGGCGACCGCAGCAGAGCAGCAAACCAGAGATGACACAGAATTAACAAGAATTATCTCAAGCGAAGCTTTGCAAGAAAAGATGGGAGGCCTCCAACCGAGATCACTCGTCAGCTTGCTTCTACTTCCCATGGCTATAAACTGCAGAGAATTTGAGATAAGAGCTTAAAACTAACTCCCCTCAAACCTCAGGGGGAAGAAAAAAACAACCAAGAGCAGTTTATCATATTACAGTGACATTCCTTCTGATGGTCTCCAATTTTGATCCACAAATCCGCTTCACATAGCCTAAAGAAGGGTTATGCAAACAAAGTGATCCCAAAACAAAAGCAACGAGTGAGAACCACTCAAAAAGTAACTGCTGTTTTAAAACCCCACAGCCATCCTCCTCCAGAGCAGAAGAGTTCCTCTCCTTATGAAAGGATCATGAAGACTTCAAGGGGAAAAAAAGCTTAGACAAGGAACAACTTGGCAAGTTCCCCTACACAGTTTTAAGGCAAAACCAGCTTCTCTTCCTTGAAGTTTAGGGAAGTTCCTCTTTTTTTTTTTTCTTTGGGGACAGTGGTGGTGAACATATAAGAACTCTTCTGCTGCAAATAAACGAATTTACAGGTTGAATACGTAACCTAAGTCTGCTAAAATCAGGGACAAGTGAACTTCAAAACTAATCATTTGATATTTAGATGGAAAAACACTCCAATATGAGAGCAGCAGCACGGGTACAGGATTATCTTACTGAATTATAATTATTTAAAAACAGACAAAACCACTTACATATTGTTAACACAAAGCTAGCCACGAAGAAGGCGGCTTGCCCACATCACCTCCATAGCCCAGAAGATGTTACATTAAGGTGTTGCAATCCTCACCAAAAAAAAAGTGGAGACCATGAACAGAACAGCATAAGGAGCAGTAACATCAAAAACAGGTAGACTTAAGTATTCTTTATTCTTTTGCTATAAAAATCCCGTAACTTCAGCTTGTTCACAAGTATGTTACCTGACTAACGTCAAACGGAAGCAAAATTTCGGGTAATAAAATTTCTTTTCGCAGCTGGTTACTCAGGGGGGAAAAAAAAAAAAATCAACTAAATAAACCAAAATTCAGCGTGTGTCTCCATCATTACTCTAAGATGTAGGCACAGGAGCATACCAATTTCACGCCAACTAAAGAAGCAACAGACAAGCCTTGGCTGAACAGCAGTTTGTTCCCATCTTCTAACATTAAAATATATTTGGCATGCTAATCATCACGTCTCAGGAAGCTTTTCTTCCTAAGAAATAATAGTGTAACTTAAGGAAAAATTAGTTTAAACTTACACTTTCTGGAAGACACCAATAAATAACAGCTGGAACTCCACACAGACTTTTTTTTTTCTGATAGCAAAAGCCTGAACTGCACTTCTCTGGAAAAGAAGAGAAAGCGGCAGAGCACGCCGGACCTGCTAACCCGTACCGCAAGCCTGCGACACCGCTACCAATCTGCAACCGCATCGCTGGCCCCAGGACGCGGTTTCTGGAAAACAAGCCTCAAAAAGCTTACTTTCACCAGGTAAATTTGATACTAGCAGGAAAAATTCCTCTGGAACATCTTAACGCTGCGCAGCGATGGTTACTGATTAACTGAAACCTTCGAGTGAGCCCAGGTTGAGAGGACTGTGCTCCGTGTGTACGACCGTGCGCTGTTAAAATACAGCAACAGCTCACGCGAATTGGCACAGGACAGGCACAAATAGCTGTATGAAGCAACTCTCTGTTGTGGTTACCTCAAACTTTAACCAAGGTCAGACCACAATTTCCGTCAAGATTATTATAAGCCCACATGAATGCCTCTGCATCAATAAAATATTACAATCTTCAGTTACTAGGTCTAAATATTTGGCTTTGCTCCTCGTGCCTCAAACTCCGGGCACGCTCCACTCGCGGCAGGAGTTCTGGATCTGTCACGGGCTGGTAGCACCACCAAGCATCTCTCCTGCTGTTCCCTCCCCACAACAAACCAGCCCAGCCCAACTCCACAACACCCTTTGCTGTACTTCTGCCTTACAGAAAGCTTCACCTTTCTAACTGAGAACTGTGTTTTTCAGAAAAGCAGCAACTTACAGATCATTTGCTGCTTTGATAAGTGCTCAAAGGCTACTATAATTACGGGTTAAATGTTTCAGCACAGATACCTATTAAAGATGGGAAAAGCACAGCTAGGAAAAAAGCTCACCCCCTTACAATGAAGCTCCACAACCAGCATTTCTGGTTTAACACGTCCCTGTCAACACAGGGTGATCCTTTCAGATCCTCACAGAAAGCAGCTCTCAGCTCCGCTTCCATCCCACAGGAAGGTTAATTTTCAAGTTTTTCTTGTATCCTAGGGATTCACAAAGCCCAGAATTCCCTATCTGATTCCTGTCTAGCATTCACAGTACTCTGGGTAGTTAAAGATTTTTACAGAGCTATACGAAATAATTCAGAGCATGGCTTCTCAGTCCGTGCCATGTTTAAAAAAAAAAAAAAAAAAAAAAACCCAACATCAAATTCAGTTTAAATTCTTTTGGGACAGAAGAGGTTTAGGATTTACATTTAGACCAGTATTCATCTACTCCTCCAATACAAGCAGACACATTTCTGACCACCGTAACCCATCCAGGGGATTACAGATGTCTCTCCAAAAGGGGGAAGTCCCAGTGCTGCACAGCTCTGGGCCACCCAGTGACCTATATACAGCAGCACTGGAGTTGAGCTTCCACTAATTAAACGAGCTACACTTGCCTCACTCAGCTGGCCTAGAACAGGCAATCAACCCAGAAAGCGCTTTTTGGTTCAGGATGCACCCAGCCCAACCTGCCCCCATCAGAGCTGCTGGGCAACACACCCGAGGAGAAAATCTGCAATATCCACAGCTATAAACAATCACAGAAGGGTTTGGGTGGGAAGGGACCTTCAAAGGCCACCCAGTGCAACCCCCCTGCAAGGAGCAGGGACATCTCCAACCAGATCAGGTTGCTCAGAGCCCCGGCCAACCTGGCCTTGAACGTTTCCAGGGATGGGGCATCCACCGCCTCTCTGGGCAACCTGTTCCAACCAACCCTCGCTGTGTCCCAGCGCAGCATCTCCCTCTCCTCGCGCATAAAGGCCGCTTCACCCCCACCACCCTCGAACACCGCTGCAGAGCTTTCTGGCGAACACCCTCCCCCCTCAAGAGGAGAGAAGGAAGGGCACCTTTGTGGGGGGACCCATTGATGCTCTCGGAGCTGGACTGCATCTCCACGGTGGCTCTCCTCAGGCTACTGAAATAAGCCCTGGACCTGGAGAAGCTGCTGCGAGGGGACCGTCCGTGGGGGCTGCCGAAGAGGGCGGAGGTCCCGTCCTTGCGGGCGAAGATGCCGCTGAAGAAGCGCAGCAGCCGGTGCTCGTGGGCGTTGGTGGCGGCGGGGCCCTCCCGGCCCAGGCGCTCGGAGAGCCGCTGCAGGTCGCTGTTATCCAGAGTCCGGTTCTTGCTCTTGCTCCGCTCCCAACGCTCCAGCCGGGAGAGCGGATCCGCCTGGCTCAGCACCTCACCCACGTCCAACGTGTTCCGTTTCTCGGGCGCGACCGGTGGGACGATGGCGGCGGGGGACGGCGGCGAGGCCCCAGGCCCGGCTCCGGGGAGGCAACCGGAGCTGCTGTGCCTGCGGACCCGGCCCGGCTCCCCGCCGCCGCTGCGCTGCCTGAAGCTGAAGCTCCGCCGCAACAGGCCCGGCTGCCGCCACGGGCTCTGCCCCCGCTCCCCCGCCGCAGGGAGACGGGTCCCTCCCGGCCCCCCATCCTCCTCCTCCTCCTCCTCGGGGGAGGCCGGGCCGCCGCCGCCGCACTGCGGGGGAGCGGAGCCCCGCGGGCCGCCGCCGAGGGCCGGCTGGGCGGGGAGGGGCCGCCCCGCTCTCCGCGGCACCTTCAGGCGGCCCAGCTCCAGCTGCCCGGTGCTGAGGGTCCTGAAGTTCCGAAAACCGCAGGGGCTGGGGACTCGGTCCCGTTGTTCCTCACCTTCCTCCTCCTCCTCTTCCTCCTCTTCCACCAGCAGCAGCCCGGCCCTGGTGAGGCTGGAAGAAGCCGACGGCCGGGATGGCCGGGGCAGCTCCGGGGCGGGATGGCCGCTCTCCGGTCCCAGCAGCTCCTTCTTCACCATGGTGACGGAGATGCGGTAAACGGTTTTTCTCGGAGGGGTCCCCCGCTGCATCCTCTCGGGAGAGGAGGAGGAGGAAGAGGAGGCGGCGGCCGGCGGCTCGCTGCTGTCCAGGAGATACATGTCTGCGTCCTCGCTCCAGGCAGCAGCGGCCAGCGAGGGAAACGCGAAGGGAAAGGCAAAACCGCTGCAAAGCCGATGGGGAAAAAAAAGAATATAAAATAAAAATAAAATAAAATAAAGGCGAGGATGCTGCCGTCTCAGCGCCGGAAGGGGTTACGCGGCCCCGGGTTCATCGCCTGCCCACGAAGCACCACGGAGCGATGTAAATCCACGCAGCAACCTCCCGCATCCTCCCCGCGGAGCCCGCCGCGGGACGGCAGCGGCGGCAGCGTCCCGCGGCATTGTTCGCTGCGCGGCCGCGCGGATCTTACGCTGCTGCTTTTTTTTTTTTTTTTTTTTTTTTCTTTTCCCCTCCCCCGCCGGGTCAATCCGATCGCTGGCCGTTCCGCGGGGCTGAGACGCTCGGTCCCGTCCCGTCCCCCCACCCCCGCCCCGCACGCCGGGGTGGAAGGGACGCGGCCGCCGCTGGCGGGAGCAGCCGGTGCGGGAGCGCCCGGCCCCCAGGCGCCCGGCCCTGGGCGGGCAGCGCTCGGCCGCGGCAGCCGGGGCGCCGCCAAGAGCCGGACCGGAGCGCCGCCCGCCGCGGAGCGGGAGGGAGGGAGGGAGAGCAGGCTGGCTGCCTGGTTGTTTTGTTTTTTTTTTTAATCCCATTCCTCTTCCAGGATTAATCTCGCAAAGGCAAGGAGGGCATTGCCCGTCAGCTGAAGCTGCTGTACAGCCCGAGCTCTCTGCAGCACACAGGGTGAAGGGAGGGAGACGCCACCTTCTTGACAACGAAGGGTCAAAATTATCCAGAAGTGATTCTTTTTTTCATCTGTGACAACCGGGTTTGTCCTCAATAAGTGTTTGTTAAACGTAACACTTGGCAAAATCAAAAAGCCACATTACTACACCGTTAGTCATGCAAAAAAACCCTGACATACCATACACTTCACAGGCACTGGTTCCAACAGAGCCCGGCTCTGCCGTGGAGCTAGAAGACAGCGGGATAAGCACTCCCCTCACTCCCAGCTCACCAGTTCTGAAACGGCCCAGATCAGGGATACTGAAGAGATCAACTACCAACAGATGCCCCTATTAAAAGCAGCCATTCGTGAGCCATGATGGCAGACACCAGACATTAAACAATATTAGGAATAAGGTTTCCTCCAACAGAACAAAACCCCAAAGCTGTCAAGGCAATTCACTCCCAGCATGGCTTCAAAAATCAGACAGAAGAAGACAAAGAAGAAAAAAGCTTCTCCACTCTCATGAGACCCCACCTGCAGCACTGCATCCAGTTCTGGAGCCCTCAACATGGGAAGGACATGGACCAGTTGGAGAGGGTCCAGAGGAGGCCACGCAGATGATGAGAGGGCTGGAGCAGCTCTGGTGTGAGGCCAGGCTGAGAGAGCTGGGGCTGCTCAGCCTGGAGAAGAGGAGGCTCGGCAGAGACCTGAGAGCAGCCTTCAGGAAAGATAGGGAGACAGGACAAGGGGTAATGATTTCAAAATAGAGGGAGGCAGATTCAGATTAGATATTAGGAAAAAATTCTTTACACTGAGGGTGGTGGCACACTGGCCCAGGTTGCCCAGAGAGATGGTGGTGCCCCATCCCTGGAAACGTTCCAGGCCAGGTTGGCCGGGGCTCTGAGCGACCTGATCTGGTTGGAGATGTCCCTGCTCCTGGCAGGAGGGTTGCACTGGGTGGGCTTTGAAGGTCCCTTCCAACCCAAACCGCTCTGTGATTCTACCTGGGTGTTCCCCCAGCAAGTACTGTGGTTCCAGACAAGACACCCATGGTACGAGCCTGGCAGGATGTGTCCCCACGAGCATTTCCAGGGGGGAGATTGTATTCTCACACCAGATGCACCCAGGAACAGAGGCCACTCTGGGTTACAGCGATGACACACATCAGTTATCAATGACACTGGGATCCCCCAACACATGCTGCGGATCCATCACCACCTGGAACACTGAACTGCTGCTTTAGCTCACTGCTCCGGCTGTGACAGGTGCTGTTGTCTTTTAATATGGAATAATGAACACTTACTATTCATCTTTGCGCTGTTCATCCCAGAACAGATCTATACACCTATCTTCAGCAGACACCGATCAAGACCACAGAACAGCAGTAACATTTTTCCATTTCTCTGACACTCAAATGGGTATTTCCGATGCCTATTTCTAAACGGGGCGAGGGGGAGCAGAACCTGCGATGAAAATTGGGTCTAGTGACAGATATAGGAAGAATAATTAAAAAAAAAAAAAAAGCCGAACGCTTTAAACCACCACAACGCAGCGCCGGGGACAGACAGGAGCGCCGCGCCGCTCGCATCCTGCGGCGCGGTCCGGGCCGCGCTTTCCAGCGCGCCGCTCCAGCAGCGCAGGCTCCTTCCCGGGAGCGGCATCCACCATCTTCCCCCCTCCCGGGATGACAGACCCCCCCGTCCGCACCGGGAAAGGCGGACAAACAGCCGGCACATTCCTTCAGTAGCTCTCGGGTCCATCCCGGGGGGCTGGCGGGAAGGATGGCCGTGGGGATCCCCGGTTGGGGGGCTGCAGCAGGTCGCAACCCACCACCCCCCCTGCAACTTCTTGGAAGGCTTCTCCGGAGGCAACCGGCTCCACTGGCAGTCCAAAAATCCACAGGTCCTGCCATCGCTCTTCAGCATCGGGCAGAGAAACCACGGCAGCTTAGGGAAATCGGTCATGGGTTGGCCATGTTATCTCAGAGCAGTGGCATCACTCACAAAATAGGGGATTTTGTGTTTAATATTCTGTAAGAACTCCAAAAATTACCGTGGAGGCCTGCGCGATACCCGAACTCGAGGGATTCTGCCCGTTGCCCCGTGCGGCACGGCTCCGTTGCACCAGCTGAGGTCCAAGCCGCTCGAGCGGCAGCGGCGCATCCTCCCCTCCTGCCCCACTTCTCCTCCCGTCGCGCAGCCGGCACCAGATCCGCTCCCAGAACGGGAAAAGTCCCTCAGAGGCCCGGGGACAAGAGCAGCCAGGAGTCGCGGCGGCCAACCCAAACAACTCCTTTGGCTCCAAGCCCACGCCGCGTGTCCTGGAGGGCCCCCGGCAGCGGCTCCCACTTACCTTTCTATTCTGCAGGCGGCTGGACGCGGAGAGCACGACACGCACACACACACGATAAATAGCGGGGCTTTACCAACAGGACCCGATCACCCAAGAGCAGATCTCCCTCATTTATCCCCCCTAACTCAAAAATTGCGAATGACTACACCACCTTCTGCCAAGGACATGAAACACCTGCAAAGTATTTTGCTTGACAATGTCAAGCAGTCACCCTGAGAAGCAGTACCATGTAAATATTGCCTTCTTCTGGTCATATTTGCCACTTTTCATTCCACTGCCAACATTTGAAGGTCTTCATCAGCAACAAAAGCAAACCTCGGTGCATCTCCAGAGGCAACATAAAAGCCTTCAGGATACACGGACTGTAGTATTTTGATTTTTCACACAGGAGGCTGGCTCATCTCACACCATTTTCAGCAAACTAGCAAAACCCAGCCTGATGACCTAAAATGCATTGACGTGTTCCACACAAGAGAAGGACTCTACTGTAATTTAGAGTCCCGTAATTTTCAGCAACAAAGTCCATTCATTTATTTTAATCCACACGATGAAAGACGTGCAACAGGGTGTCTCAGATACATCTTTTAAACGCTTCACGCGACCTTCACGTGGACTTCTGCCTTGCACAGCCTGCTTTACTTAAAAAAGCTCAGTTCTGCAGTACCAGCTGCATCTGTAGATATAAACTGCGCACCACTCAAAGGAAGCCACAAATTAAAAACTCCAGATTAAAAAAAGACCAAAACTAAGATGATCAGAAAAACTGCGGAGGGAGCCCCATGAATACAGCATTCATTGCTTCCCAACCTGAATGATATTCTTGAGTTTCAGCAGCACCCAGCACTGTCTGCTGAAGATGAACCACCCCGGAGATGACCATGCTGGGAGGAGAAGCCCTGTTACTCCTCAACAACCGTAAAGCAAGTTCACGGTAAGCAACTGATGTTACTGGTACTGACTTTACAGAGCAAAGAATTCTTAAATCCTGAGAAGTCCTGTAAAACAGGCTTTGCATTTTCTATCTTCCCGAGACCTCTTTGCAAAAAGACTCTTGAATAATTCTTTAACTCCTTACGAGAATTTCACATTCCATGAGCAGATTCCACACAATCACCATCCAAAAAAGCCCAGACGAGGAGAGACAGATGCCTCGCGTACGTCTGCAGCATCCGAGCATTAAAACTTCAATCCCCCGCCAGCCGTGACAGGCCGGCCTGTTTTGCTGAGAGCTTTAGGGGTGCACAACCCTTGTGACGCCGCTTGTTTATGTGCCTGTGTTTTGCTTTTTATTGGACAACATCCAGCCATTCAAATCCTCACTGCTTTCATTATCTCTAAGAAAAACAGACCTAAATTCAACGTTTTTGCACGCTGCAGGTAAACTCTAGACACACGGTATCATTCTAAGTAGTTGTTCCTTCAACAAATTGGTTGTGGAAGACAAAATTAGGTCACCTGAGCAATTCTTGCAATAATTCAGACGGGATTTCACTTTCCTCTTCTAGAGATACAGCGCTCCATCCGCTGTTTGTCAGTACGGATCAGCGTTCAACGAGGAAACAAGAGAAGGCATCTGGACGAGAACAACACAGTGCTGGAGGGTACCAGCAATACAGAGTCCAAACTCGAGGTCTCTCTTGAGCCACGGGGTTTGCATTAAGCCACTCATCTGTGTTCTTCTGTCACTGTGTGCTTGTCCATTAAAACAGGGCTGAATTCTCTGTAGGCAATTCTTTACCAAGATGAAGAACAGAGGCATCTCACAACAATACAGAGAATAGGAGCTACCAGCGAGGAGTCAGCGTTTGCCATCCATAATGATCTTACTGTCACAGCACAATGAAATCATGTTCCTGTCCTAAAAACACTGGATGCTGAGCAGGAAAGGGAATAACGGTGATGGGATGTGTGGTAAAAATGCAACTCAATCATTTGCCTTCCTCTCACCAGGAGAGGAAAAAAAATAAAAATGTTTGCACATCTGTATTTAAGGGAAAATGAGATTGCAGCAAGCCCATTCTGAGCCCCTGAGACTTAAATATGCCTCCCATCCACAGCAGAGATCTCCGAGGGTGGTCAGGGGATACCAGACACCAGCTTCACCCGGTTAACGGCTTCGAGAAAAGCCAAGCCAGAATGAACACGCAGCATTACAGCAGCTCGTACGGACACGTAAGCAGCACGCTCCCTGGAAAGCCGCGGCCGTTCTCAGGCAAAGGTCTCAGCATCTCCACAGAAAGCTCCTCACGAAAGCTCAGGGTGCTTTCAGACTTCCAAAGCTTGGCATCGCTGCTCCAGGAAGGCCACGGGTGGTATTGCCAGGGCTATTATGCCATGTGGGATACTATAGTTTACAATTCTCTTCCTTTTAATTTCTAAGTGCGGACTGTAGTACTTCCTGTCACATTGATTACACCTATTACATACTTCATAGCCTGGAAGGCTCATGCCTCATGAGAGTAAATTGTTTCCTAATATACATACAATAACAACGTACCTTTGACTCATGCCCATTCATTAAAGATGAGTGAAGGGGAAAGTTTTGGGTTTTTTTCCCCATGATGCATGCTAAAGATAGTTTTTTTTTAAAAATGCTCTTATCAGACAGCTTGAAGCAAATTCCAAATCGCATATAATTTCTGATGCTCAAGTGTGGCAGATTTCATCACTGCAATCTACTTAAAGGAACAGAACAAAAAAGCATTTTTTTAAAGGGGAAAAAGCACAAAAAGTCTTGGTTTTTCCTGCATGACTGAGATTATCCTTTTGATTTCTGCCCTGAAGCTGCTGGAGCCATTACCATTCCTGTATTTTGCTTATCCATCTGCTTCTCTTCAACAAACAAAACGAGACACCTGACTGCAGCTGGGTTTCTCCTGAATAAAACAGGATAGTCCTAAATTATCTTCTCACTAAACAAGCAGGCATCCAGAGAATTAAGTTCGCAAGATTCATCTTCCCATTTCAAGTAAAGGTTTTTTTAGGTCACATCATCTGACAGAGGAGTTGCAGCCTTTTGCCGCTGTAGAACTTAATTGACGCAGCAGAGCAGGCAAAATTAAAATGAACTGCAGAAGCTTCATTTTTTTTTTTTCTTTCATTAATACTTTAAGCTAAGACATTAAAGCATGCAGACCCTTGTCCTGATAGCTACACGGTGAATTTTCACAGTAGTGCCAGGTGAAGGTGGCACAATTAACTTGGTTTATAATTCTGCCGTTCCCCCAAAGCCTTTGGTATCGAACGGCCAATATTAAAGCCGTCCCCATTTTGTGCTCTGCCGTACCAGAGCTTTTCAGCGCGTGGGTAGTAACAGCTCGCACAGACTTGTCAGCCAGCTCCAGCAAAAGGCTGTAGGTGAACTAGAGTACTGTACAAAAATAAATCACTACAGTATATGCAAACATTTAATGTTAGAAGTGAGGCAGCAGGCAGAAACGCCGTGGATAATCATCATCCTCAGACACTCAGAGCTGCTGGAAGTTGCCCCTGCTCCTGCAGTGCTAATATTGAGTTATCTGCGGAGTCATCTGCTCCTCTGGGGAAGGAACAAGAGTTCCCACTCTCGGCAGCCCTGCGGTCAACTTGCCACATGATCCCCAAACTCGGCTTCCACCTTCATCCAAGTTTTTTCCCAAGCTGCCAACGTACAGCATCAGCATAACTTCAGAAATATGAATTTCGTAACTTCAAGTTACTTTTAAGTAAGCTGCCAACATAACCTGTATTATACCTGTTTGCTCTTCTTTGAGTCTTAGACGAAGCTTGCTCAGTTAGACACTGAAAAGCAGCAGCAAGGCACCTCCCATCCACCTGACAGATGCTCAGAAAAGGATCAGCAGGTACACCCTGAAAAGACTGCTCCTGCCGCCTTGCAGCTACTGGTAGGCAAAGCTTCCAAGGCTAAACTAGAAGACAGCTCACCTTTCTTGCAGTTGGTATGCAACATCACTTCAGAATCTCATTTTAAACATGCAGTTAATATAAAAGCCACGTTTGTCTGGGTTAGAAATAGTACACATTTCAAAATATCCTTACTTCATTTTCAATATTATTCCTTTTTTCCTAAAGGTAAGTGCTTTTTAACTCAGACTATCATACATTTTCTCTAATCCCCGTCTCATGCACAGTAAAACATTCTGACAAGCAGCATCAATACACAGTTCCAGTCCCTCAAACTCAGGATTGCAGCTTTTGCTTATTACGCACGAGGCTTTGACATGAAGCAGGACGATTTCCAGATGTCTGCTAGCTGTCCAGTGTCACTCATTTTTAGGCAGGCCACTTTTTACCTCAAATCATTGACACACTTGAAGAGACTGCACTGCGGCGAGGGAAAAAAAAAAAAGCATATCAGAACTCAAGAAACCACTTTTGGCTAAGCTTCCATATAGTAAATATTGGAAGCACGTGAATTTGTCATTAACGACAATCTAGTCAAGCACTCAAGTCACGTTATATCTGCACAAAGCCTAGGGAGACTTCTTAAGTGCCACAGATTCGGAGGCTGACGTTTTTATGAGTGTACTGCTCTAAAAGCATGAACTTTAAACTACCCACGTAAGAAAAGAGGGATACGCTATGACACCCGTTATCGACCCAGCCATCTATTAACTGAGCAGCGTAAGAGCTAGTGGCCATGCTATTGATTAGGGACAAAAATGTTGACGTTTTAACCAGGTAAAATTAGGCGTTATAACACGTAGTATGTATTTGACTCCCAATTTTTTAAACTGCAGGCATGAAAATGAAGGCAAAGAACAGGAATATCACGGGGAGGACAGTGTGGTCTCCTCTGTAGGCAGACCAAAGGAACTCGGTGATAGTGTTTGTACTACAGGTATCCTTCTGGATCCAGCTATCCCATCTTCTCACACTGAACCTACCTTGGGGAGCAGAAGCTCATGGAGCAGTCACGCCTTTAGAAAAGGAGTGCTGTTTTTCACTCAAACATAAGCCTACTCCAGAATATATCCAAATATATCTCTCTGCAGTTACATATCCATAGATATTGTGTGTTTTGTATACATCAGGGGCATCTGCGTGATAAGACAACGACTAATGGAGTTACACAAGCGTGCCCTCTCAGTCAGTGCAAAAGCAGAGGGATGGAAACCACCGAGAGCTCTAACCCTCCAGTCACGGTATTCAGTAAGCCACCTAGACGACTTGCATTAAAATCATGACATTTGCAAAAGCTTTCTACATTTGCCAAAACTTTTTAAAGCTTCTGTTTTAAAAAAAAAAAAAATGTAGCAAAGATAATGTAACGTGAAATCAATGTGAGTAGTAAGTAGCGTTTCCAAGCCATCCTGGAGCTAAGAAGCCAAAAAGGTTTAGCAAATACAAAGGTTGTGGGTTTGGGTAGGTACTTTTCTGAGAAGTACATACTGACCCGAGGGGCAGTGAAGGACAAAAAACAGAGTGGTAGAACAAACTAGGAAAATCAGCAAACCCAAACAGGTTGAATTCATACGCAGCTTGCTGAAGTCTCTCCTTATCCAGCATCTACACCTGCACACCTGCCTTGAGCTTCACAGCTCTGCCACTTTTGCAACTCAAGAATCCAACTGCTACCATGTATTTGGAAGAAGGAAAAGGACAGGGAGAAAGGAAAGCTAGAATTAGACCAGAAAATAATTCTTAAAAAAATCCACCCAATGACAGATAATAGCAGCTTGTATGTACTAGCTAATAATAGGCCTGAGAGTCTGTCAGAGTCAACTCGTTAAAAATAATGCAGGACACAGGAAGTTTAAAGCAAGGCGGGGGGGAATAAAAAAAGAAAACAGTGCTTCAGAGACCTCTGGCAAGCTTTGGCTCACAGAGGCCACTGGCCAAGCACCCTACAAGAGCACGGGCACACTGTGACCACGCTCTTCCTGGCTCCACTCCACCAAGGGGCCGCTGCCAGACTGGCAGGGAGCTGGCAGCGCTTACTGCGGCGTCAGCAGCATCAGCAGCGAGCTTCCTGCCACCTTCTCGGCATACGCAGCGCTCGGGCCCCTACCTCAGAGCGCGCTGGGTGCAATCACGGAGTCCGCTGCTCTCCTGCATCGGTCTTCTCAATGGTGCGGAAAGGTTAGGGGCAGGAAAGAAATCAAGTTACAAGCACCCGCGCATGCTGCAATCGTCTCCTCTGACACAGCAGACCACAAATCCTGCGCCGCCGAGATATAGATTTTCCGTAACTCTTGAAGAGGCTGTGGGACCAATCCTGCACACCTTTTTAGGTGTTAAAGTATCAAAATATAGCGGCCAATTTTCAAGTCCTTATTACACCGAAGGTGCAACAACATGAGAAATCAGTCAGGAAAGTCGAAGGGGCTCGACTGTTTCCTTCCAGATTTGCAGGATTGTTGAGCAGGTGATGGGTGGTATCAGGAGGCAGAGATCTGAAACACAAGTTCACACCAGCAGGAAAACGCTATTAAATACCAGCGCACCAGTACTTTCAACAGATTTCTCTATGTTTGATCTTTCTCTAAGGAGTATCTTTGTAGTATCTTTTGTCTATATGAAGATACTACTTGACCAGAAGATGAAAACCTGAAGAACAGTATTCTCCATTGATGGAAGACATTTCTCTCAGTAACTTTTACAATATACATATTTGTGTCCATGCAGCAAGGCAGTAGTACCACGTTCTCCCTCACAGATACACCATTTCACGTACTATTTTTTATGTCACCTTGCTGCTAAGCTGCATTGCAACAGACAATCTGGCTATTATCTGAAGACCTACCAAGTAGTTTTGATGTAGAAGACTCATCTTTTCCTGCTTCAGAAGATCTGCCTGGAACAGAAGCGCTTATTAACTCAGAGACCATCAGGAAAGGCAGCTCCATCTATGAATTTTGATTAGAGCAGTTCTGAAAAGATAAGCTAAGCTAATTCCTGAAGCCAGCGCTCTCACCCTACGCGAGACGACAGAACGTGCCATTTCCTCCCCGTCCTCCACTTCTGCTCTTGCCCTCCCCCATCATTCAAATTGTTTCCATGCCGTTTCATCAATAGGATGAAAAAATTAACATAATTTTCTAACACGCAAAAAAAAAAAAAGGCGGGGAGGGGGTTGGAAAATTCACTTCCTTGCTTTGGCTGTGTTCGCTCCAAAGCTAAGCAAGCCCAGCTGCTCAGGAAATACCATTGTAATGAACACATTATTGAACATGGAAGAATCAATCGAGATTGCTGTCAAAAATTTCCCATGCTGCAAACAGGCCAGCGATCCGACAGCTCTTAGGAAATACTTCTCAGCTCTGTTTAACAACTTCATATTTGAAAATTCAGGCACATGATCAAAATATTTGGAAAAAAAAAAAATCACACATAAAAGAAACAGATGAGATGAATTTCCATAGGAAGCCAGGAGCTACCCCTCATCACTAACACCTGACATAACACCACTGTTACTGCATTTACTCCAGACCAAACGAGGAGAGCAAAGCTGTAGCTAAAAATTACTTCCTATTCATCTTGTGACTAGTTTCATCTTGGATGCTTTTTACCAACACATTTGTTGACAACACACAAAAGGCATTAATTATTTTGACAGCTAACTTCAGCATATTTTGTTATAAATACTTTAATACCATGGAGGTTTCTCTTATTCAGCTGGCAGTGATGAACAATTCTACAATGCCGAAGTTCCTACAGCTGCTAAGAGCTCTCCACTACAACCATGATGAAATTTCCCAGAACACCTATGCTTTATCTGGAAGTTTTTTCATTCCATGTAGCAAATACTTCCATCAGCCTTAAGAGGAGAAAGCTAAGGGTAGACAGAGCATCTACATCTCTCTAATGGCAAAGTAGACGACAATAGGACTTCTTCTTGCAGGTGCACACCAAAGGCACAAAAAGCAGCAAGGGAAATACCAATTAAATACTGGGGAGTGTGTGTGTGTGTGTGGAACCCAAACAAAGCACCAAAATAACACCACACTTCACTATCATGGGAGCAGTAGTTCAGAACAGATTGCTGAGACAACTTGTGAAGCCTCCATGCTCCAAGGCAGCCCTGCTTTTCATGACAGCTAGACCCAGGGACTCCAGAGATCCCTTCCAACTGCTCCCATTCTGCGACTAAAATACCAGGTCTCACATGTCCCACTGCAACAGCCTGGCTTGCTTACGGTTCTGCTTGAGATTTTCATACTGCCACGCCACGAGGTAAACATCTCTAGCAAGTCTGCTCTTCCTTGCAAGGGCAGATGCAATGTAAGTGCCTATTCAGCTCCTTTTCCAAGCAAATCATTGGGATTCTTACCAATTTCCCCAAAAGAGCCTTTTGGTGGCCTTCAAAATCAGCTCAGACCTTTCAACGCAAAGGACGATACTATGAAACTGAAGTTGTTCTTGCAAACGATATCTTTCTCCATTACTAAGCTGAAATAACAAGATTTTGCTCCATTTTCTATTTTTCTCTCCACTGTGTTGACCATATTGCACTATCACCTCACGGAACTTAGTTCTAGGACATTTCATTTCAAAGTATCTGAAGTTTTTAGTTTGTTTAGTGTCTGCTATCTTGTTTGGTTAGTTACTCAACTGTTCCGAGCAAAGCAGCCACCTCCCTCACAAGAAAAACCAGTGCACCATGAAAAGTGAACAACCAACCCGCAGGGTACAGCGTATTGAACAGAGAAGTACCCTCCAGCACCTGCCCTTTTCTCTCATCCTTTCTATCAAGAAGATAGAAAGTTCTCCATGAAGACTAAAGAGCCCTTTCTGCCTGCTATTCCTCCATTGGTTCCCCAAAATTTTTGCTTATACAGCGCCTAACTTCACACTGACACAGCCATAGCCAGCCCTCAAACTGCACTGCACATGGATGCCTCTCCTCCGGGTGCCCTGTGAGATGTGAAACTCAGCTAAACGCACTGCAACGCCTGAGTTAAGTCAGTTCATTTTTTTCTTTCACAGAATATGCATGTTTAAAAGCACACTTCTGTTTTCTGATCACAGAAGCTTGATGAACCAACAAGTACTTTAAGAACAGGATGATTTCTATATATATTTTAAGGTATTTGAATCTCCTAAAAAAAACCCAATAAAAGCAAAGTCTCTACATGGACCATTGAAAAGCCTCATGAGAAGGAGAGTAATCCAACATACCTGGACAAGGAAGCCAAATAATCCTGTCAACACAGGCATTGCTTACCTGTTCTACAGCTTGAGAAGCTAGGAAAACATTGTGTTTTTCTGTCATTATTAGAGCTTTTCTGTTCAGGAATCAAAAGTGAATTTCAAGTGAGATCCAGAACAGTACAGTAACGGGAGAAACACGACTGAAGTATCAGCACATGCACATCAATCCACTGAAAATCTCACATACTGAACTGCTGTCGTATCAGAAAGCCGCCCTGGGCTATGACAAGCACATGTGCCAATAAGAAACAACAAACAACAATTAATCAAAAGTCTTAATTGTTATGACCAGTTAGAATATGACAACTCATTCAAAGGTCTTCAATTTCTTAAAGAAGGGTAACACACAAGCGCTATTCAGAGAAGTTCTCTTCTACACTTTAACTCACATGGAGCGATGGTGTGTGCGATACAGTGCAACGGAGAGCATCTTCACCTTCACCCACAACTGCTTCTTCTATCAACGGTGCCACCAGGCAAGCTTAACAGACGCACAGATAGCCCTGCATTTTCCTCTTTGGGTATCCCAGCACAAACTTCAACTTCTTCATAGCACAACTACATCGCGGATGGCTCGGGCTGTACCTCTGCTATGTTCTGCTCTACAACAGTTTTGTTACGACAACTACACAGAAACAAAGCCACTCCATCACATAGTTCTGTTGATGCAAACGTGAGTTTTCAGATTCATCCTGCAAGGTCAAGCACTCCGAAGAGTTCAAGTTGTGCAGCACATTCCTCATCAGGTCAAGGAGAGCACACCCCAGCTCCTGGTTTTCAGCTCCTGCACAAACACAGCATGCCAGTTACCTTGAATCACACCTCCATTCCAACACCAGTCACCCCAGCTTACCGCAGTGTCACGCTAAGTACTGGTAATAAAACTGCTGGTTTTGGCTGCTTTGGTTATTCTTCTAAACCGACTTCTCTGTAGAAGAAACAATTACTTTTAACACAATTTTTTTTTCAAGTTAGAAATACATAACTCATCACTACATCTCTGAAAAATAAGTTTGATTTATAGAATTTCTAAATTCTGCCACGTAAACTGAAATACACCTGGAATGGTTCTCACCCTGCTGCCTGTGACAGAGGTAAAGCTGGTGATGCAAACCCTTCAGTGAAAAAGCAATGCCATATCCACACTCTGTCTTGTCATCTTTCGACCATGATCTTCAAGCTTACTTCCTTCATCACAACTGTCATCTGTAATACCCAGGCAGCACTTGTCCTCAGTGAATCTTCTAAAGGTACAAGGAGATAGCTAGAACAAGGAAAAACAACTTGTGCTACGATAGCTAGACAGGTTCTAGCTATCAATGACATGATCAGAAGTAGGATGGAAAGCTCATTTTAACCAATAATTTGTCTTGCAGACTGCTAGAGCATTTCTATCTTCAGTCTAGTTTCTTTGTCCTTACTTTGGAAACTTTGTAGAAGCTTCACGTACAGATCTAGCCAACAAGGTTAAGACTGGGCACAACTTGAAATGAAGGGCCAGCCTTACAAAGATACTTGTCCTTCCTATACCTGTCACGGATCAGATACGATGTCCCTTCTTCCTTTATCTCTGAATGCCCAGCCAGGAAAGGCACAACTCAATCTGAAAAAGAGGAAAAATGCCAGCAAATGCTCCAGAAACAGAGATGTTCATTTTGATTTAGTGAGTCCATAACTATTGAATGATGCCTCAACTCCCAATGGATGCCAGCTCACTCTGTCTTACCTATTTGTTGCCACAGCATTTTTGCCAAGCGTGGTTCTACTTTCTAGAAGACACTTACACAGAACCAACCTTCAGCCATGAATGGAAAAACATGTTAATGACTGAGTGGTAGCAACTTCCCTGTCTAGCTTTGGGAACAGGTGAAAGAGCATCTTTTTCCTCCAATTCCAAAACGTGCACGATTCATCCCACATCCACCTAAGATGACATTAATATTAGTGATGCTAGTAAGCATCCTGACCTCTAGCAAAAGGCTAGCCATCTAGCCAGCTGTTATTCATTACTACCTCAAAACACTGCCCCCAATGTAAAAAACAATTACTCTGCTGCTTTTATTTTGAACAATTCTTTAAACTCGAAGTCACAGCATTTTCTACTGGTCCAGATCACTTAGAAGTTAACTTTCAGCTTAGAGTCTCTGAAGTTATGACCTCAGCATGGAACAACCTTTGTGAAGCAGAGTCCTGAAGAGCCTGAGAAGTACAAGAAAATAAAGTGAACGCAGGTTCTGAAAGTGAAGATTAGAAGGTTGCTTACAAATGAAGATTAGTCATAACAGATGAAAGCTGAAAAGATAGTGTTTGCCTTCCTCAGTCGAGAGAATGTGATATGTCCAAAATTCATTCAAAAATTCAAGTCTTGTCCATTTTCCAAAAACAATGAATGGCTGTATTTTTCCTTCCCTTCTTATCAGGAAAGGATTTTCCAGTACGCTCCTTCAGCTTTTACTATGGCTTTTATGTCTAAGTTAAATAGTTCGCTCTTGGCACTTGTGAAACCAAATACTGACAGCTTACCCCGGTAAGGAAATTCTTAACTGGATGATTTACGCCCTCCTGATTCTAACAGCAATTTTGTAGAAATGTTAAATCATACACACCTCCTTGCATTATGATTTCTGTTTTTTTTTTTTTTTTATTATGCAGCACAAGTTCCCGGAGTTACACCTTACAGTAACATAAGCAGGTAATCAGAAGTTTAGAAAATAGGCATTAAACGTTATTTCACCACAAAACAGGCCCAGTAAACACTCGCTTTCTACTTCTGAGCCAAGTATGCAGCGTGCTACCCTCCACGTCTTACACGGTCACACACGCTGATCTCAAACTGCACAGCCCGTGGCCATTAACACTTAATAGGCTATGCAATTTTATTCATGCGCTTACTAGCTAAAGCTATTTTACTAGCAGATTCTGTAAAACGTGTTGAAGTAATTCCGCTACAAACAAGCCGAGACACAACTCCGTCAAGGTTGCCTGTGCGTTTCTCATCCAACGCACACGAACTGGAGTCACGTAAATCAGAGGTGAACGAAGGGAACCGGTACCGCTTCGCACTGGAGTCCGCTGAGTGCGGGCAACCCGTCACTTAACGCACCCGAGCTGCAAACAGAAAGTGCTTTTAACATTTATTCAACACTTTCTGATCACCTTGTCACAGGGAATTGTATGGGAATTAAATATTGGTAAGTCTCCGGTTTGGGTTGTGTGCAGAGCCAGACTGGGCCAGCACTGATAAAACTTCCTCATTTCGCCACCTAACTGTAAGCATCGGGGGAAAAAAAGAAGTCTTTAGAAAAGGATCTCTGAGGGGGGAAGAAAAAAAAAAATCACCACCATTCACTAGTTAATTGAAAAAGAGATTGAGTAAACTGGTTTGAAGATTTGCCAGTTTCTGGTATTTGGGCGCTTTTAAGATATTTGGTATTTCCATTGACTTGTGAAGTTGTGAATTACATAATCAGAATGCTCTTGACTAATGTTTAATCAAGACCCAAATGCCATAACAAAGGTTGTCAGGTATGGGTATATTTAAAAGTGCATTTTACTTGTGAAAAACTCCATTCAAACTACAAACTGTTCTCAAACTCAGGGAATTTGGTGAATTATTTAATAAAGCAGTAGAAGAAACAGATCTGCTCAAGAAATACCATGTTCCAGAATATACGTGGCTTGCTGAACAACTAGTACCTACAATTTTGGCCTCCCCAGTACACACAAAAAAAAGTAAATCTCAAGAAAGCCCTCACAACTCTGATAACCTTTAGTCAGCCGATATCCATGCAAGGAATTCTCCCAACAGCCAAGGCACAAAGCCAGCTTAGTCCATTTTGTCAGCTAGCTCCTTGGTGAGGAATCACCAGATGGGTGGTGGCTGGTCATCCAAGATGTGTACGCTCTCAGTTGAAAGCTGGAGAAGGACGACTTAAAGATATCTTGTCAAAGAAAGCGATACACAAAGGTCATTGCTGCCTTACCTGCCACCTTTTGTCTCTGTGACACGAAGCAATGTATTAAACATCTGAAACAGTCACTGCAAATCAGCCATCACGGACCTCTAGCCTGAACTGTCTGTCCTTACAGAAGACAGCCCATCTTGCCAGCGACTTGTAAACACCGAAGGAATCATGGGGTTTGCAGCTTTTTGGTGGGTTAGAGGTTTTAGGGGTTTTTTTTTGTTGTTGTTGGTTGGTTGGGATTTTTGTGTGTATGTGTTGGTTTTGGCGGGGGGGGGTTGGTTTGGTTTTTTTAAACACTGTGGGTAGGAAAGAAGATTTAATTCAACTCAAAACTACCTGACAGCGATGAGAAAGCACATGCTGCTGTCTTGAAAAACCTGTCCCTTTTCACTGTTCACCAAAATTGGGAAGCTAATAGCATGAGGAGAGAAAGACGGCAATCGCTGTCCCACTAGCACAGCTGGGTGAAGAGTTCCAACTGGTTTTAGGATTTTTTAGAAGTTAGAACAATTCTGGTTTTACGTGTTCATCTTCAGCAATACAGTAGTAAGAAAACTAACTGAATTACATCATTCTGTCCAAAGAGCAGCAGTGAGAGCACAAAAGGCTACCAACTGCACCTTGGTACGAAGCTCATTTACCCACATTACAGTTTCTCTGGTAGTTTCTTCAACAAACATAGCGTGCTTAACGTGAAGAACCTGAAATAAACCTAACTTGGCAATTGCTATCAAAAGGAAAATCATTGCGTGATCACAAGAGGCTGAGAACACCAAGAGGAACTGGCTTATCTAAAATGTGGATTTTACACCGGGGTTAGTGACTGCAGCTCCTCTGACTGGAGAGCACCTGAACTGCCTGAAGGGCACAAAACCCACAACTGATTCATCACTTTTCAAAAAGCTGCTGGTGAGGTTACCCAAACCACACATCTGCCATCTTCACATGAACCTGACTGGACGTCGAGGGTGGAAATCACACTGAAGGCAGCCAGTCACCTGCAGTAGGTGGGGAGACAAGGACATTTAGCATCGGGTCTAGAATGACCAGGGCCAGCCAGCTACTTCACTTCCACAGCATCGGCAGGACCAAAGCAACTCCATGCTGCAAGACAGATATTCTGCTCAGCAACAGATGTAGACTCATCCGTCAGCCAGAGGCCAATATATCAGGCAGGTGAAGACTAGCCCTTGGAAGCAGAGACAGCAACAAATCAGTGGACCTTCAGCTATGGTCAAAAACCAACTAGTATTAGGAAGTATTGGGAAAACAGGCTACAGCTTCTGCAAAATGTTTTACTTGATTTGGAAGGTCTCACTTTCAAGCAACATAAACAGATGCGTGGGGTTACAGTCACACGCAGAGCGTTAAGACTTGGCTTTCACCGTGTACCTGTCACCTTTTAACTCAGTTGACAGCCATGGCTTTTCCTGGAGGAACTGGGAAGAACGCACCTGATCGCTGTAGCAGAAAAGGCTGTGCAATCACCAGGCAATCTTTCTTGCCTTGCCTCCAGCTACTCTCACCGGAGATTAAGATCACATTCTAAGAATTCAGGAAAACAGACCCAGACAGCTACCTTAGCAATCCTTTAGCGTCAAAGCCTGCAGCTCAGAGATCCCAGCAACTTATGCAGAAGCACCACCGACTGCTTACCTGGGCCAGCTGGACCTAATGTGGGTTTTATTCCTCTTCCAGTCTCAGTTATCATGTATATTCTTGTTTATGCATGAGAGGTAAAATAATAGCATTAGAAAACCTACCTAAAGTGTTCAGAAGCTTTCTGCTTTGCAGACTTGCAAAACACCAGGGGTGGGGGAGAAAACAGGGCTTATTTCCAGAAATTAAGTCAAACTTGAGCAATGTTTTTTTCCAGCTGCTGGTCAAACACAAGGTATGTTTTACACAAATTTTAAAACACTTGGTCTGATCGCACTTTGTGCGGGAGGCTAGACTAGGTGACCTCCTGAGGGCACTTCTAACTGGAATTTTCCTACGATGCTATGATGTACAGGTGGAGGTTTGAAAACTGCTCAAATACAGTTTTGCTATTTTAAGTTTTGTATCAAATGAAAACCCCTTAAAAAAAAATCTGGATATTTATATAATGAAAGGAACACCCATATCTGCCCGCTTGGTATTACAAACAGTGTGATGCTCCACTGGAGGGGAAAGAAAAAAAAAAAACCAAAACAATCACCCGCTCAGCAGATGCTTTCAAAGTATATGCACACTCAAAGATCACCTCACAAAACTCAGTCCATACTGCCTATAGACATTTCCTTATGTTATCCCGGCAAGTGGAGTATCCAAATCCTTCCACGTTCACACTACATAGAGCAGCAGTAATTTACTAGCATCCTATCTTATTGCGCTGCCCTTCCTTCAGCCCCTTCATGTTTACAGACCAAATGCATTTCATATTTTTCCCACTAGCTGATCTGCAATGAAAGATTCTTAGACGTAAGCTACTCAAAAGTGTTTTTTTCCCCCTGTTTCTGGATTGTCATGTTAAATTCCAGTATACTGAGCTTCAGCACGTTGCCTCTTAAGGCAAAGAGGCTGCTGCGCTATGAGATATCTTCTCAACCAGCTTTGTGGTTACCATCCTACTGCTTGCAAAAAAAAAAAAAAAGCTACCAAAGTAAAAGGGATATTCTATTACTGAGGCTAAATCCAGTTCCCTTGCAAAAAAAAATATATATATATACAAAAAAAAGCACCACAAAACAAAAACCTTATCCACCCTTTTCTTCAGTAAACTCAAGAATACGTGCATTAAAACAGATGAGCAAATCCTAGAGAATAAAAAAAAATTCAAGAGAGATCTGCACCCCTCCTAACAAGCACACACATCTGATGAACTGCAAGTTTAAGAAAACAAAAGAAAGCACTACTGGTAGCATATTAATATGTCACGTGAAAAAAAAAATCTCTTTAAAGTCATGGTGATATTGCAATAATACCTCCTAATGTAAGTAATCTAAAATTAATAAACCTAAACTGTATTTTATTTTGGAATATCATTTACAGAAGAGCAGAACCGTGTCCAGAATAATATTCTTAACAAAAGACTCTGAACCGTCCTTTTTAAATAGTTTGGAATCAAAAACAAACAACCGCTCAGTACCAGAACTCAAGAGGCTTTACATCAAGCATGAGATGTTATGTGTGGAACTGGAGGTCGCTCCATCATATGCTCACCATGAGAACGGCTGCGAGGCTGCGTTCCCATTACCACCCAGTGAGGAAAGCGCTGACAAAGTAAGAACTTGCATACCCTCACCTTTGGAAAAGCAATACTGAGTGTTTTAGCTACAGGTAACATCTTACTCTGAAACTTTTCCAGTTTGCATGGAGATACTTCTCTCTTCCTCCTGCTTCCCCCTTCCCAAAAGCCAGCTTTCTCTCTGGCTCTTCAATACAGTCAGAGAAAACTTGAGGCTGGACAGGACCTCTGAAGATCACCTACTCCAGTCCACTACTCAAAGCTGGTCCGGTTACAGCAGGTTGCTCAGGGCCACGTTCCGTCAAGTTTTAAGTATCTCAAAGGATGGAGATGCCAGAACTTCTCTCGGCAACTTGTTCCAGTATTTGACCATCCTCGCGGTCACAAAGTTCCTCCTTATATCTAATCAGAATCCCACGTTTCCCAACTTGTCTCTTGCCTCTTGTCCTACTGCTGTGCACCTCTGAGAAGAGTGTGGCTCCTTCCTCTCTATACACTACCAAAGAAGTTGCAGACAGCAGTAAGATTACTCATATTACTCTTAGAAGTATCATGCTTCACCAGGCTGAACATACTCAG
This sequence comes from Chlamydotis macqueenii, assembly GCF_036417535.1. Lineage (NCBI taxonomy): Eukaryota > Metazoa > Chordata > Aves > Otidiformes > Otididae > Chlamydotis > Chlamydotis macqueenii. Next base: position 40,461,485 of record NC_141561.1, read on the forward strand.
GCCACTCTGTCTCTTCCTGTAAGTTATGGGCGTCAACTCTGCCTCGGCAGTTCTCTGCTAACTCCAAAATATCAGTGTACTTCTCACACAGGGGAGCCCAAAACTGGACACAGTCACTCAAGTATCATCTCAGAAGTACTAAATAGAGAGCAAGGATGACTTGCCTTGACCTTCCGGCTACAATCTTGCCAGTAAGCCCAGAGTGCATTTGGCCTTTTCTGCAAGGGCATACTGCTGACTCCCATTCAGCTTACTGTCCGTCCCAGATCTCACCGACGTGGCTAGAAGAGGAAGATCCCATCAAAGGCTTTCCTAGAACCCAGGTATACAACATACACTGCTCCACCGTTGTCCACAGAGCTAACCATGCGATCACAGAAGGCAACTGGGTCAGGCATTATTTTTTTCTTGGTAAACCTACCCTGGCTGTTCCCATTCACCTTCTTGTCCTTCATCTTCTCAGAAATGGCTTCCAGGAGAATTTACTCTGTAACCTTCCAGCGACGGAAGTTAGGCTGACTACCCTGTCATTCCCTGGATTCTCCTCGCATGTTTTTAAAGACAAGTTCAACATTTGCCTCTCTCTTGCCACCAGGAATTTCCCCAATTGCCATGATCAGTCAAAGATAAGGTGGCTTCGCAATTACATGGGCCAATTCTCAGCTTCCTCAGATGCATCTTTTTTGACCAGACATAGGCTGGTGGAGCACATGCGTCATCCTATTGAATTCAGTTTTGCTACTGCCGAGCAAACAAGCATTCTTGGGTTTGGTAGCGGAATTTCAGGAACTAAGACTGCTCACAAACTGAATACATCTACATTTTAGGGAGTTTATAGAACTAGACACAAAATAAGAAGTGACCATCTAAATATTTACATTCTTTCAATTGTTTAACACATAAAAAGTTTGTTCTTCACAGAAGCCTCAGAATAACCCACTGAGAGTAAAAGCTGACGCTCACGTCCAGCATTTTCATATACTGAAAATACATATTCATGTACATAAAACTCTTAATTAATGAGGGGGTTTATGCAGGTGCTCAAAGACACCTAACGAAATGGTCATCGCTCATTTCAAGAGCTCATGTCTCTCTCTCTTCAACATATTGTTGAATATGTATATTCCTACTTTACAGCAAATTCTGTTCTTGCTCATCTATTGCTTTAAGTAATTATATTCACAACGGAGAAAAATTCTAGCAGTTTTGCATGTATTCGTTATTTAACTGTTAGGCAAATATAATGCTAAAGGTTAATCTTGAAACAGGGAAACAGATGTTCAGTGGAAAGGAAAATTTTCTCAAGAGGAGATACCCAGGAAGTTTGTCTTTCCAATCTGCTCCAGCCCACAGAATTTCCCACCGCACTGATCCAACTGGGAAAAGTTATGAATCAGCCTCCGATTTAACTGTATACAGCAGGAACACCAACTCGGAGGACTTGAGCACGTAACGTTTGAAAGCACTTAGAAAGCATTGTAAAGCGCTTACGTGAGATTCGTACTAAGCATACACACTTACTACCAACTATACAATTCTTGTTACAGGCGTCAAAAACTTTCATTAGGTTAAAATCCAACTTCTTCTTAACTCCTTACATGTTTACAGCTGGAGTACCTGAGCAAAGAAAATCCGCCAACAGCTCACAGGAATCCTTCCTCTTCACACTGTTCAGAGTGGCTGAGGTGGGAAGGAACCTCTCCACACCATCTAGACCAAACCTCCAGCAGGGTCACTGAAAGCAGGTTGCCCGGAACTGTGTCCAGTTGGGGTCTGAATATCCCCTCTCCACCACCTCTCTGGGCAGTCTGTTCCAGTACTGGACCATTCTCACAGTCAAAAAGCATTTTCTTGTGTTCAGATGGAATTTCACGTGTTTCAGTTTGTGCCCATTGCCTCTCGTCCCATCAGCGGGCACTAACAAGCCTGTTGCTTTCTTCTTCATTCCCTCCCATCAGGTCCTCGGACACATGGATGCAATCATCCCTGAGCCTTCTCTTCTCCAGACTGAGCAGTCCCAGCCCTCTCAGCCTCTCCTCATATGAAAGATGCTCCAGCCCCTTAATCATCTGTGGGTCCCGCACTGGATCTGCTCCAGTAAATCCGTATCTCACTTGTGCAGTGGAGCCCGCAATTGGTAATAGCGCTCCAGCTACGGCCTCGCTGGTACTGGAGGGAGATGAAGGATCACCTCCCTCTGCCTCCTTCAGTCTGTCTTCAGAGAGGAAGTGAAATTGTGCCTTTCACTTCTTCCAACCACGGCAATCGTTAGGAATAAAGAACCTAAGGTGGAGGCTAAGTTAAAGATCGCCATATCGTGGTCTACTACATGTGTTTCTTATATCTAGGAGATTTTTTGTTTATGCTGAGTTTAACCTCTTGTACTCGCCAGATCTTGTTTCATTCAGTATGAGAAATAACAAACCGCTTAGGTAAACCCACAATAACATAACGTTATCACAACACATATGGCTAGCTCACAAACACTGCGAAGTTACCTCTGGCTCGAGTTTCGTGTTTGCCAGTTGCCAAAATGAAATGGGTATCAACATACCTTGTTCGGCAAGTGTCCAACTGCAGTTGCAAATAGCTGTCTCAGTTACTTGTGGTAGTGGAAGGCTGTGTTTCAACACGGGGATAGAACATCTATCCCAAAAAAGAGGAGGATTGGATATACATTGAGGTTCTCTCATATTAAAGCCAGAACCTACTAATGAGATGTCCTCTAAAACAGTTGTAAATCCCTCTGTGGATAGATCAAGACAATAGAAAAAAAGCTAATATCCAGGAAGAACGTATAATTTTACTGGCTAAAACATCCAATCCTGGGTCCCACACCACTCCTGCCAGAGTTCTGTTTGGTCAAGTCTTGCTTTTGTTCCCATCTATTAACAGTTTTTGCTTGACGCAAGAAGTTGAATGAGTGATCTGTATCAAATGTGTCAATGATACTAATATTATTAACAGGAAAAAAAACAAACACACCTTTTTTTCCAGCCTGAGCTGGAAAGACTAAGTTATTGAAGTCCTCAGTAATATTATTAAATAAAGAGGAATACAAGCGTTTAGGCAGAAGCATGAAAAACCAACCACTACTATTGTATTTACTACTGGGACTAACACCTGTAGCGTTCTGTTTTTCAGGGGAAGAGGGGAAGCCTGTAACACTGGACACTTTCCAGATAGGACTTTTCTGCTAACACACTGCATTTTGGGGACAGACACCCCCAGCCTTCTATAGGCTTTAGACATCTGGTGTGAAAAGGTCACTCAACGGCACTACCATTGTCAGGAAAAAGCTACCCAAAAGCTTCTGTTGCATTTGGTCTTTTCTAGACTGTTTTCAGTCAAAGCACAGCAGTGTCGTGCTATACAAATCCATTGGTGGCAGGGCATGATGCGTCTCAAACATTCAGAGAAACATCTAATCCATGTGGTGTCGGGATGTGGTATTATCATACCACGGAAAGTTGACCTTACTCTTCTAGAAGGCAAGTGTGTTTCAGCAGCCTAGTGAGTAGCTTAAGGCTGCTGATAATAAAATGACCAAGATACCAAACACACCAATTGAACCACAATTCAGAGTGTAAATCTTAGACTATAACCTTTCTGAAATGCTCCAACCTTAAATAAAAAAAAAATGGACCGATATTTAGTTTGGAAAAGCACAAGAATGTTTACTTTTCTCTGAAAAAAAAAAAAGTTACTTAAATTTATAGCCCCTGCAGAGGTTGGACAAGGGTACCTGCATATCCACAAATATTACAGGTACTTTCAGTTTGCTCTCTTTCCAAACAAACTGTAAGGAACGTATCCATACTACAAAGCCCATCGAAAAGCATGCTCATCTACCATCTAATTCATTGTAGGAAGAACTTATTTCTAATATTTGATGCACACAAAAAAAAGGCTCTCTGTAAGCAGCTGCTTCAACTGAAACATCCATTTTCTTCAAATTGGTAGTATATCTGCCAAGACAAAAAAATCCTCATTTTTATATTGTCCAATTTATAGATCAGAAACTCTCTAACAGCAAAAAGCTTTTTCTCACTGATAGCAGTTGTATCACAGACACAATGACTGCTTGTTTCCTTTTCCGGCCAAACTAAGACAGATACGATCATTTAGTTCAAGCTGTAAAAGTCTAATTCCCAACAGACTCACACACCACCACATCGCGGCAACACCCATACGTGCATTTCCCCCTGTTCACGATGGAAATACCCATTAAGCCATCTTCCCTAAGTTTGTCACAGCCACATACTATCATCCCACCTTCATTTCTTTCGCAATATCACATGACGTAGCATCCTAAGGACACTTTTCAAGTGCATACAGTAGACCCTTGTAGCCGGGAGCATTTCTAGTCTGACGCGATTTCTCCCAAACAAGGCAGAGGAAGCGATTCGTGTTTCATTTTGTGTGATCAAGGCAGGTTTTTGCAACAGCAGAACGCTCTGGGTAATTGAGATTCTCCTCCAGTTCAGACATTGCTACAGCGAGCGCGAGGGACAGGGAGGAGTGGTGTGACCTTTCCATCGAATGACATTGCCTACCTGTCTTCTGTAACAGGATTCCACATCCGAGTATCCACAAACTTCCCATGAATGGATCAGCTACCTGAAATCACGTTCTCAGTTCCCTGTGCACTATTAAACCAGAAACCAATTCCTCCCCTCCTTATTCACACTGAAGTCCAGGAGCATTCATTTTATTTTCAGGGATTTTAACTATTTTCAGCTAAATGAACTATTTTTTCCTCTTCTTCCTGCCAGCCCTTCGGAAGCCTGCTCTACAGCAAATTTCTGCCTTTGTGGGATCCCCTCCCCATAAATAAATTATTTTAATCCTCTTAGTGCAGCTTAATGGTACAGCTTCCCATTTTGTCCGTAATACCCAAGCAGAAGAGAAACTGTCACCTAGCACAACAATATTTTTTTCCTTCAAAATGTTTAACATCCCTGTAATAAGCTAAGGTATTTGCAGAGGAGGAAAACAAACTGCAGGAGAAGTATCTTTTCCCATCTTCTCTCTTAAAGATATAAAATACTCAAAATATTCAAGTGAAAAAAAACCTGTTAAAGCCTTTTTTTTTTTAAAAAAAAATACACTCTAGTACCCCAAACAAAGGCTCTTTTTACCAGCAACAAGGGACAAAAGTGACACTCTTCCATTGTCTACAGGAAAAACAATCGAATTTGATGTATGTTGATAAAACACTGAACAGCAATAAAAAGCTTGCAGAAAGCCACGCACTTGCTGGAAGGCAAATCTGAGCCTCTGTCAGCCAAAATAAATACTAACGTGTGCCCGCAGACACATGCGGATGCCAAGATCAGGTGTGAAAAGATGGGTAAGGAGTCCCAGATATTCCCACTCCAGTTTGAGAGAACAATTTCTTAGGTACGAGGTAAATTCCCGGATCTGAGATAGCACAGCAAAGGTCATCTCATGTTAAAATTAAAACACAAGCCTAAAAAATTCCAGTACAGTTGTTCTGGCCAGCATGACACAGCTAGTGTTGTTAAACCAAAAATGAAAAAAAAAAAAAAGGATTTTTCTTACTGTTTAGCATAGAAAATATCACATCGCTGAGGAATAAGAGGAGGAAGATAACCGGAGTAATTGTAAACCACAGCCATACATAGTTCAGCTTCAAACATTTCGTTACAGTCTGGAAAAACAAGCAGGAGACCTGCCTGTCAGGAGACCTTGGGTCAGCCTGCTCTGAGGGGAGGCCGGCTGGGAGGGAGGGCCGAGAGGGGAAGGAAACAAACCAGGCGCCTGATAAGATCGGCTGAAAAATCTGAAGCGACTCCAGCTTTCAGCCTAATAGAAAACATCTTTAAAAGCCATACTGAACATCTACGGAGAGAGACCAAGCGCAGAGGTCACACTACAACTGGCCTTCAACTCTGCTCCAGAAGGAACGCACATGGATGTTCTCATTCCTCTGCCTCCTGCTAAGATGGAAGGTGCCTCCTGAGGCTTCACCAGCGATGTGACAAGGCACAATCAGCATTCGTTCTTGGGAAGCAATCCGGGGGAGCAGTAAATAGATCCACTTCATCTTCTGAAATCCATTTAAGATACTGAAAAGTACAGGAACATATGATCTGAAAAAGTCAAAAGCATCATCATAACGCATCCCTGTCTCGAAAGACCTCATCTTCCTGCAGGACCTAGTAAAAGGATGTAACTCTTCACTGAAGAGACCTGCTACTGCTTCTCTAATGAGCAGAGGAAGAGCCTGTCCCTGGGTCACCACGCGTAGGCTCCCGGAGCGGCAGCATGACAGGTCTGTGCAAACCAGCAGCGCCAGTGGTCCCACAAAACCAAGCAGACAGCAGTACTGGTTACAGCAAAACAGCAGCCTTCGCTTTCCTCAAGGCATGAGCAGCTCTTTGGAGAGGTGTGAACAAAGACATCAAGTTCCGTTACCTTTCTGAAGTAAATGTTTCCTGGTGCCCAACAGTTCAGAAAAACCATTCTAACGGGAAATTGTCAGAAGACTTGCTCCCAATTTAGGGGTTTTGATAACAAAGCCAGGTCTCTCTACCTTGACTTCTGCTTTAAGTTCACTGTTTGAGGTTTAGTTGGACATTTCTCAGCAATCCATAAGTAAAAACAGTTATCCCTTTGAGACCTTTCAGGGTAACTTTACAATTTCAGCCATGTACCTCAGTACTCTCAGGTCTACCAAACACTTTCCATTTTCTTACAATATAATTAGACCTCTAGCATGCCATGAATTTTTACCTCATCCCCATTGTTTTATGTTAGACAATACACTTCATTTTGTCCTCATTCCACACCTTACACTAGTTTAACTCTGTAAATGGCATTCTTTGCAAAAAAAAAAAAATGTTGCACTTGCTTAAAATACAAGCTTCTCAAACTCAATTTATATCCACAGCGTCGGAGACAAACGTTGTGGAAGGGAAGGGTGGCTCTCCCAGGAATTTCTTATGCCCTTAAATCCACTAGGAACAGCGCACTTCAATTCAAACACAAAATAGGAAATAGCAAAATATCCCCAGAAATGAACCAAGGAAGAAGCCCTGATAAGCAAGGAAGAACTAATGTGGGGAGAGATGCAGAGCTGTGGCAGAACTGGGAATCACACAGCACCTCGAGCCAAAGCTCTGCATTTTATGAAGACCAGCCCAGGTAAGCCACACATCTGCATCATTAGATATCATCAAATAAACAAGAGAAAAACTCACTATTCTTAAACAGAAGTGGTAGTGACCTAAAATTGCAGTAAAGAAAATTGTAATATACAATTATTCCCTGTGCTCAAGTAATTCACACCATTTACGCAGTTATTAGAAAGCTTCTAATAACCACATTTCAGGAAGTACAATAATAACCGTGCAAACAAGCACCATTTCAGCTGCATTTTTCAAATTATACTTTACTTTCGCGTAGCATTAAAACAGAAAGAAGATTGCCTTGACATGTAAGGGATCTAGGAATCCACAGAACCCACAAAACAGCCAGAAGGCAAATGCTTCTAAGAAGTAGGTCACTCCTGCTGCTTCAAAATTATTTACAATCCCCAACCAACCCGTTACGAACACAGCTATAGCATTAACCTCGTGAGCAATATGGTCAAACCAAGCACAACACGCTTGGAGATAGGAAACAAAACGTAGCATTTCAGGAGTCACTCAAATAATACGTACTGACTTCAAACAGTCGCCTTTCTTAAAACATCACTGCTCTAATATAATAGCAGTTAATGTTACAAAATATTAGGCCAAGTATTACTTAAGAGGTGCAACTGTAAAGTGTGTTATACAAAACATCTACGTCCATTCCACGAGAACGTGGCCTCGTGCTTCGGAAAGCATGCACTTGGTCTCATGAAAACGCTGTATTTGACTACTTTTCCCTGTTTTCTAGACAAAAAAAACCCCAATTACTTCCAAACTTCTGGTTCACAGCAGCCCAGACATTTTGCCAGCTCCCCATCAGCTCCAGCTGATCTGTGCTAACTCTTCTGGGACATCAACAACAGCTTTTGCAAGACCAAGCCTTCACCACAACACATGGCTCTCCATTTTCTCACAGCACCGTGGCAAATTGCTGTTTATAGGCAACCACCGTACACTGAAGAGCTTCAAAAAAATTATACAAACCTAATATTTAGGCTACTACACCTGAAATAACACTGTAGTGCAGCGTCCGGCTTTGCTTGGAGTCCGACTCCTCCCTCCCCAGTCTGCACGAGTACACTTTGAGCAGATAACCTCAATTTGTTGCTTTAGAGAGTGTAACTCACAAAAGAACTGTGACTTCCTAATATTTCATTCAGCTGGCAAGCTCAAACCCTTCTGCAGCTGTAACAGCCTTTGCTGTTGACCTCAGTGATATATTTGCTTTCACTTCCCAGCTCAAAAGTAGTATCAGCTTTCCAGGATACAGTCCCATCAACAAGGAAAAAACATGTCACCAGCACCATTTATCCAAGTAGGACGCGTACGCTGGTTTACCTAGAATGACCTTCCTCCCCACTCTCAGTAAGCGCCAGATGGGATTTAAATACAACGTTCCCTCCATCCTAATACTACTTAAGCATTTCCCGCTGCGGCGTGATGGATGAATTAGTACCTGCTGCAGAACAAAGGAAATGTGGTTCAGACCAACTCCTTCCTGAAATGATTTTAAGAGTTAAAAAAAACCTAGGGTCATGCAGAAAACAGCATTTAAAAAAAAACCGTTAAAAACCAAATCCTTTATTACCTCAGTGATATGAAATGTAGAATTAAAACTGTATAGGTACTACCAACATGGTTTTTATTTTCCATGTACATTTTCCTACAGGCATGCCAAGCCATCTGAAGAATTAGTAACTTATCTTGGTTAAGCCCAAGTAATTAACGATAATCAACTACAAAACAGTGAGACTTCAGGGTCCCCCAAAAACTCCAGCCCTATCTTTTCAGTTGAATAAAAATCACCACAAACTTGCCAAGGCCAAAATGCCACTCTCAGTGCCAAGAATTCCAAATTTGTTGGCTACAGCTCTTACTACTTGCCAAACAGAAGAAACTGAAATATGGTTGTGGTTTAGGAAGGTCAGCAACGCAAACTACAGGTACCTTAGAAATAAAAAACAAGACTCAAATCACCACAGACTTTATTATTCCTTTTATTACCACAGTGTATGACCTTATCAAAAGGAAAAAGACTTCCAAGGGAGATAAAGATCAACTGAAAAAGCAGACCTGGAAAATACAGGCTCTTCTACTATAGAGGCAGAGCAGAAGATTTACTGACAGGATGCATCTTATCAGAAAGGACATGTTTTGACATCAACATCTACCCAGCATGGAGTCACGATGGAATAACGTACGTCATCTAAACGAATCCTGAAGCAGCAGGTCAGGAGGAAGACCATGATGACTCCCAGCCGATTGCATCAGTAAATAAAGACAAGACTGGATCAGCTTCTCACCAGACCAGCCATTTACCTTAGCCATATCCTCAACTTCTTCAAGCTTGGTGGAAGCGGAACTCAGGGACATGTTCAAGAAGGCGTATTGCCCACAGAGGCTGTCCATAGAGAAGAAGTGCTGTTTCTTTTTTATGTCTGAAAGAAAAGGGTTGACCTGCATTACTTCCAATCATACAAACTAAGGAACTTGGAAGTGGGCCCTCTCACTTAAAGTAACTGAGCTCTTCACCAGTTTATTCATGGTTCCCAAAAAGAGGCCATTGGTGTGTTAAACCAACAGGAGGTAACAGTTGCTTGGAAGATAAACTGTTTTTGACAGAGAGACTATTTCACAGCACCTCTTCTTTTGGAGGGTTTTGTGGAAGTATCACCTTGTTGATGAACGACACAAGCCTTGGAGAACTGAAGCAGCAGTATTCAATAAAACTAAGAGCTTCAGCTTACAGAGAAAGATTTGTTTCTTAACATTACCAACTTCTCCAAATAAAACAAGCAAACAATCAATTGTTACAAATGCTGGCCTAACATTGAAGTCAAAAGGAACGTCCTACACACACTGACTGGTTATGTCAAATTAATAAGGGATACAGGCCATCATCACAGCTTCGCAAGTCCTTACAAATTGAGCAAAAAAGGCTTTTGCAGGCACTTCAGTACCAGTATCTTCCTGGGGAAGGCAGGACCTGGCCAAACAAGTGCAGAACTGTTACACAGAACATCAGCGCATTCAAGTCACGCTGAGTATTTTCACTTTTTACCTTCATCAATCCTGAGCCTCTAAGCTGCATAAAAGGCAAATTACAACACAGAAACCAACATGCTGCATGTCAAGAGGTGACAACTAGACAATGCTATCACAGCCAGCAAGAGCACTCTGAACTTCAATGAGCAAATACCCCGTTTCCTTGAATCCAAAGCAAGTCCATCCTCCTTTTCTGGTATCACTAGACAATTAGTCCAAAAGTCTCTTTGCTGACCTTCATAAAATGCAGTTCTGTGACAATTTAAAGCTGTAACAGTAGCCATTCCCTCCCAAATTAGATTTGACAAGGTCTTTGAAAAAAGAATGAAGAAATGGATTAAGAGGCAGAGTAGTAACTATATTGTGTACCCATGACACTCAGTACTCGCGTACAGATAACTGAGCATACCACCATCCCTCCTCTGAGGGGACACACAAATAAGGTACGGTCCACACCTTGAGGAGGTATTACTGTAGAATGGGGAAAACAGCAATTTTTCTGAGCAAGTGTCTTCATTTGCCAAGAAGGAAGCCCTCAGCAGGGAAGAGTCAGCCCAACAAAGCTTTTGTGTTATGCAAAACTTGCAGTCTAGGGAGCTCTGTAACCCTTGCTATGAACAGAATTTAAGAAAATTGCTCAGGTGTTCAAATTCCGGAATTCGTCAGGGCCATGGGGCTTAACTCTGTTGAGTCACTGCTACAAGAGACCTAGATGCTATGTGAAAGAAAAAGAAAACCTACCCAAAGAGAAAGGACCTGTTGTCTTCAACGCTGCTCTTCACAACAGCACAACAAGAAGCAGGGGCCAATATTAGGCCAGCTACCTATCCATAAGCTGATTCCAAAAATAGGCATCACACCGTTTGTACACATTGTGGTGGAGTCTGACTCCATTCAGAACTTCCGTGATGCTTCAGGTTTCAAAACTGAGAGTAAATATCCCAAATCTAGGTTGTCTTCTACAAATAAAAGCAAACTTTTTTTACTGAAAGAAGCCCTGAAAATAAAAATTTGAAAAGAAACAATACACAAAATAAAACAGTCCATAACACTGGCAAAGGAGCATTCAATCCAAAAGAACATACTCTGAGAGCGTATCTTCCCCGCATTTCACTGATATTAAACCTCACAACTTGGCCCCAAGTGCTTTAGCAAGAGCAAATCCACGCTGGAGCTCTGGATAGGTAAGCGGGAAGTTTAAGGCACCTCTGTCCATCGATCCACACAGGAGGGACAGGAACCATTCCAATTTCAGTTCCAACTTCTTCAGCACTGTTCAGAAGAGCAAGCGGGTAGCAGGAAGGGAGGGTTTTTCTCTCCCCTGCCCCAGAGAGCTGTAATGACAGCAACTCAGGAGGTGAATATTATACTTCAAGTAAGTCAGCGTAAATGACGGTGGAAACTCATACATAGCAGGGAAGGTTCAAGAAATCATAGAATCATAGAATGGTTAGGGTTGGAAGGAACCTTCAAAGGTCATCCAGTCCAACCCCCCTGCACGGAGCAGGGACATCTCCAACCAGATCAGGTTGCTCAGAGCCCCGGCCAACCTGGCCTTGAACATTTCCAGAGATGGAGCATCCACCACCTCTCTGGGCAACCTGTTCCAGTGTTCTATAACCCGCATCGTAAAAAATTTTTTCCTAATTTCCAATCTAAATCTACCCCCATCTATTTTAAAACCATTACCTCTCGTCCTATTGCAACAGGCCCTACTGAACTGCCTCTCCCCATCTTTCTTGTAGGCCCCCTTGAGGTACTGGAAGACCGCTATCAGGTCTCCCCGGAGCCTCCTCTTCTACAGGCTGAACAAGCTGAAATAACAAAGCAGGGATCATACTGCAGCAATTATGTCATTTCATCCCACAGGCTTGAGTTATTTAAAAGCTTAACATCTAGGTGCTTTCTGATAAAATTTACCTTTGAGGTGTAATACGTTATTGTTACCCTATTTCCCCATGAAAACAATAGCTCTTACTTTCCACTACGCATGGTTTCTAAAACAAACATGAACTCTTCTGCTTTATTAACATCACACATCTCTTGTACTCGTACTCACACCGGAGTAGTGGTCTGAGCCAGCGACAAGGAAGAAGAGTACAAGAGCCTGGGGCACTTGACTTAGTACTGAAAATCATTTTAAAGCCCAGTGAAGCACCTTGCCTTACTGAAAACATATTAACAAACCACGGATGAGTAGTGGCACTGTATTCACCCAAACGCAACACCTTAAAAGTACTGTTGCGCCCTCATCTCACCATATTGCTGGAGCACATGAGCTGCGTAACCACGTAAAGCTTTGAGATCATTCCAAAGCAGAGGGAAAAAATAAAACAAGAAGCTGGTAGATTCTCTCAAGCAACTCATGGTACACTCCAGGGATCTTAATTTTTATTTCCTTCTGAAGTGCTGCTACTCCTCATTCCCTTTCCAAAGAGCAGTTGTGCACACTGGTAATGAGTTTGGTTTCAATCAACTTGGATAGCCAGAAGTGTCTTGTGCTATATTTTAAGTTGAATTAACAAAATTCAAGCCAGCTTCTGCCACAGTATTGACAAAGTTTTGCTTTGGTTCTCCAAACTCACGTGTGGGGCACCTGCTCTATAAGCACAGCTGTACGTTCAAGTTAAAGACCAATCTCAAGTCCCTCAAATATTTTCTTTTTAGTCTTCACTAAAATACCATGTATTCAATTATCATGTATCTCTTAAGATTAAAATTTATTTTCATAGTTAACTGAACCAGAAACCAGTTTCTAAAAATGCATCCATCAATTTTTAAAGGTACAATTCTTCTGAAAGTGAGAACATGAGCTGGAAGGGTTGGGGTTTTTTGTGGCGAACGCATGTTAAAATAGACATAAAATGCCTGGCATACTAGAAAGCCAGATGTCCAATTTTTCTCTTAATGGCTGGAGGCAAATGGAAAAATAGCTCTGACCCACTTCTGCAGAAACCCGTATGACCACTCCATGTTCAACTCCCATGAAAACAGAATGCGTTCCTATTCTGTTAATTCACTCTCTGCAGAAAACAGCTGAACCTAAGGGATTTTTCCTTCTCTTCACTTGGCATATATGCTCACAGAAGTTCTCTCCAGTAAAAAAAAAAATAAAAGATTTTAAATTAAATATAATTTTCACACAAAAAGTACCATAGAACAGGTCTTACTAGAAGAGCTTGGAAGGAAGGAAAAAAATAATCACAGGTCTCTTTCAAGCAAGAATCAGATGAAATCCTCCCTGTAACAGCAGCGTCTGTATCATTCCCACCAGGGTTACTTTGCTGCAAAAGCAACACTTAAGAGTGGATAATCATCAGCGTACGTACGGAATACTGATAAATGCTTTTGCGAACATGGAAGCTCATCAGGGTAACGGAATTCTGAGAATAAAGGCGAGTTATTTACATATATTGAGCTATCCCTTCACATCCGGCTTTGTCTTTATTCTTCAAGCAACCCATCCTCCAGCACTCTTTTTCTATTACAACAGCAAAACCAAGAAGCCACCTGCATACCAATGACAATATTAGCTCACAGGATATTTCCACGTTCAAGAAAAATACTGCATTTTTACAGCATAGATGTATCTGACATCAAGCATACATTCAATTTTTTCTCTTTCAACCTGCAGATGCTGAGAAGAGTCCCCTCAAATACACTGCACTTGTAACAAACCCATTCTTCTCTCCATCTTAGAAGACTTAAGAGCTTTACCCTTTCTTTCAAGGTCAAACACCAGAATCACAAGACTTCCTAGCATCACTTTTAACCTTTCTCTTCTCAAGGAAGCACAATGAAGTGCACAAAGCAGGTGATAATTATTTAACAAAAGCTTAAAAAATCTCTTGCCCACTTACACGGTGTACATTTTAAACATTCCGGAAGGGAAAAATACGGTCTTCCTCTTTAATACCCTCAGCAGGTCTATGCACAGAAGACTGACAAGCATCATGAGCAGCAGATGGGATAAGGTTCAGCAGAAGCCATGCTCATATGCTAATTTGCTATTAATTACAGAAGCTGCCAGGACTACTGCAGTACTACGCACTAAGAAAGGGCCCCAGTTCAGCACATCCACTGAGGAAGATTTTTAACTAATAACAGCTTTTGATAAAAATATAACATTTCAGCGACCAAAACAATAGGGGGGGAACCCGCAGTGGTTTTGTTTGCTATTATACACGCAGAATGTGACATTCATAGTTGGAGGAAGGCACACAAGGCATCAGCTCAAATGCTAAACCCAGTCCTTACTGGTATAGCATACAACAGTTACTATCGCCTGCGCCCAAATAATCCTTCCTTCCATCAGCCTCCTTTAAGAAAGTTTTGGACTGCTGATTCGAAAGCTCATGAGATTTTGAACCAATGTTGACACTCATCAGTTCTCTTGCACAGAAGTTAAAAAAAATGACATGCCAAGAGGTGAAAGCAAAAGTTTACTTCACAATTTCTTACCTCAGCATCCTATCAATTGTGGAACATAACACAGATTGGTTAACTTGTCCTGCCAAAGTTTGCCTAAAGGGAGGACCAAAGCTAACCAGAGCACCATACTCCTAAGAAGTTTAATGGATATGTAAATAAATTTAAGTTTTTTCCATCAACATTTTCATGATCATGCCCCTCAAAGTATAGAAGGACCAACACCTCTCCACATATCTACCAACCTTCCTCCCCTTTGAGGAGAATTTCCACACAGACTTTGTAAGGAGCAGGTTGTCAATAAAAGCATATTTTAGATTTATATCCCTACCTATGTCAATTCCTGGAGATTTTAACCCAAGGGTGGCAGTCGTTTGTCCTTCCAAGTCTTGTCAGCCAGAGCTGCTCAAAGCTGACGCAGACAGAGGAAAAAAAGACATCAAGAAAGTATAGAAGCAACTAGAAAAGTTAAGGAATTTCCTTCACCTCAACACACAAATCCTATTAGCTGCTAACTAAGTACTTGTCAGTGTGAATGACTAACAGCAAAGAATATTTCATGTATCATCTGGGAAAAGCCAAGCCCCTGAGATCTCATTATCAGAACCAAGTGCCCCAGCTGACATGAATTATTTACTGCAAACCAGTGCTTTTGATTATGCACATGCATTATATGCTGAAGGTGCATCTGTGCCCCAGTTTTGAAACAACCATGTGGAAACAAAGCCAGAAACTAAGCTAAAATACAACGTTCATTCCACAAAACAAGACGATGCTCTTCGCTGATAAGCTAAAGTTTACCCATCACACGTGACAGTACACGTTTCCAATACAACCTGAAGGTAAATGACAATAGGCTGGAGAACACACACATTTTTCTCCCTTTTCTTTCAACACACTGACAGGAAAGAAAATGCTTGCTTTTAATCACATGTACCCAAAGCACAAGGTCATCTATTTCATTTACCTGAGTGCTGGTACACAGCGGGACACAGTGACATCAACATACACTCATCCTCGTTACGCTCCTGGTTTAGGCCTGGTCCTGTCCTCCAGTGTGACTTCAGACAAAAATCTATTTCTCACCTGAGACACAATGCAGCATCGAAACTCAAACGGCGGGATTTCTCCTGTCTCTTCTACTTCCCCCAATCTGAAAGCAGCCCTAAGCGGGGAACCCAACCACAGGATCATTAAAACAGAGCGAAACCTCACTTGTTTCTCTAGGGCCATCCCCTACACTGAAGTTCATTAACCACTTCCATTTCTTTAACATCACCAAGGTCAGATGTCTTCATACAGCATCTTCACACCTATGACAGCCATCAAGGTGACTGCCAGAGAGGAATATGACATCTTCCACTTCAGTATTAAATCCGGTCTTAAGCTTACATAGAATTATTAGTTTCATTTAACAAAATGTAGAGTATTTCAAACATTAGTCTGAAAAACAGAGTACGTGTTAATACAACAGTCACTCCTGAATGGAAAATGGACGACGATTATCACATCCATACGGGGGTGCTCATTCCCATCGCTTTGTTAGGCTGATTTAAGATAAGGTAGTTCTCACACATCTGAGCTGACTGAAGAAAATTTCTAAAGTTACAGCAACAAATAAAAAGAAGCGAGAACCACTCCCTAGTCACAGGAGAGTATTTCTTGCATCAAAACCTAGGTCAGAGGCAAATACTGTTTTGGACAATGTGTAATCCATTTACTTTGTTTTTTTCAAAAGCTTTCATACAGAAAACACAAAACCTTTGCTCCTACACAGGGAGCTCCTCCACTGCACTGCAAGTCCTTACTCCCTTGTTTAGCAAACAATTCACTGTCCTGAAGGTAGAAAAGAAGTCACCTACGCATGTAATATATACAAAAAGGAGCTCAGCTCCCAACACCTATTTTAAAGCACAACTCCACCCCATGAAGACTTCAGATATGTTCAGAGTACACATCTAAATTTGTTCCCGTTGCTCTTTACGGCAAATATCCAGAGTGTTTTTTGGAGGGGCCACAGGGAAGGAGGAGGAAAGGGAAGCGTGCGTTGGTCATGCCTCAGTTTAACCAGATGGACCGGGAGGAACATCTGCGTACAGTACCTCTTCAGAACTCCTTATCAGCTGGGGGATATTTACAGGCATAACACAGCACGGAGCAATTACCAAGCCAAGGAGGAACAGAAACATGTCCTCTAGGGATCTGTAACACTCTACGCTGTCAATTTTAACCACCAAACTAGACATCTCACAGGGGATCTTTTAAAAGCAGTGGGATTTCATGTCCACAAGTCCTTCTGAAAACCAAAGAGAAATAGGATATACCCAGAGAATAACACCTCAGGTTACCTCCTGCATGCAGTGGGCACAGGAGAATAAAGCTAGCACCTGTAAACAAGCCAGTACTGACCTCGGCTAGCTCACCTTCTAGGTTTACACTGCTAAGATTTATTTTCCCCTGCACTGCACAAAACTACATTCCTATGTCCAACAGACACAAAGAACAGTGTATAAATATAAGCAAAACAACATTTTAAAAACTGTTGGTGCAAACACAAAACATGCCTAGGTCCCTGCTCTGCTACCAAATACACAGTACTGCGCTTGACACAAGCTAGTGACCCAACTCTCTCCTATTTTTGCCTTCCCTAAAGGCTGCCGTCCTCCAAATCTTCTCATTCCCACCGTTTACAGCCTCAAGCCTCTCCCCAAAGCACCAGCTTTCCTCTAAACGCACCCTGCCAAAGACCCTTCCCTTCAGATTTTTATATTACATCCTCTCACACAACAGCCACCAGTTGTCTTCCACAAGCTTTCTCCCCAAAAACAAAGGAGAAAGGGCCCCGCACATTCCGTTAACAATCCTCACATACAGTAGGTTTTACAAACTGCGGATTTGGAAGGTACATTGCCGCAGTTGTTCCCATGGAACGCGCTGCCTGTCCCTCTCCCGGCTACGCAGAGGAGAGAAGGAAACTATTGAGCTCAGCTCTTGCATCTGTGCAGGGCTGTATCTTCACAGTTAACTGCCAGCCTTGTTTGAATCAAAGGGTATGGTTTTAAAATTCAAGTGACCATTTCAACGAGCTTCTCAGCATTATTTAACAGTATGGAGAAATGCAACTGGTTACCGAGCTTAGCTGGCAGCAGATTAACAGCCAGCACCCCTCGCGTTTCTAATGTATCACTGCAAATTTACAGACAGATTTAACAAGTGTTACAGAGCCAGAATTCTTACAGATAAAGTTACTGTTCATAGGACATCCAAAAAGCTGAACAAGCACAAACCATAGAAGTTGCGATTATTTCGACTACATCAAAATCCACAGCTGAAATAGGTTTGTAATGAGGTGAGTGGGACACAAGTCATCCCTTCGCCTCAACTGGCAGCACAAGCTCAGAGACAGGTAGTCACCAAGAATGCACCGAGTTGTCACCTATTTCAGCATCAGCCCAGAGCTACAACAAATTCAAGGTCTCCCTTTGACATAACCAGGCACTACTTTTTTTTCCTAGCAGCATTAAACCTACCTATCTGAACATAAAACCTGGATTGACAAAACACAAGAAGTTGACCTAATAAAGCAAGCAGAATTTCTCTGGCATGCTTTCCATACTAACACCTCAAGTCTGAATTCCGTGATTGAGCAAGTTTCCATGGATTAAGCTCTATTACTGTGTGCACGAGCCAATACAACACGAAAGAGAAAAGACTTGGCATGGAAGACTTGAGAACGCATTACGTTTTTTACAGCAACATCATTCTTTCATTTCTGACAGGCAGGCTTATTTTATTTCGCTTCCTCAGTGCCAACTCCCAAACCTCTAGCTTGAGAAGTTACTTGGGACATCCAGGATCTACACTGACTTCCACATACCGATTCCTTAATTCCTTCCTTCGGCAGTTCTCTCTCTATCACCAGGTGTGAACGCTGCACACTTCAGTAGTACTTTCACCATTAACCAAGCCACAGAAGGCGTTCTGAACGACCAATACTTTATTCTAGATAGTTTGGGGACAGCAACCCACAATAACCCCAGAACACTAGCTTTCCACAAGGCCATATAACATCCAATTTATAGCAAGTTCTACTTTTACACGTAAGGAAAAAAGTTAGTGCCAATGCCTATTAAAATGGGAAATGACATTTCCTTACACATGCACTTTTTCTTTAAAAAAAATTCTCTGAGCTCATGCTCATACATATCTCACTAGGTAAAAATGGCCTGGAAACGTTCAAACACATTGCTCTCTTGCTGTCTGAAATCTCTAAGCTCCGTTTGGGTTTTTATTTTGCTTTTTTAAACCTTGGCCTGCAAGCTCTAAGCGTCAGTCATACATTCCATAACTCTTCTCATGGAAACAGCTTCGAAAGTTGGAGAGCGGGGATCTGAGCTCTCTCTCCAAAGCATTAACTGAGCATGAGGCTGAAGCCCTGCAACTAATACCATTACTTCTGACATCTCTCGGTAATTTTCTAATTAAAACAAGTGGCTGAGAGATTCAGAGGCCCAAATCTCATTCTATGCAATAGCAAGATAAGGCGAGCATTGGAATAATCTCAGGGTTTCAAATCAAACACCATCAGTGCAACACACCAAAGAGTTATTACACATCAAGATGTCTTAACGTCCTCTGAAAGCCTTCACAAAACTATGCAACTTAAACTTGTTCACTTACAGAACTGCTCGCAAGTACTTCTTTAGATGTAAAGCAGCTACAGGAACTGCAGCACGCAAACTTATTCATAGGGTCGTGCTCAAAGCTGACTTGAAAAGACTGTCCTAATGCTCTTTAGGAAAATGGCAGCACCGTGCTGTCGCAACTGCCATCATCTGCTGGATTAATAACGCCTAACTGTCACAGAACATGGTTATAATTTGTAGGCTCTGAAGTTAACAAGGGGGTTTGATACTGTAAACAAGTCCGAGTCTTGTCGCATGAGATCGACCTCCACACAACTCAGACATGCACCCTACGAACCTGGATTCAGCTAAACCAGTTTCCTTCCTTTACCTAATTTAAAAACTACATGAAATGGTACAAATCGAAAGGCAAAGTAGAAAACCTGCTACAAGAGAATCAGTTCTCATCATGACTCACACTGTTAGAAGAGTCCCACAACACTCTTACAGAATACTAATTACTTGCATAAACCATGATGTAAAAGCAGAAAACCTGGGAAAATTCACATCATGCAGGAATATCTACACAGTAGCTTTTTGAGTTCAAGTCCTATTAAAAACAGGCCGCCTTGATTTCTTCCGCAAGCTCCATGAAATGCAGAAACAAATATCAGTTCTTATTTCTGCTACATATCACTTAGCTTTTATTCCATCTTCCAAGCACTAGAGAATTTAGTCTGACTTGAGTATCTCATTACCTCCATCTACTGGTAAGAGATGCTGCTTGTAAAAAAAAAAAAAAAACAAAAAACCAAACTCAACTCTATTTCACTTTACCATTTAAAAAAATAATTTCAGAAATGCTGGTAATGGAACAAGTGAGAGGAGAGGATACAAACAATTCAGCTCAAAAACCCTGAAGGTGCAGATTAGCTGATACACCTCACGTGATGATTCTCTAGAATTTATACACCCACCGCTATACCCGTTCCAAGTTTACCTTGGATTGAGAATTAAGAGCAGGAGTCAGAGTTCTTATTTGTTTCCAGTCTAAGAGTCAATTTGAGAGATCAATGCAATTAACATTAAGTCTCACAGCCCTTACTGGTAACATGCCAAACATGTTTCTCCCCATACAGTACCACTTATCTCCATTCCCTTTTCACCAGGAGAGCACCATTAGCCTTCCAAGTTCTTACAGCCTGTTTTCCATGGTAATCCATGTATTGTTTCTCTTACTGAAAGTACTCAGAACTTGATTCTTTAAATTCCAGACACTATATCCTAAAGTGATGAATAAAACACGGATTAAATGAAACAAAGCACGCTACCCTGCTAACAGCTACATAGCACTCAGCCATGCTTCCCCTGCAAACCTGCGCTTTTAGAGTTAAAAGAAGTTAACAAGAAATTAAATAACCCACTGTAGGTAAGTCACATAAATATTTTTAATACTAAATGAGACTGGTAGTCTCCAAAGTGTTGCTTCCCCTATGTTAACTCTTACTACATGTGACTGTCATAGATGCCTAGAAACTTTCCTTACATTCAGCTTTTCTTTTTGAAACATTAGCTTATTTTAAGACATCAAAACGATTTGTTCTAAAACAAAAAAATGCACACAAGCTTTCTTTTTTTCCTCCAGCTACTTTTGTGTAATTTATTCTACTCCTCCTCATACCCAGTTCTCATAGCTGTCAGTAACCAGAAGGGGGCAACATTTTAAATAGTACGTGAAAACTACATCAGTTTTATCAACTGTCAAGCTACTTGACATGCTTATTGCTCCCAAGTAAAAATCACCGCGTTGTCTCAAAGCTCCTCACTCGTACAAGGAAAACTTCCATTTCTTCTTTTGACTTACAGATCCAAGAATTTCAATGAGTGATTTGATCAGAAAACTTCTTGTAAGCAGTGAATCAAGTATTTTACCACTGCTATGACGCTTCAGTTCAAGTTCTGTAGCAACACTGCTGCTATGTTGGAGGAAATGATTGCCTTCATTATTTCATGCACTCAAATCAAGTCCAAAAACGAGAGCTTTCCTGAAGTAGTTCAGATTTTATTTACCATACTGGGTTCCTAAATTAGACCCAGCACAGCCGCCCCAGAACACGACTGTTTTTCCATGCAGCATGCTTAAATTCCACACTAAAGTCAAAATGACCATCCACTTAAGGGAAACGCAGAATCGTTTCACGCCATAAAAAAAAAAAAAGGATTAGTCGTTCTTTGAAATTCAGCAAGCAAAACATGCTCTGATCCATCCACTTCAAGACAGCACTGTTCACCGATTCACAAGCAGAGGCACAAAATTCTCTAGGAGACAGCTGCTATGGTGATGCCTCTTCAAGGATGTCCAAAAAACCACTGCAGAGAACCAAGGCAAAGAGCTCCTCTGGCTTTTAAATAGCCTATTTCAATTAGGAGAGCAGGAGAGAAATGATACCAAAACAGAAAAATAATTTCAAAACCTACACAAGAGAATTTAAATGCTATGAAAGAAAGTTTAACCTAGGATTCACTCAAGAGCTCTATTTTTTCTAGCATGGATTGGACAAGCTGCATTACTTGGGTTTTCAAAAAAAACCCTAGGTTTTGCCTTTTTAAGCAAACCCATTGCACTCACTGAATATTTTGCCTCCAATTTCAAAAATCCTGATAAATGCTTGAAATGGACCGTACACACTGGGCACATCTGAAGGAAAGAACACCACTGTTAAAAGTCCGATTATTATTTTTAGCTCCTCTCCAGCACCCGGCACTGCTTACACCTGAGAATGAACTTGTGCCTGTGAGTCTGTTCATACGATGCTACGCTTGACTGAATCTGCTCTGACTTTGACCTATTAAAAAAAAAAGTCTAGCTTCAGGTTTCAGGGGGACATGCCTGTGCAGCACCGTTCACGTTGGTGCTGGCTACGACAAAGCACACAGCGAAGCAGCGGGGCGAAGCAAAATACACATCGCTCAAGGTTCACGGGGAAACCTGCAAGCCCACAGAAAACTGTTTCATCATCTGGAACTGGAAATTTTCTACCTAAGGATCTGAAGACAGACAGTATGACTAATTGCTTGCCTGACAATCACATAAGAAATGTTTTGAACTTGGATTGATCTGTGTGCGCGGATGTGAAGACATGATGCTTGGCATTCTGATACAGCATCAGAATCTTTCAAGATTTTCGCCCAGTTTCCATGAGAACTAAGCCCTTACCACCTAAGTCAGGCTTATTTCTTTAAATTCACCACAGTTTTACAGATGCATTGAGTTTTAAAACCCAGTAAAATATTTTTAAATTATGCCATAGCAAAAAGTGAATTTCACTTAATTGAGCTTCAGGAAAAAAAGAAGTCAAATGCCCGAAGGAGGCTGTGACCCTGTGGGAAGCCCATGCTGGAGCAGGCTCCAGGCAGGACCTGTGGAAGGAGAAGCACAGACTGGAAAAGATTTGCTGGCAGGACTTGTGACCCCACAGGGGACCTACACCAGAGCAGTCTGTTCCTGAGGGACTGCACCCCATGGGAGGGACCCACACTGGAGCAGTTCACGGAGAACCACAGCCCGTGGGAATGACCCACGCTGGAGCAGTTCACAGAGAACCACAGCCCATGGAGGACCCACGCTGGAGCAGTTCACGGAGAACTGTCTCCACTGGAAGAGATGCACGCTGGAGTAGTTAATGAAGAACTGCAGCCTGTGGGAAGGACCCACCTTGAGGAAGTTCATGGGGGACTGTCTCCCATGGCAGGGACCCCACGGTGGAGCAGGGAAAGAGCGTGAGGAGTCCTCCCCGCAAGGAGGAAGGAGAGCATTGATACAGCATCAGAATGTGTGATGAACTGACCACAACCCCCATTCTCTGTCCCCCTGTGTGGGAGGAGGTAGAGAATTCAGAAGTAAAGTTAAGCCCAGGAAAGAAGGAAGGGGTGGGTGGGGGAAAGATGTTTTAAGATTTGGTTTTATTTCTTAGTATCCTACTCTGATTTGACTGGTAATAAATTAAACTATTTTTCCACAAGCTGAGTTTGCTTTGCTCATGACAGTAATTGCTGAAACGATCTCTCCTTCTACTTATCTTGACAAACAAGCTTTTTGTTATATTTTTTCTCCTCTGTCCAGCTGAGGGTCAGCAGGGGCTGTGATAAAGCAGCTTTGGTGGACAACATCACCCCCTAAAAAACCCCAGCCCCCTCCCCAAAAAAACATTCAAAAATTAAGTCACAGAAGATGAGGCGGAGAGGTCGCACTGATTTCCCAAAGGCGGTTTAGATGCTCAGTCCCACTCTCATCTATCCCTGCTGATCTAGTAGGAAACTCCAAACACAAACCATCCTTCACGGCTTGGCATTACGCTAGCTTCTCAATACCCACAGTCAGGGACACAACGTTTCACATTTTTTCCAGTATGTCTGGTTAAGCCGCTCCTTAAGGCCAATTAATTAGGCAGCTCTGTCAGGGAATGGAAGATCATGAACCAGAAAGATCATGAACCGAGATCAAACAGCTCAGTTTTGTGTTTGTGATGTTCTGCCAGAACTGCACTTCCTGTGCACAAGCTGCTTTGAGCAAAACGTTCACACAGACTTAGAAGGCAGAGCAAATGCCTACTAATAAAAAAAGCATTTAATTTACAAATTGAATTTTTTAGGATAATTATTTCTACAATCATATATTAATTGGCTGCTGAACTATAACTATTAATTTTTAGCCTAGGTAGCATCTCAGACAGGTACAGCTTCGTTTCTGAGGTGCCCAGCACATGAAGAAAAACACAACGTGCCATCCTTATTTACGTCCTCCTTTGGGCTTCTCCCACAACCACCACTACTTCAAGAATCAAATAAGCAGTTCTATAAATACTGTGTCAGATAGCAGTCTTGATAAATACAGGCTTTTACTAATTTGAAAAATAATTTTGTATTCTTCATTCTTCTACCAGCATTGTCAAGAGTCCTGGAAGATGATAGCAAAGAGACAGTCATCACTACTTCAAAGTAAAATCTACTAATAAACAGTAACTGTTTTGATCATCACTACAAGGTATAAACAAATACTAAGAAATTAATTTATCTGGTCAAGTTCACCATAAAAGCATGAATTTGTTTATCAGAAAGCTCAGCACCTACACTCTAGGTCATCTGTCACACCACCACTCTCACTGGTTTTATAAACTCCCAGCTGGGTCAACAAACACATCCCAGACCACAGCTTGAAAAGGTCAGCAGGAACTGCCTGTTTAAGCACTATTCCTCTGGCTTCACTACTAAAAATTATCGGAGTAACCACAAGAGCTATTGCGCAGTATTTTAAACATGGCCTTACTTATAGAATCTTTAATGCAGATTGTCCCTATCGCAAGTTTTCCCCCGTGATCAGAAAATAGATGAATTCTGGTTCTATTGTACACAGCACATACCTTATTTATAAATCTCTCTGCCTCTGACACTGTATAGTACACCTGCTTTTGTGACCAGAGAAAATTAATTCTATTTAGAAGACAGCATTGTACTTTCCATCGAGCTACGGTCTCCATTAGATGACATCAAACAATAAAACGTCCAAGGCCTAGAGCCAAAGGGTTACGGGATTCCTACCCCCGGCATATCCATTAGCAAATTACGTTCCTCAGTATCATTTTCCTGGAAGACAATCTTAACCCTGCTTGCCAGTTAGCTTTGGAGTTTCACCACACTGACACCACAGGAAACTCACCTGAACATTCTTCGGCTTCCAAATGTCACCAGAACTACTGCTATTATAGTTCTTCCTGTGCAAACCAATTCTGCATTCGCTAACACACCAATGCTTACTGTGAATTAGCTTGCAATATCCCTGTTCATGGAAGGTCATACTTAAGGATACCAGAACAATAAGACTCCACAAAATTCAACTGAGAACAGACACATACTCCTGTGTGTTCACTTTCTTAATCACATGCTTAGTGCTCGTTCTGCTGGTGGTAAATACTGATTGGGTAGACATTCTCAAAGTAGCGTAATTCTTCACGCGCAAGAGATGATTCAGAGCAGGAATCAGTATTTCACCTTCAGAGATCACGAACACCACCTGTGTCTTCTCTTCAGCACAGGTACAACCTTCTCATGAAGAATGATCTGCTCACAGCACAATATTGATCTTGCTACTCCGTTCCACCAGTTGACACTACTCCCACAAACACTGTCCAGCTAGAGAGACATCCAGCATGGCTACTCACTTGCCAATCTCCTTGTAACAAGAGAATTATGATTATTGCTGATCACGGGAGAAGCAGTCCTGTTCTGCCTGTAAGTGAGAAGTTTCATCTATATTCACATAAACTATGATAACTTTTTTGAAAACATTAAGTATAATTATTCAAACACTTTGACAAACTGGAGTGTTCTCTCTCTCATTAAAGGGCTCCTTCTCGTTCTGTAGTTTACTGCACAATTCCCAGCACACAAGTACTTGAAATCAATCACTGAAGCCCCTCCAAAAATGAAATGCTCCAGTTATTCTGAATAGTCTGAGCAGTCAGAAGTTTATCAAAATTTCTCTGTTCCGTTTCCAGAGCCGGCGTGCTTTTAGCAGCTTGACAATATTACTTTGATACAGTAGAGTTCATAAAAATCCTCGTTCATTTGTAACTCTGCCACTTACGTTGGAGAGAAAACACTAGGGCTGCTTCTGTTAAATCCTTTCCTAGCAAGCACCTACAATCTACATAAGGAAAAACAAATGAAAAAGCCCATTCCATAAAATTAGTATTTCAATTCCTATCACCTGAACTTTTGAAAGATAAAAAAATCCTTAGAAGTAGCAGCTATATATCTCCCAAAGAATTTTGTTCAGCTTATTCACCATGAAGATCTCCAGGTTGCAAGACACAAGCAGGCACCAATCCTGCTGAGAGCTATATCGACAAGAGGCTGATGAACATCAAGAAAATCTTACCATTCCGTACCTCAGGGACTTTTACAAAATCTAATATTGAACTGGATTATCTAGCTGCACTACCAAATACAGTAAGTAGTATCAGCACGTATTTATATTTTGCAATAGCCCAGTAAAGAACTGTAGAGTATCAAAGGTTTAGTTTTACTTCTCTTCTGTTATTAACCACACACAATACGTTGTTTTGACTGGTACCAAGCACAGCTGAGTTAATATTGTGCAGAAGTTAATTAGTGCTTACTGCCAAGAGTAGGAAAATATAACAGTTCGGGTTTTGGATTTATTTGGGATTTTTCGTTGTTGTTCACAGAATCACAGGATGGTTTGGGTGGGAAGGGACCTTTCAAGGCCATCCAGTCCAACGCCCCTGCAAGGAGCAGGGACATCCCCAACCAGATCAGGTTGCTCAGAGCCCCGGCCAACCTGGCCTGGAATGTTTCCAGGGATGGGGCATCCACCACCTCTCTGGGTAACCTGGGACAATGTGACACCACCCTCAGCGTAAAAAAAATTTCCTTCTATTTAGTCTAAATCCTCCCCTCTTTTAGTTTAAAACCATGACCCCTCATCCTATCACACCAGGCCCTGCTGAAGAGTCTCTCCCCACCTTTCCTGCAGCCCCCTTTAGGCACTGGGAGGCCGCTCTCAGGTCTCCCCGGAGCCTCCTCTTCTCCAGGCTGAACAGCCCCAGCTCTCCCAGCCTGGCCTCACAGCAGAGCTGCTCCAGCCCTCTCATCATCTGCGTGGCCTCCTCTGGACCCTCTCCAACTGCTCCATGTCCTTCTGATGTTGGGGGCTCCAGAGCTGGACGCAGTGCTGCAGGTGGGGTCTCACAGATCGGAGCAGAGGGGCAGAATCCCCTCCCTCGACCTGCTGGCCACGCTCCTCTTGATGCAGCCCAGGATGCGGTTGGCCTTCTGGGCTGTAAGCACACATTGCCAGCTCATGTCCAGCTTATCATCCACCAGTACCCCCAGGTCCTTCTCCACAGGGCTGCTCTCAGTTATTGCTAGTGGGGTGGGGTTTTTTTGTTTGTATTTAAAAAAAAACATACAAGAGTTTCATTATTTCTGTCTTCATGAAAAGCCAATTTGAAGCAAAAGCATTAAGTTTTGTGCATTATCAGATCCCTCAGCAGACAGTGAGCATTGTCCATGACCACTACCCTGGCATTTACTTCCACCAGTTACTGCTGAGAAAACCACCATGCACACGGGGCTTACAACTCATTGTGGCTCCCAGGGAATACAATTTCTTGATGTGGATATTCCTTAAAGGAAAAAAATTGAAATTAAGATCCTCAAAATGAAAGAGCTTTTTTTTCTTCAATATACAGATGGAGTCTATTCATCATTAACGACAAACTTTGTTAAATTACATCTTCATTACTATCCACTAATTTAAACAAACATTCAGAAAAATCTTCAGACATTACTAGTCTGAACTATTGCCACTATCTTTAGAACTGCAGATATTTTCCATAGAAAAGGTTTCTAAAAAGAAGCTCATGCTTCAGCATCACTGCAGGATTCCCTCTGCTGCACAAGGAACAGTGAAATCATAGCAAACACAAGTTCTGACAACCAAGTTTTTCATTTTGTGGTGTTTTTTTTTTTTTCTAACTAGCTAATGACAAAGTATAAGGATATTTAACTCAAGAGTTGCTTACACCACACAAGTAACATCAGGAATGTAAATAACTGAACAGCAGTCTTAGTATTTGCAGTGAATAATTACTTAACTTGCTAAATCTCATTTTAAAAAATATTCTTTTGTGATAGAATCACCAGAATATGCAGCATTGAACTGGGGAAACACGCCAAAATGAGTATTTAACTTTTTTCCTTCAAGCACTTCAGAGTAAGTATTTTTATCTGTATATTAACGTACTTTTCTCCTAACACACTACCCTTAAAGTAGACAATTTTTAGCATGCAAAGTTAAGTCAGACTAGGTAGGTCAGGTAGAGATGGAGTTTTGAGTTCTTATTGATTTAGCCCTGGAAGTGATCCAACTGCCAGACTGTAGCATTTAAATGAACAAGGATTTTTTTTTCCCCCCCAACAGATCAGAATTTGACTGCTCTTTTCCTTCAAAGGCAATCATTTACAACTTGAGTAACTTGTACAGGACTGACAGATTACTCAGGGAGGGGAGAAACCCCACGCACGAGAAGGATCTTTGACAGATTCTGACATACACCACGTGTTCACCTTAGATCTACCGGGGATGAAGTTGCTACCGTTGCAGCTATGCCATGAGCAGGGACGCGTCACTTACAAGGATTTCTTACGGAATACCTTTACCTGAACCACTAATACTCAGCTGACGTTACCAAATGCTCTTCTAGCCTGAAGAGAAACAACCTAGTAGCATCCCTTTCCATAACTGACTATTGACAACCGGTTATCGGCGCTGGAGAACTGATGTCATCAGCTACAGAACTAAGACCGACAGAAGTTTGGGCAGTTTAGAGTTGGGAAATACAGCACTATATACTTAGCTAGTGCACACCAGTCACGCGAAGCGCCAGGAATCCATGTTCCCTACAACTAAGACCCCATTACATCTTGTGGCTACAGTATACACACACCTCCTCTAAACGGGGTACAAAAAAAAAATTAAACAGCTTTGAGAGGTGGGGATTTTACCATGTAAATTCAGCATTTTTCTCACTTGCTCAGAAAAACAGCATCCTATGAACAAACAGCTCTTTTGAAACCTTTCAGCAGATAGTGTATTTTCTCCTCCTAAACTTTACCATAAAAAAGTCTTCAGTAGGTTTCTTTAGCTCTTTATTATCACAGAAGTCTGACTATTTTCTAAGCAGTTTTTGCAGTGTGAGGAGGAGAAATCAACTATCGATAAACTTTATTTTGCTGGAGAGTAAGGAAAGCGAAAGTAAGCTTGTCAGCCAGGAAGCTTCCAGGTTCCACAGACTGAAAACAAGTTCATGTTTTCACAATTTTCTCAATCTGAAAGCATTATGTTTTGAAGCCTGTTACAGATTCGGTATTCAATTTTGCTTGCATCTACTTGCATTTAAAGTCTTTTTGTATAGACAAGTCATGCTGAGCCAGTACTCAGAGATTTTTGCTAAAGCTTTAAAAGTAATATCTTACACAGTAAGAATCCTAACAGCACCAGGCAGTGAATCTCTATCTCACCAATACATTTATTCCAGTCGTGAGCAAAACAAGCATCCTGGCAGAATGGGATTCAGTTTCAGACGCCTAAAAAATTATCTATTGATACAGAGCTAACGTATGAAGAAAACACTTCTGGAAAATCCGCAATAAAAGATTTCGTATCTTAATAGCATTATTGTCATAGGAAGATAAGTAATCCATCTTTTACTCATGCCCTCTCCAAATCGGCCTCACAGAAAGAGAGCAGGTCATGAATTCTCTGTAAGGAGAATTGTACCAGCCCATCAAATATTAAAAAGCACTGCAGATGTCTGCAGTCCTTTCTAAAAGCTTTTTTTCAGACAAGCAAAGAGGACACATGAATTAATTAAATTAACTGTTACCAAACATTCCACTTCCACAAACCACTACCTTTCTCCAAATGTTTTTAACTGAAAATTAGCCTGTTCCTCCTGGGTTTTCAGTCCAGAGCTCCTTTATAACTATTAACAGAGTGTTTGATTATCCAGGCTTTCAAAAGTCTTCATAGAAACCTACTGCTCTCTGCACAACCTTAAGCAATAGTTACTTCCCACTGAAGCTTTTCTGAAAGCCTCCAGCTCCAGACTGCATGTTAGCCACATCTTCAGGCTATCACTTCCACAAGCAAAAACTTTAATATAAACATATAATTACATGCACTGCATAAAAAGCCTCTTGAAAATTATCAGGAATGCACATGAATCACTTGAACTTATTCAATTACTTTATCTACCCCACAATACACTGAATGGGTTCTCTTAAATTAAATCTCTCTGTGAAACATCTCCATTCCACAGCAGCACCAGCTGAATACCAACAGAGAGGACGCAATTTTTTTCAGATACAGCTGCATGCTGAGTAATCCTGAAAAGAGGAATTTACTGTTTTTCAAGCAATCCTTCATTAGTGCATTACTTTAAAAATCAGTCATAAGATGCCTGTTTCTAAATAGGAAACATGCTCTAAAACATTATCTCAGGAACAGAAGCTGTACTGAAAGGCAGAAAGCATCATACCTATATTTGACATGCCATCTTCTTCCAGTTCCTTTGCAATGAACATCTTTCCCAAAAACAGAAGATGCAGAAATCAGCTTGTGCACTACCTATATGTAGATACACCGGTCCAAATACATTGTCAAGACTTAAAATGAAGTTGGAGAAGTACAGAGCTCTTTGAGGTTGCAACTTCAGCCATCCAAAGACGTGCAGCTCCTTTTACATTATACCAGACAATAATTTTTAGCTCTTGCATAAGAGGAAGCATTTCCAGTTACCACTGTTTCCACCCACAGCCTTGACCATGAAGGAACAGCCTGCAGTTGCCCTGCAGTCTCGCTGAGTGCCCAGGCTCGACCCTCCGACGAGCTGACCGAAGAGCCTCACAGATCACCACTTTCAGATCACAGCTCCTCAGAGGCTTCTGAAAACAAAACGCCAGCTGCTGCTGGAATCCATGCGCCCGATATCCAGCATCACTGATCAGGTCCCACGTGTAAGACCTCCTATTTACTTAATGCGACAGCCAGACAGATTTATGCTGCCCTCAATATCTGCTGGTGAAAGGCTGCCTGATAGCAATTTAGTTCTTAGCCCGATACCGGGAGGGGGAGAAAAAGAAAATACAGATGACTTTTTTTTACCATAACATTGCACATCAGTTACCAGTATTTCAGACTTGAGAAGTGAAGGAGGCCGTTTCAGGCTTCAGGAAGCAGCAAAGCACGTCAAAAGAGTGCAGGTTGTACTCAAATTTTACCAGCACTACTGCAGAAGACCATTCTCAACAAACAGTCCTCACACTGACTTCACACGTAATTGTCACTGAAAACGGGCACTGACACTTTTGCACTTAACACAACTAATTTGTCATGAATTGAATTGGTTTTCAATGAATCAGATTATCACCACAGCTGTGAATATATACTCTTAGGAACCTTGCTCTTGGACTGTGACCTACTGTTATCTTGCACTAGCATAGAAATTCAATCTGTCAAACAATTCAGGACAAAGTCCATGTAATTATATCTACTTAAGTACAAATCCACACTTGGCAATAAGCCCTCTACAGGTACTTTTGTTCATATGTTGGTCAAATTTCATTCAAGTAATTACAGCCCCTTTCTCACTGGAACAGCTACTGACATTTGCAGAGTCTCAAATTTCCGAAGCCTCAAATTTCTGAAGCCCTAACAGGTAAGCTTAGCCTAGTACTTCCAAATTTTATGGACAGCAAATTCAAGCAGGTACACGAAGTCAGCGTCACTGAGGCTTGCTATGGATTAGCCAGCCTATACCACCCTGTAACAGCGACATTTCACTAACACTCACCACTATAACCAGTTTGGATACAAAACACAGACCAAGCTAGCTCATTTTATGATTTGCAAGTTTTTCCGCTTCTGCCACTTGTACTTTGTCTTTCCTAGATGGAGAAAACTTTATCACTATTTCCATCTTTCTGGTTTTCGTCCTGACTCCTATACGTGCCTCAGATGATTTAAAGTGCAACAGAGAGGATCAAACACATAGTATTAACTGGAAAGTGTTGAGAGGAACAACATGATCTAAAGCAGAAATGATATTCTGATTATTTCTTACAAAAATCCCTTATCTAGGTCCCTTCTCCCTCCAGTTCTTAGTACAATTCTCATGCAAATTTCAGCTCAATTTAAAATCATGTGCATAATACTTTAAGAACTAGTTCTGTAGTACATGACAAGAAAGTAAAATTTGATCCCAGTTACAGTCTACATGCTATTACAAATAAGTGATCTACCTGTTTAAGTCAGAAAAGTGACTACAGAGATCCCACAAAATTCAGCCTTCTGGTTATTCACTCCTCAGATTAAACACCCCACCGATTCTTTTCCGTCATAACCAACGTTACCCAACAGCACGCTCCCTGACTTGCCATCTCCACTCACAGTATTTTCAGATATACTAACCAAGAAATACACTCATCGCTTTCTGAAGCTTTAAGTACAAAACAACCTATAATACTTTTACATTTGTTAGATCAATCAGATGAAACTGAATAAACCAGCTTATTTAAGAAAATAAGCTCAATGCAGTTCTTCAGTCTTTTTCCTCTTGTTCAGTTTCTGTTTATCCAAGTGTTAATGGTTCAACCCTTCAACAAGCAGCACATAACGAGTGTATTGCTCAATATATATTTTAACAGTCATGACCAACCACCTAAGGGTTTATTCAGTTTTATAATTACCTGAAGTCTGGGTCTACCTAGGTCTAAACTTTCTATAAGCCTTTTCCCAGTTGTATACATTGCTTAAGTAAACCACTTGTGCCTTTCCAAGTACAAGACACTGACCTCTTTGCATTAGTTCGCAGTGAAAGAAGTTAATTCCTACTTGCTGGAATCACTTTATAGCATTACCTTATTAGCCAACTCAATGGAATTAAGGCCTCATCGGTGCTTAAAAGGCTTTTCCGTTATTATAATCTGATAAATGTAATTCAGCTAGGACTCTGCATTGTATCCTAACTGCTTCTGTTGTTTGCTAGTTCTTGTTGATGCAGCAGGGGGTTGGTTTGTTCAAGCTACAGCTTCAGTTCTGCACGTCCCCATCCTCACAGCAAAGCTTTCCTTTCAGTTCCTCAGACACAAGGTATGACAGTTTTGGACCAACTATTTCAAGTTTTAAATCATTTTACTTTTACACACCAACTGTGTTCCTGCTACTCAAACGGCACGTAGCTCGTAGCTGAAGGAAAGGGGCAGCTGCACTTAGTTTTCGCCCCCAAAGGTAAGTCTGAATTAAGGCACAGGCTTGTTTGCAGATCTGCTTTGCAAGTGCATATTTGCAGCCGTCATCTCCAGTCCTCACTTCCCACAGATGCCTTGACTGTGAGGTAAACCACAAAATGCACAGTCAACTGAACAGCTTATCCTCAAAAATACTTTGGGTTTTAAGAGTGACCTACATCAGCTATGCTGGCAAAACTGAGCACACTTCAGAAACACCATCCCATCAGTATTGTGTCTTAGGCAGATGGTTAGTACAATGCTCTCTGTATATTAATCTTTTTACTACTAAAGCTGCCATCTGACCTTTTAAAAGCTTCTCGTATTTGCTTAACAGGAGTGATAGACAGACAGATCTCCTTGTGTTTTATTCCAAAATGGTATTATTTCCCTTTACATTTTTTTCCAAAAACAAGCATTCTTGTTGACAAAGGGTCAGCTCCCAATGTGCTAATTGTGCTCATGCTTGCAAGTAACCTTTTACAAGCACACTCAGTCCAGTACTTACCAGGGAAAGTCTACAACTCAGCTTTTTCTATAGACCATTTCCTCACCGTCCTGTCCTGTGCTTGAAGCCAGTATTTCACCACAGTTTTCACCTATCAGCAATTGTTATGCTAAAACCTACGTTCTAGCATAGCTCTATTTTTAAGGTCGCCTGCAACAGCACGCCTCACCCAAAGTGGTCTGCCAAAGAAATTTACCCTCCACATTAACGAACAACAAAATATTGGTAAGTAGTTCATGTCATTTCGGTTTTTTTTTTAAATATGAGCGCAAGCCCAGTGAGACAGATCTACATTATTACTAACTATTATATACTGTTATTTCCAAAGCCCACTGAAATTCAAAATTCAGTGTTTTGAAATTAAGTTATTGTATCTGATTAACTGGTCCTTATTACATTCGGCACAGCCAACTACAGCTGCCACAGCCTGTGCCTCAAAGAGCTGACCCCATTCTAACATCGGGAACTCCCCTGCAACAAAGTCCATCTATGGAGAAGACACTGGACTGATTTCTTGGTGTCTTTAGTTTGGAATTAAAGATCAACAGTAAAAGCGGAAGACAATAAAGACACAAGACGACAAGTAAAGTCTGAATTCAACTGTGCTGTTCAATTTAATCTAAGTTGAGCTGCTGAACTGAATCCTCCCACTGGAACCTACTCAAAACAGCAGCAACTCCTAGTAGTTTCTGCATTTCCTCCCTACCCATCAATCAACTCATGCTAATCACCGCCTTTTGCACTAGCACAGAGGTAGAGAATGCAGTAATAAAGTGTGCCTTCAGCAACTCATCTCTCACACTAAACTCCTGAGTTGAGAAGGGCAGCTGCAGATGCACCTCACTTTCCTCCTTCCGTACAAAACCGAAGCATCCTTCTCAACGTGTTTACTAGCTTGGATATCCACGCACCTCCTGTTTCAGTTTTCTGCTTATCATCTGCTCTTCCATGCAAGTACTAATAAAAGCCTGAAACACCCTAAAGATCTTTTGGGAAAACTCTGTCCATCTCCATCATGAGCTAAAGGAGGCATGTGACAGGGAAACTCATTAGAAGGTTCTTCCAGGAAGGAGAGGGTAATCAATAAGCTAATGGCAATCAGTTACTTCAATACTTACACCAGGGAGAATCACAGGCAGGAAAGGAAAAGAGTGTATCATACAGACAGCATGCCAGGGTCCCTTCACATCTTTTAACTCAGCCACTGCCCGAGTTACAGATCAAAAATCAGACAGCTGATCTGTAAACAAACAGGCAAACTCATTTTCAAGCAATCACCTTCAACATCACCAGTTTAATATTTGTAACAGCAAAAATTCTTATAGCTAAGTCTTAAAATAAGCTAAGACATCAAATTCTTATAGACAATCTTTTAATCTACTAGTGTAGCCCCCTTAATACTAAGCATAAGCTGAAAACATCAGAGGTGAGTATCAGCCCACCGGCTTTTTTCTTAAATTGTATTTACCTATTTTTAAAAACCAGCATCTGACATTCTTCTACAGTAATTCTTACTGCTCTCAGGCAAAGGTTCAATAACTATTAGCCTGATTCTGTCATTCCTGAAAAAACAAACCACCGCAGTCAAGTCCCAATTATAGTAATACAGGATTCTCCTGGTGTCTTGACTTTTTACATTTAACTTCGGTTGCTTAAACCCAGTATAAATTCTTTCCACTGCACAGTTACTAGGCCAAAGTCAAAATGCTTTTCTTCCTGCTCAGCCACAGTAGCTTGCTCTTCAGTCCTTTCCCAGAAATCTAATTAAGTAATTCTCATAACTCAGAACGCAGGAAGATCCAGTTTCTTTGCAATATTTATTATTGAAGTTATTATCTTGCAGCAGTTACAGCCGAGTAAACATCTGACAAAGGCCTAAAAAGCATCATTGTTTTGCTTAAAACCTTCTCCAAGCTACTCAGTCTGATCTTAGACATGACTCCATAGCAAAGGAATTCTGCAGATCCACAAAACCTGATGAAATATAAATTAGCTGCGAGTAGCAGCCAGCAGCAAAGTAAGGCCAATCGCTGCCTCTGATCTGCATAGAGATGACAGCTCGTAGGCACCTCTGGTTTCTGAAGGTGTCCAGCTTCGTTAGGGCTTTGAGTGGGAAAGCCCGGCGAACTTCGGCAGTGTTCAGCTGATAAATGACTCTCACTGTTCAATACTATGTCCCGTCCATCCGGCTAAGCCCAAACAAATCAAACTGAGCCAGAGTTCCAGACCTGAATGACTTCGACAAGAAAACATTTCCTTTTCTGTTGACAAACAAGCATCAGACCTACTAGCTTGTAAATATTTATAGGAATAAATACTGTACTATTTTGCACATTTGTTTGTGAAGATAATTGAGGCAAGAGATTACAGGATCTCACATTTGATCAGACTTAAGCATTCGATACACACTATTTACAAACACCTGGCGATAATTGCCTGTTCTCCCAAAGAGGAATAAAAAAAAAGATTCTGAACAGCTAGTATTTCTTTGTAGGTGACATGAGAAAAAAGTTATCTTAAATCATTTGACAAATAATGATTATCAGAGGCAGCTGCCCACGGCTGCGGACCTGGCTCAGAGGAGCAGCACACTGCCATACCAACCCTCTCCTCACACAGCTTTGGCTGCCACTCAGATCACATTTAAACCAGGAGAAACACCTACAGTTCATCTTATGCCATTAGGAAGGTGATCTGATTTTGGAGCCTTCCTGGAAGTAGCCGGACTACCCTGTTTCTAGCCTCCACACAGGCAAGTTCCTCTTTCAACCAAGTACTCACTCATCACATAAGAAAGACCGTGAGCATCTTCCCCGCTTCAAGGAGAACCCAGCTAAAGAGCTGTGTTAGGTTTGTCTTCTTTTTAATAAAGGCTTTAACATTCAGTTTACAGATAGAGGTGAGGACTTTGTCATTGTCTCCACAGCTCAGCAAACAGCACGGGCACAACAAAAGCACAGCACCGAGAGCCAGGTTAAGGTTGTTGCAAACAGGAGACAGCACAATTGTCAGAACAATCAAAACTTAGAGGCCGTTCACCAAGGAGCAGCAGAGACAAACTCTTCATTGCTTTAAATATCACAATCAATAAGCGGCACCTGTGCTGGCTGGAGACCTGAAGCACCCGACCACTTCAAATGAAAGCTTTAGACAAAGTGAGCACCCCGAGGGAGACCACTCTGAGACCGATACCATTACCAATGCCAGACGCGCGCGCCAGAGCAGATCATCACCTGGTTTTGTATCACTGAGCTGCTCTTTACCTTTGACAGCAAGACCAAACCTTGAGTGCAGAGCTGTCTGTCCCCTGTGGGACAGCGGTATACTGGCTCATTCTGCTGACATCTCCAGCTAGCAGATTTAACAGAGCTAAAAGGAACTCAAACACGCTGTGTTAGTCCTCCACCTAACACCCCATCTTATTCTCACCCTCTCAAATTACCCAGTTGCATATCAGTGCCTCTGTTCTTTGTATCAATCCTTTCCCATTCACTGTCAGTCTGAAATAAACCTCCACTACAAAAAAAAAAAGTAAAAGCAAAGTTGTACTCTAAATGTCACATAAAACCTGGGCTGCTATCAAGAAAACTAAAAACTCTCCTGCAAAGCTGTGAAGTTTTTTTAACTGTAGCAATACAGACAATAGTTGTTATAGCCAGGTTTCATGAAAAGCTAATAGTGCCATAACCCAAGCAGGAATCGTTCAAAACTATTTTCAAACATAAACCTACTACCAGTAGCAACCAGTTGCTACTACCAGTAGCAACCTACTACCATAATTCTTCCCTGTTGTTCATGACAAGTGAAAGTCCAAATTTTTCGAGGCAAACTAAGTTATTGTGAACTGAAGTAAGCTTTCACTAAAGTGGTTCAACTTCCAAGACATACACACTTGTACTAATTCCTACTACATTTTCATCCAGATGCCAACACAGGAGTTCAGTTGTGACACGCTGAACCCTTGTCCCAGAGGGTTAGTACTCGTATTTAACATCCACCCAGGCATAGCTACATTGCTTGAAGTTTGCACAGCCTGTGCAGCTACTTGAAACTGAACAGAAACCTGAGTGCAAGTCAGTCACGAATTCCTGAGCCTCAGCCACGACAGAATTAAACACAAGAACTTCTGCACAATACAATTATATTTGTAACTTTTTTTTTATTTACACACTTCTTCCAGGGAGTGAAAAGTCTCTGTTTTCCACTGTAGTAAGTATGTAGCTACTACTGCTGGCATTTCAAGTACACAGGTTCTAAAATTAGCAGGAGCAGTTAATACTATGCGTTTTTAAAAGGCCAACACTCGCTAGCAATAAGACGGAATGCGTTTTCATTGAGCCACACCTAGAACTTAAGCTCCAAATCATATGGAAGATGCTTTAGTTTAACAGAGGAAAGCATTCTTTACTCAACTGCTAGGAAGTGCTATTTGTCTCTAATGGTGTTCATCAGTAAAGATGCACACACAAAACGACAAAGTTACCTCTTCAGGGAGACTGTCATACTACTGTTGATCGAAGCAGCAGACACGGTGTTCTACTCATACCTCTCGGGTGTTATTTGGCCATTTTTTTCCAGTTCCAGCAGGTGCTAGGCAAAGAATTCCAATAAGGCTTGAATATCTAACTCAACAACTTCTGCAAATCTTCAGCCTGCCTTCAAATCTGTTTGTAAAACCAGTACAGCCACATTAGCTATCAAAAAAATATTACAAAACTTAACTCACAGCTACTTGGAAAAAAGGCAATAATGTCATATCAACAGATTTGTCTCAGACATCCATCACGTTCCAAACAACACAAATGCCGTCAGAGAAAGTTTCCTCCGGCTTGCATACTCCAAATATCCAACAGCAACACATTAGTCGGAAATCAGATTACCTTGTATTTGGCAACATACAGAGCTTTGTTCAAAATTTACTCGTCACATTTCTGTGATGTGATGATTTTAGAGTCTACCTAAGCGTTTTACAATATCAACAGGAACACTAAGTTTTAGGAAAACCATAGCCAGAACAAGCTGGGGAAAGACTTCACACAAATGCAGCACAGAATGCAACACTTAGAGCAGACATACCAGTTAGCTACACTGACAACTTTTACAAGGAAAAAAGTCTATCTGAATCCTGAATATTTGGGAAAAGACAGTAAATCAAAATTCCAAGCATTCAACCTAGTTTTATTGCAAGTAGAGCAGCAAAGACAACTCACTGATGCTGCCCTGCCAACCTACGGATGGCACATTGCGCTCGCAAGCACGTGAAGTTGCCCAGTCCCACACGTTTCACCGTCAGCACAAGACTAGCCCCTTCCATGATCGAGGTGACAATTATCTTTTACTTACTGCCTACAGCCATAATTACCTTTAAGTGATGACCACTTTTACTGAACCAACAACCACTCAAACCAGCAAATTCACACCAAATGGAACAGTTCCCCTCCAGATTCCTTCTAGTGCTGAGTGACTCTGCCATCTTCTGCACTTTTGTTGCTTTGAGAACTGGAAGTTTATTTCCCAGGCAATATAATTCCACATAGTTTCCTTCCTTTCATTTTATATTTGGAACAAATTCAAGATATGCAGACAGCTTAATTACTGATTAAAAAAAAATGTTTCAATTACCTTAAAAATACAGGTAAAAATAGACAGGTGATCCTTCAGTGGCATTGAGAATCTTTCACTAAAGCTTAGTAACTTGGGATACAAATTTAAGTCTTATTGAAAACCTGAAAACATAAATCTTGTGTTATTCACTGAAACACAAAATCACATTTCTTAAAAGCTTAAAACCTATGTTTTGAACAGGCTTACTGGTCTACCTAGAATATATCTACAGTCATCAGTTCAACGACCAAAACGCTTCAGGACCAGGTCAGCGAGGAAAAAGGAAGGATTAAGATAACATCAGAAGGCTGATCTACACTGGCCTCTTAGCTTATTTCTTAATTCAACAAAGTTTCCTGACAAACGTTTCCCTGGAAAGCATAAGCTGGCAGAATCCTCATCTTCACAGCACTGCACCATCCTCCACACCCACTGACAGAAGGCAGCAGTCTGATTCTACAGTACTAACGGGTGAGGGGAGAAGAGACTGAACACAAGGAGACACCGACAAATGTTCTCAGTACTCAGGCACTCAGACTTTGGGATAAATAAGCATCTTCCAAAACACACTAATTGTCCAACGAAAAACTTAATTGACTGTTTTGGCCAGCAGTTGTTCCTGGAAGTGCTGCAATTATCTCAACATTAACAAATTACCACAGTCATCCATTAATTAAAAGATTACTTACATTATACCGTACAACATAGTCAACACCAAGCAGCATTAGCTTAAGACTACATTTAATTTCAGGCATGTGCTTCTCACTTCATTCAACCCTAGGACACAGTACATATTTACCATGTTTCAGAAACTCTTCTTTCTTTACTACAGCAGGTGTTGAGTTTTCAGCAACTGCCCCTTCAGTACTCCCCATATTTAAAGACACCTGCTCCCAACTCACAAGTCCCTAACAACCTGCTCATCCTCCAAAAAGCAAACAGCTGCAGATAGTCAAGGTCCACCAGAAGATTGGATTATGGCTCAGAAGTACTGAAGACAAGGCTTCCTTTCCTTAATATCTGCACACATCAACAGATACTTAGGAAAGCCACGCTCATGTTAGCAGTTACTGCAACGGTGCCTCACCGTCTTCAGCTCAAAATCCTGAATAAAGCCAGCATAAACAGACTGTGCTCTATCACCTTTCAGCACTTTTTTCTATGATAAATTTCTCCTTGCAGAGACAAAAATTGTGTTTAGCCACATGACTTGCATGCAATACAACTCTAACAGTATTTTAATTTGCACATAGCAAATGAAAAACAGTAAGGGCGATGCGTAACAGCCATTTGGCAAGATTAATTAAAACCTTAAGACTGTTGATTATGCAAGCGACACAGCTTCAACACATTCATGATCAGCTGCAGATAAAGGAAACATGCATATAGCTCCCAGAGAAACAGGGTGAAGTTCATTAGAACCTGGAAGTTATTTTACAGCCTACTCAACAGTTCATTGCAGCACTCTTACCTTAGAATCATAGAATCACATGGTTGGATGGGACCTATAAGATCATCTAGTCCAACCGTCTTCCCACTACCATTGCTGCCACAGCTACTAAACCATATCCTGTAGCTTCTCATCAAGCCGCCTCTTGAACACTGCCAGGGACGGAGACTCCACCACCTCCCTGGGCAGGCTGTTCCAGTGCCTTACCACTCTTTGGGAGAAAGTTTTTCCTCACATCCAATCTAAACCTCCTCTGGTACAACTTGTGGCCATTTCCTCGGGTCCTGCTTGTTGCCTGGGAGAAGAGGCCAAACCCCTGCTCATCACAACCTGCCTTCAGGAAGCTATGGAGTGCAATGAGATCTCCCCTGAGCCTCCTCTTCTCCAGACTAAACAATCCCAACTCTCTCAGCTGCTCCTCATAAGATTTGTGCTCCAGACCCCTCACCAACTCTGTTGCCCTTCTCTGGACACGTTCCAGGGCTTCAATGTCTTTCTTGTAGTGAGGGGCCCAAAACTGAACATCATACTCGAGGTGCGGCCTCACCAGCGCCTGTTGCTTAAGGAAAACAAAGCCTAGGTGCAGGCCAGCAATCTACTACCGAACAGAGCCACCAGCCCTGAGAAGCTGTCCCACACCATGCCACACAATCTCACACCCATTCCTCCAACAGCTCTGAAGCTCACCAGAGTCTTCAGTCAGCTTATTCAGCTTGCTATCCCAGTAAAACAATTAGCTGTTTTTACACTGAGCTGGTTTCTGAAGAGCTAGAACCTGTGTAAGGGAGCTGATGGAGGGGAAGGATCCCAGTCTTTCAGCAACAGCAAATTAATCATTACAAGCTCACCCACTCTTAAGCTATATTCTCAGAAGACAGAAGATCTACATCAGTTTTTAGTGAGTTTATACTTCATTGCTCTGCTTTACCAAACAACTTTCATATTCCTAGTACTATTTTCAGCTAAATCTGAACTAGGAATCAAGCAGTGCATCACCTCATTTTGAATTCAACTGGAATTGAAGGTATAACAAAGCAGCACAGAAATACAACTTCCGATTACAAACTTCGCTTACCTGACTAACCTGCAGAAGCTTTATCCTGCGGGGTTTTTTAAGCAAATTTTTAAAAGCTTAATTTTTATTTTTCCTAAAAGACTATCGTAGGACTGCAGCAGTTTTATTCATTATTAATCAGGCCTCATCTGCTCAGCACATCATTTCGGTAAGATTAGCCCACACGTTACAACACGGCAGCAAATACTGTATCATTCTCTCAACATAAAGCTTTCGCCCGCTAAACAGAAAACAGAGCACAAGTTAGCACAGTTTCTTTTTATACAAGTCAGTTCAGCCACTGGATGAAAAACGCTACATTACATTAAATCTCATATGTAAACATGACAAACCCTCTCTTGCACTTTGAAATTGAGTTCTTCACTCACTTTCAGCTTGATTTGACAGCTATAGGAGTCTAGAAAATAAAATGCTTAAGAGAAGGGTCCAGAGAAAAATGCTTAAACTAGTCTGCCAGCTGGGAGAACAGATTCCCCGCGCGCACAGCTCCTCTTGGCTCACGGCTCCTCAGCCTGCACGCACACCCTGACACCAGCACGCAGGTAAGCCTGGATGCAGCTGCCTCTTGCTCCGCTAGCAGTTTGGCTTACAGAGGGAAGCACGCGAAAGATTGCATGAAGATCATGGGATCACTGGTGTCTTTAAAGTGAAGCTCTCTAGGAGGAAGACAGAACCGCAGAGGAAAGCGGACTTTGTCACTTCTGCCATTTAACAAACCTAAAAGCATCAAGTAACTACTCGATTCCTGCTGAAACCACCTAGTTCGGGCTAATTTGTTTCACTAAATAGGATCAGAAGTAGATTTGATTCTTAATCATTTCAATCTTATATTGCAATTTGTCATCGGCAAGGTACTTTACATATTCCTTCTTAGAAATACTCCCCTGTCACATTTCACAGGAATGCAACAAAGGAAGGCAACTTGATTTACTGTCACTGTTCTTCTCAGGAAATTAATACGCTCCTCTTTAAACTTAAAAATAACTGCAAATTCATCCATTTCCTGACAAGTAGATGGAAGACGCAAATCAAAGAAGTGCCACAGCCTACTTGTATTTAAAAATCTTTGCTTTTAAATCAGATGCTCATTACGACACAGCATATATAAATGTCTAAATACAGAAGTCAGTCTTAAAGTTGGTATTCAGAGACCAGCATCAGAACCAGGCCCAGGTCTAAGCTCTTCATAACATCCAAGTAGATGAAAGCAGTAATCCAGAAGCCTTTGGAATTCTTTCAAGTTTCGTCATTTTAGTTTATACCTCAAAGTCTCCCAGGAGCTGGGAGAGTTCCTGGTCTTTAAGTATTATGAGAATTTTGCTGCTTTTTATTTCCAAAAGCCCACAGCCTGCACCACCACCTGAGAAGTCTGAGAGAGTAAAATCAATGTACACTGAAATCTCTGTATTCCAGCCATCATCTCCATTTCCGTGGCTTGTTTGTCCTGCTTGGAAGTAAACACTAAGAAAAAAAAAATTATTTCAAGTTAGGAAACTATCCTAT
Organism: Chlamydotis macqueenii; assembly: GCF_036417535.1. Taxonomy (NCBI): domain Eukaryota; kingdom Metazoa; phylum Chordata; class Aves; order Otidiformes; family Otididae; genus Chlamydotis; species Chlamydotis macqueenii. The sequence goes on from NC_141561.1 coordinate 40,504,755, forward strand.
GGCATACAGCCATTTTGACCACTAAAATCAGTTTTTACAGCTTCATAGGAATGAATTACTTTTAAGCTGTTATGGTCAAGAGATAAATCCTGCACTCTCTCCCCAGGTGACCATCTTGCATCTGACATTTTTCATCAGCAAAGTTTTCATTTGTCCACGTTTCCACTGAGAAGGTTAAGCCTAATACAGCTCTCATACAAAACTCCCACGTATTCAAATTCCATTTGTTTTCCCTTTTTTTTGTGCTCAAGACAATCACATCTGTACAGAAACTGATTCTAGCTGCAGGACCAGCAGTACCCATAGAACGGGCTTCCAGATTACTCTTGTGCGAGGCAGAAATGCTCATGGAATAGCTTGGCCACAGCACCCAACACACAAAACCCACTTTGAATGCAAATAAATGAGCCACTATCACAGATTCAACATATTCAAGATGCTTACTGGACAATCTTGTAAGACTCAAATTTGATGTTTTACTTTAAAATATAGGAGTATAATTAGACACAAGACTTCACTATCACCATTTTTTATTTGAATCTGTAAAAGATAGTACTACTTCAATAATTCGGCAAAACAAAATTTGAAGGACAGTTGATAACCATTATCATTGTGTTGCCATCTCTGCTGCTTTTTCAGAGCTTTAAAGAAATTTCAATCAAGTATCTTCCAGTTTAAGCCCACAACACTCTCCTTGATTTTAGCTTTTTATACTTTTATGTTTCCAAAAGCGGCTGTTAAGCATACAGATAACAGCTTTTCTCAATGCAGACCCACCAAAGACCTTAAGAATACAAGCGTGGCTAAGAGAAATCAACCTAGACAAATCAAATAGAGAGTTGCGAGACTGCAGAGGGTTCTTCTGGCATCCTGTAGTTTTCTCCACGCGCTGTCCCCAGTTAAACCTGGATCTCAATTACTGTCTAGGGAATACGTACCCCCTAGGTCAATAAATATCCTTTCTCTCTCTCTGCTGACATACCTAGCTATGAACAGTCTGTTTACTAACTTGATTAACAAGTTAAGAGGCAAACGAGAGACTGATATTGTGGGAACAGTCACAGTTTATATTCATGTTACCGTTTTTCAAAACAGAACTGTTGCAGAATTTGCAGGAAAACACATGTCAAAAATCATCATATTTAAAACTACAGTACCTTCTCTACATATTGGAGCCAGCTTCAGTCTAGATAGCTCAGTTATCAGCAACGCTGACAGCATGGGACATCACCACAGACTAACCATCCTGTACACAGTCCCCTAACGAGTCCCACAGCCTGCACGGAGACCTCTGCGTTACCACTACCACTTCCACCCAGGCTAAATGGTTGCATGCCGGCTCCAATATTCATACACACCCAAAGACACATTTACCACCAACATGTAGACAATGGGAGAGAAGCGGCTTTTTAAAGGCACTGCTTTCTCTTAACACGTTACAGCAGTCACACACTCAGTGCTGCTTTCCCCGCTCCCACTCCAAACTATCTCCAAATCTTTCAACTTGCAAAGCAAACTACACTTAGTACCTCTGGAGCAACCTATGAGTATTACTAAATATGCCTAAACAAAACTACACAAGTCAGGAAGAACATAGATTTATACTGTTATGTTCATATCTGTTTGTAGCAGGTTTTTTTTTTAATATTACAGCCTCACTGATCTTGTTTTAAGAAGATCTAATTCCATTTGTAATTGGATCTACTTATCAGTATTTGATTTACCTAATGTGTCATCACTGAACAGCTTTTATCAAATATCACCACTCACCTAGTTAAGCAATATTTCTGTCTGCTGAGTAGAAAAATACGAAAGCTGTAGAAGAACAGCTGCAGAACGTCAGATAATCCAGGAAACACGTATACACGTTGGACAGTAACAGAAGTTTCTCTGATGGCACCTTTCCCTGAGATTAAAGACTACCAGACAACCTTGCCCCTGCTCCTTGGGCCAGATGACCTGTAAAGCTCCCTTCCAACCCAAACTATCTATGATTCTATGAACTTCTAAAATGCCTCACTTTGGTGTCACTTTGTTCCAAGATGGTATCTGTATTCAAGTTTGTAGCAGGTAGGCGACTCAGCCTAAGTAAGCTACCTTGCTCTTAGAAATTCTAGCAAAGTTTATTTTTTTCCTATGTATCTACTCGAGTTCTTTTTAAAAGCTATTGGACTGGCCTAGTTAGCAATCAAGGGATATATACTTGAGCTTTAATTTTAAAAGCACGTCATCACCTAACATCAAGTAATTCCTTTAGGGACATACTTGCACTTTTTAGGTCACTGAGGTATTTCGCCTCTTGCTGTTGACAGCCTACACTCAAGTTACAGTCAAACACCAATATTTAAATGCACTTCCCCCACCAGACTGACTAATTTCTTTCAGCTGTCTGTAGTCTCTTTCCAGGGCTTACCTGCTTGCTCCCACAGCAAATCTCAAATTAGAAAACTTCCTACTCATTAAAGTGTCTAAGTAATCTTAGCATATTAAGTTCAAGGCAGATTACCGTACATTTTGTCAAACACCCATCTGTCAGGAACTTGAATCTCACACACGAAGATATTCTGATTTCGCCACAGCAGACACCAACTGACAGACCTGCAGTTACAGAAGAGATCCTGCCCAGCTACCCCATTCACACAGGCAGCAGCCTGGACAACTCTCAGAACCGAGGAATCAGCTATTACTCACCTCTCCTTAAACAGTTCTTATTCAAGTGAAGGGAGAAATAATTTCTTTATATTCTAGCATTCCATAAGCGAACACTAAGATGTTCCCCCATCATCCCAGAACACAAAAGCTTTCAATTTTACATTAGAGTTCATTGGTTTGCCCAGTAAATAAAATACTTAATATACATTTCCTTTACCAGAAGCAGAGACAGTAAACATACCTTACTACCTTTAACACCATTGCATGAATTATCCCCAATTTTATTCCTGTGTTTTACGCACTGCAGGTTTTGTTGCACTGACTGGCAGGCGTGCATGAACACCAATTCAAACGGGACAGCACATCTTTCATTACCTAAAACTGCACAATCAAGTATCACACACATTCTACCCTTGCCATGCAGATAATGGTAATAATCCAGTTGAGGGGAAAAAAAAAAAGCATGCTTTGGAAAAATGTTTTCTAGAAGTTGTCTAAACAACACAAAGAACAACAGTGAGATGACATTCAAATCACTGAAGTTTCCCTGTAACACTGACTAAAATGGACCAGCACTCAGATTAGGCACTTGCAAGCAAAACAGGAGCGTCCAATTGTTTATGTTTGTACACTGACCAGTTTTAAAAAAACATGTAATGCTCCATTTTAAACACTTTTGTCAGATAATTTGAAAGTGAGCAATTAGTACATGCAGTTCACATCAACTAGCATCATAAACCAAACCAGCAACCCCCTAGCTGAACTCACTCTACTATGCAGGAAGCAAGATGTTCCAGTAAGCAAAATGTTCCTGGAGAAGTACTGGCTTTTTATAAGGCATGTAGGTCTCCTGACTTCAGCTAAAATACTAGCCCTAAAACGCAAAGTAGTTACCAAGGCAGATGTCATCTGTAAATATTTGCCCATCTAACCTGGCCATGACTGTTACCCAGATGGCTACCACACATCACTCCCTCCCCTCTCAGAAGTTATGCACCCACGGATTCAGCACATCTTTTGCCTCAAGCAAGCTGTGCCCTCCAGTCAGCCCCACCCTACTCTAATTTTTCAAGATAAGGCAATAGTAAGATCCCTCCATCCATAAAGTAATGTATTGTTATACATCTACACGCTATTAAATACCACAGTCTCATAGCGGTGAAGTATTTTTGAAGCTTAATTAATGCAGGTTAAAATTAGAATCTTATTTTGCATGAGAAAAGTAATGAAATGGGACCAAAGAGATGATTTGCCACAGGGTACAGGAACAGTTTTCCACGGTCTGTTTCAAATCCTTCTGCCTTTCCTTTACTCAGCTCCAACAGTGAACCTACAGATTCAGGTTCAAGTGACAGAACTGCATCGATAAGCGATAAACGACTAAAGGAAAGTCCCACACATGCTAAGGCTTCAGTTTTAAGTTCTCTTCATATTCGGAGCATACCACTAGCATAGCCAATTTTTACAGTTTCATACAACACAAAGCAGCTACCTGTCACTGTCACCATCCTGTGCAGAGGGACCAGAAGCTTGCCCAGAAACCTACAGAAGTCTTTCAACCCCAAGCTCAAAAAGCCATCTAAAACAATTTTTCTAGGAGCACTGTATTTTGAAGGAAAAGTATTACTCAGCTTTATTCACGGTACCAAAACAGAAGAACATCCTGAAGTCTTAATAGGATTAATTGAAAATACTAACAAAGCTTTACTATAAAAGCAGTTTAGAACTCCACTACAGGATTCATTTTATGTTCATGAAAGCAAAGGAACATTATTTTCTTTCACTATCATTATTAGTTTTGATAGCTGACACCCTTGGCAATACAACCAGTAACAGCTTTTAGTCAAACAGAGATGGTATAATTAATAACAAAATTATTTGTAACTGTAACTCAGAACTCTCACTATCAAATGCCCATATCTATTAATATTTCCCAAGCTATCATTCTACTTATAGTGCTAAACAGTGAAGTTACCCACTTCACTGCACTAGTGGGCTACAACGCGTGCAGTTCATCAACTGCGTTATCCCAGCCCAGAGGTCACGCAGTTTTGATCAGAGACGCCTGCTCAGGATCCCAGGGTGCAAGGCATGCACTCCACCTAACCCTACGCCACGGAGAGGAATAGGCTCTGACAGCGCAGAATACAGAAGCATATGTGCTAGGCAGCCATTTCAGTATCCTAACGTCACTGGGTTCACTTCTATCAGACTCTGATGGAGCACAAGTGATCCTACACTCAAATGCAACCACATTCATGTGTCATCAGTGCCAAACATCTGCTGTCCAGTACCACACCACAGTTGTCCCAAGAACTACTATTTGTGTACAAGTTGTCTTTCAATAATGAAATGTTTCATAAGAAATATAAAAATGCAAAGCAAGTGTATTCAGCTATGCAGCTGAAGCCTGACATCTAATATTTCTCCCTGCTACACTCACTTTCCACGATCGTACAAATTCGTATGCCACCACCTCCTTATTTAAGGTCCTGCAACACCTTCCTTGGGTTACTGACCAAACGATGCAAAAAGCCTTGCTTTCGGTTCACAACTAGCTAACTCACATACACAAGCATTCGCTAAGTGGTATAGGTTTAAACAACTGCTGCCTGGACACCCAGAGCGCCATGCTTTTAGCGTTATTTCCTCTAGAGAACACAGTTGCTGTGATACCTGAAAGACAGGCTTCCTGGCTGCTCTCCTCAGCATGGGAAGTTGAAGCAGTAAGAAAATGGAAATGACAGGTTTGTACACTACTACTGTCTGCTTAAAGCGGTGAGAGCAGGTTACAGGATGCTACAAAAATCCTGCAACAGTGACTATCTTCCTGTGTTCCTCCTTCTGGTTATGTTACTGAAAAACAGAGTTGAAAAGTGTAGACATAGTGGCATAAGTAACAGAAAATTTACTGACGGGAAGGACTTCATCTGCAGCTTTAGTTTCACAGAAAACAAGCACTACCAAGTTCAAGGCAAAGTGGATTTTGCTACAGGTTTTGAGTTAAATTGTGCCAAGCTAGGCTATAAACGCTCCCTCAATCCCTTCAAAAGAATGCCGGAAAACAAGATAAAAATTCGCATCTGAAGCCTCTCATAAATAAACACAAGCACACAGCAATACAGCTAAACTGTATCTTCAGTTCCAGTATTTTTAAAAGTCACTTTGCTTGCCTGTATTTTTCTTAAGTAGAGAAGTGGAAATTACCAAAGCATCTGCCTAATCATTAGATTACATTCATTATACAACTATGTAAATAAATAAAGCTACAAAACAAGACACTGAAACTACACATCTGACACATCAGCCCTGTATTTTTAGTACTTGCTTCCTTAAGTGGTTAACTGAAGCTTACTTAAGCAACAGGAAAAGAAAAACGAAAAAAACAAGTCATTCATCGGGTTTGAAATGCACTGTCATCTTAACACCCTTTCATTTGTACTATTATACAGGCTTCAAATATTAGGTTACTCAGAATCCTGAAATGGCATTAATGAGGTTGAACGTGCACATACTGATTAAGTAAAACATCTGCTTCCATCCACTTAAAAAAAAAAAAAAGAGACAAAATAATTCCAGAGGGCTTTGGAACTGCCAGCTGCCCACAATGGACTTGCTACCAGCAAGGGAACCTGGCAATCCCTTTGCCTCCACCTTGGAATTAGAGATTTAAAACAAACTTTCTTAGAAGTTGTAGATCGCTGGTAGCCCAAATATACTTAAGTGAGGTGGTACTGTTACCTTATTTCTAACACTACTCACAAGATTCATTCAGCACGTACAGCTTTATGACAATTACAACAGAAGTACAAAATAATTGCAAACAACTCTGGATCAAAAGCTCTGTCTAGAAGACTAAAAAGTAGTTTCCATACAGACAGAAGAGCCTTGGCAGAGGGGGATCCCAGTACTGTCCCCAAACCAAACCAGTCTGAGCCCCCTGCTCCGAGTCGGTGCCCTACTATTTGGGGTCTTTGCCCTTCACCCTCTGTTCTCCCAGCTCGTGCCCAGGCAGTGGTCACTGCAGGGCACCCAGTCACCCTCATCATATAGAGACGGCACCCATGAAACCATATTTAAGTCTTAGCTCTAAAGACTTCTGGGAATTCTGTACTGTCAAAAGTCCCACAACCGATCCACATCCGACACTGTCTTAGCTCAATTATTTCATGGTACAAAGACAAGTGAGAAAACAAAAGAGAAGTTTAGCCACAGTTCTCCCCCCGCATAGGTGACAAAGTACAAACAGCGCTTAAGGGTAAAGGACAAAAAACTAATATTACAGAAGAAAAAAATCTTATTCCCACAGACATTAGGATTACCAAAAACATTTAATACAATACTTTCTCAGAATAGGGAGCTTTACCCATGAAGTAATCATTTTAGATTTTTTCCACAAACAATGTGTATGAAGGTCAGAAAGAATACCCTTAACAAAAACTAACGACTGCAGAAACGAGTGTTTTAAATGCACTGTCAGCAGAAGGTCACAGCTGAGATGTAAATGAGTCCTCCATTTCAGCTACTAAGATTTTTGGAGATTACTTATCTTTTCCTCAAAGATCTGCCAAAAATATCAACACTGCCATTTACCTTGCTTATTGGCAAGAACAAAACCAAGTCCCAACTGCGATGTAGCAGAGAATTCCTGAGGTCTGAGAAGTTCCTCACCTGCATGGCACTATTTCCCATCTCCATCATTCTCCCAGAAAAGTGGGGTTTTCAATTTCACTTACAACTGTTAGACCACAGTATGTTTCTAAGTGCATCCCTTAGTATTTGCAATTAATGAAATACATCAACCGACGTTACACTGTGCGCATCCTTTTCCCAGGGGCCTGAGATCAGCCAAAGGAATCAGATATCCCATTTGCTGCATTGCTGAGTACCCCCTTCTTGTTAGGGAGCAAGACTCATTTGCCAATTTCAATGGAAATAAACACAGCGATCTGTATACACAGCAGCATGAACTCTCGTTTCAGCATTACTGCATGCTGCTTTAAACTAATCCCCCAAAGCAAACGGTGGGAGAAGCCCGGCACACTCCCTGAAAAACCTAACGCCTCCCAACACATTGGTTCCAACAACACCAGTTGATCCACAGGATGTCTCCTCCTTGGCCTCAGGAAAAAAAGCTATCCTCAGAAGTTAATGGTTTAAGGCTTTCCCCTCTATTTCTAACTTCTACACGCTCACTCAAAAGCATCTGATACTTCATTACACAGCTTTTACCGAGAACAGCAACAAAGCATAACACTTAGAGCCAATAAGCACGGACACTTTGACTCAGAATAAGACATTCCAGCAACCTAAGACACAACCAAACCAAACTTTCAGTTCACCACACAAGTAAAACAAAACATTTTAATTTTCTTGGTTACTCATACACTGAACTCTTACCTTCTCCGCTAAAAAAAGTCTTTCCATTTTATAGTACCCACCTAAACTAGAAAATATGTACTGCGTTCCACCAATTTGTCCACAGTGAAGGCCTACAGACAGCAAGGCAGAACCACAGCGGGGAAACGCTCCCTTTGCGCTAGGTTACCGCACAGCTCAGCACACAAAGTCACAGGTGCGCAGTCAGCACAAAAACACTCTAAGAGACTTGTTCCAAACACATCTCACTGGCTCCTGCAGGCAACGACCAGCGCTTACTGTGTATATGCAAGCTCAGAATTTACCTAGAATCACTTACGCACGAGATTATATATATATATAATGTGTTCAGATTCCCTACGTCTGGCTGAACCACAGAAACTTAATCCCCCAGAACAACAAGAACAAAAAGCACATTCCCAACATGCTCAATCTTTGCCCTCTCTCCCACAAATCTGAAACAAGAGGCTATGTTGTGAAACTGTTCCCCAGGCACTGTCTCGAAAAGTTACCCTCAGAGTAAAATTCAGCCCCAGACTAGAGACTCCCTCTGCCAGTAGAACTACGTCAACTTCAATTATTTACTTTGCAGACCTGAAAAGTAAAACAAGCAAAAAGTAGATTTGGTTTACAAGCCGAGACACCATAACCAGCCCCCAAACCCACTTTTAAATCTTTTAGCTTCCAAGCAAACAAATTTTAATTTTATCTTGGTACATTTGCAAAGTCAGTTCTGTAACTTCAAATCATACAGCTGGATCCACAGTTCAGAAAGGCACAACAAAAGCAGCCTGGTCACTATTCAGGCTGCAAGATGCAGTTGTCTTATGTAATACTCAGCTTTGTAAATATATGACCTACACCATCACTCTTCTGATTTATTTAAATAACACAACATACATATAAACTCCCCTCCCCCAGAGCTTGACTTGACTCACATGGAAATCTCCAGCTGCTGGACCTCCTAAGTCTGTTTCAACAAAATAGCCCAGTAAAAGGAGTGACTGGTATTCAACTGGTTTTCAGAGCGACTGCCATCGTTTCCAAGCTGCAGCTTAGCACAATTCTTTGCCAAGTCTTGTAGGACAATCAGCTTTCGCACCTTGTCATGAGCTATTTGTACACCTGCAGGAAGGCTCACACTATCAAGAAGAGGCTACCTACAGCAGTGATTCACCCTCTCCTTATCACTGGATAGACTCTCTCAAGATAAAGTCCTATGTTTTCAACTAATAACGACACTCCTTCCAGAGCAGGAAACCAAAGAAGGTTGATCATCGATGTGCCTGCCATTTTTCTGTCACCAAGTAGGAGAGAACAGCTACGTTAAGCAGGAAAAACAGCTGTAGTCTTGTATTTCACAACAGAAAACAAGGCTTTTACAATACATTCATTTCTCAACTCATTCATCTCAGATTCCAGTAGCAACAGAAGCACTAAAATCCCATTATGACCTCACAGTAAAACTGAGTATAACTACTTCTCCAAGATAGCCTCACAACTGCACTGCTCCCCCAACATAACCAATACCAGTATTTAAGGAGTCAGACAGTCAGAGGGCTCCAGGAAAAGAACGGCCACAACAGGTAATAACACCAAAGTGGAGTCCCACATCAGTTCAAGACAGATGCCTCTAATGCACATGCACTTCAAGACTTTTACCTGCATCCTAAATTACTTTATTTTCAAGAAACTGTACTTTTAAAAGTGACTGAAGGAGAAAAAAAAGAAAAAAGCAAGGTTTGTATCTTTCCTCATTTCTCTCCCACTCCCCCAGTGCATCAGGATCTCTGCACTGCCCTGAACAAGTAACCTACAAGCGCATAGATCTAATTTTCTTCAAGATTTAGGTTATTTCTGAACTGCCATGAAATTCCTAATAATCATAGCTTCAAAACTCAAACTAGCATTCACAACATGCTTTCAGTTTTTTTTTTCAGAGGAAAAATAGAATAGAAATCACAAAACGTGCTCGAGTACAGCAATTCATAACTGAATCTCTGATACAACATTAGTAAGAATTAAAGCAACAACTTCCCCGTAGATTAATAAATAAAATCGGATTTCCTATTTATTTAGAGAGTGAAAGAAAGAAAAACAAACAACACACTACAGGGAACATCTTCAAATTACTCGCAAGGCACACTGAAGCCGGTACCTTAAGCCTCATCATTAAAGCTTTTTTCTACTAGCAGAGGATTCAAGATATTTCTCAGGTAGGAGAATCTGCTTGAACCTCGTAGTGAAGCAGAATCTGTTTTGATGGGCTTGCCACCGTATAAAAGGACAGCAAACTATTTCAGATGCTTAACACTTGCTGCATTAGCATCTGTTAGTAATTAAGTATATTAGCAAAAGTGCTTTTACAGACTATCAGCCAAGATGACATTGTTAAGTTGTTCCCGAATCCCTTCATGAAGGATTAGAAATTAAGTTTTTCACCGTCCTTCCTTGGTTTTACATCATTCTTGAAGTTATACTATTCTAAAACACTAGTCTCAGCCTGGATGAACAAAACTGGAAGTGACATATTCAGCTACCGCGTACCCTTCCATACCTACAGACACATTAAGACCATCATACCTTGAAATCCCGAGATGTTTCAAGCCACTTAAAGACTGCTGAGGTGACTTAACGTTTTCTTCTCCCCATTCCTAAGCACACAACATACTTGATATAAGAACTGTTTAATATTGATCGAGTGCTAATGCATCTGCTAGTGAATCTAAGCTCGTGAACCACAGGACATGTGAAGAGAGCTTTTACCGCAGTTAACAGCCTCAATAACAGCATCTAAAATGGGCTACTTGGTACGAGTTTCACACAAAGATAAAAGCATATACTTCCACGCTATTTAACTGTTGACTTTGCACTCTGAAATGTAGGAATCTGAAAATAACCAGTTTTTAACATTTTTATTCAGTGAGGAAAAAAACTAAGGAACTAACATCACACAGAACTGTTTTACCCAGTATCACATCTAAACTTTGAATAATACAAGGAAAGAAATCTCTGGGCAAAAAAAATATCTAAGTGTCAATTTAGTGCCCAATTTAGCAATGTTTAGCAATTGCTCTCTGGATTAGATACAACTTGTGTACCTGAATACAAAGAACTGCCGTTGCTGAAAGGCCAGTTTCAATTTCACACTATTTCAATAGTCCATCAAGTACATCTGGACACTCCTGTAAGAGAACTCAAGACCTACAAAGAAAGAGGGTTTACTCTGCCAATAAAACCCAGAGTGCTAGGAAGACGGTGCCATTCTATAGCAAAAAGAAAATTTTGAGAATAAATAGCGTCTCTGCTTCGCTGTTCTCCTCTAGATCTGCCAAACCTCTCTTGGTCAGGAAAGTATTATTTGAGCTGTTCAAGGAGCACATGTTGGTTGGAGTTACAGTTTAAAGCAGCCTGAAATAATGAGACCATAATCTTTTCTTTAAAGAGTCCAAGCTCTCCTTTTGCTGGAAGAAACTATTTCAGCAAAAAGTTACCCAATATTTTCTCATGCCAGTCACACCACAACTCCTCGCTGCTAGAGAAAAAGATGACTACCCTGAACTCAAAAGGTGTGGGGATATTCAGGGAGTACCATCGTAACACTCAGCTCTTCGCAGCTCAGTCAAGGACTGCAACAGCAGCAGCAAAACAAATTACTAAGCTCTTCCTACATGCAATATGGCATTGCCACACAGGTTTAAAAGCCCGTATCAGTGAGAGAGAGTTAGATAAAGGAGGTTTATCAAAAATACAACCTAGTGGAATTGTAGCATAAAGGAATGAGCTGCTGGATTTTTTTTAAATATACGCAATTTTTGATATTTAAGAGTTAGTTGAAGAGCCCTCAGAACAGAAAAGACTTAAGATACACACTTTTCTGGATAAATCTCTCCCATGAATCACGTCTACTGGTTTCATGACTCAGTGTCCAATGTGAGCTCGACAGCAAATTGCCTATGAAAATTTTACTCATCAGCTCTGCTTCTGAAACACATTTGCAGGCTGTTATTTTGGTTTTAAAGTCTTTGTGATTGCCAAATGAACTGAGCTGCAGTTAGGTAACACAAATCATTAATACATGAAAAGACTAACGTAAGTCACATGCCACGAAGATAATGACATAGTGCTCCACATCCAGTGCTTCGCATCCTCCTCCCACTTCAACACAAACTTGGCTGCACCACTACATCCCAAGCATCTTCTTCAAGAAACATATTTATACCACATAAACATGTATTAATTACCACTTGAAAGGAAAAAACCCAAACATTCTGCTGAAGGCATCACCTATCCTGCAGAAATCCAAGCAGCACTGAGAAAGGAAGCGCTGCCTGCGCCATATCCTTCCCGCAATATGCATTAATTAAAGTTTCCATCCCTCCAGTGAAGCAGCAGACCAAAGGGGAAGGACTCCCAGGAAGCCGACAACCACGCACCATAATTGCGATAAAGTCACAAACACAACAGAGAATACGCACAAAACTCTACCGCGTGCTTAGGCGGATATGGAGATGTAGCTGGGGACACTCTATTCTTCCATAAGCGACAGGCACTGCCAGTCTCAGCGACTCGCTACACAAAACACTGAAGAGGGGGGGTTTTGCCCCCTCCCTCCTAAAATATTAACAGCATTCAACATAATATCTGCCTATTCAAGCCACATTGCTTAAGAATCAGACGAATAACACAGTCTTTCAAGTAACAATCTCAACAGCAGCTTTTCCAGCAGGATGTTTTTACTACATATAATTTAAGGACAAGATAGGCCAAGCACACAAGATGGTTTTAAGCAGCTATTTCAGCTGCTGTACATCGCGCTCCACTAGCTTGAATCCCTTCCAAAACAGCGGCAGACTATTTCAACTGCAAAAGCACACAACGCAAAGCTTAGAAAGTTATTATGCAAAATAACTCAGAGATTTCTTCTTAAAATACAAGATCTTGGCCCATAGTGCTGGTTTTTTCTAACTCCAATGACAGCTAAGAAAGATATCTGCAGACTTCTCAATAGTGACAGTTTTTTCGCACATCCTAAGCAGTTCAAGAGTCTCTGCAGCGCTCCTTCGGGGATAGATGCATGTAAATCTGAGCTTAGAAGCCTGTTATCTCCATGTTGCCTTCAAACCTGTTTTTACACCGCTGCACAGGCTGACGACCGCTCTGCTAATCCAGTCGTGCGTCTTGTTTACCGGCTTCACGCTGCTAAAGCGGAGCCCGCGCTTTAAACGCCTGCACCAGAAACTGCACAGAGCGCCGAAGAAAAAAAAAAAACAAAAACCAAAAAAACACAACCAAAACCTCTTTTTCTCCAGGCAAAGCGAGCATCACCCTTCCCACCTCAACCCAGCCCCAACAACGGAGCAGTTGGGAGCGGCAAAACAACTTCTCTGCTTTCCAGCCGCGCTGGGGGGAGTGATGGGGACCAGGATAAGACCCCCTCCCTAAAAAAAAAAAAAAGAAAAGGAAAAAAAAAAAGAAAAACAAAGCTTGCTAAGGGGGGATGGAGGAAGAGAGGGCAGCCAGGAGGGCGCAGGCAACTGCACCCAGAGACCCCGTGAGGCAAAGACAAGGGTTTTGGGGTGGGGAGGGGGGGTGCAGGGTGCACCCCCCCGTCCGCCCCTCTCCCCGGGGCGGCGGGGCCGGCGGTTCTCACCTTCGATGGCGATGACATGCTCGCGGATCTGGTTCTGCAGCACCGGCTCCTCCAGCCGTTCCAGCAGCTCGTAGATGGAGTAGATGTTGGGGTGCACCGACTCGAAGCGCTGGATCTCGGCCCGGATGGCTGCCGAGTTGGCCAGCTGCTGCTGGTAGTTCATGGCGCGGCCGCTCCCCTCCTCCGCCGCCGCCGCCGCCGCCTGCTCCGGTCCGGCGCCTTCCCCCTCCGAGACCCCCGCGCAGGCCGGCGGGCGGCGGGGGGAGGAGGCGGGGCGCGCAGGAGTGGGGGGGGGGGGGGGGGCGAGCCCCAGCCGCCGCCTCCTCAACTCACCGGACCCCCCCCCCGCCGCCGCCGCCGCCGCTGCCGCCCCCCGGGCCGGGCCGGCAGCAGCCCCTTGGCCTGCGCAGCCCGCAAAGGGGGCACCGCCGCCGTTCTCCGCACCGCTGTCACTTCATCGCGGCGGGGCAAGGCAAGCCGGCCGCCCCCGGCCCCATGGAGGGCGGCAGAGCGGCGGGCGCCGCGGAGCTCCCGGCCGGGTCGGGCCGCCCCCCCCCACCCTTCCCTCACCGCTTCCTCTCCGCCGCGGTGACCGGTTCCCGCCGGTCCCTCCTCAGCCGCGCGCCCCCGGCCCAGCCTCGCTGTGGCGCCCGCCGCCCCGCGCGCTCGCCCCGCTACCTTCCCCCTCCCTTCACTCCCTTTGCGTCCTTCTCCTCTGCCCGCTTCACGCTCACGCAAACCACGCCCCCGCGTTACGTCACCGCGCAGGGCGCCGGTCACGCCCCCTCGCGTCCCCCCGCGCTGCACGCTGGGAAATGTAGTCCGGGAGGAGAGGGGCGGTCGCTGAGGTAGCGCGGGGGTCGCGAAGGGCCCGGTGAATCCCCCGCCTCCCCTCGGGGTGGGAGGCCTGGAACGCGGTGCTTGGCTTTGCGGGCAAGTAGAGGGAGCCCCCCGCCCCGCACATGCGGAAGGCCAGGCCGGGCACGGCCCAGTGGTTCCCCCCAGCCCCGCACCGCCGCTGGGGTCCCGGAAAGGACCAAATCGGGAGGTTTGGGCGTAAAGTGCTGTGCCCACGTTAATCACAGCGGGCTAGCGGTCGCAGTAGCCGTGGCGGTGGCGGCAAGGCAGTGACCCGGGCCAAGCTTCGCGAAATTATCGCTGGATCTCATTGTAAGGCGTTCGGCTTGCCCCGAAAGCTTTGCCGTGACCCCCACCGAAGACACGGCGGTGTGGAAAACAACAGCGTTCTTGGTCTAAAAGCCTGCAATATCCTGTTTACTCTGGGTAAATTACGGCGTGGTGAAGCCCCACTGCCATTAGCATAACCAAGTTTTATTAACAATGTCATCTGCAAGCCAGCTGTAGGCAGAGTTAGGCGTTTGCCTCGATTATTCCTTTTTTTTAGGATCAATATTTTATGGATTTAAACTCCGAAGCTGTGAAATGTGGAGCAAACTTTAATACACAAACCAGTGCAGCGTAAGGACGCCTTGGTGAGGCATAGCCTAAGGTTTCTGAAAACTTAATGCGTTTATCAAATCCATTGATCTATATTTTAAAAATGAAACTGCTTTGGTTTGTTTATTATTTTAAGTACAGCTGGGAACGTAAGTGGTGCGTATCATACGATCTCCAGGGTGGAAATAGTTGTTCTTCTGCTGTAACTGAATTCTTAACCTGAACAGCTCCAGAGGAAAAAAATAAGCTTGGTAAGCTTGGCAGCAAGAGGGAGAATGAGAGTATCGTATAAAACAGCGCTGACCTGTACCATGAGCAATAGCACTTAGTGTTGTTGCAGGAATTTGTTCTCTGGCTCATCTACTGACGCTCTGCTGCAGGTCTTCCTTGTAAACCCACGGTGACCTGACAGAGCTGAACAAAGGCTGCAGGGAGATCCTTCAGTCAATGGCCACGGCGCTGCTTCTATCAGTCATCTCTAAGTGAATTCTGTCACATAATACATGAGCTATTATGCCTGAGGTAAGCAATTGCTACCAATTTATGCCACACACGCAGTATCTGATATTTAAATAGTCCCAATAACACGTGGGCATTAAGCTTCTTGATGTGATGGCTCCCAGCCAAAAAAAACAAGCTGTAGGTGTGACAAAGGAAGCTGTCATATGACATTGAGTTTTTGGATACACCTGAATATGTTACTTGAAGATCAGACGTACCTAGTTAAGAGCAAATCGCCTTCACCCTCACATAAATATGAAATGAACTGGCTTTGAAACTGCAGCTGGTAAAAGTGAGATGGTTGTTTCAGTTACCAAAGGCAGCTTATTTTTCCCCAGATAATCACTTACTACAAATTTTCTCAATCTAATCATCAGGTAGGGAAGTCTTTAATTCCAGCTGAGGGACTAAAGCTTTCTCAGCACTGGTTGTTGCCTCCTGCAAAGGTTGTCTTCTGCTCATTTGAACAGTTGAGGGGGAGAGGGGAAATACGGTCGTAGAGATCTGTGTCTTCTTCCTTGTTCCTTCTCAACAGAAATTGGTATAGTTTTTATTAGCTTTCTTGGTTTTGTTTTCTAATCCTAGTAGGAAACTCTTGGGTGGTGTCTTGGTGCTGGCTAGAATAAATTTTCACCTGAGCTGGGAGAGGAACTGGTGGCACCTGTGGCTGAGGGACACAACTGGGACAGTTTACTACTTAGCCAACAGCTGGGATAGTTTACCCAAATTAGCCCAAGGGCCATTTCTATCGTGTGACATCATGCTCAGTATGTCAGTGAGGAGGGTGCTGAGGGGAGGTTCCTTGTGCTTGGAGGAAGCGGAGCATCAGGATCTATTGTGAGCTGGTTTACTGTAAGTTATGTGCTTAAGTATTTCTGTTATTGGCTGGTTTATTTGTTTTCTGTCTCTGTTTTCTTTTTTTTCCAGTTTTTTTTTTTTTTGCTTTGTGTGTTTTGTTTTTTTTTTTAATCTCAGCCTACCAGTTTTGCCTTTTTTCCTTTACTAATTCTTCTCGTTGTTCCACTGGAGGGTGAAGGAAGTGAGTGAGAAATTGTGTAGCTTGATATCAAGTGAGGCTGAACTACAATAACTTGACCGAAAAAAAATAAAAGCAGGAAGAATATAGTTCCTGCTTATATTTGTGAGTGCTGTTCAGGGTATTAATGAAGATAAAAACTTGGGAAATGTAAGAAGACTTTTTTGCTTTCATTTACCTTAAACTCTTTGCGTAAGCTAATGGTATGTTGAAAGCTAACAAATGAAAGCTGTAGTTCTCTTTTCCTTCCTCTATCCTGATCTTGAGCAGAAGCATTACTTCACGTTGCTTGTCTTTCCGGAAAATGCCAAGTGAGCAGCAAAGCAGAGAGATGGGCAGTAGCCTCTGTTGTACGTGGGGCTGATTGTTCGCGCTGCTGCGGTAGGCTTTGTGTTCTTCCAGCTCTAAAATTCATGGCAGGCTAAGATATGGAAAACAACTCCCCGAGTAGTCTCAGCTGTAAACAAATGCAACAACTGCACACAAATAATTGGAGAATTAAAATTCTGTGTTAATATGAAGCCTTTTTGTAATACTCTGATCCATAGCTCTGTGAAGCTCTTGCTACCCTGATTTTTTTACTACATAATAGCTTGCGTATAAGCTTTGTAAAATGAAAGCAAAATATAAGCTACTCTTGCAGCTTACATAGATTTTTCTTGTAAGAAGACCGTAACAATGAGTAGTATTTTCCTGTGCTTGCAGCTGAGATTAGTCTGAGATGCTGCTTGTGATGCACGGAGAGATGCTGGATACATCTTTTCACTATTAAACTCTGTTCTGGAGCATCTGGTGCTTGAAGTACTCCATCAACCTTTAATGTGAATTGGCAGAGAGAATGACTTTGGCACCATTGCTGTGAGCATTAATGAATCTAGATTTGGGTTTTTTTCAGTCTGGGACATGGTTAGCTTGAGCCCTTTACAGCTTTTCTGGGTCTGCTTTCTAAAACGTGAGATGATCACTGAAACCGGTGCTCGTACCCATGTCTGAGGAAGTCATGAGATGCAGACAATTTTTACAAGTATAGAAGGGCTGATGGGACTTAGGTTAAGAATACAGAGTTGTCCCGGCCCCGGTGTTGGTTAGCTGGTTTTCCTGTCTGAGGGTAAAAGCTTTCCAAGGGTGAAGCTTCCCGCTGCACCGTGCTCCCATGCAGTTGGTTCCGTGCTTAGGTCTAACAAAGTTCCATCTGTGCCCGCCTCCTACTCCTCCTCCCCATCTGGCAAATCCACTCATTGTCACTCTGGTTTCGGTACCTTATTCTTGAAGGTATTCAGTAACTGGGAAGTGGCATTGAATCCACATCAAAACCAGCTCTAGCTCCTATCAGATGACGGTGCTTATCCACTTTATGCTCTTCCCTGTCTGTCCACTGTGGCCTAACTCTACAGAAAGCGAAGGAAGGAATTTTGAGGAACAATTGATGAACTTGGACTTAAGGCATACGGACAATTAAACTTTGCTTTTGGAGTGGAGCCTGAATGTGTCAGTAAAAACAAGCAGCAGAGTTTGACCTTAATGGAAGTATGATTGTAGGAAAGTTCCACAGGGAAGTTGCAGGTGGGGTTCACAATCCATTAAGCTGATGTTTAAGTATGGCTCTTGGAAATGGAGAGCTCTCATGGAATTAATTTAAACGCTCACTGTTATCTTCCTCTAATGCTTTGTTATGACATGGCGGAGCGTGCTTTCCTGACTGCTGAAATGGAGATTAGGCAGGACTAGCTTTTAGTTACTAAACCAGTAGCTGGAATGTTGATTGGGAAAGAAAAAAAAAAAAAGAATTGAAGCATCCTATCCCAATCTGTGACAGGATTTAATATAAATGCACTCAAATATCACAGATAGCTAGACACAGAGGCTCATTTGCAGACCTGGCAGAAAGGGAATTAATGGAGAAAAGTGAGAACCTAAGCGCTCGTGGACCATCCAAAAGAAGTTATGAGAAGTCTAGCTGGTAGTTGTAAGCAACATTTAACTTAAATTGGACTGTTTCAGTGTCTGTTCATGATCTTGATCACCGGCTGTTCATGTGATTACTGTTAGTACGTGTCGTGGTTTTGTTCAGTGAGGGGGGCCTAATGACTAGTAGGGCAATGACTAGTATCTACCACCTTAGCCCCCCTCACTAAACAAAACCACGACAGTATGAGCAGGATTTTGTTTAATATGCAGGGTGGAAAAATACAGGAGATAAGAGTGTTAGAGATGCATCTTTGTGCTTTCTAATACTGACGTTGCCATAAAGACAGAAATCAAACCCCTATGGAAAACAGATATGGAGACATCAAGTTTTCCCGAATTATCTTTGTTGTATTCTGCAGTGAAATGTCAGCACAGAAACTTAAATAGGTTAAGCTTCCTCTGGTAGCAAATTGGGATGAAATTCTGTTGTTTCACTGGGTAAAGATGTGGGTCAGTCAGTTACTATTACAGAGCGATTAGATTGCTCAAGAGGCTTTGAAACAAATGTAACTAATGAATTAACCTCATTCACAGAGTGTGAAATCTGTTCTAGGAGAAATGCCAGCTAGTTCAAACAATACTAATTATGGAGTAGCAACAACAAACGGTTGTCGAAGCTGTAGCTCATTCCTCGGTGTTCTTGTCATAACTGGGAAAATGTTCTGTATCAAATAAAAAAAAGGTGGGATGGCAAAAGCAACCTGCATTTCTGAAGGCAGGAGCATAAACCAAATCCCTTGCAAGGTCAAATAATACTGCTGTAAGGGTTTTCTGCTCAGAAGTGAACGACATAGTAGCTTTCTGCTGCATAGCAATGAAATAGCAATAGCTGAATGTGTTCACCATATGGGGAAAGCCGTGCTAGAGTCACCTCCTGCTTCTAGCCCCGGAGACTTGGATTTTCACTAACCTGAAATTTTCTGAAATGTTAAAATGAACCATCACTTAAACTACTCAACTTTTGGCCCCTTGTTAGTCAAAGTTTTGCTGTAAAACCCCTTACAGTATTTACAGATTTGCAGAACTGTTATCTTCATTACACCAAGGACACTATTCAGATCTGGAGTTGTGCTGTAGCTTTGCTCAGGCTGATAATGATCTGTGTTATCATTTAAAAGCAGCGATTTAAAAAGTTTACAGGGAAAATAAATTACTTTTTCACATGAAGAAAGAAAGATGGTTTTAAGTCCTAGGTTCTACCTGTGCTGTCCAAAGCTTAGCTTCATTTCAGCAAAGACTTGGATCATATACAGTAAAATAAACTTATTCAGTTGCAGGTTATGTGATATGGGTACCCCTGAGTCAGGGCTCAGCAGACATCTGAATTTTATACCAGGGCAAATCCAGTGACAGCTTCATATGCCAGTTCCGAGATACTCAGCACTTTATTGAGCTCTTATTGAGGCTAAATATGATTATACTGAAAGTGTCTCTAAGCCTGTTGCTGGTGTCACTTTCTTGACAGAGAATCAATATTTGATTCCCCACATAATTCCATGTTAAGCTTGGATCGCACTTCAGCTGTAGTATGCTGACAGGGCTTTAAAAGTTGTGGAAAATTGTAGGCTTGCTTGTTACCTCTGAACTCTCAAACATGTGCTGTTGATTTCATGCAGAAAAACCACAGAGGTCACATCAGATTAGTTGAAACTAATCTCTTAGAACAATTACCTTAATGTTGAATAGCATGTTATATGCGTAATGCTGTAACACTCGGCGATAAGGAATGGAGAAACAATATAAGAAATGGATACAGTGAAGTCAAAATGACTAGGTCTGGCAAAACTGTGACCTGGGCGCTATGCTCAAGGACCTGTAGGTAATGATCATGGAAGCTTGTGATCCCAGGACTGTTACAGTGAGATGTTCCCATTGCTGAGACACTAAGCGTGCTCCGTTACTGAAGGTCTAACGAGCAGGATGGATCTTCCTGATGTGAGAGAGGTAGTGATCTGCCCTTCCCTGATCCCCTCTAGAAAAGGAAGGTAACAAAAGGAATCTTCAGACTTTGTGCTGCCACAAATGTTCCCTTCGGTGTGAAAGCAAGACAGAAGTTGGAACCATGAGCTCCCTTGCTGGTGAAGGTCCCGTGTGACTTATTTCAAGAGCATGACATTGTGCAGTTGGCTAACCCAACATCCCCTACTGTGGATCCTAGGTGACAGACTGCACAGTTTAAACAGCAGCTTGAGATACAGAGCTGTAGAACATAGCTATGTATCTCAACATTTGTGTAGTAAGAAAGCAAAACATTTTCTCTGGTGTTACGGGGAGGAGTGTGAGCTGTTACCGATCAGTAAAGGGATGCAAAAGAGCATGAAAAAGAAGCTGAGAGGAGTCGGGGCTGGTCATGGTACTTCCCTACTTTTCAGATGAGAAATCTTGTCCTTTTGGCCCTTGACGCTTGTGTGTGCTGTGGCAGAGAACGCGCTGCCTGTGAATACTGACATCAGAAACCAGCCAGCAGTATGCTGTAGCTTGAGAAGGGCGTAGCAGGCGCTCAGCTGTAGCTGTGCAGCAGGCTGGCTGGCCAAGATAAGAGTGCTGTCGGGCAACTCCGAATTCTGTGGGACGATGCGGTGGGTGTGTAGAATTGCTCGCTTTAATTCTTGTGCTCTCAGGATGCTATGGACTCGCAGCAGCAACATCTGGAGTACAGCCCTGCTGCTTGTTACAGACAGCTCTGGCCGTGTACCAAAGACAGTAGTTCTACTGACGGTGTTTAGTATTATTATGTGCATGTATTTGACATCAGTGTAACTTGAAATTGCCTTTCTTCAGAACTTGCCCTTCAAAATCAGTGGTATTTAGCTGGCATAGTAACTCTAGCCCTTCAGCTTTCCGGTGTGAGGAATTCCCCCGTGGGATGACTCACGTGCTGTAGCAGCACTGTCAGCCCCTCGTCCCCAGTGGACGGTATTCCTGCTCAGTGTGTGTCACAAAGCCATCCCCAAAGGGCTGTCCTCTAGGATGTGGTCGTGACAGAAGCTGGTGGGATTTACCGTGCGTCTGCGTTAGCTCTTTGAGCTGCTTAACAGCTCATCACTGATAACAACTCCCATTTTTGCAGCTCAAGGAGTGTCATGGCAGAGGCAGGGCTCCTGTGGTCTGCCTGCGCTGCAGTGCAGTCTGTGGAAAGATCCCAGGAAGAATTCCCTGGAAAGGGTCTGGTACTCGCTGCTTGTATGCATCACCTTGTATGCCCCCTTTCTGTAGCTGTGGCTTCCTCAAAAAGATGTAATAAAATCCCATGGGCGATTCATCTAGAGGCAAGGAAGGGCTCCTGGCACCTTTCCACTGTCACATTTTGCTTATGGGTTGACCAGGTTTGTCTGACCTAGTTCTGTTTCTTCTGTTCATAAACTGGGCTTAATGGTGAAGTCCTGGAAATGTTCCCAGCTGCTAAAGCCAGGCTGTTCCTTCTGCAGTAATTAATTGCAGTTCAAAAGCCCTTCACCAGCTCTGTATCATAAAAAACATGTTCTCTGTGATTCTAAGCTTTGAACAAGCTTCTTATGGTGGCGAGACTTATATTCAATATCACAAGGGCACTGTGGGACCCTGCTCATCAGTTGCTTGCTGTTAAATACATACCGAACTGGAAAAATCTCTTTCCTGTGTGCCCGTTACAGGAACTGTTATCACAGAATAAAACACAGCTTTGGATTGTTTTTACTAAGCTGGGTGTGATTTTTCATTCCAGTGTAACTTTCCATCATTAGCAAAAAAAAAAAAAATAATTTAGGAACAAGTATAATAAATTGGAACTTGATAGCCAATGATAATTTGAATGCCATGAGGCTCCTGGAGAGTGCTCAAGCCCTAACCCCACAGCCTTCCACTGCGGAGCGCTCGGAGGCACCAGAAATGGATCCTTCAGCAGGGAGGCCCTTGTGAAATGGAGCTGTCTTACTAACTGTCTGCTGGTAGGAAAGCAAACAGAGATGACCTTGCTAGCATGCTTAGGAGGGGAAGGAATACATTGTGCTGGGGCTGTATTGCGCGTTGAAGTGAGATAAACTCACTGGAAGTTACGAGGAATGGAAGAGTTTGAAAAATAAGTAGGATCAGGGCCTTAAGGAGCTGTTAGCAATCAAAAACACTGCCATCAGCTCTACACTGAAACATTTGAAAAGGGAAGCTTCCAAAAGCTGGGCATTACTCATAGGTGCTTTTTCTGTAACTGCCACAATAATCAGCTGAAGACTGATGTCAGGACTCAGATGTGTTTTATCTGCTGGAAAATGTTTCCTCTGCTTCATAAAGGCTGCTCAGATCCCTTCTGCTACCCTCGAGATATTTGCAAAGTTTGCCTTAGCTTTCCTGGCACCTGGAGACGGAAGGGCTGGTCCCCTTGGCTGACATCTGAAGGTGGACAATGTGTTAAAAAGAGAGGTCAAGTGTGGTTCAGTAGCTTTCAAAAGAGGTCTGGGGCATTTTAAGCACAATACTTCATTTAAAGTCAAAAGGCTGAACTGTGATGCTCTTCAAAGAAAGCTAAGTTGTTACTTTTAGGACAGCTCCTGTCCCTGAAAGTGTTCTTAAGGCAGCAAAACTAGCACATATCTGCAGGGTGGAATGAGTTACTTCCAAAGCTGAAACACCTCAAAGCTTTAGCCTGATCTTATCTTGTCTACAGTTTCAACTTGTGTCACTACTTTGAAATGCAAGATAAAATGCAGACTTGGGTCTACTTGAACTCAACTGACTTGAGGGAACTACAGACGTGGTGGACCTGCGTTTTGCAGGTCGGGAGACTAGGATGCAGGCATGTCTCTGCCCTTAGTTCAATATAGAATGCAACAGACTGCTATTGACCCAGACCTCAAGGGTCAAAAACAGGGGAGTTTTGACACTAGTTGTCCAAATAGAATCCATTACGTACTTCCATCTTACTTACTTGCTCCTTTTCAGTCACCTGAGCTGTCACAGGTATGACTGCCTCATTATCCATCGTAAGATTTGATTAAGCAAGTGAAAAAGTTCTGCTGTTGTCTTCAGTAGCAGCACTTCAGGCATACTGTCTTGAGAACCGTAAATGCTTATTTGTGTCTTTATCTGTTCACTGCTTGATTTGGAAAAGGTGTGGTAGACCTTTAAATATTCCCTGAGCGATATTGAGGGGCCTTGCAGTGTTAAGCTCTAAGGAACCTGGGATAAAGTACTCTCAAAGCTGAGATAAACGGTTACAGCAGTGGTTCTGTTTCTTAGCCTGGAAAATGGGATAAAAAACTCATTCCTCGTACAGCTGACAAGCATGTGCGCACATCTGCTGGAGCTATGCGTGCTAAATAGACCTGGAGTGGCCGTTGCCCTGCGGAACGTGGAATCTGGATGGTGAATGGTGACCTAAGGTGAAATACTTGGAAGAAGTCTCAAAGGCTAATTTCAGCTCTCTACTCTGTTCTTTAAGGGAAATAGGTTTGATTGGAAGCTGATACTTTTGTTAGGAGTATCATGCTCAAAAGGACAAAAATGTTACTGTTTTTAGGAGTAGCATAAGTCCTGTTGGTGCAGGTCATAGTTTGTTGGAATTAACAGCGGTAAAATCTTAAGCAAGGCCTTCAGGATGCTGGTCATCAATGATGAGCGAAATTGCATATATCGAGAACTTTCCTTCATGGCTCTCATGTCTACATAAACTTGTGACTTCAATTTAAAATGTACTCCGAGGGTGTACCAGTCCTGCCCCTGAACTTGGTTGTCTGATGCTAATCTGAATAACATAGGTGGATGGAAACAATTGATTTCCTGGCCTGAGACCCTGCCTTTGGGGGACAGGGGTGAAAGCTCTAGCTGGAGTGGGAGCAGGGCAAGGATTGGTGGCCTCTTGGGTTGTAGAGCTTAGGGGGCGTGTTGTTCTGTTCTTTCTTGGGTCCCTAATCTCAAGCAGAAAGCGTGATGTAGTAACTCTGCATCTTAAATCTTGTGAGAACAATACCAAGAGGAAGTGTGCCTCTGAGTGAAAATGCGGAAACAGCGGGGAAGGACAGAGTAAAGTGAAGCAGCTTCATAACCAAACCAGCATTACAGCATTGTAAAGAAACACAGGAAAGTGAAGAGTCACTTCCCAGAAAAATTCCCTCTGTAACAATGAATTCACGTCCTATGGCAAGAGTGAGGAGTGTTAGAGTGACTTGGGGCTTCCCCCATCGCAGTAACCAAAACAAAGATGTAGTAGAGTTGTTGGTTCCTCTGGAGTCTGCATAGAAACCTTTCACAGGGTTTTTTTTTTTTTAATTGTGTAGCAGCAGGGGCAATTGCCACTGCCTCTGATGTTAGAAGCAACACCAGAGTCAACTTGAAGTGTAGTATGTAGTGGGAAATGGGGCAGTTAAATACAGGAATTGATCCCATTTGTCTAATGGCTGTCTTTGTAACAGGACTGATAAAGGCAGTCAGTCACACTCTGTTCCTGCAGGACACTCCAGGGGCTGTGTGTGACCACCTTCTGTTTGAGACCCTCTACCTGCTCTGGAGAGACATTTCAAACTCAATCCAAAATTCAGGTTCAGTGTTTAGATGTTTGTGGGGAGTGTTCAGAGCAAAACACATGTGAAAGCTATGTCACATGGGTCAGTTCCGGGCCTGTAAAGACAAAATGTGGCCCACGCGAACTTGCAGCATTCCAATGGCTGTGAACCTTCAATTGCATTGCACACCTGATGGATCACCTGGCGCAGGAATGCACCAGGAAAGAAGTCCGACCTGTTGTGGCCACTGGCACAGAGCACTGGGCTAGCATTGGCCTTTGGAAGGTGAGTCGTCGTCTTTAGCTGGACAGCTGGGTGACAGTAAGTAGGGTTTTTTTCTGTGTAAAAAGAGAATACTGAAACCACTTGGGGAGTGTTTCAAAATGTAAGGAGAACCAAAATCTGCGATGTCTGTCGGAAGTGCGTCTGACTTGTTGCTGAACTGCGTAGGTTGGAGGGCTAGTCAGGTTAAAAATCGTTGATCCTATCTGATCTATACTGAAGCATGTGGCACAAGTGTGGACAATGTAAAGAATGAAACCAACTTGGGTTTTTTTCCAAGTGGGGGATACCAACAGGCTTGCATCCTGCTTTCACCTCAGTCTCTTGGGACAGATTGCCTGGAAATAGTTAATGCTCACTTGGATGTGTATAAAAGGCTCAGCGTTCAAATTGTACGGCACACGGGTGTTATAAATCAGCATAACCTGAAAGGAGCAAATGAACTGTAAACCTGCTAAAAGTGCTCCAAGCTGCTCTCAGCTGCTTCAAAGTACCTCTAACAGCAATAGAAACAGGGCATCGTTGCAGAGAAAATCATCCCAGCAATGGCCAAGTTGTGCTTGGTAATGAGTGTAATATAAAAGAAGGTGCCAAAGTAGTGCAAGGTGGGGAATAATTCACTATGCACATGGTTGAGCAGGACTTTTTGGCCCCAAAGAGGTTAATTCTCCAAGAAGAGGTTACTGGTCATCTGGCAGCTGAGGTTAACAGAGATATTGTGGGGTTTTTGTGACTAATGCTAGCATTGTGATTTTAGTCCTGCTTTTATTTATGATGCAATAAGCTTTAATAAAATGACAAGTTTGTCATAGATCTCAGACTTCATTCATCATCTGAAAATTTGTAATAATTGGCATAATGCATATGATTGAAGAGCAGCTTTTGTGTCTTGCCAGCCTCTTTCCATCACTTCATCCTGCTGTCTGAAGTAGGAAGACACTGGGGTTCATAGGGCCAGTTGATATGATCAGTCCCAGTGTTAAGCTTCATCGGGGTGTCTAGCCAGCAGGCTGCCTCCTGAAGTCCTGATGGTGATACTCACTTCAGCACTTGTCTGATTGGAATATACCCTAAAAATGTGTTAAAGGTTGGCTGGATCAGTTCTAGACAAGCTAATGATGAACTCTTGCAAGTAAGTAGTTATCTCTGCAAATCAGACTTTAGACTTCAACTCTCAATTGAAAGAAAGAAAACATCCCAGGTCTTTACATCAGCTCTTGCTCTGGGACAAACACTCTCTTGTCTCGGGTAAACTGCTTGCAGGTATCTCGTGTACAATATCCTCGCGAAGGTAAAAAAGGAAATAAAATAACTGGAGAAGCTATTTAGGAATTGCACATCCTTAGGTGCTTTTTTATGGGTAGATTTTCTTGCAAGAAAGCTTGTTTTAAACCTGAAAACAATGAATTTGGAGACTCCTGAAACTTTGCCAGAGAAAGCTTGCCCTAAACATGGGCTAAACTTCCAAATCCTTTGTTTGAGGCCAGGAAAGTGAGGACTGAGGCAGAGCAGTGGAACCATGAAGGTCGCAGGCATGCTGCCTAGCCAGGAAAACAGCAGAAGGAATTCAGCATGGGCACCTCCTGTGTTTACCCACTCTTAGTTTTCATGTGTAATGAGCTCTCCTCAGACAATTTAGCATTTTGAAATGAGCTTCTGGTTAATTCTATGGAAACATGAGCTGTGTGGCAACCAAGCACAAGAAGGGAATTGAACAGAACATTATGCTACTTTGCATAAATCCATAGTACCTGTGCATTCAAATACTGCATGTGGTATCTGACAGCGGGGAGGGAGAGAGCTCAGAAGGGCAAATGAAGCTGTAGATCTGCTTCTATTTTAATTTATTAATTTATTTATTTTTTAAACTTGACTTCTTGGCTAATTTACTAAATACAGAAAAACGTATGTGAGGTGAATCTGGTTGTGCCTAGGGGAGTCACGATGTGATTCCTTTTGTCTTAGCTAGGCAACTTCTTTAGGCTGTATCAAAATAGGCTGTTAGACTGAATTATCCTTCTCTGTGATCTGGCAAGGTAGTTAGTGATGCAGTGAAATACTGCTGAGCCGCTTCTAAGGGGTTCTAAGATAATGACTATTTCTCAGTCTTAGTGTTAGGTTGGATGCTGATTAACTTAGGTTGGTCAAAGGAACAGCCATGCCTGTTTAAATCTTGGCAATGTGCAGCTTGCCATCACAAGTTAGGAGGACGTATTAGTTTTCCTAAAACAGAGCTCTAACCACATGCAAAGAGAAAAATATGCACTATATTAAAAAATACATGCGTAGTCTCTGGCACTGTGATAAACTCATCCTGGCTGATTAAGCATACAGTGACATTTGACTGACCTTGTCAGCTGGAGGGGTGAATGGATAAAATAAATTAGCTTTCAGTCTCTGAACATATTTCATATGCTGGGTAGGAGGTCAGTATGACTCATCCTTTCCCTTTGCTGGATGGCCTGGTATTTGTAGAGGAAAATCTGCCCTTCTGTTGAATGCTTCCAGAGACGTAATGCTTCTTGGTACTTGAATCCACAACAGGTGCCTTTCCAAACTGCTTCCTGGTTTCTGTAAAGCTGCCACACCTCTGCGTTGCTCTCTAAAAGTGATTTTGTGTGAGTATTACGGTTTGGTTCTCCAGAACAAGGGTTCCCTGGTACCACAAGGCTCTCTTTAAGAGCTGGGCCTTTGCTTCCTAATTATCTTGTTCTTTTGGACTGGGACAGCTGGGTCAATGAATGCAGTGATGTTCTTAAATGCAATCAGCCACCCGTTGCTCTGCCAAAGTGTGATAATACGGTGACACGGCCTTGCAAGAGATCGACGTGAACGTAAGAGTGCTGCAAAATGTTTGCAGAAGTTTGGTGGGAATTAATCGAGTTAGCTTTACCTTGTAAGCTGATATAAGTCCTCCATGTTGCAGCTGAAGCTTTAAGTGATTTCTAAATGAGCTTGACGTTAAATGAGCCGAAACCTAATCAGTAATTGATAGATATAGTTGCATGTCCCTGTCACCACACTGTCTCCGATACGCAGACCAGATTGAGCCACGCGGCTCTTCGTGCAGCCCCTAAGTAGCTTTAACTGTGCTACAGTGCCGTTAGAGCCCTCGTTGTGCTAACAGTTATGAAAGCTGAACCTCCAAAGTGAGAAAGCAGTGGAATAATAAAAGAAAATTTATCCAGCACCCTGGCTGTTATTAGGTCACATAGTAAGGCTAAATGCAAAAAGGAGACAAAGGATTGAAGGATTACTGTATGCAAACAGATAATCTTTTTTTTTTTTTTTTTTCTTCCTCCCCAGCTGTCTAGACTGCCAGACAAATGCCAGGTTAATTTTTCAAGACACTGACTGCAAGATGTTTTGACACTTCATCTTTTATTATGGGTGCAATGTGCCTAGATTGTCTGGCCGTTACTGATCCTGTATCTAACAGACTTGAAGGTTTTTCAAGTTTGTCATTTGATAAAGTAAAAAATATCCCTGTCCAAGATTATAGTGACTTTGGTATGTTTCTAAGTTAATGAACAAAATATAAAGGTGGCTGAGCTTATGAAGATAATATAGGAGCAATGAAAGCCTTGATAAGACTGGTCTGAATGACAGCTGTAAGTCCCGATCTCCTTGTACTAATATAAGTGTTATTGGAGTTAAAACTGAGAAGTGCATCAGAAGAGTTTAGAAAAATCATAATACTCAAGATTAAGGTGTAAACGTACTGTGCTTGAAATGAGAGTATGGAGAAACACGGGTATGTTCTCATAGCTGCACAACTCCGTCTCACCCTTCTCCCTCCCAGTTCTGCTGTTGGTGTCAATCTTCTCCAATCTGGTGCATGAAGAAGTGTTTTCTAGGCGTGAGAGCAAACACCAGACTTCACCAATATGTTTCTCAGCGCCTCGTGTCTGTTGCTTTGATGCCCCGCTGCAGCTAGCGAAGGCGGCAGTCCTATTCACATCTTAGATTCTGCCTCTGACAGACTCCACCAAGCCCTGACTGGAGTCTTAGTATGTGACATTCAAAAGGTGGGTGCTGAGGAAGACCCTTCCAGGACAAAAGCTCGGTGTAGTCCATGCCGCTTTTCGTGACAGTGTTGCATTTGGACTGAGCGATGGCATTTGGCACAGTATGATGGAGCATGAAGCAGTGGCACTGTAGACATCTGATGGATAACGAGCTCGTGGCCCGGAGCAGTTGCTCGCATCAGACCTATGGAAATTCGTAGTGTGTGTGATTAACGCTTGCTATCAAGCAGAATCTTAAAAAGCTGCTCACAAAGAGGGAAGGGAAGCTTATAATGGTTCATAATCATAGCTCTTAAAAAGAACTCGCTGTCCAGCACTTCACATGAAGCCATCTGCCACATGGAGAGCGCACAATGGAGCTGCACCGTAATTCCTAATGTGGGGCACGACCTGCAATGTAGCAGACAGAAACCTGGGTGTGACATTCCTTTGATGTTGCCGGGATTGGTACCCCCACAGAGTCCATAAGCAAAATTTAAATGTGCTCCATCAGTGGCTTGTTGCCTGCTGCAGTGGTTCATGGCCTGCTGCAGAAGCAGCAAAGATGCTCCCCTAGCAGCTCCCGTGAGTCCTAGACTGTATTGTGTGCCCCTGCCCTTTCCAGAGTTAATGAGGAAGGCTTAGATGTGATGCATTATTGCATCTTGAACATTAGAGATTTGATTGGCACCAGATTTCCCCCTTGGGTAGATCATCTATGTAGGGAAGCAGTAAAGCACAAACTTCTGCACATTTAGTAGCATAAATAATGACAGCACCCAGGTTTGGGAGCACCGCTTATTGTTTGTTGAAGCATCAAATTGGAAGGCAGGACTGGATACTGTGTGCTGGAAATAATTAGCTGATTGGCTTTTGTGCTATGCTTGAAATTTGTTTTCACGAGGAAAACCACTCTGCTGTCCTTACATAAAAAGAAAACTAGTGTTTTAGTGCGGAGCAAGTAACCCTGAGTACAACTTTATTTATTAGCACAGCGCAGTAGAAGCGTAGGAACATGGTAGCGTGACCTGCATGAAGTGAGATGGTAAGCTGAAAAGCTCGTCATGTAATCTTTTCTGCAGCCAACAGTCATCGGTGCTTTGGTGTAATCTAGTCTGTATATGTTTCCATTGACATTTTCTATAATTTCTTTGTATAAGCTCGACACTGAAGTATCTTTTGTGAGATGCCAGCTGACTTCACTAGTGAGTGATCACATCTCTGTTACTTTCTTTTCGGCAATAGGTTCCTTTGGCCTCTGACCCTGTCGCTTGCTTCCGCTCTCTTTAGGGTGCTCGTTTGTGTTCTGACTTGAGTTTTGAACTGCTGTTGTGTTCCCTGGACTGTTAATAAGTTATGTGCTGGAAGAACTGACTTGTATTGTAACTGTGCTTCATCAGGAGACACCTTCTTGGTTGAGGGGACCCCAGAGTTCATTTCTAAATAATCAATAAATAGATAATATCCCACGTAGAAGTCTACTTCAATGAGAGCCAGGAATTTGCTCATATTAAGTGAAGTAATGTTTATTCTCAGCAGTCAGGAAGCAGCTTTGTCTTCTGTAAAGATACTTGGAGATGTGAGCAGGGAGTCTAACCTACTGTAAGGGAACGCTGTGGTGGTAGTCAGCGTGGCTGCAATCTGGCTGGCAGGCGTGGCTCGTAACCACAAGACTGGTTTCCTTCCCTTCTTAAGAGGGATTAGCAAGTAAAACTGTTAAGGGTGTATGAAGCACTCAGCTTTCTGAGAAATCACTGTGTTTCGAGAGCACATGTGTTAGCCACATTGGTGGGCCAGTCTGTCCAACTGACATGGACCAGTTGGAGAAGGTCCAGAGGAGGCCACGAAGATGATAAAAGGGCTGGAGCACCTCTCTTATGAGGACAGGCTGAGAGAGCTGGGGCTGTTCAGCCTGGAGAAGAGGAGGCTCCGGGGAGACCTGATAGCGGCCTTCCAGTGCCTAAAGGGGGCCTACAAGAAAGATGGGGAAAGGCTGTTTAGTAGGGCCTGTTGCGATAGGATGAGAGGTAATGGTTTTAAAATAGAGGGGGGTAGATTTAGATTAGAAATTAGGAAAAAATTTTTTACGATGCGGGTTATAGAACACTGTCCCAGGTTGCCCAGAGAGGTGGTGGAGGCCCCATCTCTGGAAGCGTTCAAGGCCAGGCTGGATGAGGCTCTGAGCAACCTGACCTAGTCAGGGATGTCCCTGCTCCTTGCAGGGGGGTTGCTGGCAGTGGACGTACCAGCTTCAGTCTAACTGTACACCCAAAGAGTGATTCATGGCAATCTTCACTCAGACTTTGATGGCAGTAAAAAGACACTTTTTGAGTGCAATGGACTGAGTTTTGGTGGACTTAGGATGTGGAGCACAGAATTCTGTCTTTTCTAGTCATTTTCCCTGGAAATCTTGAGTGTTGTCTTTTTAATTGTCACAGATTCAGTGACTTCTCTCTGAGTGGGACCACCACAGCTGACAATGCTGCCTGTGAAATCTCTTCACTGCTCTTCAGATACTTCTAATTCATTTCCCACAACCATCTGGTTGTCACGAGGATTTAACCTCTGTTCTCAGTGGGGCTTTCATTTCCACAGGCAGATGAGAAGCCTGCCATATACTATCCCGGCAAATAAAACCACCGCAGACTTGTTACATCATCAGAAAAGATGCAAGCTTCTTTCTGAGAAATTAAATGACTACAAGGCAAGAGCATGTGGAAAATGAAAGGGGAAAAAAAAATGCCTTGGAAGAAAACAGAAATGAGCTTCTGGCAAAACCAGTAAGATTCTTGTCTTCGATAAATGATGGAAATGGCTATGTAATTTTGGTAATGATGGTTCAAATGTGGGGAGCCAAATGCATCATAGTTCCCCGGGTCTGTTGCTGTCTGGTTTCTTATGGCTGCATCTCATTTTTAAAAGGCCGTATCGTAATACTGCTCTGAGCGCTGTGGCAGTACCTAAGCTTTACCCATCCTGTCAGAGGCTCGAGGCACAGGTAAGTCGCTTAATATTTTTATCTCGTCGGGCATATGTTTGTTATGTGACCCACACATTGGGAGAGCCCTTCTTCCAAATTTGCATTATCCCACCCTGACTGATGAGTTTATAGCTGGTGTGGGGAAGGGCAATGGCATTATGCCAAAGCGCAATTAATTTTATAAGTCAACTCAGCCCATTTTCTTTTGACTCTTTCACACCAACTCCTCTTAATATTCAGCTTCATATGCTGGTGTTCAGGTCAGGGCAAGACAAATTGTCGGTGTTAAGTGCTGCGTGTACATGAAAGGAATATTCTCATAGTGGTAGCTGTGGTGGCAGCGGCAGGTTTCTAAGAATATATCACATAGTAGGCGTGTTGTATCGTTGCTGTCTTCTCTGAGCTCTGTAAATAGTGGGCTGAGCTATTTCAGACAGCTACTCCCCCACAAAGCTAGTACTGGTGAGGGAAAAGCAACTCTCATTTAGTTTCTGTAGAATAAGAATTTTTTTTTTTTTTTAAATGTTTGCAGTCAATGAGCTTTACAAACTGCTGGGCATGGTATTTTGCAGCTAGATTCAAACACATAAGGCAAAATAACATAAATGTGTTATTGAAACTTTAAATTTAAGAATAAGCAAACCAAACTGATTAGACTGAAAAAGGAATTCTCTCCACAGGCACAATGCAGTATGTGCTGATTCCACCGAGGATTTTATGACTTTAGATATGGCGAAGCGTAATGCTTTTACATGGAGGAACAGCATGATGGATGATGATTTTTAGAAGGGAAATAGCAGCGCTGCTCTTCAGCTGCACTTGGAGTTGCTTACCAGCTTTTCTCTTGAGGCTTAATTAAGAATATACTGTCCGTCTTCATATGGAAATACTCACAGACTAGAACCGTCAGTTTGCTTTGATGTTACTAATTGGTGCTTAAAAAGCAGATGTATCCAGGTGTCATGCTTTTATTTAATGTGACTGATTATCATAAACATTGCTGCTTTCTTATATCTCATGAATCTCCGCTTTATGGCCCTGGGAAGCGGCAGGACGCGCAGCCTTGGTTTATGGACTTGAAAAGACAGCCTACCCCAAACAACAAATCGTTCAGTGTTGTCTGTCATCGCAAAGAAATTCCTCTGCCCACTCCTTCCTGTTGCCTTCTGGATGGGAGATGATCCTGTGAGTTTGTGGGATGTTCCTGTTCGCTCCTCACGGCAACGCTGAGTTTTCCGGCTCCCTTAATGCGGCTGCTGTGATACAACCATATAAGTGGCACCAAGCAAAATAATGAAATTGTGACCAAGGTGGCAATTTCCCTACAAGGTGAAGATGCTGATGATTTTGCAGAGGATGTGTTAGGAAGTGGGATGTCTAAGCACACAGCGCTGACTTTTGCCACCCCTGTTCCCTTGATCCTCAGGCTTATCAGAGCATTGAACGATGTCAGGATGCAGCACGCTGCCTGCGGGCAGATTCTTCCTGAGAAGAGTAAAGCCTGGGACTCCAAGGCCCAAGTGTGAGTCTACTGCAGGAAAGCCATAGCCTTCTGTATCTCTTCTATAGTAACTATTAAACGTGTAGCCGGTACCTAGGGGTTAGTGAAGCATCAAAGCCAGCTCAGCAGCAAAACAGTGACTACTTCAGTTGCTGAAAAGGCTGGAAGGCTGCTCATTCTTGTAAGACATCTGTTATATTTCTGCTAAGCCGGTATAAACAACCTATTTAGTAATTGCTGTTTGAGATGACTGCTCCTGAAAGTTTAGTCTTGACTAAGTGGCTGTTTCTGGAGTGGATGTATGTTTGTCTGGAATAAATGTCAGGGAAAAGCAGGAAAGACTTGGTCCATCAGACACAGAACTGAGTAATGGTTCTGATGTTTGTGCTTTGAATTGGTCATGTCAGGAAGTCTTCAACTAGTTGAATTCTTGGGACAAAAGTTGTAAGAACCTGCCATTTCAGTTGTGTTGATACTGTGCAGACTGAAAATGTTGAATAACCACCCTTGTAAGTTATCTGCAGAAAAACACAGCTAAACATAGGTCATTAATGATGAATTACTGGCAGTTGTGCATAATACATTTCTTTTTATATCTTATGTTGTAACCACTGCAAACTCAGACTTTTCATGTGCTCTCTTTCCTGGGAAATAGCTTCAATCAGCTCTACTAACGGAAATATTTTTGCTGGTGTTATAGGAAATAGCACCTAATGGCATCTAACCAAGCAATGGAAGAGCATTTCCCATAATGAACCCTAGGTCATCGCCAACATTTGCTACATACCCCTGGCATTTAGGGCAGATGAGGGGTTTTTGCCGTTGTAGTGACCAAGATTCAGAATATCCTGGGAATAACAGAGGCACAGCCTGGTAATTGCTAATAGGGGCTTACCTTCCCTTCTCTAGGCTCTAGGAGGGGATTCCTCCTCGAAGCTGTTGCAGCCAGATAATTTGTACATCTTCCCATCTACCGCTCATTCTTTGTCTAAGAAATTATTTTAAATAAAATACAGTGTCTTTGCCCCAGTTTTCCCTGCTCCATGTTAAGTGCTGCTAGCAAACAGGGACATGATGAACTGTTTACCTGAACTTCATATTACAATTTCAGGTCCATGGAGCTGGGACAGGTTTGCTTTGGGAGCAGAACTAATACTTTTCGGTCCTTCGGTCCTAAGCGTACACTAAAGACTTCCTCTGTATTCCTGACTGACTGTGACATTTGGTGTGGAAAAAGCACAATCCTATCTGCTCAGATATTTTCAGCTGCATCTAGTGTAATTGCCAAATTGAATCTTGAGATAACTTAAGTGCTTGATTTATTGCAGCCAGCCTGGGAGATTTCTAATTAAGTTGCATAATGCTGGGCTGCTGTACGGAGCCGGGTATCTGCAACTATTTGAGACTATCTCTTTTGCTGTAGGGAAAGTGGTTGTAGTGACGTTTGAAATGTGGCCTGAGGGAACACTGCCGGCTAAAAAAGAGCAGCTGATTTTTTTTTTTTTTTTTGTTATTCTGGGAGACCGAGCATATGGTGCAGCACAAGGCCAAACAAGTTTCTTCCTCTGCTTTGCCAACCTGTCTATGTGTTCCCTGCAGTCTTCCCTCCCTCCTTGGCAGGAAGAAGTTTGGCATGCCTCTTTTCCATCTTATTGTAGTGGTGTGATACTGCTTTTCCCTGTAAACCTGGCTTCTTCAAACACGCTAGGAAGCCATGGCCCAGTAGCCATGTGGGTACTCTGATGCCTGTATCACAAATGCCTTTCATTTCCCTCCTTGCACTGCACTTGGTTGAACCTATTAGTGTATTTTTCACCAAGATTATCAACTGCAGTGTCCAAATTATCTTCACAAAGTGCTAACACTGGCCTCTGCTCCACTGTTCCACTGAACTCAAAGATGAAGAAAGCATTTGTTCTAGAATGAAATTAATTGGCTCTTAAAAAGCAAGGAGAACTGATTTGAGCCTTGATGAGGGCCAAGACCCTTCAACAGAAACTGTTTGCTGAAGAAACCTTTATATTTCCTTTATATTGACTTTATCTGGAAGGTTGGATCTGGCTGGCAATGAATTTGACTCTGTTGTAGTTCTGTGAGACTGAAGTGTGACAGAAGCTTATTAGACAAATCCTGTGAAATCAAGAACGCAGGAAAGTCTAAAAAAAGAGGAAATACAGTGGTGTAGGGGTGGATTGGTAATTCATTTGAGCAGATTTTCAGGCACTCAGTTAATACTTTGTGGTGGAGAGTCGATGCTTCCAGGGGGAGAGCTCAATCGCTTAACTGCATTTAGGTGGATTAGGCTGAGATTCTGCACAAGGCAGAATCTCAAATCTCCAGGCAAATACTTACTTTTGGATGCTTGTCTCCACAGCTGCAGTGTCTTTAATCTCCAGTGCAAAAGGCTTTCTCAGTTTTCTAATAGTACAGCTCAAACATAATAGTAATTTGGTTTTGGGACAACATGGCTACTGCTGTACCGTTACAGTGCCATGGATGCTTTGGGAAACAAAGTATTTATCACTTAGAAAAATGAATCCAAATGCTTGCTGGTGTGGAAAAATCAAGGCCTGGGTCCTGTCTGGTGTTTCATATGCTGTGCAGATAAGAAGCAGCTCTCTCTAGAGTTGAGCTGGGTGCCTGTTGCATTAGCACAGGGAGCTCAAGTGCAAGCGGCATTTCAAAAGCAGAAACAAAGTCAGCTCTGAAGGAACACAGCTCATGAAGAGATTAGCCTGATTTTACTAAAATTCGGGTATCAGTTATGACTAACACAATGGATTTGGGCAGTAGCTTGCCATGACTTTCATGTTTCATCCTTCTAACTGGAGTATACTGCACTGTGTATTCCAACATTCTGTTAGAAATGCATGCAAGACATTAATTATTTGAGCTTGCTATGGTGAGCCTTAAATTTGTTGTAAAAGAAAAGCTTTATAATTCCTTGGTGGAAAGTAGGTGTTCAATATCTGCAGATTATATTAAAAAAACTTACTCTGGGAAGAATGCCTCACTGGCATTCTGCTTTTGTCCTTGACGTAAGCAGCAGGGCACAGTCCTGTTAAATAACACCTCCACCCTGGACAAAAGATTGACATCCTGATGCTGTACAAATGGTGAGGAATCCAACCTCTCTCAGCATGCTGTTGCCATCTAAAACAGATCAAATACTTCTCTCAAATTACTTTCTCAAGAGAGAGAGTGCGAGTTTGCCCTGAGCTTCTGGTGGAGACAGACTTTGCTGTTAGCTTGGAGCTAAATGTCTATAATAGGACTAATTAACATTGAAAGTGAAAAATCATTACGTCTAAAACATAGCTTTTATTCTCTTGTACTTGTGGTATCAGCTATCGCGTAATGTGAACCTGGAGAGAAATGCTGTTATAAGTAAGAATTCCACTTTAGCTTGTCAGGCTGACGTGCAGCACCTAACTTATTGAACAGATTTAATGAGTCAAAAAGTCTCTGGTGTCACTGATTCCTACAGGAGGTATTCTGAACACTTTGCCGGTATACACAGGGCATTAAAAGACTCCAGCATAAATCTTTTGGCATTATTGTATAAATCAAATCCGAATTTACTACAGCACACATTATCCTATTCCTGGGAGGAAACAGAGGTGCCTCACTAAAATGGTGTAGTACCTTAGAAATTGGCGTAGTTAAGAACGCAGGGATGGCCTACCGGTTCAATCAAGAGTCCATACAGCTCAATATGGCTTTGGCCAGCTGGAGATCATAAATGGGACTACAAGGATGGGGAAAAAGAAACAAGCTGTTCATAAAGAGAGTGGTCAAAGCCTCGAAGAGGTTTCTGAGATAAGCTATGAAATTTCCATCCTTGGAGATACTCAGAGTTCAAACTAGATCAAGTCTTGAGCAATCTGATCTAACTTTTAAATTAACCTGGTATTGGATAAGGAGCGAGGGTACTTGGACCAGGTGACCTCCGGTTATCTGTGGCAGGTGGGGCTTCCTGAACAGACGTACGGGTCTGTATTTAGTACCCTTCATGTTTTAGTTCTCTTCCATGAATTTTTCCTTGGTCTTTTTGAACATCTAGAAACTTTGGTTACCCACAGCATCTTGGAGCAAAGTGTTCTACAGCTTGTCTGTGCTGTTAGCTGCCGCCTTCAGTTTTCATTGAAACGGCTTCTTTCCTGTGGTGCCTCCTACCTCTTGTGTTATAAAAGACAATAAATGTCACATGATTTTATAGACAACCAGGATGTTCCCTATCATTCCTATTTTATAGGAAGACACAGCTGGTCCTCGAGCAGAGATGTATGATCCTCCTTCGTGTCCTCGGAGGCCTGGTGCGGTGCAAACAGCTGTGAAGGCAGACTACGCACTTGGGTTGTGCGCCCCAAAGTAACATGGTGTTCTTGGCTATCTGAACAGCACGGCTTGTCCTTGCTCGTACCAAATGGTTTAAAACATGCCGTGGATGACGATAGCTCTCTTCAGTTGGCCAGACCCTCAGGTAAAATGTCCAGAGCTTGTTTATCTTCCATCTTAATTATCCTGTGAGAAGTATTGTGCAGTTGTTTCCCTGATTCTGTCTTCTAAAGACTTGAGTTGTGTGACAGAGGTTATGTCATGGATCAAATGTATTCCTTGGGTCGATGCCCAGCAAGCCAAGTCTGGCACATCCCGCCCTTCATTTGCACGGAGAAATTGAGAAGTGAGTATGAGGAGTTATCTTTTATGCAAGAGACGCAGGAATATTCATCCAATATCCATAAAAACTAGAAGATAATCTCCTGATTCATCCTGTGTGAGTGAAAGGAGAAAATCAAAAGACAAAAGGATGGCTTGTGCTGGTTTTGTTTTCCTCATGCAGGCAGTGCTGGCGCTGGGCGTTGCATTAACAGACCTGTTAATAAAATATTCCACAACAGCCAGAGCAGCTCATACTTAATGGAAAAGCATGAAATGTTCCATTGGGAAACAATTGCCCTTTATGCGAGATGCATTTCTTCTCTCTCCCTTTTGTTCGAGGAATCTAACTTGGAACAAAAAAAAGCTTGTCCCTTCAGACGTCCTCTGTTCGTGCTGCTTGCTCCCCAAACCAGAATCGTAATCCCTTGTTTGGACGACATAATCGGTTACACAAATATCAGTTGAGATAGTGCAGACAGATTATAGCTGCCAGCAGGACGAGGGAGGATGGGTCAAGCTTTAAATACCTCGGCCTTTATGCAACTGTTTTTCCTAAGGATAAAGCAAGAGGAATACAAACAAGAATTCTTTAGGCAGATGGCCTTTCGTAACCCCTCCACGAGGCATCGGCAGCTTGTAAATAAGGAGTGGTCCAGAGAGCAAGCCCTGACTGAAAGGGCTTTCCAGAATTGCACGCGGAAAGCCTCGTTGCACAGCTCAGGGGAAAGATGCTATTGGAAAAATAAAGGCAGATAACTAACAACAAAGAGTGAAAGCCGCTGCAGAAGATAAAATTCTCACTCGATTTTAAACCATAGTTGATGGCTGACCTTTGTGGCTTTTTAGTGCCCTGGTTGTTGACTTGAGAAGATGGAGGGTGCTTTTAGCAGCCATAAGCTGTAGTTGCTTCATTTTCTCATTTGATGTGACACAGAGGTATTCTGCCCTTGGTGCAGGTCATGCTTCTGTTTCCTTAAGGGTGTTGCTAAACTGTAAGGAAAAAGGGAAGTGTGACCTGTTGTGCTCTAAGTATCGAGTGCAATGTAATGTGTGACAAACCCCTGTTTCTAATCCAGATCCATAAATAGATCCTGAGAGTCCCTACAGATCCAGCCTGTTTTCCTGACAAATTTCTCCTGCAGGCAGAGGAGGTGAAGAGTGTTGAAACAGTGAGGACAGAGGTCTGGAAACGCTTATTCAGCCAGCAGCAGATGCGCGTGCAAAGCAGGCAGCTTGCCCAGATGTCTGCTTTTCGCCGTACGTTAGCAGGGTTTTGATTCCTAGCTGGAAAAGGACGTCGTTCAAGACTTCCCAGTGAGTTTACTTCTGTCTTGGTTGTCTAGCTGTTGTTTAAGGCAGCAGTTTTGGTCAATTGTACAGCAAACAGTGCAAATAAAATCCGTTCTTACATCTTACTGAGACCTTCATCTCCTCAGTCCAGCATGTAGGCATTGATGGATTTTTAGAGGCCAGAAATAAATAACAAGCTGCTTGATTTTACCTGTGCTATCAGACAACTGTTTTTGTGGAGTGTTTGAGGGCCTTTTGCTGCATAAGATTTGGAGACAACTATTCCCTCTTCAATAACGGATCTAAGATACTGTGTGCAGAGCTGTGAATCACAGCTGGCCCTTTTGGGTACTTAAATTGGGTGGGAAAACTGCAGCTAAGTAAATCATTCCCCTCTCAGAGTGATTGTCACTGGAGGAGAATTAAATGTCTCCAGGCATGTAGAGTTAGATGGCCATTTTTGCAAAGTGTTTCCATACATGCTTGAAAAACTGTAATGAGTAAAGATGCTTATTTTCCCAGAAAAAAAAAATTATTATTAAAATAAACAGGCTTGACTGCATCAACCTGAGTCTTTGTCAGATGTAGTTCTAAATTCTCCTTTACCTTTAGCATGCCACAGTAAAAACTGGACACTTGAGGAGGAGATTATGAGAAATTAATTAGGAAATTTGGCTGGCAAAGCTTTTTTTCACCTCTTACCAACACGCACGTACATTGTGTGGGCTGCGTGCCCAGTGTGGGTGTAAGGCTTAGCTGTGACTCAGCTACGTGGAATGTAAATGAAGTCTCCTCTAATGAAGTGAGTGGGAACGTTTTGGACTTTCATTAACTTCCTACTGTAAAAAGATAATTCAAAGAGCTGCTTCTAACTCCTGAAAGATGGTTTTCAAAACCTGATTAGAGACGGATGCTGTTGAACTTAAACCTTCGATGAGAAATGTCTGCAAAATCCTCTTATCCTTGGTGCCAAGCGCGATTGGAGAAGTGAAATCTTGTGCCTGAAAGGCACGGACAAATTGAATTTAACACCGAAAGGTTGTCAATAGCTGGAGTCAGGCACTGTCTCTGAGCTGAAGAGCTATTTGAAGTGGTGGTGATTTTTAGTAAAACCAATATTCAAGTAATGACACTTTAATAACTTCAACCAGGGGCCAAAAAGAATAGAAAACAACATGGGATGATGCAAGTTAACTACCAATCAGCTGGGCTAGCTCACCGCCCTCGCAGTTCTGAACTGGTGAGTAGGAATTTAGCCACGAGCCAACAGCAGGACATTTGTTAGATGTACGCTTCGACATACTGCTGAAGATGACCTGATGCTGCAGGTGGTCTTGCGGTGGCCCATAACTGCACTTGATCAGATTTTAGAAAAAAAAAAAACCACGACATTTTTTAGAAGCTGAGACGATCACCTCTCTATTGTCCCCCTCTGTTTTTTGAACTGCAGTTTGTGTGCTGAGCAGGTAGAATAACGCACACAAAGCAGTACGACGTGTGAAGGGTGATTGGGAAGTCCAAAGTAAACTGTAGCACCTCCAGACTTGCAGTGTTTACTTAAGGCATGTTTGGTGAAAGAATTGCCAGAAGACCTCAGGATAATCATGTGTGTTCTACCAGCAATTGGATGCTGATGAGGAGAGGATATAAAATGAATATAAACAGAATTGTAGGTGACATGAAGAGGCACAGGAGTCAAAGGTAATTTTGTAGAGCCGCCCCAGAGTAGCAAGTAGTGTTGAAAATCAGCTGTTCCAATAGCAGATTGTTTGCACAGAACTTTTTTTTTTCCTGGGCGAGGAAAAGCTGGTTGTAGTCAAAGATGACAGGGCAGGTTAGAGGCTGGAGGACAAGCTGTGGCCAATTTCAGGAACGTAGCCGCCAAGGTACCTGCCTGGTGCACAACTGCTACAAGCCTGGGCCACGGCAGGAGAGGACAAACCTTGGCGGGATGCGCGAGGTGAAGGAGCCATCATGCAGGAGCCCCAACCAACACAGCAGGGAAGCAGCTGTGGGGCTGTAACAGCTACTGGAGCAGAGCAGCTTGCCATGTGCAACCCCCGTGGGGGCAACAAGAAAAACTGCGGCAGCAGCACGAGGGCACTTGGAAATGAGAGAAGATTGTCCTCCGCAAAGCGAAGTGAGAGTGCAGGATAAGTACTACCTTGTGAGTTCTCTGTGCTCACATACACAACGATATGCAAACATGGGCAGCACTCAATGCCTCTGATTCTGAAATAATTTACATAGATGAAAGGTAGAGGCCTGGTAGTCTCCGTGTTTGTGTTACGTTACGGGCGTGATCCACTAGATAAGGTTGAAGAATCTGGCCTTCGCATCATGAAAGCCTGGATAAATAATTATGCCCGTTCCTTGGTGGGTAATAGCTCAACGGAGCAGTAGCTTACCGTGTGCTGCTGGCTCTCCTAGGTGTGATTTACTCTGCTGCAGCGTTTCAGTGTGCTCCTGGCTGTCAGCCTTGGGACAGGCTAATGCCTTTACGCTCTGAGTATGTGTGTCTTACAGCTCGTGCTGGGGCACGTGTCCTATTTCGGAGTGAAGATGCCCAAAAATTAACCTGATATCTGGAAGTCTGTCCTTACATTTAGGTAGTAAGGATGTGATCAAATTAAAATTCTGTGACACTGGCATTTCTGAACTAAAATTTAGAAGTCACAAATGGAGTTGGCTGGAAAAAGCCTGACTGACTAGAAACAGAGTCTGGGACGAGACAAGAGTTGAGGTTGTTTCCTTGAGCTAAGAAAATGGCCAAGCCACAGCTGCTGGTCTTGTCTGGAGCAGACAGCTGTAGGAAACATTGTGCTGTGCAGCAAAAAAAACCCAAATATTAGGATGCCGTGAGACCACTTGTAGTTTGGCTAAGCTCTGTGTGCAGCTCTTGCCCTCTCCTTGTTGCAGCATCATCCTTAGGGGCGAAGCAAGAGCAGAATCTGCCCTGCTGGCAAGCAGCCGTGAAGCTCCTGATTTTATAGTTGAATGATAAAGCGCTCATTAATATTACACTACGATCGCTGTGTGGAGGATGTCACCTGTCACCT
Source organism: Chlamydotis macqueenii (assembly GCF_036417535.1). Lineage (NCBI taxonomy): Eukaryota > Metazoa > Chordata > Aves > Otidiformes > Otididae > Chlamydotis > Chlamydotis macqueenii. The sequence continues at coordinate 40,547,656 of NC_141561.1, forward strand.
AACACCTACATGGCAGCAGGAGCAACAGGACTGGGTCTCAGTGCCAGCCTTCAGTAAGTTAAGTAATTAAAGAAAAAAGCAGGAGCAAAAAATACTGTGAGGTGTAGCTCTCCGGTAGGAGACATGACTTTGAACAGGGGTTAGAGAGATAGGTAGGTGAAAAGGTAATGGCCTGCATAAGAAAATGAATCTTGGGCTCCTGTGGGTCATACCTATGGAGAAAAAAAAATTAAAGGATTTAAGCTGGACTAGAATAAATTAAACTCTTGCTCAAGGGTGTATCACTGTAGATGCGAGAGGACACCTTCAAGGGAGAGGTTATTTTGATGCAAAGAGTGCTGTGATTCACAAGTGCTTTTTTAAAAAGTAAAATGTTGACGTAGAGCTCTGATGCTGGGTAAACACACGGAAGCAAAAACCTCTCAGTGTAGGATCTGCTGCTCCAGTGATCCCCATCGGTCAGCGTTCGTGTGCTTCAGCAGTGCTGGGAAATAGCTCTGGGCAGGCAGCAGATACAGGGATTGGGTACAAATCCACAATTCTTGTTACCTCAGTACCCATAGAATAAAATAATATGTTGTTAAAAATATATTATTTTTTTTTCTTTGAAACCAGTGGTAGATTAGCAAAATGTTAAAACTTACGAAGAGTATGAAAGTTTAGACATGCTCATGACATAGCGTATGTTCTTTGTGGTATTTCCTTTATTTTCTTTATTTTCTTTATTTTCTTTTTTTTCTTTTTTTTTTTTTTTTTTTGGCACTAGAATAACTTCTTAATATTCAAAACTGCCCTGATGTTTTCTTCCTGTGGATTTCTGAGAGCGGCCGGATCTGGAGGTTAAACAATTACAGCTTTTGAAAAGCGAAAGGGTTGGGAGCACCAGTGTCATGATGCACAGCCGGAAAAGAATTTTTTGCAACAAAAAGATCTGTTCATGAATTCTGAGTATTTATAGCTCTGTGAGCTTTCCTGCGGAGTTTATCTCCATGGGAAGTTATTAGCTCAAAAGTGAGCTTAGTCACAAGCCGCTTATAGGGAATATTTCTATTTATAATATTCTCATTTCAGGAGCTGGTGCTTCTATGACATGATTATTTACTAGTTGAGGTGTCCAGCACTGCTCACGTCAAAATCTGTTCCTTTAGATATCGCTGTCTTAATGGGGAAGGAGCTATAAAACTGTGACAGGTAAGAGGAACACATGCGATGTGAAGGTGGGATGGAAGCGGAGAAAGATGTTGAGGCCCTCTTGCTTGCCCAGTAACCCTGTATTTACACTGACCAGCCAAACAGGAGTTCCCGTGGCAAAGGGAGTGGAATAACGGCAAACGTATCAGTGCTCCCGTTGTGCATGCTATTTTTTCGGCCATGTGCTGCTTTATCTGATCGGCGGTTTCTGAAGCAAACATGCCGCTTTGCAGCGCGGGGTGAACGAGGTGTACATATGTCAGCGCAGCAGAACAGCTTGGAGCGTGAACTGATATCAAGGCCGTTCGTGCATGAGGTAATTTGTTTTATAATAGCAGCGGAAAGCCTGCTTATGCGTCGGCGAGATGCAGCAGCCTGCTAGCCATCAGGGAATTAAAATACGATTGCTGGCTGAATATGCTAATAAATATGAACTTAGGCCCAGATGGATTTTATTGGGTTTATGGCCATGCAGAGCCTCCCTGTTTGTTGCCACTGCCACAGTGCCGGGATGTGAATCTTTCAGCTGTTTTTACGTCTCTCTGCGGAAAGTTGTGTCTGAAGAAGCTGCACCCCTTTCCCGCAGTTGGTGTGGGGCTGGCTCCGTGGCTACTGCTGGAGTGAGCCCATGGTAGGCCGCAAGCAACGGCTGTGGCTCGGTTGGGACCGAGGGTTTACGATATTTGGAGCTGTTCTGGAGTTTGATAAGGCCCTTCAGGGATCGGCGAAGGGGGGCGGGAGGAGAGAAAGTGAGAAACAAGGATAATGAAGGATTGAGCCTGGGGAGTGTTCGTGAATAAGCAAAACTTGATTCTTCCATCTTAATTCTGATTTTAGCTTTTTTTAGGTTTCTCAGTGAGGTTTCACTTGAAGGAAGGCCTTAACATCAACCACTGTCTCAGTGACTTGCTGCCCTTCTAGAACAGCTTTCAGTACCAGCATATCAAGAAAGTTAAGGTTTTATTTTGAGCTCCAGGATTATTCATTGCTGTTTTACTGGATGGAAGAAGTTACTTGTTCTTTTCACAAGATGCAATGTCACTAGTTGTGACTTCACTGAAGGTCATGGCCAAGAGAGTTTCACACTAGGTTGACTTTAATTATAGAAGAAGACTGAAAGTGGAATTGAAGTGTTGGAGTCTGTTATGGAACATGGGCAATGCAGGCGTAGGTTTGTGGAGCATTGCTGTGAGGTCAAATGATGCCGGGGTGTGTGTGTGCTGTCAGTGGCTATGTGCTAGACTTCCCTTGCCAGAAAAACACCTGGGCTAGAGCCAGGACAAGCCAGGAACCTAGGTAAACCCCAGCACAAGCAATGCTCTTAACCTACGGAGGGCAATCCCGCAGGAACTAAACACTGTGGCAGAGGTGGCTGCCAGGGACAGGGTCCAGCAAAAGCCCAAGGTGAGGTGATGGGCCAGAGATGGAGTCCAACCAGGGAGTGAGGAGCAGAGACAGTGCTGGAAACAGGCTACCTGCATGCTGGAGAGGGATGTACCTACCGTGGAGCCAGGACTGGGCACCTGAGGATGAGCTAAAGCAGAGCCCCTGGGCCATGGGCAGGGATGCAGGTAGATACCCCCTGTGCAGGGCAATTAGGGCCTATTGGTGCCTTCAGGGCACGGACAGATTATCAGCAGAAACCCTTCTACCTGAAGCTGAAGTCAAGAAACACACTAGACTCAGGTTTGGGATGTTACTGCATCATTTGCTTTTGTCAAAATAAGGACGATTTACTGTGTCTCCTTTTTTTCCCTCTCATACAGGAAGCTATAAACACTGACTCAGCTGTCTGTGTTCAGAGGGTTTATCGCTCAGTGCTTGGGCTGCCTTAGCAATTGCAGAATCCATGAAGACTGCAATATCAGGCTCCTCTCAAACCCAGCTCCTAGCAGCCTCTGCGTACTGTGGTTAAAGCCATTAGCTGAGCTCCTTTCCCAAAAACTCCGCAGTGCCGCTCATTTACTGTCACTGGGTAGTATTAACTGTTGCTATGGACCCCTAAGGGTGTATTTTTTAAAATATTAAATATGCTAAGTGGCATTCCAGACAACCCTTCGGGAAGCTGAGGTTGACGCGAGTTCTTGGTGAGGCAGCACTGTGATTCATAAAACCGCAGCAGCTCAGCTCGAGCTTACCATGGAGTGCCTGAGTTTTATGCCATCAAATCTCTCCAAATGGGATTCATGAACCTGAGATAGCCCGGTGCCAACATCTCCATTTGCAATAAGTTTTACCGAAATGTCCACAAAAGGCTGCAAGCCCTGCTGCCAGATTGCTGGCCTGTCAAGCATCGCTTTTTGACAGATTTATTTTGCTTTTCACATAGGCTGAGGACTATGCGCTACCTTAAACATTTGTGAGAATGAACAGACTCAGCCTTGTTTTACCAAGAAGGAGAACTGGAGCTGCAGATGTCTTTAAAGCTAGAAGGTCATCTGGAAGCATAAACTGCCACTAATAAGCCGTGTCACGGGCAGATCTCTTGTGTGATGTCTGTACTGATGGGTCCTTGACTCCAAACAAAACATGACCTGCGAAGCCCTTCCTCTGATGGTCAGCCTAAGAAATAAAACTCCTGACCTTCATATTTATCTACGCGATGTTATTCCTGATGATACTTCTTTCTTTCCAGACCAGAAGAAACTTGCTGTCACCTGAATGTGTGTTCCCAGTCATCTCCACCTCTGCATCCTAAACGCGGGGAGAAGCCTGCCAATCCACAAAAAATGTGCTGTGTCAATCCTGATAGTGAAGAGGTAACAGCTCCGAACAAAACAAGGCAGTGACAAATTTTTAATGCTGCTATAAACCACTTTGAAATGAAGCATATCAATGCCTTATGTGGAAAACTAACGTGATGCAGGCAGGACTCAAGAGCTGGCAGTATTTCATAGTTGTTGGTTTTTTTTACACTCATCCCACATGGAACTGGGTTTATTTCCAGTTGCACAGTCAGGTTTTTACCCCTCAGTCTTGCTGGTGTCTCATGTTGACATCAGCAGGAGCCTTCATCAAACACATTTGTCTTCATACTGATAGTTTTTATAAAATTGGGCTGCTTGCCGCTCAAGGAAATTGTAGTTCGAGAGGAGTTCAAGTGGTTCCTCAGTATAATTCATTCCCTGAGAAGATTAAGAAAAGCTTAAATCTGGCAGCACGACTGCTTTGCCTGTAAGAAGCAATGCGTGTTTCTTACCCAGTCTGACAGAAGAAAACTAAGACTCGTGGGTTTTAATGAAAAGCAGAACGTCACTAAATAGAAGTCCAATCTTCGGCTGTCTTCTGCAGAGGAGAAACGTCTCAGTGTAACCTTCAGGCAGCTCCCAATCTTTGCCTTGTTTGACCCTCAGCCAAACGGAACGGTATAAGCATGCAGAACGGCAGCGATGTTTATTTCCTCTGCCACGGAAGCTGTGAAACGTTCCCTTGTTGAATCACAGTTAAGATGTGTGTGGAGGAGCCTGGGGCGGGAAACATCAGACAACTCATAGTTTTGTTTTCAAGAGGAGTTAAAGCTAGAAGACAAAGCAGATATGCGGTAGCTTCCGAGATCTCTCCTGTCAAAGCTTTGAGAGACTGATGACCCTTTCACTTGTGCAGTGCACAAGTTGTGCAAAGCAGGAGGAGTCAGGGCACAAATGGCCTGAGCCTTTCCTCAATATTTTAAGGAAGCGAGGTAATTGTTTGCTTAGCTGAGGGCTTGAGGAATGGAGCTGGTCCCTCCAAAAGCCAAAGAAATGCTTCAGGTGGTGATGGCAACCTAATAAAATGGGTTCTTAACTGTTTGTAGGCTGGAAGAAAACAGTTTGGAAAGAATATTTTCTACTAGAAGGGGTTGGTATTTCAGTCTGAGCTTTTCTCTAAGCATGCACAGAGGGAAAACTGGACAAAGAATATGAATGAAAACCGTTCAGTGGGTGCTAATAAAACTAGTCACTAACTAAAGACTGCTTGTTTCTTCCAGCCAAATCCTGTAACTGGCTGAAAAGAGACCTCAAACAGCATCAAGACCCTTTCTCCGCCTCTGTGGCAGGGGGTGCTGGTTGAAGTTGGTGTGTGTTTCGCCCCCACAACAGCACTTTTCTGGGAACGCGTGAGCTGGTACGGTAAGTTCACTCTACTTGGACTTAGCAACATAAACCTTTAGCACCCTTTTTGTCATCCTGGCTGTGCAGCTTTGTCCTCTATGGCTAACCCAGCAAGAGTACTTGAAAAAACTTGTGACTAAATGTCATTGAGCCCCTGGAGCGTATGCATAGCTCCTCAGGGGTTAACGTTTGAGTCCCTCGCAGTACTTTGTTTGAATAGTTTTCTTGGCAGAAGTGACTATCAGTACCCTAGGCTTGGAAGTATTGATTTAACCCCAGGACTGTTATCTTGAAGTTTCTAAAGACCTAGCCTCCTCTCTCACACTCTCTGATCTTCACATAAAGGCACGCCTTCCTGTGAGCCAGCTGAGAACTAAGCCCCAGAACTGCTTTGTAGAGGCACTTCTCCTCACTCTGAGCAGGACTTGCCGTGCGTTCGTGGTGAAGGATTTGCACTTGCTCCGCTCTCAGCCTCCAAGGATGTCAACTCAACTTTTCGACTCTTAGCTGCAGATTTGTAGTCTGAGGGCAGGTCAGTGTGGAAAACTTTTCTCAAAAGGGAAAGCTGACATGAAAATGTCACTTCGGTGAATTGAGGAAAAGTTTTAAGGAAGTGTTTCTTAATTATCAGTAATAGTCTTTGAAGTGCAAAGCTGAATGACTAAAGCTTCTGTACTCAAAGGACACTAAATGATCTGCAACTGGGAAAATGTGTTGACCCATCTTAAGCATGTCAGTCTTCTCACAATCGTAGATTATCGTTAGCAAGACAGAGCCATACTCTGTTCTGCTTGGATCCGTTACCACCATCTCTTTGTGTGGGCTTGTACTTGCCAGTGCTCTTCTAGAGCGGCTTCCTTTTCTTTCACCTGCAAAGACAAGAATTCAAGTCTTGGTTGCTTCACTGTTTTTTGATTTTTTTTTTTAAAAGTGCACTAAACTGTGCTGAAGCATAACTGTGAACAGTTGAGCTATTTAGCTACAAACTTCATAAAAACTTTCATAATTCATGTTTTGTCTCTTCCCTCCACAGAGGTTAAACTGACTTAGATTTTCTCTTTCTTGGCTTCGAGATAACAGCATCAAGCGGTTTGTGGACTGTCCAGGAAAAGACTAACTTGGTTATTGTGCTGTATTTTCAGATACTCTAGCAGCTAAGGACTCCTAGATACCGTGAGTTCATGAATACTTAACATGTAAACGTGATCAAACCTGCGTAAGCCCTAGCGTTCGCGCTGGTGCAAGTAACAGCGATGCCATATGGGACAAAGCTGCGCCAAAGGTTAGGACGCGGAGTGCAATTTGACCACCTATGGCTGGTGAGTTTCCGGCATCACGGGCATCAGTAGCTTCAACCGGTGTGACAGTAAGAATTAGCAAATAAAAAGGTTTGACCAAAGTTTGAAGTCGTTTGAGCCTTCAAACGTGGCCTGGGAAGAGGAAAAGACCTTTTATTGTCCATTCAGATTGTGTAAGGGAACCTATCAAAACTGGTGGGAGTTCAAGTAACGTATCAAACCGTCGTGATGCATTGCAGGAAGGCACTTGCCTAATGCACAGTATTGCCGACTGGCTCTGTATCATTCTAGTGTTTTTCTTACAGCCCGTGCTCTCTGGATGGGGTTCAAAGAAGCTGCTGAGCCATGAATGGTTCAGGTTAAGGTGACCCTAGTGTTACAGTTTAGTCCTGATGTTTAAGCTATTTTTATCTGGCGTTCTAGGTGTACTCGTGTAGTGTGCTCTGGCAATGCAGCATATCGGTCATGTATATGAACTTGTGTGAGTCTCTGCAGCCAACGCTGGCTGACATAAATAACAGTCCAGAAGTTGTCCTTGGGTTTGACCTGACTGGCAATGAGGCAGGTGGAGGGGCTGAGGGCCTATTCACAGAATCATAGACTGGTTTGGGTGGGAAGGGACCTTTAAAACCCATCCAGTCCAACCCCCCTGCAAGGAGCAGGGACATCTCCAACCAGATCAGGTTGCTCAGAGCCCTGGCCAACCTGGCCTTGAACATTTCCAGGGATGGGGCATCCACCACCTCTCTTGGCAACCTGGGCCAGTGCTCCACCACCCTATTGGTGGTTGAATAACTGGTTCACTGCATAGAATTTGGTAAATTGGTGTAAATATATAGATTCTTGAGTAGTCACTTAGGCTTATTTTAACTGTTGATAGCCTGATAGCTTGAAGCTGATACATGTGATTTCGAGAAACGTTAAATAAATCTTTCCTTATTTGTGTGATGAAGTACACATCTGTGTGATGCCCAAGGAAGTAGGTGTGTGGTGGAGGATGATGACAGCAGATAGAGGAAGGAATATGTTAGGTCACTACTAGGCTCTAAACAAGAAGATAGCTAGGCTACACGGCTTCCATAAGGTAAAAGCAAACAGTGTGCATTACAGGTGGGAGGACGTGAAAAGCTGCGACAGTCACCTGTAAGGGTTGTTCTAGGAGCACATGACTGAGCCATGCTCTAAGCTGGGATGGTTTTGTCTCTAGTACTTTTTGCTTTTTACACTTCAGCACTTTAAAGTGCAAGAAATGGTGAAGTACCGCTTTCCAATGCAAGTCTGCACAGCCTGGGAATGTGGATTTCCAGCCAAAATACTTCTGGGGACTTGAACCATCCAAGCAAATCTCTTGAGTCAGCTGAGGGGCTAAAGTCCCATAGTACTGTGTGGTGCAGCACGCGGAGAGAAAGGGTTTTGCCAAGAGTGAAATAGAGAACAGAAGAATAAAAGTATTGTCCTTGCTCTCAAGACAGGCTAGCCAGGATCTCAAGGATGAACCAGGAACGAACTGGAATGGGCAAACTAACAAAGTGGAATGGATGGTAAATGGAGGGGAGATTCCAAAATGCAACTAAAAAGAGTGCTCAGGTTGGACTCCTTCTTAGTGAGTTTTTGCTTCCGTCCCTTCAGCAAGTACTTGAGTCAGCAGGTATGAGTGGTTCAGAAAACAGAGCTAAAAGGGCATGGCGTCTGGGAAGGGGGAGGAAAAACCAGGTAGTTATTAGTAATAACGTAGGATAACTAGCATTGCAGTGAGTAAATCAGATTTAAAGGGTAAACTTTCCTTTTTGAAGAGGAATTGACTATTTTGACTGCATATCAATTACTTTTTGAAAAACCAGAATTCAGTTTCTGTGAGGAAGGACTGGAACGAGTCCCCTTATTGCTTGCCCTACGTGGTTTCAGGGCGGGTGAGCCGGTTGGTAAGAGCACGCTAATAAGCAGCTGGAATGTCAGAAGAAGCATCTAGAAAAATCAGTTTAGGCTTCCATGCAAAAGGTGTTGATGGTATGGAAGGCAGCTGAAAGATGAGGTGTAGCTGGAGGAGAAGTACAGGCACAAACTCATTTGTATGAGGATGACGGACAGGGCCCCAAGCAGCAGAGACAGATTTCCTGTGATGTGGGCTTCTGTTCCTGCTATTTAATTTGTTAAATGCAAATTTGCATGCTTCGCTGCCAAGAGATCTGGGGGTTTTGGACAGGAGGACATGACTGTAAAGCAGTTTGAGAGACAGAGGTTAGAAGGCAGGTCAGACTAGGTCATGGGTAAAATCTGAAGACAAACTGAGATTCAGTGGAGGAGAGTTGGAGAAGGAGGAATGACCAACAGGAAATGAAGCTACAACAATAAACTTTATCCTGAAAAATGCCAGATTGTTTTTCATTCCAGTAGGAATATCTGTCTTGGTTCTCAGGGTAGGACTCAATTTGGTGGGACAATAAAGGAAACAAGTAGTTCTCTGGGGAAAATGTGACGTGCCAGATGTCCAGACACTGGGTGAAGTGCTGTGCTCTTCCTGCTGAAGTTGGTTTTAAAATACATAACATTTAGATTTCTTGGAGTAAAGATATGGAAGGACAAAGGTCTCCTTCAGACCAGAGGAAAACATATGCGCTGTCCTGTGCCCATGAAGTCAGCTAGTCCCTGTTCCACCAACACTTCCAGAGCTCCCTAGGCTGGGTTACAACGTGTGTTGTTCACAGTGGTCCAGTTTCTGCAGCTTTCTCCATGGATTGAGAGGTGTGATGAAGAGAACAGAGTCTGCTTCACCCAAATGTGAATCGTACCCCAGCTGGGAACGATCTGTAGCTACATTGTGAGAGGAAATACTTGTTAGAGAAGAGGAGTCATGGAACTGAAGAAGAGGGAGAGAGCTGCTTGTGGTTCCCAGTGCACCTTTGAGACCAAAGTTTACTTGCTTCATCTCTTGGTGTAGCTGGCCTCACAGTCTGTGGTTTTCTTGGGCTAATAGTGCTGTGACATATGCTTTTTTGGAGAATAATAGTTATGTGTTCACTTGTGTATAATAGTTACGGCTCACTGAATTTTAACAGCTTTGTCAGCTGGAGCACGAAGCCCTTTAAACCGCATGTTCCTCTTGTAAAAACTTTGCTCAGGAACGACCTTGTTGCCTCACTTAGAGCAGAAAAACACAAGATTCAGCAGTAATAGTTTATAGCACAATGGTATTTTCTGGATGCTGCCTGGCTCAGTACTAGATGCATTCAAAGGTACTAAGACAACAATTACCTTATCACAGACGTTGATGGCCAGCCATTGGTGCTCTTTCCATGAGTTTTGAGGATTAGGTTTGGATCACTAAGTCTTGGATTAAGGAGCAAGGTCGGCATGTGAAGACATTTGAGTGAGTTTAATAATTAGGAACGATAACATGTGCCTACACCTGTGGCAGGAGATCTAACTTGCAGTTCTTTTGAAAGAATGGGAGAAATCTATTTTTCAAATCCTGGCCGAGAGTTAAAGGCTCTGGCCTTAGCTTTGACTTGAGAAGGTCATTGTCCTTCCTGGTAGGTGACAGTCTTTTTGTCTCAAAAGGATTATTTGGAGGAGAAGAGGAGAAGGGAGCAAGCCTCCGTTGCCCATTTGGCTGTTATTAGCAATGTAACATGAGGAAATCTGAGTTTTCAAGCTGACGTTATTTAACTACCTAGGCTTTAGAAGGAAGGCTGCTGGATTTGTTTTGCCAGCTATCTATATATTAGAAATATAAACCGTCGTGTGATAGTACTGTTTGAGAAATTTGAGTAATTTCTTTTTGCTTGCCGGTCTTCTCTGGTGATTTTACAGCCTTTGTGGTTGCAGAGTGCCACTGGGAGGATTAAGTAATGATTTGCCAGTCTTTGACACAAAGTAAAATGTATGCCAAGGGCTTTTGGGTCTGAGACTTACAGGATATCGTGCCAGGACATGCCAAAGAAGCTCTCAGAAGATGGAAATGATTGTGGTTTTATTAAGAAATGTAAAGAATGTGAAGTATTGACTTCAATAAATGTCAGTCTCTAGCTTCCAGCTCACTACTGCTGAGACAATTTCCTCTTACTTGAGCAGAAGTCGGGAAGGATAACAACCAAGCTGGAAAATGTTGGCTATCAGCCTCTGTCATGAAATGGAAGAAAATAACATATCAACGTTGGGGTTTTTTTTTGTTTTTTTTTTTTTTTTTTTCCTTTCCAGTAATTCTATCATCTTTGAGATATTGACACAGGAGTATAAATCCTGGTTAGTAGTAGAAAATAAAGGCGCCGTAGCCTTTCAGAGGTTGAAGTTCACCCTGGATAACAAGGTAAGACACATTTCTACACGATGCTTAGAATGAAGTCCTCTTATCTGTTGTCACAGCTTACCTATTGCTGGCTCTTGCTGGCAGAGCCAAATATCTGCTGTGTACCTACCTGACCGGTGAGCGGGGACGCGCCTCTGTAGTCACCATGCGTTTCGGAAGTAGCTACCCGGTGCAAATGCTTGGAGCTTTGGCCTTCGTTGCAGTCAACGGGAGTTTGCTGCTCTGTGGCCAAACAGTACCCAGACAGTGAAGGACATTTTAATACCAAATCCACGAACAAATCAATTTACTGCAGTAAGCTACTTAGTGGGCCCATCTGGTAGCTGCTAATTTACAGACTGGGCCATCTGCTACTGTCACAAGCTGGGAAGACTGGAAAAGTTACCCAACATAGCCAACAGTTTAGCTTTGTTTTCATTTTTTTTTTTTCCCCTCAATGCTGTGTTTTGTTTTGCTGCTAACTGACGGCAAAGGCAGCGGTTTCTGTTCTGAAATCCAGATTTCTCAAACCTTGGATAATCTTGTGCGGCTGGGCGATGCTGCTGCTGTGACTCAGCAGTTGTCCCTGGGTATGTTTATGCAGCACTCGAGCTGCTGACAGCAGAATGGTTTGGGAAGCTGTGTTTCTACCCAGTGCCTGCATATTTTAGCTTGGTGTGACAGGATGTGTGGAAAATGTATTTTAAATGTATGTCATTAAAACCTTGCTCCTCTTGAGTTGCAGAATGCCTTCTGCTCTAATGGAAACAAAGAGATGGTAGAATTATAGAATCACAGGATGGTTTGGGTGGGAAGAGACCTTTCAAGACCACCCTGTCCAACCCCCCTGCAAGGAGCAGGGACATCTCCAACCAGATCAGGTTGCTCAGAGCCTCATCCAGCCTGGCCTGGAACGCTTCCAGGGATGGGGCATCCACCACCTCTCTGGGCAACCTGGGCCAGTTTTCTACCACCCTCAGTGTAAAAATTTTTTCCTAATATCTAATTGGAATTTGCCTCCTTCTATTTCAGGGAAATAAGGCTGTGTGATATGGAGAGCAAATCTGTTAAGAGCTGCAGATTTTTTTTCTCTGTTGGAGTTGGTTTTGAACATGTGTGGGGAACAAGAGATGAAGGTAAGTTGCAAATTCAATTCTTCAGTAAAGGTCAGCTCCAAAGAATTCTTGCAAAATGTGCTCTGTCAATGTGGGGTCAATCAAGTACTGCTGGTGCTCAGGAGGCCGTGACAAACTTGGAGCTCGGCTCCCCGTGTCTGAAGTAGGACGCATCCCCTGCCTCCGTGGCATGCTGCCACTGCGTTCCTCAAAATGGGCAGCGCTTGCTGGTATCTTCCTTCAAATCAGAATGCAAACCAGCCACCTGCTTCAGCTGTAACAGTGTTGGTGCTTCTCTGATGTTGTCCCTGTGCAATCTGAATGCTTCGTTAATGCCAGTTTAATTTCTCCTCTTACTGTGTGGTGTCTGTCTCCGTGAATGCTCGTGTGCTCTGGTTGGGCACTCTCTCCTGCCTGAGTGAGCTAATGGTTGGTTTTGTTTGAGGCCTACGTGACTAGGTCTCGTGATCCGCTCTTAGCAGATGCCAGCTCTCACAGTGCTTGTAACTTGGATACAGTTTTCTTTTTGAAGATGATGTGGTGAAGCCGAGCTCAATGTGTTACTACAGCAGAAAATCCTGACTAGGAAAAGCCTTAGTCTGAGTACAGTTCTCCTTTGAGAATCCATTTATGTGCCCTTCAAAAGGGGGGCTGTAATTTAATCCACGCTTGTTTTGCGTTAACTGGATAATGTTTTAGGCTCTGGCAACCTGCGCAGTAGAAGCAGCGGCATAGAGGATTTACGTACGCTTCAGCTGTACAGATGGTGAAAAGCAAATCAGCGCAGTGGACCCAACATTGACCTTCTGACGGTTTGACCCCGAGAACACCTTTGGCCTTCCCTGGATTAAGTTGGCAGGTCATCCTAAGAGGGGAAAAACTCAGCAATGACCAAGCCCTGCAAACCCAGCGTTTTTGGTGGTGAGAAAAAGCCCCAAAGCCTTTCCTTGCTTCATGAGACTACTGGTGTTCTGCCTACCAGCACCAAGGTGTTCTCCTGGATGTCTGGTGCTGCAATTCCTTTTTCATCCGAGCATGCTTTTCCTCACTTGCTGTGATTGCTTGTGTTTTCCTTAGGGGGCACATTAATTGAATTCTCTGTCAGACTCTGCTTTAAGAATTAGGAGGGCCCAGAGGAAAGATTACCAATAGGGGTCCTGTGGCTAATGTGATTAAAAATTATTTGGCTGCGGAAGAGAGAATGTTGTTGTTCTCCATTGTATTTCTCCGCAGAGAGATAACACTGATGCTGAAGCGACAGGTCATACATGTTTAATTTGAACGGCTATAAAAAGAAGCTTGCAGTGGGGCTGCTCGTAGGGAATTTAATAAATAAAAGTTATTACCAGAGCTCAGTATAATCCCAAGGATATATCTTCCTGTGCTGTTCTTGGAACCAAGCTATCAAAATATTAAGCTAGGAACTTGTTGTGTTAAGAGCAGATTAGAGCCAAAAGGCAGACTTATCTGTTTTTTATGATGGAATTTGGGTGCTGAGCACTGATCTGTTTTGTCCTCCAAAGCTTGTATGTCAATGCTGCTAGACTGTTTTACAGCTGGGGACTGGAGACTGGGATGAAATAATCAGCCCAAGGTTACCCTGGCTCTCCTTGCAGTGGTTGTGGTGGGTGCTGTGCTCACTAAGCTCTCCTTATCTCTTGGTTGGAGTCACAATGAACGTGATGGCTGTTTGTGCACCTTAAGGTGCAGCTGTTTGGGTTGAGGCAGCTCTGCCCCAGCTGTGTCTCATTTCTCACAAGGCCATAAATGAGGCTGGAATGTTGCAGCCTGCTCTAATAGGGGTGGGAATGAGAAGGGAAGAGGAGGAAGCTGCTGGCCCTGAAACCTCGACTTTCTGGTGTCCTGGTCTATCTCCTGTGCCTCTTGAGAGTCTGAGGATGGGTTTCATGGGCCTGCTGTCCTAGGATGCTCCTGGAGGGCCCCTCTGGCCAGAGCCTGGGTCTCTGTGCTGTTGGGAGAGCTCCAGGTTTTTGCGATGATGCACTAACCCTGCTCTAGAAGATACTTTAATATTTCTGATTTAGACCTGAATGCAAAGACAGGAAGGCAGGTGCACATCCCCTTGTAAGCCTGAGTGCTGGAAGATTACAAGATGCCTTTTTAGGGGGTTAGTCTGTTTTATTGAAGCCCGTGGTTTGTTTTTCCCTGCTTTGGTCAGGAATGCACTCCTAGGAGAGGCACTGTGTCTCCTGCAGCGTTGGAACCTGAGAAAATCAGCCACGGGAGCTGGGATTTCCTTCTCCTGTGAGTTCTGCAGCTTTTCCACCTTGTATCCTGTGAGTATGGCATTGCTGAAACGATAAAACACCTGCTGCAAATAAGTCTAAGCTATTTAATCTGTGCACTAAAGCAGAATTGGATGTAAATACCGTAGTGGACCTTCTGTCTCTGAAAGCAAGTTGAATAGTACCCAGGGCTTATAGCTTTGCAACATGTATAATTTGGAAATGATGATGAGAGGGGCTTCAGCCTCAGTGTGGTTTCTGCTGGCATTCCACAATACGAGTGGACCAGCATGTGTTCCTTACATTTCCTGCTCTGGAAGATACTCCCCAGGCAAACAAAGTTCCTTTGTCTTTTGAATAAGTTAATCACTGACTTATTTTTGTGGTTATTGCTTTCCTCATTGTGAGTTTCTTTGCTCAGTAAAATTTCAGGTGTGTCTTCAACCTGTGTTTTTCACCTATAATTACAAAGCTTTGTTTCCTTGTTTTCTGTAAGGAGCGAAATCTTGCCATGTGTAAAGGATCCTGAAAAGTCTGGAGCAGGGATGTATACAGGCTGCGCAAGTGCAGCTTCAGCTTCTGAACCGCAGGGAGTTTTACACGTGAGAGGAAAGATCCTCCCAGGAGGTGAAATGTGCCTTTAAAAACTGCTTAAGAAAACAAGTAGTTTCCTCATGCTGAGCCTAGGCCTTTCTGTTTGTTTTTTGAGAATTATTGCTGCCTGTCTGTCACTAGCCCTGTGTGGTTTAGCTTGTAAAATAATCATGTAGAGACTCAAGGGATTGGCGGTGCACTAATCTAACAAGTTCTAATAACGTGGTGTCTGTTGACTTTGAGTTGGCCATCAGTTTCTTACTTTGCTGGTTCCTTTGATGCAGAAAAGAGTAAAATGCCAGCTGGCAATGCTTGGCTTTCAGGTACCTGAATGTCCCTTTAGAGCTTTCCTTTTTCTTGCCTTAGGAAATAAGTTTGTCTAATGAAGAATTTTTTAAAAAATTGGCTGGACTTGGACTGCTGTGAATAGAAAAGGACATCTTGAAGACAAGAATGTGTACAGCGAGTGATGGATAATCTCTCTGGTAAACAAATGGATGAGGCTGAGGTACTAGACCCAGACCCAGGTGAGAAGTGCTTTGGCTGCTCAAAAGCTGGATTAGTGGGGAAATGCCGCACTTCACTTAGGATGAAGCAAGGGGAAATTCAAGAGCCAACTGGGTATGAAAGAGGAAGCTGGTGTGAGATGTGGGGTGATACATGACATGGGAAAACCTACAGTAATTTCGTATCTCCCTCTGATTGCACTGCTTTCAAATGCCAGTGTGAGAGCCAGGGCATTAAGCATTGGCAGTTGCTTGTTTTCTCTGAACTGCACCCTTGGAGACATTTGGTGGGTTTGCTGGCTAGAGGTGCTGGGCAGGAATGAGTAGGGAACAGTGCTCAACCAAAGAGAGCCAAGCTGGGAAGCTGTCACTGCATTTGTTAGATTATCTTTTTAGAAATAAATCTGTTATGACATGGCTTTCCCAGCCTTCGAAATACAGCTGTTTCTTGAGGGTTCCCAGAAGCTATGAGCAATAAGCCTTCAACTGCAGTTATGTTTAGAGACTGGAGAACATTTCCCCCAAGCTTAGTAGTAAAACGGCATACATAGCAAAATGACTTCTTTTAGGGTTGGTGTAAATCTTGAAGTGAAATAGTTCAACCTAATCAAGCAATGCAATGTTTCAGTAAAGCTGCCAAGAAAGAAGTAAGGACTGTAGTTGTGTTTGTTATTGCATAGAATAAATCTTTCAAGCTCTGTGCAGAAATGGCGGCAGAGCAGAAGGCAAGCTGACTTTCCTATTTCTAGGCTCAACAACATATCAAGGCTTCCTACAGAAGCTTTCTCTCAAGGTAAGCCTCTGGCTGGTGTTGCTCATCACCCCCCTCACCTGAAAAGGAATGTGTTTTTATACCACGGCATCTTCAAGAGCTTGGAGCCCGAAGATGTCTATGTTTGTGTTCTCTTGACAGGTGAATGAGATTGTAGCTGATGGCATTTATCCCATTTACATGGCTTGTTTATCCAGGTGCCTGGAAGCGACAGAGGTGTTTGTGCTGTGCATAATGGTATATAAGAAAAGGGAAATCCCTGCTCCAGAGATGAGCAGTGGTGTGAAAGGACTTGCCTTGAGTGAAGGAGGAGGTGGAGGAGAGCTGGCCCCAGAACCAGCTCTAGCAGAAAAGGCTGCTTCAGAGCAGCTGGAGAGTTTATCCCAAATGGGAAAGGACATGAGCTGCAAAACCGGCTGGCTGGTTCCCAGGCCATCAGCTGTTAAGGGATGCACAGGTCTGTGCAGCTGTGATCTGAATATCCACTTGCAGCTCGAGCAGCTTGGGGAAGCGCTGTGGAAGAGCCCTGGTGTGTGGGCACAGATGGAACTCACTGGAGTTCAGCATGGGAAGAGCTGCCTCTTGGCAGGGACAGCAAAGCACGGCCCGTGTCTAGACTTGCATGCAGACAGGAGCCGCTGCGGTCAGTGCAATGGGATGGAGTGTGCTTGGGCTGAGTAAGATTTGAGTTTTCAGGTTCTTGGACACTGCATTTTGCATGCCACATGCTTTTTGGGTAGCATGAACCCTTCTCTCCAAGTTGCTCTGTTTTCCTGCTCCACATGATGGCCCTGATAACATCACTGTTAGTTTCTGGATGCAATTAATAATTTGGATTTATAATGCTTACCGAAGGGTTGTGAAGAGGAATCCTCTTTGGCAGGTTGCGTTGTCAGGCCTTTGGCTTGGTCACAGGCTGGGAGGAGAGGCTTTCCCGGAGCAGGAAAGAAGATAATCTTTTTCTGTGTATTGAATATGATTATTTCTTCATAATTAAACTTCTGTTTAGCTTGGGGGTTTCTGATGTAATATTAGTCTAATTTTGGTATTCTTAAATTTTTCCTGGGCAACTTTGAAGTGTGGTATAAAACCAAATCAAAACCACTCAACTGTCAGTCAGTTGACTACATTTTGTTGGCTACATAATGGATGCCTTTAATTTCAAATCCCAATAAATGATTTTTTTTTTCAATGTTCTATTTCTATTCAGCTTTTAAAAAGGGACTTGGTCACTCTGGTGACTCAAGGTACAGGCTGACTTGTGTCAGAATGCAGCACTTCACTTGCCTAACTATGCTCAAGGCTGCCGGTCAGAACTTGTAAGGTAGGACTTATGAAACCAAAACCTCTGGAAGGAGAGGGGGATGGTATCCCCTGCATTAAATAATTAAAGAAGTTGCAATTAAGTCAGGTGGTAAGTTTGCTTGCTGTGACACCTGCCATACATCCATTGTTGCTTAACTGAAGAACTGTTGAACCGGCCACAGGTAGCACTTGGAAACAAATAGGAGTGGAAAAGGACCTGTCCTCCAGACACACGAAATCTTCATTCTTCAGATGAGTGTATTAGTGGCGAGCATCTCTTCTGAACCGTAGCAGTTTCACCAGAATTTTTTTTTACAAGCGGAGCCAGTGTGCAACATGTCTGCTGATGCCTGCACGCGAGTGTCCAAAGCTGAACCAGGTGCTGCTCAGGGCAAGCTGACTTAGCTGCTTCCCCCAGCTCTTCAGGGAGGTATGGATTGGAGCTCTGAGAAATGAACATCAAAAGCTGCAGATAATCGGCATTCTTCTCCAGTGAGAAGATAAACTCCATGTTGTTGGCATTTTCAGTCCCAGAGAGGCCTGGTGAGGGTTTGGGTGAGATTTGCCAGCTGTTCAGTGAATGACGGAGGCACAGGCTGCAGAAGTGTTTCCTGCATTGAACTAGAATCCAGCCCTGGTCCTATCTCAGGGCCTTTGTGGTTACTGGTGGGGCAGTGTCACTGTATGGGTTTTGCCTAATGTCATGGACGTCCTCGGTCTGAATTAGACTACTGTTTAGGTTGGAAGGCATCATCTAGACCAAACTTTCTGCTGAAGCAGGGTCACTGAGAGCAGGTTCCTCAGGACTGTCCAGGTGGGGTTTGAACATCCTCACAAATGGAGAGTCCACAATCTCTATGGGCAACCTGTTCCAGTATTTGATCGCTCCCACAGTCAAAAAGCATTTTCTTGTGTTCAGGTAGAATTTAATGAGTTTCAGTTTGTACCCATTGCCTCTTGCCCCATCAGTGGGCGCCAATGGTCCTGCCTCCTTCTTCATTCCCTCCCATCAGGTCCTCGGACACATGGATGCAATCATCCCTGAGCCTTCTCTTCTCCAGACTGAGCAGTCCCAGCCCTCTCAGCCTCTCACCGTATAAGACTATTTGCATGCGTAAAGCTAGACTACTTGTATCGGAAAATAAATAGATGTAATGGAAGGGAGAGAGAAAACTACTGGATATAGGTTTTTGCGAGTGATGTGCATTCCAGTGATGGGCTGTAGGGGGCAAAATGCAGTTTTACAGAGAAATGGCTAAGGAAAGGACAGTAGGGAAGATCAGTGCTGGATGAATAAATAAATGGCCACAAGGAATTGTAAATTCAGATACTGGGAAGGGTGAGAACTTCTTCTGACTAAATAAATGGGTGGAAAATACTTTTTGTCCAAAACTGTAGACTCAGAAATTGATATTTTTAGACTTGCTATTCCTGTTTTTTCAGTGGGTTATTTTGACTCTAGTGATTTGGAGATGTGAGTTGGTGTAGGTGTATAAAACCTGGCAGCCAACCTTTCTTGCAGTGCAGAGATGCAGGTCACGAGACAGCAGCCAGGTCTTTAGGGAAGGAAGGACTTTACCTGACAGCTTGCCACAGCTTGGGCCTGTGACCAAACTCCAGTATGTAGCACCTGAGAGCTCACAAACCTGAGAAAATGAGATCAGGTTTTAAGAAAACTTTGGAGGTGTGAGTACCTCTGGTATCAAAATGGTATCTGTGATGGCATTGATGAAACTCTACTGCTATAGAAGTTCTCCACCAGCTCATACCTTCGCTACCTCAACCCTTTAGATAATCCTGTGTTCCTGGGAGACCACACTCTGAAACATTACCTGAAGAGGTTGAGTACCAGCAGCTCCTGCTCATGTTAAACTTACACTTGGTCACGAACTTGTTCATTCTTCAGGAAGGCATGGCAGCAAGGTGAGCGGCAAAGGTCTGCCTCCACTGATAAATCAGCTTTGTGTGTGCTCACTAAACAGCGTGGTTGTGCGTTGGTGTGTGTCGTCGTAGTGTTGAAGCCCAGCATTCCAAACCAACCAGCCTTCCCTGTTTTATCTTTGTGCTTCTCGAAGCAGGGATGCAAAAATAACTTCCGGTGGTGTTGCTTTGAGAGTTCTCTTTGCAAATGTAATATCCCCTGATAATCTGCAAGTGTGGTCCTTGCAGTGGCAGCAGCACTGGTGCGGTTTTCTGCTTGTGCCACTCATCCCGTTTTCCCTCCAGAGTGCCTTTCGGGGTTTCCTTCAGGAAAGCGTTACATGCCCAAGTGAACTATCAAGGTCAACGGATGATAATCAACACTCTTTTTTTTGACTTGCCGAAGCTCTCTTCTCCCTTTGGTTTAACCTGTGATCTCTGGAGCAGCAATGTAAATCAGCATCCCTCAAGGCTTTAATTTCTCTTTCGCTGCTATGCTGTGGCACTGCTGTACAGTGACAAGTGTTGTATTTTCCTGTGAAATATGTGGCTTTTAGTCATACATTGACAAGTGAGTTGGATTTTTTTTTATTTCCCTTTGTTAACTACCAAATGACACTAGAAAAAGCATGATGAAACATGAAATGATCCTCAGTGTCACTGGAAGAGTACCAGAGAGTGACATTGCTATGGTGCTGCCTCCATGACCACCACCTTTGTCCTGAGATTATGCACTGTAAGTCCGATATGAATCAATAGAGGTTACTATGAGTGCAGTGTAAATCACACTTGGATGGAGAATTGGGGATGAAAGCACCCCACGTTAGCCTTCAGGAAGGGTACATGCGCTGCAGAACATTTGGCAAGCTTTTGGGAGCAAAGCTGTCGGTGGCGGAAGGCAAGGTGAGACCTCGCAGACTGACTGGAGCTTGAGCTCCTCTTGCTGATGTGTGTCCTAACAAGTGGTCATTAGCTGTTACGTAGACATCGGCGCTGTTTGTGTATTTACGGCTTCTGATCGTGTTTCGGACAACGAGCTTTAACGGTGGAGCCTGCTATCTCAAAGCTGTCATTTGAAAGCGGCGTTATATTTAGCTGTTTTTCACGACGAGCGACTTCAGCAGTTGAAATTGGACCTTGGGGCTTCAAAGCAGCTGCTCGGTGAAGGAAGCATTGCTGAATAAAAGCTCCCTGCTTTGCTACCCTCCCCCTGCTTTTTCTACGCTACCAGCTGTGTCAGCCCAGCAGCAAGGAAGGGAAGTTGGCCTTGAAGTGAATCTAAAGAGGAAAGAGAGCGAGAAGAGGAGAGGTGGAGTTAGCCGGCTAAACGCAATAGCAGCCCGCAGCGTGGGAAGATGAGAAAGCAGAAGCAAAGAGACGGATGCTTGAATCTCTGTGTGGGTGAGCTCTGCGGAGCAAGGTCTGAATAGAGGGGAGGACCAAGGAGTTTAAAGATTGAACACAGTGAAAAGACAGGGCTTGCACTCCTTTTTCTTTCTGGAATAACAATCAAAGGGAAAAGGGAAAGGGACGAGGAGGAAGTGAATGAAATCAGCGCCAAATTCCGGTTCAAATATGAGTGTTTAAGAAACAAGGGGCTGGGAAACAGGAAGGCATCCTAAAATCTTTTTGGTGTAACGCAGGAAGCAAAGGCAGCGAACAGGCACGTGAGATGCTCTAGGTGGGATGCTCCTGTTTCACCCTGTTCTTATTTTGGTTGTGTAACTCTGCTCTAGGCTGTCACTGGCAATGCTTGTTTTAACCCTTAGCGCAGCCCGAGTGTTATGGTCTTTCAGAGTAAGAAAGTAACTGGAAACTACAATTTGTGGGTTTGGTTTTTTTTTTTTTTTTACTCTTTTTGTAAGATGAGACTAGCAGAAACCTGGAGACAATACAATGACGTTTATTTTCTATAGCACTCCTGGCTTCAATAGGGAACAGTGTGGCTTTTAGCCAAATCTGCCACATTCAAATTGAATTCCACGGATTTTAGGCAGCTTGAGGTAAATAAATCAGATTCTTAAACGCACTGAGTAAAAGCAGTCGGTCTGAAAGGTCACTTTGAACTGTTACGAGTCACTTGACTGTGGCTTCAAAGGCTTGGAGGGAGCTGAAAGTATGTGCAAAAGTAAACCAAATTGGGGAGGAAAACCTTGTTTATACCTTCTAGGGTAATGCAATAGCTGGTCTGCCGTCCCGCTTTGTCAGAAGTGCTGTTGCTGTAGATGTCATCGGTCCCTTGCAATGGCCTTGGCCTGGCAGTAAGGGAGTGTTCACCCCCGTTTGAACGAGAAGAAGGTGGAGCACAGAAGTGGCTTGCTCAGCTTTTCCACAGCGGTTCAAGTCGGTGCCTAACGTGGGGTCATGCGCCCCAGCCAGCATCTCACCACGAAGACATTGCTTTCACCCGAGATCCGTGAGGCTGGCAACGGGGTTGGGGTTGAAGGGGTTCACAGAGGGTGGTCAGAGGGACCAGGCCTGTTTTCTGGCTGTGCTGCGGAGCAGCTGGGAGCGCGGCCTCTCCAGTCCAGCCCTGTCAACCCCTGGTTACCCAACCCACAACTTGTTTGGGTAGTCCTGGGTAACTGCAGCGCTTGCTTACCCGTTCTTTCCTTTGGCAATAGTAACAGACTGGTGACTCACTAGAAAAAAAAACACACAACTTTCTTCTAAGGGTTTTCAGAATTCAGTGTCTCTGGATTATTTTGTTCTGCCAGCTGAGTGCTGCTCAGCTCTTCATAGGAAAGGGCTAAACCTCACTGTCTGTCCCTGTTTTGCTCGTTTTGAGGAGTGGAGAAAGACAAGGTTGGTGTTTAGAAGTCAAAAGCACTGGGCTCCTAAAGCAGGCAGTGTTTGTAAAGCTGCTGGATGTCTCGCTGTTTTGGAAGAAGGGTTCTGGCTTTCCAGCTGGCTTCTAGACTACTAACAATCTTGGTAAGGCCCGGGAAGGGTGCAAGGTGCTGGGAACGGAGCTCTCCAGTTGCCAAGTTGGAGAGCAGCGAGGAGCAAGTATACGGGGCTCCGTGTGATGAGACAATGCTGTTCAATAGTCTGGCTGCAGCTTTATTTCTTCCCTTTTTTGATAATCGGCTCTATTTTCAGAAGAACTTGCTGTCCAGCCCTGAGGAGAGGGACTTGGGAGTGATGGCGGACAAGAAGCTCAACATGACCTGACAATGTGCCCTTGCAGCCCAGAAGGCCAACCGCATCCTGGGCTGCATCAAGAGGAGCGTGGCCAGCAGGTCGAGGGAGGGGATTCTGCCCCTCTGCTCCGCTCTGGTGAGACCCCACCTGCAGCGCTGCATCCAGCTCTGGAGCCCCCGACATCAGAAGGACATGGGCCATCCTAAAATCCTAAAATCTAAGTTGGAGAGGGTCCAGAGGAGGCCACGCAGATGATGAGAGGGCTGGAGCAGCTCTGCTGTGAGGCCAGGCTGGGAGAGCTGGGGCTGTTCAGCCTGGAGAAGAGGAGGCTCCGGGGAGACCTTAGAGCGGCCTCCCAGTGCCTAAAGGGGGCTGCAGGAAAGGTGGGGAGAGACTCTTCAGCAGGGCCTGGTGTGATAGGACGAGGGGTGATGGTTCCGAGACAGAGGGAGGTAGATTCAGATTGGATATTAGGAAAAAATTTTTTTACACTGGGGGTGGTGGCCCACTGTCCCAGGTTGCCCAGAGAGGTGGTGGATGCCCCATCCCTGGAAACATTCCAGGCCAGGTTGGCCGGGGCTCTGAGCAACCTGATCTGGTTGGGGATGTCCCTGCTCCTTGCACGGGGGTGGGACTGGGTGGGCCTTTGAAGGTCCCTTCCCACCCAAACCATTCTGTGATTCTCTGTTTGGGTGTGCGGTAGGCGCAATGAGCCCACACGTCTTACTCTCTCCTTGCCTCCTGGAGAGGCAAGGAGAGAGTGTAGCAGGTCTCCAGGAGCAGAGCGAGTCGGCTATAAGAGCAGCTTTCAGCCTACCGAAATTGTAGGCTTGATTTCAATGTGGCTGGCTTAATAGCAGAATAGCTTTTCTTTCTGCTTTGTCTTCTGGCGGAATGCCAGGCTCCCCCAGCTTCCTGCTGTGGTTGTGGTGGCTTTCTGAACCATAGAATAAATCCAGGGTTTTTTTTGTTTTTTTTGTTCCCCCCCCCCCCCCCGCCTCTTCCTAGCTCTCCCTTGAGGGACTCGTGAAAGCTCGGCTCTCTGAAAGGCATGTTAGAAGCCTTAAAATGCATAAGAGTATCAAAGCGTGATGTAAGAGAATATCTACATAATCAGATTTTTGGTTTTATCTGGGCTTTTTTTTTTCCCAGAGAAGGCTGCCTATGACATGTTCTGTGCTGAAATCTGGACTGTGACCTCCTCTTTCTCCCGTCTTTCTGTTTATTTAGCATGCAACGAACGTCTCTCTTTGGCTTAACTGGCACGCAGAAACTCTTGGAGGCCAGATGAGAATTCAAAGTGACTCCTCAAGTTGCAAAGGTCTGAAATAAATGGGGTCAATTGCTTTTTAAGACGGTAGACTATCCTTGCTAGCAAAGCAGTACCAAACGAGACATGGGGAATAAATCAGCTTGCCTGATGAGGTTTCAGGAGTCAGTGGATCCGATAAGTCTGGATGAGAGGTTTGTGCTGTCTCTTGTGGCTTTGTATTTCTGTGATGCCCGAAAAAGCAAAGAAGAGTAGGCTGGGTGGAGCACGCAGGTGATAACGGCCATTCCTAGGCTTGGCTGATTAAAAAGGAGAAAAAAAAAAATAAAACAAAACTGACTGTGATGGATAAGGCTTTATGGTAGGTGGACTGAGGCCAAGGATACAGCCCTTCAAAACATGTTCTCTTCTCTCAGCAGGTGAAAAGGCAATTCTGAGAGAGAATCAAAATCCTGAAGGAGTTCAGCTGCCCCTGAAGTAGTCTGCTCTTTTAGAAGTGACCTACAGCCAGCACTGTAATTATCATCAGGAAACAACTCACCTTCTGATGCTTAATTATATTTTCCATGTATGCTTAGTCCGTTTCAAAGAAGCTGTGTTGGATGGCACACTGGGTTTCCCCTTAATTACTGCTGTATGGTAATTGCCATGTAATTACGCTGTTATGAATATAATGGGTATGTATTATTGTGGGGCAGTGATTTACGGAATGTAAGCGTATTTTAAGTGTTATAGATGTTCTTCACACACGATTGCTAAGACTTAATGACAGTGGTCTTTGACGGCTATCCCATCTTTTAATTTTCCTGTGTTTAAGGGCTCCTGAATAATAATAATTCATCAACCCAGTCAATATCCTGGAAATTACACTGCCTGGTTGTGGTGAGGTGTCAAATGATCCTCATCATCCTTGCAAAATAAAAAAAATTGCTGGTGCGGAAATAAATCAGGCATACTAATAAACAGGTTGAAGGACATCTTTGAGGAGTATTTTGGTACTGATGGGTGCTTGGAGGTGCTTGGTGTATGCTGGGTAACAAAAGGGCTGGTTAGTAATCCTGTTGCTGAAAGGATACAGGTTCAGGGAAACGTTAACGCCTCACCGCGCACACGGGAGTAGTGACTCTTTATGTAATCCTTTCCTCCTGATAGCTTCACAGCAGCTTTGCCAGGGCACTTCTGAAAATTAAATTTACCCTGAAAAGGACAAAGTACCTCTGGAGATTTACTTTTCTATGAGTTAATTTCATACATAGGTGGTGACCCCCAAGACTTGAATCCCTTGCTGTAACAAACCCACGTGGCTTTGTAGCAGCCGGAGCTGTACCGTACGGAGGTGATGTGGATGAAAAGCTAGCAATGGCTGAGTGCGCTGAGCAGTGCAGCATCCCCTTGCTTGCGGGTGGAAACTTGGAAGCATAATAATTTGTGCATTGGTAACCCTAACCTTGGTTCAAGATCTGAAGAAGGTGTTTGTGGTGAGTGTTATTTTTCTCCAGGATGTTTTTTCATAACTTGCTGTGTGACTCCCCATGCTGTTAACACGCTCTGCCCTATTTTCCCGTGTTTCTGGTCTCAAAATCACCTGTTTCTTGCTGTGTGCTTTCTTTTTCAGCAGCTCTTTGGCAGGAGGGCACTTGGTGCAGATGTGGAGCTAGGCGTGATCCTTACTTCTTTCAGCTTAGTTGTATGCTGTCATCTCCTGTTTGCTTATCCACTAATATGGTCCCACGCTGCCGTCCTGTGCCTCCCTGTACCTGGCCGGAGGAAGAACGTGAACAGTCCAGCAGTGATGGGGCAGCACCAGCAAGGTTTTTGGAGGATAGGGTATCAGTGCAGCACGAAAGGAAAGGTATTACGGAAAATAAGCCAGACAGAACCTTTAGTTCATCACAGGGTCTGCATTTCTTTGAGAAGCACTAGACCACTGCATTGTAGGACCAACCAAAAACTGCAGGCTGTGTCTAGATGCCAGACACCAAACCAGCAGCGCTTGATGATTGCAGAGGAAATAACAGTCCTGGAGATCCATGGCTGATGAAATCAGTTGCAATGAGGAGATGCACTCACTTGGCAAGATCTTCTGCAACGCATACTATATGATGAGGATGTCTCTGCTCCTTGCAGGGGGATTGGACTAGATGACCTTTGAAGGTCCCTTCCCACCCAAACCATTCTATGACTGACTGTAAATTACCTGGGAAAGGCTTTCTGAGCAGCATAGTTCCTGGAATTAAGATTATTTTCGTCCTTCTGGATTTCTGTGGGACATCTTGTGCCGATGAAAGCTGTACAAGGAAAAATAAATCTCCAGTTTTGTGCTTGTGCTAATGCACAAATGCTACTCTTGCCATATATTCCCAAATTTAGCAAAACTGAAGTGATTGGACAAAACTCAGCTTCATGTGCCTGTTTCCAGTGGAACCAAGCATGATGAAATTAAGTATGACTAAACCATGCAGGCAAACACATTTTTATCCTGAATTAAATTTGTATGTGGGCTTGGGTTCGCTGCTCTGCACAAAGAGTGAAACTGGCTGTGAAGAAGACAAAGAGCTCATCGCAAACACATGGAATTGCTTTGACACGCTGCACAGCGAGGGCAATGGTTTCGCTGAAACTTGGCCAGACAGCTGCATCGCTTGCTTTTCTGCAAACATGCAACTAATATAATTCTCTATAAGCCTTCATGTAGTTGTACTGCTTTTTTATTGGTTTGTTGTGGTGTTTGGTTTTTTGTGTTCCCCCCGCCCCCCCCCCCCCCAACAGCTCAAGGACCAGGCAGATGAGGACATGCAAGGGATCCTTGGTTGCTATTTTCCTGCCTCATGCCCTTGTCAGGCCAGCTACTCTGGTTTGCATCTTCCCTGTACTCTGATTTTCTCTCTTGTTGGGAATACGACAGCAAGGTTTGACTAAGTGATTTTACACTTTCCTTTTAACCTTATTTTTCCCTTGAAACTTGTGTTTCGTGGTCCCTGGGCTTCTGCCCCAGGACACGTGTGCGCAGCTTGTCTGTCGCTGGCACAGAGGAGCCCCAGTAGCTTTCCTGGCCAGCATCTCTTGTACAAGTTTTGTGGAATAGAGGAACCAAGCCTTTTAGGATGCTGAGCTGCCGACATAGCCAAATATTTTCTCCAAGGCTGGGGAAGTAGCTGCTTTTCTGGTTAGCCAAATGATTCCCTTGTGCAATGTCCCTGTTGAGGACGAGAGCAGGTAATCCCTTACAGATGAGGGATAAACCAATGTAGCAGCTACATTTTGTGCTCCTTTATATGTATGTAGTGTCACTGCTCCTCTCCTGGGCAGAGTTTGGAATAAAACCCCAGAGTGACAGTTGCTTCTAGTCCATCTTACTTTTTAAGGCCTTTAGCAAGCTTTCTTCCCTGGGGGGAACAGCTTTCTTCCAAGCTGTTTGTCAAGCAAAGTGTCTGCTTTCTCTCTTGCTGGCTAGAACATCATTTTCACCTGGGGTGGATTAACCTTGGCTGGCTACCAGGTGCCTTTCAAGCCACTCTCTAGCTCCTCTTCCTCAGCAGGATCGGGGAGAAAAGGAGATGAAAAAAGCTTGTGGGTTGAGATAAGGACCGGGAGATCGCTCACCGTTTACAGTCATGGGCAAAACAGACTTGGGGAAGTGTAATTTATTGTCAATTATTGTACATTCCCCTGACTCCCCTTTCAGAAGCCATAGGGAAACAGTTTTTCCTTTTATTTTTTTTTTATTTTTATTTTCCCCTAAGTCAGAAAACATGACGCTGGATACCGTAAGTGACTTTCAAATGACATCTTTAAGGTGAAGAGCATTTTGGGCTTCTACTGGCGCAAGCACCTCGCACCTGTAGTTCTAGGTACCACTATCTGAGAAGTGATTGTGTCTTCTATGGTCGTCTCTGTGTCTTTGCAGACTGGATGTTCTGCCAGCGGTGAGACAGTTGTGGATTCTCTCATAACTCTTTTGTGCCATGATTATGTCAGCTTGTGTAGGAGTGGCAGAAAATAGCGGCTGTTTAACATGAGACGATCCATTCAGCTTCGGTGTCAAGAAGTTTTAGTGGTGGGCTCAAATTGATGAAAAAGGAGGTTTGTACACAGATGGAACTGGTGGGAAGAGGGGGCAGATAGCATTCTCCAAATAATAATTTGTCTGTTCCCTCCAGAAACTGAAGGCTTCGTTTAAATAGCATCCCTCCCACAACATATTTGCTGTAGTAAATACTGTGCTCTGAGAAGTAATGCCTTCGGAGATGGTCGCGAACGCTCGTGTGATTGCAGGGACTTGGCTCTTCTGGTCAGCTGTCCTTAAACAAAACTCCAGCCTGTGGTGCTTTTTGCTGGCAGTCGTAATCTTCTGTTTCAGTATGATCTCAATCTTCTGTCATGGAAATAAAAATAAAGATGAGAGGGGCAAGAAAGAAACAGCTGTTGGCTCGACACTTGTGCTCGTGTTGATCCTTGCATCCTGCTGTTCATCATGATTCAACCCCCTGGCTCCAAGAAAAGTTATCAAGCTTTTTCAAATTTACTTATACAGGTTATTTCAATAAACCTCCCATGTAGTTTGCAAATATTTGTTAATGTTGGAGTGAACTTATTAAGCTAGAGGGATGTGTTTTACCTCTATTCCTCTTAATTGCAAGTTGCGGTTTCTGGTTCTTGTAGTTTCTATCACTGTAACTGTAGAATTGCACATTTCCAACCTTGGGAAATGATTATCTGAAGAGTCCCCTTCATATTTAGGATAAAAGTGTCTCTATCAGCCATGATACCCCCTTCTTTCTGGTCCCAAATATTAAGTATGCCAGATAGGTCATGTGCAGCTGAATCGAACAATTTTTTAGAAGCCTGAAGCTGTGCACCTTAGAAACACTTAAATAGGCTTTATATCATTTCCCCTCTCACCCTCCTCCAGTCATCTGCAATTCGTATGGCACCCAGCTGATGAGTCTGCAAGTGTTATTCAGAAATCACTGACAGACTAAAAGAGAGCTTGGGGATCTATTTTGCCCCCAAACCATTTCTGTTTTATGAGCTCAGAACCGAAGCTGCTGATGGAGTGGATTTGAAAACTAGGTCTTGCTATGTTCCCAGGGATTTACTCCCTGGAGGTTAGTTGGTTTTTGGTTAGGATGTGTGTGTATTTGATGCTAAAATATGGTAGTTTTGTTCTTTGTTTCCCCTTTGCCTTCCAAAATAATTAGTTTAAACCTTCTTGGGAAGCATTGACAGTCTAGTTCAACTGAGTAGGGCTTTTTTTTCAGGCAGGCAGAGAACAAAAATCTTGAGGATAACTCTTTTGTTGATGATGTGCCTGTGGAAAAATAGTGATATGAAGCAGTTCAAAATTTGAGGTTAATGCAGCTCAATTAGACTTTTGGAATATTTTTTTTTCTTTACCCAAGAATGTGAAAGATGAGGTCAAAAATAGATCCTTTAACAAACAGCATTATCCTTCAGCGATGTGATTTATAAAAATAAAAACCACACAGAATTCATGAACTGATGTATAGGATTTGTCAGCAGAAGTAACTGCCCTTTAATCAGATTGCGCAGCATACGGTTACCGTACGTCTGGGTTGGAGCAAGTACTGGACCACGGATTTGGAGGAAGACCTGAAGCAGGACCATGACAGCCAACTCGTAGGTTAAAAAACCAGCCAATGTGACGTAGCTTAGCTGGCAGCGTGATGGCAGGCATATCAATTAATTGGCTCAAACAAGCTGGTTGGATAAAGGGATATAAGCATTTTAATTAAATACAAGTTGCAAGTGTTGACCAAACCTCATACAGTCTGCCCGGCAGTCTCATCCGAATGGTATTTGTTTAAGTGGATTTTACATCAGAATCATCACATCAACAGGAAAGGCTGAGGTTTTCATTGTTCAGCAGCTCAACCAGTACTAAATTCTACCAGCTTTCTCTGTTGGGATGTAATTATTGGATTATGTGTGCATTTTTTTAAAAATCCATATGGATTTTTTGTTTAAACTTGTGGCCACAAGTTCATGAACCCTTGTAGTCTCTTGTGAGCACATGGTTTTGGGGGATTTTGTTTATGTTTCTCCATAACAGAAAGCCTGAGTTTGAGGTCAGAATGCTCATTGTAAAGCAAAGGAAAGCGGATGGGGAACCTGTGCCCCGTGTCATGGAGTTAAAGGCGCTGACTAACCCTGTTTGCCTGGCTCTCATCTTCGAGCACAGCGTTGCCTGGGGGTTTAAACATGCATCTCATATTTTTCCGGATGCTGTTTTAATTATGTCTGAGCCGCGTGAGGCAAAGGTACTTCTGCAGCCCAGTGTATCTGAAATTCCTTACTGGGTCAACCTCTTGTCCCTGTGTTAAACCTAGAGACTGACTTCTAGTAAGGACCCATTTTAGTACTGAGAAATGTTTTAAACCCCATCAGGTGTGTTTTGAGTAGGGCTCAGTACTAAATCACTTAACCTCTGTACCTAGGCAAGCATAGATCCTCTTCTTTATCTTTTAAGGGCTTGAATTGTTATAAATAATGGTGGCCAAGCTGAGGTTTTTTTTTTTTTTTTTTTGACATGCACTAATGAATAATAAAGGAGGTGGGAGGAGCGAGCTCTGAGTAGTGCTATGCCCAAGCCAGAGGGAAGACAACACTTTTAATATGCTTTTAGACATGAAAAGCAGATGCTAGTTTGGCACTTACATGTTAGGATTTCTGAGCATAAATGAAAAAATAAACCAAAACATGCTACAGTTGCGTACCTTCTTTCCATGATATAGACTGGACACAATCCTTCAGCGCTCGGGGAGGGAGCAGAGCGTCCGGTGAGACTCTAATACAGGGCTTTAACATATTCAGTGAGACTCTAATACAGGGCTTTAAAAAACGAAGCTCCGTTTAGCGCTGCCCGGCCATCCTGTGCTCAGCGCTGATCTTCACAGATGGAGTTTATTGTATTTCAGCACAGGCAGTAGCTTAGCTGGATAGATTGTGGCCTCTGTCAATTAATTTGGTTCCTGGGATTTAAGGTGGATCATCTTTTCTGTAAAGGTGAATGAAATGTCAGTCTTCATGCAGTTTTCTATAAGAGGAGAGACTGAGTTTAACTCCTCTTTTCAGCCAGAGCAGATGGATATGACAACCATACCCAACTCTTCAGTCTCCTTTGGCGTGCTCCAGTAGTGTGGTGAAGCACAAATAACTGCTTTTGATGTAATAACTCTGCTGAATAATAACTGCAACCTGGACTCACAGTTGGCAGGTTTGATGTCTTACAGGCAGAAGTGACCGGGAAGAACGCTAGTGCCTGGAACCCAGTGGGATGGACTGCTCATCCCACCACCTGCTTTCTTCTGGGGCAGCTCTGGTTTGTAAGGTGGTGGTAAACTCATTAGTTTCCCATCATTTTTTTTTAGATGAAGAGGTAAGTAGGTCAGGGATTTACTTTTTTTTTTTTAACTCCCACTGTGTAGATGTGTGTAAGTCAGTGGCATTCCAGAGGAGCTGGGGCACTGGTCTGCTGTGCTGTATCTTCCTCCAGTTTTAGTGTTTAGTGACTCCCTGAGAGTGACAAAATGACATGACTCATGTCCATCTTGCTGGGCTCTCTGCCTTTTGATCTTGCTCTTCCCTGTGAGCTGTTTCTTGAGCTTGTAGCTGAAATGCTGGGAAACTTGCTGTTCTGCGTTTGTGCGTGATTCCCACCATTCCCACATCTTAACAAGTGTACATGTTTAGAAAGCTTGAACATACTGAAGTGGGGAGGGACTTGAAGTGTTTCTGCTCTTGCCTACAGAGGCAGTTTAAATAGGACCAGGATCTAGTAACGTGCTTAATTTAGCACTGTACATCTGCAGCTGTGAGGAGTATGACTGTTGTGGCTTATTACAGACTGTCCAAAAAACGCTGGACGGTCTAGAAAGGGAAGTCCTCTCAGCCAACGTCTCTCCTTGCAGCGTGTGTTCTAAGCAGCTGGAAGGCTACACCATCAAGAAATTGTGCAGGAATAAAGCACGGATATTTCAGTCTTGGAGAATGAGACCCTGCTGCCAATGAGATAAGCTGAGCTGCTTGGCCAGAGTGGTGTGCATCTGGTGAAATGTCTAGTAATCTGTTGGGCATGTCCTCCAAAAGGCTAAGAATAAAATAGAGGATTAGAAGGAAATCCAAGTGGTTTCTCATACAGATTTGTTGTGACTTTCATTTCATTCCTGGGATTTACAAAGAAAAACGTAATTGGATTTCTAAGGATGGCAGAGGATAAGGGAAGCCAAGGAAGTCCATCTGGGAGAGTCTACTCTGGTGTTATATTGGAAGGTGATACTGGAGGCAGTCCAGGTGAAGAGACAAAGGGGTTAGTTCTCTTTCAGGACTAGTTCAACAGCCTCGACTTGGGGATTTGGGATCTGGAAGGTAAGCATCTTTCTAGGTGGGAATTACTGTTCTGGACCAGAAAGCTTAGACGGATCTCAATGGAGAAGAAAACATCTAAGAAAGTGGCTTCTGGCAATGCTTTTTTGGCAGGTTCTTAATTCAAGCAGCAGGCATATTGTCATAGGTGATGATGACTTGCTCCTTCTCGAGGCAGACGTGACACAGTTTACCGAAAGCATTGGAAAGACTGGTTATAAAATAGCAGGGGCTCAGTGAAGGAAAACAAAGATAATGGCAACTGTGTGAAGCAAACAAGGTAAGAACAAGCACAGACTGATCCGCGTGAGGAATTCAGGCCGCCTTGGTGGCTGCCTGCCACTGGGGTGTGATGGTATGTGAGCGAACAGCTGCCCAGACCGTCCTGGGCTCTAACTGCCTCACAGCAGATGTGACCCACTGATAGAGGTGGCAACGTTGAATAGCTCCGAGCCTAAAACCCTTTCGTTCCAGACTGAAAGACCATCTTTTGCTGGGAACGTCCTCTGCCTCTTAACTTTAGTGGGGTCAATGGCATAGGAAGCTTCATGATCCCAGGAGAGTGCACTTATTCTGGAGATGTAGGCTCTTCTAGGTTGAGTCCAAGCTACTGAGCAAGTTAAGAGGAGGATGCCAGTGACTTGCTGGGTGGTAGAAACTGAGAGTAGAAATCAAATGGCAGATTTGAGGGGCCTGGGCTCCTGAGGTGCTGTTGCAGTGTTTTCTGTGTCCTGCCCTGTGGAGGACTCTCTCTGGAAGGATGCCTAACAGTACAGATTGAGAATTTCCATGTCTGGTACCAAATCTGGGCTTAAAAGATTTTTTTTTTTTTTTTTTTTTGCAAGCTGCATTTATTTCGGGAATATGTTAAAACATGAGGTTTCAACTGTTGGTTCCAGAGTAGACGTGAGATGGTCTGTGCAAATAAAACACGGCTGAGACAGAGCTGTGTTCTTGCGGTGGAGCATCACAGGAAGTACCAGGCTGTGTTCCAGCTGGAGCAGCTGTTCCCCTTCAGCTGCAATCCTCATCTTATCTTTCTTCAGTCCCCACTCAAGCCTATCTGCAGTAAGTTGCTCTTTTCTACAAAAATAGCCTTGCTTCCTCTGTTCTTACGTAGGATGAGCCTGCTGACAGTTTTGTAGTCCAGCTTTGTTAAACCGAGGTGCGAATACCCTTTGATTTGTCTGTTTGACTACAGCGAAAGGCTTAAAGCAGCAGGCTCCAAAGCTCTGCGCTGGATTTGTTTGTAAATGTAGACACTTAATGGTGAGAAAAGGTATGCCATCTCTTCAGAGCCTGGAGAGGAGTAGCTAAACCTGTGCCCTCAGCACTTGCAAGCTGTAATTAAGAGTTCAGGCATGTTTGGCTGAGGAAGCTTGTTAGCTTGGCAGGGGAAGGGGGGGGGTTGTTTTCCCCGTACTGTAAAAAGGTTGAGTCCTAATTAACTGGTTGAACATTTGGTGCTGCGCATGCTGAGCGGCTGAAGATATAATTTCACTTTGGGGCATCCTTGTAGTTGTTTGGCCAGCGATGTACCTGATCTTGTCACACTTTGCTGCAGGCAGACGTTCATCCTGGAGATCCCGACGTCTTTTCTGCAGCGTGGGAAGGAAATGGAAAGCAAACCAGAAGAACTGCTTGTTTCACGCATTCCTGGGCTGTGCTTTGCTACTGCAGTATCCCAGCGCCGTCCCAGCAACGCGTGAGGTGACGTGAGCAACATCTGTCACACGCTGTTTGTTCTTTCATCCTCTTCCCAGGGGTGAGTGCTGTGCGGTGGCCTTGTTTCAAACGTCCACACCTCTGTGCATTTGTTAGGCAGGAGGGTTACGGAAACGCGTGTTCATCCGTAGAGAAAGCTGCTCTCAGAACTGCGACAGGCGTATTGAATGGTGATGCTGTTTGCTGGAGGAAGATAACTTTGTGGCTACTTTTACTCTAATAGAATTTAATTTTGCTTAGATTTGGTCTGTAGTGCAGAGGACAACTCAGCCTGCTAGGAAAGTATAGCTGGGTTTAGAGTTAACGAGCTATTATGCTAAGATTTGGGGGTAGCTGAAGGAATCACACTGAAGCGGGCTCTGTTTCACTCTAGCCATGGAAAGTCCTCCTTTTGTTGCCTGCTGTCAGATGGACTTTGACAAGCTTCGCGCTGAATCCGGTGGAGCTATCGCTGACGCATTCCTTCTTGCTTCCCAACCGTTGCGTTAGTGGGATGGGAAGAGGGGAAGGCACATCCCTGCTCGGCTGGCAGGCTGCCTGACAGCTGACCCCGGCCCGAAGGAGCTCTGCTCTGGGGATTTAATTGGCTTGTTGCACCAGAGTGGCTGTCAGGCGAGATCGATCGCTGTGAGCTAGAGAGTTCAGCAGTTCATCCTGTGAGGTGGTCCCACAAAGGCATGTGAACGCAGCCTCATCTGCGCTCCCTCCAGGAGCTAAAGCGCTTCCTGGCAAGCGTGAGTGCCCGCAGAGGCAATCCTGAGCTTTTGGCCCCATCAGCCTCCCAACAACGTGTGTGCAGGTGGTGGCAGCAGGGACCAGGCTCTC
This sequence comes from Chlamydotis macqueenii, assembly GCF_036417535.1. Taxonomy (NCBI): domain Eukaryota; kingdom Metazoa; phylum Chordata; class Aves; order Otidiformes; family Otididae; genus Chlamydotis; species Chlamydotis macqueenii. The sequence goes on from NC_141561.1 coordinate 40,582,328, forward strand.
TCAGATGGAAATGATGCTTTAGTCCAAGCCTGACTGCCTTTGGCAAATGGGTGGGTTTGATGTAGGGGTGGTTTGAGGCAATTCCTCTGTCCTAAACTGCAGCTTAAACTAAAGAAACTCAAACTGAAGCAGGCTGAGGTTGGAAAACTTGTGTCGGTGAGTAGTGAGAGCAGGGGACAAGCTGGGGAGACCCCAGCGAGGCAGTGCCCTCCCCAACAGGCTGTGGTCCTGCAGCATCTGAACGCGGCAGGGTGCCACCTGCTAGAGCAGGGTCCACTGACAGCCTCAGACAAGGTGAGGGGATGGACTGGGACAAGGCGTGAGCAGCAGAAGATGGGGTCAGAGACACCGTGGATCCAAGAGGTTCAGCCAGGAGATGTTCTGGAGACAGGCACACACCTTCTGCACAGAAGCACTGACATGCAGGGGAATCCCCATTGCAGCTGCACTGATCTTGAAAAATCAGTGCTAAAAATATTTAGTGATTTTTATTTTCAATTTTATTTTTTTTCTAGGCTGGAATTTTTTCAGAGTGTCATAGTTGGAAAGCTCAGCGATTAAATATAAAAGTAATGGCAAAACAAAACTGTCTTTATTTTTTAAAAAAGTGCAGAGGATATAAAAGGAAGGTAGTGATGCCTGTCCTCCTGCCTGTCATCTTCCATCTGGATGGGATGGAGTTAATTTCCTTCGCAGCAGCCTGTACGGTGGTGTGTTTTGGGTTTGTGACTAATGCAGTCCTGATAAGACAGCAGCGTTTTGGCTGTTGCCGAACAGCGCTTGCACAGCGTCAGAGATTTATTTTTCTCGCTCTGACCTGCCAGTGAGTAGGGTGAGAAATGAGGAGGGGAGACAGTGGCCAGGACACGTGTCCTGAATTAACCAAAGGCATATTCCATGCTGCATGATGTTGTGGTCAGCAATAAAAGCTGGAGGGAAGTAGGAGGAAGGCGGGGGTGTTCATGGTTATGGCGTTTGCCTTACCACGTTACAGCCCCGCTCAACATCTGCCTGCTGACAGGGAGTAGTGAATAAATTCCTCATCTTGCTTTTCTTGAGCCTTTGGTGTTTGCATCTCCTGTTAGAGAGTCTTTATCTCCATCCATGAGCCATCACGAACCGGGTGAGGTTGGAAGGGACCTCCGGAGGTCATCTTGTCCAGCTCCCCTGGGCGTCCTGTGTTGGTGAGCTCTGGTTTCTGTCTCGGAAGCTGCCTCTCAGGCTGTTGGGCAAGGCCATGAGAGTTGGGTTTTCCAAAAAAACCGTGTTAATTAAACAACTGCTGCCAGGTTTCTTTCATTCCTTGGAAGATTTGCTTCCTTGGTAAAACAAATGAAACCGGAAGTATTTCAGCAGTTATCTTAATTTTTTTTTTTTTACAGATAAAACTGACTTTTTAAAGGAGCAACATGAAACTTCGCATCTAAAAATGTATATAGTTCAATATTGCTTGATTCATACCAGAGAAAAACAGAGCCAGAATCACCTGCTCTACATCCCTTCAGCTGCTCTACATCCCTTCAGCTGCTGTTAGTTGTGCTAATAAACATCTACCGGGGTCTGACCTCAGATGCAAGCTAAATTCTTCTCTGGAAATGTTTGCTGTAAACAATGTACTTGTTATCAGGGAGGTTAAAGAGAGGCACGCTTGATCTGAAGGGAAGGAACATTTGCCAAAAGATAAACACACAGCGGTAGCTGCTTTCCATTTCTAGACTAAGAAAAACCTCACTGCTGGATCAAAACTTCGCTTATATAAGCTGGTACATGTGAATTATGGGAGGCAGCGTGTATATAGGGTCTGCGTGTGTGGTTCTGCACTTAAAATATTGTCAGCACCCTGCTTCTATAGCCTTTTTCTAGAAGCTTGGTTTGGTATGCTGTCCACAGCAACACAGAGCATCTTGCAGAACTCAAAATCCATAGTTAAACGCAGCTGTGCTAGGGAAGCCTTAACAACTCCAGGTGAAAACTTTGTTCTGATAATTACAAAAAAAGTGGGAAGGAAGAAGAAGTGGACAAAAAAAAAAGAGTGAAAAATGATTAAGGATTATCTTCAAAAGTGAAGGCTGGACCTCACTCACGGTCCCTTACCGTAGGAGGATGGACTCGTCTTTCAGTGCAAAGAAATGCCGTGATTCAGGCCATTTTCATCAAAAATATAGGGAGAAAATATATACTTTCATGTTTTTCTGAGCTTGATATCAGTTGGTTCTTGTTTGCGGATTATTTTGATGGAGAGGAGAGGGTGTGTGGTGAAACTTTGTACGTTGAACCAACCAGCTGGTCTCTTCTTGGTACTGCACTGGAAATGTGTAAGACACGCAGCGTAACTGGAGTTGAGATGGCTGGAGGTAGCTCACAGCTGAACAGTGAGGCCGTTTGCTAATCCCCTCAGGTCTTTGCTCAAAGCAGAAACTCAAGATCGCTAGTGGCAGCAGCGCGTGTGGTGTTCTGCCTCTTGCTCGCTAATGTCTGGTTACTTTTCTTTTTTTTTCTTCTCTTCACTTGTGTGAAAAAGCAGCCTGGCAAATTAGAAACACTCAGTAGGCATTATGCTGCTCTTAATTACGTCGGAGCACAGACGCTATTCACATCAGTAACAGGAAAATACCAAAGCAAATGCAGCAGATTTGAATGCCAGATTATGATCTTAGCTCTTGAACGTAACTAAATTTGCAAGTTGGTGCTGTACCCTGTAAGCGTGGGGGTCCACGCGTCCCCGAATAGTCCCTTAGCCTCACCCAGCGCGTGCCATCCTAGGATGAAACCTGTGTTTGCAAGGGGAGTGCTAGCAGACTGCTCCTGAATTTTGGCAGAGTGTGAGACCCAAGAGTTAATGAGAAAGCCACCACTGTGCAACATCTTTGCGTAAGACATTTGGACCATGTAATTTCTGATTTGTGCGTGTTTGTTCTTCCTGTAACACCTGGATTATTACTTACTGCGTGTTACTTACGGCCTAGCAGGCGTTAAGAGCCTTTAATGAGCTCTCACTGTGTGCTTGCTGCTGGCTGTTGAGAATTATTTGGCTTAGGGCACTGCACTCCAGCAGTGGCTGCCAGCGTTTCTTAACGTGAGGGCTTGGTGGTGGAAGGTACTTTCTGCGTTACGTATCCTTAATGAGACGTAAAGTATGAATGGAACAGGACTTCAGTTGCTAAAGTGTCTCATGGCAAGCTCAGAGGAGAACACGTGTTGGGATTGAGGTGCCTGTGTCTCTTGCACGCAGCTGGGCACAGGCACCGAGACTTTGAAAGGAAAAAGTGAAACGACTTTTTCTCATTTGAAGACGTGAGCTTTGCTAATCCTGAATGCCCAGGTGGTGTTTCTGTAGGTACCAGCGTCTGTGGCGTGCCGTGACAGACCCTCATGGGCTTTGGATGCGGTGGATCCAACCTAGGTAGGTGGAAGCTGGTGTTAGGTGGTAGTTCAGATCCCAAAAAAATGAGATTCGTCTTGAAGGCAAGTGAAAAGGTTTGTGTTTAAGTCAGAATATACATGCGTATTCTGGATTTCCCTCTGGAAAGAAAGCCTTATTTTTGGAGTTGGAAACACTCTGTTGCCTGAGTATGGTCCGTCTCTGAGTCTGAAGTCTCTCAGAAGGTAACTGAGACACTTAATTAATCCTGCTTAATTCCTCCCGAGCTGGCCAGGAGATGCTGATTGAGACCCAATTCAGTGGCAAGTCATCACGGGTGGATGAAAGTGGCTTTGCCCCTGATTACGTAGGGTCAGTTCACCCCAATTTGAGTGACTGACACAGCCTCCAATGCTGGGTGTCGGTTTGTGGCTCTGAGCTCTGGTTTCGTTTTATCTCACGCCGTTAGGCTCCTAGAGTGAGTAGCTCTAACGTTGGTTTCAAGGAAAGTAGGTGTGACTGGCATCTGGTTTCTATTTTGTCCTCTGATAACACATGACCATTGGATTTTTAAAGTACTCCAGACAAAATAATATGGCTGTGTGTGGCTAAATTTTCTTCCCTCTTCTCAACTGAGGGAATAAAAAAATAAAAAAGCTGAAAAACGTTCACTGTGTGGAATTAGAAAGCTCTGCAGAAATCCCTTTTGCCCTTGAGAAATGGAAGTGGACTGGAAAGTCTCTAAGATTTGAAGGGAAACACTAAACAAAGACATGATTATTACTAAGCTGCTTTCCATGTATTTTTTTTCCCTGCTCAGTTATTGCTGTCACTGCTCTACGTGCATGGAAGTTCCCTCATATTAAAGAAGCGCAGATCGGAGGCGGTTGTCAAACTGCTTGTTGTGCTTTGGAAGAGCATCGCTATCGGGACATCTGTTAGACAAGCTCAGAAAGGACCTTGTTGTCTTTTCAAAGCCCTATATATGACCGTAAGGCCTGGTATTTCAAGAAGGACTTTCTTGTGGGGTAAACTGGGAGAATTAAAGGGACTGAATAACAGCTCCATAGGGACACAGAGCATTTGTTGCTTGAGCCACAACTGCCTGTGGGACAAAGCTAAACCTTGCTGGAGCTTGAGTTTCCTATAGGTAGGGAAAATAATCCATGCTTTTTTGGCACCTGTGTGTCTGTTAGTTGCCTTTTTTTTCCCCCACTTGAAGGGCATGTTTGTCATGGCTATGAATGGTTTTGTGCAGCTCTTAAGGAAGACTATAGTGTTAAAAAATACAAATCACAGAAGGGTTTGGGTGGGAAGGGACCTTCAAAGCCCACCCAGTCCAACCCCCCTGCAAGGAGCAGGGACATCCCCAACCAGATCAGGTTGCTCAGAGCCCCGGCCAACCTGGCCTGGAACGTTTCCAGGGATGGGGCATCCACCGCCTCTCTGGGCAACTGGGCCAGTGCTCCACCACCCTCATTGTAAAAATTTTTTTCCTAATATCCAATCTAAGTGTACCTCCCTCTGTTTTGAAACCATGACCCCTTGTCCTGTCACACCATGCCCTGCTGAAGAGTCTCTCCCCATCTTTCCTGCAGCCCCCTTGAGGCACTGGGAGGCCACTCTAAGGTGTCCCCAGAGCCTCCTCTTCTCCAGGCTGAACAGCCCCAGCTCTCCTAGCCTGGCCTCACAGCAGAGCTGCTCCAGCCCTCTCATCATCTTCGTGGCCTCCTCTGGACCCTCCAACTGGTCCATGTCCTTCTTGTGTTGGGGGCTCCAGAACTGGACGCAGTGCTGCAGGTGGGGAGCTGAGATATATATAAAATACAGAGTTGAGGTGGAATTCCAGCCTGACAATAGATCACAGAAGCCTCTTCTCTTCTCTTAGCTGTGTACCTTCTGCCAGGTTCATTGTGCTGGGGACTTGGGACACTTTCCATGTGATGTCCTGTGCGGCTCGATGCCCTGAGATACGAGGCACCTTAAAAGCAGCAATAAGCTTTCGCAGGACTCAGCTGGGCTTTGTGCTCATGAATAAAATATCTCCTTCTGTGTTTTATTCATGCGTTTTGTGTACTGAGACATGAGCGGTGACAGAAGCAAAATCAGGAGACTGTTCTGTGGCATAAAACCAGGTTTTATTTCTAATGGCTGTCCCATGTTTGGTGTCCACGCTGGATTGAAATTACATACCCCTTGTAGCAGAAAAAATCTGCTGCGTGCAGGTCTGTGCAAGTGGTGGGATGTAGTGTGGTTGCCTTGTGACAGCCTGACCAGTTCAAGTCAGGCTTCCTTGGTGTCTAATTTTTTTGTGGGTTGAATTGGAGTTGGGCTTTCTGCTGTCACTTGAGCTGTCTTCTCTGTCGTTTCTCTGCCCCAGGGTCCACCAAAAGGCGCACAGAGGCTCCTGGGATGCTAGCCAGGCAGGGCTGAGAAGCATCTTGCCTGGACAGGGGCATTGCCATTCCTCAGCAAGGTAAAACACCATCACTGGAGGAGGATCAGGTTAGGGAGCACTTAAACTGGACGTACATAAATCCATGGGGCTTGATGGATGCACCCATGAGTGCTGAGGGACCCAGCTGATGTCTTTGCGAGGCCGCTCTTGGTTGCTTTTGGAAGGTTGTGGTGACTGGGACAAGTTCCTGAGGATGAGAAGAGAGTAATAATCACTCCCATCTTCAAGAAGGAGGATCTGGAGAATTGATCTGCTTCAACCCAATCCTTTGGAAAGTGATGGAACTAATTCTGGAAACCATTTCCAGGCACATGAAGGACAAGAAAGTGATTGAAGGGAGTAGTACGCTAGTCATTGATTACCTAGATGGTGGGACACAGCGTTTCCTCAGCACACTCACAGGCAATAAAAACCTAGGAGGAATGACCATTACACTAGAAGGGTTTGTTGCCGTTCAGAGGGAGGTTGCCAGGCTGGAGAATTGGATAGAGAGGAATCTTGGAAGTTCAACAAAGGGAAATGCGAAGTCCTGCTTCTGGGGATGGATAATGCTGTGCAGCGCTACTCACTGGGGGCAGTTCTGTGGAGAAGGATGTAGGGGTCCTGTTGGACAGCAGATTGAGGAAGGTGATTCTTCTCTTCTAGGGTCTGCAGTGAAAGCAGGATCTGGCCAGCTTCTCCTTTTGGACTTGATGATCTTGGAGGTTTCTTCCAGCCTTAAGATTCTATGATTCCTGCTGTTGTTGAGCGCTGTCCCAGGGCTTGGCTGGGAGGGTCCAGACCACGCGGAGCAGGATGGGGGGGCTGCAGAAGAGAGAGGGCTGGATTCAGGGCAGATAGCTTGAGCTGCCCTTGACCCACAAGAAGGTGATGCTGATGCTGGAGCCACAGGTGCTGCCAGCCTGAAAGTGAGGCAGAGGGCTCAGGCGGTGTGGAACCAGGGATCCTCTTCTGCCTGTGCCTGCAAAGCCCGTAGAGCAACCCTAAACCTCTGTGCTTTACACTGCAACTGGGGAGGCATTGAGGGAGCCCAGGGGCAAAAGGATTGCTGTGGAGGCACCAGAAGGGAGGTGGGGAAGCATCATCTTCTTTCCTGGGAGCTCCCTGGGCCCAGGCTGAGGGTACTTGGAGTCATCTGTGCCAGCGATGTCTCCACTCCCCCATTCCTTGTTTTTGTGTTTTTTTTGTTGGGTTTTTTTTTCTTATTTAATTTACAGTGCTGTGATGCTTATGAAGGCAATTTTTAAACTGATTTGGGTTTGCCTGTACTACGTAAAATGTGGTGGGTATGTTCTAGTGTCTGTTCTGACTAAGTTCTCGCCCTGATTTCTGAGGTCTGCTTGAGCAATCATCTGCCTTTCAGTTTGGAGTTACTCTTGTGGCCCCAGGCGGCGCGGGGGGGGGTGTGTGGAAGGAACTGAATGTGGAGCAAGGTCGCTGTACCAGAAGAAAACGCTTTTGAGCAGTTTAAGGAGGTGCAGCTGCACCGAAGTCTACGAGGAGATGCTGCTCAGTACGCATACAGGGTGGATTCCCAGCGCTCTGAACTGGATTTTCTTCTTCTCAGGCCTTTGGTTAGGGTGACCTCTGAAGTCCATCACGTGAAGAAGGAGGAGGCTCCACCCAGTCATATCGGAGCGATGAAATTACGCGTAAAACCATCTCATCTACATCCTCTGCGGCCAGAAGCAACCCTGATACAGGGAATACGTTAAAAGAGAAGATATGAAAAGGGTCTGTCCTTTCTACCTTCTTGTAAGAGAGAAGCCTGCGGGCAGATGCTGCCCGGTACTGGTGATTATACCAGTATACTGCCTGGCCTCGCCTTTGCCTCGCAGTGCAGCAAGAAGTTGTCATTTCTCTCTGACTGTAGCAACAACTAACAGAGTTGTTTTCTTGTAGAAAAATCTTATGCCACCCCAAATAACTGAAATGGGAGAATATCTTCTATGGGTGGGGTCTGCTCAAGGTTCAGCGCATGGCTGGGAGACCCATTTGATGCTCCACCATTTGCAGTTCCCAGCATCTAAAGGACATTAAATTATCTATACTGTTCTCTCTTATAGTGTTAGCTCTAATAAATAGCTTTTAAAGTGATACCTTACAGTTCTAGCCCCTGACAATTTATTTTACTGTTGAAGCAAACATCAACAAAACACAGTGTTCATTGTAACGCTTCCCTGCTAGAGTTGTATTATATCTAAAACTTAGGTAACAAAAGAGTGGAAACAACCTGAGAATGGGATTAATATCTAATATTATCTGGTGAGACCCCACCTGCAGCACTGCGTCCAGCTCTGGAGCCCCCAACATCAGAAGGACATGGACCAGTTGGAGAGGGTCCAGAGGAGGCCACGCAGATGATGGGAGGGCTGGAGCAGCTCTGCTGTGAGGCCAGGCTGAGAGAGCTGGGGCTGTTCAGCCTGGAGAAGAGGAGGCTCCGGGGAGTCCTGAGAGCGGCCTCCCAGTGCCTAAAGGGGGCTGCAGGAAAGGTGGGGAGAGACTCTTCAGCAGGGCCTGGTGTGACAGGACGAGGGGTAATGGTTTCAAAAGAGAGGGAGGGAGATTCAGATTAGACATCAGGAAAAAATTTTTTACACTGAGGGTGGTGGCCTGCTGGCTCAGGTTGCCCAGAGAGGTGGTGGATGCCCCATCCCTGGAAACATTCCAGGCCAGGTTGGCCGGGGCTCTGAGCAACCTGATCTGGTTGGAGATGTCCCTGCTCCTTGCAGGGGGGTTGGACTGGGTGGGCTTGAAAGGGCCCTTCCCACCCAAACCATTCTATGATTCTATGATTATACCACCAGGATGACAGTCAAATATAAATACGGCAAGAATTTTAATATATTTCTCCTTTTGTTGTATTCACCAAAATTTGCAGAAGCTTTTACTGAGCTAAATAACTCAGAGTCTAATGCAGCTTGACTGAAAACCCAGGTTACTATTAGCTTACTGCTTGGCAGTTCTGATGTAAAATATCACAAAAAAACCCAAACCCACAACCACCCAAACAGGCTGTATTTTTAAGGGGTACTGCGCATCGGAGTTTGCTATGGGCAACGAACTCCGACGGTGCGTCTGTGAGGATTTCCACAGCAAAAATTTCACGTTGCGTGTTCTGTATCCGTACCGTGACTGCAGCGCCTGAGCCACTGATTATCCAGGTACGTGTGGTTTTGCTGGAGATGAGGTTTGGGTTTGCCGAGCATCCCTGCTCGCAGTGCTCCCCATCTTCTCCTCTTACTTGTGGGACATCTAGTGGCAGAAGGGAGACTTGGAAGTCAAAAAGATGTTTAGAAAACTGATTCCCCTTTAAAAAAAAAAGGGCGCAAAAACTTTAATTTTCTCTGCATGTTCGTGTATAAGGTTGAAAGAATTGAAGTTGGAAAAGAGGCTTTTAATGAGTATGGTGTGGGATGGGACAGCTCTCATTCCATTCTCGTTTCTCCAGGCCTGGAAGAGGAATGGGTACAAGAGGTGTCCTCAAAAAGCCAGCAGCCCTGGGTTCTGCGTGCTGGTGAGCTTGCACAGCAAGAACTTTCCTGGGCAGAGCCCGGCTGCTCCACTTCTTTCTTGTGGTTCTGTAGGAAAAATTGTGGAAACAATGCGATGTTCTTCCTTTTTTTCTTTTCTCTCTTTTTAAAAAAACTCTCTGCTTTTCTTTGCAAAGCCCACACAGACCATCTTCCTTTGATGGAGCTGAAGGGCTGATGTGAACTTCCGTAACAGCCTGGGATGTCTAATAGCAGAATCGGATCTGTAGGATAACGTAACTGCCTTTAAATCTCTGCTTTAATGGTGTGGTTTTTATCACCTTTCTAGTACATGACCCGTTTGAGGGTTTTTTGTTTCTTTTTTTTCCATTATGTTCTGTAGCCTTAAGGGCACAGAATCCATTTAGAAAGCAAATTGATATTCCTCTGACCCTAAGTTTTGGGGGTTTATGTAACGGGCCCCTAATGGAGAGATTAGCTGGGAAAAAAAAAAAAAAATCTGAGAGTTTCTGAGCTCTTTCAAGTAGATCTCTGCTTCAAATTCTGAAGAAGGTCATGACTTTTCCCCTTACAACCAGTACAGGCCATGTAGCACCACTGGGCGTGGGCTGATGTGTGCTGAGATGCTGGGCAGCCTCTTCAGAGAGGATGGAAGACCTGGGAGCCCGATGAGGCTCTCCTGTGGCTTAAACCCAGTAGGCATCTAAGAATCGTTCAGGTGCTCTGAGGGGAGCGGTGCCGGACAGTGCTACCTCACTGGGTGTCTTCCTGGTCCTGTACGGTTTGGTAATCCATGCTCAGCTGGGATCCACGCTCAGCTGTCTGTCTTCGTATTTCGTGCCTCTGCGTTGTACCATTTTCTGTTCTCGTTTGGACAGCAGGGAGGAAGGCTGACCTGTCTCAGTCCCCTGGAGAGGTGGTGTGGCTCTCCAGGATGGACCCAAGGAGCAGAGCTCCCAGAGCACAGAGAGGGTGCTGGACATGAGGCTTTGGGATGAGAGAACCAGCACCAGGAAGGCTTCAGAGCCATCCACCCAGGCCTCCAAGATGTTTTGGAGGGACTCGGAAGGCTGTGGAATTTGTTATTACCCAGAATTACTTGAGCTGAAGAGGTAACAACCCCCTCTGTGAGTCAGGAGGGAGGCTCCTCTGCAAACTCGTTCTACTCCAGCTCACCCTGTCTTCTGTAGTTGGTCGGGTACTAGTGCTAGATCATAACTTGATGATAGCTATTTTTTCCAGTTTAGAATCCCTCTGGATGTTTTGGATGAATTCAGTGTTAAAACTAAAAATACTCTAGGCAGTCTCATGGATCTCTGGCTCAATACTTCTGCACCCGAATTTATGGCGCCTGACCTGTCCCAGGTTCAGCCGTGTTGTCACAGGTTTTACACAGCTGAGGTTTCTTGGGCGTTGGTCATTAGGGTTACTCCTGTATTACCAGCAAAGGGGGAAAGTAAGCAGGTGGGAGAAACTCCTGGCCCTTCAAGTGAATCTCCGCTCTTATAGGATTCCTGGCAGTGCTGCTCTTAGCACCATGATAGGCCCAGAGAGGTGGTGGATGCCCCATCCCTGGAAATGTTCCAGGCCAGGTTGGCCGGGGCTCTGAGCAACCTGATCTAGTTGGAGATGTCCCTGCTCCTTGCAGGGGGGTTGGACTGGGTGGGCTTTAAAGGTCCCTTCCAACCCAAACCATCCTGTTTTTTTATGATGGTCAGCAGGCACCTTTCTCTCTGGAGCAAGGGAGTTTGAGACACTTGAGTACAAGGCTTTGTAATTAGCACTGTGAATGTATGTCTCTTCTCGCTCTAGGAAGCTTAAGATTTGTTGATATGAACAGCAAATTACTGTACAATAGTTTCAGACGTTGTTTGGGTGTATCCTTATGCTTTCCCTAGGCTGTTCGTTGTTTTTGACAAGTCCATCGAAAGGTTTTGTCAGCAGTTGATCTCGATCTTAAGGGTTGTTCCTAAGCTAAATGATTCTGTGATTAAACTGCTTCTTGGTGCTTTTCAGATCCTTCTTACAATTGTCTTTTGTTATTTGCTTGTGAGACCGTGACCATTCAAGATGACTGAGGTTGGAAAGAGATGTGCCAAAACTGTCATCAACACTCTTTTTTTTTTTTTTTTGGTACTTAGATAATCCCTTCCCTCTAGTATTTTCTCATTCTTGATGGATAATAGCCCATTAAAGTGGTGCACAGTAAATAGCGGCAGCGATGGCAGGTCCAGGTTCTGAGGATGACTCGGATATGATGCATCTCTGGTACTTGAAAGGCCAAAGACTTGAATGAGTTTATGATGAGTTGTGCCCTTGCGAACATCCTCCCGTTGTCTAATGTGCTGATATCCAGGAACATCTGCAAGTCTGCCAACGGTATTTTAAGATAATCCAAATTACAGCTATGAAGCCTTGCTTGAAAATGAGCTCTAGATGCATGTGTGTTGGGGAAAGCCTGTATGAGTGAGGTGATAACTTGCACGTTGGTTTTTGAGAGGAGAACCTTGATGTTTTGGTAGCTTATCTGTACTGGTCATGGATATTTCTGCCAGCAGCATCTCCTCCTTGCCATCTGACAGCATCCACTATGAAGTCGCACCTGAAGTGCTGCTCTGACTAGCAGCTCTTGTTTGGTCTACTGAATCTTCTTCCAAAATGGAGCATGGTCCCAGGAAACCATAATCCCTCTCCCTCAAAGGCTGAGTTCTTCAATTCTGTCGTCTTAATTGGACTGATGGTGCCAATTGTCTGTGTGACAGGTCATATCGCACCAATATCTGGAGGGCAGAGTGAGTAAGTTAACTCCTCCTTACGCAGCTCTGGGAACTGGTGGAGACAAGTGTGTCTGTTGTGAGGCTAATGCACGCACAGGCTGACCGAGCTCGAGAAACCTCACAGCTAGAGAACGGCAGGATAAAATGCAATACATTTCTTTTGGCTGTGACAACGGTGCTGTGGTCAGCCTTACGGTTCTGATGGGCAAGACAAGCCTGTAGAGCAGCTTACGGGCACCGCAAGAGGAGGAACCAGTCTTTCTGCCCTTGGAAATCCAAACTCCTGTGAAGAGAAATGCCTGCCTCTCCCATTTCTCCTCTGCTGGGGCATCTCTTTGCCTGCAGTCATGCTGATTGAACTCCGTGTATCTATGCTTGCTCCAGGTTTTCCTGCGTCACCCCTTAACCCGTGACAGTTGGATGTAGTAAAAGAAGAATTTTCATGATGGACAGTGGAAGAGGGACGCTGGAGCTGGCTCCTGGGAAGGGAGCGGAGTAGCACATACGGAGTGGATTTGGGTAATGAAAAAGGTCAGCGCAGCTTTGGAGATGGGCTTGATTTTCAGATACCAAGTGTTAAGCTGGTCCTTTCACCATTTAACCTCGCTTTCTACGCGATGGAAAATTACCGCCCTCGTGTTCTCTCTCTGTTCTGCTGTAATACTAAATACTCTCCGAGAGATGCTTATCTGTGCCGTTAATGTGTAGTAATGGGATTGCTACTTTCAAAATCGATACAAATATCACGCTAAAAAAGAAAGGCTTATAGATTAGTCTGTCAAGAGCTGTTTTAATAGATCTATCTGACATTTGAGACACTTTCCCCAAAAGCACTCTTTCAGTTTAAAATTACTTTTTAAGTGTTGCTGGTTGCAGATTCCAGGCTGGCTAATACAAGTCGTTAGAGTCAAAACCTCTCTCTGCAGTTTCAGAGAAGCTGCAAATCATAAATGTTTTCATTATTTCAATTGATCAGGAATGCATTCTCTTGCAAATGAGGGAGCAGCAGCTTCAAACACACGCTTTGTTCTTGTGGTTTCAGCCATCTGGTAGCCTGGGGAAGCTGGAGTATTGGAGATGGTATGAAAGCTGAGAATGGATCTTTAGAATCATGGAATCACAGAACGGTTTGGGTGGGAAGGGACCTTCAAAGCCCACCCAGTCCAACCCCCCTGCCAGGAGCAGGGACATCTCCAACCAGATCAGGTTGCTTAGAGCCCCGTCCAACCTGGCCTGGAACGTTTCCAGGGATGGGGCATCCACCACCTCTCTGGGCAACCTGTTCCAGTGCTCCACCACCCTCAGAGTAAAAAAACTTCTTCCTTAACTTTGTCCACTAGCAGGTCTAAATAAGCTTCACTAGGGACTGCTGGGCTTGGTGGATCTGGACGCTCCAGTTAAAGACTGCGGTAGCTACGCTGTGATGCAGCGAGCAGGCTTTGTGATGCTCTCAGTTACCTTTGGAGATTGAATAAATGGACCTGTCCTGCTGTTTTATGTGCTTAGATTATTTTAATCGACACTTTGTCCTTCATATTCAGCATTTTGTGGATGGTTGCTCTAAAGCTCTGCCACAGGATCTGTATGGGATTGCTACCTTTATTTTGAAACCATTACCCCTTGTCCTGTCACACCAGGCCCTGCTGAACAGCCTCTCCCCATCTTTCCTACAGCCCCCTTTAGGCACTGGGCGGCCGCTCTCAGGTCTCCCCGGAGCCTCCTCTTCTCCAGGCTGAACAGCCCCAGCTCTCTCAGCCTGGCCTCACAGCAGAGCTGCTCCAGCCCTCTCAGCATCTGCGTGGCCTCCTCTGGACCCTCTCCAGCTGGTCCATGTCCTTCTGATGTTGGGGGCTCCAGAGCTGGACGCAGTTCTTAGTATTTACTAAGCATTAGGAAGCACAGTGTTTTCTGCAGATTTTGGTAAACACTCGTTTAAAATATCTCTCTGGCTTAAAGAGCCCAGAGAACTTCAGCCTTGTCCTATCTATATTTTAAAATATTTTTGAGTTTACAGACTTATTGTAGGGTTTCATGGCCTGGAAGGTAACTTTACATCAAAAGGCTTATTGAGCATGGCAGACCCAGGCCAGGCCTAAAGGTGTTGACGCTTGGTGTTGCAAGCAGGGAGATTCATCTCAGTCTGTGTGTTTTGTTTTTATTCATAGCCTGTTCCAGTTTTCTGAGTCGCCTTGCTCATGCTGGTTCCCTCCAGTAGCTGGTTTTTGGGACACGCAGCCCTTATCAATTGGTGTGACAGACCAGGTTCACGCATTTTTTCTTTTCTTTTTTTTTTACTTTGGCCTTTGCTCATCAACCTGTCTGTCGCAGCCTCACACGGCTGCTGGTAGTTCTCTCCCTCCTCTGTCATTCCTAGTTTAAAGCCCTCTTTACCAATTCACCCAGCCTACTGCCAAAAATCTCCTTGCCCCAGATGGTGGTGGATCCCATCTCTCCCAAGCAGAAGCTGATCTGCAGAGAGTGTCTCGTGGTGATAGAAACCAAAACCAACACCAGCTTCACGAACAAGTGTTGACCTGCATGTCAAAGCTCTGTAGGCAAGTCAGGTGGCCCAGATCCATGGCTTGAAAGCACACTTGGAAGATACTTGTTTTTTTTTCTTGGTGTTTTTGTTTTTTTTTTTTTTTCTGGTACCCTTTTCAGTACCGTGGCTGTACTGTGAAACTGCTTTTTTCAGGGAACGCTTCCAGCTTGGGACCAAGGTTGACGGGAGCACAGAAGGCAGAGATCTGCTCCCAGCTTCACTGCAGGTTACTGATGGACCAGGGTAGATCTAGAGAGACACTGATTGTCAGAACCGATGGTGTCTGTTCAGACCAGGGAGAGCAGAGTGCTTCTGGTCCCCTTCTTGCTGCTGGTTGTGGCTGCAACTAGAGACTGGTTTTGGTGAAAGTCATGTTTTGTATTCTTCTCCACTCTAGCATATGAAGTCCAGGAGATGTCTCAGAAGCTCTCCAGAAGTGTAACTACAGACAGGTCACGCACCCCACCTTCATGCTTGATCTTAGACTCATGCTGGTCTTCCCCTTTCTAGTCTGTCAAAGCCCACCCGCCTCCCCAGACACCAAGCTCTTGGGGGAAAAAAAAGGAAATGTGTGAGTGAGTGGGTCAAATTCATGGTTTCCTCTAAATCACTTATCTTTCGTTATAGTACTGCATGATGGACATCAAATCAAATTTATAGACCACCTCAATAAAGAACAGACTGCTTGGTGTTTTTTAAGCTTGTAAGGCTTGACAGTGGCAGCTGATTAATAATTAATTGAAGTAATGGTCAATGAAAGAACTATACCTTTGCTAATCTGTAATTACTTGGAAGCTTCTTCATACATTTTCCCTGAGAATCTTTTCCTTGTCGGACTCCGAAAAAGTATATTTAGTGTTTGTTTGCTTTCAGCTATGGTTTTCAGCGGATATCGACTGAAACAGCGTCTTAATCAGTCTGACCTCAGCCTGCTGGGGATTTTTTTTTTTTTTTTTCCATTGACTGTATCTCTTCCTCCTCGCCTCTCCCTGTGTGCTGAAATTCTGGTCAGAGCTGCCAGCTCTGTCTATTACCGCTGCCTTTAGTGGTGCTTCTTTCAGGACTCTTTTGAGCTCAAAACTCTTCTGAGCATTCCCATCTTGGTGGGCAGCTCTTGCTGACTTGGACCTGAGCTGAATTTCTTGGAAGCAGCTTCCTCCCGTCCTCCTAGCTTTCTCAGACTGATTTTCCAGCAGCAGTTCTGCTGAGAACAAAATGTGAAGTAACGCAGAGCACTCTTAGAGGGCTCCAGGAGTCAGATCTTCTGTGTGAAAACCACTCAAACTGGTAAATTCAATCAGGTTTTCCCACTTGAAAGGCTGGAGTGTGGCTTTTTTTTTTTTTCTCTGTGGATTTGGCAAGGTTCTTGTATTCTGTTGTCTTCTCTGCGTTCCCTGCCACCTGATTTTTTTTATTATGCCCTACTTTGGCAAGTGTGATTGAATCCAGCTTGTCTATTGCAAAACATAAAGATGTCCTTGGCTTCTCATCACTGTGTTGTTTTTAGAAAACAAAAATTGCTTCAGAGTGATCTGGGTGAATGAGGGTGGTGGAGCACTGTCCCAGGTTGCCCAGAGAGGTGGTGGATGCCCCGTCCCTGGAAAAGTTCAAGGCCAGGTTGGCCGGGGCTCTGAGCAACCTGATCTGGTTGGAGATGTCCCTGCTTCTTGCCAGGGGGCTGGACTGGGTGGGCTTTGAAGGTTCCTTCCAACCCTAACCGTTCAATGATTCTATGATTCTGTAAATTTAGGGTGCCTAAATGTACTAGGGTGCCTAGATGTACTTCTTCACTGGAGCAGTTTCATAGGTAAACGCCAAGAAATCCATGGAGCTGTAGGGAAGCGAAGCTTGGGAGCCCGTTGCGTTGAAACTGGTGGGAGTGAGTCTTCACCTGACTGGTGTGTTTGAGGTTAGGGGGTTGTTTGGGGTTTTTCTAGCTGATCCAAAGTGTCTTAAGCTTTCTCCTCTCCTTTCTTTCTCATTTTTGAAGCTTGATGAACACTTTCTCAGAACATTTCCATCACATTAAGTGCATAAAAGCCTGAGGTGCACAATTGTTAGTCGCTCTGAACATTCATAAGCTGAAAATTACATAATTCTTTTTGGTGGATTTACTTTATTTTTAAGGCTTTTACAGAAAGAATCTGACAGCGTTCTGTTCGTACGTATTAATATTTCACACCAAAATGCACTTTTAAAGCTTTCTGGACTAACATGCATAATACCAAAATTATTTAGCCCGTTGTTCTCCCCATCTAATGCGCTCTCACACTTATAGTAAATACAAGTGTCTGCATTTAGGAATCTGAATTGTTAAAGAGGATTTTAAATGCTCGTGAGAGAGCAGGACAGGTGATAAGAGAGGGCAGGAGCACAACTTTCTGCTCGGTCATAGCCTAGCTTTCAGGGTCCCATAATGCCAGCCCGTCTGTATCTTTGCGAGGTCACATATTTGTGTAGGAGGTTCTCCTCGAAGTGAGACTAACTGGACACTCAGACCAATAAGAGGTGCTTCTAATAGATTTGGACTCCGTCAGTAATCCTTTTTGGAACAGTTCAAGTATCTGTAATTGCCCAAATACTGCCATTTTGTGCTCGGATATGTTCTCTTTAGTGTGTCGCTGTAGACGTGATAGAATATTGTTACGTACCTTGGAAAGGCAAATGGCTATAAAAAAACAAAATTGCTTTCGGTAATTAATATTAAATCCTTGTGACTTGAGCAGCCAGACGGAAATACGCCTTTCGACGAGGTGTTACATTCAAATTGCTGGAGTTGGCTGTCTTTTCTGAAACTTCCTTTATCTCCAGCAGTGCACCTGCCTGCCTGGAAATAGAAAGAAATGAGTAACCAGAAAGCATTACCTGTTCACAGAACTGTCTCTCTCGAGCAGTTCTCTCCCCAGAGAAGTTCTTTTCAGGCTTTTCCAAGATCCTGAAAGACCCAAGCCCCGGAGAATCTCTGCTATCTGTGTTTTTGTTGGCAATGTTATACCATAAGGGGTCTTATCACACCGATGCTTCAGGTGGGACTCTGCTGTACTTTGAGTTGTTTCATTGACCTTTCTTGGAATGAAGAATACCTTCTGCAGATGCCTGTTTTACTGAGCTTTGATATAACCCAACAGTTAAGCCCACAACTCGCCTGTATTACCTGAAAGGACAGAGACATATTGTAGTGGCTGGTAGGTGCATCGCAGTGGTCCACACATGCAGAAATGGGAGTCAGATCTCTTTTTCTTTGCTAAAAAAGTGTCGCAGAAAGTCTATCCTTGTCTTTTTGCTTGATTTAGAGTTGCCTCTGCTTTATCTCAACGCTGTTGTGGGGTGCCTGTTGCTAGAATATTGACCTGCCATCCTTGTAGCAGCTTCAGATGTTCTCCTTAGCCACAGCTGGGAAATGGTAGAAGACACCAACTTCTTACCTTTGAGAACGGCTGGGTATTTAAGGAGCCGGGTGAGGCAGAGAGGCAGAGGGCATGGAGCTGAAATGGCAGATATCGATCATTATTTCTCCCCAGGTTTGTGTTCATGATAATTACATTCAAGGTGCTTTTGAGGAGAAGTGCTCATAGTTCACTTTTAATAATTCTCATCGCTTTCTCCCCTTCCGCTTCCAGCGCTGTTGAGGAATGCGGTATCTGAGCTAGGAACAGTTTTGTTCTTGCCAGTGGTTATGAATCCAAAATCACAACATCGAAGGGATAAGAAGCCACGCGAGCTGTTACCCCTGCTCAAGGTGAGTTTCTGCAGTTTGGATTGTGATTAGTGCTCAACGGAATAAGTATTTCACCTTTTTGCCCGTTCAATCCATCGTGCTTCAGTAGTGCTGCAAAACCCATCTGTATTTTCCCTTGGGCTCTTCTCTGAGGTTCAGGTGCAAACAGACTTGCTGCAGAGTTCAGAAATTCCTGTTGCTCTTCAGCTGCTACTTGCCTATAATCCGCGCTCTTGCTTTATGCTTGCTTTTTCTTCAAGGGTCATAAGGGTCATTGGTGTGCAGAAGCATCTTTCTTCCTTACAGCCTCTTCTCCGTTCTTGACACAATGGAAAATCTTTTTATATCTCTGTGAATTTCCATTTCTTAGTAATGCAAGTGCTTGTTGTGTTTTGATTCCTGCGTAGATAATGGCACTGGTGGTCCGAATGCCGATCCTGAGGATGAGGGCTCTTACTTCGCTCTTTGGGTCAGAATCCGTGGTAATACCTTTTCTGTTGGTCACAAATGTTCACCTCTCTTTCGCCCAAAACTGCGAAGTATATAACTTAGTTATACACTTTCTGTGAATTAGGAAACACAGCAATTGCTGTGGAGTTTGGCAAATTCTCACTGAAATCTCTCTACTGGAGACAGATCTGATTTTGCTAGAACGTAAGAACTATTTGTGTATTTGCTCTCACTTGGTGTAATTAATGTGGGTTTGGAATATTCGCCTATGTAGTCTCAGACCAAGAATGCTGGGAAGTGTGAATTATTGCTGGCGGAGGAAAATATTGATCATCTATGCCCAAGTAGATGAAAAACCTCCTGATGCATTCAGAGAGCTTCTCTGGGGTACTTGAGGTACGGGGGGATTTGCTATGCTTGAGAGCTATAAAGTGATCCCAAAAATCTGACTGCTCTAGTTTTTCTACGTGTAATGGAGCCAGGCAGAAGGGTTTGTTCCCCAGCTCTGCAGTAGCTTTTTTTGAAGAGATGATTGAGCTCCTCATTTCTGCACTCACGTGTTTATCTCATTGAGAGTTATCAGCCAGCCTGGTTTCACCGGGCAGTGCCTACGGGGCTTATTGCAGGTCTAAACCACAGTAAAGATTCCTTCGGTAATGTTGATGCATGACCATATTGCTACTGCCTGCCCCAGAAAACTCTCTTCTTGGGAAATACGATGGCGGAAGATGTACAGAAGCAATTTAGCTCCCTCTCAGGAGTAGCTGCACGTCTTTGGTAGGTTTCCGTACGTTTCTTAGGAGCAGCGGATCACTTGGATGAGGGGCTGAACACACGTGCAGTGGAGGTGGGCAGGATGGTGGGCTCTCCTGACTTAAAGAGAAGGTCTCTGGCATATGCTGTCCTAGGAAAAGCTTCTCTTGTGGATGGTGAGCTTGCATTCTATGCGGTTGGATCTAGGTTGAGTGAGGAAATGGAATAAAACTTCTCACGCTGGTTTGGCAGTGCACAGCAAATAAAATACAAAGTGTAACAGCATGCAATATTTTAAACTCAACAACTCTTTACTATCAGCTTAAAGTAGACTTCGTGCAATAATAGCTCTGACAGGACAGGGGAAGTGGAGAGGCGTGTACGAAGTTAGAGGCATTATGGCTTCAGATAACATACAGTTTTATGTGGCTATCATTTTGTAATCCTAACGACATTTAACATCTAAGCCTCTTCAGTTCATTTGCTGCTTATTTCATAGTTGAACCAACTGCGTAGCCAAGCAAAGAAGGAAAAAAAAATGGAGCAATGGAGCACGTGGCAGCTGCCTATCTTCATAGGTAAATAAAGCTATCTCCACGACAGAAGGAAAGATTGCTCTGAGACTAGACTGCTGGCTGGAAAAACCATTACTGCTCATCCTATCACAACAGGCCCTGCTAAAAAGTTTCTCCCCATCGTTCTTATAAACCCCCTTAGGTACTGAAGGGCTGCAATAAAGTTTCCAATAGATATTAGGAAAAAATTTTTTACACTGAGGGTGGTGGAGCACTGGCCCAGGTTGCCCAGAGAGGTGGTGGATGCCCCATCCCTGGAAACGCTCAAGGCCAGGTTGGCCGGGGCTCTGAGCAACCTGATCTGGTTGGAGATGTCCCTGCTTCTTGCAGGGGGGTTGGACTGGGTGGCCTTTGAAGGTCCCTTCCAACCCAAACCATTCTGTGATTCTATAAGATCTTTAATTACAAGAGACACTTTTTTGTCTGGGGCCTTTGGACCAGGATGGCCTTTGGTTTTTCCCTCTGGAATTGCTTATGGATTAGAAGCTTCTCCCCTCCAGAGCTGGGTGTATTTTCTCCTTGCGTGCTCATCCTCTGCAGCGCACAGTCCAGTAGGGTTGTGGGGGAGCGCTTGAGCCGGCAGAGTGCTGGCATCCATCCCCGGTGGGTGACTGAAAGGATGCAGAAGGTTCTCCAGGTTCTGCCTGGAGAGTGGACTGGGAACAATCCGGCTTTCCCAGGAGTCACTGGGTATATTGCAGCCATAGAAATAACTCTTCCCAAAGTGAGCAGCTTTAAGTTAAAGGCAGCAGGAGAGCAGATTACTTCACACCAATGAGTGTTAGACAAAAAAAAATTAAGGAATCGAGAGTAAGTTGGGGTTTTTGTTGTTGTTTTTTTTTTTTTTTTTATTGGGTGAAAACATCAGTTGTTGTAAAATCCTCCGTTGGACTCACCAGCGTTTCAGTGACCTTGTAGCAAATTAGATTAATAGGTGTTGATTTTAGAACTGTTTTATTATCTTTTGATACATTAAAATCTAATTGCTTATTCCCACAAATGTTTTCTTACACTTCTGGCTTTTTAAGGGTGCTGTTGACTGCGTGCGTTCAGCTGCAGTATGGTCACCAGCTTCTGCTGTACGCTGGCGGCAGGTGGGACAGAAGCTGCAGTTACGCCTGCCCTCATTATTTAATTGGGTGAATAATCCTCCCTCCTGTGCGTGGTTTCTTCCTCTGTGCCCTCCCTTAAAAGGAAAGCATGACACGGGCGAGGAAAGGTGGGGCTTTGCCAGCTGAAGTATATCAAAACCTTTCCCTTGGAGCCATGAGTTCAGTGGGATTGCCGGGGCACGTCCTGGAGACTTTGGTAAGTGCTCCACACTGGTACGGGAGTAGACAGTGTTGTTTTGGGTTTTTTTTTGGTTGGTTTTTTTTTTTTTTCCTTTAATTTTAATATGCTGAAATTGAGGTAGCTGTGCATCTGATGTTCAGGAACGTCTTTTTGGAAGCTTTCACGTCAAGCCAGTTGCTAGAGTTATATTTAGGCAAATACCATAAATAAATATATTTATTTATAAATATATCATCCTTTCTGAGGATGAAAGCTGATCTTGCTTTTTCACTTAAGCCTATTTATTAAAGTCTCTTCAGAAACTGTTATTTTTTGTTCCTTTTTTTTTTTTTTTTTATGAGTCACTTCCAGGCTGAATATTTCCTTGCAATACGCTCCTTCAAGTGCTGTGGAATTCACAGTAATAGTCTTACATTTAGAGGATTATTCTGGTGTTTATCTAATGGTTATTACTCTCAAGCTGTGTTAGTTTAAGAAGGTTATGCTTTAATGCACTACTCTGCGCTTAAAAAATATCTTCGTACGTATTTAGCGGGTTGGAAATGCGATAAAATAAAGTGCGTTTGCCTGTTCTGTAGGCTCAGCTGTGTCACGTCGTTTAAAGAACGTACGATTGTGGGTTATTCCTGGCACTCGTGGAGTTAACGAGCTTTGCTCACAAATATCAGCTAAACACCGTGGCGTCGATGCAGCTCTTCAAAACTGAAATTGAAAAATAAATCGAAGATTTTCGGGACTCTTGCGCTCTTGCTAACTTTTTTCAGTTTGTTTGCAGCACGTTCATTCTTGTCAATTATTTACAAGTGCAGTGAGACAAACTTGAAATCCTTTCATGTTTTGAATGAATAATTTAATGCCTTTGTTTCCTTTTAATCTTCTGTCTGTACAGTTATGTCCGTAGTCGCTTTCCTGGTGTTCACTGATTAAACAAATCAAGAAGTAAAGTAAAACTTGGCCAACAAACGTGTTGCGTAGATCCAGACCAAAATGTATTTCTCCCTGTGGAACTTTTATCGTAATGTTTTGTCATAAAACGTTCGGGGTGCTGAGTGAAACCTGCCATAACCCCGAGGTCAGCTTTCATCTCGTAGCTTACCCCGTTTGGAAACGCAACGTGAGAGCTACCAGTCTTTTGTTGGTCAACTTCTTGTCTACCAGGCCCTTCTCAATCTGCACTGAAGTCAGGGTTGTGCAGGGAATGGGGCTGTTACCGGCAGGACCCTGGATTCGTTTGGAGCTTAGAGGATTGTGGAAAGCCAGGCACGCCTATAGATGGATAACGCATGGTCCCATACATAGGGAAAAGTAAAGCCAGGCTGTACTTGAGCAGACGATAAAGCCAAAACCACTGAGTTTGGCCTTGCATCTGTCGGTGACTGAGTGATGCTGGCCAAGTCCCTAAACAATTCACGGGTGGGTCCTTGGACCTCGCTTTGTGGGTGCCCACCATGGGGCTCCACTGGCCCTGAAATGGCAGCTGAAGCGGTCTCAGGAAAGTAATGAGTCAATTAGTGCAACTGAGAGGGTGGGGTTTTTCTTCTCTTTGATTCCATGACATTTCCCTGCCTCTGCGTGTTTTGCGTATGGCTTCCCCCTTTTTCTCAGCATCCCATTGAACAAGCCCACCAAGATAACTTCACTGGAATAAGCATTCCCAGTTCCACATACCCTTATCGATTGGCATGACTGACCAGGTTTGGGCCTCATCGCTCCCCCACCTTGTTGTCTGTCAGTCAGGTTTTCTTCTCTGTACGTTCTTGTTTATGGCATCTTACTTTTCTTATCCTGTTTTTGCATGGAAAAGGCCCTTGAGCAAATAAGTTTCAAGGAACAGATGTCTTTTCCTTCCACAGACCCTTGCAGGTCCTGGGGAAATAAAGCCATACTTCTTATCTGGAGATCTGAAGCTGGGTGTGACCAGACTGGTGGACTCTTTGGAGGCCAGTTTCTTCTAGTGTTTCATTCTTCCGATCTGTTTTAGTAAGTTTGCTCCAAATTATTTTCCTGAATCTGGCGCAAAGTTTGCCAGACTTCTATCCTTGCTCTGAAGATGGGGAGTGCTACAGTTATTCACACGAAGGAGATTAAGAACTTCAGAGCAGGAGCGTGCTGTTTTCTTCTGCAGCTTCTACTTGAGCATAACACCTTTCTGCAGTGCTGAAAGAGGAAGGAAATCACTCTGAGACAGATCCGCTGTCTGAAACCTTGAGCGTGGCCTGATGTTCATCTGCAACCAAGAAGAGTTCTTACGTGGAAGGCTTAGGCCGGCACAGCTGTAATTCTCAATGGCACCTGTTTTGAGAAGTCACTTGAGAGATCAGTATTTTGAAGTTGAAATCTGAGGGAGAGATTGTGGTGGGAGATGAAGGACTTCTCCCTAGAGTACTTCCTCTCTAATGGGTTCAGAAGAGATGTGAAGAGATTATACACCATTGGGTTTTGAAGGAAACTGGGGTGGGGTTTTTTTGGCTTTTTTTTTGTGGTTTTTTTTTTAATTATTATTCCTCTGGACTGAGAATGCTGACTGCCCGTGACAGGAGTCTGTGGAAGGTGGTAGGGTGCTTAGGAGCTCATGTGCCCATCAAGTCCACGTGAAATGTGACCAAATGGCCAGACCACGTTCTGGGTTTTCAGGTTTGTGCCTGGATCACAGTAATACGTGATTCTCACATGGCGTGCAAGCAAGCTCAGTGTTGTCTTGGGAGGCCTGAGATGAGATCTTAACTCTTTCTTTGTTCTTGATGTTTTGCAGAGGGTGTATAGCCTCCTTTCTTGTTTTCCTCAGGGAGCCATGCCTTTGGAATTAGCTTTTTCTGTGGAGCAGTCGTGCCAGCCCTGTTTGCAATGCTGTGCTCTTGGACGCTCTTTGAGAAGACAGCATTGCTGTCTTCCAAGCTTTTGGTGAACAGTGTCTTTCCATAGGTATTGGTTCTAAGTGGTCAAATTAAAAGCTGTGCCTGAGTTGAGTGCCAGTGCCTCATTAAACATCTTACTTCCATACCATACTCAATCAGTACAGAATAAACGAGACTTCAAAAGCTGGGGACAACTGCACTGTGCCAGTTACTTGGGTTGCAACATGATGAACGGCGCTTTCCAGCCTTTTGCCTTTTCTTGTGTTGAAACGGTTCCTGTTCCATCCTCCGTCACCTAACAGTGGAAAAGCGAGCAACTGAGATCCCGGGCATGGCCACAGGTTTGGGGGAAGTCGCTCTGGACTCCTACCGCACACAGAAAACAACACTGGGTCAATTGTGCTCCCCCTCAAGTGTTTTCCAAACTATTTTTTAAATAACTGTCAAGTATAAATATGTATGGGATTTTTTTGTGCAAACTCGCCTTTTCTTTCCTGCTTTGGGGTGAGGGGGGGTTGCTCGCGTCACACTCCGTTCTGTTTATGAGTACTGCTTCCCCCTGCCAGGACCATTCTTATTTTCTCTCAAACACCTCAAGCAAATTGTTTTTTGCACTTGCTAGTTTTTGGTCTTCAGAAATTATATATTCTTAAACAGAAACGCTTCATCGGAGCTGGAGAATGCGTGTTTGTGTATCTGGGAGGGAGGCTTTTCACCATCCAGTGGCAGCATCACCTGAGAGGCAAGCTCCGTGCACACAGTTGAGAGAAAATAACGTTGGAAGAGATGGAATTGGAGCTCATCGTGTCAGCTGGCTGACAGCCTTACTTTCAGGAAAATAGATTTATTTTTTTTTTTCTATATTATTTTGCAAAGTAACGTGAATTGAATTGAAGTATTTGCTGTTAGCATAAATAAAATTTTGTTCTGTGCTGTGGTGCCAATGAAGTGATGTTCCTTCAAAGACGCTGTGATCAATAGGGGGATCTGCTCTGGAGGACAACTGAAGTGTGTTTGCTTCCAAGGGTGACTTGTGACCTTCTGGATCCAGCAAACTTTAAACGCACTGACTGTTGAGGTCACTCATGTTGACGATCCTTGTTACGGGAGTGGGCAGAGACCCGAGGGATTGATGTTCAAGGTGCTATATCTACTCAAAGCTTCTGACGTACTGCCAGACCTGCTTCTTTTTACACTCTAGTTTGTTTTCTCTCCAATTGAAATGTTTCTTCTTAATATCTCGCTTAATTTGTAAATACGCTGGGTTAGGGACTGCTCACCGCGTAAAAATGCGGAATAGCATGAGTTCCTTGGCACGCCCATCAGAGGTGGGGAGGGAAAGAGGATTAAGATATGGGAATGAATTGAATGGGGTGGCATGTAAGGTATGTTCCTTCATCAAAGCATGTTGATCGGGAGTTCTTTTTGGAGTGGGGAAAGAAAGAGGAAAGTCTCTTTGTGGTACGAAATAAGAGAAAATATTTTTTTCTCCGAGTTAGCGCCACATTTTAGGAATCAATGTGCTTCCTAATTCTTCATGCTGGATTTGAGTGACCTCCCCCTTGCCTTCCTAGGGCACTAAGTGACCTTGCGGGTTTTTATCTAATGGAAGAAATGACCATTGCTCCTTCATCTCCCTCTCCACCATGCTCTTTCAGGTTTCTATGGGCACCATGCGACACCGAAGAAATGGCAACTTTGAGAGTTCCCGACTCCTCTATTCCAGCATGTCTCGCAGCATAGACGTGTCCTGCAGCGATGCTGTGAGTATCTGGTACATCCTTGGGTGTTGTCTTGGGAGAGGCTCCAGGGGGTTATGAACTGGGTTACGCTGGGAGTAGGATGATGGATTTGTCAGGTTTCCCTTTATGAAGGTTTCCCAGCCCTTCAAGCAGTAGCGGTTGACATGGTGGAAGTCCAAGGATGTGTCGCATTCCTTTTGATCCCTGGAACGCTTTATTGCACGTTCTTAGTCAACGCTTTATTGCACGTTCTTAGTCAACGCTTTATTGCACGTTCTTCGTCACTTCTCGTTTTAAATCCTTTTTTTGCATTTCAGTTAGAGACGAATCTTCTCTCTCTATAATCCCAACCTCTTCATGCAACTTGATGGCAATGGCAGACAACATATAATTATGTTAAACACTGCTTGAAAATCCTCAATCATTTGCTGATCACAGCGATTGTCTGGCAGACTTCTTGCTTCTAATGGGCTTGCAGGAGGCCTGATGACTACTTAGGGCTTTAGCAAGTGCATTCCACTGAGCTCACATAAAGCATGACTTGAGTTGTTCAGGTCTCCTGCTGGGGTCTTTTTGTGTTGAATTGAAATAGCCCCTGCACAAGAAGACGTTAGTGTCTTTTTTTTTTTTTTTTTTTTTCCCCTTCCTTGAGAAGAAACAGCGTTTGCCGTAGTCTTTCAAGCGGTATCGAGACCATTTAACTGCTGTTCGGAAAATATTGAAAATATTGTCAGTGCTGCACGTTATTTGGAAACACGGCAACGCATGCAAATGGAAATGCTTTGTAATCTATAGCTGCCCATATTGTGCCACTAAATTCAAGTAAGAAGTCTCCTATATGGATCTTTTGGATTAAAACCGGAAATTAATCTAGGCTTTCCAGCAACTCTTAGGATATCAAATCTGTTTTGCTGATTTTTTTTTTTTTTTTTTCCGAGGGAGAAGCCATACCTTTTACCTCTTTCGTTATATCTTGTGTTTGATAGTTATAAAAATACTGATGGTGCATGGTTTTTTTTGGAATGCCTATTTGTGATTTGAGTAGTCTTTTCTGTCCTGTCGACTCCCATCCATTTTGAGAAAGGAGACTTACGAATTTGCACCGGCTTTACTTTGTGTTTAAACTGACTATGCTGTTTCTGAGGTTATTCCTGATTCATGAGCTATTAGAAGTAACTTTTTTTCTTTTTCAAGGATTTGGTCAACTTCATCCAAGAAAACTTTAAGAAGAGAGAATGTGTCTTTTTTACAAAAGACCCCAAGTCAATGTAAGCAGATGTTTTTCTCCTCTTTTATAGGGGTGGGGGCTGGAAGCTGAGGGCATGCTGCTGCATGGCAGGGGTTGGGTGAGGAGCAAACTTCTTGGTTTTGGATAAGAGATTGAACCCAGCAGTGTGACCTCACCTCAGTCTTGCTTGTGCAACTCCTTTCGTTGTCTTGTTTGCGTATGGCTCTGGTATTCTGCAGTCAAGGTCAAAAACGCTGGAAATCCAATGGCTGGAGTGCTTCTCCCAGCTCTACGCTGGTGCTCTCCAGACTATTTTGATTGCACACCCCATCACTAAAAAAAATTTTGAGCATACCTCCCAGGGACCTAACCTGTCAGCACGCCTCCCAGCAGTTTTCCTTTTAAAGTTTCCTTTTAAGTTTTCCTTTTAAAATCAAATCACAGTTTTCATGCACATGCCATTGCAGCAGAGATGATCGATAGGTTTTGCTCAGGTTGATGTTCTCTTAAGACAGAATATTACACATGCTCTGTTTTCAGGCACAAGTACATAGGCAATGCAAGTTTGAGGACTATAACATTACTTTTAGGGTTTTGTTTATTTTTTTTTTAATTTTGGGATAAAAGTGACCAAAGTAATGCAGCTGCAGAGGTCCTGATACAGAGCTCTGAGGGGTCTCAGTAGCCCCGTTCTCCTCTGAAGATGGGAGGAAAAACGCTTTGGAGAGAGAGAGAAGGAGGGAAATTAGTCCCATTTCAGAAAGTCTCACTTAGGGTCCTCTTCTGCCATCTCACGTGGGATGTCTGACAAAGGACCAGCCAAGGATTGAGAGCTGGTTCTTACCAGCTTCTCTTCCTACAAACGCACTGGGAAAGGATTGCAAGTCGTACTTGGTACTTGCTGGGTTTTTAAAATCTGTTTTTAAGGTAAGCTGGTTTTATTTGTGAGTTACAGCAGAGCAGAAGAAGCCATGGAAGTTTTCTGTCCTTCAGAGAGGCGTGCTGTGACTTAACCTTCACAGCAGCCTTCACAGGAGGGCGTTGCTGAATCTCATGTTTGCGGTCTGCAGGCTAAGGGCACTGTAAACTGCCTGCAAAATCTGCTCAGAGACCAGATCTCCATTCCCTCTTGATGTGAATATGTCTTGGGCCTGGGTTTGCATGGAAAATGTTTACACTTGGTAGATGGAGAGCACGAAAAGGGGAAGAGACCTTTGTACACATCAGGCTAGCAGCAGAGGAGGTCCCTTCTGGTGGTGTCCGATGCAGAGTTCTGGTTCGTTTTCTTCGTTTCTGTGCGTAGTTGTAGGGTTTCAAATCGAGCTGCTGATGACCTGACTTGGTTTGTGATAATGAAAGAGGTTGGAGAGGTAAGGCCCATCCAGAAGTGTCACAGCCTGGTTCCTGAGATGTACTCCACTCTGCTGCCCGGTGCTGGACGGAAGCAGATGATGGGAGGAGGAAGTGTGATAAGGTGCTGGTCTCAGCTGAGAGTTGGTTCCTCCTAGCTGTTAATTTGTCAGGGAGCAAATCCAAGCAGAGCGCTGGTTCCGGAGCTCCACCTCCTGCTTGGCTTCTTGAGTTGTGTTGGTACAACCCCGCTCCCACACCTGGCGCTTGATGTGGCTGCTGCTGTCGGCACCCTGCATTCTACAAACTGTAGGTTTGTGGCAGAATAACGCTTCTTGGAAATGTCCTGATTGAGCAGAAGCTTTGAAGGTGGTGTCAGCTGTGAAAAATTTCTGTCTTTTGTTATTTAAACGTATCAGAGCTGACTTTTCTGTGGATTTCACGTCTATTCATTCTTCTTGCAGGGGTAACTTGTGTAAATGTGGATACCCTGAAAACCAGCACATAGAGGGCACTCAGATCAATACCAATGAGAAATGGAACTACAAGAAGCACACTAAGGAGCTCCCTACCGATGCCTTTGGGGACATTCTGTTTGAAAACATGGGCAAAAGAGGAAAGGTAAGTGATTTTATGCGTCGGGCCCCTGTTTAGGGGCACAGTGTCTGGAGTCCTGAACCCAGGGCCAGTGGAAGCCCCTGAAAAGCAGGGGAGGTGAAGCTAAAGTCAATTTGATTCTAATGGGAATCAAAGGAGTTAGGCTACAAAGGAGAAAAGCTGATTCATAGAATTGTAGAATGGTTTGGGTGGAAAGGGACCTTCAAAGCCCACCCAGTCCAACCCCCCTGCCAGGAGCAGGGACATCTCCAACCACATCAGGTTGCTCAGAGCCCTGACCAACCTGGCCATGAACGTTTCTATGCTTATACAGATCCAAGTACTTCACATATTTCTTGTTATGCATATTTTAGCTTCATACTACTGTGTTTTAAGCTGTTGCGTACCTTTACAAAAAGAAGAAATGGTTCACTTTATTGCAACATGTTTGAGTTCCCAGAGCTTACATGTTCTTTCCTCAGGTTGTGTCCCCCTTCCCACTTTGGAAATCAGTTTGTGTGCCCATGAGGCCACTCTCAAGGCCACTGTGCGTGTTTTGGAGCATACTTTTTTCACATACTGCATATAAGTCTCCTAATTCATCCCATCGGCACGTTGCCTGGAGTTGCATCTCTATTCGACGTTCACATTCCCTATACTGGAAGGCATTTGCTAGTCTTAAACACTGCAAAAGAGAACGCTCTGAGATGACCTTAGAGCGGCCTTCCAGTACCTAAAGGGGGCTGCAGGAAAGATGGGGAGAGACTCTTCAGCAGGGCCTGTTGCGATAGGAGAGGGGGTAATGGTTTTAAAATAGAGGGAGGTAGATTCAGACTGAACATTAGGAAAAAATTTTTTTTAGGCTGAGGGTGGTGGAACACTGGCCCCGGTTGCCCAGAGAGGTGGTGGATGCCCCATCCCTGGAAACGTTCCAGGCCAGGTTGGCCGGGGCTCTGAGCAACCTGATCTGGTTGGAGATGTTCCTGCTCCTTGCAGGGGGGTTGGACTGGGTGGCATTGAAAGGTCCCTTCCTACTCAAACCCTTCTGTGATTCTGTGATTTTTCTCTTGATCTCATGCACGGTGGGGAGGACTTCAGACCTGAGGTAACCTCTAAGAATTGCCAACTATTGTCAGTGAGGGATGGGCAGTTTTATAGCCTGCATTGCGCTTTTTAGGACAGAAGAGTTCTGAAAATTTCTGAGCAGAAATATTAGATGCAAACAGACCGATAAAATGCCTACACTCCTGAAGTCCTGCTTGCATGCTCTTTTTTTTTCCTGCCGTGTTGCTCAGATCCTGTAACATCCAAGGACATTGCAGTTGCTGTATTTTTTTTTGTTCTGGCAGCCCTCAATCTGAAAAAAAAAATACTTCTCTGAATATCTTTCTGAGGTTTATCTACTGAAATACGCTTGGCATCGCCTGTTTGAGGCTTGACTCGGTGATGGTTGGGATGCAGCAGCCCGCTGTGCCAGGAGATGGCACCGTTGCACCTCGGAGAAAGAAAGGGGCTGACCCGAGGGGTTCAGCCGGATGTAGAGCTGTGGGTAGATGGAATGTAGAGAGGAAGAGAACAAGTCATTCAATTGGAAACCGTAACTGTTGGTGGTGCAAAGGTAGTCATAGAGTAGAATCGCAAGATGGTTTGGGTGGAAGGGACCTTTCCAGGCCCACCCAGTCCCACCCCCCTGCGAGGAGCAGGGACATCTCCAATCGGATCAGGTTGCTCAGAGCCCCGGCCAACCTGGCCTGGAACGTTTCCAGGGATGGGGCATCCATCAGCTCTCTGGGCAGCCTGGGCCAGTGTTCCACCACCCTCAGCGTAAAAAAATTGTTTTCCTTATGTTCAGTCTTAAAGACACAAGGTACTTCGTGTATCAGTAGGGTTTAGGGAAAAATGCCTTCTGACTTCAGAGCTAACAGGGTTTGCTGTGGGGATGGCTTACCAGCTCTGTGGAGCAGTTAATGTTCCTGGCAGGCTCCTCACTCCTATGGGAGACCCTCTCCTGAAAAACACCCAGGGTGTAAAGTAAACCAAACGTCGACAATAGTTATTACACTGCTGAACAACCGCTGTCACAATTATACTCAGCTCAGGCCAAAGATCCTGAGAGTCTGCACTCTCGGTTCAGTACAAAACCTGTGGACTTTCACTAGTAATGGCCAAAATCCTGTTTCTGGGGCTACACAATTTAGCTTCTGCCAAATTAAAGGCATATGTGGCAGAACGTGGTAATGCGACATGCGCTACCCACTGAGCAGGATGTTGGAGGTGCAGGTTGCAGTTTTGGGGCTGAACCTGGAAAGAGCAGAGCTGGGAGATCTTTAGGCCAGTGGTTGTATTCTTTGCTACGTTTCTGGTCTGACAGGACCACTTTTGTTCTGTAAAGCCTGTACCTTATCTCCAGATCTGAGCAATCATCTGTCAAGAAAGGAGAGTACCTTGCAAGTCCTAGGAATGGGTGTCATAATGATACTTTAGAGGAAGAAACAAAGACTTAAGCTCTGATTCTTCATCACTTCACCCTTTTTCTACTGGTTGTTGGAATGAGAGTGTGTGTTAGAGAAGAAAATGCAATTCCTGGTCTGTTCCCAGCTCTCACTATTCACCTCTTGCTGTATTTGTTTTTCTTATTTTTCTCTCCCTCAAGTACATCCGTTTGTCATGCGACACGGACTCCGAAACGCTCTACGATCTCATGACCCAGCACTGGCACCTGAAAACCCCTAACCTTGTCATCTCAGTCACTGGGGGTGCAAAGAACTTTGCACTCAAGCCCCGGATGCGCAAGATATTCAGCAGGCTGATCTACATTGCCCAGTCCAAAGGTAAAGACCCGTGTGTGTGCCTGGATTATTTTATTGCTGCATGATGCTGTTGGAGAGGGAACAGGTCAAAGGCTCAGCAGGGAAGCAGAGCATTTGGTTTGCTTCTGTCTGGCTGATGCGCCTGGGCAAGGCCTTCTTCAAGGCCAGGTTGGATGAGGCTGTGAGCAACCTGCTCTGGTTGGAGATGTTCCTGCTCCTTGCAGGGGGGTTGGACTGGATGACCTTTGAAGGTCCCTTCCAACCCAAACCATCCTGTGATTCTAAGTGTGACCTAGCAATTTGGAAGTAACAGGGTGGAGAGCTAGTTGTCAGGGTGCCCACGATAACATAAGGTAAGTTGTGAGGCATATTTTTTCTATTTAAATGAAGAATAAATGCCTTTTTTGAGGTAAGGTCTCGAGAGGGGATTGGGTTGTTGTATTTTAAAGGTAACGCATGAGGCGAGTGCATATTCCACTACATTCTCCCAAGGTATTGCCTGTTGTTCCCAGGGGCCTGGATTTTCACAGGAGGCACGCATTACGGGCTGATGAAGTACATCGGGGAGGTGGTCAGAGACAACACCATCAGTCGGAGCTCAGAGGAGAACGTGGTGGCTATTGGCATAGCAGCCTGGGGCATGATTTCCAACCGAGAAAGTCTGATTCGCAGTGGTGATAAAGACGTAAGAAACGCGTACAGACTGTGGGGGAAACAAAGATGCTTTCCAGGGCGATGTTTGGGTAGACGGACATCTCTCTACTTAGCTGTCCTAAACAATTCAACCCAGAGCCAGCTTTTCTTCAGTGACAGGAAACATCAGGTGCTGTGCCCAGAACAGGAGCACACTGAAGTGTTCTCATGTTTAGGATGGTCTTACGCATCAGGCCTGGTGGGGAGGATTTCAGCTGTGGGCTCGGCAGGTCTGTGTGGTCGTTCAGCTGCTCTCATTTCATGTCTGGCCGAGCGTTAGGGAATAACCTCTCCCATACCTGTTCTAGCCGCTGCAAAGTGCCTACACAGTAGCCCATAGTGGGGGTTCCCATGAGCTAAGACACATACTTGCTGCCGTTATGGATCTTGCTCTGTCAATGCACTTGTCCAATCCCTCAGATACCCTTGCCTTTTGTCCACTAGATGTTATACAAAATGTCTAAAAAACATCCTGCTAGATAAATAAAAGAGATTTAATTTATTGAGGGCTCTCAGGAGGTCTGAGGGTTGAACTAGACGATCTCAAGAGGTCTGTTCCAACTTTAAAATTTCCATGATTCTGTGAGGTGTTGAAAGTAAGATTCCCACAGATTTAATGTTTCTGGTGGCTGAAGGAAGTGTTCGTTGCTCTGCCCTTGGATCTCTGTTAAATTCTGTGCTTGTGCTTCTAGGGGTACCACCTGGCCCACTACATAATGGACGACCTCAAGAGAGACCCCCTGTATTGCCTGGATAATAATCACACCCATCTCTTACTGGTTGATAATGGCACCCACGGGCACCCGACAACAGAGGCAAAAGTACGAACTCAGTTAGAAAAGTACATTTCGGAGCGGGTCATCCCAGGTAGGTGTGGGTGTCAGGTCGCAGACCTGCTTCTCCTCAATCCTTGTGTTGCTTTGTGGCTGATTTTCTGGGAACAAGAAACTAATTTGCTGTTAGTCATGACAAAGCACCCAGAATCCTTAGGAAACATGGTATGTCTCTCAAACTCCTAGAGTTACGGGATTCTGAGTTTTCCTTTATGACTGAAAACGTGAAATCAGAGGTTCTGAGTCTTCAACTTGTGATAAGAACCTTACACCTGTGCTCAAAATGGACAAAGCAGTAGGTAAATACAATAAAACCACATGGTTTGGGGGATTTTGGAGCTAGTAAGAATTATGGTTGTTAGGAGAAAAAAAGGAGAAAAAACTATTGGACAAGGGTCTCTGAAACCAGCTATGCAAAACTGAATTTGCGTTAAAAAAAGGAAAAGCTGTTAACAGATGTGGCAAAATCAACAGTAAACTAGTACCAGAGTGTTTGCATGAACTGCTTGGAAAATCTCTTGAGAAAAATAAGTTGTTCCAACTGTGTTGATGGATTGAATTTTTTTCCTTTTTTTTTCTTTTGGCATGTTTCACAGAATCTAATTACGGTGGGAAGATTCCAATTGTGTGTTTTGCCCAAGGTGGAGGCAAAGAGACTTTGAAAGTAAGTTTATTTGTTTTACTCATTTCCAGGAGCAACGTTAGGGACATGGCTGTTATATTTAGACATTACTCCACAAGTAACGTGGAGAGAGGTGGTGGAAGCCCCATCCCTGGAAACATTCCAGGCCAGGTTGGCCGGGGCTCTGAGCAACCTGCTCTGGTTGGGGATCTCCCTGCTCCTTGCAGGGGAGTTGGACTAGATGACCTTTGAAGGTCCCTTCCAACCCAAACCATTCTATGATTCTGTGATTCTATGTGATAAAGTAGACAGTTCAATTATTTACTGAAGCTTGCCTAGCCCTTCCTATAGCAAGACCGTGCTTGCAATTGCCTTTAAGCTTATGACATTTGTTCCAGTTAAAATTTCCTGTGCAAAGTTTCTACCTCAGCCTGACATCCTGGAAAAAAAAAATTGGCTGGGACAGTTCAGTTGTCTCAGTTCTTCCATAACAAATCCAGCCCAAAAGTGTTTGGGTTTTGTGGGTTTTTTAAGCAGTAGTCTGAACTGCTCTGTTAAATTTCAGATCGTTATCCCAGCCTTCCTGTCTGTTTCCGGGGTGTTTTTGGTTCCATTCACGTGATGAATTTTGGCTTTGCCCACAGGTGGGTTGTAGGTGAATGCAAATGCAGAGTTGGGTACGTCAATTGGAGGCCCTAAGATGAAATGAAACATCCATTCAGGTTTCATGCTGCAGAGGTCTGTCCTTGCCGTGCTTCCATCTGGGTCAGGAAAGACTCCTCTTTTCTCCGCTTCTGTGACTGGTGCATAACAGGAGTTGGCTTTAGCAGAGGAGAAGTAAAACTGTGTTTCAAGCTTCTGTTTTAAACTCCGTGATGTAAATCATGCACTTCAGCTGGGGATGTTTCTTGTTAAAACCACTTTGATCTAGTCGGCAAGAAAGAGCATCTTGGTTTTATCATTGTCCAGTTTACAGGAGTAACGTGCTCACAGTTCTGATAACTCCAAGTTAATTTTTTTTGTTGTTTTCGTGAAACTGTCTCTTCAGGTAGCCAGTAGATGTTCTGGCTTTCCCGTGATCGATCATAACTTGCGTTGCCTCCTTTTAGACAGTTTGCTGGCAGACAGCTTATGTTCTGGTGACATTAGAATAATAGAATCACAGAATGGTTTGGGTTGGAAGGGACCTTCAAGCCCACCCAGTCCAACCCCCCTGCAAGGAGCAGGGACATCTCCAACCAGATCAGGTTGCTCAGAGCCCTGGACAACCTGGCCTGGAATGTTTCCAGGGATGGGGCATCCACCACCTCTCTGGGCAACCTGTTCCAGTGCTCTACAACCCTCAATGTAAAAAAATTTTTTTGGACCCTCTCCAACTGGTCCATGTCCTTATGTTTGGGGCTCCAGAACTGGACGCAGTACTCCAGTCATGCTTCAAATGATCACCTCTACCTCTTTGGCTCCCTAGTCTGTCAATGTGGCCATCAAGAGTAAGATTCCCTGTGTTGTGGTGGAAGGCTCTGGCCGGATTGCTGATGTTATCGCCAGCTTGATGGATGCGGAAGGTGCTCTTACTTCTTCGTGTGTCAAGGAAAGCTTGCTCAGGTATCTCCCGCGCACCATCTCAAGGCTCTCAGAAGAGGAGACGGAAAGCTGGATCAAATGGGTGAGTGTGGGCTACTGCAGGGAGAATGAAAGCAAGGCTGGAAGCGGGAGAAGGGTGGAGGAAACAGGACGTCAGGAGAGCAGCTAGTGATCTAAATCAACAATGTTGCTATCTCATGAGACCTGTAGGATGTACAGGGCTCCTTACCATGGCGTATCCATGGGGATTTGGAAAAGAAAAATTCCAAACTCATTACTTATAGAACAATAGGGACAGAAGAAAATGGAGCTCCAGAAAAATCTTAATGTTCTGTTATTTTTAAAAAGTCTTAATTACAATAACACTTCAGCTCACTGAACAATCCATTAACTTGAGCTAATTGACTTTCTCAATGAACTGCCCAATGCTTTATCCTGGGGTCTGATTCTGTTTTCCTCTCTTAATTATCTCCTACCCACGCTCACTGTGGGGAGTGATTGCATATTCAAACCTCAGCTGAAGTTCATAATGGGGGATGGAAAATGTTTTATTGCCTCCTGTATACTTAAGGCCCCTTCTGTCAGTTTTCTGCCCTGCCCTTAATTTTTTTATTTTTTATTTTTTATTTTAATGAATCTACCAGTGCAAGTTGTTTGCAGGCCCCAGAGAGGCATTCAGATGCTCAAACTTCTGAGTGTGTTTTCTTTGACATGAACCAAGGAAAGCTCTTGCTGTTGAAGCTTAGGGAGCTGTCATTACTGGTAAGGCCTGAGTCAAAACTCTTGGTCAGAGCTTGGCGGTGTGACTCCACGGGGCAACCTAAGTCTTGGTTATGTGAGAAATGATCTCTGGTTTTGACAAAGGAGGCGGAAACAGTGTTCTCCTAGTTGTTTGTCAAAGCTTGTGCTGTCACCATTTGTTTTTTCTTTACGAGTAGTTTCTAATTCCTGAGATTATATCTTTTTGGTTATGATGTTCTGCATAGAGGGAATCACCAGTTACTTGCTGTATGTTCAGAGGATAATTAATCTTGTACTTTGACTTTCAATCTCATTGTCTATCTCTATCTGGACTTGATTAAACTTTAACTGTATGTGGAAATAGGACTGATGGGGAGCAGCTTTGCTGTGATGCGATGGGAAATTTATTTCAAAGATGCTGTAGGAGATCAACTGCTAAACAGCCTAGCTTGCTTTAAAATTGAACTTTTTCTTTTTGTAGATCAAAGAAGTCCTTGAGAACCCTCATTTACTGACAGTTATCAAAATAGAAGAAGCTGGAGATGAAATTGTGAGCAATGCCATTTCTTTTGCTCTGTACAAAGGCAAGTAATTGATTTTCTGTTCTTTTCTTTTTTTTTTTTTAATAGATGGAAAAAGATGGCTATTTATTTTCTAGAACAGTGTTCCCTAAATCAATGCTGTCTCTCTAGAGTTAAGCTCTAGAGCTTAACTTGTGGAGCTTGTCTTCACCTGCAGTGATGTGGACAACTTACAGCAGCTCTGTGGGATCTGTTACTGTGGGCGAGATCAAGGTCAGCCCAGATAATTGGGAAAGCGTTCGGCAGAGCTTTGGGGATGCTGGGATTAGCACGTTTGAGAGCAGCATGCAAGTATGCGACTCAACGAGGAGTCAGTCAGGAAGCCAAGCAAACTCTCGCTGCTGGCCAAGATTCCCCTGCAGCCCGTGGTGCAGCCCATGGTGAGGCCGGCTGTGCCCCTGCAGCCCGGGGAGCCCACGGAGGAGCAGAGATCCCCCCGCAGCCCGGGGAGCCCACAGAGGAGCAGAGATCCCCCCGCAGCCCGGGGAGCCCACGGAGGAGCAGAGATCCCCCTGCAGCCCGGGGAGCCCATAGAGGAGCAGAGATCCCCCTGCAGCCCGGGGAGCCCATAGAGGAGCAGAGATCCCCCTGCAGCCCAGGGAGGATCCCACACTGGGGCAGGGGAGGAATGTGAGGAGTTCCTCCCCCAAGGAGGAAGCAGCGGCGTAAAATAACGCATGACTAACTGACGTTAACCCCATTCCCTCTTCCCCCCTGTGCCGCTCGGGGGGGAAGGTGGTAGAGATAATGTGAAGCCTGGGAAGAGGGAGGGGTGGGAGCAAGGAAATTGTTCTCTGTCTCATTATCCTGCTTTGGTTTTAATAATAAACAAATAGTTTTCCCGAAGTCGAGTCTGTTTTGCCCGTAACGGTAATTTTAAGGATCTCTCCCTGTCCTTATCTCAAACCTTGAGCCTTTTTCCTTATATCATGTCCCCCTGTTCCCTCGGAGGGTGGGGGCAGTGAGAGAGAGACTGCGTAGTCTGGTCCTGATTGGGGCTGAACTACGACACTTGTGTAGAGCCCCCTGGGGAATTCTGCAGAATTTCTTCTGTGTAGAGGATGCAGGACACTGAGGAGATCGAAGGAAATGTGCTGACTTGGTTTGATGAGGTGCTCCTAGCAGCTTGTTTGTGGCCTATGTTGGACCGTAAATACGTCTCTCAGCCTCCAGCACCTGCTAAAACCCAGTCAGGAAGATGTACATGAGTCTGGGGAAGACACTTGACAGGGGTCTTGTCTGGCAGAGTGTGAAAAGGAGAGATGAGTAAGTATGCCAAGAAGCTCTTCTGCCTCTGGTATTTACCCAGAGGATTGTTCCTCCTCTGCAGCTTTCAGCACCAACGAACATGACCGAGACAACTGGAACGGGCAGCTGAAGCTATTGCTGGAGTGGAACCAGTTGGACCTGGCCAGCGATGAGATCTTCACCAATGACCGAAACTGGGAGGTACGGAGCACTTTT
Source organism: Chlamydotis macqueenii (assembly GCF_036417535.1). Classification (NCBI taxonomy): domain Eukaryota; kingdom Metazoa; phylum Chordata; class Aves; order Otidiformes; family Otididae; genus Chlamydotis; species Chlamydotis macqueenii. The sequence goes on from NC_141561.1 coordinate 40,620,849, forward strand.
GTCTGAGTACAGTGACATGGGACAGGGGAGTACTGAGAAAAGAGACTTCGTAACAGCAGCCACTGTCTCAGTGCCCCAACCTCTGTGGTGATAAGCCAGAGTGTCTACTCCTCCTCGCGCTGACATCACTGATTGCAAAGATTACCTACCTGTGCCAGAAGTGCTCCAGACCATCCAACAAAGGCCACTGCAGACAGAAAAAAAAATGATTCTGATGAAAATGTGGCCACATGAAGGAAAATGTGGCAGTCAGCCACATGTGCCCAATGCTTAGGTGGGCTTTATGTGTCTCACTTGCTCCCTAATATTTGCTTTTCCGTTTCTTCATAGTCCGCTGACCTGCAGGATGTCATGTTCACAGCCCTGGTGAAAGACAGGCCCAAATTTGTCCGTCTCTTCCTGGAAAATGGCTTGAATCTGAGGAAGTTCCTTACCACAGAGGTCCTTAGAGAGCTGTACACTAACAATTTCAGCAGCCTGGTGTTCAAGAACCTGCAGATCGCGAAGAACTCTTATAACGATGCACCCCTCACGTTTGTGTGGAAGATGGTCGAAGACTTCCGAAGAGGTGTCAAAAGAGATGACAAAAATAGCAAGGATGAGATGGAGATACATCTTTCAGTAAGTGATGAACAGTTTGATTCCACCGTGCATTCACTGAAAGGAAAAAAAAAAAACAAAAAAAAATTGTTTTGTTGCTGGTACAGCAGGATTTGCTTTAGGAGTCTCAGCCATGTTTTACATTTAGAATTTCCTCTCTGTTTAAGTTTTTGTGAAGTTCAGGGTCTTGCTTAAACACAAGAGGCATATTGGTATAAAGTTAGTGTTCCTTTCAGAGGATGTTAATTTGTGTTACCTAAACATGAAGCCAAGCTGTGAACGAAGCCACCAGAACTGCACGGGTTAGAGCAGAAAGTGACTTTGCCCCAAATAGGCTTTAATGCCCACTCCAGGAAGAACAGGGAGGCTGATTCTTCCACACCAAGTAGGAAAAGATAAGGCTTTAATATAAATATAAAAAATAAACCAAGGTACATCAGTGTGTGTCAAGTGCCAGGTAGCCGAGAGGGAGGATCGGTGGGCTGGCTGTAAAGGGAAGAAAATACGAAGACAGAAGAGTGACAGGCTAGGATTTGTTCCATTTGAAACCAGTCTAGTGAGCTTAGGTCTGAGGAGTTGTTGCTCTTTCTTTCAGGATGAGTGTCCTATCACAAGGCATCCCTTGCAAGCTCTGTTTATTTGGTCAGTGCTTCAGAACAAGAAAGAGTTGTCTAAAGTGATTTGGGAGCAAGTAAGTGGAATTCTCCTTTATTCCTCTTTGCAAACAGCACAGTGGTGTTCCTTGTCTTTGGGTTGTGGGCCTTGGAAGGCACTGGATCCATCTTCCAACACAAAACCACAAGAGATAATTGCTAGATGGCTCTGTAAGTAGGTTTAATATTACCCATTTTGTGTTTGGGTGTGGATTTCACGCTTCCCTAACGTCATGAATGAATCAGCGGTCCAGCTAGCATTTACCCATAGTCGTATGTTCTCATCTGTGTTCAAGCCTGGATGCTGCGTTCCCACCCGTTCCACAATATGGATGTGTTCTGATCCCAGGTATTTCGTTGAAATACATTTCTCATTTTGATTAGACAGTACGTTTAGTGATGATTTTGTCAAATAGATAAATCACAAGCTGTAAATCTGAGGCTAATGCAAGCAAAGCTAATGGATGCTCACATCGGTCCATGTGTCTGAAACAGAGTGCTGCTTCCCCACATGTATAGATGTTTTGAACAGAACAGACTAACGTCGTCTGGGCAGTTCGGGGTGCACCCAACTGGTCCAGACTGGTGGACAGTGAAAATGGTAGCGGCAGAGCCAGACCCTCTTTTGTGAAGCTTCAACCAGAGGTTTAAAGCTGATGTATAGCTATTAAACATAAAACCTTTTCAGACTGGTCGCAAGATTGTTATCACACCAGTACGCAGATGGTTACCATTTGTTTTGTGGAACTGGATCTTCGTTTGCCAGTCTTGACTGGGAACTGAGCAGCTGCATGAAAGGGGGATAATTTTAAAAGAATATATTGCATTCCCTTTGCAGACGGCTTTGTTTGACATAACTCTCTCTCCGTAGACCAGAGGTTGCACTTTGGCAGCCCTCGGGGCCAGCAAGCTCCTGAAAAGCATGGCGAAGGTGAAGAATGATATAAACGCTGCCGGGGAGTCTGAGGAACTCGCCAACGAGTATGAGACCAGAGCAGTGGGTAAGCACCTTCTTGAAGTCCTTCAAGAAATTTAACAGAAGGGATCAGGAAATGGTTTCCTTTCTTGGAACATTGCTTGTTTTAACGATCTCCATGTGTGGCAATGATTGCGTAGTGATGTTCTTATTTTGCACAGAAAAACAAACTGATAACTCTGCCAGTTTGGTTCAGCAAAATGCAAGGCAAGATAATTCATTCAGTTTGCCTGAAATGCTGCCCAGAAATTCAGCCTGATTTATAAAGAAGAGAAATGACATCTCAAAAGGAAGGAGAAGGAAAGCTTTATTTAGAAAACTAGATATCCAACACTTAATGCTTCCCTTTAATGTCAAAATGGGTTTTTACTGCTTGGAGATCTCTTCCACACCATCCGTTCCCAGCAGAAACTGTGTGTTCTGTTGGAACACCTTGCCTCCAAAAGTGGCTGCCGTGGGTTTTTTTTGGGGTGGAGAATTCCTTTCATTGGGAAGAAAAGCTTCCTGGCTCTAATGGCAAGGCTGAAGAAGGGTGCCCAGAAATAGGAAGCAGAATATAGACTAAGAGAAGCTTTTTGGATGAGTGCTGGTAATATTCAAGTGGAGGAAAGCCACCCTTCAAATTTGCTGGAGTGCTTTTTGGGGTGGGAGAATAAATTGCAGGTAAAAAGTAGTTCCTGATGCAGGAACCAGTGAATCTGTTGGTGCATTGCTGCCCAGAAACCTGCTGTCATTGCTGCGAGTCAGAGGAGGTGACAGTTCAGGAGCAATAGCCCTGCACGTTGAATAGAGAAGCCATAGAAATGTTGCGGAAAGGGCTTCTGGAGGCCTTCTCGTTGAGATCTTCTCGTTGAGGTGGTGTTACCGCCAGGACTAAGGCAGTTCAGTCATGGCTTCATGTAGCCCAATCTTGAAAATCTCCACCGATGGATATTATTTTACTGCTCCTAAAGCAGACCAGTGCTAAATAAATGAAAAGAAGATGGAACAAGCAGATATGCTGAGTCATTTAGATAGAAATTCGTATTTTTTACTCAATTTTTTAGTGTGGGACTCAATGCTATCTCTGTGTGAGCTGATTTAGTATTACAGTTTTCCATTCAGACGTGAATTCTGTATGAAAGCTTAATACATGCAAGTGGGATTGGAAAGCAATTAAAATGTGGAAAGAATTCTTGTATCTGCATGCTTTGATTTTATAAAGATTATATTTTGAAAGTCACCAAAGCCAATTGCATCCAAGTTGGTGGGAAATGGAGTCTGAAGTTGGCACTCAGTGGGGGGCTGCCTCTTTCTTCTAGAGCTGTTCACCGAGTGCTACAGCAGTGACGAAGATCTAGCTGAGCAGCTGCTGACTTACTCCTGCGAAGCCTGGGGAGGGAGCAATTGTCTGGAACTGGCCGTGGAAGCTAAAGACCAGCAGTTCATCGCGCAGCCAGGGGTGCAGGTAATGCCAGGGAAAAGATGGCACACAGATTGCTGGAACTTTTGTGATCTGAGTAGCTTAAAAAAAAAAAAAGGGAATAGTGTGGCTGGGAAAATGCTACATCCACGTGAACAGTCTGTGAAGAGCCGATGCTCGGACTCTGTCATAGAATCTTAGAATGGTTAGGGTTGGAAGGGACCTTCAAAGGCCATCCAGTCCAACCCCCCTGCAAGGAGCAGGGACATCTCCAACCAGATCAGGTTGCTCAGAGCCTCATCCAGCCTGGCCTTGAACGTTTCCAGGGATCGGGCCTCCACCACCTCTCTGGGCAACCTGTTCGTGTTCTATAACTCGCATTGTGAAAATTTTTTTCCTAATATCCAATCTAAATCTACCCCCCACTATTTTAAAACCATTACTCCTTGTCCTATCGCAACAGGCCCTACTGAACAGCCTCTCCCCATCTTCCTTGTGGAAGTGAGAGCCTCCAGGTGAGGTTTCCAGCCCCTGTGGCTGGTGGGGAACAGGGCCTGTGGCTCCTCTTCTTGAAACAGGAAGTGGCTGGTTTGCCCCCAAACGCTAAGTCAGGAGGGGAGGGCTTAGTGTGGAGCTGTAAATCATAACGAGCTGGATGATAAGGACTGTGTGAAGTGATTTCTTCTTTGGCAAAACTCCCGGGTGTGCACAGTGTGGATGTGCTGCCCAGTGTATGGTGCCTTACAAATCGGGTTGAGTCCTGCTCAGCCGCTCTTTGAGCTCCTCGTCACGTAGACTGGAGATGGCGGGACTAAGGAACCAGTGCACTGCTACTGATGGAGGAAGCTGTCTATATTGTTGAAACAGGAATCCCAGTATTTTTGATGGAAATCTCAAGGTTTTGGGGTTTTTTTTTTTGTTGTTGTTTTCCTAGACCAACTGTTCTCTATTAGCATTCCTAGGTTAATTTGTTGCTGCGAGAACGGATGAGGATATGTTCTTCTTCCCTACAGAATTTCCTTTCCAAGCAGTGGTACGGAGAGATTTCCAGAGACACTAAGAACTGGAAGATTATACTGTGCCTGTTCTTTTTCCCTTTAATAGGCTGTGGTTTCATCTCATTCAGGTAATCAACTGCCTTCTCATTAGCAGTAGTATAGCAAGTCATTTAATCATAGGATCGTAGGCAATTCAGAGTGAAGGGACCTCTGGAGACCAACCCCCTGCTTGCAAAGCAGGGTGAGCTAGAGCAGGTTACCCAGAACTGTATCCAGTTGGGTTTTGAGTGTCTCCAAGGATGGAGGCTCCACAGCCCCTCTGGAGAACTTGTTCCAGTGTTCAGTCACTCTCAAATAAAGATATTTAATGGCTCGGTGAGCTTTTGACAGATCCTGTCCTCACGCTCATCTGGAGTTAAGATGTGCCAATTTACTTGTGTGCCTGAAGTCAGTGAGTGGATGCAGAAGGGCGTTACTTTTCACGTGCTGTTCTAAACTTTGCACCTTCCTAATTTTCACTTTGAGAAATAGCACAAACATTTCCAGGCATAAAGCTATGCTTTAAGACCTTTTCCTTCTCTTAATTCCTCAGGAAAAAGCCTGTGGAGAAGAGTAAGAAACTCTTCTTGTACTATGTGTCTTTCTTCACCTCCCCTTTTGTGGTCTTCTCCTGGAATGTCATCTTCTACATCGCTTTCCTGTTGCTCTTCGCCTATGTGTTGCTTATGGATTTCCAGAAGGAGCCTACCGTCCTGGAGATGATCCTTTACGTGCTGGTCTTCATTCTGCTTTGTGATGAAGTGAGACAAGTAGGCAGCGCTTGCAAACCAAAAATGTTCAGTGCTAGATTACAAGCCTTGTGGTTTTTCCCCTCCTAGGTAGCGTAAGGCAGTGAGGGTTGCTTCTGAGTTGCAGGGGAACCACTTCTTGGTAAATATGTTCAGGCAGCTCAAGGCACAATGGATATTTTAATTTTTTTTTTTTCCCCTGATCTTTAATTCCTACTTACACCCCAATAGCTGCAGTGTCCATACACCAACAGGAATGCGTATGGACTTTGAGGCTGTATGGATAAGCTGATGCCAGTGGAGATATTGCTCAGGATTTGGCTCGGATTGCCAAAGTGGTTGAGAACAGAAGATTAGATTTAACACATTACCTGGATGCATACTCTAGATCAAGTGATTCCTGACTTTTCTCCGCATCCATCCCCAACCCTTTTTTTTTTTTCTTCTTTTTTTTTTTTTTTTTGGACCAATGAGCAACATCCCATTATGTATTTCTGTTTGTATTTTAACCATAAATATGGGTTTTGCTAGTTTCACATAGTCCGAAGGACCAGCTCTGGACTGCCTGCATTGCTGGTGTGGTGTGGGAACAGTGTGCGGGACTGCCTATACAGCCAGCAGATATTCTTCTCACTTTGTATGTAAGGGGACAAATTAAATATGTTGGATTTTGGGCAAGGTGCTGTCTACCAGTCAGTGCTCAGAATAATGGGAAGATGCCGGGGAAATTGGAGGAGAAATGGGTGTGTGGCTTCAGTGCTTTCTCACTATCCGGAGCACAGAGAGCAGCATCAGATCCCAGAAATCCCATTAATAGCTGGTGGCCAGGCTGTACCAGTTTGATTATGGGAATGACGGCAGTTCAAACAGAGACTTTATTGAAGATTTAACGTTATCTTAAGCTAAGGTCCTGGCTTCCAACCTATTTTGCTAAGGAACAAAGCGCAGAGCACTGTCCTAGTCCTCTAAGCTTCTCAGGAAACTTTCTCCCTGGCTTCCTCTGAGATAAGTTGGGTGTATGTTTGTCTAACGTGGCAGTAAAAATAGCATCTCTATCCTTAATATTTAAAAAAAAAGAGTTATTTTCACATCAAAGGCAAAGTGACAGTAACGTTGCCTGGGGTCCCGCTGTCGCTGCTGCAGACAGAGAACTAGTTTTGGGGAGAAATCAGCCCTCTGATTAGAGCGGTGTGCCTGTGGAGGTGACAGCTCCCAGAAATTGTTCCAAATTTAAAGCAGACTGTTTCACCGTTCCAAACTGAACTGTACCTGAACCCTAAGCCACTGGCTGAAGCCTGTTTTCACTTCTGATGGTTCTAGAGATTTTTGGCTACTTCCTGATATGCCATTTAGAGCTGTCATGGCAATAGCGAAAGCGGAGGTGCCTTTTTCTCTCTCTTCTTAGCCACGCGGATGTAGCCTGCAGCCAGGTGAGCGGGCAGACATGTGGGGTGTGCAGGAAAGCCTTGCTCTCTCAAACGGAGAGGGAACCTGGACAGAACCTCTGTGCACGTTAACTCTTAGCGGTGGGAGCTGCTTGATATTTGAAGGACTGAGCTGCACTGCGATCTCGGTTGTTCTCAGCTGTTTACAAAATACCTGCCTCTGTTTTCTCTGTTTCTGCTTTTAGACCCAAACCTATTTCCTTTCCTCCATGCGCCCTTAACGGAAGAGGCATCAGGCTGAAACCTGCTGTATTAATACAGCTGTAGTGCAGTGACGCGGTTATTGCTCTGCGAAAGGCCTTTGGATCCCATGCGTCTAGCTGTTCACGTAAAACACTGCTTCACTGGCACAAGACAACTTAAATTTGATTTAAGGAGTAACTAGACAGAGACAACCCACTACAATGGGTGTCAGGCATGCTGTCCCTGCTCAGCGCTCAACTTTTGGTACCTTAAATAGTCAGAAAAGTGTGTGTGGGTCCCAAGAGGCTAAAATAGTGTCTGGTAAAATATCTTGTGCCTGACACCCCGGTAGCAGCCACACCTCTCCAGCTCTAGCAACGCAGCCCATCGCGTGATGAAACTGCAAAAATTGTGCAGCTGGAATGGCAAAGTGAGGCTCTCTACTCATAGCTTCTACATTTAGAAGAAAATTCCCCTTGATCTCTGTTTCCCTTAAAAGCGCACAGAGCAGAATTGCCTTCCTTGGATAAACCAGTTAGAGATTCACTGATCCGTACTAAGCTTTGATTATTTCAATGAAAATTAAAAAGCGTTATGATGAGGGACTCAGTTTATTTCTTCAGGCCTGGCAGAGACTTCTGGTTAAGCTTCTTGTCCTAATGAGTCACCTCTGACTTGGATCCAGAAGTTGGTTCTTGCACAAACTCTGGATCCAGAGTGCAGTACCGGTCAGTCTGGGAATGGGCAGAGATGGTCACTAGACTTGCAATTCAGAAATAGAGAGCCAGGTAATTAAAAGAAGAAATTAAATCTTCATCTTGGATCAAAAGCACGTGTGGTGGTTACTTTCTGCTCTCTTTCCTTACTAGTGGTACATGAATGGCAGTAAGTATTTCTCGGATCTGTGGAATGTTATGGATACTCTAGCCATCTTCTACTTCATAGCAGGGATTGTGTTCAGGTGAGTTGTATCTGTTCTTGTGGCTTTGCTTCATTTCTGGATTTTGAGTACAACGTACAAGATTTTTGGGAAACAACATGTTCATAAAGCTCCTTGTTCTTTACGAGAGTCCCAAATACTGCCAAGTCTTGACTTCAAATCTGTAAAAGCAAATAAAGAAATAAAGGGATTGGGGCAACATCTGCATGCAATATTTTCTCTTTTTTGTTTAATGGAAGTTGAGTCTATCCCTGGAATCAAAGGTCACTTACTTAAACTCAGATCCTTCTGGGCCAGCAGCACTCCCCTTCTTAATGCTTAGCTTGGCATGAGCACGTTTACAAGAAGATGATTGAAATGGACTTAGGTTCCATGACAGTGTCTTCAAGACTGACTGAGTGTCAGAAGTTCTCTGGGATTTTCTGACTCCTATCATTGACTACGTAGTATGATAATCTGGAGTCTTTGAGCTTTGGCGTTGTGTTTAAGGGCACTGCAGTTGTACTTGCAAAGTCATTAGCTCACGTAAGCTGTTTTACATCAACGGGTGAGCTAACAACCATGACAAAGAAATGATGGAAACACATTTTGCAGTGTAATTGTTCAGTCAGCTGTAACTTAGTTCTCGTTCCTCAGTGCAGCAGAGTGGCCATTGCACTGGGATGTTTTTGGAGGGCTCTGGGAGTAGTTAAAGGTACAAGGTTTCTTTGCTGGTAATAGTTGTAGAGGGGAAGAGGAGGCACAGCGGTGATGCGGCTGAGGTAGGAGGTGTGCAAACAAGACATGCACTAACCAGTCCTACTACCTGTCATCGGGTGGGAGGGGGTGGGAGAAGGCATGGGGCCCTACTCTGTTTTCCAGTCACTCATTTTCCACTCCCCATGCCAGTGCTTCAGTGTATTTTTACCTGACTTCTGCATGCTTTACCCAACGCTTCTCTTCATTTTCTTTTACTGTCTCCATCAGGCTTCACTCATCTGATGAAAGCTCTTGGTATTCTGGGAGAGTCATCTTCTGTCTGGACTACATCGTTTTCACTCTGAGGCTGATCCATATTTTCACAGTCAGCAGGAATCTAGGACCCAAAATTATTATGCTGCAGAGGATGGTAAGGTTCTGGCAGCTATTCAGGGGAGTCTAAATAAATGACGTGGCACCTTGTTTTTCCTCACGAGTGAAAATCAGCACCCTTTTGATGATGGCAGCAAGTTCTCTCCTTCTCCTTAAATCCGCTAAACAGGATTAATTAAGATTTAAAGAGGCCATAATTAAGAGCAGGGCCTTTTTCTCTCCCTCCGCACAAGGAGAGAAGAAAGATCAGGCTGAAGAACAGAAGAGGAAATTTGTTTTCTGGTAGTTTTTGTCTTACATGGCTCAAATGTTTCAGTGGTTTTCAAAAGTTTTTGAGTAGGTCTAATAACAAAGATGCTTGGGGCTGTGTTCTGAAATGAGCCTTGGCTTTCTGGTTGCGTAAACGTTTGTGAAGATGCCTGAGTGGGAATGCTCAATTATTTGTGTGTGTGTTGGTGACTATAAATTTTTGAAGCTGCATTCTGCATTAAAATGATGCTAACTTGTGTAGGCTTTCCTGTTTGTTCTGCACCCTAATATCATATCAGGGAGGAAAAAAAGCTATACGTGACTTCCAACAGGCATGGAGTGGGCACTGATGCATTTGCTGGTTGTCCTTTTTCAGATGATAGATGTCTTCTTCTTCCTCTTCCTCTTTGCTGTGTGGATGGTGGCCTTTGGTGTGGCCAGGCAAGGCATCCTGAGGAAGAATGAGCACCGCTGGGAGTGGATCTTTCGATCTGTCATCTACGAGCCGTACCTGGCTATGTTTGGTCAATACCCTGACGATGTTGATGGTAGCTATCTTCTGTGGGAATGTCTCCTGGGCGGGTGGGTAGGAGGCTCTGTCCTTTCGGTGGTTGTCCAGTCCCTGTGTTGAACCCTTTCCTCCAAGCAGCAACAAGGCAAGGTTTGATGTCTGATGGGGAGGTGAGGAAGGAGGCCCAACGTATTGTGGTCAGAGGCAGGACCTGGGGCTGGACCCACCAGAAAGAGGGGGAGAGGGCTGACTGTTTACTCTCTGCTCTCGCCCTCTTGAGGTACCACCTACAGTTTTGACCGCTGCACCTTTTCTGGGAACGAATCCAAGCCTTTGTGCGTGGAGCTGGATGCCAACAACCAACCTCGCTTCCCGGAGTGGATTACCATTCCCCTTGTCTGCATTTACATGCTCTCAACTAACATCCTCCTTGTGAACCTGCTTGTGGCCATGTTCGGGTACGTAACGAGGGAGTGATCGCTTGCTTGTGATCTCTGTGTGGATATCCCTCTGAGAAAGGGAATGGAGTCCTGGAAAACAGCAGGAAGCTAGGCCTTGTACTCTGCCTGTGTCTTTTGGAGAGGAATTAGTGGCAGTAGTCTGGACGGGGTTCTCGGCTTGAAAGAGGCCTCTCAAGTGAAGGGTAGTGTGGGAAGGTGCACAAAGGCAAGATTATTCAGTGTTTCTCACAGCAGTCTGATCAAAATTGGTGCAATGCGCTGCGGATGGATTGCTGACTGTCCTTTTACTACTTCTTAAGCATCCTTGTTACAAACCCCAGTGGTTCACATGGGGGGTGACAGCCTGGTCAGTGCTTTACCAACTATGAGTTGCTGCACAACTGACCTTGCCAGACTGAATAAATGAGTTGTTATTGCAGTCTCTTTATTACTTGGTGGTTTTATTAATCAGAACTGCTGTCTGGTGACCACGGGTGTGTTACTGCTCTGGTGGACCTGCTATTTATTGTTCTGACTTAGACCACAGGCAACGGGCCGCATCTCCTTGGGACGTACAAAAGGACTTTGTCTTGAAAAATGCTATCGCCTCTGGTTTTGTATGGTAATTTATCTGTGGGTCTACCAGTCAGGAGGCCTGTTCTGGCATCTTGTGAGGCGTTACACCATGCGGATGGATCAGACACCCGCAATGCGGTGCTGGTAACCGCTGACCTTATCATATAAGCAGCACTGAAGTGCCAAATAAAAGTGGTGGCTGTTGTGCACATTGTGCTTCTGTTCTGCTTTACGCTCCCTTGCAGTGTAACAACAATACTTACAACCCCTGGGCATTTTTCTTGAGGTCCACTGTGTTCATTTATGTGCGTTTTGAAGATACCTTGGTTTGCCTAAAAAGGATCTCCCTTCCGAACGACAGTGCCAATTTTTCCTGGCCTGACATGAGATGTGTTACTGTGATCAGCTGAGAACGCTTCAGCTCTGCTCTGAACCCTTCTTCCCGTGCTGACCTGGACCCCAAAGACAGTCAGAAATGTGATTTTAGGCAAGGCAGCTAGGAATGGGGCAGGGTAGCTATTTATTGTATGTCTGTTTTCCTAACCTGCACAGGCCCTGGGGAGAGGAGACAATGCTTATACTGCCTAGAAAGGGTGAAAGCAGTTCACATTAATAAAGGAAAGTATAGCAATTAGCCAGCTGTACCCTAGAAGCCTTTGATATTTGTTAAAACACTTATTTTAACAGCTTCTAATGGTAAACGCTCCGGTTTGTATGGTTGCACCAATAAAAACCTAGCTTTTGCCAGATCAGGTTATTTTGCGGAAGGGCCCAGCATGAATTCTCTAATGAGGCTCTCGGAGCTTTAGTTCATTTTCCCATAGTTCGTTTGAACAACAGACTGGACGTCTTCAGCGGGGAGCGCTGGATTGTGCTGGACTCAAGAAACTCGATGGGCAAACAGTAATCCCAGATGTTTTTTTTTCTTGATACGATTAGAAATGTGTGAATCTGTGATGGCTCCTCCAGTGTGCACATAGTATTTGTCAGTCTTTAATAATGCTGATGTCTTTTTAGACACCAGTCCAATCAATGTCTATACAGGTTGTAATTACAATTACATATTAATTTTAACAAGAGAAATCCAACTTTTTCTTTGCATCCAGTATGCATTAGCTGAAAAGGATGAATATTACATTTTAGATAGATACTTCTGAAATTCAAGATTGTATTTATCTTCTGAGACAATAGATAATTTCCACCAGGTGAAGAGTTTTTAGCTTCTCTCCTGCAAAGGGTCTGTTAGGATCTCAACACGGACGTTTTGGAAGCGTCCATCTGCTGTTTAATATCAGCAATGAAAGGTCAGGCAGTTTGTGAGCTGCTTGCTCTTGCGGTTGTTGCTTTGCTGGGTCCATACAGTCCTTAGTACAGTAGGTTTGATCCATGCCTGGAGCATTCTTAATGCCTCTACTAAAAATCTCAGGAGCTTTTCATTTTTTGTAAATGTTCTGTTTTAAGATGGAGGAGGTTTTTTTTTTTTTTTGCTTAGAAGGAAGTTAAATGATGAATTAATGAGACACAATATCTTGCAAGGATGCATCCTGTTCTCATGTGTCTAGGCTGGGAGAAAATTGCCTAGAGCTAAGGTAGTGAAAGTATGTGGAGCATTTTTCTCCCTGTTCCCATTTTTTTCCAGTTCATCCATATCTTCAGGGTTTTTTTTTCCCACTGTCTTTGTTCTTCTAATTTTCAAATTTCTTTTTTCAAAAGGAGAACAAACTTGGTAAGCTGCCAATCAGTAAAAATTGCCTGCTTCAGTATGACTTTATGAAAACATGCCCTGATATGATAAAGAGCAACGCTGTGTTCCTTGGGTCTGATGGAGGTCTTTGAATAACTGACGCTGTACGTATTTTCTCTTTTTTCACTTGTTAGTTACACCGTTGGATCCGTACAAGAGAACAACGACCAGGTGTGGAAGTTCCAGCGTTACTTCTTGGTCCAAGAATACTGCAATCGCTTGACTATTCCCTTCCCATTCGTCATCTTTGCCTATATATTCATGGTGATGAGGAAATGTTTCAGGTGCTGCTGTAAGAATGAAAGTAAAGAGCCGTCTATTTGCTGTGAGTAGGATTGTTCCTTACTGCCTAGAAATCAGCTCTGTGGCAGGAGAGCTGGCATGGTACGCTTAAACCAGACAGTTAGTGTTTTGGGAAATTTTCAAGGGCGATGTAGACCTTGAAGGAGGTGGTTGTACTGGAAATGAGGATCAGCTCATTCATGTTCTCCATCAAACGTGAAACCACTGTGTTGCTGGAAATATCTTCAGTAAGAGTCAAATCAAAGCTCCTGGCTGTTTCTCAGCTGTAATCTTCCTTCAGTACTCAAGGTGCGCTCTCTGCGATGTGGGGACTTAAACTGTTAACTCCTTATGATAAAACTCCAGTTGAGCTTTGGTTTTGGTTTGGTTAGAGAGCTTTTGTATTCTACCATGAGACCTACTTCACTTGAGTACTGTGCAGTTATCCAGTACTTTCTTGTCCATGATATTTTGAGGCAGAATTACCTCATGTATGTAGAATCATAGAATGATAGAATGGTTAGGGTTGGAACGGACCTTCAAAGGTCATCTAGTTCAACCCCCTGCAAGAAGGAGCAGGGACATCTCCAAACAGATCAGGTTGCTCAGAGCCCTGGCCAACCTGGCCTGGAACGTTTCCAGGGATGGGGCATCCACCACCTCTCTGGGCAACCTGGGCCAGTGCTCCACCACCCTCAGTGTAAAAAATTTCTTCCTGATATCCAATCTAAATCCTACCCCCCTCTATTTTAAAACCATTACTCCTTGTCTTATTGCAACAGGCCCTACTAAACAGCCTCTCCCCATCTTTCTTGTAGGCCCCCTTGAGGTACTGGAAGACCGCTATAAGGTCTCCCCGGAGCCTCCTCTTCTCCAGGCTGAACAGACCCAGCTCTCTCAGCCTGGCCTCATAGGAGAGATGCTCCAGCCCTCTCATCATCTCTGTGGCCTCCTCTGGACCCTCTCCAACTGGTCCATGTCCTTCTTGTGTTGGGGGCTCCAGAACTGGACACAGTACTCTAGGTGGGGTCTCACCAGGGCAGAGCAGAGGGGCAGAATCCCCTCCCTCGACCTGCTGGCCACGCTTCTGTTAGATTAGTTTGATGGAAATGGTTGGGATTTGGGTGTTTAAATGCCTGTTGGTATCTGGGAGAACAACTGAGGCTATGTGAGGTCAGAGGAGCACTGGGTGGAGGGAATGGGACTTCAGTCATTTGCCAGCTGTGGGCATCTTTTGTGTCAGCTAACTTTTATTTCATTAAAACCCATGTGGTTTGTGCTGTCCTGTTGAAGCAGGATAAAATGCAGAAGTATTATCCTGGAGAACTTTGCCTCAAAGTCATTTGTTCTGTGTCACTCTAATTTACAGCATCAACAGGAAGTTGTAGGGACGCGGGTGTTGGTCTCATTTCCCAAGTAACTCATGATAGGACAAGAGGAAATGGCCTCAAGTTGCAGCAGGGGAGGTTTAGGTTGGATATTAGGAGAAATTTCTTTACTGACAGAATCGTCAGGCACTGGAACAGGCTGCCCAGGGCAGTGGTGGAGTCACCATCCCTGGAGGTGTTCAAAGAACGTGCAGATGTGGCACTGCAGGACATGGTTTAGTGGGCATGGTGGTGTTGGGCTGACGGTTGGACTTGATGATCTTGGAGGTCTTTTCCAACCTTAAGATTCTATGATTCTGTGGTCATCCTGAAATGTTTTATTTCAATAAGTTACGCAATATGATTCTTAACACGTGTTATTCCATATGATCTGATATGGGACAATGTAGAAACAAGTAGAAAGCTTAAACCCAGGGAGGAAGTTCCTGGAACATCCTACGCCTGTTGAAGGGGTTGATGTTTCACAAAGCACTCCTGTTCACCAAGCCTCAAAAAATTCCAGAAAGACTTCTGGAGCTTGTTGGGTTTTCCTGGTTTGTATTTTCTCTTTTTTTTTAACCAACTCTGGTTAAAAAAAATACAGTAAAATGCATTAATGCCACCCTTACCAGAGCTGTGCCACTGGTGGGAAGTGGGGCTGCAAACGCTCTGGATGCAGAGAAGGGAATCGCTAAGCCTCTGAATGCAAGCATTAACCCAGCCTTTTTGCATCACAGCATTGGAAAGAAAAATTAACTGAATCTAGTGTTGTTTGTTTGGTTTTTTTTTTTCTTCACCTAATTTCCTAGGCTCAAAAAATGAGGACAATGAAATTCTGGCATGGGAAGCTGTCATGAAGGAAAACTACCTTGTCAAAATCAATACCAAAGCGAATGATTCGTCAGAAGAGTACGTCTGCCCTTCTTTGTCTTCACTCTCACCTTTCTGTTTAATATTTTTAGTGAAGTCAAGTTTCCAGCAGCTCTAAATGTTTACAAACTGATGAGTAGATAAATAAACCCAGCATAAAGGTGCCTTTTCTTTTTATTTTTTTTTTAAGTAAGATGATGGTGTTTTTGTCAGCTGCTCAAGATGTCTTCAGAAATAGTTGATTGGGCTGGGAAAATGCTAATGGCAATATTGTGAGGGTTGTAGTGAGATATGATGCACGTCGTAGCTGGGTAGATGTACTAAACACACTTGTTCCCAATATCTGTCCCAGTATTTCTCAAATTCTTTTACCTTTCTGTACTGGAATCCTTCTATTATACCACCAGAGGAGAAAATGTTGTCTTCCTGTAGTGTCCTGAGGCCTCATTGTGGAAAGCAGTGCTATAGCTGGCTAGGTTTGTGACGTTATGCAGTTATCAGAGAATTTTTAGTGGTGAGACCTGGAATATCAAGAATTCCCATGGCCTTGGTCTATACAGAGGTCAGTACTTGACAGCATGAGTAGGAAAGACCTCTGGAGAGGGGAGTGCGCTGTTTGGAATGCTGATATTTGACGCTTGGTGACTTGGACTACTCTTCTTTGACTGCCAGATCTTTGGGATCTGTCTCAATGTTTTCAGAGTGATAGTATAAGGGGAAAGAGAAATATAAAGCAAGCTAGAAAACAGCCACAGTAACCTGCTGTGTCCGATGGCGTAATTCTGTAGCTAGCTTCCAGCAGCTTGACTGTTTTCCTAAACCAAATGAAGGGAAGAGCCGATAAGAATGGATGGGAAAGACCAGACTCTTCCATGCCCCTCTGCCCTTGCTGGGGACATTGCTGTCCACATGCAACTGTTTAGGTTAAGACTACCCAGAGGCGCTCAGCTTTGGATAGGAAGCCAAACAAATAAAAAGAAATAGCTTTTCTACTGGAAGCAGAAGAGTCTTGACAAGGAAAATGGAATAGCACAGCGCTAACGGTAATTTGTACGTTTTCAGTTTTGTCAAGAGAGGAGGGGGGTTAGCCAAGGCTTCTCTAATACCTGGACTCAGCCTTCTACTCTCTGTCCTCTTTCTGTTTTCAGGATGGTGCATCGATTTAGACAACTGGATGCCAAGGTATGTGTGTTTCAGACTTCTCTGCGGTATGTGCCTCTGGTAAAGCAGGTAGTGGTCCCCAAGGAAAATGAGCATCACCGAGAGTCGTGTGCAGTCTTTGTTACTGTTGCAAGGAGTCCATTTTAATTGGTCTTTTTAACGTACTCCTTTGCTCCTTCAATTCCATATGTAGCTTCATGTTGTGCTGGAAAATGAAGTAGAAAGATGCTTGTTTGGCATTGAAGTAGTGCTTCTCAGTATGCCTTATTGGATGGAGTAGAAGTAAAAATAACTTCTGTCTTATAAAACTGCAATATTGTGCTGCATAACAGACCCATGAAACACCGATGGGAAGAAGGGGCATGACATCCTTCGAGTGTACCCTCCTCAAATACATGTTCAGGTTTAGCTTCTAATGCTGAAGGCATGAGGTAATTCATCCAATTTTTTTGTTGTTAGTTTAACCTCTGCTTATAAAATGAAGTGGCGGTTCAGCTATATTGTGGCGAGCCTTCAGACAGCACAGGCAACACCTGCTGGGTAAACAAAGCCTGCTCCATACATAGTGCAGGGTAGGAAGACCTTTAATTGTTATTAAAGTGACCAATTCTCGTCTGATTCACCGGAACATCTGGTGTTGAAGCAATATAAAGCTACTGATCGACTAGAGAGCACGTCACTGTCAGAACTGTCATACAAGTACTTTTTATGATTGTGCTACTGAAAAGACCTTCATAATGGGTATTTTTTTGAGGGCTTGATTGAATTAGGTATTTCTCCTCTGAAGTGGGGAGTTGCTTTAGTGTGAAGAACAGGCAGCTTAAGAGTCCAAGGGTGAAAAAACCCATATATACTCCAGAATGCTTCTTTCGATTGCTGTTAAAGAATTTAGATTAAAAAAAAAAAAAAGATAGCTTGCTTTCAAGAGTGAAATGGAAATAGTGAGCAGCTATGTGTCCGGTGATGCACCTCTTGAAACTGAAAGGAAATAACAAAAATTTTAATTCTCTACTGAAAAGTAATACCCAAATTGTACCTGATGTTCTGTGAGCCTTCTCTCTAAACTAGAGAGACATGGGTTTGATGGACGGACCACTCGGTGGATAAGGAGTTGGCTGGATGGCCGCACTCAGAGAGTGGTGGTCAACGGCTCAATGTCCAAGTGGAGACCGGTCACGAGTGGCGTCCCTCAGGGGTCCGTGTTGGGCGCGGCCCTGTTCAACATCTTTGTCGGTGACATGGACAGTGGGATAGAGCGCATCCTCAGCAAGTTCACCGATGACACCAAGCTGTGTGGTGCTGACGACACACTGGAGGGGAGGGATGCCATCCAGGGGGACTTTGACAGGCTGGAGAGGTGGGCCCATGCCAACCTCATGAAGTTCAACCAGGCCAAGTACAAGGTCCTGCACCTGGGTCATGGCAATCCCAGGCACTAATCCAGGCTGGGCAGGGAATGGATTGAGAGCAGCCCTGAGGAGAAGGACTTGGGAGTGCTGGTGGACGAGAAGCTCAACATGAGCCAGCAATGTGCACTTGCAGCCCAGAAGGCCAATGGCCTCCTGGGCTGCACCAAGAGAAGCGTGGCCAGCAGGTCAAGGGAGGGGATTCTGCCCCTCTACTCCACTCTGGTGAGACCCCACCTGCAGCACTGCATCCGGTTCTGGAACCCCCAACATCAGAAGGACGTGGACCAGTTGGAGAGGGTCCAGAGGAGGCCACGGAGATGATCAGAGGGCTGGGGCACCTCTTCTGTGAGGCCAGGCGGAGAGAGCTGGGGCTGTTCAGCCTGGAGAAGAGGAGGCTCTGGGGACACCTGAGAGCGGCCTTCCAGTGCCTAAAGGGGGCTGCAGGGAAAGATGGGGAGAGGCTGTTCAGCAGGGCCTGTTGTGACAGGACAAGGGGTAATGGTTTCAAAATAGTGTTTCCCTCTATTTAGATTAGATTTAGAGTGGATATTAGGAAAAAAAAAAATTACAATGAGGGTGGTGGCACACTGGCCCAGGTTGCCCAGAGAGGTGGTGGATGCCCCATCCCTGGAAACATTCCAGGCCAGGTTGGACGGGGCTCTGAGCAACCTGATCTGGTTGGAGATGTCCGTGCTTCTTGCAGGGGGGTTGGACTGGATGGACTTTGAAGGTCCCTTCCCACCCAAACCATTCCATGACTCTGTGATTCTATACTGATCAGCGCTGCCTTCCTGCGAAAAGCACTATGAGCACTCCTTCATTGGCCACCACAATGTGACTACTGAATATAACAAGCAGCCAATTGCTGCTTTCGGAGCGTTGGCTGCTCTCTGCAGGGTCGCCAGGCAGGCAGCAGTTCAGATAAGTTCTGTTATTGCTGATGTCCTACAGTATTTTCTGGGGTATGCATGCTCTAGGGTATTTTAAGGTACCTGCTACCGCTTGCTTGTTTTATTCTCTTTCCCTTCATCCCAAGCTGCAAACACCTGTTGGAATGAGTTAGGTTGACTTTATAGACACAAAGCAGCTTTTTTTTTTTTTTTTTTTTTCCTCTCTCCATTCTTAAGCTCTCTGATTTGAAAGGCCTGCTGAAAGAGATCTCCAGCAAAATCAAATGAATGCAGCTGAAAGCCAAGAGCAGCCACCTGAGCAGGGTAAGCCCTCCTTAAATCTGTTCTCTGACTCAAATAAGTTTTCAGCATCTGTGATGTTAAATTGGTATGCCTTTGGAAGAAGAGTTAGTATTAATTAGTGATGTTGTCTAATATTGGAAATTAAGTAAGAGCTAAAAAATTCTCTTCCTCATTTGTTTTTTTTTTTTTCCCTGAAAAATATGATTTTTCCATCTGGTCTTTCTAAGATTTTTTTGACAGGGTTTAAAATTTCTTATTTTGCTCCCTTGCCTTTGAAAAACTGCGAGTAACACAAAGTTATTTTAGAATTCTGGAGGACATCTTGTCTGTCCACCTCAAAACAGCGCTGGCTCAGCTCAAAGGTAACCGAGTTTAACTGAAAAATAGGTGGCAATTCAGTAAGACCAAATGCAAATTTAACAGTTACCTGGGAATTTCTGGCTACGCAGGCATAAAATGGGGGGAAGCCTGATGAGACAGCAGCTCTCCAGAAAAGTGTCTGAAGTGGAACATTAAATAGCTGGTGTTTTGTTGTCTGTGAGATGTATGAAGTAGTAATCCTGCTGCTGATAGTGCCACGAATCCTCTGTTGGGGACGGCATCCAGTGTTAGCACTAGGCTTCAAGAAAGATGATGGAAGATGATGGCTGGAGAGTGTTTGGAACAGTCACGCGAGGAACCGCCAATCTCGTCATCATCTGTAGAAAGGGGTGGATGAATTATAGTTAGCTAGGGTGGGAAAGATGATACCTGTTTATGATGGAGCTTGTGGAGACAACCTCTCATTATATATAATCAATGTCTTGAAAAAACAGAGTCCCTTCCAGTTTACACCCGATAAACTAGACGGCATCCCGGTTGTGATTGCCCTGGCTCTGAAGCCGAGCCTTGGCCGTCCACCGTAGTAAGGTCATGGTGTGAACGGTGAAGTCAGTGTCTGACAGGAAGCAGATGTCTGCATTGTGCTCTCTCATCTGAAAGCGAGCACTTGTATCTGCGCTGACTATCTCCAGGAGATGCTGGATTGGCTGTTCCAGGTGTTCTGGATGGGTGCTGCAAAGAGCTCCTTGATCCCAAGTTCCGATTGTCTGAGCCGATGTCGCGAGGATGAAAGCAAAACGATGAGGTGGGCTGGGAGCTCGACTCTAAAGTGTTTCTTTTGCTCACACAGGTATTGATTCTTCAAGAGTCGTCTTCTCTGAGCTGGCAGAAACCACCGAGCAAATGGTAACTGATCCACCAGAGTGTCAGTGTCTCAGCAGGAGCTACTTGGATTTTTTTAGGGGTTTTTTTTTTTTTAGGTAAAACAGCCCTTTCTGCTTGTTGCAAGATGATGGTAAAACATTAAGATGACTGTTCATCTCCTGGCAGGACTCCCATGTTACCCAAGCTCTCCTTTTTCCTCATCTCCCCTACGTTCAATGGCAGCAATTAGTCCTTGTCAGCTGCTGGTAAAAAGCACTCCTAATTCCAAGAGTGCTGCTGCTGCTGCCAAAATCACTTTGCTTTTCAATTTCACTCCAAGGGGCCCGTTCATGTGTTTCCTTTAGCCACTAATTGCTTGTTTCAATGAGTCAATCTCCCTCCCCTTTCCTTCATGTGGTAGCCAGCTCTAGCTTTGCTTGCATGGTCTGTCTGTCTGACCTGCTGAGGTCCATAAAGCTGGTGTGCCAGAACACAGTGTGTTTCAGCATCATCCTCGTGGAGGAAGGACAGCCTTTGGTCCAACCGTGCACCCGCATCTCAGACTCTGCGTGAACGGTGTGGACTTCTTCCCACTCTACCTGGAACTGTGCAGCAGTGCAGAAGCTCAGCTATTACAGCCTCTGATGGGAGAGACTTAATTCATCTGGAAAGTGTTTCTGAAGGCCTTGCGTGCGATCCTTGCTCGTTTCTTCCGTGATAATTTGTAAACTGGGAGCACTGCAATTCATTTGACATCTGTCTGCAGATGTTTGCCTTTTGAAACGGGGAAGAGATTTGGTGGCCAGCTTTAAATATTGTGATGCTTCCTGGGGTGAGATTGCTCTTTCTGCTTCCTGTCTAAAACCGCAGCTGAATTTTGTGGCGTTTTGTATCACTGGGTGCACGACCAACTGAAGGGAAACCACTACAAATGGCATTTATTGACCTTGCAAAGCATTGTATCCATCTTTATCCCTAGTGTCTAGGAACGACCTCCCAAGATGTTTGGTTTTGAAGGTGTAGGGTTTTCCTTTTGCCTGGCACTGGCTGTTGTGGTCCATACACTTTACCGTGGCCTGCGGCTCACCTGAGGGCTGTCAGGCAGAATATACAGGTGCTTACATGGGTGCCACATGAGCTCTCCAGGTGAGTAGTTAGGAAGGTGGAGAGGGAATTCTGGCTGAAGCAGAACATTCCCCAGGTGAGTCACCTTGACCAGTGGAAATACAACCATCACAAAGCCTGTGCGCAAGAGCATGTTCCAGTCCATGGCTGCCGTGAAAACATGTTGGTCCAAGACAGTGAAGACAAGAGAGTTTTGTGTGTTTTGGTGTTTCCTTCGGTATGGGGACATGAAACGCTGTTGTACATGGGGAATGTTTCTACTTCTGGGATGTAGCTGGTTGAGGTGCAGCTTCCTGACTGAGGGGGCAGCGTGATGTTCCCTGACAGAGGAAAGTGTGATGAGGCGTTATCAGAGGGTGACTGCTCTTTTCTTGCTGCTTCACATTACTTCATGCCATGCGTTACAGGATCCTGGGGGGTACAGCACTATCAATAGCAGCGTTGCTTGTTTACGTGTGGAAATGTTTATGTGTTGCTGTTAAAAAGTTTATAAAGGACTCAGGCTTTCACTGACTTCAGTTATCTCAATAATTTATGATGCAAGCTAAGTTTCCTTTCTAGAAATTCTTTTTTCCTATGTCATTTGTATGCCTTGAATGTGAAAAATGTGCTTTTTGTTCATTCCTTTCACATATAAAGCCTGCAGCGTACTCGCCAGCAGCTCTGGTGATCTGTTCTCTTGTAAAATGCTGACTGTAACTTTGAACCATGTTCTGAAAACTCAAAACCCCAGAGTCTGTCTGTGCCTGCCGCTGCAGCCCTTCGCCGCCAGCCTGCACCCCACGCACGCTCCCTTCCCTTGGGCGCACGGCCCTGTGGGCTCCTTTCCAGGCTCATTGCACCTGGAGATGCCGATGGAGCCCTGGCCCAGCTGGGATTTGGTGGCAGGGTGGCACCGCAGCTGCCCGGGGAGCACTCAGCCCTCTGCTCCCTCCAAAGCCCAGCACCAACCGGCTGCTTGGCTGGGTGTTGTGGGTGTCCTGGCAGGGGACCAGGGACCTGGGACCGCCCAGCCAAGGATAGAGAACCTGTAGACTCTCTACAGAAGGTTGGGTGGCTCCTGGCCTCTCCCTGCCCTCTAGGACAGCTCCAGCCCGTGGGCCCTGCCCCTCCCCTTCACCTGCTCCCAGCCTATCCCTCCTCTTGGTCTTCCGCAAATAAACAGTCCTGCTTCTTCACCTTACCTGTGTGTCATCTTTGTGGAAGCAAAATGGCTGAAACCTTGGGCCCTGAAGTGCAAGGGCCTTGGTCCTACCTTTCTTTTGCCCCACGTATTCTGTGCAGAGATGGAGAGCAACAATGTCAGTTCATGACGGAAAGGTCTTCCAGTAGAGTCAGTCCCTGTTCTGAAAGTCCTATTACTTTCACAGATGCAAGAAGATCCTTCTGGCCTGGGTCTCGATGCTACAGAGGAGAAAGCTGGCAACAGATTTTAGGAGAATGGCCTTCTCTACACAGGGGTGGATGGGTTGGGGTGCTGAGCAAGGGGATGCTGGCCTTGGAGAAGGAAGTCCTGGAGTTCTATTCCTGCTGTTCCCTGTATATTTCCTATGTGTTTGTTGCTGAGAATAATTGCTCTTTCATCTCCTGCCCACCCCTCCACCAGCTGGTTGGTGTCACCATCTCATGGCAGCTGGAGCTGGAGAGAGCGTTCGTTGCCCAGGAGCCCAGCTAGGCTGCTGGCTCCTGGTCGGTTTCTCAGCTCCTACCTTGCTTCTGCAGGGAGTGGTGCAGGGCGGGGCAGTCTCACTGAAGGGTGACCAAGGACAATTCTCAAAAGACAGGGCTTCCCCATGAGCAGTGGCCACCTCAGTCCATCCCCTACAAAGGGAAGGAAAGAATCATAGAATTGTTGGGGTTGGAAGGGACCTTCAAAGCCCATCCAGTTCAACCCCCCTGCACGGAGCAGGGACATCCCCAACCAGATCAGGTTGCTCAGAGCCTCATCCAGCCTGGCCTTGAACGTTTCCAGGGATGGGGTTTCCACCACGTCTCTGGGCAACCTGTTCCAGTGTTCTATAACTCGCATTGTAAAAATTTTTTTCCTAATATCCAATCTAAATCTACCCCCATCTATTTTAAAACCATTACTCCTTGTCCTATCGCAACAGGCCCTACTGAACAGCATCTCGCCATCTTTCTTGTAGGCCCCTTTGCGGTACTGGAAGACCGCTATCGGGTCTCCCCAGAGCCTCCTCTTCTCCAGGCTGAACAGCCCCAGCTCTCCCAGCCTGGCCTCACAGAAGAGCTGCTCTAGCCCTCTCATCATCTGCGTGGCCTCCTCTGGACCCTCTCCAACTGATCCATGTCCTTCTGATGTTGGGGGCTCCAGAGCTGGACGCAGCGTTGCAGGTGCGGTCTCACCAGAGTGGAGCAGAGGGGCAGAATCCCCTCCCTCAACCTGCTGGCCACGCTGCTTTTGATGCAGCCCAGGATGTGGTTGGCCTTCTGGGCTGCAAGTGCACATTGCTGGCTCATGTTGAGCTTCTCGTCCACCAGCACTCCCAAGTCCTTCTCCTCAGGGCTGCTCTCAATCCATTCCCTGCCCAGCCTGGATTAGTGCCTGGGATTGCCATGACCCAGGTGCAGGACCTTGCACTTGGCCTGGTTGAACTTCATGAGGTTGGCACGGGCCCACCTCTCCAGCCTGTCCAGGTCCCTCTGGATGGCATTCCTCCCCTCCAGTGTGTCATCAGCACCACACAGCTGGGTGTCATCGGTGAACTTGCTGAGGGTGCACTCTATCCCACTGTCCATGTCGCTGACAAAGATGCAGAACAGGGCCGGGCCCAACACGGACCCCTAAGGGACGCCACTCGTGACTGGTCTCCACTTGGACATTGAGCCGTTGACCACCACTCTCTGAGTGCGGCCATCCAGCCAACTCCTTATCCACCGAGTGGTCCATCCATCAAACCCATGTCTCTCCAGTTTAGAGAGAAGGATGTCGTGCAGGAATGCAGAACAAGAGAACACCCTGGTTTAACATGGAGTTTTGGATGTGCTTAAAAGGAAAAAAAAAAAAAGCAGCACACTAGTTGTGAAAATGCAGCTGGATAGCCATCAAGGACTACAAGAACCTTGCTAGGGCATGCAGAGGTGCAGTCAGGAAAGCTAAGGCTCAGCTAGAACACTGGCCAAAGGTGTCAAGTACAAGAGAGGGTTCTTCAGATACTTGAGCAGTATGCAGAAACAGAGGAAAGACACAGACCTGTTACTAAAAGTGGCAGGGAAGCTGGTCACTACTAGTTCTGACAAGGCAGATGTTCTCCATACCTTCTTTGCCTGTGTCTTTACTGGCGTAGCTGGACCCCAGATCACAAGATCAAGTAGCTATGATAATGCATGTGTCAACCCAGCAGGAGTGGAGGAAGGGCTGGTCAGCAAGGGCTCAAACCACGTAAATCTATGGGCTTGGATGGAATCCACCCCAGGGTGTTGAGAGATGGCTGACAAGGTGGCCAGGCCGCTATCTATAATATTTGAAAAGTTGTGGAGATCAGGGAATGTCCCTGTTGGCTTGAAGAGGGCAAATGTCCTACCCATCTACAAGAAGGGCCCAAAAGAGGATCCAGGAAACTACAGTCCCCTTAGTCTTACTCCAGTCCCTAGTAAAGTAATGGAAAAAGTCCTCCTGGAAATGATTACAAACCCAATGAAGCAACTGACTGGGAAAAGCCAGCATGGATTTACCAAGGGCAAACCATGCCAGACTCACCTGATCACCTTCCACAACAAAATAACATCTGTTGTCATGGGGAGAGCAGTGGTTATACAACTTGATCCCGTTGGAGATGTCCCTGCCCCTTGCCGGGGGTTGGACTGGATGGCCTTGAAAGGTCCTTTCCAACACTTTCCATCCTGAGATTCTATGATTCTATGTTATTTACCCGGACTTCAGCAAATTGTTTGATAGTTTCCCACAGCTTTCTTGTGGGAAAACTGGCAAGAACAAGATTGGATGGGTCATCTGCAAGATGGGTAGGAAATTGGCTAACAGGTCACGCTCGGAAGGTGGTAATGGTTTTCACTCAGAGTGGTGGTCTGTCAGATGTGGGGTCCCCAGGGATCCGTACTGGGCCCCACGCCGTTCAACATGATGAACAATGGGATGGAAAGCACCCTCACCATGTCTGCTGATGCCACCAAACTGGGTGGTGAGGTGGACACATCAGAAGAGAGAGACCTGGGCAGGCTGGAAGAGCGGGCTAGCAAGAACAGCATGAAGCTGAACGAAGACAAGTGCAAAGTCTGGCACCTGGGACACAATAACCAAGGACCCCAATGCAGACTGGGATCTGTGTGGCTGGGGAGCAGTTTACGCACATCCTGTCTGTTTTTAATCCATGGCAGTATGCATTTGCCTGGTTTTTGCTACTGTGACCCAGGAGCTGATGGATATATCCTGCTTTTTACTTCCTTTACACACTAATCTAAGCCAGGGATGCATAAATTTAGTGTCGTGATATTCTGATGCCCTTTCTGTGCGTCTTGGAGAGAATGAGGTAGGCATTTTCGGCAGCTGTTACTGTTGGGCCTTAGCAGACCTTAAAATCAGGGCCTGTCCTTCAACAAGCCCAGCTCAGAGATGCTGAAAGGAGCTGCAGGACACCAGGCTGTGTGTAGTTTGGATGGCTCTCGCTTGCAGGATACTGATGGATTGAGGGCAGATTGGTAGCATGGAGGACTGCGGCAGGCGCCCCGTGCCTTTCCTGCTCAGGCCTTTTCTGCTGTGGTTCAATCCTGGAGCTGATTTCCTCTGTCAGTCTACAATGAGAGACACATAAGTGGTTCAGCAGCTCCTCTTTGTATCCTTGCCGCCTTCTGTGTGGGAGTAGGTAATTAATGCTGGTTGGGGGGGTCTCTGCTCCTCCGTGGGCCTCCCCAGGCTGCAGGGGGATCTCTGCTCCTCCGTGGGCTCCCCGGGCTGCAGGGGGATCTCTGCTCCTCCGTGGGCTCCCCGGGCTGCGGGGGGATCTCTGCTCCTCTGTGGACTCCCCGGGCTGCAGGGGGATCTCTGCTCCTCCGTGGGCTCCCCGAGCTGCAGGGGGGATCTCTGCACCTCCGTGGGCTCCCCGGGCTGCGGGGGGATCTCTGCTCCTCCGTGGGCTCCCCGGGCTGCGGGGGGATCTCTGCACCTCCGTGGGCTCCCCGGGCTGTGGGGGGATCTCTGCTCCTCCGTGGGCTCCCCGGGCTGTGGGGGGATCTCTGCTCCTCCGTGGGCTCCCCGGGCTGTGGGGGGATCTCTGCTCCTCCGTGGGCTCCCCGGGCTGTGGGGGGATCTCTGCTCCTCCGTGGGCTCCCCGGGCTGCAGGGGGATCTCTGCTCCTCCGTGGGCTCCCCGGGCTGCAGGGGCACAGCCGGCCTCATCATGGGCTGCACCACGGGCTGCAGGGGAATCCCGGCCCACAGGCACTTTTCTCTTCCTCCTCCTTCCTCACTGCCCTTGAGACCCGCAGCCCTTCCTCTCACCAGAAATCCTTCACAATCGGCTCAGGCAGACGCCTCTCAGCTTCTCTTCACATCTCCTCTCTTCACTTCTCCTGGCCGAGTTGGGCCCAGGAGGCCGCTGGCGAGAGGACAGAGATTGAGGCCTGCCAGGCCCACCAGGCTCGCGCCTCCCCCTCTGCCCCCGCTTCTGCTTCTTCACTTTGTTTTTTTTTATTTTCCCCTTGTTAAAGACATTACCACAGAGGCATTAGCACTGTCGCCAATTGCCTCGGCCTTGCCCAGCGGCAGGTCCACCCTAGACCCGGCTGGGCCCACCGCACAAAGGGGAAACTTCCAGCAGCTCCTCGCAGCAGCTGCCGCTGTAGCCCCCCCGCTACACAAAGCCAGCGCAATTACCCTACAGATATTTTTTAAAAAATAAATGCCCTTAGTCTGTCCCTTCAATGTGACAGTCACAGGGTCGACTACAGCAAAACCCTCGGCAGAACTGAGAAGGTGGGGCCGAGGGACGCAGGCGGAACGCGAGGATGCAGCGAGCACGGCCAGCTACGCCCCTCTCGCACGTGGAGCTTCGTGTCTGCGGGAGGACTCTTTGCCAGTGACGGCGGCCGTTGAACCAAGGGCCCAAGGACAGCGCACCCAGAACCTGACTGCGCGTTGCTGTGTCCCAGAGCATTAATCCAAGACGTTCAAAAGCAACACGAACGAAGCCCATTCAAACGCGGTGCCCTCACTGGAGCAATGTTATTTACAATACGTAGGGAAACATCATTGCTACCGTGAGAATAACGATTTTGTAGTGAGCGCAAAAAAGGGTTTGTGCTGCGAGGCGGACTCGGGGGTCCCCAGGGCGGGGCACGCTGCAGTGCGTCACAGGGCCCTTTGTGACCCGCCGTGATATGGGCGCTGCCGATTGGATGGCACGTGGCAGTGTGTCACAGGGCCCTTGGCGATACAGCTGTTGGCGTCAGAGGGAGCACCCCACAGTGCCTGGAGGGCGCGACGGGACAGGACGGGACGGAATTGGGGTGCAAGGAGCTCCTGTGCAGCCACCTTGTTCCCTGCCGACCCACGTCCGTGGTGCTTTTCCGAGGCGTCTCTCGTCCCTGGGACAGGAGCCCTCGCGGCCAGGCCTCAGCGGGATGGCGGAGAGACCACCCAGCGAGCCCAGGCTGGCCTGGCTTGGGAAGGAGGAGGAGGAGGAGGAAGGTGCTGGGGCTGCCCCAGCACGGCAGCCTGATGAGGTGGAGGAGGTCCAGTCGCTGCACGCAGGTGAGTGGCTGAGCTGGGACACAGGGCTCGTGGCTGCTGCCGCCTTGGCCCCATCCCATCCCCCGTGGCCATTCCCATGGGAAGAGGGTATGGGGCTGTTCCCCACGGCTGGGCTCCGGCCATGCTCCATCCACTGGGCACCCCCAGCCCCAACACGTGGGCAGAGAGACGGGGGTCAGCGTCCCCACCAGCCCCTGCCCCGGGACTGGCCCTGCCCGGGCAGCGCGGGGCTCGCCTCTGTTCTCCAGCCTCTCCCGCAGCCCCTCAGCTCTGCCTGTGCTCTGTCTTTGCCACATCCAGGCTGGGACTTGTCGGAGGAGGAGCAGGAGGACACCCGTACCCTCTCCTACTGGACAGCAGCGGTACCCACAGCCATCCCCGCCTGGGCTGGGGCTGCTCTGGCTGCTCAGCCAAGCACTGCCGTCAGGGCACTTGGGGTGACATCTCTCTCTTCCCCACCCTTCCTTCTCCTGCAAATGTTTTAGGAATCCCTCAGCCTCACTGAGCAGGAAGGCACCACTGTCACGGCCGTCAAGGGCAGGGCAGACTCTGAGTCCTGCAATGCAGAGGCTTGTGCGGCCGTGCTGGATGTGCCTCTGGAAAGTGACACCTCCTGCTTGGAGCATAAGTGGCCTTTGGCCGGGGCTCGAGCTCCCCAGGGCTTGTGTGCCCCCTGACGCCGGGTCCCCTGGGCACCCAACAGCCTTTTAGGCCAGCACAGTGCAGCGGGAAGGGAAGCACATCCCGGGGGCAGCTGGGGAAATGGCTGGCTCTGGCAGCACTCCATCTCTCAGCCGTGTCTCCTCCAGGTGCCCGGGACTGTGAGGCGCATCTACCGGCAGCTCACGTCCAGCACGGATGTGTCTGCCGAGGACCAGTGGGACAACACCCTTCAGGAGCTGACCCACGCGCACCCCCGGGATGTGGTGGTGACCCTCCTGCGCTGTGCCCCATCATGCGACAGGTACGGGGCACACCTGCCTTGAGGGCTCAGGGCTCACCAGCCTCTGTCGAGCCTGTCCCACGGGGGATGCCAGACAGGCAGAGATTTTTTGGGGCACTGCTGACCCTCCGTTTCCCAGCCCTGACATCCCAGCCCACAGCCCTCTGCCACGCTCCCTCCCTGCCCCTCAAGGCACCGGTGCTCGGCCGCCTTCCTGCCCGCAGGGGCAGGCTGGCAGCCGGTGGTTGCCCAGGCCAGGGCGCTGTGGCCGAGACCCCGCTAACACAGAGCTCTGGGCCTGCAGAGCTGCTGCGACCATGTGGAGGGCGATAGTCTCCTCGGGCAGGACTGCGGAGAAGGTGCTGCTGGAGCTGCTCTGTGTGCTGGAGGACTGGCCAATGCACAGCACGTCCACCTCCGACGGGGACAGCACGGGTGTCTTTGCCCTGGCCGTGAGTTTCTGGACTGTGCCTCTCCGGGCGGCTCTCCACGCTCCCCTGCATCGCTCTGTCTCAGCGTGGGCCGGAAACCTGGCTTAGGGGCAGGCTGAGGGGGCACGAGGCCACATGTTCCCCCTGCGTCTCCCACGGCCCAGGCCAGCGCCCGAGCCTCCCCCTCCCACGCTGGGGCCCCGCCACAGGGATATTTCGGCACTGAGTGCTCTCTCTGGGTGCTTTGTTTTCTGCAGGCAACCAGGGCACTGCGGGAGATCCTCCGACTGCCCGGGTGCCCAGGGGCATTGGTGATGCATTTCCCTCGCCTCTTCCTGCTTCTGCTCTTCCAAATTTTCTTCATCACAGAGCAGATGCCAGGGAAGGTTGAAACCTTCTGGAGGGAATGCCGGGAGGAAGATGGCCTTCCCACACACCCTAAAAGGTGCCCCATCCCAGTCCTCCCGTGCCCCCACGGCCCTGGAGCTGGGGCCAGGGCTCCCAGTGTGACCTGGCCTTTGCTGTGCACACAGGTTTGCAGTGCTGACTGTCAAAGCGCTGCTCTGCCGCGTTGGCTATGAGAACGTGGTGTTTGACGTCCAACGGAAGCATGGCTGGGACACGCTCCTCAACGCTGAGACCCAGCACTGCGCAGTGGGTCTGCTGGCCAGGTGAAAGCCCCCTTCTCCCCACCCCCCTGCCGTTTCTGCCCTGCAGACGGGGCGCCCCACACAATCCCCTTGGTCGTGGGTGAGAGGGACTTGTCAGCGAGGGATGGCCCAGCAGAATGGAAAAGCCTGGGAGAGGTGGGGGCACAGGAGCAGCCACCTCCCAGAGCGCCAGCGTCCCCTCCGGAGGGGCCTGGGCTGACGGCAGGGAGCAGGGGCTCTGTCTGCAGGCAGCCCCAGCGAGGGCAGCCCGCCGATGCAGGGCAGGAGGCAGTGAGGGCCGGGGGCAGAGCCTGGGGGTGATGAGTCGCCCGTGGGCTGAAAGGGGTCTCCTCAGAAGGGAAGGCTTTGGGGCATGGTAGGGCGTTTTTCCAGTTCTTTCCCCAAAAGGAGCCTCCTGGTTTGCGAGCGTAGCTCGGGACCAAGAGTTCCTTATCCCCTCCACCAGAGAGATGCGTATTTTATCCACACGCTTCCGTCGCTGGATTGCAAACTACCTGGTGGAGCTGCTCAGCCGGAAGGAGCCACGCTGGGAGATGCCCGCCATGACATTCCTTGTGGAGGTGAGCCAGATGGGGAGCGCTGCCTCGCTGAGCTGCCTCCCACCACGCTGCCCTGTGGCAGCAGCAGCTGCGGGGCAGCCCAGCCGATGGAGCTGGGGCAGAGGGGGAGCTCTGGCGAGCGATCAGAGGCTGCCGAGGGCTGGGAGGCACAGCGGAGTGGGCGAGCGACCTGCGCCATGTGCCCCAGGGGCTCTGCAGCCGCTGCTGCCTTTGGGCTGGGCTGCCTGGGACGGCGCCCGTGCCCTCTGCTCCTGGCTGGACCCAGCCCTGCGCGGTGCTGGGTGCCGGCCAGGCACCCCTCTCACTGCTCCGTGTGTTTTAGTTCCTGGCCTACCCTGACATAAGCAGCTGGGGTGACCAGATCCTGCAGCTCGCCCCAAGGTTCCTGCACAGCGAGTGCACAGTGATGCGTCGCCTGGTGCTCAGAGGCCTCGTCGAGCTCTGCAAGACCCCCGTGATGGTGAGCAGGGGGCAGCCGGCTGAAGCTGTGCTGGCGACGTGGGGCTGGGCACGGGGTGCTGGGTAGCAGAGTCGCTTGGGCTTGGCTGGGCCTTGGGAGCTGTGGTAGCTGCTCCCAACGCTCCTGCCTCCCCGTTCACCTGCCCGAGTCCTTCGGGGCAGGCCTTTGCACCTGGCTCCTGAGGCAGCAGCGTGGGCTCAAACTGCTGCAGTGGTTTTGTCCGTGCAGCCGTTTTGGGCTTCACAACACAGCACTGTGTTCCACACAGGTCCAAAAAATGCAGTGCCTATTTCCGAGGCTCGTATTGCTACTTCAGGATGCAGACACCGAAGTAGTTGAGAAGACCCTGTCTGTGCTCAGCGAGATGCTCCTGGCAATGGATGTGCCAATTCCCAGCAACATCGCGCTGCAGCTGGCTGAGCGGCTCCGGCCACTCTTCGACAACGTAAGGCTTTGAGCCCCCCACCACGGGCGCTGGCTGCTGCCCAGAAACTTTGTGCCCTGTGGCTTTTCAGACCCATGATGTGTGGTGGGCCTGGAGCAGCTGGTGCTCAGCTCTTGCCCTCTTCCTTCATCCAGGAATCGAAGAACGTGCGACTGCTCTCCATCAAAGTCTTTGGATATGTGATGATGTCCGTAGAGCAGCAGGGAAAAGATCCACTGAAGGCGGAGGTGCACAAGAGCCTGATCCCGCTGCTCTGCCACTTGAATGACAAGAACCGGACCGTGGCAGAGGTGAGGATTTCTGACCTGCTGGGGTCCCCGCGGGAGGTGGCTCGGCTGCCTCCTGTCCCGGTGCCTCGCGGGCTGCAGCGCTCCAGCCTCCTCCTGGCCCTGGCTCCAGAGCAGCAGCTCTGGGGGAGCTCTGTCCCGCTGCCCCGGCAGCACCAGGTGCCCGGGTTGGGGGTTGTCCCACTCCTGGGCCCGGGCACCGAACGCGCCGGCAGACACCTTTGTCAGCTGCTGCATCTTCCCAGCAGCGGCCAGGAGAGGCCCTGAGCCTTGGCCAGGTGCAGGGGACGCAGGTCCTGTGCCCTGGGCAGCGGTGCCATCTCCCAGTCTCTGCTGCTCTGCAGGCCTCTTGGGAAACCCTGAATGAAGCCAGCAAGTTCCTGAAGAAGATGAATCTCAGGGAGGTGCTAAAGAGGCAGCAGATATGGGAGGTCGGCCAGTGCCTGGTAAGGATGGCCCCAGACCCCAGAGCCCCAGCGCCAGGCTGGACAAGCCCCCTGTCCGCACTGCCCAGCGTGTGGTGCTGGCAGCTGTGCCCCTGCCCACTGCTGCCAGCCTGCACCCCACGCACGCTGCCTTCCTCAGGCGTGCGGCCCCGCGGGCTCTTCTCCAGGCTCCTCTTCCTCCCCAAGCCCGGCACCAGCCGGCTGCTGGCTGGGATTTGCTGTGGGTGTCCCGGCAGGGGAGGCCGGTCCTGCGTGCAGGTGCCGCCCGGCCAAGGGGGACATCCTGTGCCAACCTTTCCCTCCTTTCCCTTGCGCGCTCTCCAGCTGGCAGAGTACGGCAGCAGGGCAGACGAGTACCTGCTGCAGGCGCTGCAGTACCTGCAGAGCCCGCAGGAGTCCATGCGAGAGGCGGCCATCAGGTTCATTGGTGAGCCACAACTCCCCGGGGTCCCTCCCTGCCCCACTGCAGCTTGGCCCCAGCCCCGGCTGCTGCAGCGGCAGCAGGAATGGGCTGTGGAGCCCCAGGTGCCCCACGCGGGGCCGGGGCAGCCGTGGGGCTCCCTGCCGCCCTCTCCCACCCCTGCCCTTGGCCGTCACGCTCGGGGACGGCCCCGGGCTCAGCCCCGCCGAGGGGAGGAAAGCGTGTAGCTGGGCTGATGTGGGGAAGCTGTGCTGCTGGGGCTGGCGGGACTGCTCATGGGCTGTGTGTTCCTAGGTCACGGCGCGCAGTACGGGAGTGGTAAGGAGCAGGTAAAGCTCCAGATCATGTACCAGGGTGAGTGAGCGCAGCGGGGTGTCAGCGGGGACTGTTGGGGGGAGGAAAGAATCCGGGCAGGGGGCTGCAATCCCTGCCCCGATCGGGAGGGCTCTGCTCCCTGCACAGACGAGGGGCAGCGTGGGCAGAGCAGAGATGTCAGGGGCACGTGGGGTATTTTTGGCCAGCACCTTCCGGCCGATCCCGTTGGCCCCTGCTCCCTCCTGGCCATGGGAAGAGCGGTGGGCTGGCCCTGGCAGGAGGGCTTCCTGGGGTCCCCGCGGATGCAGGCTCTGACCTGGCCTCTGTTCCTCTCTGTTCCAGCCCTTCGAGGCATGACAAGTGACCCCAGCCTCTCGGTCTCCAACCTGGCAGCTCAAACGCTGCTGGTGCTACAGGCTGCAGAGAGAAGGTCTGCCTCCAGACCTGGGCTGCTGCACAGGCTGTGGAGGAGGCGGCCTTCTTTCCGGGGCGCTGGCTGGCTGTGCTGTTGGAGCTGATCCCAGGAGCTGCTCCCAGGAGCTCCCTGTGCTGGACCACCTGAGCCTGGAGGGGGATGGCCTCTGAGAGCGGGATTGTGGAGAAGGAGCTGCCTTCTCCATGTCTTTACGTTGTGGAAATAAAGGAGTGGAAAAGCCCTGCCCTGAAGAAACTGGGATACTCAGGAGAGAGTGACCAGTCGTGCCCGCTGTCCCGCAGCTGGCGGCAGCACCGGACATACCCACAGCCCGTGGCCTGGCCGCAGGTGCCAGCTGCTCCGCCGGCCTGCGAGAGCAAGAGGAAAGGAGAGGAAAAGCTTTTGCCTCCCGGGCACGCGCTCTGCAGCGCTCACGGCTCCCGTGGCAAGGAGTGGATGGGGTACAGCCCACAGCACCAGGCCATTTCTGTCCCTGCGCCGCTGGCGCACAGCACTGGAGCTGCAAGAGCAGCTGCAAGAGTCTTTTGCAACAAGTGCTGAGGTGATTGAGGCCAGGTCACAGCAAAAGGTCCTCCAATGGGGCCGATCCCTGTTCTGAAAGTGCGTTCACCTCTGGCGACCCAGGGGACTCTTTATCTGGCCCGGGTCTCAGTGCTGCAGAGGACAAGGTGGCGGCAGAATCTAGGAGAACGGCCCTCAGGTCAGCTCCGGTCTCCTTTCAGCGCCCCGTGCAACTCTTTTCCCGCCTTGCAGGAGAGGAGCAGCTCTGGTCCCCGCCGTGGGAACATTTATCCCCCCACTTCCCTCCCTGCGTGTTCACGGTTCCTCTGTGCCGCTCCGTCGCCACGCCTGCCTGACTCCTGTGCCCATGGCCCAGCGCCCGTGGTGCGGCTGCAGGGAGGCACGTGCCAGCCCCGCCCGCCCCACCAGCCCGCAGGATCAAAGCTCCTCTGAGCTCCTCAGGCTGTCGCTGCCCTGTCCATCCGTGGCCGATGCACCCCTCATGGGCCCGCTTTGCCTAAGGAAAGGGCAACGTCTGCCCCTCCCGCAGACGAATGGCGAGCCGGGATAGCGAAGCACCCCCAGCAGCAGGGCTGGAGCAGGCGGCGCTGCAAGGGGAAGGTGATGTTCCGACAGCAGCAGCCCAACCCGTTGGCGTAGCAGAATCAGCATCTCTGCTGCTGGCCAGGGTCTGTTGCCGTTTGAGATCAAAAGCCATCTGATTTTGCAGCAAGGCAGCAAGCCCCCAGGGAAAACAGGGGTTCCCGGCTGCAGAAGCCGGCTTCTGCACACAACCGCCCTGCAGAGTGTGCGCAAGCGAGGTGAGCGGCTGACACCGCACCTTGCTTGCTTTCTTCCAGAACATTTCCACCCGCCAGCATCTGTAGAGGTTTTCTGCATAGAGGGTGGCTGCTGCTGAAGAGGAGGCCAGGCTGCCCCACCCACCTCCTCCCCGAGGAGGGTGCAGCCAGCCAGGCAGGGTCGCTGCCAGAAAATAGGCAGCTGCCAAAATGCAACTGCTCTCAGAGGTGCCAGAGATCCTGCAGCACAGTTCAGATGGAGCCAGGAGTCCACAAAGGGCTGCGCTGATCTGGTGAATTGTATGAAAAACAAGAGCTTTAAACCATGGAGTCCTTGCAATACTTGATCGTGGGGAGATGGGGAGTGACCATGGAAATCTTTTGTGCCACACAGAGGTTTGCTGCTCGTCGTCTCGTGGCAAAGCCCTTGAACGAGCTGTCACACGTGAGGGTGAGAGGTACATTGTCTTGCCCAAAAAGACATCTTGTGGATTTGCTGGCTGTTTCTGTGAGGACCAGGGGCTGTCAGCCGTACACTGCTGTCACAGTTCAGCCCCACACGGGACCAAGCTACGCAGTCTCTCACTGATCCCCCAGCCTGCGAGGAAATGGGGGAGATGGAATAGAACAAAAAAAAAAAAACAAAGTAGGATAATGAGAGAGAGGAAAAAATCTTCCCCTACCCCTGCCTGTTCGTGGGCTAAAGTTCATTCCAAATTATCTCAACCCCCTCGAGCAGCACATGGGGAACAGGGCATGGGGGCTGCGCTCAGTTCGTCACACGCTGTTTTCCGCCGCTCCTTCCTCCTCGGGGGAAGAACTCCTCACATTCTTCCTGTGCCCCAGCGTGGGGTCCTCCCCGGGCTGCAGGGGGATCTCTGCTCCTCCGTGGGCTCCCCGGGCTGCGGGGGGATCTCTGCTCCTCCGTGGGCTCCCCGGGCTGCAGTGGCACAGCCGGCCTCACCATGGGCTGCACCACGGGCTGCAGGGGAATCCCGGCCCACAGGCACTTTTCTCTTCCTCCTCCTTCCTCACTGCCCTTGAGACCCGCAGCCCTTCCTCTCACCAGAAATCCTTCACAATCGGCTCAGGCAGACGCCTCTCAGCTTCTCTTCACATCTCCTCTCTTCACTTCTCCTGGCCGAGTTGGGCCCAGGAGGCCGCCGGCAGGAGGCCAGAGGGTGACGCCTGCCAAGCCCACCAGGCTCGCGCCTCCGCCTCTCTACCCCCGCTTCTGCTTCTTCACTTTGTTTTTTTTATTTTCCCCTTGTTAAAGACATTACCACAGAGGCATTGGCACTGTCGCCAATTGCCTCGGCCTTGCCCAGCGGCAGGTCCACCCTAGACCCAGCTGGGCCCACCGCACAAAGGGGAAACTTCCAGCAGCTCCTCGCAGCAGCTGCCGCTGTATCCCCCCCGCTACACAAAGCCAGCGCAATTACCCTACAGATATTTTTTAAAAAATAAATGCCCTTAGTCTGTCCCTTCAATGTGACAATCACAGGGTCGACTACAGCAAAACCCTCGGCAGAACTGAGAAGGTGGGGCCGAGGGACGCAGGCGGAACGCGAGGATGCAGCGAGCACGGCCAGCTACGCCCCTCTCGCACGTGGAGCTTCGTGTCTGCGGGAGGACTCTTTGCCAGTGACGGCGGCCGTTGAACCAAGGGCCCAAGGACAGCGCACCCAGAACCTGACTGCGCGTTGCTGTGTCCCAGAGCATTAATCCAAGACGTTCAAAAGCAACACGAACGAAGCCCATTCAAACGCGGTGCCCTCACTGGAGCAATGTTATTTACAATACGTAGGGAAACATTATTGCTACCGTGAGAAAAACGATTTTGTAGTGAGCGCAAAAAAGGGTTTGTGCTGCGAGGCGGACTCGGGGGTCCCCAGGGCGGGGCATGATGCAGTGCGTCACAGGGCCCTTTGTGACCCGCCGTGATATGGGCGCTGCCGATTGGATGGCACGTGGCAGTGTGTCACAGGGCCCTTGGCGATACAGCTGTTGGCGTCAGAGGGAGCACCCCACAGTGCCTGGAGGGCGCAACGGGACAGGACGGGACGGAATTGGGGTGCAAGGAGCTCCTGTGCAGCCACCTTGTTCCCTGCCGACCCACGTCCGTGGTGCTTTTCCGAGGCGTCTCTCGTCCCTGGGACAGGAGCCCTCGCGGCCAGGCCTCAGCGGGATGGCGGAGAGACCGCCCAGCGAGCCCAGGCTGGCCTGGCTTGGGAAGGAGGAGGAGGAGAAGGAAGGTGCTGGGGCTGCCCCAGCACGGCAGCCTGATGAGGTGGAGGAGGTCCAGTCGCTGCACGCAGGTGAGTGTCTGAGCTGGGACACAGGGCTCGTGGCTGCTGCCGCCTTGGCCCCATCCCATCCCCCGTGGCCATTCCCACGGGAAGAGGGTATGGGGCTGTTCCCCACGGCTGGGCTCCGGCCATGCTCCATCCACTGGGCACCCCCAGCCCCAACACGTGGGCAGAGAGACGGGGGTCAGCGTCCCCACCAGCCCCTGCCCCGGGACTGGCCCTGCCCGGGCAGCGCGGGGCTCGCCTCTGTTCTCCAGCCTCTCCCGCAGCCCCTCAGCTCTGTCTGTGCTCTGTCTTTGCCACATCCAGGCTGGGACTTGTCGGAAGAGGAGGAGGAGCAGGAGGACACCCGTACCCTCTCCTACTGGACAGCACAGGTACCCACAGCCGTACCCGCCTGGGCTGGGGCTGCTCTGGCTGCTCAGCCAAGCACTGCCGTCAGGGCACTTACGGTGACTTCTCTCTCTTCCCCACCCTTCCTTCTCCTGCAAATGTTTTAGGAATCCCTCAGCCTCACTGAGCAGGAAGGCACCACTGTCACGGCCGTCAAGGGCAGGGCAGACTCTGAGTCCTGCAATGCAGAGGCTTGTGCGGCCGTGCTGGATGTGCCTCTGGAAAGTGACACCTCCTGCTTAGAGCATAAGTGGCCTTTGGCCGGGGCTCGAGCTCCCCAGGGCTTGTGTGCCCCCTGACGCCGGCTCCCCTGGGCACCCAACAGCCTTTTAGGCCGGCACAGTGCGGCGGGAAGGGAAGCACATCCCGGGGGCAGCTGGGGAAATGGCTGGCTCTGGCAGCACTCCATCTCTCAGCCGTGTCTCCTCCAGGTGCCCGGGACTGTGAGGCGCATCTACCGGCGGCTCACGTCCAGCACGGATGTGTCTGCCGAGGACCAGTGGGACAACACCCTTCAGGAGCTGACCCACGCGCACCCCCGGGATGTGGTGGTGACCCTCCTGCGCTGTGCCCCATCATGCGACAGGTACGGGGCACACCTGGCTTGAGGGCTCAGGGCTCACCAGCCTCTGTCGAGCCTGTCCCACGGGGGATGCCAGACAGGCAGAGATTTTTTGGGGCACTGCTGACCCTCCGTTTCCCAGCCCTGACATCCCAGCCCACAGCCCTCTGCCACGCTCCCTCCCTGCCCCTCAAGGCACCGGTGCTCGGCCGCCTTCCTGCCCGCAGGGGCAGGCTGGCAGCCGGTGGTTGCCCAGGCCAGGGCGCTGTGGCCGAGACCCCGCTAACACAGAGCTCTGGGCCTGCAGAGCTGCTGCGACCATGTGGAGGGCGATGGTCTCCTCGGGCAGGACTGCGGAGAAGGTGCTGCTGGAGCTGCTCTGCGTGCTGGAGGACTGGCCAATGCACAGCACGTCCACCTCCGACGGGGACAGCACGGGTGTCTTTGCCCTGGCCGTGAGTTTCTGGACTGTGCCTCTCCGGGCGGCTCTCCACGCTCCCCTGCATCGCTCTGTCTCAGCGTGGGCTGGAAACCTGGCTTAGGGGCAGGCTGAGGGGGCACGAGGCCACATGCTCCCCCTGCGTCTCCCACGGCCCAGGCCAGCGCCCGAGCCTCCCCCTCCCACGCTGGGGCCCCGCCACAGGGATATTTCGGCACTGAGTGCTCTCTCTGGGTGCTTTGTTTTCTGCAGGCAACCAGGGCACTGCGGGAGATCCTCCGACTGCCCGGGTGCCCAGGGGCATTGGTGATGCATTTCCCTTGCCTCTTCCTGCTTCTGCTCTTCCAAATTTTCTTCATCACAGAGCAGATGCCAGGGAAGGTTGAAACCTTCTGGAGGGAATGCCGGGAGGAAGATGGCCTTCCCACACACCCTAAAAGGTGCCCCATCCCAGTCCTCCCGTGCCCCCACGGCCCTGGAGCTGGGGCCAGGGCTCCCGGTGTGACCTGGCCTTTGCTGTGCACGCAGGTTTGCAGTGCTGACTGTCAAAGCGCTGCTCTGCCGCGTTGGCTATGAGAACGTGGTGTTTGACGTCCAACGGAAGCATGGCTGGGACACGCTCCTCAACGCTGAGACCCAGCACTGCGCAATGGGTCTGCTGGCCAGGTGAGAGCCCCCTTCTCCCCACCCCCCCGCCCATTTCTGCCCTGTAGACGGGGCACCCCACACAATCCCCTTGGTCGTGGGTGAGAGGGACTTGTCAGCGAGGGATGGCCCAGCAGAATGGAAAAGCCTGGGAGAGGTGGGGGCACAGGAGCAGCCACCTCCCAGAGCGCCAGCGTCCCCTCCGGAGGGGCCTGGGCTGACGGCAGGGAGCAGGGGCTCTGTCTGCAGGCAGCCCCAGCGAGGGCAGCCCGCCGATGCAGGGCAGGAGGCAGTGAGGGCCGGGGGCAGAGCCTGGGGGTGATGAGTCGCCCGTGGGCTGAATGGGGTCTCCTCAGAAGGGAAGGCTTTGGGGCATGGTAGGGCGTTTTTCCAGTTCTTTCCCTAAAAGGAGCCTCCTGGTTTGCGAGCGTAGCTCGGGACCAACAGTTCCTTATCCCCTCCACCAGAGAGATGCGTATTTTATCCACACGCTTCCGTCGCTGGATTGCAAACTACCTGGTGGAGCTGCTCAGCCGGAAGGAGCCACGCTGGGAGATGCCCGCCATGACATTCCTTGTGGAGGTGAGCCAGATGGGGAGCGCTGCCTCGCTGAGCTGCCTCCCACCACGCTGCCCTGTGGCAGCAGCAGCTGCGGGGCAGCCCAGCCGATGGAGCTGGGGCAGAGGGGGAGCTCTGGCGAGCAATCAGAGGCTGCCGAGGGCTGGGAGGCACAGCGGAGTGGGCGAGCGACCTGCGCCATGTGCCCCAGGGGCTCTGCAGCCGCTGCTGCCTTTGGGCTGGGCTGCCTGGGACGGCGCCCGTGCCCTCTGCTCCTGGCTGGACCCAGCCCTGCGCGGTGCTGGGTGCCGGCCAGGCACCCCTCTCACTGCTCCGTGTGTTTTAGTTCCTGGCCTACCCTGACATAAGCAGCTGGGGTGACCAGATCCTGCAGCTCGCCCCAAGGTTCCTGCACAGCGAGTGCACAGTGATGCGTCGCCTGGTGCTCAGAGGCCTCGTCGAGCTCTGCAAGACCCCTGTGATGGTGAGCAGGGGGCAGCCGGCTGAAGCTGTGCTGGCGACGTGGGGCTGGGCACGGGGTGCTGGGTAGCAGAGTCGCTTGGGCTTGGCTGGGCCTTGGGAGCTGTGGTAGCTGCTCCCAACGCTCCTGCCTCCCCGTTCACCTGCCCGAGTCCTTCGGGGCAGGCCTTTGCACCTGGCTCCCGAGGCAGCAGTGTGGGCTCAAACTGCTGCAGTGGTTTTGTCCGTGCAGCCGTTTTGGGCTTCACAACACAGCACTGTGTTCCACACAGGTCCAAAAAATGCAGTGCCTATTTCCGAGGCTCGTATTGCTACTTCAGGATGCAGACACCGAAGTAGTTGAGAAGACCCTGTCTGTGCTCAGCGAGATGCTCCTGGCAATGGACGTGCCAATTCCCAGCAACATCGCGCTGCAGCTGGCTGAGCGGCTCCGGCCACTCTTCGACAACGTAAGGCTTTGAGCCCCCCACCACGGGCGCTGGCTGCTGCCCAGAAACTTTGTGCCCTGTGGCTTTTCAGACCCATGATGTGTGGTGGGCCTGGAGCAGCTGGTGCTCAGCTCTTGCCCTCTTCCTTCATCCAGGAATCGAAGAACGTGCGACTGCTCTCCATCAAAGTCTTTGGATATGTGATGATGTCCGTAGAGCAGCAGGGAAAAGATCCACTGAAGGCGGAGGTGCACAAGAGCCTGATCCCGCTGCTCTGCCACTTGAATGACAAGAACCGGACCGTGGCAGAGGTGAGGATTTCTGACCTGCTGGGGTCCCCGCGGGAGGTGGCTCGGCTGCCTCCTGTCCCGGTGCCTCGCGGGCTGCAGCGCTCCAGCCTCCTCCTGGCCCTGGCTCCAGAGCAGCAGCTCTGGGGGAGCTCTGTCCCGCTGCCCCGGCAGCACCAGGTGCCCGGGTTGGGGGTTGTCCCACTCCTGGGCCCGGGCACCGAACGCGCCGGCAGACACCTTTGTCAGCTGCTGCATCTTCCCAGCAGCGGCCAGGAGAGGCCCTGAGCCTTGGCCAGGTGCAGGGGACGCAGGTCCTGTGCCCTGGGCAGCGGTGCCATCTCCCAGTCTCTGCTGCTCTGCAGGCCTCTTGGGAAACCCTGAATGAAGCCAGCAAGTTCCTGAAGAAGATGAATCTCAGGGAGGTGCTAAAGAGGCAGCAGATATGGGAGGTCGGCCAGTGCCTGGTAAGGATGGCCCCAGAGCCCCAGAGCCGCAGCGCCAGGCTGGACAAGCCCCCTGTCCGCACTGCCCAGCGTGTGGTGCTGGCAGCTGTGCCCCTGCCCACTGCTGCCAGCCTGCACCCCATGCATGCTGCCTTCCTCAGGCGTGCGGCCCCGCGGGCTCTTCTCCAGGCTCCTCTTCCTCCCCAAGCCTGGCACCAGCCGGCTGCTGGCTGGGCTTTGCCGTGGGTGTCCCGGCAGGGGAGGCCGGTCCTGCGTGCAGGTGCCGCCCGGCCAAGGGGGACATCCTGTGCCAACCTTTCCCTCCTTTCCCTTGCGCTCTCTCCAGCTGGCAGAGTACGGCAGCAGGGCAGACGAGTACCTGCTGCAGGCGCTGCAGTACCTGCAGAGCCCGCAGGAGTCCATGCGAGAGGCGGCCATCAGGTTCATTGGTGAGCCACAACTCCCCGGGGTCCCTCCCTGCCCCACTGCAGCTTGGCCCCAGCCCCGGCTGCTGCAGCGGCAGCAGGAATGGGCTGTGGAGCCCCAGGTGCCCCACGCGGGGCCGGGGCAGCCGTGGGGCTCCCTGCCGCCCTCTCCCACCCCTGCCCTTGGCCGTCACGCTCGGGGACGGCCCCGGGCTCAGCCCCGCCGAGGGGAGGAAAGCGTGTAGCTGGGCTGATGTGGGGAAGCTGTGCTGCTGGGGCTGGCGGGACTGCTCATGGGCTGTGTGTTCCTAGGTCACGGCGCGCAGTACGGGAGTGGTAAGGAGCAGGTAAAGCTCCAGATCATG
Organism: Chlamydotis macqueenii; assembly: GCF_036417535.1. Taxonomy (NCBI): domain Eukaryota; kingdom Metazoa; phylum Chordata; class Aves; order Otidiformes; family Otididae; genus Chlamydotis; species Chlamydotis macqueenii. The sequence continues at coordinate 40,662,793 of NC_141561.1, forward strand.
TACCAGGGTGAGTGAGCGCAGCGGGGTGTCAGCGGGGACTGTTGGGGGGAGGAAAGAATCCGGGCAGGGGGCAGCAATCCCTGCCCCGATCGGGAGGGCTCTGCTCCCTGCACAGACGAGGGGCAGCGTGGGCAGAGCAGAGATGTCAGGGGCACGTGGGGTATTTTTGGCCAGCACCTTCCGGCCGATCCCGTTGGCCCCTGCTCCCTCCTGGCCATGGGAAGAGCGGTGGGCTGGCCCTGGCAGGAGGGCTTCCTGGGGTCCCCGCGGATGCAGGCTCTGACCTGGCCTCTGTTCCTCTCTGTTCCAGCCCTTCGAGGCATGACAAGTGACCCCAGCCTCTCGGTCTCCAACCTGGCAGCTCAAACGCTGCTGGTGCTACAGGCTGCAGAGAGAAGGTCTGCCTCCAGACCTGGGCTGCTGCACAGGCTGTGGAGGAGGCGGCCTTCTTTCCGGGGCGCTGGCTGGCTGTGCTGTTGGAGCTGATCCCAGGAGCTGCTCCCAGGAGCTCCCTGTGCTGGACCACCTGAGCCTGGAGGGGGATGGCCTCTGAGAGCGGGATTGTGGAGAAGGAGCTGCCTTCTCCATGTCTTTACGTTGTGGAAATAAAGGAGTGGAAAAGCCCTGCCCTGAAGGAACCGGGAGCCTCAGGAGAGAGTGACCAGTCATGCCCGCTGTCCCGCAGCTGGAGGCAGCACCGGACATACCCACAGCCCGTGGCCTGGCCGCAGGCGCCAGCTGCTCCGCCGGCCTGCGAGAGCAAGAGGAAAGGAGAGGAAAAGCTTTTGCCTCCCGGGCACGCGCTCTGCAGCGCTCACGGCTCCCGTGGCAAGGAGTGGATGGGGTACAGCCCACAGCACCAGGCCATTTCTGTCCCTGCGCCGCTGGCGCACAGCACTGGAGCTGCAAGAGCAGCTGCAAGAGTCTTTTGCAACAAGTGCTGAGGTGATTGAGGCCAGGTCACAGCAAAAGGTCCTCCAATGGGGCCGATCCCTGTTCTGAAAGTGCGTTCACCTCTGGCGACCCAGGGGACTCTTTATCTGGCCCGGGTCTCAGTGCTGCAGAGGACAAGGTGGCGGCAGAATCTAGGAGAACGGCCCTCAGGTCAGCTCCGGTCTCCTTTCAGCGCCCCGTGCAACTCTTTTCCCGCCTTGCAGGAGAGGAGCAGCTCTGGTCCCCGCCGTGGGAACATTTATCCCCCCACTTCCCTCCCTGCGTGTTCACGGTTCCTCTGTGCCGCTCCGTCGCCACGCCTGCCTGACTCCTGTGCCCATGGCCCAGCGCCCGTGGTGCGGCTGCAGGGAGGCACGTGCCAGCCCCGCCCGCCCCACCAGCCCGCAGGATCAAAGCTCCTCTGAGCTCCTCAGGCTGTCGCTGCCCTGTCCATCCGTGGCCGATGCACCCCTCATGGGCCCGCTTTGCCTAAGGAAAGGGCAACGTCTGCCCCTCCCGCAGACGAATGGCAAGCCGGGATAGCGAAGCACCCCCAGCAGCAGGGCTGGAGCAGGCGGCGCTGCAAGGGGAAGGTGATGTTCCGACAGCAGCAGCCCAACCCGTTGGCGTAGCAGAATCAGCATCTCTGCTGCTGGCCAGGGTCTGTTGCCGTTTGAGATCAAAAGCCATCTGATTTTGCAGCAAGGCAGCAAGCCCCCAGGGAAAACAGGGGTTCCCGGCTGCAGAAGCCGGCTTCTGCACACAACCGCCCTGCAGAGCGTGCGCAAGCGAGGCGAGCGGCTGACACCGCACCTTGCTTGCTTTCTTCCAGAACATTTCCACCCGCCAGCATCTGTAGAGGTTTTCTGCATAGAGGGTGGCTGCTGCTGAAGAGGAGGCCAGGCTGCCCCACCCACCTCCTCCCCGAGGAGGGTGCAGCCAGCCAGGCAGGGTCGCTGCCAGAAAATAGGCAGCTGCCAAAATGCAACTGCTCTCAGAGGTGCCAGAGATCCTGCAGCACAGTTCAGATGGAGCCAGGAGTCCACAAAGGGCTGCGCTGATCTGGTGAATTGTATGAAAAACAAGAGCTTTAAACCATGGAGTCCTTGCAATACTTGATCGTGGGGAGATGGGGAGTGACCATGGAAATCTTTTGTGCCACACAGAGGTTTGCTGCTCGTCGTCTCGTGGCAAAGCCCTTGAACGAGCTGTCACACGTGAGGGCGAGAGGTGCATTTTTCTTGCCCAAAAAGACATCTTATGGATTTGCTGGCTGTTTCTGTGAGGACCAGGGGCTGTCAGCCGTACACTGCTGTCACAGTTCAGCCCCACACGGGACCAAGCTACGCAGTCTCTCACTGATCCCCCAGCCTGCGAGGAAATGGGGGAGATGGAATAGAACAAAAAAAAAAACAAAGTAGGATAATGAGAGAGAGGAAAAAATCTTCCCCTACCCCTGCCTGTTCCTGGGCTAAAGTTCATTCCAAATTATCTCAACCCCCTCGAGCAGCACAGGGGGAACAGGGCATGGGGTCTGCGCTCAGTTCGTCACACACTGTTTTCCGCTGCTCCTTCCTCCTCGGGGGAAGAACTCCTCACATTCTTCCTGTGCCCCGGCGTGGGGTCCTCCCCGGGCTGCAGGGGGATCTCTGCTCCTCCGTGGGCTCCCCGGGCTGCGGGGGGATCTCTGCTCCTCCGTGGGCTCCCCGGGCTGCGGGGGGATCTCTGCTCCTCCGTGGGCTCCCCGGGCTGCAGGGGCACAGCCGGCCTCACCATGGGCTGCACCACGGGCTGCAGGGGAATCCCGGCCCACAGGCACTTTTCTCTTCCTCCTCCATCCTCACTGCCCTTGGGACCCGCAGCCCTTCCTCTCACCAGAAATCCTTCACAATCGGCTCAGGCAGACGCCTCTCAGCTTCTCTTCACATCTCCTCTCTTCACTTCTCCTGGCCGAGTTGGGCCCAGGCGGCCGCTGGCGAGAGGACAGAGATTGAGGCCTGCCAGGCCCACCAGGCTCACGCCTCCATCTCTATACCCCCGCTTCTGCTTCTTCACTTTGTTTTTTTTATTTTCCCCTTGTTAAAGACATTACCACAGAGGCATTAGCACTGTCGCCAATTGCCTCGGCCTTGCCCAGCGGCAGGTCCACCCTAGACCCGGCTGGGCCCACCGCACAAAGGGGAAACTTCCAGCAGCTCCTCGCAGCAGCTGCCGCTGTATTCCCCCCGCTACACAAAGCCAGCGCAATTACCCTACAGATATTTTTTAAAAAATAAATGCCCTTAGTCTGTCCCTTCAATGTGACAGTCACAGGGTTGACTACAGCAAAACCCTCGGCAGAACTGAGAAGGTGGGGCCGAGGGACGCAGGCGGAACGCGAGGATGCAGCGAGCACGGCCAGCTACGCCCCTCTCGCACGTGGAGCTTCGTGTCTGCGGGAGGACTCTTTGCCAGTGACGGCGGCCGTTGAACCAAGGGCCCAAGGACAGCGCACCCAGAACCTGACTGCGCGTTGCTGTGTCCCAGAGCATTAATCCAAGACGTTCAAAAGCAACACGAACGAAGCCCATTCAAACGCGGTGCCCTCACTGGAGCAATGTTATTTACAATACGTAGGGAAACATTATTGCTACCGTGAGAATACCGATTTTGTAGTGAGCGCAAAAAAGGGTTTGTGCTGCGAGGCGGACTCGGGGGTCCCCAGGGCGGGGCACGCTGCAGTGCGTCACAGGGCCCTTTGTGACCCGCCGTGATATGGGCGCTGCCGATTGGATGGCACGTGGCAGTGTGTCACAGCGCCCTTGGCGATACAGCTGTTGGCGTCAGAGGGAGCACCCCACAGTGCCCGGAGGGCACGACGGGACAGGACGGGACGGAATTGGGGTGCAAGGAGCTCCTGTGCAGCCACCTTGTTCCCTGCCGACCCACGTCCGTGGTGCTTTTCCGAGGCGTCTCTCGTCCCTGGGACAGGAGCCCTCGCGGCCAGGCCTCAGCGGGATGGCGGAGAGACCGCCCAGCGAGCCCAGGCTGGCCTGGCTTGGGAAGGAGGAGGAGGAGGAGGAAGGTGCTGGGGCTGCCCCAGCACGGCAGCCTGATGAGGTGGAGGAGGTCCAGTCGCTGCACGCAGGTGAGTGGCTGAGCTGGGACACAGGGCTCGTGGCTGCTGCCGCCTTGGCCCCATCCCATCCCCCGTGGCCATTCCCACGGGAAGAGGGTATGGGGCTGTTCCCCACGGCTGGCTCCGGCCATGCTCCATCCACTGGGCACCCCCAGCCCCAACACGTGGGCAGAGAGACGGGGGTCAGCGTCCCCACCAGCCCCTGCCCCGGGACTGGCCCTGCCCGGGCAGCGCGGGGCTCGCCTCTGTTCTCCAGCCTCTCCCGCAGCCCCTCAGCTCTGCCTGTGCTCTGTCTTTGCCACATCCAGGCTGGGACTTGTCGGAAGAGGAGGAGCAGGAGGACACCCGTACCCTCTTCTACTGGACAGCACAGGTACCCACAGCCATCCCCGCCTGGGCTGGGGCTGCTCTGGCTGCTCAGCCAAGCACTGCCGTCAGGGCACTTGGGGTGACATCTCTCTCTTCCCCGCCCTTCCTTCTCCTGCAAATGTTTTAGGAATCCCTCAGCCTCACTGAGCAGGAAGGCACCACTGTCACGGCCGTCAAGGGCAGGGCAGACTCTGAGTCCTGCAATGCAGAGGCTTGTGCGGCCGTGCTGGATGTGCCTCTGGAAAGTGACACCTCCTGCTTGGAGCATAAGTGGCCTTTGACCGGGGCTCGAGCTCCCCAGGGCTTGTGTGCCCCCTGACGCTGGGTCCCCTGGGCACCCAACAGCCTTTTAGGCCAGCACAGTGCGGCGGGAAGGGAAGCACATCCCGGGGGCAGCTGGGGAAATGGCTGGCTCTGGCAGCACTCCATCTCTCAGCCGTGTCTCCTCCAGGTGCCCGGGACTGTGAGGCGCATCTACCGGCGGCTCACGTCCAGCACGGATGTGTCTGCCGAGGACCAGTGGGACAACACCCTTCAGGAGCTGACCCACGCGCACCCCCGGGATGTGGTGATGACCCTCCTGCGCTGTGCCCCATCATGCGACAGGTACGGGGCACACCTGCCTTGAGGGCTCAGGGCTCACCAGCCTCTGTCGAGCCTGTCCCACGGGGGCTGCCAGACAGGCAGAGATTTTTGGGGCACTGCTGACCCTCCGTTTCCCAGCCCTGACATCCCAGCCCACAGCCCTCTGCCACGCTCCCTCCCTGCCCCTCAAGGCACCGGTGCTCGGCCGCCTTCCTGCCCGCAGGGGCAGGCTGGCAGCCGGTGGTTGCCCAGGCCAGGGCGCTGTGGCCGAGACCCCGCTAACACAGAGCTCTGGGCCTGCAGAGCTGCTGCGACCATGTGGAGGGCGATGGTCTCCTCGGGCAGGACTGCGGAGAAGGTGCTGCTGGAGCTGCTCTGTGTGCTGGAGGACTGGCCAATGCACAGCACGTCCACCTCCGACGGGGACAGCACGGGTGTCTTTGCCCTGGCCGTGAGTTTCTGGACTGTGCCTCTCCGGGCGGCTCTCCACGCTCCCCTGCATCGCTCTGTCTCAGCGTGGGCCGGAAACCTGGCTTAGGGGCAGGCTGAGGGGGCACGAGGCCACATGCTCCCCCTGCGTCTCCCACGGCCCAGGCCAGCGCCCGAGCCTCCCCCTCCCACGCTGGGGCCCCGCCACAGGGATATTTCGGCACTGAGTGCTCTCTCTGGGTGCTTTGTTTTCTGCAGGCAACCAGGGCGCTGCGGGAGATCCTCCGACTGCCCGGGTGCCCAGGGGCATTGGTGATGCATTTCCCTCGCCTCTTCCTGCTTCTGCTCTTCCAAATTTTCTTCATCACAGAGCAGATGCCAGGGAAGGTTGAAACCTTCTGGAGGGAATGCCGGGAGGAAGATGGCCTTCCCACACACCCTAAAAGGTGCCCCATCCCAGTCCTCCCGTGCCCCCACGGCCCTGGAGCTGGGGCCAGGGCTCCCGGTGTGACCTGGCCTTTGCTGTGCACACAGGTTTGCAGTGCTGACTGTCAAAGCGCTGCTCTGCCGCGTTGGCTATGAGAACGTGGTGTTTGACGTCCAACGGAAGCATGGCTGGGACACGCTCCTCAACGCTGAGACCCAGCACTGCGCAATGGGTCTGCTGGCCAGGTGAGAGCCCCCTTCTCCCCACCCCCCCGCCCATTTCTGCCCTGCAGACGGGGCGCCCCACACAATCCCCTTGGTCGTGGGTGAGAGGGACTTGTCAGCGAGGGATGGCCCAGCAGACTGGAAAAGCCTGGGAGAGGTGGGGGCACAGGAGCAGCCACCTCCCAGAGCGCCAGCGTCCCCTCCGGAGGGGCCTGGGCTGACGGCAGGGAGCAGGGGCTCTGTCTGCAGGCAGCCCCAGCGAGGGCAGCCCGCCGATGCAGGGCAGGAGGCAGTGAGGGCCGGGGGCAGAGCCTGGGGGTGATGAGTCGCCCGTGGGCTGAAAGGGGTCTCCTCAGAAGGGAAGGCTTTGGGGCATGGTAGGGCGTTTTTCCAGTTCTTTCCCCAAAAGGAGCCTCCTGGTTTGCGAGCGTAGCTCGGGACCAAGAGTTCCTTATCCCCTCCACCAGAGAGATGCGTATTTTATCCACACGCTTCCGTCGCTGGATTGCAAACTACCTGGTGGAGCTGCTCAGCCGGAAGGAGCCACGCTGGGAGATGCCCGCCATGACATTCCTTGTGGAGGTGAGCCAGATGGGGAGCGCTGCCTCGCTGAGCTGCCTCCCACCACGCTGCCCTGTGGCAGCAGCAGCTGCGGGGCAGCCCAGCCGATGGAGCTGGGGCAGAGGGGGAGCTCTGGCGAGCGATCAGAGGCTGCCGAGGGCTGGGAGGCACAGCGGAGTGGGCGAGCGACCTGCGCCATGTGCCCCAGGGGCTCTGCAGCCGCTGCTGCCTTTGGGCTGGGCTGCCTGGGACGGCGCCCGTGCCCTCTGCTCCTGGCTGGACCCAGCCCTGCGTGGTGCTGGGTGCCGGCCAGGCACCCCTCTCACTGCTCCGTGTGTTTTAGTTCCTGGCCTACCCTGACATAAGCAGCTGGGGTGACCAGATCCTGCAGCTCGCCCCAAGGTTCCTGCACAGCGAGTGCACAGTGATGCGTCGCCTGGTGCTCAGAGGCCTCGTCGAGCTCTGCAAGACCCCCGTGATGGTGAGCAGGGGGCAGCAGGCTGAAGCTGTGCTGGCGACGTGGGGCTGGGCACGGGGTGCTGGGTAGCAGAGTCCCTTGGGCTTGGCTGGGCCTTGGGAGCTGTGGTAGCTGCTCCCAACGCTCCTGCCTCCCCGTTCACCTGCCCGAGTCCTTCGGGGCAGGCCTTTGCACCTGGCTCCCGAGGCAGCAGCGTGGGCTCAAACTGCTGCAGTGGTTTTGTCCGTGCAGCCTTTTTGGGCTTCACAACACAGCACTGTGTTCCACACAGGTCCAAAAAATGCAGTGCCTATTTCCGAGGCTCGTATTGCTACTTCAGGATGCAGACACCGAAGTAGTTGAGAAGACCCTGTCTGTGCTCAGCGAGATGCTCCTGGCAATGGACGTGCCAATTCCCAGCAACATCGCGCTGCAGCTGGCTGAGCGGCTCCGGCCACTCTTCGACAACGTAAGGCTTTGAGCCCCCCACCACGGGCGCTGGCTGCTGCCCAGAAACTTTGTGCCCTGTGGCTTTTCAGACCCATGATGTGTGGTGGGCCTGGAGCAGCTGGTGCTCAGCTCTTGCCCTCTTCCTTCATCCAGGAATCGAAGAACGTGCGACTGCTCTCCATCAAAGTCTTTGGATATGTGATGATGTCCGTAGAGCAGCAGGGAAAAGATCCACTGAAGGCGGAGGTGCACAAGAGCCTGATCCCGCTGCTCTGCCACTTGAATGACAAGAACCGGACCGTGGCAGAGGTGAGGATTTCTGACCTGCTGGGGTCCCCGCGGGAGGTGGCTCGGCTGCCTCCTGTCCCGGTGCCTCGCGGGCTGCAGCGCTCCAGCCTCCTCCTGGCCCTGGCTCCAGAGCAGCAGCTCTGGGGGAGCTCTGTCCCGCTGCCCCGGCAGCACCAGGTGCCCGGGTTGGGGGTTGTCCCACTCCTGGGCCCGGGCACCGAACGCGCCGGCAGACACCTTTGTCAGCTGCTGCATCTTCCCAGCAGCGGCCAGGAGCCTTGGCCAGGTGCAGGGGACGCAGGTCCTGTGCCCTGGGCAGCGGTGCCATCTCCCAGTCTCTGCTGCTCTGCAGGCCTCTTGGGAAACCCTGAATGAAGCCAGCAAGTTCCTGAAGAAGATGAATCTCAGGGAGGTGCTAAAGAGGCAGCAGATATGGGAGGTCGGCCAGTGCCTGGTAAGGATGGCCCCAGACCCCAGAGCCCCAGCGCCAGGCTGGACAAGCCCCCTGTCCGCACTGCCCAGCGTGTGGTGCTGGCAGCTGTGCCCCCGCCCACTGCTGCCAGCCTGCACCCCATGCACGCTGCCTTCCTCAGGCGTGCGGCCCCGCGGGCTCTTCTCCAGGCTCCTCTTCCTCCCCAAGCCCGGCACCAGCCGGCTGCTGGCTGGGCTTTGCCGTGGGTGTCCCGGCAGGGGAGGCCGGTCCTGCGTGCAGGTGCCGCCTGGCCAAGGGGGACATCCTGTGCCAACCTTTCCCTCCTTTCCCTTGCGCTCTCTCCAGCTGGCAGAGTACGGCAGCAGGGCAGACGAGTACCTGCTGCAGGCGCTGCAGTACCTGCAGAGCCCGCAGGAGTCCATGCGAGAGGCGGCCATCAGGTTCATTGGTGAGCCACAACTCCCCGGGGTCCCTCCCTGCCCCACTGCAGCTTGGCCCCAGCCCCGGCTGCTGCAGCGGCAGCAGGAATGGGCTGTGGAGCCCCAGGTGCCCCACGCGGGGCCGGGGCAGCCGTGGGGCTCCCTGCCGCCCTCTCCCACCCCTGCCCTTGGCCGTCACGCTCGGGGACGGCCCCGGGCTCAGCCCCGCCGAGGGGAGGAAAGCGTGTAGCTGGGCTGATGTGGGGAAGCTGTGCTGCTGGGGCTGGCGGGACTGCTCATGGGCTGTGTGTTCCTAGGTCACGGCGCGCAGTACGGGAGTGGTAAGGAGCAGGTAAAGCTCCAGATCATGTACCAGGGTGAGTGAGCGCAGCGGGGTGTCAGCGGGGACTGTTGGGGGGAGGAAAGAATCCGGGCAGGGGGCAGCAATCCCTGCCCCGATCGGGAGGGCTCTGCTCCCTGCACAGACGAGGGGCAGCGTGGGCAGAGCAGAGATGTCAGGGGCACGTGGGGTATTTTTGGCCAGCACCTTCCGGCCGATCCCGTTGGCCCCTGCTCCCTCCTGGCCATGGGAAGAGCGGTGGGCTGGCCCTGGCAGGAGGGCTTCCTGGGGTCCCCGCGGATGCAGGCTCTGACCTGGCCTCTGTTCCTCTCTGTTCCAGCCCTTCGAGGCATGACAAGTGACCCCAGCCTCTCGGTCTCCAACCTGGCAGCTCAAACGCTGCTGGTGCTACAGGCTGCAGAGAGAAGGTCTGCCTCCAGACCTGGGCTGCTGCACAGGCTGTGGAGGAGGCGGCCTTCTTTCCGGGGCGCTGGCTGGCTGTGCTGTTGGAGCTGATCCCAGGAGCTGCTCCCAGGAGCTCCCTGTGCTGGACCACCTGAGCCTGGAGGGGGATGGCCTCTGAGAGCGGGATTGTGGAGAAGGAGCTGCCTTCTCCATGTCTTTACGTTGTGGAAATAAAGGAGTGTAAAAGCCCTGCCCTGAAGGAACCGGGAGCCTCAGGAGAGAGTGACCAGTCATGCCCGCTGTCCCGCAGCTGGAGGCAGCACCGGACATACCCACAGCCCGTGGCCTGGCCGCAGGCGCCAGCTGCTCCGCCGGCCTGCGAGAGCAAGAGGAAAGGAGAGGAAAAGCTTTTGCCTCCCGGGCACGCGCTCTGCAGCGCTCACGGCTCCCGTGGCAAGGAGTGGATGGGGTACAGCCCACAGCACCAGGCCATTTCTGTCCCTGCGCCGCTGGCGCACAGCACTGGAGCTGCAAGAGCAGCTGCAAGAGTCTTTTGCAACAAGTGCTGAGGTGATTGAGGCCAGGTCACAGCAAAAGGTCCTCCAATGGGGCCGATCCCTGTTCTGAAAGTGCGTTCACCTCTGGCGACCCAGGAGACTCTTTATCTGGCCCGGGTCTCAGTGCTGCAGAGGACAAGGTGGCGGCAGAATCTAGGAGAACGGCCCTCAGGTCAGCTCCGGTCTCCTTTCAGCGCCCCGTGCAACTCTTTTCCCGCCTTGCAGGAGAGGAGCAGCTCTGGTCCCCGCCGTGGGAACATTTATCCCCCCACTTCCCTCCCTGCGTGTTCACGGTTCCTCTGTGCCGCTCCGTCGCCACGCCTGCCTGACTCCTGTGCCCATCGCCCAGCGCCCGTGGTGCGGCTGCAGGGAGGCACGTGCCAGCCCCGCCCGCCCCACCAGCCCGCAGGATCAAAGCTCCTCTGAGCTCCTCAGGCTGTCGCTGCCCTGTCCATCCGTGGCCGATGCACCCCTCATGGGCCCGCTTTGCCTAAGGAAAGGGCAACGTCTGCCCCTCCCGCAGACGAATGGCAAGCCGGGATAGCGAAGCACCCCCAGCAGCAGGGCTGGAGCAGGCGGCGCTGCAAGGGGAAGGTGATGTTCCGACAGCAGCAGCCCAACCCGTTGGCGTAGCAGAATCAGCATCTCTGCTGCTGGCCAGGGTCTGTTGCCGTTTGAGATCAAAAGCCATCTGATTTTGCAGCAAGGCAGCAAGCCCCCAGGGAAAACAGGGGTTCCCGGCTGCAGAAGCCGGCTTCTGCACACAACCGCCCTGCAGAGCGTGCGCAAGCGAGGCGAGCGGCTGACACCGCACCTTGCTTGCTTTCTTCCAGAACATTTCCACCCGCCAGCATCTGTAGAGGTTTTCTGCATAGAGGGTGGCTGCTGCTGAAGAGGAGGCCAGGCTGCCCCACCCACCTCCTCCCCGAGGAGGGTGCAGCCAGCCAGGCAGGGTCGCTGCCAGAAAATAGGCAGCTGCCAAAATGCAACTGCTCTCAGAGGTGCCAGAGATCCTGCAGCACAGTTCAGATGGAGCCAGGAGTCCACAAAGGGCTGCGCTGATCTGGTGAATTGTATGAAAAACAAGAGCTTTAAACCATGGAGTCCTTGCAATACTTGATCGTGGGGAGATGGGGAGTGACCATGGAAATCTTTTGTGCCACACAGAGGTTTGCTGCTCGTCGTCTCGTGGCAAAGCCCTTGAACGAGCTGTCACACGTGAGGGCGAGAGGTGCATTTTTCTTGCCCAAAAAGACATCTTATGGATTTGCTGGCTGTTTCTGTGAGGACCAGGGGCTGTCAGCCGTACACTGCTGTCACAGTTCAGCCCCACACGGGACCAAGCTACGCAGTCTCTCACTGATCCCCCAGCCTGCGAGGAAATGGGGGAGATGGAATAGAACAAAAAAAAAAACAAAGTAGGATAATGAGAGAGAGGAAAAAATCTTCCCCTACCCCTGCCTGTTCCTGGGCTAAAGTTCATTCCAAATTATCTCAACCCCCTCGAGCAGCACATGGGGAACAGGGCATGGGGTCTGCGCTCAGTTCGTCACACACTGTTTTCCGCTGCTCCTTCCTCCTCGGGGGAAGAACTCCTCACATTCTTCCTGTGCCCCGGCGTGGGGTCCTCCCCGGGCTGCAGGGGGATCTCTGCTCCTCCGTGGGCTCCCCGGGCTGCGGGGGGATCTCTGCTCCTCCGTGGGCTCCCCGGGCTGCAGGGGCACAGCCGGCCTCACCATGGGCTGCACCACGGGCTGCAGGGGAATCCCGGCCCACAGGCACTTTTCTCTTCCTCCTCCATCCTCACTGCCCTTGGGACCCGCAGCCCTTCCTCTCACCAGAAATCCTTCACAATCGGCTCAGGCAGACGCCTCTCAGCTTCTCTTCACATCTCCTCTCTTCACTTCTCCTGGCCGAGTTGGGCCCAGGCGGCCGCTGGCGAGAGGACAGAGATTGAGGCCTGCCAGGCCCACCAGGCTCACGCCTCCATCTCTATACCCCCGCTTCTGCTTCTTCACTTTGTTTTTTTTATTTTCCCCTTGTTAAAGACATTACCACAGAGGCATTAGCACTGTCGCCAATTGCCTCGGCCTTGCCCAGCGGCAGGTCCACCCTAGACCCGGCTGGGCCCACCGCACAAAGGGGAAACTTCCAGCAGCTCCTCGCAGCAGCTGCCACTGTATTCCCCCCGCTACACAAAGCCAGCGCAATTACCCTACAGATATTTTTTAAAAAATAAATGCCCTTAGTCTGTCCCTTCAATGTGACAGTCACAGGGTTGACTACAGCAAAACCCTCGGCAGAACTGAGAAGGTGGGGCCGAGGGACGCAGGCGGAACGCGAGGATGCAGCGAGCACGGCCAGCTACGCCCCTCTCGCACGTGGAGCTTCGTGTCTGCGGGAGGACTCTTTGCCAGTGACGGCGGCCGTTGAACCAAGGGCCCAAGGACAGCGCACCCAGAACCTGACTGCGCGTTGCTGTGTCCCAGAGCATTAATCCAAGACGTTCAAAAGCAACACGAACGAAGCCCATTCAAACGCGGTGCCCTCACTGGAGCAATGTTATTTACAATACGTAGGGAAACATTATTGCTACCGTGAGAATACCGATTTTGTAGTGAGCGCAAAAAAGGGTTTGTGCTGCGAGGCGGACTCGGGGGTCCCCAGGGCGGGGCACGCTGCAGTGCGTCACAGGGCCCTTTGTGACCCGCCGTGATATGGGCGCTGCCGATTGGATGGCACGTGGCAGTGTGTCACAGCGCCCTTGGCGATACAGCTGTTGGCGTCAGAGGGAGCACCCCACAGTGCCTGGAGGGCGCGACGGGACAGGACGGGACGGAATTGGGGTGCAAGGAGCTCCTGTGCAGCCACCTTGTTCCCTGCCGACCCACGTCCGTGGTGCTTTTCCGAGGCGTCTCTCGTCCCTGGGACAGGAGCCCTCGCGGCCAGGCCTCAGCGGGATGGCGGAGAGACCGCCCAGCGAGCCCAGGCTGGCCTGGCTTGGGAAGGAGGAGGAGGAGGAGGAAGGTGCTGGGGCTGCCCCAGCACGGCAGCCTGATGAGGTGGAGGAGGTCCAGTCGCTGCACGCAGGTGAGTGGCTGAGCTGGGACACAGGGCTCGTGGCTGCTGCCGCCTTGGCCCCATCCCATCCCCCGTGGCCATTCCCACGGGAAGAGGGTATGGGGCTGTTCCCCACGGCTGGCTCCGGCCATGCTCCATCCACTGGGCACCCCCAGCCCCAACACGTGGGCAGAGAGACGGGGGTCAGCGTCCCCACCAGCCCCTGCCCCGGGACTGGCCCTGCCCGGGCAGCGCGGGGCTCGCCTCTGTTCTCCAGCCTCTCCCGCAGCCCCTCAGCTCTGTCTGTGCTCTGTCTTTGCCACATCCAGGCTGGGACTTGTCGGAGGAGGAGCAGGAGGACACCCGTACCCTCTTCTACTGGACAGCACAGGTACCCACAGCCATCCCCGCCTGGGCTGGGGCTGCTCTGGCTGCTCAGCCAAGCACTGCCGTCAGGGCACTTGGGGTGACATCTCTCTCTTCCCCGCCCTTCCTTCTCCTGCAAATGTTTTAGGAATCCCTCAGCCTCACTGAGCAGGAAGGCACCACTGTCACGGCCGTCAAGGGCAGGGCAGACTCTGAGTCCTGCAATGCAGAGGCTTGTGCGGCCGTGCTGGATGTGCCTCTGGAAAGTGACACCTCCTGCTTGGAGCATAAGTGGCCTTTGGCCGGGGCTCGAGCTCCCCAGGGCTTGTGTGCCCCCTGACGCCGGGTCCCCTGGGCACCCAACAGCCTTTTAGGCCAGCACAGTGCGGCGGGAAGGGAAGCACATCCCGGGGGCAGCTGGGGAAATGGCTGGCTCTGGCAGCACTCCATCTCTCAGCCGTGTCTCCTCCAGGTGCCCGGGACTGTGAGGCGCATCTACCGGCGGCTCACGTCCAGCACGGATGTGTCTGCCGAGGACCAGTGGGACAACACCCTTCAGGAGCTGACCCACGCGCACCCCCGGGATGTGGTGGTGACCCTCCTGCGCTGTGCCCCATCATGCGACAGGTACGGGGCACACCTGCCTTGAGGGCTCAGGGCTCACCAGCCTCTGTCGAGCCTGTCCCACGGGGGCTGCCAGACAGGCAGAGATTTTTGGGGCACTGCTGACCCTCCGTTTCCCAGCCCTGACATCCCAGCCCACAGCCCTCTGCCACGCTCCCTCCCTGCCCCTCAAGGCACCGGTGCTCGGCCGCCTTCCTGCCCGCAGGGGCAGGCTGGCAGCCGGTGGTTGCCCAGGCCAGGGCGCTGTGGCCGAGACCCCGCTAACACAGAGCTCTGGGCCTGCAGAGCTGCTGCGACCATGTGGAGGGCGATGGTCTCCTCGGGCAGGACTGCGGAGAAGGTGCTGCTGGAGCTGCTCTGCGTGCTGGAGGACTGGCCAATGCACAGCACGTCCACCTCCGATGGGGACAGCACGGGTGTCTTTGCCCTGGCCGTGAGTTTCTGGACTGTGCCTCTCCGGGCGGCTCTCCACGCTCCCCTGCATCGCTCTGTCTCAGCGTGGGCCGGAAACCTGGCTTAGGGGCAGGCTGAGGGGGCACGAGGCCACATGCTCCCCCTGCGTCTCCCACGGCCCAGGCCAGCGCCCGAGCCTCCCCCTCCCACGCTAGGGCCCCGCCACAGGGATATTTCGGCACTGAGTGCTCTCTCTGGGTGCTTTGTTTTCTGCAGGCAACCAGGGCGCTGCGGGAGATCCTCCGACTGCCCGGGTGCCCAGGGGCATTGGTGATGCATTTCCCTCGCCTCTTCCTGCTTCTGCTCTTCCAAATTTTCTTCATCACAGAGCAGATGCCAGGGAAGGTTGAAACCTTCTGGAGGGAATGCCGGGAGGAAGATGGCCTTCCCACACACCCTAAAAGGTGCCCCATCCCAGTCCTCCCGTGCCCCCACGGCCCTGGAGCTGGGGCCAGGGCTCCCGGTGTGACCTGGCCTTTGCTGTGCACACAGGTTTGCAGTGCTGACTGTCAAAGCGCTGCTCTGCCGCGTTGGCTATGAGAACGTGGTGTTTGACGTCCAACGGAAGCATGGCTGGGACACGCTCCTCAACGCTGAGACCCAGCACTGCGCAATGGGTCTGCTGGCCAGGTGAGAGCCCCCTTCTCCCCACCCCCCCGCCCATTTCTGCCCTGCAGACGGGGCGCCCCACACAATCCCCTTGGTCGTGGGTGAGAGGGACTTGTCAGCGAGGGATGGCCCAGCAGACTGGAAAAGCCTGGGAGAGGTGGGGGCACAGGAGCAGCCACCTCCCAGAGCGCCAGCGTCCCCTCCGGAGGGGCCTGGGCTGACGGCAGGGAGCAGGGGCTCTGTCTGCAGGCAGCCCCAGCGAGGGCAGCCCGCCGATGCAGGGCAGGAGGCAGTGAGGGCCGGGGGCAGAGCCTGGGGGTGATGAGTCGCCCGTGGGCTGAAAGGGGTCTCCTCAGAAGGGAAGGCTTTGGGGCATGGTAGGGCGTTTTTCCAGTTCTTTCCCCAAAAGGAGCCTCCTGGTTTGCGAGCGTAGCTCGGGACCAACAGTTCCTTATCCCCTCCACCAGAGAGATGCGTATTTTATCCACACGCTTCCGTCGCTGGATTGCAAACTACCTGGTGGAGCTGCTCAGCCGGAAGGAGCCACGCTGGGAGATGCCCGCCATGACATTCCTTGTGGAGGTGAGCCAGATGGGGAGCGCTGCCTCGCTGAGCTGCCTCCCACCACGCTGCCCTGTGGCAGCAGCAGCTGCGGGGCAGCCCAGCCGATGGAGCTGGGGCAGAGGGGGAGCTCTGGCGAGCGATCAGAGGCTGCCGAGGGCTGGGAGGCACAGCGGAGTGGGCGAGCGACCTGCGCCATGTGCCCCAGGGGCTCTGCAGCCGCTGCTGCCTTTGGGCTGGGCTGCCTGGGACGGCGCCCGTGCCCTCTGCTCCTGGCTGGACCCAGCCCTGCGTGGTGCTGGGTGCCGGCCAGGCACCCCTCTCACTGCTCCGTGTGTTTTAGTTCCTGGCCTACCCTGACATAAGCAGCTGGGGTGACCAGATCCTGCAGCTCGCCCCAAGGTTCCTGCACAGCGAGTGCACAGTGATGCGTCGCCTGGTGCTCAGAGGCCTCGTCGAGCTCTGCAAGACCCCCGTGATGGTGAGCAGGGGGCAGCCGGCTGAAGCTGTGCTGGCGACGTGGGGCTGGGCACGGGGTGCTGGGTAGCAGAGTCGCTTGGGCTTGGCTGGGCCTTGGGAGCTGTGGTAGCTGCTCCCAACGCTCCTGCCTCCCCGTTCACCTGCCCGAGTCCTTCGGGGCAGGCCTTTGCACCTGGCTCCCGAGGCAGCAGCGTGGGCTCAAACTGCTGCAGTGGTTTTGTCCGTGCAGCCTTTTTGGGCTTCACAACACAGCACTGTGTTCCACACAGGTCCAAAAAATGCAGTGCCTATTTCCGAGGCTCGTATTGCTACTTCAGGATGCAGACACCGAAGTAGTTGAGAAGACCCTGTCTGTGCTCAGCGAGATGCTCCTGGCAATGGACGTGCCAATTCCCAGCAACATCGCGCTGCAGCTGGCTGAGCGGCTCCGGCCACTCTTCGACAACGTAAGGCTTTGAGCCCCCCACCACGGGCGCTGGCTGCTGCCCAGAAACTTTGTGCCCTGTGGCTTTTCAGACCCATGATGTGTGGTGGGCCTGGAGCAGCTGGTGCTCAGCTCTTGCCCTCTTCCTTCATCCAGGAATCGAAGAACGTGCGACTGCTCTCCATCAAAGTCTTTGGATATGTGATGATGTCCGTAGAGCAGCAGGGAAAAGATCCACTGAAGGCGGAGGTGCACAAGAGCCTGATCCCGCTGCTCTGCCACTTGAATGACAAGAACCGGACCGTGGCAGAGGTGAGGATTTCTGACCTGCTGGGGTCCCCGCGGGAGGTGGCTCGGCTGCCTCCTGTCCCGGTGCCTCGCGGGCTGCAGCGCTCCAGCCTCCTCCTGGCCCTGGCTCCAGAGCAGCAGCTCTGGGGGAGCTCTGTCCCGCTGCCCCGGCAGCACCAGGTGCCCGGGTTGGGGGTTGTCCCACTCCTGGGCCCGGGCACCGAACGCGCCGGCAGACACCTTTGTCAGCTGCTGCATCTTCCCAGCAGCGGCCAGGAGAGGCCCTGAGCCTTGGCCAGGTGCAGGGGACGCAGGTCCTGTGCCCTGGGCAGCGGTGCCATCTCCCAGTCTCTGCTGCTCTGCAGGCCTCTTGGGAAACCCTGAATGAAGCCAGCAAGTTCCTGAAGAAGATGAATCTCAGGGAGGTGCTAAAGAGGCAGCAGATATGGGAGGTCGGCCAGTGCCTGGTAAGGATGGCCCCAGAGCCCCAGAGCCCCAGCGCCAGGCTGGACAAGCCCCCTGTCCGCACTGCCCAGTGTGTGGTGCTGGCAGCTGTGCCCCTGCCCACTGCTGCCAGCCTGCACCCCACGCACGCTGCCTTCCTCAGGCGTGCGGCCCCGCGGGCTCTTCTCCAGGCTCCTCTTCCTCCCCAAGCCCGGCACCAGCCGGCTGCTGGCTGGGATTTGCTGTGGGTGTCCCGGCAGGGGAGGCCGGTCCTGCGTGCAGGTGCCGCCCAGCCAAGGGGGACATCCTGTGCCAACCTTTCCCTCCTTTCCCTTGCGCTCTCTCCAGCTGGCAGAATACGGCAGCAGGGCAGACGAGTACCTGCTGCAGGCGCTGCAGTACCTGCAGAGCCCGCAGGAGTCCATGCGAGAGGCGGCCATCAGGTTCATTGGTGAGCCACAACTCCCCGGGGTCCCTCCCTGCCCCACTGCAGCTTGGCCCCAGCCCGGGCTGCTGCAGCGGCAGCAGGAATGGGCTGTGGAGCCCCAGGTGCCCCACGCGGGGCCGGGGCAGCCGTGGGGTTCCCTGCCGCCCTCTCCCACCCCTGCCCTTGGCCGTCACGCTCGGGGACGGCCCCGGGCTCAGCCCCGCCGAGGGGAGGAAAGCATGTAGCTGGGCTGATGTGGGGAAGCTGTGCTGCTGGGGCTGGCGGGACTGCTCATGGGCTGTGTGTTCCTAGGTCACGGCGCGCAGTACGGGAGTGGTAAGGAGCAGGTAAAGCTCCAGATCATGTACCAGGGTGAGTGAGCGCAGCGGGGTGTCAGCGGGGACTGTTGGGGGGAGGAAAGAATCCGGGCAGGGGGCTGCAATCCCTGCCCCGATCGGGAGGGCTCTGCTCCCTGCACAGACGAGGGGCAGCGTGGGCAGAGCAGAGATGTCAGGGGCACGTGGGGTATTTTTGGCCAGCACCTTCCGGCCGATCCCGTTGGCCCCTGCTCCCTCCTGGCCATGGGAAGAGCGGTGGGCTGGCCCTGGCAGGAGGGCTTCCTGGGGTTCCCGCGGATGCAGGCTCTGACCTGGCCTCTGTTCCTCTCTGTTCCAGCCCTTCGAGGCATGACAAGTGACCCCAGCCTCTCGGTCTCCAACCTGGCAGCTCAAACGCTGCTGGTGCTACAGGCTGCAGAGAGAAGGTCTGCCTCCAGACCTGGGCTGCTGCACAGGCTGTGGAGGAGGCGGCCTTCTTTCCGGGGCGCTGGCTGGCTGTGCTGTTGGAGCTGATCCCAGGAGCTGCTCCCAGGAGCTCCCTGTGCTGGACCACCTGAGCCTGGAGGGGGATGGCCTCTGAGAGCGGGATTGTGGAGAAGGAGCTGCCTTCTCCATGTCTTTACGTTGTGAAAATAAAGGAGTGGAAAAGCCCTGCCCTGAAGGAACCGGGAGCCTCAGGAGAGAGTGACCAGTCATGCCCGCTGTCCCGCAGCTGGAGGCAGCAGCGGACATACCCACAGCCCGTGGCCTGGCCGCAGGCGCCAGCTGCTCCGCCGGCCTGCGAGAGCAAGAGGAAAGGAGAGGAAAAGCTTTTGCCTCCCGGGCACGCGCTCTGCAGCGCTCACGGCTCCCGTGGCAAGGAGTGGATGGGGTACAGCCCACAGCACCAGGCCATTTCTGTCCCTGCGCCGCTGGCGCACAGCACTGGAGCTGCAAGAGCAGCTGCAAGAGTCTTTTGCAACAAGTGCTGAGGTGATTGAGGCCAGGTCACAGCAAAAGGTCCTCCAATGGGGCCGATCCCTGTTCTGAAAGTGCGTTCACCTCTGGCGACCCAGGGGACTCTTTATCTGGCCCGGGTCTCAGTGCTGCAGAGGACAAGGTGGCGGCAGAATCTAGGAGAACGGCCCTCAGGTCAGCTCCGGTCTCCTTTCAGCGCCCCGTGCAACTCTTTTCCCGCCTTGCAGGAGAGGAGCAGCTCTGGTCCCCGCCGTGGGAACATTTATCCCCCCACTTCCCTCCCTGCGTGTTCACGGTTCCTCTGTGCCGCTCCGTCGCCACGCCTGCCTGACTCCTGTGCCCATCGCCCAGCGCCCGTGGTGCGGCTGCAGGGAGGCACGTGCCAGCCCCGCCCGCCCCACCAGCCCGCAGGATCAAAGCTCCTCTGAGCTCCTCAGGCTGTCGCTGCCCTGTCCATCCGTGGCTGATGCACCCCTCATGGGCCCGCTTTGCCTAAGGAAAGGGCAACGTCTGCCCCTCCCGCAGACGAATGGCAAGCCGGGATAGCGAAGCACCCCCAGCAGCAGGGCTGGAGCAGGCGGCGCTGCAAGGGGAAGGTGATGTTCCGACAGCAGCAGCCCAACCCGTTGGCGTAGCAGAATCAGCATCTCTGCTGCTGGCCAGGGTCTGTTGCCGTTTGAGATCAAAAGCCATCTGATTTTGCAGCAAGGCAGCAAGCCCCCAGGGAAAACAGGGGTTCCCGGCTGCAGAAGCCAGCTTCTGCACACAACCGCCCTGCAGAGCGTGCGCAAGCGAGGCGAGCGGCTGACACCGCACCTTGCTTGCTTTCTTCCAGAACATTTCCACCCGCCAGCATCTGTAGAGGTTTTCTGCACAGAGGGTGGCTGCTGCTGAAGAGGAGGCCAGGCTGCCCCACCCACCTCCTCCCCGAGGAGGGCGCAGCCAGCCAGGCAGGGTCGCTGCCAGAAAATAGGCAGCTGCCAAAATGCAACTGCTCTCAGAGGTGCCAGAGATCCTGCAGCACAGTTCAGATGGAGCCAGGAGTCCACAAAGGGCTGCGCTGATCTGGTGAATTGTATGAAAAACAAGAGCTTTAAACCATGGAGTCCTTGCAATACTTGATCGTGGGGAGATGGGGAGTGACCATGGAAATCTTTTGTGCCACACAGAGGTTTGCTGCTCGTCGTCTCGTGGCAAAGCCCTTGAACGAGCTGTCACACGTGAGGGTGAGAGGTGCATTTTCTTGCCCAAAAAGACATCTTGTGGATTTGCTGGCTGTTTCTGTGAGGACCAGGGGCTGTCAGCCGTACACTGCTGTCACAGTTCAGCCCCACACGGGACCAAGCTACGCAGTCTCTCACTGATCCCCCAGCCTGCGAGGAAATGGGGGAGATGGAATAGAACAAAAAAAAAAAACAAAGTAGGATAATGAGAGAGAAGAAAAAATCTTCCCCTACCCCTGCCTGTTCCTGGGCTAAAGTTCATTCCAAATTATCTCAACCCCCTCGAGCAACACAGGGGGAACAGGGCATGGGGGCTATGCTCAGTTCGTCACACGCTGTTTTCCGCCGCTCCTTCCTCCTCGGGGGAAGAACTCCTCACATTCTTCCTGTGCCCCGGCGTGGGGTCCTCCCCGGGCTGCAGGGGGATCTCTGCTCCTCCGTGGGCTCCCTGGGCTGTGGGGGGATCTCTGCTCCTCCGTGGGCTCCCCGGGCTGCGGGGAGATCTCTGCTCCTCCGTGGGCTCCCCGGGCTGCAGGGGGATCTCTGATCCTCCGTGGGCTCCCCAGGCTGCGGGGAGATCTCTGCTCCTCCGTGGGCTCCCCGGGCTGCGGGGGGATCTCTGCTGCTCTGTGGGCTCCCCGGCCTGCGGGGAGATCTCTGCTCCTCCGTGGGCTCCCCGGGCTGCAGGGGGATCTCTGCTCCTCCGTGGGCTCCCCGGGCTGCAGGGGGATCTCTGCTCCTCCGTGGGCTCCCCGGGCTGCGGGGGGATCTCTGCTCCTCCGTGGGCTCCCCGGGCTGCAGGGGGATCTCTGCTCCTCCGTGGGCCTCCCCGGGGTGCAGGGGGATCTCTGCTCCTCCGTGGGCTCCCCGGGCTGCGGGGGGATCTCTGCTCCTCCGTGGGCTCCCCGGGCTGCAGGGGGATCTCTGCTCCTCCGTGGGCTCCCCGGGCTGCGGGGGGATCTCTGCTCCTCCGTGGGCTCCCCGGGCTGCAGGGGCACAGCCGGCCTCACCATGGGCTGCACCACGGGCTGCAGGGGAATCCCGGCCCACAGGCACTTTTCTCTTCCTCCTCCTTCCTCACTGCCCTTGAGACCCGCAGCCCTTCCTCTCACCAGAAATCCTTCACAATCGGCTCAGGCAGACCCCTCTCAGCTTCTCTTCACATCTCCTCTCTTCACTTCTCCTGGCCGAGTTGGGCCCAGGCGGCTGCTGGCGAGAGGACAGAGGGTGAGGCCTGCCAGGCCCACCAGGCTCGCGCCTCCCCCTCTGCCCCCGCTTCTGCTTCTTCACTTTGTTTTTTTTATTTTCCCCTTGTTAAAGACATTACCACAGAGGCATTAGCACTGTCGCCAATTGGCTCGGCCTTGCCCAGCGGCAGGTCCACCCTAGACCCGGCTGGGCCCACCGCACAAAGGGGAAACTTCCAGCAGCTCCTCGCAGCAGCTGCCGCTGTATCCCCCCCGCTACACAAAGCCAGCGCAATTACCCTACAGATATTTTTTAAAAAATAAATGCCCTTAGTCTGTCCCTTCAATGTGACAGACACAGGGTCGACTACAGCAAAACCCTCGGCAGAACTGAGAAGGTGGGGCCGAGGGACGCAGGCGGAACGCGAGGATGCAGCGAGCACGGCCAGCTACGCCCCTCTCGCACGTGGAGCTTCGTGTCTGCGGGAGGACTCTTTGCCAGTGACGGCGGCCGTTGAACCAAGGGCCCAAGGACAGCGCACCCAGAACCTGACTGCGCGTTGCTGTGTCCCAGAGCATTAATCCAAGACGTTCAAAAGCAACACGAACGAAGCCCATTCAAACGCGGTGCCCTCACTGGAGCAATGTTATTTACAATACGTAGGGAAACATCATTGCTACCGTGAGAATAACGATTTTGTAGAGAGCGCAAAAAAGGGTTTGTGCTGCGAGGCGGACTCGGGGGTCCCCAGGGCGGGGCACGCTGCAGTGCGTCACAGGGCCCTTTGTGACCCGCCGTGATATGGGCGCTGCCGATTGGATGGCACGTGGCAGTGTGTCACAGCGCCCTTGGCGATACAGCTGTTGGCGTCAGAGGGAGCACCCCACAGTGCCTGGAGGGCGCGACGGGACAGGACGGGACGGAATTGGGGTGCAAGGAGCTCCTGTGCAGCCACCTTGTTCCCTGCCGACCCACGTCCGTGGTGCTTTTCCGAGGCGTCTCTCGTCCCTGGGACAGGAGCCCTCGCGGCCAGGCCTCAGCGGGATGGCGGAGAGACCGCCCAGCGAGCCCAGGCTGGCCTGGCTTGGGAAGGAGGAGGAGGAGGAGGAAGGTGCTGGGGCTGCCCCAGCACGGCAGCCTGATGAGGTGGAGGAGGTCCAGTCGCTGCACGCAGGTGAGTGGCTGAGCTGGGACACAGGGCTCGTGGCTGCTGCCGCCTTGGCCCCATCCCATCCCCCGTGGCCATTCCCACGGGAAGAGGGTATGGGGCTGTTCCCCACGGCTGGGCTCCGGCCATGCTCCATCCACTGGGCACCCCCAGCCCCAACACGTGGGCAGAGAGACGGGGGTCAGCGTCCCCACCAGCCCCTGCCCCGGGACTGGCCCTGCCCGGGCAGCGCGGGGCTCGCCTCTGTTCTCCAGC
This sequence comes from Chlamydotis macqueenii, assembly GCF_036417535.1. Taxonomy (NCBI): domain Eukaryota; kingdom Metazoa; phylum Chordata; class Aves; order Otidiformes; family Otididae; genus Chlamydotis; species Chlamydotis macqueenii. Next base: position 40,685,653 of record NC_141561.1, read on the forward strand.
CTCTCCCGCAGCCCCTCAGCTCTGCCTGTGCTCTGTCTTTGCCACATCCAGGCTGGGACTTGTCGGAAGAGGAGGAGGAGCAGGAGGACACCCGTACCCTCTTCTACTGGACAGCACAGGTACCCACAGCCATCCCCGCCTGGGCTGGGGCTGCTCTGGCTGCTCAGCCAAGCACTGCCGTCAGGGCACTTGGGGTGACATCTCTCTCTTCCCCACCCTTCCTTCTCCTGCAAATGTTTTAGGAATCCCTCAGCCTCACTGAGCAGGAAGGCACCACTGTCACGGCTGTCAAGGGCAGGGCAGACTCTGAGTCCTGCAATGCAGAGGCTTGTGCGGCCGTGCTGGATGTGCCTCTGGAAAGTGACACCTCCTGCTTGGAGCATAAGTGGCCTTTGACCGGGGCTCGAGCTCCCCAGGGCTTGTGTGCCCCCTGACGCCGGCTCCCCTGGGCACCCAACAGCCTTTTAGGCCAGCACAGTGCGGCGGGAAGGGAAGCACATCCCGGGGGCAGCTGGGGAAATGGCTGGCTCTGGCAGCACTCCATCTCTCAGCCGTGTCTCCTCCAGGTGCCCGGGACTGTGAGGCGCATCTACCGGCGGCTCACGTCCAGCACGGATGTGTCTGCCGAGGACCAGTGGGACAACACCCTTCAGGAGCTGACCCACGCGCACCCCCGGGATGTGGTGATGACCCTCCTGCGCTGTGCCCCATCGTGCGACAGGTACGGGGCACACCTGCCTTGAGGGCTCAGGGCTCACCAGCCTCTGTCGAGCCCGTCCCACGGGGGCTGCCAGACAGGCAGAGATTTTTGGGGCACTGCTGACCCTCCGTTTCCCAGCCCTGACATCCCAGCCCACAGCCCTCTGCCACGCTCCCTCCCTGCCCCTCAAGGCACCGGTGCTCGGCCGCCTTCCTGCCCGCAGGGTAGGCTGGCAGCCGGTGGTTGCCCAGGCCAGGGCGCTGTGGCCGAGACCCCGCTAACACAGAGCTCTGGGCCTGCAGAGCTGCTGCGACCATGTGGAGGGCGATGGTCTCCTCGGGCAGGACTGCGGAGAAGGTGCTGCTGGAGCTGCTCTGCGTGCTGGAGGACTGGCCAATGCACAGCACGTCCACCTCCGACGGGGACAGCACGGGTGTCTTTGCCCTGGCCGTGAGTTTCTGGACTGTGCCTCTCCGGGCGGCTCTCCACGCTCCCCTGCATCACTCTGTCTCAGCGTGGGCCGGAAACCTGGCTTAGGGGCAGGCTGAGGGGGCACGAGGCCACATGCTCCCCCTGCGTCTCCCACGGCCCAGGCCAGCGCCCGAGCCTCCCCCTCCCACGCTGGGGCCCCGCCACAGGGATATTTCGGCACTGAGTGCTCTCTCTGGGTGCTTTGTTTTCTGCAGGCAACCAGGGCGCTGCGGGAGATCCTCCGACTGCCCGGGTGCCCAGGGGCATTGGTGATGCATTTCCCTTGCCTCTTCCTGCTTCTGCTCTTCCAAATTTTCTTCATCACAGAGCAGATGCCAGGGAAGGTTGAAACCTTCTGGAGGGAATGCCGGGAGGAAGATGGCCTTCCCACACACACTAAAAGGTGCCCCATCCCGGTCCTCCTGTGCCCCCACGGCCCTGGAGCTGGGGCCAGGGCTCCCGGTGTGACCTGGCCTTTGCTGTGCACGCAGGTTTGCAGTGCTGACTGTCAAAGCGCTGCTCTGTCATCTTGGGTATGAGAACGTGGTGTTTGACGTCCAATGGAAGCATGGCTGGGACACGATCCTCAACGCTGAGACCCAGCACTGCGCAGTGGGTCTGCTGGCCAGGTGAGAGCCCCCTTCTCCCCACCCCCCCGCCCATTTCTGCCCTGCAGACGGGGCGCCCCACACAATCCCCTTGGTCGTGGGTGAGAGGGACTTGTCAGCGAGGGATGGCCCAGCAGAATGGAAAAGCCTGGGAGAGGTGGGGGCACAGGAGCAGCCACCTCCCAGAGCGCCAGCGTCCCCTCCGGAGGGGCCTGGGCTGACGGCAGGGAGCAGGGGCTCTGTCTGCAGGCAGCCCCAGCGAGGGCAGCCCGCCGATGCAGGGCAGGAGGCAGTGAGGGCCGGGGGCAGAGCCTGGGGGTGATGAGTCGCCCGTGGGCTGAAAGGGGTCTCCTCAGAAGGGAAGGCTTTGGGGCATGGTAGGGCGTTTTTCCAGTTCTTTCCCCAAAAGGAGCCTCCTGGTTTGCGAGCGTAGCTCGGGACCAACAGTTCCTTATCCCCTCCACCAGAGAGATGCGTATTTTATCCACACGCTTCCGTCGCTGGATTGCAAACTACCTGGTGGAGCTGCTCAGCCGGAAGGAGCCACGCTGGGAGATGCCCGCCATGACATTCCTTGTGGAGGTGAGCCAGATGGGGAGCGCTGCCTCGCTGAGCTGCCTCCCACCACGCTGCCCTGTGGCAGCAGCAGCTGCGGGGCAGCCCAGCCGATGGAGCTGGGGCAGAGGGGGAGCTCTGGCGAGCGATCAGAGGCTGCCGAGGGCTGGGAGGCACAGCGGAGTGGGCGAGCGACCTGCGCCATGTGCCCCAGGGGCTCTGCAGCCGCTGCTGCCTTTGGGCTGGGCTGCCTGGGACGGCGCCCGTGCCCTCTGCTCCTGGCTGGACCCAGCCCTGCGCGGTGCTGGGTGCCGGCCAGGCACCCCTCTCACTGCTCCGTGTGTTTTAGTTCCTGGCCTACCCTGACATAAGCAGCTGGGGTGACCAGATCCTGCAGCTCGCCCCAAGGTTCCTGCACAGCGAGTGCACAGTGATGCGTCGCCTGGTGCTCAGAGGCCTCGTCGAGCTCTGCAAGACCCCCGTGATGGTGAGCAGGGGGCAGCCGGCTGAAGCTGTGCTGGCGACGTGGGGCTGGGCACGGGGTGCTGGGTAGGAGAGTCGCTTGGGCTTGGCTGGGCCTTGGGAGCTGTGGTAGCTGCTCCCAACGCTCCTGCCTCCCCGTTCACCTGCCCGAGTCCTTCGGGGCAGGCCTTTGCACCTGGCTCCCGAGGCAGCAGCGTGGGCTCAAACTGCTGCAGTGGTTTTGTCCGTGCAGCCTTTTTGGGCTTCACAACACAGCACTGTGTTCCACACAGGTCCAAAAAATGCAGTGCCTATTTCCGAGGCTCGTATTGCTACTTCAGGATGCAGACACCGAAGTGGTTGAGAAGACCCTGTCTGTGCTCAGCGAGATGCTCCTGGCAATGGACGTGCCAATTCCCAGCAACATCGCGCTGCAGCTGGCTGAGCGGCTCCGGCCACTCTTCGACAACGTAAGGCTTTGAGCCCCCCACCACGGGCGCTGGCTGCTGCCCAGAAACTTTGTGCCCTGTGGCTTTTCAGACCCATGATGTGTGGTGGGCCTGGAGCAGTTGGTGCTCAGCTCTTGCCCTCTTCCTTCATCCAGGAATCGAAGAACGTGCAACTGCTCTCCATCAAAGTCTTTGGATATGTGATGATGTCCGTAGAGCAGCAGGGAAAAGATCCACTGAAGGCGGAGGTGCACAAGAGCCTGATCCCGCTGCTCTGCCACTTGAATGACAAGAACCGGACCGTGGCAGAGGTGAGGATTTCTGACCTGCTGGGGTCCCCGCGGGAGGTGGCTCGGCTGCCTCCTGTCCCGGTGCCTCGCGGGCTGCAGCGCTCCAGCCTCCTCCTGGCCCTGGCTCCAGAGCAGCAGCTCTGGGGGAGCTCTGTCCCGCTGCCCCGGCAGCACCAGGTGCCCGGGTTGGGGGTTGTCCCACTCCTCGGCCCGGGCACCAAACGCGCCAGCAGACACCTTTGTCAGCTGCTGCATCTTCCCAGCAGCGGCCAGGAGAGGCCCTGAGCCTTGGCCAGGTGCAGGGGACGCAGGTCCTGTGCCCTGGGCAGCGGTGCCATCTCCCAGTCTCTGCTGCTCTGCAGGCCTCTTGGGAAACCCTGAATGAAGCCAGCAAGTTCCTGAAGAAGATGAATCTCAGGGAGGTGCTAAAGAGGCAGCAGATATGGGAGGTCGGCCAGTGCCTGGTAAGGATGGCCCCAGAGCCCCAGAGCCCCAGCGCCAGGCTGGACAAGCCCCCTGTCCGCACTGCCCAGCGTGTGGTGCTGGCAGCTGTGCCCCTGCCCACTGCTGCCAGCCTGCACCCCACGCACGCTGCCTTCCTCAGGCGTGTGGCCCCACGGGCTCTTCTCCAGGCTCCTCTTCCTCCCCAAGCCCGGCACCAGCCGGCTGCTGGCTGGGATTTGCCGTGGGTGTCCCGGCCGGTCCTGCGTGCAGGTGCCGCCCGGCCAAGGGGGACATCCTGTGCCAACCTTTCCCTCCTTTCCCTTGCGCTCTCTCCAGCTGGCAGAGTACGGCAGCAGGGCAGACGAGTACCTGCTGCAGGTGCTGCAGTACCTGCAGAGCCCGCAGGAGTCCATGCGAGAGGCGGCCATCAGGTTCATTGGTGAGCCACAACTCCCCGGGGTCCCTCCCTGCCCCACTGCAGCTTGGCCCCAGCCCCGGCTGCTGCAGCGGCAGCAGGAATGGGCTGTGGAGCCCCAGGTGCCCCACGCGGGGCCGGGGCAGCCGTGGGGCTCCCTGCCGCCCTCTCCCACCCCTGCCCTTGGCCGTCACGCTCGGGGACGGCCCCGGGCTCAGCCCCGCCGAGGGGAGGAAAGCGTGTAGCTGGGCTGATGTGGGGAAACTGCGCTGCTGGGGCTGGCGGGACTGCTCATGGGCTGTGTGTTCCTAGGTCACGGCGCGCAGTACGGGAGTGGTAAGGAGCAGGTAAAGCTCCAGATCATGTACCAGGGTGAGTGAGCGCAGCGGGGTGTCAGCGGGGACTGTCGCGGGGAGGAAAGAATCCGGGCAGGGGGCAGCAATCCCTGCCCCGATCGGGAGGGCTCTGCTCCCTGCACAGACGAGGGGCAGCGTGGGCAGAGCAGAGATGTCAGGGGCACGTGGGGTATTTTTGGCCAGCACCTTCTGGCCGATCCCGTTGGCCCCTGCTCCCTCCTGGCCATGGGAAGAGCGGTGGGCTGGCCCTGGCAGGAGGGCTTCCTGGGGTCCCCGCGGATGCAGGCTCTGATCTGGCCTCTGTTCCTCTCTGTTCCAGCCCTTCGAGGCATGACAAGTGACCCCAGCCTCTCGGTCTCCAACCTGGCAGCTCAAACGCTGCTGGTGCTACAGGCTGCAGAGAGAAGGTCTGCCTCCAGACCTGGGCTGCTGCACAGGCTGTGGAGGAGGCGGCCTTCTTTCCGGGGCGCTGGCTGGCTGTGCTGTTGGAGCTGATCCCAGGAGCTGCTCCCAGGAGCTCCCTGTGCTGGACCACCTGAGCCTGGAGGGGGATGGCCTCTGAGAGCGGGATTGTGGAGAAGGAGCTGCCTTCTCCATGTTTTTAGGTTGTGAAAATAAAGGAGTGGAAAAGCCCTGCCCTGAAGAAACTGGGATACTCAGGAGAGAGTGACCAGTCGTGCCCACTGTCCCGCAGCTGGCGGCAGCACCGGACATACCCACAGCCCGTGGCCTGGCCGCAGGCGCCAGCTGCTCCGCCGGCCTGCGAGAGCAAGAGGAAAGGAGAGGAAAAGCTTTTGCCTCCCGGGCACGCGCTCTGCAGCGCTCACGGCTCCCGTGGCAAGGAGTGGATGGGGTACAGCCCACAGCACCAGGCCATTTCTGTCCCTGCGCCGCTGGCGCACAGCACTGGAGCTGCAAGAGCAGCTGCAAGAGTCTTTTGCAACAAGTGCTGAGGTGATCGAGGCCAGGTCACAGCAAAAGGTCCTCCAATGGGGCCGATCCCTGTTCTGAAAGTGCGTTCACCTCTGGCGACCCAGGAGACTCTTTATCTGGCCCGGGTCTCAGTGCTGCAGAGGACAAGGTGGCGGCAGAATCTAGGAGAACGGCCCTCAGGTCAGCTCCGGTCTCCTTTCAGCGCCCCGTGCAACTCTTTTCCCGCCTTGCAGGAGAGGAGCAGGTCTGGTCCCCGCCGTGGGAACATTTATCCCCCCACTTCCCTCCCTGCGTGTTCACGGTTCCTCTGTGCCGCTCCGTCGCCACGCCTGCCTGACTCCTGTGCCCATGGCCCAGCGCCCGTGGTGCGGCTGCAGGGAGGCACGTGCCAGCCCCGCCCGCCCCACCAGCCCGCAGGATCAAAGCTCCTCTGAGCTCCTCAGGCTGTCGCTGCCCTGTCCATCCGTGGCCGATGCACCCCTCATGGGCCCGCTTTGCCTAAGGAAAGGGCAACGTCTGCCCCTCCCGCAGACGAATGGCGAGCCGGGATAGCGAAGCACCCCCAGCAGCAGGGCTGGAGCAGGCGGCGCTGCAAGGGGAAGGTGATGTTCCGACAGCAGCAGCCCAACCCGTTGGCGTAGCAGAATCAGCATCTCTGCTGCTGGCCAGGGTCTGTTGCCGTTTGAGATCAAAAGCCATCTGATTTTGCAGCAAGGCAGCAAGCCCCCAGGGAAAACAGGGGTTCCCGGCTGCAGAAGCCAGCTTCTGCACACAACCGCCCTGCAGAGCGTGCGCAAGCGAGGCGAGCGGCTGACACCGCACCTTGCTTGCTTTCTTCCAGAACATTTCCACCCGCCAGCATCTGTAGAGGTTTTCTGCATAGAGGGTGGCTGCTGCTGAAGAGGAGGCCAGGCTGCCCCACCCACCTCCTCCCCGAGGAGGGCGCAGCCAGCCAGGCAGGGTCGCTGCCAGAAAATAGGCAGCTGCCAAAATGCAACTGCTCTCGGAGGTGCCAGAGATCCTGCAGCACAGTTCAGATGGAGCCAGGAGTCCACAAAGGGCTGCGCTGATCTGGTGAATTGTATGAAAAACAAGAGCTTTAAACCATGGAGTCCTTGCAATACTTGATCGTGGGGAGATGGGGAGTGACCATGGAAATCTTTTGTGCCACACAGAGGTTTGCTGCTCGTCGTCTCGTGGCAAAGCCCTTGAACGAGCTGTCACACGTGAGGGCGAGAGGTGCATTTTTCTTGCCCAAAAAGACATCTTGTGGATTTGCTGGCTGTTTCTGTGAGGACCAGGGGCTGTCAGCCGTACACTGCTGTCACAGTTCAGCCCCACACGGGACCAAGCTACGCAGTCTCTCACTGATCCCCCAGCCTGCGAGGAAATGGGGGAGATGGAATAGAACAAAAAAAAAAAACAAAGTAGGATAATGAGAGAGAGGAAAAAATCTTCCCCTACCCCTGCCTGTTCCTGGGCTAAAGTTCATTCCAAATTATCTCAACCCCCTCGAGCAGCACATGGGGAACAGGGCATGGGGTCTGCGCTCAGTTCGTCACACACTGTTTTCCGCCGCTCCTTCCTCCTCGGGGGAAGAACTCCTCACATTCTTCCTGTGCCCCGGCGTGGGGTCCTCCCCGGGCTGCAGGGGGATCTCTGCTCCTCCGTGGGCTCCCCGGGCTGCGGGGGGATCTCTGCTCCTCCGTGGGCTCCCCGGGCTGCAGGGGGATCTCTGCTCCTCCGTGGGCTCCCCGGGCTGCAGGGGGATCTCTGCTCCTCCGTGGGCTCCCCGGGCTGCAGGGGGATCTCTGCTCCTCCGTGGGCTCCCCGGGCTGCAGGGGCACAGCCGGCCTCACCATGGGCTGCACCACGGGCTGCAGGGGAATCCCGGCCCACAGGCACTTTTCTCTTCCTCCTCCTTCCTCACTGCCCTTGGGACCCGCAGCCCTTCCTCTCACCAGAAATCCTTCACAATCGGCTCAGGCAGACGCCTCTCAGCTTCTCTTCACATCTCCTCTCTTCACTTCTCCTGGCCGAGTTGGGCCCAGGCGGCTGCTGGCGAGAGGACAGAGGGTGAGGCCTGCCAGGCCTACCAGGCTCGCGCCTCCGCCTCTCTACCCCCGCTTCTGCTTCTTCACTTTGGTTTTTTTATTTTCCCCTTGTTAAAGACATTACCACAGAGGCATTAGCACTGTCGCCAATTGGCTCGGCCTTGCCCAGCGGCAGGTCCACCCTAGACCCGGCTGGGCCCACCGCACAAAGGGGAAACTTCCAGCAGCTCCTCGCAGCAGCTGCCGCTGTAGCCCCCCCGCTACACAAAGCCAGCGCAATTACCCTACAGATATTTTTTAAAAAATAAATGCCCTTAGTCTGTCCCTTCAATGTGACAGTCACAGGGTTGACTACAGCAAAACCCTCGGCAGAACTGAGAAGGTGGGGCCGAGGGACGCAGGCGGAACGCGAGGATGCAGCGAGCACGGCCAGCTACGCCCCTCTCGCACGTGGAGCTTCGTGTCTGCGGGAGGACTCTTTGCCAGTGACGGCGGCCGTTGAACCAAGGGCCCAAGGACAGCGCACCCAGAACCTGACTGCGCGTTGCTGTGTCCCAGAGCATTAATCCAAGACGTTCAAAAGCAACACGAACGAAGCCCATTCAAACGCGGTGCCCTCACTGGAGCAATGTTATTTACAATACGTAGGGAAACATCATTGCTACCGTGAGAATACCGATTTTGTAGTGAGCGCAAAAAAGGGTTTGTGCTGCGAGGCGGACTCGGGGGTCCCCAGGGCGGGGCATGCTGCAGTGTGTCACAGGGCCCTTGGCGATACAGCTGTTGGCGTCAGAGGGAGCACCCCACAGTGCCTGGAGGGCGCGACAGGACAGGACGGGACGGAATTGGGGTGCAAGGAGCTCCTGTGCAGCCACCTTGTTCCCTGCCGACCCACGTCCGTGGTGCTTTTCCGAGGCGTCTCTCGTCCCTGGGACAGGAGCCCTCGCGGCCAGGCCTCAGCGGGATGGCGGAGAGACCGCCCAGCGAGCCCAGGCTGGCCTGGCTTGGGAAGGAGGATGAGGAGGAGGAAGGTGCTGGGGCTGCCCCAGCACGGCAGCCTGATGAGGTGGAGGAGGTCCAGTCGCTGCACGCAGGTGAGTGTCTGAGCTGGGACACAGGGCTCGTGGCTGCTGCCGCCTTGGCCCCATCCCATCCCCCGTGGCCATTCCCACGGGAAGAGGGTATGGGGCTGTTCCCCACGGCTGGGCTCCGGCCATGCTCCATCCACTGGGCACCCCCAGCCCCAACACGTGGGCAGAGAGACGGGGGTCAGCGTCCCCACCAGCCCCTGCCCCGGGACTGGCCCTGCCCGGGCAGCGCGGGGCTCGCCTCTGTTCTCCAGCCTCTCCCGCAGCCCCTCAGCTCTGCCTGTGCTCTGTCTTTGCCACATCCAGGCTGGGACTTGTCGGAAGAGGAGGAGGAGCAGGAGGACACCCGTACCCTCTCCTACTGGACAGCACAGGTACCCACAGCCGTACCCGCCTGGGCTGGGGCTGCTCTGGCTGCTCAGCCAAGCACTGCCGTCAGGGCACTTACGGTGACATCTCTCTCTTCCCCGCCCTTCCTTCTCCTGCAAATGTTTTAAGAATCCCTCAGCCTCACTGAGCAGGAAGGCACCACTGTCACGGCCGTCAAGGGCAGGGCAGACTCTGAGTCCTGCAATGCAGAGGCTTGTGCGGCCGTGCTGGATGTGCCTCTGGAAAGTGACACCTCCTGCTTGGAGCATAAGTGGCCTTTGACCGGGGCTCGAGCTCCCCAGGGCTTGTGTGCCCCCTGACGCCGGGTCCCCTGGGCACCCAACAGCCTTTTAGGCCAGCACAGTGCGGCGGGAAGGGAAGCACATCCCGGGGGCAGCTGGGGAAATGGCTGGCTCTGGCAGCACTCCATCTCTCAGCCGTGTCTCCTCCAGGTGCCCGGGACTGTGAGGCGCATCTACCGGCGGCTCACGTCCAGCACGGATGTGTCTGCCGAGGACCAGTGGGACAACACCCTTCAGGAGCTGACCCACGCGCACCGCCGGGATGTGGTGGTGACCCTCCTGCGCTGTGCCCCATCGTGCGACAGGTACGGGGCACACCTGGCTTGAGGGCTCAGGGCTCACCAGCCTCTGTCGAGCCTGTCCCACGGGGGCTGCCAGACAGGCAGAGATATTTGGGGCACTGCTGTCCCTCCGTTTCCCAGCCCTGACATCCCAGCCCACAGCCCTCTGCCACGCTCCCTCCCTGCCCCTCAAGGCACCGGTGCTCGGCCGCCTTCCTGCCCGCAGGGTAGGCTGGCAGCCGGTGGTTGCCCAGGCCAGGGCGCTGTGGCCGAGACCCCGCTAACACAGAGCTCTGGGCCTGCAGAGCTGCTGCGGCCATGTGGAGGGCGATGGTCTCCTCGGGCAGGACTGCGGAGAAGGTGCTGCTGGAGCTGCTCTGTGTGCTGGAGGACTGGCCAATGCACAGCACGTCCACCTCCGACGGGGACAGCACGGGTGTCTTTGCCCTGGCCGTGAGTTTCTGGACTGTGCCTCTCCAGGCGGCTCTCCACGCTCCCCTGCATCGCGCTGTCTCAGCGTGGGCCGGAAACCTGGCTTAGGGGCAGGCTGAGGGGGCACGAGGCCACATGTTCCCCCTGCGTCTCCCACAGCCCAGGCCAGCGCCCGAGCCTCCCCCTCCCACGCTGGGGCCCCGCCACAGGGATATTTCGGCACTGAGTGCTCTCTCTGGGTGCTTTGTTTTCTGCAGGCAACCAGGGCGCTGCGGGAGATCCTCCGACTGCCCGGGTGCCCAGGGGCATTGGTGATGCATTTCCCTCGCCTCTTCCTGCTTCTGCTCTTCCAAATTTTCTTCATCACAGAGCAGATGCCAGGGAAGGTTGAAACCTTCTGGAGGGAATGCCGGGAGGAAGATGGCCTTCCCACACACCCTAAAAGGTGCCCCATCCCAGTCCTCCCGTGCCCCCACGGCCCTGGAGCTGGGGCCAGGGCTCCCGGTGTGACCTGGCCTTTGCTGTGCACACAGGTTTGCAGTGCTGACTGTCAAAGCGCTGCTCTGCCGCGTTGGCTATGAGAACGTGGTGTTTGACGTCCAACGGAAGCATGGCTGGGACACGCTCCTCAACGCTGAGACCCAGCACTGCGCAGTGGGTCTGCTGGCCAGGTGAGAGCCCCCTTCTCCCCACCCCCCCGCCCATTTCTGCCCTGCAGACGGGGCGCCCCACACAATCCCCTTGGTCGTGGGTGAGAGGGACTTGTCAGTGAGGGATGGCCCAGCAGAATGGAAAAGCCTGGGAGAGGTGGGGGCACAGGAGCAGCCACCTCCCAGAGCGCCAGCGTCCCCTCCGGAGGGGCCTGGGCTGACGGCAGGGAGCAGGGGCTCTGTCTGCAGGCAGCCCCAGCGAGGGCAGCCCGCCGATGCAGGGCAGGAGGCAGTGAGGGCCGGGGGCAGAGCCTGGGGGTGATGAGTCGCCCGTGGGCTGAAAGGGGTCTCCTCAGAAGGGAAGGCTTTGGGGCATGGTAGGGCGTTTTTCCAGTTCTTTCCCCAAAAGGAGCCTCCTGGTTTGCGAGCGTAGCTCGGGACCAACAGTTCCTTATCCCCTCCACCAGAGAGATGCGTATTTTATCCACACGCTTCCGTCGCTGGATTGCAAACTACCTGGTGGAGCTGCTCAGCCGGAAGGAGCCACGCTGGGAGATGCCCGCCATGACATTCCTCGTGGAGGTGAGCCAGACGGGGAGCGCTGCCTCGCTGAGCTGCCTCCCACCACGCTGCCCTGTGGCAGCAGCAGCTGCGGGGCAGCCCAGCCGATGGAGCTGGGGCAGAGGGGGAGCTCTGGCGAGCGATCAGAGGCTGCCGAGGGCTGGGAGGCACAGCGGAGTGGGCGAGCGACCTGCGCCATGTGCCCCAGGGGCTCTGCAGCCGCTGCTGCCTTTGGGCTGGGCTGCCTGGGACGGCGCCCGTGCCCTCTGCTCCTGGCTGGACCCAGCCCTGCGCGGTGCTGGGTGCCGGCCAGGCACCCCTCTCACTGCTCCGTGTGTTTTAGTTCCTGGCCTACCCTGACATAAGCAGCTGGGGTGACCAGATCCTGCAGCTCGCCCCAAGGTTCCTGCACAGCGAGTGCACAGTGATGCGTCGCCTGGTGCTCAGAGGCCTCGTCGAGCTCTGCAAGACCCCCGTGATGGTGAGCAGGGGGCAGCCGGCTGAAGCTGTGCTGGCGACGTGGGGCTGGGCACGGGGTGCTGGGTAGCAGAGTCCCTTGGGCTTGGCTGGGCCTTGGGAGCTGTGGTAGCTGCTCCCAACGCTCCTGCCTCCCCGTTCACCTGCCCGAGTCCTTCGGGGCAGGCCTTTGCACCTGGGTCCCGAGGCAGCAGCGTGGGCTCAAACTGCTGCAGTGGTTTTGTCCGTGCAGCCTTTTTGGGCTTCACAACACAGCACTGTGTTCCACACAGGTCCAAAAAATGCAGTGCCTATTTCCGAGGCTCGTATTGCTACTTCAGGATGCAGACACCGAAGTGGTTGAGAAGACCCTGTCTGTGCTCAGCGAGATGCTCCTGGCAATGGACGTGCCAATTCCCAGCAACATCGCGCTGCAGCTGGCTGAGCGGCTCCGGCCACTCTTCGACAACGTAAGGCTTTGAGCCCCCCACCACGGGCGCTGGCTGCTGCCCAGAAACTTTGTGCCCTGTGGCTTTTCAGACCCATGATGTGTGGTGGGCCTGGAGCAGCTGGTGCTCAGCTCTTGCCCTCTTCCTTCATCCAGGAATCGAAGAACGTGCGACTGCTCTCCATCAAAGTCTTTGGATATGTGATGATGTCCGTAGAGCAGCAGGGAAAAGATCCACTGAAGGCGGAGGTGCACAAGAGCCTGATCCCGCTGCTCTGCCACTTGAATGACAAGAACCGGACCGTGGCAGAGGTGAGGATTTCTGACCTGCTGGGGTCCCCGCGGGAGGTGGCTCGGCTGCCTCCTGTCCCGGTGCCTCGCGGGCTGCAGCGCTCCAGCCTCCTCCTGGCCCTGGCTCCAGAGCAGCAGCTCTGGGGGAGCTCTGTCCCGCTGCCCCGGCAGCACCAGGTGCCCGGGTTGGGGGTTGTCCCACTCCTCGGCCCGGGCACCGAACGCGCCGGCAGACACCTTTGTCAGCTGCTGCATCTTCCCAGCAGCGGCCAGGAGAGGCCCTGAGCCTTGGCCAGGTGCAGGGGACGCAGGTCCTGTGCCCTGGGCAGCGGTGCCATCTCCCAGTCTCTGCTGCTCTGCAGGCCTCTTGGGAAACCCTGAATGAAGCCAGCAAGTTCCTGAAGAAGATGAATCTCAGGGAGGTGCTAAAGAGGCAGCAGATATGGGAGGTCAGCCAGTGCCTGGTAAGGATGGCCCCAGAGCCCCAGAGCCGCAGCGCCAGGCTGGACAAGCCCCCTGTCCGCACTGCCCAGCGTGTGGTGCTGGCAGCTGTGCCCCTGCCCACTGCTGCCAGCCTGCACCCCACGCACGCTGCCTTCCTCAGGCGTGCGGCCCCACGGGCTCTTCTCCAGGCTCCTCTTCCTCCCCAAGCCCGGCACCAGCCGGCTGCTGGCTGGGATTTGCTGTGGGTGTCCCGGCAGGTCCTGCGTGCAGGTGCCGCCCGGCCAAGGGGGACATCCTGTGCCAACCTTTCCCTCCTTTCCCTTGCGCTCTCTCCAGCTGGCAGAGTACGGCAGCAGGGCAGACGAGTACCTGCTGCAGGTGCTGCAGTACCTGCAGAGCCCGCAGGAGTCCATGCGAGAGGCGGCCATCAGGTTCATTGGTGAGCCACAACTCCCCGGGGTCCCTCCCTGCCCCACTGCAGCTTGGCCCCAGCCCCGGCTGCTGCAGCGGCAGCAGGAATGGGCTGTGGAGCCCCAGGTGCCCCACGCGGGGCCGGGGCAGCCGTGGGGCTCCCTGCCGCCCTCTCCCACCCCTGCCCTTGGCCGTCACGCTCGGGGACGGCCCCGGGCTCAGCCCCGCCGAGGGGAGGAAAGCGTGTAGCTGGGCTGATGTGGGGAAGCTGTGCTGCTGGGGCTGGCGGGACTGCTCATGGGCTGTGTGTTCCTAGGTCACGGCGCGCAGTACGGGAGTGGTAAGGAGCAGGTAAAGCTCCAGATCATGTACCAGGGTGAGTGAGCGCAGCGGGGTGTCAGCGGGGACTGTCGGGGGGAGGAAAGAAGCTGGGCAGGGGGCAGCAATCCCTGCCCCGATCGGGAGGGCTCTGCTCCCTGCACAGACGATGGGCAGCGTGGGCAGAGCAGAGATGTCAGGGGCACGTGGGGTATTTTTGGCCAGCACCTTCCGGCCGATCCCGTTGGCCCCTGCTCCCTCCTGGCCATGGGAAGAGCGGTGGGCTGGCCCTGGCAGGAGGGCTTCCTGGGGTCCCCGCGGATGCAGGCTCTGACCTGGCCTCTGTTCCTCTCTGTTCCAGCCCTTCGAGGCATGACAAGTGACCCCAGCCTCTCGGTCTCCAACCTGGCAGCTCAAACGCTGCTGGTGCTACAGGCTGCAGAGAGAAGGTCTGCCTCCAGACCTGGGCTGCTGCACAGGCTGTGGAGGAGGCGGCCTTCTTTCCGGGGCGCTGGCTGGCTGTGCTGTTGGAGCTGCTCCCAGGAGCTCCCTGTGCTGGACCACCTGAGCCTGGAGGGGGATGGCCTCTGAGAGCGGGATTGTGGAGAAGGAGCTGCCTTCTCCATGTTTTTAGGTTGTGAAAATAAAGGAGTGGAAAAGCCCTGCTCTGAAGAAACTGGGATACTCAGGAGAGAGTGACCAGTTGTGCCCGCTGTCCCGCAGCTGGCGGCAGCACCGGACATACCCACAGCCCGTGGCCTGGCCGCAGGCACCAGCTGCTCCGCCGGCCTGCGAGAGCAAGAGGAAAGGAGAGGAAAAGCTTTTGCCTCCCGGGCACGCGCTCTGCAGCGCTCACGGCTCCCGTGGCAAGGAGTGGATGAGGTACAGCCCACAGCACCAGGCCATTTCTGTCCCTGCGCCGCTGGCGCACAGCACTGGAGCTGCAAGAGCAGCTGCAAGAGTCTTTTGCAACAAGTGCTGAGGTGATTGAGGCCAGGTCACAGCAAAAGGTCCTCCAGTGGGTCCGATCCCTGTTCTGAAAGTGCGTTCACCTCTGGCGACCCAGGAGACTCTTTATCTGGCCCGGGTCTCAGTGCTGCAGAGGACAAGGTGGCGGCAGAATCTAGGAGAACGGCCCTCAGGTCAGCTCCGGTCTCCTTTCAGCGCCCCGTGCAACTCTTTTCCCGCCTTGCAGGAGAGGAGCAGCTCTGGTCCCCGCCGTGGGAACATGTATCCCCCCACTTCCCTCCCTGCGTGTTCACGGTTCCTCTGTGCTGCTCCGTCGCCACGCCTGCCTGACTCCTGTGCCCATCGCCCAGCGCCCGTGGTGCGGCTGCAGGGAGGCACGTGCCAGCCCCGCCCGCCCCACCAGCCCGCAGGATCAAAGCTCCTCTGAGCTCCTCAGGCTGTCGCTGCCCTGTCCATCCGTGGCCGATGCACCCCTCATGGGCCCGCTTTGCCTAAGGAAAGGGCAACGTCTGCCCCTCCCGCAGACGAATGGCGAGCCGGGATAGCGAAGCACCCCCAGCAGCAGGGCTGGAGCAGGCGGCGCTGCAAGGGGAAGGTGATGTTCCGACAGCAGCAGCCCAACCCGTTGGCGTAGCAGAATCAGCATCTCTGCTGCTGGCCAGGGTCTGTTGCCGTTTGAGATCAAAAGCCATCTGATTTTGCAGCAAGGCAGCAAGCCCCCAGGGAAAACAGGGGTTCCCGGCTGCAGAAGCCGGCTTCTGCACACAACCGCCCTGCAGAGCGTGCGCAAGCGAGGCGAGCGGCTGACACCGCACCTTGCTTGCTTTCTTCCAGAACATTTCCACCCGCCAGCATCTGTAGAGGTTTTCTGCATAGAGGGTGGCTGCTGCTGAAGAGGAGGCCAGGCTGCCCCACCCACCTCCTCCCCGAGGAGGGCGCAGCCAGCCAGGCAGGGTCGCTGCCAGAAAATAGGCAGCTGCCAAAATGCAACTGCTCTCGGAGGTGCCAGAGATCCTGCAGCACAGTTCAGATGGAGCCAGGAGTCCACAAAGGGCTGCGCTGATCTGGTGAATTGTATGAAAAACAAGAGCTTTAAACCATGGAGTCCTTGCAATACTTGATCGTGGGGAGATGGGGAGTGACCATGGAAATCTTTTGTGCCACACAGAGGTTTGCTGCTCGTCGTCTCGTGGCAAAGCCCTTGAACGAGCTGTCACACGTGAGGGCGAGAGGTGCATTTTTCTTGCCCAAAAAGACATCTTGTGGATTTGCTGGCTGTTTCTGTGAGGACCAGGGGCTGTCAGCCGTACACTGCTGTCACAGTTCAGCCCCACACGGGACCAAGCTACGCAGTCTCTCACTGATCCCCCAGCCTGCGAGGAAATGGGGGAGATGGAATAGAACAAAAAAAAAAAACAAAGTAGGATAATAAGAGAGAGGAAAAAGTCTTCCCCTACCCCTGCCTGTTCCTGGGCTAAAGTTCATTCCAAATTATCTCAACCCCCTCGAGCAGCACAGGGGGAACAGGGCATGGGGTCTGCGCTCAGTTCGTCACACACAGTTTTCCGCCGCTCCTTCCTCCTCGGGGGAAGAACTCCTCACATTCTTCCTGTGCCCCGGCGTGGGGTCCTCCCCGGGCTGCAGGGGGATCTCTGCTCCTCCGTGGGCTCCCCGGGCTGCAGGGGGATCTCTGCTCCTCCGTGGGCTCCCCGGGCTGCGGGGGGATCTCTGCTCCTCCGTGGGCTCCCCGGGCTGCAGGGGCACAGCCGGCCTCACCATGGGCTGCACCACGGGCTGCAGGGGAATCCCGGCCCACAGGCACTTTTCTCTTCCTCCTCCTTCTTCACTGCCCTTGGGACCCGCAGCCCTTCCTCTCACCAGAAATCCTTCACAATCGGCTCAGGCAGACGCCTCTCAGCTTCTCTTCACATCTCCTCTCTTCACTTCTCCTGGCCGAGTTGGGCCCAGGCGGCCACTGGCGAGAGGACAGAGATTGAGGCCTGCCAGGCCCACCAGGCTCACGCCTCCATCTCTATACCCCCCCTTCTGCTTCTTCACTTTGTTTTTTTTATTTTCCCCTTGTTAAAGACATTACCACAGAGGCATTAGCACTGTCGCCAATTGCCTCGGCCTTGCCCAGCGGCAGGTCCACCCTAGACCCGGCTGGGCCCACCGCACAAAGGGGAAACTTCCAGCAGCTCCTCGCAGCAGCTGCCGCTGTAGCCCCCCCGCTACACAAAGCCAGCGCAATTACCCTACAGATATTTTTTAAAAAATAAATGCCCTTAGTCTGTCCCTTCAATGTGACAATCACAGGGTCGACTACAGCAAAACCCTCGGCAGAACTGAGAAGGTGGGGCCGAGGGACGCAGGCGGAACGCGAGGATGCAGCGAGCACGGCCAGCTACGCCCCTCTCGCACGTGGAGCTTCGTGTCTGCGGGAGGACTCTTTGCCAGTGACGGCGGCCGTTGAACCAAGGGCCCAAGGACAGCGCACCCAGAACCTGACTGCGCGTTGCTGTGTCCCAGAGCATTAATCCAAGACGTTCAAAAGCAACACGAACGAAGCCCATTCAAACGCGGTGCCCTCACTGGAGCAATGTTATTTACAATACGTAGGGAAACATCATTGCTACCGTGAGAATACCGATTTTGTAGTGAGCGCAAAAAAGGGTTTGTGCTGCGAGGCGGACTCGGGGGTCCCCAGGGCAGGGCATGATGCAGTGTGTCACAGGGCCCTTGGCGATACAGCTGTTGGCGTCAAAGGGAGCACCCCACAGTGCCTGGAGGGCGCGACGGGACAGGACGGGACGGAATTGGGGTGCAAGGAGCTCCTGTGCAGCCACCTTGTTCCCTGCCGACCCACGTCCGTGGTGCTTTTCCGAGGCGTCTCTCGTCCCTGGGACAGGAGCCCTCGCGGCCAGGCCTCAGCGGGATGGCGGAGAGACCGCCCAGCGAGCCCAGGCTGGCCTGGCTTGGGAAGGAGGAGGAGGAGGAGGAAGGTGCTGGGGCTGCCCCAGCACGGCAGCCTGATGAGGTGGAGGAGGTCCAGTCGCTGCACGCAGGTGAGTGGCTGAGCTGGGACACAGGGCTCGTGGCTGCTGCCGCCTTGGCCCCATCCCATCCCCCGTGGCCATTCCCACGGGAAGAGGGTATGGGGCTGTTCCCCACGGCTGGGCTCCGGCCATGCTCCATCCACTGGGCACCCCCAGCCCCAACACGTGGGCAGAGAGACGGGGGTCAGCGTCCCCACCAGCCCCTGCCCCGGGACTGGCCCTGCCCGGGCAGCGCGGGGCTCGCCTCTGTTCTCCAGCCTCTCCCGCAGCCCCTCAGCTCTGCCTGTGCTCTGTCTTTGCCACATCCAGGCTGGGACTTGTCGGAGGAGGAGCAGGAGGACACCCGTACCCTCTCCTACTGGACAGCACAGGTACCCACAGCCGTACCCGCCTGGGCTGGGGCTGCTCTGGCTGCTCAGCCAAGCACTGCCGTCAGGGCACTTGGGGTGACATCTCTCTCTTCCCCACCCTTCCTTCTCCTGCAAATGTTTTAGGAATCCCTCAGCCTCACTGAGCAGGAAGGCACCACTGTCACGGCCGTCAAGGGCAGGGCAGACTCTGAGTCCTGCAATGCAGAGGCTTGTGCGGCCGTGCTGGATGTGCCTCTGGAAAGTGACACCTCCTGCTTGGAGCATAAGTGGCCTTTGGCCGGGGCTCGAGCTCCCCAGGGCTTGTGTGCCCCCTGACGCCGGCTCCCCTGGGCACCCAACAGCCTTTTAGGCCGGCACAGTGCGGCGGGAAGGGAAGCACATCCCGGGGGCAGCTGGGGAAATGGCTGGCTCTGGCAGCACTCCATCTCTCAGCCGTGTCTCCTCCAGGTGCCCGGGACTGTGAGGCGCATCTACCGGCGGCTCACGTCCAGCACGGATGTGTCTGCCGAGGAGCAGTGGGACAACACCCTTCAGGAGCTGACCCACGCGCACCCCCGGGATGTGGTGGTGACCCTCCTGCGCTGTGCCCCATCGTGCGACAGGTACGGGGCACACCTGCCTTGAGGGCTCAGGGCTCACCAGCCTCTGTCGAGCCCGTCCCACGGGGGCTGCCAGACAGGCAGAGATTTTTGGGGCACTGCTGACCCTCCGTTTCCCAGCCCTGACATCCCAGCCCACAGCCCTCTGCCACGCTCCCTCCCTGCCCCTCAAGGCACCGGTGCTCGGCCGCCTTCCTGCCCGCAGGGGCAGGCTGGCAGCCGGTGGTTGCCCAGGCCAGGGCGCTGTGGCCGAGACCCCGCTAACACAGAGCTCTGGGCCTGCAGAGCTGCTGCGGCCATGTGGAGGGCGATGGTCTCCTCGGGCAGGACTGCGGAGAAGGTGCTGCTGGAGCTGCTCTGTGTGCTGGAGGACTGGCCAATGCACAGCACGTCCACCTCCGATGGGGACAGCACGGGTGTCTTTGCCCTGGCCGTGAGTTTCTGGACTGTGCCTCTCCGGGCGGCTCTCCACGCTCCCCTGCATCGCTCTGTCTCAGCGTGGGCTGGAAACCTGGCTTAGGGGCAGGCTGAGGGGGCACGAGGCCACATGTTCCCCCTGCGTCTCCCACGGCCCAGGCCAGCGCCCGAGCCTCCCCCTCCCACGCTGGGGCCCCGCCACAGGGATATTTCGGCACTGAGTGCTCTCTCTGGGTGCTTTGTTTTCTGCAGGCAACCAGGGCGCTGCGGGAGATCCTCCGACTGCCCGGGTGCCCAGGGGCATTGGTGATGCATTTCCCTCGCCTCTTCCTGCTTCTGCTCTTCCAAATTTTCTTCATCACAGAGCAGATGCCAGGGAAGGTTGAAACCTTCTGGAGGGAATGCCGGGAGGAAGATGGCCTTCCCACACACCCTAAAAGGTGCCCCATCCCAGTCCTCCCGTGCCCCCACGGCCCTGGAGCTGAGGCCAGGGCTCCCGGTGTGACCTGGCCTTTGCTGTGCACACAGGTTTGCAGTGCTGACTGTCAAAGCGCTGCTCTGCCGCGTTGGCTATGAGAACGTGGTGTTTGACGTCCAGCGGAAGCATGGCTGGGACACGCTCCTCAACGCTGAGACCCAGCACTGCGCAATGGGTCTGCTGGCCAGGTGAGAGCCCCCTTCTCCCCACCCCCCCGCCCATTTCTGCCCTGCAGACGGGGCGCCCCACACAATCCCCTTGGTCGTGGGTGAGAGGGACTTGTCAGCGAGGGATGGCCCAGCAGAATGGAAAAGCCTGGGAGAGGTGGGGGCACAGGAGCAGCCACCTCCCAGAGCGCCAGCGTCACCTCCGGAGGGGCCTGGGCTGACGGCAGGGAGCAGGGGCTCTGTCTGCAGGCAGCCCCAGCGAGGGCAGCCCGCCGATGCAGGGCAGGAGGCAGTGAGGGCCGGGGGCAGAGCCTGGGGGTGATGAGTCGCCCGTGGGCTGAAAGGGGTCTCCTCAGAAGGGAAGGCTTTGGGGCAGGTAGGGCGTTTTTCCAGTTCTTTCCCCAAAAGGAGCCTCCTGGTTTGCGAGCGTAGCTCGGGACCAACAGTTCCTTACCCCCTCCACCAGAGAGATGCGTATTTTATCCACACGCTTCCGTCGCTGGATTGCAAACTACCTGGTGGAGCTGCTCAGCCGGAAGGAGCCACGCTGGGAGATGCCCGCCATGATATTCCTTGTGGAGGTGAGCCAGACGGGGAGCGCTGCCTCGCTGAGCTGCCTCCCACCACGCTGCCCTGTGGCAGCAGCAGCTGCGGGGCAGCCCAGCCGATGGAGCTGGGGCAGAGGGGGAGCTCTGGCGAGCGATCAGAGGCTGCCGAGGGCTGGGAGGCACAGCGGAGTGGGCGAGCGACCTGCGCCATGTGCCCCAGGGGCTCTGCAGCCGCTGCTGCCTTTGGGCTGGGCTGCCTGGGACGGCGCCCGTGCCCTCTGCTCCTGGCTGGACCCAGCCCTGCGTGGTGCTGGGTGCCGGCCAGGCACCCCTCTCACTGCTCCGTGTGTTTTAGTTCCTGGCCTACCCTGACATAAGCAGCTGGGGTGACCAGATCCTGCAGCTCGCCCCAAGGTTCCTGCACAGCGAGTGCACAGTGATGCGTCGCCTGGTGCTCAGAGGCCTCGTCGAGCTCTGCAAGACCCCCGTGATGGTGAGCAGGGGGCAGCCGGCTGAAGCTGTGCTGGCGACGTGGGGCTGGGCATGGGGTGCTGGGTAGCAGAGTCGCTTGGGCTTGGCTGGGCCTTGGGAGCTGTGGTAGCTGCTCCCAACGCTCCTGCCTCCCCGTTCACCTGCCCGAGTCCTTCGGGGCAGGCCTTTGCACCTGGGTCCCGAGGCAGCAGCGTGGGCTCAAACTGCTGCAGTGGTTTTGTCCGTGCAGCCTTTTTGGGCTTCACAACACAGCACTGTGTTCCACACAGGTCCAAAAAATGCAGTGCCTATTTCCGAGGCTCGTATTGCTACTTCAGGATGCAGACACCGAAGTGGTTGAGAAGACCCTGTCTGTGCTCAGCGAGATGCTCCTGGCAATGGACGTCCAAATTCCCAGCAACATCGCGCTGCAGCTGGCTGAGCGGCTCCGGCCACTCTTCGACAACGTAAGGCTTTGAGCCCCCCACCACGGGTGCTGGCTGCTGCCCAGAAACTTTGTGCCCTGTGGCTTTTCAGACCCATGATGTGTGGTGGGCCTGGAGCAGCTGGTGCTCAGCTCTTGCCCTCTTCCTTCATCCAGGAATCGAAGAACGTGCGACTGCTCTCCATCAAAGTCTTTGGATATGTGATGATGTCCGTAGAGCAGCAGGGAAAAGATCCACTGAAGGCGGAGGTGCACAAGAGCCTGATCCCGCTGCTCTGCCACTTGAATGACAAGAACCGGACCGTGGCAGAGGTGAGGATTTCTGACCTGCTGGGGTCCCCGCGGGAGGTGGCTCGGCTGCCTCCTGTCCCGGTGCCTCGCGGGCTGCAGCGCTCCAGCCTCCTCCTGGCCCTGGCTCCAGAGCAGCAGCTCTGGGGGAGCTCTGTCCCGCTGCCCCGGCAGCACCAGGTGCCCGGGTTGGGGGTTGTCCCACTCCTGGGCCCGGACACCGAACGCGCCGGCAGACACCTTTGTCAGCTGCTGCATCTTCCCAGCAGCGGCCAGGAGAGGCCCTGAGCCTTGGCCAGGTGCAGGGGACGCAGGTCCTGTGCCCTGGGCAGCGGTGCCATCTCCCAGTCTCTGCTGCTCTGCAGGCCTCTTGGGAAACCCTGAATGAAGCCAGCAAGTTCCTGAAGAAGATGAATCTCAGGGAGGTGCTAAAGAGGCAGCAGATATGGGAGGTCGGCCAGTGCCTGGTAAGGATGGCCCCAGAGCCCCAGAGCCCCAGCGCCAGGCTGGACAAGCCCCCTGTCCGCACTGCCCAGTGTGTGGTGCTGGCAGCTGTGCCCCTGCCCACTGCTGCCAGCCTGCACCCCACGCACGCTGCCTTCCTCAGGAGTGCGGCCCCACGGGCTCTTCTCCAGGCTCCTCTTCCTCCCCAAGCCCGGCACCAGCCGGCTGCTGGCTGGGATTTGCCGTGGGTGTCCCGGCAGGGGAGGCCGGTCCTGCGTGCAGGTGCCGCCCGGCCAAGGGGGACATCCTGTGCCAACCTTTCCCTCCTTTCCCTTGCGCTCTCTCCAGCTGGCAGAGTACAGCAGCAGGGCAGACGAGTATCTGCTGCAGGCGCTGCAGTACCTGCAGAGCCCACAGGAGTCCATGCGAGAGGCGGCCATCAGGTTCATTGGTGAGCCACAACTCCCCGGGGTCCCTCCCTGCCCCACTGCAGCTTGGCCCCAGCCCCGGCTGCTGCAGCGGCAGCAGGAATGGGCTGTGGAGCCCCAGGTGCCCCACGCGGGGCCGGGGCAGCCGTGGGGCTCCCTGCCGCCCTCTCCCACCCCTGCCCTTGGCCGTCAC
Organism: Chlamydotis macqueenii; assembly: GCF_036417535.1. NCBI lineage: Eukaryota > Metazoa > Chordata > Aves > Otidiformes > Otididae > Chlamydotis > Chlamydotis macqueenii. The sequence continues at coordinate 40,708,315 of NC_141561.1, forward strand.
GCTCGGGGACGGCCCCGGGCTCAGCCCCGCCGAGGGGAGGAAAGCGTGTAGCTGGGCTGATGTGGGGAAGCTGTGCTGCTGGGGCTGGCGGGACTGCTCATGGGCTGTGTGTTCCTAGGTCACGGCGCGCAGTACGGGAGTGGTAAGGAGCAGGTAAAGCTCCAGATCATGTACCAGGGTGAGTGAGCGCAGCGGGGTGTCAGCGGGGACTGTCGGGGGGAGGAAAGAAGCTGGGCAGGGGGCAGCAATCCCTGCCCCGATCGGGAGGGCTCTGCTCCCTGCACAGACGATGGGCAGCGTGGGCAGAGCAGAGATGTCAGGGGCACGTGGGGTATTTTTGGCCAGCACCTTCCGGCCGATCCCGTTGGCCCCTGCTCCCTCCTGGCCATGGGAAGAGCGGTGGGCTGGCCCTGGCAGGAGGGCTTCCTGGGGTCCCCGCGGATGCAGGCTCTGACCTGGCCTCTGTTCCTCTCTGTTCCAGCCCTTCGAGGCATGACAAGTGACCCCAGCCTCTCGGTCTCCAACCTGGCAGCTCAAACGCTGCTGGTGCTACAGGCTGCAGAGAGAAGGTCTGCCTCCAGACCTGGGCTGCTGCACAGGCTGTGGAGGAGGCGGCCTTCTTTCCGGGGCGCTGGCTGGCTGTGCTGTTGGAGCTGCTCCCAGGAGCTCCCTGTGCTGGACCACCTGAGCCTGGAGGGGGATGGCCTCTGAGAGCGGGATTGTGGAGAAGGAGCTGCCTTCTCCATGTTTTTAGGTTGTGAAAATAAAGGAGTGGAAAAGCCCTGCCCTGAAGAAACTGGGATACTCAGGAGAGAGTGACCAGTTGTGCCCGCTGTCCCGCAGCTGGCGGCAGCACCGGACATACCCACAGCCCGTGGCCTGGCCGCAGGCGCCAGCTGCTCCGCCAGCCTGCGAGAGCAAGAGGAAAGGAGAGGAAAAGCTTTTGCTTCCCGGGCACGCGCTCTGCAGCGCTCACGGCTCCCGTGGCAAGGAGTGGATGAGGTACAGCCCACAGCACCAGGCCATTTCTGTCCCTGCGCCACTGGCGCACAGCACTGGAGCTGCAAGAGCAGCTGCAAGAGTCTTTTGCAACAAGTGCTGAGGTGATTGAGGCCAGGTCACAGCAAAAGGTCCTCCAGTGGGTCCGATCCCTGTTCTGAAAGTGCGTTCACCTCTGGCGACCCAGGAGACTCTTTATCTGGCCCGGGTCTCAGTGCTGCAGAGGACAAGGTGGCGGCAGAATCTAGGAGAACGGCCCTCAGGTCAGCTCCGGTCTCCTTTCAGCGCCCCGTGCAACTCTTTTCCCGCCTTGCAGGAGAGGAGCAGCTCTGGTCCCCGCCGTGGGAACATGTATCCCCCCACTTCTCTCCCTGCGTGTTCACGGTTCCTCTGTGCCGCTCCGTCGCCACGCCTGCCTGACTCCTGTGCCCATCGCCCAGCGCCCGTGGTGCGGCTGCAGGGAGGCACGTGCCAGCCCCACCCGCCCCACCAGCCCGCAGGATCAAAGCTCCTCTGAGCTCCTCAGGCTGTCGCTGCTCTGTCCATCCGTGGCCGATGCACCCCTCATGGGCCCGCTTTGCCTAAGGAAAGGGCAACGTCTGCCCCTCCCGCAGACGAATGGCGAGCCGGGATAGCGAAGCACCCCCAGCAGCAGGGCTGGAGCAGGCGGCGCTGCAAGGGGAAGGTGATGTTCCGACAGCAGCAGCCCAACCCGTTGGCGTAGCAGAATCAGCATCTCTGCTGCTGGCCAGGGTCTGTTGCCGTTTGAGATCAAAAGCCATCTGATTTTGCAGCAAGGCAGCAAGCCCCCAGGGAAAACAGGGGTTCCCGGCTGCAGAAGCCGGCTTCTGCACACAACCGCCCTGCAGAGCGTGCGCAAGCGAGGCGAGCGGCTGACACCGCACCTTGCTTGCTTTCTTCCAGAACATTTCCACCCGCCAGCATCTGTAGAGGTTTTCTGCATAGAGGGTGGCTGCTGCTGAAGAGGAGGCCAGGCTGCCCCACCCACCTCCTCCCCGAGGAGGGCGCAGCCAGCCAGGCAGGGTCGCTGCCAGAAAATAGGCAGCTGCCAAAATGCAACTGCTCTCGGAGGTGCCAGAGATCCTGCAGCACAGTTCAGATGGAGCCAGGAGTCCACAAAGGGCTGCGCTGATCTGGTGAATTGTATGAAAAACAAGAGCTTTAAACCATGGAGTCCTTGCAATACTTGATCGTGGGGAGATGGGGAGTGACCATGGAAATCTTTTGTGCCACACAGAGGTTTGCTGCTCGTCGTCTCGTGGCAAAGCCCTTGAACGAGCTGTCACACGTGAGGGCGAGAGGTGCATTTTTCTTGCCCAAAAAGACATCTTGTGGATTTGCTGGCTGTTTCTGTGAGGACCAGGGGCTGTCAGCCGTACACTGCTGTCACAGTTCAGCCCCACACGGGACCAAGCTACGCAGTCTCTCACTGATCCCCCAGCCTGCGAGGAAATGGGGGAGATGGAATAGAACAAAAAAAAAAAACAAAGTAGGATAATAAGAGAGAGGAAAAAGTCTTCCCCTACCCCTGCCTGTTCCTGGGCTAAAGTTCATTCCAAATTATCTCAACCCCCTCGAGCAGCACAGGGGGAACAGGGCATGGGGTCTGCGCTCAGTTCGTCACACACAGTTTTCCGCCGCTCCTTCCTCCTCGGGGGAAGAACTCCTCACATTCTTCCTGTGCCCCGGCGTGGGGTCCTCCCCGGGCTGCAGGGGGATCTCTGCTCCTCCGTGGGCTCCCCGGGCTGCGGGGGGATCTCTGCTCCTCCGTGGGCTCCCCGGGCTGCGGGGGGATCTCTGCTCCTCCGTGGGCTCCCCGGGCTGCGGGGGGATCTCTGCTCCTCCGTGGGCTCCCCGGGCTGCAGGGGCACAGCCGGCCTCACCATGGGCTGCACCACGGGCTGCAGGGGAATCCCGGCCCACAGGCACTTTTCTCTTCCTCCTCCTTCTTCACTGCCCTTGGGACCCGCAGCCCTTCCTCTCACCAGAAATCCTTCACAATCGGCTCAGGCAGACGCCTCTCAGCTTCTCTTCACATCTCCTCTCTTCACTTCTCCTGGCCGAGTTGGGCCCAGGCGGCCACTGGCGAGAGGACAGAGATTGAGGCCTGCCAGGCCCACCAGGCTCACGCCTCCATCTCTATACCCCCCCTTCTGCTTCTTCACTTTGTTTTTTTTATTTTCCCCTTGTTAAAGACATTACCACAGAGGCATTAGCACTGTCGCCAATTGCCTCGGCCTTGCCCAGCGGCAGGTCCACCCTAGACCCGGCTGGGCCCACCGCACAAAGGGGAACCTTCCAGCAGCTCCTCGCAGCAGCTTCCGCTGTAGCCCCCCCGCTACACAAAGCCAGCGCAATTACCCTACAGATATTTTTTAAAAAATAAATGCCCTTAGTCTGTCCCTTCAATGTGACAGACACAGGGTCGACTACAGCAAAACCCTCGGCAGAACTGAGAAGGTGGGGCCGAGGGACGCAGGCGGAACGCGAGGATGCAGCGAGCACGGCCAGCTACGCCCCTCTCGCACGTGGAGCTTCGTGTCTGCGGGAGGACTCTTTGCCAGTGACGGCGGCCGTTGAACCAAGGGCCCAAGGACAGCGCACCCAGAACCTGACTGCGCGTTGCTGTGTCCCAGAGCATTAATCCAAGACGTTCAAAAGCAACACGAACGAAGCCCATTCAAACGCGGTGCCCTCACTGGAGCAATGTTATTTACAATACGTAGGGAAACATCATTGCTACCGTGAGAATACCGATTTTGTAGTGAGCGCAAAAAAGGGTTTGTGCTGCGAGGCGGACTCGGGGGTCCCCAGGGCGGGGCATGATGCAGTGTGTCACAGGGCCCTTGGCGATACAGCTGTTGGCGTCAAAGGGAGCACCCCACAGTGCCTGGAGGGCGCGACGGGACAGGACGGGACGGAATTGGGGTGCAAGGAGCTCCTGTGCAGCCACCTTGTTCCCTGCCGACCCACGTCCGTGGTGCTTTTCCGAGGCGTCTCTCGTCCCTGGGACAGGAGCCCTCGCGGCCAGGCCTCAGCGGGATGGCGGAGAGACCGCCCAGCGAGCCCAGGCTGGCCTGGCTTGGGAAGGAGGAGGAGGAGGAGGAAGGTGCTGGGGCTGCCCCAGCACGGCAGCCTGATGAGGTGGAGGAGGTCCAGTCGCTGCACGCAGGTGAGTGGCTGAGCTGGGACACAGGGCTCGTGGCTGCTGCCGCCTTGGCCCCATCCCATCCCCCGTGGCCATTCCCACGGGAAGAGGGTATGGGGCTGTTCCCCACGGCTGGGCTCCGGCCATGCTCCATCCACTGGGCACCCCCAGCCCCAACACGTGGGCAGAGAGACGGGGGTCAGCGTCCCCACCAGCCCCTGCCCCGGGACTGGCCCTGCCCGGGCAGCGCGGGGCTCGCCTCTGTTCTCCAGCCTCTCCCGCAGCCCCTCAGCTCTGCCTGTGCTCTGTCTTTGCCACATCCAGGCTGGGACTTGTCGGAGGAGGAGCAGGAGGACACCCGTACCCTCTCCTACTGGACAGCACAGGTACCCACAGCCGTACCCGCCTGGGCTGGGGCTGCTCTGGCTGCTCAGCCAAGCACTGCCGTCAGGGCACTTGGGGTGACATCTCTCTCTTCCCCACCCTTCCTTCTCCTGCAAATGTTTTAGGAATCCCTCAGCCTCACTGAGCAGGAAGGCACCACTGTCACGGCCGTCAAGGGCAGGGCAGACTCTGAGTCCTGCAATGCAGAGGCTTGTGCGGCCGTGCTGGATGTGCCTCTGGAAAGTGACACCTCCTGCTTGGAGCATAAGTGGCCTTTGGCCGGGGCTCGAGCTCCCCAGGGCTTGTGTGCCCCCTGACGCCGGCTCCCCTGGGCACCCAACAGCCTTTTAGGCCGGCACAGTGCGGCGGGAAGGGAAGCACATCCCGGGGGCAGCTGGGGAAATGGCTGGCTCTGGCAGCACTCCATCTCTCAGCCGTGTCTCCTCCAGGTGCCCGGGACTGTGAGGCGCATCTACCGGCGGCTCACGTCCAGCACGGATGTGTCTGCCGAGGAGCAGTGGGACAACACCCTTCAGGAGCTGACCCACGCGCACCCCCGGGATGTGGTGGTGACCCTCCTGCGCTGTGCCCCATCGTGCGACAGGTACGGGGCACACCTGCCTTGAGGGCTCAGGGCTCACCAGCCTCTGTCGAGCCCGTCCCACGGGGGCTGCCAGACAGGCAGAGATTTTTGGGGCACTGCTGACCCTCCGTTTCCCAGCCCTGACATCCCAGCCCACAGCCCTCTGCCACGCTCCCTCCCTGCCCCTCAAGGCACCGGTGCTCGGCCGCCTTCCTGCCCGCAGGGGCAGGCTGGCAGCCGGTGGTTGCCCAGGCCAGGGCGCTGTGGCCGAGACCCCGCTAACACAGAGCTCTGGGCCTGCAGAGCTGCTGCGGCCATGTGGAGGGCGATGGTCTCCTCGGGCAGGACTGCGGAGAAGGTGCTGCTGGAGCTGCTCTGTGTGCTGGAGGACTGGCCAATGCACAGCACGTCCACCTCCGATGGGGACAGCACGGGTGTCTTTGCCCTGGCCGTGAGTTTCTGGACTGTGCCTCTCCGGGCGGCTCTCCACGCTCCCCTGCATCGCTCTGTCTCAGCGTGGGCTGGAAACCTGGCTTAGGGGCAGGCTGAGGGGGCACGAGGCCACATGTTCCCCCTGCGTCTCCCACGGCCCAGGCCAGCGCCCGAGCCTCCCCCTCCCACGCTGGGGCCCCGCCACAGGGATATTTCGGCACTGAGTGCTCTCTCTGGGTGCTTTGTTTTCTGCAGGCAACCAGGGCGCTGCGGGAGATCCTCCGACTGCCCGGGTGCCCAGGGGCATTGGTGATGCATTTCCCTCGCCTCTTCCTGCTTCTGCTCTTCCAAATTTTCTTCATCACAGAGCAGATGCCAGGGAAGGTTGAAACCTTCTGGAGGGAATGCCGGGAGGAAGATGGCCTTCCCACACACCCTAAAAGGTGCCCCATCCCAGTCCTCCCGTGCCCCCACGGCCCTGGAGCTGAGGCCAGGGCTCCCGGTGTGACCTGGCCTTTGCTGTGCACACAGGTTTGCAGTGCTGACTGTCAAAGCGCTGCTCTGCCGCGTTGGCTATGAGAACGTGGTGTTTGACGTCCAGCGGAAGCATGGCTGGGACACGCTCCTCAACGCTGAGACCCAGCACTGCGCAATGGGTCTGCTGGCCAGGTGAGAGCCCCCTTCTCCCCACCCCCCCGCCCATTTCTGCCCTGCAGACGGGGCGCCCCACACAATCCCCTTGGTCGTGGGTGAGAGGGACTTGTCAGCGAGGGATGGCCCAGCAGAATGGAAAAGCCTGGGAGAGGTGGGGGCACAGGAGCAGCCACCTCCCAGAGCGCCAGCGTCACCTCCGGAGGGGCCTGGGCTGACGGCAGGGAGCAGGGGCTCTGTCTGCAGGCAGCCCCAGCGAGGGCAGCCCGCCGATGCAGGGCAGGAGGCAGTGAGGGCCGGGGGCAGAGCCTGGGGGTGATGAGTCGCCCGTGGGCTGAAAGGGGTCTCCTCAGAAGGGAAGGCTTTGGGGCAGGTAGGGCGTTTTTCCAGTTCTTTCCCCAAAAGGAGCCTCCTGGTTTGCGAGCGTAGCTCGGGACCAACAGTTCCTTACCCCCTCCACCAGAGAGATGCGTATTTTATCCACACGCTTCCGTCGCTGGATTGCAAACTACCTGGTGGAGCTGCTCAGCCGGAAGGAGCCACGCTGGGAGATGCCCGCCATGATATTCCTTGTGGAGGTGAGCCAGACGGGGAGCGCTGCCTCGCTGAGCTGCCTCCCACCACGCTGCCCTGTGGCAGCAGCAGCTGCGGGGCAGCCCAGCCGATGGAGCTGGGGCAGAGGGGGAGCTCTGGCGAGCGATCAGAGGCTGCCGAGGGCTGGGAGGCACAGCGGAGTGGGCGAGCGACCTGCGCCATGTGCCCCAGGGGCTCTGCAGCCGCTGCTGCCTTTGGGCTGGGCTGCCTGGGACGGCGCCCGTGCCCTCTGCTCCTGGCTGGACCCAGCCCTGCGTGGTGCTGGGTGCCGGCCAGGCACCCCTCTCACTGCTCCGTGTGTTTTAGTTCCTGGCCTACCCTGACATAAGCAGCTGGGGTGACCAGATCCTGCAGCTCGCCCCAAGGTTCCTGCACAGCGAGTGCACAGTGATGCGTCGCCTGGTGCTCAGAGGCCTCGTCGAGCTCTGCAAGACCCCCGTGATGGTGAGCAGGGGGCAGCCGGCTGAAGCTGTGCTGGCGACGTGGGGCTGGGCATGGGGTGCTGGGTAGCAGAGTCGCTTGGGCTTGGCTGGGCCTTGGGAGCTGTGGTAGCTGCTCCCAACGCTCCTGCCTCCCCGTTCACCTGCCCGAGTCCTTCGGGGCAGGCCTTTGCACCTGGGTCCCGAGGCAGCAGCGTGGGCTCAAACTGCTGCAGTGGTTTTGTCCGTGCAGCCTTTTTGGGCTTCACAACACAGCACTGTGTTCCACACAGGTCCAAAAAATGCAGTGCCTATTTCCGAGGCTCGTATTGCTACTTCAGGATGCAGACACCGAAGTGGTTGAGAAGACCCTGTCTGTGCTCAGCGAGATGCTCCTGGCAATGGACGTCCAAATTCCCAGCAACATCGCGCTGCAGCTGGCTGAGCGGCTCCGGCCACTCTTCGACAACGTAAGGCTTTGAGCCCCCCACCACGGGTGCTGGCTGCTGCCCAGAAACTTTGTGCCCTGTGGCTTTTCAGACCCATGATGTGTGGTGGGCCTGGAGCAGCTGGTGCTCAGCTCTTGCCCTCTTCCTTCATCCAGGAATCGAAGAACGTGCGACTGCTCTCCATCAAAGTCTTTGGATATGTGATGATGTCCGTAGAGCAGCAGGGAAAAGATCCACTGAAGGCGGAGGTGCACAAGAGCCTGATCCCGCTGCTCTGCCACTTGAATGACAAGAACCGGACCGTGGCAGAGGTGAGGATTTCTGACCTGCTGGGGTCCCCGCGGGAGGTGGCTCGGCTGCCTCCTGTCCCGGTGCCTCGCGGGCTGCAGCGCTCCAGCCTCCTCCTGGCCCTGGCTCCAGAGCAGCAGCTCTGGGGGAGCTCTGTCCCGCTGCCCCGGCAGCACCAGGTGCCCGGGTTGGGGGTTGTCCCACTCCTGGGCCCGGACACCGAACGCGCCGGCAGACACCTTTGTCAGCTGCTGCATCTTCCCAGCAGCGGCCAGGAGAGGCCCTGAGCCTTGGCCAGGTGCAGGGGACGCAGGTCCTGTGCCCTGGGCAGCGGTGCCATCTCCCAGTCTCTGCTGCTCTGCAGGCCTCTTGGGAAACCCTGAATGAAGCCAGCAAGTTCCTGAAGAAGATGAATCTCAGGGAGGTGCTAAAGAGGCAGCAGATATGGGAGGTCGGCCAGTGCCTGGTAAGGATGGCCCCAGAGCCCCAGAGCCCCAGCGCCAGGCTGGACAAGCCCCCTGTCCGCACTGCCCAGTGTGTGGTGCTGGCAGCTGTGCCCCTGCCCACTGCTGCCAGCCTGCACCCCACGCACGCTGCCTTCCTCAGGAGTGCGGCCCCACGGGCTCTTCTCCAGGCTCCTCTTCCTCCCCAAGCCCGGCACCAGCCGGCTGCTGGCTGGGATTTGCCGTGGGTGTCCCGGCAGGGGAGGCCGGTCCTGCGTGCAGGTGCCGCCCGGCCAAGGGGGACATCCTGTGCCAACCTTTCCCTCCTTTCCCTTGCGCTCTCTCCAGCTGGCAGAGTACAGCAGCAGGGCAGACGAGTATCTGCTGCAGGCGCTGCAGTACCTGCAGAGCCCACAGGAGTCCATGCGAGAGGCGGCCATCAGGTTCATTGGTGAGCCACAACTCCCCGGGGTCCCTCCCTGCCCCACTGCAGCTTGGCCCCAGCCCCGGCTGCTGCAGCGGCAGCAGGAATGGGCTGTGGAGCCCCAGGTGCCCCACGCGGGGCCGGGGCAGCCGTGGGGCTCCCTGCCGCCCTCTCCCACCCCTGCCCTTGGCCGTCACGCTCGGGGACGGCCCCGGGCTCAGCCCCGCCGAGGGGAGGAAAGCGTGTAGCTGGGCTGATGTGGGGAAGCTGTGCTGCTGGGGCTGGCGGGACTGCTCATGGGCTGTGTGTTCCTAGGTCACGGCGCGCAGTACGGGAGTGGTAAGGAGCAGGTAAAGCTCCAGATCATGTACCAGGGTGAGTGAGCGCAGCGGGGTGTCAGCGGGGACTGTCGGGGGGAGGAAAGAAGCTGGGCAGGGGGCAGCAATCCCTGCCCCGATCGGGAGGGCTCTGCTCCCTGCACAGACGATGGGCAGCGTGGGCAGAGCAGAGATGTCAGGGGCACGTGGGGTATTTTTGGCCAGCACCTTCCGGCCGATCCCGTTGGCCCCTGCTCCCTCCTGGCCATGGGAAGAGCGGTGGGCTGGCCCTGGCAGGAGGGCTTCCTGGGGTCCCCGCGGATGCAGGCTCTGACCTGGCCTCTGTTCCTCTCTGTTCCAGCCCTTCGAGGCATGACAAGTGACCCCAGCCTCTCGGTCTCCAACCTGGCAGCTCAAACGCTGCTGGTGCTACAGGCTGCAGAGAGAAGGTCTGCCTCCAGACCTGGGCTGCTGCACAGGCTGTGGAGGAGGCGGCCTTCTTTCCGGGGCGCTGGCTGGCTGTGCTGTTGGAGCTGCTCCCAGGAGCTCCCTGTGCTGGACCACCTGAGCCTGGAGGGGGATGGCCTCTGAGAGCGGGATTGTGGAGAAGGAGCTGCCTTCTCCATGTTTTTAGGTTGTGAAAATAAAGGAGTGGAAAAGCCCTGCCCTGAAGAAACTGGGATACTCAGGAGAGAGTGACCAGTTGTGCCCGCTGTCCCGCAGCTGGCGGCAGCACCGGACATACCCACAGCCCGTGGCCTGGCCGCAGGCGCCAGCTGCTCCGCCAGCCTGCGAGAGCAAGAGGAAAGGAGAGGAAAAGCTTTTGCTTCCCGGGCACGCGCTCTGCAGCGCTCACGGCTCCCGTGGCAAGGAGTGGATGAGGTACAGCCCACAGCACCAGGCCATTTCTGTCCCTGCGCCACTGGCGCACAGCACTGGAGCTGCAAGAGCAGCTGCAAGAGTCTTTTGCAACAAGTGCTGAGGTGATTGAGGCCAGGTCACAGCAAAAGGTCCTCCAGTGGGTCCGATCCCTGTTCTGAAAGTGCGTTCACCTCTGGCGACCCAGGAGACTCTTTATCTGGCCCGGGTCTCAGTGCTGCAGAGGACAAGGTGGCGGCAGAATCTAGGAGAACGGCCCTCAGGTCAGCTCCGGTCTCCTTTCAGCGCCCCGTGCAACTCTTTTCCCGCCTTGCAGGAGAGGAGCAGCTCTGGTCCCCGCCGTGGGAACATGTATCCCCCCACTTCTCTCCCTGCGTGTTCACGGTTCCTCTGTGCCGCTCCGTCGCCACGCCTGCCTGACTCCTGTGCCCATCGCCCAGCGCCCGTGGTGCGGCTGCAGGGAGGCACGTGCCAGCCCCACCCGCCCCACCAGCCCGCAGGATCAAAGCTCCTCTGAGCTCCTCAGGCTGTCGCTGCTCTGTCCATCCGTGGCCGATGCACCCCTCATGGGCCCGCTTTGCCTAAGGAAAGGGCAACGTCTGCCCCTCCCGCAGACGAATGGCGAGCCGGGATAGCGAAGCACCCCCAGCAGCAGGGCTGGAGCAGGCGGCGCTGCAAGGGGAAGGTGATGTTCCGACAGCAGCAGCCCAACCCGTTGGCGTAGCAGAATCAGCATCTCTGCTGCTGGCCAGGGTCTGTTGCCGTTTGAGATCAAAAGCCATCTGATTTTGCAGCAAGGCAGCAAGCCCCCAGGGAAAACAGGGGTTCCCGGCTGCAGAAGCCGGCTTCTGCACACAACCGCCCTGCAGAGCGTGCGCAAGCGAGGCGAGCGGCTGACACCGCACCTTGCTTGCTTTCTTCCAGAACATTTCCACCCGCCAGCATCTGTAGAGGTTTTCTGCATAGAGGGTGGCTGCTGCTGAAGAGGAGGCCAGGCTGCCCCACCCACCTCCTCCCCGAGGAGGGCGCAGCCAGCCAGGCAGGGTCGCTGCCAGAAAATAGGCAGCTGCCAAAATGCAACTGCTCTCGGAGGTGCCAGAGATCCTGCAGCACAGTTCAGATGGAGCCAGGAGTCCACAAAGGGCTGCGCTGATCTGGTGAATTGTATGAAAAACAAGAGCTTTAAACCATGGAGTCCTTGCAATACTTGATCGTGGGGAGATGGGGAGTGACCATGGAAATCTTTTGTGCCACACAGAGGTTTGCTGCTCGTCGTCTCGTGGCAAAGCCCTTGAACGAGCTGTCACACGTGAGGGCGAGAGGTGCATTTTTCTTGCCCAAAAAGACATCTTGTGGATTTGCTGGCTGTTTCTGTGAGGACCAGGGGCTGTCAGCCGTACACTGCTGTCACAGTTCAGCCCCACACGGGACCAAGCTACGCAGTCTCTCACTGATCCCCCAGCCTGCGAGGAAATGGGGGAGATGGAATAGAACAAAAAAAAAAAACAAAGTAGGATAATAAGAGAGAGGAAAAAGTCTTCCCCTACCCCTGCCTGTTCCTGGGCTAAAGTTCATTCCAAATTATCTCAACCCCCTCGAGCAGCACAGGGGGAACAGGGCATGGGGTCTGCGCTCAGTTCGTCACACACAGTTTTCCGCCGCTCCTTCCTCCTCGGGGGAAGAACTCCTCACATTCTTCCTGTGCCCCGGCGTGGGGTCCTCCCCGGGCTGCAGGGGGATCTCTGCTCCTCCGTGGGCTCCCCGGGCTGCGGGGGGATCTCTGCTCCTCCGTGGGCTCCCCGGGCTGCGGGGGGATCTCTGCTCCTCCGTGGGCTCCCCGGGCTGCGGGGGGATCTCTGCTCCTCCGTGGGCTCCCCGGGCTGCAGGGGCACAGCCGGCCTCACCATGGGCTGCACCACGGGCTGCAGGGGAATCCCGGCCCACAGGCACTTTTCTCTTCCTCCTCCTTCTTCACTGCCCTTGGGACCCGCAGCCCTTCCTCTCACCAGAAATCCTTCACAATCGGCTCAGGCAGACGCCTCTCAGCTTCTCTTCACATCTCCTCTCTTCACTTCTCCTGGCCGAGTTGGGCCCAGGCGGCCACTGGCGAGAGGACAGAGATTGAGGCCTGCCAGGCCCACCAGGCTCACGCCTCCATCTCTATACCCCCCCTTCTGCTTCTTCACTTTGTTTTTTTTATTTTCCCCTTGTTAAAGACATTACCACAGAGGCATTAGCACTGTCGCCAATTGCCTCGGCCTTGCCCAGCGGCAGGTCCACCCTAGACCCGGCTGGGCCCACCGCACAAAGGGGAACCTTCCAGCAGCTCCTCGCAGCAGCTTCCGCTGTAGCCCCCCCGCTACACAAAGCCAGCGCAATTACCCTACAGATATTTTTTAAAAAATAAATGCCCTTAGTCTGTCCCTTCAATGTGACAGACACAGGGTCGACTACAGCAAAACCCTCGGCAGAACTGAGAAGGTGGGGCCGAGGGACGCAGGCGGAACGCGAGGATGCAGCGAGCACGGCCAGCTACGCCCCTCTCGCACGTGGAGCTTCGTGTCTGCGGGAGGACTCTTTGCCAGTGACGGCGGCCGTTGAACCAAGGGCCCAAGGACAGCGCACCCAGAACCTGACTGCGCGTTGCTGTGTCCCAGAGCATTAATCCAAGACGTTCAAAAGCAACACGAACGAAGCCCATTCAAACGCGGTGCCCTCACTGGAGCAATGTTATTTACAATACGTAGGGAAACATCATTGCTACCGTGAGAATACCGATTTTGTAGTGAGCGCAAAAAAGGGTTTGTGCTGCGAGGCGGACTCGGGGGTCCCCAGGGCGGGGCATGATGCAGTGTGTCACAGGGCCCTTGGCGATACAGCTGTTGGCGTCAAAGGGAGCACCCCACAGTGCCTGGAGGGCGCGACGGGACAGGACGGGACGGAATTGGGGTGCAAGGAGCTCCTGTGCAGCCACCTTGTTCCCTGCCGACCCACGTCCGTGGTGCTTTTCCGAGGCGTCTCTCGTCCCTGGGACAGGAGCCCTCGCGGCCAGGCCTCAGCGGGATGGCGGAGAGACCGCCCAGCGAGCCCAGGCTGGCCTGGCTTGGGAAGGAGGAGGAGGAGGAGGAAGGTGCTGGGGCTGCCCCAGCACGGCAGCCTGATGAGGTGGAGGAGGTCCAGTCGCTGCACGCAGGTGAGTGGCTGAGCTGGGACACAGGGCTCGTGGCTGCTGCCGCCTTGGCCCCATCCCATCCCCCGTGGCCATTCCCACGGGAAGAGGGTATGGGGCTGTTCCCCACGGCTGGGCTCCGGCCATGCTCCATCCACTGGGCACCCCCAGCCCCAACACGTGGGCAGAGAGACGGGGGTCAGCGTCCCCACCAGCCCCTGCCCCGGGACTGGCCCTGCCCGGGCAGCGCGGGGCTCGCCTCTGTTCTCCAGCCTCTCCCGCAGCCCCTCAGCTCTGCCTGTGCTCTGTCTTTGCCACATCCAGGCTGGGACTTGTCGGAGGAGGAGCAGGAGGACACCCGTACCCTCTCCTACTGGACAGCACAGGTACCCACAGCCGTACCCGCCTGGGCTGGGGCTGCTCTGGCTGCTCAGCCAAGCACTGCCGTCAGGGCACTTGGGGTGACATCTCTCTCTTCCCCACCCTTCCTTCTCCTGCAAATGTTTTAGGAATCCCTCAGCCTCACTGAGCAGGAAGGCACCACTGTCACGGCCGTCAAGGGCAGGGCAGACTCTGAGTCCTGCAATGCAGAGGCTTGTGCGGCCGTGCTGGATGTGCCTCTGGAAAGTGACACCTCCTGCTTGGAGCATAAGTGGCCTTTGGCCGGGGCTCGAGCTCCCCAGGGCTTGTGTGCCCCCTGACGCCGGCTCCCCTGGGCACCCAACAGCCTTTTAGGCCGGCACAGTGCGGCGGGAAGGGAAGCACATCCCGGGGGCAGCTGGGGAAATGGCTGGCTCTGGCAGCACTCCATCTCTCAGCCGTGTCTCCTCCAGGTGCCCGGGACTGTGAGGCGCATCTACCGGCGGCTCACGTCCAGCACGGATGTGTCTGCCGAGGAGCAGTGGGACAACACCCTTCAGGAGCTGACCCACGCGCACCCCCGGGATGTGGTGGTGACCCTCCTGCGCTGTGCCCCATCGTGCGACAGGTACGGGGCACACCTGCCTTGAGGGCTCAGGGCTCACCAGCCTCTGTCGAGCCCGTCCCACGGGGGCTGCCAGACAGGCAGAGATTTTTGGGGCACTGCTGACCCTCCGTTTCCCAGCCCTGACATCCCAGCCCACAGCCCTCTGCCACGCTCCCTCCCTGCCCCTCAAGGCACCGGTGCTCGGCCGCCTTCCTGCCCGCAGGGGCAGGCTGGCAGCCGGTGGTTGCCCAGGCCAGGGCGCTGTGGCCGAGACCCCGCTAACACAGAGCTCTGGGCCTGCAGAGCTGCTGCGGCCATGTGGAGGGCGATGGTCTCCTCGGGCAGGACTGCGGAGAAGGTGCTGCTGGAGCTGCTCTGTGTGCTGGAGGACTGGCCAATGCACAGCACGTCCACCTCCGATGGGGACAGCACGGGTGTCTTTGCCCTGGCCGTGAGTTTCTGGACTGTGCCTCTCCGGGCGGCTCTCCACGCTCCCCTGCATCGCTCTGTCTCAGCGTGGGCTGGAAACCTGGCTTAGGGGCAGGCTGAGGGGGCACGAGGCCACATGTTCCCCCTGCGTCTCCCACGGCCCAGGCCAGCGCCCGAGCCTCCCCCTCCCACGCTGGGGCCCCGCCACAGGGATATTTCGGCACTGAGTGCTCTCTCTGGGTGCTTTGTTTTCTGCAGGCAACCAGGGCGCTGCGGGAGATCCTCCGACTGCCCGGGTGCCCAGGGGCATTGGTGATGCATTTCCCTCGCCTCTTCCTGCTTCTGCTCTTCCAAATTTTCTTCATCACAGAGCAGATGCCAGGGAAGGTTGAAACCTTCTGGAGGGAATGCCGGGAGGAAGATGGCCTTCCCACACACCCTAAAAGGTGCCCCATCCCAGTCCTCCCGTGCCCCCACGGCCCTGGAGCTGAGGCCAGGGCTCCCGGTGTGACCTGGCCTTTGCTGTGCACACAGGTTTGCAGTGCTGACTGTCAAAGCGCTGCTCTGCCGCGTTGGCTATGAGAACGTGGTGTTTGACGTCCAGCGGAAGCATGGCTGGGACACGCTCCTCAACGCTGAGACCCAGCACTGCGCAATGGGTCTGCTGGCCAGGTGAGAGCCCCCTTCTCCCCACCCCCCCGCCCATTTCTGCCCTGCAGACGGGGCGCCCCACACAATCCCCTTGGTCGTGGGTGAGAGGGACTTGTCAGCGAGGGATGGCCCAGCAGAATGGAAAAGCCTGGGAGAGGTGGGGGCACAGGAGCAGCCACCTCCCAGAGCGCCAGCGTCACCTCCGGAGGGGCCTGGGCTGACGGCAGGGAGCAGGGGCTCTGTCTGCAGGCAGCCCCAGCGAGGGCAGCCCGCCGATGCAGGGCAGGAGGCAGTGAGGGCCGGGGGCAGAGCCTGGGGGTGATGAGTCGCCCGTGGGCTGAAAGGGGTCTCCTCAGAAGGGAAGGCTTTGGGGCAGGTAGGGCGTTTTTCCAGTTCTTTCCCCAAAAGGAGCCTCCTGGTTTGCGAGCGTAGCTCGGGACCAACAGTTCCTTACCCCCTCCACCAGAGAGATGCGTATTTTATCCACACGCTTCCGTCGCTGGATTGCAAACTACCTGGTGGAGCTGCTCAGCCGGAAGGAGCCACGCTGGGAGATGCCCGCCATGATATTCCTTGTGGAGGTGAGCCAGACGGGGAGCGCTGCCTCGCTGAGCTGCCTCCCACCACGCTGCCCTGTGGCAGCAGCAGCTGCGGGGCAGCCCAGCCGATGGAGCTGGGGCAGAGGGGGAGCTCTGGCGAGCGATCAGAGGCTGCCGAGGGCTGGGAGGCACAGCGGAGTGGGCGAGCGACCTGCGCCATGTGCCCCAGGGGCTCTGCAGCCGCTGCTGCCTTTGGGCTGGGCTGCCTGGGACGGCGCCCGTGCCCTCTGCTCCTGGCTGGACCCAGCCCTGCGTGGTGCTGGGTGCCGGCCAGGCACCCCTCTCACTGCTCCGTGTGTTTTAGTTCCTGGCCTACCCTGACATAAGCAGCTGGGGTGACCAGATCCTGCAGCTCGCCCCAAGGTTCCTGCACAGCGAGTGCACAGTGATGCGTCGCCTGGTGCTCAGAGGCCTCGTCGAGCTCTGCAAGACCCCCGTGATGGTGAGCAGGGGGCAGCCGGCTGAAGCTGTGCTGGCGACGTGGGGCTGGGCATGGGGTGCTGGGTAGCAGAGTCGCTTGGGCTTGGCTGGGCCTTGGGAGCTGTGGTAGCTGCTCCCAACGCTCCTGCCTCCCCGTTCACCTGCCCGAGTCCTTCGGGGCAGGCCTTTGCACCTGGGTCCCGAGGCAGCAGCGTGGGCTCAAACTGCTGCAGTGGTTTTGTCCGTGCAGCCTTTTTGGGCTTCACAACACAGCACTGTGTTCCACACAGGTCCAAAAAATGCAGTGCCTATTTCCGAGGCTCGTATTGCTACTTCAGGATGCAGACACCGAAGTGGTTGAGAAGACCCTGTCTGTGCTCAGCGAGATGCTCCTGGCAATGGACGTCCAAATTCCCAGCAACATCGCGCTGCAGCTGGCTGAGCGGCTCCGGCCACTCTTCGACAACGTAAGGCTTTGAGCCCCCCACCACGGGTGCTGGCTGCTGCCCAGAAACTTTGTGCCCTGTGGCTTTTCAGACCCATGATGTGTGGTGGGCCTGGAGCAGCTGGTGCTCAGCTCTTGCCCTCTTCCTTCATCCAGGAATCGAAGAACGTGCGACTGCTCTCCATCAAAGTCTTTGGATATGTGATGATGTCCGTAGAGCAGCAGGGAAAAGATCCACTGAAGGCGGAGGTGCACAAGAGCCTGATCCCGCTGCTCTGCCACTTGAATGACAAGAACCGGACCGTGGCAGAGGTGAGGATTTCTGACCTGCTGGGGTCCCCGCGGGAGGTGGCTCGGCTGCCTCCTGTCCCGGTGCCTCGCGGGCTGCAGCGCTCCAGCCTCCTCCTGGCCCTGGCTCCAGAGCAGCAGCTCTGGGGGAGCTCTGTCCCGCTGCCCCGGCAGCACCAGGTGCCCGGGTTGGGGGTTGTCCCACTCCTGGGCCCGGACACCGAACGCGCCGGCAGACACCTTTGTCAGCTGCTGCATCTTCCCAGCAGCGGCCAGGAGAGGCCCTGAGCCTTGGCCAGGTGCAGGGGACGCAGGTCCTGTGCCCTGGGCAGCGGTGCCATCTCCCAGTCTCTGCTGCTCTGCAGGCCTCTTGGGAAACCCTGAATGAAGCCAGCAAGTTCCTGAAGAAGATGAATCTCAGGGAGGTGCTAAAGAGGCAGCAGATATGGGAGGTCGGCCAGTGCCTGGTAAGGATGGCCCCAGAGCCCCAGAGCCCCAGCGCCAGGCTGGACAAGCCCCCTGTCCGCACTGCCCAGTGTGTGGTGCTGGCAGCTGTGCCCCTGCCCACTGCTGCCAGCCTGCACCCCACGCACGCTGCCTTCCTCAGGAGTGCGGCCCCACGGGCTCTTCTCCAGGCTCCTCTTCCTCCCCAAGCCCGGCACCAGCCGGCTGCTGGCTGGGATTTGCCGTGGGTGTCCCGGCAGGGGAGGCCGGTCCTGCGTGCAGGTGCCGCCCGGCCAAGGGGGACATCCTGTGCCAACCTTTCCCTCCTTTCCCTTGCGCTCTCTCCAGCTGGCAGAGTACAGCAGCAGGGCAGACGAGTATCTGCTGCAGGCGCTGCAGTACCTGCAGAGCCCACAGGAGTCCATGCGAGAGGCGGCCATCAGGTTCATTGGTGAGCCACAACTCCCCGGGGTCCCTCCCTGCCCCACTGCAGCTTGGCCCCAGCCCCGGCTGCTGCAGCGGCAGCAGGAATGGGCTGTGGAGCCCCAGGTGCCCCACGCGGGGCCGGGGCAGCCGTGGGGCTCCCTGCCGCCCTCTCCCACCCCTGCCCTTGGCCGTCACGCTCGGGGACGGCCCCGGGCTCAGCCCCGCCGAGGGGAGGAAAGCGTGTAGCTGGGCTGATGTGGGGAAGCTGTGCTGCTGGGGCTGGCGGGACTGCTCATGGGCTGTGTGTTCCTAGGTCACGGCGCGCAGTACGGGAGTGGTAAGGAGCAGGTAAAGCTCCAGATCATGTACCAGGGTGAGTGAGCGCAGCGGGGTGTCAGCGGGGACTGTCGGGGGAGGAAAGAAGCTGGGCAGGGGGCAGCAATCCCTGCCCCGATCGGGAGGGCTCTGCTCCCTGCACAGACGATGGGCAGCGTGGGCAGAGCAGAGATGTCAGGGGCACGTGGGGTATTTTTGGCCAGCACCTTCCGGCCGATCCCATTGGCCCCTGCTCCCTCCTGGCCATGGGAAGAGCGGTGGGCTGGCCCTGGCAGGAGGGCTTCCTGGGGTCCCCGCGGATGCAGGCTCTGACCTGGCCTCTGTTCCTCTCTGTTCCAGCCCTTCGAGGCATGACAAGTGACCCCAGCCTCTCGGTCTCCAACCTGGCAGCTCAAACGCTGCTGGTGCTACAGGCTGCAGAGAGAAGGTCTGCCTCCAGACCTGGGCTGCTGCACAGGCTGTGGAGGAGGCGGCCTTCTTCTTCCGGGGCGCTGGCTGGCTGTGCTGTTGGAGCTGCTCCCAGGAGCTCCCTGTGCTGGACCACCTGAGCCTGGAGGGGGATGGCCTCTGAGAGCGGGATTGTGGAGAAGGAGCTGCCTTCTCCATGTTTTTAGGTTGTGAAAATAAAGGAGTGGAAAAGCCCTGCCCTGAAGAAACTGGGATACTCAGGAGAGAGTGACCAGTTTGTGCCCGCTGTCCCGCAGCTGGCGGCAGCACCGGACATACCCACAGCCCGTGGCCTGGCCGCAGGCGCCAGCTGCTCCGCCAGCCTGCGAGAGCAAGAGGAAAGGAGAGGAAAAGCTTTTGCTTCCCGGGCACGCAGCTCTGCAGCGCTCACGGCTCCCGTGGCAAGGAGTGGATGAGGTACAGCCCACAGCACCAGGCCATTTCTGTCCCTGCGCCACTGGCGCACAGCACTGGAGCTGCAAGAGCAGCTGCAAGAGTCTTTTGCAACAAGTGCTGAGGTGATTGAGGCCAGGTCACAGCAAAAGGTCCTCCAGTGGGTCCGATCCCTGTTCTGAAAGTGCGTTCACCTCTGGCGACCCAGGAGACTCTTTATCTGGCCCGGGTCTCAGTGCTGCAGAGGACAAGGTGGCGGCAGAATCTAGGAGAACGGCCCCTCAGGTCAGCTTCCGGTCTCCTTTCAGCGCCCGTGCAAACTCTTTTCCCGCCTTGCAGGAGAGGAGCAGCTCTGGTCCCCGCCGTGGGAACATGTATCCA